>NC_136069.1:296980757-299410757 GCF_964261635.1 Lissotriton helveticus | reverse complement strand
GAGGCGCAGGGGGAGCCTCCCCGGGCCCGCCGGACCCCGTCCCGGGCACCCTGCCCCGCGGCAGGACCCAGGACGGAGCCCGGGGTGGGGAGGCCGCCCTCCCCGGGGTCCTCAGGCAAGGGGGAGCCCGGGGGACGGGGCCCAGAGCCGGGGCCCCTGGCCCCAGCCGGGAGCCCGGAGGTGCAGGGGACGCCTCCCTGGGCCCTCCCCCACCACATCCAGGGCTTCCTGCCACGCGGCAGGCCCAGGGACGGAACCGGGGCCAGGGCAGCATCCTGGCCCGTCCAGCTGCCAGCTTACCGCTAGGCCGTGAGGGGTCCCAGAGGACCTTGTCCATAGTAATCCGGAGGAAGGCTACCCCTCTTTCTGGGAACAAGTGCGCACCGCGAGGCTCAGGGGACCCTAGGCGCGAACGTGCCCGACTTCCTGGAGCCCTGGCTGGGATCCGGGGGGCGAATGGCACCTCATCGGGACTTCCAGGGAAAGCATTGCGGGCGACCAGATGGCCGAGGGGAGAGGGTCGACCAGATGCCCGGGACCGAAAGGACTCCCCATCTGCCCGTCCCGAGGCCTTCCCTTGCGGTCGGGCTCCTGCCTGCCCACGCAGGGCTCCAGGCCACAGCCCATCTGGTCCCCGGCAGGGGACCGCAGCCCTGGGAGGGTATCTGGGCATACCCTTTCCCCTAGTAATCCAGAGAAAAACAACCATCGGCAAGGGCCCGAGAGGCAGAAGCGTCCCCGGGCCCCTGGGGGCCCCTGGGGGCCCCTGGCGGCCGGGGCCCCAGGACGCCTTCCCCCTCTCAGCATGGCCGGACCTCACGGAGGTCTGTGCCTGATCAAACTCGGAGAAAAAGGACCATCAGAAAAGGGGCTGAGAGGCAGGAGCATCCCCGGGCCCCTGGGGGCCCCTGGCGGTCGGGCCCCGGGATGCCTTCCCCCTCTCAGCATGGCCGGACCTCACGGAGGTCTGTGCCTGATCAAACTCGGAGAAAAAGGACCATAAGCAAAGGGGCTGAGAGGCAGGAGCATCCCCGGGCACCTGGGGGCCCCTGGCGGTCGGGCCCCGGGATGCCTTCCCCCTCTCAGCATGGCCAGACCTTTAGAAGTCTGCCTGATCAAACTCGTAGAAAAACGACCATCGAACTCGGAGAAAAACAACCATCTGCAAGGGGCCGAGAGGAAGAAGCGTCCCCGGGCCCCTGGGGGCCCCTGGCGGGCGGGCCCCGGGACGCCTTCCCCCTCTCAGCATGGCCGGACCTCACGGAGGTCTGTGCCTGATCAAACTCGGAGGTCTGTGCCTGATCAAACTCGGAGAAAAAGGACCATCAGCAAGGGGCTGAGAGGCAGGAGCATCCCCAGGCCCCTGGGGGCCCCTGGCGGTCGGGCCCTGGGATGCCTTCCCCCTCTCAGCATGGCCAGACCTTATGGAAGTCTGCCTGATCAAACTCGGAGAAAAACGACCATCGAACTCGGAGAAAAACAACCATCGGCAAGGGGCCGAGAGGCAGAAGCGTCCCCGGGCCCCTGGGGGCCCCTGGCGGGCGGGCCCAGGGACACCTTCCCCCTCTCAGCATGGCCGGACCTCACGGAGGTCTGTGCCTGATCAAACTCGGAGAAAAAGGACCATCAGCAAGGGGCTGAGAGGCAGGAGCATCCCCGGGCCCCTGGGGGCCCCTGGCGGGCGGGCCCCGGGACGCCTTCCCCCTCTCAGCATGGCCGGACCTCACGGAGGTCTGTGCCTGATCAAACTCGGAGGTCTGTGCCTGATCAAACTCGGAGAAAAAGGACCATCAGCAAGGGGCTGAGAGGCAGGAGCATCCCCGGGCCCCTGGGGGCCCCTGGCGGTCGGGCCCCGGGATGCCTTCCTCCTCTCAGCATGGCCAGACCTTATGGAAGTCTGCCTGATCAAACTCGGAGAAAAACGACCATCAAACTCGGAGAAAAACAACCATCGGCAAGGGGCCGAGAGGCAGAAGCGTCCCCGGGCCCCTGGGGGCCCCTGGCGGGCGGGCCCAGGGACACCTTCCCCCTCTCAGCATGGCCGGACCTCACGGAGGTCTGTGCCTGATCAAACTCGGAGAAAAAGGACCATCAGCAAGGGGCTGAGAGGCAGGAGCATCCCCGGGCCCCTGGGGGCCCCTGGCGGGCGGGCCCCGGGACGCCTTCCCCCTCTCAGCATGGCCGGACCTCACGGAGGTCTGTGCCTGATCAAACTCGGAGGTCTGTGCCTAATCAAACTCGGAGAAAAAGGACCATCAGCAAGGGGCTGAGAGGCAGGAGCATCCCCGGGCCCCTGGGGGCCCCTGGGGGCCCCTGGCGGTCGGGCCCCGGGATGCCTTCCCCCTCTCAGCATGGCCAGACCTTATGGAAGTCTGCCTGATCAAACTCGGAGAAAAACGACCATCAAATTCGGAGAAAAACAACCATCGGCAAGGGGCCGAGAGGCAGAAGCGTCCCCGGGCCCCTGGGGGCCCCTGGCGGTCGGGCCCCGGGATGCCTTCCCCCTCTCAGCATGGCCAGACCTTATGGAAGTCTGCCTGATCAAACTCGGAGAAAAACGACCATCGAACTCGGAGAAAAACAACCATCGGCAAGGGGCCGAGAGGCAGAAGCGCCCCCCGGGCCCCTGGGGGCCCCTGGCGGGCGGGCCCCGGGATGCCTTCCCCCTCTCAGCATGGCCGGACCTCACGGAGGTCTGTGCCTGATCAAACTCGGAGGTCTGTGCCTGATCAAACTCGGAGAAAAAAGGACCATCAGCAAGGGGCTGAGAGGCAGGAGCATCCCCAGGCCCCTGGGGGCCCCTGGTGGTCAGGCCCCGGGATGCCTTCCCCCTCTCAGCATGGCCAGACCTTATGGAAGTCTGCCTGATCAAACTCTGAGAAAAACGACCATCGAACTCGGAGAAAAACAACCATCGGCAAGGGGCTGAGAAGCAGAAGCGTCCCCGGGCCCCTGGGGGCCCCTGGCGGGCGGGCCCCGGGACGCCTTCCCCCTCTCAGCATGGCCCGACCTCATGGAGGTCTGTGCCTGATCAAACTCGGAGGTCTGTGCCTGATCAAACTCGGAGAAAAAGGACCATCAGCAAGGGGCTGAGAGGCAGGAGCGTCCCCGGGCCCCTGGGGGCCACTGGCAGGCGGACCCCGGGACACCATCCCCCTCAAACTCGGAGGAAAAGGACCATCGGCAAGGGGCTGAAAGGCAGGAGTGTCCCCAGGACCCTGGGGGCCCCAGCGGGCAGGCCCCAGGGCTGCCTTCCCCTGATTCAGAATCTCTGGAGGGCTGACTGACCCTCTCCCTAGTAATCCGGAGGAACATTACCCCCCTTTCTTTTAATCCGTGCACCCGAGGGGACATAGGGGACCCAAGGCACAAACGAGCCCGACCTCCTGGAGCCCTGGCTGGGATCCGGGAGGCGAATGGCACCTCATCGGGACTTCCAGGGAAGTTCGGTCATCTGGTCGCCCTATAGGAAAGCATAGCAGGCGACCAGATGGCCGAGGGGATCCGATGGCCGGGCACGAAAGAGGACACCCTGTGCCCCAACGAAGGAGTCAGCGTGCTCCGCGGCATGGCCGACCGGAGGCCCAGGGCCCCAGCTGGGCCCCAGCCATGGAGGCTCCCAGGGGCCCCGACAGGCCCTCCCACCCGGGCCCCCAGGCACTTTGACAAGCAGGGGAGGCCTGCCTGGGCACAACGGAACCCCGACCCGGGCCCGGGCCCTTGGCAGTGCAGCAGGCCGGGGGACAGGGCCCAGGGCCCGAGCACCCGACTCGGGGCCCGCCGTGGCCCTTGGATCCAGCCGGGGCTCCCAGGCCTGGAGGCGCAGGGGAAGCCTTCCCCGGGCCTGCCGGACACCGTCCCGGGCACCCTGCCGCGCGGCAGGACCCAGGACAGAGCCCCGGGTGGGGAGGCCACAGTCCCCGGGGCCCTCAAGGGCCCCGGACGGAGCTCCTGAACCCGGTCAAGCACGGGGAGGCTCCCCGGGCACCACGGAACCCCGTCCCGGGCTTTTGGCAGTGTGGCAGGCCGGGGGACAGGGCCAAGGGCCCTAGCACCCGACCAGGGGCCCGGCGCGGCCACTGGACCCAGCTGTGGCTCCCAGGGCCCGGGGCGCAGGGGAAGCCTTCCCCGGGCCCTCTGCACCCCGTCCCAGGCACCCGGGCCACGCTGCAGTCCCAGGGACGGACTCAGGTCTGGGGCGGCATCCTGGCCCGCCTATCTGCCGGCTGATGACCGCTAGCCCGACAAGGGTCCCAGAGGACCTTGTCCCTAGTAATCCGGAGGAAGGCTACTCCTCTTTCTGGGAACAAGTGCGCACCGCAAGGCTCGGGGGACCCTAGGCGCGAACGTGCCCGACCTCCTGGAGCCCTGGCTGGGATCTGGGAGGCGAAAGGCACCTCATCGGGACTTCCAGGGGAACCCGTCCATCTGGTCGCCCCATAGGAAAGCATTGGGCGAGACCAGATGGCCGAGGCGAGAGGGGCAACCAGATGACCGGGACCGAAATGACACCAGTCTGCCTGCCTGCCCCGAGCCTCCGCGGGAGGGTTCCCGTCTGCCCTTCCAGGGCTGCAGGGCACCAGGGCTCCAGGGCTCCAGGGCTCCAGGGCTGCAGGGCTGCAGGGCTCCAGGGCTCCAGGGCTCCAGGGCTCCAGGGCTCCAGGGCTCCAGGGCACCAGGACTTCAGGGCTCGGGAGCTGCGGGGCTCCGGGGTTGCAGGGTTGCTGGGCCCAGTACCCATGGAGCCCTTCCCGGGTACTTTCCCACGCCGCTGGCCGGAGGAGGGAGCCCTGGACGCCTGGGAGGTGTTGCCCGGGAACACAGCCCATCTGGTCCCCGGCAGGGATCCGCCAGCCCAAGAGGGGTCACAGAGTACCTTGTCCCTAGTAATCCTGAGGAAAGCTACCCCTCTTTCTGGGAACAAGTGCGCACCGCAAGGCTCGAGGGACCCTAGGCGCGAACGTGCCAGACCTCCTGGAGCCCTGGCTGGGATCTGGGAGGCGAATGGCACCTCATCGGGACTTCCAGGGAAGCCCGGCCATCTGGTTGCCCCGTAGGAAAGCATGGCGGACGACCAGATGGCCGAGGGCCGAGGGGAGAGGGGCAACCAGATGACCGGGACCGAAATGACACCAGTCTGCCTGCCTGCCCCGAGCCTCCGCGGGAGGGTTCCCGTCTGCCCTTCCAGGGCTGCAGGGCTCCAGGGCTGCAGGGCTCCAGGGCTCCAGGGCTCCAGGGCTCCAGGGCTCCAGGGCTCCAGGGCTCCAGGGCTGCAGGGCTCCAGGGCTGCAGGGCTCCAGGGCTGCAGGGCTCCAGGGCTCCAGGGCACCAGGACTTCAGGGCTCGGGAGCTGCGGGGCTCCGGGGTTGCAGGGTTGCTGGGCCCAGTACCCATGGAGCCCTTCCCGGGTACTTTCCCACGCCGCTGGCCGGAGGAGGGAGCCCTGGACGCCTGGGAGGTGTTGCCCGGGAACACAGCCCATCTGGTCCCCGGCAGGGATCCGCCAGCCCAAGAGGGGTCACAGAGTACCTTGTCCCTAGTAATCCGGAGGAAGGCTACCCCTCTTTCTGGGAACAAGTGCGCACCGCAAGGCTCGAGGGACCCTAGGCGCGAACGTGCCCGACCTCCTGGAGCCCTGGCTGGGATCTGGGAGGCGAATGGCACCTCATCGGGACTTCCAGGGAAGCCCGGCCATCTGGTTGCCCCGTAGGAAAGCATGGCGGACGACCAGATGGCCGAGGGGAGAGGGGGGACCAAAATGATGCCAATCTGCCTGCCCCGAGCCTCCGCGGGAGGGCTCCGGGGGCTGCAGGGCTCCAGGGCTCCAGGGCTCCAGGGCTCCAGGGAACCAGGGAACCAGGGCTCGGGGCTCGGGGCTCGGGGGCTGCAGGACTCCAGGGCTCGGGGGCTGCAGGGCTCCGGGGTTGCAGGGCCCAGGACCCATGGAGCCCTTACGGGGTACTTTCCCACGCCGCGGGCCGGAGGAGGGAGCCCCGGACGCCTGGGAGGTGTTGCCCGGGAACACAGCCCATCTGGTCCCTGGCAGTGCACCGCTATCCTGGGAGGGTGTCCGGGCATACCATTGTCCCTAGTAATCCGGAGGAAAATTACCCCCCTTTCTTGTAATCTGTGCACTAAAGGTGACAGAGGGGACCCAGGGCGCAAACGTGCCCTACCTCCTGGAGCCCTGCCTGGGATCCGGGAGGCAAATGGCACCTCATCGGGACTTCCAGGGAAGCCCGGCCATCTGGTCGCCCTATAGGAAAGCATTGGTCGCGACCAGATGGCCGAGGCGAGAGGGGCGACCAGATGGCCGGGACCGAAATGACGCCAATCTGCCGGCTCCGAGCCTCTGCGGGGGGCTCCAGCCTGCCCTTGCAGGGCTCCGGGCATGCGGGGCTCCGGGACTGCAGGGCTCCGGGGCTGCAGGGCTGCAGGGCTCTGGGGCTCCGGGGCTCCGGGGCTCCAGGGCTCGGGGACTGCAGGGCTCGGGCTGCAGGGCTCCGGGGCTCCGGGGCTCTGGGGCTCCGGGGCTCCAGGGCTCGGGGACTGCAGGGCTCGGGCTGCAGGGCTGCAGGGCTCCGTGGCTGCAGGGCTCCCGGGCTCCAACCAGGCCGGGGAGATCAGGGAGTCTGCCCAGGCACGAGGGACCCCTGTCCAGGGCACACGGACCCCCAGGACGCGCCCCCGTTTTCCACATTTTTTTTTTTTTTCACTACGCGTAGTGTGCGTAGTGGCACTACGCCCAGCCCTAGTAATAATGTCCTAAGATCACATACTGTCATGGATATGAAGTTGATTAGCCTTGATTGCTGGAACAGGAGACAAATGTATTCGTTTGACTTGTTCTCAATGCTCGATCACTTGAAAATAAAAACTGTTTTAAAAAATAAAAAAATAAAAAAAATCACACCAGAAAGTCCTGGAGGACGGAACGGCCACAGAAGCCTACAGACTTGGCTGTCCAGGCAGTAGTGTCTTGCAAACGTGTGCAGCGAGGCCCACGTAGCTGCCTGACAGATGTCCTGCAAGGAGACTCCCCGGCCCAGGGCAGTAGTAGCCGCTGTGGCACGAGTGGAATGGGCCCTCAGCCCAACAGGAGGATCCTTCTTAGCCAAAGAGTAGCATGCCTTGATGCACAACACAACCCACCGAGAGATGGTCCGTTTGTGCACCGCCCGTCCCTTCTTAGCGCCCACGTAACCAACAAAGAGTTGGTCGTCCACCCGGAACTGGCGTGTGCGATCCAGATAGTATGAGAGCGCACGTTTTGGGTCCAGACGGTGGAGCCGATCTTTCTCCTTAGAGGGATGTGGAGGCGGAAAGAAGGTGGGCAAAGTGATGGACTGCCCGATCCGGATGGACAGAAAGGAAAGGAGGCTTGGAGGAAAGAGCCTGGAACTCACTCACTCTCCTGGCAGAGGTGATGGCAACCAGGAAAGCAGTCTTAAGTGTAAGAAGACGGAGAGGACAGTTATGAAGCGGCTCAAAAGAAGCGCACATCAGGTTAGTCAGAACCAGGTTCAAGTCCCACTGGGGCATCACAAAAGGAACAGGGGGGAACATATGAGTGATGACCTTCAAGAACCTATTAACAATCGGGGACTTGAACAAAGAAGGCTGATCAGGTAGCCTTAAGAAGGCGGAAAGGGCAGAAAGGTAGCCCTTGATAGTGCCCAGAGCAGAGCCCTGCTGGGCAAGAAGGTCCTCCTGAAGAGGCAGACGAATCGGGGGATCGACAGACATGCTGAGTAGCTCGGGATGCCAGTATCTTCGTGCCTAGTCTGGAGCCACAAGGATGACTTGGGCCCGGTCGCGCCTGATCTTCTTCATCACTCTGGGCAGAAGTGGTATAGGCGGAAAGGCGTACAACAGACCGCAGATCCACCAGCGACGAAAAGCGTCTCAGAGCGAGTGCCGCCTTGGAAATTCCAACGCGCAGAACTGATGACATTGCGTGTTCTCTTCTGTGGCGAATAGATCTAACCAAGGCTCTCCCCACTGCTGAAAGAGGCTTTGCGCCACGTCCGAGTTCAGACGCCATTCGTGATCCATCATGCACCGACGGCTGAGTTCGTCCGCCCTGGCGTTCAGGGAACCTGCCAGGTGTTGAACCACCAGGGTGCCGCCCTGATGTTCCAGCCACTGCCAGAGACACAGAGCCTCCTGGCATAGGGTCCACGACCCCACCCGCCCTGTTTGTTGCAGTACCACATGGCGGTGGTGTTGTCCGTGAACACCTGCACTACACTCCCCCGGATAGAGGGGAGGAATGCCTTCAGTGCAAGCCGGATCGCCCGCAGCTCCAGAAGGCTGATGTGGAGCCGGGACTCCGCCAGAGACCAGAGGCCTCTGATCTCCGCCTCTCCCATGTGGCTCTCCCAGCCCTGGAGGGACGCGTCTGTCACAACTACGTGCTCAGGTTGGGGTAAGGAGAGGGATCTGCTGCTGACCCAAACGCGGTCCATGAGCCACCACTGCAACTGTCTTGCAGTGCCCTCCGAGATCAAGACATGGTCGGACAAGTTGCCCTGATGCTGGGCCCACTAAAACTTCAAGTCCGACTGCAGAGCCCGCATCCGCTACCTGGCATGATGCACCAGAAGGATGCAGGAAGCCATCAGCCCCAGAAGCCACAGCGTCAACCTGACCGAGACTCGAGATAACGGCTGAAAGATCGGAATCAGGGCCTGAATATCCCGAACCCGCTGTTCGGGAGGATAAACCCTAAACTGCGCCGTGTCTAGAACCACTCCGATGAAGAGGAGCTCCTGAGAGGGACACGGTTTGACTTCGGACCATTGATGGAGAACCCCAGCAGGTGCAGGAGGTCGGCCGTAGTCTGGAAGTGGCTGATGACTGTCTGGGGCGAGCCCGCCTTCAACAACCAGTCGTCGAGGTAGGGGGTGACTGAAACCCCTAACCTGCGCAGATGAGCTGCGACCACCGCCATCACTTTTGTGAACACCCGTGGGGCGCTGGTAAGGCCGAAGGGGAGCACGGTAAACTGAAAGTGCTCGTGGCCTACCGTGAACAGCAGCTAACACCGGTGGGCCGGCAGGACGGGGATGTGGAAATAAGCGTTGTGCAAGTCCAACGCTACCATCCAGTCTCCCGGGTCCAGGGCAGCTAAAACCTGAGCCAAAGTCAGCATCTTGAACTTCTGCTTCCGGAGAAAGCCGTTGACGTTCTGCAGGTCCAAGATAGGGTGTAGGCCCCCTTTGCACTGCTTGCGTACCAGAAAGTAGTGGGAGTAACAACCACACCCTACTTCTGGCCCAGGAACGTGCTTGATGGCCCCCTTGGCCAAGAGGGCCGTAACTTCCTCTTGTAGAAGTTTCAAGTCATCCCCGACACGCGGTGGTACTGGGGTGGCATGGCTGAAGGGGTCGCCTCGAAGGGGAGGGAGTAGCCCCTTCGGACGATTTGCAGCACCCACCTGTCCGATGTGACAGTGCGCCAGTGGAGGTGGTGATGACGAACCCTGCCCCCCACTGGCGTCACATGGGCCTGAAAGCTCGGACTAGGAGGGTTTTGAGGCGGATGCTGCAGGGGTAGGTGTGGACTGGCCTCGCCGTTGTCCCAGACCGCCGCCACGGCGGTTTCCACATCCGCCACCGCGCTGGATGGTAGTCTGCGGCCCGTGGCTGGCAGGACGTTTGGGGGCGCCCCTTCCTTGGCCACGAAAGGAGCGAAAGGCAGCCGTTTGCTGGCGCGGGGCCGAGAGGCCCAAGGACTTGGCCGTAGCCCTGGAGTCCTTAAAGCTCTCAAGCGCATGGTCTGCCTTGTCGCCAAAGAGGCGACGGCCATCAAACGGCATGTCCATAAGGGTGTTTTGGACATCAGCCGAAAAATTGGCGGACCTCAACCAGGCGTGGCGACGAATCGCCACCGTCGTTGCCATCGCTCTGCCCAGTGAGTCCGTGGTATCCAGCCCACACCGGATGGAATACCGTGCCGCATCTCGACCCTCCGCAAGGGCTTGGGGGAGTTTAGTCCGGGCCCCCTCCAGACATTGTGGCAGCACGTCCGCGACCGTGTCCCACAGAGAGTGGGTGTAACAGCCCAAGAGGCACGCGGTCAGAACTGACCACAACCCCAAACTCAGGGAGGAGAATACCCTTTCCCCATATTGCTCATACCTCTTGGATTCCCGATCAGGGGGAGCCGTCGGGAATGCGGTCTGGGAGTTAGCGGCCTGGATGACCAGGCTCTCGGGGGTGGGGTGGGTGGACAGGAAGCAAGGGTCGCCCGGTGGCCGGGCGGTGGCGCCTGGCCACGTTCCAATCTACAGGCGGACCTGTAGCGGGCTTGGACCAAGTGCCCAGAAGAATGTCTGACAAGGCCTCATTAGAAGGCAGCAGAAGCTCGGCCGAGCTTGCCTGCGGTTTAAGGACCTCAGTGAGGAGGTTAGTCCTCACGGCCGTGACGGGGAGCTCAAGGCCCAAGGCCTTGGCAGCCCGGACAGCACCACACTATAGGCAGACCGCTCATCCGTAGCCACGGTAGGAGGGGAGACAAAACCAGTGTCGGGCGAAGTGTCCGGACCACTGGCCTCCCCAAGCTCACCTGTCCAGTCCTGAGAAGACTGGCACTCACGTGCCAGAGGGTCCTTGGACCCTTCCCAATCCTCCTCGCCACCCATCACCTGGTTCAAAGGATGGGGCCGATCATAGAAGAGGAAATCTCCAAGCGGCGTCGAATACGGCCGGACCCAAATTGAGGGTAGGACCGGAGACGGCGTCGTCCTGGGACGGCGCCGGGGACGACACCCTGGTGCCGGCGCCGGCAAGGTCGTGAGGTCGACCGGCGATGACCCGGATCCGGATCCGGCGGGGCCCTGCGTCGTTGGGACCGAAGTCGCCGACGGCGCCGGGGCCGAAGCACCCGGCCCGCTTGAGGACCCAGTTGGGGCCGCTTGCCCCGGAGGCGCCGCGGAACCAGACGGATTGAGCGACCTCATGGCCATGAGGAAGGCCTCGATCTCCTCCTGCGTCGCGTTCTGCCCAGGGACCGACGGGTGTGGAGTAGGCCGTGACGCCTGCGGCTCCGGCTGAGCCGCGGGGGCGGTCGTCCAAACCCCCGGCCGCCTCGCACGAGCGTCGGGGGAAGTCAGAAGAGCGATGTCGCCTCTTCGACTTCTTGTGCCTCTTACCCGAGGACTTCGAGCCCGAAGACCGATGACGACTCCCGGGACTGTGCTGACTCCGCCCCCGTGACCGGTCCCTCGACCTCCTTCCGGACCGGGACCTCGAGCGGCGCGGGGCTGACTGCCGGAGCTCGACTCGCTTGCGGGACCACTCCCGTCTAGCTTTGGACATCAGGGCCCGGCAGTCGGAGCAGGACTTGTGGTCGGGGTCCAGACAGTGAAGGCACCGGCGATGGGGGTCGGTTACCGACATCATTCGGCAACAATCGGCGCAGGGTTTGAACCCGGGCATCCGATAGACTTCGAAAGACGATGAAAAAGGATCGAAAAAGTTAGTCAAAAATTGACTATGGGTACAACTTTTTCCGGATCGGCGCATGCTGGCGCAGAAAAAAGAAGAACTGACGTCAGCGAGCGAGGGCAGCGTCTAAGTACTCTGGCGACGTCATCCTGGCGCCAACAATGCCGACGACGGACGTGGAGCCGCAGACGACGCCTACTGACGCGCAAGGCTACTGCTACGCAAACGTTTCCGGATCCAGTCTGACGCCTGGGGATATTCTAAGGTAAGGAATCTAATACTAACCTGTTTCTTTCAGATAAGCAATTTTTTAAGGAGACATTTTGCAAAGATCTTACCTTTGCAATCAAGGAGGGCAAGGCGTCTGTTGTTACTTGGATCACTTGTATCACCTTTCGTGAGAAGTTGGCCTGATATATGATGTTCACTAGTTCTAGTGACCACCTTGTATCAGTCCAAACAACCCTTATGGTGATCGGTTGAAAGTCAACCTTATAGACCAGCTATCCTAATGATAGCATGGACAAAGCAGGCTTAGGCTAAACTCTTTTGGCATGTGAAGCCAGCTGTTTTACCACAATATAACCCCTTGAATACCAGATGAAAGGACATCACACAGGTTGTTATGAAAATAAACAATATATTTATTAATAACAACACCTCTGAACTCTTTATGAGATCAGAGGGCTAAGCACATGACAATCTCTTAGGAAAAATACGATAAGTTGCACAAAATTACAATGGTGCCCTAGGGGCACGGCAAACCATATACTAAGTAAATGGTATAAGGAAATCGATAGAAGGAATAGAGCTGTCCAGAGGCTGTAGGACCGCTGTGTAGGAGAGTGGGGTCTGCAATCCTATGGTCACCCCAGATTTTTGCTTTTTGCTTCACTGGTTTACGACTTTCCCTGGCTGTGGGCCTGCTAATCAGATGGGAGGGATCCCCGACCCAACCCAAGATGGCCGCGGGGTTGGACCCAACCGGAAGTCAGGTTGGCGTTCCAGTCGTCCACAACCAATCAAGCCGTACAACATCCGCTTTATGGACACAAATGGCCGAGTCCACAGCACCAGAGAGAAGAGAGCCGGAGCGGGAGACGAACGACCGAGAGGAGAACTGTGAAGACGCCCTGAGGAGGAGAGACCGAGGAGAAGACGCCGACAAGAGCGAGGAGAACCGCGAGGACGCCGCGAGAAAAAGCGACCAAACCGAAGACGCTGAAAGAACCCCAGAGAATGCGAGCGAGATTGGCCCCCTGAGGGAACCAGAGGCGGCGAGATCTCACGATGCCACGGTCACCAGGGACCGTGGCGACAGGCAAGTGACGGGGGAGACCGGGTATTGGTTTAAAGGGTGGTGGAAGGGCCGCCTGAGCACCTCACTGCGTCGCTAGCACTAATACTCCCCCACCTAGGCACTCCACAGTTAGGGACCGGTATAAGGTGCACACAACCCCTTACCTGAATGTACATAGAGAGAAGCCAGAGACCCTGACGCTTGTGTTTTCTTTCCTTTTCCTTTGTTCCCTCGCCTGGATTCTGGAGGCTGGTCCACATCAACTCCGTGAAGCCAAGCTCCACCCGAAGAAGGGATCAAGAATCCAGATCTGTGTTCAGAAGACCCGTTTCCTTTATCATTGACTTTCCTTAGTTTCTTTCATTACTTCTTCAGTGACTGTACAACTGAGCTTTTCAAGTGTGTGTTATTTTGTTCATGAGCCAGCCAGAGCACCCAAAACCAAGAAGAAGTAATAAAGCTGGTAAACCTTACCCCCAGACTCGCTCATATCTCCGTTTACCTGGTAGTCGAGACGGAAGTCCTGACAGTGGTGTCAGAAGTGGGATTGGGATCGTGACCGCGACACCGCCGTCGTACCCTACCAACATGGAGACGATAGTCAACCAGCTGGCGGAAGGACAGCGGCACCTGCAATTGATGGTGGAAGAGCAGGGTAAACAAGCCCAGAAGGACCGAGAGGAGCTACACACAGCACTCAGAGATCAGGCTTCCTTACTGGTTAACAATCAACAAGTACAGGACACGGCCATTCTACGTTTATCGGATGTCGTGGCCAATGCAAGGGTACATCCCAACATACCCAGTGCTGTACTAGAGAAATATCAAACAGGCGAAGATCCTGACTTTTTCTTTGTAAATTTCGAAAGGGTGGCCACCACAGCTGCCTGGCCTCCCGAGCGATGGGGACAGTATGTGGCCCCCTTACTGTCTGGGGAATTACAGGCGGCCTACCAGGCTGCTAATCCCGATGGAAGTATGCCCTATGTGGAAATCAAAAGAACAATCCTAGAAAGATTAGGATACGACACCGAATATTACAGGACACGCTTCCGGAAAGAAAAGTGGTCTACAGGCGACAACCCTAGAACCTTGTTCTATCGCGTTCGCGATCTTGGGTGTCGTTGGCTGCAGCCTTCCAACGCATCCGTAGAGAACTTAACAGAGAAAGTAGTATTGGAACAGTATCTGGAGGCTCTGCCCGGCAACACCAGGGCCTGGATACGACAACACCCGAATCTCTCTATAGCCTTAGCGGTAGATTTGGCTTGTGCTTTTCATCGTTCCCCTAATTTCCGTCCCCTGGGGCAACGCGCTCCCTTCACACCAGTCCGCCCTCCTTTACGCCCACCTACCCCTCTACCCGAGTCCCGGACTACCCCTCTTTCTGGTAGAACAACCCCTAGGTTTCAGTCCCCCGTCACTACACACCAAGGACCCCAGTGCTTTCATTGCGCCGAGTGGGGTCACATCGCACGCAACTGTCCCACTAGAACCCCTGGGCCTGAACCTATGGATGTGGGATATACAAAGGGGAACATCTATAGTACAGGGGATGTCACCAATCCATACAACATAAAGGTACACGTAAATGGGAAACCAGTGATAGCCGTGCTTGACACAGGTTGCCAACAAACAGTAGTGGACGCGGACTTAGTGCCCAAGGCCCTTCTGATACCCAACACCCAGGTGAAGGTCACATGTGTGCACGGGGACCATAAGTTGTACCCGCTTGCCGAAGTGGCCCTGGAGATCCAAAAAGAGGTCCAGCTGTGTAAAGTAGGGGTGATCCCTGAGCTACCCGAACGTGTCCTCTTAGGAACTGACTTGCCTCGTTTTTCTGACTACCTACAGTCATTTACAGGGTCTCCCTCAACAACAGAGTGGTTGACGAACGCCCCTTTTTCCAACACCCCCATAGCACAACCAGCGGACCGAAAGATAAAAAGCAAAAAGGAGAAGAGGGAAGAAAGGCTTCTTTATTCCCAACAACAGTATGAACCCACAGTGCATGTTCTTTCCTCCCCAGAACAGTCTCCGAGCAACTACCGCAACTTTAGGGCCGACCAACGCGAAGACAACTCGCTCCAGAATGCATGGACACAGGCTGAGGACGAGCAAGAGGGAAAGGTAGGACCCTATTTTGTAGGTAAAAGGGGTTTGTTGTACCGTCTGACTCATACGGCTAGAGGGAAAAGGGAACAGCTCCTAGTACCAGGTCCGTTTCGTCCCCAGGTCTTGTTGCTGGCCCATAGCCAAGCAGGGGGAGGTCATTGTGGTAAAGAAAAGACCCTTGATTATCTGTTGGATCGTTTTTATTGGCCAGGGGTGTATCACGAAGTTGCTAGATTTTGTGCTGCGTGTGTGCGCTGTCAGCTAGTCAATAACCCCACCCTACCTAGAGCCCCCCTTCATCCCTGGCCCATTATCGATATTCCCTTTACCAGGGTAGGAATGGACTTAGTGGGACCCCTCATTCCTTCTGCCCGTGGACACCGCTTTATCCTGGTCATTGTGGACTATTCCACTCGTTATCATGAGGCTTTCCCTCTTACCACCGCAACCTCTAAAGCGGTGGCACAGGCTATGGTGACCCTGTTTTCGAGGGTGGGCTTCCCCAACGAAATCCTCAGTGACCAAGGGACTCCTTTCATGTCACGCCTTATGAAGCAAGTCTGTGACATCCTACAGATTAAGCAGCTAAGGACTTCTGTGTTTCACCCCCAGACCGATGGTCTGGTGGAACGATACAATAAGACCATCAAGACCTTGTTGAGGAAACACATTGATAAAACAGGCAGAGATTGGGATCGTCAGCTGGTCCTTTACGCCATCCGCACCCATGAACAGAGGTCGACGGGGTTCTCTCCCTTTGAACTTATGTTCGGAAGGAAGCCCCGTACGCTCCTGGACATGGCTGCGGTACAGTGGGTGGAAGCAGAGGACGAAGGAAAACCCCTTCTCCAGTATAGTTAAAACCTCAGAGATACCCTGTCCGCTGTATGGGAAGAAGCACACATGCACTTAGAAAGTGCACAAACACAGCAAAAACGTCTGAACGATAGGAATACCCGATTAAGAGAGCTGAAGGTGGGTGATAAGGTGCTTATTCTGTTGCCTTCTTCAGGCAAGAAACTGTTAGCCACCTGGCAAGGACCGTTTCTCGTGCTAGCCAAGATCACACCGGTCACGTATAAGGTGGCTGTTCCACATCACCATAAGGCTTCCCAGATTTACCACATCAATCTTCTGAAAGCCTGGGAAGAGCCGGATACGCTCCCTTCTGGTTCCAGGACAAACGTAGGGTTGGTGGTCACAAACAAACCCTTAGAAGTGTCACATTATACTCAAGAAAACACTGAAAACCCCTCCTGGGGTTCCCAAACCACGAAGGAACAAAAGAAGCAACTAGAGACCCTCTGTGCTTCTTTTCCCACGGTGGTCTCCGGAAAACCGGGGAAAACGACGCTAGTGGAACATGCTATCATCACCCACACGTCCCAACCCATTAAACAGGCTCCTTACCGTATCCCAGCAGCCAGACAAAAAGCGATAGAAGAAGAAGTCAAGACGATGTTGGAGGCAGGGATTATAGAACCAACAAAGAGTCCCTGGTCCTCTCCCATCGTCTTGGTGCCAAAGCCGGATGGAAGCATCCGCTTCTGCATCGACTTTCGGAAAGTAAACGCAGTATCCCAATTCGATGCATATCCGATGCCAAGGGTGGACGAGTTGGTCGAGACGCTAGGGCAGGCCAGGGTTATGTCCTGTATTGATCTAACCAAAGGATATTGGCAGATCCCCCTACACCCAGACAGCAGAGACAAAACCGCCTTTATGACACTCCTGGGTCTCTTTCAGTTCAGAGTAATGCCCTTCGGCCTCCATGGAGCACCAGCGACTTTCCAGCGGCTGATGGACATTATTCTGGGTCCCCATAGAGAGAACGCAAGGGCATATCTAGATGATATCGTGGTATACAGTCCAGATTGGGGGACCCACATGATCCATTTACATCAGGTCTTTAGAGCCCTTCAGGAAGCAGGTTTGACTCTCAATCCCCGGAAAACAACCCTAGGTGCTAACTGTGAGAAGTTGGCCTGATATATGATGCTCACTAATTCTAGTGATCACCTTGTATCAGTCCAAACAACCCCTATGGTGATTGGTTGTAAGTCAACCTTATAGACCAGCTATCCTAGTAGCGTGGACAAAAGCAGTCTTTAGGCTAAACTCTTTTGGCATGTGAAGCCAGCTGTTTTACCACAATATAACCCCTTGAATACCAGATGGTGGTTAGTGTAGGAGAGTGGGGTCTGCAATCCCATGGCCACCCCAGATTTTTGCTTTTTGCTTCACTGGTTTACCACTTTCCCTGGCTGTGGGCCTGCTAATCAGACCCACAGCCTAGATGTTCTCTCTCTAAATTGACAACCATGTACTTTAGGTGCATTTACCAATTGGTACTGGGCCACCTTATCAGTCCCTGTACAGTGTACCTTAAGTATCCAGGGCATAGGTGTACCCAGGGCCTACCAGGGGCTGAAGCATGTATGATGCCACCCCTGGCTGGCCACCTAAAACTGACACAACTGGCTGCAAGACAGCTGGGGCAAGGTGGTGTACTCACCCTTTGCTATAGATATAGTATACCTATATCTAACCCTAAAATGGACACATATATTCCTATCAGTCACTCCTATGGCAGGCCTTATCAATCCTAAAAGCAGAGTGCTTGGAATTATGTGAGATGGTGCTCTGGCATGAGCTGAGCCCGTCTGCAGCTTACGGAACCAAGTCCTAATAGCTGTTCCATGATAACGCTATACCATATACTCTTATGTGCATTATCATCCTCGCGGTTGAATGCTAACTCTGGTATAACATTATCAAAACATGTCGAGTAAGGTGTCATACGAATTGGAATACTACCCCCTCGCCAATTCTGGCGACGGGGGTAGCATTCCACCCTTCTAGAGGGGCATGACATGTACGTAACTGTGAACCCCAGTTAAAGTTAACTCGAGCCTTGGCATCACAAAATGGATGCCTCCTCCACAGACACAAGTCTGACCTCCTGCTGCTGGGCGTCCTTCCAGCGAGGGAGGCTTGGACAAAGGGTTTCCTGCCTTGGGAGGTGCTAGCACCACCCCAGACAGGATTTTGTGTATTGGGTAGGATAGGCCTGAAAGGAATGAGACATGCCTGGGGCACACAAGGTGCCCTGTGCATACACCGGTTCAAACCAGTTGCTGGGGCATCCCTGCCCCAGCTCTGGCGCGAAAACCGGACAAAGGATAGGGGGGTGTAACCACCCCCCTTCCTGGTCCCACCCAGGGGAGGGACCTAGTCACCAGTACAGCCCCCTTTAGCAGAATAAAGGTAGGAGCTGGTCCCATTCCAAATCAGATTATCCTGAACAACTTTACAAGAAGAAACTCTGGACTTCGACGTTCTGCTCCACAGAAGACTGAAGAATCTCCCCTGTGGGCAAGGAGTGTACACCCTGCAACCGCAGGCACCATCAAGCGTCCAGCTGCTTCACTTTGTCGTCTTCTCTTGAGGATCCAGACTTCAGAGCCCGACGAGACCCGGATTCCCAGACCTCTCCGACATCAACTCACATCTGCAGCACAGCTGAGATCCGTGGGTGCGACGAGACATGTGGGACCGGCCATCTTGAAAGAATATGCACTTCGCTTCCAGCACGACTCCCGAGGTAAACTCGACCAAGTGCTTTGGGGATTGAGAAGCCCCAGCCCCGAGCAGCCCCTGCACCGAAGATCAGCCCTCCAGCTTCCACGAGATCTGCGTGGGACCCTTCTGCTTGTTTGCTGCTCGACGCGTTGTCTGGTCACTTGCCGGCTGGCTAGTGACCTCCTAGACGACGATCCTTGAAATCTTCACTGCTGGTCGGGTTGCTCCAGACCGGCCCTCGCTCCCTTCCAAAAGAGGAGCACCCCGGACTCTCCTAGTCTGCACCAGACGCTTTTTCCACTCACCGCGTGGGTTGCCTTTGCCAAGGCCTGTTGACGCCGATTCCGGAACAGACACCGCTGACAGCGAGAGCCTGCGTGGGACAGCTCGTGCCTCCATCCTGGTCATCGAAGACACCTCCTGGTCCACGTGGCTGCAGAGTCAAGCGTCCACTCTTCACTTGATCGCGACCACGACATCTGGTTCCTTCCTGGTTCCACTCCAGTCACTGGCTAGTGACTGTGAACATTGTCCCCTCTGCTTTCAGGTCTTCAGCATCTCTGATCCACCCTTGGATCACACCGGACATCTTCCTCCTGGTCGCCTGCAGCATCTTTTCTTTCAGGCTCCATAGACTTCAACGCAGAAACCCGACACGACTAGGGCACCCGCAGCCCGTGGGCGAGGTAACAAGAGCATTTCGGTGCTCAAGGGTAGATTGACTCTCCTAGTATCCAGTACCCCAGTCGTTTTAGTCCTAACTAGTCAGGATTGTCCGTACTTAACTTTTCCTTGAACTGTACTGTCCATAGATGTTACGCATCCCGCGTGTGAGTTCACATTCTGCACCTGCGTCCCGTGGGCCTCCTATTAATTACCTAAGGTTAGGATAGCGTAGTCCCAGCGGTCCTGCAGCCTCTGGACAGCTCCATTTCTTCTATCGACTCTCACATTCCATTTACTTAGTATATATTTTGCCGTGCCCCTAGGGCACCATTGTAATTTTGTGCAACTTATCGTATTTTTCCTAAGAGATTGTCATGTGCTTAGCCCTCTGATCTTATAATCAGTTCAGAGGTTTTGTTATTAATAAATATATTGTTTATTTTCATAACAACCTGTGTGGTGTACTTTCATCTGGTATTCAAGGGGTTATATTGTGGTAAAACAGCTGGCTTCACATGCCAAAAGAGTTTAGCCTAAGACTGCTTTGTCCATGCTACCATTAGGACAGCTGGTCTATAAGGTTGACTTACAACCAATCACCATAAGGGTTGGTTGGACTGATACAAGGTGATCACTAGAACTAGTGAGCATCATATATCAGGCCAAATTCTCACATTGGAGTGCAGCGGTTGGGATTTGACCTTGCTGTTGTTTTTACCACATATAATCTTGAAATATCATTTGAAAGATCACATAAGGTACCATAGGTACATATAACAAGCTTAGAAATACACTGAGTTCTACTGAACCAGCTGTTGTAGTAGAAAGGGCCTAGCACACCCTGACTACAAGTCTTAGCAAGGGATCAGTAGGAAAACCCATAGTGTAGGTAGGTGCATCACTTACACCTCACTAGAAAGCATGTCTACCCATGGAGAGACTTCAGAGACTCCCCTAGTGGTTAGTGACCCTCCACAGGTCCTTTCCAGATATGCAGCTCTCAGTTTCCAGGAGATGAGACAATTGTGTACCTCCAGAAAATTGAAACAGGGTTCCAACCCTACCACTCCTTTTCTGTTAGGTCTCTTAGAGACATATGATGCTAGAAAGGCCTCTAACCCAGGCCCCTCTAATCCAGATGGGAGCATGCCCCCCTTAGAAGGTACTCCTGGTGATCCAGACTCTAACCTCCCTGAAACAGAGAATGTTGCTGAGGAGGAAGAGGAAGTCTTATCCGAGGATGAGGCAGACAATGGGCAACCTTTAGTCAGCAGACTTACAAGGGCCAACTTAGACCTACATAGGGAAGGAACTGGGGGACCCCCAGTGCTGACCCTTAGCAGGCCTAACTTTTGGGTTAGAAGAGATATATCTCATTCTAGGGACTCCAATAGATCTGTGCACTCACGTGCCTCTCATGCATCTGCTCAGAGGAGGCTGACTTCCCCTCAGAGGAGAGAGCATGAGGCAAAGATGAAGGAGGCTAATCTGAGGATCCAAAGGGAAGAACTTGCCCTTGCCAAAGAGACGCTTGCCTTTGCTAGAGAGCAACAGTTGAGTGGGGTAGTCCCCACTGGTGGCAGCAATATCCCAGGGGATAGAGACAGGAGTTTTGATAATAGACACCTGAGTAAAATAGTGCCCTCCTATAAGACAGGAGATGATATCCACAAGTGGAAAACTGCTCTGGAGAGAGCCTGCTAAGTACAGCAGGTACTCCAGAGTCAGTATATTGTGGCTCTCCTTTGAAGGTAAAGGTAGAGATAAGCTCCTCACTGTTAGAGATGAGGATGCTAATGATTACCAAGTCTTGAAAACTGCACTGATTGATGGGTTTGGCTTAACAACTGAACAGTACAGGTTGATGTTCAGAGACACCCAGAAACCTCAGGCTCAAGATTGGACTGACTTTGTTGATTGTGCCACTAAGGCTTTGGAAGGCTGGTTACTGGGTAGTAAAGTTACTGATTACACAGGATTGTATAATCTAATTATGAGAGAGCAAATCTTAAATAATTGTCAGAACCAGTTGTTGCATCAGCACTTGATTGACTCAGATCTGACCTCTCCCCAAGAATTGGGAAAGAAGGCAGACAGATGGGTCAGGACAAGGGTCAAGCAGCAGAACCAGAACTAGGGTGGTGGCCAGAAGAAAGCAGACCAGAAGGGTAATGAGAATAAGCAAAATGACCAGAAGTCTTCAACAGGGCCCCAACAACCTAAGGAGGGTTGGCCCCAAAATCCCCAAAAGAAGAAGAATGATGGTCTAAAGAAACCATGGTGCCAATGCTGTAAAAGTAAAACTTACTGGTTTAGTGAGTGCACCAAGAAAGAAAGGCCAAACTCCTACCACTACTGTCCCTAAGACACCTGCACCCCCTAGTACAGTTAGTAGTGGTAGTGTACCTCCCAAGGCTATCGTTGGGTTAACCCTGGGAAGTGAGGTGGGTTCTGACTTAGTCAGAATTCCTACTCAGGCAGTTCTTGTTTGTACTGGGGACATGGATATGGCCGCTACTGTAAGTCCTAGTACTCTGGGCAAATACAGGCAAACGCCTTTAATTAATGGAAACATGGCTCAGGCCTACAGGGACACATGTGCCAGTGTCACTATGGTGACACCAACATTTGTGGACCCTGACCAGATCATGCTAGGTTCAGATTACCTAGTGACCAATGCTAGCAATGTCACTACCAATCACAGTATGGCAGTTGTTCATTTCTCCTGGGGAGGGGTAACTGGCCTCAAAAGGGTTGTAGTTAGTTCAGACCTCCCAGTAGATTGTCTTTTGGGCAATGATTTGGAATCCTCACTGTGGCCAGATGTGGAGTACAGGACTCATGTAGAAATGCTAGGTCTCTCCTCACATGTCCTTGCTGCGACCAGGTCACAGGCCAAGAAATGCCCAGCTGAACAAGTGCTGGATCCTGGAAGAATGGACCAGACACTACCCAAGAGGAAGAGCAGTAGGGGTAAGGCTGAGCCTTCCCCCCTGCCTCAGGTTGAGGATCAGCCCTCTCAGGAGGCTGACCCAAAGACCCCAGAAGGAACTGTCCTAGAAGAGCTTGAACCTGAACAGGTTGAGTTTCTTGGGATAGGGGTGTAGGAGAGTGGAGTCTGCAATCCTATGGTCACCCCAGATTTTTGCTTTTTGCTTCACTGGTTTACGACTTTCCCTGGCTGTGGGCCTGCTAATCAGACCCACAGCCTAGCTGTTCTCTCTCTAAATTGACAACAATGTACTTTAGGTGCATTTACCAATTGGTACTGGGCCACCTTATCAGTCCCTGTACCCAGGGCATAGGTGTACCCAGGGCCTACCAGGGGCTGAAGCATGTATTATGCCACCCCTGGCTGGCCATCTAAAACTGACACAACTGGCTGCACGACAGCTGGGGCAAGGTGGTGTAATCACCCTTCGCTGTAGATATAGTATACCTATAGCTAACCCTAAAAATGGACACATATATTCCTATCAGTCACTCCTATGGAAGGCCTTATCAATCCTGAAGGCAGAGTGCTTGGAATTATGTGAGATGGTGCTCTGGCATGAGCTGAGCCCGTTTGCAGCTTGCGGAACCAAGTCCTAATAGCTGTTCCATGATCACGCTACACCATATACTCTTAAGTGCATTATCGACCTCGAGGTTGAATGCTAACTCTGGTATAACATTATCAAAACATGTCGAGTAAGGTGTCATACGATTTGGAATACTACCCCCTCGCCAATTCTGGCGACGGGGGTAGCATTCCACCCTTCTAGAGGGGCACGACATGTACGTAACTGTGAACCCCAGTTAAAGTTAACTCGAGCCTTGGCATCACAAAATGGATGCTGCCACCACAGACACAAGTCTGACCTCCTGCTGCTGGGCGTCCTTCCAGCGAGGGAGGCTTGGACAAAGGGTTTCCTGCCTTGGGAGGTGCTAGCACCACCCCAGACAGGATTTTGTGTATTGGGTAGGATAGGCCTGAAAGGAATGAGACATGCCTGGGGCACACAAGGTGCCCTGTGCATACACCGGTTCAAACCAGTTGCTGGGGCATCCCTGCCCCAGCTCTGGCGCGAAAACCAGACAAAGGATAGGGGGGTGTAACCACCCCCCTTCCTGGTCCCACCCAGGGGAGGGACCTAGTCAGTAGTGCAGCCCCCTTTAGCAGGATAAAGGTAGGAGCTGGTCCCATTCCAAATTAGATTATCCTGAACTATTCAACAAGAAGAAACTCTGACCTTCGACGTTCTGCTCCACAGAAGACTGAAGAATCTCCCTTGTGGGCAAGGAGTGTCCACCCTGCAACTGCAGGCACCATCAAGCGTCCAGCGCCTTCACTTTGTCGTCTTCCCTTGAGGATCCAGACCTCAGAGCCCGACGAGACCCGGATTCCCAGACCTCTCCGACCTCAACTCAATCAATCAATCAGGAGTTTGTTAAAGCGCGACTACTCACCCGTAAGGGTCTCAAGGCGCTAGGGGTGGGGGGGGGTTGGGGGGGTGCAGGTTCCATTCCATCAAGGAGGGGGTCTGTCGAAGAGCCATGTTTTGAGGTTTCTTGTGAAGATGGGGAGCGATATTGTCTGTCTGAGGTGGAGCGGAAGGGCGTTCCATGCTTTGGCCGCGAGGAAGGAGAAGGAGCGGCCTCCCGATCTGGTCTTTCTGGTGCGGGGACCACAGCGTAGGAAAGCTGGGCTGATCGTAGGGTCCTTTGGGGTGCGTGGAATTTGAGTCGGCTGTTCAGGTATGCTGGTCCGGTGCCGTGGAGGGCCTTGTGTGCGTGGGTGAGCATCTTAAAGGTGATTCTCGCCTCGACGGGGAGCCAGTGGAGTGTGCGCAGGTGCTGGGAGATGTGGCAGTGTTTTGGCAGGTTGAGGACCAGTCTTGCGGCGGCGTTCTGGATGTTCTGTAGCTTGCAGATGAGGTTTTTGTTTATTCCGGCGTAGAGTGCGTTGCCGTAGTCGAGTCTGCTGGTGACCAGGGCGTGAGTGACTGTCTTTCGGTGTTCGAGGGGGATCCATTTGAAGGTCTTACGAAGGAGGCAGAGGGTGTGGAAGCAGGAAGATGAGACAGAGTTGATCTGGCGGTCCATTTTGAGCTCGGAGTCCAGGATGATTCCCAGGTTGCGTGCGTGGTCTGTGGGGGTTGGAGGGTTTCCGAGGGCGGTGGGCCACCAGGTGTCACTCCAGGCGTCGGGGTTTGGGCCCATGATGAGTACTTCTGTTTTGTTGGTGTTTAGTTGTAGGCAGCTGTTTTTCATCCATTTGGCGACGGCTTCCATGCCTTCTCGAAAGTTGCGTCTGGCGGTGTTGGGCTCGTTGGATAGGGAGAGGATGAGCTGGGTGTCGTCTGCATATGACACGATGTTGAGTCCGTAGGTTCTGACGATGGGGGCAAGTGGAGCCATGTAGATGTTGAAGAGCGTCGGGCTGAGGGAGGAGCCCTGGGGGACTCCGCAGGTGATAGGTGTGGGGTCCGAGAGGAAAGGGGGGAGTCTGACCCGCTGCGTCCTGCTGGAGAGGAAGGAGCAGATCCAGTCGAGGGCCTTGTCCTGGATTCCTGCATCGTAGAGTCTGCTTATTAGGGTGCGGTGGGAGACTGTGTCGAACGCCGCTGATAGGTCGAGGAGGATGAGGGCTACTGTTTCTCCTTTGTCCAGTAAGGTGCGGATGTCGTCTGTTGCGGCGAGGAGGGCGGTTTCCGTACTGTGGTTTTTTTCTGAAGCCGGATTGGGAGGAGTCGAGGATGTCGAGCACAGCTGAGATCCATGGGTGCGACGAGACACGTGGGACCGGCCATCTTGAACGAACCTGCACTTCGCTTCCAGCACGACTCCCGAGGTAAACTCGACCAAGTGCTTTGGGGACTGAGAAGCCCCAGCCCCGAGCAGCCCCCTGCACCGAAGATCAGCCCTCCAGCATCCACAAGATCTGCGTAGGGCCCTTCTGCTTGTTTGCTCCTCGATGCGTTGTCTGGTCACTTGCCGGCTGGCTAGTGACCTCCTAGACGACGATCCTTTGAATCTTTGCTGCTGGTCTAGTTGCTCCAGACTGGTCCTTGCTCCCTTCCAAAAGAGGGGCACCCCGGACTCTCCTACTCGGCACCAGACGTCTTTTCCACTCACCGCGTGGGTTGCCTTTGCCAAGGCCTGTTGACTCCGAGTCCAGATCCGACACCGCCGACAGCGAGAGCCTGCGTGGGACAGCTCGTGCCTCCATCCTGGTCGTCAAAGACACCTCCTGGTCCACGTGGCTGCAGAGTCAAGCGTCCACTCTTCACCTGATCGCGACGACAGCACCTGGTTCCTTCCTGGTTCCACACCGGTCACTGGCTAGTGACTTTGAACACTGTCCCCTCTGCTTTCAGGTCCTCTTCTTCAACGATCCACCCTTGGATCGCAACGGACATCTTCCTCCTGGTCGCCTGCAGCATCTTTTCTTTCAGGCTCCATTGACTTCAACGCGGGAACCCGACACACTTTGTCACCTATGCACCCACAGCTCGTGGGTGAGGTAACAAGAGCATTTCGGTGCTCAAGGGTAGTTTAACTGTCCTAGTATCCAGTTCCACAGTCGTTTTAGTCATAACTAGTCAGGATTGTCCGGACTCAAGTTTTACTTGAACTGTACTGTCCATAGACGTTGTTACGCATCTCGCGTGTGAGTTCACACTCTGCACACGCGTCCCGTGGGCCTCCTATTACTTACCTAAGGTTAGGATAGCGTAGTACCAGCGGTCCTGCAGCCTCTGGACAGCTCCATTTCGTCTATCAACTATCACATTCCATTTACTTAGTATATGGTTTGCCGTGCCCCTAGGGCACCATTGTAATTTTGTACAACTTATCGTATTTTTCCTAAGCGATTGTCATGTGCTTAGCCCTCATCTCATAAAGAGTTCGGAGGTGTTTGTTATTAATAAATATATTGTTTATTTTCATAACAACCTGTGTGGTGTCCTTTCATCTGGTATTCAAGGGGTTATATTGTGGTAAAACAGCTGGCTTCATATGCCAAAAGAGTTTAGCCTAAGACTGCTTTGTCCATGCTACCATTAGGATAGCTGGTCTATAAGGTTGACTTACAACCAATCACCATAAGGGTTGTTTAGACTGATATATGATGCTCACTAGTTCTAGTGATCACCTTGTATCAGGCCAACTTCTCACATGCTGGGACTACGCTATCCTAACTTTAGGTAAGTAATAGGAGGCCCACGGGACACGGGTGCAGAGTGTGAACTCGCACGCGGGATGCGTAACAACGTCTATGGACAGTACAGTTCAAGAAAAAAGGTAAGTACGGACAATCCTGACTGGTTAGGACTAAAACGACTGTGAATCTAGACACTAGGAGAGTCAAGCTACCCTTGAGCACCGAAATGCTCTTGTTACCTCACCCACGGGCTGCGGGTGCATAGGTGCGAAGTCGTGTCGGGTTTCTGCGTTGAAGTCTATGGAGCCTGAAAGAAAAGATGCTGCAGGCGACCAGGAGGAAGATGTCCGGTGTGATCCAAGGGTGGATCAGAGATGCTGAAGACCTGAAAGCAGAGGGGATAATGTTCAAAGTCACTAGCAAGTGACTGGAGTGGAACCAGGTGTGGTCGTCTCGATCAGGTGAAGAGTGGACGCTTGACTCTGCAGCCACGTGGACCAGGAGGCGTCTTCGATGACCAGGATGGAGGCACGAGCTGTCCCAAGCAGGCTCTCGCTCTCGGCGGTGTTGGATCCGGATTGGGAGTCAACAGGCCTTGGAAAAGGCAACCCACGCGGTGAGTGAAAAAGGCGTCTGGTGCGGACTAGGAGAGTCCGGGGTGCTCCTCTTTTGGAAGGGAGCAAGGGCCAGTCTGGAGCAACCAGACCAGCAGTGTAGTTTTCAAAGTTCGTCGTCTAGGAGGTCACTAGCCATCCGGCAAGTGACCAGACAACGCGTCGAGCAGCAAACAAGCAGATGGGCCCCACGCAGATCTCGCGGAAGCTGGAGGGCTGATCTCCGGTGCAGGGGCTGCTCGGGGCGGGGGCTTCTCAATCCCCAAAGCACTTGGTCGAGTTTACCTCAGGAGTCGTGCTGGATGCGAAGTGCAGTTTCTCCAAGATGGCCGGTCCCACGTGTCTCGTCGCACCCACGGATCTCAGCTGTGCTGCAGATGTGAGTTGAGGTTGGAGAGGTCTGGGAATCCGGGTCTCGTCGGGCTCTGAAGTCTGGATCCTCAAGGGAAGACGACAAAGTGAAGCCGCTGGACGCTTGATGGTGCCTGCAATTGCAGGGTGGACACTCCTTGCCCACAAGGGAGATTCTTCAGTCTTCTGTGGAGTAGAACATCGAAGTCCAGAGTTTCTTTTTGTAAAGTTGTTCAGGATTAATCTAATTTGGAATGGGACCAGCTCCTACCTTTATTCTCCTAAAGGGGGCTGCACTAGTGACTAGGTCCCTCCCATGGGTGGGATCAGGAAGGGGGGTGGTTACACCCCCTATCCTTTGTCCGGTTTCGTGCCAGAGCTGGGGCAAGGATGCCCCAGCAACTGGTTTGAACCGGTGTATGCACAGGGCACCTTTTGTGCCCCAGGCATGTCTCATTCCTTTCAGGCCTGTCCTACCCAATACACAAAATCCTGTCTGGGGTGGTGCTAGCACCTCCCAAGGCAGGAAACCCTTTGTCCAAGCCCCCCTCGCTGGAAGGACTCCCAGCAGCAGGAGGTCAGACTTGTGTCTGTGGTGGCAGCATCCATTTTGTGATGCCAAGGCTCGAGGTAACTTTAACCGGGGTTCACAGTTACATACATGTCGTGTCCCTCTAGAAGGGTGGAATGCTACCCCCGTCGCCAGAATTGGCGAGGGGGTAGTATTCCAATTCGTATGACACCTTACTCAACATGTTTTGATAATGTTATACCAGAGTTAGCATTCAACTGCGAGGATGATAATGCACTTAAGAGTATATGGTATAGCGTTATCATGGAACAGCTATTAGGACTTGGTTCCGCAAGCTGCAGACGGGCTCAGCTCATGCCAGAGCACCATCTCACATAATTCCACGCACTCTGCCTTCAGGATTGATAAGGCCTGCCATAGGAGTGACTGATAGGAATATATGTGTCCATTTTGGGGTTAGATATAGGTATACTATATCTACAGCAAAGGGTGATTACACCACCTTGCCCCAGCTGTCTTACCAGCCAGTTGTGTCTGTTTAGATGGCCAGCCAGGGGTGGCAGAATACATGCTTCAGCCCCTGGTAGGCCCTGGGTACACCTATACCCTGGGTACCTAAGGTACACTGTACAGGGACTGATAAGGTGGCCCAGTACCAATTGGTAAATGCACCTAAAGTACATGTTTGTCAATTTAGAGAGAGAACAGCTAGGCTGTGGGTCTGATTAGCAGGCCCACAGCCAGGGAAAGTCGTAAACCAGTGAAACAAAAAGCAAAAATCTGGATTGCAGACCCTACTCTCTTACACCCTTTTTATGGATCGGATAAATAATAGATCAAACATCTGGAATGCCCTACCCAAAGACCTGCGATGCAACCCTTCCTACTTCAGCTTTAAAGAAGACCCCAAAATGCACCTCGTCAATAAATGTTTGGGAGTCTTAACCAGCGCCCTGAATTCGCCCTCCCCCTTTCCACTTTTCTGGTACGCCCCTACTTTCCTCCTGTCTCCCCCCTCCCCTCCCACTGCCTCTGCTTTCTCCCTTCCCCACTACTCTCATCCGCTCCCTCTCCTAGTCCTTCCCCTCCCCCATCTCCTACCAAATCGTCCCCATCTGCTTCCCACCCCCTTTTTCACGTCTAACGTCCTACTACCTGCTGCCCTTTATGTCTTTCCCCATACCATTATACAAAATCTGATCTCCCATTTCCAGGATATACATGTATATAGCTCTTGCTCTATCTATCTGTGTTATTTGATATGTGTAAATCCAATTGTTTCTCTTTTATTAATTTGTTGATACTCCATGTTGGGGAATTTTTGTTTTATACTGTTACCATCTTCATACTCATGTAAAGCGCTCTGATACCTCTGGGTCTAGCCAGCGCTATATAAAACCTCTAAAATAAATAAATAGATCCTTTCCAAGATGACCGTGTAAAACTGCATTACACAATTCTTGAAAACACATGATACATAAGAGAACTCCAGAGGACTGAATAATGTTTTGTAATATTGATAGGCAGGCCATTTAGTGCGGAAGCCAGAGAGGAACAGCTTTTTGCTCTCTAAGAAACAATTTAATCTCAGGTTATACGTAAAGTTAAGTTAAAGTATGTATGGTTGTCCAATGAGTGTACACAGTTGCCTGCATAGAGATGGAATATGTTTCCCACATCTAAAAAGGAATAAAATAAATTCAAGCAGGTTTGTAAACTTTCATTCCACTACATACCAGAGACCAAAAACAATGAGATTGGTTTGATTTCACTTCCTTAATAAGATTTGTTCACGGCATATTGTAATGAAAGTGTGTTATTAGTTTCAAGATATGATCATGCAAATTTGCTTGTTTAATCTGATCATCATGTGCCAATGTATAGGGCTGCTTTAATAACTGTTGTAATGCCTTCCGATGTACCTGCTTTGCATGTCTGATTCACTGGGTAAGAAGATTATCAACACCAATCTTGCCAAACAAACCATTTTTGCATTGGTTTTCTGATAAAAAAAAGCTTAGAAAATTTCCTAAAAAGATATTCCAATCTTCTTCTTCTTCTCGACGTCTAATCCTACCAAGAGCATAGTGTTCTCCGAGTACTCAAAATTGAGTAGCATGTTGATCAAATCCCGCGTGTCTTTTAAGTAGGTAGGCGTTTTTTGGACCAATGGTCTCAGATATTGGTCTGCGAATTCGGATAGGGGCTCTAGGATGGAATTGATTCCAGAAACGATTGGTCTTCCTGGTGGTGGCATTCTTCCTTTATGCGTTTTGGGCAGAGAGTAAAAGTACGGTATGACTGGTGTTTTGGTCTCCAAGTAGTCAGCCTCTTTTTTGGATATCCAATTGTTAGCTTCTGCTTCTTCAATCATCAGGGCTATCATTCTTTGTAAACGTGCTGTGGGGTCAATCGTCATTACTTGGTAGAATTTTGTATCTGCCAATAGATCCATGCATTGTCTATCGTATCCTTCTGTTGTTAATAGGACTATGCCTCCACCTGACGAAAGCCTACTGATCTTCTGACTACCAAAGGCTGAAACATGTTGACCTCTTTTTAATTTCTACATGAAGTGCGCTCGAATTCCTAATTAATTCTAAGGCTGGACACATAATTTTAACAATAGTCCGAATCCAGAATTATACAATTTTTCTTCCTGGCTGTCCGGACTTTTTAAGAATCACTACCCACCTCACCACTGTTCTATGATCACTACTGCCTTAAACCTAAGGTAAAACCTCCTGGTGGAGGGTGCACATACAAAAAACGACCCAATGATTACGCACGCACGTGTAAATAAAAGCGGGGACACAGTATATACCGCTGAGAGACATTTCCAACATGCACGTGTATGAGGGTCTAATTTTGGGAGATACCAACTACCGACCTGCAAAACCTTGGTTCAAGCAGGACTAGTGATCCTTTCCCCTTCTTGATTAAGAGATTATACTACGGAGACTAAAAGGATTCATACTCCCCCCCCCCCCTATACCTATTGACTAAACAGCCAGGTTTTCAGGCCTTTCAAGAATCTTTTTTTGAAGAGTTCAGTTTTCAACAATTGTGCAGCATACATTTGCCAATGTGGATGATACAATCACGGAACCTGCCAGCTGTTGAATTTGGTTTACTGGCTGCTGAAACAATTATTGGTGTTTTGTCAGCGTATGACACTAAGGCAATTCCGTAGGATCCGATTACTTCAGCCAAAGGGAAAATATTAAGGTTTAAAATGGGTAGGTCCAAATAATGATCATTGGGGAACTCCACAGGGAAAAGATAAAGAAGGTGAGACAGTCGCCCAAGGCCACCGATTGAATTTGGTCACTAAGAAAGGTTGTTAGTAAGGCAAATGCTTTATCCTTGATCATGAGTGAGGCAAGACAGTTGACCAGGAGTTTGTAGTTGACTGTATCAAAAGTGGCTGATAGATCCAATAGGATCAGTGCCGCATTTCCCCCTTGGTCTAACATTTGTCTGAGTTCCTCTGTGGCAGTAATACGGGCTCATTCTGTGCTGTGATGTGCCTGAAGGACAAACTGACATGGATCTAATTGATTTAAGGGCGGCCTTTGACACAGTCTCTCATGCCGTGTTGATAAATGCCTTACAATCTATAGGGGTTACTGTTTCTGCTCTTAGCTGGTTAACCTCTTTTCCTACTGACGCACGTTTCAGGTCTTCTCCTCTGCAGCAAACTCCAAGATTCACTCATCCCCGTATGGAGCCCCACAGGGGTCTATCCTTAGTCCTATGTTGTTTAACATTGATGTTAGACCGCTGGCAACGATCGTTGAAGAAGCTGGGCTGTCGTTATTTTCTTACGCGGATGACACTCAGATTATCTTCTCACTTCCCACAAATTTAAGGAAGCATGGGGCACACAGTAAAGTACCGTCTCCTCGCCACCTATCTAAAGCAGGTCCCATCTCGGTCAGCGCTTAGAGACCGTTGGTGATAACGCGCTATATAAATATAAATTACAAAATTACAAATTACTTTCTGCGGCAAAAAAAATATAAGATCCTTCTTCTCTTTGGGCTGGGCTGAGCAAAGTGGCATCTTGGATGCATGCCAATTTTCTCAAACTGAATGGTGAAAAAACTGAGGTTCTGATATTGGGGAAAGACAAAGAGCTCTGGGGTCCACAACATTGGCCCGCAGAAATGGGCGCAGTACTGCAGCTTTCACACAATGTTCGCAACCTTGGCTTTATTATTGACCACTCACTATCTATGGGTCAACAAGCCATGAAGGTTGCTGCAACATGCTTCACCATTCTAAAGTGGCTGAGAAAAATCTTGTAGATGCTTCCTAGCCCTACTCAGAGAACCGTAGTCCAGGCTCTTGTTACATCTCGACTCGACATCTCGACTGGACTACGGTAACATCCTCTATCTTGGAGCTCATAAAGATGTGACACGAAAGCTACAGAGTACATAACTCTGCGGCCAGATTGCTCTGCCGAACTCCTAGAACAGCTTCTATTTCCACTTCCTTGAGGGACCTTCATTAGCTAAGAGTTGAAAATCGGATTAAGTTTAAAGCTCTGAATTATATGTTCAGAATTAATCACGGCGTGGCACCCATGTACGTGTAAAATTTAGTCCACACTTATCAGCCTCCACGCATTCTCAGATATACTACTCAGGCTAAATTTCAGGTGCCAAAGATCAGATTATCCCGTAAGGGTGGCCGTTCTTTTTCCTATTTGGGCCCTGTTCTGTTGAATGCTCTTCCGTTGTCTCTTCACACACAGATGAATGTTACACTTTTTCGTAAGTCACTTAAAACCTGGCTTTTTAATCAGTAAGTTTTACTTCCTTCAGTAACCCGCATCCGAAACCTGGCGTGATGCACCATTAGGATGCAGGAGGTCATCAGCCCCAGGAGCCGCAGCGTCAACTTGACCGAAACTCGGGATAAAGGCTGAAAGATCGGAATCAGAGCCTGAATATCCCGAACCCGCTGCTCGGGAGGATAAACGCGAAACGGCGCGGAGTCCAGAACCGCTCTGTTGAAAAGGAGCTTCTGAGAGGGGCACAGGTGTGACTTCGGCACATTGATGGAGAATCCCAGCGAGTGCAGGAGATCGGCTGTAGTCTGGAGGTGGGAGACGACTGTCTAGGGCGAGCCCGCCTTAAACAACTAGCAGTCGAGATAGGGGAAGACTGAAACCCCTGATCTGCGCAGATGAGCTGTGTTAGATTTGGGGGTCTCTGGTTGGCACAGGTAGGTACTTGTGACAAATAGGGACCCTCTCCACTAGTCAGGGAACGGGGATTACACACCTAAAATAACCCCTGCTCACCCTCTAGGTTGCGTGGCGCGAGCAGTCAAGGCTTATTTCAGAGGCGTTGTAAGTTAAGCAGTTGTGACCACATACAGTAACCCAGTGACAACACTACCAATGGACACCACACCGGTTTTCTATAAAAAAATAAGTAGACTTTATATAGAGTTACCAAAAGACCATAAACAACAAAAATACACACTATGATTACTTTAAGATGGTAGATTAAGCTTAGTTCAGTTCAGTTGTTAGATGCGAAACTCTGCGTCAATGTACCTTAAGTTGCGTTGCGCTTCCACAACAAGCAATGTCGCAGCAATGGGAAATGTGGCAAAGTCAGGCGCAAAGAAATAAAGACGTGAAGATCTTCCAGATGCGGCACACTTCTCGGGGATGCGAGAAGTCCTCTTGTGGCTCGGCAATATTATATGAACTCAACTTGTGGCTCGGCAATATTATATGATTGCTGGAGACCTTAGAGACAGTTTGGGGACTGGGCAGCGGAGCTATACCATAGGTGCAGTGTTTCGAATGTTAATGTTATTGGTCAGGAATGCCTTGCTCCAGCATGTATTGTATTACGGGAATTGCAGAGCTAGAAGGTTTCGCTATAACTAATACCTTTCCACCCTTCCGCCTGTTAGGTGTCTGTTGCTGCCCCCCAGCCCCAGAGGGTGATCCCCTAGTTGAGTTTTGTAACTTTCAAGTAATTGGGGTAGTTTTTGGATGTGGGGGAGTGTTTATTTGAGAGGTAGTAGTGGGAGGAGGGTGGGAAAGGGGATTTTATGTGTCTGCTGCTAGCCACTGTGAGAACTATTGTGTTGAGACGTATGATCGATGTGATTATATGGACGCCAGGATTATAGAATGTGTTTATGGGTGGGTTTGTTCTGTCGGGTGGGATAACCGCTGGGCTTCCTCAGTTGTACATTGTTCTGTCAGTGGGGGTAATGGGTGACGGTTACAGATTCATCACATGGAACAATCGGGGCTGAACTCTCCCAAGAAAATTAGACATGTATTTGCATATCTTAATCAACATGGCGCCCAAATTGTATCCCTGCAGGAAACTCACCTGACCAAAGTTTCTAAAGGCTAAGATATCGATCAAATGGGCGGGGTTAAAATTGGCTTCTTCCTACTCATCCTATGTCAGGGGGGTCCTCATAATGATCAAAAAGGGTATTCCATTTACACTACTTAGATCTCATATTGATGATGTGGGCCGCTGTGCGATGGTGCAAGGTAAACTGGGAAACATGATAATTACTCTTGTATGGACCCCATAGCGGATGAGCCAGAGGTGTTTCAGCGGATGCATGGCATATTGCAGCAATGGCCTGAAAGGGTCACATTGTGGGGCGGAGATTTTAATACATATCTGGATCCCGCCTTGGATAAATCTAACCCACAGAGCACACAAACACCAAATGTGGCGCGAAGTATCAACCAAGCTAAGTTGGAGTTCTGATTGGTGGATATTTGGCGACTATGTAACAGCACAGTTAAAGAGGGAACACATGCCACACCCACGCATATTAGCTGGTCTAGGCAGGATTATTGGCTCCTCAGTGAGGGCGTGTCGGAATGGGCGACCAAAGTGGCCAACTACAAGCCCTCGCTATCAGATCACCATCCGGTAGCATTGGAACTACATATTCCTACCGCGACGCATCGACCATTTACGTGGCACTTCCAATCAGAGGCATTACTACATCACCTATATAATGATACAATATGCACGACAATAGAAAATTATTTCTCTGAAAACAAGGGCACGGTGGACAGTGCTCGTAGTCTTTGGGAGGCCTTTAAGGTGACGATTAGGGGAGTAGGTATAGGCACCACAGCCGGCATCCTGAAAGATCTTAGAACACAGCTCACCATTATAGAGAATGAACTACAAACTCTGGAGAGAGAGTATGTCAGCAGTCCCACCCCAGATATACTGTTGGATATTCATACATTACTCCAGGACATTGACACGGCTTTGGAGTCAGAACTACGATATATTTCAAGCAGACATGTAGCTAGGAGATTCGGAAAGGGGGGCAGGCCGAGTCGTAGCTTGGTTGAGAAAATCAGGGCAAGAAAAGACTTTTCACATATTTAAAAAACAACAGATTCCGCTGGTACGGAGCATTATACCCCCTTAGACAAAGTGGAGCAGTTCAGAGGTTTCTATGCTGGCATATAGGCTTCGAGCGGGTGGGCTCGGACTCCGTGATCGAGGAGTACCTAGAGGACATTGCCTGTGCATGGCTCTCGGATGGGCAACGGGAATACCTAAATCAACTCAATGATGAGATGGACATAAAAGCTGCAATTAGGGCCCTGCCCAATGCTAAAGCACCAGGCCAGGACGGGCTAACGGTAGAATTTTATAAAGCGTATGCAGATCTCATTGCTCCATTTCAGTTGGAGGTGTATGCTGAGGCACACGAGGAGGGCGCTCTGCCTCCGTCCCTTAGACAGGCACTAATAATTACCCTCCTAAAGAAAGACAACCCCCCAGATGTGTGCGATTCCTACAGACTGCTATCGCTGATTAACTTCGACGCAAAAATTCCTTGCTAAAATTTTGGCCACAAGGCTCCAGCCTCTGATGCCGAATCTGGTTCTACCGGACCAGTCAGGTTTTATCCCTGAGCGATCTACATCTCACAACTTATGTACCATCTTTGCAATGATGCATGTTCTTGACCCCCCATTTACATGCTGCGGAGGTTATGTTGGACGCAGCCAAAGTGTTTGACTCCATTGAGTGGAGTTACATGTTTCATATTTTGAAGCGCATGGGATTTCCACTGATCTTCCTTGGTTGGGTGCAGACGCTGTATGCTGATCCATCGGCCAGTCGGAGTCGGTGGACTGACGTCTGAGGAATTCCATATAAGGTGTGGCACGCGGCAGGGATGCCCTTTATCGCCTTTGCTGTTCGCAATAGTCATTGAGCCCCTGGCGTGCGTGATACGTCAAAGACAGAGAGACAGCTTAAAGCACAAGTTACTACTTGTGTAACGATATATCTGTAAGAGACATTAGTTAGTGATAGATTCCTTACCTTAGAATATCCCCAGGCGTCGGACTGGATCCGGAAACTTTTTGCGTAGCAGTACCCTTGCGCGTCGGTAGGCGTCGTCTGCGGCTCCGCGTCCGTCACCGGCATCGTGGGCGCCGTGATGACGTCGTCGGAGTACTTAGACGCCGCCTCCGCGTGCTGACATCAGTTCTTAGACACAGCTTTTCCGCGCCAGAAGTGCCGAGCAATGTTAAAAACCAACACTGGTGCCATTGAAACTAGGGCCCTGAAAGGGGATGACCGTAACCCTAGATATCGGTTCGCAGAACGGGGAGGATGGGTGGGTCGGTAAGGAATCTATCACTAACTAATGTCTCTTACAGATATATCGTTACACAAGTAGTAACTTGTGCATCTGAAAGAGACACGTTAGTGATGGATTCCTTACCTTTGAATAGATACCCCAGCAATACCAACCCCGGTGGTGGGTCTGCGAACCAATAATCACACCAGAAAGTCCTGGAGGACGGAACGGCCAAAGAAGCCATCCCTCCGGACTTGACTGTCCAGGCAGTAGTGTCTTGCAAACATGTGCAGCCAGGCCCACGTAGCTGCCTGGCAAATGTCCTGCAAGGGCACTCCCTGGCCCAGGGCAGTTGTAGTAGCCGTGGCCCGGGTGGAATGAGCCCGCAATCCAACAGTGGGCTCCTTTTTAGCCAAGGAGTAACATGCCTGGATACACAAGATGATCCACCGCGAGATGGTCCGCTTGTGCACAGCTTTACCCTTCTTAGCGCCCACGTAACCAACAAAGAGTTGGTCATCCACCCGGTACTGCAGTGTGTGATCCAAATAGAATGAAAGCGCACGTTTTGGGTCCAGACGGTGGAGCCGCTCTTCCTCTTTAGAGGGCTGCAGTGGTGGAAAGAAGGTGGGCAAGGTGATAGACTGCCCGATATGGAAGGCCGTGACAACCTTGGGCAGGAAAGATGGCTTAGTACGCAACACAACCTTGTCCGGATGGACAGAAAGGAAAGGGGGTGTACAGGAAAGAACCTGGAGCTCACTCACTCTCCTGGCAGAGGTGATGGCAACCAGGAAAGCAGTCTTCAGAGTTAGAAGGCCGAGAGGACAGTTGTGAAGTGGCTCAAAGGGAGCGCACATCAGAAAGGTAAGAACAAGGTTCAAGTGCCACTGAGGCATCACAAACGGAACAGGAGGGAACGTGTGTGTGATGCCCTTCAGAAAGCGATTTACAATAGGGGACTTGAACAAAGAAGGTTGATCAGGCAGCCTTAGAAAGGCTGAAAGGGCAGAAAGGTAGCCCTTGATAGTGACCAGAGCAGAGCCCTGCTGGGCAAGAGAAAGAAGGAAGAGAAGAACCTCAGAAAGAGGGGCAGCAAGAGGATCCACAGCCTTTGCTGTGCACCATGCCACAAATCTGTTCCACCTGCAGGCGTATACCGACTTTGTGGAGGGACGCCTGGCTGCCAGAATGACATTACAGACTTCGTGAGGCAAGTCAAATGGCCACAACTGTCGCCGCTCAATCTCCAAGCATGGAGGTGGAGACTGGACAGGTTCGGGTGGAGGACCGTACCCTGTTGCTGCGACAGAAGGTCCTCCGGAAGAGGCAGACTAAACGGGGGATCGACTGACATACTGAGTAGCTCTGGATACCAGTACCTTTGTGCCCAGTCCGGAGCCACAAGGATGACTTGTGCCCGGTTGCGCTTGATCTTCTTCAGCACTCTGGGCAGAAGTGGTAGAGGCGGAAAGGCGTACAACAGACCGCAACTCCACACGCGACGAAAAGCGTCGCCGAGCGAGTGCCGCCTTGGAAATTCCAACGCGCAGAACTGATGACATTGCGCGTTCTCTTCGGTGGCGAATAGATCAAACCAAGGCTCTCCCCATCGCTGAAAGGGGCCTTGCCACGTCCGAGTTCAGACGCCATTTGTGATCCATCATGCACCGACGTCTGAGTTCGTCCACCCTGGTGTTCAGGGAACCTGCCAGGTGTTGAACCACCATGGTCACGCCCTGATGTTCCAGCCACTGCCAGAGGCGCAGAGCCTCCTGGAAAAGGGTCCACGACCCCACCCCGCCCTGTTTGTTGCAGTACCACATGGCGGTGGTGTTGTCCGTGAACACCTGCACTACACTCCCCCTGACAGAGGGGAGGAATGTCTTCAGTGCTAGACGAATCGCCCGCAGCTCCCAAAGGTTGATATGGAGCTGGGACTCCGCCGGAGACCAGAGGCCTCTGATCTCCGTCTCTCCCATGTGGCCTCCCCAGTCCTGGAGGGACGCGTCCGTCACAACTACGTGCTCCGGTTGGGGAAGGGAGAGGGATCTGCCGCTGACCCAATCGCGGTCCGTGAGCCACCACTGCAGCTGTCTTGCAGTGCCCTCCGAGATCAGGACATGGTCGGAAAGGTTGCCCTGATGCTGGGCCCACTGAAACTTCAGGTCCCACTGCAGAGCCCGTATCCGCCACCGAGCGTGATGCACCAGAAGGATGCAGGAGGCCAGAAGCCGCAGCGTCAACCTGACCGAGACCCGGGATAAAGGCCGAAAGAGTGGAATCAGAGCCTGAATATCCCGGACCCGCTGTTCAGGAGGATAAACCCTAAACTGCGCCGAGTCGAGAACTGCTCCGATGAAGAGGAGCTTCTGAGAGGGGCACAGGTGTGACTTCGGCACATTAATGGAGAACCCCAGCTGATGCAGGAGGTCTGCCGTCGTCTGGAGGTGGCTGACGACTGTCTGGGGCGAGCCCGCCTTCAACAACCAGAAGTCGAGGTAGGGGAAGACTGAAACCCCTAACCTGCGCAGATGAGCTGCGACCACCGCCATCACCTTTGTGAACACCCGTGGGGCGCTGGTAAGGCCGAAGGGGAGCACGGTAAACTGAAAGTGCTCGTGGCCAACCGTGAACCGCAGGTAGCGCCGGAGGGTCGGCAGGACGGGGATGTGGAAATAAGCGTCCTGCAAGTCCAGCGCTACCATCCAGTCTTCTGGGTCCAGGGCAGCCAGGACCTGAGCCAGTGTCAGCATTTTGAACTTCTCCTTCCGGAGGAAGCCGTTGACGTTCCGGAGGTCCAAGATAGGGCGTAGGCCCCCTTTGCCCTTCTTGGGTACCAGAAAGTAGTGGGAGTAACAACCACACCCTACTTCTGGCCCAGGAACGCGCTCGATGGCCCCCTTGGCCAAGAGGGCCGTAACTTCCTCCTGCAGAGGTCGCAAATAATCCCCCGATACTCGGTGGTATTGCGGTGGCATGGCTGGAGGGATCGTGTCGAAGGGGAGGGAGTAGCCCCTTCGGACGATTTGCAGCACCCACCTGTCCGAAATGACAGTGTGCCAGTGGAGGAGGCGATGGCGAACCCTGCCCCCCACTGGCGACACATGGGCCTGAAAGTACGGACTAGGAGGGCTTTGAGGCGGATGCCGCGGGGAAAGGTGTGGACTGACCTCGCCGTTGTCCCCGACCACCGCCACGGCAGTTTCCACGGCCGCCACCGCGTTGGGTATTACCCTGCGGCGCGTGGCTGGCAGCACGTGTGGGTACATCCCTTCCGTGGCCGGGAGTGAAAGGCAGCCGATTGCTGGCGCCAGGCCGAGAGGCCCAAGGACTTGGCCGTAGCCCTGGAGTCCTTAAAGCGCTCAAGCGCATGGTCTGCCTTATCGCCAAAAAAGACGACGAACATCAAACGGCATGTCCATCAGTGTATTCTGGACATCAGCCGAGAAGTTGGCAGATCTCAACCAGGCGTGGCGACGAATCGCCACCGTCGTTGCTATCCCTCTGCCCAGTGAATCGGTGGTATCCAGTCCACACCGAATAGAATAACGTGCCGCATCTCGGCCCTCCACATGGGCTTGGCCGAGTTTAGCCCGTACCTCCAACGGGCATTCTGGCAGCACGTCCGCGACCGTATCCCACAGGGAGTGGGTGTGGCGGCCCAAGAGGCATGCGGTGTTGGAAGACCGCAGTCCCAAACTTAGGGAGGAGAATACCTTCTTGCCGTATTGCTCATACCTCTTGGATTCCCTGTCAGGCGGAGCCAACGGGAATGCGGTCTGAGAATTGGAGGCCTGGATCACTAGGCTCTCAGGGGTTGGGTGGATGGACAGGAAACAAGGGTCACCCGGGGCCGGGCGGTGGCGTCTGGCCACGTTCCTATCTACAGGCGAACCTGTAGCGGGCCTGGACCAAGTGCCCAAAAGAACGTCGGTCAAGGCCTCATTAAACGACAGCAGAGGCTCAGCCGAGCTTGACTGCGGTTTAAGGACCTCAGTGAGGAGGTTAGTCCTCACTGCAACGACGGGGAGTTCAAGGCCCAAGGCCTTGGCCGCCCGCGTCAGCATCACACTATATGCAGCCCCCTCCTCCGTAGCCACGGTAGGAGGGGAGACAAAGCCAGTGTCTGGTGATGTGTCCAGACCACTGGCATCCCCAAGTTCACCTGTCCAGTCCTCCTGGGACTGACACTCCCGTGTCAGAGGGTCCTCAGACCCCTCCCAATCCTCCTCATCACCCATCTCCTGGTACCCAGGGGTGTCAAATGATGGGGCCGGCTCATGAACGGTAAACTCTCCGAACGGCGTCTGAAGCGGCGCCCAGCTTCGCCGCTCCGGCGCCGGGTCGAGGGAGGCCTCGGGGACGGCGCCGCCCGAAGACGGCGCCGGGGGTGACACATGAGGGACCGGCGCCGGGGAGGTCGTGAGGTCTGTGAGAAGTTGGCCTGATATATGATGTTCACTAATTCTAGTGACCACCTTGTATCAGTCCAAACAACCCTTATGGTGATTGGTTGTAAGTCAACCTTATAGACCAGCTATCCTAATGGTAGCATGGACAAAGCAGTCTTAGGCTAAACTCTTTTGGCATGTGAAGCCAGCTGTTTTACCACAATATAACCCCTTGAATACCAGATGAAAGGACACCACACAGGTTGTTATGAAAATAAACAGTATATTTATTAATAACAAACACCTCTGAAATCTTTATGAGGTCAGAGGGCTAAGCACATGACAATCTCTTAAGAAAAATACGACAAGTTGCACAAAATTACAATGGTGCCTTAGAGGCACAACACACCATATAATAAGTAAGTGGAATGTGAGAGTCGATACAAAGAATGGAGCTGTCCAGAGGCTGGAGGACCGCTGGGACTACGCTATCCTAACCTTAGGTAAGTAATAGGAGGCCCACGGGACACGGGTGCAGAGTGTGAACTCACACGCGGGATGCATAACAGCGTCTATGGACAGTACAGTTCAAGTTAAAGGTGAGTACGGACAATCCTGACTAGGTAGGACGAAAACGACTGTGGAACTGGACACTAGGACAGTTAAACTACCCTTGAGCACCGAAATGCTCTCGTTACCTCACCCACGGGCTGCGGGTGCATAGGTGCCAAAGTGTGTCGGGTTCTCGCGTTGAAGTCAATGGAGCCTGAAAGAAAAGATGCTGCAGGCGACCAGGAGGAAGATGTCCGGTGCGATCCAAGGGTGGATCGGTGAAGGAGACCTGAAAGCAGAGGGGACAATGTTCACAGTCACTAGCCAGTGACTGGAGTGGAACCAGGAAGGAACCAGATGTCGTTGTCGCGATCAGGTGAAGAGTGGACGCTTGACTCTGCAGCCACGTGGACCAGGACGTGTCTTCGACAACCAGGATGGAGGCACGAGCTGTCCCACGCAGGCTCTCGCAGTCGGCGGTGTTGGATCCGGAATCGGCGTCAACAGGCCTTGGCAAAGGCAACCCACGCGGTGAGTGGAGAAAGCGTCTGGTGCGGACTAGGAGAGTCCGGGGTGCCCCTCTTTTGGAAGGGAGCAAGGGCCAGTCTGGAGCAACCAGACCTGCAGTGAAGATTCAAAGGTTCGTCGTCTAGGAGGCCACTAGCCAGCCGGCAAGTGACCAGACAACGCGTCGAGCAGCAAACAAGCAGAAGGGCCCCACGCAGATCTCGTGGATGCTGGAGGGCTGATCTTCGGTGCAGGGGCTGCTCGGGGCTGGGGCTTCTCAGTCCCCAAAGCACTTGGTCGAGTTTACCTCGGGAGTCGTGCTGGAAGCGAAGTGCAGGTTCGTTCAAGATGGCCGGTCCCACGTGTCTCGTCGCTCCCACGGGTCTCAGCTTTGCTGCAGATGTGAGTTGAGGTCGGAGAGGTCTGAGAATCCGGGTCTCGTCGGGCTCTGAAGTCTGGATCCTCGAGGGAAGACGAAAAAGTGAAGCCGCTGGACGATTGATGGTGCCTGCAGATGCAGGGTGGACACTCCTTGCCCACAAGGGAGATTTCTTCAGTCGTCTGTGGAGCAGAACGTCGAAGTCCAGAGTTTCTTCTTGTAGAGTAGTTAAGGATTAATCTAATTTGGAATGGGACCAGCTCCTACCTTAATCCTGCTAAAGGGGGCTGCACTACTGACTAGGTCCCTCCCCTGGGTGGGACCAGGAAGGGGGGTGGTTACGCCCCCTATCCTTTGTCCGGTTTCCCACCAGTGCTGGGGCTCGAGTGCCCCAGCAACTGGTTTGAACCGGTGTATGCACAGGGCACCTTGTGTGCCCCAGGCATGTCTCATTCCTTTCAGGCCTCCCTACCTCAATACACAAAATCCTGCCTGGGGGGGTGCTAGCAACTCCCAAGGCAGGAAACCCTTTGTCCAAGCAGCCCTCGCTGGAAGGACTCCCAGCAGCAGAAGGTCAGACTTGTGTCTGTGGTGGCAGCATCCATTTTGTGATGCCAAGGCTCGAGTTAACTTTAACCGGGGTTCACAGTTACATACATGTCGTGCCCCTCTAGAAGGGTGGAATGCTACCCCCGTCGCCAGAATTGGCGAGGGGGTAGTATTCCAATTCGTATGACACCTTACTCGACATGTTTTGATAATGTTATACCAGAGTTAGCATTTAACCGCGAGGTTGATCATGCACTTAAGAGTATATGGTATAGCGTTATCATGGAACGGCTATTAGGACTTGGTTCCGCAAGCTGCAGACGGGCTCAGCTCATGCCAGAGCACCATCTCACATAATTCCAAGCACTCTGCCTTCAGGATTGTTAAGGCCTGCCATAGGAGTGACTGATAGGAATATATGTGTCCATTTTAGGGTTAGATATAGGTATACTATATCTATAGCAAAGGGTGATTACACCACCTTGCCCCAGCTGTCGTGCAGCCAGTTGTGTCAGTTTTAGATGGCCAGCCAGGGGTGGCATAATACATGCTTCAGCCCCTGGTAGGCCCTGGGTAAACCTATGCCCTGGGTACCTATGGTACACTGTACAGGGACTGATAAGGTGGCCCAGTACCAATTGGTAAATGCACCTAAGGTACATGGTTGTCAATTTAGAGAGAGAACAGCTAGGCTGTGGGTCGGGCTGTGGGTCTGATTAGCAGGCCCACAGCCAGGGAAAGTCGTAAACCAGTGAAGCAAAAAGCAAAAATCTGGGATGACCATAAGATTGCAGACCCCACTCTCCTACACCATGTACTTTAGGTACATACCTGATTTGGAATTGGGTCACCTTTGTGAGCCGCTGTTTAGTGTACCATAGGTACCCAGGGCATAGGTGCATCCAAGGCCTACCAGGGGCTGCAGCATGTATTATGCCACCCCTGGCTGGCCATCCAAACCGACACCACAGGCTGATCACTCAGCTTGGGTAAGGTGGTGTAATCACCCCTTACTTAGATATAGTATACCTATATCTACCCTTATATATAGACACATATATACCTATAAGTCACTCCTATGGCAGGCCTTGACAATCCTGAAGGCAGAGTGCTTGGTTTTATGTGAGAGGGTGCTTTAGCATGAGCTGAGCCCTTCTGCAGCTTTAGGAACCATCTCCTTATAGCTGCTCTATGATATAGCCATACCATATACTCTTAAGTGCATTATAATCCTCGCGGTTAATGCTAACTTTGGTTTGGCTTTATCAAAACATGCTGTGTAAGGTGTCAAACACTTTGGAATACTCCCCCCCTCCCCCCACCAGTCCTGGTGGCGGGGGTAGCATTCCACCCTTCAAGAGGGAGAAGACGTGTAGTTACTGGTTTACCCGGTTAAAGTTAAACAGAGCCTCAGCATCACAAAATGGATTCTGCTGCCACAGACACGAGTCTGACCTCATGCAGCAGAGGGTAACTCCAGCAAGGGAGGCTTGGACAATAGGTTTCCTGTCGAGGGAGGTGCTAGTACCTCCCCAGACAGCCTGTAGAGTATTGGGGCAGGGTGGGTTGAATGGAAAGATGCTTTTCCAGACACTGCCTGGGGCACACAAGGTGCTCCATGCATAGCCCGGTTCAAACCAGTTGCTGGGGCACTCCAGCCCCACTCTGGCGCGAAACTGGACAAAGGGAAAGGGGTGTAACCACCCCCTTCTAAGGTCCACCCATAGGAGGGACCTAGCAGGTAATCCAGCCCCAAAAATCAGTATAAAGATAGGAGCTGTGTCTAGAGACTTTAGATTATTCCTGGAAGAAACTTTGATACAAACTCTTGGACCTTCGACGTTCTATATCGACTAGAAGACTGAAGACATCTCCCTTGTGGTCAAGGAGTGACCACACTGTGCAAACAGGCACCACCAGTAACTTGCCGGTCTGCTTTGTCGATGCTCCCGCCGGATCTCGAAGACTCAGCGACACAGGAACTGGACTCTCAGACCTCTGACTCCGACCCACATCCACAGCAAAGCTGAGACCCGTGGCGGACACGAGAGACGTGGGACCGGACACCCTGGACATCCTGCATTTTGCTAATAGTGCAACTACTGAGGCGCCCTCGCAGTTGTGCATTGGGGTTTGAGAAGCCCCAGACTCGAGCGCCATTTGCACCAAAGCTCAGCCCTCCACACTCCATGAGTGCCGCGTGGGGCCTGCTCCTGCATTTCAGCTCGAGGCCTCTTCCCGGTTGCTAGCCCGCTGGCTAGTTAGCCCACTGAAGACTTCTTTTTGAATTTACACCACTGGCCTGGTTGCTCCAGGCTTGCTCCAGCTTCCCTTCAAAGGAGAAGCTCCCCAGACCTTGCTGGTCTGACTCGAAGCCAATCTTCACTTCCTGCGTGGCTTGTGGTTACCAAGGCTTGTTGGGACCAGTTCGGATACTGACACCGCAGTCAACTAGATCCTTCGTGGGACAGCTCGAATCCAGCACCTCGTCGTCGTCGACGACTCCTGGTCCTCGTGGCTGCAGAGACAAGCTTCACCTCTTCACCCGAATCAACTCGACATCGCCTGGTTCCTTCCCGGTCACTGCAGCACTTCTTTGCAGATCTCCATAGAAAACATCAACGAAATCTGACACGAAAAGACACCTATGCACCCAGCTTTCCTGGGTGAGGTAACTCGAGTACTCCGGTGCTCCCGTGGGTGTTGTCTCTAAGTGTCCTAGTTTAAAGGGGTTTTACCGTAGTCCATCCGGAAGTGTCCTTAATCAGTAACTTTGTAACTTCTTCGTTCTCCATTATAAGTCAATGGTAAATCGCAACTGTGTTTAGTCACTGCACGCGTCTCTCCCGTGGGTCTCCTACTTCCTAACCTTTGGCTGTCTAGTGTAGCCCCAGCGATTCCCTAGGCCCTAGGCCTATTCACTATTTTTGAAGTGGTCCTTATACCACTTACTTGGTTTGTGAGGCCCCTAGGGCAGAACTGTATTTGTGCAACGTATAGTATGCTTAATAAGTAACTTGTGATGTATTTCGAGCTCTGACCTCATAAAGAGTTCAAAAGGGTTGTGTTAGAAATAAATACTTATATATTTGATATATACCTTGTGTGGTGCCCTTTCATTTGGTACTCAAGGGATTATAATTGGTAAAACAGCTTGCTTTACATGCTCTCTGAAGTTTTAGCCTATGACTTCTGGTCCATGCTACCACTAGGATAACTTGTCTACAAGGTTGACTTTACAACCACCATCAATAAGGGTCGTTTAGACTGGTGCATGGTGCCCACTAGAATAGTGAACATCATATGCCAGGCTAACTTCTCACAAAGAGGACCTCTGTAAGGGCGTCCTTGAAAAGAAGCAATGGTTCCGTTGAAGTAGACGCCGTCTAAAGCACCTCAGTGAGGAGGTTGGTTTTGAGGACCATTGTGGGGAGGTCGAAGTTGAGGGCCTACGGAGTACCATCATGTAGGAGGCACCTTACTCCATCGTAGGCGGGGGAGAAGCGAACCCCGGATCAGAGGAGACATCGAGGTTGCCTGCATCCTCCAAGTCATCCACCCAATCTTGTCCTCAGACCCTTGCCAATTTCCTACGCCACTCCCGCAAGGCCTTTGGGGGCCATGGCCCGACAGTCCCGGGAGTCGTGGTCGGTCTCCAGGCAGTAGAGGCAAACATTGTGGGGGTCCGCCACCGACATATTACGGTCACAGGACCCACAAGACTTCAAGCCAAGCATCCCTACGTGCACCGGGAGAAAAAAGAGGGAGACAAAAGTCCCAAATAGCAGTCAAAAAGTGACTTAGGTACGTGCTCAATCCAGATCTGTGCTTACTTGCACGGAAAAAGAAAGAACTGATGTCAGCGTGCATGGGTGGCGCCTAAGTACTCTCCGTGACGTCATCTCTGCGCTTGCGACGCCAGTGACCGACCCGGAACCGCAGGACGTCACCTACTGACACGCAGAGGTACTGCTAAGCAAAAAACTTTCCGGATCCAGTCTGACGACTGGGGAAATTCTAAGGTAAGGAATCTATCACTAACGTGTCTCTTTCAGATAGATCGGAATCATAGCCCGAATATCCCGGACTTGCTGCTAAGGAGGATAAGCCCAAAACTGCGTCGTGTCCAGCAGAGCTCCGATGTAAAGGAGCTCCTGAGAGGAAATCGGGTGTGACTTTGGCACATTTATGGTAAACCCCAGCGAGTGCAGGAGATCCGCCGTAGTCTGGAGATGGAAACGACTGCCTGGGACGAGCCCCCCTTCAACAGCGAGTCGTCGAGATAGGGAAAGACTGGGTGCACTCTAAAGGTGAGCTGCAACCACAACCATCACTTTTGAAAACACCAGGGGTTGCACTGGTGAGGCCGAAAGGGAGCACAGCTAACTGAAAATGCCTCTGACCTCTTGTAAACCGCAGGTTACACTTGTGGGCTTGCAGGAAGAGGATAGAAAAATAAACGCTCAGCAAGTCCAATGCTACCATTCAATCTCCAAAGCCCAGGGCATCCAAGACCTGAGCATGGCCATACACAGCTCCTTAAGTTGGGCAACCATCTTTGGGTAATGGACAGTTCTGAATATGTCAAACATGATCTGTTTGGAGGCCCTAACCTGCAAAGGGTTGGCCGATGACGTCCGCAATTCTGGCTGCATCTTTTCAATTATTGAGACTGGTTCCAAGTAAGAGGCTGGCATTAGGGGACAACTTTGAATTTCCAAGCAGTTCTGCATCCTCAAGGAAGCACTTTTTTCCTTACAAAAGAGATTTTTTTGTATTCTTGTGTATGTACCTGTTGGGACATTGTTCCCTGTTGGAAGACTTTGCCATGTTACAGGGGACCATTGTGAAAAATAACCTGTCCTCCTGTTCTCTGCCTTTGCATGGATTAAAGAACATGAGTCTTAGGTTGAGAGATTGTGGTGGATCCAATATACGACATCCAGATGAAGAACTGTATCTTTTTATGGAATCTATAGCAGGGTTTTAAACCCAAGACTTAAGGAGGAGGCCTTTGCCCTAATTACTGTTGAAATTTCAAGAATTTTCTTGGTGAAGCACCAAGAGAGCTCCAGACCCCTATTAATGAGACATGGAGAAAGATGACTGAACAACAGAGCACACTAGGTGTTGCTTTATATGCCAACATGCTTTCACATTCTGGCAAGGGAAAATCACACTTGAAGCAGCTGTTTTTTGGTAGATGTTGATTTGTACTCCACATTGGCACCTGGAGGCTATCCCGTGAGAAGATGAAGAATCTGTAGGAAGGTTTATTCATCAGACATAGGAATTGGTGTCTGTTTCAGTGCCAGTATTTTTTTTTAATAATTATTTTTATTGTACAAAAGCTCTTCATACAGAGTAGTATGAAGAGGTACATAGTAGCCAATGAGATCCAGTATTGCACTGAGTGTGGCAAACAATACAGATAATAGTCACAGAATGTAAACATTTACAGCTTCATGATAGACCATATCAAAAGCCCCTGACCTCGCTTGGCTTGAATTTTGTTACCTCATTTCATCGCCATATCAGTTGCTTGAATTGTCGCCAGGGGCCCCACACCTTTTCCCACTTTCTGGAGCATCCCCTGCCGCAATAGATCACCCCCCTACACCCTCTTATACCAATCAAGTCCCGTCACCCATTCTACAACACTCAGTAGATGAATGCTTAAATGGTGCGCGTAGGAATATAGAAAATGTCCAGGAATTTGCTCTGCGAATATCCAAAGTTTTTTTATTGTTCAAATATAAACGGTTCACAGAAAAACAGGGAATTTCAGCCAACGTGTTTCGTTCTTATGGAGAACTTAATCAGGGCTGAAAAGTAGACAAAGTACACACAAATATATACACACCCAGGGAAGAATCACAACAAAACATATTTGATTTACACAAGTGACAAATGGAAAAGAACATTAGCACAAAAAAACATATATCCAATACAATGTATGACATTCACATGCAATACCTAAATTGCAACATTAAAAACAACTATAAGTAAAATCTGTGTACACATTGACCTCGTAGTACCAGAATATGCATATTCATATGCCCTAAACAAAGAAATGACAGACATTTTGTCAGTATCTTTTAAAGAGCAGTATTATAAAAAAGTTTATTTCAATTCATTTTTCATCAAATCATTATTAATAAAAAGGGGGGGGAGAGGAGAAACAGAACACCAAAGACAAGAATGAGTCTGTCATTTCCATGAGAACGAAACGTGTTGGCTGAAATTCCCTGTTTTTCTGTGAACCATTTATATATGAACAATAAAGAAACTTTGGATAATCGCAGAGCAAATTCCTGGACATTTTCTATATTCCTACGCACACCATTTAAGTATTGCACTATGATCTGAAAACAGTGACACCATAGGGCGGTTGGTGTCTGGGCGGATGTATGACGTTAGAACGCATACATTGACAACGCGTACCTTTACAACGCGTTCGTAACAACGAACGTTGTTACCACGCATTGCGCTGGGGGGCGCAAAATTGATTAATTTAATTTACTATTCCAACACCAGTCCCCGTGGATAGTAGGGAAGGTGTTGGGATAGTAAATTAAATCATTTACTATCCTTTAGCGCCCCCCAGTGCAATGCGTGGTAACAACTTTCGTTGTTACGCCCGCGTTGTAAAGGTATTCCGTGGTAATGCTTGCGTTCTAAATGCTGCATACCGTCTGGGCTGTAGCGTGGGACATTTACAAAACAGGAAACTGGTACAGAGGTGCATGAAGGGTAGCCCATCGTCCGGTGTGTTTCTCTTGCTGTTAACACTCAGTAGAAGAAACGCACAGCATCTTCTTGCAACATTGCTTTTGCCACTCCGGCTCCTACAATCAGCTGGATCTTTTCATAGCAAGGCCACACTTCCTCCCCCGCAATACTAATAACCATTTGGAGTCGAGTCTTACCGCACAAGTCACTTACCTTCGGTAACGATATATCTGTAAGAAACAGTAGTTAGTGTTAGATTTCTTACCTTAGAATATCCCCAGGCGTCTGACTGGATCCGGAAAGTTTTGCGTAGCAGTACCACTGCGCGTCGGTAGGTGTCGTCTGCGGCTCCGCGTCCGTCGTCGTTGGCGCCGGGATGACATTGGAGTACTTAGACGCCGCCCTCCCACGCTGACGTCAGTTCTTATACACAGCTTTTCCCTGCCAGAAACGCAGAGCCATGATAAAAACCGACACTAGTGCCATGAAACTAGGGCCCTCAAAGGGAAGAACCTTAACCCTAGATATCGGTTCGCAGAACGGAGAGGATGGGTGGGGGAGTAAGAAATCTAACACTAACTACTGTTTCTTACAGATATATGGTTACCGAATGCAAGTAACTTGTGCATCTGAAAGAAAGAGGTTAGTGTTAGATTCCTTACCTTAGAATAGATAACCCAGCAATACCAAGCCCGGTGGTGGGTCTGCGAACCAATGATCACACCAGAAAGTTCTGGAGAATAGAACGGACGAAAAAGCCTCTCTCCGGACTTGGCTGTCCAGGCAATAGTGTCTAGCGAGCATGTGCAGCGAGGGCCACGTAGCTGCCTGACAGATGTCCTGCAAGGGGACTCCCCGACCCAGGGCAGTAGTAGCCGCCGTGGCCCTAGTAGAATGGGCACGCAGCCCCACAGGAGGCTCCTTTTTAGCCAGTGAATAACAAGCCTTTATGCACAAAACGACCCATCGAGAAATGGTTCGTTTGTGCACCGCCCTTCCCTTCTTAGCGCCCACGTAACCAACAAAGAGATGGTTGTCCACCCGGAACTGGCGTGTGCGATCCAGATAGAATGAGAGCGCACGTTTTGGGTCCAGATGGTGGAGCCTCTCTTCCTCTTTCGAGGGATGCGGAGGCGGAAAGAAGGTGGGCAAGGTGATTGACTGCCTGATGTGGAAAGCTGTGACTACTTTGGGCAGGAAAGAGGGACGCGTTCTCAAGACAACTTTGTCCGGATCGACAGAGAGGAAAGGAGGTTGAGAAGATAGAGCCTGGAGCTCACTCACTCTCCTGGCAGAGGTGATGGCAACCAGGAATGCAGTCTTAAGAGTTAGCAGATGAAGAGGGCAATTGTGAAGTGGCTCGAAACGAGCGCATATCAAATAAGTCAGAACAAGGTTCAAGTACCACTGAGGCATCACGAAAGGAACAGGAGGAAACATATGAGTGATGCCCTTCAAGAATCTATTTACAACATGGGACTTGAAAAGAGAAGGCTGATCAGGAAGCCATTGAAAGGCTGAAATGGCAGAGAGGTAGCCTTTGACCGAGCTCAGAGCAGAGCCCTGCTGGGCAAGAGAAAGAAGAAAGACTGACATGCTAAGTAGCTCGAGATACCAGTATCTTCGTACCCAGTCCGGAGCCACAAGGATGACTTGGGCCAGGTCACGCCAGATCTTCTTCACACTCTGGGCAGAAGTGGTATAGGTGGAAAGGCGTACAACAGACCGCAGCTCCACTCGTGACGAAAAGCATCTCCGAGCGAGTGCCGCCTTGGAAATTCCAACGCGCAGAATTGATGACATTGCACGTTCTCTTCTGTGGCAAATAGATCTAACCAAGGCTCTCCCCACTGCTGAAAGAGACCTTGCGCCACATCCGAGTTCAGACGCAATTCGTGATCCATCATGCACCGACGGCTGAGTTAGTTCGCCCTGGCATTCAGGGAACCTGCCAGGAGTTGAACCACCAGGGAGACGCTCTGGTGTTCCAGCCAGTGCCAGAGGCGCAGAGGCTCTTGACAAAGGGTCCACAACCCCACCCCTCCCTGTTTGTTGCAGTACCACATGGCGGTGGTGTTGTCCATGAACACCTGCACTACACTTCCCCAGACAGAGGTAAGGAATGCCTTCAGTGCAAGCCGGATCGCCCGCAGCTCCAGAAGGTTGATATGGAGCCGGGACTCTGACTGAGACCAGAGGCCCCTGATCTCCGCCTCTCCCATGTGGCCCCCCAACCCAGGAGGGACGCATCCATCACAACTACGTGCTCCGGTTGGGGTAGGGAGAAGGATCTGCCGCTGACCTAATCGCAGTCCGTGAGCATCCACTGCAACTGTCTCGCAGTGCCCTCTGAGATCAGGACGTGGTCAGACAGGTTGCCCTGATGCTGGGCCCACTGAAACTTCAGGTCCCACTGCAGAGCCCGCATCCGCCACCGGGCGTGATGCACCAGAAGGATGCAGGAGGCCATCAGCCCCAGAAGCCGCAGCGTCAACCTGACCGAGACTCGGGATAAAGGCTGAAAGATTGGAATCAGAGCCTGAATATCCCGAACCCGCTGTTCGGGAGGATAAACCCGAAACCGCACCGAATCCACAACCGCTCCAATGAAGAGGAGCTTCTGAGAGGGACACAGGTGTGACTTCGGCACATTGATGGAGAACCCCAGCAGGTCGGCCGTAGTCTGGAGGTGGCTGACGACTGTCTGAGGCGAGCCCGCCTTCAACAACCAGTCGTCAAGATAGGGGAAGACCGACACCCCCAATCTGCACAGATGAGCTGCGACCACCGCCATCACTTTCGTGAGCACCTGAGGGACGCTGGTAAGGCCGAAGGGGAGCACAGTAAACTGAAAGTTCCCGCGGCCTACCGTGAATCGCAGGTGGTGGGCCGGCAGGACGGGGATGTGAAAATATGTGTCCTTTAAGCCCAACGCTACCATCCAGTCTCCGGGGTCTAGGGCAGCTATGACCTGAGCCAAAGTCAGCATCTTGAACTTCTCCTTCCAGAGGAAGCCGTTGACGTTGCGCAGGTCCAATATAGGGCATAGGCCCCCTTTGCCCTTCTTGGGAACCAGAAAGTAGTGGGAGTAACAACCACACCCTACTTCTGGCCCAGGAATGCGCTCTATGGCCCCCCTTGGCCAAGAGGGCCGTAACTTCCTCTTGCAGAAGTTGCAAGTTATCCCCGACACGCGGTGGTACTGCGGCGGCATGGCTGGAGGGGTCGCCTCGAAGGGGAGGGAGAAGCCCCTTCAGACGATTTGCAGCACCCACCTGTCCTAAGCAATGGAGCGCCAGTGGAGGAGGTGATGGCGAACCCTGCCCCCCACTGGCGTAAAATAGGCCTGAAAGCTCAGACTAGGAAGGCTTTGAGGCGGATGCTGCGGGGGTGGATGTGGACTGGCCTCGCTGCTGTCCCCTGGCACCGCCACGGCGGTTAACACGTCTGCAGCCGCGCTGGATGGTAGTCTGCGGCCTGTGGCTGGCAGGACGTGAGGGGGCGCCCCTTCCTTGGCCACGAAAGGAGAAAAAGGCAGAAGTTTGCTGGCACTGGCCTGACAGGCATGTCCATGAGCGTGTTCTGGACATCAGCCGAGAAGTTGGCGGACCTCAGCCAGGCATGGCAGCGAACCGCCACCGTCGTGGAAATCGCCCTGCCTAGCGAGTCCATGGTATCCAGCCCACATCGAATAGAGTACCGTGCTGCATCTCGCCCTACCGCAAGGGCTTGAGCGAGTTTCACCCGGGCCTCCTCCGGTCAGTCCGGCAGCACGTCCCCAACCGTGACCCACAGAGAGCGGGTGTAACGGCCCAAAAGGCAAGCGGTGTTTGGAGGAGAGTACGGTCTGCTTTCCTATGGTCACCCCACTTTTTGCTTCACTGGTTTTCGACTTAGATGTGGCTGTGGGCCTGCTAATCAGACCCACAGCCCTGATGTTCTCTCTCTAAATTGACACCATGTACTTTAGGTACATCACCAATTGGGAATTGGGTCACTCTTATGAGTCCCTATACATTGTACCATAGGTACCCAGGGCATAGGTGCACCCAAGGCCTCCCAGGGGCGGCAGCATATCTTTTGGCACCCCTGGCTGGCCATCCAAACTGACAACTGGCTGATCACTCAGCTGGGGCACGGTTGTGTAATCACCCCTTGCTTAGATATAGTATACCTATATCTAACCTTATATATAGACACATATGCACCTATAAGTCACTCCTATGGCAGGCCTTAACAACCCTGAAGGCAGAGTGCTTGGTTTTATGTGAGATGGTGCTCTAGCATGAGCTGAGCCTGTCTGCAGCTTTCGGAACCATGTCCTTATAGATGTTCTAGGATATTGCCATACCATATACTCTTAAGTGCATTATGAACCTCGCGATTAAATGCTAACTTTGGTTTGGCTTTATCAAAATATGTCGTGTAAGGTGTCATACGCTTTGGAATACTACCCCCTCGCCAGTTCTGGCGACGGGGGTAGCATTCCACCCTTCTTGAGGGCGAAGACATGTTGAAACTACTGTACCCGGTTAAAGTTAACCAGAGCCCCAGCATCACAAAATGGATGCTGCTGCCACAGACAAAAGTCTGACCTCCTGCTGCTGGAAGTCCTTCCAGTCAGGGAGGCTTGGACAATAGGTTTCCTGCCTGGGGAGGTGCGAGCACCACCCCAGACAGGACTTTGTGTATTGGGACAGGGAGGGCTGAATGAAATGAGACACTGCCTGGGGCACACAAGGTGTCCCATGCATAGTCCAATTCAAAACCGGTGCTGGGGCACTCCAGCACCAGATCTGGCGCGAAACTGGACAAAGGGAAAGGGGTGTAACCACCCCCTTCCTGGGTCCCACCCATAGGAGGGACCTAGCAGGTAATCCAGCCCCTAAATTTGGTGTATAGGTAGGAGCGGAGTCCCAAGACTTTAGATTTATCCTGACTGAAACTCTTATACGAAACTCTGGACCTTCGACATCCTACTCGACGTAGAAGACTGAAGAATCTCCCTTGCGGTCAAGGAGTGACCACCCTGCACAAGCAGGCACCATCAAGCGATCAACGGTTTGCTTTGTCGCCGGAGCCAGAGCACAGAGCCTGACAAGACCCGGACTTCCAGACTACCAACAGCCCGATCCACAGTCACAGCAGAGCTGAGACCCGTGGAGGCGACGAGAGACGTGGGACGTGGGACCGGCCAGCTTGGAAAGCCAGCAAATTGCTTTCCGTGCAACTTCAGAGGCACCCTCGAAGTTGTGCATTGGGGATTGAGAAGTCCCAGCCCCGAGCACCAACTGCCCCGAAGATCAGCCCTCCACACTCCACGAGTTCTGCGTGGGGCCATTCTGCATTTTCCTGCTCGACGCATCTGTCTGGTCACTTGCCCGTTGGCTAGTGGCCTCTGTGACGACGAAACCTTTGATTTACAACGCTGGTCTGGTTGCTCCAGACTGGCCCTTGCTCCCCTGAAAAGGAGCAGCCCATCAGACCTTGCTGGTCTGATTAAGAAGCCATCTTCCTTTTCTGCGCAGGTTGCCTTTGCCAAGGCTTGTTGACTCCAATCCGGAAGCCGACAGCGAAAGCCTTCGTGGGACAGTCCGTATCCAGCGCCTGGTCGTCATCGACACCTCCTGGTCTACGTGGCTGCAGAGACAAGCTTCACGACATCACCTGATTGCTTCAAGACATCGCCTGGTTCCTTCCTGGTTCCATCCTGGTCACTGGCTAGTGACCCGGACTCTGTCCCCTCTACTTTCAGGTACTCTTCATCCTCGATCCGCCCTTGGATCCAACCGGACACTTCTCTCCTGGTCGCCTGCAGCATCTTTCTCCAAGGCTCTATAGGAATCAGCTCCAAAACCTGACACACTTTGACACCTATGCACCCGCTTCCTGTGGGTGAGGTAACGCGAGTATTTCGGTACTCCTGTGGGTATTGACTATCCTAGTGTCCTAGTTTCAAGTAGCGTTTCCCTAGTCCATCCTGAAGTGTCCTAAAAGGACTAGTTTCCATTTCTTTCGTTCCCGTTCTAACTCTATGGTAACTTGCGTGCGCGTAAAGACACTGCACGCGCATCCTGTGGGCCCCCTGCTTCCTATCCCTTGGCAGTACAGTGTAGCCCCAGCGATTCTCCAGGCCCTAGGGCTTTCCTTTGTTCGTGACGTGGTTCTTATACCACTATTTTAGTATATTGTTCGAAGTGCCCCTAGGGCATTACTGTATTTTGTGCAACTTATTGTATTTTAATTAAGTATCTTGTTATGTGCTGGTGCCTCTGACCTCATAAAGAGTTCAGAGGATTGTGTTAGAAATAAATACATATATATTTTGATATACAACCTGTGTGGTGTCCTTTCATTTGGTATTAAAGGGATTGCATATGGTAAAACAGCTGGCTTCACATGCACTCTTGAGTTTAGCCTAAGACTGCTTTGTCCATGCTACCACTAGTATAGCTGGTCTATAAGGTTGACTTTACAACCATCACCATACGGGTTGTTTGGACTGATACAGGGTGCCCACTAGAATAGTGGACATCACATATCAGATCAACTTCTCACAGTGTTGACCGACCGCAAACCCAAACTAAGTGAGGAGAACAGCTTCTTACCGAACTGCTCATACCTTTTGGATTCCCGATCAGGAGGAGCAGTCAGGAATGCGGTCTGGGAGTTAGAGGCCTGGATAACCAGACTCTCGGGAGTGGGATGGGTGGACAGGAAGCTAGGGTCGCCCGGGGCCGGGCGGTGGAATCTGGCCACGTTCCGATCTACAGGGTGGCCTGTAGCGGGCTGGCACCAGGTGCCCAACAGAATGTCATTAAGGGCCTCATTAAACGGCAGTAGAGGCTCCGAAGAGCTTGCCTGCAGTTTGAGGACCTCGGTGAGGAGATTAGTCCTCACGGCCGTAACAGGGAGCTCAAGAGCCAAGGCCTTGGCCACCCTCGTCAACACCACACTGTAAGCAGCCCCTTCCTCCGTAGCCACGGTAGGAGGGGAGACAAATCCAGTGTCGGGCGAAGTGTCCAGATCACTGGCCTCCCCTTGCACAACTGCCCAGTCCTGATACGACTGGCACTGCTGTGCCAGAGGGTCCTCAGACCCCTCCCAATCCTCCTCACCCCCCCATCTCCTGATAGTCAGGTGCAAAGGATGGGGCCGGATCATAGAAGAATTGCTCTTCTCTCGGCGTTGAATGCGGCGTCGAGCGACGCTGGTCCGACGCCGGATCCGGACCAGGGGGGGGACCGGGGACGACGGCGTCGGGGGACGGCGTCAAGGGCGACACCCTGGGGGTTCGGCCCTGGTGGAGGGGTCGGACGGTCCACCGGCGGCGACCCGGATTCAGACCCGGATCCAGTGGGGCCCTGCGGCATCGGGACCGAAGTTGTCGACGGCGCCCGGCCTGCTTGGGCTCCCAGACGGCCGACGGAGGAGAGAGCGACCTCATGACCATGAGGAAGGCGTCGATCTCCGGCGTCGCGTTCAGCCCAGGGACCGGCGGGTATGGAGCTGGCCGCAGCGCCGGCGGAGCACGTGTGCGGTGTCGCCCGAACCCCTGGCCGCATCGCGTGAGCGTCGGTGGGGGGGGGGGGGGGCTGAGTCGTGAGAGCGATGTCGTCTCTTTGACTTCTTGTGCCTCTTACCGGAGGACTTGGTGCCCGACAAATGGTGTCGACTCGCCGAGCTGCGATGACTGTGGCCCACGACCGGTCCCTCGACCTCCTCCTGGACCGGGACAGTGAATGGCGCTGGGCCGACTGCCATAGCTCGAGGCGCTTACGGGACCGCTCCCACCTAGCCTTCGACGTCAAGGCCCGGTAGTCTGGGCACGACTTGTCCTCGTGGTCGGCCCCATAGCATTAGAGGCAGCGATGGTGGGGGGCGGTAACCGACATCAGGCGGTTACAATCTGCACAGGGTTTGAACCCAGGCATCCCTATTGGCACAGAGAGTCGTACCGACTCGAAAAAGGATCCAAAAGAGATCAAAAAAGTTAGTCAAAAAGTGACTAAGAAGTACCGGATCTGCGCTTGCTGGCGCGGAAAAAAGAAGAACTGATGTCAGCGTGCGAGGGCGGCGTCTAAGTACTCCGATGATGTCATCCCAGCGCCAACGACTCCGACAACGGACGAGGAGCCGCAGGCGACGCCTACCGACACACAGGGGCACTGCTACGCAAAACTTTCCGGATTCAGTCTGACCCCTGGGGATATTCTAAGGTAAGGAATCTAACACTAACCTGTTTCTTTCAGATTGTCAGGACACAACCCGGGACAGAATACCCCTTAACCCTCATCAAAATCCCTGGATCACCAGGCACCCCCAAAGGGTATGGAAGAAGGTGCCCTCTCTGTAGCACAGCCCTTAATGCACTTCGAGGTATCAGCTGTCCCAATCTTATGCAGTAGAGTGCAAGAGTGGTATCTCCTATGCAGGATTTTAAGTTGCACTAGCTTGAAACGGGCTTGAATATTCATTTCCTGGAGAGCCTCAGCCCAGCCGCCATCATCAATATCTCCTAGGTCTTCCAACCAAGCTTTCTTTAGGGCTCCTATTGGGTTAGGGGGGCATTTTTAACAGTTTCCCAAAAATGATGGATACCCCTTTCTCAGTTACTGATTCAGTGAGCAAGTAGTCCTCCAAAGATGTCGCATCAGGTAGGTCAGTACCCTCCTGAATATGCACCTGCAGTGCATGACCCAACTGAAGATAGCAAAAATATTCGGTTTCTGCCAACTCATAGTCTTGATGTAGTGCCTCGAATCTCATCAGGGATCTGTCTCTTCACACATCCCCCAAGTGTTCTACAACTATTGTCGACCATCGGGAGAAGCCAGTTAGTGAGCCAACTTCATGGAGCAGGTCAATGTGCCACAGAGGGGTTGTGCTGTCAATTTATCTTTCCAACCTAAGAACCTATCAGCCTCCCTCCAAATCCATGTCTGCTGAGGAGGTCTGCAATCTGGTTGTTCACTCCTGGGAGGTGTTCTGCTAGGAGATAGATTTTGTGGTGAATGGCCCACCTCCTGATGTCTTGTGCTTCGTGGGAGAGTCGGAGAGTATGTGTCCCTCCGTTTTTTAATGTAATACATGGGTGTCATTTTGTCGGTACGAACTGAGACAACTTTGCCAACCAGGTGAGTTTGAAATGCCTTGAGAGCTAGAAAGATTGCAAGCAGTTTTAGATGGTTGATGTGGAACAATGTTTGATGTTGGCTCCATAGGCCTTGCACTGTGTGGTGCTGCAGATGAGCTCCCAAGCCAGTGAGGGATGCGTTCGCTGTTAGTACTGTCTGTGAAACCAGGTCTATGAAGGGCTGTCCTTTTGATAAATTGTGTGTTCCACCACTGCAGAGAGCGATGAGTACAGCCGCTTACCAACACTAGATCGAATAACAAACCCTATATGATTGTTTCCACTGACTTGCTAAGCATTCCTGAAGGGGACGCATGTGCAGCCTGGCATGGGGAACGATCATGATGCAAGATGCCATCATTCCCAGTAGTTGCATATACGGAAGCGAGTGATTGGATTGGAACTGGAGAACTAAAGTCTGAATGTTGCAAATTCTGGCTGATTTGGGAAAGCCCAGAGTCTTTTGAGTATTCAAGGTGGCTCCTAGGTAATTTTGAGTATTGGCAAACTGGAGATGTGATTTTAGCACATTGACTATGAACCCCAGTTGGTGTAGTAACTGAATTGTTCTCCGAGTGTCCTGGAGTTATTTTGGATATGTACTGGCTTTGATGAGCCAGCCGTCCAAGTAGGGGGGAGACATGGATGTGTGGTCTTCTCAGGTGAGCAGCGACTACCGCCAGACACTTTGATAAGACTATGGGGACAGTGGTGACTCCGAACGGCAGTACCTTGAACTTGTAATGTTTACACACAATCACAAATCTGAGAAATTTGCGATGAGCGAGATGGATTGGAATATGTAAATGTGTCCTTTAAGTCTGGAATAGACATAAAGTTGCCCTTTTGCAGAAGTGGTAGTACTTGTTGAAGTGTTACAATGTGAAACTGGTCTGACTGTATGTAAAGATGTAGTTCTCTGAGGTCAGAGAACCGCCCTAATTGGGTATTAGAAAGTAAAAGGAGTACACACCCGACCTGTGGTGTTGTGGTGATACTCTATAGCCCCTTTAAGGAGGATAGACTGAACCTCTTGTTTGAAGAGGTCCAGGTGATCTGGTGATAGTTTGTGTGACCTTGTGGAAATGCAGAGGATTGTTGGTGAACTCCAGGCAGTAACCAGAATGGGTAATTTCCAGTACCCAATATTATGTTTTGGACTGCCAGACAAGTAGGAAATCTGAAAGTCACCCACGGCAGGTGGTAAATGGTCAGGGAGGGAGGGAGTGTAGGGAAGTCACTGCTTTGTGTTGGAGGGGGAGGTGCTTATAGTTGAGCCTCTACCTTTACGTTGTTGCCTCTGTAGCCCCCACTGAAGTTGCACTTGTGAGGAGTTGGCCTGGTATATGATGTTCACTATTCTAGTGAACACCTTGCACCAGTCCAAACAACCCTTATGGTGATGGTTGTAAGTCAACCTTATAGACCAGCTATCCTAGTGGTAGCGTGGACAGAACAGTCTTAGGCTAAAAGACTCTTGAGGGCGTGTAAAGCCAGCTGTTTTACCATATGTAACCCCTTGAATACCAAATGAAAGGACACCACACAGGACATATATAAAATATATATGTATTTATTCACTAACACACACCTCTAAACTCTTTATGAGATCAGAGGCAACAGCACATAACAAGTTACTCTTAGAAATACTTAAAATAGCACAATTTACAGTCAGGCCCTAGGGGCGCGTAAAACCATATACTAAGTAAGTGGTATAAGAACCACGACTTGAGAAAAGGAAAGGCCTAGGGCCTAGAGAATCGCTGGGGCTACACTATCTGAACCTTAGGTGAGGAGTAGGAGGCCCACAGGCAGCGTGTGCAGTGTCTTTACTCACACGCCAGAGTCAATGTTAAGTCAATGGGAACTTAGCAGTTTGAAAAAGAAGGATTTAGGACACTTCCGGTTTAGCTAGGAGGAAACAACTAAAAACCTAGACATTTGGATGGTCAATACCCTTGGGAGCACCTAAGTACTCGCGTTACCTCACCCACAGGAAGCGGGTGCATAGGTGTGAAGATGTGTCGGGTTTCGCCGTTGAAGTCTATGGAGCCTGTGAAGAAAGATGCTGCAGGCGACCAGGAGGAAGATGTCCGGGTGGATCCAAGGGCGGATCGAGGATGAAGAAGACCTGAAAGCAGAGGGGACAGAGTCTGGGTCACTAGCCAGTGACCGGGTGGAACCAGGAAGGAACCAGACGACGTCGAGGAGCAATCAGGTGCTGTCATGAAGCTTGTCTCTTCAGCCACGCAGACCAGGAGGCGTCGAGGACAACCAGATGCTGAAAAGGAGCTGTCCCACAAAGGTTCTTGCAGATGGAGGGGTCGACCGCCGGATTGGAGTCAACAAGCCTTAGCAAAGGCAACCCACGCAGGATACAAAGAAGGCTTCTGATGCAGACCAGCAAGGTCTGAGGTGCCTCACCTTTGCAGGGAGGCAAGGGCCAGTCTGGAGCAACCAGACCAGCGAGTTGGTTTCAAAGGATTGTCGTCACAGAGGCTACTAGCCAACGGGCCAGCAACCGGACAACGCGTCGAGCAGAACACAAGCAGAAGGGCACCACGCAGAACTCGTGGAGTGTGGAGGGCTGGTCTTCGGTGCAGGTGGAGCTTGGATTCGGGGCTTCTCAATCCCCAGTGAACAGTTTCGAGGATACCTCAGGAGCTGCACAGTTAGCAAGTCGTGGACTTTTCAAGATTGCCGGTCCCACGTGTCGTCGCCTCCACGGATCTCAGCTATGCTGCAGACGTGAAGAGAGGGTCAGAAAGGTCTGGAAGTCTGGGTCTTGTCAGGCTCTGTGCTCGGGTCCCAGCGGGAGCGTCGACAAAGCAAGCCGTTGATTTGCTGGATGGTGCCTAGTTGCCCAGGGTGGTCACTCCTTGGCCACAAGGGAGATTCTTCAGTCTTCAGCTTCAGCAGAATGTCGAAAGTCCAGAGTTTCGTTCAAGTTTCAGTTCAGGATCAAATCTAAAGTCTAGGGACACAGCTCCTACCTTTATACAGCTAAAAGGGGCTGGATTAGTTCCTAGGTCCCTCCTATGGGTGGGACCAGGAAGGGGGGTGGTTACACCCCCTTTGCTTTGTCTAGTTTCGCACCAGAGCTGGGGCTGGAGTGACCCAGCAACCGGTTTGAAATGGGGTATGCATGAAGCACCTAGTGTGCCTCAGGCAGTGTCTCAATCTATTCAGCCCTCCCTGTCCCAATAAACAAAGTCCTGTCTGGTGAGGTGCTCGCACCTCTGCAGGCAGGAAACCTATTGTCCTAACCTCCGTGACTGGAAGGACTCCCAGCAGCAGGAGTTCAGACTTGTATCTGTGGCAGCAGTGTCCATTTTGTGACGCTGGGACTCTGGTTAACTCTAGAAGGGTGGAATGCTACCACCGTCGCCAGAATTAACGAGGGGGTAGTATTACAAAGCGTATGACACCTTACACGATATGTTTAGATAAAGCCAAACCAAAGTTAGCATTTAACCACGAGGATTATAATGCACTTAAGAGTATATGGTAAGGCGATATCATAGAACAGCTATAAGGACATGGTTCCGCAAGCTGCATACAGGCTCAGCTCATGCTAGAGCACCATCTCACACATAACCAAGCACTCTGCCTCCAGGATTGTTAAGGCCTGCCATAGGAGTTACTTATAGGTTACTGTGTGAACCAAGTCCTAATAGCTGTTCCATGATAACGCTATACCATATACTCTTAAGTGCATTATCATCCTCGCGGTTGAATGCTAACTCTGGTATAACATTATCAAAACATGTCGAGTAAGGTGTCATACGAATTGGAATACTACCCCCTCGCCAATTCTGGCGACGGGGGTAGCATTCCACCCTTTTAGAGGGACACAACATGTATGTAACTGTGAACCCCGGTTAAAGTTAAGCAGAGCCTCAGCATCACAAAATGGATGCTGCCACCACAGACACAAGTCTGACCTCCTGCTGCTGGGAGTCCTTCCAGCGAGGGAGGCCTGGACAAAGGGTTTCCTGCCTTGGGAGGTGCTAGCACCACCCCAGACAGGATTTTGTCTATTAGGTAGGACAGGCCTGAAAGGAATGAGACATGCCTGGGGCACACAGGGTGCCCTGTGCATACACCGGTTCAAACCAGTTGCTGGGGCACTCCAGCCCCAGCTCTGGCGCGAAACCAGACAAAGGATAGGGGGTGTAGCCACCACCCTTCCTGGTCCCACCCATGGGAGGGACCTAGTCACTAGTGCAGCCCCCTTTAGAAGAATAAAGGTAGGAGCTGGTCCCATTCCAAATTAGATTTATCCTGACAACTTTACAAGAAGAAACTCTGGACTTCGACGTTCTGCTCCACAGAAGACTGAAGAATCTCCCTTGTGGGCAAGGAGTGTCCACCCTGCAACTGCAGGCACCATCAAGCGTCCTAGCGGTTCACTTTGTCGTCCTTCCTGCCGGATCCAGACTTCAGAGCCAGACGAGATCCGGATTCCCAGACCTCTCCGACCTCTACCTACATCTGCAGCACAGCTGAGATCCGTGGGTGCGACGAGACACGTGGGACCGGCCATCTTGAAGAAACTGCACTTCGCTTCCAGCACGACTTCAGAGGCATCCTCGAGAAATTGCTTTGGGGATTGAGAAGCCCCAGCCCCGAGCAGCTCCTGCACCGAAGACCAGCCCTCCAGCATCCACGAGATCTGCGTGGGGCCCTTTTGCTTGGTTGCTGCTCGACGTGTTGTCTGGTCACTTGCCGGCTGGCTAGTGACCACCTAGACGACGATTTACGAAATCTACACTGCTGCTCTGGTTGCTCCAGACTGGCCCTTGCTCCCTTCCAAAAGAGGAGCACCCCGGACCCTCCTGGTCCGCACCAGACGCCTTTTCCACTCACCGCGTGGGTTGCCTTTGCCAAGGCCTGTTGATGCCGAATCTGGAACGGACACCGCCGACAGCGAGAGCCTGAGTGGGACAGCTCGTGCCTCCATCCTGGTTGTCGAAGACACCTCCTGGTCCTCGTGGCTGCAGAGTCAAGCGTCCAATCTTCACCTGATCGCGACGACGACATCTGGTTCCTTCCTGGTTCCACACCGGTCACTGGCTAGTGACTTTGAACATTGTCCCCTCTGCTTTCAGGTCTTCATCTTCCTCGATCCACCCGTGGATCGCTCCGGACATCTTCCTCCTTGTCGCCTGCAGCATCTTTCTCCAAGGCTCCATAGACTTCGACGCGGAAACCCGACACACTTTGACACCTATGCACCCGCAGCCCGTGGGTGAGGTAACAAGAGCATTTCGGTGCTCAAGGGTAGATTGACTCTCCTAGTGTCCAGGTATCCTGTTGTTTTAGTCGTAACTAGTAGAACTGTCTTTTACTTACCTTTTCGTAATTTGTTCTGACCAATGACTTTGTTCCGCATCTCGCGTGTGAGTTCACTCTCTACACAGGCGTCACGTGGGCCTCCTGCTACTTACCTACGGTTAGGGTAGTGTAGTCCCAGCGATCTTACAGCCTCTGGGCAGCTCCATTCCTTCTATCGGTTTCCTTAACCCATTTACTTAGTATATGGTTTGTCGTGCCCCTAGGGCACCATTGTAATTTGTGCAACTTATTGTGTTTTTTTTAAAGAGTATTGTTATGTGCTTAGCCCTCTGATCTCATAAAGAGTTCAGAGGTGTTTGTTATTAATAAATATATTGTTTATTTCCATAAAGTGCAGATGGATGTTACCGACCCCTGATTGTCCTGAAAGAATAACTCTGCTGCAGTATTAAATTTTACTTTAATGCCCCTGCCACGTACAAAACAAGGGTCCAGTCCAGGAAATGAGGAAGTGTCCTATGTCAGGCCTTCAATCCAGACACCCATCAAGGAGTGGTCCGAGATCTCTTGTGCAGTGCGCGCTGCTCTAAAAGCCCCAATTCGTGCATGGTAAATGAACATGTAATTCAGGCGGGAGGAAAACTATGAGCACATAAATAATACGTGTATTGTTGTAGTTGAGGACTGTGTGATCTCCATTAATCACACCGTCCTCACCTCCCAGCAGTCGCTCTTTGAGAAAGAACAAAGGTGGATTTATCGATTATCTACCCACCTTACAGGACTAAATGACAATATTCCTTGAGGCACAGTCCTGAAACGCTGATCTTTCGCTTGATCATTGTGACTCTCTAAATGCGTTCTCCTAAAACTGGTTTAGCGGTGAATGAATACAACCAAGTAAGATGAGCCTGTTCACCCACTCTGATAAAGCGGTCAGAGTTATCTAGAACATCAACATTCCAATATAATACGTTTGTAATCAACAGCTTTCTCACTGTGGCGTGTGAACGAGGGCACCTAGTATTACAACCACTAAATATGTGTCTTTCTTCACGGGGATAACCAGGCATAGTATATATACCCCCACTGGTCTTACTTGATCTGACCCTAATGGGTGCATCTATGTTGCTTTTACACGTAGCCATATGATTTTGTACCTTAGAGTAGGTGAAGAGGTTTGGCCTTTGACCTATTGCATTATTCCCTACTTTACATATCCGTGGTTTTAGACTTACGATCCTGTTCTAACAAGGGATTCCGGGTCTAAAAAAATAAAGAAATAAAAAATGTCATATCATAACATCCAAACGAGGCAGTGTTCTACATGCCTAAGCATAGCTACTGGTCTTACTTTATTTGACCCGAATGGGTGCATCTATGTTTACTTTATACGTAGTCATATGATTTTGCACCTCAGAGTAGTTTAATAGATGAAAACGAGGCAGCATTCTAGATATCTAAGCGCTGCCACGCCCCCTAGCTCGCGTTACACGCCATTTCACGTAGGGACGTGTTTGTGGAGCGGCATTTGTATCCGGAGGCCCCACTAACCGGTAGTATGCAGGCCAGGGAGTGTGAAAAAAGGTAGGGCCGAATTCGACCAAGAACCCTTCAGTATTTGCCCAGCGTTAGCCTCCTCTCATACCATTCGAGATTACCAAACAAAGAGGCAGGCGCTGGAGACAGAAGGCGGAAACAGGAGTTTATTCCGATGGAGCAGAACACGTCAAATCAGACAACAGGGTATTTTCTCGAGGTGCTCTAACCGCATCTCTGAGGCCTGGCCTCTTATACACAGGTTTATGGCTTTATTACATACACTGCATCCGTAATGTTTCTTTGAAGGACAGAAAAGACATCCTCGGAATCCCCGGGCCAGGCCCGTTCCCACACACATCTACAGTAGAGTTCCCACCCCGATCTCAGCATGTGGTGGTTATCGCGCAGCTGGACATTCCGCTGGGAACGGGGATGTGTGTGATCAGTCGGATCTTCGGGGTGCGAAAGCATTGATTAATCCCCGCTCCTTTGATGTGATGCGAGGTCCTACTGTAGGGGGCAATAAACTGCATCTGTTGGGCTAGGTGATGGCCTGGGATCAGGCCGGACAATCGGGCAGGGAGGAAGAGGTTATCAAAAGGCCTGTTCTTTGAATGAGATGAAAGAGCGAGGGGGTTCAGCACGGGATGTGGCTCGGAGACAGGGTCGCGTTAGAGGTGCATTTATGGCCCAAGCAGGAGAGACCGGGGGCTGTCGGGGCGCGGGGGAATGCTTGCGAGGCCGGGGAGTGAGGGGGAGAGACGCGCAGGCTATTGGCAGTGGGCAGAGAGGTCACGACACACAAAATGGCTGCCACTTACGTGCATGATGGGGCCTAAAAGGGACAAGATGGCGTGGCCACTGTTTCACGATTTTCACTTTACTTTCAACAGTGACTGGGGTGAACATAAATGAACGCCGCTTATATATACCTAATGAACAAGTTACTTACCTTCGGTAACGATATATCTGTAAGAAACAGTAGTTAGTATTAGATTCCTTACCTTAGAATATCCCCAGGCGTCAGTCTGGATCCGGAAACTTTTGCGTAGCAGTACCCCTGCGCGTCGGTAGGCGTCGTCTGCAGGCGTCCCCTGCGGCTCCGCGTCCGTCGTCGTCGGCGTGCGCCGTGATGACGTCGCTGGAGTATATAGACGCCGCCTCCGCGCGCTGACGTCAGTTCTTTGCACACAGCTTTTCCGCGCCAGAACACGCAGAGCCATGTGAGAACCAACACTGGTGCCATGTGAAACTAGGGCCCTGAAAGGGATGTCCTTAACCCTAGGTATCAGTTCGCAGAACGGGGAGGATGGGCGGGGCGGTAAGGAATCTACTACTAACTACTGTTTCTTACAGATATATCGTTACCGAAGGTAAGTAACTTGTTCATCTGAAAGAAACAGGTTAGTATTAGATTCCTTACCTTAGAATAGATACCCCAGCAATACCAACCCCGGTGGTGGGTCTGCGAACCAATACAATCCTACACCAGAAAGTCCTGGAGGACCGAACGGCCAAAGAAGCCATCCCCCCGGACTTGACTGTCCAGGCAGTAGTGCCTCGCAAAGGTGTGCAGCGAGGCCCACGTAGCCGCCTGGCAAATGTCCTGCAAGGGGACTCCCCGGCTCAGGGCAGTAGTAGCCGCCGTGGCCCGAGTGGAATGGGCTCTCAGCCCAACAGGAGGCTCCTTCCGAGCCAAAGAGTAGCACGCTTTGATGCACAGGACGACCCACCGAGAGATGGTCCGTTTCTGTACCGCCCTTCCCTTCTTCTCACCCACGTAGCCAACAAACAGTTGGTCATCCACCCGGAACTGGCGTGTGCGATCCATATAAAATGAAAGCGCACGTTTTGGGTCCAGACGATGGAGCCGCTCTTCATCTTTTGAAGGATGCGGAGGCGGGAAGAAGGAGGGTAAGGTGATGGACTGCCCAATGTGAAAAGCAGAAACTACTTTGGGCAGGAAAGAAGGTCTAGTTCTCAGAACCACCTTGTCTGGATGAATGGACATGAAAGGAGGTTTGACAGAAAGAGCCTGGAGCTCACTCACTCTCCTGGCAGAGGTGATGGCAACCAGGAAGGCCGTCTTTAAAGTCAGGAGACGAAAAGGACAGGAATGAAGCGGCTCAAAGGGAGCGCACATCAAGAAAGTCAGAACCAGGTTCAAGTCCCACTGAGGCATCACGAACGGAACAGGTGGATACATGTGCGTGATGCCCTTCAAGAATCTCGTTACAATAGGGGACTTGAACAAAGATGGCTGATCAGGCAGCCTTAAGAAGGCGGAAAGGGCAGAAAGGTAGCCCTTGATAGTGCCCAGAGCAGAGCCCTGCTGGGCAAGAGAGAGAAGAAAGAGGAGAACCTCGGAGAGAGGGGCAGAAAGGGGATCCACAGCCTTTGCTGTGCACCATGCCACAAATCTGTTCCACCGGCAGGCGTATACCGACTTTGTGGAGGGACGCCTGGCTGCCAGAATCACATCACAGACTTCAGGAAGCAAGTCAAATGGCCTCAACTGTCGCCGCTCAATCTCCACGCATGGAGGTGGAGACTGGACAGGTTCGGGTGGAGGACCGTCCCCTGCTGCTGCGACAGAAGGTCCTCCCGAAGGGGCAGGCGGATCGAGGGACCGACTGACATGCTGAGTAGCTCGGGATACCAGTACCTTCGAGCCCAGTCCGGAGCCACAAGGATAACTTGGGCCTGGTCGCGCCTGATCTTCTTCAGCACTCTGGGCAGAAGTGGTATAGGCGGAAAGGCGTACAACAGACCGCAACTCCACTCGCGCCGAAAGGCGTCGCCGTGCGAGTGCCGTCTTGGAAACTCCAACGCGCAGAACTGATGACATTGCGCGTTCTCTTCTGTGGCGAATAGATCTAACCAAGGCTCTCCCCATTGCAGAAAGAGGCCTTTCGCCACGTCCGAGTTCAGACGCCATTCGTGATCCACCGAGCACCGACGGCTGAGTTCGTCCGCCCTGGCGTTCAGAGAACCTGCCAGGTGTTGAACCGTCAGAGTCACACCCTGACGTTCCAGCCATTGCCAGAGACGCAGAGCCTCCTGGCAAAGGGTCCACGACCCCACTCCGCCCTGCTTGTTGCAGTACCACATGGCGGTGGTGTTGTCCGTGAACACCTGCACTACACTCCCGTTGACAAAGGGGAGGAATGCCTTCAGTGCTAGGCGAATCGCCCGCAGCTCCAACATGTTGATATGGAGCCGGGACTCCGCCGGAGACCAGATGCCTCTGATCTCCGCCTCTCCCAAGTGGCCTCCCCAGCCCTGGAGGGACGCGTCCGTCACAACTACGTGCTCCGGTTGGGGAAGGGAGAGGGATCTGCCTCTGACCCAATCGCGGTCCGTAAGCCACCACTGCAACTGTCTCGCAGTGCCCTCCGAGATCAGGACATGGTCGGAAAGGTTGCCCTGATGCTGGGCCCACTGAAACTTCAGGTCCCACTGCAGAGCCCGCATCCGCCACCGGGCGTGATACACCAGAAGGATGCAGGAAGCCATCAGCCCCAGCAGCCGCAGCGTCAACCTGACCGAAACCCGGGATAACGGCTGAAAGATGGGAATCAAAGCCTGTATATCCCGGACCCGCCGTTCCGGAGGATAAACCCGAAACTGCGCCGAGTCGAGAACCGCTCCGATGAAAAGGAGCTTTTGAGAGGGACACAGGTGTGATTTCGGCACATCGATGGAAAACCCCAGCTCGTGCAGGAGGTCTGCCGTCATCTGAAGGTGGTGGACGACTGTCTGGGGCGAGCCCGCCTTCAACAACCAGTCGTCGAGGTAGGGGAAGACTGAAACCCCTAACCGGCGCAGATGAGCTGCGACCACCGCCATCACTTTCGTGAACACCCGTGGGGCGCTGGTAAGGCCGAATGGGAGCACGATAAACTGAAAGTGCTCGTGGCCTACCGTGAACCGCAGGTAACGCCGGTGGGCCGGCAGGACAGGGATGTGAAAATACGCACCCTGCAAGTCCAACGCTACCATCCAGTCTTGTGGGTCTAGAGCAGCCAAGACCTGAGCCAAAGTCAACATCTTGAACTTCTCCTTCCGGAGGAAGCCGTTGACGTTCCGTAGATCCAAGATAGGACGCAGGCCCCCCTTGTCCTTCTTGGGTACCAGAAAGTAGTGGGAGTAGCAACCACACCCTACTTCTGGCCCAGGAACGCGCTCGATGGCCCCCTTGGCCAAGAGGGCCGTAACTTCCTCCTGCAGAAGTGTCAAGTGGTCCCCCGACACACGGTGGTTCTGCGGTGGCATGGCTGGAGGAGTGCTCTCGAAGGGGAGGGAGTAGCCCCTTCGGACGAGCTGCAGCACCCACCTGTCCGATGTGATGGTGCGCCAGCGGGAGTGGTGATGGGGAACCCTGCCACCCACTGGCGTCACATGGGCCTGAAAGCTCGGACTAGGAGGCCGAAGCTGCGGGGGGAGGTGTGGCCTGACCTCGCCGTTGTCCCCGACCGCCTCCACGGCGGATTCCACGGCCGCCACCACGTTGAGAAGTATTCTGCGGTGCGTGGCTGGCAGCACGTGTGGGACCGCCCCTTCCGTGGCCACGAAAGGAGCGAAACGAACCCGTTTGCTGGCGCTGGGTCGAAAGACCCAAGGACTTGGCCGTGACCCTGGAGTCCTTGAAGCGCTCCAGCGCGTGGTCCGCCTTGTCGCCAAACAGGCGACTGCCATCGAACGGCATGTCCATCAAAGCATTCTGGACATCCGCAGAAAAGTTGGCGGATCTCAGCCAGGCGTGGCGACAAATCGCCGCCGTCGTGGACATCGCTCTGCCCAGCGAGTCGGTCGTATCAAGACCACACCTGATGGAATACCTCACCGCGTCTCGGCCCTCAATCATAGCCTGGCCGAGCTTGTCCCGTACCTCCTGCGGGCATTGCGGCATACACTCCGCGACCGTATCCCACAGAGAGTGGGTGTAGCGGCCCAAGAGGCATGCGGTGTTGCAAGATGCGGTGTTGCAAGACCGCAGTCCCAGACTCAGGGACGAAAAGACCTTCTTGCCATACTGGTCGTACCTCTTTGATTCCCGGTCGGGCGGAGCCGACGGGAATGCGGTCTGAGAAGTCGAGGCCTGGATCACCAGACTCTCAGGGGTGGGATGGGTGGACAGGAACTTGGGGTCGTCCGGACACGGACGGTGGCGTCTGGCCACGTTCCTATCAACAGGCGAACCTGAAGCGGGCCTGGACCACGTGCCCAAAAGAACGTCCGTCAAGGCCTCGTTGAACGGCAGCAGAGGCTCCTGTGGGCATGACTGCGGTTTGAAGACCTCGGTGAGTATGTTAGTCCTCACTTTTGCGACGGGGAGCTCAAGGCGCAAGGCCTTGGCAGCCCTCATCAACACCACTGAATAAGCAGCCCCAGCCTCCGAGGCCACAGTAGGAGGCGAGACAAAACCAGGGTTAGGAGAGTCGTCCAGACCACTGGCATCACCCAAGTCACCTGTCCAGTCCACGTCGTACTGACACTCGCGTGACAGAGGGTCCTCAGACCCCTCCCAACCCTCTCCATAATCTACATCCTCACCATACTCTGAGTCAACGATGTAGACCGGCTCCTCGGGGTCAATGGGCCCCATCGGCGCCGGACTCGGCGTCGGACGACGCCGGTCCGACTCCGCGTCCGGATTCGGAGAGGAAATGGAGGTGGCGCCGCCCGGAGCCGGCGCCGGAGCCCCGACGCCGGCCGGAACCGGCGTCGGAGTCGCGGCGCCGCGCGGAGGCGGCACCACGGGTTGCCCCGATGGAATCGGCGCCGGAGAGGCCGGAGGACCAGCCGGCGTCGACCCTGAAGGGCCCAGCGGCGCCGGGGCCGGAGCCGCCGGCGGCGTCGGGGCAGGAGCACCCGAACCGCTCGGGCCCCCGGACGGGACCACCGGGCCCGCAGGCCCCGTCGGAGGAGACAGCGCCCTCATGGCCATGAGGAACTCCTCTATCTCCTCGCGCGACGCGCCTTGCCCAGGGACCGACGGGTATGGAGCAGGCAGCGTAGGCGACCCACGCGGAGCCGCGGGGGTGGGGCCACCCGAACCCCCGGCCGCATCGTGCGAGCGTCGGGGGGAGTCGGGGGTGCGATGACGACGCCCCGACTTCTTGTGTTTCTTACCTGAGGAACCGGAGGAATGGTGACGACTTCCGGAGCGCCCGTGGCGGCTCCGCGACCGCTCCCTCAACCGCTCCCTCGACCTCCGGCCGGACCGGGACCGCTCTCGACGCGGGGCCGACACCCGGAGCTCGAGTAACTTGCGGGACCGCTCCCGTCTAGCCTTACTCGTTAAGGCCCGGCAGTCGACGCAGGACTCCACGTCATGGTCCGCGCCCAGACACCGGAGGCAGAGTCGATGGTGGTCGGTGACCGACATCGTGCGGTCACACCCGTCACAATTCTTAAAACCGGGCATCCTACCGGCACCTTAAGAGTTAGATAGTAATCAAAAAACTTTGGTCAAAAGACCAGAGTACTGCTCTTCGGATCTGCGCTAACTGGCGCGGAAAAAAGAAGAACTGACGTCAGCGCGCGGAGGCGGCGTCTATATACTCCAGCGACATCATCACGGCGCACGACGCCGACGACGGACGCGGAGCCGCAGGGGACGCCTGCAGACGACGCCTACCGACGCGCAGGGGTACTGCTATGCAAAAGTTTCCGGATCCAGACTGACGCCTGGGGATATTCTAAGGTAAGGAATCTAATACTAACCTGTTTCTTTCAGATTTTGGTCATTTTCCACAGTCCCCAGTTTTTATCATAAGTTAGTTCATTTCTGTTCATGTCATAGGTGAGGATGTACAAGCTGACATTAGTTATACAATTCGCTTTGGTAGCCCAGATGCATTACAGGCAGATGGAAATAATTCTGCTATCAATGCAGACAGAATCGTACATAACCATATGGAGTCAATGTGGTGGGCGGAGAGACAGTGCAAACAAAATTACATTAGCTGCGTCATACGTTAGACCTTGGGGGCGGGGACATTACTTTAGACGATGCAGGAGATTCGTCCCAATACAAACATGATGTCATACAAAAATGTTCTGGCAGGATAAGGGCTATTATCACTTGAGGTCTGGACTCCATGGGGGTCAAAACTAGACAGCATGTTCATGTGCATAACTGGTGTTCTACAATCATCAAGATCCAGAGTTTAACGCCTTCTTAGTTATCCATGTACAGTTGAAAGTGACCGATGTAAGGTTTCGAAAGCTCAATTGGGTGATAATCAATACAAAGCGGATGGGAGAGGAATTCAACTTAATACAAGGGACAGTCAAGGGGTGACAATGTTCAAAAAAGGTTCGTCTTTCCAGTGTCTTATTACAGCGAGCCATCACTGGTAGGCTCTCATTGTTTTTCTTCTTTCGTTGACACTGTTGAGCACCGGCGGTGGAGCTATGCGTCCAGCTCGGATTCAGATTTCGCGTTGCAGGGTGTGGCCACTCTTTGCTCTCGGACCACAGTCCTGTTTGTCCTGTTACCTAACTAATCTACCATAGGTACTTTAGTCGGGGTACCCGTATTCCGTTCTTCTTTCGGGACAAACCCTATTCTATCTTTTGTGCTGTGTTTCTTCTTTAAGTCAAGTTAAAAAAACTCCATATGAAAAAAAGGGGTGATGGGGGCGTGCTTTGGGAGGCCGAGGGAAAAGAGGGTGGAGTGGGATCAGGTCTGAAACGGACCAAGGAGCGCAGAAAGTTCAAGCAAGTGGGCCCATCAATCGGGCACAATGGGCTGGGACTTTCGGCACGGGCTCATCAACATGTAGGAGCTTCTGGACAGCCCTTCTTTCCTTCACTTTCCACGTTGAGAATGGTGCCTTGTCCAGCAACTCTTTGCTCTGTGGCTCCACCTTGGTCGAGGTCATAGATATTCCCCGATCTGCAGCCAGGCTGTGCGTCACGTCCGGCCCCTCTCCTCCGACGACCGCACGTTATCTTTAAATGAGTACAAAAAAAACAAGTCTTAAAGAACTGACAGGGGAAGATGTTTACACACTTTAATTTCTCTCCCAACCCCAAGTAGTTGGGGAAACGTTTATTGGTCACGATAGGGTGGATGCTTAGTAACCCTTACATCGGTGTATGCTGTTAAATCATGCATGATGGCTATGGTGCAGGTCTGCAAGTATCTTTCTATTTTCAAACATCATGTCTGTCTGGTGTCTATTCCTGTTATATTCGCGAGCGTGGCAAGAAGTCTGATATCCAACAATTACATGGTTCATCGAATTCAAACCGGCTCCTCCAGTAGAGACTCGTGTTTTTCTAAAACAAATCCTGTTGGGCTATATTTTTCTTCAAGGTCTGCTAATTCATAAAAAGTGTGAAGTGCTTATTATCATGGGCTTACAGCTACTTTTTCCAGGGAAGGACATACGTTAAGCATTTTTTTTTCTTTTCTGACAGCAACGGCTAACTTTTATCAGTTTTTGGACGATTTATCTTTAAAAACAAGGTCATCAGCTACAGTCTTTAAGATTTTCTGGGACGGCTGGTTACAGAACTGGGACCATTCTGGAAAAACGGGGACGTTTCGGACATTCTACTTTTGTTCAATGGGCGGTGGTAATCCGAATGATGAGGGTGGTGTTACTAAAGCACTAAAACAAAAGCCACTGACATATAGTTCCCTTTTAAGGGTCAGATTAGGGGACATTAGTCGTCTTACCTGTCCTTTCTTTCTCAGCCAATTAAGTTCCATCATTTTACAGAAAGGAGAGGTAGTAATATGGCAAAATACGATCGTTTTGTTTCTGTCAATTTGTTCAAACACTGTCGTGTCTAAAGCCAATTATACCTGTACCGGCGAGGTACAGTGTCGTCATTTATTCAAAAGGTAGCAAGGGAGCCCTCAGAGGGAGAGAACGTCGTGTGCACCAAATAGGCTATTAGTACACATAAAGAGAGAGAGAGAGAGAAACGTGTATAATAATAGGTTATTCAGTGCACACACATATAGAACAGTACGGGTCGGTTTCACGTAAAAAAACACAAGCGGAGGGAAAACATAAATTCATAGTTTACGTACACACAAATACCGGATAGGGTGCGACAGTACATACATCAAGTACGGAAACTTAAGACTGAACACAGAGCTATTTTGGGCAAAAGGACTTTGTCATGCATGTTGCGTATTCTCAGTATTCTTTTTAATTCATTTTGGGGGTCGAGCTCTTTGTTCTCCTTCCTTCCTAATAGTAGACAATTTTTGTTGGTATCCTCGCTTCAAAAATACTTACTCCTTTTTAATTGGTCGGACACTAGTCCAGTCGTGCTTATACTCACGGTGGGGTCTTCCAACATCTAGAAAAATGATGATCCAAGCTGAGGCAAAGGAGGGGTGTCAGTCGGACGTGCGATGGTACAATTCTGACTTTTCTAGAGGATGGAAGAAGAAGGGGTAAATCTAAAAAATAACAATATCCCTAATATCTGGGCTGAGGGGGATTCTGGATGAACCCCAACCCGGGGTACTCTTAACCTTTCTTATTTAGTCAGCACATAAATTGACTCACTGGTGCGTATTATTTTGGGTGTACATTTGGGATATCGGTTGGGGTTGGGTTCGTCGTACTGAAATAAGCCTTCAAGTTTCTGGTGTAGGCCACTCTCCCATTCGCTAGCTCCAGAGAGAGTCGTTCCTAAGTAAGGAAAGTGCTATATTTTTATTCGTCTTTTACATGCAGGTACCATGTTCGGGCTTAATTTTCCTATCCCATTAACCGTTTCGATCAACGCCTCAATCATACAAAAAGCATTCTTTTATTGACCCAGACGTGCGCCACACATACGCATTCATACCGTACAAATCAGGGCCCATGCGCACATTCATACCATACAATTTTTCATGCTCCCAGAGATAGCTCCTACATATAATGTACCGTCTCGCAGAGCTAGCCTATTTTCCTCGCGTGGAACACGGTGCGGTTTTAGGTCTTCTCCATACTTCAGCTGAAATTCCGATGTAACCTGCAAAAAGAAAAAAAGAGGGGGGGGGGCAGCGTTCAAAGCACATCAGCGCGCAAAAACACGAAAATGTTTTTACCTACCACGTACTTGACTTATCTCTCTGGGATGCAGTCCCTTATGTCTCGGCATTGAAGCCCAGAGGAACTGGTAGCGCGGCAAAGATAACCAATGGTAGTCTGTTCATTACATAGATCGCCCGAGGGCGGTAGTACAGACCGCGTGTAGGAGAGGGTCAAAGGCCAGGGGTATTCAGTATAAGGTGGGGGGTGACGGATTCGTGTTTTCATTCGAGGAAAAGAAAAGGTTTACGGTGGTATAGGGTCGTTCCTGTTCGCAGAGCATGGTATTTAAGAAAACAACCCTATCAATCTAAATGACTGTTAAGATGCTAGTTCCATATATTTTTCTTTTAAAACCTTGACTGTAAAAATGTCAGCATTCAAATACGGGCCTCCAACCATACAGGCCGGCCACGGGGCAGACGGGAAACGCATGAGGTAAGGAGAGATTACACTGTAGTATAGGAGTAAGTAACGAGCGAGCCATTTAATTGGAAAAAACTAAACGTGACAAACGGTTGCAGGATCAGTGAAGGTTGATTTTATAATTGAAAGTATAACAGGATCAGTTACAATAAAATCGTTCATCCGCATACCATGGGCGAGTATCATGAGTAACATTACTTCGGAGCTTAAATAATACAATAATCAATAGTAAAAACGACATCAATAGGCTTGTCCGCATGCCCAGTCAGTATTCTTCCCCGCCCGCCATGTGCACAAAGACCGCATACATCCCCCATAACATCAAGGCTAAGTAACTAGAATCGTCATAAGGAGTTGCCAGTCCCGCCCCTACTGACGCCATTTTGGTCGGGGCCAGGCGGGTCGAGAGTATAGTTCAAATGCCTCCAATAACTAGCGGCCGGACCAGAATCCCTTTCGGCAGTTCAAAACATTCCGTTAACGCCAGCAGAAGGGACAGGCGGCATGAACCGCGACCTAAAGGCGAGGAAGGCAAAATCTTCCCTACCGGGTCACGCTGAGGTCCCACCGGAGCTGATCGAGTTGGCAGTCTACAGTGTCTCTTAGTAATCCGGACAAAGGCTGGTGTCAGCATGAGAGCGCCACCATCTTGTGACAACGTTGTGGCCACTCCGGGGAGCGGGACAGCAGGCATATCCCTCCACAGATGCGTTGAATCAGTCTTTCCTTCGGCACCAGATGTGGATAAGGCGGCGGTCACCCGGTGCAGCGGCATATCCATGGGGGATAGTCGAGCAACAGTGGCGGTTGCTCCCACCGGAAGCCCGCGGGAGTCGAGGGCCAACGACTCTCGTAGAATCTTTTAAAACTAAGAGGACGTCTTCAAGAGTGGGGCTCATGCCCGAGCAGGCAAGCATCCGAGTTTCATGGTAGCCCAGAGCCATCCTAGTGGACCAGGCCCAAATCCGGGGTGTCGGCTGCCATCTTGAGAGCCCCCCCAGCAGCTGCCCTTCACCATGACCACCGGAGCGGCCCCTCCCGGTCAGCCAGCCATGGGGGGGTCCGCGAGTGGAACGCTAATGGCAGTCTTAGTGCGGGAGAGGAACCTCCACCTGGGGGGTGCGGGGGGGAGGGGGCCATCCGCGCCGCCTCTCCGCGGGCGCCCCACGCCATCTCCTGGCGTGGATATAAAAGATGGCCGAACCAGGCAACAAAGGGGGGAGCCATCAGCAAGGCATCCCCCGCACACAACTTGCTGGACATCACCTCTGGACGATCCGGGGACGGGCCTCGGCGCGTTGGGTTGCCTCCGGCCTATTCGCACAACGGTCCTCCACCCCAGGCCGCCACCGACGCTACCTCGCTGGCTGATGGCTTTTGTAGACTTTCTATAGCCCAAAGCCAACTAAAAAGTAGCCCAAAGTAGCCCAACATTGCTACTTTAAGGAAGGAGGGACAGGAACAGCGTTAAGCAGACGGCGAATGCGTTGGGTTTGTTGTTGCAGCCGGCTGCCATGTAAATAGTTATATAATAAAACATTTTAACATGTTACTTTGCTGGAGTGTTGTATACATTTATAATATTTGCATAGGGTTTGTCGTTATTTGGGCGGGGTGGGCGGTGGAGCCGAGCTGTCTTGCAGCCATCATGGCGTCGAGCTCGGTTCTTCTCACTAGTTTCATATTTCTCATGAGGGGTTGTTCCTAATGTTTCTATTTTAGCGGGGTCAAAAGATCCCATCAGTGGCCTACTGATTTTGCTCGATTCCTTTTGCTTTTCCTAACGATTTTTTTTTTTTTTTTAATAGTTTGCTAGCACGATACAGCGGCTAATCCGTATTTTTATATATATGTCCTTTTTATTAGGGGTGTCCTCCGGTGGAGCCGGATGATCTACCTCTAATAACGGTCCGGGCTGAACCAACTACCAACAAACGGGGCGAAGATAGGCATGACGGGTTACAAAGGGGACAAAAGTCTGCGTTACCTATCCTTCACTATCTGCAAAGACTAAACAGAATATTGCGACTCTGTGCTTGTTTGCAAATAGAGAATGATCCAAAGAGAACCAATTCCAAAACAATAAATGCTTGGATAACAATCAATCAAATGGAGAGGGAAGCAGGCACGACGGATTACAATGGGGGCAAAGGCCTGCGTTACCTACCCTTCACTATCTGCAAAGACTAAACAGAGTATTGCGACTCTGTGCTTGTTTGCAAATAGAGAATCTCTCAGAAACAATCAAATGAGTAATACTAGTATTTTCAAACAATCAAACAATCAATTCGCAATTTGTTGTGTTACACGACCTTACCCGGACCGCATGGACAGTTTCTCGTCTTCCGCTTCCAGCACCTGATCGTCCTCTATTCTCCGTAATTGCTGTGGCACTCCTGATGGTTCCCAGTCAGGACCGTAGATCACTCGAGAGAGGTCTGCTCGGAACCAGTGAAGTTTGGATGATCGGCTGCCAGACGAGGGTCTATCGGGCAGGTGCACTTCCCGATCGTTGCAGTCGTTCACTCTGTCGTTGGGACCTCTCCCACTGGATCCACGTGTCGCTGATGGGCCCCACGTGGGGCGCCAATTGTGAAAAAAGGTAGGGCCAAATTCGACCAAGAACCCTTCAGTATTTGCCCGGCGTTAGCCGCCTCTCATACCATTCGAGATTACCAAACAAAGAGGCAGGCGCTGGAGACAGAAGGCGGAAACAGGAGTTTATTCCGACGGAGCAGAACACGTCAAATCAGACAACAGGGTATTTTCTCGAGGTGCTCTAACCGCATCTCTGAGGCCTGGCCTCTTATACACAGGTTTATGGCTTTATTACATACACTGCATCCGTAATGTTTCTTTGAAGGACAGAAAAGACATCCTCGGAATCCCCGGGCCAGGCCCGTTCCCACACACATCTACAGTAGAGTTCCCACCCCGATCTCAGCATGTGGTGGTTATCGCGCAGCTGGACATTCCGCTGGGAACGGGGATGTGTGTGATCAGTCGGATCTTCGGGGTGCGAAAGCATTGATTAATCCCTGCTCCTTTGATGTGAGGCGAGGTCCTACTGTAGGGGGCAATAAACTGCATCTGTTGGGCTAGGTGATGGCCTGGGATCAGGCCGGACAATCGGGCAGGGAGGAAGAGGTTATCAAAAGGCCTGTTCTTTGAATGAGATGAAAGAGCAAGGGGGTTCAGCACGGGATGTGGCTCGGAGACAGGGTCGCGTTAGAGGTGCGTTTATGGCCCAAGCAGGAGAGACCGGGGGCTGTCGGGGCGCGGGGGAATGCTTGCGAGGCCGGGGAGTGAGGGGGGGAGACGCGCAGGCTATTGGCAGTGGGCAGAGAGGTCACGACACACAAAATGGCTGCCACTTACGTGCATGATGGGGCCTAAAAGGGACAAGATGGCGTGGCCACTGTTTCACGATTTTCACTTTACTTTCAACAGCGACTGGGGTGAACATAAATGAACGCCGTTTATATATACCTAATTTTGGTCATTTTCCACAGTAGGACCTGATTAGGCGCATCGTAGGAACACACAAGACGGGAAGTAAGTTTGCCAATGGGAGGGGTTTCCCTACACTTGGGGTAAAAGGCACCACCTGTTTTTTGACTGAGTATTGTCTCCGCTTTTCTTCAGATGCCCGGGTGTTTGTTTCTCCTCCCTGCTGGTCCCATGAAGTAACTGACTTCACGTTTTTACGTAAGCCTTTTTTCTCTGCTTCCATTGTTGTGACTATCGTATTTACTCATTCCGTATTGCATCAAGGGATTTCCGTAACTCAATACTCCCCTTTTCTAAGTCGCTTTGAATTACACTTTAGAGCTTTTTGAAAAAACGTTTTTCATGCTTAATAGGGTTAAAAGGCTTTACCGTGTGGTACCTTAATATATGCTGTTCTTGGATACGGTACTGGCTTTAGAAACACTGATATAAACAGGCCCTTTGTTATTAAAGATAAGACATATTCCCAGCATTGGCTATCACTTCCAGTATGTTTGTCACCAACCTGCGTTTTTGTATTTACAATGGTGAAGAAAATTACATATTTATATGTATTCGTGCCCCCACGCGCTACCCTCTCACCATCTGCCATGTTGAATAAAAACCCCTGCATTACTTCACATTCAGAAGCCTTATTTCTCTGTCACCAGGCCCCTCCATGCCAGACCCTGAAAAAGGCACACGTTACATTTCTCTGCAGCACATTAGATATTTTTTTGAGCAGTCACGGAGAAGAGGCCCAGCCCGGGGTGTCTTAACAGTGTCAAACAAGGGTCGACCTGATTAAGCTGCATTCCGGCCCGAGCAGGAGGCGAGCAGAAGCCCCACTGCAGAGATAAGGCCCAGTTTTGCTGTCGGCTCTCAGAGATAAGTGGGGCCCATGTCAAGGGAAACCTCCAAGACAGTTACACAAGGGGTGGACAGGAAGGGCCAAACCAACTGCTAGTATGAAGCAGCAACACTTCTACAGATGAGAGCAATCTGCATGCTGCCCCGAGCTAGAGATAAGACCAGACATGCCAGTCACTCTGACACCCAGGGCCCTCCCTGGCCAACAGAAAGGAAACAGCCCTCATGGAGAAGTCTGATAAAGTTACGCAAACAGGCAGTTTTAGCTGACCTTGCTGCCCCCTCTATGCACCCACCCACCTATGACTCATTACAGTGAACGCCTACATGCTCATATCTTTTTCTTTCCTTCTGCTTGGAGGGCTCCTCCCTATGTATGCAAAGAATGTATAAATATTGTACTCTGTGAATAAAGCTCAGAACTCTCCTGTGCCCGCTTGGCGCTGGAGCTCTCCCTTAACTCGAGTTAATGCAATAAAGCCCATTGACTCTAATACCACGGACTCTGCTCCTCATTTATGCTTGACCCTTTTGATATTTATTTATTTATAGAAATTATGATAGTGTAAATAATTTATTTTTTACGACATAATCTGGCGCCCGAACAGGTACGCATCCCCTTCCCCACACGCCGGCGATGTAGGTCCGGCCCCTGCCCCCTTCTACAGCCTAGACGGACTTCAAGTGTACACGCAGCGGGACTTCCCGCCAACTCTCTCAGGCCCACGGAGGAGGCGGACTGCGACCAGACATCCACACGAGGCGGTGAGGAAGATTGCGGAGCGTCCTGACCCAGAGCCCAACCCGTGAGAGAGCCGAGTCCGAGGTCTTCAGAGGTCCGCCATTCCTGCGCAAGCGTCAAGCGTCCGATGACCAGGTCTTCAAGTTCTGCTTCCCGGTGAGTACCACTGAGAACGCATAAAGACGGGTTCATTTAATGAACACGGTAAAGACGTGTCTCCTTCACGAGACCGGTATGGTTGTACTGTATTTCAGTGCATAGGAATATGTTATATATGTTTTAGGTTTGAAATTGTTTTAATTGGGTTTTAAGCATGCCGCTGTTTTCAAAATTGTGTAAAATAGGCACTAAAAAGGGAATATTAGAAGAGGCAGTTAATGTCCCGCCAAGAGATACCCCCGGCCATTTTATGTATAACAAACATGGCATCAGCGCTATTCTCTATTTAGACCTCTGGGTAGATTACACAAAGGATCTAGAGACGGTGCATAGATGGCCTGCGACCGGCACATGGGATTCAGAATGTATTATGAGAGTAGAGGAACAACTATGGAAAAGGAAGTCGAGGCCCTCGCAGAAAGAGGCCATTGAATTATGGCGCAAAGAGGCTAATAGGAGGGCCCTGAAAGAACTTAACAAAGCCGAGAAAAGCAGGCAAATGTCAGAACAGGCAAAAGAAAAAGAGTTACTAGAAGAGGGTGAACAGGTTCGAGTGGAACAAATGGATAGGGAAAGAAATGCTCTTGTTGCTGGTATCTACCCTGTACTCTCAGAGGAGATTGCAGAGGAAGTTCCCCGAAATATACCCCTTAAAATTAAACCAACGGCACCAGAGGCGTTCCTTTCCGCCTACTTAGCAGAGCCACCCCCAGCCTACATAGACGCACCATTTCCCCCACTCCCAACAGAGGCCGCGCCCCAGCCAGTCCAGGACCAACAACAGGTTTCCGGGGGTGCGGAAGGGGGGGGGATAAGGAAATAAAGGATGACGTCGAACTCCCTAGATGTATATATGATTTACAGCCAGGTATTACTGGTCCAATGCGCGCCATATCAATACGAGTAAGGCAAGCCATCGCAGAGCTAGATGGACTGCCTGATATGAATACACATTTAGATGCCTTGTATGAGTTCATCAGAACAGGACGGAACCATGAATGCGTAGCTCAAGCTATGGAAAATAGAAAAGTAAAAGCTAAGAACAACATCCTCCGTTTTATTGTCAACTGTCTGATCAGGGAACGTGATGAGGGTGATGGGGACGTGGAGGTTAGTTTAATAGAGTGGAGCGACAGCATCAATGACGGTAAACATGATAAGGTAGCGCAGACAGAAGCAATGACGAATAAGATTAAAAAGAAAATACTAGCAATACGTAACGCCGAGAAGGAAGGCAGGGATAGTGTGTCAGAGGAAGGGGATAATAACGAGACGCCAGACAGAATGAATTTTCTGGGCATAGCACGGCACTGTAATGGCGCCAAACACCATCGACCTCAGAAAACAAGGGTTAACAAGGAAACAAACATCTCTCCTGAGGATTTGTTCCAAACAACTGAAAAAGCCCTAGACCATTGGATGGACGACGAGCCACCCCTCACGCCACATGAGAGGGAGTTGGCTCGGTCGGCCACCCAGTGGGTGTCCCACCATCATGTATATAATCCCGACATAGTGGCCCAGATGTTCCTGAGCCTCCCACCACTCGAACAACGCCTGGCCAGCATCTATATGGTCCAACACTTGATCACGTTGTATGAGAGCCAATATCACCACCCTGGCAAATTATATAAAATACTGGAAAAGGTAATACTAGATAGATGGATGGAACAGGGCCCAGAACTGATTAACACCATTTTAGACTTGCGTCTCCAATATGAGCAATTCCTGTCCGCCTCAATGACACCAGACCCTCGCCCCAGAGGACAGTACCCTCTGCGAGAGGTCCACCCCATAAGAAAAATAGATGGCACTGTCCAGCGGGTATATGTCTATACCCCTCTCACCAAGCTAGAAATACTGGAAATGAAGAGGTTGTTACCTTCCCATGATAAAGACCCGGGGGGGTTTCACAGAGAAATAAAAGATATACTCCGCAGAGGAGACTATACTTACCCTGATATCCTAAGGTTACTAAAGGTCTTGTTACCAGCAGGCATTTACGAGAAACTTAAAGAGAAAGACTGGGATGTGGGAGATAAAATGTTGAAGTGGGCAGAGTTGCAAGCTGAAGATGCAGGTAGGGCCCCGGGGGATGGCCTTGGTGAAAAAATTTAACGGGCTCCCCGAACTCCTTATACAAATTTTACCAAGACTATTGACGACTAAAAAGGAAGACTGGGATGCAATTTCAGCCTGTAAACAGAAACCAGAGGAAGACACGAGCGATTACTACACTAGGTTGGAAAAATGCTTCGCTGTCAACAGTGGTTTAAAACACAGTAGTGAGGCCTATCCCCACCTTTTTGTGACCAAACTGGTAGATAACGCCCTTCCTCAGATTAGGAATAGAGTGCTGAAGGTTGAGAGCACTTGGCAAGCAAATAGCCCCTCACAAATGTTACAGATGTTGCAATACCACCAAAATAGAATAAGGGAAGAGCAAGAACAAGAAAAGAAGCGCATGAAGGATACAAAAATGAAGGTGCTAGTTGCCCAAACAGTACCTGCAAACACGAACAAGAATGGTACCGCACCCACTAAAGGGACCTGCAATTATTGTAAACAACAGGGTCACTTTGTAAGGGAATGCCCCGTCCTAAAGCACAATATAGCCACAGGTAAAACAAAGGAACGGCCCTATACACCCAGACAGTACAACACTCAACAGACACAAGTCCCCACCCCGCCGCAGGTCCAGACGCCCGCTGCCGCTGCACCTCAAATGTATCAGTACACGCAGTCAGACTACCCAGAATACCAATCTTTTTCATGAAACAGCCTCGAGAGGGAAGATTGCTTGCCCCTTATCCCAGTTCCTGTGGACCAAGAGGGTCCTTATGCTCGTTTGCTGGGGCAAGATAGAAAGTTTCTGATTGACACAGGGGCAGGCAGGACTACCATCAGTCATGACGAGGTCCCAGGGGCACCTCTCTCGGGCTCACAGAATATATCCCTGGGATTTTCTGGAAAGCCAATTGTCAACAAAGTATCAGAACCAGTCTCTTTAAGGGTGGGTCCACTGACACGCACCACAGACCTACTACTCACTAAGACATGTCCAGAAAATTTACTAGGTATAAAGACCCTAAAAGAACTGGGTGGTAGGTGATAATGGGGTAAACCCTTTGTTCACTAAAAGAACTGGGAGCAGTTATCTGTTGCTCACCAGAAGGAGCAAGACTGTTTTTGCGTGATTTCAAAGGGCATTTCACGGTTAGAGATTTTGATCCCAGACTTCAGGATGTCCCACAGTATCTATGGACACACGGTTCGACTGACATAGGTTACATGGATATAACACCACACGAGGTCACTCTTAAGGAAGGAGTAGTCCTACCCCGAATACGACAGTACAGGATTCCACCTGAGGCTGAAACAGCCTTATTAAAAATAATTCAAAAACTCATTGAACAGGGGGTGGTGGTGGAGACAGACTCGAATGTGTGTAACTCCCCCGTCCTCCCTGTTCTTAAACGCACAGACCCTCAAGCACCCCCAGTTTACAGACTAGTAGTTGACCTTCGAGAACTGAACAAATGTGTGGTCCCACAATACCCAGTGGTCCCAGACATGTCCTCATTATTTACTGCCATTGATTCTGAGGCAACATTTTTCACGGTCATTGACCTGAAGAATGCATTCTTCAGCATTCCAATACATCCTGACAGTCAATATCTTTTTGGATTCAGTTTAAAAGGACGCAGCTTTAAATTTACAAGAGCCCCCCAAGGCTTTACAGAAAGCCCAAGTGTTTACAGTCAGGCATTAAAGAGACAACTTGACAGTATTAGTATGCCTACTAACACAGCATTAATATAGAACGTGGATGACATTCTCATCACAGCAAGATCAGAAACTGACTGTGAAGAGGCTTCCCTCACGGTCCTTCATTTTCTGGCGGACAAGGGGCACAAGGTGTCCCCTTCGAAGTTACAGTTCTGTGAACAGCAAGTGGCTTACTTAGGGCACTTGCTGTCCAAGGAGGGTAGGCAGCTGACACAAGAACGAATTAAATTGATTTCCAACATTTCACAACCCAAAACACAGAAAGAAGTACGTGCATTCATTGGCCTTACTTCCTATTGCAGACAATGGATTCCCCAGTATGCCCACATAGTCAAGCCACTCATACAATTGACTACATTGGAGGCAGCCACCTCTAACGTCCTCCCTTGGACAGCAGAGCACACCTTAGCATTTGAGAAACTAAAACGGGCATTATGTCAAGCGCCAGTTTTAGCCACTCCTGATTACAAGAAACACTTCACCCTGTTCGTGACGGAGCGGGATGGAACAGCACTATCTGTCCTCACACGAGACCAAGCAGGGAAACACAAGCCATGTGCTTATTTTTCTAGTACACTGGACCCTGTAGCACAGGCTCTGCCAGCATGCTTGAAATCTGTTGCGGCCACAGCTTTGGCCATAAGACAAAGTGACTCGATAGTGCTGGGACACTCCCTGACAGTACAAGTACCACACGCAGTGGAAGTTCTCCTGAATAGGACACAGACACAACACCTGACTGTAGCAAGATTGACAGGATACGAGCTGACACTATTTCAACCCCACATAGAGATTAGAAGATGTAACATACTCAACCCTGCCACTCTTTTACCCTCAAGCACAGATGACACCACACCCCATGACTGTGTGGAAGTAATAAATGTAGTGACGAAGCCAATACAAGACTTGACAGATGTTGCACTCCCAGACCCTGACATAACGGCAGAATATCTGGTTTAACAAACACTTGCGAGCGGCAGCAAAGCAGAAAGTGAAGACTTGCATGATTTGTTGCCAATTCAACTATGGAAAAGGCATCTCAGTGGAACAGGGTGGATTTCATCCCCCTGATCACCCTTTTGAGGTTCTCCAAATGGATTATATTCAAATGGACAGATGTAGAGGTCACAAGTACGTCCTGGTAGTGGTGTGTGCCCTAACCAGATGGACAGAAGCTTACCCAGTCCCAGATTATACTGCAGTTACAACAGCCAAACAGTTAGTGAGGGAGTTCTTCCCTAGATACGGGTTGCCACGTGTCATTTACTCAGACAATGGCCAGCCCTTCTCCTCTGAGATCATGAAACAGGCGTCCCTTCTGTTGGGATATACCTGGAAGTTCCATTGTGTAAGGCATCCTCCAAGCAGCAGGTCTAGTAGAGAGACATAACCAGACCCTCAAAACAAAATTAGCTAAAGTCTGTGGAGAAAAGGGCGTGGATTGGATGGTAGCCTTACCGGTTGCCCTCTTTTACATGCGCATGGTAGCTCATTCTAGAACCGGCCTATCCCCATATGAGGTGGTCTTTGGAAGACCACCGAATATGTGGGGTACACCAATACCTAAAAGAATAACTGATGTTGACAGTACTATGCTCACAGATTACCTGGCTTCTTTGATGTCTGCACTACTCTCTTGCCGTTCGCAGGTTGCCGCTGCCTTCCCTGACAACACCCAGGTCGAGGACCATGCCATAGCCCCAGGGGACTGGGTGCTGATAAGGAATTTCGACCGGACGAGCCCTCTGGACCCCAGGTGGAAGGCACCAAAATTAGACCTGCTGACGACGAGGACGGCCATCAAAGTCGAGGGAAGAAAGGGGTGGCTGCATGCCAGTCACTGTAAAAAATACTTTGGGACTACCGGAACATTTGCTAAAAACAAAGACAGTACAGACTTTGAGCCCCCCTTTCTGGAAAAGACTCCCCAGCAAGAGTACACTTCCAAACTGAGATCTATAAGGTCAGTCGACGTTTGATTGTCTAAGTCCACCCGGTGGTGAAGCGGTTGAACATGATGTCTGACTTGAATAAACTAGTGAACAGTAAAGAAAAAAGGACTAATATGAGAAAGAAATACTGCAAGCTATTACACAGCAGATGTATAGTGTCTCTGATTATTGTACTTTTTATGAGCATTGTGGTAATAAGTATTGGCTGGCTCTCACATGTTCTCTATCCACCTGCTGTCTCACAGAACGCCACCATAGTACACTCACATGTTGAGCTCCCAGTACACTTAGAGAACAGAAGAAATGAATTTAAGAACAATACTTTCATCACCCTTTTACAACAGCATCAACTGGCCATAAACACATCCAACTGCTGGGTGTGCGGTCTTCTTCCCCATACAGTTGCCAAAGGCATGCCTTTCATCACTCTCCCTTTTTCTTATGAAGGCTCTTGTACCGGTTGGTGGGAAACAAACAAAGCTTCCAATACGGATACAAAAGAGCAGTCTCAGCTCAGATATCACCTATACATTTTATGTTGGCGAGGTGAAAAGAACAGGGCATGTGGTACCCCACTAGAGCAGGAAGCCTATGCTGACCACGGTAACAGATCTAATAAGTTATATTATCAGTATATGGACAGGAGAAAAAGATCCGTTTCACCTGTTTTTGTGGCATCAACGAAAGCCCCTTTTTGTGTCCAAAGTAAAGGAAAGATACGTATGGGTGATAGCATCTGCAATCACACAGTCAATTTGAATGGAACAAACAATACACGGCTTATAGCCGCACAGGGCACCTACTTCATATGTGGGGATAAAGGTTATACATGGCTCCCACAGGGCTGGTCCGGCACTTGTTACATTGCTTTCCTCCTTCCCCCCACCTACACTGCCCCTGCGGACTATCATGAAATTGAGCCTCTGACTGTCTATAACAGACGGCGAAGGGGGGTCATAGATACAGAAGATACAGCAGGGCAGGAGGCGGGAGACTTCTTTGCCGGAGTCATTCCATTTTGGGGTCCCATGGTAAACAGCAGGAACATCCGCCACCTCACACGAGTGGTGCAAAACACGATAGATGCAACGGCAGGTGCCCTCTCTAATCTCACAGCAGAGGTGGTCGCAGACAGACTCATGACCCTACAAAATCGCATTGTTTTAGACATCGTTCTGGCTGACCGTGGTGGTGTATGCAGATTGATCTCCACGAGTTGTTGTGTGTTTATTCCAAATAACGCACCTACAGTATACCAAGCCATTGCCAAGCTACACAAGATGTCAAGTCAGCTAGACATGGATAAAGGAGAATGGTCCTTAAGCAGCTGGCTGTGGGGATTAGTAGCAACATGGGGATGGAAAGTGTTGAATGTAGTAGGATCAATACTGTTTATCATCTTCAGTTGTTGCCTCTGCATCCAATGCGGCCCGGCCATCTGCGGTCTGTGCGCCACTGCCTGCATTCCCCGTCCACATATGCAGAGCAGAAAAAATGAAAAGATCATGTTGCAAGAACACATTAACGGCCTGATGAAAATAGAGGTGTATTAGAGGGGTGCGCTTGGGGACAAGGAGGGAATGAAGAAAATTACATATTTATATGTATTCGTGCCCCCACGCGCTACGCTCTCACCATCTGCCATGTTGAATAAAAACCCCTGCATTACTATACATTCAGAGGCCTTATTTCTCTGTCACCAGGCCCCTCCATGCCAGACCCTGAAAAGGGCACACGTTACATTTCTCTGCAGCACATTAGATATTTTTTTGAGCAGTCACGGAGAAGAGGCCCAGCCCGGGGTGTCTTAACAGTGTCAAACAAGGGTCGGCCTGATAAAGCTGCATTCCAGCCCGAGCAGGAGGCGAGCAGAAGCCCCTCTGCAGAGATAAGGCCCAGTTTTGCTGTCGGCTCTCAGAGATAAGTGGGGCCCATGTCAAGGGGAACCTCCAAGACAGTTACACAAGGGGTGGACAGGAAGGGCCAAACCAACTGCTAGTATGAAGCAGCAACACTTCTACAGATGAGAGCAATCTGCATGCTGCCCCGAGCTAGAGATAAGACCAGACATGCTAGTCACTCTGACACCCAGGGCCCTCCCTGGCCAACAGAAAGGAAACAGCCCTCATGGAGAAGTCTGATAAAGTTACGCAAACAGGCAGTTTTAGCTGACCTTGCTGCCCCCTCTATGCACCCACCCACCTATGACTCATTACAGTGAACGCCTACATGCTCATATCTTTTTCTTTCCTTCTGCTTGGAGGGCTCCTCCCTATGTATGCAAAGAATGTATAAATATTGTACTCTGTGAATAAAGCTCAGAACTCTCCTGTGCCCGCTTGGCGCTGGAGCTCTCCCTTAACTCGAGTTAATGCAATAAAGCCCATTGACTCTAATACCACGGCCTCTGCTCCTCATTTATGCTTGACCCTTTTGATATTTATTTATTTATAGAAATTATGATAGTGTAAATTTATTTACGACAATGGACTTATGGCTAAACTATATGTATGCCCTTGTTTCACTTCTTTCGCAGATTTCAAAGGTCTACGGATCCATACAAGACCTTCTTGGTATAACCGTGAGCTGTACCAAACTCAATTGTTCCACAGGTTAGGGTGCGCCTTAGCGAGCGCATACCGCCGTGGAATTTTATAGGTCCTGACAAATGCTTTGCTAATAGCACTTATAAGCAGAAACATGTTGACCATTCCCAGACACCCAAATCGGATGTTACTATCTACTTTATAGAACTAGATCACATCCGTCTCACTTTTTTAATGGTCTTTGGACGGCCTTTAATAAAATTGTTGATAGGCCAGTACTTAACACCTTTTAACTTCACTTTTTCACCTTTTGCCACCTATGCACACATGCTTTTGAACTTCCTGCTCCGCTGTAAATCAGGCATAGAAGCACAACAGGGAAGCATTCGGCTTCTCTGGTGGAACCCTATGATGAAGCATGTCACTGACTAGGTCGGTGAGTGAGGGTTCCTTTTACAAACACTGGTTGTGTCCCTTTGTCCTTTGTTGCTTATAGCAACCGTTCTTAGGTTGCTTTTATAAGTCACTCTTTCATTGTTATATATTGATTTACAGGTGGTTTAAGAGTGCCTTGCTCCCTCTCTCTCTTGTTGTTCAACGTATCTCCATTAATCCACCAAAGCCATCGTCGATACAAAGGTTGGCGAAACATCCTCATCTGTTTGTGTGATGGCAGTGCTCAATCTTTCAGCTCCAGCCTTGAGCTCAATAAATCAAGTGCTGTGTGAAGAGGCCCGCTGCAGTCTAAATACTATATACTTCTCTGAAGTACCAGACTTTGGCCACTCTGGATGTAGTCGGACTCTACTGCATCTTGGTACTCATTCTTTCCCAATGCAAACTCAGACTTAAATAGGCACAATACCCCTCATAATGAACTACTTTCCAAACACTGAATTTCCGTCTTGCAGACGGATCCAAAATGATGACCCTTAAAACAAAGCAATGACAGAGAAAAACCCACGTCCCAGATTTATGTATGTAGATTAAAAAAGTGAATGGCACTCATAGCAAGCAGCAAATAAAGACGGCTGAACGTAGTCACTAAGTATTTATTCCTTCATTATTTCTCATAGACAGATGAAGCTGTTCTCACAGCAGGCCATCCAAATGGATCTGATAACCCCATCACATCTCAGTGCAGTAGTGATAAACCTGTAGGACCAACTTGTCATAAATAACGTGGAAGTTGGCTACAGACGTAAGGATTGCTATCATTGACCTGCAACAGCCTAAAGTCAGTTTTTTATGCATGTTAGAGATTAAATAGCATAAACAAATATGCAAACTCTTGACTCAACTTTATGGGAACAATCATTTAACAAACATATCTGAATGAGGTACTATATTAGATTTGACAACAGAATATAGACAAACTCTGATTGTGAGTCTGAAATAGAGGAAGAGGTTTACATTGCTCGGTACTCCTTTATTTCTACAACATATCTTAAAAAACAGATGATTCCAATAACAAAAAAAATGAGAAGAGCATACATACCCTGCTTTAAATGTGGCTAAATCAGCATCAACTAACAACTTGTTGACACTGATGGCTGACTTTCCCAAAGATTTAGAATCATAAAGTTCAACAGACAGCTTATTGTCCTGTAAAATACCTGTGCAAATAAATTTTCTTTAGAACAGTAAATCACAATTGGTCAAATTACAACAAAGCATTTGGGTTAACAGTGTTATTTTTTGTGTACATACAATTACGTTTACAAACCACAAAGCTTCTCATTTTTTGGTAGCGAAGACTTCATCCATAAGGGAAGCAAAAACCTTCACAGAAACCCTGAGGGAATATGTGGATGGACATACACCTTCAAATTCAGTGAGGTATGTCTGGCATAAGGAGGCGGTACTATTACAAAGGCCATGACGTACACATCACATTAACTGGAGGTTGACAGGCTATAGAGTATTCAATGAGAAAGTATTCCTGCTTTGACGCTAGACATGACACTGTTCAATTGCGCACAAATTACTTAATCTCCATGAGCAAACATATGTAAATTGTATTCGTTTAATCTCCACATGATGTACATGATCTAGGATTCTCACCAACCCTTCATCTAATGTACGGTGCTGCATTGCTTAACTGCTAACTCCATGATATACAAATACCAACACAAACATGCGTACACATTGGGAGGGTTTCCACTGTGCTACACAGCCTTTTGTCTAGGGCAATGCCATACAAAAATAAATACATAAAAACACTAACAAAACGCAAAGCTTAAGAGGTCAAAAATGTCCTGATGTTCATGAGGAGATGGGCAAGCCAGAAATGAGTTGAAAAAGAAGGGGAGGTTCCTGAGTTCTTTAATGAGGGGGTGGAGTAGGTGCCAGTATGAAGAAAATTCTACTTACCCAGTATGCATCTGTTCTTGGCATGTAGAGCTGTTTAACAGACTTTTGGAGGGCTAGTTGAGATGTTCGATGCTACAAAGTAGCACAGGATTCACTCACTGGCGTAGCTGCATATATTTCACTGTTGTGAAGTCAAGTAGTCATGCATGCCAATGGTTAATACTGTGACATTGAGGAGTCTGTGTGAGTTCTGTAAGACTCACATTTATAGGGAGAGTGGGCAGTTACGTAGTTACGTGAGAGTGTGTGGCAGTTGTTGAGTTCAGAGTAGTTGCTGCTGTCTGATAAACTTGCAGCATCGCGGTCATAAATACAGCTGTGCAACTGACACGGTACGGCAGAGCCCACCACAAATTACAACAAGACCCGGACTCAGACTTCAGCGGGCGGAGTGGTGCCAGAGCTGGAAGTGCCACACCTTGCACAGTACTTCGTCCACCCGGCCCACCCCACCGGTCTTCCTTCAACCTGCCACACAAGCCTCAGGTATGAGTGCCTAAGTTAGCCGGGGCGCTGCCTATCGGATCTAACCCTGGCGGCAATGCCCTTATGAGAATCTGCATGGCGCCACCTTGCCTGTTCATGTTGCTTTTCAGCAACTAGCACGGCTCCTCAGGTGTAGTGTCACTGACACTTTTTGTGGCGGGCGCAGGTAGATTTTTGGCTTTAAAAGTCAAGAGCCTCTGACTTGGAGGTGGGTTGGCATCCTTGAAACCATAGGAATTTCTTCAGCAATAGATTCCAAAGGTCACTGTTGCGAAGTGAATCCTTCCCCACTGTGAGTATTTTCAGTGTAATAAAGGTAACTTAATCCCCAAATCTGATTTAGATTCATGGATGCCAACATACACTTGTTAAATTCACTTTCTCTGGGTTTTCTCCTATGACCATCCTAAATGTATCGAAGCACAAGGGACTTACTTTCGGTAACGATATATCTGTAAAAAAAAAGTAGTTAGTGTTAGATTCCTTACCTTAGAATATCCCCAGGCGTCAGACTGGATCCGGAAAGTTTTACGTAGCAGTACCCCTGCACGTCGGTAGGCGTCGTCTGTGGCTCCGCGTCCGTCGTCGGGATGACGTCGTCTGAGTATTTAGACTCCGCCCTCGCGCGCTGACGTCAGTTCTTATACACAGCTTTTCGCGCCCGAAACGCAGAGCCATGATAAAAAACGACACTGGTGCCATGAAACTAGGGCCCTCAAAGGGAAGAACCTTAACCCTAGATCGGTGAACGGGGAGGATGGGTGGGTCGGTAAGGAATCTAACACTAACTACTGTTTCTTACAGATATATCGTTACCGAATGTAAATAACTTGTGCATCTGAAAGAAACAGGTTAGTGTTAGATTCCTTACCTTAGAATAGATACCCCAGCAATACCAACCCCGGTGGTGGGTCTGCAAACCAATGATCACACCAGAAAGGCCTGGAGATCAGAGCAACCGAAAAGCCATCTCTCCGGACTTGGCTGTCCAGGCAGTAGTGTCTAGCGAACGTGTGCAGCGAGGCCCACGTAACTGCCTGACAGATGTCCTGCAAGGGGACTCCCCGACCCAGGGCAGTAGTAGCCGCCATGGCCCGAGGGGAATGGGCACGCTCCTCTTTAGCCAGTGAATAACAAGCCTTGATGAACAAAACGACCCATCGAGAAAAGGTTCCGTTGCGCACCACCCGTCCCTTCTTAGCTCCACGTAACCAACAAAGAGCTGGTCGTCCACCCGGAACTGGCGTGCGCGGTCCAGGTAGAATGAGAGCGCATGTTTTGGGTCCAGGCGGTGGAGCCTCTCTTTATCTTTCGAGGGATGCGGAGGCAGAAAGAAGGTGGGCAAGGTGATGGACTGCCCGATGTGGAAGGCTGTGACTACCTTGGGCAGGAAAGAGGGACACGTTCTAAAGACAACTTTGTCCGGATGGACAGAGAGGGAAGGAGGTTGAGAAGATAGAGCCTGGAGCTCACTCACTCTCCTGGCAGAGGTGACGGCAACCAGGAATGCAGTCTTAAGAGTTAGAAGATGAAGAGGGCAATTGTGAAGTGGCTCAAAAGGAGCTCACATCAAATAAGTCAGAACAAGGTTCAAGTCCCACAGAGGCATCACGAAAGGAACAGGAGGAAACATGTGAGTGATGCCCTTCAAAAGAATCAATTTACAACAGGGGACTTGAAAAGAGAAGGCTGATCAGGAAGCCTCATGAAGGTTGAAATGGCAGAGAGGTAGCCTTTGATAGTGCCCAGAGCAGAGCCCTGCGGGGAAAGAGAAAGAAGAAAGAGGAGCACCTCTGAAAGGGGGGCAGAAAAGGGATCCACAGCCTTTGCTGTGCACGATGCCACAAATTTGTTCCTCCTGCAGGTGTATACCGATTTTGTGGAGGGACGCATGGCTGCCAGAATCACATCACAGACTTCAGGAGGCAAGTCAAATGGCCTCAACTGTCGCCGCTCAATATACACGCATGGAGGCGGAGACTGTTATGTGTGTAACATCCTTGGCATTGTAAAAAATGAAATAAATCACATTAACAAGGAACTCAGGGAGAACAATCAGAAAAACAAGGAAGATAATAAAAACATAAGCTTTTTAATTCGTCCTTCATATATAATACATTCTTTCGTAAAAAAGGTTTATAATAAACATAAATTCAAAATTAAAACCGTTTAAAAGAAGAACCACAATGTACAATTAATATATTAAAAACATTTAGACAAATGGTGGCATTATATTATTCTTATTCGACGCGCGTTTCGGCGTACAGAAGACGCCTTCTTCAGGAGCCACAAATTGTATTCGTTTTAGAAACGGGCAATATTGGCACTGTAATATAGACGAATGTTGTAGTGTAAGATCCTATTTCTTAATACATCTAGTAAAGGACAGTTACCATATGTTAAGCTACCACGTTGATATACACTTAAGCTGTGTTTCCTGTATAATATCCTTAGTTACGAACTACAATCATATGGTTGCAAGATTTCATTATATTCTGATATTAAACTTCCAGGCAAGAGGTTCCAAGGTCCAAAATTATTTGTATTAGAACGAATGGGACGGAAGTGTATACAGTCGAATTCTAAGCACTTATTGTCCGTAGTAGAAAATAATCACAGTGGTGCAGGATGTAACAAAAACTTTTTGAAACAAAATCAGACGATTTATATATAGATGTATATTGCTGAACTACAACGCTTATTATCCAACTTGATAACCAGTCGTGTCAGATCAGGATATGGCCGATACTCAATCGGTTGGTAAATGGCTGGATATGCCAAAAAATGGGGGACGCAACGGATCGAAGTCCCGGCGTCCCATGTCTGTTATACAAGGTATCAGTGGAGGTGGAGACTGGACACGTTCGGCTGGAGGACCGTCCCCTGCTGCTGCGACAGAAGGTCCTCCTGAAGAGGCAGATGAATCGGGGGATCAACTGACATGCTGAGTAGCTCGGGATACCAGTATCTTCGTGTCCAGTCCGGAGCCACAAGGATGACTTGGGCCCGGTCGCGCCTGATCTTCTTCAGCACTCTGGGCAGAAGTGGTATAGGCGGAAAGGCAAACAATAGGCCGCAGCTCCACTCGCAATGAAAAGCGTCTCCGAGCGAGTGCGGCCTTGGAAATTTCAACGCGCAGAACTAATGACATTGCGCGTTCTCTTCGGTGGCGAATAGATCTAACCAAGGCTCTCCCCACGTCCGAGTTCAGACGCCATTCGTGATCCATCATGCGCCGGCGGCTGAGTTCGTCCTCCTTGGCGTTCAGGGAACCTGCCAGGTGTTGAATCACCAGGATAACGCCCTGGTGTTCCAGCCACTGCCAGAGGTACAGAGCCTCCTCGCAAAGGGTCCACGACCCCACCCAGCCCCGTTTGTTGCAGTACCACATGGTGGTGGTGTTGTCCGTGAACACCTGCACTACACTTCCCCGGACAGAGGGAAGGAATGCCTTCAGTGCAAGTCGGATTGCCGACAGCTCCAAAAGGTTGATATTGAGCCGGGACTCCGCCGGAGACCAGAGGCCTTTGATCTCCGCCTCTCCCATGTGGCCCCCCCAGCCCAGGAGGGACGCATCCATCACTACTAAGTGCTCCGGTTTGGGTAGGGAGAGGAATCTGCCGCTGACCCAATCGCGGTCCGTGAGCCACCATTGCAACTGTTTCGCAGTGTCCTCCGAGATCAGGACGTGGGCGGACAGGTTGCCCTGATGCTGGGCCCACTGAAACTTCAGTTCCCACTGCAGAGCCCGCATCCGCCATCTGGCCTGATGCACCAGAAGGATGCAGGAGGCCATCAGCCCCAGAAGCCGCAGCGCCAACCAGATCGGGACTCAGGATAAAGGCTGAAAGATCGGAATCAAACCCTAAATATCCCGAACCCGCTGTTCAGGAGGATAAACCCGAAACTGCGCCGATTCCAGAACCGCTCCGATGAAGAGCAGCTTCTGAGAGGGACACAGGTGTGACTTCAGCACATTGATGGAGAACCCCAGCAGGTGCAGGAGGTTGGACGTAGTCTGGAGGTGACTGTAGGAGAGTGGGGTCTGCAATCCTATGGTCACCCCAGATTTTTGCTTTTTGCTTCACTGGTTTATGACTTTCCCTGGCTGTGTGCCTGCTAATCAGACCCACAGCCAAGCTGTTCTCTCTCTAAATTGACAACCATGTACTTTAGGTGCATTTACCAATTAGTACTAGGCCACCTTATCAGTCCCTGTACAGTATATCTTAGGTATCCAGGGCATAGGTGTACCCAGGGCCTACCAGGGGCTGAAGCATGTATTATGCCACCCCTGGCTAGCCATCTAAAACTGACACAACTGGCTGCACGACAGCTGGGGCAAGGTGGTATAATCTTCCTTTGCTGTAGATATAGTATACCTATATCTAAACCTAAAATTGACACATATCCTCCTATCAGTCACTCCTATGGCAGGCCTTAACAATCCTGAAGGCAGAGTGAGATGTGAGATGGTGCTCTAGCATGAGCTGAGCCCGTCTGCAGCTTGCGGTACCAAGTCCTAATAGCTGTTCCATGATAACGCTATACCATATACTCTTAAGTGCATTATCAACCTCGCGGTTAAATGCTAACTCTGGTATAACATTATCAAAACATGTCGAGTAAGGTGCCATACGAATTGGAATACTACCCACTCGCCAATTCTGGCGACGGGGGTAGCATTCCACCCTTCTAGAGGGGCACGACATGTATGTAACTGTGAACCCCGGTTAAAGTTAACTCGAGCCTTGGCATCACAAAAAGGATGCTGCCACCACAGACACAAGTCTGACCTCCTGCTGCTGGGAGTCCTTCCAGCGAGGGCGGCTTGGACAAAGGGTTTCCTGCCTTGGGAGGTGCTAGCATCACCCCAGACAGGATTTTGTGTATTGAGGTAGGGAGGCCTGAAAGGAATGAGACATGCCTGGGGCACACAAGGTGCCCTGTGCATACACCGGTTCAAACCAGTTCCTGGGGCACTCCAGCCCCAGCACTGTCGGGAAACCGGACAAAGGATAGGGGGTGTAACCACCCCCCTTCCTGGTCCCACCCAGGGGAGGGACCTAGTCAGTAGTGCAGCCCCCTTTAGCAGGATAAAGGTAGGAGCTGGTCCCATTCCAAATTAGATTAATCCTGAACTACTCAACAAGAAGAAACTCTGGACTTCGACGTTCTGCTCCACAGAAGACTGAAGAAATCTCCCTTGTGGGCAAGGAGTGTCCACCCTGCAACTGCAGGCACCATCAAGCGTTCAGCGGCTTCACTTTGTCGTCTTCCCTTGAGGATCCAGACTTCAGAGCCCGACGAGACCCGGATTCCCAGACCTCTCCGACCTCAACTCACATCTGCAGCAAAGCTGAGACCCGTGGGTGCGACGAGACACGTGGGACCGGCCATCTTGAACGAACCTGCACTTCGCTTCCAGCACGACTCCCGAGGACTAAGAAGCCCCAGCCCCGAGCAGCCCCTGCACCGAAGATCAGCCCTCCAGCATCCACGAGATCTGCGTGGGGCCCTTCTGCTTGTTTGCTGCTCGACGCGTTGTCTGGTCACTTGCCGGCTGGCTAGTGGTCTCCTAGATGACGAACCTTTGAATCTTCACTGCTGGTCTGGTTGCCCCAGACTGGCCCTTGCTCCCTTCCAAAAGAGGGGCACCCTGGACTCTCCTAGTCCGCACCAGACGCTTTCTCCACTCACCGCGTGGGTTGCCTTTGCCAAGGCCTGTTGACGCTGATTCCGGATCCAACACCGCCGACAGCGAGAGCCTGCGTGGGACAGCTCGTGCCTCCATCCTGGTCGTCGAAGACACCTCCTGGTCCACGTGGCTGCAGAGTCAAGCGTCCACTCTTCACCTGATCGCGACGACGACATCTGGTTCCTTCCTGGTTCCACTCCAGTCACTGGCTAGTGACTGTGAACATTGTCCCCTCTGCTTTCAGGTCTTCTTCTTCACCGATCCACCCTTGGATCGCACCGGACATCTTCCTCCTGGTCGCCTGCAGCATCTTTTCTTTCAGGCTCCATTGACTTCAACGCGAGAAACCGACACATTTTGGCACCTATGCACCCGCAGCCCGTGGGTGAGGTAACGAGAGCATTTCGGTGCTCAAGGGTAGTTTAACTGTCCTAGTGTCCAGTTCCACAGTCGTTTTAGTCCTACCTAGTAAGGATTGTCCGTACTCACCTTTCACTTGAACTGTACTCTCCATAGACGCTGTTACGCATCCCGCGTGTGAGTTCACACTCTGCACCCGCGTCCCGTGGGCCTCCTATTACTTACCTAAGGTTAGGATAGCGTAGTCCCAGCGGTCCTGCAGCCTCTGGACAGCTCCATTTCTTCCATTGACTCTCACATTCCATTTACTTAGTATATGGTTTGCAGTGCCCCTAGGGCACCATTGTAATTTTGTGCAACTTGTCGTATTTTTCTTAAGAGATTGTCATGTGCTTAGCCCTCTGACCTCAAAGAGTTCAGAGGTGTTTGTTAATAAAAAATATACTGTTTATTTTCATAACACCCTGTGTGGTGTCCTTTCATCTGGTATTCAAGGGGTTATATTGTGGTAAAACAGCTGGCTTCACATGCCAAAAGAGTTTAGCCTAAGACTGCTTTGTCCATGCTACCATTAGGATAGCTGGTCTATAAGGTTGACTTACAACCAATCACCATAAGGGTTGTTTGGACTGATACAAGGTGGTCACTAGAATTAGTGAACATCATATATCAGGCCAACTTCTCACAGTGACTGACGACTGTCCGGGCGAGCCTGCCTTCAACAATCAGTCGTCGAGATAGGGGAAGACTGACACCCCTAATCTGCGCAGATGAGCTGAGACCACCGCCATCACTTTCGTGAACACCCAAGGGGCGCTGGTAAGGCCGAAGGGGAGCACGGTAAACTGGAAGTGCTCGCTGCCTACCATGAACCACGGTGGGCCGGCAGGACGGGGATGTGAAAATATGCGTCCTGCAAGTCCAACGCTACCATCCAGTCCTCTGGGTCTAGGGCAGCTAAGACCTGAGCCAAAGTCAGCATCTTGAACTTCTCCTTCCGGAGGAAGCCGTTGACGTTCCGCAGGTCCAAGATAGGGCGTAGGCCCCCTTTGCTCTTCTTGGGAATGTAGTGAGAGTAACAACCACACTCTACTTCTGGCCCAGGAACGCGCTTGATGGCCCCCTTGGCCAAGAGGGACGTAACTTCCTCTTGCAGAAGTTGCAAGTGATCCCCCGACACGCGGTGGTACTGCGGCGGCAGGCTGTAGGGGTCGCCTTGAAGGGGAGGTAGTATCCCCTTCGGACGATTTGCAGCACCCACTTGTCCGATGTGATGGTGCGCCAGTGGAGGAGGTGATGGCGAACCCTGACCCCAACTGACATCAAATGGGCCTGAAAGCTTGGACTAGGAAGGCTTTGAGGCGGATGCTGCGGGGGTGGATGTGGACGTCAGTAAGGGCCTCATTAAACGGCAGTAGAGGCTCCGAATAGCGTGCCTGCGGTTTAAGGAACTCGGTGAGGAGGTTATTCCTCACGGCCGCGACGGGGAGCTCAAGAGCCAAGGCCTGGGCCGCCCTCGTCAACACCACGCTTTAAGCAGCCCCCTCCTCCGTAACCACGGTAGGAGGGGAGACAAATCCAGTGTCGGGCGAAGTGTCCAGACCACTGGCCTCCCCTAGCTCAACTGCCCAGTCCTGATACAACTGGCACTCCCGTGCCGGAGGGTCCTCAGACCCCTCCCAATCCTCCTCGCCTCCCATCTCCTGATAGTTAGGTGCAAAGGATGGGGCCGGATCATAGAAGAATTGTTCTTCTCTCGGCGTTGAATGCGGCGTCGGCGGAGGGGTCGTAGGGTCGACCAGCGGCGACCCGGATCCGGAGGGGCCCTGCGGCGTCAGGACCGAAGTCGTCGACGGCGCCGGAGCCGAAGCACCCGGCCCGCTTGGGCTCCCAGACGGGGCGGTGGGGCTGGAAGGCGTAACAGCGGGACCCGACTGAGGAGAGAGCAACCTCATGGCCATGAGGAAGGCATCGATCTCCTCCGGTGTCGCGTTCAGCCCAGGGACCGGCGGGTATGGAGCTGGCAGCGGCGCCTGCGGCTCCAGCGGAGCCGCGTGGACGGTGTCGCCCGAACCCCCTGCTGCATCGTGCGAGCGTTGGGGTGAGTCGGAAGAGCGATGTCGTCTCCTAAACTTCTTGTGCCTCTCACCTGAGGACTTGGAGCCCGACGAATGGTGTTGACTCGCCGAGCTGCGATGACTGTGGCCCGGCGATCGGTCCTTCGACCTCCTCCTCGACCTGGACCATGAATGGCGTGGGGCCGACTGCCAGAGCTCGAGGCGCTTTTGGGACCGCTCCCACCTAGCCTTCGACATCAAGGCCCGGCAGTCGGGGCACGACTTGTCGTCGTGGTCGGCCCCAAGGCAATACAGGCACCGACGGTGGGGGTCGGTAACCGACATCAGGCGGTTACAATCGGCACAGGGTTTGAACCCGGGCATCCCTACAGGCACCGAGAGTCTACCGACACGAATAAGGCGGCATCTAAGTACTCCGATGACGGACGCGGAGCCGCAGATAACGCCTACCGACGCGCAGGGGTACTGCTACGCAAAACTTTCCGGATCCAGTCTGACACCTGGGGATATTCTAAGGTAAGGAATCTAACACTGTTTCTTTCAGATTACTGATACACCCAATGAAGGGACAAGCCACAAATTAAAGAAGCACACATTACGACCAATGAATGAGTGCCTGCCTGCCCTCTGTTACTGAGAACTGCAGTCACACAGTCTGTCTCCGGTTAGTGCCCTTCCACTTCTGGTGCTCTATAGCAATTTCACAAACTTCTTCGAGTGTCTTCTTGCTCAAATGGGTGTAATTTCAAATAGTTATACGTTTCTGTTGTTTTAATTGCTTGAGTTTGCGTGCTAGAAAATGTCACTCATAGTTGTTGAAATCTCACTTATAATTTCACTGAAATGTCACAAATAGCAATCTGAAAACTTGGCAGCTATGATTGTCGTTAGGTGGAGAGGGTTTAGAAGGGTATAGATCCGGGTCATTATCTGTGTTAGGATCTGTATTGTAGTCTACCCATGGATCCGGAGTAATGTCCTCTGGGAGATCCCGATCCCCATCATCTTGGTGATCAGGTGACTGTGGTTGTGGTGAATTTGTATGTGTAATCAATAAATTTGGGTTAGGTGGGGAAGGAGGTGTGATAGGAGGAGGAGAAGGATTAGTACTAACATTTTCCCTTTTAGGTTGAATGTGGTAATCTTCCTGTATCTCTGGTTTCCTTTTAACTGGTACTTTTACATGAATATGTCCAGTTTTGGGATAAATCACCAGTTCTTTCTGTTTCGTGTCCATGTTGAAAGGCGGTACGTTGAAACAAGTCTCCTTAGATGGAAGAGGAGGTGTCTTGATTTTCGCTGCCGTAATGTTTGGTGTTGAAGGTTTCGGCCCGAAAGATTTAGGTTTCAGTGTCGAAGGGATGGTCACTATGACATGTTTGTATTTGCGTGCAGTAGGTTTTGGCTTGGTGCCGGAACGGGGCTGACTATATCCCGAGCTGGAAGGCTTTGGTGTAAGTTTCTGTGCCAGGACCGAAGACGGGGCGTTCAAACCTTTTCTCGGTGCCGACCTTGGCCTAAACAAGAATCAAAAAAGGGCCTTGACTCCTTACTCAGAAAGGCTGAGTCCAACTGAACTTATTAAACAAAACAAAAGCCAATCCTGGAACGTAATCCAACAACAATAAAGTTTCAAAGACAAGCTGCTTTGATTAAAGCAAAAACAACCTATTTATATTTCAAGCAAATTTATTCTTATTTTGTGAAATAATCGTTTTTCTTTAGCACACTGTTTGTCGTGCATGGAAAATACAAAATACAAAATGCATACAGTTATATGTACATTATATACAAACCAATAAATCAACAATTTCAAACACACTTGGCCATTCATTCGTACACCATCCTTTCACAAAAACTTTTTTACGTTTGATGCTGAATTTTTCTATCAAACCAAGGGGGTGGCGATGGGTTGCCCCTTTGCTCCAGAGCTAGCCATTATGTTCATGGGGCTTTTTGAGGATAAATTCATTTATCAAACTAACCCCTTTAGCAGCAACATTTCCCATTACATGCGATACATTGATGACGTATTCATGGTCTGGACAGGAGGACAAGAAGACCTTGGACAATTTGTGAGTTGGCTGAACTCAAGAACGATTGATATCCAGTTCTCGGTCTCGGCATCAAATGAATCCATTAACTTCTTGGACGTCAAAGTGGAACCTTTTAATGGAGGTTTAAGCACAACGTTGTTCCGAAAACCCTCCGACAGGAATAAAGCGTTGCATTACTCTAGTAACCACCCTCGGAGCCTGAAACTAAATCTGCCGTTCGGGCAATTTCTGAGAATTCACAGAAATTGTTCCAGTAAGGAAGAATATTTCAGACACGCGGAGCATTTGGAACACCGACTCATGCAGAGAGGGTACCCGAAAAAACTATTGAAAAATTCACTCAAACGAGCCTGGTGGACTCCTCGTGAGACTTTGCTTGAAAAAAGAACCAAGCCAGATGTTAAAAGGATGGTGTGTGTTGCCACTTTCTGTCCAGCAACTAACTTACACAGGAAGCTCATTACATCTAACTGGCATTTGCTAAAAAATCTGCATGAGGATTTCTCAGTGCCACCACTGTTTGCATACAAAAAGGACAAAAGTGTGGCCAATTATGTTGTGAGGGCGGCATTACCAACTATTAAGGCTCCCACATTACAAAGCCTGTTTGGATTACCTCCACCTAAAGGACACCACAAGTGCGGTACGTGCACTTGTTGTGTTGAGACTATTGAGGACTCAGTGTTTACATTCGACGATATTCATTGGAGGCACGACACCTTCACTAATTGCAAATCAAAAAACGTCGTTTATGCAATTGTATGCCCATGCCCTTTAGTCTATATTGGGAAAACAACACAGGAAATCAGGAATAGGATCACGCAACATAAATCGCGCATCCGCAGGAAAGTGGAAAATGCCCCATTAGTCAATCATTGGGCTAAGTGGAAGCATGAAAATACAGACTTGCGCTGGACAGTGCTGTCCAAAATTGAAAAAGACCCCAGAGGTGGTGACGTCGATGCCCAATTGTCTCAACGTGAGGCAATGCTTATAATGAAGTTTAACACCGCCACACGGGGTTTAAATGAGATCTCTGAAATTTACAAGCCTACTGTGTAAAGTCCCACTGACTAACATTCTGTATAGTCCGGGCCGGGTTTTGTTTCACTTCTATGTCATAACCGCCTTGGAACTACAAATCCCAGAAATCCCAGGGATTGGTCATCATCCAGGAAGCACTGAGGATACGCTTCCACCCGAGGTCTTCTGTAGTGCTAAACATGGAAACCGCCTAAGGAGAAGGACTGCTCCCTTCGTCCCGCATTGGTACGTTATACCGCGCTGCGGTCAATCGTTAAGCCAGCCCTTGAAGCGCCAGATAGCTAACGCTTATTTCGCTCCATTTTTACAGAACAGGAGCCGACGCCCTTAAAACTAATGACAGCGCAGCAAACGTGGAACTGTGCATTACCGGGTAAGTACAAAGGCTGCCTGCATCATCTCGCAACTGCCCACGAATGTATCGTATGAATGGGAAAGTGTGACACATTAGTAAATGTTGTCGCGTTTGTTGTGTTCTTTCCGCACAGTTGCTGGCACTACATCTTTTGGGAAAATACAACTCCATTGGGAAACTTAACTGTCCACCATTGGTTGCGTTCTTTTTTGGAATAAGGTAGGCAGCCTCAGCTGAACACAGGGAGTTGATCCCTTCTTTCTTATAGTTGTTTATGCTCCATACATATGCGCTAAAGCCAGTCATTTTTATTGTTTCAGAACCAATCCGGTCCTGAGGAGAACCCCACCCTATTTATAGGGGTTTGAAACGCGTCGACCATTTTTCGTCCAGCATCTGGTCAATCTCATTTTGCATTTATTTGGGTTCACAAGAGATCTTGTGACAATTACAACAACAATAAGCTTGCAAAAATATGAAAAGAAATATTTTGGACTGATTTATTTTCCGATGCTTGGACGCACTGTTTTTTATTTTTTGTTCTATTGTTGTGAAAGGATGGTGTACGAATGAATGGCCAAGTGTGTTTCAAATTGTTGATTTATTGGTTTGTATATAATGTACATATAACTGTATGCATTTTGTATTTTGTATTTTCCATGCACGACAAACAGTGTGCTAAAGAAAAACGATTATTTCACAAAATAAGAATAAATTTGCTTGAAATATAAATAGGTTGTTTTTGCTTTAATCAAAGCAGCTTGTCTTTGAAACTTTATTGACCTTGGCCTGAAGGCAGAGGAAGTACCAAAGCCATTTTGTTCAGTATATAATGGGGCACAGGAGTATCAGTACTCACTCACTTCCGACAGAGATGTGTTCCTCCTTTTTCACGCTCCTTGTGCGTGAAAATCTTCATGGTCGGAATCTTCTCTGAAGCTATCCAGTGCAGAGCTGCTTTGCTGATGCATTTTATGACTTCAAGCTCGACGGTCATGGAGTGTCTTCTTAGATCGGACAGATTGGTTCGTGTCGCTGCCCTGTTTGTCGTGTTACAAGGATAGACACAAGTTGCTCACTTTGTGCAAGTCGGTCTGGGGAAACTTAGCGCGACACCCGGGACATAATTTGAATGGAGTCAGTTCCATAGACTGCGAGCTGATCCGACGCGTTTAGGCCCAACAGCTCTCCACGATTCTTTCGACCAAAGATTTGAACCGATACGATATGAGGAGAATTGAAAACGCGATTGAGAAACAATACCGTTGAGGGTAGTGGATTGCGCACTGAAGGGAACCCGAGAAACGTTATCGAACCGGAGCGCAGCAATTCATGTACAAACCCAATGGCTGAAAAAAACAATCTAACAATGGAGTCAATGCCCCTGCACACTATCACCGAAAGGAGGAGTCACCTACCTCGTGACTGGACAAGACTTCTTCGAACACAAACAAAGGGCAAACATCTGGACCTAACACTAGATGGCAGACTTATGCAAAGCATGTGATCTACAGCTCACATGCCTCAAACATAGGAGTTTTTCCTTTTGGAGCATTAGATATTGACTGTTGTTGTGTGTATGGCCTCAGAAAGAGACAAGTAATTTAGTTTGTCAATAAGCACTGCTTTAAAAGACTATGAATTCACCTAACAATGGCAGTGAATTGTTCATATTTGTGTTCATCAACAATGTCCAAGGTCAGGTAGGACGAGGAAGCAAGGGTAATCTTTGCTTACAATATAGAAGGTGTCATCAATTATATTACGAAGTGCTGTCTGCACTGCTGCAGAAACATGACCCTAAATGAAATAGTTAATTTTTTGTCTATAAGGAAGAGGAAATTTCCAATGAAGGTGCGGTGGCTACTGCAGTGTAGTTGGCCACTTCATCAGGTCTAGCTTAGGTTTTTTGCATATTACCAGAGAGGTGCAGCCTGAGCCTTAAATTACAATAAGTATGGAACAAACTTCTGGGAATATCCACCGCAATTATTGGGTACCTTAAAGGTAGATTAAAAACTGGTAAGGAGTACAACCCTTTTCGATTTCTCCCTCAGGGTAGCGAAACCAGGCAGCCTAAGGTTTACTCGGGAAAAAGAAGTAGAATAGAAACTGAGAACACAATGAGAAATGTAACAGAAGTAACCATAGAAAGCTCTTAAAGTGGTAGCTGTGGAGAGCAGCTGTCAGGCTTATCTTGAAGGAGTGTTAAGCAGCTAGTTTAACCAGTTTAATAATGTAGTATAGGTTAAATGAAAAAGAAACACACAGTGTATATATAAAATCACTCTATTTATTACACAACACTCACTAACACATTGGTGTATCTCCTTCCCGGAGATATCATCAAATACACAACAAAAGTAGCACAAAATACAGTGGTCTCCAGGGGGATACCAAACCATATGCCAAGAAAGTGGAATGTGTACTGTAACAGAGCCTAGGACTTGGGCCAGAAAACCCAGAGGAGCCAGTTACGCACGGAACCACCCAAGGTAGGTACCTAGGAACCCGATGGAGGCTGTGTGCAGAGTGGGAAAACAGCAGCGTGCAAATGGAAGTCAATGGCGAAGTCGTAATTAAAGTTTTGCAGATGAAGAATCCTTCCAAGAGGACCCCAAGAATTCTCTTGGGAGGATAGAATGTTGGAGAGCCACCCCACCCATGGATACCCGAGAGACCAGGTCACCTACACCAGGGAAGCTAGGTGCAAAGCGGTGAGACGACGTCGGAAACTTCCGTAGACGACTAGGAGAAAAGTACCTCTAGAGAAGAAGGTGAAGTCTGGTGGAATCCAAGGTTGGATTCTTGAACAGAACAAACACGCAAGCAGAGGGGACAGAGCCTGTCACTCAGGAGTGACCAGGAGGCATGAGAGAGCAATGCCCACTAATGAGGTACGGTTCAGACGAGTTGACAGTGACCTTGTTGTTGCAGGTGTGAGGATGAGGTGAAGCTGTGGAAGACCAGGAGCCCTGCACAAGATGTCCCACGCGAATGTCAGTGACCAGGGGGTTGGTGCCCAGCGGAACACCAACAAGCCTTGGTAGCCACAACTGGTGTGAAGAACGAAGAAGGAGCAACGTTGGGACCAACAAGGTCCAAGGGACTCACCACAAGCAGGAGAGTCAGAGCAGACCCGAGCAAGCACGGGAGCATACTGAAGCAGAAGACGACCCTCAGAAGGACCTACAGCCCAGAGGCACAGGAGGCACAAGAGGACCTCGAGCAGCTCACCAAGAAGAAAGGCCCATGGGGCAGAAGGTGTGACAAGCACACAGCACTTAGCAGGAAGAGATGCTTGAGGATGGAATTTCTTGTAGCTCAAAGACCTCTGGAGTGCACAGCCAACAAGCCTTGGAAACAGCAAGCCGAGGCGGTCCACAAGGGCTCGGTACCAGCAGTTCCGGCCAGGGATACTGACCTCAAAAATAAAGAGAGGACAGGTCAAGCCTCAAGGGAGTTGCAGAACCACCACCTGTGTTGCTGAGCCTTTTAAAGTCTGTGGGACGTCAGAAGCAGCAGACGGGTCACCTTCACTGCGGTGCCTGCAGATGCCGGGGAGTGACTCCTTCAGTCCAAGGGAGATTACTACAGGTGTCCCTGATGCCCACAGGTCTGTTGAAGATCCTGAAAGAAGCACAGACACAGACGAAGAAGACTTGCAGAACAGCAAGAACAGGAGCAGCAGGAGTCTTCATTGGTGCAGTCTTGGTTCTAGGCAAAGTTCAGCGAGCTCCACGTGTCCAGACGGTCAAGAGTGACGTGGTTTCAGTCTCGACTACAAGTGAGATATAAATATCAGCAGCCCTACATGCAAAGAACAGATGCATACTGGTAAGTAGCATATTCCGTTCGAGGCATGTGGGCTGCTGAATTTATATCTATGCATAGAATAAATAGTAGTACCCTCCTTATTGGCGGTTGCCCGTGCCAGCTGCAGCAGTCTGAAAGAGAGTTCTGAGAACAGCCTGACCTCCAGCAGCTTGCTGTTTTGAGTGTACATCCACGCAGTAGTGTTTGGTGAATGTGTGTATGGTGGTCCATGTAGCTGCTCTACATATGTCCTCTAGAGGAATGTTAACTAGGAAAGCCATGGATGCCCCTAATTTGCGCGTGGAATGCGCTCTTGGGGAAACTGTTAACGTGCGTTTAGTCTTTTGATAACAGATCTGGATGCACTTAACAATCCATCTGGCTATACCTGATTTAGAAATTGGGTTGCCCTTGTGCTGTGGAGAGAAGGCAACGAACAGTTGTTTCGTTTTCCTGAAGTCTTTAGTTCTGTCTATGTAATACAGGAGAGCTCTTTTTACATCAAGTGTGTGTAGTGCCCTGTCAGCCACTGAATCAGGATTTGGGAAGAATACAGGTAGTTCGATAGTTTGGTTAATGTGGAACTGCGACACTACCGTGGGCATAAACTTGGGGTTGGTGCGTAGCACAACCCTATTAGCATGAATTTGAATGAAAGGCTCCTGAATAGTGAGGGCTTGCAGCTCGCTAACACGTCGTAGTGACGTAATTGCGACCAGAAAAGCCACTTTCCATGTGAGAAATTGTATTTTACAAGAGTGAAGAGGTTCAAATGGTGGGCCCAGGAGCCTGGTGAGGACTATGTTGAGGTTCCAGACCGGCGAAGGCGGGTGTCTCGGAGGAATGACCCTTTTCAGTCCCTCCATAAAAGCTTTAATGGCTGGCACTCTGAAAAGGGATAGGTGCTGTCTATTTTGAAGATAAGCCGCCATTGCTGCTAAATGTATCCTGATGGAACTATACGCTAGATTACACCTGTACAGGTGCAGCAAATAACATATGATGTTTTGTGTAGAAGCATCAAGCGGATTTATGTTATTATTGGAGCAAACAAAACGCTTCCATTTTGCCGCGTAGCAGGCCCTGGTGGTAGGTCGCCTAGCTTCCTTTATGATGTCCATACAGTCAGGAGGCAGGTTTAGGTAGCCAAACTCTATGACCTCAGGAGCCATATTGCAAGGATCAACTGCTGCGGATCTGGGTGCTGAATGTCTCCATGGCTCTGAGTGAGGAGACTGGGTGTGAGTTTGAGGCGCTGGAAAGCTCTAGGAACGTGGTGTACCATGCCTGTCTTGCCCATGTTGGAGCGACTAGGATGAGCGTCATGGAGTGTTGCCTCAGTTTGCGTGCCACCAGCGGTATGAGTGGTGCTGGAGGAAAGGCGTACGCAAATCTGTTCGACCAGTTCATCCATATCGCATTGCCCTGAGACTGCGGGTGTGGGAACCTGGCGGCGAAGGCGCGGCATTTTGCGTTTTCATGCGTGGCGAAGAGGTCTATCTCCGGATGACCCCACTGCTGGAAATATGGTTGGAGCACCGAGGGATGTATCTCCCACTCGTGCATCTGATGGCTGTGTCTGCTGAGCAGATCCGCCATCTGGTTGTCCTTGCCGGGGAGGTGTTTCGCCATGAGGAACATGTTCCTTTGAATGGCCCACTTCCACATGCATTGTGCTAGGTGTGACAATTGTTGGGAGTGTGTCCCTCCCTGCTTCTGGATGTAATACATCGCAGTCATGTTGTCCGTCCGGATCAACACGACTTTGTTCCAGAGATGCAACTTGAATGCCTTCATCGCCATGAAGATTGCCATCAGTTTCAGTAGGTTGATGAGCATTTTCTGCTGTTGCGGTGTCCATAGTCCCTGCACTGTGTAGTGGAGGACATGCGCTCCCCATCCCTGGAGAGATGCGTCCGTCGTCAGTACTATTTGTGGTACAGGCTCTTGGAACGGTCGTCCCCTGCAAAGGTATTGTGTGTTCCACCAATACAGAGAGTTGTGTGTACGACCGGTCACCAACACTAGGTCTCTCAGCTGTCCTTGAGCCTGGTTCCACTGGTGTGCCAAGCATTCCTGAAGCGGACGCATGTGTAGCCTTGCGTGGGGGACTATAAAGATGCAGGAGGCCATCATGCCTATCAGTTGCATGAACACTTTGAATCAGCACTCGCATGCTGTTTACTCTCGCTGAGTTTGGTTGCGCTGTGGCAGCGAGCGTGTTTATTTCCGCGCCTAGGTACTGCTGTACATGTGCGGGGTGAAGATGGGACTTTTGGTAATTGAGCGAAAATCCCAGGCTGTGCAGGAGGTGAATTGTGCGGGACACGTGGTCGGCACATTGCTGGGCTGACTTTGCCTGTACAAGCCAGTCGTCCAGATACGGATAGACATGTATGTGTTGTCGCCGAAGATGCACGGCTACTGTCGCCAAGCACTTTGTAAACACTCTGGGGGCTGTAGTGACCCCGAAAGGCAGGACTTTGAACTGGTAATGCCGGTTGTTGATGGTGAACCTGAGATATTTCCTGTGACTGGGGTGAATGGGAATGTGGAAGTAGGCATCCTTTAGATCTAATGTTGCTAGGAAATCTCCTTGACTGAGCAGCGGCAGAACTTGCTGTAACGTTAGCATGTGAAAGTGTTCTGACAGGATGTATTGGTTTAGAGGTCTGAGGTCTAGAATGGGCCGTAGAGACCCGTCTTTCTTTGGGATTAAGAAGTACAGCGAGTACACCCCTGTACCCTGCTGTTCTAAAGGCAAGAGTTCTATGGCGCCTTTTTGCAGCATGGATATGACTTCCTGCTGCAATAAGTGCATGTGCTCGGCGGACATAGGACGGTGCCTTGGGGGTATGTTGGGTGGGGTGGAGGTTAGTTCTAGACAATAACCGTGTTGTATAAGTTGTCTCACCCACCTGTCCGTGGTAATGCTTTCCCAGACTGGCAGGAACTGCTGGAGTCTCCCCCGGACCGGTGTTATATGGTCGGGGGCAGTGACAAGACGTCACTGCTTGTTGGTGGTGGAGGACCTGGTATTATTATTTCCACGTCCTCTGCCCTTGCTGCTGTTTCCACGGTATCCACCCCTATTGTTCTTGTTATAGGTGGTTTGTGTGCCCCCCTTGGTGTATTGGGCTTGTTGCGACGCTTGTCCTCTTGAGGCTCCCCTGTTACCGGAGCGACGAAAGGAACCGACCATGAACTGCTGAGACTGCAGAGCCCCCATGGATTTCGCAGTTTCAGTGTCCTTTTTAATCTTTTCAAGAGTGGTGTCTACCTCCAGACCAAACAGGAAGTCAGGGTTTACTGGCTGATTGAGCAGGGTAGTTTGGATCTCCGACTTAAATCCAGAGATGCGGAGCCAGGCATGCCTCCTGAGCATAACGCTAGTGTTTATGGCCCTAGCTGCTGTGTCAGCTGCATCCAACGCGCACTTAATGGACGCGTTGGAGATTAACTTCCCTTCTTGAATAAGCATTTCTGCCCCCTCCTTATAAGCATCTGGCAGGTGTTGCAGTAACTGCTCTAACGTGTCATAGTGTGCCCTGTCATATCTTGCTAACAGGGCTTGGGTGTTGGAGATTCTCCAAATATTAGCAGCTTGAGCTGCCACACGCTTTCCAGAGGCCTCCAAGATCTTGGATTCTTTGTCCGGAGAAGGAGCATCACCCGTTGTCTGAGAGTTCGCTCTCTTGCGAGCATTAGCCACTACTAAGGAGTCCAGTGGGAGTTGACCCTTGAAGTAGGTAGGGTCGACAGGCGCAGGCCGGTACTTCCTCTCAATTCTTGGGTTCACCACCCTTGCTTTAGTGGGCTCCTTAAAAATGTCACTGGCATGTTTGAGCACACCTTTGAGCATAGGCAGAGTTTTGATAGACCTTTCTGATGTTGAGAACGTATCAAAAAGAAAGTCTTCCTCCACTGGGTCAGCGTGCATATCTACGTCATGGTTATGCACCGCCCTCTCAATCAGCGCATTTAACGCAGCAGTGTCTTCAGTAGATGAAGGCTTGACAGCATATGAAATAGTATCAGGGGTGGCGTGTGGCTCAGCAGGGTCCACAGTGTCAGCCCACGGCTGGGACTGATCCTGGTCAGTATCAATGGGATAGTTAAACTGGTCCTCATTGTCCCCTTCCTCCACATCTTCAGTGACATTTGTGGGAGAGTAGGCATAGTCCTGACCATATGATGGCATGGGCTCAAAAAGAACAGGAGAGGTGGTAGAGTCTCTCTTTTTCTTTAGTGGTATCCTATAATGTTCCATAGGCGCTTCAGGCCTGATTTTACGCTTGTAAATGGTGAGTCGACCCGACTGAGTCTTTGTGGAGTTTTGACTGGTTGTCGTGAGACGGTGGCTGGAATACAACGTCTTCCGACCGAGGCTGAGTGGTTGCGGCAACTGACGTCTTTTTGGAAGAGTCGGTAGCCTGTTCATGTTGAGCAGGTTTAGGCCGTGCTGTTGGGGGTAGCACAAACTTTATTGGCTCCATAAGCATCGGCGACAGAGTGACTTTTTTCGATGGAGTTGGTGTCTTTGATTCGACCGACTTCGATAGTTCAGCGCGTTTGAGGCTGTGCGTCGATTCGAGCCGTTGCTGCGCAGCAGGAACGCCCTTGGGCTTCGACGCGGTAGGGTCTTTCGATCCGACTTTCGGCTTTGGGTCGGAGGCTTTGACCAACAGTGGCTTCTTCATCTTCGCATCGATGGTCTTTTGGCCCTCGAGTCCTTCGGAAGAGGCGCCATGTTTGGAGCCGGAAGTCGACGGGAGCGTGACGTGTTTCACTGCAGACGAAGGCATAGTCGATCCGATCTTCGGTTCGACGCCCGCCTTCGATCCCGAGGGGTTGAGCGCACATTTTGACTTGGAATGTTCCGAAGTCGTCGAGCCGATGGTCTCAACCATTGTCGGTTTTGATTTTGTGTCTTTAGGTTTCGGTTTCGATTTCTCCACTGAGAGTGGTTGATCGACCGATGGCTCTTTGGAAATGTTCTTAGTCGGGCCTTGAAGCGGGACTAAAGAACGGTGTTGAAGATCTTGGCTAAGGCCTTCCGGCGATGCCTCGACCTGAGCCGTTGAAAAGTCTTTACGAGGCTCCGCCACTGTGGTCGGGCGTAGCTCCTCGCTTGAGTCGTCGTTGACGGCTCCGATAGGATGTACGTCGTCTCCTACCTCGACGATGTCTTCATCATGGATGTAGAGTTCTTCCTCGTCCTCGTTGTAGGTGGAGTCTGGCTCCGACGCAGGATCCGAGTGCTCCGGATCCTCCTCTTGTACATGTTCTTCGTCGTCACCACCGAAGATATTCTCTGGTTCTGGTGCCGATTCTCGCGCCGACTGTCAAGCAGCGCGTCGAAGACGGAGAGTTTTCATCGACCTGAATTTCGAACAGGCCATGCAGCTGTCCTCGTCGTGGTCCGGTGAGAGACATTTGTTACACACCGGGTGCACGTCGATGTGGGGGTATTTCGAGTTGCAGACGGGGCAGCGCTTGAACGGACTCCGTTCCATCGTCGATCGTCGAGGGGCCTTTGGTGTCGAAAGGCAAAAAAGTCTTCCGAAGTCTAGTTCAAAGAACTGGAAAGGGAAAAGGCACCGAACGAATGACAATACCGACGCCCCTAAGGCCTTTTGGCCTCGAAAAAGAATAACTAATATATATTCCGAACGTGAGTTAAGAAGTACATCCGAACCCAATGGCGGACAAAAACAATCTGAGCATGGAGGGGATGCCCATGCGCACTGTAGTCCAGTAGTCTAGTGAGCAGAGACCAGAGGAAGGAAGACAAACAAATCCTGTGCTCGGTGTAAAACTCAAGTATTACCCGACCATCGGAAAAATATACTACTAATAGTTCCGGTGCAGGGAAATGGCCTTCAAGAAACTGAGATCACGAACCATCTTTATGAAAAGAATGGGAACAGAAGAGGCAATCAGAAAGACCTCTAATAAAGCGGTGAAAAATGGACAGATAACAGGAACCCCTGAAATAATAAAGTATTTTACAACATTAACCATGGAGAGACAAATAGCAAAAAATCAGTTATAGTAGCTGTTATAAAGGAGGATGGGGAAGATAAAGTGGGAACTAAACAAGACCACCCCAAAGAACACACACTAAAAACCCCCGAGGCTGATCAAAAAACCACTCTAATGGAGCTGGTGGACTCACCTTTGGAAATAGAATCAACTGGCCAAATAGCATTGGGACTATCAAATATTCAACACAGCCCAGACTATAACCCCATACGGCCAGAAACCATCACCAACTGAGACAAAGATCTCGGGCCACAAATAGAGCCTGATGACATATACAATAGCACGCTACTAAAATCCTCGGGTCGAGAAGGCCTCCTGGAATATTCACCAGATGTCTTTATGTTTAAGACTGCTAGCTTAACGAACAATTATACTCCAGTGTCTAATTCTTAATTCACATTACAAAAAATCCTGGACTCGGTCCTCGCCCATTTAGGCAATATTTTGGAGAATTCGGATCAAACACTCGATGTGCAAATAGGAATTTTAAAATTCCTAGTAGAAGAAAAGAGGAAAAAAGAACAAACTGAGCCAATAAAAATAAAAGGAACATCTGCTAACAATCTAGAAGCAACAAGTGATATCAAAACCACCAGTACCCATCTAGTTCCGGGTAAAAGAGAATTTGGAACACAAACAGGGAATAAATCATGCAAGGGAACTATGAGCAACCAGTGTGAAACTATCGTATATTCCCTAAGAAAACTCTTTAAAGAAGAAAACAACAGAGAGCCTAACCAATATGCTATATTTAGGAATATCAAAAACAAACATATTACGATCAGTCCTGCCGGGGATCAAGAAATAAAGGATAGCATTGACTTAAATAGTGAGGACGCGCAGGATTTACAAAATAGAAAAAACACAAAAAAGAAACAAGTGGAGGTAAAGAAAAAAAAGGGGAAAGCCGTTAAGAAGATTTAAAAAGAAGAAAGCGCAAAAACTCGAATTCCAGAAGTCAACTGCTTCCCTTGATATTCAGTTCGACAATGAAGAAAGTACAAAATCGCCTACGCCATCAAAGATAAAAAATCAAAACACGACGGTAAAATCGGAAAATAAAAACCCACAACAAAGCTCCGCGTTAAACCCAAGGGCAAAAGACTTCCTTTATGACCCGGCAAGCCCAGCATTAAAAGTCTACTTCAAAGGACCCGAAGATCATCAAAATAAATACTCACCGCAGGAGGAGATAATATCAACATGCCTACAAATAACAGAGCTCTTTCCCACAGATGATGCCCCTCTCAATCGAGGCCGGATCATTAATCTCCTGCAACGTATTTTGCCGCTACAAACCTTAACACGAAAAGAAATTAACTTAGTAACCTTTCCGGGTAAAGAAAACATGAAAACCGCCATGGTAGAATTTTGGTCACCTGTGCTGCTTGGAATTATCTTGAAGGAACAAGAGATTCTCCACAAATGTGGCTACGATTTGACCTCAGTACAGAAAACTACAGACTGTAACTCGAGAAATCGGCATAGGGGATCATTACGAAAAATTTCCCATCAGTCAAATAAAATGACCAATGACATAGAAGATTCAGCAGAAAATCTATTTATTTCCGTAAAGGACGGAGAAAGGGAAATTTGGAGCCAAAGTACCCAAAAAAAGGATGCAGCAAGAGTCGATCAGTCATGGTTATGGATCGCAGAGACTCTGAACAACAAAAAACAAGTCCTGAACAAGAATCACTCTGTTTAACAATGGTCTATTGATATCATCCTGGAATATAGCTGGCAAAACAAAAGAAAAAATGATTGAGCTCGCAAAAAATCAACCCGCTATAATTGCGCTACAAGAAACTTGGTCAACAAAAATTTTTCATCAGGATGGGTATTTCACCTATGATATTCCTACGCAGGAAGTTGACCGAGGTCATGCGAAGGGAGGGATAGCTATCCTACTAAGCGAAGAGTATAATTGGGCCCAAGAAATCATCACTACAAAATCTAAACATTTTCAATGTATTAAGATCAGGCTGGGGACAGACCCCATAGATCAGCAAAAAAACTTTTTACTTTTTAACGTATATATTCCACCTGGACAAAAAAATGATGGGCTATTGGTGGAAATCCTGGACGGTATCCAGCAAATACTAGAAGCCCTAGACTATTTGCCATATATGATCATGGGCGACCTTAATGGAAAACTATCAAATAGTGAAATATCAAAATGGGCAAACTGGTACAAAGAACAAGCTCTGGAAATTTCAGTCCCGCTGTGCGCTGTTCCCGAGTAGAAACAAGGTCGATAAAAGGGGGAAAATATTATTAGCATCACTCCCACTATTAAACGGAACTATTCTAAACGGGAACGTGGAAGGTGACATTCCTGCATCTTACACGAGACGGGGAACTAATACTTTATCAATTCTGGACTATATGATCTGCAGCTTGGATATATTTGGGTCTGCCACACATCTTCAAATTTATTCTGTCCAGGGAAGCGACCATGCTATTCTGTCATTACTTACACAATGGAAAACAATCACATGTCCAACTAGCCATATCATGTTTAAGCACAGTACAGTTATGGTAAAGACAAATCAAAGGCGGATCTATTGGAATTCATCTACGCTCAATAAAATAACCACCTTAATAAACACTAATCAACTTCTTCTGATAAAGCACTCCCCCAATCCAATACCAAACTTTTAGTTAATTCTTGAGATACTAAAACAAATGCTTCAATACAAATTGCAACAAACAGTACCAGCAAAGCACGGAAAGAAAACCATTAAGTCATCTACAACCGCAAAAATGCTAAACAAACTGATAAGAGCACAATTCCTGGAACTCTCAATGTCAAGACAGGCAGAAATCATCAAATTGAAGAATCAACTCAAGAGGGAGAAATAACGAATAAAAAGTACAGCAGAAGATAAAAACTGGGTCGACCTGCGGATAGCAGCAAAGCAGTACAACCAACGCACTTACTGGTCCTTAATTGCAAAAGAGACAGGCACAAAAAAAGCCCTGCAAGCTATCCCAGTCCCCCCAAAAGAATGGGAGTTATATTTAACCAATCTGTATAAATTAAATACAACCTATGAAATGTCTAGTAACGCCACAAGTAATTACGAAGGAAACCCCTCGCCCATTGGAACTGCTTCCCCCTTCTCTACGGAAATGCACATAAGGAAGGCAAGATCAACAGGAGCCACCGGCCCAGATCAAATTCCAATCATGGTCCTTCAGGCTGACCCTAAGGGATGGAGTACGGTGCTTTCTCCCCTCTTTAATTTTATTCTAAAGACAGGGGAAATGCCAAAATCTTGGAAGGGGAGCATCGTAGTTCCAATACACAAAAAGGGACCGAGACACCAACCTGGCCATTACAGACAAATAGCGCTATTGGACGCCACGGGAAAGATCTTTGCTGCTGAGGTCCTGGACCAACTTAAAAAGTGGGCATTCTCACTGGGACTGATTCCGCTCTACCAAGCAGGCTTCAGGCCAAAGCACTCAGTCATAGACAATATCGCGATGCTACAAACTATCCTTGACAAATATGTGGTAGTTAAATTCCAGCCTGTGTATGCAGCATTTATTGACTTTACAACAGCGTTTGACCGAGTGGACAGAGCGTTGCTATGGAATAAACTGAGGAAATTAGGAATCCCAGAACAGCTACTACGAATTATAATTGCCCTGTACACGGACACTTGGTGTCAAGTTCAAATGGGGAGGGAAAAGGGCCTGACCAACCCGATCCAGACGCCAAATGAACTCAAGCAAGGATGTCTCCTTGCCCCCTTGTTGTTTTCATTATATCTCAGTGATCTCCCGCAGCGTCTACAACAAGTGCGAAGCTTCCCACCAAAGGTAGCAGCTCAAAATATACATGCCCTACTATATGCAGACGATATTATAGTACTGGACCTAACCCCCTTTGGTCTGCAAAGCGATCTGGATGCCCTGTATAAGTATACTCAGGAAAAAAAATGTATTCCTAATTTAACCAAAACAAAAATAGTCTCTTTTTCAGGAAGGAAAAAAAGTAGCAAATACTGTTGGAGACTGTGCGACGAAAAAGTCGAAGAGGTTGAGGAGTATACCTACCTGGGCAGGATTTTTACTAAGTCTCTAAAAAACAATCAACAGCTTCTAAACTTGTCCAGGAAATCCGAGGTACATGCAGGAGCTCTGCAAAGGTTATACGCGGCCTCTGGAAATAGACACTTCTCCTCCCTGCTAAAAGTCTACAGTACGAAGATACCTTCAGTTCTGTCATATGCCTTGGAATATATTCCAATCAAACAGTGGTCATTCCTGGACCTAAAAGAAGGAAAAATACTAAGGAGAATGTTAAAGGTATCGCAATCTATCCCAGTACAAGCTCTCCGCCTTGAACTTTCACTCACGAGCTCTTACTCTAAAGGTATCGCCAACGTGATTAGGTGGGCATACAACCTGCTACATGCGAAGAATGGGACCCTTCGCTCCCTGCTCAAAACAGAGACCTTTGACTGTGACTCATCGAAACATATTCTTCAAAAACCTGTCTATTGCTTTTAAACTGGCGGATATTAATGTCAATCTGCTGCTAACTTGGACACCATCTCAATTGAAACTTTTTCTGAAATGCGATACCCCAAGACTTAGCTTTGAACTTGACTCCTCGCATTGCGCCAAATTAACTTTATACAAAAATATTACGGAAACATTGGTACTCAAGAAAACCCAGAAATATATAGATTTTAATCTTACGCATGGCGCTAGGAGATCAATCATCCTGCTCCGGTTGGGCATTTTACCTGTCCAAACTATAACAGCGAAATGGCATCCAAACGAAACCAGAGTATGCAGCCTATGTAATGGCGGGGAGCAAGATTTAGAGCACCTACTGTTCACATGCCCCAATCCAAAAGTAGTAGCGGCAAGGGCAAAACATCTGTACCCCATATATGTCAGATGCCGTATTACCACCGTAAAGGAATTGATTATCGTATGCAAATCTCCTCCGAATGAACTAGTATGTTATACATTTTATACATTTTTAAAGCCTTTTTTAGCTCTGTACTAATATGAGAAGTTTTAAATGTTGTAGTAACCGAATCTTGTCTGAATAATATTTGTGGTCCTCAGTGGAGTACCAAAGCAAATAAAAAAATAAACTTGAAACTGTAGTCCAGGGGAGGAGCCACCTATCTCGTGATAATTCAAAGACTCTTCCAGGACAACAATGTGCAATCATCCGGACCCAACACTAGGCGGCGATCTATGCATAGATATAAATTCAGCAGCCCACATGCCTCGAACACCTATAGTTTAACCTTCTCCTGCTTGAGTTTGTCTCAGCAGCAGGAGGGCAAAATTGGGTCTGTGGTTGGCAGCAGCACTTGCTTGTTCCCAGACTCTGAAAGCCTATTACAGGGAGTATGGGGGGGGTACTCCAAGAGAACCCCCCAATACATGGCATCATACTACCAACACTGGAATCGGTGTTGGGTATGATTCCAATATGTTTGATAACCAAATTTAACCAGGTCCAGTACAGCCACTATATACTGAGACATCTCAAAATGAATGACAATCACTATATGAGACAGCACTTGCAAAGCCTGGAGAATCGACTCTGGGGTTTGTAGGGGTGTCCTCCTCATGCAGGGGCACCCTCACACTTCTAATCAAACACCCTGCTCTCAGGACTGATGAGCCTACCATAGGAGTGACTTCTGTCATGAGAAGTGCAAGGAACAACTCATACAGGCTGCAATGGCAGGCCTGTAGTCACAGTTTAAGTGCACTCCCATGGGTGGCCCCATATATGCTGCAGCCCATGGGAGACCCCTGGTTTACATAGGCCCTGGGTATCTTAGTACAGTACACTAGGGACGTACAATGGTACACTAGTAGCCAATCGTGCTTGAAAAGTACAATAGTATTTACCATGGTCAATTTGGGGAGAAAGCACAAATTGAGGTCCTAATGGATAAGTTACTTACCTTCGGTAATGCCTTATCTGGTAGAAACATGATCTAGCCGCAGATTCCTTACCTTTGAACTTCCAGGCGTTAGGCTGGATCCGAAAGACTTTTCTTAACAGCACCCTGCACGCCAGTAGGTGGTGTCGGTCATCAGCGTCATGTTTGTCATCGTCGTTACGTCCGCATCGTCAATATAACCGCCACTCCGCACGCTGAAGTCAGTACTTTTCACAACTTTCCATGGCAGAAGCACGGAGCAATGAACTGACTGCCACAGTGTGTTAAAAAACAATAGCTAGGGCCCTGAGGGGGAAAATCCCTGGGACTAAAAGCAATTCCGCAGTGCGGGGAGGATGGGTAAGTCGGTAAGGAATCTGCAGCTAGATCACGTCTGTAGGAGAGTGGGATCTGCAATTCTATGGTCACCCCAGATGTTTGCTTTTTGCTTCACTGGTTTACGACTTTCCCTGGCTGTGGGCCTGCTAATCAGACCCACAGCTTAGCTGTTCTCTCTCTAAAATGACAACCATGTACTTTAGGTGCATTTACCAATTGGTACTGGGCCACCTTATCAGTCCCTGTAGAGTGTACCTTAGGTATCCAGGACATAGGTGTACCCAGGGCCTACCAGGGGCTGAAGCATGTATTATGACACCCCTGGCCGGCCATCTAAAACTGACACAACTGGCTGCACGACAGCTGGGGCAAGGTGGTGTAATCACCCTTTGCTGTAGATATAGTATACCTATATCTAACCCTAAAATGGACACATATCCTCCTATCAGTCACTCCTAAGGCAGGCCTTAACAATCCTGAAGGCAGAGTGCTTGGAATTAAGTGAGATGGTGCTCTGGCATGAGCTGAGCCCGTCTGCAGCTTGCGGAACAGAGTCCTAATAGCTGTTCCATGATAACGCTATACCATATACTCTTAAGTGCATTATAATCCTCGCGGTTATTGCTAACTTTGGTATAGCATTATCAAAACATGTCGAGTAAGGTGTCATACGAATTGGAATACTAACCCCTCGCCAATTCTGGCGACGGGGGTAGCATTCCACCCTTCTAGAGGGACACGACATGTATCTAACTGTGAACCCCGGTTAAAGTTAACTCGAGTCTTGGCATCACAAAATGGATGCTGCCACCACAGACACAAGTCTGACCTCCTGCTGCTGGGAGTCCTTCCAGCAAAGGAGGCTTGGACAAAGGGTTTCCTGCCTTGGGAGGTGCTAGCACCACCCCAGACAGGATTTTGTGTATTGGGTAGGATAGGCCTGAAAGGAATGAGACATGCCTGGGGCACATAAGGTGCCCTGTGCATACACCGGTTCAACCCAGTTGCTGGGGCATACCTGCCCCAGCTCTGGCGCGAAAACCGGACAAAGGATAGGGGGTGTAACGACCCCCCTTCCTGGTCCCACCCAGGGGACAGACCTAGTCAGTAGTGCAGCCCCCTTTAGCAGGATAAAGTTAGGAGCTGGTCCCATTCCAAATTAGATTAATCCTGAACTACTCTATAAGAAGAAACTCTGGACTTCGACGTTCTGCTCAACAGAAGACTGAAGAAATCTCCCTTGTGGGCAAGGAGTGTCCACCCTGCAACTGCAGGCACCATCAAGCGTCCAGCGGCTTCAGTTTGTCGTCTTCCCTTGAGGATCCAGACTTCAGAGCCCGACGAGACCCGGATTCCCAGACCTCTCCGACCTCAACCTACATCTGCAGCACAGCTGAGATCCGTGGGTGCGACAAGACACGTGGGACCGGCCATCTTGAACGAACCTGCACTTCGCTTTCAGCACGACTCCCGAGGTAAACTCGACCAAGTGCTTTGGGGACTGAGAAGCCCCAGCCCCGAGCAGCCCCTGCACCGAAGATCAGCCCTCCAGCATCCACGAGATCTGCGTGGGGCCCTTCTGCTTGTTTGCTGCTCGACGCGTTGTCTGGTCACTTGCCGGCTGGCTAGTGGCCTCCTAGACGACAAACTTTGAAATCTTTGCTGCTGGTCTGGTTGCTCCGGACTGGCCCTTGTTCCCTTCCAAAAGAGGGGCACCCCGGACTCTCCTAGTCCGCATCAGACGCTTTTTCTACTCACTGCGTGGGTTGCCTTTGCCAAGGCCTGTTGACGCAGATTCCGGAACAGACACCGCCGACAGCGAGAGCCTGCGTGGGACAGCTCGTGCCTCCATCCTGGTTGTCAAAGACACCTCCTGGTCCACGTGGCTGCAGAGTCAAGCGTCCACTCTTCACCTGATCGCGACAACGACATCTGGTTCCTACCTAACTCCACTCCAGTCACTGGCTAGTGACTGTGAACATTGTCCCCTCTGCTTTCAGGTCCTCTTCTTCACCGATCCACCCTTGGATCGCACCGGACATTTTCCTCCTGGTCGCCTGCAGCATCTTTTCTTTCAGGCTCCATTGACTTCAACGCAGAAATCCGACACGACTTCGCACCTATGCACCCGCAGCCCGTGGGTGAGGTAACGAGAGCATTTCGGTGCTCAAGGGTAGCTTGACTCTCCTAGTGTCCAGTTCCACAGTCGTTTTAGTCCTAACTAGTCAGGATTGTCCGTACTTACCTTTTCTTTGAACTGTACTGTCCATAGACGTTGTTACGCATCCCGCGTGTGAGTTCACACTCTGCACCCGCGTCCCGTGGGCCTCCTATTACTTACCTCAGGTTAGGATAGCGTAGTCCCAGCGGTCCTGCAGCCTCAGGACAGCTCCATTTCTTCTATCGCCTCTCACATTCCATTTACTTAGTATATGGTTTGCCGTGCCCCTAGGGCACCATTGTAATTTTGTGCAACTCGTCGTATTTTTCTTAAGAGATTGTCATGTGCTTAGCCCTCTGATCTCATAAAGAGTTCAGAGGTGTTTGTTATTAATAAATATACTGTTTATTTTCATAACAACCTGTGTGGTGTCCTTTCATCTGGTATTCAAGGGGTTATATTGTGGTAAAACAGCTGGCTTCACATGCCAAAAGAGTTTAGCCTAAGACTGCTTTGTCCATGCTACCATTAGGATAGCTGGTCTATAAGGTTGACTTACAACCAATCACCATAAGGGTTGTTTGGACTGATACAAGGTGATCACTAGAACTAGTGAGCATCATATATCAGGCCAACTTCTCACAACGTCTCTACCAGATAAGGCGTTACTGAAGGTAAGTGACTTGTCCACCTGATAGAGTAATTTAGCCGAGGCTTCCTTACCTTTGAACAGATATGCAAGCAATACCTTAATCGAGGTAGGACTGCGGAAAAGCTTCAAACCTGGAATATCCTTAAGACAGAGAGGCCCAACCGGCCCTTCTTTCGAATCAGAGAATCCAGGCAACAGTATCTGGCAAACATCTGCAGAGATGCCAACATGGCCTCTTGGTAGATATCAGAAATAGGAACACCACACTCTAGGGCTGCGGTGGCTGATTCTGCCCTGGTGGAATTGGCGCTAAGGCCTTCGGAAGGATGCTTCTTTGCCAAGGCATAACATATTTTGATGCACAGAATTACCCTGCGTGATATTTTCGTCTTTTGGACCACATGCTTTTTCTTTGCTCCCATATATCCTATAGTCGGTCTTTAATCAGGAACTCTTTTGTGCAATCAAGGGACAAGTTACTTACCTTCAGTAACGATATATCTGAGGCATATTAGTTATAGATTCCTGACCTTAGAATTACCCCCAGGCGTATGACTGGATCCGGGGAATTTTTCCCCAACTGCACCCCTGCGCGTCGGTTGATGGCGTGTTTTGCCTCTGCATTTGTCGTCTGCGTTGTGATCGCCGGAATGACATTGCTGTATCTACTTAGACACCATCTCTAGGTGCTGACGTTGGTTCTTTTACATGACATTCCAAGCCAGAAGCGCACAGCCATGTAAGACACTGACCACTGGTGCCCAAAAGTAAGGCCCTGAAAGGGAGTCCCTTACTCTAGAAGTTAGTTCGCAGAACGAGGAGGATGAATGGGGCAGTAAGGAATCTATAACTAATATGTCTCTTACAGATATATTGTTGCCATCTGAAAAGGACGATTAGTTACAGATTCTTTACCTTAGGATAGATACCCCAGCAATACCAACCCTGTAGGTTGGTCTGTGAACTAAGTTGACAACAGAAAATCCTGGAGAACTGAACGGCCAAAACGCCGTATCTCTGGACTTGACTATCCAGGCAGTAATGTTCAGTGAATGTGTGCAGTGATGCCCACGTGGCTGCCAGGCAGATGTCACCGAGGTGGACTCCACGTCTCAAAGCAGTAATGGCTGCCGTCGCCCTGGTGGAATGGGCGTGCAGTCTTACCAGAGGCTTTTTTTCACCAAGGAATAACAGATCTTAATGCAAAGGACAACCCATTGAGAGATGGTCTGTTTTTGCACGACCCAACCTTTCTTGATGCCCACATAGCCAACAAAGAGTGGATCGTCCTCCCAAAATTGTTCTGTGAGATACAGATAAAATGAGAACATACGTTTTGGATCCAGAAGGTGGAGTCTTTCCTTCTCCTTGGAAGAAGGTGGGCAAAGTGATGGTCTGTCCTATGTGGGAAGAGGTAACTACTTTGGGTAGAAAAGAAGACCTAGTTCCAAGGACAACCATGTCCGGATGGACAGCTAGGAAAAGAGGTTTCGAAGATAGAGACTGCAGCTCACTCACCCTGTGAGGTGAGGACAACCAGAAAAGAAGTTTATAAAGTCAAGAGTCTGAGAGGACAATTATGTAGTGGCTCAAAGGGAGTGCACATAAGATAAGTCAAGTCCAGATTCAGGTCCCACTGGGAAATTACAAAAGTAATAGAAGGAAAGAGGTAAATAATGCCCTCAAGAAACCTATTTACAATAGGAGACTTGAAAAGAGAATTGTGGGAAGTTGGCCTGGTATATGGTGTTCACTATTCTAGTGAGCACCTTGCACCAGTCCAAACAACCCTTATGGTGATGGTTGTAAAGTCAACCTTATAGACCAGCTATCCTAGTGGTAGCATGGACAAAGCAGTCTTAGGCTAAACTCAAGAGGGCATGTAAGGCCAGCTGTTTTACCATATGTAACCCCTTTAATACCAAATGAAAGGACACCACACAGGATATATATATAATATATATGTATTTATTTCTAAACAACCCCTCTGAACTCTTTATGAGGTCAGAGGCACAAGTACATAACAGGAGACTTAATTATCATACAGTAAGTTGCACAATATACAGTAATGCCCTAGGGGCACTTCAAACCATATACTAAAATAGTGGTATAAGAACCACGTCACGAACAAAGGATAGGCCTAGGGCCTAGGGAATCGCTGGGGCTACACTGTACTACCAAAGGATAGGAAGTAGGAGGCCCATGGGAGGCGTGTGCAGTGTCTTTACACACACGCAGGTTACCAAAGAGTTAGAATGGGAACGAAAGAATTGGAAACTAGTTCTTTTAGGGCACTTCCGGATGGACTAGGAGAAAGCTACTTGTAGCACAAGTTACTACTTGTGTAACAATATATCTGTAAGAGACATTAGTTAGTATTAGATTCCTTACCTTAGAATATCCCCAGGCGTCAGACTGGATCCGGAAATTTTTTGCGTAGCAGTACCCAGCGGCTCCGCGTCCGTCGTCGGCGTTGTGGGCGCAGTGATGACGTCGTCGGAGTACTTAGACGCCGCCTCCGCGTGCTGACGTCAGTCCTTAGACACAGCTTTTCCGCGCCAGAAGCGCTGCGCCCTGTTAAAAACCAACACTGGTGCTATTGAAACTAGGGCCCTGAAAGGGGCTAACCCTAACCCTAGATATCGGTTCGCAGAACGGGGAGGATGGGTGGGTCGGTAAGGAATCGAATACTAACTAATGTCTCTTACAGATATATTGTTACACAAGTAGTAACTTGTGCATCTGAAAGAGACACGTTAGTATTAGATTCCTTACCTTAAAACAGATACCCCAGCAATACCAACCCCTGTGGTGGGTCTGCGAACCAGTAATCACACCAGAAAGTCCTGGAGGACAGAACGGCCAAAGAAACCATCCCTCCGGACTTGGCTGTCCAGGCAGTAGTGTCTTGCAAACGTGTGCAGAGATGCCCACGTAGCTGCCTGACAGATGTCTTGTAAGGGCACTCCCCGGCCCAGGGCAGTTGTAGTCGCCGTGGCTCGGGTGGAATGAGCCCGCAATCCAACAGGGGGCTCCTTCTTAGCCAAGGAGTAACATGCCCGGATACACAAGATGATCCACCGGGAGATGGTCCTCTTGTGCACCGCTTTCCCCTTCTTAGCACCCACGTAACCAACAAAGAGTTGGTCATCCACCCGGAACTGGCGTGTGCGATCTAAATCGAATGAGAGCGCACGTTTTGGGTCCAGACGGTGGAGCCGCTCTTCCTCTTTAGAGGCATGCGGAGGCGGAAAGAAGGTGGGCAAGGTGATAGACTGCCCGATGTGGAAGGCCGTGACAACCTTGGGCAGGAAAGATGGCTTAGTACGCAACACAACCTTGTCCGGATGGACAGAAAGGAAAGGAGGAGTACAAGAAAGAGCCTGGAGCTCACTCACTCTCCTGGCAGAGGTGATGGCAACCAGGAAAGCAGTCTTCAGAGTTAGAAGGCGGAGAAGACAGTTGTGAAGTGGCTCAAAGGGAGCGCACATCAGAAATGTAAAAACCAGGTTCAAGTCTCACTGAGGCATCACAAACGGAACAGGAGTAAACATGTGTGTGATGCCCTTTAGAAATCTATTTACAATAGGGGACTTGAACAAAGAAGGTTGATCAGGCAGCCTCAGAAAGGCTGAAAGGTAGCCCTTAATAGTGCCCAGAGCAGAGCCCTGCTGGGCAAGAGAAAGAAGGAAGAGAAGAACCTCAGAAAGAGGGGCAGCAAGAGGATCCACAGCCTTTGCTGTGCACCATGCCACAAATCTGTTCCACCTGCAGGCGTATACCGTTTTTGTGGAGGGACGCCTGGCTGCCAGAATGACGTTACAGACTTCAGGAGGCAAGTCAAATGGCCTCAACTGTCGCCGCTCAATCTCCAAGCATGGAGGTGGAGACTGGACAGGTTCGGGTGGAGGACCGTCCCCTGTTGCTGCGACAGAAGGTCCTCCTGAAGAGGCAGACGAACCGGGGGATCGACTGACATACTGAGTAGCTCTGGATACCAGTACCTTCGTGCCCAGTCCGGAGCCACAAGGATGACTTGGGCCCAGTCGCGCTTGATCTTCTTCAGCACTCTGGGCAGAAGTGGTATAGGCGGAAAGGCGTAAACCAGACCGCAACTCCACACGTGACGAAAAGCGTCGCCGAGCGAGTGCCGCCTTGGAAATTCCAACGCGCAGAACTGATGACATTGCGCGCTCTCTTCGGTGGCGAATATATTTAACCAAGGCTCTCCCCATTGCTGAAAGAGGCCTTGCGCCACGTCCGAGTTCAGACGTCATTCGTGATCCATCATGCACCGACGGCTGAGCTCGTCCGCCCTGGCTTTCAGAGAACCTGCCAGGTGTTGAGCCACCAGGGTCACGCCCTGGCGTTCCAGCCATTGCCAGAGGCGCAGAGCCTCCTGGCAAAGGGTCCACGACCCCACCCCGCCCTGTTTGTTGCAGTACCACATGGCGGTGGTGTTGTCAGTGAACACCTGCACTACACTCCCCCGGACAGAGGGGAGGAATGCCTTCAGTGCTAGACAAATCGCCCGTAACTCCAACAGGTTGATGTGGAGCCGGGCCTCCGCCGGAGACCAGAGGCCTCTGATCTCCGCCTCTCCCATGTGGCCACCCAAGCCCTGGAGGGACGCGTCCGTCAAAACTACGTGCTCCGGTTGGGGAAGGGAGAGGGATCTGCCGCTGACCCAATCGCGGTCCGTGAGCCACCACTGCAGCTGTCTCGCAGTACCCTCCGAGATCAGGACGTGGTCGGACAGGTTGCCCAGATGCTGGGCCCACTGAAACTTCAGGTCCCACTGCAGAGCCCGCATCCGCCACCTGGCGTGATGCACCAGTAGGATGCAGGAGGCCATCAGCCCCAGAAGCCGCAGCGTCAACCTGACCGAGACCCGGGATAACAGCTGAAAGATGGGAATCAGAGCCTGAATATCCCGGACCCGCTGTTCGGGTGGATAAACCCGAAACCGCGCCGAGTCGGGAACCGCTCCGATGAAAAGGAGCTTCTGAGAGGGGCACAGGTGTGACTTTGGCACATTGATGGAGAACCCCAGCCGGTGCAGGAGATCTGCAGTAGTCTGGAGGTGGCTGACGACTGTCTGGGGCGAGCCCGCCTTCAACAACCAGTCATCGAGGTAGGGGAAGACTGAAACCCCTAACCTGCGCAGATGAGCTGCAACCACCGCCATCACCTTTGTGAACACCCGTGGGGCGCTGGTAAGGCCGAAGGGGAGCACGGTATACTGAAAGTGCTCGTGGCCAATTGTGAACCGCAGGTAGCGCCGGTGGGCCGGCAGGACGGGGATGTGGAAATAAGCGTCCTGCAAGTCCAACTCTACCATCCAGTCTCCTGGGTCCAGGGCAGCTAGGACCTGAGCCAGTGTCAGCATTTTGAACTTCTCCTTCCGGAGGAAGCCGTTGACGTTCCTTAGGTCAAAGATAGGGCTAGGCCCCCTTTGCCCTTCTTGGGTACCAGAAAGTAGTGGGAGTAGCAACCACACCCTACTTCTGGCCCAGGAACGCGCTCGATGGCCCCCTTGGCCAAGAGGGCCGTAACTTCCTCCTGCAGAAGTCGCAAATGATCCCCCGATACACTGTGGTTCTGCGGTGGCATGGCTGGAGGAGTCGCCTCGAAGGGGAGGGAGTAGCCCCTTCAGACGATTTGCAGTACCCACCTGTCCGATGTGACAGTGCGCCAGTGGAGGTGGTGATGGCGAACCCTGCCCCCCACTGGCGTCACATGGGCCTGAAAGCACGGACTAGGAGGGTTTCGAGGCGGATGCTGCGGGGGAAGGTGTGGACTGACCTCGCAGTTGTCCCCGACTGCCGGGACGGCGGTTCCCACGGCCGCCACCGCGTTGGGTATTACCATGCGGAGCGTGGCTGGCAGCACGTGTGGGTACACCCCTTCCGTGGCCACGAAATGAGTGAAAGGCAGCCGATTGCTGGCTCGGGGCCGAAAGGCCCAAGGACTTGGCCGTAGCCCTGGAGTCCTTAAAGCGCTCAAGCGCATGGTCTGCCTTGTCGCCAAAGAGGCGACGGCCACCAAACGGCATGTCCATCGGTGTGTTTTGGACATCGGCCGAAAAGTTGGCGGACCTCAACCAGGCGTGGGTGGCGTCTGACCGCCACCGTCGTTGCCATCACTCTACCTAGTGAGTCGGTGGTATCCAGCCCACACCGGATAGAAAATTTGGCTGCATCCCGGCCCTCCACAAGGGCTTGGCCGAGTTTGGCCCGTACCTCCAACGGACACTCTGGCAGCACTTCCGCAACCATATTTCACAGAGAGTGGGTGTAGCGGCCCAAGAGGCATGCCGTATTGGAAGACCGCAGTCCCAGACTAAGGGACGAGAAGATCTTTTTACCGTACTGCTCGTACCTCTTGGGATTCCCTGTCCGGCGGCGCCGACGGGAATGCGGTCTGGGAATTGGAGGCCTGGATGACCAGGCTCTCGGGGGTGGGATGGGTGGACAGGAAACATGGGTCGCCCGGGGCCGGGCGGTGGCGTCTGGCCACGTTCCTATCTACGGGCGAACCCGTAGCGGGCTTGGACCAAGTGCCCAAAAGAACGTCGGTTAAGGCCTTGTTAAACGGCAGCAGAGGCTCGGCTGAGCATGACTGCGGCTTAAGGACCTCAGTGAGGAGGTTAGTCCTCACGGCCGCGACGGGGAGCTCAAGGCCCAAGGCCTTGGCTGCCCTCATCAACACCACACTATAGGTTGCCCCCTCCTCCGTAGCCACGGTAGGAGGTGAGACAAATCCACTGTCAGGCGAAGTGTCTATACCACTGGCCTCCCCAAGTTCACCTGCCCAGTCCTCATGAGACTGGCATTCACGTGCCAGAGGGTCCTCAGACCCCTCCCAATCCTCCTCATCACCCATCCCCTGGTACTCAGGGTTATCAAAAGATGGGGCCGGTTCATGGAAAGTAAACTCTCCGAACGGCGTCTGAAGCGGCGCCCAGCGGCGCCGCACCGACGCCTGATCAAGGGAGGCGTCGGGGACGGCGCCGGTGGTGACACCTGAGGGGTCGGCGCCGGGGAGGTCGTTAAATCCACCGGCGACGACCCGGATCCGGAACCGGATCCTGCAGGGCCCCGGGCCCGAAGGCGCCGGCTGCGTCGGAGCCGAAGCACCCGACGGCGTGGGGGCCGGAGTGCCCGACTCGCTAGGACCCCCAGACGGTTCTGCTGGGTCCGAAGGCGCCGCGGAGCCCGTCGGAGGAGTGAGGGACCTCATGGCCATGAGGAACCGCTCAATCTCCTCCGGCGTCGCGTTAGGCCCAGGGACCGAAGGGTATGAAGCCAGACGCGGCGCCAGTGACTCAGACGGAGCCGGACTTCTTGTGCTTACCTGACTACTTCGACCCTGAGGAGTGATGTCGACACCCGGAGCTATGATGGCTCCGCTCCCGCGACCGGTCCCTCGACCTCTGTCCGGACCGGGACCTCTCTTGGCGCGGGGCCGACTGCCGGAGTTCGAGTCGCTTACAGGACCGCTCCCGTCTAGCTTTCGAAGTGAGGGCCCGGCAGTCGGAACAGGCCTTGTCATCGTGGTCGACGCCGAGACAGTGGAGACACCGACGGTGAGGGTCCGTTACCGACATCAGTCGGTCGCAATCCTCCCAGGGCTTGAAACCAGGCATCCCTACCGGCACCGAGTCGGAGTCGAAGACTCGAAAAATGAGATCAAAAAGATTTAGTCAAAAAGTGACTAAGGTACCACTTTTTCGGGATCTGCGCTGCTGGCGTGGAAAAAAGAAGAACTGACGTCAGCACGCGGATGCGGCGTCTAAGTACTCCGACGACGTCATCACGGCCCCCACGACGGACGCGGAGCCGCCGACGACGCCTACCGGTACTGCTACGCAAAAAATTTCCGGATCCAGTCTGACGCCTGAGGATATTCTAAGGTAAGGAATCTAATACTAACGTGTCTCTTTCAGATACTTAAACACTAGGATAGTCAATACCCACAGGTGCACCGAAATACTCACGTTACTTCACCCACAGGAAGCGGGTGCATAGGTGTCAAAGTGTGTCGGGTTTCGTTGCTGATTCCTATGGAGCCTTGGAAAAAGATGCTGCAGGCGACCTGGAGGGAAGTGTCCGGATGGATCCAAGGGCGGATTGAGGATGAAGAGTACCTGAAAGCAGAGGGGACAGAGTCTGGGTCACTTGCCAGAGACCAGGAAGGAACCAGGCGATGTCGCGAAGCAATCAGATGATGTTGTGAAGCTTGTCTCTGCAGCCACGTGGACCAGGAGGCGTTGACGACGACCAGGAGTCAGGCACGGACTGTCCCACGAAGGATCTCGCTGTCGGCGGTGTCGGCTTCCGGATTGGAGTCAACAAGCCATGGCAAAGGCAACCCACGCAGGAAAGGAAGATGGCTTCTTGATCAGACCAGCAAGGTCTGATGGGCTGCTCCTTTTCAGAGGAGCAAGGGCCAGTCAGGAGCAACCAGACCTGCAGTGTAAAGTCGTAGGATCGTCGTCACAGAGGCCACTAGCCAACGGGCAAGTGACCGGACAGACGCGTTGAGCAGGAAAATGTAGAAGGGCCCCACGCAGAACTCGTGGAGTGTGGAGGGCTGATCTTCTGTGCAGTTGGCTTCTCAATCCCCAATGCACAACTTCGAGGGTGCCTCAGAAGTTACGCGGAAAGCAATTCGCTGGCTTTCCAAGATGGCCGGTCCCACGTCTCGCATCGCCTCCACAGGTCTCAGCTTTGCTGGGGCTGTAGATCGGGCTGAAGGAAGGCTGGAAGTCCGGGTCTTGTCAGGCTCTGTGTTCGGGCTCCAGTGGGAGCGACGACAAAGCAAACCGTTGATCGCTTGATGGTGCCTGCTTGTGCAGGGTGGTCACTCCTTGACCACACGGGAGATTCTTCAGTCTTCTATCTTCAAGTAGAACGTCGAAGGTCCAGAGTTTCGTTTCAAGTTTCAGTCATGATCAAACCTAAAGTCTTGGGACTCAGCTCCTACCTATATACCAAATCTAGGGGCTGGATTACCTGCTAGGTCCCTCCTATGGGTGGGACCAGGGAAGGGGGTGGTTACAACCCTTTCACTTTGTCCAGTTTTGCGCCAGAGCTGGGGCTGGAGTGCCCCAGCACCGGTTTGAACTGGACTATGCATGGTACACCTTGTGTGCCCCAGACAGTGTCTCATTTCTTTCAGCCCTCCCTGCCCCAATACACTAGAGCCTGTCTGGGGTGGTGCTAGCACCTCCCAAGACAGGAAACCTATTGTCCAAGCCTCCCTCGCTAGAAGGACTCCCAGCAGCAGGAGGTCAAATTTATGTCTGTGGCAGCAGCATCCATTTTGTGATGCTGAGTGTGAGAAGTTGGCCTGATATATGATGCTCACTAGTTCTAGTGATCACCTTGTATCAGTCCAAACAACCCTTATGGTGATTGGTTGTAAGTCAACCTTATAGACCAGCTATCCTAATGGTAGCATGGACAAAGCAGTCTTAGGCTAAACTCTTTTGGCATGTGAAGCCAGCTGTTTTACCACAATATAACCCCTTGAATACCAAGTGAAAGGACACCACACAGGTTGTTATGAAAATAAACAGTATATTTATTGATAACAACACCTCTGAACTCTTTATGAGGTCAGAGGGCTAAGCACATGACAATCTCTTACGAAAAATACTACAAGTCGCACAAAATTACAATGGTGCCCTAGGGGCACGACAAACCATATACTAAGTAAGTGGAATGTGAGAGTCAGTAAAAGGAATGGAGCTGTCCAGAGGCTGTAGGATCGATGGGACCACGCTATACTAACTTCAGGTAAGTACTAGTAGGCCCACGGAACGCGTGTGCAGAGTGTGAACTCACACGCGAGATGCGTAACAACGTCTATGGACAGTACAGTTCAAAGAAAAGGTGAGTACGGACAATCCTGACTAGGTAGGACTAAAACGACTGTGGAACTCGACACCAGGACAGTTAAACTACCCTTGAGCACCGAAATGCTCGTGTTACCTCACCCACGGGCCGCAGGTGCATAGGTGTCAAAGTGCGTCGGGTTCTCGCGTTGAAGTCAATGGAGCCTGAAAGAAAAGATGCTGCAGGCGACCAGGAGGAAGATGTCCGGTGCAATCCAAGGGTGGATTGTTGAAGGAGACCTGAAAGCAGAGGGGACAATGTTCACAGTCACTAGCCAGTGACTGGAGTGGAACCAGGAAGGAACCAGATGTCGTCGTCGCGATCAGGTGAAGAGTGGACGCTTGACTCTGCAGCCACATGGACCAGGAGGTGTCTTCGACAACCAGGATGGAGGCACGAGCTTTCCCACGCAGGCTCTCGCTGTCGGCGGTGTTGGATCAGGGATTGGAGGCAACAGGCCTTGGCAAAGGCAACCCACGCGGTGAGTGAAGAAAGAGTCTGGTGCGGACTAGGAGAGTCCGGGGTGCCCCTCTTTTGGAAGGGAGCAAGGGCCAATCTGGAGCAACCAGATCAGCAGTGGAAATTCACAGGTTCCTCGTCTAGGAGGTCACTATCCAGCCGGCAAGTGACCAGACAACGCGTCGAGCAGCAACAAAGCAGAAGGGCCCCACGCAGATCTCGTGGATGCTGGAGGGCTGACCTTCGGTGCAGGGGCTGCTCGGGGCTGGGGCTTCTCAGTCCCCAAAGCACTTGGTCGAGTTTACCTCGGGAGTCGTGCTGGAAGCGAAGTGCAGGTTAGTTCAAGATGGCCGGTCCCACGTGTCTCGTCGCACCCACGGGTCTCAGCTGTGCTGCAGATGTGGGTTGAGGTCGGAGAGGTCTGGGAATCCGGGTCTCGTCGGGCTCTGAAGTTTGTATCCTCGAGGGAAGACGACAAAGTGAAGCTGCGGGACGCTTGATGGTGCCTGCAGTTGCAGGGTGGACACTCCTTGCCCACAAGGGAGATTCTTCAGTCTTCTGTGGAGCAGAACGTCGAAGGCCAGAGTTTCTTCTTGTAGAATAGTTCAGGATAATCTAATTTGGAATGGGACCAGCTCCTACCTTTATTCTCCTAAAGGGGGCTGCACTACTGACTAGGTCCCTGGGTGGGACCAGGAAGGGGGGTGGCTACACCCCCTATCCTTCGTCCGGTTTCCCGCCAGAGCTGGGGCTGGGATGCCCCAGCAACTGGTTTGAACCGGTGTATGCACAGGGCACCTTGTGTGCCCCAGGCATGTCTCATTCCTTTCAGGCCTCCCTACCTCAATACACAAAATCCTGTCTGGGGTGGTGCTAGCACCTCCCAAGGCAGGGAACCCTTTGTCCAAGCCATCCTCGCTGGAAGGACTCCCAGCAGCAGGAGGTCAGACTTGTGTCTGTGGTGGCAGCATCCATTTTGTGATGCTGAGGCTCGAGTTAACTTTAACCAGGGTTCACAGTTACATACATGTCGTGTCCCTCTAGAAGGGTGGAATGCTACCCCCGTCGCCAGAATTGGCGTGGGGGTAGTATTCCAAATTGTATGACACCTTACTCGACATGTTTTGATAATGTTATACCAGAGTTAGCATTTAACCGCGAGGTTGATAATGCACTTAAGAGTATATGGTATAGCGTTATCATGGAACAGCTATTAGGACTTGGTTCGGCAAGCTGCAAACGGGCTCAGCTCATGCCAGAGCACCATCTCACATAATTCCAAGCACTCTGCCTTCAGGATTGATAAGGCCTTCCATAGGAGTGACTGATAGGAATATAGGTGTCCATTTTAGGGTTAGATATAGGTATACTATATCTACAGCAAAGGGTGTTTACACCAACTTACCCCAGCTGTCGTGCAGCCAGTTGTGTCAGATTTAGATGGCCAGTCAGGGGTGGCATAATACATGCTTCAGCCCCTGGTAGGCCCTGGGTACACCTATGCCCTGGGTACAGGGACTGATAAGGTGGCCCAGTACCAATTGGTAAATGCACCTAAAATACATGCTTGTCAATTTAGAGAGAGAACAGCTAGGCTGTGGGTCTGATTAGCAGGCCCACAGCCAGGGAAAGTCGTAAACCAGTGAAGCAAAAAGCAAAAATCTGGGGTGACCATAGGATTGCAGACCCCACTCTCCTACACTGAGGCTCTGGTTAACTTTAACCGGGATTAGTAGGAACAACATGTCTTCTCCCTCTAGAAGGGTGGAATGCTACCCCCGTCGCCAGAACTGGTGAGGGTGTAGTATTCCAAAGCGTATGACAGCTTACACGACATGTTTTGATAAAGCCAAACCAGAGTTAGCATTTAACCGCGATGTTCATAATGCACTTAAGAGTATATGGTATGGCTATATCCTAGAACAGCTATAAGGACATGGTTCCGAAAGCTGCAGACAGGCTCAGCTCATGCTAGAGCCTCATCTCACATAAAACCAAGCACTCTGCCTCCAGGATTGTTAAGGCCTGCCATAGGAGTGACTTATAGGTGTATATGTGTCTAGATATAAGGTTAGATATAGAAATACTATATCTAAGCAAGGGGTGATTACACAACCTTGCCCCAGGTGAGTGATCAGCCAGTTGTCTCAGTTTGGATGGCCAGCCAGGGGTGTAAGTAAGAAAGTAAAAATCTTTATTGTATGATTTAAAAAAAAACCTTGCACAATACAAAAGATAAAACATTTTTGATACTTATTCTATTGATAGAATTATAGTAAAAATGAAACACTTGTTGAATAACAATAAAAGTAAAAACAGAAAGTCCAGCCCACCATGTATCCAAACTCTTTTGTTTCTGCCCTGCACCTGCGGAAACTGTCTCGTTCAAGATGGGTTTTGCCGGGATTGTATTTAGCGCACTGAAGGTGTCCAGCCAATGTGCCCTAACCTTTGATTGTGTTAATTGTACATTTAGAGTTCTGTCCAGTTTTCTCGAGGTGCCCATAGGGCAGTAGTGTCCTTCTTATTGAGGTATGTGCCTCTGGCTGAGCTGGCGATTGGCGTCTCCCCTTCCCTAGTTTTTTTTCTGCGCAGTCGATAAACCTCATCAGTGCGCAGTTTAGATATGTATTCCGTGGGTCGAAGCAGGCCAGTACTGCAGATCTGCATGATCTGACTTCCTTATTGTTCCAGGCCCTCCACAGGAGAAGCCTTCTTTCCTTCAGGAGGCTAGGGCACAGGCACACAACATGAATTATATCTTCCCTATGCTTGCCGCAAAGTCGACATGTCTCCGGGGCTTGTTCTCCTTTCCATTTGGGGAAGTGGCAAGACAGGTTAATCACCCCCAGTCTTAATTTTAAAAATCTGAGTTTGGTGTGTGCATTAAATGTACAAGTTAAGTAGCTCTGAGGTGTCAGCTGATCATATGTGATGAGGGTCATCCAACCAGGGCTTCTTTTAGCAAGGCTCGCCTTATCTTCCATTGAGGAGAGCTTCTTTGTGCATTTTTTCGCTAGCCTTTTAAACTCATGTTGGCTGACATGTAGGTGCCATACTTCACTCAGGCCTAAGGTTTTTAGACCACTTGACAAATATCGATACCCCGCTTGCCATCGTTTTGTTTTCAGATCAGACCATAGGTGTTCTGCTAAGCTACCTTCTTTGGGTAGCCTCAGCTTGTGACCGCACATTAGGAAATGCATCATTCTGCCCAGAGTTTGCTTACAGATGCCCAGTTCCAGCCTGATTTGTGCCGGTGACGTGAAAGATGGTAAGTGAAAGACTGTTCTGAAGATGTTTGCTATAATTGTATCCAGTTTATCACTGTCCAATCCCTTAAGCACCTTGCTTCCATATGTTAGTGTTGGGATGACTTTTGCCTGCGCCACCTGTAGTGTTGGAGCGAAAGTTGGGCTAAATATTTCCTTATGGATGGAACTGAGAGCAAAAGCTAGTGCTGTCGCTTTCTTTTTTTGTTCTCCCAGATGGTTTTTGTATCTTCCGTTGTTATTGAGGATCACTCCTAGGTATTTGTGGCATTTGGCTTCTGTAATTCTTTCAGAATTTAAGACCCATGTCAGCTTTTTTGGTCTTCCTGGGCGAATTGCTAAGATTTTTGTTTTCTTGTTGTTTAATACAAGCTCGTTCTTGTCTGAGTATGCGGCAGTTGGGTCGATGAGTCTTTGTAGGCCCACCTTTGTGCTACTTAAAAGAACCACGTCATCTGCATATAAAATATTTGACAGCTGTAGACTGCCTAGTTTGGGAGCATGAGAGTTTGTTTTGTTCAGGGCTTCCGGAAGATCTGCTAAAAATAGGTTGAAAAGTGTGGGGGCCAGGACGCATCCTTGTTTCAGTCTTTAGTTGTAGTAATTGGTCTTGACAGTCTAGAGCCGTCGCCAATCTTAATCCTGACTCAAGTGTCCTGATGCAGTAGTTGTAAAGCTCTTAATAAACCATCTAGGATATTCAGATCTAGAAGCTTCTGCCACAGCTTGCCCCTATTGACTTTGTCGAATGCTGAGCTAAAGTCTATAAATCCTATGTAAAGCGATCTGGTGCTAAACTCCGCCTGTTCTATCAAAGACTAGAGAGCCATGAGGTTGACCATAGTGCCTTTCCCACTTGTAAAGCCAGTTTGGTTTAGTGGGATTATTGAATGATCCTCGGCCCATTCACGTAATGAATTTAGCAAAAGGCCTGCAAAGTACTTGGCTTCATTGTCAATGAGAGCAACTAGCCGATAGTTGCTGGGGGATTTTTTGTCCCCTCCTTTGAAGATTGGGACAAGGATCGATCCTCGCCAAGAAGGTGGAATGAGGTCCTTTGCTAAAATGGAAGAAAAAAGTGGAGCTAGTGTGGATGCCCAGAAAGCAGGGTCCTCCTTAAACAGAGCCGGAGGCACTCCGCCTGGTCCTGGGGCCCCATCTTTCCGACCCTTTTTTATCTGCTTTTCGATTAGATCCTTCAAACCTGTGCCGTACTCAATGCGGTTGTCATGCTTTTGTCCCTCTAATTCCTTTTTGTGAATTAAGGTTATGTGGGAAAGCTCGTCCATTGTTGACCCTATTCGAGGGTGTTTTGAAACTATGTTTTAATCTGTTAGAGTGAAAAAGTCAAAAAGTTTCCTTCATAAACACACGGGTACGTGTGTTCTCACTCACTTGGGCCGAATCGCCCTCACTTCACTGGTGTCTGCGACCCGGAAGTAACCGTGTGTTTATGAAGGAAACTTTTTGACTACAAGGATTTGGAACAGTGATTATTTTTTACACTGAGATACAGACTACTGGTGTCTACTACAACAATTGATTCACTAGCGGAGTGCTATTGACCGTTATCTTCTCAATACTAAGTTACCCTGCCGGGTCGGAATTATCACCAGACGTGGGCCTTAAGACTAAGGATTCAGCCTTTGAGCTCTGAAGAGTTGTAGCATCTGTGAATGTACAGACCTGCAACGAAACACGTGTCGGCTGGCTGTAAATTGTCTATGATCTGATGACCAAATAAAAGGAGATTTATAAGAAACTACAAGATACGACGTTGGACATATTTCAACCAATTACATAATGATATCATTTACTCTACTTGATTTGAGTGCACAGGACTTTGTGTTTATTGCTCTAGATGTGTTTGTTGCACATTTAAATTGAGGGGTTATTTGGGTCTCCCCTCCCCGCTAGCACCATGACGTCTGATCTTATAAAAAAACTTTGACGCTAATACTGCCTGAGTGCCCAGAAAATCCCGTTAACTTAAAACCCTTTCTCTGTTGTGTTCATTCAATGGATTTGTCTCCTAATCTAACTAAATCCTATATAATGGCTATTGGAAAGCAGAACAGAAGACCCAATACATATAAAGTAGGCACACATTCTAGGGAAAGTCCAGGTTTTTTCTTATCTGGGTATTTTATTTGATGAGAAATTGAGTTTTAAACATTTATTAGAGGAGAAGTGTTTAGAAATGACAAGGTCAACAGGAGCAATAGCAAATTATGCTGACAGATTGGCACTTGGTCACCGGGGATGATTTTAAAGTTATACAACTTCTTTTATATGTCCTAAGTTTTATATGGTAGTGAAGTGTGGGGCTACATGATGGCTAACAAAGTACAATCCGTAGAAAATATTTTAGGCGGAGTCTGAAAGTCCCTCATAGCACCCCTGTATACTCTGTACATGAGGAATTGGGGTCTAAGTACATCTCTGACATGGTGGCTGTCAAACCCTTCCTGTGTTGGGTAAAGAGCTGGTCCAACAAGGAGGTAGGTTTAAACAGGATGGTAATCCAGGACTGCCTTTTCTCTTGACCACGTGCTAAAAATCCAGTGGCTAAAATATGTAAAGGACACCTTCACTGTATTAGGACAACAAGATCTGGTTACTAGTCATGACAAGGTAGGATCCAATAAGAAGGCGATTATCCAAGATCTGTTTTTTAAATATGTTGCGGCAGAACGAGTGGACAAGGAGCTCAGGAAAGGGTGAGAAAACACATTGTAATAAAATCGGTGCAGGACATGGAACCCTATTTATTCCTTAGAACAAGTGGTCAAGATAGATTTTTAACTACCCATTTTGGAATACATTTACTTCACAATTTATTGGCTTCATCCCGGGTTTAGTTGTGCAGGCAGAACACAGAGGTCCCTGTGGCTGCGACAATAGGTCTCCACAGGACGCTCTCCATTTTGTTCTCCTCTGTACAGATTATTCTCATCCTAGACGCGTGTTCCTCAAAGGGCTTTTAAAAAAGCTTAGATTCAGGCAGGCACAAGTTGCCTTACTGTTCTTATAGCTCTCATCTGATGTTTATGCACTCTTTTGTGTTTCACATTTGTTAAGATCTGCTTTTGGGCCAAGAACCATCAGAGGTGACTAAAGGTCACAAAAATGTTTGCGAACTATGTACTTTGTTAGGTTGATACAAATGTCTTCAACAGTGGGTTACTTTTAAGGTTCATGTGTAGCTATCTTAGGTTAATTAATGTTAAATCAGGATTTCATTGATTACATTTTTTATTCTAGAAAGGGTTGTTGGGAGTGGCATGAATATAAGACACCTCCTGGAACAATAAGACATTATGAATTTTGTGTTGTCTATTGTGTACATCTGGCTGTTTTATAGCAAATGTACACACTTGAGGTATGTGTCTTTTTAAACAGTGTCTTTTATGGTCATATTTTTTTATGCCGAAAAAAGATTGATAGTATTATTATTATTACTTACAAGCAAATTGGCAAGTTCCATGCCACTGTCACAGTTAAGGACAGCCTGAGTGGGTGTTCTGAATAGGCCAGAACTAACGTCAGAACCCAAGGTTACCCCTACTAATTTCTTGGGGACACTACTACTACGTGTACTGGTGGTAGGGGCATTAGAAGTAGTAGTCTCCTTGGTGCCAGATTTAGAGAAACTGGCATCTTTTGCTCTATGGCCTTTCTCCTTACACAGGTAAAACCAAGGTTTCTTGCCATAGGAGGAAGAGGTATGGGACCCCAACCCCAGAGGAAGACTGTTGGGAACCTTGAGAAGACTCTTTTTTGTCTTCATCTTTCTCCCCACCCTTCTCTTGGGCCGTATAAGACTCTTCTGGTCACCACCACCATGCAATTTCTGCATGACCCTGGTGCGGACATATTTGTCTGCCTTCTTTTCCAATTCTTGGGGAGAGGTCAGATCAGAGTCTACCAGGTACTGGTGCAGTTGCTGATTTTGAAAATTAAGGATGTGCTCCCTCATCAATAAATTGGGCAGTCTCTCATAGTCTTGTACATTACTTCCATGAAGCCAGCTTTCCAGAGCCTTAATTGCACGGTCTACAAAATCAACCCAGTCTGGGGTACGTTACTTCTGTGTCTCCCTAAACTTAGCCCTGTACTTGTCAGTATGAGGGCCACTTTTCAAGATTGAGTAATTAGCTGCATCTTCCTCCCTAACAGTGAGAAGTTTGTCTCTACCTGTGTTAACTAAAGAGAGCCACAGGATAGCTGCTCACCACCATTGAGGGACCTTCAGAACTTTACCGGCCCTCTCTAAAGCAGTAATCCATTTATGGACGCCATCCCCCTCCTGGTAAGTAGGGACAATGCCGCTCAGGTTCCTGGTATCAAAGGAATTTTCCCTGACCCTAGGTTCACTAATGCTGCCACCATGGGGCCATAATCCCAAATTATAACTAGCCCTCTGAACGTCTAGGGTTTCCTTATCAGGGGCCAGCTCCTCCTTGATCTTGAGCTTAGCTCTCTCAAGTTTGAGCAGGTGGTATTCCCTCTCTAAGGAGTCTTCCCTCTGACTAAAGATGCAGGTCCCTAAGGAGAGTTAGAGGCATTGAATTTGAACAGAGGAGGACCTAGACCTCCCCTGGACTCTTTGCAAACTTCCAGGAGGAATAAATGGGGACCTCCCTTTAGGGACTCCCTCCGTACCATTTGTACTATTCCATGGGGGATTAAGAGTTCATCAGTGAAGGGTATTCATACTCCTCCTGAACATGCACGGAATTGGGGTCACTGGGGTGAGCCACCCCAACCCTTCTTCATGAGGCCCACCCAACACAGATTTTTTCCTGCTCTTCTGGCCTCTCAGGATTCTGGACGTCATACTGCAGGAGCATCTCTAAGAGTTGCTCTGTGTTGGGGTTGCTACCTGTCTTTATATTCCTGGATGCAGCCAAGGTCCTGAGTTCCTGGAAGTTAAGACAACTGTATCTAAAGGGATTGGAACCACTGCTCCTCCAACTAAAGACATAGTGACTAAATGTAGTGTGGTGTTGCACATAACTACCCAAGTCAAACTTAACTTCCAAAGATTGGAGAACGAATTGTGATAGTCCCTTAAATACCAATCCCAAAAGTTCAGTAGAACTTACTAATCACAAAAAGTATTTATATGTGCCTAAGGGAGTGATGGTTTTTCATTCAACAACACCTAGATTAGCTGGTAGAACATGGCAGGCTTAAATACCAATGCTATACACCAATGTAGGAGGCAGGCTTAGTATATTGAACACTTATTTAAGTGATGCACCTTGCACTAATCCAGGCAACCCTTATGGCGATTTTAGTGGTCTTTGATGAGCATAGAGAACTCTCAAAGTGGTAGCTGTGGAGAGCAGCCTTCAGGGTTATCTACAAGGAGTATTAAGCAGCTTGTTTTACCAGTTTAATCATTTAGTGTAGGTTAAACGAAAAAGAACCACACAGTGTGTATGTGTATATATAACAAGCATTGGCGTAGCCAATAGGTCTTGCTTTTGGGACCTTATAAGTATTTCGTTTTGCAGCACAATATCCTTGGTGCAACAACATCAGCTGTTGCACGGCTAAACCTTGTACCTTATAAGTGTTTACCCAAGTAACAGTTGATGTTGTTGCACCAACGATATTGTGCTGCATAACTAAATACTTATAAGGTCCCAAAAGCTAGACCTATTGGCAATGCCAATGCTTCTTCTGCTTGAGTCTATAATTTATTGGTCTTGGAACAACAATATTTAATGTAGAATTCAGCCTGTAACTTCCAGTGTAGCAAAATACATGGTCACATGACGTGCTGGATGTTTAGATAAGGAGTCAACATTACATAGTAGCTATCAGTCCCTTTTAAGTCAATAGCCGAAACGCTATAAGGTAAAACAAATAATAAAGGCTGCTGCTGTTTCAGGCGTCTCCCCTTTCATGCAAAAGAGCAAGGCATGTTGGCATGATTTAATGCCATTCGAGTAAAAAATTCTCTTCAGTTTTTTTTTTTCGTTCAATTAATAAAATCGGACAGACCGTAAAATTGTGTCAAACTTTCTTCTTGCAGTTGGCATTGTCTCCACCTTGTATTCTGTGGTTTTGGCTGCAATTTCGAAATATATTCTAGTGTTTGACCTAAACCAAATAGGTAGATAGACAAAGAGCTAGAGAGCTAGGTAAGGTTTAAGTGAGCGAGAGAGAGCTAGAAATTGGGAAACGGTAATGTTGAGAAAGGGAAAAGGGTGCGGCCTAGAAGGTATTTTTAGAGAAAGAGAGGTGAGTTAGAGGCAGACAGGTAAAATAATGAGGGATGTGTAGTGCAAGGTAAAAACAACAGTGAGGTAGAGTGCAGGGCAAAATGGAACGTGGCATACACAGACATGGCAGAGAGAGTAGTGAGTGAGCGAGAGAGAGGGCTGATGAACAGAAAGAGGGGGAGGGGATACAGAAAGACAGAGGTGAAGCAGATAGACCGAAATGAGGCAGAGAAAGAGTGGTAAGGTTGAAACAGGTGTAAAAAGAAAGAGGGTGATCAGGTACATCATGCAGGCCCAGCGGGGCACGGAGCCCCCACACCCTACAGGGTCCCCTCTAAACCTCAGAACTATGCATATCTGGGAGCCACGGAGAAACAGAGATGCAAAGAGAGAGAGAGATAGAGAGAGAGAGAGAGAGAGAGAGAGAGAGAGAGAGAGAGGGAGATTGTGGAGGTAGAGACAGAGAGGAAAATGCACTAAGAAAGGAGTAAGGTAGTAAAAGCGATGAAGTAGAGGGAAGAGCAGTAGAACGAGGATGGCGAAGCGGCGAGTGAGTGGAGAGAGGTGCAGGGAGATGTTTGAGGGAGAGTTTAGGCAGAGAGGGTAGATTGAGAGGTAAAGATGTAGGCACAGAAAGTGGCAGAAATTAAGTTGTGTGAGGTAAAACATACTTAAGTTCCAGAGGCATTTTGATAGTGAGTGATGAGGAGACATAAGTGAGCTAGAGAGAGTTGAAATGGAGATGGGGTAGAGATGTATATAGAGAGGTAGAGAGTGAGGTTAAGCTAGAGGAGTGAGGCTGAATATGTGAGGTGTAGTATAGAGAAAGAGAGGGCTAAGATTATTTTTAACATTTTTGTTTTTAACTACCTGCAAGCCTGAGGGTTTAGCTTGAGCAGGCTGGACAAGCCCAGGTGCAAAGTTAAAAAGGAATTCCAGCTTACCTGATTGCAAGTGGGGATTTATAAATCCCTTTAAGAGAAATTGCTAGAACTGACTGAAAATGTTACATTAGAAACGTGGCCACTTGGGAGCTGTTGCAATGCGAAAGCACGTTTTGTTTAAACCTCGGAGCAGAGGAAACCAGGTTTAAAGCATAATAAAGATGCCAGTTCCTCAGTCCTTAAACAAAGTGACCCCACAGACAAGGAAGACGCAGCTGCTGAGTCAAGTGTAAACCCTGTTGTACAGTACGTTGAATTATTGAACAACAGCCAGTTGCGAAATCACATGTTTGTCCCACTTCCCGCTTGGTGGTTGCGAATGAAACGGTTTATTTTGTGTTCAAGCTGAAAACATAATATTATTTATACTCTCGCAGATAGCCAGCCTGTGCCTGGCGCAGCTCGCAGCCTTACTAACCCCATAGCAAGCTTCTCTGGACGTAGTAGAGAGAAAATGTAAACACCCCCCACTTTGAACCTACCTCAAAGGCACAAAGTGAATGAAACAAGTAACCACCACTGCAAGTTTGCAGATTGTGAGTGTAGGTGAACAATTTGCTGAACAAATACATTTATTTATTCAAGAACAGAAAATGTACACATTCCAACAGTGGTCAGGCTGTTTCACACGGCACGGCATTCTGATCCCAGTGCTGCAACACAAACAAAAGGACCAGGACCCTACCGGTATTGTTTGTATACGGAGCAGGGCTCGGCAGTGACCAGAACTCCGCTGTTGTCTTCCTCAGTGAGTGGCTGGACAACCCTGGGGTCGGAGCCTGATTCTGGAGGGCCCAGGTAGAGCCTGCAAGCGCATGTGGTGGTCTCGCACAGGACATGGAAGAGTTGCTGTTGTCTCTACCGATGAGTGGCAGGGACACACCCAGAACCGGAGATCGATCTTGCGGGACCTGAATTACAACTAGGAGCACAAGAGGCAAGAAAGGCGTGCGCCTCGCGCTCAAAGTAAAAAAAACAAGCTGCGACACGCGCTCTGTTGTGGGGGAAGGGGAGGAGCATTGAAGCGAGGCACGCGCACTTGGGCGAGCAAGAGGAAAGCCATATGGTGCCTCTGCTCATGCCTGTGCGCGTAACTGCACACTGTATGCCACACAAAGCTGTGGTCATACTTTTAAAACTCCACTCCTAAATGTCTCGCAGAGCAACGCATGCGCTGGCTCAGGCGAGACCTAAAAATGGGTCTATTTATTACACAATACTCACTACCATACTGGTGTATTTCCTACTCAGAGATATCAACATACATACACAACAATGCTTCAATCGCAATAAGGTAAGTAGCACACAAAACTGGTCTCCAGGGGAGAACAAATCACATACTCAGAAAGTGGAATGCAAACTGCAGGAGAAGAGAGGACAGGACTTGGACATGAAAACCCAGAGGAGCAAGGACACAAGGAACCACTCGAGGGAAGTACCCAGGAACCCCACAGAGGGTGTGTGCCCAATAGAAGTAAATGGAAAAGTCACAGTTGCACTTTTGCGTAAGGACCCTTCCAAGAGGACCCCGAAAAATTCCCTTAGGGGACAGAAGGTTGGAGGGTCACCACACCTGTGGAGACCAGGTTACCAACACCTTGAATACCAGGTGCATAGGGGTGAAGAAACGTCAGAAACCTCCGTAGACAACAATGGAAGACTAGGAGCAAAGTGCCTTTGGAGAATAAGGTGAAGTCTGGTGGAATCCAAGGGTGGATTCTGGAAGTGAAGAATCTGCAAGCAGAGAAGACAGAGTCTATGCCACTCAGGAGTGACCAGGAGGCATGGAAGAGTAATGCCCACGGATGTCAGATGTTTCAGACAAGTTGACAGTGACCTTGCTGCTGCAGCGGTGAGGACCAGGCGACGCTGAGGAAGACTAGGAGCCATGCACGATCTGTCCCACTTCGGATGTCGGTGACCAGGGGGTCAGTGTCTGGCAGGAGCACCAACAAGCCTTGGTATCCACAGCTGGAGTGCAGAATGAAGGAGCAACATTGGGATCAGCAAGATCCAAGGTACTCACCACAAGCAGGAGACTCCGCACAGGCATCGAGCAAGCAGGGGTGGCCACTGAAGCAGGAGAAGACCCTCAGGAGGACCCACAGGAGTTGCAAGAGGACCTCGAGCAGCTCACCAAATATACAAGGCCCACAGTGAGGAGGATGCAGTAAGGACACTGATTTTGGATGGAAGAGATGCTGGAGGCTGGAGCTTCTTGTAGGACGAATATCTCTGCAGTGCAGAGCCAAAAAGCCTTCGCAATGGCACGTAGACAGTGCACAGGGGTTCCGTCCCAGTGGTTCAGGCTGTAGGAGAGTAGGGTCTGCTTCCTATGGTCACCCCCACTTTTCGCTTTGCTTTACTGGTTTTCGACTTAGATATGGATGTGGGACTGCTAATCAGACCCACAGCACAGATGCACTTTCTCTACATTTACACCATGTACTCTAGGTACATCCACAATTGGGAATTGGTTCACCTTGTCAGCCCCTGTAGAAGTCTACCTTAGGTACTCGGGGCATAGGTGTAAACAAGGCCTACTATGGGCTGCAGCATGTATTATGCCACCCCTGGCTGACCACTCAAATAGACACAACTGGGGCAAGGTCGTGTAATCACCCCTTGCTTAGGTGTAGTATTCCTATACCTACTTATATATAGACACATAGTAACCTGTGAGTCACTCCTATGGCAGGCCTCAACAATCCTGGAGGCAGAGTGCTTGGTTATGTGTGAGATGGTGCTCTAGCATGAGCTGAGCCTGTCTACAGCTTTCGGAACCATGTCCTTATAGCTGTTCTATGATATCGCCATACCATATACTCTTAAGTGCATTATAATCCTCGCGGTTGAATGCTAACTTTGGTTTGGCTTTATCCAAACATGTCGTGCAAGGTGTCATACGCTTTGGAATACTACCCCCTCGCCAATTCTGGCGACGGGGGTAGCATCCCACCCTTCTAGATGGAGAAGACATGTTGTTGCTGACTATCCCGGTTAAAGTTAACCAGAGCCCCAGCGTCACAAAATGGACACTGCTGCCACCGACACAAGTCAGACCTCCTGCTGCTGGGAGTCCTTCCAGTCACGGAGGTTTGGACAATAGGTTTCCTGCCTGGGGAGGTGCGAGCACCACCCCAGACAGGACTTTGTGTATTGGGACAGGGAGGGCTGAATCAAATGAGACACTGCCTGGGGCACACTAGGTGCTCCGTGCATACCCCAGTTCAAACCGGTTGCTGGGGCACTCCGGACCCAGCTCTGGCGCGAAACTGGCCAAAGGAAAGGGGGTGTAACCACCCCCTTCCTGGTCCCACCCATAGGAGGGACCTAGAAAGTAATCCAGCCCCTTTTAGTTGTATAAAGGTAGGAGCTGAGTCCTGAGATTTTAGATTAATCCTGAACTGTAAACTTGAAACGAAACTCTGGACCTTCGACATTCTGCTGAAGCTGAAGACTGAAGAATCTCCCTTGTGGCCAAGGAGTGACCACCCTGGGCAACCAGGCACCATCCAGCAAATCAACAGCTTGCTTTGTCATCATTCCCGCCGGAACACGAGCACAGAGCCTGACAAGACCCAGACTTCCAGACCTCTCTGACCCTCTCTTCACGACTGCAGCATAGCTGAGATCCGTGGAGGCGACGAGACACGTGGGACCGGACTTCTTGGAAAGCCTGCAACTTGCTAACTGTGCCGCTCCTGAGGCATCCTCGAAGCTGTGCACTGGGGATTGAGAAACCCCGAACCCGAGCTCCACCTGCACCGAAGATCAGCCCTCCACGAGTTCTGCGTGGGGCCCTTCTGCTTGTGTTCTGCTCAACGCGTTGTCCGGTTGCTGGCCTGTTGGCTAGTAGCCTCTGTGACGACAACCCTTTTGCACCACCTCGCTGGTCTGGTTGCTCCAGACTGGCCCTTGCTTCCCTGCAAAGGTGAGGCACCCCAGACCTTGCTGGTCTGCACCAGAAGCCTTTGTTGTATCCTGCGTGGGTTGCCTTTGCCAAGGCTTGTTGACTCCAATCCGCAAGTCGCTCCTACATCTGCGAGAACCTTCGTGGGACAGCTCTCTACAGCACCTGGACGTCGTCGACGCCTCCTGGTCCACGTGGCTGCCAAGACAAGCTTCAAGACAGCACCCGATTGCTCCTCGACGTCGTCTGGTTCCTTCCTGGTTCCACCCAGTCACTGGCTTGTGACCCAGACTCTGTCCCCTCTGCTTTCAGGTCCTCTTCATCCTCGATCCACCCGTAGATCCACCCGGACATCTTCCTCCAGGTCGCCTGCAGCATTTTTCTTCAAGGCTCCATAGGATTCAACGACAAAACCCGACACATCTTCACACCTATGCACCTGCCGTCCATGGGTGAGGTAACGCGAGTACTTCGGTGCTCCCAAGGGTATTGACTATCTAAGTGTCTAGGTCTTTAGTTGTTTCCTCCTAGCTAAACCGGAAGGGTCCTAAATCCTTCTAAATCTAACTTCTAAGTTCCTATTGACTTTGCATTGACTCACGCGTGTGTGTAAAGACACTGCACGCGCCGCCTGTAGGCCTCCTACTCCTAAACTATTGTTCAGATAGTGCAGCCCCAGCGATTCCCTAGGCCCTAGGCCTTTCCTTTTCTCGTGACGTGGTACTTCTACCACTTTCTTAATATATAGTTTGCTTCGCCCCTAGGGCCTAACCGTAAATTGTGAAACTTAACGTATAATAACTAAGTGTCTTGTTATGTGCTTTGGCCTCTGATCTCATAAAGAGTTCAGAGGAGTGTGTTAGTAAATAAATACATATATATTTTATATATATCCTGTGTGGTGTCCTTTCATTTCATATTCAAGGGGTTACATATGGTAAAACAGCTGGCTTTACACGCCCTCAAGAGTCTTTTAGCCTAAGACTGTTCTGTCAACGCTACCACCAGGATAGCTGGTCTATAAGGTTGACTTACAACCATCACCATGAGGGTTGTTTGGACTGGTGCAAGGTGATCACTAGAATAGTGAACATCATATGCCAGGCCAACTTCTCACATTGCTGTGCAGCGGTTGGGATTGGAGCTTGCTGCGGTTTTACCACTTGTAATCTTGAGATATCATTTGAAAGATCACATAGGTACCTATAGGTACATATAAAACAAGTCTTAGTATACTTAAGTTCTACTGAACTTAGCTGTTTTAGAGCATGGGCCTAGCACACCCTGACTACAACTCCTAGAAAGGTTCTGTAGGAAAACATAGTGTAGGTAGGTGCAACACCACACCTCACTAGAAACTATGTCTCAGACAGTGAACCCCAGTGGTTCCCTGCCTGCAGAGGTAGATCCCTTGGGGACTGCTTCGAGATATGAAGCCTTAGCCTTCCAAGAATTGAGAAGATTGTGTACTTCTAGAAGGCTAAAACAGGGTTCAAACCCTACCCTCAGGTTACTGGTTGAGCTCTTAGAAGAGTATGATGCTCAACAGCCACCTAAGACAGGTGATTCAGGGAGTGCAGATGAAGTACTTTCCTCCTCAGATGATAATGCTGATACTATTGAACCAGAGGAAGAGGGGGTAGAAGAGGAAGATTCTGATCTAGAGACAAATAGCCAGGTCCCAGTCAGAAGACTTAGCCAGGCTAACCTAAGCATACATGGGAGTCAGTATGGGCAGCCCCCATACAGACCCCCAAGGTTGCTTAACCAGAGGCAGAGGAGAGGAAGATCCCACTCCAGGGACTCTCTCCAATCTCATGCTTCAAATGGCTCTCATTGCCCTGCTCAGAGAGGGATGACCTCCCCTCAGAGAAGGGAACATGAGGCCAAAATGAGAGTGGCTGCTCTGACAATTGAGAGGCAGGAACTTGAAGTTGCCTTGGCCAAAGAGAAGCTTGCTCGTGCTAGAGAGCACAGAGAGAGTGGGTTAGAACCCATTGGTGGCAGCATTATCCCTAAGGAGAACGATAGGTCCTATGAGAATAGAAACCTAAGCAAGATTGTGCCCCCTACAAAGAAGGGGATGACATCCACAAATGGATATCTGCTTTGGAGAGGGCCTCAAAGTACAGCAGGTACCCCAAAGTCAGTGGGCAGCAATCTTATGGCTCCCCTTTTCAGAAAAAGGTAGAGATAAGCTCCTCACAGTTAGTGATGGGGATGCTAACAACTACTCTGTCCTGAAGAGTGCTCTGATTGATGGGTTTGGCCTAACCACTGAACAATATAGGTTGTTGTTCAGGGATACCCAGAAGACAAAGACTCAGGACTGGACTGATTTTGTTGATTGTGCCACTAAGGCTCTGGAAGGCTGGTTATTGGGAAGTCAAGTTAAGGACTATACAGGATTGTATAATTTGATCATGAGAGAGCAAATCCTTAACAACGGTCAAAACCAGTTATTGCATCAGTACCTGATTGACTCTGATCTGACCTCTCCCCAAGAATTGGGAAAGAAGACAGCCAAATAAGTCAGAACCAGAATTAAGCAGAACAACCAGAACCAGGGGGGTGATCCTAAAAAAGCAGACCAAAAGGGTAATGAGCAGAAACAAAAAGACCAGAAGTCTTCACCAGGCCCCCAAAAGGCACAGGGGGAGGGTGGCTCCAAAAAGAACAAACAGAAACAAGAAGGCCCAAAGAAGCCCTGGTGTGGATACTGTAAATCAGTCTCTCACTGGTTTAGTGAGTGCACCAAGAAGGGCACAGCACCACCCACCATTGCCCCTAAGGCAACTGTTCCCCCTAGTCCAGCTGTTAGTGGTGGTTCCCAGCAAAAGGGTGTAGTAGGGTTAACCCTGGGAACTGAGGTGGACTCTAGCCTAGTCAGAGTACCAACTCAGGCTGTTCTTGTCTGTGATGGGTACATAGCAATGTCCTCTACTGTAAGTCCCAGTAACCTGAGCAAGTACAGGCCGAAGCCTTTTATTAATGACAAGATGGCTAGGCCTACAGGGACACATGTGCCAGTGTCACCATGGTGACACCTAACTTTGTGGACCCTGACCAAATCATACTAGGTGAGACCTACCTAATGACCAACGCTAGCAATGCCACTACCCCCCATAGTATGGCAGTTGTTAACTTCTCCTGGGGAGGGGTAACTGGCCTCAAAAGAGGTGTGGTACGTTCAGACCTTCCAGTAGAGTGTCTGTTAGGAAATGATCTTGAAACCTCAGTTTGGTCTGAGGTGGAGTATAGGACCCATGCAGAAATGATGGGAATATCAGCACATGTCCTTGCTGTGACCAGGTCACAGGCCAATAAGTGCTTACCTGAACATGTACTGGATCTTGGAACAATAGACCAGACACCACCCAAGAGAAAGAGCAAGAGGGTAAAGGCAGTGCCTTCCCCCCTGCCTCAGGTTGAGGATAGGCCCTCCCAGGAGGATGATTCTGAGATCCAAGAGGGAACTGTCCTAGAAGAGCTTGAACCTGACCAGGTTGAGTTTCTTGGGACAGAGGGACCCTCCAGGGCAGATGTGAGGCAGGCACAATTAGACTGTTCCTCTCTTGAACCTCTCAGACAGCAGGCTGCTGCTGAGGCTGCTGGGAATGCTCAAGGTACCCATAAAGTGTATTGGGATGATGGGCTCCTTTATTCAGAGGCTAGAGATCCCAAGCCTGCTGCTTCCAGGAGGTTGGTTATACCTCTGCAATTTAGGGGCTTCCTTCTTACCTTGGCCCATGCATGATATTCCCTTAAGAGGACACCTGGGCCAGAACAAGACTTGAGACAGGCCTGTCCCTCACTTTCACTGGCCCCATATGTCAATAGATACCAAGGAGTTTTGTCGCTCCTGTGTTACCTGCCAAGCCAGTGGCAAATCAGGTGGCACAACAAAGGCCCCCTCATACCACTACCTGTGCTGGGGGTACCCTTTGAGGGAGTGGGGATAGACATTGTTGGACCAATGGACCCCCAAACAGCACCTGGGTACATATTTATACTGGTGGTAGTGGATCATGCCACCAGGTATCCAGAAGCTATTCCCCTGAGGACCACAACAGCTCCTGTTGTGGCAAGGGCCCTACTTGGAGTTTTCTCCAGAGTGGGGTTTCCAAAGGAGGTTGTCTCTGACAGAGGTGCAAACTTCATGTCAGGATATCTAATTGCAATGTGGAAGGAGTGTGGTGTCAACTATAAGTTCACCACCCCCTGTCACCCACTATTACCCACAGTGCAATGGGCTTGTGGAGAGATTCAACAAGACCCTCAAAGGGAGGATAAAAGGGTTACCAGAAAAGCTGAGGCGAAGATGGGACATCCTTTTACCCTGCCTTCTGTTTGCTTACAGAGAGGTCCCACAAAAGGGAGTTGGCTACAGCCCTTTTGAGCTTTTGTTTGGGCATCCAGTAAGAGGACCCCTATGTCTTGTGAAGGAAGGATGGGAGTTACCTCTCAAAAAGCCTAAGCATGACATAGTGGACCATGTACTTGGTCTCTGCTCCAGGATGGCTGAGTATATGGAGAAGGCTTCTAAAAACCTGGAGGCTCGCCTAGAACTTCAGAAAGCTTGGCATGACCAAAAGGCTGTGCTGACTGTGTACCAGCCAGGACAGAAAGTGTGAGTGTTGGAGCCAGTGGCCCCAGCAGCACTCCAGGACAAATGGTCTGGGCCCCACACAATAGTTGAACAGAAGGGAGAAGTCACCTACTTGGTGGACCTTGGGACTCCCAGAAGCCCCCACAGGGTGCTTCATGTCAACAGACTCGAAGCATTTGTCGACAGGGCAGACATGGGCTTGCTCATGGCTACAGATGAGGGGCAGGAGGAAGAGAGTGACCCTCTCCCAGACCTGCTTACTCAGAACCCTGATGATGGTTCAGTAGATGGTGTAGTCTTTGCTGACAGCCTCTCTGAACATCAGCAACAGGACTGCAGACAAGTTCTTAAGTCCTTCAGACATCTGTTTTCCCTGACCCCAAGTCAGACAAGCTGGTGCACCCATGAGATGGACACTGGTGACAGTCTGCCTGTCAAGAGTAAAATCTACAGGCAACCTGACCATGTCAGGGACTGCATTAGGACAGAGGTCCAAAATATGTTGGAGCTGGGAGTTATTGAGCCCTCAGAGAGCCCTTGGGCCAGTCCAGTAGTACTGGTGCCAAAACCTCACACCCAAGATGGTAAGAGAGAGATGAGGTTTTGTGTGGATTACAGAGGTCTCAATGCTGTCACTAGGACAGATGCCCATCCCATCCCCAGGGCAGATGAGCTCATTAATAGATTGGCTTCTGCCAAATTCTTGAGCACATTTGACCTGACAGCAGGCTACTGGCAAATCAGACTAGCTGAGGATGCAAAAGCCAAGACAGCATTTTCGACCCCAGGAGGACATTATCAATCTGTGGTAATACCCTTTGGTTTGAAGAATGCACCTGCCACTTTCCAAAGGCTGATGAATCAAGTTCTCACAGGACTGGATGACTATTGTGCAGCTTATCTCGATGATATTGCTGTCTTTAGCTCCACCTGGGAGGATCACCTGGTCCACCTGAGGAATGTTTTCGAGGCTCTGCAAAAGGCAGGCCTCACTATCAAGGCTACAAAGTGCCAGATAGGGCAGAGCAAGGTTGTGTACCTGGACCACCTGGTAGGTGGGGGTCAGGTTCAACCACTGGAGAGCAAGATCCTGACCATCAGAGACTGGACGCCTCCAATCACCCAGACAGAGGTCAGAGATTTCTTGGGCCAGTCTGGGTACTACAGGGAGTTTGTTAAAAACTATGGGTCCATTGTGACACCACTGAATGATTTAACTTCCAAAAAGATGCAAAAGAAAGTTCAGTGGACAGTTAGCTGTCAAAAGGCATTTGATGACCTGAAGCAGGCCATGTGTACTGCACCTATTCTGAAGAGTCCAGATTACTCCAAAGAGTTCATAGTCCAAGCAGATGCTTCTGAGTTGGGTGTGGGAGCTGTACTTTCACAACTGAATATAGATGGTCAAGACCAGCCCATTGCTTTCATAAGCAGAAGGCTGACCGCTAGAGAGAAACGTTGGTCAGCTATAGAGAGGGAGGCCTTTGCTGTGGTTTGGGCCCTGAAGAAGATGAGGCCATACTTGTTTGGCACTCACTTCAAGATTCAGACAGACCACACGCCCCTCCTATGGTTAAATCAGATGAAGGGTGAAAATCCCAAACTTCTTAGGTGGTCCATTTCTCTACAGGGAATGGACTTTACAGTGGAACATAGACCTGGGACTGACCATGCAAATGCAGATGGACTCTCCAGATATTTCCACTAAGAACATGAAGACACAACTGGTCAAGGTTAGTCTAATGTCCCTAAGTTTGGGGGGGCAGGGGGGGGTTAGGAGAGTAGGGTCTGCTTCCTATGGTCACCCCCACTTTTCGCTTTGCTTTACTGGTTTTCGACTTAGATATGGCTGTGGGCCTGCTAATCAGACCCACAGCACAGATGCACGCTCTCTAAATTTACACCATGTACTCTAGGTACATCCACAATTGGGAATTGGTTAACCTTGTCAGCCCCTGTAGAAGTGTACCCTAGGTACTCAGGGCATAGGTGTAACCAAGGCCTACCAGGGGCTGCAGCATGTATTATGCCACCCCTGGCTGGCCACTCAAACTGACACAACTGGCTGATCACTCAGCTGGGGCAAGGTCGTGTAATCACCTCTTGCTTAGGTGTAGTATTCCTATACCTACTTATATATAGACACATAGTAACCTGTGAGTCACTCCTATGGCAGGCCTTTACAATCCTGGAGGCAGAGTGCTTGGTTATGTGTGAGATGGTGCTCTAGCATGAGCTGAGCCTGTCTACAGCTTTCGGAACCATGTCCTTAAAGCTGTTCTATGATATCGCCATACCATATACTCTTAAGTGCATTATAATCCTCGCGGTTGAATGCTAACTTTGGTTTGGCTTTATTCAAATATGTCGTGTAAGGTGTCATACGCTTTGGAATACTACCCCCTCGCCAATTCTGGCGACAGGGGTAGCATCCCACCCTTCTAGAGGGAGTAGACACGTTGTTGCTGACTATCCCGGTTAAAGTTAACCAGAACCCCAGCGTCACAAAATGGACGCTGCTGCCACAGACACAAGTCTGACCTACTGCTGCTGGGAGTCCTTCCAGTCACGGAGGTTTGGACAATAGGTTTCCTGCCTAGGGAGGTGCGAGCACCACCCCAGACAGGACTTTGTGTATTGGGACAGGGAGGGCTGAATCAAATGAGACACTGCCTGGGGCACACTAGGTGCTCCTTGCATACCCCAGTTCAAACCAGTTGCTGGGGCACTCCAACCCCAGCTCTGGCGCGAAACTGGACAAAGGAAAGGGGGTGTAACCACCCCCCTTCCTGGTCCCACCCATAGGAGGGACCTAGAAAGTAATCCAGCCCCTTTTAGTTGTATAAAGGTAGGAGCTGAGTCCTGAGATTTTAGATTAATCCTGAACTGTAAACTTGAAACGAAACTCTGGACCTTCGACATTCTGCTGAAGCTGAAGACTGAAGAATCTCCCTTGTGGCCAAGGAGTGACCACCCTGGGCAACCAGGCACCATCCAGCAAATCAACGGCTTGCTTTGGCGACGTTCCCGCCGGAACCCGAGCACAGAGCCAGACAAGACCCAGACCTCCAGACCTCTCTGACCCTCTCTTCACGACTGCAGCATTGCTGAGATCCGTGGAGGCGACGAGACGCGCGGGACCGGACATCTTGGAAAGCCTGCAACTTGCTAACTGTGCCGCTCCTGAGGCATCCCCGAAGCTGTGCACTGGGGATTGACAAACCCCGAACCCGAGCTCAACTTGCAATGAAGATCAGCCCTCCACACTCCACGAGTTCAGCGTGGGGCCCTTCTGCTTGTATTCTGCTCAACGCGTTGTCCGGTTGCTGGCCCGTTGGCTAGTAGCCTCTGTGACGATAATCCTTTTGAACCACCTCGCTGGTCTGGTTGCTCCAGACTGGCCCTTGCTTCCCTGCAAAGATGAGGCACCCCAGACCTTGCTGGTCTGCACCAGAAGCCTTTGTTGTATCCTGCGTGGGTTGCCTTTGCCAAGGCTTGTCGACTCCAATCCGGAAGTCGACCCCTCCATCTGCGCGATCCTTCGTGGGACAGGCCGTCTCCAGCACCTGGTTGTCGTCGACGCCTCCTGGTCCACGTGGCTGCCAAGACAAGCTTCAAGACAGCACCTGATTGCTCCTCGACATCGTCTGGTTCCTTCCTGGTTCCACCCGGTCACTGGCTAGTGACCCAGACTCTGTCCCCTCTGCTTTCAGGTCCTCTTCATCCTCGATCCACCCTTGGATCCACCCGGACATCCTCCTCCTGGTCGCCTGCAGCATCTTTCTTCAAGGCTCCATAGGATTCAACGACGAAACCCGACACATCTTCACACCTATGCACCCGCTGTCCGTGGGTGAGGTAACGAGAGTACTTCGGTGCTCCCAAGGGTATTGACTATGCAATAATCAGTAGAATGATCACTGAAATATTCTCAATGGTCCGTTTTATACAAAGGTATCAGTGTCGGAATATGTACATCTAAACTATAAAGAGTTATCCTGAAAGTCTATGAAAAGCCTCGTGAATTGAAAACAGAGGAACATAGTTCAAAGCTAAAAGAAATGCTTTAACTGATAAGGTATGTACACTGTATAAGTACATCTAGGAACTTGCCCTTGTTTCTATATTTCTCAGCTAATTTACATTTGTAGCTGTTGTCTGTGACCTGACATAACGCAAGAATCCAGAAACCACCAAAACAATGTGCCTTGATAAATTGTTTAGTTTAAGAGATACTCTCAACATTAGATGATGATGTTTTTGAAACAATAGAGATAGAGAAATAAACATGTTAAAAAGAGCTATATAATTATGGTTTCTAATTTTATGTTTTCTTTATTGAGTAGAACCCTGTCCTGATGAAGGTGTCATTATAAAAAACCGAAACGCTGCATCGACAACTTGTTTTTAATTGTCTCTTGATAACGTGTTTGTATTGTCTTTTTTTATAAACTGTACTATATTATGAATGATGTATATTTATACAATTTTTAATTTCTCTTTGTGGCACTGTGATTTGTAAATGAGATTTTATATGAGATGGAATAAACTGTATACATTGTATAAGACTATTTTTGTTCCTTTATACATGTGGAATAGATAATGTGGTTTACGTTTGTAAGGGTCTCTTGAGTTATGGTGCTATATAAACAACAATCCATTGTGTGGTACTATTAGGGATTTGTGTTATTGCTTCTACTTCTCACTCCTCGTCCCTTAATCGGAATCGTGAGGAGACCTCCCTTCTTTTTTTATAATTTTAAGATCCTGAAGAAGCACATATACAGATGACTTGCAGAACAGCAAGACCAGGAGCAACAGGAGCATTCCTTCATGCAGGCTCGGTCCAGTCGATGCCCTGCGAAGTCCAAATGTCCAGACGGTCGAAGAGTGATGTGGTCTAGAACAAAATAAGGAACCACTCACAGGTAAGCCCCTAAGTACTCTAGGAAAAAGGTTGGAATGACTAAGGGGTCCCTCCCAGAGGAGGGGCTGGACAGAGGGGAGGATACTCCCATGTCCTTTGTCCAGTTTCCAGTCAGAGCAGAAGTCATGGGCTCAAAGAACTGGTTCAATGTGGCATATGCAGGTAGGGCACCAAATGTGCCCTTTAACACAGTCTGGTGTGCTGGCAGGCACCCCTCCCCAGCCCAATACACTAAGTCCTGCCTGGGAGGTGATCACACCTCCCTGTGACTGGAAACCTGTTGTTCTACCTTTCCATGGTCAAGCTTGGCTCGCCAGCAGGAGGCCAGAAGAGTCTGTGGTCGGCAGCAGCTCTAGCTTGCTGACAGACCTTGAAAGGCTGTAACTGGTAGTGCAGGGGGGTAAACCAAGGGAGCTTCCGCATACATTGGATCATACTTCTAACACTGGAATCGGTGTTGGGGTATGATTGCAACAAGTTTCATACCAAACATGACTTGGTTCAGTGCAGTCACTACATAGTTAGACATCTTGTAATGACTGATATCACTATACGCATTAGAATGGCCGCCCACACTTACAAAGCACCCTCACACATATAACCAAGCCCCCTGACCTTAGGACTGAAGAGCCTGCCACAGGGATGCCATCGGTTTTAAGTGTAGTGACCCTAGACATAAGGAAACGTATATCTGTCATAAGAGGTGCAAGCACAACTCAAAGAGTACCTGGTGTCCTGATTAGCAGGATCCCAGTTGGACTAGTAAAAAACATACTGGCACCAAGCAAAAAAGGTGTGGTTCTGGGCACACACAGCTATCAGTAGCCTCTACTGGGTCTTAGCCTTTATAGGGCTGAACTGTCCCAGACATGGTAGTCTGCCTCATGCAGAATAGCAAGCTAGGCCCCCTAACCCTGCTTGTCATGGTGGGGTTACTCAATTTGTGGGTGACCTCTTTAGGTAAGCTGGGGATTTCCCTAGTTAAGATAGGCTTAGCAGAAGTAGACACCTCTCCTCACAAAGAAAAGGAACTGGGTAAAGGAGCAGACAAGGTGCATTCCGCGTTGGGCCCTAACACTATTGAGATAGCTAAACACCCCAAAGGAAGTGACCTGGACAGAAGGCTGTAAGGCAGAGTTTCCCAACTTGTCCTCGCCTGTCAGACTAGGTAGGCTCTCCGAGATTTTGTCTGGTTTTTTTTTGGGGGGGGGGGGGGGTAAGGAAAATGGGATTCTGTTGCAGTCAACCCCCCCCCCCCCCCCAAACACACACACACGCAAACATACACACTTTTTGCCAGGCATCTTGTGTAATTTTAATTGAAAGTGTGCGGGGTTCCTGCCAACCTGGTCCCCAGCACCAGTTTTCTTTCCTTAAACTGTACAATTGTAACATAATTGGCACACTCTTTAGGATACATTGTCCCTAGTAAATGGTACCCCTGGTACCCAGGGCACTGGACCGAAAGAGGGTCCCTAAGGGCTGCAGTACAAATTGTGCCATCCTAGCGGATCCCTCGCCAAGCTCAGGCAAACTGTCATGTGTCTTGGTGCAAAGAAAACTGAGAAGTCGAAATGGCAAAAATCCCTGTGTGCCATGACAGCAAAACACTGAATGTGGTATAGGTAAATCAACCCCCTAAGACAGGGTGTACTATACCCATGTGAGGGCATATCAGTGAGAGTGGATATGTCCAGGTGATATCCAAGTTCACCGATCGAATTTACCAGTGCACAGGGAAGCCATGACGAGTACATGATCATGAGTTCCCCAGCTACATGATGGCTTCACTGTAGCCCAAAGTGTTTCGTACCAAACACCTTGTCTTAATAAACCCACACGGATCTTTTCTAATAAACGCATGTAGAGGGTATCTTAGAGGAGCCTCCTGAAAACCTACTGACTACCACTATGTTGACTGACTGGCTCGACCAGCCAGCCCCCTAGACAGGTTTCTGACCCCCTGAGGTGAGAGCCTTCTTTAAGCTTGATATGCACACCAGCATGGCGAACAATGGCCTGGCGAAGTGACCTGTGTGGCGAGTTGGGGTTGGAACCCAGATTAGCAAAATGATGGCTCATGCTTTGGGTCAGAACTGACATTGGAGGGCTGAGCGAGAAGGGCTCGGACGAAGTGTTGCCCTACAAACCCATGACTCCTCGGTGGTAGAATCCCTGCTGTGACCACATCACTTGCTGAGGCACTAGGAGTTCTTAGGAGGCTGTTGAGGTTTTGCAAACCACATTGAACGAGGCGGGGCACTGATGCAGGGTGCAGCAGAGGGGCGGAATAGTGGTGTCGAATGAACTGGGAAATGCCTCTGAGGTTTGCCAAGAGTGTTGGCGAACGCATAAGGGGACCCCCCCCCCCCAAAGATGCGAAGACTCGGGTGAGGTACTGCCATGTGGGACCTTGATTCCTTAACAGCAGAGCGCACTCTGCATCCTTGTCATTCGCTGAGGTCCTGGGGGCAGCGGCTGAGCAGGAGAGGGGACTGTAGGGGTGAGTGGATGGCGGTGGTGATTGCAAATGTAGACACCTCACCTTCTCCTTTCCAGAGCTGGTGCATTGGCAGCAGTTTAGCAGAGGCCAGCTGAGACTGAAGAGGCCCCTCCTGGCAGGAGCAGGGGGCCCAAGCACCTTTCTGTTGGATGTGTGCAGGGAATGAACGCCATCCCCTACCCCAGGGAAGAATTGCATGGAAGGGGCCACACAGGGGCTGGGAGGCTCTGCCATTGTGACAGGGACTGTAAAAGTAAAGCCTCCCCACGGCTGAAGGTCCGCTGGGGGCCAAACAATGCTACTGGGTCCACGGTGCCCCTTTCATACTGAGACAAACCATCACTGGTAGGATCGAATTTTATTTGTACTATTGCACAGTACTTAGCTGGTCTATAGAAGAGTGCTTTGAGACCTTTAAGGGGAGTCTAATGTGGGCCAATATTACTGAGGGACCAAGCCCACGTGGTGGCTAGGAAACCTGCTGGTGCAACCACTCACATGGAATAGAGGTAGGAGGGCTCCACCCGGCTCGGCAATAAAGGTGCTCTGGTGGAGACTGGAACGAGAGAACCAAACTGTAGGAGGCTAGCTTAGCATATAGTGTCCAACAATGGCAAGGCACTGTGCACGGAGTCCAGGCACTCCTTAGTGATGGTGTCTAGGTCCCTGAAAACCAAAACTCTCAATGGGTAGCTGTGGAGAGCAGCTAAGGCTTATCCAGGAGGGTGTAAAGCAATTGCATGTACCACTTAGTCAGTAAGCCTTTCACACAAGAAAGAACCAAACCAGGTGAGTACAAAATTACTTTATATTACTACACACTAGACACTGGAGGTATACTTAGAAAAGAAGTAGCATGGAAAAACACAAAGGGCCCCACCGAGAGGCAAAACCATACACTAAAATAGTGGAATATCTAACAGGTAACAAAATGGGACTTGTACCCTAGAATGGTGGACCCCAGGAGAAGCAAGGAACCACCTAAGGTTAGTGGCCAGAGACCCCAAGGCGCCCGGGTACAGAGTGGTTACACCAGGTCAGATGTCCATTGGACAACACAGGAAAGTCGCAGTATGGACTTTAGAGTTCTAGGACCCTTCCCAAAGGAACCTGAAGGAATCATTTGGAGGAAGGAAGAGACCGATACCTCCACAAGGGAGCCAGAGTCCAAACCACCCGAAAGTGACCAGGAGGTACAGGGGAACAATATCAACCCTGGGTGAACGTTCTTGCTGAGGTGCGGTGAGAAAAAAACAGCAGGTATAGAGACCAGGCGATGTTGTAGAAGACCAGGAACCTCTCATGAGGCGCCACACGCCGGTCGAAGAGTGCAGGACGGTCAGTGGCTGGCAGATTCACCAACAAGCCTTGGCAAACGCAAACAGTTCATGGGTGAAGATGCAGGAATGCAGACCAGCAAGGTCTGAGGGACTAACCCAGAAAGAGTAAGTCATGACCGTCCCTCAGCACAATGAAGACCCAGAAGGAATCTGTGAAGTCCCATCGAGGACTCTCTGGTAGCAGGCACAGAAGGTCACAAGGACTCCCTAGCAGCACACAGAAGAAGCTCCATGAGGCAAGAGATGAAGGCAGCACAACATGATTGGAGCTGTGCAGTGCTGGAGGGAGGTGCTGCTTGAAGATCTTCAGTGACTCCTTCACTTCACAGGAGATTCCTTCATCCTGGAATGAGGGTTGAGTCTTTGGTGACTCAGAGGAGGCACAGCCACGGAGTTTCAGATCTTGAAGAAGCACAGTGACGAAGATGCAGCAGGAATCTTCCTCCTGGGGTCAGTCTTCTCGTAGGTCCTGGCTTGAAGAACAGCAGAGTGCCAGTGCCCAGCAGCAGATGAGTTTTCGAATAAACTTTGGTAGACACGCAGTCGGTTCTAGAAGTTGTCGGGACAAATCAACGTGCCTATCCTCATGGGATCCTTAAGTAACCATAAAAAGGGGAAGAACTCTTCCGTGGCAAACCACCTATCAGAGGGGGTCAGGCACACTACTCAAATGTCCTAGCCAGTCAAAGGTTCCCAGAGGCCGGGATTCAACATGGCAGAATAAAGTGCCCACCTGAAGGAGCTCGGGAGCACCTTCCTAGGGAGGAGCTGGACAGGGGGTGGGGTCTCCCCTGTCCTTTGTGTGGTTTAGCACCAGAGTGGGAGCCAAGGGCTCTTGGACTGGGTGAAACTGGTTTATGCAAGGAGGGCACCAAATGTGCCCTGGTGATGCTCGGAAGCGGCCCCATCCTACCTAATTCTAAAGGAGAGGTGGTGCTCATCGTAACAGGAAATCCTTTGTTCAGCATCCACTGCCCGAGTTAAGCTCATCAGCAGGGGGGTAGAAGAGTATTTGAAGCCGGCAGCAGCGCAGGCTGGCAGGTAGACCCTGAAAGGCTACACAAGTAATTGGGGAGTCCTCTAAGAAGCACCCAGTACATGGCATCATGCAACTAACACTGGAATCAGAGTAGTTGCATGATTCCAAAATGTTTCATACCAAATAGACTAGGTTCAGTGTAGCCATTATGTAGCTGGACATCTCGACATGTCAATGTCCACTATATACCGTAAGATGGTTGCTCCGCATTTACAAAGCCCAAATAATAGAGTCTGGGGCTTACAGGGGTATCTCTGCTCGGGCAGGGGTACCCACACACTCAGAACTGTGCACCCTGCCTGTGGACTGAAAGGCCTACCTTAGGGGTGACTTATAGGTTTTAAGTGCAGTGACCGGGATCTAAAGGAAATCTTATATCTAAAGTAAAGAGTACATGTACACTGTTACGCGGAGTGCAATGGCATCCCTGCAGACGTTTTGCAGGGGCTCTCACAGGGTGCCAAAAAATATGATTTAGCTTTTACCAATGCCCCGGTACAATGGTACCCCAGTATGCTAATTGTGGGCTGTACAAAGTACTTACCAGCAAATTTAGAGGAGAGAGTACAGTCACTGGGGTCCTGGTTAGCAGAATCCCATTGAACTACAGTCAAAACACACTAACACCCGGCAAAAAGTTGGGGTATCTATGCCAGACGAACAAGTTACTTACCTTCGGTAACAATATATCTGTAAGAGACACAGATTGGTTATGGATTCCTCACTTTGGAATTACCCCAAGGCGTCAGACTGGATCCAGAGAATTTATCTTCAGCAGTACCCCTGCGTATCGGTAGGTGGCGTTGGTCAACTCCGCGTTCGTCGTTGGCGTCGTGGTTGCCGGAATGATGTTGTGGTATCTACTTAGACGCTGCCCCTTGCACAATGATGTCAGTTCTTTACACACAAATCCAAGCCAGTAGCACAGAGCCATGCAAGACACTGACCACTGGTGCACAAAACTAGGGCCTTGAAAGGAAGTCCCTTACCCTAGTAGTCAGTTCGCAGAACGGGGAGGATGGGTGGGCGGTGAGGAATCCATTACTAATCAATGTCTCTTACAGGTATATTGTTACAGAAGGTAAGTAATTTGTTCATCTCAAAGAGGCAATTATTTATGGATTCCTCACCATAATAAAGATACCCCAGCAATACCAACCCCGGAGGTGGGTCTGCGATCCAAGTTCACACGAGAAAGTCATGGAGAACTGAACGGCCAAAGAAGCCGTCTCTCCGGACTGGGCTGTCCAGGCAGTACTGTTTGGTAAACATGTGCAATGAAGCCTACGTAGCTGCATGGCAGATATCATGAAGGGGGACTCCACGTCGCAAAGCAGTAGTAGCTGCCGTCGCCCTGGTGGAATGGGCACGCAACTCCACTGGAGGTTCCTTTTTCGCGAAGGAATAACGGATTATGATGCAAAGACCGACCCATCGAGAGATCGTTTCTTTTTTGCACAGCTCAACCTTTCTTGGCGCCCACATAGCCAAAGAGCAGGTCATCCACCCGGAACTGTTTTGTGCGATCCAGATAGAATGAAAGCGTACGTTTTGGATCCAGGCGGTGGAGCCTCTCCTCCTCTTTAGAAGGGTGCGGGCGGGAAGAAGGTGGCATAGTGATGGTCTGTTTGAGAAGTAACAGCCTAGGCAATTGAACACAATAAATCTCCACAAGATCGAAAGATATGTAGCGATGGACTACAGCTGCTTAAAAAACATGTTTTTATTAGTTAATTAACACAAGTAAAAATGAGGGTTCATTATATCACATTAAAATAACAATAAAAAAGTTCCATAAGGTACAATTGAAAAACACAAATTAACACTTTATGAACATTAAAAATTATATTAGATGGGTGGCATGAAAGTTCGATCTCTACGCGCGTTTCGGCGGCCAGCGCCTTCTTCCTGGAGCAGCCACACAATATCTAAAGGTGAAGATATATACAGTTATATCGATTCTTACTCATAAAACATGTAACTAACTTATGCATTTTATTTAACAAAAATGAAATTAAAGAAACAATTTAGGCAGCAGCTGTAGATAAATAGAAGTGACATTAAGAATTGCATTTATCTTATCATATTTTATTGTCATTTCCTTATGAGAATTGGATTTATTTATTTCAATGCGAAGCGAGAATCGAATTTTTCTTTGGGAATGATGTCAAAAATAGGTACCAATAATGGGCAGGTGTCTGTTAATTTATCAAAAGAGTTTCCCAGTTCCAATTATTTGGCCCTGCTTTGATGTACGATATATACTGTAATTGCCACAAGAGATTAGGGGACTTGGATAAAGAGGTAACATTGGCATAGTCTGGGCCAAGAGTCTTTATAAATAAAGTTATAATATTTCAATCTGGCACAACAAAAGCCATTCGTCTTTTAGCATTGGTCTGATACTTACTAAATGGTAATATTAGCAAAAGGATGCGACAAGGGTGGAGGAATTGTAATTGTTGACACTTCAGAATATGAAGTAAATATGCTTAAAATGCTAAATGACCCAGCCTTCTACGTTCCACTCAAACTCCATTCTACAATTAATCTATCTAAAAGAATCATGTCCCTAACTAAATCTGCCCTAGAAGATGGTTTGATCAATCCTAAAGAATTCGACTACCTGAACCATAATCAAGGTAAAATTGCCTGCATTTATGGTCTACCGAAGATCCATAAGGATGCCAATAACCCCCCTTATAGACCCATAGTCTCCACAATAGGGACAGCTACTGAGCCACTCTCCAAATATGTAGACAATTACCTACGCCCTTTTGTCCCTAAAATAGAATCTTACATTCGTGACACAGGCCACATAATACAGAAGATCGAAGGAATCGCCTTCAATTCCAACAATGACTTACTGGTCACAATGGACGTAGAGTCTCTATATAGCAACATCCCTCTTATAGACGCACTGGAAACCACGAGTTGGTTTATAGACCTACATCAAATCCCTTGTCCAAAAAGATTCCTGCTTGCATGTCTTGAAATTGTACTCACAGAGAACGTCTTTGAATTTGGCAATCACTTATTTCGCCAAATAAAAGGCGTAAGCATGGGTGCTTCAGTGGCTCCATCCGTAGCTAACATTTTCATGGCATCATTTGAAAAAGAATTTGTACATAATGAAGTTGCACCTTTTTACGAGTCAATCTCCCATTGGTCCAGATATATTGACGACATCTTTTTTATCTGGACCGATGGGAGAGAAACTCTACTGGAATTCCTTGAATGGATAAATGGAGCCAACCCTAACCTTAACTTTACCTCTCATGTCAGTAACAAGAAAGTCGAATTTCTAGACATAGAAATTTTAGACAATGCTGGGACCTTGGAAGTTGATCTCCACATAAAGCCCACAGCAAGAAACACTTTACTTCACTATCAAAGCTTCCATCCGCGTACTCAGAAAAATAGTATCCCATTCTCACAGTTTCTACGCGTTAGACGCAACTGTACAAATGTAAGAGATTTCGACAAACAAGCAGCGGTAATGAGGACTAAATTTATCGAGAGAGGCTACCCCCATCGATTAATAAGAGAATCCTATAAACGAGCCCGATATTATGACAGAGACTGTCTTTTAAAAACCAAACCAACCAAACCCAGTGACCAAATAGTTTGCATTACGCGACATTCAACGATAAATGAAAAAGTAAGACATGTCATAAACTCGAATTGGCATATCCTAAACAGTAACTGTGCGAACGATGAAAAACTGTTGAAACCGATTTATGCACACAGGAGAAACAAGAACATAAAAGAGTTTATTGTTCACTCCCGATTTGCCAAGAATGCTAAAAATGACACCCTGAGTCAACGTTCAATCTTGACCAATCATCCCTTAAAAGGAACTTTCCCATGTTCTTCATGTAAATCATGTTGTAACATTCTGCCAGGTGAGGAATTCGAATATAATGGCCACAAAACGAAAGCACAGGAAATGTGGAATTGCAAAACAAACAATGTAATTTATTTTATTCAATGTCCGTGCTCTCAAGGATATGTAGGTGAGACCTCCAGAGCAATTCAAACACGCTTGAACGAACACCGTTCAGCGATAAAAACTAAGAAAACGGCATGCCCAATGGTCAAACATTTTTTAGATAAAGGTCATCATGCTGAGGATTTTAAATGGAGGATTCTAGAGAAAATCCATGTTCCAGACTCAAAAGGAGGCATGTCCATTCGAAAGAAAAGAGAAGACTTTTGGATTTTTGTTTTTAACTCATTCAGACAGGGCTTAAATAGCGAAATTCCGTGGGAACATGCAATAGTTTAATATAAAATACCCCTAGAAGCTATTAGCCGTACACGATCATGCCCCTATGAGTTACAGTCACTATACTGTACATTTGCATACTTAATTTAGACATGGAACCTTATGTACCCAGGGTTAGCATACATCCAAAACTTTGAAATATAATCAGGAGGTCACTACAAATCTGCTTAATGTGCTGCTTAGAAGTTGATATGTACTGAGACCTCTTAACATCCTTTTCCCTAATAAACAAAATGATCAATAAACAAACCCTAGAGATGTTCTATCTATATACGCTTTAATAATTTGCTGATATTTCGAAATATAAAATAAGAGGCTATTATAATCTACTCAATGTCTCACCTAAAATATGATATGACAACCAATTTTGAAGGTTACCGAATCTGTAATAATACATTTAGTAAGAGCCAACAAAAAGAAAAATTCGTCACCATCCAATTTGGAATTCATTGATTTGGGCGTTATAGATAATAAAAAAGTATTCAACCATTATTCAGATCCAAGTAGCGAATATGTTAGATAAACATTGATCAATTTAAATATAACTTGTTAGATATCTCCTTGTTTACATTTAGAAAGGAGAAAACACACCCAGATTGTGCGTGATTTCCACCAATACCGCCCTCTGTATACATCAAAGTAACCAATAGCGTGGTCGTATTGTGCGCGATTTTCACCAATACCGCCGTGTGTATACATTGAAGTAACCAATAGTGTGGGCGCGCCAAACAAACATCCAATCATGTGTGAGCTTACAAAACTCCGCTGGCCCTAACCTTAAAACTCCTCAAACTTCGCGCCTAAGAGCCGAGAAAAAAACAAATAAAGAACAGGTGCAAGTAGTCTCAGACAATCAGGTGACTACGTGAACTCTAATATAAACGCCTACCAACGAGCAGTCGATCACCATTATTTGCCGCGCTCAGCATCCGACGAGACGTACCGCCCGCCACCGGACATAGGGAGCCCTGCTAATCGTTACCAGGTAAGACTCTGACACAAAAAACCTCGAAAAATTCAGCATTAGGAAGCAGGACTAGTAAACTATACTATCCGCCATTTAATCATACCCTCCCTCTTATTGCAGGCAGGGAGATCTTTTAATCACTTGAACTCAGCACCATAGAGGATCAAGAAACCTTTTTCTGAAACCGGTAAAGAGAAGCACCTACATTTTAAGTAAGACCTGTGGTCATATTAGAAGAGACCGTACTTATATAAAATAATTAAGAGATAGCGGTTCGTTGAATATATGCTTGATATGTTTCCTCTAAAGGGCTCATGACGGTATCACAAAGGAAAGAATAGACCGAGAAACCACAAGTCAAATCGACCATTCTTAGAGAAACGAATAGAATACAATGGGTAAGAATAACATAGCCACCATGAGTAATGCAGAACCCCAACCGTCCTATGTATCGTAAATGTCTTTGAACTTTTGAATCAAGAGAAGCATAAACAAATAGATATTAAACATCCCTTTACCTCTCTCCTCCCCGCCAGAACAAAGATCCTAAATTTAGATCATCAAGGACAATCCTTACCAAGCACCTACCTACGCTAAAGGGTTCCGGTTGGCGGGCGTAGATTCCTATAAACCTATACAATCAGGTAACAACAGTGACAACTGGTACTATTGATTAAAGAAATGGACAGCTATCCCTGTACACTAATAAGTACTTATGTTACTGTACCTATTTTTATCCTTAGTCGTATCATAACCGACATCGAAAGGATTCCAAAAAGAAAGAATCTGAATATCTATTTTTAAAACAACTATCTTCTGCTAACCTTCTGCTAATATTACCATTTAGTAAGTATCAGACCAATGCTAAAAGACGAATGGCTTTTGTTGTGCCAGATTGAAATATTATAACTTTATTTATAAAGACTCTTGGCCCAGACTATGCCAATGTTACCTCTTTATCCAAGTCCCCTAATCTCTTGTGGCAATTACAGTATATATCGTACATCAAAGCAGGGCCAAATAATTGGAACTGGGAAACTCTTTTGATAAATTAACAGACACCTGCCCATTATTGGTACCTATTTTTGACATCATTCCCAAAGAAAAATTCGATTCTCGCTTCGCATTGAAATAAATAAATCCAATTCTCATAAGGAAATGACAATAAAATATGATAAGATAAATGCAATTCTTAATGTCACTTCTATTTATCTACAGCTGCTGCCTAAATTGTTTCTTTAATTTCATTTTTGTTAAATAAAATGCATAACAGTTAGTTACATGTTTTATGAGTAAGAATCGATATAACTGTATATATCTTCACCTTTAGATATTGTGTGGCTGCTCCAGGAAGAAGGCGCTGGCCGCCGAAACGCGCGTAGAGATCGAACTTTCATGCCACCCATCTAATATAATTTTTAATGTTCATAAAGTGTTAATTTGTGTTTTTCAATTGTACCTTATGGAACTTTTTTATTGTTATTTTAATGTGATATAATGAACCCTCATTTTTACTTGTGTTAATTAACTAATAAAAACATGTTTTTTAAGCAGCTGTAGTCCATCGCTACATATCTTTCGATCTTGTGGAGATTTATTGTGTTCAATTGCCTAGGCTGTTACTTCTCAAATAGCTCCTTTTCCCTGACCTAGGAATTACGAATTCGTCTATTCAGGGGGTCCTTGTTACATACGCAATAGTGATGGTCTGTACTATGTGGAAAGAGGTAACCCCTTTGGGAAGGAAGGAATGCCAAGTGCGAAGGGCCTTTGGGAAGGAAGGAATGCCAAGTGCGAAGGGCAACTATGTCTGGATGAACAGCCAGGAAGGGAGGTTTTGAAGAAAGAGCCTGAAGCTCACTCACCCTGCAAGCAGAAGTGATGGCGACCATAAAGGCAGTTTTAAGTCTCAAAAGGCTGAGAGGACAGTTATGTAGCAGCTCGAAAGGAGCACACATAAGGTAGGTCAGAACCAGATTCAAGTCCCACTGGGGCATTACGAAAGGAATTGTAGGAAACAAGTGAGTAATGCCCTTAAGGAAGTAATTTACAATAGGGGACTTGAAAAGAGAAGGCTCATCAGGAAGCCGAAGAAAGGCTGAAATGGCGGAAAGATAGCCTTTGAGAGTGCCCAGAGCAGAGCCCTGCTGAGCCAGAGAAAGAATGAAGAGAAGAACCTCTGAAAGGGGAGCAGAAAGGGGATCCATAGCCTTTGCTGCGAATCATGCCACAAATGCGTTCGATCTACAGACGCATACCGTTTTGGCGGAGGGACGCCTGGCTGCCAAGATAACGTTACAGACTCCGGGAGGTAGGTCGAAAGCTGTCAACTGTCACCGCTCAATCACCACACAAGGAGATGGAGGCTGGACAGGTTTCGATGAAGGACCGTCTCCTGTTGCTATGACAGAAGATCCTCCCTAAGGGGCAGTCTGGGGGAGGATCGGAGGATTAGTACCATTTGTAAGAGCCTGGGTGACTTGGGCCCGGTCACACTTGATGATCTTCAGCACTCTGGGTTGAAGTGGTATATGCGGAAAGGAGTATAGAAGACCGCAACTCCACTCGCGATAAAAAGTGTCGCCGAGCGAGTGCCACAAATTGCAATGCTCAGAACTGCTGACATTGCGAGTTCTCTTTGGTGGTGAATAGTTCTAACCAAGGCTCTCCCTACCGCTGAAAGAGACCTTGCACCACCTCAGAGTGAAGATGCTATTCGTGATCCATCATGCACTGGAGGCTGAGCTCGTCCGCCCTAGCGTTCAGAGAACCTGCCAGGTGTTGAACCACTAGGGACATGCCCTGATGTTCCAGCCATTTCCAGAGATATAGTGCCCCTGACATAGGGCCTACTACCCCACCCGCACTGTTTTTTGCAGTAACACATGGCTGTGGTATTGTCCATGAACACCTGCACTACCCTCCTTCGACAGAAGGAAGGGATGGCTGCAGAAGGTTGATGTGGATCCTGGACTCCGCAGGAGACCAGAGGCCTCTGCTCTCTGCCTCTCCAATGTGGCCGCCCCACCCCAGAAGTGATGCATTTGTCATCATTATGAACTCTGGCTGGGGAAGGGAGGGGAATTGCCATTGACCCAATCCTGGTTTGTTAGCCACTACTGCAATTGATATGCAGTGCCCTCCGAGACCTGGACGCAATCAGAAAGATTTCCCTGATGCTGTGCCCACTTCAGGTCCCACTGCAGAGCCTGCATATGCCACCTGGCATAGTCCACCAGAAGGAACAGATGGCCATGAGGCCCAATAGCCTCAGGGTCTATCTGACCTAAACCTGGGATAGAGGCTGACAGATCGGAATCATAGCCCGAATATACCGGACTCGCTGCTAAAGAGGTTAAGCCCGAAACCGCGTTGAGTCCAGAACCACTCCAATGAAAAGGAGATTCTGAGAGGGAATCAGGTGTGACTTCGGCACGTTGATGGTGAACCCCAGCGAATGCGGGTCGGCTGTAGTCTGGAGGTGGGAGACGACAGCCTGGGGCGATCCAGCCTTCAACCGGCAGTCATCTAGATAGGGGAAGACTGGAACCCCTGATCTGTGCAGATGAGCTGCGACCACCTCTATCACCTTCGTAAACACGGAGGGGCGCTGTTATGGCCAAAGGGGAGCACGGTAATCTGAAAGTGCTCATGGCCTCCCATAAACCATAGTTAAAACCGATGGACCAGCAGGACGGGGTATGTGCAAATAAGCATCATGCAAGTCCACCGCTACCATCCCAGGGTCGAGGGCAGACAGGACCTGAGCCAGGGTCAACATTTTTAACTTCTCCTTCCAGAGGAAGTGGTTGATGTTCCTGAGATCCAGGATAGGAGGGAGGTCCTTGTCCTTCTTGAGCACAATAAAGTAGTGTGAATAACAACCATGACCAACTTCTGGGGCAGGAACTTGCTCAATGGCTCCCTTGGTCAAGAACCCTGAGACTTCCTGTTGGAAAAGGGCCAGGTGATCCTCCGACATGCAATGGAATTGAGGTGGCATGGGTGGAGGGGTAGTCTCGAAGGGGAGGGAGTAGCCCCTTTGGACTATCTGCAAAACCCACCTGTCCGATGTGATGTTGAGCCGGTGGGGGAGGTGGCCGTGAATCCTGCCGCCCACTGGGGATTGGTGGCCCTGAAAGGTCGGACTAGGAGGGCTTGGAGGCTGATGCAAAGGGGGCACTGGAGGACTGGTCCGCCGCTGGCCCCCAGACCCATGACGGTGGGTCCCACGTCCCCGGCCGTGCAGAGGCTAGACAGCTTGCGAGGGCCTGTGGCTCTGGGTGGGACGTGGTGGGGCACCCCTTCCGTAGCCTTGAAAGGGGCGAAAAGCAGACTGCACAGGGCGAGAGGTGGAAGCGAGGCCCCAGGATCTGGCCATAGCCCTGGAGTCCTTGACGCGCTTGGGCACGTTGTCTGCTTTGTCGTTGAACAGGCGACGGCCATCAAAGGACATGTCCAAAAGTGTAGCTTGGACATCCAGTGGACCTCAGCAAGGCGTAGTGTCAAAGGGCTGCTGATGTTCAAATTGTCAGTGAGAGACTCATTGAATGGCAGCAGGGGCTCCGAAGAGGCCGATGCCGGTTGAAGCACCTTGGTCAGGAGGTTAGTCCTAACCGCCACAGTAGGAAGCTCGAGGTTTTAGGCCTCAGCCACCCTACGCAAAACCACTGCGTATGATGCACCTTCCTCCGTAGCCTCGTAGTGGGAGAAAGCATGCCAAGGTGTGGCGAGGTGTCCAGACCACTGGCCTCACCCAACTCCTCTGTCCAGTCCGGTTCTTCCAACTGGTCTACTAGACGATCCACAGACCCCTCCCAGTCCTCCTCACCCTCCTCTGGTAGCCAATCAGGGGGATAGGTAACACCAGGGGAGAACAGGAGTACAAAAGTACTGGTCGGTGACGGTCCCAAAGTCGGTCCGGCTCCATGTCCACATTGAGGGGGAGGATGGGGCCGACGTCGGCTGGGGACACAACCAGCGTCGGAGGGGGCGCCAATGGATTTGGTGCCGAAGGAGGTGTCACAAGGGCAACCAGCGCCAATCCAGATCCAGGCCTGAATCCCTGGGGGCCATGCGGCGCTGAAGCCGCCGGCATCGAAGTCCTAGAGCCCCCAGCCGAGTCCGCGGGGCCCTAAGGTGCACCTACGGAGTCAGGCTTCCCAAAAATAGAAAGGAGGGCTTTGTAAAAACTACTAAGTTGGGCAGGGAAAGGGATGGAGGCTCAGAGCCAACCCAACAGGCTTTTGGGACCGCACCCGCAAAGACTTCGGGCTATGGCCCGGCAGTCGGAGACCCAGGGGCACACAAGATGGGGGTCCATCACCGACCTAAACTTGTGACAGGAGTCACAAGATTTGAAGCCGGTCCACCGAGATGACATTCCTGTGCACCAGGAGTCGCCACGACAAAAAGTCGCAAAAATAGAGTCAAAACGTGACTCGAGGTACTGCTCTTTCCAGATCTGCGCTGTCTGGAAAAAGAAAGAACTGATGTCAGCGCGCAAGGGCAGCATCTAAGTAGATAGTGCAACGTCATTCCAGCGACCACAACGTCAAAGACTAACGCGGAGTCGACTGACGCCACCTATCGACGTGCAGGGGTACTGCAGAAGAAAAATTCTCCAGATCCAGTCTGACGCCTGGGGGTAATTCTAAGGTGAGGAATCCATTACTTATTATCTCTTTCAGATATTCCCATACGCCTAAGTATCTAGCAATTCATGTGCCCTGTGAATGGGATGGGCATCAGTCTTAGTGACTGCATTGAGACCTCTGTAGTCTACACAAAACATCATCTCTCTCTCTTTCAGCCCTAGAATAAGGTTTTGGTACAAGGACTACTGAACTAGCCCAAGGGTTGTCTGAAGACTCGATGGCCCCCAACTCCAGCATCTTCTGGACCTCTGTCCTGATGCAATCCCTGATATGGTCAGACTGTCTGTAGACTTTAGATTTGACAGGCATGCTGTCACCTGTGTCCAGCTCATGTGCACCATAGGTAGTCTGACTGTGTGTCAAGGAGAAAAGTTCAGGGAATTAACAAACTGTCTGCAGTCGATTTGTTGTTGTAGAGAAAGGCTGTCTGACAAAACTACTACTTCAACTCAACCATCAACTGGATTGTGTGAGAGGAGGTCAGGGAGAGGGTCCCTCTCCTCCTCCTGTCCCTCATCAGTAGCAATGAGCAAGCTAATTTCACCTCTGTCAAATTAACGCGTTAAGCGGTTCACAAGAAGCACCCTGTGGGGGCTTCTAGAAGTACCTAGGTCTACCATGTAGGTGATCTCAGCTCTCTTTTCCAGGATGGTATAGGAGCCACTCCACTTGTCTTGGGAGGGCTCTTGGAGCCACAGGCTGCAAGACCCATACCTCCTGCCCTGGCTGGTAAACAGTCAGAACATCCTTTTGGTCATGCAATACATTCTGATGTTCTTGGCTGGCCTCCAGGTTTTTGCTGGCCCTCATGTACTCAGCCATGCATGAGCGCAGGCCTAGCACATAATTCACAATGTCTTGCAAAGGAGGTTTGAGAGGCTGTCCACAGCCCTCCTTCACTAGACTAGAGCAAGGGGACCACAAACTCATAGTCCAAGCAGAAGTTCAAAGTGATTGCACCGTACTCCCTTCTGTGGAACATCCCTGTAGGAAAATAGAATGCAAGATAATAGGACATCCCATCGCCTCCTGAGCTTGTTGACTGACCAATAATAATGCCTTTCAGGGTTTTGTTGAACCTTCCAACTAACCTATTGCATTGTGGATGGTAAGTTGCAGAAAATGTGTAATTTAATCCACACTCTGTCAACAGTGTTGTCAGGTAGCCAGACATGAAATTTGCACCACTGTCTGACACCACCTCCTTAGGAAAGCCCACTATGACAAATATTCAGAGGAGGGCATGGCCACTGCAGGAGCTACAGCGGATCTAAGGGGAATAGCTTCTGGTAGCATAGCCCACCACCAGGATAGAACTGCTCCCAGATGTTGTAAGAGGGTTTAAGGGACCATTAATGTCAATCCCTACTCTTTCAAAGGGAACCCTAACCACTGGTAGTGGGATTAAGGGGGGCTTTTAAGTGCCACATGTCTTGCCATTGCCTTGACCGGTGACACAGGAGCAACTAAACTCCTTTGTGTCTTCAGACATATGGGGCCAGGGAAAGTATGGGGCAAAACTGTCCCAGGTCTTACTTTGCACAGCAAGGGGTATGTCATGTGCAAGGTTCAAGAGGAACGCCCTAAAATTCTGAGGAAGAACCAACCGCAACCAACCTCCTGGTGGCACCAGGCTTGGGGTCCTTAGCCTCGGAAGAAAGGAGCCCATCTTTCCAATAGACCTAGTGGATCCCACTGACATCCCCTGCTTCTGCAGCAGCTTGCTGCCTGAGGCTCTAAAGAGAGGGGCATGCTTTCTGCTTCAGGCTCATTTCCTACCGGGAGGATTCCCCTGCTCTCAGTATCTCTGCCAGGTCAGGCCCAAGCTCTTCTGGAGCAGTTCCCCCACAAGAGGCAAGATCAGCTTCCTTATAAGAATTATCCTCACATGAAACCTGCAGAAAGGATAGCTTTTTACCCTTCCTACCTCCAGGAACCTAACGGCACTATACCTATACCCTTGAGTCTGGCTAGATACTACAGTAGTGGACATGTTGCTAGTGTAGTATAGTGTACCCTAGTCTAGCAATCTAGACTTCCAAAGGTTTGTAGAAAGGGCTATGCTACTTTGGCAAGGATATCTGGGGGACTATTGGCTACGCCGGTTTCTTTGATGTAGGCAGGTCTTTAGGCCTGGGGCCAAAGCAGTAGGTGTCCTGTTCTTCTTGGGTCAGCACAGCTTTTTGGTCCTTCTTTCTTCCCCGAATCTGAAGAGGCAAGGTTGTCCATTATTACTAAATTTAGGTGTGTTACAGGCGTGTGCAGGTGGGATCAAGGTTTCCCTTCCTTGGGGTGTGAACAAACCCTAATATGTCAACCTCCAATGGGGGGGGACATGAGTCTCTTCCTGACTGGTTGGGTCCCCTCATCCCCAAGACTAAGGGGACCGAGATGTGTGCTTCGCCTCGATTGGCAAAGGTGGGCACACCTCTCCTGACCCTTTTGTGCCCAGGAGACGCTGTGGGGAACTGTTTGCTGTTGTGCCGCCTCTCCCTACCTGCCACTGCTCGCCGCTCCCACTCCGCGGGAGCCGCTTCGTGGGAGGACCCACCAACATCGCTTGCTGCCTGGCCGCCGCGTTCTTGTTGCACCATCATCCGTGAGGCTGAGAGAGGCTGCAGGGGAGTAGCGCGGCAGGGACTCACTATCCCAGGAGTCCCTGCTTGACCACGCAACATCCGGTCAGCGCCCCCCTGCGTGCCCCGCCCACATCAACAAGCCGGTAAAAAGGGAAATTGGAGTGCGGTCAGGTGTGACCCTTTTGTGCCCAGGAGACGCTGTGGGGAACTGTTTGCTGTTGTGCCGCCTCTCCCTACCTGCCACTGCTCGCCGCTCCCGCTCCGCGGGAGCCGCTTCGTGGGAGGACCCACCAACATCGCTTGCTGCCTGGCCGCCGCGTTCTTGTTGCACCATCATCCGTGAGGCTGAGAGAGGCTGCAGGGGAGTAGCGCGGTAGGGACTCACTATCCCAGGAGTCCCTGCTTGACCACGCAACATCCGGTCAGCGCCCCCCTGCGTGCCCCGCCCACCATCGCCCTACACGTATATTAACAGGCACGGCTCGCCTTGCGGGACGCGAGCGGGACGCCCGGGGCGAAGCCCGGGCAAAGGGCGGGCCGTCTGTGGCCGTCCGGGGCCAGTAGGGGCCGGGACGGGCCACCCCCCTAATATATACTGAATGGTAATTTAAGTTATCATTTTACTGGGTTTTGTAGCACCGATACTTATCCACTGTTTTGCAAGCCCTACATGTCTGCCTATTCTCCAATGGCTACTCGCTCAGGCAGAAGTTCAAGGCGAGGAGGAAACTCCATGATAGGTACCATGGACAACTTTATAACTTGCGCTGTTTCTGTCGTTGAAAAGGAAATCATCATGGCAGAACGTAGATTATCACGGGAACACCTCGCTAATAAGCGTTCTTCTTTAGGATCATTAGCAAAGGCCAAATCTCCTACGAATATTAACATGGCAGAACCTTTGATTTCAGTAACTCCTAGCCATATGCAGCCTTGCGTGATAGACTCGGAAATCGACAATGGTTCATCTGAAATAATTCCTGACCAGACAACAACATGCAGAGCCCCAGATGAGGTTAACACGAGAACCCGACCAGCCACCTCAGTAACTGATCAATCATCCTTGCCAGTAATATTGATACATGAGGCTCCAGCAGGACAAGCTCTATTATCCCCCCTGCCTAAGGCACACTGTGTCACAGGAAAAAGGAAGAGACCGGTCACTCCTCGAAAGGCTTATAGACTGAAGGCCCTTAAGAGAATACGAAGAAACTATATGCACAGGGGCTATATTCGTAAATCCCCAGAGACGGAGTCTATGCCTACAGAGATAGAAGCAAGTGAGAAAGAAGAGGGCGATCTTGTAAACGGTTTAGCCCGCCAAAAGCATGGCAACGATCTGGCAATTTGCCCAAAAGACCCTCCTGCAGCTATTCCTTTGATTGAACAAATCCAATTGCTTATGACAACACTGTTACTACCTGTAACTAAAAGACTAAAAGGGCTCTCGGAACGCTTGGACAAATTTGAGCAAAGCTCATTGGACAATTTCTTTGCCTTAAAAACATTGGTAAAACTTCACTCTAAGATTTGAGCTGATACCATAAGGGGAGAACTCAGCCCTGTGGTTTCTAAACCATCACAACAAACACAACCATCTAGCAAAGACAAGGCGACAGATCAGAATAGGGTTAATGTTGTATCCCAAGCAGTCATCAAAAATAAAGTGGAAGGTTCCCCTGGTTTACTTTGTACACAGGTTGGGGGATTATGCTATATTTAAAAACAGTGGGCCTGTGTTTTTGGAACAAGACTCAGTTAGAGTCCAGAGTCATATATTGGAACTTACCAATACCTGCACAGAACCTACTTTTTACCCGGATGACGCGGAACACAGAGGAGCAGGGAGGCCGACTTGCAAGAGACCGGTTTTATTAAACAAAACCACGCAAAAGAGCGCTAAATGAAAAAAGCTGCTTGATCAAAAAGACAAAAAGGAGTGATACAACTGTCTAATTTGAATCTGAGAGATCTGGTGGCTCCTCCGGGGTTCTTTACCGTGCACCTTTACTGATATCAGCCATTGAGCAAGAGTGAAGGCACTGACGACCTTTATTGAAAAGTGGAAGTCTCTCTTAAGATAGAAAAGAGAAAATTAACAGATTATTTATGAAACTGTCAAAGTTGTCCTGAAGAAGGTGTACATACTTGGAAATTGCACCGAAACGCAGCGTCAACCTTTTTGTACTTTGACCTTTTTATGGTTTTTACTGTTTTTAATTTAGAGTGTAACCCCTAGTGGGAGGTATTTTAATAAATTTTTGTTATCACTTTCAATTTTTCTGGTGTGCTTACCTGCTCTACCTGTTCAAATATAGATGTCTATTTTTCATCAAAGTATATCATTTTCACTTGGGATGGTGTTTGGTGGATAAGCTTCTCTACACGCTATAGAGTGGCTATTAGTTTTAAGACCTGAATGAAAGTAGGTTCTGTGCAGGTATTGGTAAGTTCCAATATATGACTCTGGACTCTAACTGAGTCTTGTTCCAAAAACACAGGCCCACTGTTTTTAAGTATCCCAAGCAGTACCACTGAAGGCACAACCAATTAACGGAGGCACACAATTGGTTGTCCCACCAAAACCGGCGCCTCGTAAAGGAAAACCGGCACCTACCATAACTATCTCTCAAACCTTGGTGCCACCAAAGCCTATTGATGGGATAGTTACCCCTGTTTGTATAACCAGCAATGGCCCCAATAATAATGTTTCACTTATTAACCGTAACATAGGCAATTTAGTGCCTAAAAAAGTTCCAAATGCAGATCTCCCTCCGGGGTGCCAACCGTATGTGGTAGTGCTCACTGGCGTCCCCCCTCTAAAACCCAACAAAAGGGAGTCTTACGACGAACTGAAAAATAAGACACTTTATCGGCTGAGGGAAAATAGACCTCTCCCACACACCACCAACTGCCAGGTTATACAAGTTCGAAGAGTTAGCTGGTTGGGAACTAGACCAAAAGACATAATAGGGGACTGCATATTGGTTAATTTTAAAGATCCCTCAGTAGCACAACTTGTGTACAGCCAGAATCAACGGAGAGGCCAACTAGGAATCGGAACTTGTGATCTTAGTTATTTCTATCCAAATCAATGTACACATGTCAACAGAGATTTGCCTTGGTTGGGGTCGATGAACAACAGATATTCGTTTTTTGATCCCGTAACTCCTGTAAACAGAATGTATCCACTGAACACGGACACGGATACAAAGTGGTCATGGTGGGGGCAATGACAAGAAAAAGAGTGCACAAACTATGGAAGCGCCTCCCCCAAGTTCAGTGACCATTTAAAGGATCCGTGTGTTGGACTAAGTCCAGGCACTAGTGAAATGCTCCCTGTGACCGACATATCAAAAACTACACGGATTGAAATGTTGCCTGAAAGTGTTATCAGAGCCCAACAGGAGAAGGATGTTGATGTTACTTGTACTGCACAGGATCAAAACACGACATTATTGATATATGACGAGCCTCAAGAAATGGTACCTGGTGGAGAGTTTTTAGATGGTCCGAATGAGGAGGAAACAACAAATGTATATAACATGCCCCCCCGGTGACCCAGTGCAATGCCCTATAAAACAAGATATAAAAATCCTGTCTTGGAACATTGCAGGATTGGCTAGGAATCTTTGTGACAGGAATTGGAGCTCTTTCCTGGAGGAGCACGATATCATACTCTTACAGGAAACATGGGCAATCAATGCGGTCCATAGACTTAGTTACAAAACATTTCATTGTGGGGCAATTGCATCTGTAAGAGGCAGACCCTCAGGGGGTTTATTGATTTGGACAAGAATATCCTTGAATGTTGTTGTCTCACCCTTGTTCATTGATTCTAATGATTTGCTTGGAGTAAAAATAACTACAGCTAATACGGGGGATATTTACTTGATAAATATCTACAACAGACCTAACCCCCAAAATAAGGAATCAATGCTTATAGAACAATTGAGCTCGTATTTGTGCAAACTAGAGGGAAACTCCAAAATTATTATAGGTGGGGTTTTTAACTGCCAATTCGAGCCTGTGCAGGGGCTTGATAACTTAATGGAAAATGAAGATAGGGCTAATAACATCCCTTCCCTAGATAGCCTCAAACTAGCCAAAAGCACGGTGGCAGCTATGCAGATCTTTGAATTGACTATATCAAACGATTTAAGGGCATGTAACGGTCGGTTAGACCCTGATAAACCTGCAAATTATACGTACAGTAAGGGGACCTGTAAATCATTAATTGATTTTATTTTGATTACATCAAATTTGTGGCATCTGTTAGCCTTTAAGGTCGTGGAAAGACCAGAAAGTGACCATTTCCCCTTGCAATTGGGGCTACCTTCTGACCCATTCTTAATACCTGATGGCGTAACCGAATCTACCAGAGAGGTGGGAGAGGTTGAGGTATCTAATAACAGAAGAGCGGTAAAGTGGCCACACATATTAGCAAAAAAAGATACACTTATGGGTATTTATAATACATTTGTGGACATTATTCCTTTATATGATAATTTGACCGTGGGTTCTTACGAAGTTCTTAATATGCACCAACATTTAGTTGAGGCACTAACTCCCCTCCTGAGTAAAACATGTTGTAATAAGAAAGCTAGTACAAGAAGGCAACTAGAACTAGAGACACCGTGGTATAATAAGCAGTGTCGCCTAGCAAAAAGTAACCTAATTAATGCCGTGAAATCTAAAGATCAGGAAAGGATAAGAGAGTGTAGACACGATTATAAAAGACTACTCTATAGCGCCAAAAAGGAATGGGATGACTCGATCTGGGAAGATCTTCTAAATGCTGCTAGGAAGCATGATCAAAGTACCTTTTGGAGCTTGATAACAAAAAACAACAAAACGGGAAGCTCCAATAGGGATTTCTTCCTGGATGAAAAAACTTGGTATGATCATTTTGTCAAACTATATGACTTGGCAGGGGGGTCCCCAGACCTAAACAACCAAGAACTTCCCTTATCGTGTAGTAGTCCTATCAAATTTAGTATTGAAGAGACTCTGAACGCTATAAAGGCAATTAAGGCGGGCAAAGCCCCAGGCCCAGATAAATTACCAGGGGACCTATTTACCCATAACACCGAAGTATGGTGCCCCTATATAAACTTCTTGTGCAATTCCATTTTCCTGGGAACCCCGATTCCTGAGACATGGAAGGAAGCGGAAATAGTCACCATATATAAAAAAGGGGACCGCTATAATCCAGGTAATTACAGACCGATAAGTTTAATTGATATTTTACAAAAAATCTTTGCCAGGCACATTTTAAACAGACTCTTAGATTGGATAGAGGAAGCCAAAATCCTCTCAAAATATCAAGCAGGCTTTAGAATCAAGACAAGCACCGTAGACCAAGTGTATAGGTTCATGTGTATTTGCTGGAAATATGTTCAAATTAAGAAATGTAGCCTATATGTTGCTTTCATGGATTTACGCTCAGCGTTTGACCTTGTCCCCCGTTCCCTATTATGGGATACCCTAAGGAAAATGGGCGTCCCGGTTGAATTGCTGTCTAACCTCATAAAACTCCACACTGATAATTTTGCAAAAGTAAGGTGGGGAAGAAATGGCGAACTCACTCAAGCAATACCGGTCAAAAGGGGGGTGCGACAAGGGTGTGTGCTGGCCCCGACCCTTTTCTCTTTATTTGTAAACGATATCCCCCCCTATTTGGCACAATGCAACCACGATTCCCCGAAATTATGTAATGAGGTAATTACAGCATTGTTATTTGCGGATGACACCATTTTAATATCACAAACACCTAAGGGATTACAAAACTTAATAAATCAATTCAATAGTTATTGTGTGTTAAAGGGGTTAGAAATCAATTTTCTCAAAACTAAGTATATGGCCATTAATCCACCAAAAACCTTTAAGAAGAACTTGGCATTAAATAATACTAAGCTAGAGTATGTGGAATTTTTTGATTACCTTGGCATCAGGCTTGATCATAAATTATCTTGGAAAAAACTATTAGAAAAAAGTAGGCTGACGCTTAAACACAACTCTCTACCAATTTTAAAAATTCATGGAGGGAGTACTTCAAAAGCAATAACACCTGCGATTGAAGTGTTCAAAGCAAAAGCACAATCTGCAGCCCTGTATGGGGCAGAGATTTGGGGGCCTTATTCAAATAAGTTATTTGATATTGACGAGAACGCGTTCTTTAGGCGCCTACTAAGACTACCACAAAGAACGCCCTTAGTACCTGTTTACCTAGATATCAATTTAAAACGCACAGATCTTTTATGTTGGCTGAGGCCACTACTTTATTGGGTGAGATTGTGGTCTACCCCTGAACTCGCTGACTATAGAGCTGGTTTATTGGAAATTAGGGAACTGGACACGTTTAATTCAATCAAGTGGTTAAAACATACATCCAGTTGGCTTACAAAAATTGGTCTCTCACATTTTTGGAAAAATCCAATTGTATTGCAAACTAATTCTAAAGAACAGGTAAAAACTGCTTATTGGTATTACATGACCAGCAGAGTATACGAACTTGCCACTGGCTCGTTGACACAAAAGTTTTTGCAATTTAAGGATACTCCCATATTTGAACAATTTATGGATGAAGTTGAACCACCATTGGCTAAAACCGTATATCTTCAATATAGATATGGAGTTTTACAGATAAATGCGAATACCAGCCGGTGGGGTAACTTTAAGGGGACTGACTCATATTGTAAGCTGTGCGAATTGATGCAAAGGGAGGATGAGGCCCACATTCTCTTCTTTTGTCCTCTTTACAAAATACAACGTATGAAATGGATTAAGCCTCTTTGTAAAAATCTGGGCATAAGATCGTTTAGTGAGGCTGAAAGACTACTCAGATCCTCAACTTCTCAGCTGATAACCTTTGGAGTCAGTAGGTATCTCTATAGCGTCTGCTTGATTAGGAAGAAACATGGACTAAAAATATAGTATTTTAACATTTTATACTGGCATTTTTATCTACTTATATCGTGTTTATAATCCTTTTTAATACTCTGCCTTGTAATCAATTTTATCTGGAAGATTATTATAAATTGTATGTTAAACTATAAAACAAATCAACGTATCCTCGTGCAAATTGTAAATGGATTGTGATGTTGTCTGGGACTCGACCTATGTATCAACTGTATTCTTTTTCTGTTATTTTTTGAATCTGATATCTGTTTTTAAGAAATTATGTCTATGGAAGTATTTTTAAATTGTTGGCTTTATGACAAAAATGTCGAATAAAAGCTTTACAACAACAACACCTCTCCTCCTAGCTCAGTTTCCCCGCTGATTCTCTCTGCACCAAAAATATGCAGTCTGCAATGGCAGTGAGTGGGTGTAAAGGTACAGGACCTCTACGGGTGGCACAATAGGAGCTGCAGTCCTTAGAGGGCTTACCTGCTCACAATGCCCTTGGTACCCATGGTACCTTTCACAAGGGGCTTACCTGTGGCCAGAGATGTGCCAATTGTGGGTGCAGAGGAACAGTTTTGGGAAAGAACACAGGCCCTGTGAACCTCATTGCCAGGGGCCCAGGGAACACCAGGTAAAAAGTGCATCATGTGTCAGGCAAAAAGTATGGAGTAACCATGCAAAAAGGGGCGCTTTCCTACAGCCCCCCCAGCACATGGTATCATGCAACTAACACTAGAAGCGGTGTAGTTGCATTATTCAAACATGTTTGATACTAAACATGACTGAGCTTGGGGTAGCTATTATGTAGCTGGACACCCGGACATACCAGTGTTCACTACATACCTTAAGATGGATGCCCCACAATTACAAAGTCCAGAGAATGGAATCTGGGGTTTGGAGGGTTCATCTGCTTATTCAGTGGAACCCAGCCACTTGGATCTGTGCACCCTGCCCTTGGACTGAAGGGACTACCTTAGGGGTGACTTATAGGTTTCAAGTGTAATGACTGGGATAAAAGGGAAACACAGAGTTCAATAGCATCTCTGTCAACACAGTTTGCATTGGCTCACATGTGTGGTATAATACATGCTTCAGCACGTGGGGCCCCCCTGGTGTACCAACAACCTGGGTACCTCAGTGCCACATATCAGGGGCTTATAGTGGTACCCTAGTATGCCAATTGTGGGGTGTAAGGATTATGGTACTTACTCAGTAAGCATCTGTTCTTGACATGTAGAGCTGTAGATCCATATACTCTTGCCACCTAGTGTTGGGTCCAGATGTTTGCAATTTGTTTTAATTCAAAGTTGTCTTTCCCAGTCACAAAGTAAGGAAACTCCTCTGTTCGGTGATAGTGCGCAGGGGCATCGACTTCATGGTTAATTGTTTTCCCGCAAAAGGGTGAGAATGGAGTAAATGAGTGTACTACAGAGATGTCGATGCGTATGTACTCTAAATGATGAAAACTGCAACAGCTACAGGTTCCAGGGAGGTGGAAAGGCGCCAGTGAATCTATAGCTCTACATGCCAAGAACAGATGCTCACTGGGTAAGTAGCATAACCTGTTCAAGGTATGTGTGCTGTAGATACACATGCTTTGCATACACTATATTGCAGTGTTCTCTTAAAGTGGTGGCTAACCAGTAGACGTTGCAGCTGTTTGAAAAAGTGTATTTAGCACTGCTTGCCCTACATTGGCTTGTTGACGTGCTTCAAACAAAGAAGGGTACGAAGTATCTGGGTGAGCAAAGGAGGGGGGGGAATTCCTCCTTTCGGCACTAGGGCTCTCACACACCCAGTAAGCTAAGTGTCATACTTCATCATATGGGCCTGCTCCTCGTTGGGCCGGCGCTGCAATGCCCAACAGGCACCTTTAAAGGGGCTACAGAGCAGCGGATCGGGTAGGTCGTTATGCGGGTTCCATACAAGGAACTTTGACACCACTTTGTGGGTGTACTACTTTAGATGGTTTCACCCTAGTTCCGAAAGGAGGAATTCCCCCCTCCTTTGCTGACCCCCTGTAACACGTTGCCAGACATCACCAGCTACGGCATTTTAATGGTGACCAATATTTCACCCAGGAACATCGTACCCTTTTTTGTTTGAAATGCGTCTAGGGCATGTACGCTGGACCTCTTAAAAGCCCATTATTGTTCCCTCCCCTTAATAACACGTGTTGACGTGCTAACACATCCACACAGTAGTGTTTGGCAAATGTATGTAGTGTGGGCCATGTTCCTGCCTTACAGATGTCAGCTATAGGGATGTTACCTAAAAAGGCCATAGAAGCTCCTGTTTTACGAGTGGAATGTGGTCTAGGAAGTATAGATACAGTTGTTTTTTTTACTTTAACATAGCAGGTTTGAATGCATTTAACAATCCATCTAGGAATTCTAGATTTAGAGATTGGATTGCCTTTGTGAGGTGTAGCAAATGCAACAAACAGTTGTTTTGTTTTATGAAAATCCTTTGTTCTTTCAATATAGTACAATAACGATCTTCTGACATCAAGAATATGAAGAGCTCTTTCTGCTAAGGAATCAGGTTCAGGAAAGAACACAGGTAACTAAACTGATTGGTTGATATGTGTGAGAAAGTGCCCTCTTTCTGCATGGTTGCCTCCACTTTTTGCTGAACTGCTGATGTACTTTGACTGAGTGTGCCCTGGAATCCTGACAATCAGGTACCCAGGGCCTATGTTTTTTCCCCCTAAAACTGCATTGAAGAACAAACCTAATTGGCACTCTCTGGCCACAGATCAGTCCCTGGTAAATGGTACCACAGGTACCCAGGGCACTGTGGCCATGAAAGGCCTCTAAGGGCTGCAGCACTTACTGTGCCACCCTTAAAGGCCCTGTACCTTTATACTCACACACTGCCCTTGCAGGCTGTGTGTTTTGGTGCAGAACAAAGTGAAGAGTCAACATGGCATACATCACTGTGTGCCATGCCTACAACCCATTGCCCTGGCATAGATCAGCCACCCCTCTACCTGGGTGCACTACATCTGTGGTGAGAGTACAGGTGCATGAACCATGTACACCTACAAGCCAATTCTTAGACATTGAAGGTGAAGTAATGCCATTAAGAGTACAAGGTGCTGGGAGTTTGTCATTACAAACGCCACAGTACCATAATGGCTTTACTGAAAACTGAGAAGTTTTGTATCAAACGTCTCAGGACATTAAACCCACACTGATGCCAGTGTGGGATTTAATAAAAAATGCACAAAGAGGGCATCTTAGAGATGCCCCCTGAAATATTACCTACACTAGTGTCCCCACTGTGTGACTGCTCCCCAGCTGCCACCACCATACATGTTTCTGGACCCCTGGGTCAAGAGCCTGCTGCTCTCGGGGACCTGAAACTATGTACATCCTAGGACAAGGTGCCAAGCCTCCTCCCCCAGGATGGGCAGAGTCCATGAAAGGGAAGCTTCAAAGGCTTGCCGCCTTTGTGAACTTCCCCAGGTCTTTTGCTGCTTCCAGCAATTGGTCCCCACTAGTTCTGACCCCCACTTTGGGCAGGAGAACCGGCGGGAAAACCAAGTGAGGAAGGGAGGTGTGCCCACCTTAGCCAACCCCACCCCTCAGGTGGGGGAGGCGAGGTGAGGTACCACTCTCAGTCCCCGCCATCTTGCAGATGGGGGACCCAGCCAACCAGAGTGAGGCATATTTCTCCCTCCCAATGGACGGTGGCATAATAGTGGATGTACCCACCCCAAGAAAGGGACCCACTGGTCCCAACCTTTTACTTACCTGCAACGCCCCTAAACCTAGGGGACACCCCTGAACCATGCCTCCTCAGATAAGCAACGACCAAGACGAAAAGAAGAAGGACCGAACAGCTGTGCCGAAGCTAAGAGGAGGACGACGCACACTGACTTGGCCCTTTCGCTACCGGCCCGTCCCCAACTCGAACCTGCAGAAGCGTAACGCCGGTGTGTCCTGCAGCCAGCAACCTCAAGGACCTGCCCTCCAAAGAAATACTTTGTCTCACGTGAACACCGGATTTGGTCAACCACAGACATCAGCTCTGGCAAAATCCGTGAGTCTGCAACACTCTCTACCCGTCACCTAAAGCACGAGTTAGACTGGCTCGAGTTCCACTGGCTCAACACCACGAGGAGGTCTCCCCAGCGATTCTGAGCAGAGATCTGATGATCTCTGCCCTTCCTCGAATCTCCCAGCGAAGTCTGCAGCCACTTTCTGGTGACTCCCCTGACCACGACCGGAGCTGGTAAGAGAAACCAGACGCCTAAAGGCACCCCTGCACCGAAGCCCAACAGCCTTGTGTGTCCCAACTGCCGGTCTCCCAGTATCCCCAGGCATCCCAACGTACCTCTCCAACGGGTGGTCACCTCCAGAAGATCTCCGTCCCCGAGCCTGCAGTCTTTGTTGAAGCTGGAGAATCCTCATTGAAACCAACAGGGCACCCAACGCCAAAAACGCACTCTGCACCCAGCCACCCATACGCAGGTGCGGGTGCACTTTTTGTGCTAAACAGGATCCCCCTTTGCCCTGAGTCTAACACCAGGAGCTTTGCTCCCACAACCCAGAGGCCACCTCTTATGCAGCCACCAACCGGAGGCTACCTATCCCCTATAGGATAACATTGGGCCTCAGCACTCTGCACAGGGCTGACCTAATGTAGCTGAGGGGGAACCCATTTTTTAACCCCAGTAACTCAACCGCAAAGAACAAGTACATACCTGGTAACCGTTAACTTAATTTCTCTTCATAGGAACCTATTGACTGTTTTTCTATGAAAAATGGTTCAAGTGTGGAGATGATTTGTATGGAAACCTTAAAAAGTACAATTGTGCAAAACTGTTTTTAATTACCTTTTCTCGAGAAAATGTCCCAGTGTGATATCAAGGCATATCAGGCTGAGTAGAAAAAGTAATCTGGAAAGTAATCCAAAAGTAACTAAAAGTCATCTGTACAGGTATTTCAATACCTAGACTTACCTGTATTTCAAACAACTGCCTTTGAACTTGCATTCACTTGTAATTGCATAATATTTTGTGAAACATTTATTTCACTCACCTGTGCCAGACTTGGCAAGATTCTAGAAATAAAATAAGTTGATACTATTCTGGATACTAACAAAATTGGTCTGAGTTCAGTCTTTGAGTGTGTGACATAATTTCTGATTGAGTGAGTACAACAAATGCTTAACACTACCCTCTGATACACCCTTACTGCTCGCCTACACTACCACAAATAGAGAGTAAGGTGCAATCTACTTTTACCTTTGCGGTTCCACTGGACGGTGTGCACACTAGAACTCATTTTGGTATAGTATTTACAGAGCCAGCTTGCTACAATATGAAAAGCAGAAACCACTTTGGGAAGTGATTTTGGGTTGGTGTGAAGAACTACTCTGTCTTCATGAAGCTGCAAGAAGGGTTCTTTTAAGTTTAATTCTTGTAGCTCACCAACTCTCAATGAAGGGATTGCAATGGGGAAGGCAACTATCCAGGAAAGGAACTCTAGCAGACAGTTGTGTAATGGCTCAAAGGGGGGACCCATGAGCCATGTAAGCACAATGTTCAGATTCCAAACTGGTGCAGGTGGTACCCTGGGTGGTATTACTCTTTTAAGGGCCTCCATAAAGGCTTTAATTATTGGAATTTTGAACAAAGATAAAGGTTGCCTGTTTTGTAAATATGCGGCTCCTGCCACAAGATGCAATTGAATGAAAGTGTAAGGTAGACCAGCATGCTGTAAATGCAGATAGTAACACATTATATTTTGAATAGAGGCATCTAGTGGATAAATATTTTTGTTGGTACAATATGCAACAATCTTTTCCATTTTGCTACATAACATGGTCTGGTAGTAGGCTTTCTTGCTTCATTAAGAATAGCCATACACTCTGGTGGCAATTCGAGATAGCCAAACTCTATGACTTCAGGAGCCAAATTGCTAGATTGAGCTCCTTGGGGTTTGGATGTATTGACTTCTCCATAGTTCTGCGTGAGAAGGCTGGAATTCAAATACAGCTTCTGATGTGGAAGTACAGATAGTTTCAATCGTGTTGTGAAGCAAGGTTGAAGTGGATTGTGCAACAAGGGGAACCCAAAGGATGTTTAGAACCGGAGCACAGCAATACACGTCCAAACCCAATAGCGGAAAGAAAACAATCTAACAATGGAGTCAATGCCCATGCGCATTATCACCGAAAGGAGGAGTCACCTTACCTTGTGACAGGGAAAGACTTCTTCAAAGAAAAACAACTTGCAAACATCCGGACCCAACACTAGATGGCAAGAGTATGCAAAGCATGTGTATCTACAGCAATCACGCCTCGAAGAAGTACATACCAGAAAATGTATTGGTGAGAACAGTCACTGGGGACCTAATTAGCAGGATCCCAGTGAACTACAGTCAAAACACAGCAACAAGGCAAAAAATTGGGGCTATCTATGCCAGAAAGATCCTACTTTCCTACACTGACCCCTGACTTCAAGATGAAGAGACCATGAGATGGAAAAAGCGGCATTAGAAGAGGCAATAAGATCCCAGAAAGAGAACAATGGCCTACCAAATAAGACTGAATTCCCACAAGGGTTCCTCTCTACAAGACATCATTCATGCAATTACTGCCTCCAGAGAAGGATTGGAATCAAAGATGCACATGTTGGTTGCAGACATGAGCATATGGAAACCAGACAGATCATTTCCGCTTGGCGTAACGAGTCATCAAGACAGGGGCTACCCAGATGGAGATACCTCTAGTATTGGCCGAAGTGACAGGGCGAATGGCTGCAATGGAGGCAAAAGTTCTAACGCTAGCGGCCTGTGCAGAATATGCTGAAAACAGATTGAACCTTAACAATATTTGTATGGTGGGTCTCTCAGGACAAGTGGAGTGGGAAAAGCATGGTGGACTACTTGGAGAAATGGCTACGAGAAAAGGTGGCGGTAGAGAGTCTGTCCAAGTTTTCAGCTTTAGAACAAGAACACAGGATTCTTGCATATCCACCACTACCAGAGGCTTAGCCACGCCCGGATGTGGCCAGGCTGCTGTATTATAAGCATCGTGACTTTTTCCTCCAACTCGCCAGGATGCAAGACAGTCTCTCTGTGGAGAATATTGTGTTCTGAATTTTTCCAGACTTTTCACGAGAAGTGCAGGGATGCCTCGCCACATTCTGCGAGACCAGGGCCAAACTCCAACAAATGAAGGCACCTTACGCAATGTTGTTCTCTGCGCGGTTTCAAGTTATGACTCAGGAAGGAACTCAGTTTTTCAAGACCTCGAAGGAAGTATGGAGCTAGATAGAGCAGCAATCATAACAGATGTCAGAGGCAGCACACGCGGATGAACTAACAGACGAAACACTGTAGCCCAATCCCAGGCAGAGGTGCAGCGAGAACGGTGTAGAGAAGTAGAAGTGGTGGCATCTCTGATCAATAGTGGGGACTCCTCCCACCAGGGCTGCAGAAGATGGAGACGCGGAGCCGGGGATCAGACCCCAGACGCACTGACCGCAGTGATTTGGACATTGAATTGTCAAGGATGAGGCCAGGAACATCAGATTAGACTATCTGAACTATTTTGCCTATTACTGACTTTGTATAAGTTTGACATGAATGAATGCTCGAGGCGAGTGACGCTTGTGAAGCAGAGAGATACGTTTTGTTTCTGGATATCTCCTGGTGCATATATATATATATATATACACGAAATGGGGGATTAAAAGGGGGAGGGGGGGGCATCAGCTACATTGGAGTTACTCGTGCAACTGATTATTGTTTGAATCACTGCTTGTTTGGATGAGAGCTATTTGCATACTTGTTCTTGGGAGTGGGAGTTGGGGTACCTGTTTTATGTTGTATGAATGGGGGCACAAGTCGAATCTTGCGGGTTTATGTTGCCGAACAGCTGACAATGGATTGCTATTGTAATATGGCCAAGCTGTCATAACCAATGGCTGCGGTAGGGACAAAGTGACGTTTCAGAATGTCTGCCTCCACTGCCAATGAACTATTAACCTGGAATGTCACAGGAATGCATACAATAACAAAACGGTACAGGGTGCTTTCCTAGTTAAGTCAGAGGAGGATACACATTGCACTACTACAAGAGACGCACCTCACAGCAATAGAAGGGGCACCACTACACGAACAATGGAGTCGTCAGACCTACTACACCACATATTTGGCGTTTGCGAGGCACATCATGATTTGGATACGCTTCAGGATCCCTTTCGAACACACAGGACACTTAGTAGACCCTGAGGGGAGGCATGTGGTGGATACAGGCTGGCTTGCCGGCAAAGACATAGTGTTCATTAATATATAGGCCTCAAATACAGAAAAGGGAGGTTTCCTAGAGAGGTTGTCGAACACAATGGCACTTACCAATTGTAGTCAGCAGTGGTAGGAGGACATTTTAATTGTGTGGCAGACCCTCGGGCAGACCGGTCGCACCTACCACTGAGGGTTCCCCTATAAATTGGATGTCCAGAAGTTTTACGAAACGGCAGGAGCAGTGGAGGCTTTTAGATTCCTGAAGTAAATTACTCCCACAGTTGAGAGATTATTCCTTCATTTCTAGCCTGCACAAGCTATACATGTGACTGGACACATTTCTATGCACCCGAGCCGTACATGACCTACTAGCTGATGTGGAATACTTGGCCCTAACCATTTTTTACCACAATGCTATACTCTTGCATGTGAAATGGGAATGTCATCCCACACAGATAGCCTCCTGGCGGCTGAAGCCTGCGGCATTTGAGGACCCTGTATTCTTGGAGTGAATTAGGACCCGCCTTAGACAGTACTTTGAGGACAACGTGCGGTCAGCTACTTTCCAGTTGGTGGAATGGGATGCCTTTAGAACTGTGATTTAGTGGAGGTGCATTATGGAGTTAGTAGCGATAAGGGGGCGTTACTGCAGGAGGTCATGCAATCAGAGCACTAACTGCGTGAAGTAGAGAAGTCCAGGCCGGAACACCGGCCTGGAGTGGAGAAGTGTGGCTCAGTGGTTAGAGGAGGCAGACTCTGAAGCAGAGGTCAGACCCGGGATCAGGGTTCAATTCCCGACGCGGCAGGGTCTTGAGCCCAAATATCCACGGACTCCATAATTCTCGTTTCGGTGCCTACTCGAATCACGGGTTCACACTCTGCAGCTCTGGGCATTAGCCTGCTTAATCTCCACTACGGCCCCCCCGCGGCGGGATGCCTGGCTTTCACCTTGGGGATGCCCATTACGGGTATCTCACAGGGAAAAAAGCCAGGACGGGTTCCCAAGGCAAGCGCCGAGATGCCTGCGGGTATTCGAGCTCTATATAGGAACGCATAATAATAATAATAATAATAACACCAAGAGGTCCATCAGGCTCACTGCTGGCCTGGCTGGCCAATCCAGTGAAGAGAGGCACGCCTATTGTGGAGTTGGACTTAGGAGAAGCTGGTCATCTGTTTAGACAGGAAGATATTAACACACACTTCCTATAATATTATTCTAGATTATATAAGACTATTGCACATTATGAAGATGATTAATTACATGCTTATATAGCACCATTACCACTCCTGGCCCTCACTCATGACAAAGCTGGAAAGCCCTGTCACAGTGCAAGAGATAAGGGCAGCAAGCAAATGTTTGGCGTCTGATCTAGTTTCCCAGCTGAATGATCATGGCAGGGCAGCAGTCTTTACAGTTGAAATCGAAGAAAGCTTTTGATAGCCTAGAATCGGGGTTTCTGTATAGGGTAATGTCCAAGAATAAACTGGGTCAAGGCTTTTTAGCATGGACTAAACTGTTGTACTCAGATCCCATGGCCAGAGTTTGAACAGGGTGGACAATATCAGAGAGTTACAAAGTGGGCTGAGGAACACGACAGGAGGTCCAACTGTCTCCTCTGTTTGCCTTGGCAATGGAGCCATTGGCCAGTCTGGCATGAGAAGGGGGCAGATATAGGCGCATCCAAGTTGACAACCACCAACACCAAATAGCCCTATATGACAGCATATTGCTTCTCAGAGACAGAGATGGACCTCATGGGACCCAGGACCATGCTAGGAGAGTTTGTTCTGGGTAGGGAGTGAATTGACAGAAATCACAACCCTATCCCTTTGAGGCTGATGCTCCAAGACCAGATGGACAGGGGGACCTTCGCTGGGAACCTGCCTGCCTTCCATATTTAGGAGTAAAGATAAACAATGATAGGCAGAATTTTCAAGACAGAAACATGGGACTGGCCATCAAATCCTTACATACCTGCACCGAGTTTTGGTAAACTCTCAATGGCAGGCAGAGTGACCTTACTCAAAACAGTGGCCCTCCACAGGAGATTTTATTTCTTCAATGTATTGTTGATCTGGATCTCCAGAGAGGTCTTCAGGGAGTTTGACTCTTAGAGAACACAACAAGTCACACTCTATGTGCAATGCCCACGTACACAGCATGTAAGTCACGCCCACAGGAGGCCTTCCAGACCTAAGGCAAGGTGCATTAAATTACATGTAAGGGCACAGCTACAGGAGCCAATATGCCCCTTTGATGTTAAGTTCAATTACTAAGATGTAGTAAGTGATCAGGAAGTCATCTTAAATATATGTACTGGGCACGGGTCATTACAAGCTACCCAGCTACATAAAGGCTTCACTGAAAATAATGGGGTTTGGTATCAAATTACAAATTCCTTCGCTTCGGTAACAATATATCTGTAAGAGTCATAGATTTGTTATGGACTCCCCACCTTAGAATTACCCCCAGGCGTCAGACTGTATCCAGAGAATTTTTTCCTCAGCAGTACCTCTGCGCGTCGATAGGTGGCGTCGGTCGACTTTCTATTCGTCGTTGGCATCGTGGTCGCAGGAATGATGTTGCACTATCCACTTACACGCCGCCCTCGAGTGCTGATGTCAGCTCTTCACATGACATTGTACGCCAGAAGCCCAGAGACATGCAAGACACTGACTAGTGGTGCATGAAAATTAGGGCTTTGAAAGGGAGTCCCTTACCATAGAAGTCAGTTCCCAGAACAGGGAGGATGGGTGGGGCGGTGAGGAATCCATAACTAATCTATGTCTCTTACAGATATTTTGTTACCGAAGGTAAGTAACTTGTTCATCTGAAAGAGACAATTAGTTATGGATTTCTCACCTTAGAATAGATACCCCAGCAATACCAACCCGGTGATGGGTCTGCGAACCAACGACACACCAAAAAGTCCTGGATAACCGAACAGCCATAGAAGTCGTCCCTCTGGACTTAGCTGTCCAGGCAGTAGTGTTTTGGTAAACGTGTGCAGTGGAGCCCACGTAGCTGATGTAAAAAAGAAGGACTCCACGTCCCTAAGCAGTAGTGGCTGCCATCGCCCTAGTGGAATAGGCACACAACCCAACTGGAGGTTTCCTTTTTGGCTAAGGAATAGCAGATTTTGATGCAAAGAAGGACCCTTCGGGATATGGTCTGTTTTTGCACGGCCCGACCCTTCTTGGCGCTCACATAACTGACAAAAAGCTGGTCGTACACCCAGAAATGTTTTTTGCGATCCAGATACAACAAAAGTGCACGTTTTGGATCCAGATGGTGGAGCCTCTCTTAATCTTCAGAAGGATGCAGTGGAAGAAAGAAGGTGGGCAAAGTGATGGTCTGTCCTATATGGTGGTGAAGGAAAGAATGCCTAGTACGTAGGAAAACCTTGTCCAGATTGACAGCCAGGAAAGGAGGCTTAGAAGAAAGGGCCTGTAGCTCACTCAACCTGCGGGCAGAGGTGAGGGCAACCAGAAAGGCAGTTTTAAGGCTCAAAAGTTTGAGAGGACAGTTATGTAGCGGCTCGAAAGGAGCATACATCAGATTAGTAAGAACCAGGTTCAAGTCCCACTGGGGCATCACAAAAGAATTTGGAAGAAACAAATGAGTAATGCCCTTAAGAAAGCAATTTACGATAGGGGACTTGAAAAGAGAAGGCTGGTCAGGCAGCCGAAGGAAGGCCGAAATGGCCGAAAGATAGCCTTTGAGAGTACCCAGAGAACAGCCCTGCTGGTCCAAAGAAAGAATGAAGAGGAGAACTTCTGAAAGGGGGGGCAGAAAGGGGATCCACAGCCTTTGCTGCATACCAAGCCACAAATGTGTTCCATCTACAGGCGTATACCGATTTAGTAGTGGGACGCCTGGCTCCAAGATAACACTACAGACTTCGGGAGGAAGGTCGAAAGCTGTCAATGGTTGCCGCACAATCCCCACACAAGAAGGTGGAGGCTAGTCAGGTTTGGGTAGAGGAACGCCTGATGCGACAAAGTTCCTCCCAATGAGGCAGTATGATCGGAGGATTAATGGCCATTGCGTAATAGCTCGTGATACCAGAATCTCTGTGCACAATCCAGGGCCACAAGAATGACTTGGGCCTGGGCGCGTTTGATCTTCTTCAGCACTCTGAGCAGAAGTGGAATAGCTGGAAAGGTGCATAGAAGACCAAAACTCCACTTGCGACAAAAATCGTCGCCTAGCGAGTGCCGCCTTCGAAATTCCAATGCGCAGAACTGATGACATTGCATGTTACCCAGAATAGAGGCTGAAAGATCAGAATCATAGCCCGAATATCCCGGACTCGTTGTTTGGGAGGATAGACCTGAAACTGCGCCGTGTCCAGAACCGCACTGATAAAAAGGAACTTCTGAGAGGGAGTCAGGTGTGACTTCGGCACATTGATGGAGAACCCCAGTGAATGCAGGAGGTCGGCCGTAGTCTGGAGGTGGGATACAACAGCCTGGGGCGAGCCCGCCTTCAACAGCCAGTCGTCGAGATCGGAGAAGACTGGAACCCCTGATCTGCGCAGATGAGCTGCGACCACCACCATCACTTTCGTGAACACCTGAGGGGAGCTGGTAAGGCCAAAGTGCTCGTGGCCTACCGTGAACTGCGGGAAATGCCGTTGGGCCGGCAGGACAGGGATGTGGAAATAAGCATCCTGCAAGTCCAACACTACCATCCAGTCTCTAGGGTCGAGGGGAGGCAGGACCTGAGCTAGCATCAACATTCTGAACTTCACCTTCCGGAGGAAGGGGTTAACGTTCCTGAGATCCAAGATAGGACGCAGGCCTTTTTCCTTCTTGGGCACCAGAACGTCGTGGGAATAGCAACAATGGCCTACTTCTGGGACAGGAACGCGCTCCATGTCTCCCTAGGCCTAGAGAGCAGAAACTTCCTGTTAGAGAAGGGCGATGCGATGGTACTGAGGTGGCATGGATGAAGGGGCTACTCCCTCCCCTTAAAGACTTAAGGGGAGGGAGTAGCCCCTTCGGACTATTTGCAAAACCCACCTGTCCGACGTGATGTTGCACGAGTAGGAGAGTTGATGGCGAATCCTGCTGCCCACTGGCAACTGGTGGCCCTGAAAGGTCGGACTAGGAGGGTTTGAAGGTTGCTGCAGAGGAGGCTGCGGTGGACTGGCCCACCTGCTGGCCTCTGGAACCACGGCCGTAGTTCCCACATCCCCGGCAGCACAGGGGCTAAACAGCTTGTGGTGGCCTGTGGCTGAGGGCGGGACGTGGCGGGGCACCCCTTACATAGCCACGAAAAGGGGCGAAAAGCAGACTGCACAGGGTTGGTGGTGGAGAGGCCCAAGGACTTGCCCGTAGCCAGATAGCCCTCAAAGCGTTCCAGCGCGTTGTCTGCTTTTTGACCGAAAAGGCAACAGCCATCAAAGGGCATGTCCATAAGGGTGGTTTGAACATCCCCTGAAAAACCAGTTGACCTCAACCAAGCGTAGGGTTGAAGGGCTACCAACGTGGCAATTGTCCTGCCTAGTGAGTCGGTGGTATCCAGCTGACAGCGGATGGTAAACTTCGCTGCGTCTCTCCCTCTGACAACTGCACGAGAGAGTACGGCCGGGGCCTCATCCTGGCACTAAGACAGTACTTGTGCAACCGTATCCCACACAGAGTGGGTGTAACGGACCAACAGACATGCAGTGTTTACCGACTGCAGTCCTAAACTGAAGGAAGAAAACATCTTCCCAAGATGGTCCTGCATTTTAGATTCCCATCACGTGGAGCGTTAGGGAATACGCCCTTGGAGGTGGAGGCTTAGACCACCAAGCTCTCAGGGGTGGGGTGTTGGGAGAGGAAAGTGGGGTCACCCGGGCCAGGCGGTGGTGTCGGGCAATCACACTATCCACAGGGGCACCTGTGTTGGGCCTGGACAAGGTGTCCAAAAGGATGTCTGTTAGGGCTTCATTAATAGGCAGCAGGGGCTCTAAAGAGCCCTGTGCTGCTTGAAGCACCTCTGTCAGGAGGTGAGTCCTGCTGCCACCGTAGGTAGCTTGCGGCTGAGGGCCTCAGCCGCCCTACAGAAAACCACTGCGTAAGACGCTCCCTCCTCTGTAGCCACAGTGGGAGGAGACAACCTGCTATGGTCTGGTGAGGTATCCAGACCACTGGCTTCCCCCAGTTCCTCTCTCCAGACCGGTTCATACCCTAACGCACAAGATACTACTTGTGTAACGATATATCTGTAAGAGACATTAGTTAGTATTAGATTCCTTACCTTAGAATATCCCCAGGCGTCAGACTGGATCCGGAAACCTTTGCATAGCAGTACCCTTGCGCGTCGGTAGGCGTGGTCTGCGGCTCCGCGTCCGTCGTCGGCGTCGTGTTGACGTCGTCGGAGTACTTAGACGCCGCCTCCGCGTGCTGACGTCAGTTCTTAGACACAGCTTTTCCGTGCCAGAAACGCAGATCAATGTTAAAAACCAACACTGGTGCCATTGAAACTAGGGCCCTGAAAGGGGGTAACCCTAACCCTAGATGTCGGTTCGCAGAACGGGGAGGATGGGTGGGTCGGTAAGAAATCTAATACTAACTAATGTCTCTTACAGATATATCGTTACACAAGTAGTAACTTGTGCATCTGAAAGTGACACGTTAGTATTAGATTCCTTACCTTAGAATAGATACCCCAGCAATACCAACCCCGGTGGTGGGTCTGCGAACCAATAATCACACCAGAAAGTCCTGGAGGACAGAACGGCCAAAGAAGCCGTCCCTCCGGACTTGGCTGTCGAGGCAGTAGTGTCTTGCAAACGTGTGCAGCGAGGCCCACGTAGCTGCCTGACAGATGTCTTGTAAGGGCACTCCCCGGCCCAGGGCAGTTGTAGTCGCCGTGGCTCGGGTGGAGTAAGCCCGTAAGCCAACAGGGGGCTCCTTTCTAGCCAAGGAGTAGCATGCCTGGATACACAAGATGATCCACCGGGAGATGGTTCTCTTGTGCACCGCTTTCCCCTTCTTAGCGCCCACGTAACCAACAAAGAGTTGGTCATCCACCCGGAACTGGCGTGCGCGATCCAAATAAAATGAGAGAGCACGTTTTGGGTCCAGACGGTGGAGCCGCTCTTCCTCTTTAGAGGGATGCGGTGGCGGGAAGAAGGTTGGCAAGGTGATAGACTGCCCGATGTGGAAGGCCGTGACAACCTTGGGCAGGAAAGATGGCTTAGTAAGCAACACCACTTTGTCCGGATGGACAGAAAGGAAAGGTGGAGTACAAGAAAGAGCCTGGAGCTCACTCACTCTCCTGGCAGAGGTGATGGCAACCAGGAATGCTGTCTTCGGAGTAAGAAGGCGGAGAGGACAGTTGTGAAGTGGCTCAAAAGGAGCGCACATCAGAAACGTAAGAACCAGGTTCAAGTCCCACTGAGGCATCACAAACGGAACAGGAGGGAATGTGTGTGTGATGCCTTTTAGAAATCTACTTACAATAGGGGACTTGAACAAAGAAGGTTGATCAGGCATCCTCAGAAAGGCCGAAAGGGCAGAAAGGTAGCCCTTGATAGTGCCCAGAGCAGAGCCCTGCTGGGCAAGAGAAAGAAGGAAGAGAAGAACCTCAGAGAGAGGGGCAGCAAGAGGATCCACAGCCTTTGCTGTGCACCATGCCACAAATCTGTTCCACCTGCAGGCATATACCGACTTTGTGGAGGGACGCCTGGCTGCAAGAATGACGTTACAGACTTCAGGAGGCAAGTCAAATGGCCTCAACTGTCGCCGCTCAATCTCCAAGCATGGAGGTGGAGACTGGACAGGTTCGGGTGGAGGACCGTCCCCTGCTGCTGCGACAGAAGGTCCTCCTGAAGAGGCAGACGAACCGGGGGATCGACTGACATACTGAGTAGCGCTGGATACCAGTACCTTCGTGCCCAGTCCGGAGCCACAAGGATGACTTGGGCCCGGTCGCGCTTGATCTTCTTCAGCACTCTGGGCAGAAGTGGTATAGGCGGAAAGGCATACAACAGACTGTGAGAAGTTGGCCTGATATGCAGTGCTCACTATTCTAGTGATCACTATGTATCAGTCCAAACGACCCTTATTGATGATTGGTTGTAAGTCAACCTGATCGACCAGCTATCCTAGTAGCATGGACAAGAGCAGTCTTTAGGCTAAACTCTAGAGGGCGTGTTAAGCCAGCTGTTTTACCATCACATTTACCCTTTGAACACCAAGTGAAAGGACACCACACAAGTTGTTATGAAAAATAAAGCATATTTATTTATAACAAGACTACCCTGAACTCTTTATGAGTCAGGGAGCTAAGCACAATACAAAACTCTTGAAGAAATACTGAAAGTCGCACAATTTACACAAATGCCCGAGGGGCACGAAAAACCATATATTACAAAAGTGGAATGCGAAATTACTAGCAGGTAAGTACTACTCTCATAGGCTTTAGGGACGCTGGGCCTACAATGCTGAACCCTTGGATTAGAAGCAGGAGGCCTAGGGACGTCGTGTGTAGAGTGGAAACTCTGACGCGTAATGCGGGACAAAGTCTATGGATACTAGTAAATGCAAAAGTTAGTGTTCTCGGGCGAACCAGACTAGGTAGGTCAAAAACGAAAGTGGATCTAGACACTTAGAGAGTGGATCTACGCTGGAGCACCGTGGTACTTGGTTTACCTAGCCCAGGGGCTGCGGCTGCATAGGGTTCAAGTGTCGTCGGGAAACCTCGTTGACGAACCAGGAGCCTGAAGTAAGAGTTGCTGGCAGGCGACCAGTGAAGATGTTCCGGGCTGATCTAAGGACTGGATCAGTTGAAGAAGAGTACCTGTAAGCAGAGGGGACCAAGTTCTGAATCACTAGCCAGTGATTAGGAGGGCACCAGGATGGCACCGGACGAGGTCACTCAGCCAGGCGAAGAGGTGACACTGCATTCTGCTGCTGCACGGACCAGGGCGCTGATGTCGACCAGGCTGGAGGTCTGCGAGCTGTCCCACGCCGGATGTCTGCTGCTGGCGATGCTGGATCCGTTGAAGGAGGCAACAAGCCTTGGCTAAGGCAAGCCCACGTGGCAACACAAAATGGCGTCTGGGGTGGACCAGGAGGGTCCGAGGAAGTCCCCCTTCAAGAGGAGACAAGGGCCAGTCCAGAGGAGCTAGACCAGCGGTGAAACAAACGTAGGACGTTGTCTGGAGGGTCACTAGCCAACTGGCAAGTGACCGGACAACGTGGCAAGCAACACAGAAGCAAAAGGGCCCCACGCAGATCTGGTGGATGCTGGGGGGCTGGACTTCGGTGCTCGTGCTGCTTGGGGTTGGGGCTTCTCTTACCCCAGTGCAACCACTCTAGGGTCCCTCGGTGGTCGTGCTGGTTCAGTGTCGTGCTGGTTCTGATGGTCGCCGGGTCCTCTGGTCTCGTCGCACCCACGGTTCTCAGCTGTGCTGTAGAGGCAGGTTGAGGTCAGAGAGGGCAGGGAGTCCGGGTCTCGTCGTGCTGGTCAGTCTGGTTCCGGAGGAAGGACGTCTTAGCAAACCGCAAGATACTTAGTTGGTGCCTGCTGCTGCAGGGTGACTACTCCTTAGTCACAAGGGAGAAATCTTGAGAAGAAGTCTTGAGTTCCTTTCGTAGAAAGTAGTTTCAGGATTCAAAGATGATCTGATTTGGAAGGGGGCCTTCTCCTACCTTTATCCTGAGAAAAGGGGCTGGCACGCGACTAAGTCCTGCCCTATGGGTGGGACTAGGAGGGGGGTGGTTACACCCCTCTCCTTTGTCCGGTCTCTCCCCAGCTCAGGGGCTGGTGTGCCCCAAGAACTGGTTTGAGCCGGCATATGCACAGTGAGCACCGGGGTGCCACTTGCAGTCACCTTCCTCTATAGCCCTGCCTACCTGGGATACACATAACCCTGTCTGGGATGGTGCTAGCACCGCCCCTGACAGGAAACCCTTTGTCCAAGCCTCCCGCGCTGGAAGGACTCCCAGCAGCAGGAGGGCAGACTTGTGTCTCGGTGGCAGCATCCATCTTGTGGAGCTGAGGCTATGTTCAACTTTAACCGTGGTTACAGGTTACCAACATGTCTTCTCCCTCTAGAGGGGTGGAATGCTACCCCCGTCGCCAGAACTGGCGAGGGGGTAGTATTCCAAAGCGTATGACACCTTACACGACATGTTTAGATAATGTCAGACCAAAGTTACCATAACCGCGAGGATTATAAGGCACTTAAAAGTATATGGTCTGACGCTATCATGGAAACGGCTAAGGGATTGATCCCGAAAGCCGCAGACAGGCTCAGCTCATGCCAGAGCACCATCTCACACGATTCCAAGCACTCTGCCTTCAGGATTGTTAAGGCCTGCCATAGGAGTGACTGATAGGAGATCTGTGTGCCCATTTTCAGTTTAGATATAGGTATAATATACCTAGAGCAGGGGTGATTACACCTCCATGCCCCCAGCTGTCAAGCAGCCAGTTGTGTCTGTTTTAGTAAGTCAGCCCAGGGGTGGCATAATACATGCTGCAGCCCCTGGAAGACTTCTGGGTGCACCTCTGCCCTGGGTACAGGGACTTGGAGAGGGCCCAGTGCCAATTCAGTACCTGGGTACAATTTGGAATAGAGAGAACAGCTAGGCTGTGGGTCTGATTAGCAGGCCCACAGCCAGGGAAAGTCGTAAACCAGTGAAGCAAAAAGCAAAAATCTGGGTGATCATAGGATTGCAGACCCTACTCTCCTACACAGACCGCTACTCCACTCGCGAAGGAGTGCCGCCTTGGAAATTCCAACGCGCAGAACTGATGACATTGCGCGTTCTCTTCGGTGGCGAATAGATCTAACCAAGGCTCTCCCCATCGCTGAAAGAGGCGTTGCGCCACGTACGAGTTCAGACGCCATTCGTGATCCATCATGCACCGATGGCTGAGCTAGTCCGCCCTGGCGTTCAGAGAACCTGCCAGGTGTTGAGCCACCAGGGTCACGCCCTGGCGTTCCAGCCATTGCCAGAGGCGCAGAGCCTCCTGGCAAAGGGTCCACGACCCCACCCCGCCCGGTGGTGTTGTCCGTGAACACCTGCACTACACTCCCCCTGACAGAGGGGAGGAATGCCTTCAGTGCTAGACGAATCGCCCGTAACTCCAACAGATTGATGTGGAGCCGGGCCTCTGCCGGAGACCAGAGGCCTCTGATCTCCGCCTCTCCCATGTGGCCACCCCATCCCTGGAGGGACGCATCCGTCACAACTACGTGCTCCGGTTGGGGAAGGGAGAGGGATCTGCCGCTGACCCAATCGCGGTCCGTGAGCCACCACTGCAGCTGTCTCGCAGTGCCCTCCGAGATCAGGACGTGGTCGGACAGGTTGCCCTGATGCTGGGCCCACTGAAACTTCAGGTCCCACTGCAGAGCCCGCATTAGCCACCTGGCGTGATGCACCAGCAGGATGCAGGAGGCCATCAGCCCCAGAAGCCGCAGCGTCAACCTGACCGAGACCCGGGATAACGGCTGAAAGATGGGAATCAGAGCCTGAATATCCCAGACCAGCTGTTCGGGTGGATAAACCCGAAACCGCGCCGAGTCGAGAACCGCTCCGATGAAAAGGAGCTTCTGAGAGGGGCACAGGTGTGACGCCGGCACATTGATGGAGAACCCCAGCCTGTGCAGGAGATCTGCTGTAGTCTGGAGGTGGCTGACGACTGTCTGGGGCGAGCCCGCCTTCAACAACCAGTCGTCGAGGTAGGGGAAGACTGAAACCCCTAACCTGCGCAGATGAGCTGCGACCACCGGCATCACCTTTGTGAACACCCGTGGGGCGCTGGTAAGGCCGAAGGGGAGCACGGTATACTGAAAGTGCTCGTGGTCAACCGTGAACCGCCGGTGGGCCGGCAGGACGGGGATGTGGAAATAAGCGTCCTGCAAGTCCAACGCTACCATCCAGTCTCCTGGGTCCAGGGCAGCCAGGACCTGAGCCAGTGTCAGCATTTTGAACTTCTCCCTCCGGAGGAAGCCGTTGACGTTCCTTAGGTCCAAGATAGGGCGTAGGCCCCCCTTGCCCTTCTTGGGTACCAGGAAGTAGTGGGAGTAGCAACCACATCCTACTTCTGGTCCAGGAACGCGCTCGATGGCCCCCTTGGCCAAGAGGGCCGTAACTTACTCCTGCAGAAGTCGCAAATGATCCCCCGATACACGGTGGTTCTGCGGTGGCATGGCTGGAGGTGTCGCCTCAAATGGGAGGGAGTAGCCCCTTCGGACGATTTGCAGCACCCACCTGTCTGAAGTGACAGTGCGCCAGTGGAGGTGGTGATGGCGAACCCTGCCCCCACTGGCGTCACATGGGCCTGAAAGCACGGACTAGGAGGGTTTTGAGGCGGATCCTGCGGGGGAAGGTGTGGACTGACCTCGCCGTTGTCCCCGACCGCCGGGACGGCGGTTCCCACGGCCGCCACCACGTTGGGTATTACCTTGCTGAGCGTAGCTGGCAGCACGTGTGGGTACACCCCTTCCGTGGCCACGAAAGGAGTGAAAGGCAGCCGATTGCTGGCGCGGGGCCGAGAGGCCCAAGGACTTGGCCGTAGCCCTGGAGTCATTAAAGCCCTCAAGCGCATGGTCTGCCTCGTCGCCAAAGAGGCGACGGCCATCAAACGGCATGTCCATCAGAGTGTTTTGGACATTGGCCGAAAAGTTGGCGGACCTCAACCAGGCGTGGCGTCTGAACGCCACCGTCATTGCCATCGCTCTACCTAGCGAGTCGGTGGTATCCAGCCCACACCGGATAGAATATTTGGCTGCATCCCGGCCCTCCACAAGGGCTTGGCCGAGTTTGGCCCGTACCTCCAACGGACACTGTGGCAGCACTTCCGCAACCGTATCCCACAGAGAGTGGGCGTAGCGCCCAAGAGGCATGCGGTATTGGAAGACCGCAGGCCCAGACTAAGGGACGAGAAGATCTTTTTACCGTACTGCTCGTACCTCTTGGATTCCCTGTCCGGCGGCGCCGACGGGAATGCGGTCTGGGAATTGGAGGCCTGGATGACCAGGCTCTCGGGGGTGGGATGGGTGGGCAGGAAACATGGGTCGCCCGGGGCTGGGCGGTGGCGTCTGGCCACGTTCCTATCTACGGGCGAACCCGTAGCGGGCTTGGACCAAGTGCCCAGAAGAACGTCGGTCAAGGCCTCATTAAAGGGCAGCAGAGGCTCGGCCGAGCTTGACTGCGGTTTAAGGACCTCAGTGAGGAGGTTAGTCCTCACGGCCGTGACAGGGAGCTCAAGGCCCAAGGCCTTGGCAGCCCTCATCAACACCACACTGTAGGTTGCCCCCTCCTCCGAAGTCACGGAAGGAGGGGAGACAAAACCAGTGTCTGGAGAGGTGTCCAGACCACTGACCTCCCCAAGGTCTCCTGCCCAGTCCTCATGAGACTGAGACTCTCGGGTCAGAGGGTCCTCAGATCCCTCCCAATCCCCTTCATCACCCATCTCCTGATACTCAGGGTTTTCAACCAATGGGGCCTGTTTATAGAAGTGAAACTCTCCAAACGACGTCTGGAGCGGCGCCCATCGGGGCCGTCCCGACGTCGGAACAGGAACGAAGGAGGTATCGGGGACGGCGCCGCCCGAGGACGGCGCCAGAGGCGACACCTGATGGTCCGACGCCGGGGAGGTCGTAAGGTCCAGCGGCGACGATCCAGATCCCGAACAAGGTCTAGGGGGTACCGCGGCACCGGGCCCGAAGGCGCCGGCGGCGCCGGGACCGCTGGACCCTGCGGCGCCGGGCCCGAAGGCACCGGCGGCGTCGGGATTGGGGGGCCCTGCGGCGCCGGGCCCGAAGGCGTCGTTGGGGCCAAAGCACCCAACGGCGTCGGGGCCGAAGCACCCAACGGCGTCGGGGCCGAAGCCCGCGACCCGCTAGAGGCCCCAGACGGGTCCGCTGGGCCCGAAGGCGCCACGGAGCCCGTCAGAGGAGAGTTTCCTCATGGCCATGAGGAAGCGCTCGATCTCCTCCGGCGTCGCGTCTAGCCCAGGGACCGTAGGGTGTGGAGCCGGACGCGGCGCCCGAGACTCCGACGGAGCCGCGTGGGTGGTGTCACCCGAACCTCCGGCCGCATCGCGCGAGCGTCGGGGGGAGTCCGAAGAGCGATGACGCCTCTTGGACTTCTTGTGCTTCTTGCCTGACGACGTTCGACCCGGAGGAGTGCGGCCTACTAGTTCAAGTCGCCTGCGGGACTGCTCCCGCCTGGCTTTCGAAGAGAGGGCCCGGCTGACGGAGCAGGCCTTGTCATCGTGGTCGACGCCTAGACAAGTTAGACACAGGTGGTGAGGATCCGTGACCGACATCGTGCGGTCGCAATCCTCGCAGTGTTTAAAGCCAGGCATCCCTACGGCACCGATCGGAGTCGTAGACTTCGAGAAATGATCAAAAATGATCCAAAAAGTGTGTCAAAAATTGACTATGGGTTACTGCTTTTTCCAGATCTGGCGCGGAAAAAAGAAGAACTGACGTCAGCACGCGGAGGCGGCGTCTAAGTACTCCGACGACGTCATCACGGCTCCCATGACGCCAACGACGGACGCGGAGCCGCAGACGACGCCTACCGACGCGCAAGGGTACTGCTACGCAAAAGTTTTCGGATCCAGTCTGACGCCTGGGGATATTCTAAGGTAAGGAATCTAATACTAACGTGTCTCTTTCAGATTGGTCAGTTAAGAGTGTTTCCAGACCCCTCCCAGTCCTCCTCACTCTCCTCTGGCTGCCAATCCGGTCTAAAAGATCCAAGGTTGAATAAGGGCACAAAAGTATCCGTTGGCGCCTATCAAGACGCCACCTTCCGACACGCAGGGGTACTGCTGACAAAAAACTTTCCAGATTCGGTCTGACGCCTGGGAGTAATGCTATGGAAAGGAATCAATAACTAACTGTTTCTATCATTATTTATTTTCAAGTGAGTGTTTCATTTATTGACTGTACAACAAATGCTTAACACTCCCCTCAAGCCTAAGCTACTTGACCACACTACCACAAACCGAGCACTTAGGGTTATTACAATTAAGCCTCTATAAACCAATAAAGGCTGTCTGAAATGTTTGCATGGTGTTCCTCTACATTGGTGCAGGACACAAAAAGCCAGCTTCCTACAAGGTCCACAAAGAAAACTGACTACTGATTGTGAGAAGTTGGCCTGATATATGATGTTCACTAGTTCTAGTGACCACCTTGTATCAGTCCAAACAACCCTTATGGTGATTGGTTGTAAGTCAACCTTATAGACCAGCTATCCTAATAGTAGCATGGACAAAGCAGTCTTAGGCTAAACTCTTTTGGCATGTGAAGCCAGCTGTTTTACCACAATATAACCCCTTGAATACCAGATGAAAGGACACCACACAAGTTGTTATGAAAATAAACAGTATATTTATTAATAACAACACCTCTGAACTCAAGTTCAAGAAGTCTTTATTCGATTAGTTCATCATAAAAGACATAAAATACAATATACATATAAAACAGTTAAAAAACAAGTATTAAATCATTGACAAGCTAATCAGCTTCTTGTACAAGTATACAAAACTTTACATAAGGACTCATGTACAACCATTCATCAACAGGTTACTGGAAACTAGGCAGTCAACATTTAGTTATTTTAGTTATTTTTGATGAACCTGCTTCTAAGCACCCAGGCCCACCCGAGAAATTTAGCAACCCCCACAACAATAAGGGGATCCATGTTGGTTTTTAGCAATCTAGTAGCTTCCACAGCCAATCTGGTTCCTAGCTGCCTACATACTGGTTTTAACCATTTGGCTCTGGGGGCAGAGTATAAAGGGCACACATACAAAAAATGGTTCAGGCTTTCCCCAATACCTTGGCAATTAGGACAAAAACCCGACCTTTCTGTTCCCCATTTTTTAGTAAACTCCCCTATGGGAAGTGAGCCGCATCTAAATTGAAAAAATAGTTTGCGGTCCATGGGTTTAGTTATAGTGTCCCAGTACCCCTCTAACTTGGGTGTGTCCTTATGTACAATGAACAGTCCAGTGAGACTGCTCGAGTTCGTTTCCAAATACATATTGTGGGTCACCCTATCCCAATAGCATTTTTTTAAATCCTTTTTGGAGGGGAAATTGGCTGACTCAGGCGAGGACCACAGATCGCCATAACCTAAAGCTAATAAGGTAGTCTTAAGGTCTCTAAACCATCCCATATTTGAGGCACCAGAGCTGTTCTTAACCTCCAAGCAAGCTTCAGCATAATGGTGGAGTTCTGGCGTTGTCCACAAACGGCGCCAGAATGTTAAAGGACGGAGTCTTGCTTGGTCCACGACCGAGTGACACCCTAGGTCGTAAAGAAGGGGGGTTATTGGAGTCGACTGTGGCAGACCTGTGGACAATCTTAGGAATTTGTTTTGGGCATGTTTTAATGGATCCAAATTACTACCGCCCCATAGTTCCGCACCATACAGGATTGCTGAAAGAACCTTACCACCATAGATCTTAATAAGCGGAGACATTGGCCTCGTAAATGACCCTTTATGTTCTTTAATCAGTGCTCCGCCCAGCTGTTGATGTTTCATGGACATGAGCTCAATCTGGTGGGTCCAACTCAAGGTGTCGCTGAAAGTGACACCCAGGTAGGTGAAATGCTTTGTTTGTTCCAGGGGGGTATCCCCCATGGAAACCCTGGCATTTATTTGTTTGCGCCCCCTTAAAACCATAAATTTGGTTTTGGAGACGTTCACCTCCAGCTCATGATCGCTGCAGAAACTCTCGAACCTTGACAGTGCGTTCTGCAGACCCTGTCTGGTTCGTGAAATCAGGAGAGTATCATCAGCGAACATGAGCAGGGGGATTCTCATGCCAGCCAAACTTGGGGCATCCGTGGGAAAGTTGTCGTAGTACTTAGTAACTCTATTGATATATAGAGAAAACAAGGTGGGTGCCAAAACACAACCTTGCCTGACACCTTTGGCCACTGGAAAATTCTCTGTCACCTCACCCGGTTTACCCCATCGCACAAATGCAAAAGTCTGTGCGTGAAGGTTCGCTATAAGACGCACTCTTTATGAGATCAGAGGGCTAAGCACATGACAATCTCTTGGAAAAATACGACAAGTTGCACAAAATTACAATAGTGCCCTAGGGGCACGGCAAACCATATACTAAGTAAATGGAATGTGAGAGTCAATAGAAGAAATGGAGCTGTCCAGAGGCTGCAGGACCGCTGGGACTACGCTATCTTAACCTTAGGTAAGTAATAGGAGGCCCACGGGACGCAGGTGCAGAGTGTGAACTCACACGCGGGATGCGTAACAACGTCTATGGACAGTACAGTTCAAGAAAAAGGTAAGTACGGACAATCCGGACTAGTTAGGACTAAAACGACTGTGGAACTGGACACTAGGACAGTTAAACTACCCTTGAGCACCGAAATGCTCTCGTTACTTCACCCACGGGCTGCGGGTGCATAGGTGTCAAAGTGTGTCGGGTTCTCGCGTTGAAGTCAATGGAGCCTGAAAAAAAAAAAAGACGCTGCAGGCGACCAGGAGGAAGATGTCCGGTGCGATCCAAGGGTGGATCGGTGAAGAAGAGGACCTGAAAGCAGAGGGGACAATGTTCACAGTCACTAGCCAGTGACTGGAGTGGAACCAGATGTCGTCGTCGCGATCAGGTGAAGAGTGGACGCTTGACTCTGCAGCAACGTGGACCAGGAGGTGTCTTCGACGACCAGGATGGAGGCACGAGCTGTCCCACGCAGGCTCTCGCTGTCGGCAGTGTCTGTTCCGGAATCAGCTTCAACAGGCCTTGGCAAAGGCAACCAACGCGGGGAGTAGAAAAAGCGTCTGGTGCGGACTAGGAGAGTCCGGGGTGCCCCTCTTTTGGAAGAGAGCAAGGGCCAGTCTGGAGCAACCAGACCAGCAGCAAAGATTTCAAGGTTCGTCGTCTAGGAGGCCACTAGCCAGCCGGCAAGTGACCAGACAACGAGTCGAGCAGCAAACAAGCAGAAGGGCCCCACGCAGATCTCGTGGATGCTGGTGGGCTGATCATCGGTGCAGGGGCTGCTCGGGGCTGGGGCTTCTCAGTCCCCAAAGCACTTGGTCGAGTTTACCTCGGGAGTCGTGTTGGAAGCGAAGTGCAGGTTCGTTCAAGATGGCCGGTCCCACGTGTCTCGTCGCACCCACGGGTCTCAGCTGAGCTGCAGATGTAGGTTGAGGTCGGAGAGGTCTGGGAATTCGGGTCTCATCGGGCTCTGAAGTCTGGATCCTCGAGGGAAGACGACAAAGTGAAGCCGCTGCACGCTTGATGGTGCCTGCTGTTGCAGGGTGGACACTCCTTGCCCACAAGGGAGATTCTTCAGTCTTCTGTGGAGCAGAACGTCGAAGTCCAGAGTTTTTTCTTGTAGAATGGTTCAGGATAATCTAATTTGGAATGGGACCAGCTCCTACCTTTATCCTGCTAAAGGGGGCTGCACTACTGACTAGGTCCCTCCCCTGGGTGGGACCAGGAAGGGGGGGGGTTACACCCCCTATCCTTTGTCCGGTTTTCGCGCCAGAGCTGGGGCAGGGATGGTTTGAACCAGTGCATGCACAGGGAACCTTGTGTGCCCCAGGCATGTCTCATTCCTTTCAGGCCTCCCTACCTCAATACACAAAATCCTGTCTGGGGTGGTGCTAGCACCTCCCAAGGCAGGAAACCCTTTGTCCAGGCCTCCATCGCTGGAAGGACTCCCAGCAGCAGGAGGTCAGACTTGTGTCTGTGGTGGCAGCATCCATTTTGTGATGCCAAGGCTCGAGTTAGTTTTAACCGGGGTTCACAGTTACATACATGTCGTGTCCCTCTAGAAGGGTGGAATGCTACCCCCGTCGCCAGAATTGGCGAGGGGGTAGTATTCCAATTCGTATGACACCTTACTCGACATGTTTTGATAATGCTATACCAGAGTTAGCATTTAACCGCGAGGTTGATAATGCACTTAAGAGTATATGGTATAGCGTTATCATGGAACAGCTATTAGGACTTGGTTCCGCAAGCTGCAGACGGGCTCAGCTCATGCCAGAGCACCATCTCACATAATTCCAAGCACTCTGCTGCTTTCAGGATTGTTAAGGCCTGCCATAGGAGTGACTGATAGGAGGATATGTGTCCATTTTAGGTTTAGATATACGTATACTATATCTACAGCAAAGGGTGATTACACCACCTTGCCCCAGCTGTCGTGCAGCCAGTTGTGTCAGATTTGGATGGCCAGCCAGGGGTGGCATAATACATGCTGCAGCCCCTGGTAGGCCAAGATGGATGCTGCCACCGAGACACAAGTCTGCCCTCCTGCTGCTGGGAGTCCTCCCAGCACAGGAGGCAAGGACAAAGGGTTTCCTGCCAGGGGCGGTGCCAGCACCGTCCCAGACAGGATTTTGTGTATCCTAGGTAGGCAGGGCTTTAGAGGAAGATGACTGCAAGTGGCACCCCGGTGCTCAGTATGCATAGGCCGGCTTGAACCAGTTCCAGGGGCACTCCAGCCCCTGATCTGGGGAAAAGCCCGGCAAAGGAGAGGGGTGTAACCACCCCCCTCCTAGTCCCACCCATAGGGCAGGACTTAGTCGCGTGCCAGCCCCTTTTTGCAGGATAAAGGTAGGAGCAGGCCCCCTTCCAAATTAGATCAATCTTTGAATCCTGAACCGACTTTCTACGAGAGGAACTCAAGACTCTTCCTAAGATTTCTCCCTTGTGACTAAGGAGTAGTCACCCTGCAGCAGTAGGCACCAACCAAGCATCGCGGTCTGCTGTAAGTCTCTCCTCCGGATCAAGACTGCCCAGCTCAACGAGAACCGGCTTCCCTGGCACCTCTGACCTCAACCTGCATCATCAGCCCAGCTGTGATCCGTGGGTGTGACGAGACCTCGAGGGACCGGCCATCTTTGAAGACTGCACGACGCTTGTCCAGCACGACCACCGAGTGACCCTCGACTGAGTGCTTTGGGGTAAGAGAAGCCCCGACCCTGAGCAGCTCCAGCACCGAAGTTCAGCCCCCCTGCATCCACGAGATCTGCGTGGGGCCCTTCTGCTCTTTGCTGCTCACCGCGTTGTCCAGGTCACTTGCCCGTTGGCTAGTGGCCCTCTTACGACGCTTCACGACGACAAACACCGCTGGTCTGGTTGCTCCAGACTAGCCCTTGCTCCCCTCCAAAAGAGGAGCACCCTGGACCCTCCTGGTCCACTCCAGACTCCATTTTAAGTCCACAGCGTGGGCTTGCATTTGCCAAGACTTGTTGCCCCAATCCTGGGTCCAGCGACGTCGACAGCAGAGACCTTCGTGGGACAGCTCGCACCTCCATCCTGGTCGCCGACAACGCCTCCTGGTCCGAGAGACTGCAGAGCCCAGCAGCGCCCACTCACCTGGTCGAGGTGACTTTGTCCGGTGCCATCCTGGTGCCCACCTAAATCACTGGCTAGTGATTCAGAACTTGGTCCCCTCTGCTTACAGGTCTTCTTCTTCCCTGATCCAGGCTTGGATCACCACGAACTTCTTCACTGGCCGCCTGCCAGCAACTTCTTTCTTCAGGCTCCTGGTTCTTCAACAAGGGTGTCCGACGCAACTTGAACCCTATGCAGCCGCAGCCCCTGGGCTAGGTAAACTGAGTACTCCGGTGCTCCAGCATAGTCCAACACCCTAAGTGTTCGGATCCACTCTTGTTTTCGACCCACCTAGTCGGGTTCGCCCGAGAACAGTAACTTTGTGATTGCTAGTATCCATAGACTTGTCCCCGCATTACGCGTGAGAGTTCCCACTCTGCACACGGCGTCCCTAGGCCTCCTGCTTCTAATCCAAGGGTTCAGCATTGTAGGCCTAGCGTTTCTACAGTCTAGAAAAGTATTACTTACCTGCTAGTAACTTCGCATTCCACTTCTTGTGTATATGGTTTTTCGTGCCCCTCGGGCATTTGTGTAAATTGTGCGACTTTCAGTAATTCTTTAAGAGTTTTGTTGTGTGCTTAGCTCCCTGTCTCATAAAGAGCCAGGGTAGTCCTGTTATAAATAAATATACTTTATTTTTGATAACAACTTGTGTGGTGTCCTTTCACTTGGTGTTCAAGGGGTAATGTGATGGTAAAACAGCTGGCTTAACACGCCCTCTAGAGTCTTAGCCTTGGACTGCTCGTATCCATGCTACTAGGATAGCTGGTCTATCAGGTTGACTTACAACCAATCATCAATAAGGGTTGTCTGGACTCATACATAGTGATCACTAGAATAGTGAGCACTGCATATCAGGCCAACTTCTCACACTCACCACTTGAGCTAAAAAGTGTTTGCAAAGGAGAGCCGCCTTGGAAAGTCCAGAGTGCAAAACTGCTGACACAGGGTGTTCCCAGAGGTGGCGAACAGATCTAACCAAGACTCTCCCCACTGCTGAAAAAGACCTTACACCACCTCCGAATGGAGATGCCATTTGTGATCCGCTAGGTATCTTCAGCTGATTTGTTCGCCCTGACATTCAGAGAGCCCACCAGGTGTTGAACCACCAGAGATATGCCCCAGCGTTCTAGCCATGTCAAGAGGTGTAGGGCCTCTTGACAACGGGTCCACGATCTCACCCCAGCCTATTTGTTTCATTACCGCATGACGGTGGGTAGTCCGTAAGGACTTGCAATAGCGTTTCCTTGATGGAGGGTAGAGAGGCTTTCAATGCCCGCCAGACAGCATGGTGCTTCAGCAGGTTGATGTGGATTCTGGATTCCGCCAGACACCAGCGGCCTCTGATGATCACCACCACTGCCAGATGGCCACACCACCAGGAGTGACGCATCGGTCACAACTGTCAAATCTGGTTGGGGTCTGCCTTCGGCCCAATCGTGGTTTGCTAACCACTACTCCAGATTTTTTACAGTTCTCTCTGGGATCTGGACCATGTCAGAGAGATTGTGGGTATGTGTCACGAGCAGAAGGCAGGAGGCCTTGAGACCTAGCAGCCTCAGAGTCAGTCTCATGACAGAGGCTGAAATACCAGTATCATGGCCTGAATATCCTGAACTCTCCATTCTCAAGTACCTTAAGTCCAGAACAGTAACCCTGAGAATCGTTTGTAAGTGTACCCATGCAGTGTATGTATTTCCCATAGGATAGCATTTAGGCACCAGATCTTCGGGATCAGTTAAGTTCTTTTAGTTCGTTATTGTTTTTACACAGTAAAACAGCTGAACAACAAATCTGTCAAATTTGAAGCATGAGACTTAAATGTGATAATGTTATCTTACGGAAGATAAAGACATGCACTGCATACAGGTATTGCAAATGGTGGTAGAGGGTACACTTTAGGACTAAATGATGCTCAGTGGTCAAGGTCCAAAGTACCACCAGCAGTATAGGTTTACCTGCCCTTGTGTGTTTGGGTGCAAAGGTGCTGTTCGCAATGGAAGCCTTGAGCCCAGTTAGTTGTCAAAGTTTAAAGGAACCTTTATAAACAACAGAGTCTGCAAAGGGAGACTTGGGGACAAGTCCACCAGGATCCAAAGGGTGGGCTCAGCTCATGGAGGCTACTCGGCCAAGGGGAGACAGGCAGAGATATAGGCCGCTGTGAAGCTTGGTTGCAAGGGTGCTGGCTGGAGGGCCACTTTAGTGTTGGAGGCTTTCACGGATCTCTGTATTCCTGCAGAGAAAGGAAAAGAAACAGCAGGGCCACTGTCGGTGTGGAGCCCATCTCTCTCGTAGTCCCTTGGTGTGCGGGTAAGTCTTTGTGGCGGTGGTGTCCGGACTGGACACAAACAAGCATTGGTGGGAGAAAGTACCTGGGTGATCAGGGTATTGGTGCGGGTGGCTTCTGGAGAGCTTAGCATCTTGCAAATGAAGAGAGAAGGGGTTGACCTCCTAAGGCACTTCTTCAGGTCATACTGCTCCTTGGGTGGGCCCAATGGCCAACAGTACCCGACAAATGCTTAAGGTGCCTGCAAATGCAGGTGGATGGCTCCTCCAACCTAGGGAGATGGTGCTTGGTTGTTGAAGTTGCTGGATGTTCCTCCACAGCTTTTGGAGAGGTTCAGCTTTAGGACAAGTTGGTTCCAGCAGTAAGGCATGGTTTGGCACCAAGTAGTGATAAAGTCCTCAGTTCTCACGGACTGCTCTCCTTTGACTTTCCTTCAGTTCCCAGTAGACAAATCTGAGTTCCTAATGTCAACAGGAACACCTAAATACTGGAATTAGGTGTGTTAAGGGAAGAATAGGGTAGTAGCCAAAGGGCTTCTTACTGCTGAAAAACGACACCCCTTTATGACCACATTCTGGGGAGAGGGGGGCATAAACCTGACCCAGAGTTCTTAGCGTCACCAAATCCAAGTGATGAAACCCTTTTTTTGTTGTTTATTTCAGGTAGCCCACCATAACACCTTCGCCGCGGGGCTAATTCCCCCTCGGCGCTGGGGGGAGGAAGGAGCGCGCAGCGCCACGGTGCCCGTGACGAGCTCGGCTCGTCACGCTGCACGGTGGCGCTGTGCTCATGACAAGCTGAGCTCGTCATGACCACGCCCATTTAATGGAACGCTCAGCACAGCGGGGGAATTAGCCCGCATGTGAGCGCCGCGCGTGTCATGACGAGCTCAGCTCGTCATGAGCACACGGCCACCGTGCCTCATGATGAGCTGGGCTCGTCATGAGCACGGAAGGGGTTAAGGGTGTGACTAGAATGTAAGTCAACATGCCTTCTGACTACCTAATTTTTCCGCCTGCTCTGGTGCCAAATGGGTTCCAGGGCTGGAGGTGCCATTCCCATGTCTGGGGGGGAATAGGACACGTTAAACAGAAACGTTTACAACGCATGCCATCACATCCCATTTTTAGAATCTACACTTACAACGCATTAAATTACAATACATACCACTACAAAGCATACCATTACAACGCATGATACTTTTAGGGCAACAGTAGTGTAAGTGTTGGATAACAGTAGTATAAGTGTTGGATAGTGTAAGTGTTGGATAGTGTAGGGGTAAAAACTAATATTCCAACTACATTGAGTGCAACAGTAGGGTAAATGTTGGGGTAAAAATTACTATTTCCCATTACTTATAATGTGTTGTAGTGGCATTCGTTGTAATGGCATGTGTTGTAGTGACATGGTTTGTAATGTCTTCATTGTAATGGCATGCGATGTAAAGGATGTTGTGTTGTAATTACTACGTTGTAATGGTTGTTTGCCATCAGGGGGTAGGCAGTGGTCCCATATCAAAAGGAGCCGAGGTTATAAAGACTTTGGCCTTGATATGCTAAATTTGCTAGCCGTCCTGTTGGAGAAGGTGTGATCGATCACCTTCATCTGGACAGGCACTGTTTCGGACCTCAGCGAGCGCTGGCCCTCACCTGCAGGGGTCAGAACTGCGTCTTTGGTGGCAGGCTGGGAGATACCAGTCAGCCAGCACACTAAGAGACTAGTAGGATTCAGGGGGTACCTCTGAGGTGCCCTCTGGGTGCAAGTCATGATAAATCTAGTTCTGGCATTAGTACAGATGCATTTACACGAGGTGTTTATTTTCAGTGAAGCCATTATATAGCTCGGTAACTCGTAATGACCACTGCCCGGTAAATATGCTGAAGATGGCAACCTCATCACTTGCAACGTCGTGGCAATGGAACTAAGAAATGACAGGGGAACATCTGCTCATGCAGATATAACCTCACATATAATATAATGAATCCTGTCTTGGGGCCTTAAGGAATGCTAATGGGGTGACTTACAAATAGTATATGCTGTGCACATGGTTTTCACCATTTCATGCAGCTTGCAATGGCTTAATATATGCTAAGGTCCTTAGGGAGAGTCTTTAGTGCCAATGCCCTAGGTACCAGGGTACCATTTACTAGGGACTTACATGGGGAGATAAAGTCCTTGCCAACTGATGAACAATTAAGCATTTCATTTTAAAGACACTAGCACTGGAGCCTGGTTAGCAGACTTCACTGCCAAAGTCAAAAACCAGCATTTAGCAATTCAAATAGGGGCAGAACGGGGGGGGGGGGATCTGCAAAGAAAAGTCCAGCTTGCTACAGACCCTAGCTGGAAATCAGCATGAAGGAACTGCTTACAGTCAGAGGTATGAAGGTAGCTGGAGTAAGTTGGCTCTCTATATAATATACCAAAATGAGGGCTATTATGAAAAGAGTACATGTTTTCCCTTATGAGTGGACATGGAACTTGCTGTAAGAATCCCAAGGTGCTCTTCTACTGGGTAGTGTGGTCGAGGAGCTTTAGGCTTATCAAAGAGGGGTGATAGACATCTGCAAACAAACAATAGTCAATAAATGATGCATACAACACAATAAGGAGATCCAAACCAATTTATAAAAATACAATGCATCTTTGTATATGTTTAGGCACCAGAATCAGTATTATCAGGTATGTATGTTTTGCAAGAGAAATACTTTCAGTTTTTAAAAGTCCCCAGTGCATTTTTCGAAAGCTGCAATGTTATCCTATTGGAGGAAAAAGAAGTACTACATTCCGGTACAGTACGCAGACTTAGGAGTCCAATCTCCAGGACTTAAGGTGTGTATGGGACAATATCAAAGGCAGCACCTGCAGGTCACCGCCCGTGTCATTTGGTCAACCAGGTGCAGTGGTGCAAAACAATGTCTGGTGTTCAATGTTAGGTAACAGAGATCGGCCTGCAGGAAAAGAGCCTCCAGATTTGGAGTGGTAGGCCAGTTGTATTGAACCAACCAAAGGGTTCAGGTCTTGTGATGCCAGGGGATGTGGTGACACCGGTGGTCCTTTTCTCCACACGCTGGGGCGGGTAGGTGCAGAGGGTCTTTAAGGTGTCTGGTTTCTTCATCCGGGAGCACTTCCGTTTGACGGGGGCCTACAAACAGAGGCTGCAGGTGGCAGAGACTTACCAAGGGGTGAAACCAAAGTGGAGTCTGTCTCTTGAAGGCTGGGGGACCCACGCTGATACCGTGGCCCACTTCGACTCGCGCTGGGGGCTCAGGTGCAGTGGTGCTTAGTGGCGTCGGGTTTTGGTAGATCCAGAGTCCTTGCAATTCTTCTTGTGGTGCCTGCAGGATGCAAGTGAGCAGCTCCGCTACTCTACTGGCCTCTTTGAATCTTTACTGAAGGCAGGTATTCCTTCTAGGCTTTGGAGGCATGACAGATGCAGGACAACACGGCTTTGGCTCAATTTCGCGATTGACGGTTAGCTTGACGGTTGACACGCCTATCTGACTAGCTAATTTTCCCACCTGCCAGGCGCCAAAGAGCTCTTGACAAAAGGGGCCAGCTACTCCTGCGAGGGAAACCAGATTCGCATACTGAAGGCGGTGGGCTCTTTAAAGCTCACCTGCCACGGAATGCTAATCTACAGGTCATCCTGTGGAAGGGGGTGAAAACACTAAGCCCAAGCAGGCTTTGTTTCTGGCCTCCTGAGCGCAAAGGCCCTCACCATTTGGGGCCAAAAACTCGTCTCTTGTGCCAGGCTGGCGAAAACCTGTTGCCAGCACACCTTTAGCTGGTAGGTCTTCAGGGAAGACCTCTAAGGCGGTGATTTTTTAATACGAGATGTATGATAATAAACGTCTCTCTCTTCAGTGAAGCCATCATGTAGCTGGGGGAAACTCGTTTTCACCAGTCTTTAGCACATGCTTTAAAAATGGCTTCCCCGATCAACTGGCAGTAATGGAAACTCACCAGGACAGGGGAGTATCTACTCATGCAGATATGCCCTCGTATGTAATATAATGCACCCTGCCTTAGGGATGTAAGGGCTGCTGTAGGGGTCACTCACAAATACTACATGCAGTGTTAGGGGAAATGGCACACAGGCATATGGGTCATGTCATGTTTTCACTATTTGTCTGCACCAAAGCACGCAGCCTGAAATGGCAATCTTGCATGAATTTGGTGAGGGATCCCTTAGGGTGGCACAATTCATGCTGCAGCACTTGGAGGACCCTCCTTAGTATATTACCTGAGGCCATAGGCACCAGGGGTACTATTTACTAGGGACTTAGAGTGTACTAAAGGAGCTGCCAATTGGGGATACAATTGCACAGTTTTGGGAAAGCAACCTGGCACTGGGAACCTGGTTAGCACTTCCAGTCCAAATCACATCAGATACCAGGCAAAAAGTGGGGGTGACCATGTCAAAAAGGGGCAATTTCCTACAGTAGCTTTAAGGTCTGTGGCAGTGAAAGTTTGGCAAAGCTTAATCAAATATTATGCCTGCTGTTGATGGAACATGATGGGTAATTTACTTTCTACACTGGTGAGATCATCTGACTAAGTATGGTCATCCCTGCTGTTTGTCGTAAATGAAAGATAGCTCTCCTATATGTAGCATGTGTAGGATAACCACGCTGACTGCACCAAGAGAAAGAGGAGACACCTTGGAAACAGATAGCTGTCTGCTGTCTTGATAAGACTGCTTGACCTACTTCATGCATATCTGCCTTTTTGACAGTTTATTTCCTCTCACAATAGCAGCTGCTCCCATAAAGCAACAAGCCTCTCTATTATATCTTACTAATCAATATACTTAGATGCAGAGCTTCAAACTATAGAGCTGAAAAAAGAGAATAAAACTATGGACTTTCAAATCCCAGAGCGCATTATCTAGGCATCCAATAATTTAGCAATGACCCTAAGATGGTGAGCTAGCAGATGAGGTCAAACAGCTGAATTGCCCCAACAAAAGAAAATGTGGTTCGCTCAGGGGCACAAGTAGCCGCTGCACGTCTGGGCCTTTAGGAGTCCAGTTACTGTGGGACCCATGGAAGGATTCAAAGATGTAGCACTTAGGTGACTTTTGTTTACCATTACTGTGTGCAAGAGCCATTACGTTGTATAAGAAGATCTAAAAGGGACACTGCTCTTCTGGATAGGGTAAAGTGAATTCCACCAGCAGTCATAGGCAGTTACAAAGGATAGACTTTATAAATACATTCAGACATCACGTGGCATGCTATATAAGCTGAAGTTGTGGGATGAACTTTGAGGACAGTGATCTACAGATAGGGCAACTGGAATAAGGTGCCACAAGTGCACAGTTTACAATTACTTTTCACAAAATAATGCTTCAGTCAGAAATATTTTTTAGTAAATGAATAAGCATAAAAATCATTTAAACATGTATTATGAACATTTGTAATTATCATTTAAAAACAGCACAGAAGAAATAAAGTCACTTACTAATGACTGAACATGACATAATATTTTCATGTACTAGTTTTCTAAATTCTTTAATTGCTCCTTCACTCCATTCCGCTGCATGCATGAATGGTTCAATATGTGCAAGTTGGCACCAAATTCCCTGAAAAAAAATTTCTGGATTTAAAACACTAGACAGAAACGCAGCTACTGTGTCTCACAAGATACAACTCTGCTGGGAGGATTTGCACTGGCTGAGCCTCAATTCCTGCTTATGAAAAAAACACTCATGTAAGAACCAGGATAGAAATACTTTGGAAAAAAATGTGTTAAGGAGTGCAGCATCGAATGTAGAGTAAGAGTTTGAATTATACAGACCAAACACCTCCCAGCAGTAGGAACAGAAAGCAATGCAGCACCAAGAACAACAAGACAATACAAGGGATGAGGTGAGGCCATATGAACTACCTGTAGGAATGTGTCCTTTTTGGCATGGGCATCCCCACTTTGTACCATAGTACTAATACTTTTTGACTGAAATGCACTGGATCCCTGCTAACTAGCACCCCAGTGCTATTGCCCTTAAAGTAAGTTAACTGTCCAATTGTAACTCAACTGGCAAGGTTTTTCGCAGCTCTGCAAGTCCCTTGTAAATGGTACCCCTAGATTATGACGTGCACCCAGAAGGCACCTTAGAGGTGCCCTCGAACCCTTCTAGTCCTCTAGTGTGCTGGCTGACTGGTATCGTTCAGCCTGCCACCACAGACCAGTTTCTGATTCCCTGTAGGTGAGAGCCCTGCGCTTTCAGGGACCAGAAACAATGCCTGCTCCAGGATGGTTGGTGAATTAGCATGTCAAGGGCGGAGGCTTCAAAGCCTCTGCCACCCCTGATATATGATTAAGGCTTCCCCCACAGACCTGGGGAACACCACCCCCTGCCCTGGTGTCCATTTGGCACCAGAGCAGGTGGGAAATTAGTCAGAAAGTGTGTCAAACTTTTCAGGCTAAGCACACCACTAAAAATGAGCCACCTGAAGTCGACAGCCAAGAAAGGGTTTCACCATTTTGAATTTGGTGAAACTAGGAACTCTGGTCCAGGATTATGCCCACCCTTCACAGGAAGTTCATATAAGGGGTGTAGTCACCTCAGGGGTAAGTAGACCATTGGCTACAACCCTAAACTTCATTAAGTGCACCTAAATTCAGTATTTAGGGGTCCCCTTGATACCATGAACTCAGATTAGTCTACTGTGAACCAAATGAAGGACAAAGAAGAGCCAAAAGTGTAAGAACAGAGGTCCTTCACCGAGATGGGCACCTAACCCTCCCAGTCTGCTTGCACAGGGACAAACACAAAGACCGACTCGGCCAGAATCTGAACAGCCTCCCCAAAACCTTGAAGGACTGTTCTTACCTTCAACAACCTAGCAGCATCCCCCTTGGGGTGGAGCAGCCATCCCGCTGCATTTGCAGGCCCTGACTAAATCAACCCAGCACTTCTTCCTGGCCATTGGGCCCACTGAGGGAGCAATTCACCAGGAAGAGGCTGCAGTGAGTCTTAGAGGTCAGCCCTCTTGCTCTCATAAAGTCTCGAGCCGTTGAACCCTCCCAGAGCCTCTCAGCACCAATGCCCAGGGTACCAGAGCCCTTGCAAGACTTGTTGCATGTACAGTCCAGACACCCCAAACACTGACCTGCCGTCGAGGGACTTCAGGATCCACGAGGTCTCCATCTAGAGTGGCCCTGCTTTCCTGTTTTCTTTCTCTCTCTCCAGGTCGTCAAAGTCAAGTGAAAGCTTTTAACTACAGCGACCCGCTGCACAAAAAACCTCTGCACCCAAGCCCCCCCCCATCAAGATCTGAGATCCCCTTTGGGTTCTACCAGACTTGTCCCCCTGTCCCCCCTTGCAGCCTTTCTTTCACAGGTACTTTGTCATTGACTTTACTGTGAAGTGGTCAGGGCTACCAACGCAACCAGTACCTCTGCAACCGGACTAAACAGGGTAGATAAAGCCAAACTGCTGGTGGTTTATTGGATCTTGGCCCCTAGCACCTTCAGTCCTAAAAAGGCTACCTCGGAAACGCTTGCAAGTATATGTATTCAGTGTATGTTTCGTGCATAGCATTTACACGTTGGGAGTCTCATACCTCAATACCGTTATTTGACTGTATTTTTTATTTCTAAATCTTTAACTCCGAAAGCACTTACCTGATTACTATGATCTTGGTATCCAAAATTATATAAAAATCAGTGCTATTTTTCTAAAATGGTTTCAAATTTCTTCTTGAGTGTCTCTCTTATTTATTGACTCTGCGTACAACAAATACTTAAAAATACCCTCTGATAAGCCTAAAATGCTCAACCACACTACCATAGAGCATTTGGGATTATTTATTTAATCCCTGTAAACCAATAAGGGTCGTATGTATTTTTGCAGGGTATGCCCTTACATTGGCACTACAACATAAAAACCCAGCTACTTACACTATCCATAAAGTTTTTGAAATGAAGGGAAATTATTATAGCAAACCAAGAGGATAAAGTATCTACGTACACACACATGGACTCAAGTGTTACAAAGTGGGGATGATCATAAATGTTTAAAAATGTGAAAGCTTGAAAGCAACTGGAGTCTGATCAAAGGGCTTTGTGGACATACGACACATCAAATAACATTTGGAGCCCCATTTTCTTCTGAACACAAGTGCCCCAACCCCACCAACCAAGGGTAAACGTTTGATGTGGGAATAGCATTTGAAAATGCCACCTGAATTGAATGGAAAAAAAGAGAGAACATTCACAGGTGGCAGAGTACGTGACTGACAACAGATCTTTCCACTGCCCACAGCTTTGTAATTATAGAGGAGGCCTTCAGCCAGTACTTTGGTAGATGTTTGACTTGTGATAGAAATCTGTACTTTAAGCAGTGAAAACCAGGATCCGGGTTACTGTGACCCTCACTGCCAGGAACACAACAAAGAATGTAGAGCTTCCCAAAGGCTGTACCCTGTGAAAAATAAGACAGTGCTAAGAGGAGAGTAAAGGATTCTGATTTAGTGGACTGGATGACTATGTGACAAGCTTGATGTGATGCCCTGTGGGAGGGGAATAAGCCTGAAAATGCATCATGTTTCCTGCTGTCCAATGTGACCCAGGAGAACACTAACAGTTAAGAGAGAAGCATTCTAAGAAAAGTCCACAAAACTACTTTTGATTTAAGTGCCAGCACCTCATATCTGTCCTTGCACTGTTTGCTTGCAAACCTGCTACTTGCAAGCCAGCATATGCCAAGCAAAGCTAGTGTTGTTTATATGGGAGGGAGAGTAGAGATGGGAGACTTCCATGGCTCTCTGCATGTCTAGGGGTGTGGCCCACTGCGGGACCTGGATAGCTTAAGTTCCAAATAGAAGAAAAGGAAAATGCTACTTACCAGTATGCATCTGTTCTTGGCATGTAGAGTTACAGAGTCGTAAACTTTTGCATAGATCGTCATCTGTTGTTGGGGATTGCTATCTGGTGTTAGGCTCAGATGCTTGCACCTTGTTAATGTCTTAGAAGAAGTCTTTTGTAGTCACGAGATAGGTGACTCCTCCCTTGGGCAATAGTGCGCATGGGCATCAACTTCATCTTCAGATTGTTTTTCGCCATGAAGGGAAATGATGAAGTTTGTAAGAAATCGAATAGATGTCCATGTAAGTGTATCTAATTAAGATGAAACTGGAACAGATACAGGTCCGAGGGAGGCGGGTGGGCAAGTACTACTCTGCAGCTCTACATGCCAAGAATAGATTCATACTGGTAAGTAGCATTTTCTGTTCGTGGCATATGAGCTGCAGATAGTACACTTTTGCATAGACTGTACAGCAGCATCTCCCTTAGGGGTGGTCACCAGTATTTGTTGCAGTAGTTTGAATAAGTGTCTTAAGAACAGCTTGGCCCTCAGAAGCTTGTTGGTTGGCCTGCACGTCAACACAATAGTGTTTGGTGAAGGTGCAGGGCTCGAGTCGGGGTACCACTCGGGTGGAAGGCGTCCCCCCACTTATTTTACCGGGTGGACACCGTCCCCCCTGCTCAAAAGCTGGGCTATCTGTGATGGCGTCACTTGCCCGCACGGCTGCCACTAATGAAAAGGCTGGCTACCGAATAGTTTCACCACACACAGGACTTTAATCCTGGTTTACCGGCATTTTCTACTTCCTGGTGGTAACCTTTAGGTTCCCTCCCGTGCCAGAGTCTCGGGCACAGCTGATGCTCAAGCCCCAGGGAATAGTGTCTGATCGCTCACCGTGGAGGAGCTCACGATGCGCCTAGGAACACTGTGGCAGCCATCAGACAGGTTTGCATATTACCCTATAACGCTGCTAGTGAGTGACAAATATCTCAATGTCAAATGCGAGGCTCTGTAAAAAGCAAGTGCTTGCGTGTATGCAGCGTGAACTTGGTTTATTGTGTTCACGCCGTAATTAAACTGATCTGCAGGAGGCTTTCTCCAGAGCTTTGCCTCCTGTGCGGTCACGTGGAATACGTGTTCTTTCAGGCACTTGCAAAAGTGTGGCCAGACCCAAACACAGTTCAAGGTCATAGCTGTCAAATGTCTCTTGTTATGTGTGGCATACAAGTCCTTCTCATTTTTACAAGCCACATGGGTCGAATTGAAAGCTATGACTAGGTCAGTAGCTGCAAATATTTCCCCACTATAGGTGAAACACTGTTAATGACAGCCCAAAGATAGGCTTTCGAAATGCCGTTTGTTCCTTGAGGGTTAAGCTTCGCAGACAAATGAGATATGTTTAACAACAGAGTGGCACTGACATGCAATGACAAGAAAAATACATTTATTGAAGGGCATGCGTCAAAATAAATAGACATACGTTCTGATTTTGAGATGTAGTCTGTCTGATTTAAAGACTTGTTGATTTAAGGATATCTTGGATTTGGTTAAAGGTCCCACTTGTTATCTTACAGTATCGGCAGTGTTCTTTTCTCCTCGCTTCAGGGTGAGCGGGATAAGGCCAAGCTCAAGACCTCCCTGGTCAGCTAGTCCGAGGGCAGGCTGTAATGAGAGGGAACTACCTTTCGTGACGTCACCTTCTGTCGTGACGTCACTTCCTGTGACACCACCTAACTTGGAGCGTCCCCCCACTTCTTTTTTTAGGACTAGTGCCCTGTGAAGGTGGGTGTAGTAGACCAAGTTGCTGCCTTACAAACGTATTCTAGGAGAATGTTCCCTAAGATTGCAATGGAAGCCCCTAGTTTGCGTGTTGAATGCGCTCTAGGGGGAATTGTTAAAGTGCGTTTTGCTTTTTGATAGCATACTTGAATACATTTGACCATCCACCTGGTAATTCCAGCTTTGGAGATGGGGTTGCCTTTATGAGGTGGAGAGAAAACTACAAACAGTTGCTTTGTTTTTCTAAAGGGTTGAGTCCTGTCTATGTAATAAAGTAAAGCTCTTTTGACGTCGAGTATGTGAAGAGATCTTTCTGCTACTGAATCAGGGTTTTGGAAAAACACTGGTAACTCTACTGATTAAGATGGAAAGCAGAAGTTACCTAAGGGAGGTGATTGCGACAAGGAACTCTACTTTCCATGTAAGGAATTGTAATTCGCATTTGTGTAAAGGCTCAAATGGGAGACCCATTAGTCTAGTAAGAACAATGTTTAGGTTCCACACAGGGGAAGGTGGCAGTCTGGGTGGAATTATCCTTTTAAGGCATTCCATGAAGGCTTTTGATAGCGGGTACTCTAAACAATGACAAATGTTGTCCGTTTTGTAATTAGGTGGCAAGGGTAGCCAGATGCAATCTGATTGATGAGTATGCAAAATTGCATCTTTGTAGATGTAGCAAATGGCAAACAATGTCTTGTACTGAGGCATCTAATGGGTCAATTTTGATGTTTTGCAGTAAATAATGAATCTTTTCCATTTGGCAGAATTGTAAGCTCTAGTAGTGGGGCGTCTGGCTTCCTTAATAATATTCATACAGTCCGGTGGGAGGTTAAGGTAACCGAACTCTAAGACTTCAGGAGACAGATCGCTAGATTCATTTGCGCTAGATGTGGGTGCCTTATTTCTCCATGGTTCTGCGTCAGCAGCTTTGGGGAGAGCTGTAATTTTTTTGTTTCAAATTTGTTTTATTTTTCAGACAAAGAGAAAAAAAAAATAGAAACATACCACAGGTCTATTTGATACATAGCGTTAAGCCTACAACCCTATACAGGACCGGCCGTGTAACTGGGCAGTACATTAGTGTCGCTAAGAATCTGCGTAGAAAGCAAGAATGTACACAGTGTTTCGCCTACAACCCCAAGGGAGCCGGCCGCGTCTCATGGCGCATATTGTGATGCCATCTGATCCTGTGGAAGGGCAAGACTCCTGAGGTCTACCTTTGTAACAAACAGGTAACCAGCCCAAATTCGACAGTCGGCACAACAGGGCCCAAGAAACCAAAGGGTAGCGGATAGAGAACAGAAGAGAGAGGACGAAAGGAAAGAAAGGGGATAAGAGAGGGAGGACAACACAGCAAGGAGAAGTGCAGTGTGCGCGGGGGGAGTAGTGGAGAGCAAGAGGCCCGGTCCGGCAACAGTGGAGATGGGGTCTCAATGCACGTGGGCAATTACGGAAGCAGTCTACCTGGATCGGGAGGGACAATAGCATCCTCAAAGAGGCGCAGTGTTCTGAGCTTGGTAGGCACGTGGCGCGCATGTTCAACAGCACAGAGATATTTAACTAAGGGTTGCCAAACAGCCTTAAAACGTGCGTCGCGTGCTTGCAGCCGCGCTGTGAAGAGCTCCATCGTGACAACATGCCATAGACGCACAAACCAGGCTGCGATTGGAGGGGTTTCGTTTTTTTTCCAATACAGGGCTATAAGCTGCTTGGCCGCTCCTAGCATTTGGAGCGCCGAAATCCAATCGCTCCGGGTTAGCGCCTTCAGGTTAGCAGGTTTGATATCTAGTAGGATTGTACTCATGGCTTCAGGCAAAGGGAACCCCAGTACCCCCTTGATGTGGCTAAGGACTTCTTTCCAGAATAGGAACAGCGACGGGCATGCCCACCAAATCTGGATAAAATCCCCTGTTGCGGATCGGCACCTCCAACACAAAGGAGAGGATGTAGGAAACATAATATGAAGACGTTGGGGCGTGTAACACCATTGGGTCATGAGTTTATAGGCATTTTCCTGCTGCGGGACACTGCAATAGATTTTGGGACTATCCTGCCATAATCGACACCACTGTGCGGGAGCAATGTCCTTGTCTGAAATTGACTGCCACTGGTGTTGATATGGGTGAGAGCGGTACAAAAGGGGGTGGTGATGGACGGAGCATCTGAATCAATCAAACACTCGCATCCAGTCAAAAGATCTGGGTTTAATCCATCACCGTTCTTTAGCCCACTCTGCGACCCCAGTTCAGACATGGCTATATGCAAATCAGTCTGACCCTGTGCCTCATGGGAACAGTCCAGCCCGAACTGCCAAGCCATGTCTTCCCTGGACCGGAAACAAGCTTCCGAGGACCGGTTTCTGGCATTCCAGCCGTCTTCAGCCCGGCTTGCTTGAATCCAGTGGCAAAGTGAGCAAGGGACTCACGTCTGAACATACCCTGCCACACTTATGGCGGCCAAAAGTGGTACAAAAGGGGGTGGTGATGGACAGAGCATCTGAATCAATCAAACACTCACATCCAGTCAAAAGATCTGGGTTTAATCCATCACCGTTCTTTAGCCCACTCTGCCACCCCAGTTTAGACATGGCTATATGCAAATCAGTCTGACCCTGTGCCTCATGGGAACAGTCCAGCCCGAACTGCCAAGCCATGTCTTCCCTGGACCGGAAACAAGCTTCCGAGGACCGGTTTCTGGCATTCCAGCCGTCCTCAGCCCGGCTTGCTTGAATCCAGTGGCAAAGTGAGCAAGGGACTCACGTCTGAGCATACCCTGCCACACTTATGGCGGCCAATAGCGGTACAAAAGGGGGTGGTGATGGACGGAGCATCTGAATCAATCAAACACTCACACCCAGTCAAAGGATCTGGGTTTAATCAATCACCGTTCTTTAGCCCACTCTGCCACCCCAGTTCAGACATGACTATATGCAAATCAGTCTGACCCTGTGCCAGGATCAGTGCTATTTCCGCCATACCCATATCGGAAAACGGTCCTTCTGTGTCAGTAAAAGAGTTGTACAGCCTTAGGAGATAAGGTCTAAGCTGAGACTAAAACATGCGATAGAAGGATAGGGGAAGACCATCTGGCCCCGGGGTCTTCCCAAGAGGGAGATCCCTCATAGCTGCTGTTATCTCAACTTGGGTGATAGGGCCTTCCAGGGTCTTTGTATAGTGTGGGTGTAACTGCATCCCCGTATATTTACTCAGGACATCCGCCACCACATCTGGGGGTGGTGTCTCCACCTTATACAGTGCAGTCATAGGACCGGAACGCCTCACATTTGTCCCTCTCCGAAGTGGCCTTCGTCTCGTCCGGCAGCTGGACATTGGCTATATGGGCCTTGGCTGCACGCGCCCTCAACCGTCTTGCCAGCAGCCTGCCCACCTTGTCCCCTCCCTCGAAATATCATTGCTTTAAAGCCAGCAAAGATTTTCTGCCTTGTTAGTGCGCAAGAACCGAAGTTGCCCCCTAAGGTTGGCGAGCCGCCGTCTAGACGCCAGCGAAGTGTGGCCCTGATCCTGTTGCTCCACTTGCTTTATGTCCTTCGCCAGGCTATCTTCCAGAGACCGAGCCTCGCGCACCCTGCAATTGAGAGAGTGGTGATATGGCCCCGAATCGTGGTATTGAAGACATCCCACACCACGGGGTAGGGTGTCTCCGGTAGATCGTTACTAGCGTAGTAAGAGTCAATGGCGATCCTAATGCTTTCCACGTCGGCCGCATCCCGGAGGATACCCGGCGGCAGGCACCACCTCGCTTCTCGGGCAGGGCAAGTGGCCGGATTCTGCAGGAGCAACTCGACAGGAGCGTGATCGGAAAGCGAAATATCAGACATGGAGGCTCCCAGCATGTCCCATACCAGAGAGTGGGAGATAAATAAATAATGAATACAGGAGTACGAGCGGTGGGTGTAGAATAGAATGAGTGGCTTCCCAATCCCGAGGAATGGTAACGCCACGTGTCTAGCAGCCCCAAGTCGGTTATCTGTGCGCACAGTGCCAAAGACATGGCCCCTGCTCCACCAAACGAGGCATCACTGCGATCTGCTTCGGGGTCCCAAACTAAATTAAAGTCCCCCCCCCAGAATCAGCGAGGGGTCGCCTTGCGGAACATGTTCTTTTAGGAGTGTCCGGAGGTAACGGTCCTGCATCCGGTTGGGTGCATATATATTGCACAGAGTGAAAAGGCGCCGCCCAATCCCCACACTAACTCTAAGAAAGCGACCATCCCCGCTCCTAAAGGGTTTGGCTTCCCCCCGCCTGATGCCATTCCTGCACAATATCGCTACACCTGCTGACTTGGTGTCAGACGCGGCCCAAAATTGGAGAGGGTATTGAGTATGAGCCATGCGCCTCACATCAGTCTGTAAAAGGTGGGTTTCCTGTACAAATATGTCGGGGCTCTGTTGGAGAAGATAGTGCCACGTTTGTCTATGTTTATTGGGGGAGTTTAGGCCCCTGACATTAATCGTTAATACCTTTAAAGGGCTAGGTAAGGTCACAGTCATGTTAAAGTCGAAACGGGGCCCGTCCACACCCCCCCACCTCGCCCTTTCAGAGACACAGACACAAGGGAAGTCATCCATCTCAGCCCACACAAAGTGCTGCAGCGCACACAGAAAAGGAGAAAGAGAAGAAAACCAGTGAGAAGCAAGAAGAAAGAGACAAGGTCAAGAAAACCAAAGGTGACCAAACGGGCCACAGATCAGTGTAAAACTATATCGGCCAACAGGGCCGCACTACTCTGTCCCAGTTACAGGGCATCCCCAGAGTTCGGATACTCTCAGGGATGTTACTCCCTCAGGGACAGCCCGGGGAAGGTCTGCAGCAAGTTCCAAGGTCATCTAGCGGGAAGGTCCCGGCCTTCCCCACCCCACTGGCCGGGAGATGGGGCGTAGATTAAGACATCGCTACAGACCACAGACCTACGGAGGAGGGTGCGTGTGTTATAGAGATATGTTTCCTAGCGCATAGCGGGCATCTGCCCAGTCGGTCATGGAGTCGAGAGGAGCGAGGTGATCTCCTTCCGATCCCCCTCAAGGGATCTGATATGCATGATGATGTCCGGTTTGGCCTGCGAAGCGGACCGCTCGTCCAAGGGAGGTGAGCGTCGATGGCGGTGAACAGTGGTCCAGGTTGGCTTGGCTGGGATGCGCTCCTGACGCCGTGGGCGAGATGGGCTTGTCGGCGGCGATTTCGGCAGACGAAGCAGCTGGGCCACCTCCGTGTAGGTCCGTATCACTTTTCACTTGGCTTCCCACTGGAAAATGAGAGCAAAAGAGTGGCCCCATTGGTAGGAGATGCCCATGGTTCGCAGTTTCTCTGTTACTGGTTTCAAGGCCTGTCTTGGTCGCAGAGTGTTAGGCGCTAAGCCCTGGAAGATCTGTATCTTGTGCCCTTTGTAGCTAAGATCCGGCTCGTCCCATGCCGCTTTTAAGATGGCCTCCTTCTACGTAAAAAAGTGGACTCTTGTCAAGTTGTCTGGGATGAGCCCCGTCCTCCCCGCGGGCCCGGAGACCCGATGGGCTCGATCCAAAGCCAGCGGAGAGGCATCATCATCTCCCCAGACTTCATGGAGGCGTTGCGCCACGTATGTCAAGATGTCATTCCCTTCCTCCCCGAGAGGAACTCCCCGGATGCGGAGGTTATTCCGGCGGCTCCGGTTCTCCAAGTCCTACTATTTTACTTGTAGCCCTATGTTTTGCGCCTCCAGCACTGCTAGGCGTTGCCACAATTGTTCTTGGTCTTCAGTACGGGCATCCACCATTTTTACCAGCCCATCTACCCGGTCTCCCAGTTCAGTAAGTTCCTTCCGAAGTTCCCGCACGCAGGTGTGCACCTCGGAGCCAATTTCCATTTTGAGCTCCGACATGAAAGAGGTCATGAATGCCTGGGTCACCGGCATCGAGTCCCAGGTGGTTTGCGATGGCCCCTCAGTGGGGGCAGACGCCCCCGACTTTCCCCACATCGCCACAACAGAGTTGTCCATGTGGGCCACAGCCGGGTCGGCCTTGTCCCCTCTGGAGCGCGTCATCGCCAGCCCAGAGGTGTTCCGTAGACAGCCCGGTAGTGCGTTCTCTATAGGCCAGGTGCAAGGTACCTAGGGAGGACATCCTTTCGTCCCTATCGCTGTGCTTTCTGTCTGACAATGTCCAGGGCGTCGACCTTGGTATAGCATGCAGATAGATCACCCCCCAACTCCCGGTCTGTCAGGCCACCCCACTGAAGGCCACTACCTGCCCATCCTCTCCACACTTGAGGCCCGGCCAGAGGTGTTACAGCTTCTGTCGTTGGGGGCCCCACCGTCTCAGGGCAGTAACTGCGAGTTACCAATAGTGTATTGCCCAGTACTTTAAGACAAATGGCATATAACACTCCCGACCCCCCCATAACAGATAATCAAGGACCACACCAGAGAAAAGGAGCCCGTACAGCCAGGTCAATGTATCGCACTACACAGGCCACACAGGGGGACAAGGTCCGAAATGGAGGGGGTGCACTTGCCTCACTGCGCCCCTCCCTGGCGGCTTCTAGCTGCAGTCTCGCCACACGCTGCATGCAAGTCCCCGAGGATGAAGTCCAAAGTCGGCTTCCCCCCCGAACAGCTAGGCAGAGTAGGGCAGGGCGTGGACCTTCGCTGCGCTGATGAAGAATGATCTGGAGCTCTAGGCCGCTCCAGGCTGCAGCTTCAAAATGGCGGCCGTGGCTTCCGCCGCGCGGCACTCCCCCTCGCCTCTGCGCAGCAGCCTGACAACACCGGCCCCCCGCAGATGCTCTTCGAGCCCCCCAGGTGACAGCACACAGATGGGCGGGGGCCTCTAGTAGGGCACAAGTCTCCAGGGCCAAAAACACAGGTGCCGGGATCTCCTGGACGTCCAGGCAAAATGGCGGGGGAGCACACGCCCAGTCTCGCCGCTCACCTTCAGGGCCTGCGATTGCTGCCGCTGGGCGCCGCAGTCTCAGGGGGCAGAGTCCGCCTGCCCCGCAATCGGGAGCCCCGCCGCCGAGATCTCCCCTGGAAGCTCCACAGGGCTCACCGGTCCCCCTGCCTCACCACCAGCAACGGCCTTCCCCAGCCGCCAGAGAGCAAAGTCCCCGCCTCCGCTCCGCTCAGTCCTCCAGCTCCGCCCGGGGCCTCTACTGCTCGGTCGGGTCACCACTTCACAGGTCCCAAGACATCCGCAATAGCCGGGGGGTCAATGGCACTCCCCCTCGTCGCCACTTGCAGCCTGTTAGCACCGGCCTCCCGCAGGCGCTCTTCGAGCACCCCAGGTAACAGCACATAAAAGGGTGGGGGCCTCGAGTAGGGCACAAGTCTCCAGGGGCGAAAGCACATAGAGGCCGGGGTCACCTGGCCGTACAGTGCGAGGAGGTAAAATGGCGGGGGAGCGCGCGCCCAGTCTCGCCGCTCACCTTCAGGGCCTGCATTTGCTGCCGCGGGGCTCAGCAGCCTCAAGGGGCAGAGTCTGCCTGCCCCACCGCCGAGAACTCCCCTGGAAGCTCCACAGGGCTGGCCGGTCCAACTGCCTCACCGCCAGCCACAGCCTTCCCCAGCAGCCAGCGAGTTAAGTCCCCGCCTCCACTGCTCCGCTCAGTCCTCCAGCTCCGCCCGGGGCCTCTACTCCTCGGTCGGGTCCCCACTTCACAGGCCCCAAGATCTCAGCAACAGCCGGAGGGTCAATGGTAGTGTCACAGTCAGTGGCCCCCGGCGAATACCGGCCCGACCGTCGTCTCTTCTCCACCTCCACAGATGCAGGGACACAAAGACCCCCCCAGGGGCCGGCAAGCCTCGGGGCAGGCTTCAGTGCTGGGTCCACAAGATGGCCGCTCCCGCCTCTGGGCCACCGATCGCTCTCCTCCGTCTGTCCGGGGGGACTTTGCAGGCCGCAAGTCCTCTAAACTACGGGCACCCCTGGTCTCTGTGGTCAGTGTCCACTCCCGGGGCGACAGTTTTGGCACCCCAGCTCCGCACTAATAGCTCGTAATGGTGGCGGATAACCGGAGCTCCCCGAAGACACGTCTCACCGCATCGCTGGTAAGACCACGCCCCCCAAGCTGTCATTTTTGATGAGAGACTAATGATAGTTTGAGTAGTGTCGTGAACCATGGTTGCCGTGCCCAAGTGGGAGCAACTAGGATCATTTTGAGAGATTGTTGTTTAAGCTTGCGTACTACTAGTGTAATGCGTGGGAGTGGCGGAAAAGCATAGGCAAACCTGCCTGATCAGTTGAACCTTATCGCATTGCCCTTGGATAACGGGTGTGGGAACCTGGCGGCGAAGGTTGGGCATTTTGCGTTTGTGTGTGGCGAACAGATCTATGTCTGGTTGCCCCACATTTGAAAGAAAGGTTGAATAACTTGTAGATGAAGTTCCCATTTGTGTATTTGGCGAGTCTGATGACTTAACAGATTCGCTATCTGATTGCTTACTCCTGGGAGATGTTCCGCCAGGAGATATAGGTTTTGTGGAATGGCCCATCTCCATATACTTTACGCTAGGCGAGAGAGCTGCAGAAAATGTGGTCCTCCTTGCTTTTGTATGCAATACATTGCTGTCATATTGTCCATCCGGACTAAGACAGTCTTGTTGAGAAGATGTAGTTGGAATGATTTTAAGGCTAGAAATATTGCCAGTAGTTCCAGATGATTGATGTGAAGCACTTTTTGTTGAGTGGTCCACCTGCCCTGAATTGTATGGTTTAGGAGATGGTCTCCCCAAACGGTGAGTGATGCATCTGTTGTTAGCACTATCTGTGAAACTGGCTCTAGGAGTGGAACTGGCTCTAGCAATGGCCGCCCTTTGGAAAGGTTTTGTGTGTTCCACCACTGTAGAGAGCGATGTGTGCGGCTGTCCACCAACAACAGATATGTAAGTTGTCCATGAGCCTGGTTCCACTGATGTGCTAAACATTCTTGTAAAGGGCGCATCTGAAGCCTTGAATGAGATACAATGAAAATGCAAGAGGCCATCATTCCTATCAGCTGCATAAGCATTTGTGCTGGGAGAGTGTGTTGGGGCTGAAACCTGTTGATGAGGGTATGCTAGAGCTTTGCAAGTGTCTATTGTGGCTCCTAGATACTGATGTATGTAGGAGAGTTGAAGGTGTGACTTGGTGTAGTTCAGTGTGAACCCTAAGTTGTGTAACAGCTGAATTGCTTGATAAGTGTGGTGAACACATGGGTTGTATTAATTGGCTTTTATCAGCCAGTCGTCCAAGTATGGAAATACGTGAATCTGCTGTCTTCTCAAGTGTGCTTCTACTAATGCAAGGCACTTTGTGAACACCCTGGGTGCTGTGGTCACCCCAAATGGAAGGACCTTGAACTGATAGTGCTGCCCGTCTACTGTAAACCTGAGGTATTTTCTGTGAGCAGAGTGTATGGGAATGTGGAAGTAGGCGTCCTTGAGATCTAGTGTGGCAAGCAAGTCGCATTGTTGAAGCAGTGGAAGAACCTGCTGAAGAGTGATCATGTGAAAATTATCTAATTGTAAGTACAAATTGAGAGGTCTGAGGTCCAGTATTGTCCTTAGAGTCCCGTCTTTTTGGGGGATAAGGAAATACAGTCAGTAAACCCCAGTTCCCTGATGTTGTATGGGAACTGGTTCTTTGCATGCTTTTGAAGCAGTGACAGAACCTCTTGTTTGAGGAGTGTTAGATATTCCCCGGATATTGCACGCTGTTTGGGTGGTATGTTGGGTGGAGTAGCAGTAAGTTCCATGCAGTAACCATACTGGATAATTTGTCTTACCCACTTGTCTGTAGTGATGGAATTCCAAACGGGTAGGAATTGTGATTGTCACCCTCCGACCGGGGTGGAATGGTCTGGAAGGAGTAGAGGTAAGTCACTGCTTATTAATGGGGGAGGTGAGAGTGTTGTTACCTCAGCCTCTCCCTTTGTTATTTCTCCTGAATCCACCTCTAAAATATCCGCTGTGGAGGGATGTTTGTGTGGTGTTTTTGTAGGAAGCAGTGCCTGCGTGATGTTTTTGGATGCTCCCCTATAGAACGTGCGTTCGAAAGGAACCACGTGGGGATGGAGACTGCAATGCTCCCATGGATTTAGCAGTCTATGTGTCCTTTTTCATTTTTTCTAGAACGGTGTCTACAGCCAGTCAAAAAAGTTGTTGCTGATGAATGGCTGATTGAGGATAGTTGTTTGTACCTCCTGTTTGAAGCCAGAGATGAGCAACCAGGCATGTCGTCTGAGTAACACGCTAGTGTTAACGGCCCTTGAGGCGGTGTCTGCTGCATCAAGAGCACATTTGATTGATGCATTAGTTATTAATTTTCCCTCTTGAATTAAATCATTGGCCTTGGTTTTATATTGATCAGGTAAATGTTTCAAAAGGGTTTCTAGTTGGTCATAGTGAGCCCTATCATACGTAGCAAGTAATGCTTGTATATTGGCTATCCGTCAGTTATTAGCTGCTTGAGCATCAACTCGTTTGCCAGAAGCATCTAATAATTTAGACTCCTTGTCAGGAGGTGGCGCATCACCGGAGGGAGAGTTGGCACGTTTCCTAGCGTTAGTTACCACAAGGGAATCTTATGGGAATTGAGCTTTGATGTAGGAGGGATCACTGGGAGCGGCTTTATATTTTTTGTAAATTCTTTGATTAAGAATTCTAGTCCTAACAGGGTCCATGAATATGTCGGGGGCATGTTTAATGACACCTTTTAACATTGGCAGGGTTTGTACAGCCTTTAGTAACTGTTCAAAGGTGTCTAGTAGAATGTCTGCGGGGTCCGAATGCATTGGGACACCATGGTACTGAGCCGCCCTATTTACAAGCTGGTTAAAACCAATATTGTCATCTGTGGGAGATGACTTTGTTGGGTATACATGAGGATTAGGGAGGTCTGGAGGATCTACTGGGTCATCATATTCATCCCAAGCGTCCTGTGGTACGTCTGTATCGTCATCAGGGTGATCAAAAGGGTCAGTGTTGTCTCCCCCATCCCTTAAATTATCAACATCCGGTGGTAGTGGTGAGTTTGGTGGAAGTATAGGAGAGTGTGGAGGAGAGATCGGCTTAGTAGGAATAACAGGTGAAGAGGGTTGTAAAGGTGAAGTAGCACAGTCCTTCGTCTTTACAGCCACTGCAGGAATGCCTGGGGTGTCCAATTTCCTTTTGTTTTGTGGAACAGTAGACATATGTCCTGTTTTAAGGTCTATGTGGAGTGTTTTCTGTTTCGGATCGATAGGATCCGGTCGAAAAAGTTTTTCCTCTTCGCTAAATACTTTTGCCGCCGATTTTTTCGGGTCCGAGCGAGGTTTGGATTTCTGCTCCAGAGCCTTGGAAGGTGGTTTTGGGTCCTTGGCTTTGATGTGAAGGCGGAAATCTTTTTCGGTTCCGAATGTTTCGTTTCCCATGCCTTTTCCTTCGGCACGGGGGTGGTCGGTGCCGAGGTCTTTTTGGGAGTAGGTTGCACTCCGTGCTTCGGAGCCGATGGCGTCTGTGGGACAGTGATATGCGGTTTGCTCGATCCCGAGCTACCGGAAGGCTTCTCTTTTGTCTTCGGAGCCAGACCCGGGGCGGGTCTTTTCAAGCTTGTTTTTGGTCGCGACTGGGGCCAGTAGGTGAAGTCTTGACCAGGGCCTTCTTATTTGGAGGTGAGATTGCAGTAGGGTGGTCTGAGAGTCATCTGCTTCGGACACAATTTCCAGATACTCCGAATCCTCTTCCGGGAAAGCCGGGCTTTCATCGAAGATGTCCAGTGGTACCAGAGCTGCCTGTTGCCCCATGATGTGTTGTCAGGCCCGGCGATCACGGATGGTCTCTTTGGATCGACAGGAGGCGCAGGCCTAGCAATTATTCTCGTTGTGCTTGGGCTAGAGACATAGGTTACAGACCATGTGGTGGTCACTGTGTGAAAATGTAGCTCCACACTGGGGGCATTTTTTTAAATGGAGTCCTTTCCATGAGCCGTAGGCCCGAACGGTGTCGATAGGCCTAGCGGACCGCGTCGACGTCAGAACGGAATATTTGAGGAGCAAGTTGAAGATAACGCGATCAAAAACAATATCGTTGAGATTTTATGATCATTTGCGCGTTTAAAAGGTTTGGAGAATATGGTGCCGAACCAAGTTACATCAGAACCCGATGGCGGAAAAAACCAATCTGAAGATGGAGTCGATGCCCATGCGCACTATCGTCCAAGGGAGGAGTCACCTATCTCGTGACTACAAAAGACTTCTTCTAAGACAACAACAAGGTGCAAGCATCCGAACCCAACACCAGATGGCGATCCCCAACACCAGATGGCGATCTATGCAAAAGAAATGCGTTACTTACCTGTAACTGCAGTTATCCAGTATTAGTGTCTTTCATAGATTCACATGCCTGAATCATTCCCCGTCGTCGAGACGGGAGCGTCCGGTATATAAAAAGTAATGTCCTAAAGACATACATAGAAAAGAATAGGCCCAAAGGTCTCACCTTAGTAGCCTATCCAAGTCCTTTTGTAGGAAGGACCAAACAGAGCAGGCCCCAAGGGTCCCACCTTGGTGGCCTATCTGTGTACTTTTGTAAAAAAGGACCAAATAAAGTACAACAGCCAATCAGCTACCACCTCCTTCTAGAACCTTCCTGCCAGAAGCCCAAGTCTCTCAGATTTTCGTACGCACCAAGCTAGTTAGGCGTAAACTCATTAGAGAGAAAGGTGAGCCCTGCCAGGGGAGGCGGGAGGGTGCATGTGAATCTATGAAAGACACTAATACTGGATAACTGCAGTTACAGGTAAGTAACGCATTTCTTATCCAGTATTTGGGTGTCTTTCATAGATTCACATGCCTGAATCAGAGTAGCGAGCAATACATTATGCACATTCTGTATGAAGAGCAGGTATGAACATGTAGATAAAACATATCACATGACTACAAATCACCAAATGCAATGGCATATAAATACAGTAAGAGAATGTGCATACCCGTAAAGGATGGAGGGATGTAGTAGGGCTCACCTCACGAATAGATGGCGAATCACTGCTCGGCCCACTGCTGCATCCTTCATCAGCTCAGTATCCAGGCAGTAGTGCCTGGTGAAGGTGTGCGGGGACTTCCATGTCGCCGCTCTGCAGATGTCCAATATCGGCACTCCAGCGAACAGCGCCGCAGACGTGGACATGGCTCTAGTCGAATGAGCTTTGACTCGTGAGTCTAAAGGCCGTCCGGCCTTGTCGTGACAAAAGGTGATCGCAGAAGAGATCCATCTGGAGATGCTCTGCTTTGTCAGGGGCATGCCCAGTCTTGGTCTACTAAAGGCAATGAAGAGCTGGGATGACTTTCGAAAGTGTCGTGTCTTATCGATGTAGAATTTAAGGCATCTCTTTAGATCCAGAGAATGTAGAGTTCTTTCAGCTGCCGTTGTAGGATTCGGAAAGAACGATCTAAGCACCACCGGTTCATTAAGATGGAAGTCCGAAGGGACTTTTGGAATGAAGCGAGGGTTAGTCCTCAGAATGACTCTGTCCTCTCTGAATTGAAGAAAAGGATCCTGGATGGATAGAGCCTGCAATTCACTGACCCTTCTGGCAGAGGTTAGTGCCAGGAGGAGGGCCGTTTTCCATGAGAGGAACTTGATCTCAGCCTTATGGATGGGTTCGAAGGGATGCTTCATTAGTTGTTGAAGAACCACATTGAGGTGCCACGATGGAGGAATAGGCCGTGGTCGTGGAAAGGACCTGAATAGACCTTTTAGGAATTGTTTGATGAGTCTGTCCGACCACAAAGATGGGCCTGTAGCCTTTCTTGTGAACCTTGAAATCGCCGCTAGATGCACTTTGATGGAGGTATGCGCAAGGCCAGACTGCGCAAGGTGTAACAGGTATGGTAGCAGCTGCTGTGGAGGGGCCTGGAAGGGGTGCAAGCCTTGATCCACACACCAGAACAGAATCGCTTCCATTTTAGTGAGTAGGTTTTGTTAGTGCTGACAGCTCTAGCTTTCGCAAGGACATCTCTGCAATCCTGCGGGATGTTCAGATGGCTGAATTCTCGGTATTCAGGAGCCAGGCTGATAACTTCAGAGAGCTCAGGTTCGGGTGGAGAACCTGCCCTTGAGACATCGTGATCAGGGCCGGAAACTGCTGCAGGCGAAGAGGGGGCCGGGCAGAGAGGCGATGAAGCTCTGTGAACCAGTGCTGCCTCGGCCAGGACGGAGCAATGAGGATCAGAGTGCAGGGTTCCGATTTCATCTTCCTGAGAACCCTGGGAATCAGTGGGAATGGCGGAAAGGCGTACGCAAAGACGTTGCGCCATGCGATGGAAAATGCATTCCCGAGGGTTCCTGAGTGGTGATGCCTGCTTGCGAAGCTTGGGCATTTGGCGTTCTCTCTGGTGGCAAAGAGGTCTATGTTCGGGGTGCCCCACTTCTGGAAGATATGGTCCAGCACCTCCCTGTCCAGTTCCCATTCGTGGGAAGGAGACTTCTCCCTGCTCAGTGCGTCCGCCAAGACGTTGTCCTTGCCCGGGACGTACTCCTCTTTCAACACTATGCCATGTGTCAGAAGCCAGTTCCAGATTCTCTGCGATTCTCGAGATAACGAGATGGAACGCGTCCCCCCCTGTTTGTTCAGGTAGTGCATCGTCGTGGTGTTGTCCGTCCTGACGAGCACTGGGGAGTGACGAATGCGTGGAAGAAACGCCTGTAGAGCCAGGAAAACCGCCCGTAACTCCAACAGATTGATATGGAGCTTGGTTTCCTGTGTTGTCCATTTGCCGTTGATCTGGAGGTCCTGGAGGACAGCTCCCCAGCCTTCCAGGGACGCATCCGTAGTTATTACGTGTGGCTCCGCTGGGAGCAGGAACGGCAGACCCTTTGAGAGGTGGTGGAGAGATGTCCACCATTGCAAATGATTGATAATGGGTCGAGTGACTCGTATGCGGTCCTCGAAAGAACCTGTGGCTTGAGTCCATTGCTTTGTCAGTGCCTCCTGGAGTGGGCACATTTTTAGGCGGCAGTGTGGAACGAGCAGGATGCATGAGGACATCATGCCTAGGAGAGACTTGAACGTGCGGACCGGAAGAGTCTTCCGCGAAGCCACTGCCTTGGCCAAGGAGATGAGCTTGATTTTTCTCTCCTGAGAGGGGAAAGCCTTGACACGGTCCATGTCCAGAGTCGCTCCAAGGAATGTGATGACCTTGGTGGGTTCCAGAGTTGACTTGGCAGTGTTGAGGGTTAGTCCTAGGCGGTGGAAAATATCCAGACAGGCGCTGGAGGATGAGGCTGCGGCGGCTGCCGTCGGTGCCTTCACCAGCCAGTCGTCCAGGTATGGAAACACCTGGTGGCCTTGTTGACGAAGAAATGCCGCTACTGGTGAGAGGCATTTGGTAAAGATCCTCGGGGCCGATTTGAGGCCAAATGGAAGGACCCGAAATTGGTAGTGCTGTCCTGGCACCGCAAACCTGAGGAACTTCCTGTGCCCTTTGAGAATAGGGATATGATAGTAGGCGTCCTGGAGGTCTAAGGACGTCATGTAGTCCCCTTTGTCCAGCAGCCCAAGGATTTCTTGCAGAGTCACCATAAGAAACGATTGTTTCTTTAGGAACACATTGAGTGCCCTGAGATCCAGGATTGGGCGCCATTTCTTTCCTTTTTGGTAGATTAGGAAGAAGTGAGAGTAGAAACCCTGATTCTTGTGGGCCCGTGGAACTCTCTCTATCGCTCCCTTCTGCAGCATGGAAGCTATTTCCTGAAGAAGCAATCGTAGGTGCCTGTGTGATCGCTGGCACGGTGGCGTAGTTGGGGGGATAGAGGTAAATTCTAGGGAATGTCCAAATCGAATGAGTTGGAGTACCCACCGATCCGTTGTTATAGTTTGCCAATTGCGATGGAAGTATTTCAGTTTCCCTCCAAGTGTTAAAAAATGTAGTGGTGGAGGGGCTAGCGAGGGAGACAAGTCATTGTCTATTGCCAGCAGGTCGTTTTTGGCCTCTTCCTCGGTAATTGGACTTGCCGTAGGAAGACTGTCGGCCTTGTTGAGGTTGTCGCTGCTGAAACTGCGGCTTGGACTGTGAATATGTGTACGAAGACCTATTCTGATAGGAACCTTTGTATGCAGGTTGACCTCTTCCCCGGTTGCCACGAAAGGACTGGGTCCGGAATTGTAAAGTACCCAGAGCCTTGGCAGTATCCGTATCCTTTTTTATGGTGGTAAGGGCTGCGTCAATCTGTTCCCCAAACAGATGCTGGCCATCGTAAGGCATATCTAATATCCTGGTTTGCACCTCCTGGCGGAAAGTGGTGGCCTTGAGCCAGCCCTGTCGCCTCAGGACTGCAGCTCCTGCCAATTGCCGGAAACCAGTCATGGCGGCATCAATGGCACAATCGATGAGCTCTGAGGCTGAGGTCTGTCCTTCCAATAGAAGTGAATGTGCCTCCTCTCTGACATCCTCCGGCAGATCTGCTAGATAGGGTGCAATGTCCGCCCAGAGTTGGCGATTGTAACGTCCCAGGAGGGCTATCGAATTAGCCACTTTGACCGTCATGGCTGAAGTGGTAGTAAAGCGTTTGCAAACGGCATCCAGTTTCCTGCCCTCCTTATCAGGTGGCGTTGATAGAGGCGAGGATGGATTGCGAGAGTCCTTCTGCGCCGCTTGAGTCACCACGGAATCTGGTTTGGGGTGACCTGTCAGGCATGCCGGTGCCGTGGAGGTGGCCTTGTATTTCTTATCAAGCCTGGGCACCACCACCTGTATAGAGGCAGGCGCTTGCATGATTTGTTTGCCCTGCTTCCAAATGTAGTCAATTATGGGGATTGATCTTGAAGTCTTCCTAGTGGGCTCCTTGAAGTCATAAAGGAAGCATTCCGTTTCCTGAGTTTCCATGGACATATGGAACCTCTTAGCCGCCCGCTCAATGATGTTGTGGAATCCACCGATGTCTGCAGGTGGAGACTCCGAGGTCTGCGGATCCAGAGAGGCTGGAGAATGTGCCACATAATCTTGATCTGCATCCGGGTCCGACTGGTCGTCATCGACTTCACCTTCCTCCTGTTCCCTCTCCTCATCGTCAGATGAGGGAGCGTCCTGAATCGGAACCTGTGTCTTCTCAATGACCAGTGGAGTTGGTCTATGGCGAGATGAAGGAGCTGGCGCCTGTGCAGCTGGAGGTGCTGACGCAGAATGTTTCTCCGGGAACCTTTCCTTATAATCCTGTATGAGGAATTGTAGGTCCGAGACAATGGATGCGGGGAGACACAACATAGGAGTAACCTGTGCCTGGGGCGGAGGCTGGTCCTGTTGTTGTGGAAGGTCTTCCTCCTCTTCAGGTTCCTCGTCCGTGGTTTGGCATTTCAGGACTAGGTCCGATGGACTAGTAGCCTGCGTAAAGGAGTCCTCGTCCGACTCTTGACCTTGTAGTATACAGGCCGGAGGAAGTTGTTGTATCCTACCGGGCGAGATCTGGTGCGGCGTAATAGGCCGTTTAGTAATTTTCACAGTGACATGGCTCACTTGCGGTGGAAAAGCATCCATGGCGTGGGAGAGGAGTGCAGACTCCTTCCAGGGTCCTGTCGACGTCGAAAGCGACGGTGCCATGGTAGATATGCTCGTCGACGGTACTTTAGTCGTCGTCGACGGTGGCTGCGACGACGATGTCTTGTTCGACGTCATTTTCGTCGACGGTAAAGTCCCCACCGTCGACGGTGTACTCGTCGTCGACGGCTTTCCCACCGTCGATGGGATGATCCTCGTCGACGAGGTAGACTTCGTCGACGCGTTGTCCTCGTCGATGGTGTCGTCGTCGTCGACGCCTTCGACGACGGTCTCGTCGTCGACGAGATCTTCGTCGTCGATGGAGTGACCGGGATGGTCGACGGCGTAGGTCTACTCGCCGACGATGAAGGCGTAGTCCTCGTCGACGAGGAGGAAGCCGATGAGGCCGTCGTCGTCGACACTGTCGTCGTCGACGTCGAGACGGTTTTCTGTGCTGAATGCACCATCGACGCCGTCGTTGTCGTCGCCGGGACCAGTGGCTGTTTCCCTGGGACAGGCAGGTCCTTGCCAGACACAGATGGCTTGCCCTCTGAGGACTTTTTAGAAGTCTTCATAGGAGGGGTGTCTGTGGGGCTAGGGGAAGAAACCCTTGGCCTCTTCAAGGAAAATTGCGACACTCCAGACACACTCTCACCTTCGGATACCAAGTCATCAGTCTTGGTCTTGAGCCTGTTGAGCCACAACAGAAGTCGACCTTCTCGGTCCTTGAGGGTCTTGTTGGAGAAGGTCCGACATATTTTGCAGTCCTTTGCCTGGTGGTGAGGGTAAAGGCAATATAAACATTTATCATGTTTATCGTCAATGTGAAGTCTTTTCTTGCTGCAGGAGGAACAAGCCCGGAAAAGACCTTTCTTCTGACTATCAGACATAACTTTAGAGACTAATAAAAGTTGTTTTTTGAAGAAAAAGAGAAATTCCTGAGGAGAACTCAGGTGGAGACTCCCTAGCACAACGTGCGGTAGAAAATCTGAGAGACTTGGGCTTCTGGCAGGAAGGTTCTAGAAGGAGGTGGTAGCTGATTGGCTGTTGTACTTTATTTGGTCCTTTTTTACAAAAGGACACAGATAGGCCACCAAGGTGGGACCCTTGGGGCCTGCTCTGTTTGGTCCTTCCTACAAAAGGACTTGGAAAGGCTACTAAGGTGAGACCTTTGGGCCTATTCTTTTCTATGTATGTCTTTAGGACATTACTTTTTATATACCGGAGGCTCCTGTCTCGACGACGGGGAAAGATTCAGGCATGTGAATCTATGAAAGACACCCAAATACTGGATAAGTGTACTATCTGCAGCTCATATGCCTCGAACTTATTTCATTGTAACCTTCTATTTGAGATTACATTCATCTTAGAATCTTGCAAGTCTAAACTCTAGTAACTATAAAAGAACTGGACAATTCAATTATATTTTGAACAGGTGACCTGAACAGTCTGTGTGTGTGGTCTGGAGTGACCTTCTGAAAACCCAAGTTCAGAATTTTAACCTCAGATATTCTTGAGAGAACTTTGAATACGACCAATATTTTTCTAAATGTGATGTTTACCTTAGGGTTCCTTACTAACAGCTTTGGTGGTGGCTACAGGTGTCAAAGGCATTGTAATATTGAGGTTTTTATCTAAGCCTTCAATGAAGCAAGGATTTTCAGGCTTCTGATGCATATTTTTCAGGTTATAATAATTGAAAAAGCAAACAAATTATGCCAGTAGGAAAGTAGGATCTTTCTGGCATAGTCACCCGCACTGTTTGTTTGGTGTCAGTGTGTTTTGACTGTAGTTCACTGGGATCCTGTAAACCAGGACCCCAGAGGCAGTGTTCTCTACTCCAAATTGACTGCTAAGTACTTTATACACCACACAATTGGTATACTGGTGTAGACCTGTGAGACCCTAGTATATAGTACAGAAGTACCTAGGGCATTAGTACACCAGGGTTCTCCCATGGGCTGCAGCATGTATTATGCCACCCATGGGAGCTGATGCAAACTGTCTGCAGGTCCGCCATTGCAGTCTGCGTGAAATTGTGCATGCACCTTTCACTTTTGATAAAAGGTTTTTCTTATATCCTGATCACTGCACTTAAGACTTACAAGTCACCCGAAGGTAGGCCTTATAGCCCACAGGCAGGGTGCATGGTTTTAAGTGTGCGGGTACCCTTGCACGAAAAGAGATTCCCCTACAAAGCCCGGACTCCATTCTATGGGCTTTGTAAGTGCAGGCAAGCCATTTTAAGGTAAGTAGTGGACACTGGCAAGTCAAGATCTCCAACTACATAATGACTTCTCAGAACCTAGTCATGTTTGGTATTAAACAGGGTGGGATCATGCAACCTCACAGATTCCCATGCTAGTTCCTTGATACCATGGACTAGGGAGGAGAGGCTCCTTACGGGACCCCGCCCCCCCCGGATACCTACCTCTGTACCCTTGCAGGGTCTACCTGACAGCTTGAGATGTTGCAGACCCAAGACACTGTTATGCCCCCTGCCGATGAGCTTTACTCGGGTAGGGAAAGGAATAACAAAGGATTTCCCATAGGGTAGAGGTGTGAAAACCTCTCCTTTAGAATTAGGTAGGGTGCCTCTGAGAGCCTCCAGAATGTATTGAAGGGCACATTTGGTGACCTTCTTGCAAAAATCAATTTTCACCAGCACAGGAGCCCTCTGCTCTCACTATGGCACAAAACCACATAACGGGCAGGGGCGTGACCAACCCCCTGCAGGGCCGGACTGGGAACCAAAATCGGCCCTGGCAAAGTGATCGACCCGCCGGGGGGGGTTTGGGGTGCCACCGAGCTCTTTGCCGGGCCTGTTTTCGGACGATTTTGTTACAGGGTTGTAAAATACAGAGCTGCAAAAACGGCCCTGTTACAAAAACTGGCCCCAGGGGCCCAAAACCGCCCCCCACTCTTGCAGGGCACCGGGGGATTGCCCGGTGCCCGCAACGGCCAGTCCGGGCCTGACCCCCTGTCCAGCTCCTCGAGTTGCTTCAGGTGGCCGCTTGATTTACTATCTTGAATCTTGGCACTTGGGAGCATCTGACAGGTTCGTTCCACAGAGTAACGTCTCTGAACCCCTCTGATAGGTGTATCACCACAGGAGTCCTTCCTCCTTTTAGGGTTAAGTAAGGGCTCCCCTGGGGATGGGTCCTTAGATTCGTCCTGAACTTCATCAAGATTCGTCAAGACCTGTCCGAAGACACTGGAGCTCTGTTGCTGGATTGAGCCACAAATGTGAAAGAAACAGTTAGCTATAGATTCCGTACCTTAGAATTACCCCCAGGCGTCAGATTGGATCCGGAAAGGTTTTCGTCAGCAGTACCCCTGCGCGTTGGAAGGTGGTGTCGGTTGACTCCGCGTTCGTCATCGGCGTCATGGTCGCCAGGATGACATCGGGGTAGCTACATAGACACCGCACACGCACGCTGACATCAGTTAATTTTTTTTTTCACTCCAGCAAGCGTAGATACGGAGAGAGCGGTACCCCCAGTCATTTGTTAACAGCTTTTTCTCTAATATTGCCGAATTTGTTGTTTTTTTAGTCCATCGACTCCTGCTGCAGGAGGGATGCCCGGCTTTAAGGATTGCGGTTCCTGTAACCGGCTGATGTAGGTGACAGATCCGCACCTCGTGTGCCTTTACTGCCTGGAGCGCGACCACGACCCCAAGTCATGCTCCGCGCCACCAAGGTCCCAGTCACGTAGGAGGTCAAGGGACCGGTCGCGGAGCCAACACCATTCTTCCTCCAAGTCTTCGCACTCTGGGTCAGGTAAGTCAAAACAAAAAAAGAAGTAGAAGAAGCATTGTCGCTCTTCGACTTGTCCCCGTCAGTCGGCCGACACAGCGAGGGATGTGGGTGGTGCCCCTCCCACGGCTCCGCGTGGGGAGCCCGTAGGGTCGGCATTGTGTTTCTCCCCCTGCCTGGGACCAGGAGCAACCTCTGCCCAGCTTCGTCAGTTTTACGAAGCAATGCACACCATCTTTGGGCAGGACGACTCCGCTGGCATGCCTTAGGGCCCCATGGACATGGCTGGGGGCCCTGGGCCTTCAGCACCGGAGATATTGGCCTCTGCGCCGCAGGGTTCCCTTGGATCCAGGCCTGGAACTGGATTGGCGCCGGTGGACCTTGTTATGCTACCCCTGGGGCCGATTCCACCAGCACCACGTCCGCCACCGGCGTTGGCTGTGTCCCCAGCAAACATCAACCCTGGATTGTATGGTTTAGGAGATGGGCTCCCCAACCGGTGAGTGATGCATCTGTTGTTAGCACTATCTGTGAAACTGGCTCTAGGAGTGGAACTGGCTCTAGCAATGGCCGCCCTTTGGAAAGATTTTGTGTGTGCCACCACTGTAGAGAGCGATGTGTGCGGCTGTCCACCAACAACAGATATGTAAGTTGTCCATGAGCCTGGTTCCACTGATGTGCTAAACATTCTTGTAAAGGGCGCATCTGAAGCCTTGAATGAGATGCAATGAAAATGCAAGAGGCCATCATTCCTATCAGCTGCATAAGCATTTGTGCTGGGAGAGTGTGTTGGGGCTGAAACCTGTTGATGAGGGTATGCTAGAGCTTTGCAAGTGTCTATTGTGGCTCCTAGATACTGATGTATGTAGGAGAGTTGAAGGTGCGACTTGGTGTAGTTCAGTGTGAACCCTAAGTTGTGTAACAGCTGAATTGCTTGATAAGTGTGGTGAACACATGGGTTGTATTAATTGGCTTTTATCAGCCAGTCGTCCAAGTATGGAAATACGTGAATCTGCTGTCTTCTCAAGTGTGCTTCTACTAATGTAAGGCACTTTGTGAACACCCTGGGTGCTGTGGTCACCCCAAATGGAAGGACCTTGAACTGATAGTGCTGCCCGTCTACTGTAAACCTGAGGTATTTTCTGTGAGCAGAGTGTATGGGAATGTGGAAGTAGGCGTCCTTGACATCTAGTGTGGCAAGGAAGTCGCATTGTTGAAGCAGTGGATAAACCTGCTGAAGAGTGATCATGTGAAAATTATCTAATTGTAAGTACAAATTGAGAGGTCTGAGGTCCAGTATTGTCCTTAGAGTCCCGTCTTTTTGGGGGATAAGGAAATACAGTCAGTAAACCCCAGTTCCCTAATGTTGTAGGGGAACTGGTTCTTTGCATGCTTTTGAAGCAGTGACAAAACCTCTTGTTTGAGGAGTGTTAGATATTCCCCGGATATTGCACGCTGTTTGGGTGGTATGTTGGGTGGAGTAGCAGTAAGTTCCATGCAGTAACCATACTGGATAATTTGTCTTACCCACTTGTCTGTAGTGATGGAATTCCAAACAGGTGGGAATTGTGATTGTCACCCTCCGACCGGGGTGGAATGGTCTGGAAGGAGTGGAGGTAAGTCACTGCTTATTAATGGGGGAGGTGAGAGTGTTGTTACCTCAGCCTCTCCCTTTGTTATTTCTCCTGAATCCACCTCTAAAATATCCGCTGTGGAGGGATGTTTGTGTGGTGTTTTTGTAGGAAGCAGTGCCTGCGTGATGTTTTTGGATGCTCCCCTATAGAACGTGCGTTCGAAAGGAACCACGTGGGGATGGAGACTGCAATGCTCCCATGGATTTAGCAGTCTCTGTGTCCTTTTTTATTTTTTCTAGAACGGTGTCTACAGCCAGTCAAAAAAGTTGTTGCTGATGAATGGCTGATTGAGGATAGTTGTTTGTACCTCCTGTTTGAAGCCAGAGATGAGCAACCAGGCATGTGGTCTGAGTAACACGCTAGTGTTAACAGCCCTTGAGGCGGTGTCTGCTGCATCAAGAGCACATTTGATTGATGCATTAGTTGTTAATTTTCCCTCTTGAATTATATCATTGGCCTTGGTTTTATATTGATCAGGTAAATGTTTCAAAAGGGTTTCTAGTTGGTCATAGTGAGCCCTATCATACGTAGCAAGTAATGCTTGTATATTGGCTATCCGTCAGTTATTAGCTGCTTGAGCAGCAACTCGTTTGCCAGAAGCATCTAATAATTTAGACTCCTTGTCCGGAGGTGGCGCATCACCGGAGGGAGAGTTGGCACGTTTCCTAGCGTTAGTTACCACAAGTTAATCTTAAGGGAATTGACCTTTGATGTAGGAGGGATCACTGGGAGCGGCTTTATATTTTTTGTAAATTCTTTGATTAAGAATTCTAGTCCTAACAGGGTCCTTGAATATGTTGGGGGCATGTTTAATGACACCTTTTAACATTGGCAGGGTTTGTACAGCCTTTAGTAACTGTTCAAAGGTGTCTAGTAGAAAGTCTGCGGGGTCCGAATGCATTGGGACACCATGGTACTGAGCCGCCCTATTTACAAGCTGGTTAAAACCAATATTGTCATCTGTGGGAGATGACTTTGTTGGGTATACATGAGGATTAGGGAGGTCTGGAGGATCTACTGGGTCATCATATTCATCCCAAGCGTCCTGTGGTACGTCTGTATCGTCATCAGGGTGATCAAAAGGGTCAGGGTTGTCTCCCCCATCCCTTAAATTATCAACATCCGGTGGTAGTGGTGAGTTTGGTGGAAGTATAGGAGTGTGTGGAGGAGAGATCGGCTTAGTAGGAATAACAGGTGAAGAGGGTTGTAAAGGTGAAGTAGCACAGTCCTTCGTCTTTACAGCCACTGCAGGAATGCCTGGGGTGTCCAATTTCCTTTTGTTTTGTGGAACAGTAGACATATGTCCTGTTTTAAGGTCTATGTGGAGTGTTTTCTGTTTCAGATCGATAGGATCCGGTCGAAAAAGTTTTTCCTCTTCGCTAAATACTTTTACCGCCGATTTTTTCGGGTCCGAGCGAGGTTTGGATTTCTGCTCCAGAGCCTTGGAAGGTGGTTTTGGGTCCTTTGGCTTTGATGTGAAGGCGGAAATCTTTTTCGGTCCCGAATGTTTTGTTTCCCATGCCTTTTCCTTCGGCACAGGGGTGGTCGGTGCCGAGGTCTTTTTGGGAGTAGGTTGCACTCCGTGCTTCGGAGCCGATGGCGTCTGTGGGACAGTGATATGCGGTTTGCTCGATCCCGAGCTACCGGAAGGCTTCTTCTTTCTCTTCGGAGCCAGACCCGGGGCGGGTCTTTTCAAGCTTGTTTTTGGTCGCGACTGGGGCCAGTAGGTGAAGTCTTGACCAGGGCCTTCTTATTTGGAGGTGAGATTGCAGTAGGGTGGTCTGAGAGTCATCTGCTTCGGACACAATTTCCAGATACTCTGAATCCTCTTCCGGGAAAGCCGAGCCTTCATCGAAGATGTCCAGTGGTACCAGAGCTGCCTGTTGCCCCATGATGTGTTGTCAGGCCCGGCGATCACGGATGGTCTCTTTGGATCGACAGGAGGCGCAGGCCTAGCAATTATTCTCGTTGTGCTTGTGCTAGAGACATAGGTTACAGACCATGTGGTGGTCACTGTGTGAAAATGTAGCTCCACACTGGGGGCATTTTTTAAATGGAGTCCTTTCCATGAGCCGTAGGCCCGAACGGTGTCGATAGGCCTAGCGGACCGCGTCGACGCCAGAACGGAATATTTGAGGAGCAAGTTGAAGATAACGCGATCAAAAACAATATCGTTGAGATTTTATGATCATTTGCGCGTTTAAAAGGTTTGGAGAATATGGTGCCGAACCAAGTTACATCAGAACCCGATGTCGGAAAAAACCAATCTGAAGATGGAGTCGATGCCCATGCGCACTATCGTCCAAGGGAGGAGTCACCTATCTCGTGACTACAAAATACTTCTTCTAAGACAACAACAAGGTGCAAGCATCCGAACCCAACACCAGATGGCGATCCCCAACACCAGATGGCGATCTATGCAAAAGAAATGCGTTACTTACCTGTAACTGCAGTTATCCAGTATTAGTGTCTTTCATAGATTCACATGCCTGAATCATTCCCCGTCGTCGAGACGGGAGCCTCCGGTATATAAAAAGTAATGTCCTAAAGACATACATAGAAAAGAATAGGCCCAAAGGTCTCACCTTAGTAGCCTATCCAAGTCCTTTTGTAGGAAGGACCAAACAGAGCAGGCCCCAAGGGTCCCACCTTGGTGGCCTATCTGTGTCCTTTTGTAAAAAAGGACCAAATAAAGTACAACAGCCAATCAGCTACCACCTCCTTCTAGAACCTTCCTGCCAGAAGCCCAAGTCTCTCAGATTTTCGTACGCACCAAGCTAGTTAGGCGTAAACTCATTAGAGAGAAAGGTGAGCCCTGCCAGGGGAGGCGGGAGGGTGCATGTGAATCTATGAAAGACACTAATACTGGATAACTGCAGTTACAGGTAAGTAACGCATTTCTTATCCAGTATTTGGGTGTCTTTCATAGATTCACATGCCTGAATCAGAGTAGCGAGCAATACATTATGCACATTCTGTATGAAGAGCAGGTATGAACATGTAGATAAAACATATCACATGACTACAAATCACCAAATGCAATGGCATATAAATACAGTAAGAGAATGTGCATACCCGTAAAGGATGGAGGGATGTAGTAGGGCTCACCTCACGAATAGATGGCGAAGCACTGCTCGGCCCACTGCTGCATCCTTCATCAGCTCAGTATCCAGGTAGTAGTGCCTGGTGAAGGTGTGCGGGGACTTCCATGTCGCCGCTCTGCAGATGTCCAATATCGGCACTCCAGCGAACAGCGCCGCAGACGTGGACATGGCTCTAGTCGAATGAGCTTTGACTCGTGAGTCTAAAGGCCGTCCGGCCTTGTCGTGACAAAAGGTGATCGCAGAAGAGATCCATCTGGAGATGCTCTGCTTTGTCAGGGGCATGCCCAGTCTTGGTCTACTAAAGGCAATGAAGAGCTGGGATGACTTTCGAAAGTGTCGTGTCTTATCGATGTAGAATTTAAGGCATCTCTTTAGATCCAGAGAATGTAGAGTTCTTTCAGCTGCCGTTGTAGGATTCGGAAAGAACGATCTAAGCACCACCGGTTCATTAAGATGGAAGTCCGAAGGGACTTTTGGAATGAAGCAAGGGTTAGTCCTCAGAATGACTCTGTCCTCTCTGAATTGAAGAAAAGGATCCTGGATGGATAGAGCCTGCAATTCACTGACCCTTCTGGCAGAGGTTAGTGCCAGGAGGAGGGCCGTTTTCCCTGAGAGGAACTTGATCTCAGCCTTATGGATGGGTTCGAAGGGATGCTTCATTAGTTGTTGAAGAACCACATTGAGGTGCCACGATGGAGGAATAGGCCGTGGTCGTGGAAAGGACCTGAATAGACCTTTTAGGAATTGTTTGATGAGTCTGTCCGACCACAAAGATGGGCCTGTAGCCTTTCTTGTGAACCTTGAAATCGCCGCTAGATGCACTTTGATGGAGGTATGCGCAAGGCCAGACTGCGCAAGGTGTAACAGGTATGGTAGCAGCTGCTGTGGAGTGGCCTGGAAGGGGTGCAAGCCTTGATCCACACACCAGAACAGAATCGCTTCCATTTTAGTGAGAAGGTTTTGTTAGTGCTGACAGCTCTAGCTTTCGCAAGGACATCTCTGCAATCCTGCGGGATGTTCAGATGGCTGAATTCTCGGTATTCAGGAGCCAGGCTGATAACTTCAGAGAGCTCAGGTTCGGGTGGAGAACCTGCCCTTGAGACATCGTGATCAGGGCCGGAAACTGCTGCAGGCGAAGAGGGGGCCGGGCAGAGAGGCGATGAAGCTCTGTGAACCAGTGCTGCCTCGGCCAGGACGGAGCAATGAGGATCAGAGTGCAGGGTTCCAATTTCATCTTCCTGAGAACCCTGGGAATCAGTGGGAATGGCGGAAAGGCGTACGCAAAGACGTTGCGCCATGCGATGGAAAATGCATTCCCGAGGGTTCCTGAGTGGTGATGCCTGCTTGCGAAGCTTGGGCATTTGGCGTTCTCTCTGGTGGCAAAGAGGTCTATGTTCGGGGTGCCCCACTTCTGGAAGATATGGTCCAGCACCTCCCTGTCCAGTTCCCATTCGTGGGAAGGAGACTTCTCCCTGCTCAGTGCGTCCGCCAAGACGTTGTCCTTGCCCGGGACGTACTCCGCTTTCAACACTATGCCATGTGTCAGAAGCCAGTTCCAGATTCTCTGCGATTCTCGAGATAACGAGATGGAACGCGTCCCCCCCTGTTTGTTCAGGTAGTGCATCGTCGTGGTGTTGTCCGTCCTGACGAGCACTGGGGAGTGACGAATGCGTGGAAGAAACGCCTGTAGAGCCAGGAAAACCGCCCGTAACTCCAACAGATTGATATGGAGCTTGGTTTCCTGTGTTGTCCATTTGCCGTTGATCTGGAGGTCCTGGAGGACAGCTCCCCAGCCTTCCAGGGACGCATCCGTAGTTATTACGTGTGGCTCCGCTGGGAGCAGGAACGGCAGACCCTTTGAGAGGTGGTGGAGAGATGTCCACCATTGCAAATGATTGATAATGGGTCGAGTGACTCGTATGCGGTCCTCGAAAGAACCTGTGGCTTGAGTCCATTGCTTTGTCAGTGCCTCCTGGAGTGGGCGCATTTTTAGGCGGCAGTGTGGAACGAGCAGGATGCATGAGGACATCATGCCTAGGAGAGACTTGAACGTGCGGACCGGAAGAGTCTTCCGCGAAGCCACTGCCTTGGCCAAGGAGATGAGCTTGATTTTTCTCTCCTGAGAGGGGAAAGCCTTGACACGGTCCGTGTCCAGAGTCGCTCCAAGGAATGTGATGACCTTGGTGGGTTCCAGAGTTGACTTGGCAGTGTTGAGGGTTAGTCCTAGGCGGTGGAAAATATCCAGACAGGCGCTGGAGGACGAGGCTGCGGCGGCTGCCGTCGGTGCCTTCACCAGCCAGTCGTCCAGGTATGGAAACACCTGGTGGCCTTGTTGACGAAGAAATGCCGCTACTGGTGAGAGGCATTTGGTAAAGATCCTCGGGGCCGATTTGAGGCCAAATGGAAGGACCCGAAATTGGTAGTGCTGTCCTGGCACCGCAAACCTGAGGAACTTCCTGTGCCCTTTGAGAATAGGGATATGATAGTAGGCGTCCTGGAGGTCTAAGGACGTCATGTAGTCCCCTTTGTCCAGCAGCCCAAGGATTTCTTGCAGAGTCACCATAAGAAACGATTGTTTCTTTAGGAACATATTGAGTGCCCTGAGATCCAGGATTGGGCGCCATTTCTTTCCTTTTTGGTAGATTAGGAAGAAGTGAGAGTAGAAACCCTGATTCTTGTGGGCCCGTGGAACTCTCTCTATCGCTCCCTTCTGCAGCATGGAAGCTATTTCCTGAAGAAGCAATCGTAGGTGCCTGTGTGATCGCTGGCACGGTGGCGTAGTTGGGGGGATAGAGGTAAATTCTAGGGAATGTCCAAATCGAATGAGTTGGAGTACCCACCGATCCGTTGTTATAGTTTGCCAATTGCGATGGAAGTATTTCAGTTTCCCTCCAAGTGTTAAAGAATGTAGTGGTGGAGGGGCTAGCGAGGGAGACAAGTCATTGTCTATTGCCAGCAGGTCGTTTTTGGCCTCTTCCTCGGTAATTGGACTTGCCGTAGGAAGACTGTCGGCCTTGTTGAGGTTGTCGCTGCTGAAACTGCGGCTTGGACTGTGAATATGTGTACGAAGACCTATTCTGATAGGAACCTTTGTATGCAGGTTGACCTCTTCCCCGGTTGCCACGAAAGGACTGGGTCCGGAATTGTAAAGTACCCAGAGCCTTGGCAGTATCCGTATCCTTTTTTATGGTGGTAAGGGCTGCGTCAATCTGTTCCCCAAACAGATGCTGGCCATCGTAAGGCATATCTAATATCCTGGTTTGCACCTCCTGGCGGAAAGTGGTGGCCTTGAGCCAGCCCTGTCGCCTCAGGACTGCAGCTCCTGCCAATTGCCGGAAACCAGTCATGGCGGCATCAATGGCACAATCGATGAGCTCTGAGGCTGAGGTCTGTCCTTCCAATAGAAGTGAATGTGCCTCCTCTCTGACATCCTCCGGCAGATCTGCTAGATAGGGTGCAATGTCCGCCCAGAGTTGGCGATTGTAACGTCCCAGGAGGGCTATCGAATTAGCCACTTTGACCGTCATGGCTGAAGTGGTAGTAAAGCGTTTGCAAACGGCATCCAGTTTCCTGCCCTCCTTATCAGGTGGCGTTGATAGAGGCGAGGATGGATTGCGAGAGTCCTTCTGCGCCGCTTGAGTCACCACGGAATCTGGTTTGGGGTGACCTGTCAGGCATGCCGGTGCCGTGGAGGTGCCTTGTATTTCTTATCAAGCCTGGGCACCACCACCTGTATAGAGGCAGGCGCTTGCATGATTTGTTTGCCCTGCTTCCAAATGTAGTCAATTATGGGGATTGATCTTGAAGTCTTCCTAGTGGGCTCCTTGAAGTCATAAAGGAAGCATTCCGTTTCCTGAGTTTCCATGGACATATGGAACCTCTTAGCCGCCCGCTCAATGATGTTGTGGAATCCACCGATGTCTGCAGGTGGAGACTCCGAGGTCTGCGGATCCGGAGAGGCTGGAGAATGTGCCACATAATCTTGATCTGCATCCGGGTCCGACTGGTCGTCATCGAGTTCACCTTCCTCCTGTTCCCTCTCCTCATCGTCAGATGAGGGAGCGTCCTGAATCGGAACCTGTGTCTTCTCAATGACCAGTGGAGTTGGTCTATGGCGAGATGAAGGAGCTGGCGCCTGTGCAGCTGGAGGTGCTGACGCAGAATGTTTCTCCGGGAACCTTTCCTTATAATCCTGTATGAGGAATTGTAGGTCCGAGACAATGGATGCGGGGAGACACACCATAGGAGTAACCTGTGCCTGGGGCGGAGGCTGGTCCTGTTGTTGTGGAAGGTCTTCCTCCTCTTCAGGTTCCTCGTCCGTGGTTTGGCATTTCAGGACTAGGTCCGATGGACTAGTAGCCTGCGTAAAGGAGTCCTCGTCCGACTCTTGACCTTGTAGTATACAGGCCGGAGGAAGTTGTTGTATCCTACCGGGCGAGATCTGGTGCGGCGTAATAGGCCGTTTAGTAATTTTCACAGTGACATGGCTCACTTGCGGTGGAAAAGCATCCATGGCGTGGGAGAGGAGTGCAGACTCCTTCCAGGGTCCTGTCGACGTCGAAAGCGACGGTGCCATGGTAGATATGCTCGTCGACGGTACTTTAGTCGTCGTCGACGGTGGCTGCGACGACGATGTCTTGTTCGACGTCATTTTCGTCGACGGTAAAGTCCCCACCGTCGACGGTGTACTCGTCGTCGACGGCTTTCCCACCGTCGACGGGATGATCCTCGTCGACGAGGTAGACTTCGTCGACGCGTTGTCCTCGTCGATGGTGTCGTCGTCGTCGACGCCTTCGACGACGGTCTCGTCGTCGAGATCTTCGTCGTCGATGGAGTGACCGGGATGGTCGACGGCGTAGGTCTACTCGCCGACGATGAAGGCGTAGTCCTCGTCGACGAGGAGGAAGCCGATGAGGCCGTCGTCGTCGACACTGTCGTCGTCGACGTCGAGACGGTTTCCTGTGCTGAATGCACCATCGACGCCGTCGTTGTCGTCGCCGGGACCAGTGGCTGTTTCCCTGGGACAGGCAGGTCCTTGCCAGACACAGATGGCTTGCCCTCTGAGGACTTTTTAGAAGTCTTCATAGGAGGGGTGTCTGTGGGGCTAGGGGAAGAAACCCTTGGCCTCTTCAAGGAAAATTGCGACACTCCAGACATACTCTCACCTTCGGATACCAAGTCATCAGTCTTGGTCTTGAGCCTGTTGAGCCACAACAGAAGTCGACCTTCTCGGTCCTTGAGGGTCTTGTTGGAGAAGGTCCGACATATTTTGCAGTCCTTTGCCTGGTGGTGAGGGTAAAGGCAATATAAACATTTATCATGTTTATCGTCAATGTGAAGTCTTTTCTTGCTGCAGGAGGAACAAGCCCGGAAAAGACCTTTCTTCTGACTATCAGACATAACTTTAGAGACTAATAAAAGTTGTTTTTTGAAGAAAAAGAGAAATTCCTGAGGAGAACTCAGGTGGAGACTCCCTAGCACAACGTGCGGTAGAAAATCTGAGAGACTTGGGCTTCTGGCAGGAAGGTTCTAGAAGGAGGTGGTAGCTGATTGGCTGTTGTACTTTATTTGGTCCTTTTTTACAAAAGGACACAGATAGGCCACCAAGGTGGGACCCTTGGGGCCTGCTCTGTTTGGTCCTTCCTACAAAAGGACTTGGAAAGGCTACTAAGGTGAGACCTTTGGGCCTATTCTTTTCTATGTATGTCTTTAGGACATTACTTTTTATATACCGGAGGCTCCCGTCTCGACGACGGGGAAAGATTCAGGCATGTGAATCTATGAAAGACACCCAAATACTGGATAAGTGTACTATCTGCAGCTCATATGCCTCAAACTTATTTCATTGTAACCTTCTATTTGAGATTACATTCATCTTAGAATCTTGCAAGTCTAAACTCTAGTAACTATAAAAGAACTGGACAATTCAATTATATTTTGAACAGGTGACCTGAACAGTCTGTGTGTGTGGTCTGGAGTGACCTTCTGAAAACCCAAGTTCAGAATTTTAACCTCAGATATTCTTGAGAGAACTTTGAATACGACCAATATTTTTCTAAATGTGATGTTTACCTTAGGGTTCCTTACTAACAGCTTTGGTGGTGGCTACAGGTGTCAAAGGCATTGTAATATTGAGGTTTTTATCTAAGCCTTCAATGAAGCAAGGATTTTCAGGCTTCTGATGCATATTTTTCAGGTTATAATAATTGAAAAAGCAAACAAATTATGCCAGTAGGAAAGTAGGATCTTTCTGGCATAGTCACCCGCACTGTTTGTTTGGTGTCAGTGTGTTTTGACTGTAGTTCACTGGGATCCTGTAAACCAGGACCCCAGAGGCAGTGTTCTCTACTCCAAATTGACTGCTAAGTACTTTATACACCACACAATTGGTATACTGGTGTAGACCTGTGAGACCCTAGTATATAGTACAGAAGTACCTAGGGCATTAGTACACCAGGGTTCTCCCATGGGCTGCAGCATGTATTATGCCACCCATGGGAGCTGATGCAAACTGTCTGCAGGTCCGCCATTGCAGTCTGCGTGAAATTGTGCATGCACCTTTCACTTTTGATAAAAGGTTTTTCTTATATCCTGATCACTGCACTTAAGACTTACAAGTCACCCGAAGGTAGGCCTTATAGCCCACAGGCAGGGTGCATGGTTTTAAGTGTGCGGGTACCCTTGCACGAAAAGAGATTCCCCTACAAAGCCCGGACTCCATTCTATGGGCTTTGTAAGTGCAGGCAAGCCATTTTAAGGTAAGTAGTGGACACTGGCAAGTCAAGATCTCCAACTACATAATGACTTCTCAGAACCTAGTCATGTTTGGTATTAAACAGGGTGGGATCATGCAACCTCACAGATTCCCATGCTAGTTCCTTGATACCATGGACTAGGGAGGAGAGGCTCCTTACGGGACCCCGCCCCCCCCGGATACCTACCTCTGTACCCTTGCAGGGTCTACCTGACAGCTTGAGATGTTGCAGACCCAAGACACTGTTATGCCCCCTGCCGATGAGCTTTACTCGGGTAGGGAAAGGAATAACAAAGGATTTCCCATAGGGTAGAGGTGTGAAAACCTCTCCTTTAGAATTAGGTAGGGTGGGGTGCCTGTGAGAGCCTACAGAATGTATTGAAGGGCACATTTGGTGACCTTCTTGCAAAAATCAATTTTCACCAGCACAGGAGCCCTCTGCTCTCACTATGGCACAAAACCACATAACGGGCAGGGGCGTGACCAACCCCCTGCAGGGCCGGACTGGGAACCAAAATCGGCCCTGGCAAAGTGATCGACCCGCCGGGGGGGGTTTGGGGTGCCACCGAGCTCTTTGCCGGGCCTGTTTTCGGACGATTTTGTTACAGGGTTGTAAAATACAGAGCTGCAAAAACGGCCCTGTTACAAAAACTGGCCCCAGGGGCCCAAAACCGCCCCCCACTCTTGCAGGGCACCGGGGGATTGCCCGGTGCCCGCAACGGCCAGTCCGGGCCTGACCCCCTGTCCAGCTCCTCGAGTTGCTTCAGGTGGCCGCTTGATTTACTATCTTGAATCTTGGCACTTTGGAGCATCTGACAGGTTCGTTCCACAGAGTAACGTCTCTGAACCCCTCTGATAGGTGTATCACCACAGGAGTCCTTCCTCCTTTTAGGGTTAAGTAAGGGCTCCCCTGGGGATGGGTCCTTAGATTCGTCCTGAACTTCATCAAGATTCGTCAAGACCTGTCCGAAGACACTGGAGCTCTGTTGCTGGATTGAGCCACAAATGTGAAAGAAACAGTTAGCTATAGATTCCGTACCTTAGAATTACCCCCAGGCGTCAGATTGGATCCGGAAAGGTTTTCGTCAGCAGTACCCCTGCGCGTTGGAAGGTGGTGTCGGTTGACTCCGCGTTCGTCATCGGCGTCATGGTCGCCAGGATGACATCGGGGTAGCTACATAGACACCGCACACGCACGCTGACATCAGTTAATTTTTTTTTTCACTCCAGCAAGCGTAGATACGGAGAGAGCGGTACCCCCAGTCATTTGTTAACAGCTTTTTCTCTAATATTGCCGAATTTGTTGTTTTTTTAGTCCATCGACTCCTGCTGCAGGAGGGATGCCCGGCTTTAAGGATTGCGGTTCCTGTAACCGGCTGATGTAGGTGACAGATCCGCACCTCGTGTGCCTTTACTGCCTGGAGCGCGACCACGACCCCAAGTCATGCTCCGCGCCACCAAGGTCCCAGTCACGTAGGAGGTCAAGGGACCGGTCGCGGAGCCAACACCATTCTTCCTCCAAGTCTTCGCACTCTGGGTCAGGTAAGTCAAAACAAAAAAAGAAGTAGAAGAAGCATTGTCGCTCTTCGACTTGTCCCCGTCAGTCGGCCGACACAGCGAGGGATGTGGGTGGTGCCCCTCCCACGGCTCCGCGTGGGGAGCCCGTAGGGTCGGCATTGTGTTTCTCCCCCTGCCTGGGACCAGGAGCAACCTCTGCCCAGCTTCGTCAGTTTTACGAAGCAATGCACACCATCTTTGGGCAGGACGACTCCGCTGGCATGCCTTAGGGCCCCATGGACATGGCTGGGGGCCCTGGGCCTTCAGCACCGGAGATATTGGCCTCTGCGCCGCAGGGTTCCCTTGGATCCAGGCCTGGAACTGGATTGGCGCCGGTGGACCTTGTTATGCTACCCCTGGGGCCGATTCCACCAGCACCACGTCCGCCACCGGCGTTGGCTGTGTCCCCAGCAAACATCAACCCTGGATTGTATGGTTTAGGAGATGGGCTCCCCAACCGGTGAGTGATGCATCTGTTGTTAGCACTATCTGTGAAACTGGCTCTAGGAGTGGAACTGGCTCTAGCAATGGCCGCCCTTTGGAAAGATTTTGTGTGTGCCACCACTGTAGAGAGCGATGTGTGCGGCTGTCCACCAACAACAGATATGTAAGTTGTCCATGAGCCTGGTTCCACTGATGTGCTAAACATTCTTGTAAAGGGCGCATCTGAAGCCTTGAATGAGATGCAATGAAAATGCAAGAGGCCATCATTCCTATCAGCTGCATAAGCATTTGTGCTGGGAGAGTGTGTTGGGGCTGAAACCTGTTGATGAGGGTATGCTAGAGCTTTGCAAGTGTCTATTGTGGCTCCTAGATACTGATGTATGTAGGAGAGTTGAAGGTGCGACTTGGTGTAGTTCAGTGTGAACCCTAAGTTGTGTAACAGCTGAATTGCTTGATAAGTGTGGTGAACACATGGGTTGTATTAATTGGCTTTTATCAGCCAGTCGTCCAAGTATGGAAATACGTGAATCTGCTGTCTTCTCAAGTGTGCTTCTACTAATGTAAGGCACTTTGTGAACACCCTGGGTGCTGTGGTCACCCCAAATGGAAGGACCTTGAACTGATAGTGCTGCCCGTCTACTGTAAACCTGAGGTATTTTCTGTGAGCAGAGTGTATGGGAATGTGGAAGTAGGCGTCCTTGACATCTAGTGTGGCAAGGAAGTCGCATTGTTGAAGCAGTGGATAAACCTGCTGAAGAGTGATCATGTGAAAATTATCTAATTGTAAGTACAAATTGAGAGGTCTGAGGTCCAGTATTGTCCTTAGAGTCCCGTCTTTTTGGGGGATAAGGAAATACAGTCAGTAAACCCCAGTTCCCTAATGTTGTAGGGGAACTGGTTCTTTGCATGCTTTTGAAGCAGTGACAAAACCTCTTGTTTGAGGAGTGTTAGATATTCCCCGGATATTGCACGCTGTTTGGGTGGTATGTTGGGTGGAGTAGCAGTAAGTTCCATGCAGTAACCATACTGGATAATTTGTCTTACCCACTTGTCTGTAGTGATGGAATTCCAAACAGGTGGGAATTGTGATTGTCACCCTCCGACCGGGGTGGAATGGTCTGGAAGGAGTGGAGGTAAGTCACTGCTTATTAATGGGGGAGGTGAGAGTGTTGTTACCTCAGCCTCTCCCTTTGTTATTTCTCCTGAATCCACCTCTAAAATATCCGCTGTGGAGGGATGTTTGTGTGGTGTTTTTGTAGGAAGCAGTGCCTGCGTGATGTTTTTGGATGCTCCCCTATAGAACGTGCGTTCGAAAGGAACCACGTGGGGATGGAGACTGCAATGCTCCCATGGATTTAGCAGTCTCTGTGTCCTTTTTCATTTTTTCTAGAACGGTGTCTACAGCCAGTCAAAAAAGTTGTTGCTGATGAATGGCTGATTGAGGATAGTTGTTTGTACCTCCTGTTTGAAGCCAGAGATGAGCAACCAGGCATGTGGTCTGAGTAACACGCTAGTGTTAACAGCCCTTGAGGCGGTGTCTGCTGCATCAAGAGCACATTTGATTGATGCATTAGTTGTTAATTTTCCCTCTTGAATTAAATCATTGGCCTTGGTTTTATATTGATCAGGTAAATGTTTCAAAAGGGTTTCTAGTTGGTCATAGTGAGCCCTATCATACGTAGCAAGTAATGCTTGTATATTGGCTATCCGTCAGTTATTAGCTGCTTGAGCAGCAACTCGTTTGCCAGAAGCATCTAATAATTTAGACTCCTTGTCCGGAGGTGGCGCATCACCGGAGGGAGAGTTGGCACGTTTCCTAGCGTTAGTTACCACAAGTTAATCTTAAGGGAATTGACCTTTGATGTAGGAGGGATCACTGGGAGCGGCTTTATATTTTTTGTAAATTCTTTGATTAAGAATTCTAGTCCTAACAGGGTCCTTGAATATGTCGGGGGCATGTTTAATGACACCTTTTAACATTGGCAGGGTTTGTACAGCCTTTAGTAACTGTTCAAAGGTGTCTAGTAGAAAGTCTGCGGGGTCCGAATGCATTGGGACACCATGGTACTGAGCCGCCCTATTTACAAGCTGGTTAAAACCAATATTGTCATCTGTGGGAGATGACTTTGTTGGGTATACATGAGGATTAGGGAGGTCTGGAGGATCTACTGGGTCATCATATTCATCCCAAGCGTCCTGTGGTACGTCTGTATCGTCATCAGGGTGATCAAAAGGGTCAGGGTTGTCTCCCCCATCCCTTAAATTATCAACATCCTGTGGTAGTGGTGAGTTTGGTGGAAGTATAGGAGAGTGTGGAGGAGAGATCGGCTTAGTAGGAATAACAGGTGAAGAGGGTTGTAAAGGTGAAGTAGCACAGTCCTTCGTCTTTACAGCCACTGCAGGAATGCCTGGGGTGTCCAATTTCCTTTTGTTTTGTGGAACAGTAGACATATGTCCTGTTTTAAGGTCTATGTGGAGTGTTTTCTGTTTCAGATCGATAGGATCCGGTCGAAAAAGTTTTTCCTCTTCGCTAAATACTTTTACCGCCGATTTTTTCGGGTCCGAGCGAGGTTTGGATTTCTGCTCCAGAGCCTTGGAAGGTGGTTTTGGGTCCTTTGGCTTTGATGTGAAAGCGGAAATCTTTTTCGGTCCCGAATGTTTTGTTTCCCATGCCTTTTCCTTCGGCACAGGGGTGGTCGGTGCCGAGGTCTTTTTGGGAGTAGGTTGCACTCCGTGCTTCGGAGCCGATGGCGTCTGTGGGACAGTGATATGCGGTTTGCTCGATCCCGAGCTACCGGAAGGCTTCTTCTTTCTCTTCGGAGCCAGACCCGGGGCGGGTCTTTTCAAGCTTGTTTTTGGTCGTGACTGGGGCCAGTAGGTGAAGTCTTGACCAGGGCCTTCTTATTTGGAGGTGAGATTGCAGTAGGGTGGTCTGAGAGTCATCTGCTTCGGACACAATTTCCAGATACTCTGAATCCTCTTCCGGGAAAGCCGAGCCTTCATCGAAGATGTCCAGTGGTACCAGAGCTGCCTGTTGCCCCATGATGTGTTGTCAGGCCCGGCGATCACGGATGGTCTCTTTGGATCGACAGGAGGCGCAGGCCTAGCAATTATTCTCGTTGTGCTTGGGCTAGAGACATAGGTTACAGACCATGTGGTGGTCACTGTGTGAAAATGTAGCTCCACACTGGGGGCATTTTTTAAATGGAGTCCTTTCCATGAGCCGTAGGCCCGAACGGTGTCGATAGGCCTAGCGGACCGCGTCGACGCCAGAACGGAATATTTGAGGAGCAAGTTGAAGATAACGCGATCAAAAACAATATCGTTGAGTTTTTATGATCATTTGCGCGTTGAAAAAGTTTGGAGAATATGGTGCCGAACCAAGTTACATCCGAACCCGATGGCGGAAAAAAACAATCTGAAGATGGAGTCTATGCCCATGCGCACTATCGTCCAAGGGAGGAGTCACCTATCTCGTGACTACAAAAGACTTCTTCTAAGACAACAACAAGGTGCAAACATCCGAACCCAACACCAGATGGCGATCCCCAACACCAGATGGCGATCTATGCAAAAGTGTACTATCTGCAGCTCATATGCCTCAAACTTATTTCATTGTAACATTCTATTTGAGATTACATTCATCTTAGAATCTTGGAAGTCTAAACTCTAGTAACTATAAAAGAACTGGACAATTCAATTATATTTTGAACAGGTGACCTGAACAGTCTGTGTGTGTGGTCTGGAGTGACCTTCTGAAAACCCAAGTTCAGAATTTGAACCTCAGATATTCTTGAGAGAACTTTGAATACGACCAATATTTTTCTAAATGTGATGTTTACCTTAGGGTTCCTTACTAACAGCTTTGGTGGTGGCTACAGGTGTCAAAGGCATTGTAATATTGAGGTTTTTATCTAAGCCTTCAATGAAGCAAGGATTTTCAGGCTTCTGATGCATATTTTTCAGGTTATAATAATTGAAAAAGCAAACAAATTATGCCAGTAGGAAAGTAGGATCTTTCTGGCATAGTCACCCGCACTGTTTGTTTGGTGTCAGTGTGTTTTGACTGTAGTTCACTGGGATCCTGTAAACCAGGACCCCAGAGGCAGTGTTCTCTACTCCAAATTGACTGCTAAGTACTTTATACACCACACAATTGGTATACTGGTGTAGACCTGTGAGACCCTAGTATATAGTACAGAAGTACCTAGGGCATTAGTACACCAGGGTTCTCCCATGGGCTGCAGCATGTATTATGCCACCCATGGGAGGTATGACCAACCCCCTGCAGGGCCGGACTGGGAACCAAAATCGGCCCTGGCAAAGTGATCGACCCGCCGAGGGGGGTTTGGGGTGCCACCGAGCTCTTTGCCGGGCCGGTTTTCGGACGATTTTGTTACAGGGTTGTAAAATACAGAGCTGCAAAAACGGCCCTGTTACAAAAACTGGCCCCAGGGGCCCAAAACCGCCCCCCACTCTTGCAGGGCACCGGGGGATCGCCCGGTGCCCGCAACGGCCAGTCCGGGCCTGACCCCCTGTCCAGCTCCTCGAGTTGCTTCAGGTGGCCGCTTGATTTACTATCTTGAATCTTGGCACTTGGGAGCATCTGACAGGTTCGTTCCACAGAGTAACGTCTCTGAACCCCTCTGATAGGTGTATCACCACAGGAGTCCTTCCTCCTTTTAGGGTTAAGTAAGGGCTCCCCTGGGGATGGGTCCTTAGATTCGTCCTGAACTTCATCAAGATTCGTCAAGACCTGTCCGAAGACACTGGAGCTCTGTTGCTGGATTGAGCCACAAATGTGAAAGAAACAGTTAGCTATAGATTCCATACCTTAGAATTACCCCCAGGCGTCAGATTGGATCCGGAAAGGTTTTCGTCAGCAGTACCCCTGCGCGTTGGAAGGTGGTGTCGGTTGAATCCGCGTTAGTCATCGGCGTCATGGTCGCCAGGATGACGTCGGGGTAGCTACATAGACACCGCACATGCACGCTGACGTCAGTTCTTAATTTTTCTTCACTCCAGCAAGCGTAGATACGGAGAGAGCGGTACCCCCAGTCATTTGTTAACAGCTTTTTCTCTAATATTGCCGAATTTGTTTTTTTTTTAGTCCATCGACTCCTGCTGCAGGAGGGATGCCTGGCTTTAAGGATTGCGGTTCCTGTAACCGGCTGAAGTAGGTGACAGATCCGCACCTCATGTGCCTCTACTGCCCGGAGCGCGACCACGACCCCAAGTCATGCTCCGCGCCACCAAGGTCCCAGTCACGTAGGAGGTCAAGTGGCCGGTCGCGGAGCCAACACCATTCTTCCTCCAAGTCTTCACACTCTGGGTCGGGTAAGTCAAAACAAAAAAAGAAGTAGAAGAAGCATTGTCGCTCTTCGACTTGTCCCCGTCAGTCGGCTGACACAGCGAGGGATGTGGGTGGTGCCCCTCCCACGGCTCCGCGTGGGGAGCCCGTAGGGTCGGCATTGTGTTTCTCCCCCTGCCTGGGACCGGGAGCAACCTCTGCCCAGCTCCGTCAGTTTTACGAAGCAATGCACACCATCTTTGGGCAGGACGACTCCGCTGGCATGCCTTAGGGCCCCATGGACATGGCTGGGGGGCCTGGGCCTTCAGCACCGGAGATATTGGCCTCTGCGCCGCAGGGTTCCCTTGGATCCAGGCCTGGAACTGGATTGGCGCCGGTGGACCTTGTTATGCTACCCCTGGGGCCGATTCCATCAGCACCACGTCCGCCACCGGCGTTGGCTGTGTCCCCAGCAAACATCAACCCTGGGCTCCACCTCAAGGTAGACATGATTACACGCCGGCGGGTACTTTTGTGCCCCTGTTCTACCCTGGCTTTCTGAGACCCGATTGGCAGCAAGAGGAGGGTGAAGAGGACTGGGAGGAGCCTGGGGATTCTTTAACCTACCAGTTGGTATTTGAGCAAGACTGGAGATTGAAACTGGAGGAAGCCAGTGGTCTGGGTACATCAACCAGACCGTGGCATGTTGTCTCCTCCTACCTTGGCTAAGGAGAAGGTAGCATCATACGCAGTGGTGTTGCGTAGGGCAGCCAAGCCTCTCCGCCTCAAGCTACCTACGGTGGCAGTCAGGACTAATCTCCTGAAGGAGGTCCTTTAACCGGCAGCGAACTCTTCGGAGCCCCTGCTGCCGTTTAATGAAGACCTCACGGACACCCTTTTGGGCACCTGGTCCAGGCCCAACACAGAGCTCCTGTGGACAGGATGATTGCAGGACGCCACCGTTCGGCCCTGGGTGACCCCACTTTTCTCTCCCAACACCCCACCCCTAGGAGCTTGGCGGGCCAAGCCTCAACTTCTAAAGGCACATTCCCTAACGCACCACAAGATGGGGAATCCAACAAGCTGGACCACCTTGGGAAGAAAATGTTCTCTTCTGCCAGCTTGGGACTGCGGTCCGTAAACACTACAAGTCTGTTGGGCAGTTACACCAACTCTTTGTGGTATACGGTAGCACACCTGCTGCCCCAGTGCCCGGAGGAGGCCAGGGCCGTGCAGTTGCCGAGGGGAGAGACGCAGCAAAGTTTACCATCCGCTGTGGCCTGGATACCGCTGACGCACTTGGCAGGACGATTTCCACGTCAGTAGCCCTTTGACGCTATGCCTGGTTATGTTAGACTGATTTTCCCAGGATGTCCAATCCACCCTTATGCCCTTTGATGGCCATCGCCTTTTTGGCGACAAGGCAGACATTGCGAAAGAGTGCTTTAAGGACTCTCGGGCTATAGCCAGGTCCTTGGGCCTCGCCACCACCCGCCCTGCGCAGTCTACCTTTTGCCCATTTCCTGGCTATTGAAGGGGTACCATGGTATGTCCCGCCCAGAGCCACAGGCCGGCGCAAGCTGTTCAGCTCCAGCGTGGCGGGGACGTGGGAGCCACCGACATGGTTCTGGGGGCTAGGGGCAGGCCAGTCCACCACAGCCCCCTCTGCAGCAGCCTCCAAACCCTCCTAATCCGACCTTTCATGGCCACCAAACGCCAGTAGACAGCAGGATCCACCAGCACCTCCCCCACTGGCGCACCATCACGTCGGACAGGTGAGTTCTGCAAATGGTCCAAAGGGGCTACTCCCTCCCCTACAAGACTACCCCATCATCTATGCCACCTCGCATGTCAGAGGATCACCTGGCCCTTCTCCAACAGGAGGTTTTGGTTCTCTTGGCCGAGGGTGCCATTGAGTGCGTTCCTGCCCCAGAAGTAGGTTGTGGTTATTATTCCCACTACTTTCTGGTGCCCAAGAAGGACAAAGGCTTGCGTCCTATCTTGGATCTCAGGAACGTCAACCGCTTCCTCCGGAAGTAGAAGTTCAAAATGTTGATGCTCGCTCAGGCCTGGTCTGCTCTCGACCCTAGAGACTGGATGGTAGCGTTGGACTTACAGGACGCTTACTTTCACATCCCCGTCCTGCCGGCCCACTGGCGTTACCTGATATTCACGGTAGGCCACAAGCATTTTCAGTTTACTGTGCTCCCCTTTGGCTTTACAAGGGACCCTGAGGTCTTTATGAAAGTGATAGTGGTGCAGATCAGAGGTTCCAGTCTTTCCTTATCTCGATGACTGGCTGTTGAAGGCAGGCTCGCCCCAGGCTGTTGTCTCCCACCTCCAGACTACGGCCGTCCTCCTGCATTCACTGGGGTTCTCCGTCAATGTGCTGAAGTCACAAGCGACACCCTCTCAGAAGCTCCTCTTCATCGGAGCGGTTCTGGACACGATGCCGTTTCGGGTTTAACCACCCGTACAGCGAGTTATGGATTTTGGGGCTATGATTCTGATCTTTCAGCCTCTAACCCGGGTTTCATAAAGTATGACCCTCAAGCTGATGGGTCTGATGGCCTTCAGCATCCTGCTGGTGGACCATGCCAGATGTCATATGTGGGCTCTGCAGAGACCTGAAGTTCCAGTGGGCACAACATCAAGGGGCTCTGTCCGATTGCTTCCAGATCTCAGAGGGCACTGCACACCTATTGAAGTGGTGGCTCACAAACCAGGATTGGGTCAGCGGCAGATCACTCTACCTTCCCCAACCAGAGTTCACAGTGGTGACAGATGCATCACTTCTGGGATGGGACGGCCACATGGGGGAGGCGGAGATCAGAGGCCTCTGGTCTCTGGCGGAGTCCGGGCTCCACATCAACCTTCTGGAACTTCGAGTGATTCGTCTTGCACTCAAAGCATTCCTTCCCTCTGTCTGGGGAAGAGTAGTGCAGATGTTCATGGACAACACCACGGCCATGTGGTACTGCAACAAACAAGGCGGGGTGGGGTCGTGGACCTTATGTCAGGAGACCTTCCGTCTCTGGACATGGCTGGATCATCAGGGCATATCCCTGGTGGTTCAACACCCGTCAGGTTCCCTGAAAGCCAGGGCGGCCAAACTCAGCCGCAGGTGCATGATGGATCACGATTGGCGTCTTCACTCTGAAGTGGTGCAAGGTCTTTTTCAGCAGTGGGGAGAGCCTTGGTTAGATCTATTCACCACCGAAGAGAACGTGCAAGGTCAGCAGTTCTACCCGTTGGAATTTCTAAGGCAATGGATTTAGGCCCAGATCTCTGTACTGGGGTTAATGTATGACATTGTTCTGCATTCTGTCCATCAACTGTTGTTTTTGGAATGTCCAAGGCGGCACTCGCTAGGTAACACTTTGTAGTCTTTTTTTTTATTTTATTTTTATTTTTTTTAATTTTATTGAAATTTACAGCAAACAACAAAAACATTGTTCACAAGGCAAAATTACAGTAGTGGTGAACCAGAGTCCATGTGGGAGCAGCTCCGAGCAGTACAGTATGCATGGTATGGTTAAAAGCAGTAAAGATGGGGGGGGGGGGCAGCGAGGAAACAGTGCAATATATACAGTCGATACAAAACATCGGGAATGCCAATTAGGGGGACAAGGGAACATCAAGGGTAAAATCATGTGGGGGAGTACATCTATTTCCACGATAAGCATTCCACTGTGACCAAATTCTGTTCCACTTTCTGGGTCTGCCCCGAGACAAATACACAGTCTTTTCCCTAAACATGCACCAGTCCATGTTCTCCTTCCACGCCAATACAGTGGGCGGCCTGTGGGAGCCCCATAGCTGTGCAATATCCCTCTTAGCAATCATGTTGCCGAGGGTCGCCCAGCAGATCTGAGTAGCATTATAATCTTTCGGTTCCCACACATTCAAGAGACAGCGCCGGGCCTCTGGTAGAAGCGGAACCCCCGTGACCCTCTCCAAAATCGCATGCACTCGGGACCAGAAATCAACCACCTCGGGACATTCCCACAAAATGTGAAGGAAGGTGCCAAGCACGCAGCAGCCACGCTTGCACAGCCCATCCAAAGAATAGCCCATTCGAACCAGACTCGGACCAGTGACATACACACGATGAAGGATCTTAACCACTTCAGCGCTAATGACAAGGGTAACTCGTCATGGACTTTCCATTGATTTCAATGGAAAGTCAATGGAACACCTCGCACACCCTTAGCAGCCAAGTGGTTAAGTTGGACGAACCGAAGGCGGGCAGGTATGGCAACCTCTTTAGGCGAGGACAATGCAGATTGCCAGTCCTCGTCGTCCAATTCCAAGCCGTCGGCAATCCATAAAGCCCTGAGGTGCACAAGCAGGTCAATTCTAGTGTTGATCAGTTTTTTATAGATCAATGAAATTGTACTATCAGGTACATAGCCGTCCAGGATACAGTGCTCGAGAGGCGAGGATTCGGGAATAGCAGTCTCCACAGCAAAGACTGACAGCAGGGCATGACGTACCTGAGCGTATCTAAAGAACTCCCCGTCTCCAAGCTCATATTCCGCCTTGAGTACCTCAAAGGTCTTCACATTTCCTTTAGACCAGAGGTCACCCACCTTGCTTAGACCAATCATGTCCCATTTATCAAAGCCTTTCGTTCGCCACAAATTGCCCAAACCTTCGGAAGCATACAATGGAGTCGCGCGCGTCAACCTGTCACACCAGCCCAAGGCCGCATTCGCATCGTGCCACACTCTTACAGCGATTTTTGTGGGCCCGGTCAGTGTCCTATGGAGCCCCTTAGAATAAAGCGCTCTATTAAAGTTCCCACCGGGTAAGAGGTGTTTGTCCATTTCAAAGGCCGGGGTAGGACCGGGAGCGCTTGATATCTGGGAGGGCAATGCGCTGGAGGAGGTTACGGGCATTGCCACCATGCACACGTGGGAGGCAAGCGCACTTGGGATTTTCCGCAAACGGAAAACTGAGAAAACGCAATGCCGATTCCTATCACTAGCAATCCTCCTGGCAAAACGCAGTATTGCCATGCACTGGAGGACCCCAGCGGGGCCACCAGAGGCGGCATGGATCGGTGCGGTACATAAATGGGGTAAGGCGGAGGAGGAGATACTCCGGGAGGAGGAGGTGCGGGGACATCGCAAACATCCCATATCCCAGGAGTGGGCGCAACTACTATATTCCTTCACACAAGCGACTAGCCCTCAGGAACCACCTACAACCCCGCAATCCCCGATACGTCCGACGACACCAACCCCCACGTTTACATAAGCATATCACAGATTCTACATACATGTCGTGAGCGACCACACTCGGCGGCCCAACGACACTTAGACACAAAACACCGACGCTCACTATAGGCATATACCCAATGACCGGAGAATATGTACTCTGTACTTGGACACAGGTGACCTTGAAACCCCCCCCTCCCGTCCTTCCCCCACACCCATCCCTCCCCCGAGTTCACTGGTTCACCCCCATAGTTACTGGGTATAGAGACGAGATCGAGTTAGACAGAGTGCAACTCATATATGTTACTCAAGGATTGACTGCAATCATAGAGACACCATGATGCCACAGGTGTAGTTAACAGACTCGCATATTTGAGACGATCCCGCCCATGGGGTGCGCAGATACATTGATGGGATGCCACACGATACGCGCTACCAAAGCACACAGAAAGGGACGATCAACAGACACTGGCCCTGAATTGTGAAATGTATAACAGAACCCTAATCTCCAATTGTATCTTACCGACTTAAAAAAATTTTTTTTTTGTACTGAACGTTTACCTCGATTGATCACTGAAGTATTGTTTATGTAAATGCAACCAAAAAACCCAATAAACAAATTCAAACAAAAAAAATCTGGGAGGGCAATGCCCCCATCATACCACGGAAGCGTGAGCTTAGACAGAGCAATTCGCGCACGCCCATCCCAGATCAGCAACCTCTGCAGGTGCTCCACTTCACGAAAATAACCGGAGGGAATGGGGTCAAAAAAGTTTTGGAGTGCATATAAAAATCTGGGTAGCGACATCATTTTGAAAAGAGCCGCGCGACAAAGGCAACTGACGCCATTGTGTAACGTCAAGCTTGAGTCGGTGAAGAGGGGGTAATAAATTGTGTTCATAGCGAACTGCGGGATCAGGAGAAATATAAATCCCTAAGTATTTAAAGCCAGTGTCAGCAACTTGAATTGGGAATCTACGAGGCAGTGGAGGAAGATCACCGGACAAAACGTAGACGCATGCTTTGGTCCAATTAATAATGAGACCCGAGTTCTTCCCAAAGGAGGTCAGAACTTCAAAAGGCACATTAAGGGATTTCTGAGGGGATGTAAGGTATAGGAGGATGTCATCCGCGTATAGCGAGATTCGATCCTCCAAGTCGGGAGTCCACCGAATGCCTTTTATTGAAGGCTCCCAACGGAGCCACTCCGCCAGTGGCTCCAAAGCAAGGGCAAAAAGCAACGGGGACAGCGGGCAACCTTGCCGAGTGCCTCGTCCAAGCGTAAAAATACCGGAGACCTTCCCGTTAACAACCACCTGGGCGAGGGGCTTTTCATAAAGAAGCTTCACCCAGGCTATGAATGTCGGACCAAACCCGAATTTGGAAAGGGCCGCCCACAGTTAAGGCCATTCTATAGTGTCAAAAGCCATAGTGGCGTCCAAAGATGCCAAAAGTAAGAGTCTCAGCTCTCGCGAGAACTCCGTGAAGTCTCCGAAGATTAAGGGCGGTATTCCGGTGTGGAATAAAGCCGGATTGATCCGGATGGATCAAGTCGCTAATCACCGTAATCAACCGGTTAGCTATCAATTTGGCCAGTATTTTAGGTTCGGCATTGAGTAATAAAATGGGCCTATACGAGGAGCAGCGATCGCGCGGCTTACCCTCCTTGTGGAGTACAACGATGGTAGCTAGTCGCTGATCAACGGGGAGGGAACCAGAATCGAAAGCCTCAAGAAACATACTCCTCAAGTAGGGCGCCATTTTGTCGGGTCCCAGCTTATAGAGTTCAATGAGCAAACCATTGGGACCCATTGCCTTGCCAGAACGAAGGGAACGTATGGTAACAGCGACTTCATCTATCGTAAAAGGCGCATCCAGTAGGTCTCTATCATCATCAGAAAGGCGAGGTAGTGCAATGTCTCGCAACAACAATTGGGAATCCTCCTCGTCCCTATCACTGACCGAGGCGTACACAGTTCGGAAATGGTCAACAAAGCACTCAACAATACCAGCAGGGTCAGTGACACACTCACCATCCGGCCTTTCAATCACAGGGACGACACGATTCACTCTCTCTGTCTTATCCAGCCACGCAATAAGTTTACCAGCCTTGTCGCCCAAATCATATAACCTGCCTTGTTGGTCTCTATTTATCGCTTTTGCCGCGTCGGTCACTAGGGCTCTATATGCAGCTTGTTTCAGACTGAGGGAATGCAATTTAGAACGAGTAACATCACCTTCAAGATCACTCTCAAGCACAGTTATGTCGGTTTCGAGGCGTACAAGTTCCTCACATTTAGCCTTCTTGGAAGCAGCAATCAAAGACAAAGAATGTCCACGGATGACCGTCTTGAAGGCCTCCCACAGTGAAATAGAAGAAGAAACAGACCCCTCATTTTCATCGAAGTAATGGTCAATAGATTTCAGCAGTTCAGAGCGGGTATTAGGATTGCGGAGATACCAGGGATTTATAGGAGCCACTCTACCCTCGCCACCCACTCCAGCCTCAACACCAAGCCACAGGGAGGAGTGATCAGAAATACCCCAGGGAAGATGACGAATCTCTGATGGAGGATGATTGCGCTGCTGGCATTAAGAAATTATCTAACCTGGAGAGACTACCATGGGCCCCCGAATGAAAGGTGTATTGTAGCTGCGTAGGGTGCATTAACCTCCAACTATCTATAAGGCCAAAGGTCTCCAGCAGGTCAGCCAGCCAAAGTTGAGACCTAACTAAATCCCTGGGAGGGTATCGATCCAAATTGCCAGAGACCACAGAGTTATAGTCCCCATCCAGGATCGGAAGACCCTCAGGAAGCTCCAGTAAGAGCCGCCCTAAGTCAGCAAAGGTCGACACCTGCAGGCCCGGAGGGACGTATATTGTGAGTATGGAAAGTGTCTTACCCTCCCATCTACCAGTGAGCGCAGCATAGCGCCCCCTGTCGTCGAGTATTACCTCATCAATTTCAAGGGGGAGAGAGGACCGGATTAGAATACCCACCCCTCAGGAGCCGGAAGTGAATCCAGAGTGAGCGACCAGTCGGTAGCCACGTCTATTCATAGCCTGGCATGCGTTACCAATTAAATGCTTTTCTTGCAAAAGAACAATATCAGGGGAATGACGTTTAAGGAACTGCAGCACAACCCCTCGTTTTATCCTGTCACCCAAACCATTGACATTTCAGGACAGTAGTCTCAACTCACCACCCCCCATCCCCGGAAAGGAAATAGAGCACACCCCCACAGGACCCAATGATCGACATGGACGAGAAAACAATACGATGCCTTGTGAACAAAAACAAACACACGAACACCCCCCCACCACCCCCCAACTCAAGCCCGTTACAACACCCCCCACCCTGCACCCCTGCGTACGACTCAAAAGCCACCCCAACTTGCAGTGTGCCTGTCGCCCAATCAGAAAACTAATCTACACAAACAACCCAGGTGGAGGAAGAGTCCCCTTACACCCCCGCCACCCACGGGCCAACCTAAAATAGAACGAAAGAACAATTATCCAAACTCAGCTGACAAACAAGTGGAAAGTTCAGACGTCGGGAACCACAAAGTCACTCTTGCTCCGGCGAGCCACCGTCGGCGCCACCAGGGTGCTCAGTTCGATTATCTCTTTTCGGCAAGGAATCAAGCCAGTCACTGACATTGTCCGGACGATCGAAGAAAAACGTTTGTTCCTCATATTCGATCCGAAGTCTGGCTGGAAACAACATAGCATACTTAAGGTCCAAATCGTGCAGCCGTCACTTCACTCCCTGAAACCCCATTCTCTGCCGCTGAACCAGTGGAGTAAAGTCGGGATAGAAGTTCACAGTGGTGGTTTCAAATTTCACAGGGCCGCTCTCACGAGAAGCTCGAAGGATAGCGTCCCTATCCCAAAAGTGAAAGAGTTTGGCAATAATGGGTCTCGGGGGGGGGGGGGGGGGGGGGGGGGGGCACCCGGCTTCAGCTTCCCGCCAGGAGATCGATGGGCCCGTTCAACCGCAAAGAATTTACTAAGTCCGGCGGGGGCGAGTTGATTCAGGACCAGGTCTTCCACCAAGAGGTCGGTGGCAGCGTCCTCGGGATTTTCCGGAACACCTATGATGCGTACATTATTGCGCCGGGCCCTATTTTCAGAATCCTCAAGCCGACGGGCCATCAAGTCATGTGAAGAACGCAAGTTGCCGATCTCAGTCTGTATGTCCGTGACATCAGTAGTCAGGCTGGAGGTCTTCAAATCCAACGCCTTGACCCTCTCATTGGTCTTCGCCAGGTCCGCTCTAATCAGCGTGACATCGACAGCCACCGTATCAATCTTGGAGGCGAGGGCCTCATACTGTTGTCCCATGGAGGCCTTCATACTGGTGATGGCGCTCATGACGTCCTGAAGCAAAACATCCGTAGGCGCAGCAGGATCCATCATGGGGTCTTCAGGAGTACGGCCAGTGCCGCAGGGGGATCCCTTAGGATGGGTGTAGCGATCCATCACATTGGTTTGAGTTTGCCCCCCTCGGAGAGGCGTTTTTGTCTTGCTCTTCTCGGTGTCCGGTCTGGTGGCCATATTGGAAATAGCGCCCCGGAGGGGCCCTCGAGACCTGGTGAAAATGGCCGATCTCAATGAAGCCAAAAGTATACGAAAGTGGGCCAAATTAACGAAAATGCCAACAGGGCTGGAGGCCAGACGTTCACGGAAGAGGGCACTCAACAGTAGAGCGAAATCAAGCCAGATCCGGGGTAGATCAGAGAGAATGCCAGTCAAGCAGAACCCGGAGTAGGAAAGTGAAACTGAAAGTTGAAATGAGGCCGCCTTGGGGAAGACTCCTCAGGCCATTGTTGTTCAACTACTCCTCGGCCTGAAGATCAGCAGAGCCCCCAGCCCCGTCCCGGGGCAGGCCGTAAAAGTTCGATTCGATGTATAAGCGGCTCCCGACGTCCGATTTCAATTTTGAAAAGAATATTAAGGTCAGCCAAAGGTCACCTTCAAAAGCCCATCTTCAGAATCAGGATATAGTCAGGATATTTGCTAAGGGCGGCGCGGGTCTCGGGAGCTCTGTGCTCATGCGACCATCTTGGATGCCCGCGAAGCTCCTCCTCCCGAGTTGTAGTCTTTTATACACCTTTCCATCTATACCACTTTTGCCCAGAGTGCTGAAGAAAATCACATGCGACAGAGCCCAAGTCATTCATTTGGCTTTGGCCAGAAGGTTGGTATCCCGACCTGCTCAACTTGGCCATTGATCCTCCGATCCAACTCCCTCTTCGGGAGGATCTTCTGTCGCAGCAACAGGGGATGGTCCTCCACTCGAACCGGTCAGCCTCCACCTCCTTGCGTGGAGATTGAGCGTCGGCAGTTGACATTGTTTGACCTGCCTCTCAAAGTCTGCGATGTTATCTTGGCAGCCAGGCTGTCCTCACTAAGACGGTATACACCTGCTGATGGAATAAATATGTGGCATGATGCACAGCAAAGGCTATGGATCCCCTTTCCGCCCCTCTTTCTGAGGTTCTCTTGTTCCTCCTTTCTTGGGAACAGCAGGGTTTAAAGGGCTACCTCTCAGGCATTTCAGCCTTCCTTAGGCTTTACAATCAGCCTTCTCTTTTCAAGTCCCCTGTTCTAAATAGATTCCTTAAGGGCATTACTCACCTTTTTCCACCTGTTCCCTTCGCAATTCCCCAGTGGGACTTTAACTTGGTTCTTACCCATCTTATGCGTGCTCCCTTCGAGTCACTACATAACTGTCCTCTCTGGCCTCTCACTTTGAAAACTGTATTTTTGGTGGCCCATCACCTATGCACGCAGGGTGAGTGAACTACAAGCTCTCTCTTCCAAGTCTCCCTTTCTGGCTGTCCATCGGGACACGGTTGTCCTAAAAAAACTAGACCTTCCTTACTTCCAAAGGTGTTTACTTCTTTCCACATTAGCCAAATCATCGCATTACCCACCTTCTTACCGCCTACGCTTCCCTCGAAAGAGGAAGAGATGCTCCACCGTCTGGATCCAAAATGTGCACTTTCCTTCTACTTGGATCGCACCAAACAATTCCAGGTGGACGACCAGTTCTTTTTTGGTTACGTGGGCACTAAAAAAGGTCGGGCCGTGCACAAACGGACCATCTCAAGGTGAGTCGTTCTGTGAATCAAAGCCTGATATTCTTTGGCAAAGAAGGAGCTTCCAGTAGGACTGTGCCAGGGCGACAGCAGCTACCACTGCTTTGGGACGTGGGGTCCCCCTAAATGACATCTGTAAGGCAGCTCCGTGGGCACCGTTCCACATGTTCACTAAACACTACTGCCTGCACAGCCAAGTCCGGAGAGACGGCTTCTTTGGCTGTTCTGTTCTCCAAGACTTTCTGGTGGTAACTTAGTTCGCAGACCCACCTCCAGAGTTGGTATTGCTGTGATATCTATTCTAAGGTAAGCAATGTAGATTCTCCAAGTATGTGTAGAGAGAATCTGGATTTCATTAAAGACACAGAGGCTAGCATTATGCTTAACACTTTTATTGCAGCTCCTTGCAGCACGTCAGCAAAATAACTTCAACTCAACAAATTCCAGAACTTAAAATGTCCAATACAGATAAAACCTCTGTCACAGCAGCCATCTTTCTCTTATGCTGCTCCGGACCCAAAAACTGTAACTGAAAACTTTACAAAACGATGAACATAACTCTTCAAAACATCCTTATGGGTCACCTGAGAACAAAAAAAACATACAAATGTATTTTCCTCATAAATATATATATATATTTTTTAAACAAATCATAACACTAAAATTTAAATAAATAAATAACCCGCCCCCCCGGAGGGAGGGAGGGTGGGATAATGCTAGCCTCCATGTCTTTAATGAAATCCAGATTCTTTCTACACATACTTGAACAATCTACATTTCATGACAAGACCGGATGCTAGCATTATGCTTGTTCAAAGCTGTGAAAAAACCACAGATGAAACAGGACTCATAGGTTTTAAGTTACATTTTGCAAACCCATCAGCATTAGACCTGATGAGAAAACCTTACATGCCATTGACCCCCTTACCAAATGAGCACCAAACTCTTGCAAAATTATACCTGCCTCAGACATGCAAAATCTCACCCATCTGACAATAGTTGCTGAAGTTACTGGCCTATACGGCTTAACGTAAGAAATCAATAACTCATTAGCACAATTACTTCTGACTTCACATAATCTACCCTAATATTCTCTCAAACATCTCACCACACACAACCTTGGATGCTACTCAAATTTTGGATAAAATATTGAAGACATACACTTAATTCTCTTAGTACTTTTAAAAAGTACCCCGTCTGGATTATAACATCTATTATTAACATCCAGAGCTTTTATATCTGAAACTCTTCTGAAAGAAATCAGACACAACAAGGTAGCCAGCTTCCCCGGCAACTGATTCAAACTCAAAAACCTATTCGCCTGGCGTCCTTCAAACAAATTTAGCAGTTTATTAACGTCCCACAAACAATTATACCTAGACTTAAGCAGTCTGCGCAACTTAACACCTTTCATAACCATGCAAATCAGGGGTTCCCTATCTATGGAACTGCCTCCCACCAAATCATGACCAGCAGCAATTGCAGACCTATAACAATTAATAGTCCTGTAGCTCAAACCTTTTTGAAACAGAAAAGATATATAGTTTGACAACTCTACGGCAGATGCCTTCACGGGATCCAGACCTCTTTCCACGCACCAACAAACCCATTTCTTCCCCACTCCAACATACCTCTTTCTAGTTCCAGGTGCCCAAGATTCCCTGACCAATTCCTGAGCCTGCTCCGAAAGTGCTCTGAACTGCACCCCTCTCCCGAAATCCTCCAAACAAGAAGGTTCAGCGCCCCTTCTATAAACACCCCCTTAAACATGTCCTCTGACTCCGCTATTACGTGTGCCTCCTTTATCGCCATTTCCAACAAACCTAGAAACCAAGCCTGTCCTGCCAAAAAAAGGTGTCATAATAATCAACTGACAACTTTGTCTGCTCACATCAATAACACCCTCTGAATCATCGCAAATGAGGGAAACGCATACCCCTGTATCTTCCTCCAATCTTGTTGAAATGCATAAACCTTCTCTGCCAATGGATCCGCCCTCCAACTGTAATACCTCTCAAATTGGAACGCCAACCTTGACGCAAACAAATCCATGTCCAGAGGACCCCAAACCTGTAATATGTTCTAGAAATACTGAACATTCCGTTTCAAATTGCTGTAGTCCCGGAGATGCCTCGAATTCCAATCTGCGACAATGTTCTCCTGACCAGGAAAGAATTCCGCTTGTAACACTATTTTCTGTTCTAGACAAAACGACCAAATCTTCTTTGCTGAGTCAGGTTCCTCGACCTGCTTACCCCCAATTTGTTTATGTAACAAACCGCAAATATATTGTCCATTTTAAACAAAACATTGAAATTCCTCAACTTCCTTACAAAACTCTTCAAAGCATAGGGTCCTGCCTTCATTTCCAAACCATTTATATGTTCCAACCTCTCTTCCATGGACCATATTTCACCTGTTTCCTGATCCTCCAAGCAAGCACCCCATCCAAACATGCTTGCATCTGTCTTGAATACAAAATCTGCACAAATTCCCAAAATTGCCCTGCCATTCTACACCTCTAGGTTCTCTAACCACCAAACCAGCTCCTACCTAGCCTCATCCGTAAGGGAAACAAAATCTCCATACCAATAACCCTTCCTCAAAGCATCTACTGTCAGTCTCTGTTAAGCTCTGTAATGGAGTGGCCCAGGGAAAACTGCCTGTATTGAACTTGAAAACAAGCCAATCACCCTTGCTAAACCTCTTAGAAATACCCTCTCTCTCTTCAAGAAACCTTTCACTTCTGATCTTATCTTTACCAATTCCTTCTCCGGTAAACTTAAGTCTTCTCTACAGTGTTCACCACGAAACCCAAAAATTCTATACTTCGACTTGGTTTCAAAACAGACTTCTCTTTGTTGATCATAAAACCAAATCCTTCCAAAAGATCCATATATAAACTTAATTGTCTCTCCAGCTGTTGCAGACTCAGACATTAATGAAAAATCATCTAAATACATTATCATTCGAATTCCTCTCTCTCTCTCTGAGAAACTTGGCTACTGGTCTCAACACCTTTGTAAAACACCAAGGTGTCAACGCTAGACAAAATGGGAGACAAGAAAACTGATACAGCTCCACCAACCATTTGAATTACAAGTATCTGCGACTCTTCTACGCAATTGGAATAGTGAAATAAGCATCCTTTAAGTCCAATTTCACTAACCAATCATCCTCTTGTAGAATATCTCTCAAAAGATAGATCCCCTCCATCATGAGATGTCTGTAAACAACATACTGATTCATATTTCTCAAATTTATCACAGGTCTCCAACCTTTTTCCTTCTTTTTCACCAAAAATATTGTACTCACAAAGCCCGATCTTTCTCCAAAACCTTTTATATCGCTCCTTTCTGCAACATCTCTAGAACCTCTTTTTCTATTACATCTGGTAAATCTTTTAGAAAAAACTGTTATTTTGGTTCTTTCAACTGCTTTGGCTCCTCTATGAATTCTAGAACATAACCTTTTATTGTTTGAATTACCCATTTGTCTTTTGTTAAATTCTCCCACATCTTAACAAACCATGTCAACCTTCCCCCAACCCAGTTTGGGATAGAACCAAAATCTGTCCTCATTCTCACCTCGAGAGAACTGTGCTCTTCCCCTAGGGTTGCAAACTCTTCCTTGTTTTCCTCTTAAAACCCTGTTGCTGACTAGAAACCTCTAAACGCAGCTCTTCCCTGGTACTGATAATGTGCCCTTCCGAAAGTCCAGCCAGGGAATCGGGCTCTTGCCCCGGCCCGGTCAAAAGCACCTCTTCCAAAAACGCTCCTTAAGGAAGACTGTGCTTTGTCTAAACTTGCAAAAGTGGAAATGTATTTTCCCACACCTTTGACCAGTTCTTCTCCAAACAAATATCCTTTAGGGTCCTTACTTGGCTCTTTCTTTTCAAAGTCCCCAGTTTAGCACTAATCCTCATAAGGATAGCTTTGTGTCTTTCTGCAGATCAAGATGCTTTAGCATTTACTAAGAAACAAATCTCTCGGAGACCATCCCCTCAATAAATCAATGTCCATGTCATGTCATGTGTACAACTTTTATCTTGGCCTCCTCGGCCATGTCTAAAATTCTTGACAGTGGACCCAACACGTCCAACAAACAATCTTGACACTGTTTAAGTGTACTCTCCAAACCCTTCCTGGGGTCATGTCCCATCTTAAACAAGAAATCTATACGATTTTGATCCAGATCTGGAGTCACACATGCATTGCCATCCACAACTGGACGAGAGCACTCTGCTCTCATCACTGCTCTAACCTCCTTTTCCAGCAGCGTTCCTATCCAAAATTTAAAGAATTCGACATAGGCCACCACCCTGAGTTCCCTGGATGCCTAATCATTTCAGGACTAAACATGTCCATTCCCTGCGGATCCTTTACGATCCCTTACTGTATTGTATTGTATTGTGTTCTTATATAGCGCAGCTATCACCCTACGGGTATCTTGGCGTACCTTGGATATCTTGGTACTCCTTCCTATCCTTCATTTTTATCCGTGTCCATATACTATCCATCATCGTAATAGTCATCCAACACAAACTCATCTACCTCATCCTCCCACTCTATAGCTGTAACTTCTTCCAAATGTCTTTCGTTTGTGCCGCTATGGACACCCTCTTTTGTGCCGCGAAAGACACCATCCTCATTTGTGGAGCTAGGCTCACCCAATCTGTCCTAAACTTGACTCCTACTTCAATATACTTACACTTCCTTGGTCTTTTTCCATGACCCTTTGCCTCACCTTCCTCATCCTCCACAGACCAGTATTCCTCCTCTGAAGCTTCAATTCCTCTTCTTTTCCTCCTCATAACGCTTTCAAAAACCTCCTTCATAGAACTCATCTCTTCTTGGACTATTTTTCTTAAATTGACATCACTTGATCCGGAGCTCTGTGCACCTTCGTTAACTTCCATTTTTTGTATCCCTTATTTCGATTATATTATTTAAATTAACTCCTTTTCTTATCAATCTACTCCTTTAAACCCTTTTTTTAAAATCTTTTAAACAACTTTCTAATTTCCCAACTTCTTTCCTAAACCTCTAACAAAATAACAGACAATTTCCCTCATTTGCGTCTTCTCCAGCTCCGCTGTCAATCAGATTAAACAGCTGACGGCAGTTGGAGAAGACGCACAAGCACACACCACTCTTCAGGCCTCGCGCGCCTCCTAGGACTAGAGTGATCGTTACGCTGGTTTCCCAATGCAAAATGGCCTCATACGCCGTCACGCGCGACAACGTAAAACCTTCTTCAGGGTTCAAAGAGCCTCAAACTACCTTGCCCCCACTGCAGACCCTGCATGGGACCTCACGGTATGCTGCAAGCTGAAGCACGAGACGCTCACTCGCGTCGCAAAGGAAAACTTTTTTTCAAATTCATTTTTAAATTAACCCTCAACTAAACTAGTACCTTTCTAACTAATCATTAAAAGAAATCACCCATAATTGTTTTTTTTTACTAATGCAGACAATCTACCTTATAAACGAATACTACTTAACACATTCTTTCAAACTTTTTCACTTAAATCAACTTCTCTCAAAAACAGTATTTTATATTCTAAATATATTAAAAGTCATTCAAATTAAAATATAAATTTCTACCATACATCAACAGTATAACACTATAGCAATGAAGTGATACTCCTTTGTCAAGGAACATCAGATAAAAGTGAAAGATGGCTACTATGACAGAGGTTTTATGTGTATCTGGACATTCTAAGTTCTGGAATTTGATGAATTGAAGTTGTTTTGCTTTGAAGTGCTACAAGGAGCTGGCAATAAAAGTGTTAAGCATAATGCTAGCCTCCGGTCTTGCCATGAAATCTATAACTGTTTCTTTCAGATGAACACATTACGGACAGAAGGAAGGAGTGCAAGATGAATTGCCCGGAGCTCCAGAAGGTTGATGTGGAGCCCGGACTCCACTAGAGACCAGAGGCCTCTGATCTCCGTCACTCCCATGTGGCCGCCCCATCCCAGAAGGGACGCATTCGTCATCACTGTGTGGTCTGGTTGGCTTAGGGAGAGGGATCTGCTGTTGACCCAATCCTGGTTCGTGAGCCACCACTGCAATTGACAGGCAGTGCCCTCTGAGATATGGACACAATCCTACAGATTGCTCATATGCTGCGCGCACTGGATCTTTAGGTCCCACTGCAGAGCCCGCATAGGACACCTGGAATGATCGACCACCAAGATGCAGGAGGTCATGTGGCCCAGCAGCCTCAGGGTAATTCTGACCAAAACCCGGTATAGAGGCTGAAAGATCGGAATCATAGCCTGAATATCCCAGACTCGCTTTTCGAGAAGATAGACCCGAAACTGCGTTGTGTCCAGAACCGCTCAAATGAAGAGGAGCTTCTGAGAGGGAATCAGGTGTGACTTGGGCACAATGATGGAAAATCCAGCGAATGCAGGAGGTCGGCCGTAGTCTGGAGGTAGGAGAGGACTGCCTGGGGCGAACCCACCTTCAACAGCCAGTCGTAGAGATAGGGCAAGACTGAACCCCTTATCTGCGCAGATGAGCTGCGACCACCGCCATCACTTTCTTGAACACCCGAGGGGCGTTGGTAATGCCAAAGGGGAACACGGTAAATTGAAAATGCTCGTGGCCTACAGTGAACTGTAGGACACGCCGGTGGGCCGGCAAGACAGGGATGTGGAAATAAGTGTCCTGCAAGTCTTTTTTTTTTTTAATTTCAAATCATATTTTATTTATTAATCATAACAGAGATGATAGCGGCAAGAAAACATCAAAAGAATTACAATCATGTTGCCAAAGTACCGCAACCAGACATGGGTTATTACACAAAACAATACGGATACAGTAAAGGAAAATAAAGTACCATCCTTGCATTCACATTTTTGTACATAGTTCCGTAGAGCCCTCTGTCCAAGTCAAGTCATATCACACCATGTATGTTGCATCATTCCTGCTTCATGGTTCTAAGGTTGTCAAGCCCGTGAGCCCAAGATATAGCCGTTACAGTTCACGCAACACAGAGCCCATAATTCACTGAGAACGGACCTCATCGTATGGAGCTTCAAGGTGGGTCAAAGATGAAGGAGGCTCGGTCCAGTGAAGACCATAATTTTTTGTTGGTGACCTGCCATGGTGATGAGTGTAACGCGGGGTTGTCAGTGCCCCTAATGCAGGACAGCCATTCCCTCCAGGCATTGAAGGAGACCTCACCCGTTGATTTCCAATTGCAACCTCACCCGTTGATTTCCAATTGCATGTGTCCTGCAAGTCTAATACTACCATCCAGTCTTTCAGGTCGAGGGCAGACAAAACCTGAGCAAGCGTCAACATCTTGAACTTCTCCTTCGGGAGTAAGCATTTGATGTCCCTGAGATCCAAGATAGGACGCATGCCCTTGTCCTTCTTGGGGACCAGAAAGTAGTGGGAACAACCACCACGACCTACTTCTGGGACAGGGCAGCGCTCGATGGCTCACTTGGCCAAGAGAGCCGTAACTTCCTGCTGGAGAAGGGCCAGATGATCCTCCGACATGCGGTGGTATCGCAGTGGCATGGCTGGAGGGGTGTCTCAAAGGGGAGGGAGTAGCCCCTTCGGACTATTTGCAAAACCCACCTGTCGGACGTGATGGTGCACCAGTGCGGGAGGTGATGGCGAATCCTGCCACCCACTGGCTATTGATGGGCCTGAAAGGTCGGACTAGAAGAGTTTGGAGGCTGCTGCAGAGTGGGGATTGGTGGACTGGCCCGCCCGCTGGCCCACTGAACCACGGCATTGGTTGCCACGTCCCCGGCAGCACGAAGGTTGGGCAACCTGCTGCGGCCTGTGGGTCTGGGCGGGACTTAAAGGGACACCCCTTCCGTAGCCACAAAAGGGGTGAAAAGCAGACTGAGGTGGGCGGATGGAGAGGCCCAAGGACTTGGCCGTAGACCGTGAGTCCTTGAAACACTCTAGAGCGTTGTCCGCTTTGTTGCCAAAAAGGCGACGGCCATTAAAAGGGCATGTCCATCAAGGTGTTCTGGACATCCCCTGAAAAGCCAGTCGATCTCATCCAGGCATAGCGACAAAGTGCTACTGACGTTGAAATTGTCCAGCCCAGAGATTCGGCGGTATCCAGCCCACAACGGATGGTAAACTTGGCCACATCCCTCCCGACGGCAACAAGCTGGGAGAGCTCTGTCCGGGCCTCCTCTGGAAACAGAGGCAGCACCTGCACAACCGTATCACATACAGAGTGGGAATAACAGTCCATTAGACATGCAGTGTTTACCGACTGCAGTCCCAAGCTGGGGGGGAAGAGAACATTTTCTTCCCAGGATGGTCCAGCTTCTTTGATTCCCTTTCCGGGGGAGCGGTAGGGAATGCACTCCTGGAAGTGGAGGCTTGGACCACCAAGCTCTCAGGGGAGGGGTGTTGGGAGAAGAAAGTGTGGTCGCCTGGAGCCAGGCGGTGGCGTCCGGCAATCATCCTATCTGTAGGAAGGTGGATATCTGACTATATGGTTACCCCCACTTTTTGCCTGGTGTTTTGCTGATTTTCGATTTAGTTGGCCTGGGACCCTGCTATTCAGGGCCCCAGTCTATCTGCATTCTCTATAAAATGGACTCCATGTACTTTAGGTACATACCAGATTGGCTACTTGGTCACCCTTGTGAGCCCCTGTATAATGTACCCTAGGTACCCAGGGCATAGGTGCACGCTAGGCCTACCAGGGGCTGCAGCATGTATTGTGCCACCCCTGGTTTGCCTTCCAAACTGACACCACAGGTCTGTACACACAGCCTGGGTAAGGTGGTGTAATTATCACTTACTTGGTTTTAGTATACCTATATCTATAAATACATATAGACACATATACACCTATAAGCCACTCCTAAGGCAGACCTCGACAATCCTGGGGGTAGAGTGCTTGGGTTTATGTGAGAGGGTGCCCTAGCATGAGCTGAGCCCTTCTGCAGCTTTCGGAACCATCTCCTTATAGCTGTTCTATGATATAGCCATACCATATACTCCTTAGTGCATTATAATCCTCGCGGTTAATGCTAACTTTGGTTTGGCTTTATCAAAACATGTCGTGTAAGATGAAAAAAACTTTGTTATACTACACCCCCCACCAGTCCTGGCGGTGGGGGTAGCATTCCACCCTTTAAAGGGAGAAGACATGTAGTTACTGGTAAACCCGGTTAAAGTTAAACAGAGCCTCAGCATCACAAAATGGATGCTGCTGCCACAGACAAGAGTCTGCCCTCCTGCTGCTGGATGAAACTCTGGCAGGAGAGGCCTGCATAATAGGTTTCCTGTTCAAGGAGTTGCTGGCACCTCCCCAGACAGGCTTTCGTGTATTGGAGCAGGGAGGGCTGAGTTCAGTGAATGCTTTCCAGACACTGTCTGGGGCACACTAGGTGCTCCATCCATTTCCCAGTTCAAACCAGTTGCTGGGGCACTCTGCCCCAGTTCTGGCACGAAACTGGACAAAGGGAAAGGGGTGTAACCACCCCCTTCCAAGGTCCACCCATATGAGGGACCTTAAAGGTAGTCCAGCCCCTAAACTGAGTAGAAGTATAAGAACTCAGTCCCTAGGACTTTAGATTACCCTGGACGAAACTCTGAAACATATATCCTGGACCTTCGACATTCCATTTCGACTGAAAGACGGAAGACATCTCCCTTGTGGTCAATGAGAGACCACTCTGTTCAGGCACGAACAGCAACTTTGCTGGTCTGCATTTTCGAGGCTCCCGCCGGATCCAGAAGAATCTGCGACACAGGACACGGACTTCCAGACATCTGACCCCGACCTTCGCTCACAGCAAAGCTGAGACCCGTGGCGGACACGAGAGACGTGGGACCGGAACTCCTAAACATCCTGCATTTTGCAAGCTGCACTCAATTCACAAAGTAACTCGAAGTCGTGCATTGCGGTGCTTGAAGCCCAAGACACTAGCACCATTTGCACCTAAGCTCAGAGGCCCCCACGCCACAAGTGACCGGTGGGCCCCGCTTTTGCATTTCAGCTCGACGAGTCTTCCCGGTTCCTAGTCCGTTGGTTAGTGAGCCCCTGGAAGACTTCCTTTTGAATTTAACTTGCTTTCCTGGTTGCTCCAGGCTTGCTCCAGCTTCCCTACAAAGGAGAAGCGAATCAGACCTTGGTGGACTGCAAGGAAGCCAATCTCGACATCCTGCGTGGATTGCATTTGCCAAAGCTTGTTGGGTCCAATCCGGATACCGACACCACAGTCAACTAGATCCTTCGTGGGACAGCTCGAATCCAGCTCCTGGTCGTCGTCGACGCCTCCTGGACCTCGTGCCTGAATAGACAAGCTTCACCTTTTTATCTGAAATCACAGACATTGGCTGGCGGCTTTCCATTGCCGACCTGGTCACTGGCAAATTACCCAGACTCTATCCCTTCTGCTTTCAGGTTCTTCAGATCTTCGATCCACCCTTGGATCCACCGGGACACTTTTCCTCTGGTCGCCTGCAGCACTTCTTTGCAGCTCACCATTGAAATCGACGACGAAACCCGACATCAAAAGACACCTATGCACCCGGCTACCGTGGGTGAGGTAACACGAGTACTCTGGTAGTCTCGAGGGTATGGCCTTCCTAGTGTCTAAGTCTAAAAGGGTTCCATCGTAGTCCATCCGGAAGTATCCTTAAACTGTAAAATTGTAACTTGTTTGTTTCCCATAGAAAGTCAATGGTAACCTGCGGCTGTGTTTAGACACTGCACGCGTCTCCCGGGGGCCTACTACTTCCTAACCTTTGGTTGTTTAGAGTAGCCCCAGCGATTCAACAGGCCCCAGGCCTGCTTTCTAATTCTCACATGGTTCTTATACCACTATTTTAGTATATGGTTTGTGATGCCTACGTATACTGTGCAACTTATCGTATGCTAATGAAGTAACTTGTATTTTACTTTTACCTCTGACCTCATAAAGAGTGCAGAAGGGTTGTGTTTAGAATAAATACATATATATTTGATATATACCTGTTATGTATCATTTTAGGACCCTATTGTAAGTTTCCCGATTCATGCCCTTATATAGGTATAAAGCACCATATCCTTACATAGGCATAGAAATCCTAACCATATTAGGCATAGCCCATGCAGTCCAAATACGGCAGGGCTACTTCCACTTGTTCCGAAAATCCACAACGATTTCTTGGAAATACCTGCCGTCAGCAGTCAGGGACTTCCCCTTGCTTGAGTATTGATTTATCCAAGAACTCATGGAGTTTTCAAAGAACTGAGACTCTTTGATGACGTTATGTCCAACTGTACGTCAAAGTCGGCACCTTCAAGGTATAAATATGCCCACACTCGCCCAAGCAAACACACAGTGGTTTGGAGCAGTTCGACTATCTACTTGCACGACGCGCCCTGCTACAGCAAGTGCCGAAGGAAGCCGACCCTCCAGCCGACGCACTGAGAGAGACGCTGTCTTTTCTTCAGCCGAGAAATCCAGTTCTAGTGTTTCAAAGCTACCCTTGCGGGTTGTTGGGAAATCGAGTCCAGAGACCAGCCTTCTCCATTCTAAACTAAGGTACGGAGCTGATTAGACCCTCAGAGAAATCTTGAGCAGATTCTTGGCAAAAGAATACTACATTTATGCTACACCTCACTTACTTCCTCCCTCGTACTAAGCTTAGGTTAAGTACACCGGAGTAGGCGTATTTTAGAAGCACCAGTTGAGTACTTTTAGCCTCTGTTATTTATGTATGTATTTATATATGGTTTAGGAATGATACAATGCTCTTACAGTATTATTTTGTTCTACTATTTATACTGTACGCATTACATTTTACGAACAGTTTTACTATTGTAGCAGTTCATGTCTTATGCTTGAGAAAGACGTCTGTTCAATAAAACCTTTTATTGAAAACGCCCGTCTTTCTACTTTCTCTGCACCTCTAGTGAAACTAAGCATGCACGATTGACTGAGTGAAATATCTATCTATTGTTTCCACGACTCTGAAGATACGTTTTATCTTGGGGAAACAAAGTTGTCATGTTTATGCGGTTGTCAGAGACTAATCCCTTCTTGTGTATTCGAGAAAGTTTCTAGTGACCTCTGAGCTAGCTGGCACACACAATTACGTCTAGTATATTCGATAGAGACCTAGTCCACCTCAGTCCTACGTCTAATCTATAGGATATGTTATTCCAATGCGCATAGCCTATTGGGAATATAGGAACTACAGTACATGGCACCCAACGTTTGGTAAGGAACTAATTTAATGCTAGATACTAGAGTAACTCATTCGTGCTTTTTACAGAGACTCCTTTATCCCGTAAAAACTCCAATAGACATCTGGAGTGGGTCAAAGTATAAAATATCCGCCATTAAACTGAGTAGGATGAAAAATCCTATGTATTAGTTTTTGGTTTTGTTCAACATAGAAGTATACAGTGTTACAAAATATTGTGCACCTTATCTTTATTTCCCTGAAACCTTCTCTGCAAAAATTGCAACAAAATGCAAGATAGCGACAAAGAGAGCGGTGGAGCTGCAAGAACTGCAGCCCAACCGGTTTTAGACGTTACAGGTCTCCAAAAAAATGACCCGGATGCTATAATCATCCCGGAAAGTGAGAAAAACCATAGCTATAAAGCTTATAGAAAATGGCCTATCACCGAGAGGTGGTACGGTTATATTTGTCATAGAGGCACATGAATATCGGCAGACATAGGTATTCTATTCATGGATTGTCTTTCCACAGGCAAATCCAAAAACACGTGTTCCACTTCTACAAAATGGAGGAACATCCAGCGAAATACGTTCCTTTCGAGGATGTTGAAATTCCACTAACTTACCAAGAGCATCAGCTCTGGTTTAATGGCGCCCTACAACATCAAAATCACAATACCAGGCTCGGTCCACTAGGTAGACCAGGAGCTACATGGCCGGTACTAGCCAGCTATACACCACATCCTTACATTGAAAGAATGTCAGATATAGAACTGTTAGCTCAGCTAAAACAATTAATAAAAATACATAGACAATTGGTACAATATGTCATGCGGACCTTAACAGTCCAACCTGCTATAAGAATTCCACAGCACACCCCTCATCAGGGGAACACAAACAAAATCACACCACAGACTATACAGTCAGTAATCGGTAAGTTGCCCGCAAAAAGGCAACAAATTCCATTCTGGTTAGCCCAGAAAATTACTCAAATAGAGGCAGTATTTCCCGATAATACACCTCATGAGAAACACAGGATTCGAACAATCTGTTTACCAATGGGTATTGCATCACATGTAGAGGACTGTGTCACTTGGGGTACAGTCTTTGCTTCAATCTACACAAAAACACATGGTGTCCCGTCTATGGCGGCAATACCAGACGTTCTTAGACAAATTCAAAATGAATACTGTCCAGAACCAGCCTTGAATCTTATTATGAAATTACTGAAAGATTTCAAACAGGTCTCAGCTATCTTATTAGCGAACATTAAAGGTGAAGCAGCATCAGTGGCAATCCGCCAAAAATTAAAAGAACTTGATATTACTGGGAAACCGTATGAACTTGCCAGAATTATTGAAAAATCCTATGAAGAACTAGGAAGAGATAGTTTGGGAGGGAAACCTGTAAAACCTGAACTAACAGAAAATCCTGAAAAAGTTTTTATCAAAAACATTCTAACTACTCCTGAAAAGAAAGAGGAAAATAGTAGACAGTCACTTCCTAAAGAGAAGCGCTCTCAGTCCAGAGGTAGATCTCCTCAAAGAGATATAGCCTTAGAAATAGGGATAATATAAGAAAACCTGATAGATATCAAGATACTGATACTGATACACGATACTCTCGTACCTTTCAGACTTCCTCGCAGAAATCCGAAAGAAGAGGACAATCAGAAAAAAAAGAAGAACGCGTGAAGTGCAAAGACGACCAACATGTTCCGAAAAATAAGAAAACTCAATTCTCCAAAAAGAAGGTAGCAAGTATTAAAATCAGACATGCCGAGGATCTTGAGGACACAACTCAAGAACGGGAAGTGGGCCCATACAATGCTGGACAGCGCAGCAGAGGTCACCATAGCTCGCAGGATCCTGAAAGATCATCTGGAGACAGTGGATCTGAATGAATGCATTCAGGTTGAAACTGCTGACACCAGGGTTAGTGTACCCCATAAGTTATATGAAGTAACACTCCGAATAGAGGGGGGATACAACTAGGAAGATAAAAGCACTCTTTTTGGAAACATTATCTAAAGGTTATGACATCCTTCTAGCTGAAAAAGACTGGCCACCTGAATTTGTCAGGGAGTGCCCACAAGGCGAAGAGATCATTATGCCAGCCTTCTCTAATCATATTCCTATTCCTAAAAAATAAACCTATGCCAGAAAATGGGCTTTGGCCCAGGCTCCAGAATTATATAAAAATCATGTGGGACACCCCCGCGCCGCACGGCCACCAGCTGCTGCGTGTGCCCCCAGCCGCCTCTGCCTCGCTGCCGCCTCGTTGCCGGCTCCCGCCGCTGCGAGTGGTTTTTTGTACTATTTTTGACAGTAATTTGTGCTTGTCTTGTAACTTGTTTTCCCTTGTTTTTCCCCGCTTTTTCGTGCATTTGTGCCTGTTTTCTATTTGTTTTCTCTTCCGTGTAGCCCTCCTTCCTTGTTGTCCGCCTACCGCCTTCCTCGACGCCCCCCGCCCTCCCTTCCCGCCACCGCCGCTTAGCCACGCCCCTTTTTGCCTTCTGTAACCCTCCCCGCTCCCGCCTCCCAGCTGCTCCGCCCACCCGCGCACTTCGCCTTAAATGGCGACCGCGCGAACGCGCCGATTGTGCGCCGAAGGCGCGCCAAAGGTAAGCCCGTCTGCGCCCGTCCGCGCCTGGACCGCGCCCAGTGCCAGGACCCCTGGCCCCCACCGACGGAAGCCGACCCGACGAACCTACAGCGCCGCCGACCTCACCGCACTCAACACCGGCCACATCCCAGGATGTCACCGAGCCGCCCCGAAGCACACCCACGGACCCTTCAGCTGCCTCGCCTGCAAGTACACCTGCATCCGGACCTTCCCTGCACCCGACAAGCCGAACTCCAGCAGCACCCACCTCAAGTGCATCCTACTCAACACCCGCTCCGTCCACAGACATGCCGTAGAACTCTGGAACCTGCTCGACACCACCGCCCCCGACGTTGCCTTCATCACCGAGACCTGGATGAACGCCTCCTCAGCCCCAGACATCGCCATCGCCATCCCAGAGGGATACAAGATCACCCGGAGGGACCGCGACAACCAGACCGGAGGAGGCATCGCCATCATCCACAGAGACACCATCCGCATCACGACCAACACCGACGACACCCTCACCACCGCCGAACACCTGCACTTCCAGATCCACACCAACCCGAAGACCACCCTCAGAGGCACCCTGATCTACCGACCCCCGGGACCGCGCACACGATTCAGCGAGGACATCGCCGACTTCGTCAGCCCGCACGCTCTCCCCTCCGCCGACTACATCCTCCTGGGAGACCTCAACTTCCACCTGGAGAACAACAACGACCGCAACACCACCACCCTGCTCGACAACCTCGACAACCTCGGACTCAAGCAACTGGTGACCACCCCCACCCACCTCGCCGGACACACACTCGACGCCGTCTTCTCATCCAGCAAAGACGTCACCTTCAGCCACGCAACAGGACTCCACTGGACGGACCACAGCTGCGTCCACTTCACCTTCAGAAGAACGACGATCCACCACCGCCAGCAACAGGTTGCTCGAAGAAGCTGGAACAAGATCACAGCCGACCAGCTCACCGCCTCCCTGAGCCAGCACCCTCCCGCCAACTCAGCGAACCCCAGCCAGGCCGCCGACAACCTCACGAAGTGGATCAGCAACTGCGCGGACGAACTCGCCCCTCTAAGGACCCCGCCCAGCAGATCCTGCAGCAGAAAAACACCATGGTTCACCGACGAACTCAAGAGCTCCAAGAAGAACTGTCGAGCCCTCGAGAAAGCCTGGAGAAGGGAACCAACGACGGACAACATGACCACCCTCAAGCTCGCCACCCGGAAACACCACCAACTGATCCGCGCCACCAAGAAAAATGAATACAAGGACCGGCTGGACAACAACGCACACAACTGCAAGGAACTCTTCAACATCGTGAAAGAGCTCTCCAACCCCAACGCCGGAAACAACGACATCACACCGTCGCAAGACCTCTGCAACTCCCTCGCGTCCTACTTCCACAACAAGATCACGGACATACACAACAGCTTCAACAACCAACCAACGCAAGCCACAACCGCAACGACGCCACCCACCACCACCCTCCGCACCTGGACTCCAATCAGCACCGAAGACACCATCCGCACCATGAACTCCATCCATTCAGGATCTCCGACTGACCCCTGCCCTCACCACGTCTTCAACAAGGCCGACGCTGTCCTCGCACCCCACCTGCGGGACATCATCAACACCTCCTTCGACTCCGCCACCTTCCCTGAGAGCTGGAAGCACGCCGAACTCAGCGCTCTCCTCAAGAAACCCACAGCAGACCCCACCGACCTCAAGAACTACCGTCCCATCTCGCTCCTCCCGTTCCCGGCCAAAGTCATCGAGAAGACCGTCAACAAACAGCTGGCCGCCTTCCTCGAGACGAATGGATCCCTCGACCCCTCACAGTCCGGCTTCCGAGCGAACCACAGCACCGAGACCGCCCTCATCGCCGCCACCGACGACCTTCGAACTCTGATGGACAACGGAGAAACAGCGGCCCTCATCCTCCTGGACCTCTCCGCGGCTTTCGACACTGTCTGCCACCGCACCCTAGTACAGCGCCTCAGCAACATCGGAATCCAGGAGAAGGCACTGGAATGGATCACCTCCTTCCTCGACGGAAGAACACAAAGAGTCCGCCTACCACCGTACAAGTCAGAGGCCACCAAAGTCATCTGCGGCGTACCCCAAGGATCCTCGCTGAGCCCAACCCTCTTCAACGTCTACATGAGCCCCCTCGCGGCCATCGCACGCCAACACAACCTGAACATCATCTCCTACGCCGACGACACCCAGCTGATCCTCTCCCTGACCAACGACCCCGCCACCGCCAGAGCCAACCTGCACGAAGGGATGAGAGACGTAGCCGAATGGATGACGACCAGCCGCCTGAAACTGAACTCAGACAAGACGGAGGTCCTCATCCTGGGCTCCACGCCCTCCGCCTGGGACGACTCCTGGTGGCCCCCCGCCCTGGGCACCGCACCCAAACCGACGGACCACGCACGCAACCTGGGCTTCATCCTGGACTCCTCCCTCTCCATGACCAGACAAGTCAACGCCGTCTCCTCGTCATGCTTCAACATCCTGCGCATGCTACGTAAGATCTTCCGGTGGATCCCCACCGAGACGAGGAAGACGGTCACCCAAGCCCTCGTCACCAGCCGACTGGACTACGGCAACGCCCTCTACGCCGGAACCACGGCCAAACTCCAGAAGAGACTCCAGCGGATCCAGAACGCCTCGGCGAGACTCATCCTCGACATCCCCCGACGCAGCCACATCTCCGGACACCTGAGAGATCTGCACTGGCTCCCGGTCAACAAGAGAATCACCTTCCGGCTCCTCACCCACGCGCACAAAGCCCTACACGACCAAGGCCCGAGCTACCTCAACAACCGGATCAACTTCTACACTCCCAAGCGCCTCCTCAGATCAACCAACCACGCCCTCGCCGCCGTCCCCCGCATCCGAAGAGCGACAACAGGAGGAAGATCCTTCTCCTACCTGGCCGCCAAGACCTGGAACTCACTTCCGACCAATCTGCGCCTGACCCAAGACCACCTCTCCTTCAGGAGGAAGCTCAAGACCTGGCTGTTCGAGCAGTAGCGGCACCCCCCCCCCCTCCCAGCGCCTTGAGACCCTACGGGTGAGTAGTGCGCTCTACAAATGACCTGATTGATTGATTGATGTGGGATGGGATGAGGATTCTCCTCACCCATCAAATCCAGTTGAAAAATCAACCTACTGCTCAAAGGCAGTATCCAGTAAAGCAGGAAGCTAAAACACAAGTCAGGGAGATCTTAGATCAGCTTGAATACCAAGGGGTGATTGACACATGCACCTCGTCAATGAACAATCCTTTGTTTCCTGTCTCCAAACCAGATTAAACATATCGTCTAGTTTTGGATTACAGACATTTAAACTCTTGTTGCAAAACTTTTGCAGTACAAAATTCACACAGTGCAGCACTAATGAATAATATAGTTCGGAAGAAATATAAAACTACTTTAGAAATTGCAAACGGTTTCTTCTGTCAAAACATTGCACCAGAAAGCAGGTACTTGACCGCTTTCTCAATAATGGGGACACAACGACACTTCAGTCGTCTTCCCAGGGATTCAAGAACAGTTCTGGATTATTTTCAGCCAGAGTAACAGAGTTACTACAAATGTATGATGATGAGGCATTATCTTAGGTCACTGACATCTACCTTACAGATGATGATTTGGACAGGCACTTGAACAGGGTGAACACCATAATACTTGAGTTCGCCTCAGAAGGATATAAATTAAACTTTAAAAAGTCCAGAATTGCCCACCTCAACGTCCTATTCTTGGGATACGAACTTTCAAGTGAAGGCAAAAGCCTGGCAGCAAACTTTTTAGAAAAATGTGCGCTGCTCCAAACTCCAAAAACGCTGAAAAACTTAGTCAATTCTAGGATTCCTAAACTTCGGAAGAACTTACATTTTGAATTATGCAGAAAGGGTTAAACCTCTCTACGAACTAATCAAACCTGATTTCAAACCAACTAATTGGACTCAAAAACACACAGAAATTTTGCGTTCAGTAAAAACAGACATGTTGGCAACACACTTACAAACAAGGGACAATATACGCAACCTTGTTATCCGAATCATCCCAGGGAGATGCGGATTCACGTACCTAACCTTTAACGAAGGTGAAAAGGTACCAATAGCTTACAAATCACACTTGTGCTCACAAGCTGAAATGAAATTCGCTTTAACCGAAAAAATTCTGACAGCAGTTCAGACTGCTGCAGCAAAGGAGAGAGCCCTAGCACAGGGTAAACGCATTAAAGTTGTTACACCTGTACCTGCCTTAGAGGCAGTGACGAAGGCAAGCATTCCAAATGCAAAAGCTCTACATCCAAGATGGATACAATGGGTTAATTCTCTTGCTGCAACAGACATTGAATACGTTTTTGACCCATACTTGAAGACACAAGAATTTCTCCAATACGAACAGGAATGTCCTCTGCCTACTGAAATTCTACCTCTAGAACATTACGGCTGTATAATATATAAAGATGGATCAGCACTGCCTGCAATTGGGGGTAAACAAGCCTACAGTGCGGCATGCGCGATTGTTAAAGGTCGCTGGCACGTTGGTAAATTCAGACCTATGGTCACAAAAACTCAATCTCTCGGAGACTGTACAGCTCAGCGAGCTGAACTACAGGCATTCAAGATGGCGCTTGAAAATACAGATCGCGAATTCCCCACACTAATAGTGTGCGATTCATATTACTGCGTCCAGTCATACAATGAATATTTGCAGACCTGGGTTCAAAATGGTTTTAAAGACGCAAAAGGAGGCACAATCAAGCATAAAAGGCTTTGGGAACAAGTAGTTCTTTTACAGAAAGAACTAAAAAAGACTCACGTGATTCATACACTGAGTCATCAGCGTGATGGCGTTCACATTGCAGAGAATTCATTGGCTGATGAAGCCGCAAAGGCAGCTGTGCAAATGGCTTCCGTAGCTGCTATTACTCGTTCAAAAAACTAAAATAGACAGCGAAATAATGCAAGCAATCACTGCATCAATAAAAGACAGGGGTAAAACAGTACCGAAGGGCTTGCCACTCAAGTACTCATATAACGGATGCAAATAATGTTCCCTTTGCTCGAATCCCTGGAGTGGGGGATAGAGTAATCCCAAATATGGAACACAGGTTAGGACTAATCTTAGCAGCACACAAAGGTCTTGCCTCTGCACACGCAGTTGTTTCTCCCACAGTTTCATTATTAAAACAACGATACTGGTGGCCGTGCATGAGGAAACAAACCAGAAACTATGTTTTAGAATGTCAAATCTGCCAGAAAATGAAAGTTTCAACAGTGAAACGCCCGGCGCAGACGCCCCTTCTGATTTCAGATAAACCACTAGTGTGTGTTTACCTGGACCACTGCGGTCACTTGCAAAGGGATGGCAACTATAAATATATCATGGTCACAGTGGATTCATGCTCGAGATTCATTTGGATGTGGCCTCAGAGCTCAGCTGACGCCTGAACTGTTATAAAAGATTTGCGAGTCTTTATCAGCACATATGCAATCGGCACGCTGCATTCTGGTCAGGGTCCTGCGTTTAGCTCTAGGGCTTACAAGGAGGGGATGGGCAGTTTGGGCGTTGCATTGCGATTTTCGAGTCCATTCCATCCTGAGGGAAATTCGGTTGTGGAGAGAAAAAAATGTGACATAAAGCAATCTATAACAGCTAGGGTATTCGGTTCGGGTGATGGGTGGGTCAAACATCTAATAAATGTCCAACGTAGTCTTAACTGCCAAGAAATTCTCTGGGTGGAATCACTCCATATGAAACCCTTTTTAGTACTAGAATGTTGGTTGAAGACATCGATTGTCACACTTCAGTGGTGGAACAAAAAACCTTTGATATCAAAGATAGTTTGGCTGTTTTACAGGACTTAAATGAAACAAGAAGAAGTCTAAGCGATAGTCAACGACCACTGAAGAAAAACCACCTGTCCCAGCAAGACCTGTCTGGATTCCAAAGATTGGGGATCTGGTCAGGGAGAAAATAGCGGACAAGAAGGAATGTGTGCCTTCTTCCAGAAAACCAGTACCTGTGCTAGCAATCCACAGATCAAGAACAGTACTACTGCCACCCCTTGCTGGAAAAAAGGAGAACCGGTCTGTGTCAATTGACCTGGTAAAATCACACCATGTGGTAAATAATAAGTAGTAGGTCCAGTGGACTCACAAGATGTAGCAGATGACCACATCTTGCTACTATCCAAGAGGTTCAAACTGAAAGACTTATCCCCTTTGATAAACCTGCAGTGAGAAAGGAAGGACTATGCAATGAAGCCATGGAACTTATGCCTCTTGAAACCCAAAATAACAGTTTGTCAAGAAACTCCTGTCTACAATGATGTAGCATCTGACTATACAAATATGTCAAGAGAACAAGCAACTCCAGCTATTTCAAAGAATCCGGATGCAATACCAACTATTGACAGAACTGCTTCTGGCTATTTTATCAACTTCGATAACTTTTCTGAGGATCCCAGTGAACCTTAAACTACACCAGCTAACAAATCTTTCAAGGAAAAATTAAAGGAACTTGGTCAAGAGCTTACAAATACATATCTGGTTTCACCATGGTTGAACTATGGATTGTGTTAGGTGTACTTTATCTCCTGCTATGGCTCATTCTTGTGTTAAGTTTGGGAAAGCTGATAGTTGGAAAACACATTAAAATGGACACAGCAAGTAAGAACATCAACTTGCTCCTGAAGCCACACAAATCATCTCATCATGAAAAACAAGACCTGTCATCACTGAACATCACAGCGGTCCCACTACCCGGGGGAATAGCATGGGATACAACTGAATATGACATTTATGGCCCTGTTGAGCTGCTAAAGATTCCTCATCAATTTAAGGTTTCCTTGAGCGATTTCGTCTCACCAAGCAAATTTTCTGATGATTGGGACTTTGAGACTGTTAATAACATGATGGCAGACTTAGAAATGTCAGCAAAACATGAATATTTAGAAGGTTCATCAAATTATGAAGAAATGTATTGTTTTAATCATTTTGGACATCATTACTTGCATAAATCTGCAAACCCTAGAAATGTTTGAACTTCTAATCAATGGGAACATTGTCCAACTCCTCAAAAAGGTAGTTCTAAAACTTTTCTTAGAAAATTTCCATATTTTAAAGGTTTTAATGTTACAAACCCAGAAAGTTTTTACTTTAAAAATGTGAATAAGACAGGCATGAAAAGCATGTTGACAAATACTAAACACATTTATTCTGATGCCTTTTATGCTCAATTGTCCACGTTAGGCTTTGACTTTTGGAAAGACAACACTGAGACAAAAACTGTTTAGGGCACAAAAGACTGGCAGGTACAAGGTTTAGAAGCATTGTTCAGAGCCTGCATCATCCTAGAACAAACGATGTTCCTAAATGACACTGTTCAACAGACATCTTGTCTTGGCATTGCTAAGATAAAAGATTTAAACAAACCGTCTATACCTAAGCCCACACCTGATAGTAATTTAACTTCAGATGAGGAGGTAGACGTAAATTATATTTTACAACAGAACAGAACAAATCCTGACTGGAAAAAATGGTTAATCTGGCCCACATACACGAATAACTGTCAAGATAGATTCCTGAACAAGACACAAGGGTTCACAGTAACTCGGCCAGATCCAACATATATCCAAAGATAACATCCAGGGATAACAACAACTTATATTGTAGGAAAACTATGCCTTGAGTGGCTACAGAGATCCACACTCCCGGAAATAAAACAACACTTATCTTTGCTTAAAGATGGCGTTGATTTACGAGAATTCTTACTTGGACCTCGTAATCCACGTCATAAACGTTTCATATACGCCGGTATATACACTGCTTACAATGAAGCTTGGAAAGTCACACAAATGGAAACAGCTGAAAGAATACGAGAAATTGATCGTATTAATTTAGAGAAATCTCTCTCTGTAGTTGACAATGGGTTAACAACTCTGTCGTCCAGAATTTACTCTTTGGACAGCATTGTATCATCTGCCATAGATATAATGGAACAAGATTTGCTAATGTTACAACATGGCCAGTCTCAATTACGTTCTATAATGCTATTAGGATTGACGTTGCAAAGCCTTCGTTCTGGCTATGTGCCTTGGCTTTTAATCAACACTACGTCACTGTTTACTGTATTTAACCTTACAGATAAACAAATCTCATTGGCACAGAGGGGAGCAGACTATACGGTGCTGAGCATTGAAAAACTGGAGAGATTACCTACGACCGTTTCTGAGAATCCCTGCTACGAGTCCCAAAATGAGAGGCAGGCCGCCGAACACAGAGTGGACGAAGTTAGGAAAAATGCCCAGGACTGCTTCAAAGGGTGCTAACAGTCCCGAAAAAATAGTCTTAAATACATGTGCAATACCGCTGGTATCAGACATGTTAAAGATACGACCTAACATTTCTACGTAATGTACTGGGCAGTTTGTTGATAATAATGCATGTATCTCTGCAGAGGACCTTGCAACTTGCAGATCATACATCTCTCTGGACGAGGTCAGTGGCACAGTTTTTTGCAAAAGAATGGCTTTCATTCTGCTTAAAGTATCAATTCGTATAGAAGAGATGTTCAGTGAAGGCCATAGTGGCGTCTCCCCGTCTGACTTAGTTTTAGGAAACAATAATTGCATACAGCAAGTGACCCTGGCTGACACAGTAACGAGAGAGCTTATTCCTGGCATCATTCCACTACAGCTGTGATCATTTAACATAATGTAGCTACCATTGGAAAGCTGCCTGAAAATTGGATCTATCACCGCTGTGGGCGAACCCTGCAGGTGGCAAGAAAGGTTATTGGAAGAACCTTCGCAGGCTCCGTGTAAATTAATACCTTGACACAATAGTCTACTGCTCAGTGAGTTTTCACAATTTTTACCACTAAAATACTTCCTTTCCCCCACTCCAACATTTGTGTGTGTATGGTAAATCCCAGATCGGCTTAATGTATTCTTTACCCAACCTTTCATACAGGCCTGCTGGTATGTTATGTTATGTTATGTTAATTGTTTTTTGTACCGCGCACAGCTGCCCCAGCAAAGGGGCGTCCTGGCGCCTTGAGAAGGTAAACACAACACAAACATCTAAAAGGAGCGTGCTCCGACAGGCGGATTTAGGGAAACAAAAAGGTTTTTATTGCTCGCCTGAACTGCAAAAGGTTATCCATCGCCCGAAGCTCAGCAGGAAGGGAGTTCCATAACTTTGCAGCCACCACTCGAAAAGAGCGCCCACCCATTCTGCTAAGTTTGAAACGAGGGACCGTAGACAGGTGCATACCCTGGGATCTCAAGGGTCGTACCGGAACATACGGCTTTAAGAGGTTATTCAGAATTTGTGGAGCCATGCCTTTAAAGATTTTAAAAGCCAGGCAGAGTACCTTAAATTTAATCCTCTGGCTCATAGGGAGCCAGTGTAAGGAACGCAGAGTCTTAGAGACAGAGCATCGTTTAGGTAGTCCCACCACCACTCTAGCGGCGGTGTTCTGCACTCGCTGTAATCGGGTAAGTTCTGCCTGGTTGGTCCCGGCCAAGAGTGCGCTGGCGTAGTCCAACCTGGACAGGACCGACGCCTGGACCACCAGCTGTCTGGTGGAAGCATCAACGAACTTAAGTATTGGCCTAAGTCCTCTGATGACACCATAACAAGAGCCTGCCACTCTCTTGGTATGGCACGTAAAACTAAACGCCGGGTCCAACCATACCCCGAGGTTTCTTATCTCAATTACAGGAGAAGGAGTCGTCCCCAATTCTTGTGGCCACCAGTTATCGTTCCACAGCCCGGCCTGTTTTCCCAGCACCATGACCTCCGTTTTTTTAGTATTTAATTGGAGACAGTTCTGATTCATCCAATTTGCCACGGCACAGATGCCCTCGCGAAACATGAGGGCCTCCACATTAGAGTCCCCACTCAACGTGACCGCCAGCTGCGTGTCATCCGCATAGGAAACCATTGTCAGGCCCCAGCGTTTGACCACCGCAGCCAGCGGTCTAACGTAAAGGTTAAATAGAGTGGGGCTCAAAGATGACCCTTGTGGGACCCCTAGTGTCAGCGGGTATGATTTAGATTTGCCGGGTGGAATAGCGACCTGGAACGATCTGTTCGATAGAAAGGAACGAAACCAACACAGCGCGGAGCCACTGACTCCCACTTCCTCGAGTCGCTGCAAAAGGATACCGTGTGAAACCGTGTCGAACGCGGCACTCAGATCTAATAACAGGAGTGCCGCAGTTCGACCGGAATCCAGCACGGAGCGCAGATGCTCGACCATAAACAGTAGAGCAGTCTCCGTGCTGTGACCTGCACGGAATCCATTTTGCGTGGGATCCAAGATGTTAGCTCTGGCAAGGTGGTCAGCCAGGATCCCATTCACATGGGCCTCAGCCACTTTGGTGACCCATGGCAGCAACGAGATGGTTTTAAGCAATACTGAAACTGGAAAGTCGTCACTGGTATCATGATGGTGTCATGTATTATCCATTCAACTGATGGATCTTATTTTTATTCCTCCTGCTCCATTATGGCAAATCTGGCCACCAGCGATACCCAAGTCAGCATGGAAAAAGCGCTGCAGGCTATGAGGTACCGTGAGAGAATAACACAGATCCTTGGCTTGGCTCGTTTGAGAGATCTGAATACCACATGGTTCCTGTCATTCAGACCAATCTGGCAAGATTGCTTCATACCTGTTCTACTATGCCTGCTTGGTGGAGAGGAATGCATGTTAGATGTCTGTCTAACACTACCATCGGCTATGCCAACGGATGCTGACGCATTACTGGGTCCGGTAACGGCTCATGTGTTGTGTTGCCCCCAACGGCTACCAATCCTGATGACGGCATCCATTGAGATCTCACCGGCATATCCAACTGGAGGTGAGATACGCGGACCAACAGGCACACAGGTACCATCTGATATGAACAGTGCTAACGCGGCAACCGACGCCAACGGCGATGCTTCGCATCTGTGCACAATTTACCTTTTTAATAAAGTAGTCGAACTTTCATCTACTGTGCTAGACGATTTCTTTGCCAGCCTTGATGACTTAATGTTTTCTCCTGACACCGAGAATAACTTTTGAAATTAGCACACAGCGTTCTTTCGAACTCTGAAATTCGACCTTCACTTTTTTCAAAACAAAAACTACCAAGTTTGAGACTATTTTTTTTCCGACAGATTTATTTGACTTTTCCCAAAAAACAAAATGAACTTTGGCACAAAAAAGAAATCTGCTTAAAGTTGAACTATTCTTAGAGAACAGGAAATCCTTGAACACTTCCTAGAAACAATATTAGCCTAATCCACAAACAAAAACAGTTTGTATATTCTGCTATGGGATGGTCTCGACCTTTCTTCTGTAACTAAGAGCCATTTCATAAATGTAATTTTCATGATTCATTTAGTTAGCATTGCTAATATCATATCATATGCTTAGAATGAAGTCATTTCCTTTAAATGTGTACTATACAAAATGCTCATTTTTTGTGTGCAACCATTTAAAAATGCATTTTTATATGATTTTTTGGGGGTTGTAAACACGCTTCAGAATATATGTTTTAGTATTTACTCATAGATTAACATAATAGCGTGGAGTGGGTGTTATGTATCATTTTAGGACCCTATTGTAAGTTTCCAGATTCATGCCCTTATATAGGTATAAATCACCATATCCTTATATAGGCATAGAAATCCTAGCCATATTAGGCATAACTCATGCAGTCCAAATACGGCAGGGCTACTTCAATTTGTTCCGAAAATCCACAACGATTTCTTGGAAAAACCCGCCTTCAGCAGTCAGGGACTTCCACTTGCTTGAGTATTGATTTAACCAAGAAATCATGGAGTTTTCAAAGAACTGTGACTCTTTGATGACATTATTATGTCCAACTGTACGTCATAGTCTGCATCTTCAAGGTATAAATATGCCCACACTCGCCCAAGCAAACACACAGTGGTTTGGAGCAGTTCGACTATTTACTTGCCCGACGCGCCATGCTACAGCACGTGCCGAAGGAAGCCGACCCTCCAGCAGACGCACTGAGAGAGATGCTGTCTTTTCTCCTGCCGAGAAATCCAGCTCCAGTGTTTCCAAGCTACCCTTGCAGGTTGTTGGGAAATCGAGTCCCAAGTCCAGCCTTCTTAATTCTAAACTAAGGTACGGAGCTGATTAGACCTTCAGAGAAATCTTGAGCAGATTCTTGGCAAAAGAATATTACATTTATGCTACACCTCACTTACTTCCTCCCACGTACTAAGCTTAGGTTAGGTACACCGGGGTAGGTGTATTTTAGAAGCACCAGCTGAGTACTTTTAGCCTCTGTTATTTATGTATGTATTTATATATGGTTTAGGAACCATACAATGCTCTTACAGTATTATTTTGTTCTACTATTTATACAGTACGCATTATATTTTACAAACAGTTTTACTATTGTAGCCGTTCATTTCTTATGCTTGAGAAAGAAGACTGTTCAATAAAACCTTTTATTGAAAACGCCCGTCTTTCTACTTTCTCTGCACCTCTAGTGAAACGAAGCATGCACGATTTAAAATATCTATTGTTTCCACGACTCTGAAGATACGTTTTATCTTGGGGAAACAAAGTTGTCATGTTTATGTGGTTGTCAGAGACTAATCCCTTCTTGTCAATTCGAGAAAGTTTCTAGTGACCTCTGAGCTAGCTGGCACACACAATTAAGTCTAGTATATTCGATGGACCTAGTCGACCTCAGTCCTCTGTCTAATCTATAGGATATATTATTCCAATGCACAGAGCCTGTAGGGAATATAGGAACTACACTACAACCATGTGTGGTGTCCTTTCATTTGGTACTCAAGGGATTATAATTGGTAAAACAACCGGCTTAATGCGCTCTGTGAAGTCTTAGCCTGTTTGCTGGTCCATGCTACCACTAGGATAGATTTCTATAAGGTTGACTTTACAACCACCATCAATAAGGGTCGATTAGACTGGTGCAAGGTGCCCACTAGAAGAACAAGTTACTTACCTTTGGTAACGATATATCTGTAAGAAACAGTAGTTAGTATTAGATTACTTACCTTAGAATATCCCCAGGCGTCAGACTGGATCCAGAACATTTTGCGTAGCAGTACCCCTGCGCGTCGGTAGGCGTCGGCTGCAGCTCCGCGTCCGTCGTCGGCGCTGGGATGACGTCGTCGGAGTACTTAGAGGCCGCCCTCGCGCGCTGGTGTCAGTTCTTATACACAGTTTTTCCGCGCCAGAAACGCAGAGCCATGATAAAAACCAACACTGGTGCCATAAAACTAGGGCCCTGAAAGGGGATGACCTTAACCCTAGATATCGGTTCGCATAACGGGGAGGATGGGTGGGGCGGTAAGGAATCTAATACTAACTACTGTTTCTTACAGATATATCGTTACCGAAGGTAAGTAACTTGTGCATCTGAAAGAAACAGGTTAGTATTCGATTCCTTACCTTAGAATAGATACCTCAGCAATACCAACACCGGAAGTGGTCTGCGAACCAATGATCACACCAGAAAGTCCTGGAGAACGAAACGGCCGAAAAAGCCATCTCTCCGGACTTCGCTGTCCAGGCAGTAGTGTCTTGCGAACGTGTGCAGCGAGGCCCACGTAGCTGCCTGACAGATGTCCTGCAAGGGGCCTCCCCGACCCAGGGCAGTAGTAGCCGCCGTGGCCAGAGTGGAATGGGCCCTCACCCCAACAGGAGGCTCCTTTGTAGCCAAAGAATAACAAGCCTTGATGCAAAAGACGACCCATCGGGAAATGGTCCGTTTGTGCACCGCCCGTCCCTTCTTAGTGCCCACGTAATCAACAAAGAGTTGGTCATCCACCCGGAACTGGCGTGTGCGATCCAGATAGTATGAGAGCACACGTTTTGGGTCCAGACGGTGGAGCCTCTCTTCCTCTTTCGAGGGATGCAGAGGCGGAAAGAAGGTGGGTAAGGTAATGGACTGCCCGATGTGGAAGGCTGTGACTACCTTGGGGAGGAAAGAGGGTCGCGTCCGCAACACAACTTTGTCCGGATGGACAGAAAGGAAAGGAGGTTTAGAAGAAAGGGCCTGGAGCTCACTCACTCTCCTGGCAGAGGTGATGGCAACCAGGAATGCAGTCTTAAGAGTCAGAAGACGAAGAGGACAGTTATGAAGTGGCTCAAAGGGAGAGCACATCAGATAGGTAAGAACAAGGTTCAAGTCCCACTGAGGCATCACAAAAGGAACAGGAGGGAACATGTGAGTGATGCCCTTTAATAATCTATTTACAACTGGGGACTTGAACAAAGAGGGCTGATCAGGTAGCCTTATGAAGGCGGAATGGCAGAGAGGTAGCCCTTGATAGTGCCCAGAGCAGAGCCCTGCTGGGCAAGAGAACGAAGAAAGAAGAGAACCTCAGAAAGACGGGCAGAGAGTGGATCCACAGCCTTTGCTGTGCACCATGCCACAAACATGTTCCAACTGCAGGCGTATACCGATTTTGTGGAGGGACACCTGGCTGCCAGAATAACATCACAGACTTCAGGAGGCAAGTCAAATGGCCTCAACTGTCGCAGCTCAATCTCCACGCATGGAGGTGGAGACTTAGCAGGTTCAGGTGGAGGACCGTCCCCTGCTGCTGCGACAGAAGGTCCTCCAGAAGAGGCAGACGAATCGGGGGATTGACTGACATGCTGAGTAGCTCAGGATACCAGTATCTTCGTGCCCAGTCCGGAGCCACAAGGATGACTTGGGCCCGGTCGCGCCTGATCTTCTTCAGCACTCTGGGAAGAAGTGGTATAGGCGGAAAGGCGTACAACAGACCGCAGCTCCACTCGCGACGAAAAGCGTCTCTGAGCGAGTGCCGCCTTGGAAATTCCAACTCGCATAACTGATGACATTGCGCGTTCTCTTCTGTGGCGAATAGATCTAACCAAGGCTCTCCCCACTGCTGAAAGAGACCGTGCGCCATGTCAGAGTTCAGACGCCATTCGTGATCCATCATGCAGCGACGGCTGAGTTTGTCCGCCCTGGCGTTCAGGGAACCTGCCAGGTGTTGAACCACCAGAGTCACGCCCTGATGTTCCAGCCGCTGCCAGAGGCGCAGAGCCCACCCCGACCCCACCCCACCCTGTTTGTTGGAGTACCACATGGCGGTGGCGTTGTCCGTGAACACCTGCACTACACTCCCCCGGACAGAGGGGAGGAATGCCTTTAGTGCAAGCCGGATCGCCCGCATCTCCAGAAGGTTGATATGAAGCCAGGACTCCGCCGGAGACCAGAGTCCTCTGATCGCCGCCTCTCCCATGTGGCCCCCCCAGCCCTGGAGGGACGCGTCCGTCACAACTACGTGCTCCGGTAGGATGAGGGATCTGCCGCTGACCCAATCGCGGTCCGTGAGCCACCACTGCAACTGTCTTGCAGTGCCCTCAGAGATCAAGACATGGTCAGACAAGTTGCCCTAATGCTGGGCTCACTGAAACTTCAGGTCCCACTGCAGAGCCCGCATCTGCCACCGGGCGTGATGCACCAGAAGGATGAAGGAGGCCATCAGCCCCAGAAGCCGCAGCGTCAACCTGACCGAGACTCGGGATAACGGCTGAAAGATCAGAATCAGAGCCTGAATATCCCGAACACGCTGTTCGGGAGGATAAACCCGAAACTGCGCCGAGTCTAGAACTGCTCCGATGAAGAGGAGCTTCTGAGAGGGACACAGGTGTGACTTCAGCACATTGATGGAGAACCCCAGCAGATGCAGGAAGTCGGCCGTAGTCTAGAGGTGACTGACGACTGTCTGAGGCGAGCCCGCCTTCAACAACCAGTCGTCGAGGATGGGGAAGACTGAAACCCCTAACCTGCGCAGATGAGCTGCGACCACCGCCATCACTTTCGTGAACACCCGTGGGGCGCTGGTAAGGCCGAAGGTGAGCACGGTACACTGAAAGTGCTCGTGGCCTACCATGAACGGCAGGTAACGCCGGTGGGCCGGCAGGACGGGGATGTGAAAGTATAAGTCCTGCAAGTCCAATGCTACCATCCAGTCTCCGGGGGTCCAGGGCAGCTAAGACCTGAGCCAGAGTCAGCATCTTGAACATCTTGAACTTCTCCTTACGGAGGAAGCCGTTGACCTTCCGCGGGTCCAAGATAGGGCGTAGGCCCCCTTTGCCCTACTGGGGAACCAGAAAGTAGTGGGAATAGCAACCACACCCTACGTCTGGCCCAGGAACGCGCTCAATGGCCCCCTTGGCTAAGAGGGCCGACACTTCCTCTTGCAGAAGTTGCAAGTGATCTCCCGACACGTGGTGGTACTGCGGTGATATGGAAGAGGGGTCGCCTCGAAGGGGAGGGAGTAGCCCCTTCGGACGATTTGCAGCACCCACCTCTCCGAAGTGATGATACGCCAGTGAAGGAGGTGATGGCGGACCGTGCCCCCCACTGGCGTTAAATGGGCCTGAAAGCTCGGACTAGGAGGGCTTTGAGGCAGATGCTGCCGGAGAAGATGTGGACTGGTCGCGCCGTTGTCCCCTGGCACCGCCACGGCGGTTACCACGTCCGCTGCCGCGCTGGATGTTAGTCTGCGGCCGGTGGCTGGCAGGACGTGTGGACGCTGCCCCGGGAGGCCCAAGGACTTGGCCGTAGCCCTGGAGTCCTTGAAACGTTCAAGCGCATGATCTGCCTTGCCACCAAAGAGGTGGCTGCCATCAAACGGCATGTCCATGAGGGTGTTCTGGACATCGGCCGAAAAGGTGGTGGACCTCAGCCAGGCTTGGCAGCGAACCGCCACCATCGTTGACATCGCCCTGCCCAGCGAGTCCGTGGTATCCAGCCCACATCATATAGAATACCGATCTGCGTCCCTCCGCGAGGGATTGAGCGAGTTTTGCCCGGGCCACCTCCGGACACTCTGGTAGCACGGCCGCAACCGTATCCCACAGAGAGTGGGAATAACGGTCCAGGAGGCAAGCGGTGTTGACTGACCACAGTCCGCAGCTAAGGGACGAGAACAGTTTCTTACCAAACTGTTCATACCTCTTGGATTCCCGATCAGGGGGTGCAGTCGGAAATGCGGATTGGGAAGTAGAGGCCTGGATAACCAGACTCTCGGGGGTGGGGTGGGTGGACAGGAAGCTAGGGTTGCCCGGAGCAGGGCAGTGGCGCCAGTCTGCGGCTTAAGGACCTCAGTGAGGATGTTAGACCTCACAGTAGCGACAGGGAGCGTAAGCGCCAAGACCTTGGCTGCCCGCGTTAGCACCACACTATAAGCAGCCCCCTCCTCCGTAGCCACGGTAGGAAGGGAGACAAAGCCAGTGTAGGGGAGGTATCAAGACCACTGGCCTCCCCTAGCTCCTCTGTCCAGTCCTGGAAGGACTGACACTCACGTGTCAGAGGGTCCTCAGACCCCTCCCAATCCCCTTCGTCCTCGATGTCCTGAAACTCAGGGTCAAAGGATGGAGCCGGATCAGAGAAGAAATGCTCTTCAACCGGCGTCGAATGCGGCGATGCCGGTCCGACGCCGGAGACCGAGAGAGGGATCAGGGACGGCGTCGGAGGCAACACCCTGGGGGTCGGTGCCGGCGGGGTCGTGAGGTCAACCAGGGACGGCCCGGATCCGGAAGGAGCCTGCGGCGTCGGGACCTAAGTCGCCGACGGCGCTGGGGCCGGAGCACCCGGCTAGCCGGGACTCCTAGTCGGGGCCGCAGGCACCGCGGGGCACGACGGAGGAGAGAGGGACCTCATGGCCATGAGGAAGGCCTCGATCTCCGGCGGCGCGTTCAGCCCAGGGACCGGCGGATATGGAGCTGGCCGCGCCACCTGTGGCTCCGGAGGAGCTGGTGTTGCCCGAACCCCAGGTCGCGTCGCGCGAGCGTCGGGGGGAGTCAGAAGAGCGATGGCGTCTCTTCGACTTCTTGTGCCTCTTACCTGAGGACTTCGAGCCAGACGAATGGTGTTGACTCATCGAGCTTCCATGACTGTGGCCCCGCAACCGGTCCCTCGACCCCCTTCTGGACCGGGACCTCGAGCGGCGCGGGGCCGGCTGCCTGAGCCCGAGGCGCTTGCGGGACCGCTCCCGCCTAGCCTTCGACGTCAAGGCCCGGCAGTAGGGGCACGACCGGTCATCGTGGTCGGCCCCAAGGCAATACAGGCACCAGCGGTGGGGATCGGTAACCGACATCAATCGGTTGCAGTCAGTACAGGGCTTGAACCCGGGCATTCCCTACCGGCACCGAGAGTCGTGAAGACTCGAGAAGAGATCAAAAAGATCAAAAAGTTTAGTCAAAAAGTGATTAAGGTACTGCTTTCTCCGGGCCTGCGATAGCTGGCGTGGAAAAAAGATGAACTGATGTCAGCGCGCGAGGTCGGCGTCTAAGTACTCCGACGACGTCAAGACGACGGACGCGGAGCCGCAGACGACGCCTACCGACGCGCAGGGGTACTGCTACGCAAAATTCTCCAGATCCAGTCTGACGCCTGGGGATATTCTAAGGTAAGGAATCCAATACTAACCTGTTTCTTACAGATCCAGTAGACATCATATGCCAGGCTAACTTCTCACACTATCCACGTCTCTAAGGGCCTCATTAAAAGGCAGCAGGGGTTCTGAAGAGCTCGCCGCCGGCTGAATCACCTCTGTCAGGAGGATAGTCCTGACCGCCACTGTAGGAAGCTCGAGGTTGAGGGCCTCGGCCGCCCTACGCACCACTGCAAATGGTGCTCCCTCCTCCGTAGCCACGGTAGGATGAGACAACATGCCAAGGTCAGGAGACGTCTCAAGACCACGGGCATCCCCCAGTTCGTCTCTACAGTCCTGCTCAGAACCCATTTGATCAGTTAAAGGGTCACCTGACACCTCCCAGCCCTCCTCCTTCTCCGGTTGCCAATCTAGGTGAAAAGGGACCCTAGGAGTGAACAGGGGCACAAAAACCCCGCTCGGCACCGGGTCCACGTCGGGATGAAGGCCAGGGTCGATGCCGGCTGGGGACACGTTTGGGGTAGGATCCACAGGGGCCTGGTGGCGCAGGGGCCAGAGCAGATGGTGGAAAAGGCCTAAGACCCCCAACAGAGTCCACGGAGCCCAAAGGCGTGCCGTCGGTTTCGGGTCACTTTAAGATGGCATGCATCGCTTCGTAGAACGAACCAAGATGGGCGGGAGTCGCTCCGGGTCCTGGAAAGGGAGTGACGCCCAGAGTAAAGTCCTCGGGCTTTGTGTGAGGAGCTGCGGGATGGGCACTGCCCGCATCTCTCGTGGCGTCAGCTGACCGACGGGGAGAAGTGAAAGAGAGACGATGCTTCTTCGACTTCTTGTGCTTCGACTTACCTGCCCGAGTGCGAAGACTTCAAGGACTTGGGCGAGTGGTGATGGCTCCGCGATCAGTCCCTTGAACTCCCTCGCGACCGGGACCTTGAATAGCGGGGAGCCGACTGCCGGTACTCAAGCAACTTTCGGACCGCTCCCGCAAAGCTTTCAGCGCCATGGACCGATATTCGGAGCACGATTTTGGGTCGTAGTCGCGCTCCGGGCAAAAGACACAGGGTGCGGATCCGTAACAGACATCAGTCGGGTACCCGTACCGCTGGACTTGAAACCGGGCATCTCTTGTGCACCAGGAGTCGGTGGACTCAGAAAAGAAGTCGACAAAAGTTGAGAAAAAAGTCAGTCAGAAAGTGACTGGATGTACCGCTTTCTCCAGATCTGCGATGGCTGGTGAAAAATAACGGACGTAAGCACACAAGGGTGGCATTTTAAGTAGCTGCCGAGACGTCATCTCGGCGACCATGACGCCAACGATGTAAGCAGAGCTGACCAATGCCACCTTCCGACACGCAGAGGTACTGCTGAAGGAAAAACTTTCTGGATCCAGTCTGAAAGGCAAGTCTAAGGGCACTCAAAAGAATATACAGGTTGCAAGGGCCTGAGACCACAGGAGCACAAAGGTTTTGGAGATTCCTTGGCCGGTGGGGCTGGGTGCAGAGGAGACAGGTGATCCAAGCTCTGGCATGCATGTGCACCTCACGATCAGGGCTAATACCTCAATTGGGATTAACATTTATCCACCAAGCACTCTTGTTAAGTTCAAGTAACACAAAATCAATGTTCGTGTATCTTTAATTTCATCTGTTCATCAGATTCGTCATCAGATTTCTTCATCCAATGTATAACAGTATAACAGCCAACACGTGTTTCGTCTAGTCAGTCTATGACATACAGACTTCTTCAGGGCTGTAATTAATACAGTAACCAAAATTACATAACATAAACCATATTTTGATATTCACAATTATAAACACCGAGTAAGTGTATCCAGAAAAGTACAACAAGAAAGTCCTAGTCACCAAGAGTAAAGCGAGAAATACAAGTTTCTTAGCTCTTGTTCTTGCATTTTCAACCACTTTGCTCTGATATCCACGTTGAAGAAATCTCTTAGTAAGATCAGTAAGATTGTGCTCGAAGTCAGTATCTATCGAACAGTTCCGTCTTGCCCTTACCATCTCACCATAAGGGATCGCTTTGATCTGACTATTTGGGTGACAACTCCGAGCATGCAACACAGCATTGCAACTAGTAGGTTTACGGAACATGCGACTGCAAATTTTGTTATCTGTGATGAATAATTCAATGTCCAAAAAGTTGATATTATGTGGTTTAGTTTTCCGCTATTAATATAATGTACATACTAGTAATTATAGTTTTATTTTGGAGAACATATGGTTCACGTGAAGTGACAGTTGCCTTATATTTGATTAGATAATTGTGGATTTGACTCAGGAAGATACTGAACATTGAAGCTTACGTACTATATGGTTTCGCCCCTACAACATGGGTGAGTTTGCTTGGGTATATTTGTATAGATTACTATGACCCATCTGTTGGTACAATTGGTGACTGGGCCCTACTTGGTTTTTCAGGTTATTGACTACTGTTAATTTTGACATAATCTGGATTGAAGTTAGGTAGGTTACTTTTTTACGTATACTTCAATCTAGTGTGAATGAGTGCTCTTTTCTTTGGGCATTAAACGCAGTAGTGTTTCACTTTGGGTATTTCTCGCTTTACTCTTGGTGACTAGGACTTTCTTGTTGTACTTTTCTGGATACACTTACTCGGTGTTTATAATTGTGAATATCAAAATATGGTTTATGTTATGTAATTTTGGTTACTGTATTAATTACAGCCCTGAAGAAGTCTGTATGTCATAGACTGACTAGACGAAACACGTGTTGGCTGTTATACTGTTATACATTGGATGAAGAAATCTGATGACGAATCTGATGAACAGATGAAATTAAAGATACACGAACATTGATTTTGTGTTACTTGAACTTAACAAGAGTGCTTGGTGGATAAATGTTAATGTTTAGTCATTTGACGCTGTATTAAGTAGTGGTAACCTACTTTTTCCACTTTGAGCACCAATCTTATGTTGTTTGCATTTACGTTTACTTATACACGCTGTGCGCTCCAATATAACTGTTACCAGCTCAGAAAAATAACCTCAATTGGGATGGTACAGAATGGCTGGGCCATTCAGCGAGTGGGTATCAGAGGTACTGACGTCCCTCATTGGATGCTTGTTCCTCAGGAAGTTGGAGTCCTGCTTTGACTCTTGTAGTAGGTCTTGGGTTGCAGGGCATCCAGTACCCCGGGGTTGGGGCTCCTCGGCTCAGGAAGATCCTGGTGCTCCAATCTTTGTGAGGAGGCAGAGTTGATCCTTTAGGAGTGCTGTACCTTCTTCTGGGCAGTTGCAGCATTGGCAGGGTCAGAGAGCTGAAATTCAAGAGCTTGGACTCTGAGGTTTTCAGTGCCTGCGGTGCAGGGGAGTAGCTACTCAACTCCAAGGGAGTTCTTAGGCAATTTGGCGAAGTGCTAAAGGGCCCTTGGGGTTTGCAGAGGTCTCTTAGCTGCAGGATGAGGCAGTGCTCCATGATTGTCGAGTATTTGGGCTACATGCAGGTTTGGTTGCCAACATTCAATCCAGTCTCTCTGTTCTCTTCTTAGCCCTTGGACTTCTTGTTTCAGGGGCTCAGGGGTGCCACTTAAATACCAAATTATGGAGTGTTAAAGGGAGGATGTGTGCCATTTTGACTCTTTGGATTCGTCTGCACCAAGGGACGCAGTCTGCAATGGCCTTGGTGAGAGGACCCTAGGGTGGCACAATTTGTGCTGCTACCCTCAGGGTCTCTCTTCAGTGCAAGGCCCTAAGTACCAGGGGCGCCATTTACTATGGACTTACAAGAGGCACTGAAGTGGTGTCAATTGGGAAACAAAATGTAAATTTTAGGAAAAGAACTTCTGGCACTTAGGACCTGGTTGGCAGGAATGCTGTGTACTTCCTGTCAAAATTACATGATTTTCCTGGTAAACCGTGGAGGCTAACCATGTCCTAAAGAGGCACTTTCCTTCAGACAGGCATATTAACTACCTTGAGAGGCCAGGGTTGCATAACAAAGGTGGTGGAGCTTTTGAAACTTCCCATCCTGGAATGCAGATCCTGGTGGAGGAGGTCAGTGGGTCAGAAACTCATTTGTGGTGGCTAGCTCGTCAAGACCAGTCAGTTAACACAACAGAAGTAGGTGGGTTTTCAGGGGGCCCCTCTAAGGTGACCGCTGGGTGCATTTATTAATGAATCCAACATTGGCATCAGTGTGAGTTTATTAAAGGGGAGATGTTTGTTAAACATCTGGGGTTACCTTGAAGCCATCATGTGGCTGGGTGTAGGAGAGTAGGGTCTGCAATCCTATGATCACCCAGATTTTTGCTTTTTGCTTCACTGGTTTACGACTTTCCCTGGCTGTGGGCCTGCTAATCAGACCCACAGCCTAGCTGTTCTCTCTAATCCAAATTGTACCCAGGTACTGAATTGGCACTGGGCCCTCTCAAGTCCCTGTAACCAGGGCTGAGGTGCACCCAGAAGTCTCCCAGGGGCTGCAGCATGTATTATGCCACCCCTGGACTGACTAACTAAATCTGACACAACTGGCTGCACGACAGCTGGGGCAAGGAGGTGTAAACACCCTTTGCTATAGATATAGTATTCCTATATCTAAACCTAAATGGACACACAGATCTCCTATCAGTCACTCCTATGGCAGGCCTTAACAATCCTGAAGGCAGAGTGCTTGGAATCGTGTGAGATGGTGCTCTGGCATGAGCTGAGCCTGTCTGCGGCTTTCGGGATCCATCCCTTAGCCGTTTCCATGATATCGCATACCATATACTCTTAAGTGCATTATAATCCTCGCGGTTATATGCCAACTCTGGTATCGCTTTATCAAAACATGTCGAGTAAGGTGTCATACGAATTGGAATACTAACCCCTCGCCAATTCTGGCGACAGGGTTAGCATTCCACCCTTCTAGAGGGACACGACATGGATGTAACCTGTAACCCCGGTTAAAGTCAGACAGAGCCTTAGCATCCACAAAATGGATGCTGCCACCGAGACACAAGTCTGCCCTCCTGCTGCTGGGAGTCCTCCCAGAGCAGGAGGCAAGGACAAAGGGTTTCCTGCCAGGGGCGGTGCCAGCACCGTCCCAGACAGGGTTTTGTGTAGTCCAGGTAGGCAGGGCTACAGAGGAAGGTGACTGCAAGTGGCACCCCGGTGCTCACTGTGCATAGGCCGGCTTGAACCAGTTCCAGGGGCACACCAGCCCCTGAGCTGGGGAAAGCCCGCCAAAGGAGAGGGGTGTAACCACCCCCCTCCTGGTCCCACCCATAGGGCAGGACTTAGTCGCGTGCCAGCCCCCTTTTCCAAGATAAAGGTAGGAGCAGGCCCCCTTCCAAATTAGATCATCTTTGGAATCAAGACACGACTTTCTACGAAAGGATATCAAGATTTCTTCTTCAAGATTCTCCCTTGTGACTAAGGAGTAGTCACCCTGCATCCGCAGGCACCATCTTAAAGAACACTGCGGTCTGCTGTAAGTCCTTCCTCCGGAATCTGACTGCCCAGCTCAACGAGAACCGGCTTCCCTGGCACCTCTGACCTCTACCCACCTCTACAGCTAAGCTGAGAACCGTGGGTGCGACGAGACCTCGAGGGACCGGCCATCTTCAAGACTGCACGACTTCTTTCCAGCACGACCGCCGAGGGATCCTCTGGTGAGTGCTTTGGGGTCCGAGAAGCCCCGACCCTGAGCAGCCCCAGCACCGAAGTTCAGCCTCCCAGCATCTCCACGATCTGCGTGGGGCCCTTCTGCTTTTTGCTGCTCACCGCGTTGTTTGGCTACTAGCCCGCTGGCTTGTGGCCTTCTTAACGACGCCCGACGACATCACTGTTGCTGGTCTGGTTGCTCCAGACTGGCCCTTGCTCCCTTCCAAGAGAGGAGCACCCCGGACTCTCCTGGTCCACTCCAGACGCCATTTTAGGTTCACCGCGTGGGCTTGAATTTGCCAAGACTTGTTGCCCCAATCCTGGGTCCAGCGACGTCGAGAGCATCATCCATCGTGGGACAGCTCGTACCTCCATCCTGGTCGCCGACAACGCCTCCTGGTCCGTGAGACTACAGAGCCCAGCGTCGCCCACTCACCTAGTCGAGGTGACTACCATCCGGTGCCCTCCTGGTGCCACCTGACTACTGGCTAGTAGTCACGAACTTGGTCCCCTCTGCTTTCAGGTGTCATCTATCTTCGATCCAGGCTTGGATAACCCGAACAATCTTCACTGGTCGCCTGCCAGCAACTCCTTTCCTTCAGGCTCCTGGTTCGTCAACGGAGAATCCCGACGTCTTTTCAGACCTATGCAGCTGCAGCCCCTGGGCTAGGTAACTTCGGCATTTCGGTGCCTCAGCATAGCCTCACTATCCAAGGGTCCAGATCCACTTTCGTTTTTGACCTACCTAGTCGGGTTCGCCCGAGAACACTAACTTTGTGAATTCTAGCTTCCATAGACTTTGTTCCGCATCCCGCGTGAGAGTGCACACTCTGCACCCGAGTTCCCTAGGCCTCCTGCTAGTAATCTAAAGGTTCAGTAGTCCAGTCCTAGCGATCCCAAAGCCTCTGAGAATCGTTACTTACCTGCTAGTAATTCGCATTCCACTTTTGTAGTATATGGTTTTTCGTGCCACTCGGGCATTTGTGTAAATTGTGCGACTTGAAGTATTTTTATAAGAGTTTTGTATTGTGCTTAGCTCCCTGACTCATAAAGAGTTCAGGGTAGACTTGCTAGAAATAAATATACATTTATTTTCATAACAACTTGTGTGGTGTCCTTTCACTGGGTGTTCAAGGGGTAATGTGATGGTAAAACAGCTGGCTTAACACGCCCTCTAGAGTCTTTGCCTTAGACTGCTCGTATCCATGCTACTAGGATAGCTGGTCTATAAGGTTGACTTACAACCAATCATCAATAAGGGTTGTTTGGACTGATATATATTGATCACTAGAATAGTGAGCACTGCACATCAGGCCAACTTCTCACATTGGTGAGCAGCGGTTGGGATTTGAGCTTGCTGTTGTTTTACCACACATATCCTAAGAATATCTTGTGAAAGATCACATAAGTACTAAAGGTACATATAACTTAGCTTAGAATACTCTGAGTTCTACTGAACCAGCTGTTGTAGCTCCTAGGGCCTAGCACACCCTAAACTACAACTCTAGCAAGGGATCAGTAGGTAAACATATAGTGTAGGTAAGTGCACCACTTACACCTCACTAGAAAAGCATGTCTACCCATGGAGAGTCTTCAGAGACTCCCCTTGTGGTTATTGACCCTCCACAGGTCAACTCAAGATATGCAGCTCTCAATTTCCAGGAGTTGAGACACTTGTGTACCTCCAGGAAATTGAAACAGGGGTCTAACCCCACCACTCCCTTTCTGTTGGGTCTCTTAGAGACTTATGATGCTAGGAAAGCATCTCAGGGAGATGGGAATATGCCAGCCTTAGAAGGGCACCTTGGTGATCCAGACCTCCACAACACTGTAAATTCAGTTGAGGAGGAGGACCCTGAGGAGCTCTCTGGGGATGAGGTAGACAAAGGTCTGGAGGTAGTCAGAAGGCTAACTAGGGCCAACATAGACTTGCTTGGGCTAGGATCTGGGGGACCCCCAGTACTGACCCTAAGTAGGCCTAACCTTGGAGTTAGGAGAGATAGATCTCTTTCTAGGGACTCCAATAGATCTCTGCACTCTAATGCCTCTTCCCAGAGGAGAAGGAACTCTCCCCAGAGGAGATTGACTTCCCCTCAGAGAAGGGAGCATGAAGCTAGGATGAGGCAGGCTACTCTGAGGATTGAAAGGGAAGAACTTGCCCTGGCCAAAGAGAAGCTTGCCTTTGCTAGAGAGCAGCAGATGAGTGGGTTAGCTCCCACTGGTGGCAGCAATCTCCCAAGAGATAGAGAGAAGGGTTTAGACACTAAACACCTGACAAAAATAGTGCCCCCCTTTAAGCAAGGGGATGACATCCAGAAATGGATGGCTGCTTTGGAGAGGGCCTGCACTGTGCAGGGCATTCCCCAAAGTCAGTGGGCAGCTATACTGTGGCTCTCCTTTGATGGTAAAGGTAGAGACAAGCTCCTCACTACAAGAGTGGAGGATGCTAATGATTACCAGGTCCTGAAAAATACACTGGTTGATGGGTTTGGTTTAACCACTGAGCAGTACAGGTTGCTGTTCAGAGACACCCAGAAAACTCAGTCTCAGGACTGGTCTGACTTTGTGGATAGTGCCACTAAGGCTTTGGAGGGCTGGTTGCTGGGTAGCAAGGTTACTGATTACACAGGATTGTATAATCTGATGATGAGAGAACAAATTTTAAATAATTGTCAGAACCAGTTGTTGCACCAGCACCTTGTTGATTCAGATCTGACCTCTCCCCAAGAATTGGGAAAGAAGGCAGACAAATGGGTCAGAACAAGGATCAAGCAGAACCAGAACCAGAACCAGGGTGGTCAGAAGAAAGCAGACCAGAAGGGTAACACTAAGAATGAACAAAATGACCAGAAGTCTTCAACAGGTCCCCAACAAACCAAAGAGGGTGGGGGTCAGGCTTCACAGCAGAAAAAGAAGACTCAAGAAGGCCAGTCAAAAAGGTGGTGCCAGTACTGTAAAAGTAAGTCTCACTGGTTTAGTGAGTGCACCAAAAGAGGAGGGCAAACCTCTACCACTACAGCCCCTAAGGCAACTGCACCCCCTAGTACAGTCAGTAGTGGTAGTGCACCTCCCAAGGGATTAGTTGGGTTAACCTTGGGAACTGAGGAGTCTGACAACTTAGTTGGCACACTCACTCAGGCTGTCCTTGTCTGTACAGGGGATATGGATATGTCCCCTGATGTAAGTCCCAATACTTTGGGCAAATACAGGCAGACACCTTTGATTAATGGCAAAATGGCTCAGGCCTATAGGGACACTTGTGCCAGTGTCACCATGGTGACACCTAACTTTGTGGACCCTGGACAGATCATGCCAGGTACAGATTTCCTGGTGACCAATGCCAGCAACGTCACTACCAGTCATAGTATGGCGATTGTGGCTTTCTCCTGGGGTGGAGTGAAGGGTCAAAAGAAAGTTGTAGTCAGTTCAGACCTCCCAGTTGATTGTTTGTTGGGCAATGATTTGGAGTCATCACTATGGTCAAAAGTGGAGCAGAGAACTCACATGGAAATGTTAGGCTTGCCAGCACATGTGCTTGCTGTGACTAGGTCACAGGCCAGAAGATGCCCCACTGAACAGGTGCTGGATCCTGAAAGAATGGACCAGACACCTTCCAAGAAGAAGAGCAGTAGGGTTAAGGCTTTGCCTTCCCCCTTGCCCCAGGTTGAGGATCAAGTCTCTGAGGAGGCTGATCTGAGAGAGCTGAGGGAAACTGAGCCTAAAGAGCTTGAACTTGATCAAGTTGAGTTTCTGGGCTCAGGGGGACCCTCCAGAGAAGACCTGGGGAAGGCACAGTTAGACTGCCCTTCCCTTGAACCCCTCAGACAGCAGGCTGCTGCTGAGGCTGCAGGGAATGCCACAGGTGCCCATAGGGTATACTGGGAAGATGGACTCCTGTACTCTGAGTCAAGAGACCCCAAGCCTGGTGCAACCAGGAGGCTGGTCATCCCCTTGTCTCTGAGAGGTTTCCTTCTCACCTTGGCCCATGAGATTCCCCTTGCAGGTCACTTAGGTCAGACAAAGACTTGGGACAGACTTGTCTCACACTTTCACTGGCCCCACATGAATGAGAATACCAAGGAGTTTTGTCGCTCCTGTGTCACTTGCCAAGCCAGTGGTAAGTCAGGTGGCACAACAAAGGCCCCCCTCATACCACTACCTGTGGTGGGGGTTCCCTTTGAAAGAGTGGGGATTGACATTGTTGGTCCAATGGAACCCCAGACAGCATCAGGGCACAAGTTTATACTGGTGGTGGTGGACCATGCCACCAGGTATCCTGAAGCTATTCCACTTAGGACCACTACAGCACCTGTAGTGGCAAGGGCCCTAGTTGGAGTGTTCTCCAGAGTGGGCTTCCCTAAGGAGGTTGTTTCTGACAGAGGTACAAACTTCATGTCAGGATATCTGACTGCAATGTGGAAGGAGTGTGGTGTGAACTACAAGTTCACCACACCCTACCACCCACAGTGCAATGGGCTTGTTGAGAGATTCAACAGGACCCTCAAAGGGATGATTCATGGACTACCTGAAACTCTTAGGAGAAAATGGGATGTCCTGATCCCCTGCCTCTTGTTTGCTTACAGAGAGGTCCCACAGAAGGGGGTTGGCTACAGCCCCTTTGAGCTTCTGTATGGGCATCCTGTAAGAGGACACCTGTGTTTGGTGAAGGAAGGATGGGAGAGACCTCTCAAAAAGCCTGCAACCAACATAGTGGACTATGCACTTGGTCTCCGCTCCAGGATGGCTGAATACATGGAGAAGGCATCCAAAAACCTAGAGGCCAGCCAAGAACTCCAAAAAGCTTGGCATGACCAGAAGGCTGTCCTGACTGTATACCAGCCTGGGCAGAAGGTGTGGGTACTGGAGCCAGTGGCACCAGCAGCCCTCAAAGACAAATGGTCTGGGCCCCACACCATCATTGAGCAAAAGGGAGGGTCACCTACCTGGTGGACCTTGGAACTCCCAGGAGCCCTCTCAGAGTGCTCCATGTAAACAGGCTCAAGGCATATGTTGACAGGAAGGACATGAGCTTGCTCATGGCCACAGATGAGGGACAGGAGGAAGAGAGTGACCCTCTCCCAGACCTGCTCACTCAGAATCCTGATGATGGATCAGTAGATGGTGTTGTCTTTTGTGGCAGCCTCTCTGAACATCAGCAACAGGATTGCAGGCAAGTTCTGCAATCCTTCAGACATATGTTCTCTCTGACACCCAGCCAAACTGATTGGTGTACCCATGAGGTTGACACTGGAGACAGTCTGCCTGTCAAGAGTAAAATCTACAGACAGCCTGATCATGTCAGAGACTGCATCAAAACAGAAGTGCAGAAAATGTTGGAGTTGGGAGTCATTGAGCCCTCAGATAGCCCTTGGGCTAGCCCAGTAGTTCTAGTGCCAAAGCCTCACACCCAGGGTGGTAAGAGAGAGATGAGGTTTTGCGTAGACTACAGAGGCCTCAATGCAGTCACTAAGACTGATGCCCACCCAATACCAAGGGCAGATGAACTTATAGATAGATTGGCTTCTGCCAACTACTTAAGCACATTTGACCGGACAGCTGGGTATTGGCAAATCAGGTTAGCTGAGGAAGCCAGGCCCAAGACAGCATTTTCTACCCCTGGTGGTCATTATCAGTTTGTGGTAATGCCCTTTGGGTTGAAGAATGCCCCTGCCACCTTCCAAAGGTTGGTGAATCAAGTCCTCACTGGGCTGGATGACTTCTGTGCAGCATATCTTGACGATATTGCTGTCTTTAGCTCCACCTGGGAGGATCACCTGGTCCACCTGAGGAAAGTGTTAGAGGCCCTGGAAAAGACAGGCCTCACTATCAAGGCCACTAAGTGCCAGATAGGGCAGACACAGGTTGTATACCTGGGCCACCTTGTAGGTGGAGGCCAGGTTCAGCCACTGGAGAGTAAGATACAGGCCATCAAGGACTGGACTCCTCCAATCACCCAGACTCAGGTTCGAGCTTTCTTGGGCCTGACTGGGTACTATAGGAAGTTTGTCAGAAATTATGGGTCCATAGTGACCCCTCTTAATGACCTGACAAGCAAGAAGATGCCAAAGAAAGTTCAGTGGACAGCAAGCTGTCAGAAAGCATTCAATGACCTAAAACAGGCCATGTGCACAGCACCTATCCTTAAGAGTCCAGATTACTCCAAACCATTCATTGTCCAAACAGATGCTTCTGAGTTGGGTGTGGGAGCTGTTCTGTCTCAGCTGAATTTTGATGGTAATGACCAGCCTATTGCTTTCATTAGCAGGAGGCTGACCCCCAGAGAGAAAAATTGGTCAGCTATTGAGAGGGAGGCCTTTGCTGTGGTTTGGGCCCTGAAGAAGCTGAAGGCCTACTTGTTTGGTACTCACTTCACCATTCAGACCGACCACAAGCCCCTCTTGTGGCTAAATCAGATGAAGGGTGAAAACCCCAAACTGCTTAGGTGGTCCATTTCCCTACAGGGGATGGATTTTACAGTGGAGCATAGACCTGGTACTGATCACAGCAATGCTGATGGGCTCTCCAGGTATTTCCACTTAGAGCAAGAAGACTCACCTGGTCAAGGTTAGTTTATTGTCCCAAAGTTTGGGGGGGGTCATGTAGGAGAGTAGGGTCTGCAATCCTATGATCACCCAGATTTTTGCTTTTTGCTTCACTGGTTTACGACTTTCCCTGGCTGTGGGCCTGCTAATCAGACCCACAGCCTAGCTGTTCTCTCTAATCCAAATTGTACCCAGGTACTGAATTGGCACTGGGCCCTCTCAAGTCCCTGTAACCAGGGCTGAGGTGCACCCAGAAGTTTCCCAGGGGCTGCAGCATGTATTATGCCACCCCTGGACTGACTAACTAAATCTGACACAACTGGCTGCACGACAGCTGGGGCAAGGAGGTGTAAACACCCTTTGCTATAGATATAGTATTCCTATATCTAAACCTAAATGGACACACAGATCTCCTATCAGTCACTCCTATGGCAGGCCTTAACAATCCTGAAGGCAGAGTGCTTGGAATCGTGTGAGATGGTGCTCTGGCATGAGCTGAGCCTGTCTGCGGCTTTCGGGATCCATCCCTTAGCCGTTTCCATGATATCGCATACCATATACTCTTAAGTGCATTATAATCCTTGCGGTTATATGCCAACTCTGGTATCGCTTTATCAAAACATGTCGAGTAAGGTGTCATACGAATTGGAATACTAACCCCTCGCCAATTCTGGCGACGGGGTTAGCATTCCACCCTTCTAGAGGGACACGACATGGATGTAACCTGTAACCCCGGTTAAAGTCAGACAGAGCCTTAGCATCCACAAAATGGATGCTGCCACCGAGACACAAGTCTGCCCTCCTGCTGCTGGGAGTCCTCCCAGAGCAGGAGGCAAGGACAAAGGGTTTCCTGCCAGGGGCGGTGCCAGCACCGTCCCAGACAGGGTTTTGTGTATTCCAGGTAGGCAGGGCTACAGAGGAAGGTGACTGCAAGTGGCACCCCGGTGCTCACCCCCGGTGACTGCAAGTGGCACCCCGGTGCTCACTGTGCATAGGCCGGCTTGAACCTGTTCCAGGGGCACACCAGCCCCTGAGCTGGGGAAAGCCCGCCAAAGGAGAGGGGTGTAACCACCCCCCTCCTGGTCCCACCCATAGGGCAGGACTTAGTCGCGTGCCAGCCCCCTTTTCCAAGATAAAGGTAGGAGCAGGCCCCCTTCCAAATTAGATCATCTTTGGAATCAAGACACGACTTTCTACGAAAGGACATCAAGATTTCTTCTTCAAGATTCTCCCTTGTGACCATCTTAAGAACACTGCGGTCTGCTGTAAGTCCTTCCTCCGGAATCTGACTGCCCAGCTCGACGAGAACCGGCTTCCCTGGCACCTCTGACCTCTACCCACCTCTACAGCTAAGCTGAGAACCGTGAGTGCGACGAGACCTCGAGGGACCGGCCATCTTCAAGACTGCACGACTTCTTTCCAGCACGACCGCCGAGGGATCCTCTGGTGAGTGCTTTGGGGTCCGAGAAGCCCCGACCCTGAGCAGCCCCAGCACCGAAGTTCAGCCTCCCAGCATCTCCACGATCTGCGTAGGGCCCTTCTGCTTTTTGCTGCTCACCGCGTTGTTTGGCTACTGGCCCGCTGGCTTGTGGCCTTCTTAACGACGCCCGACGACATCACTGTTGCTGGTCTGGTTGCTCCAGACTGGCCCTTGCTCCCTTCCAAGAGAGGAGCACCCCGGACCCTCCTGGTCCACTCCAGACGCCATTTTAGGTCCACCGCGTGGGCTTGAATTTGCCAAGACTTGTTGCCCCAATCCTGGGTCCAGCGACGTCGAGAGCATCATCCATCGTGGGACAGCTCGTACCTCCATCCTGGTCGCCGACAACGCCTCCTGGTCCGTGAGACTACAGAGCCCAGCGTCGCCCACTCACCTAGTCGAGGTGACTACCATCCGGTGCCCTCCTGGTGCCACCTGACTACTGGCTAGTAGTCACGAACTTGGTCCCCTCTGCTTTCAGGTGTCATCTATCTTCGATCCAGGCTTGGATCACCCGAACAATCTTCACTGGTCGCCTGCCAGCAACTCCTTTCCTTCAGGCTCCTGGTTCGTCAACGGAGAATCCCGACGTCTTTTCAGACCTATGCAGCTGCAGCCCATGGGCTAGGTAACTTCGGCATTTCGGTGCCTCAGCATAGCCTCACTATCCAAGGGTCCAGATCCACTTTCGTTTTTGACCTACCTAGTCGGGTTCGCCCGAGAACACTAACTTTGTGAATTCTAGCTTCCATAGACTTTGTCCCGCATCCCGCGTGAGAGTGCACACTCTGCACCCGAGTTCCCTAGGCCTCCTGCTAGTAATCTAAAGGTTCAGTAGTCCAGTCCTAGCGATCCCAAAGCCTCCGAGAATCGTTACTTACCTGCTAGTAATTCGCATTCCACTTTTGTAGTATATGGTTTTTCGTGCCCCTCGGGCATTTGTGTAAATTGGGCGACTTGAAGTATTTTTATAAGAGTTTTGTATTGTGCTAAGCTCCCTGACTCATAAAGAGTTCAGGGTAGACTTGTTAGAAATAAATATACATTTATTTTCATAACAACTTGTGTGGTGTCCTTTCACTGGGTGTTCAAGGGGTAATGTGATGGTAAAACAGCTGGCTTAACACGCCCTCTAGAGTCTTAGCCTTAGACTGCTCGTATCCATGCTACTAGGATAGCTGGTCTATAAGGTTGACTTACAACCAATCATCAATAAGGGTTGTTTGGACTGATATATAGTGATCACTAGAATAGTGAGCACTGCACATCAGGCCAACTTCTCACACTGGGGAACGCCTAATCATAAGTATGTAGCCCATGTACTCTTATGGCTTCTCTGTGCACTTGTGATATCCTCAAATGGCTTAATATATATCACAGGGACACATCCACTCACTAAGACCAGTCCACACATGGGATATAGTGCACCCTGCCTTAGGGTTGTAAGGCCTACTGTAGGGGGTGACTTACCTATGCCACATGTGTGCCATGTCAAGTCTTCACTTTTCTCTGCACCAAGACACACTGGCAGCAATGGCAGTTTCGGACAAGCTTGGTGACGGTCCCTTAGGATGGCACAATTCATGCTGCACCCCTTAGGGACTCTAAGTCCAATGGCCTAGGTTCCAGAGGTACTATTTACTAGAGACTTACATGGAGCCTAAAGGTGTTTCCATTGTGGAACAATAGTACAATTTAGGCAAAGAACCCTAGTATTGGTTAGCAGGAACCCAGTAACGTTTCAAAGTTACATCAGATATCAGGCAAAAAGGGTGGGGTAACCATGTGAAAAGGGGGACTTTCCTACACAACCCCACCCCCCCCCCCCCATAACAAGAAAGGAAGAAACTATCCTTTCTCAAGGGAGTCTTGATTGTCTAAGTGGATTAACCTAGAAAGGCCATCTGGATTGGCATGGTCAGTTCCAGAGTTCCAGGTGGGTTCTACTCTAAAGTCCATTAACCATAGGGAGATGGTCCATCTAAAAAGTTTTGGGTTTTCACCTTTCATCAGCATCAGCCATCTGAAAGGCCTGTGGTCGGTTTGGTGAAGGAAGCCAGTACCAAACAAGTATGGCCTCAACTTCAGGGACCAAACCACAGCAAAGGTTTCCCTCCCAATGGGCCTCCAATGCTATTCTGTGGGGAGTAACCTCCTCCAAATAAAAGCAACAGGCTGGTCATAGACATTGTCATGGGTTTGGGATGGGACTGATTCTAGTCCTTGTTCAGAGGCATCAGCCTGCACAATATACTGTCTAGGATAATCTGGAGGTTCCAGAATGGATGCTGAGCACATCGCCTCTTTCAGAGCATCAAAAGCATTTTGACAACTAACTGTCCAGTTTACCGTTATGGACAACTTATTTGAGGTAGATTCTGTAATGGGTGCCACAATGGTACCATAATCCTTAACAAATCTCCTGTAATTCCCAGTCAAGCCAAGGAGTGCCCAGACTTGGGTCTGAGTGGTTGGAGCCTCCCAGTCCAGAATTGTCTGTATCTTGGGTCGTAAAGGTTCCACTGGCCTCCAGCTAACAAATGGCCCAAGTATACAACTGTGCCTTGCACTATCTGGCATTTGGATGCCTTGATAATGAGGCTTGCAGATTGTAGAGCCTGTAAAACTTTGACAAGGTAGATTAGGTGATCCTGCCAGGTGAAACTATAGACAGCAATATTATCAAGCTATTCTGCATTAAAAACTTATATTCAAGCCAGGACTTGGTTCAACCACCTTTGGAAGGTGGGAAGTGTATTCATTAAACCAAAGGGCATTCAAGTAAACTGGCAATGTCTATCTGGGGTCAAGAATCCGGTCTTTTCTTTGGCTTCTGGGGTCAGTTTAATCTGTCAGCACCCTGATGTTAAGTCAAAGGTACTGAGAAACTTAGCTGCCCACAATTTGTCTATCAATTCATGCTCTGGGTATGGAGTGTTCCTCTGTCTTTGTGACACCACTGAGATCTTTGTAGCCCACACAAAAAGAAAATGCTACTTACCAGTATGCATCTGTTACTGGCATGTAGAGCTGCAGATTCACACACTGTGCATACATCGTTATCTGGTGTTGGGCCCGGATGTTTGGAATTTGTTGTTATCCTGGAAAAGTCTTTGGAAGTCACGAGATACAGGACTCCTCCTTTGGACCACAATGCGCATGGGCATCGGCTCCATCTTCAGATTGTTTTTTCGCCAGTTAGGGAAATGGAGTTTTTTGAGAAACAGAAAAGATGCCCATGTATGCTGTATCTAAATAAGATAATACTGGAACACAAAGGAAGCCGCGGAGGCGGTGGGGGTGTGTGAATCTGCAGGTCTACATGCCAAGAACAGATGCATACTGGTAAGTAGCATTTTTCGTTTGAGGCGTATGAGCTTCAGATTACACACACTGCATAGATTATATAGCAGTACTCCACCCTAGCGGCGACCAACAGTATCTGTTGCAGTTGTTTGAAATAGTGTTTTGAGTACAACCTGGCCCACACTAGCTTGTTGCTTTGCTTACACATTTACACAATAGTTTTTGTGAATGTGTGCAGTGAAGACCATGTAGCTGCGATGCAGATGTCATCTAAGGGAATGTTCTCTAGGAAATCTATTGAAGCCCCTATTTTTCTAGTAGAGTGGGCATCAGGGGGAATAGATAACATATGTTTTGCTTTTTGATAGCAAATTTGTATACATTCGACAATCCACCCTGCAATTCCAACTTTTGATATAGGATTGCCTTTAAGTGGTAGTGAGAAAGATACAAAAAGTTGATGAGTTTTACGAAAAGGTTTTGTTCTGTCAATATAATAAAGGAGTGCTCTTTTTACGTCTAGTGTATGAAGAACTTTTTCTGCGACTGTTTGTGGTTGCAAGAAGAATATTGGCAACTTTACAGACTGGTTAAGATGAAAAGGAGAAATAACTTTAGGAAGGAATTTTGGGTTTGTCCTGAGAACCACTTTGTTATGATGGAGTTGTAAAAATGGTTCTTGAACAGTTAGTGCATGAAGCTCACTGACTCTTCAAAGAGAAGCGGTGACCACTAGGAAAGCGACTTTCAATGTGAGAAACTGCAATTCAAATTTGTGTAGGGGTTCGAATGGAGGACCCATTAGTCTTGTGAGCACAATTTTTAAGTTCCACACAGGTGAGGGTGGTACTCTGGGTGGAATTATTCTTTTGAGTCCTTCCATGAAGGCTTTGATAGCAGGTACTCTGAATAGTGACACATGTTGTCTGTTTAGTAAATAGGCTGCTATAGCAGCAAGGTGTAACCTAATAGATGTGTATGCTAGGTTAGACATTTGGAGATGTAGCAGGAACCTATGATGTGTTGAATTGACACATCTAAAGGATTGATGTTGTTATTGTTACAGTTTATAACAAATAGTTTCCACTTGGCTGCATAGCAAGCTCTAGTGGTGGGGCGTCTAGCTTCTTTGATAACATTCATGCAATCAGGGGTAAAGTTAAGGTAACCAAACTCTAGGACTTCAGGAGCCAGATCGCTAGGTTGAGCTGTGCTGGATCTGGGTGTCTGATCTCTCCATGGCTCTGGGTTAGGAAGTGTGGAGAGAGAGAGGTGTAGTTTTTGGTGCGGGACTACAGATAGTTCCAGTAATGTGATGTACCACGGTTGTCTGGCCCATGTTGGAGCAACTAGGTTGAGAGTCAGTGAGTGTTGCTTGTAGGGGACGCATCTGGAGTCTTGCGTGAGGTCCTATGAATATGCAAGAGGCCATCATCCCTATGAGTTGCATGAACACTCGAGCTGGAAGAGTGTGTTGCGGTTGAAACTTTGTGACGAGGCTTTGTATGCTTGCTATCCTGGTTGGACTGGGATATGCAAGTGCCTTTGAGGTATTTATTGTAGCCCCGAGATATTGTTGTAGGTGGAACGGTTGTAGGTGCGACTTTGGGTGGTTTATGGCGAATCCCAAGTCATGTAGCAGTTGGACTGTGGGGTGAGTGTGCTGTAGACACTGGTTGTATGACTTGGTTTTTATGAGCCAGTCGTCTAGGTAGGGTTAGACATGAATATGCTGCCTTCCTAGGTGAACTGCCACTACTGCTAGACACTTGGTGAAGACTCTGGGTGCTGTGGTGTCTCCGAATGGGAGAACCTTGAATTGATAATGCTGACCGTCCACTACAAACCTGAGATATTTCCTGTGAGAAGTGTGAATGGGAATATGAAAGTAAGCGTCATTGAGATCTAGTGACGAGGAAATCGCCTTGTGCGAGCAAAGGAAGGACCTGTTAAAGCAGGACCATATGAAAGTGGTCAGATTGTATCTACAAGTTTAGGGGTCTGAGGTCGAGGATGGGTCTCAGAGAGCCGTCCTTCTTTGGAATGAGGAAGTAGAGGGAGTAAACCCCTGTGTTTTGCTGATGCAGGGGTACTGGTTCTATTGCATGTTTTCGCAGGAGGAAAATGACCTCCTGTTTCAACAGTGATAAGTGTTCTAGTGACATTGGGTGCTGCCTGGGTGGTAGGTTGGGGGGTAGAAGTGAGTTCTAGACAGTAACCGGTTTGAACGATTTGTTTCACCCACCTCTCTGTGGTGATGTTGCTCTAGACCGGAAGGAACTGTTGTATTCTCTCCCGAACAGGAGTGGAATGGCCGGGGGGAGCCGAGGGAAGTAATTGGGTAGGGGTGGAGACAGATCGGGTATTGTATTGTTGGTCTTGCCTCTACCTTTGTTGTGTAGCCTCCTCTTTGGAACCTCTGGTGAGTGTAGATTGGGTGGGAGCCTTGTAAGAGATGGAAGTGTTGTCAGAGGAGTAGCCTTTGGAGGTGCCTTTGAAGAAGGAGCGACGAAAAGAACGCCTGGGAGCTTGCGATTGCAAGGTTCCCATAAATGTGGCTGTGTATGTGTCTTTTTTCATCTTTTCAAGTGACGAATCTTCATTAGGTCCAAATAAGTGTTCCTGATCGAATGGCTGGTTTAAAATGGAAGCTTGAGTGTTGGCGATAGGCCATATATTAGCTGCTAGTGACATTGTTCTTTTGCCAGAGGCGTCTAATAGTTTGGACTCTTTATCTGGGGGTGAAGCATCCCCTGATGTCTGAGAGTTGGCCCTTTTCCTAGCATTGGAAACTACTAGTGAATCTAAAAGTACTGGGCCTTTTATATAGGCTGGATCCCCCGGGGCAGCTTTATATTTTTTGTCGATCCTGGGGTTAATAACTCTCGCCCTCACAGGATCTTTAAACACTTCTGGTGCATGCTTGATGACCCCTTTTAGCATGGGTAAAATAGAGGTGTACCTTTATGAGGTATCAAAAGTGTCCATTAGGAAGTCCTCTTCCACTGGGTCTATGTGTAAGCTAACCCCATGGAATTGGGCAGCTCTGTGAAGCAGCTGATTAAAACCTGTTGTGTCTTCTGGAGGGGAAAGCCTTGAGAGGTAAATGTCCTCCTGTGGAACATTAGGGACATCTGGTGTGTTATAGTTGTCCCAAGGATCAGGGGAAGAAGGTGGACAATGGTCCCCTAGTGGTTCCTCATCCACACCCTCACCTTCATCAGAGGTGTCATCATTGTTCCGTGGAGGAGGAGCTGGTGTAGGAGAAAGGTGTGGTGGGGAAGAAGGTGGAGGAGGTGGTGGAGAAGGGACCCTAGGGGGAGATGTGGCAATGTCCCTCTTTTTAGGGGGTGGAGCCGGTGCAGACATATCCAATGGGCTCTTTTTTTTTTACTTAGTGCGAGTTATCCAGTTTTAGGGTCCTTTAGAAGAGGTTTTTTTGAGGGTCTGGTGTAAAAATCTCTTCGATGGAGGCTAATCTGTCGGCACCGACTTCTTCGGTTCAATAGACATGCGCAGCACCGACTCTGGAACGGTATTGTGGTCTTTTGGCTTGGAACCGTGATGTTTTACAGTCTCTGTCTGTGGAACCGGTTGTTTCTTTGGTTCCGAGGGTTTTTTCGGCGCCGAAGAGTGTGGATCCGAAGTTTTAGGGAGCAGCTTTTTGCTCGGCTCCAAGTGTTTTTTCGGAGTCGATGGGTCATGCATGTGGATTTAGGTGCCGAGTGCTTGGATGTAGAGGCAGCAATCAGCACGGAGGAGGAGGGCAGTTTCTTTTTCGGTGCTGGTTACCGGGTTTCGGTACCGGTAGAAGTGTGACTGGAGCCCGAGTCGCCTGAAGGCTTTATAAGCTTCTCTGCCGAGCCCGGGGGCGGGGCATGGGAAGCAGTCTCTCGGTGTGCACCTGGGCCCGAAGGTGAAGGTGTGACCGAAGCCTTTTTTGATGGTGTATAAAGGGGGTCGGGGTCGACGTCTTTACTTGCGACCCGCTGCGCAGGAATGAGTTCTTCCACGTCGAAGTTCTCCGCTTCGGAGCTATTACCGAGAAGTTCTTTGACCAACTCCCATTCTGGTACCTTGACGCCCTTTTGGAAGATGTCGTCGGGAATGGAGTTTGACGAGCAAGCCATTTTTCTTCGAGCTTGACGATAGCGAATGGTCTTCTTGGGGCTGAAAGCGGCGCAAGCTGCACTGTCTCTGGCCTCGTGCTCTGGTGAAAGGCAGAGGTTACACACCTAATGCAGATCGGTGAGGGAAACTTCGACTCACATTGAGGAAACTTTTTAAATGGCGTCCTTTCCCTGAGCCAGATGCCAAGGCCCAAGTATGCCCGAAGGCCCTTGTCGACGATTGGAATCAAGGACGTTGAAGAGATGCGCGACGACTTGGATTCGCATCGAAAACAATACCGTAGAAAGGGTGAAGGATAGAGCGTCAAAAGTTGAATCGGTAACGGTTCCGAACTGGAGCGCAGGAAACTCTTCCGAGCCCGATGGCGGGAAAAAACAATCTGAAGATGGAGCCGATGCCCATGCGCACTATGGTCCAAAGGAGGAGTCATCTATCTTGTGACTTTCAAAGACTTTTACAGAAAAACAACAAAGTGCAAACATCCGGGCCCAACACCAGATGGCGATCTATGCACAGTGTGTGATCTGCAGCACATATGCCTCGAACCCCCAAATCTGGTTTCTCACCACTGGAGTGAGGTTTGGGGACTAAGATCACTGGGCTAGCCCTGGGACTGTCAAAGTGTTCAATAACCTCTAACTCCAGCATTTTGCTTATTTCAGCTTTGATGCTCTCCATAACATGGTCAGACTGTCGATAGATTGTTTTTGACAGGCATGCGGTCTCCAGTGTCCACATCATGGGTACACCAGTGTGTCAAGGGACTAAGGAGAAGCATACTGCTTCTGGACTTGCCTTCAGTCAGCTTGCGGTTTGGTAGAAAGGGCGACTGAGGAGACTACTCAATCTACAGACCCATATTTGTAACTGCTGGAGAGGTGGTCAGGGAGAGGTTCACTCTCCGATTTCTGAGTCTCATCAGTGATCATCAGCATAGTAACATCAGCCCTGTCATGGAAAAGTTTCTGGCGATAAACATGGATGACCCTCTAGGGGTTCCTGCTAGTACCAAGGTCCACCAGGTAGGTGAATTCACTTTCACTCTCTAAAGGATAGGGTAGGGACGACTCCATGTGTCCTGGAAGGCTCTAGGTTTCACTAGCTCCAATCCCATACCTTCTGCCCTGGCTGGAACACCACCATTGCAGCCTTTTGTTAAAAGAAAAGATGTTGAAGCTCTTGGCAGACCTCTATGTATTTGGTTACTTTCCCCATGTACTCTGTCATTGTGAAACACAGGCCTAATACATAGTCCATAATGTCTTGTTTAAGCTCTTTGAAAGGTCTCCCCCAGCCTTGCTTAACTAGAAAAAGTGGTCCCCTCACAGGATGGCCATACAGAAGTTCATAGGGGAACAAACTACTCTCTTCTGTGACACTTCTCTGTAAGCAAAAAGCAGGGATGGCAAAAGATATCCCTTCTCATTCTGAGTTTTCTAATTAATCCATCCAAAAAAATAAAGGGTTCTTGTATAGTGTGACTTATCGCCCATTAAGGTCTCAGGGCACACCTCTGAGACCCACTCGCTAAATGGCCCAGCCGTTCTGCACCAGCCCCTATAAGGTGTTTTCCCCGACCACGAGGGGAGCATGCACGCCAGAGCTTGGATCATCTATCTGCTCTTCACCCAGCCCCACTGGCCACAGAATCTCCTTAAGCTTTGTGCTTCTGTGGTCCCCAGGCCCTTGGGACCTCCACACTCTTGAATACCCTTGTACATGCCTACGAGTTCCCCTATGCAGCCTGTTTTTGGGTGGCCCCCTTTCTTCGTAGCACACCAGCTACCTACGCTCCCTGTATCCTGTTCCTGGCAGAATCCAGGATGCTCCAGAGAAACTATTGGTGAAACTCTAGACCTTCGCTCCCCACCAATTGAATTCTACAAGGTGTACCTGTAAGTCCAGCTGCACTGTGATTTATTGTATTCTATGTTTTTCTCTATAGGATACCCATTGCGCGTAATTACGCACAACTCTATATTGCTTGTACTTCTATCTTGCTAATTGCAGAAACATATTACATGCTTACCTTTAACTGAAGTTCTTGGTTCAAGAGGAGGCGCATAAAACGACGACTGGGCTCCCGCATCGCGGGAGATCCTTTTGCCTGCCGCCACGCCACCGGAGTCATTTGCGGCCATTCCCGGTCCCGGTGAACCACAAGCAGCCCTAGCAGCGCGCACACAGCCAATGCCGCAGGGGAGCGCCAGGAGGCGCTTAAAACGACAGGGCTCCCACAGCGCGCGAGCGCCTTATGCCTGCCGCCTGAGTCATTTGAGGCCATTCCCGGTGCCGATGGACCACAAGCCCCATCGGCCCCATTGGCGCGCACGCCGACAACGCCAAAGGGTAGCGCCAGGAGGCGCTTAAAATGACGACAGGGCCAAGGGCGGGCCAGTCAGAGGCCGGGCTGGGCTACCCCGCTTTCAGGCGTCATCTTCCAGAGGTAAGCCACATACATCTAATAGTATAAAATGCTGAAACATACACACCATGGGGAAACACACTTGTATACTATGCTCTCGACCCTCTACGAGCATAGATAGTATGTTGGAAAGGGCAGTTAACATTGTTGCTACCAAGATTGAGCTAACCGAGAGGCGTTTGTCTCTGGGATTGGTGGCAACACAGACTGGCCCTTTGGTAGGGCTGGCTATTCTCAGACGCCTAGTATGCCGATCAGTGCTTTCAGCCATTCACTGATTTTAAGAGCTGGTTGGAATAAGGAGGGCATTGAGGACCCATCATTGGTAGCCTGTAGTGGCGATAGCGCACTAAACATGGACGTTCCCCCTAGTGCAGCAATCTCAGGGGCTAAAAGACAAAGAGAATTGGCCAAACACACCAGTTCTAGGAGGAAACAAACTCCTCGTGTCAACCATCCACGTACGACCTTGAGGCACAAGGCACTTACATTCGGTAACAATATATCTGTAAGAAACAGTAGTTAGTGTTAGATTCCTTACCTTACAATATTCCCAGGCGTCAGACTGGATTTGGAAATTTTTTGTCAGCCGTACCCCTGCGCGTTGCTAGGCGTGGTCTGCGGCTCCGCGTCCGTCGTCGCCATCGTGATCGCCGGGATGACATCAGAGTACTTAGACGCCGCCCTCGCGCGCTGGCGTCAGTTCTGTACACAGCTTTCCGCGCCAAGAACGCAGAGCCATGCAAGAAACTGACACTGGCGCCATGAAACTAGGGCCCTCAAATGGAGATACCGTAACCCTAGATATCGGTTCGCAGAACGGGGAGGATTATGGATCTGTGAATTCTGAACCCGTTTTATAAATAGCATGGCTTCGTTACGAATTTGATAGTAGCAAACTGCAACTAGTGAGTTCGACAAGTACGAGTGATCTCGTCATGCTAGACCTACAGATTCACTATGTATCTGGAGATTTCGTTCCGGACCATGGGTTCCATTTTGTGCATAGCAGCCATTCTTTGGTTGCCCTCACATAGGCCGTCGACTGCGGCCGAACGAGTCCATTGTACACGTACACGTCGGCTCGAGTTCGTGCTGACTTTTGGATGAACCAAGTGAACTGACCTCGTTGCCTGAAGCTGACCTTGCTGAACCAGTTCCTTGCCCTATAGCTGATCAAGATTAAGGATCAGAGCACAGGACATTGTAAAGTTTGATATACACACACATCCCTTATCTTGCTCTGTATCTGTTTCTTCCTTTATGGCCTCTTTTATGACATGGGTTGTGGTCCTTTTATTATGGGTACTGTCCGACTTATGTAAGAAGGAATGTTGGGCTTTTCTGTATAATTGATGGTGGGCTGGACAACTGAAAAGTGGGTTTGTCGTTATGCGATACCTTCTGTAATAATGCCTATGATTGGACAAATTGTAAATAATGGGTGTTTGTCCAGAATGTGGGTTTTTGGCATAAAAGGGATGACTCGTTTTTGCAAATTTGAGCAGTCTCCTACGAATATACGCGGTGTTGTACTTTGTGGACCTCTGTTTCTGGTTGCAGCCAATACATTCGATCTTTGACGCCACCAAGAAGTACCTCATGTCTCTGTATTCTAAGACAGGTGAACCCGAAGACTTTGGGCGTGCCCCTGGCGCCGCTGGGTACTAAAAAGCCAGGTTCTTCAGTTGGCGCCCAACGCGGGGCGACTTCAGTGGTACCAGTCCAAGCCCGAAGATTGCGAGGAGCTTTGTGAGGAAATTCCGGAAGAGGGCCCCCACTTCATCGACCCCGGTATGTCGAACGTGGACTCAAGATTTTTGCTGCAAGGCTTCCCGCTTTTCCTGACGGCTACGAAGGACTGCTGCCCTGGCTGTCGCCCTGTCTTGGACACCCCCCTTGTGATGATTTGTACGGCGAGACGATAGACGGGTCTTCTGGTGGCGTGACTGATACCTTAGCTAAGTATAAGTGGGTCGCTCCCAGTCCTTTGTTTTGGGTTTCTTTGGGTCTTTGATTTGGTTCTTGTAATTACCAAAGCCGAGGGACTCGTACATTTACTAGACTATCGTTTGTGATAAATCCCTTGAAGTTTGAAGCTAGATTAGTGAGCGAAGATGTCTGGTCTTAGCAAAATTAGGAAGATATTTTGTTGTGGTCATAACAGGGATTCCCGGTTGGAGGACTCATGTCCGATACCTCGGTTGGAACTCCGACTTATGAGCTCTATTCTAAACATGGCGTGGGTCCCATTACGTTTAATGAAGTATGGGTCCGCTACACTAGGAAAGATGGTGTCTTACGATGGCCTCAACATGGTAGTTTCAATATCGAGATTTTAAATAATTTGGAAGCTGTATTATTTAGGAAGAAAGCCTGGCCGGCAATGTTTGACTCTTTCCGCCTTTGGCGAAAGGAAGCCAAACAACAAGAGATTAAACAAGCTAAAAGAGATAAGAGAGAAAAGGGTGTATCGATAATGCAAGCTGCTAAGCAGTTTAAAGAAAATGAAGAAGATCAAGCGATTGAGGAGTTGCATAGGCAACATAATATGGCCATTGATAAATGTTATCCAGCTTTGCCATCTCTTCTACAAAGTGCAACTAAGGACCCTGAAAAGGATCCTTTGATGTCACATTTGTTGAGATTACCCCCCCCTTATGTGCAGAGTGCTACAGCACCTCCGCAACCGCCTGCTGTTGCTCAGCCGCCTGCTCCTCCTCAGCTGGTTTCTCCTCCTATGGCGCAGCCTCCTCTGGGGCCGCCGACTTTGTTATCAGTTCTGCCTCAAACTTCTTTGTCTCACTCTCCTGTACCTTCAACTTCACTTACTACTACTGCTACGTTTCTATCACATCAAAATACTTTGTCTCCTGTCCTTATGACAGCTTCTCCTTCTGCCCGACAAAGAATGACTGATACTGTTACTGGTCTTTTGTCTCCTTTCTTTGGGTCATTGAGTATGACCCCTGTTTCTACATGTAAACAATTACATAGCCAGCTTCCTGGTCCCGAAGAACGGGCAGTGTTAGATCTTTTGGCTCGTAGATGGATTTCGAATATCTTGAGATATGATCTAGAGTCAGTTATGGATGTCTTCCAGCAGTGGGGGGCACCGGAAAAAAAGGTACGTTTTTGATGTTATGAGTACTTTCCTCCGTGAGGAATGGGAAGATAGGGAATCGGGTCAGGTCCCGTTGGAGTTACTTAATGTACAGTCCGAGTTTGCGAAAGGGACGATAGTGGGTCCCGGCGTTGAGAAAGCAGTTGCGACGATACTCGCGTTTAGGAGCGAGCTTCTCAGCCACTGTTTTGAGTCTCATCCTTCTGTTAGGAGGAAAGTGAGACAGTATCCGATGAGAGAAGTTCCTCCAGTATGGCGCGATGCGGTAGCTGCTGGTGCGAATAATGTTCCCCCAGCTATACCAGCACATTTTCAAAGAGTATGGGTACATGTTCCGTGGAAGAGAATTGAGGTTTTGGATCTTAAACAGTCTTTACCTGATCCCCGTAAGAATCCGGCTGGATATTACAAGGAGTTGTCCCAGGCAGTTGACGCATGCATCATGAATTTAGCTGACATTAACATGTTGTTGGGTAACGTGGTTCCTCAACCTTTGTGGGCGAAGATTCGTCATGAGGATCATGCGCCAGAGTTAGGTGATACATGGGTGAATACCGCTGCTGCGGATGGTAGACAGGTTGGTGGAGCTAAGCCTGAGCCTTTAGTTGCCAAGTTACCTGGCAGGATTATCGATCTTATGAAGACAATGATGCCGGCTTTACGAGTGAATTGGGATAAATTAGCCGCATGTAAGCAAAAGAAAGATGAAAGTGTGTCTGATTTCTTCACTAGGTTTGAGGAGAGATTTATAGATCATAGTGGTCAGGATATGAGTACGGAAGGTGGTCAGAGGTTGTTTGTGGACAAGTTTGTCTTTAATTTGTTACCCGAGCTTTGTAATAAGTTGAAAGATTCTGAGAGTTCATGGGCTGTTTCTTCATTGGCCCAGATATTGGCGACTGCACAGTACTACGAGAATAGGGACAAGGATGAGAAAGATGGAGTAGAGAAAAAGAGTAAAGATTTAAAGACAAAGGTTCTGTTGCAGCAGGCGTATCCGCCTCGCCCGACTCAACAAGAGCCACAGCAACGTTCGCAGTTTCAGCAACAGCCACAGTTTCAGAGGATATCACAGAAGCCTGGGTATTTTTCTCCAAGGCCGCCGTTAGGTCCGAATCAGTGTGCATATTGTAGGGAGGACGGGCATTTCAAGAGTGATTGTCCTGTTTTACGACAACGTGCGAGTGGTATGTCGGGTCCAAGAGGTCGTGGTGGTTTCCAGCAAGTATCGAGGGGTAGAGGGCGTGGCGCGTGTCCTCAGAACGAGCGTTCCTTTCCCCCACAGATTTCTATGAATTATTTTGATCAGCAGAATGTTCCGACTGGCAGATCTGCTCAATATTATGCTGATGATTATTATGTTGAGAGCGAGAGTACTGGTTATAATGATTGCTAGGATAGCCGAGGACAAAGGGAGGGAGTAGTGTCAGTTCCAGTAGACCAGAGTGGACCTTATGTTGCAGTAGTCACATCGGGTGTATTAGAGCCTTTTCTTTTGGATACTGGTGCAGCGAAGAGTTCTATCATGCACTCTAAACTCCCTGGCGCACCTTTGTCTGGCTTAACGAATGTTTCGGTAGGATTTTCTGGCGCCCCAGTTCTTAATCCAGTTTCTAGTCCTTTGTCTCTTTCTATCGGGCCTTGTGAATTGGAAGCACCCCTTATTTTAACGACAGGTTGTGGTGAGAATTTGTTGGGTTTGGATTTGTTGAAAAGGTTGAATGAGACATTGCATTGTTCTCCTTCGGGAGTGCAGCTTACATTGGGTAAGAAAGTGATCTCTCTGATGCTTCCACCGGAATTACGTTCTCTCCCTGATACTCTTTGGGCTACTGGTCCTAATGACGTTGGTCTTTTGGAGATTCCACCTTATGTTGTAACGCTTAAAGCGAATGTTAAATTGCCACGTATTCCCCAATATAGGATTTCTAGCGATGGTGAAAGAGAGCTTTTAGCGATCATCTATGATTTGATTGAGAAAGATGTGATTGAAGAAACGAGAGGTAATGTGTGTAATAGTCCTGTGTTGCCTGTTCTGAAGCGTAATGACTCTTCTCAGCCGCCAGTTTACAGGTTTGTGATCGACCTTCGAGAGGTAGATAAGATTGTCGTGCCACAATTTCCTGTTGTTCCGGACATTACTGCTTTGCTGACTATGATTCCTGCTTCAGCTGCCTGGTTTTCGGTTATAGATCTGAAGAATGCTTTCTTGAGTATTCCAATTGCCAAGCAGAGTAGAGATATTTTTGGCTTCTCTTTAGGAGGCCGAAGCTTCAGGTTTAAGCGCGCACCCCAAGGTTATTGTGAAAGTCCCTCCCATCTATAGTCAGGCTTTGAAAACACAGCTTGATGCGATTGTCTTGCCTACTGGTGTTGCCCTTATTCAATATGTGGACGATCTGTTAGTTGCTGCTGATGATGAGGAAACTTGTAAAGAAGCTACTCTTTCTTTGTTGCGACATTTGTCTGACCTTCACCATAAAGTGTCACCTTCAAAGTTGCAGTATTGTCGACAAGAAGTGACCTACTTAGGTCATCTCTTGTCGAAGGAGGGAAGAAGGTTGACCCCAGAACGAATTCAAGCAATTGCGCAAATGACTGTGCCATCCACACAGAGAGAAGTGCGTGCCTTCTTGGGTATTACCTCGTACTGTAGGCAGTGGATTCCGAATTTTTCATTACTTGCGAAACCTCTGTTGGCACTTACTCTTAAGGATACTCCGAATCCTCTTCCTTGGCTGACGAATGTCAGAAAAGTTTTTCTGGATTACATGATGCATTGTGTTCTACTCCAGTGTTGGGTAGTCCCGACTACAGTAAGCCTTTTACACTCTATGTTCACGAGAGAGAGGGTTGTGCATTGTCAGTTTTGACGCAACAGTTTGGTGACAAGCAGCGTCCATGTGCGTATTTCTCGTCAACTTTGGATCCGGTAGCTAAAGCGTTGCCGAGTTGCTTGAGAGCTGCAGCGGCTGTTTCTATTCGACAGTCTGCTGGTTTGGTGATGGACAATACGTTGGTTGTGATGGTTCCACATGCGGTGGATACTTTATTGAACAGAACGAAGACTCAGCATTTGACTAGTGCGCGGTTGTCAGGTTATGAGCTGACACTTTTGGCGAGTCATGTGCACGTAAAGCGATGCAACACGTTGAATCCAGCCACGTTGTTGCCGATTTCTGTAGAGACAGATGTTCAAGAGCAACATGATTGCTTTCTCAGGACAGAGGAAGAGACGAAGGGTAGAATTGACCTAAAAGATACTCCTCTTTTGAATCCTGATGGTACCTTATGGGTAGATGGTTCATGCTTTAAGCTTCCGAATGGCGATACGACTGTAGCGTATGTGGTTACGACTTTGCATACGATCGTTTAAGGTTCACGTATTCCACAGAATTCGGCTCAAGCAGCAGAATTGATTGCACTGACAAGAGCGTGTGTGTTGTCCAAAGGAAGAAGAGTGACTGTGTATACCGATAGTCAATATGCGTTTGGTGTCGCCCATAGCTTTGGGCGATTGTGGAAGGAACGTGGATTTCTCACTTCTCATGGTACGAAGATTCAGCATGGACAGTTGGTGAATGAACTTCTTGAGTCGCTTACATTGTCGACGCAAGTTGCGATTGTGAAATGCAGTGCACATAAGAAAGTTACAGATGACGTTAGTCGTGGTAATGCGTTTGAAGTAGCGAGAGAAACGGCGAAAGATGTGACTAGTCGAATGTATGTTGCAGGTCCAGCGAGATGGGTTCCGGATAGAGGAATGTGTGAAGACACAATAGAGAGTGTGAAACTGATTCAGGCTGAAGCTACTGAGAAAGAATTGAGTGTGTGGAGAGAGAGTACGGGAACGTTGGATTCGACTGGCTGTTGGATTGAATTGTCGGAACACCAGCGATGGTTGTTGCCTGATGTGTATGTGCTTGCAGTGGTTACAATGGCACATGGAATGGCTCACATTAGTGCAAAAGGGATTTGTAAGTTGTTGGCAGCATGGTGGAATTCCTAAGTGTTCGGAGAATCTGGTCAAGAACTGCATGGTTTGTCTGATGCATAATCCTGGCAAGGGAACCCCAACTCCAGCTGGTCACTTCGCGCCTCCGGCGTATCCGTTCGAGGTGTTGCAATTGGATTTTATCCACATGGAGAAATGTAACAATCTGAAATACGTCCTGGTGGTTGTCTGTCCCTTTTCAAGATGGGTAGAGGCTTATCCCCTAAAGGATAACACTGCTGTATCCACAGCTAAAGTTCTGCTCAAGGAATTCTTCCCTAGGTTTGGTTTGCCAAGAATGGTATGGAGTGATAATGGAAGTGAGTTTGTGGGCCAGATCATGAAGAGAGTGTGTGAGGGTTTGGGCTTAAGGCAGAAATTTCATGCTGCGAATCACCCCCAATCAGCTGGTTTAGTTGAGTGCTATAATGGTACTCTGAAGGTTAAGTTAGCCAAGATCCAGGCAAGTTCTGGTCTTCAATGGCCCGATGCGTTGCCGTTGGCACTTTTGTCAACCAGAACTACAGTGCATTCCCGAATAGGACTTAGTCCATACGAAATTGTGTTTGGCCGCCCGGCAAATGTGTGGGGAGTGCCGAGACCAACAAAGTTCAGCGACATCGAATATCCTGTGTTGGTTGATTACTTGTATGATCTGACGACTAAATTACGCGTTTTACATCAACCGGTTCATGATAACCTCCCACAAGCATCTGAAGATCCAGGTCACACCATCAATCCAGGAGATTGGATATTAGTGCGCAATTTCCAATGGACCAAGAACATTCAGCCCCGTTGGACCGGCCCATACCAAGTACTTTTATCGACACGAACAGCAGTAAGAGTCCACGGCAAGAAAAATTGGATCCACGGCGTACACTGTAAGAAGGTAACTTTACCTCTACCGTACGACCAGTGGATCCGTGAGGGTATTGGTGATTCAGAAACAGAAAAAGTGCTGAAATTTATGCCATTTAGCGACGCACATTTAGTAGGGACCAGGTCTGAGCGAGAGGACGACGATATCTTGCAAGCAGCTGTGCCTCCGCCTTTGAGATTGGACACCACTGAGTCTGAGTTGTTGCTCCGAGATCAGACGGTGCCTGCTAAAGGCCGTTATAATTTGCGACCAAGAAACAATGGACTAATAAAAAAAAATCTCTTTCTGCCCTTCCTGCACTCTCTCATCCAAGAAGCTGTTTCGTTTTGTTCGGTCTTGCTTTTTTTTTTTTCCTCCTTTTTTGAACCACCATCCGGGTTCAGCTGTAGGGTCGCGGTATCAAAACTTGGAGTGGCAAACCGTGTAGACGCAAGGTCGATGGTTCTGGTTTGTTCTAGGGCGTTCCCTAGACTTACAGACGCACACCTGAGCGAAGAAAACCAACTGCCGCGAACAACACGGTTAGAGGATGGAGTTTTTTTGAGATTGAGAGAGCTGTTGCAAAAATGAACTTTAAGACAGAATTGTGTAAATTGATTCGTAGCAAATGTTTTTTAATAACGTGTCTTATAGTGTTTTTTAGCATGATGTTGTCTCTGATGGGTGGGATTGTTTATGCTACCCAATTGACATTTGCACCTACCTCCCAACCTATGTCTTTCCCTACTACTATTTCTTTGCATTCGTTCCACACTTTACCTGAACATGAACTGATTAGAAGGTCAGAATTTATTAATAATTCCTTCGTACAACTTCTCCATCAACACCAGTTGGTAGTGAACACCACTAATTGTTGGGTGTGTGGTCTGATGCCACATACTACGGATAGAGGTATTCCCTATTTGGTTCTGCCATTCAGTTACAATGGGTCTGTATGGGCATATCAGACGATGTTTATCTATGCCAACGAAGTCTATCCCCTGCGTTCCATGAAAGATAACTCGAGTAATAGTGCCTTGGTGAAGGGAATAACAGATATGATTAGAGATATCGATACATATGAGACTATTCCTAAGGATGAGGCATTAGCTTATATCGGATGGAATGCGACTGGATATAGTGTTAGTCTGAATGAAAAGCAGAGACGAAAAAGGTCACCTCCGATTTGGATCGTACCCCATCGTGGTCATTTTTGTCTGCAAGGTAAAGGCAAGAATCCGAGAGCTCAGTTAGGGAAGAGTGTTTATACTCAGACGTATGTCTTTGCGTCCCAAACTTCCCCACCGTTTTTAGCAGCTAAGAGCACGTATTTTGTTTGCTATGATAGAGGATACACATGGTTGCCTCCTGATTTTTCGGGAACGTGTTATGTTGCATATTTGTTACCTCCTACGTATACTGCTGCTGTAGATTACCACAGAACGAGAGTTGTTAGGGGTGTCTTCAATCAGGAAGATACCACGGGACAAGAAGTGGGAGACTTTCTCAAGGGTTTCCTACCGTTTTGGGGACCTATGGCAAATAGTAGAAACCTACGGCAATTGACGAGAGTGGTTGAGTCCACCATAAATAAAAATGCCGGTGCCGCTGAGCTTCAAGCGGATCGCCTTATGACATTACAGAATCGAATGGTTTTAGACGTCATACTTGCAGACCGAGGTGGGGTATGTAAATTGATCCAATCGAGTTGCTGCGTTTTCATACCAGATAAGGCTCCGACAGTATACCAGGCCATTTCTAGGTTACATAAGATCTCCGAGTCTATAAATGTGGATAAAGGAGATTGGTCGTTGACTGGATGGTTCTAGGGGCTGTTATCAACTTGGGGATGGAAGATTCTGATGATCATCGGGATGGTTTTAGCGATTCTTTTCTCATGTTGTCTCTGTGTACAGTGTGGTACTGCCATATGTGGCCTTTGTGCTACTATGTGTGTAAAAGGACCTGTCTCGAGAGAAGTACTGAGTAGCAGGATGATGCTCCAGCAGCATCTTGATGATCTGATGAATATTGATATCGATTCAGACGCAGACTGAGTGATTGCCTATGTAAGGGCAAAAGGAGGGTCTGTGGTTCCGTGAATTCTGAACCCGTTTTATAAATAGCATGGTTTTGTTACGAATTTGATAGTAGCAAACCGTAACTAGGGAGTTCGGCAAGTACGAGTGATCTCGTCCTGCTAGACCTACAGATTCACTATGTATCTGGAGATTTCGTTCCGGACCATGGGTTCCATTTTGTGCATGGCAGCCATTCTTTGGTTGCCCTCACATAGGCCGTCGACTGCGGCCGAACGAGTCCTTGGTACACGTACACGTCGGCTCGAGTTCGTGCTGACTTTTGGATGAACCAAGTGAACTGACCTCGTTGCATGAAGCTGACCTTGCTGAACCAGTTCCTTGCCCTATAGCTAATCAAGATTAAGGATCAGAGAACAGGACATTGTAAAGTTTGATATACACACACATCCCTTATCTTGCTCTGTTTCTGTTTCTTCCTTTATGGCCTCATTTATGACATGGGTTGTGGTCCTTTTTATTATGGGTACTGTCCGACTTATGTAAGAAGGAATGTTGGGCTTTTCTGTTTAATTGATGGTGGGCTGGACAACTGAAAAGTGGGTTTGTCCTTATGCGATACCTTCTGTAATAATGCCTATGATTGGACAAATTGTAAATAATGGGTGTTTGTCCAGAATGTGGGTTTTTGGCATAAAAGGGATGACTAGTTTTTGCAAATTTGAGCAGGCTCCTACGAATATACGCGGTGCTGTACTTCGTGGACCTCTGTTTCTGGTTGCAGCCAATAAATTCGATCTTTGACGCCACCAAGAAGTACCTCGTGTCTCTGTATTCTAAGACAGGTGAACCCGAAGACTTTGGGCGTGCCCCTGGCGCCGCTGGGTACTAAAAAGCCCGGTTCTTCAGGATGGGTGGGGCGGTAAGGAATCGAACACTAACTACTGTTTCTTACAGATATATCGTTACCGAAGATAAGTAACTTGCGCATCTGAAAGAAACAGGTTAGTATTAGATTCCTTACCTTAGAATAGATGCCCCAGCAATACCAACCCCAGTGTTGGGTCTGCGAACCAAGATCACACCAGAAAGTCCTGGAGAACGGAAAGGCCGAAAAAAGCCAAAGCCATCTCTCCGGACTTGGCAGTCCAGGCAGTTGTGCTTAGCAAACGTGTGCAGCGAGGCCCACGTAGCTGCCAGACAGATGTCCTGCAAGGGAACTCCCCGACCCAGGGCAGTATTAGCCGCCGTGGCCCGAGTGGAATGGGTGCGCAGCCCCACAGGAGGCTCCCTCTTTGCCAAAGAGTAACAGACCTTGATGCACAAAACGAACCACCGAGAGATGGTCCGTTTGTGCACCACCCGTCCCTTCTTAGCGCCCACGTAGCCAACAAAGAGCTGGTCGTATACCCGGAACTGGCGTGTGCGGTCTAGATAAAAGGAGAGCGCACGTATTGGGTCCAGACGGTGGAGCCTCTCTTCCTCTTTCAAGGAATGAGGAGGCGGAAAGAAGGTGGGCAAGGTGATGGACCGCCAGATATGAAAGGCTGTAACCACCTTGGGCAGGAAAGAAGGACAATTCCTCAGAACAACCTTGTCCTGATGGACAGAGAGGAAAGGAGGGTTAGAAGACAGAACCTGGAGCTTACTCACTCTGCTGGCAGCGGTGATGGCAACCAGGAATGCAGTTTTGAGAGTCAAAAAACGAAGAGGACAGTTATGAAGTGGCTCAAATGGAGCGCACATCAGATAAGTCAGTACAAGGTTCAAGTCCCACTGAGGCAACATGAAGGGAACAGGAGGGAACATGTGTGTGATGCCTTTCAAGAATCTATGTACAACAGGGGACTTGAAAAGAGAAGGGTGATCAAGAAGTCTTAAGAAGGCGGAAATGGCAGAGAGGTAGCCTTTGATAGTGCCCAGAGCAGAGCCATGCTGGGCAAGAGAAAAAATGAAGAGGAGAACCTCTGAAAGGGGGGCAGAAAGTGGATCCACAGCCTTTGCTGTGCACCATGCCACAAATTTGTTCCACCTGCAGGCGTATACCGATTTTGTGGAGGGACACCTGGCTGCCAGAATCACATCACATACTTCATGAGGCAAGTCAAATGGCCTCAACTGTCGCCCCTCAATCTCCACGCATGTAGGAGAAGACTGGACAGGTTCGGGTGGAGGACCTTTCCCTGCTGCTGCAACAGAAGGTTCTCCTGAAGAGGCAGACGAATAGGGGGATCGACTGACATGCTGAGTAGCTCGGGATACCAGTATCTTTGAGCCCAGTCCGGAGCCACAAGGATGACTCGGGCCCGTTCTCGCCTGATCTTCTTCAGCAATATGGGCAGAAGTGGTATAGGTGGGAAGGCGTACAACAGAGCGCTGCTTCATTCGCGACGAAAAGCGTCTCCGAGTGAATGCCGCCTTGGAAATTCCAACGCACAGCACTGATGACACTGCGCATTCTCTTCGGTGGTGAATAGATCGAACCAAGGCTCTCCCCACTGGGGTAGGGAGAGGAATCTGCCGCTGACCAAATCACGGTCCGTGAGCCACCACTGCAACTCTCTCGCAGTGCCCTCCGAGATTAGGACGTGGTCGGACAGGTTGCCCTGATGCTGTGCCCACTGAAACTTCAGGTCCCACTGCATAGTCCGCATCCGCCACCTGGCATGATGCACCAGCAGGAGGCCATCAGCCCCAGGAGCCGCAGTGTCAACTTGACCGAGACTCGGGATAAAGGCTGAAAGATCGGAATCAGAGCCTGAATATCCCGAACCCGCTGCTCGGGAGAATGAACCCGAAACTGTGCTGAGTCCAGAACCGCTCCGATGAAGAGGAGCTTCTGAGAAGGGCACAGGTGTGACTTCGGCACATTGATGGAGAACCCTAGAAGGTGCAGGAGGTCGGCGGTAGTCTGGAGGTGGGAGACGACTGTCTGTGGCGAGCCTGCCTGCCTTCAACAACTAGTCATTGAGATAGGGGAAGACTGGAACCCCTGATCTGCGCAGATGAGCTGCGACCACCGCCATCACTTTCGTGAACACCCGAGGTGCACTGGTGCGGCCGAAGGGGAGCACGGTAAACTGAAAGTGCTCGTGGCCTAACATGAACCGCAGGTAGCGCCATTGGTCCGGCAGAACGGGGAAGTGGAAATATGCGTCCTGCAAGTCCAACGCTACCATCCAGTCTCGAAGGTCAAGGGCAGCCAGGACCTGAGCTAAAGTCAGCATCTTGAACTTCTCCTTCCGGAGGAAGCCGGTGACGCTGCGGAGGCCCAAGATAGGGAGTAGGCCTCCTTTGCCCTTCTTGGGTACCAGAAAGTAGTCGGAATAGCAACCACGTCCTACTTCTGACCCAGGAACGCGCTTAACAGCCCCCTTGGCCAAGAGGGCAGCAAATTCCTCCTGCAGAAGTGATCCCCCAATATGCGGTGGCATGGCTGGAGGGGTCGCCTCGAAGTGGAGGGAGTAGACCCTTCGGACGATCTGCAGCACCCATCTGTCTGAAGTGATGGTACGCCAGTGGAGGTGGTGATGGCGGACCCTATCCCCCACTGGAATCGAATGGGCCTGAAAGGTCGGACTAGGAAGGCTTTGAGGCAGATGCTGCGGGAGTAGATGTGGACTATCCTGCCGTTGTCCCCGTGCACCGCCACGGCAGTTACCACGTCCGCGGCCGTATTGAGGTTGGTTCTGCAGCCTGTGGCTGGCAGGACGTTTGGGGGCGCACCTTCCTTGGCCACGAAAGGGGCAAAAAGCAGAAGCTTGCTGGCGCTGGCCCGATAGGCCCAAGGACTTGGCCGTAACCATCAAGTGCTTGAAACGCTCAAGCGCACTATCTGCCTTGTCGCCAAAGAGGTGACGGCCATCGAAGGACATGTCCATCAGCGTGGCCTGGACATCCCAAGAAAAATTGGCGGACCTCAGCCAGGCGTGGGGGTGAACCGCCACCGTCGTGGAAATCGCTCTGCCCAGCGAGTCAGTGGTATCCAGTCCACACCTGATTGAGTAACATTCCGCATCCCGCCCCTCAGCAAGGGCTTGGGCGAGCAGTGCCCGGGCATCCTCTGGCCACTGGGGCAGCACGTCCGCAACCATGTCCCACAAGCAGTGGGTATAATGGCCCAAAAGGAAAGCGGTGTTGATAGACCGCAACCCCAAACTTAATGAGAACAGTTTCTTTCCAAACTGATCAAACCTTCTGGATTCCCGATCCGGGGGAGCGGTCGGGAATGCGGTCTGGGAAGTAGAGGCCTAGATCACCAGGCTCTCGGGGGTGGCGTGCACGGACAGAAAGCTAGGGTCGCCCCGAGCCGGGCGGTGGCGTTGGCCCACGTTCCGATCCACAGGGGGCACCGTGGAGGGCTTGGATCAGGTGCCTATCAGCACGTCCATGAGGGCCTCATTAAACGGCAGCAGAGGCTCCTTGGAGCTTACTGGCAGCTGAAGCACCTCAGTGAGGTTAGTCCTCACAGCCGCAGCAGGTAGCTCAAAGAGCCAAGGCCTTGGCTGCCCTGGGCAACACCACACCATAAGTAGCACCCTCCTCCGTAGCCACGGAGGGAGGAGAGATGAATCCAGTGTCCGGAGATGTATCCAACCACTGGCCTCCCCTAGCTCATCTGACCAGGCTTGGCTCAACTGGCACTGCTGTGCCAGAGGGTCCTCAGACCCCTCACATTCCTCCCCCTCATCCGTGTCCTGGTAAACAAGCAGAAATCACAGAGCTACACGGGAGTTACATCTAGAAGGGTTTGAATGTTTTAATACCATCATACCTGTTCCCAAGGTAGGCCGCCCATCTTGCGGACTCTCAACCCGGGTCATTATCTCCTCAGGCGGTAGTGCCAAGGCTTTAGTCACAGATAACGATAATTTCCAAGTCTTGATTTACACACAGGAGGCTTCAATTTGTTTTAATAATTTTTATAATAATGATTTTCTTGCCTCACCGAATATGAATTCCATTTTAATTCCTAGGCTACAAACTCAAAAGGCGCACCACAATTTAGCTGGTATCTGCTTAGATGATAATTTTAATGCCAGGATCCCTAGGGATAACAAATTAGTTACTGATTCTCTGGCCTATGTGCCCCCATGCAAAAGGGGGTTTGAATTGTTGGATAATTTGTCTAGTCACAATTTAACCAAAGATAAGTGTTTTGTACCAACATACAAAGGTCGTGATTGCGCTTCTACTATTGATTATGTTTTTAGATCTGCCTCATTAGAAGATTGCTTATCAAAGTCTGAGGTCATACCAACTGTTCGGGCGATCATAACCCCATTGCAACAATAATTAGAATCACCCCTAGACCAGAATTTGCCTAAGAGTGCGGGCCAGTAACTTAGTGTCCTCTACTAATAATTTGAGTGATCTGGCGAGGTGTGGATAACTATTTATTTTCTAGAATGATAAAAGCACATCCTTCACTCATCAATACCGGCTTGTCATCAACTGACTCCAACCTGGAGGCAATCAATGCCTTCAGTCTTCTGTGTGGAGGTATAAACAATTGATCTCTAGACCTGCATTAGATTCCAACCAGAGACCAAGATGGTTTAATAACGCCTGCTCACGAGCCAATAGAGAGCTTTGCAAGGCACTTACAATGAAGCCAAGGGATACAATTCTTGTTAAGTCCCTGAGGCGCAAATATAAACAAATGTCAAGGTAAACAAAAAGAGAATTTCCTAAAAGAGCGCAGGGAAACCTTGCATGTGCCTCACACTCACTCCCCTAAGCTGTAACATAACTAGTGAAGCATGGGAAGCTCACTTCTCTAAAGATTTATTTAGCTCCATCTCGGAATGAGGATTCTTTTAAGCACCAAGCTGCCTCGCGGATTCAGATATCCATGTCAGAAGTTGAGGATGTCATTCACCAAAGTTTAGGTAACAAGGCTCCTGGTCCTGATGGGCTTCCCATCAATCGTATCAAACATAAACCAGAGTTTTAAGTGCCCCTTTCACTAAATGTTTTTAATAACTTAACTAACGCTACAATTCCGAGCACAAGGCCCACCAGCATCATTGTTTCCTATTTTTACAAAAGGAGACCGATCCAACTCTAGTTGCTATAGACAGTTCTCCCTGATCGATAATGCATTGAAGATTTTAGGGAGGATCCTGTTTAATAAGATCAGGTCCTGGGCTCAAGAAGAACACATTTTAAACTCGTGCCGGCTAGATTTTAGAAGTAAAATAGACACAGTGGAACAATGCCTAAACCTAAACTTGATTATTGGCAAATATTCCATATCCCGGAAATCCCCTATTTATCTGACTTTTATGAACCTTACCTCAGCCTTCGATTTTGTCAACAGGTCACGCTTATGGTCAACTCTTACATTATGGGTCGGACGAGGTTTAAGTTCATTTTTTAGCATATTTGCGCAGCGATCTGAAAGCACGGGTGAGGACAGTAAGGACGAGGAGGTTTCACTGGACATTAATATCGGTAGAGGGGTAGGCAGGGGTGGTTACAGGTCCCTCTACTATTTATTTTATATATTAATGATTTACATAATGCATTTATCAAACTTAGCAATGATGTCCCGAGAATTAATGGTAATATACTGCCCGCCCTACTGTATGCTGATAATGCGGTCCTAATGGGCCGCACACCCAACGCACTACGCACCTTAGTTCGGGGCTTTTGTGGATTTTATAGCCAGTCTATATCTTTGTACCAATTAAAAAAAAAAGGATTTAATGGCCTATAGCCCTAAAAAGCACCTTATTAACTCAATCTCCTCCGGTACCAAACATTTATTTCGCACTTGCACTTTCCCTTATCTTGGGTTGGTATTCGAAGGCCAACGGCTCCTGGTAGATCATGTGGCACATAGCAGGAGCAAGATTTTAAAACCCACAAACTCAATTCTGTGCCTCTCGCAACCAAAAGGGGCTGAGGTGGTCTTATCTATTATTAAATGTATAAATCAGTGTATCCCCCGCCGCAACATATGGCGCTGTAGTCTGGGGTTTTACAAAGTGCAGTAGTATCCAGGGTGAAGAAAATAGATTTTGGCGGAAACTCCTGGGAGCCCCAATTTCTTCCCACAGTAAGTTTGCCATAAGGAATTAACATTTTTTATATTGAAGATTATATTATGGCCCGCCCAGACACATTTTGGCTAAAAGTTTGCCACACCCCGGCAGCAACCCTTACCAGAGATAATAGCGGATTGCCTTAAATGTGGTAAGGGCAGGGACATAGCTTGGCTCGCCGCTGTAAGAAAAAGCCTGACCAGCGTGAACCTCAAACATATCTTTCTAAATCCAAGCGTTATGGAGGGCCTAAACAAAAAATCCCTTCAGGAGGCTCTATATGAACAGTATAGTAATGCAAGATGTGAACAAGAGCTTTCAAAATCCTCAGTTGCAAGCGGCTTTGGTCTGATATCTGGCAGGTCATGAGGAAGGTGGCGTCATATTACACTACAAGCCACCGAAACGCGTTGACTAATGCTTTTCAGATCCTGCTATATGCAGACTATTATGCCATCTATTGTCTTGTACTTTCCAGACATATGAAATGATGAGTGTGGTGTGAAGGGGAGTGTAAGAGGTGGGCATGAATGAGAGGTTGCTGATAGGGTGTTTGTTGTCTCTCTACCTGAGGTTATTTATTTATTCATTGTTCCTTTCTGATTCAATATTGATGTATGATTATATTATTCCTTGATAACAATTATGTGCACAGGCTGATGAAAGTATTATTTTATGTGTAAAGTATTTATAAAGCAATGATAAAAACAATTTTGATAAAAGAAATAAAATAAAAAATATACCTAAATAGATGAAAATACTGATGTTCTCTGTATTATGTTTTTGTTGAAAATAGATAGTTAGCCCACTTTTGAATTTGTGCTGAATCAAACAAAAGAAATAAAGGTCCAGAGGGAGTCTCTTTTCTTGTTGTGAGGTCCACTTGCGTCCTGAGGTCCTCAGCTTTGCTTGATTGAAGCGAGAGCAGGTTTACCTGCTCTCGCTTCAATCAAGCAAACAGTAATGTCCTGAGGGTGGGCACCTGGGACATTGCAGGAGCCGGCCCTGGGGGGTGGCGGTCCCCAGGGCCATCAAGGGCTCCTGGAGGTGGGCAGCGCTGCTCCGCTCCCATCATTTGCACAGCCCTGGGGATGTGGTGGTCCCTGGGGTTTGTGGAGGCTTGTGGGCCCCTCCGCAAATAATTGAAGAAAGCCCCTGGGAGGTGGCGGTCCCCGTGGCTTGAGGTGGGTCCGTGAGCCCACCCCCCCCAAAAAAAAAAATCTCTGAGCCCCGGGGAGGTGGCAGTCCTAGGGGCAGCAGAGGGGCTGTGTGCCCCCACGCATATTTAAGTAAAAACCCGGGGGTGGCAGTCCCCGGGGGCTTGGGAGGGCCTGGGAGCCCTCCCCCCCCCACATATTAATAAACAAGCCCCAGGCAAGTGGCGGTCCCCGGGGTTGCGGGGGCCCCCACAATATAATTGTGGCATTCCCCCGGGACCTGGCACACCCGGAGGCTCATTTAAAGAAGCGTGGGATTCCTCTCCATTTTTTTTTCTCGGCTGAATTTGCACACCCAACTCGAATTCGTCCTATTTTTCTTTTTTTTTTTATTCTTTTTTTGGCCTTGGGGGTCTGGGACCCCCGGAGCAGGCCTAGCGGGTCAGGGTGTTTCTACCGTGCCCCCTTTTCTTGTTTATTTTTTTTTTCACTGTTTTCTTGTTACTTGGTTACCGAATCACAAGATGGCTGCCAACACTTCCTGGTTTGTAGTGTTGGCAGTCAGAGTGAAGCTTGTGCCTGGGAGGGTTCCCGAACCCTCCTCGGTGCTCAGATATTGAAACTTTTCTTTTTCTAATTTCTCAGGAACTACTGAACGGATTTACACCATTTAAAATAAGCATTAAAAATGTAATAGGTCTTGCTTTAATAAAGTTAAAGCCATTTGCTTTGCTATACAATACCATTAGCAAAGCAAATGGCTTTAACTTACTCAAAAGCGCGACCTATTGCATTTTCAATGCTTGTTTAGGACTTATACCCTGAGTATCCCCCTGTCTGCTCCCTCTGTGTCTCTCCTTCCTATCGGACACCATCACAAGCTGCCAGGGGCAGGTCGAGTCTCCAGTGCCCACCCCCTATCGCCCTCTACGCCACCGCTCTTCCGTCCGCTCACTATCACAGGCTGCACATGGGTGAGCCGGTCCTCAATATCCCCCTATTTGCTCCCGCTGTGTCTCTCTATCCTATCGGTCACCATCACAAGCTGTCAAGGACCGGTCCAGTCTACAGTGCACTCCATGCTCCCGCTCTTCCGTCCGCTCACTGTCACCGGCTTGTAAATGAATGCACAGGGCTCCTGGGGACAGATTAGAATCTGCGCCCGTTTATTGAATCGCTCCCGGAGCCGTCTCGGATATCCTAGATTAATGTGGCCGGATTAGGCAGAGATGGTTTTATGATGTGCGCGAGGCATATGCCGCCGCTCTGCCCCTGCACTCCTGGTGCGGATTTAGTGGAGAGGGAGGAAGGGGGAGAATAGCATCAGTTTGCGAAGCTAAATTTAGATCTCACTAGAACTGCCCGAGGTCTCACGTTTGGTGAAGAGCACAAAACATCGCAAGTTTGAGTGGAGAGGAGAAGCTGGGAGGCGCGAAAGGGGGCGGGCACAGAAGTACTCAAAAGAAAGATGCATGCGGGGACAAAGAAAGGGAGGAAGAAATAAAGGAAAAGGGGGCGTAGGGCAACAGGACGGGGCAGAAGAGAGGAGCAGAATACAAAGAGGAGACTGAAAAAAAGACACGAGGAAGAGAGAGAGAAAACACAAGACGGGGATCTGCAGAAGGGAGAGCAGAAAGAAAAGGAAAAAGAAAGGATGGTATAAGGGGCAGGAAGGGAAAAGGGATATTGGAAGGGAAAGAGACGTAGTAAGGGAGTTGGGGAGCAGACGAGGGAGGGAGGTTTGGAGGAGGGAGAGAGGGAAGGGAGAAGGTGCAGACTTGGATGTTAGTAGACAAAAAAAGGAATATACAGAAGTAAGTACAAGGGAAATAGCAGGGAGCAGAAATTGTAACAAGCGCGGACCGTCATGGGACAGACAGAAGATGTGCACACGGGGAATGCCTTTTCTGGTGGCGAAAAAAAGTCCCAGTATATCACGCCGCCAGTAAAGCGTCGAATCCCCGCGAACACATCTTCTGTCTTGTTTGTCTCGCCGCGTGGCAAGCTTGAATCGTATCGATTCCAAAAGGCCTCTGCATGGCAGAGCAGCGAATGCGCTGCTTTCGACAGGGCGAGACCTAAAAAGAGGCTCTTTCTAAAACCAAGACCTAACTTTTTGCCAAATGTTGTGTAATTCCATTCAGCAGTTCGGGCTGTAGCTTTGTCTAAAGTTCCTATGGAAATTAACTTGGGGAAAACGTGTTTTGGGACCCCCTTTTTCTCGGGCCCCCACTTGACAAATCACCCCGAAACTTTCAAGACAGGAACTTACCGGAGCGCACCATTAGTTTTGAAAATTGGCGCCAATGATATTGGCAAACGCGTTTTGAATAGAAAGGAGGTCCTAACTACAACTACTTACTGCCGACCGGCAGTAGGTGATATATATATATATATATATATATATATATATATATGTATATATATATATCCTTGCTATTTTTCTACAAATTGGTCTCGAGTTCATTCTTGGGTGTTAAATTTATTGCCTCTGTGAGTAAAACAAATCCTTAACACTACCCTCTGATAAACCTAACTGCTTACCCACACTACCACAAAATAGAGCATTAGTATTATCTACTTTTCCCTCTGCAAACCAAAAAGGGTCTATCCGACCGCTCTGTACAGTGTACCCCATTGGGATGCACTATATAGAGAGATAGATTTCCTAGATCGGTGGATAAGCGGTGGGGTGCACGACTTTGCATTTGCTGAACCACTCTGACAAAGTGATCACATGAGTTAAGTCACAATTGCCCTTAGATAATTTGTATTTTTCAAATGGAACATTTTTTTAAATTAAAACATGAAATTGTTAGGTTACTGTTAGTACAACAGTTTTAAAAATCCAAATCTTACTGTCGTTGGGAAAACAATGTTTTCTAGGCTTTGTTTTTCTCTCCAAAAAGGTTCCCAACTTAGGAAAAAATAAGGAGTACCAGAAACAGTACTCCAGAGGACCAGGTACAGGTAGAGGAACTCTACCTCACACCTTACCTGTCCTGTGCAAGAAAACAGCTTAGAGGCTTGTGTAAAACTTTTGGCCTCAAGACTGGGTCAAACCCTATTAAATCACAGCTCTGGGAGCTTTTGACAGAGTATGACAAAGAGCATCCAGAGGATGACTCTGATCTTAAACAAGATCAGAACACAGACAATGGGAGTGATGGTACAGCACCCCAAGAGAGAGGAGCACTTCCAGGTGAAGAGCTTGCTCTGGATAGATTAGACAGGAGGGCTGCTGTAGAAGCACAACTTCTAGCTATAGAAAAAGAGAGGAAAAAGAGTTTGGCCCAGGGCTTATCTCTGGTGGCAGCTCAATGATAAACAGAGAGTAAAGTGATTCTTTTGATCTCAAAATCCCCAAATTTACTGTCCCAAAATTCTTTCAGAGTGAGGATATCACCAATGTTGTCATTGCTTTTGAGAGGGCCTACCTTAGGCGACAGTTCAACAGGAAGCTGTCGAGTGCTATCCTATGGGAAATGTTCAAGAAAAAGGGATAGACTCCTGACACCTCAATGAGAAAGATGCTGAATCCTATGCTCTTATGAAGGGTACCTCGATTGAGGCCTTTGGATTCACCTGTGAAGAGTTAAACCCAGAGCCAGACCTTAGTAGATTTTGTTGACTACTCACTGAAATCACTAGGAGGTTGGTTAGCTGGTAACAACGTGCATGACTTTGAAGGGCTTTATAATTTTATAATGAAAACACATCTTCTAAGTAATTATTACCAAGAGAAGTTCCATAAATTCCTGGTAGACCTAGGTCCACCATCTCCGGAAGAGTTGGGGAAGAAGGCAGGCAGACCACTGTCAAAACAAGGGTGACCAAAACTACCACTGGTGGGGGAAACCAAAAGAAAGAGGCCAAAAAGCCGCCCCCCGCCCCGCCCTCATGGAAAGAGGTAACTCGAAAAACAAAGTCTTCTTCAGGCCACCAAAAGCCTGTTCAGGTGGGTAGGCCCAGAGACTCTTCACAGACAAAGGTACCAGGGAAAGAACTGGGATTCAAAGCAGGATTCGTGCCAGAACTGTAGAACCACAACAGATTGAACAGGAGACTCTGGCTGTGAAAACAAGAAAAATGCCTCTAGTCCACCCAAAGTAAATGCAGTTGTCCATCTCCAGATGGGATCTCAGGAGAGCACCGGCCACATCAGGAAGCTCACTGAGGCAACTCTAGTAGGGGTTGTGGCTCTAGCCACCCTAACTGTCTGGCCCACTGATATGCAAAAATACAGACTCCTGTTAATAATGGGGTTAGGGTGGATGCACTGAGGGACACTGGTGGAAGTGTTACATGGTTACTAAGCAACTAATGTCCTCTGAAAAGTATCTGTCTGGAAGGGCCTATCAAATCACCAATTACGACCTCCCTTGGCAATGGTGTCCTTTGACTAGGGAGGGGTTATTGGCCAAACAGAGGAAGAAGTGTCTTCATCCATTCCAGTGGATTGTTTGCTTAGCAATGATTTGGAGTCCTCAGCCTGGGCTGAGGCAGAACTGAGAATCCAAGCAGAAATGCTTCGAATCCCACATCGGTGTGCGTAAAAAACAGAGCAGAGACCAGATTGAAAAAGAGGTCCTGAAGACTGGAATAATGGCCCATCCCTTTATGACAATAGGCAGGAAGGAAGACTTGGGGACCAGCTTCAAATCAGAACACCAGACCTTTTTCCTCAGGAGGAAGAAAAGCCAGCCCCAAAGGGAGCTAGGCCTCTGGAGCTGGAGCCTTACCGGGCTGAGCTTTTGGGCCCAGTGGGATCTATTAGGGAAGATGTGTGCCAGGGGCAGGAAACCTGTCGCACTCTAGAAACCCTGCAAGAGCAAGCTGGTGCACAGGAAGTAGGTGATGTTAGTGGTTCCCACAGGACCTATTGGGAGGAGGAGATCCTTTACAATGAAGTCAGAGACCCCAAACCTATTGCTACTAGGAAATGGAGTTCCTCTACACTGTGCCCATGGTATCCCCCTAGCTGGGCACCTTGGCCAGTCCGAAACTTGGAGTAGGCTAGTCAGCCACTTTTAATGGCCAGGGATGCACCAGTGAGTGAAGGAGTTTTGTAACGTCTGTGCCACCAGTCAACAAAGTGGCAAGACAGGTGGCCACCCAAAGGCCCTCTTAAATCCACTTCCGGTGGCTGGGCTTCCCTTTAAGAGAACATATCTTGACATTGTTGGTCCACTTGACCCTCCTACAGCATCAGGAAATAGATATATTCTGGTGGTAGTGGATCATGCCACCCGGTATCCTGAGGCTATTCCCCTTAGGACCATCACTGCCCCTGCAGAGGCTAGGGCCCTCACTTGCCCTAGCAAAGCCCACTCTTTACAAGAGTGGTCTTCGCTAAGGAGGTGATGTTAGACAGAGGTACCAACTTCATGTCTGGCTACCTGAAACATATGCGGAATGAGTGTGGGGTGACCTACAGGTTAACTACCCCCTACCATCCTCAGTGTAACAAAACAAGACAAGACCATGTACTGTCTTATTGCTGGACTCCCTGAAAAGCTCAGGAGATGGAATGGCTTACTTACATACCTGATATTTGCTTACAGAGAAGTGCAACATAAGGGAGTGGTGTTTTCCCCCTTTGAACTTCAGTTTGGTAATCCTGTCAAGGGGCCATTGTGCCGTGTGAAGGAAGGATGGGAGAAACCTCTCTTTGAGCCTAAACAAGATACAGGGGACTTTGGGTTAGGCCTCCGCTCCAGGATGGCTTAATAGATAGAGAAAGCATGTAAAAATCTTGAGACCAGCCAGTAGCTCCAAAAGCAGTGGTATGACCAAAAGGCTGCTATGGTTGAGTTCCAACCAGGGTAGAATGTGTGGGTTTTGAAGCCAGTAGCTCCTAGATCACTCCAATTTATGTGGAGTGGACCCTATCCTAGAAAGAAAAGGGGAGGTCACCTATCTGGTGGGCCTTACCGCTTGCAGGAACCTCAGGAGGGTGATCCATGTAAACCACCTTAAACCCTACTATGACAGTTCAGATGTGACCATGCTGATGTTTAAAGATTAGGACCAGGAAGCAGTGTGAACCTCTCCCTGACCTCCAGGCCAACAATCTAAAAGATGAGTCAGTGGAATGTCATGCACCCAAGTTCGGCCTGGTAGGAATGAATGCAATTCTTGCATGTACACAATCCTTTTTCCTTAAGTTGTCTTCTCTTTGCCACAATAACACTTGACACTCATTTTGCATTTGTGACGCTTGGACTAGTTTTTCAAAAACACAGACCTTGCTGATACGGAACACTTTGTGAGAATACTATCACACTGCCTTGGCATTAAGGCAAGGCCTCTCCGTGCGTAAGACAAATGTTTTTATTATTACATCCAAATGGCAAAACAGTTATCTGTAGAACACAAACAATGGTTGACTGATCACAATCTCGGCCCGAGGCAAGGGTGCCAATATTTATATATAGCCTTTTGTCTCCTAACAATCAAAGGAGATGCTTCTGCGGACTTTGAGGATTCGCTGCATGCCGCAGCTTTTGCGTAGCAGTTGACTAATCTCTCCATGAGGGATGTCCAGTTTGTGATCAAGATTAAGTCAAAAACTTTTACCTACCAGGTAAAGAGGTTACATCATCCAAAAAGGGGCAGTCACACCACAAACACGTAAGTTAGGGTTAGCATCGTAGGAGGACACCAGATTGTTAAAATCTTTTAGATGTATGCATGTGTACCCTATCTCAACAAGATGGAGGAACTCTTTGTTTTAGTCACTGTGTTGACACCTATAACTTGTCTGCATCTGTTTATTTAATCATCGCAGCTTATCTCTTCTATGCAAGAATCACTATGGTTCCATAAATATTGAAAACTCCCCTTCGTGTATTCTTTCTATATTTATCTGAGCAAAAAAAGGCACGAGTGACTGAGCGAAAGTTTGAAATCAGGAACCACAGTTCCTGAGGGAACAGAAACAGAATTGTCATTCAATGATTGTCAAAACTGCTTGCTCCCTGTTCAGGTTTAGAGGGCCTGGCAGTGGCACTGCAAGCTAGCTGGTACGAGGCCCAACATATCCTACAGAGGCGCATGGAATCAGTCGGGCACCATCCTAAGTATATGTTGTCCACAAATGTGCAGTTCCTACTGATTGGTGGAAACTACATGACATGGCACCGCCAATGTCTGTAGTTTATAATAAATAGTTCCTATATAGGGAGGGTGTTAAATCTAGGCACTATAGGACCTGTTCTCACCTGCATTATAATATGCTTTCTCCTTTTGTGTTTTATGGAATGTAACCATGCTGACCATATTTTTAATCATATGTTTGCTTATGTTGGCTAAAATACTGCATACGAGATCACGTCGTCTTTTAACCGTACTGTGTCTCTTCTTTACTCCTGTTGTGGACTGCTAAGTGAGTATAACAAAAGAGTGTTCGCTCTTCCCACCATTCCTGAGATTGTACTAAGTCGCATGTTCTAGGTTTTCTAATCATTGGTTGCTTTGCTATAGGACGAAGAGCTAATGTGACACTGAGGCTAGCTGGTTGGGGTTCTCCGGGTACTGAGGTGAGTTTCTGGCACACCACAATTCACTAATGTCCTGGGTCTCTATGCACAGTTCTGTGTAGGAACAGAATCCTTGCAACAGCAGCCCCTGGAGAACAGGGTAGAAATGCCCAGAATCCTGTTGGTGCCTCCGCACGTAGTTTATTCATGTAAGGATAAATTTGCACATCAACTAAATCTTTACATGATATGATATATGCCCTCTTCATTATGTCCTCCTATTGTTCAACCCTATTTTGATCATGTCTTTTGAGTACTTCCTGATTCCTCCTATCAGTTTGGAGCTGGAAGTCTTTTTCATTTGGGACTTTTGGTTCCATTATGCTCTGCTGTCAATTTTGGAAAAAGCGTAGTGCTGGCCGTACAAATACTTTGTAACGTCTCCTTAATTGGAGTAACAAATCACCTATTGATTGAGGATTTGTATGGTATTTTTATTTATACCTTATGAATTATTCATTTTCAAACAACACATTATAGTTTGACGAAAAAGACATCCAATATATACACAATTATTCAAAAACTCAACAGTACAAAATTATGACACTACTACATAAAACATGAAGCAAAACATTTCATATGCACATTTCATATGTACATTTGCACAATATTCAAATTTGGTCAATATCATATATACATTACCAAAATGTTCATATTATTGATGCAATTCCAATTAAGGAATGATGAACACAATTAAGAGAAAATCAAGAAGAAATCAAATGGAGAACAGATGAATCAGTAACATGCACAATCTTAATCAGTGAAAGAAAAGAAAACACTGAATTAATGTTTCAATCATTCAAAAGTGCTATTCTCCAATAGGCTGTCAATTTTGTGCATCTCTTGAAGATAAGTTGCATATCCCAATTGTCTCTTGTATTAATGTACTGGGGTCACTAATTACATGAGATCTTTCACTTTTACAGTGATGTGTATAGTCACAATTGGGATTGGCACACTAGGGAGAAAGGTCATAATGCAATTTCTCAATTAATCACCACTGTCCTTTTTGCATTGAAGGGCTATAAGGTAGCTTCTTCCTTTTTTCGGCAAGTACTTTCTGGGACGGAGATCTTTATGCTTGCATAGGGAATGTATGGATACACTGGATTGAGTCAAATGTGGGTCTATGCATGTCTGTAGGTATGCTTGAATTTCTATGTTGTCTGTGCATCATATAATGATGCATTTGCCTGATTTTAAATAGTGATTTGTTTCTTCCTAGATTATATCTACACTAAAGTCACCTTGTTCTCCCTTCCTAGTTTTTATAGCTCATTTACCTGTATCCTCAGTGTGTACCCTGAAGGTGGGCAGTCGGCTGATCACGAACCCCAAAACGCATGTCAGCACCAGCACTAAATCCTTGGGGCACCAATCAAATTTTAAAAAATCTGTGTAAAGTGCATACCATTTATTTACAAAAAAAGAAGGGGGAAAAAGTAAATGTATATGTAACAATGTTACAATAGACGAACCATTGACATTGATTTTGATTACTCTTGTCCGTTTGTTTCTATGACCCCTTTCATGATGGTTTGCTTAAGGACGTTCCATTCAAAGGCTCTTCACATGTTTTGTTTTTATGGGATGTATGGTTGGAGGTAGTAATTGGGTACATATGGTATGTGTAAACTTGGAGTGATAGCAAGGTATGTGCTGTGATTGGTGGGAGTTTTAAGATTTTGTGTAAAATATATATTTGATTAAGCACACTTATCAAATGTCTATATGAAAAAAAAAAAAAACAATGTAAACATTTTTTGAAACAATTTTGAATTGCTTTGCTGGGCCTATTATATATTTTGATTCCTTGCTGAGCTGAATTTGAAGGGGGGTTTTCTCTTTGTTCTTGTGTTCTGTGGGCATGGCACACAGAAAATGTACCATGTCTACTCTTCGCTTTTCTCTGCACCAAGACACGTAGACTGCCATGGCAGTTTTTGCATGAGCTTGGTGAGGGGGGTCCCTTAGATTGGCACACTTCATGCTGCAGCCCTTGTGTAGTTCCTAAAAATACATAGGATCTGTGCATTTGTAGGTAACAAAAACTAAGGGATTGGTGTTTAGACTGTTTCCGGAACCCGCAAAAGGATATGTCAGCCAAGGGACCAGGTAGCTCACAGGGCACAGTAAGCCCCCTTAACCTTACCTAGGAGCGAATAGTTTCTGGCAACCATCAAACAAGACAACCCTTGATCCCACGGGGATCATGGAAACAGTACAGTACTATTCGCTCAGTCAATCATTCTCACTTAGTCTCCGAGAGACTCACAGAACAAACGTAAGTAAAGTTTTAAATAAGCATTTATTGAACCAGCGGCATTCTAGTATAAAATATGTTTGCTATGACAATTATTAGACAGAAGCAAATGTAAAAGATTACAAGCACCAGCAGAGTAAAGAAATGATAGAATTCTACCATTGTGCTAAAACAGTGAATAAATGCAGGCATATAAACAGGACTGTAATCAGTTGTACTCCTACAATGCGGTCCCTACGCAAGTGTACCAAAGTGTTCTTAGTATGTATGTGGCGGTAAAGCCAAGAATCGCCTAGGAAAAAGCCAACCCCATTACCTGATGGGAGTAAGTAAATTTATTCGATCAAAAAAGAAATTGATCATTTACAGAAATAAAAATCATAATACAATATAAAAACAGTTGAATACAATTGGGTAAAAACATCATATTCCAAATAGCAGCAATTACAATTAAAAAATATATCACATACTCTCAGATCAGGGTAAATTAAAAAAAGCAGTAGTAACAGTTCATTTCAATCAATACTATTTTGCATGTGCTAGGGTTAAATTGATAATAGCTTCTAAAGTTTTCGCCGCGCATACAAGAGATACCTAGTTAGTGCAAATACAAGCCACCTGGTATTATAAGATATAAATATCCTAATGGCATCAGAAGGGCGAATACAAGATAAAATGCGGCAAACAGGGATGATCCATTTTTTCCGATGATCATTATATGCAGGACAGAAAAAGAGAAAGTGTTCTATAGTCTCTGATTTATCCAGACACACAGGGCATATAGGTGAAACGAGTGCGTTGGCCCAAGAACTTCTTCTAGTGTGTAATGGTAAAATCCCATATCTGAACTGCAAATATAATGATCTGGCCTGAAGCGGCTCAATGTCATCTAAAAACTGTTCAAAGGCAAGCTCGCATTTAAAATTAAGAAAATGTATTGTAAGCGAGCCGTTGGTATTTCTTTATCAAAAATTCATGGTCCTTAAAAGCCCAGAACTTTTTTTTTTAAAATCGGAATAGTCGCCTTCTGGATAGACCCTGGATCATCCCATAAGTAACTCATACTTTACTTAGTAAACCAGTCCCTCAGTTGTTTGAGCCATTTTTTGCGCCCCTATTTTTTGTGTAAATCAAGAAGTTCGCCCATAGCACATCTTAATGGTACTTAGTGCTGCTCACCCAAATTCTTAACCAAAAGGTAAGAGCCCTTAATATAGCGTAATGTCCTATACATCTTAACCCTAAATCAGATCTGAGAGGTATTAAAGGTGTGCACCCTGGGAGGTTAACAATTGCCCTAACAAACTTATTTTCAGCCCTGGTCAACTCTTTTACATTGTCCAAGCCCCGTAACTCTGCCCCATAGAGGGCCGCTCCTAAGCCCTTTGCCTTATGAATTTCTAATATAGGGGCTAATGGTCTATAGGGGGAAGTTCTAACCTTGCACAATAGCGCTCTATCAACATGTTGAAGAGTCAAAATACTCTTTCTAATCTGATTTGACCAGGATACATCATCACTTATCCTGATTCCCAGATATTCAAAAGATTTAACCTTCTCCAGAGCCTGGGATTCCAGAAACAAAGACCCTGTGCTTTTCTTATATGAATTGAAAACCATGTATTTTGTTTTACCACAGTTTATCATTAATCCTCTACTCTGGCATGTCTTTTCAAATCTATTTAATAAATTTTGGATGCCACTAGGAGTTTTTTTAAATAAGTAGCATGTCGTCAGCAAATAATAAACAAGGGATCTGTTGACCTGCCAGTTTTGGGGGGTCCCCACCACAATTAAAAAGCTCCCCTATAATACTATTTATGAAGAGGGTGAAAAGAGTAGGTGCCAGGACACACCCCTGACATACTCCTTTCTGTATAGATATTTTCCCAGAAACGGCGGCCTCACCGCTCCATCTCACCTTTGCATAGGTTTCATAGTGCATACGGATCAAGATGTTAACCAAATAAAGCGGCATCCCCATGTCCCTCAGGGTGGCCCACAACTTTTCCCGATTTATAGAATCAAAAGCGGTCTTCAGGTCCACGAACACAACATACAAGTGGCCCCTGTTGATGGTGACCTCTTTCCAGATCACCATCATGGACCTGGACTGTTGTGCTCGTGGATTCCCTAAATCCTGCTTGGAGGTCCGATAGAAGGTTTGTGTCATCCATACAGTCTTGGATTCGGTTTAGGATTACTTTGCCGAATTTTTTTGAGGGGACATCTATTAAGCTAATTGGCCTATAGTTCTCTGGTAACCCTTTGTCCCCCTTTTTGTGGATGGGAATAATTTCTGCGCCCAACCATGTGGGCGGCAGCATGCCTCCTTTAAGGATAGCATTGAAGACTTCAGTCAGAACAGGGCCCCATACAACCGGCTCTGATCTAAAAAGGTCGCCTGGGAGTCTGTCAAGGCCAGGGGCCTTCCCGTTCTTTAAGGTTTTTAGAACCATAATAGTTTCACCAACATTAATCTCATAAAAATCCTTTTCAGTATCTGAGGTCGTTGGGCGTAAAACGGGGCCTACTATTCCCTCAGAGTTTGCAAAAAGCTGCCCATAATAGTCTTCCCAAACCTGGGGCTGTAGGTGGGAGTCAGATTGAGCCACCTCCCTGGATGCAGCTCTAACTAAAAGGTGCCAAAAAGCTTTACTGTTCTTTTGGTGGGAGGTCTCTACTAGGAGCCTCCATTTTTCAATCTCCCAATCTTTCTTGTCCTCCTTTTGAATTTTTTGATAGCTTTTCCTACACTCTCTTATGATTGAGGAAGAGCTTCCCTTAACTGCTGTGATCAGGGTTGCCCTGGCCATTTTGCAAGTATTGTTGAACCATGGGGCTGTAAATCTATTCAGTTGGGAATTACTAAGCGGTTTACAAAAGTATCCCTTAATATAATTTTTCAGGTTCTCAAAGATCCTTAAGGGGTCATTTTTATTACCCTTTTTTGGGTCTAGATTAATGATAACATCTGACACCTTTGCATAGATCTGGGCTAAAATATTCTGTTCAGTCAAAATATTTGCCCACTTAACTCTTCTTCCATCCTCGCTGACTACTTTGGGAGGGCATTATACTCACGTCGCACATAGAAAGAGCTAGTGCGTTATGGTCGCTATCGCTTCTTTCGAGGACCTTCATATCTTTAACGTTTGTCCAGAGATCTAGGTCTACCATGATATAATCTAGTCTTGATTTAAATAGCCCTCTCTTAAAGGTATGGGATGCTTCTCCATCTGATTCTGTTCTACCGTTGCATGCACGCAACCCCTAATTAATGGTAAATTATGAAATCTGTTCTACAACCTTAGAGCTTTTTTTTAGACAGGGAATATTTAATCTCGCAATCCCTCTTGCTTCATCTTCCGATGCTGAAAAATCCTGTATATAATTTACAGGTTCAAAGGAAATATTAAAATCACCCGCGACCATCAAATAATAATCCCCTGTGGAAGCATCTAAATGATCTAACAGCGTGATTATTGTATTTGAGGGTCTATGGGGGCTGCTAAAACGATAATAAATGTTAAAAATCTTCAGTGGAGTTTTCCCATTAGGGAAACGAACTTCCAGGCCTAATAATTCATCTGATATAAGGTTAAGAACCTGAAATCTGCCAACCAAGGAGTTCTTAACCCAAATCAAAAGGCCACCAGCAGCTCGACCTAACTCTCCCTTTTTTGCCTCCACGCTATAAGTAGTATAGCCTACTCTATGAACTTTTTCCACCGCCCATGTTTCCTGTAGAATGCATATATGAAATTTCTCCATGAAGGTACACCAGTCCGAATCTTTTAGTTTGGATTGGATACCTGCCACATTCCATGAGAGAATTTCCGAAGTTTGCATAGGACATACCACCTCCTTAATAATATCCCTCGCCTTTGGATCCTCTCTGTCGCTAGCATGAACTGCCTTTATATCGATCTGGAGAAATAGTGTCAGTTAGAAACAAGGAAAAATCGACAGGTGGCACTGCACCCCCAAGTAGAACCACACCATTTGATGCCCCAGTGGGGTCTAAGATTATACCAGGTACAGATGAAAGTCAATCCTGGGCGTCCAGGCTTGATAGCGAGTAAGCGCTGCCAGCCCCTGCTAACAAGGATTCAACTCCCCAAGTAGCAGACCTCCGGCTCCAAGTCCTACCCCTATTGATACCTTCATGATTTATATCTAAATGCTTGTAGAAATCACCAAGTGGTAGAATACTAATCCCACCTGCCCCACACTGGTTATTCCAGAATCTTCCTTCCTCTATCAGCCATTTTGCAAGTAAGTAGGATCTACATTTACTACAACACAATCGCCTCCCACCTGTTTCACAGAGGGACCAACCCACTTAACTCTTCTCACAAATAAAATATCCCCGATATAACTAGGAGATTAATTTATAGATTTAGAAAGCCAATGGCATACCTTATTATTAAGCTCAGGGTATGACTCTTTTCCATGATTGTCTAAAGATGGAACATTTTTAAGAATCACCACATACAGTGAGCATTCTGGTGGAAGGTGAAGAGTTATTGCTTCATCCCTAATAGTAGCCCCTGGACTTTGTGGATTGACTTTGTTCCTCATGGAAGAGCCTGTGGGCATTCCTGCCGAGACGGTTTTACATGCAGGAGAGCTATTTGTCAAGCCAGGCCCCGGGTCAATACGCCCTTGTGTGAGAAGTTGGCCTGATATGCAGTGCTCACTATTCTAGTGATCACTATGTATCAGTCCAAACAACCCTTATTGATGATTGGTTGTAAGTCAACCTTATAGACCAGCTATCCTAGTAGCATGGATACGAGCAGTCTAAGGCTAAGACTCTAGAGGGCGTGTTAAGCCAGCTGTTTTACCATCACATTACCCCTTGAACACCAAGTGAAAGGACACCACACAAGTTGTTATGAAAATAAACAGATATTTATTTATAACAAGACTACCCTGAACTCTTTATGAGTCAGGGAGCTAAGCACACAACAAAACTCTTACGAAAATACTTTAAGTCGCACAATTTACACAAATGCCCGAGGGGCACGAAAAACCATATATTACAAAAGTGGAATGCGAATTACTAGCAGGTAAGTAACTATTCTCATAGACTTTAGAAACGCTAGGCCTACAATACTAAACCCTTAGAGCAGGAGGCCTGTGGACGTCGTGTGCAGAGTGGGAACTCTCACGCGTAAGGCGGGAAAAAGTCTATGGAAGCTAGTAAAGACAAAGTTACTGTTCTCGGGCGTATTTGACTAGGTGGGTCGAAAACGGGAGTGGATCCGAACACTTAGGGTGTTGGACTATGCTGGAGCACCGGAGTACTCAGGTTACCTAGCCCAGGGGCTGCGGCTGCATAGGGTTGAAGTTGCGTCGGAAACCCTCGTTGAAGATCCAGGAGCCTGAAGAAAGAAGTTGCTGGCAGGCGACCAGTGAAGAAGTTCGTGGTGATCCAAGCCTGGATCAGGGAAGAAGAAACCTGTAAGCAGAGGGGACCAAGTTCTGAATCACTAGCCAGTGATTTGAGTGGGCACCAGGATGGCACCGGACGAAGTCACCTCAGCCAGGTGAGTGGGCGCTGCTGGGCTCTGCAGTCTCTCGGACCAGGAGGCGTTGTCGGCGACCAGGATGGAGGTGCGAGCTGTCCCACGAAGGTACTTGCTGTCGACGTCGCTGGACCCAGGATTGGGCAACAAGTCTTGGCAAATGCAAGGCCCACGCGGTGGACCTACAATGGCGTCTTGAGTGGACCAGGAGGGTCCAGGGTGCTCCTCTTTTGGAGGGGAGCAAGGGCTAGTCTGGAGCAACCAGACCAGCAGTGTTTGTCGTCGTGGAGCGTCGTGAGAGGGCCACTAGCCAACGGGCAAGCGACCTGGACAACGCGGTTGGCAGCAAAGAGCAGAAGGGCCCCACGCAGATCTCTTGGATGCAGGGGGGCTGAACTTCGGTGCTGGAGCTGCTCAGGGTCGGGGCTTCTCTTACCCCAAAGCACTCAGTCGAGGGTCACTCGGTGGTCGTGCTGGACAAGCGTCGTGCAGTTCTGAAGATGGCCGGTCCCTCGAGGTCTCGTCGCACCCACGGATCACAGCTGGGCTGATGATGTAGGTTGAGGTCAGAGGTGCCAGGGAAGCCGGTTCTCGTCGTGCTGGAGCAGTCTTGATCCGAAGGAGAGACTGGCAACAAACCGCGATGCTTGGTTGGTGCCTGCTGCTGCAGGGTGACTACTCCTTAGTCACAAGGGAGAAATCTTGAGAAGAAGTCGAGAGTTCCTTTCGTGGAAAGTAGTTTCAGGATTCAAAGATGATCTGATTTGGAAGGGGGCCAGTTCCTACCTTTATCCTGCAAAAAGGGGCTGGCACGCAACTAAGTCCTGCCCTATGGGTGGGACTAGGAGGGGGGTGGTTACACCCCTCTCCTTTGGCGGGCTTTCCCCAGATCAGGGGCTGGAGTGCCCCTGGAACTGGTTCCAGCCGGCCTATGCACAGTGAGCACCGGGGTGCCACTTGCAGTCACCTTCCTCTAAAGCCCTGCCTACCTAGGATACACAAAATCCTGTCTGGGACGGTGCTGGCACCGCCCCTGGCAGGAAACCCTTTGTCCTTGCCTCCTGGGCTGGGAGGACTCCCAGCAGCAGGAGGGCAGACTTGTGTCTCGGTGGCAGCATCCATTTTGTGGAGCCAAGGTTCTGTCTGACTTTAACCGGGGTTACAGGTTACATACATGTCGTGTCCCTCTAGAAGGGTGGAATGCTAACCCCGTCGCCAGAATTGGCGAGGGGTTAGTATTCCAATTCGTATGACACATTACTCGACATGTTTTGATAAAGCGATACCAGAGTTGGCACATAACCGCGAGGATTATAATGCACTTAAGAGTATATGGTATGCGATATCATGGAAACGGCTAAGGGATGGATCCCGAAAGCCGCAGACAGGCTCAGCTCATGCCAGAGCACTATCTCACACGATTCCAAGCACTCTGCCTTCAGGATTGTTAAGGCCTGCCATAGGAGTGACTGATAGGAGATCTGTGTGCCCATGTAGGTTTAGATATAGGAATACTATATCTAAAGCAAAGGGTGATTACACCACTTTGCCCCAGCTGTCAAGCAGCCAGTTGTGTCTGATTTAGTTAGTCAGCCCAGGGGTGGCATAATACATGCTGCAGCCCCTGGGAGACTTCTGGGTGCACCTCAGCCCTGGGTACAGGGACTTGAGAGGGCCCAGTGCCAATTCAGTACCTGGGTACAATTTGGAGTAGAGAGAACAGCTAGGCTGTGGGTCTGATTAGCAGGCCCACAGCCAGGGAAAGTCGTAAACCAGTGAAGCAAAAAGCAAAAATCTGGGTGATCATAGGATTGCAGACCCTACTCTCCTACATGACCCCCCCCCCAAACTTTGGGACAATAAACTAAACTTGACCAGGTGAGTCTTCTTGCTCTAAGTGGAAATACCTGGAGAGCCCATCAGCATTGCCATGATCAGTACCAGGTCTGTGCTCCACTGTAAAATCCATCCCCTGTAGGGAAATGGACCACCTAAGTAGTTTGGGGTTTTCACCCTTCATCTGACTTAGCCATAAGAGGGGCTTGTGGTCGGTCTGAACTGTGAAGTGAGTGCCAAACAAGTAGGACCTCAGCTTCTTCAGGGCCCAAACCACAGCAAAGGCCTCCCTCTCAATAGCTGACCAATTTTTCTCTCTGGGGGTCAGCCTTCTGCTAATGAAAGCAATTGGCTGGTCGTTGCCATCAAAATTCAGCTGAGATAGAACAGCTCCCACACCCAACTCAGAAGCATCTGTTTGGACAATGAATGGTTTGGAGAAGTCTGGACTCTTTAGGATAGGTGCTGTGCACATGGCCTGCTTTAGGTCATCGAATGCTTTCTGACAGCTTGCTGTCCACTGAACTTTCTTTGGCATCTTTTTACTTGTCAGGTCATTAAGGGGGGTCACTATGGACCCATAATTTCTGACAAATTTCCTATAGTACCCAGTCAGGCCCAAGAAAGCTCGAACCTGAGTCTGGGTGATTGGAGGAGCCCAGTCCTTGATGGCCTGTATCTTACTCTCCAATGGCTGAACCTGGCCTCCACCTACAAGGTGGCCCAGGTATACAACCTGTGTCTGCCCTATCTGGCACTTAGTGGCCTTGATAGTGAGGCCTGCCTTTTGCAGGGCCTCTAACACTTTCCTCAGGTGGACCGGGTGATCCTCCCAGGTGGAGCTAAAGACAGCAATATCATCCAGATATGCTGCACAGAAGTCATCCATCCCAGTGAGAACTTGATTCACCAGCCTTTGGAAGGTGGCAGGTGCATTTTTCAAACCAAAGGGCATTACCACAAACTGATAATGCCCACCAGGGGTAGAAAATGCTGTCTTGGGCCTGGCTTCCTCAGCTAATCTGATTTGCCAATACCCAGCTGTCAGGTCAAATGTGCTTAAGTAGTTGGCAGAAGCCAATCTATCTATAAGTTCATCTGCCCTTGGTATTGGGTGGGCATCAGTCTTAGTGACTGCATTGAGGCCTCTGTAGTCTACGCAAAACCTCATCTCTCTCTTACCACCCTGGGTGTGAGGCTTTGGCACTAGAACTACTGGGCTAGCCCAAGGGCTATCTGAGGGCTCAATGACTCCCAGCTCCAACATTTTCTGCACTTCTGTTTTGATGCAGTCTCTGACATGATCAGGCTGTCTGTAGATTTTACTCATGACAGGCAGACTGTCTCCAGTGTCCACTTCATGGGTACACCATTCAGTTTGACTGGGTGTCAGAGAGAACATATGTCTGAAGGATTGCAGAACTTGTCTGCAATCCTGTTGCTGATGTTCAGAGAGGCTTCCACAAAAGACAACACCATCTACTGATCCATCATCAGGATTCTGAGTGAGCAGGTCTGGGAGAGGGTCACTCTCTTCCTCCTGTCCCTCATCTGTGGCCCTGAGCAAGCTCATTTCCTTCCTGTCGACATATGCCTTGAGCCTGTTCACATGGAGCACCCTGAGGGGGCTCCTGGGGGTTCCAAGGTCCACGAGGTAGGTGACCTCTCCCTTTTGCTCAATGATGGTGTGGGGCCCAGACCATTTGTCTTTGAGGGCTGCTGGGGCCACTGGCTCCAGTACCCACACCTTCTGTCCAGGCTGGTACACAGTCAGAACAGCCTTCTGGTCATGCCAAGCTTTTTGGAGTTCTTGGCTGGCCTCTAGGTTTTTAGTTGCCTTCTCCATGTATTCAGCCATCCTGGAGCGGAGACCAAGTACATAGTCCACTATGTCGGTTGCAGGCTTTTTGAGAGGTCTCTCCCATCCTTCCTTCACCAAACACAGGGGTCCTCTTACAGGATGCCCATACAGAAGTTCAAAAGGGCTGTAGCCAACCCCCTTCTGTGGGACCTCTCTGTAAGCAAACAAGAGGCAGGGTATCAGGACATCCCATCTACGCCTGAGCTTTTCAGGTAGTCCATGAATCATCCCTTTGAGGGTCCTGTTGAATCTCTCAACAAGCCCATTGCACTGTGGATGATAGGGTGTGGTGAACTTGTAGTTGACACCACATTCCTTCCACATTGCAGTCAGATATCCTGACATGAAGTTTGCACCTCTGTCAGAAACAACCTCCTTAGGGAAGCCCACTCTGGAGAACACTCCAACTAGGGCCCTTGCCACTACAGGTGCTGCAGTGGTCCTAAGTGGAATAGCTTCAGGATACCTGGTGGCATGGTCCACCACCACCAGTATAAACTTGTGCCCTGATGCTGTCTGGGGTTTCATTGGACCAACAATGTCAATCCCCACTCTTTCAAAGGGAACCCCCACCACAGGTAGTGGTATGAGGGGGGCCTTTGTTGTGCCACCTGACTTACCACTGGCTTGGCAAGTGACACAGGAGCGACAAAACTCCTTGGTATTCTCACTCATGTGAGGCCAGTGAAAGTGTGAGACAAGCCTGTCCCAAGTCTTTGTCTGGCCTAAGTGACCTGCAAGGGGAATCTCATGGGCCAAGGTGAGAAGGAAACCTCTCAGAGACAAGGGGATGACCAGCCTCCTGGTTGCACCAGGCTTGGGGTCTCTTGACTCAGAGTACAGGAGTCCATCTTCCCAGTATACCCTATGGGCACCTGTGGCATTCCCTGCAGCCTCAGCAGCAGCCTGCTGTCTGAGGGGTTCAAGGGAAGGGCAGTCTAACTGTGCCTTCCCCAGGTCTTCTCTGGAGGGTCCCCCTGAGCCCAGAAACTCAACTTGATCAAGTTCAAGCTCTTTAGGCTCAGTTTCCCTCAGCTCTCTCAGATCAGCCTCCTCAGAGACTTGATCCTCAACCTGGGGCAAGGGGGAAGGCAAAGCCTTAACCCTACTGCTCTTCTTCTTGGAAGGTGTCTGGTCCATTCTTCCAGGATCCAGCACCTGTTCAGTGGGGCATCTTCTGGCCTGTGACCTAGTCACAGCAAGCACATGTGCTGGCAAGCCTAACATTTCCATGTGAGTCCTCTGCTCCACTTCTGACCATAGTGATGACTCCAAATCATTGCCCAACAAACAATCCACTGGGAGGTCTGAACTAACCACAACTTTCTTTTGGCCACTTACCCCTCCCCAGGAGAAAGCAACAATCGCCATACTATGACTGGTAGTGACGTTGCTGGCATTGGTCACCAGGAAATCTGTACCTGGCATGATCTGTCCAGGGTCCACAAAGTTAGGTGTCACCATGGTGACACTGGCACAAGTGTCCCTATAGGCCTGAGCCATTTTGCCATTTATTAAAGGTGTCTGCCTGTATTTGCCCAAAGTATTGGGACTTACATCAGGGGACATATCCATATCCCCTGTACAGACAAGGACAGCCTGAGTGAGTGTGCCAACTAAGTTGTCAGACTCCTCAGTTCCCAAGGTTAACCCAACTAATCCCTTGGGAGGTGCACTACCACTACTGACTGTACTAGGGGGTGCAGTTGCCTTAGGGGCTGTAGTGGTAGAGGTTTGCCCTCCTCTTTTGGTGCACTCACTAAACCAGTGAGACTTACTTTTACAGTACTGGCACCACCTTTTTGACTGGCCTTCTTGAGTCTTCTTTTTCTGCTGTGAAGCCTGACCCCCACCCTCTTTGGTTTGTTGGGGACCTGTTGAAGACTTCTGGTCATTTTGTTCACTCTTAGTATTACCCTTCTGGTCTGCTTTCTTCTGACCACCCTGGTTCTGGTTCTGGTTCTGCTTGATCCTTGTTCTGACCCATTTGTCTGCCTTCTTTCCCAATTCTTGGGGAGAGGTCAGATCTGAATCAACAAGGTGCTGGTGCAACAACTGGTTCTGACAGTTATTTAAAATTTGTTCTCTCATCATCAGATTATACAATCCTGTGTAATCAGTAACCTTGCTACCCAGCAACCAGCCCTCCAAAGCCTTAGTGGCACTATCCACAAAGTCAGACCAGTCCTGAGACTGAGTTTTCTGGGTGTCTCTGAACAGCAACCTGTACTGCTCAGTGGTTAAACCAAACCCATCGACCAGTGTATTCTTCAGGACCTGGTAATTGTTAGCATCCTCCACTCTTGTAGTGAGGAGCTTATCTCTACCTTTGCCATCAAAGGAGAGCCACAGTATAGCTGCCCACTGACTCTGGGGAATGCCCTGCACAGTGCAGGCCCTCTCCAAAGCAGCCATCCATTTCTGGATGTCATCCCCTTGTTTAAAGGGGGGCACTATCTTTGTCAGGTGTTTAGTATCTAAACCCTTCTCTCTATCTCTTGGGAGATTGCTGCCACCAGTGGGAACTAACCCACTCATCTGCTGCTCTCTAGCAAAGGCAATCTTTTCTTTGGCCAGGGCAAGTTCTTCCCTTTCAATCCTCAGAGCAGCCTGTCTCATTCTGGCTTCATGCTCTATTCTCTGAGGGGAAGTCAATCTCCTCTGGGGAGAGTTCCTTCTCCTCTGAGAAGAGGCATTAGAGTGCAGAGATCTGTTGGAGTCCCTAGAAAGAGATCTATCTCTCCTAACTCCAAGGTTAGGCCTACTTAGGGTCAGTACTGGGGGTCCCCCAGATCCTAGCCCAAGTAAGTCTATGTTGGCCCTAGTTAGCCTTCTGACTACCTCAAGACCTTTGTCTGCCTCATCCCCAGAGAGTTCCTCAGGATCCTCCTCCTCAACTGCATTTACAGTGTTGTGGAGGTCTGGATCCCCAGTGGTACCCTCTAAGGCTGGCATATTCCCATCTAGCTGAGAAATCTTTCTCGCATCATATGTCTCTAAGAGACCTATCAGAAAGGGAATGGTGGGGTTAGACCCCTGTTTCAGTTTCCTGGAGGTACACACTTGTCTCATCTCCTGGAAACTGAGACCTGCATATCAGAGACTGCTAGATCTTTGTCTATTTTATGCTAAGGATTATTTAACATATCATCGGTTAGAACTTTTAACGTTATGGATGTTAGAGGATTTTCACATTGTCATTACGATTGTTACTCCTCTGGCTTTTTGATGGAAATGATTTTTGCACCTGTATATATGATGCGTCAATTTTATTAATTGTTTAATTTTTGTAGGTGTTAAGTTTTTTAAACGCTTATATTGTATATGTGCTTTGTCTAAATTGACTTTGTAAATTTAATCGTTTTTTATTATATGTTTGTATGTCTTGCTTTTATGAGTAAAACTCGAATAAAGCACTTTGAACTTGAACTGCATATCTTGAAGTGACCTGTGGAGGGTCAACTGCCACAAGGGGAGTCTCAGTAGACTCTCCATGGGTAGACATGCTTTTCTAGTGAGGTGTAAGTGGTGCACTTACCTACACTATATGTTTACCTACTGATCCCTTGCTAGAGTTGTAGTTTAGGGTGTGCTAGGCCCTAGGAGCTACAACAGCTGGTTCAGTAGAACTCAGAGTATTCTAAGCTAAGTTATATGTACCTTTAGTACTTATGTGATCTTTCACAAGATATTCTTAGGATATGTGTGGTACAACAACAGCAAGCTCAAATCCCAACCGCTGCTCACCAATGTTAGAAGTTGGCCTGATATGCAGTGCTCACTATTCTAGTGATCACTATGTATCAGTCCAAACAACCCTTATTGATGATTGGTTGTAAGTCAACCTTATAGACCAGCTATCCTAGTAGCATGGATACGAGCAGTCTAAGGCTAAGACTCTAGAGGGCGTGTTAAGCCAGCTGTTTTACCATCACATTACCCCTTGAACACCAAGTGAAAGGACACCACACAAGTTGTTATGAAAATAAACAGATATTTATTTATAACAAGACTACCCTGAACTCTTTATGAGTCAGGGAGCTAAGCACACAACAAAACTCTTACGAAAATACTTTAAGTCGCACAATTTACACAAATGCCCGAGGGGCACGAAAAACCATATATTACAAAAGTGGAATGCGAATTACTAGCAGGTAAGTAACTATTCTCATAGACTTTAGAAACGCTAGGCCTACAATACTAAACCCTTAGATTAGGAGCAGGAGGCCTGTGGACGTCGTGTGCAGAGTGGGAACTCTCACGCGTAAGGCGGGAAAAAGTCTATGGAAGCTAGTAAAGACAAAGTTACTGTTCTCGGGCGAACCCGACTAGGTGGGTCGAAAACGGGAGTGGATCCGAACACTTAGGGTGTTGGACTATGCTGGAGCACCGGAGTACTCAGGTTACCTAGCCCAGGGGCTGCGGCTGCATAGGGTTGAAGTTGCGTCGGAAACCCTCGTTGAAGATCCAGGAGCCTGAAGAAAGAAGTTGCTGGCAGGCGACCAGTGAAGAAGTTCGTGGTGATCCAAGCCTGGATCAGGGAAGAAGAAACCTGTAAGCAGAGGGGACCAAGTTCTGAATCACTAGCCAGTGATTTGAGTGGGCACCAGGATGGCACCGGACGAAGTCACCTCAGCCAAGTGAGTGGGCGCTGCTGGGCTCTGCAGTCTCTCGGACCAGGAGGCGTTGTCGGCGACCAGGATGGAGGTGCGAGCTGTCCCACGAAGGTACTTGCTGTCGACGTCGCTGGACCCAGGATTGGGCAACAAGTCTTGGCAAATGGAAGGCCCACGCGGTGGACCTAAAATGGCGTCTTGAGTGGACCAGGAGGGTCCAGGGTGCTCCTCTTTTGGAGGGGAGCAAGGGCTAGTCTGGAGCAACCAGACCAGCAGTGTTTGTCGTCGTGGAGCGTCGTGAGAGGGCCACTAGCCAACGGGCAAGCGACCTGGACAACGCGGTTGGCAGCAAAGAGCAGAAGGGCTCCACGCAGATCTCGTGGATGCAGGGGGGCTGAACTTCGGTGCTGGAGCTGCTCAGGGTCGGGGCTTCTCTTACCCCAAAGCACTCAGTCGAGGGTCACTCGGTGGTCGTGCTGGACAAGCGTCGTGCAGTTCTGAAGATGGCCGGTCCCTCGAGGTCTCGTCACACCCACGGATCACAGCTGGGCTGATGATGTAGGTTGAGGTCAGAGGTGCCAGGGAAGCCGGTTCTCGTCGTGCTGGAGCAGTCTTGATCCGAAGGAGAGACTGGCAACAAACCGCGATGCTTGGTTGGTGCCTGCTGCTGCAGGGTGACTACTCCTTAGTCACAAGGGAGAAATCTTGAGAAGAAGTCGAGAGTTCCTTTCGTGGAAAGTAGTTTCAGGATTCAAAGATGATCTGATTTGGAAGGGGGCCAGTTCCTACCTTTATCCTGCAAAAAGGGGCTGGCACGCAACTAAGTCCTGCCCTATGGGTGGGACTAGGAGGGGGGTGGTTACACCCCTCTCCTTTGGCGGGCTTTCCCCAGATCAGGGGCTGGAGTGCCCCTGGAACTGGTTCCAGCCGGCCTATGCACAGTGAGCACCGGGGTGCCACTTGCAGTCACCTTCCTCTAAAGCCCTGCCTACCTAGGATACACAAAATCCTGTCTGGGACGGTGCTGGCACCGCCCCTGGCAGGAAACCCTTTGTCCTTGCCTCCTGGGCTGGGAGGACTCCCAGCAGCAGGAGGGCAGACTTGTGTCTCGGTGGCAGCATCCATTTTGTGGAGCCAAGGTTCTGTCTGACTTTAACCGGGGTTACAGGTTACATACATGTCGTGTCCCTCTAGAAGGGTGGAATGCTAACCCCGTCGCCAGAATTGGCGAGGGGTTAGTATTCCAATTCGTATGACACATTACTCGACATGTTTTGATAAAGCGATACCAGAGTTGGCACATAACCGCGAGGATTATAATGCACTTAAGAGTATATGGTATGCGATATCATGGAAACGGCTAAGGGATGGATCCCGAAAGCCGCAGACAGGCTCAGCTCATGCCAGAGCACTATCTCACACGATTCCAAGCACTCTGCCTTCAGGATTGTTAAGGCCTGCCATAGGAGTGACTGATAGGAGATCTGTGTGCCCATGTAGGTTTAGATATAGGAATACTATATCTAAAGCAAAGGGTGATTACACCACTTTGCCCCAGCTGTCAAGCAGCCAGTTGTGTCTGATTTAGTTAGTCAGCCCAGGGGTGGCATAATACATGCTGCAGCCCCTGGGAGACTTCTGGGTGCACCTCAGCCCTGGGTACAGGGACTTGAGAGGGCCCAGTGCCAATTCAGTACCTGGGTACAATTTGGAGTAGAGAGAACAGCTAGGCTGTGGGTCTGATTAGCAGGCCCACAGCCAGGGAAAGTCGTAAACCAGTGAAGCAAAAAGCAAAAATCTGGGTGATCATAGGATTGCAGACCCTACTCTCCTACATGACCCCCCCCCCCAAACTTTGGGACAATAAACTAAACTTGACCAGGTGAGTCTTCTTGCTCTAAGTGGAAATACCTGGAGAGCCCATCAGCATTGCCATGATCAGTACCAGGTCTGTGCTCCACTGTAAAATCCATCCCCTGTAGGGAAATGGACCACCTAAGTAGTTTGGGGTTTTCACCCTTCATCTGACTTAGCCATAAGAGGGGCTTGTGGTCGGTCTGAACTGTGAAGTGAGTGCCAAACAAGTAGGACCTCAGCTTCTTCAGGGCCCAAACCACAGCAAAGGCCTCCCTCTCAATAGCTGACCAATTTTTCTCTCTGGGGGTCAGCCTTCTGCTAATGAAAGCAATTGGCTGGTCGTTGCCATCAAAATTCAGCTGAGATAGAACAGCTCCCACACCCAACTCAGAAGCATCTGTTTGGACAATGAATGGTTTGGAGAAGTCTGGACTCTTTAGGATAGGTGCTGTGCACATGGCCTGCTTTAGGTCATCGAATGCTTTCTGACAGCTTGCTGTCCACTGAACTTTCTTTGGCATCTTTTTACTTGTCAGGTCATTAAGGGGGGTCACTATGGACCCATAATTTCTGACAAATTTCCTATAGTACCCAGTCAGGCCCAAGAAAGCTCGAACCTGAGTCTGGGTGATTGGAGGAGCCCAGTCCTTGATGGCCTGTATCTTACTCTCCAATGGCTGAACCTGGCCTCCACCTACAAGGTGGCCCAGGTATACAACCTGTGTCTGCCCTATCTGGCACTTAGTGGCCTTGATAGTGAGGCCTGCCTTTTGCAGGGCCTCTAACACTTTCCTCAGGTGGACCGGGTGATCCTCCCAGGTGGAGCTAAAGACAGCAATATCATCCAGATATGCTGCACAGAAGTCATCCATCCCAGTGAGAACTTGATTCACCAGCCTTTGGAAGGTGGCAGGTGCATTTTTCAAACCAAAGGGCATTACCACAAACTGATAATGCCCACCAGGGGTAGAAAATGCTGTCTTGGGCCTGGCTTCCTCAGCTAATCTGATTTGCCAATACCCAGCTGTCAGGTCAAATGTGCTTAAGTAGTTGGCAGAAGCCAATCTATCTATAAGTTCATCTGCCCTTGGTATTGGGTGGGCATCAGTCTTAGTGACTGCATTGAGGCCTCTGTAGTCTACGCAAAACCTCATCTCTCTCTTACCACCCTGGGTGTGAGGCTTTGGCACTAGAACTACTGGGCTAGCCCAAGGGCTATCTGAGGGCTCAATGACTCCCAGCTCCAACATTTTCTGCACTTCTGTTTTGATGCAGTCTCTGACATGATCAGGCTGTCTGTAGATTTTACTCATGACAGGCAGACTGTCTCCAGTGTCCACTTCATGGGTACACCATTCAGTTTGACTGGGTGTCAGAGAGAACATATGTCTGAAGGATTGCAGAACTTGTCTGCAATCCTGTTGCTGATGTTCAGAGAGGCTTCCACAAAAGACAACACCATCTACTGATCCATCATCAGGATTCTGAGTGAGCAGGTCTGGGAGAGGGTCACTCTCTTCCTCCTGTCCCTCATCTGTGGCCCTGAGCAAGCTCATTTCCTTCCTGTCGACATATGCCTTGAGCCTGTTCACATGGAGCACCCTGAGGGGGCTCCTGGGGGTTCCAAGGTCCACGAGGTAGGTGACCTCTCCCTTTTGCTCAATGATGGTGTGGGGCCCAGACCATTTGTCTTTGAGGGCTGCTGGGGCCACTGGCTCCAGTACCCACACCTTCTGTCCAGGCTGGTACACAGTCAGAACAGCCTTCTGGTCATGCCAAGCTTTTTGGAGTTCTTGGCTGGCCTCTAGGTTTTTAGTTGCCTTCTCCATGTATTCAGCCATCCTGGAGCGGAGACCAAGTACATAGTCCACTATGTCGGTTGCAGGCTTTTTGAGAGGTCTCTCCCATCCTTCCTTCACCAAACACAGGGGTCCTCTTACAGGATGCCCATACAGAAGTTCAAAAGGGCTGTAGCCAACCCCCTTCTGTGGGACCTCTCTGTAAGCAAACAAGAGGCAGGGTATCAGGACATCCCATCTACGCCTGAGCTTTTCAGGTAGTCCATGAATCATCCCTTTGAGGGTCCTGTTGAATCTCTCAACAAGCCCATTGCACTGTGGATGATAGGGTGTGGTGAACTTGTAGTTGACACCACATTCCTTCCACATTGCAGTCAGATATCCTGACATGAAGTTTGCACCTCTGTCAGAAACAACCTCCTTAGGGAAGCCCACTCTGGAGAACACTCCAACTAGGGCCCTTGCCACTACAGGTGCTGCAGTGGTCCTAAGTGGAATAGCTTCAGGATACCTGGTGGCATGGTCCACCACCACCAGTATAAACTTGTGCCCTGATGCTGTCTGGGGTTTCATTGGACCAACAATGTCAATCCCCACTCTTTCAAAGGGAACCCCCACCACAGGTAGTGGTATGAGGGGGGCCTTTGTTGTGCCACCTGACTTACCACTGGCTTGGCAAGTGACACAGGAGCGACAAAACTCCTTGGTATTCTCACTCATGTGAGGCCAGTGAAAGTGTGAGACAAGCCTGTCCCAAGTCTTTGTCTGGCCTAAGTGACCTGCAAGGGGAATCTCATGGGCCAAGGTGAGAAGGAAACCTCTCAGAGACAAGGGGATGACCAGCCTCCTGGTTGCACCAGGCTTGGGGTCTCTTGACTCAGAGTACAGGAGTCCATCTTCCCAGTATACCCTATGGGCACCTGTGGCATTCCCTGCAGCCTCAGCAGCAGCCTGCTGTCTGAGGGGTTCAAGGGAAGGGCAGTCTAACTGTGCCTTCCCCAGGTCTTCTCTGGAGGGTCCCCCTGAGCCCAGAAACTCAACTTGATCAAGTTCAAGCTCTTTAGGCTCAGTTTCCCTCAGCTCTCTCAGATCAGCCTCCTCAGAGACTTGATCCTCAACCTGGGGCAAGGGGGAAGGCAAAGCCTTAACCCTACTGCTCTTCTTCTTGGAAGGTGTCTGGTCCATTCTTCCAGGATCCAGCACCTGTTCAGTGGGGCATCTTCTGGCCTGTGACCTAGTCACAGCAAGCACATGTGCTGGCAAGCCTAACATTTCCATGTGAGTCCTCTGCTCCACTTCTGACCATAGTGATGACTCCAAATCATTGCCCAACAAACAATCCACTGGGAGGTCTGAACTAACCACAACTTTCTTTTGGCCACTTACCCCTCCCCAGGAGAAAGCAACAATCGCCATACTATGACTGGTAGTGACGTTGCTGGCATTGGTCACCAGGAAATCTGTACCTGGCATGATCTGTCCAGGGTCCACAAAGTTAGGTGTCACCATGGTGACACTGGCACAAGTGTCCCTATAGGCCTGAGCCATTTTGCCATTTATTAAAGGTGTCTGCCTGTATTTGCCCAAAGTATTGGGACTTACATCAGGGGACATATCCATATCCCCTGTACAGACAAGGACAGCCTGAGTGAGTGTGCCAACTAAGTTGTCAGACTCCTCAGTTCCCAAGGTTAACCCAACTAATCCCTTGGGAGGTGCACTACCACTACTGACTGTACTAGGGGGTGCAGTTGCCTTAGGGGCTGTAGTGGTAGAGGTTTGCCCTCCTCTTTTGGTGCACTCACTAAACCAGTGAGACTTACTTTTACAGTACTGGCACCACCTTTTTGACTGGCCTTCTTGAGTCTTCTTTTTCTGCTGTGAAGCCTGACCCCCACCCTCTTTGGTTTGTTGGGGACCTGTTGAAGACTTCTGGTCATTTTGTTCACTCTTAGTATTACCCTTCTGGTCTGCTTTCTTCTGACCACCCTGGTTCTGGTTCTGGTTCTGCTTGATCCTTGTTCTGACCCATTTGTCTGCCTTCTTTCCCAATTCTTGGGGAGAGGTCAGATCTGAATCAACAAGGTGCTGGTGCAACAACTGGTTCTGACAGTTATTTAAAATTTGTTCTCTCATCATCAGATTATACAATCCTGTGTAATCAGTAACCTTGCTACCCAGCAACCAGCCCTCCAAAGCCTTAGTGGCACTATCCACAAAGTCAGACCAGTCCTGAGACTGAGTTTTCTGGGTGTCTCTGAACAGCAACCTGTACTGCTCAGTGGTTAAACCAAACCCATCGACCAGTGTATTCTTCAGGACCTGGTAATTGTTAGCATCCTCCACTCTTGTAGTGAGGAGCTTATCTCTACCTTTGCCATCAAAGGAGAGCCACAGTATAGCTGCCCACTGACTCTGGGGAATGCCCTGCACAGTGCAGGCCCTCTCCAAAGCAGCCATCCATTTCTGGATGTCATCCCCTTGTTTAAAGGGGGGCACTATCTTTGTCAGGTGTTTAGTATCTAAACCCTTCTCTCTATCTCTTGGGAGATTGCTGCCACCAGTGGGAACTAACCCACTCATCTGCTGCTCTCTAGCAAAGGCAATCTTTTCTTTGGCCAGGGCAAGTTCTTCCCTTTCAATCCTCAGAGCAGCCTGTCTCATTCTGGCTTCATGCTCTATTCTCTGAGGGGAAGTCAATCTCCTCTGGGGAGAGTTCCTTCTCCTCTGAGAAGAGGCATTAGAGTGCAGAGATCTGTTGGAGTCCCTAGAAAGAGATCTATCTCTCCTAACTCCAAGGTTAGGCCTACTTAGGGTCAGTACTGGGGGTCCCCCAGATCCTAGCCCAAGTAAGTCTATGTTGGCCCTAGTTAGCCTTCTGACTACCTCAAGACCTTTGTCTGCCTCATCCCCAGAGAGTTCCTCAGGATCCTCCTCCTCAACTGCATTTACAGTGTTGTGGAGGTCTGGATCCCCAGTGGTACCCTCTAAGGCTGGCATATTCCCATCTAGCTGAGAAATCTTTCTCGCATCATATGTCTCTAAGAGACCTATCAGAAAGGGAATGGTGGGGTTAGACCCCTGTTTCAGTTTCCTGGAGGTACACACTTGTCTCATCTCCTGGAAACTGAGACCTGCATATCAGAGACTGCTAGATCTTTGTCTATTTTATGCTAAGGATTATTTAACATATCATCGGTTAGAACTTTTAACGTTATGGATGTTAGAGGATTTTCACATTGTCATTACGATTGTTACTCCTCTGGCTTTTTGATGGAAATGATTTTTGCACCTGTATATATGATGCGTCAATTTTATTAATTGTTTAATTTTTGTAGGTGTTAAGTTTTTTAAACGCTTATATTGTATATGTGCTTTGTCTAAATTGACTTTGTAAATTTAATCGTTTTTTATTATATGTTTGTATGTCTTGCTTTTATGAGTAAAACTCGAATAAAGCACTTTGAACTTGAACTGCATATCTTGAAGTGACCTGTGGAGGGTCAACTGCCACAAGGGGAGTCTCAGTAGACTCTCCATGGGTAGACATGCTTTTCTAGTGAGGTGTAAGTGGTGCACTTACCTACACTATATGTTTACCTACTGATCCCTTGCTAGAGTTGTAGTTTAGGGTGTGCTAGGCCCTAGGAGCTACAACAGCTGGTTCAGTAGAACTCAGAGTATTCTAAGCTAAGTTATATGTACCTTTAGTACTTATGTGATCTTTCACAAGATATTCTTAGGATATGTGTGGTACAACAACAGCAAGCTCAAATCCCAACCGCTGCTCACCAATGTTAGAAGTTGGCCTGATATGCAGTGCTCACTATTCTAGTGATCACTATGTATCAGTCCAAACAACCCTTATTGATGATTGGTTGTAAGTCAACCTTATAGACCAGCTATCCTAGTAGCATGGATACGAGCAGTCTAAGGCTAAGACTCTAGAGGGCGTGTTAAGCCAGCTGTTTTACCATCACATTACCCCTTGAACACCAAGTGAAAGGACACCACACAAGTTGTTATGAAAATAAACAGATATTTATTTATAACAAGACTACCCTGAACTCTTTATGAGTCAGGGAGCTAAGCACACAACAAAACTCTTACGAAAATACTTTAAGTCGCACAATTTACACAAATGCCCGAGGGGCACGAAAAACCATATATTACAAAAGTGGAATGCGAATTACTAGCAGGTAAGTAACTATTCTCATAGACTTTAGAAACGCTAGGCCTACAATACTAAACCCTTAGATTAGGAGCAGGAGGCCTGTGGACGTCGTGTGCAGAGTGGGAACTCTCACGCGTAAGGCGGGAAAAAGTCTATGGAAGCTAGTAAAGACAAAGTTACTGTTCTCGGGCGAACCCGACTAGGTGGGTCGAAAACGGGAGTGGATCCGAACACTTAGGGTGTTGGACTATGCTGGAGCACCGGAGTACTCAGGTTACCTAGCCCAGGGGCTGCGGCTGCATAGGGTTGAAGTTGCGTCGGAAACCCTCGTTGAAGATCCAGGAGCCTGAAGAAAGAAGTTGCTGGCAGGCGACCAGTGAAGAAGTTCGTGGTGATCCAAGCCTGGATCAGGGAAGAAGAAACCTGTAAGCAGAGGGGACCAAGTTCTGAATCACTAGCCAGTGATTTGAGTGGGCACCAGGATGGCACCGGACGAAGTCACCTCAGCCAAGTGAGTGGGCGCTGCTGGGCTCTGCAGTCTCTCGGACCAGGAGGCGTTGTCGGCGACCAGGATGGAGGTGCGAGCTGTCCCACGAAGGTACTTGCTGTCGACGTCGCTGGACCCAGGATTGGGCAACAAGTCTTGGCAAATGGAAGGCCCACGCGGTGGACCTAAAATGGCGTCTTGAGTGGACCAGGAGGGTCCAGGGTGCTCCTCTTTTGGAGGGGAGCAAGGGCTAGTCTGGAGCAACCAGACCAGCAGTGTTTGTCGTCGTGGAGCGTCGTGAGAGGGCCACTAGCCAACGGGCAAGCGACCTGGACAACGCGGTTGGCAGCAAAGAGCAGAAGGGCTCCACGCAGATCTCGTGGATGCAGGGGGGCTGAACTTCGGTGCTGGAGCTGCTCAGGGTCGGGGCTTCTCTTACCCCAAAGCACTCAGTCGAGGGTCACTCGGTGGTCGTGCTGGACAAGCGTCGTGCAGTTCTGAAGATGGCCGGTCCCTCGAGGTCTCGTCGCACCCACGGATCACAGCTGGGCTGATGATGTAGGTTGAGGTCAGAGGTGCCAGGGAAGCCGGTTCTCGTCGTGCTGGAGCAGTCTTGATCCGAAGGAGAGACTGGCAACAAACCGCGATGCTTGGTTGGTGCCTGCTGCTGCAGGGTGACTACTCCTTAGTCACAAGGGAGAAATCTTGAGAAGAAGTCGAGAGTTCCTTTCGTGGAAAGTAGTTTCAGGATTCAAAGATGATCTGATTTGGAAGGGGGCCAGTTCCTACCTTTATCCTGCAAAAAGGGGCTGGCACGCGACTAAGTCCTGCCCTATGGGTGGGACTAGGAGGGGGGTGGTTACACCCCTCTCCTTTGGCGAGCTTTCCCCAGATCAGGGGCTGGAGTGCCCCTGGAACTGGTTCCAGCCGGCCTATGCACAGTGAGCACCGGGGTGCCACTTGCAGTCACCTTCCTCTAAAGCCCTGCCTACCTAGGATACACAAAATCCTGTCTGGGACGGTGCTGGCACCGCCCCTGGCAGGAAACCCTTTGTCCTTGCCTCCTGGGCTGGGAGGACTCCCAGCAGCAGGAGGGCAGACTTGTGTCTCGGTGGCAGCATCCATTTTGTGGAGCTAAGGCTCTGTCTGACTTTAACCGGGGTTACAGGTTACATACATGTCGTGTCCCTCTAGAAGGGTGGAATGCTAACCCCGTCGCCAGAATTGGCGAGGGGTTAGTATTCCAATTCGTATGACACCTTACTCGACATGTTTTGATAAAGCGATACCAGAGTTGGCACATAACCGCGAGGATTATAATGCAATTAAGAGTATATGGTATGCGATATCATGGAAACGGCTAAGGGATGGATCCCGAAAGCCGCAGACAGGCTCAGCTCATGCCAGAGCACTATCTCACACGATTCCAAGCACTCTGCCTTCAGGATTGTTAAGGCCTGCCATAGGAGTGACTGATAGGAGATCTGTGTGCCCATGTAGGTTTAGATATAGGAATACTATATCTAAAGCAAAGGGTGATTACACCACTTTGCCCCAGCTGTCAAGCAGCCAGTTGTGTCTGATTTAGTTAGTCAGCCCAGGGGTGGCATAATACATGCTGCAGCCCCTGGGAGACTTCTGGGTGCACCTCAGCCCTGGGTACAGGGACTTGAGAGGGCCCAGTGCCAATTCAGTACCTGGGTACAATTTGGAGTAGAGAGAACAGCTAGGCTGTGGGTCTGATTAGCAGGCCCACAGCCAGGGAAAGTCGTAAACCAGTGAAGCAAAAAGCAAAAATCTGGGTGATCATAGGATTGCAGACCCTACTCTCCTACACCTTGTGCCCGATTTTTCAAAGGATGATGCATCTGTGGCTCTATTTGGGAATTGTTGGCTGTTGGGTGAAGGCCCAAAAAAGTAGGGGGTTTTGCTGGTATTTGGACCAGCCCTGATGAAACAAGGGACTACCTTCTTGTGCAGATTTACTTTTAGTACAGGAAACCGATTGGCCACCTACATTTAAAGCTGGTAAGGGAACCTCTGGTTTGTTGGAAGGGGTACTAGAAACTGTTTTTTTAATTACAACCGCTAGATCTAATATCATCCTTTTTAATTCCACGATTTCTAAACGGAGAGAACCTACCACCTGTACCACATCTCTAAGGGTCATAGGAGCAATATCACATGGTTCTAAGGAAATCTCAATGACCTCAGGGGCGGTACATGGGGCTCCAGAGTAAAGATGTTCTGCAGCCCCGCTTGGTGTATCTGTAAGCTCAGCAAGGGCGGCGAAGCGGTTTGAACACACAACCACTGAAGGCTCCAGGTGACTCACTTCCACCCCCTGGAAAATATCAACTGGACTCCTCACCCTTATGCCCCTTTCACCCGGCTGAACAGGGTCTGCAGAAGACACAGAACCCGAGGCTTGTGAATTAGGAAGTCTCCGGAACATTTGGGGTATAGATGGAGTTTGAACTAGGCCTCTATTCTTGGTTGCAGGAGATTTAACAATAGTTGCCAAGGTAGATTCATCGGGTGAAAGAATTCAGTCACACTCAGCAATAATATTGTCAATTCTATACATGACAGTTATTTTGGGGAATCTTGGTAACTTTTCTCACCTTCTTCCCCTTCTGGGCCCCCACCCCCGAGTCTAAAGCCCCTCCCGTACCATCCAAAGCCTTTCTTTTCCCCATGATTAGACTCCAGGCCAAACAATTTCCCAGCACACTGTACTCGCCCACTGTCTGTAAGATGGGACCGCAGGTCCTCAGAGAAGTCACTTATCGCAGATTTCCCAATGCAAACTGTACCTGCCAGATACAGAGACTGGATCACGGGGGGTGTCCCAGCCCAGCCTCTTCCGGACACTGACGGCCTAAGATGGCCCCGCCCGCGCGCGTCCCGCGTTGCGTGGGGCGGGAGCGCTTTAATGCTGCGAGAGGCGTCGCTGCTGTGGCGTCAACAGGCCTTCGCCGAATAGGGAACTCTGGGGGTTGTAGTTGGGAAAGCCGTTCCCCTCACGGCGGCGTCAAGATGTCCGACTCCAGGTTTTGCGGTCCGCTACCTCCGCGGCGCACCAGCAACCAAGGAAGAGCCGTTCCCCTCACGGCTGGAAAGAAACAATAATGCAGCACAGGTAAGCGCGTCCCCTGATGGGAGCGAATGAAGGACCCCATCTTGGTCTCGAGTTGGAAACTCTGCAATGGATGTCAGACCACTGCGTGATGGAGCTTCTTCGTGCAGGGAACTCAGTGTCAGCGTGAAAACGTCTGTCTATCTAGCGTAGGTTTGGTTCTTTTATACCATAAAGATAGCCTGGGGGTTCCTACCACAATCGATATGTTAGTACGAATATGTAAATGGGCCCAAATCAATACTTGCAACTATGCAAAGTAGTTCTGTCGCCCTAGGATGAAGATGACCAAGACATTTATACAGAGTATGTTGATCTGGTTATGTACGTCATGTGCCGGGGAACCCTCATGCATAATAAATTACGCTAGTTTCAAGGAAACCTATTGACATTAATTCAGCACATAACTGGGTAAAAGGTGAGTGCTGAAGCAGTTATGTAGCGCAAGGTAGGACAAATGTGGGTGAAAGGTTTTTTTGCTGCTTTGGCTAGATTGAGGTACATAACATCCACTCCTCATCTGAAGGTCGATAAGGTCAACTAATGCTAAAAGCATGCTTTCTAAAAATCATAAAAACATTGCCATAAAAACCAGTGCCTAAAAATATCTAAAAACCTGGTAGATGTAAAAAGAATGCTATTAAAAGTTCAAAAGCTCTACAAGTCCGCTTAATAGTCAATATATTGTTAGACCAACTGAGCAAATCTAAAGCCATGACGCTCAGTGAGAGCAGAAAAAATATAACCAAGCGATTTTTCCCATTCCATCTTGGCTATGTTTCGAAAAGGTACACAATTGTTTCCTTCACACTGAGAGCCAAGTATTTACATGTCCTGTGTGGGAGACGCACCATCGTGGTCGCTTGAATTTGTAGACAACGGTCCCGGGAACACCTCTTGTATCAGGTCAATGAAGCTAAAGTGATTTTCTTCAGTTCCCACAGCAGCTGCTGAGGAAACACTCGATACCTCTGAGCCAGTTGTAGAGCAGTTCTCCGTTCCAACAGGAGCGGAAGTATCCCATTGAGGCTCTAAGAATGCGGTCATCAGTCAACGATATGTCCACATATGCCGATTTAATGGAGATTTCTTGGTTGGATATTTGTATTGTAACATGTAAACTGAAAAATAAAGTTAATTAAAAAAATAATGCGGTCATCAGTATGGGAATATGCTGAGGACACTGATACACATGGGCCTTTAAGGGGTCCAGTAGCACATTTATGCCCGTGGAGCAACTAATGAAAGGGTCAGACATATGTCCAACATGCATTGGCATCCACAGAATAGTCAGAGACACAGGCATGATGCAGTCAACCCAGACTGGCCTGAACGACAGGAACCAATGCTCGCTTAGCTTCCGAAGCCAAGGTGTGCCTAGATGAAGTACCATACGTTTACGAAAATGTTGCACCAGCAGTGCTTTTTCCATCTCTTGATGAACTAGGCCGTCCATTGCATAGCAGGAAAATTAAAACCAGGATACCCACTCAAAGTAGTAGGGCCATCAGAAAGCCCTCCAAAAACGCTTCCCAGTAAGGTGTGAATGAATGCTGTAATAACTTTGAAGATTGTTTAAATAGGTGCACGATCTCCCTCATATCAGACATGTTAAAGATGCGATGAACCATTTACCAGAAATGGAGCGGGAAGTTAGTATTGACTAGTGCCTGTATCTCAGCTGTAGACCTAGCAACCTGGAGATCAAAAGTCTTTTGGCATGAGGTTGAGGCCACATCTTTTTGAACAAGCATGGCTTTCAGTCTGCTCAGAGAATCAAACTGTATAAAAGAAACATTCAATAAAGGCCATAGCATTGCCTCCCTAACTGTGTGGATCGTTGGAAACAATACTTGCATACAAGTAACCCTGGAACTTACTGTGACCAGAGATGAGATGCACAGTACCTTTCCACAACAGCTTTGATCATTCAACATCAAACGGCTCCCATTTGAGACCAACTCGAATACCGGATGAGTAACGGCAGCTGGAGAACCCATCAGGTGACAGGACAAGTTAGCAACCCCCTTTTGTACCGCTTTGGCCTCCATAAGTGTGGCAGGGTATGCTCAGACGTGAGTCCCTTGCTCACTTTGCCACTGGATTCAAGCAAGCCGGGCTGAAGACGGCTGTAATGCCAGAAACCGGTCCTCGGAAGCTTGTTTCCGGTCCAGGGAAGGCATGGCTTGGCAGTTCGGGCTGGACTGTTCCCATGAGGCACAGGGTCAGACTGATTTGCATATAGCCATGTCTGAACTGGGGTGGCAGAGTGGGCTAAAGAACGGTGATGGATCAAACCCAGATCTTTTGAAAGGGTGTGAGTGTTTGATTGGTTCAGATGCTCCGTCCATCACCACCCCCTTTTGTACCAAGTTAGCAACCTAAGCATTACAGGCTCTAGGAAGCAAAATGTCTTTGTAAACCAGAAACCCACTAAGGCACTTTCAAAGTCTGATCCTCTGAGAAAAAGTTCAGTGTTCCCATTGCTGCATCTAAATCTGTATGGTAATTCCCAGTACTCGTGTATGTATCCTTCTCCTAGCGCTTCATACCGGCCTACCTGATGGGATTTGAGGCAGTATTGAAATTGAAAAGTCGTGACTGGCAGGGTAATGTAGCCATGGATTAACAATTTTGTGGAAGGTGACTCAGCCATGGTGAAAGGTAATTTTTCCAATTTGTAAATGTTCAACATGGTACAGTTTGTATCTCTGCATGCCATAACCATCCATCTCTTCGTTGGATTGTATTCAGAGAACAGTCGTACTATTGATATTACGCAGGGGCACGTGGCCAGAACACAATTATTGTAGAGTACAGCTTAATAATAGAATGGATCGCAATTGCAATTGTCCATGTTGTAGAATAGACAAATCCTGTTCCATTATATCTATTGCAGAAGCGACAATTTTGCCCAGCGAATAAATGATGCATGATAGTATGGCCATACCATTATCAACCACAGCCAAAGCCTTTTCTCGGGTAAGCTCATCAATCTCATACAGTCTCTCAGCAGCCTCCCGTTGATAGATTTTTCATAGCTCGTTGTAAATAGCATACAAGAAGTGCTTGCGATGTAGCTTCTGAGGACCTAACAAAAAAATCCCTAAGATCCATGTCATCTGAGAGAAAAGATAAAGTTTCACCTGGGATAGTGTCTAGGTCTTTAGCCACTCTAGGCATAACTTCCCAACACTGTAGGATATCACCACCCAAGTGTTCTGATTGTACTTAGCGCTGAATACGCCTATGGATAGTAAACCCTTCAGTGGTACCCCTGAATCTTGACTGACCCCTATTTTTGTTGATAGGCAAAACCAAAAAGCCCTTCCAATTGGGGTAAGATGAATTGTATGAACCATTGCATAGCATAGCATCTAATATATCCTCACTGTGTTGTGTGTAATGTTGCCGACCCTCAAAGTGTGTAAGCGAGGAAATCAGAAGTGTGTTCAAGTCCTTGATCTTGGCTAGCCCAAGACAGGAAGTCTGTTGCACTGTCATTCAGAAAAATCATTTGATGTGGTATGAGGCATGCGCTAAATAAGGTCTCACTTCCCTGAACTTGCCAATCATTAGTCCCCAAGAAAGATTTAGTGTCTATAATGTCTTTCCAAAAGTCAAAAACATTTACAGACAGCTGAGTAGTAAAGGAAGCAGAGTATATCAGCTCAGTGTTAGTGAGAATACTTTTCTTTGCAGTTGTAGGTGCAAGCTTATAGTAATAAGAGGTTGGGTCTGAAGCGTTAAACCCAGAAAAATAAGCAAACTTCTGTACAAATGTGGTTGAACTACCTTTTGGCAGTGTTGGGCAACGTTTCAATAACTGCATGACTCAGGTAAACACATGGATGCAGTTTAAGTGCCTGAAATTGAACGGTGAAAAAAAACGAAGTCATGCTGCTAGGATCTGATTCATCCCTCTGGTCTCCTAGATGGTGGCCTGCCAATCTGGGCGATTGCCCAACCCCAGCTCCTAAGGTTAAGAACCTAGGCTTCGTCTTTGATGACAAATTGACATTTGACAGTCAGATAAATAAGCTTTCCTCTACTTTCTGGTTTATTTTAAAGATGATCAGGAAAATCCGCCCATTTATCCCCAAGCATTGCCTTTGGACGATGGGTGTGGATACCTGGCGGCAAAGCTTGGGCATTTAAAGTTGAGGTGTGTGCCGAACAGATCTATTTCTGGCTGTCCCAACTGTTGAAAGAAAGGTTGAAGAAATTGCGGAAGAAGTTCCCACTCGTGAATCTGTTGTCTCTGATGACTCAACAGATCCGCAATCTGATTGTGAACTCCTGGTAGATGTTCTGCTAATAGGAAGATTTTTTGAGGAATGGCCCACCTCCATATGCTCTGCGCCAGCTAGAGAGCTGTAAGGTGTGTGTTCCTTCCTGTTTTTGGACGTAGTACATGGCTGTCATATTGTCGGTACAGACTAAGACAGCTTTGCTGGATAGGTAATTTTAAAATGACTTTAGAGCTAGAAAAATAGCTAGCAACTCCAGATGGTTTATGTGGAGTAGCTTTTGCTGCGGTGTCCACCCGCCCTGTACTGTGTGCTGTGCCAAATGAGCTCCCAAGCCAGTGAGGGGTGCGTCCGTGGTTAGCACCACCTGTGGAACTGGCTCTATGAACGACTGTCCTTTGGAAAGGTTTCTGGTGTTCCACCACTGCAGAGAGCGATGGTTTCGGCCGTCCACTACCACTAGATCTGTTAATTGACCATGTGCCTGGTTCCATTGGCTTGCCCAGCACTCTTGCAGAGGGAGCATTTGGAGTCTTGCGTGCGGTACTACGAAGATGCAAGCTGTTAGTGAGTGTTGCGGTTGGAATTTTTGTATAAGAGCTTGCATACTTTGTATTCTTGCTGGATTGTGGGATGCATGTGCTTTGGAGGTATCTATTGTGGCACCCAGATACTGTTGAGACAGGGATGGGTGGAGACGTGACATTGTTTGGTTTATAGTGAACTCGAGTTTGTGTAATAGGTGAATGGTCTGGTGTGTGTGCTGAACGCACTGGTGGCATTACTTGGCTTTTATTAGCCCTTCATTGAGATATGGGAAGACATGGATGTTTTCCCTTCTCAAGTGTACTGCTACTACCGTAAGACACTTTGTGAAAACTCGGGAAGGGAGAACTTTGAATTGGTAATGCTGACCGTCCAGTACAAACCAAAGGTACTTTCTGTGAGCTTAGTGGATGGGAATGTGGAAGTAGGCGTCCTTGAGATCTAGGGTAGCAAGGAAGTCACCTTATTTTAACAGAAGAAAGACCTGCTGTAATGTGACCATTTGGAAGTGGTCGGACTGTATGTAAAGATTTAGGGGTCTCAGGTCTAATATAGGTCTGAGGGAGCCGTCCTTTTTGGGAATAAGGAAATATAGGGAGTAAACTCCTGTGTTTTGATGGTGTACTGGAACTGGTTATATTGCATTTTTCTGCAGTAGAGTAGCAACTTCTTGTTTTAGGAGTGTGAGATGCTCTTATGACATGGGACTCTGTCTGGGTGGTATTGTTGGAGGAGTGGAAGTGAGCTCCAGGCAATAACCTGACTGAACTATTTGTCTCACCCACCTGTTTGTTGTGATGGAGTCCCAGACAGGTAGGAACTGTTGTAATCTCGCCGCGACAGGAGTGGAATGGTCTGGGGGAGAGGAGGGAAGTCACTGTTTGGGAGTGGAGGCAGTACAGATAGACCCGATGTCTTTACCCGTCCAATGCAACATTTGCCATCAATCACTTCCCAAAAGTACCCCTACCACGAATAAAATGCTGTACCTTAACATGGCATCACTGAACTGCAGGTCCTTGCCTAAGCATAGAATTGAAATTAATGACTTGTTGATTAACGAAAATCTGGACACCTTGTTTCTCACAGAAACATGGTTAGATGAAGCTTCCGCTTCGGAGATCTTTGAGGCCATACCGAATAACTACTGCCTTCTGAGAATCGACCGGCAGAGGCAACGGGGGGGAGGACTGGCAATGATATGTAAAAAAGAACTAGAGTGTACATTAAACGAACAAAAAATTGCGGACAGTGAATGTGGTCGATTCACCATAAAATTAGATGCCACCAACACAATCACGGGCTTACTCATATATAGACCCCCTGGAGCAGCGCTATCCTTCTGTAGCCAACTTATTGAACTGGCTACTCAACTTGCCATTAGATATAGAAATGTCATCATACTTGGCGACCTCAATATCCATCTAGAGGATAGCCACTCCAAGGAAGCTCAACTCTTACTGAATGCTTTCAACGCAGTGGATCTTAAACTCCTCTCCACTGTGTCCACTCATCAACAAGGGCATTTATTAGACCCCATATTTACTAATTGGGAAGGCGTAAATATTTCATCACCCATCCCACTAATATGGTCTGACCATTGTATGGTACCATTTAAGATAGTCAGAAAATACATCACCAATTCTCATGCCAAAATGCCTCCCTACAGACGCCGTAATTTTAAAAAATGCACCCCGGAATTGCTGTCACAGGAACTTACCGAACACCTCCCTTTAACAGGAAACTCCCTACAGGAAATATGGGATAATTTTGAATCATGGATAACTAAAGCGTTAGACAAAATTGCTCCATGGACTACCAAACCACCAGCTCGACAAACTAAAAATGCCCCCTGGTTCTCTGAAAAACTTAAAAAGGCAAAAGCTCTATGCAAATCCATAGAACGAAAGTGGAGGAAAAACTACACTCTAGAACTCAAAGAAAATTATAGAAGCGAACTGAAGAAATACCAAAAACTGATAAAACTAGAGAAAAGTCTCTACTACAAAAGTAGAATTGTAGAATCTAAAAACCCTACAAAGGAACTATTCAGCATCTACAGAGAAATCACTACTTCCTCCCGCCTGGATACTAAAGACACCTACTCCACAGTGATATGCGGTCAGATAGCTGATTTCTTTGTGGAGAAGGTAGAAAAAATGCATGCCACCTTTCCTAGCAGTACCAGGACAGATAAAAACAAGGTAGCCAATCCAGATTCCCTCTCCCACAAATCCCTTTTTACCAACTTCAGGACCCCCAACACGCAGGAACTAACGAAGATCATAAATAGTATTTGTTCAGGCTCCCCTATGGACGCCTGCCCTCCGGAACAGTATAAAGCAGTCATGGAAAATTTACTACTGGATCAAATACGCAACATGATTACTCTATCATTCCAAGAAGGTCATGTCCTGAAAAACTGGAAATCTGCCCAGGTAATACCATAAAAAAAAAAAAACAATATCCCAATCACTCAGCTTCAAAACTTAAGGCCAATCTCGCTTCTCCCTTTCTGTGCCAAAGTCATAGAAAAGGTGGCCAATCTTCAACTTATGGAGTTCTTAGAGAAGGAATCGCTCCTCCACCCCCCCCAGTCAGGGTTTAGATCGGGCCACTCAACCGAATCAGCTGTTCTGTATTCTACCGAACAGATTCAGAAGATAGTGGATGAGGGAGAGACAGCAGCGTTGGTCCTATTGGACTTGAGCGCAGCGTTTGATACCGTGCTGCACTCAACGCTGCTGTCTCGGCTCTCAGACATGGGAGTAAAAGGCCCAGCTCCCACCTGGTTCCAGTCCTACCTTACTGACAGAACCTTCCAACTTCACTGCCCACCCTTTAAGTCATCTCCTCGCGGTGTGAGCCATGGGGTTCCACAGGGCTCTAGTTTGAGCCCCACATTATTCAACATCTACATGGAACCCCTGGCACACATTGCGGAGGAATTTGGGGTGGGCATTGTCAGCTACGCTGACGACACCCAGTTGGTGTTCAAAATAACGCCAGACAATAGAGACTCAGCTTCCAACTTCTCTAACTGTATGATATCAATAGCGAAGTGGATGAACACCAATTGTCTCCGTTTAAACGGAGACAAAACTGAGGTATTGATAGTAGGGAAGGATGCCTCTGTCTGGTCCCACGCATGGTGGCCTAGCGAACTAGGAGAATTACCTCTGCCTGTGGAGAAGGTGAAAAATCTCGGAGTCATGCTTGACGCCGACCTCTCAGGCAAAGCCCAGGTTAACAAAGTCACAAGCAAATGCTATGGCACTTTAAAATTACTCCGTAAAGTACTCAACCTTTTGCCGACCGAAGCGAGAAAAACCATTGTCCATGCATTAGTATCCCCTCATTTGGACTATGGCAATGTCATCCTACTCGGTCTCAATCAAAAGGGTCTGCATCAGTTACAATGCATACAGAATTCAGCAGCACGACTGGTGCTCAGTCTCCCTCGGAGATCATCTACTAAATATGCACTTGCCAAGCTTCACTGGCTCCCTATTAAAGAGAGAATCATATTCAAGACTCTCTGCTATGCACACCGTATTGCTCAAAACAAAGGCCCTTGCTATTTGAGAGATCTTATTACCATCCATAGGCCGATCAGAGACCTTAGATCATCAGGCATGATGCTATTCAAAACCCCTCGCATCACAAAAGCTAAGATGGGCGGAAAATCCTTCCGCTATCTGGCCACCAAATTTTGGAACGCTCTGCCTATCCATCTACGGATGGAGCCATCTGAATTGAGTTTCAGAGCTAAACTTAAAACTCACTTATTCCCCAGATACTAACTTAATCTCTTATGGCTCATGCTTTTCCTGAGGGGTTTGCATTTTGCAGTCAGCGCGGGGACACACAGCTTTGTGCAGCCAGGCGCTTAATAAATGCTAATTATTAATTATTATTATTACAGGTGTTGTTACCTCTGCCTCTACCTTTAGTGTTGCTGCCTCTGTATCCTCCTCTGTAATAACCTCAATTGGGCGAAGATTGGGTGGGGGCTTTGTAAGAAGAGGAGGCAGTATCTGTTGGAAAATTTCTGGAGGCACCCCTGTAAGAGGAGCGACGAAAGGACGCTCTGGGAGTCTGAGTTTGAGAAGCTCCGATGGATTTTGCAGTGTCAGTATCTTTTTTCATTTTCTCTAGGGAAGAATCAACTGTAGGACCAAAAAGACGTTGCTGGTCAAAAGGTTGATTAAGAATACTGGTGGCCAGACATGTCTATGTAAAAGTATGCCGGTATTTATTGCCCTTGAGGTTGCATCAGTAGCATCTAAAGCGCAACGGATGGAAGTATTAGTGATGACCTTCCCTTCCTGTATTAAATCAGAAGCCCATGTCTTATATTTGTCTGGCAAATGTTGCAGAAGGGTTTCAAGCCCCATCATACCTTGCCAACAGAGCCTGGGTGTTGGCAATTCTCCAGACGTTAGCTGCCTGAGATGTCATGCCTTTGCCTGAAGCATCTAAAAATTTGGACTCTTTATCAGGGGGTGGAGCATCTCTTGATGTCTGAGAATTAGCTCTTTTCCTGGCATTTGAGACAACTAACAAGTCTAATGGCAGCTGGCCTTTGATATAGGCTGGGTCAGTTGGAGCGGCTTTGTACTGTTTCTCCAACCTGGGATTAATTACCCTGGCCCTAACGGGGTCTTTAAACACCTCAAGTGCATGCTTTACAACCCCATTAAGCATTGGTAAAATGGTTGTGGTTTTATGCGATGGTAATAATGTGTCCATAAGGAAGTCTCCATCTACTGGATCAGTGTGTAGATCAGCCCCATGAAGGGTTGCTGCTCTATGAATGAATTGTGTGAACCCTACAGTGTCATGTGGAGGAGATGGTGCATTATAATCTTCCCAAGGATCATCTGATTGTCCAGGAGTATCTGGGTCATCTAAGGGTTGCTCATCTTCTATCCCCCCTGAGTAATCATCCTCATCATCTGCTGGTGCAGGGCTGTGTGGGATGAATGGTGAATGTGCGGGGGAAATGTCAAGGTCTGGTACCTCTGGAAGTGGTGAAGGTACCCTTATAGGAGAAGTCTGAGCATGTTTTTTGAGAGGGACTGGAGGTGTGGGGGGAGGGTCCGGATTCCTTTTAGCAGGCAATGACATGTCCAGTCTTTAGATGAATAAAAAGAGTCTTTTATTTTGGATCTGGACGGAAAAGCTCTTTTGTGGGAGCATCCTTTTTCGGCACCGACTTGTTTTGCTTGGGGCAAAGTTGTTTAGAGGGTTTAGCAGTGTCTATTACAGTCTTTGGAGCAGATTTTAGTTTTGGTTCCGAAGACTTGTAGTTAGAAGCATTGTTTTTTGTTCGGATCGGATGTTGTAGGATCCAGACTTATTTGTTCCGAAGCACGTTTCGGGTCGACAGCTTTAGGTGCCAAAGTGTGTTTTGGTGCTGAAGTGGACTTTGGTTCGACAGGTTTAGGTGTTGCAATTTGTTTCGGTGCAGAGCTCGTCTTCGGCTCGACTGATTTGGGTACCGAAGTTTGCTTCGGTGCCGGACTTGGTTTCGGTTAAAGGACTTTTTGTTTGTCGGGACGAGCCTGAGTTGCTTAGAGGCTTTTTGGGAGTCTTCGTTGCCGGGCCCGATGGCGGGGCGTCGGACGTTTGTGATCGGTGTGCACCTGGGCCCAAAGGTGGAAGTGGAACAGAAGCCTGAACCGGTATGGGGGTGTCAAGAGGGTTGACGTCTGTACTCCTGACCTGTTGACCAGCTGGAATGGGATCGTCATCGTCTGCACATGCTCTTCGGCTCCAGAAGCTGAATCCCACCACCCACCTTACCCAACCAACCCATCCAGACAATAAAAGCCTCAAGAGTCCTACTGGAGTCCAATGCGATTGCCATTTCTAAGGATAATAATTTCTTGAGTGACCACCAATGAAAGCTTGCCTGAAGGCTTGCACAAAATGAAAAAACACTGGTGGACCAACAACCCCTAACACAGGATCTCCAGCAGCTTTTCCAAGACATACGGGACAAGGACCACCCCCGGCCTGCCAAAGGTGATGAGGGTCTTAACAAGGTGGACTAACTTGAAACATTGGTCAAGGACTTGGTGGCCCCTCAGAATTTGAAACTTTTTTTTCCAATTGAAAAGGCCCACTGAGTGCCGGCCTAATGCCCCTGGACTAAGGCGTCCCGAGCCCGATAGTGGTCAATGTTCTGCACTATAAGGACCAGGAGGCTATCCTACAAAAGGTGCGACAGTCTGAACACCTCCTGAGAGACAAACAGCAAATATTAATATTCCCGGACTACACCCTGGCGGTCTAATAGCAGCGTACTTCCATTCTTAGGTTAAATAGAGCATCCATGAAATGAAAGTGAAATATGACTTCCTGTTTCCGGCCAAGCTCAGACAATAGAACCCACTTCACTGATTCATCTGACTGGGCAGAGGCCCGATCCCCTTACCACCAGCATCCGGCTTGGGAGGGGGCTCAGAACACACCATTAGGGTGTCGCAGGTGTTACCACTGTGGGGTTGGGAGAAGCTCCCACCCTGCCTCGGGCCACTCCCTTTCCCTCTCCCTTCCTTCCTTCCCTCCCTCCCTCCCTCCAGACCAGATCCAGAGTGGCCGTCGTGCAGCCCTCTATGCTGCCTTCGCAGCCCCTGGGGTGCTCCCCTGGCACTCTTTCTGAGGACTGACACCGATTCTAAAGTATCCTCTTCAGGCAAGGATCTAGACCCCCCCCCCCCCCAGGATGACCCTTCAAACTGCTGACAACCTACTGTCAGAGGACCCCATCTGATGCATTACATCCCGGATTCGATTTAGCGTAGGGGGCTGCCCCTGGCTTAACACCCCGGGATCTCTCATGTGTATCCCCCTTTTCCCTTTGCTCTCTGTTGTGACCAGTCTGCATTTCTGGTGAGGCACTTCGATATCAATCCTTACCACGATCCTTCAATATGGAGCCCTGCCCACCTCTGACTGGTGGTTCCACCATGCCAGCCTCCCATGCCATGAGAAAGATTGGTTTAATCTGTAGTACAGTGGACCTCTAGCCCGGGTATTCATCATGTTGTCTTTACTTAATGCTTACCATAATTATCCACCTTCAGTAGCTTCCTCCCTTCCTAACACTTCTCAGGGTCCCTCCTCAACACCCACAAGGCGCCAATCTTTCATCCCTCCATGGAAACACTGGGAGGGAACATGCACCATGAGATGACCAGCACAATCCTACAGGTTCATCTCTTGAAACATATATGCATGCACACCCCCTCCAAACACAATAAAATACATACTTATCTTAAGCGCTGGAGGGGCCAAATGGCCCTGCTCTAGCAGGCACATACTATCAGCTCCGTCTTCCGAAACACTGGCGGGGACAGGTTTTTACCACTAGCTTCTCACATATGCCTGTGGTACACTAATCTGCATGAGGGTGGGGATCCGCCTCCTAGGAGTGGTTTCCCAACACCTCAACCCAGAAAATCAGATTATCCTCCTAGCGACATTCTTTGATGGCTACCCTGTGCTAATAGGCAGCATATATGCCCCAGAGTAGAAGTAGATCTATTTAATACTTTGGTTCTTTCGTTTCACAAATTTATACTGGCAAAGTGTTCAGGGAGCCTCGTAGGCAAAAACAAACTAGTCCAGTGGCAGAAAAGCCCAAAACTCTTGGAGTCAACGAGCTGGAGCGGCTGCTTCATCTCTATAAAACAGGTACACACTAAGCTAGTTACATGCACAAGAGAGAGAGTCACTTCCGGTTGACTCTGTTTTTGCATCATTTATTTATTTTGTTTTGGTAGAATATCCGGTCCATTTATATGAAGCCCTGATGATAGTCCCAGTACTATTCACCTAGGTCTTGAAATGGGTTGGCATTTTGGGAGGCATTTAGTTAATTCTAAATGTGACGAGTGTTGAAAAAAACTAATGGATAAAGGATTGATATACTATTCAGATACTCGTTTGACGCTGGAGCTGGAATAACATGTGGTTCACAGCATTGGATATTTTCATGTTTATTACAAAATTTTGTATATGATGTAAATTTTTCTAAAAATGTGTTTTGCATCAGATTAATGTATGAATTCACTTGCTGATTTTGTCATGTTGCAAGCTGTTGCTAATATTTTTTTCACAGTGTCGAAATCTGTAGGAAGGTGGATATCTGACTATGGTTACCCCCAACTTTTTACCTAGTGTTCTGCTGGTTTTTGACTTAGTTGGCCTGGGATCCTTCTATTCAGGACCCCAGGCTTCCTGCTCTCTCTTTCTTTTAAAATGGACTCCATGTACCTTAGGTACATATCTAATTGGTACTGAGTCACCTTATCAGTCCCTGTACAGAGTACCTTAGGTATCCAGGGCATAGGTGTACCCAGGGCCTACCAGGGGCTGAAGCATGTATTATGCCACCCCTGGCTGGCCATCTAAAACTGACACAACTTGGGCAACGTGGTGTAATCACCCTTTGCTGTAGATATAATATACCTATATCTAACCCTAAAATGGACACATATCCTCCTATCAGTCACTCCTATGGCAGGCCTTAGCAATCCTGAAGGCAGAGTGCTTGGAATTATGTGAGATGGTGCTCTGGCATGAGCCGAGCCCGTCTGCAGCCTGCGGAACCAAGTCCTAATAGCTGTTCCATGATAACGCTATACCATATACTCTTAAGTGCATTATCGACCTCGCGGTTGAATGCTAACTCTGGTATAACATTATCAAAACATGTCGAGTAAGGTGTCATACGAATTGGAATACTACCCCCTCGCCAATTCTGGTGACGGGGGTAGCATTCCACCCTTCTAAAGGGACACAACATGTATGTAACTGTGAACCCCGGTTAAAGTTAACTCGAGCCTTGGCATCACAAAATGGATGCTGCCACCACAGACACAAGTCTGACCTCCTGCTGCTGGGAGTCCTTCCAGCGAGGGAGGCTTGGACAAAGGGTTTCCTGCCTTGGGAGGTGCTAGCACCACCCCAGACAGGATTTTGTGTATTGGGTAGGAAAGGCCTGAAAGGAATGAGACATGCCTGGGGCACACAAGGTGCCCTGTGCATACACCGGTTCAAACCAGTTGCTGGAACATCCCTGCCCCAGCTCTGGCGCGAAAACCGATCAAAGGATAGGGGGAGTAACCACCCCCCTTCCTGGTCCCACCCACAGGAGGGACCTAGTCATAGTACAGCCCCCTTTAGCAGGATAAAGGTAGGAGCTGGTCCCATTCCAAATTAGATTATCCTGAACAACTTTACAAGAAGAAACTCTGGACTTCGACGTTCTGCTCCACAGAAGACTGAAGAAAATCTCCCATGTGGGCAAGGAGTGTCCACCCTGCAACTGCAGGCACCATCAAGCGTCCAGCGGCTTCACTTTGTCGTCTTCCCTTGAGGATCCAGACTTCAGAGCCCGACGAGACCCGGATTCCCAGACCTCTCAGAACCTCAACCTACATCTGCAGCACAGCTGAGAGCCGTGGGTGCGACGAGACACGTGGGACCGGCCATCTTGTTCAATGTTACATAGAATAAGAATACGAATTAAGAAAATTAGCGAATGTAATGATGGTTTAGTATCCTTAGAGCACAAATGCAATTGTCCTTTCCTTTTTACATGCTTTGCTCCTACGCCGCCCAGCCTCCGGGATGTGGGCCGTATTTGGCTGTGTATTGTCCTTGAAACAGCATGTTATCACCTTTTCCATATGAGCGGTCTCGATGACCAGGTATTTTGTGCCTCTTTTATACTTTCGCAATAAAAAACATTTTTTTTTAAAAATCCTGAACTACTCTACGAGAAGAAACTCTGGACTTCGACGTTCTGCTCCACAGAAGACTGAAGAAAATCTCCCTTGTGGGCAAGGAGTGTCCACCCTGCAACTGCAGGCACCATCAAGCGTCCAGCGGCTTCACTTTGTCGTCTTCCCTTGAGGATCCAGACTTCAGAGCCCGACGAGACCCGGATTCCCAGACCTCTCAGACCTCAACCTACATCTGCAGCACAGCTGAGATCCGTGGGTGTGACGAGACACGTGGGACCGGCCATCTTGAACGAACCTGCACTTCGCTTCCAGCACGACTCCCGAGGTAAACTCGACCAAGTGCTTTGGGGACTGAGAAGCCCCAGCCCCGAGCAGCCCCTGCACCGAAGATCAGCCCTCCAGCCTCCACGAGATCTGCGTGGGGCCCTTCTGCTTGTTTGATGCTCGACGCGTTGTCTGGTCACTTGCCGGCTGGCTAGTGGCCTCCTAGACGACGAACCTTGAAATCTTTGCTGCTGGTCTGGTTGCTCCAGACTGGCCCTTGCTCCCTTCCAAAAGAGGGGCACCCCGGACTCTCCTAGTCCGCTCCAGACGCTTTCTCCACTCACCGCGTGGGTTGCCTTTGCCAAGGCCTGTTGACGCCGATTCCGGATCCAACACCGCCGACAGCGAGAGCCTGCGTGGGACAGTTCGTGCCTCAATCCTGGTCGTCGAAGACACCTCCGGGCCACGTGGCTGCAGAGTCAAACGTCCACTCTTCACCTGATCGCGACGACGACATCTGGTTCCTTCCTGGTTCCACTCCAGTCACTGGCTAGTGACTGAACATTGTCCCCTCTGCTTTCAGGTCCTCTTCTTGACCGATCCATCCTTGGATCGCACCGGACATCTTCCTCCTTGTCGCCTGCAGCATCTTTTCTTTCAGGCTCCATTGACCTCAACGCGAGAACCCCACACACTTTGACACCTATGCACCCGCAGCCCGTGGGTGAGGTAACGAGAGCATTTCGGTGTTCAAGGGTAGTTTAACTGTCCTAGTGTCCAGTTCCACAGTCGTTTTAGTCCTACCTAGTCAGGATTGTCCGTACTTACCTTTAACTTGAACTGTACTGTCCATAGACGTTGTTACGCATCCCGCGTTTGAGTTCACACTCTGCACCCGCGTCCCTTGGGCCTCCTATAACTTCCCCAAGGTTAGGATAGCGTAGTCCCAGCGGTCCTGCAGCCTCTGGACAGCTCCATTTCTTCTATTGACTCTCACATTCCATTTACTTAGTATATGGTTTGTCGTGCCCCTAGGGCACCATTGTAATTTTGTACAACTTGTCGTATTTTTCTTAAGAGATTGTCATGTGCTTAGCCCTCTGATCTCATAAAGAGTTCAGAGGTGTTTGTTATTAATAAATATATTGTTTATTTTCATAACAACCTGTGTGGTGTCCTTTCATCTGGTATTCAAGGGGTTATATTGTGGTAAAACAGCTGGCTTCACATGCCAAAAGAGTTTAGCCTAAGACTGCTTGGTCCATGCTACCATTAGGATAGCTGGTCTAGATGACCGCCTGCTCACCCGGTCCTCCGGGTCTCCCGCTTCTCCTCCGATCAGGACACCACCAGACCTCTCACTGCTGTCCTGCCGGCGATCCCGGGCACCACCACCAATGACCCCTTCAAGGGTAAGTGCTGGGCCCCCCAGCTCCGCTTATAACTGCTTTAAGTAGTGGCCGTCCGCCGGAGCTCTCAGGAGTCACGTCTTACTCCATGTCCAGCTAAACCACGCCCCCCCTAGTGAAGTTTATCCAATTATCAGAGTCAAGGGCAAAGCGAGAGATGTGCTTAAAGTAGACATTTATCATTAAAACTGGCCCTATGTTCATGCCCTTAAAAAAAATTAATTCCCCAAAAATATGGATTGATTTACGAACAATTAGTGTTAAAAACATTAAGGCAATGCAGGTAATTGATTTAGTTCCTCTCTTACTTCAAGTTTTACTTAATCTTGCCTCCCGCAAGTGTTGGCTATTTAATCACAATGTGTTTCTTTCTGGGGGGGGGGGGTTTCCCTGCATACTTTGAGTTTTGCAGATGATAGATGGGCTTTGATTGAAAGCTTTGACGAAGCTAAATCAAAGTGCCTGTAAGTGGGTTGGCCTCTCGGCAGAGCACACATAATTGTCATGTATTCCAGTTGTAATTGTAATTTTGTAAAAATGTATGTGAATGGGGTGTACAAATGGCAAAATATTCAGCAAAAGTAAATAAATTGGTTAAATGTGAGTGAGTGCAGTGTATGTTTGGAAGTGGTGAAGTGAGGGATATGCTAGGAAGTGCATTCGAGGAAGAGTGAAAAGAGGGTGCTGAAGAGGAAAGAGTCGGAGATGTGCAGATGGACAAGATGTGCAGAGAAAAATAACATGTATATCTTACATAAAGCGCACATAACTGAAGGTCAAAACTCCTTCCACAAGCCTCAATACTATTGAAATTTCAGAATTGAAACATTTTGTAGGTTAATTTTTTTTTTTTTAATTCCTTGACAAACCCAATCGTCTGACAGGTCTTAGTTGTAGGTCAATAGTTGTGTGATATATCTGGATACAATTAAATCTCGAGAAGCCAAAATAACAGTCTGGTCGATCACTATCGGAATCACAGAAATGTATTTTATGTGTTCCCTTTTAGAGTCAACGCATTTTCCATCTCACTGAAAGACTTGTCTTCACATGTTTCTATATGACTGATTACAATCAGCAGTTGTGGGTTCTTCCTGAAGTCTGGTTAGAGCATTTTCTTCCTAAGTTGATGCTGCATGCAGTGCAAGACACTGGGTAAGCACACAATAAAAAAGGCAGAATTTGTCGCGTTGTACAATTTGCACATTACAGTAACTGTTAAGCATATTAATTTGGTAAGATATAGGGCAATTTTTTGTGTCTTTACTATTTCAAAACTCCACATTCCCACTGCTCTATAAGCCTTTCTTTATCACTAAATTAATTTGCTTAAAAAGTACCATTTGGCAATCTTAAAAAAGAAAAACAAAAATCTCTAGAGGAGGATTCAGCCTGGACCCAATGTTTGTCCATTAAGCTTGCACGTGTCACTCTCTACATAAGTCATACCAAACGTTTATGCCACAACTTTCAAATGTCACCAGCCGCCACTGTGCTGCAGCCTCCCCGATATCGGTGTCGTGCCTGCAGTCTCTCCGGACAGGAATTCTATAGGGCTGGACACTTTGGGGCAATATATCCTGTCTGCAATCAGTTCTGCTTTGCTGCCCCTTAATAAGATTTGTGTTTGGGTCGTTTTTCTCATGTCTTGTGGGATTCTGTATTGTGCCTTTCTCGCCTTAGCTGCCGATGACTCTTGAGACATTCTTTCTCAGTTAACCCAGGATGGCTGTCAGGCAGCTTCATTGCTGATTCGTGGTGGCATTGATACTACAGATTCTGTCAGCCGGGCCATGGCCCTTTTGGTAGCTGTTCACCTACTTACCCGATTAAAAAAAGGGGGGGGGGGTGATGGACAGAGTGTCTGAATTAAGCAGAACACTCCTACCCAGTCAAAAGATCGGGGCTTGATCCATCACCGTTTTTTAGCTCACTGCACCATCCCAGTTCAGAACCTGGCTACATGCAAATTAGTCTGTCCCTGGCCCAGTGCATCATGGGAACAGGGCAGACCAAACTACCAAGCCAATTCTTTACTGGAAAGGAAACAAGCTTCCGTGGACCGGTTTCTGGCATTACAGCCGTCTTCGGCCCGGCTTGCTTGTATCCTGATGGTGCAGTGAGCAAGGGACTCACATCTGAGCATACCCTTCCACACTTGTGGTGGCCAAAACGATTAAAAAAGGGGGTGGTGCTGGACAGAGTGTCTGAATTAAGCAGAACACTCCTACCCAAGAATTGGCTTGGTAGTTTGGTCTGCCCTGTTCCCATGATGCACTGGGCCAGGGTCAGACTAATTTGCATATAGCCAGGTTCTGAGCTGGGATGGTGCAGTGAGCTAAAAAACGGTGATGGATCAAGCCCTGATCTTTTGACTGCGTATGAGTGTTCTGTTTAACTCAGATGCTCTGTCCATCACCACCCCCTTTTCTGAATCGTTTTGGCCACTATAGGAGGGGCAGGGTATGCTCAGACATGAGTCCCTTGCTCACTGCACCATCAGGATTCAAGCAAGCCGGGCCGAAGACGGCTGCAATGCCAGAAACCGGTCCCCGGAAGCTTGTTTCCTTTCCAGTAAAGAATTGGCTTGGTAGTTTGGTCTGCCCTGTTCCCATGATGCACTGGGCCAGGGTCAGACTAATTTGCATATAGCCAGGTTCTGAGCTGGGATGGTGCAGTGAGCTAAAAAACGGTGATGGATCAAGCCCTGATCTTTTGACTGGGTATGAGTGTTCTGTTTAACTCAGATGCTCTGTCCATCACCACCCCCTTTTCTGAATCGTTTTGGCCACTATAGGAGTGGCAGGGTATGCTCAGACATGAGTCCCTTGCTCACTGCACCATCAGGATTCAAGCAAGCCGGGCCGAAGACGGCTGCAATGCCAGAAACCGGTCCCCGGAAGCTTGTTTCCTTTCCAGTAAAGAATTGGCTTGGTAGTTTGGTCTGCCCTGTTCCCATGATGCACTGGGCCAGGGTCAGACTAATTTGCATATAGCCAGGTTCTGAGCTGGGATGGTGCAGTGAGCTAAAAAACGGTGATGGATCAAGCCCTGATCTTTTGACTGGGTATGAGTGTTCTGTTTAACTCAGATGCTCTGTCCATCACCACCCCCTTTTCTGAATCGTTTTGGCCACTATAGGAGTGGCAGGGTATGCTCAGACATGAGTCCCTTGCTCACTGCACCATCAGGATTCAAGCAAGCCGGGCCGAAGACGGCTGCAATGCCAGAAACCGGTCCCCGGAAGCTTGTTTCCTTTCCAGTAAAGAATTGGCTTGGTAGTTTGGTCTGCCCTGTTTCCATGATGCACTGGGCCAGGGTCAGACTAATTTGCATATAGCCAGGTTCTGAGCTGGGATGGTGCAGTGAGCTAAAAAACGGTGATGGATCAAGCCCTGATATTTTGACTGGGTATGAGTGTTCTGTTTAACTCAGATGCTCTGTCCATCACCACCCCCTTTTCTGAATCGTTTTGGACACTATAGGAGTGGCAGGGTATGCTCAGACATGAGTCCCTTGCTCACTGCACCATCAGGATTCAAGCAAGCCGGGCCGAAGACGGCTGCAATGCCAGAAACCGGTCCCCGGAAGCTTGTTTCCTTTCCAGTAAAGAATTGGCTTGGTAGTTTGGTCTGCCCTGTTCCCATGATGCACTGGGCCAGGGTCAGACTAATTTGCATATAGCCAGGTTCTGAGCTGGGATGGTGCAGTGAGCTAAAAAACGGTGATGGATCAAGCCCTGATCTTTTGACTGGGTATGAGTGTTCTGTTTAACTCAGATGCTCTGTCCATCACCACCCCCTTTTCTGAATCGTTTTGGCCACTATAGGAGTGGCAGGGTATGCTCAGACATGAGTCCCTTGCTCACTGCACCATCAGGATTCAAGCAAGCCGGGCCGAAGACGGCTGCAATGTCAGAAACCGGTCCCCGGAAGCTTGTTTCCTTTCCAGTAAAGAATTGGCTTGGTAGTTTGGTCTGCCTTGTTCCCATGATGCACTGGGCCAGGGTCAGACTAATTTGCATATAGCCAGGTTCTGAGCTGGGATGGTGCTGTGAGCTAAAAAACGGTGATGGATCAAGCCCTGATCTTTTGACTGGGTATGAGTGTTCTGTTTAACTCAGATGCTCTGTCCATCACCACCCCCTTTTCTGAATCACCTACTTACCTGGCTTTGTTCCTCTAGCTTCTCCGAGACTGTTCAGTCCGAATTGGTGGACATGACTTTCGATGGTCAATATCTGTTTGGCTCTCAAGCATACTCCACTTTAAGCTGTTTTCTGGCTGGCAGAGAGGAGCAAAATCCTAATCCCTGATGGCTATACCGTCCGCTTTTCCACTCAGTCTGGCTGGAGATGGTGTCCTTCATATCTTTCTATGTGAGCCGTTATAGGGCAGTGCTAGTTGGCTGCTTCTTTTCACTCGTCCCTCCTCATGCAGTCGCTGTAGTGCCTTGACCCAGAAGGTATTTTCTTTTCTTGTATTCTACCCTGTCGATGATAGATTGTGGTCTCTGGTTGTTTTCTGGGATGTCTAATTTCTGACCCTGTTTGGTGTCTGCCAGACGGAGCATGGTGTTCTTTGCTTTCTACCCAAGTTCTGATTGCGGTGTTTTCATGGTATTATGGTCTTTAATTCTCTATTCTAGCACGGTTGTTTCTCCACTGCGGTTTTCTTTCCAATCGTACCTCACCTGCCTAATTGTACCGTTCTATCGGTAGTGCTGTTTCTGTCTGCTCATTTGGTTTTCTGAGGTGTATACCCCTCCCCCCGTCCTTTAGACGGGGACATGTGGCTGGTTCCCAGTTTGCCGTTGTCTCGCCTTTGGCCCTTGACCGCTGTTGTGGTTGTTGTATATACTCTTCCTGGTCACCTGGTAATGTGCAGTGTGATTTCTGTTCATACTTATCATATATACATATCATATATACATTTCATACCTCTTTAATTATATGTGTTTTATACTTTCTGTTCTTTGGATTCTACGCTGCATAGTCCCAGAAAGCCTCCTCTCTGAAGTGTTTCCTCTGCCTAACGTGGTCCATGATTGTTCCAATTGCTGGCGGTGCTTTATCAGCTATTGGTCAGCCTTATGCCAAACCTGCTTCTTTGGCAGGGGGCTTGGCCCAGTAGTTTTAGCTGTTGTCCTTAGCCTCCTACCTCAGTCTAGTTACCCTTTCTGAAGGGGTGAAGGAGTGTATTATTGTAGTGGATTATTTTTTGGGCACACTACCTCCATATCAGTTTCTAAAGTGGCACTGTGTTTTAGCACGTAAAATAGTCTTGGAAGACACTGACATCAGTGCATCAGGGGAGGGCTTATATGGACTCTAGCGACATCACATCAGGTGGACGTTGTTACGGAGACAATTGGTGCCCTCTAACGATGTATAGAGTTCTGCTGTAGAAATATTTCTGGATACAATCTGGCATCTGGAGATAATTCTAAGGTAAGGAATCTGAGGCTAGCTATTGTCTCTACTAGATTAGTATTACTGAAGGTAAGTAACTTATTGATCAAGGTCCTCTCGTTCTTCCATCAATAGACAATAGAGTGGTGTTCTCACCAAATACTCCTATTTTGCCATCTCCTGAGGTGTGGATAAGGGTCCCAATGGGATTGCCGACCAAGATTATCTGGGGAGAGTCTGGAGTTATTGATTAACCACACCAGGAGGCGACCAGATTGTTCACCCTCTGAGTGCACCCGAGACTTGTAGGTTGCATAGTTAAGGCAGCACAATAGTTCTAGCAATTTGGCTTCATTTCCCCAAAGTGGTAATAGTAGAGGTCGCAGCGAAGGGTTGTCAACTGCTTTGCATTCTTGGTCAGTCTATACCTTCTCAGCGGCATCAACGGCGTGCAGCAATGTCTGAACTTGCCAACACTGTCCGGATACAGAATCCTCTGACCACCACCTCGAAGGCATCTCTTTCAATTGAGAGTGAAGACGCTGATCCCTTAGCCCCGAGATATTCTATGATGCTATCAGAGACTGCCTCCTTAAAGATGGGGCCCTGAATGAAATGAAAAGAACATTTATAGAGCACGGTAGCTACCCTGAGGCGTCCTAGCGCTGCATACAAACTCAAGTGAGGGGACAAGGGGAGCCTGTTCTAGTTGTTCAAATTCAAAGATAGCTTTATTCGATTTTTGACATAAAAACCATAAAAGCACAATTTAATACAGAATAAAAATTGATTAAAAACACAGATTTGATCAATTAAAAAGATGTTTTACAAAAGTATTTACAATGATCGAGTAATGACTGTCAAATTCAATTAATAAATCAATTCATGGACGCTCTGCACCTTACTGCGTATTTCAAAAACCTGGCTACTGCAGTAACCGTAATTTCATCTTCAAGCATGTATAATTTAAGTAAGGCTGGTCTGCATTGTCTTAAACCCCATAATTTTAGCAGTGGAAGTAGATATTTATTTCCTCCCCATTCATAAAATTTACAAAACAAAATAACGTGGATGTTGGATTGTTTGGAAATGTTATCACATGGACAAAACGCCAAATCAGCAGTCCAGTCATTTATAATGGGGAATGTTAACAGTCGATATAAACAATCAGTCCTCATCCTAGTTAACAGAAGTCTCGTGTAAACAGGAAAGGTCGGGGACAGATAGAGCGGAATGCCTACGTCATGCAACAAAAGGTGGTGGTAGACAATCGTTGGTTTATTGCCCTCTAGGTAGGAGCGCCTGTCCTCAAGCAAGCCTAGACAGCGAGCCTTAAGGTCCTTTTTCGAGGTTAATAAACATGAGGTAGGATTTTCATACAATTCGGCTAGCCCCAGTGAGGTTAAAAATTTCTTGAAATAGAGAAGCCAAGGTATTTTCCTCGAGGCTGTTAAAGCCATACAGTCAGTAATCACATCTCTATTAAAGGCTGTTTTTTCCGAGGACCAAATTTTGTGCCATAACAAAATTGGGGTGGTCTTAATTATATCTGAAATATGGACCCGAGCAAGCTCATTGTGACAGACTGTAGTAGAGATGGAACGTGGGACAGCTAGCAAGTATCTCATAAATGCGTTCTCGTTGGTTTGTATCTCGCGGCAGTCCGCCATACCCCAGATACCAGCACCATATGTCACTGTAGAGACACATTTTGCTGCATAGATGTTAAGCAAAATCTCAACAGGTTTCCCACCTAGTTTTTTAGCAAACTTCTTTAGGGCTCCGATTTGTCTAATGAAAGCCAGGTTACGTGTATGAATAGCTGTATTCCAAGTCCCTTTATTATTAAAATGTACACCCAAATAACTAAAAGTTTTCGTTAAGCTTATCTTTGTTGAAATTAAGAAAATATTACACGAAATGTTCTTTTTATTACTACAGCACATAGTAAAAGTTTTGCTCACGTTAATCTTGAGGCCTCTCGAGCCCATAAATGTGGAAAAACCTGACAGCGCTTTCTGTAGGCCTAGCTGTGTCCTGGACATAATAACAGCGTCATCCGCATATAATAAAATTGGGACTGCAAGGCCATTAATTTTTGGATAATCAACATCTAATTTGGCCAAACAGTCTGCAACGCTATTTATATAAAGATTAAAAAGAAGCGGGCGAGGATGCACCCCTGCCTAACCCCTTTTTTTATAGGAAATTTGTTTGTGCATATTCCATTCTTTCCGTAACGCACCTTGGCCCCAGCTCCACGGTATAATTCCTTTATAAAGGCAAGAATATTTATATCAACTCCCAAGTCTATGAGGGTGGACCAAAGTATGCTGTGATTGAGACAGTCAAAAGCAGAGCTTAAGTCTACGAAAGTCATATATAGGTTACTTTTCTTAGCCATTAAATATTTGTCTGTAATCAGGGCTAAGTTGAGACATTGCTCCACCGTCCCAAGGCCGGAAACAAATCCATATTGAAATTTAGAGAGAACGTCGTTGTCCAAGGCCCAGTCTTGTAGTTGATTTAACAAGACTCTCCCAGCCACCTTCATCATGGAGTCCAGCAAGGAAATCGGTCTGTAGCATTTTGGATCCATTCTCTCTCCCTTTTTAAAAATCGGTATTATTATGGCTTCTTGCATGTTGTGGGGAAGCCTTCCAGAGCATAAGAATTTAATACATTTGTAATAATTGGCGCCCATAGATGAATATTGTCTTTGAAGACATCGATGGGAATTCCATCGGGTCCTGGTGCTTTGGCGTTAGAGTTTTCCAGTATAGCCAGTTCCACCTCTGGGTAAGTAAAATGAGTATGAAGCGGAAATGACTCTGTCTGACTTCTTTGCGAGTCGTTCTCCTTCGGTATCTGTACTTCGGGGTTGTGTGGTTCAATCAGCTCATCTAATTTATACAGCTCTGTAAAATAGTTTATCCAAACATCCTCAGTGATGGCAATTTCTATGAGGTCGGACGACCTGTCCCTAAAAAAGGGTGCATTGACCTCCCTCCAGAAGGCCGTATTGTCCCTTAGGGTGCTTGCTTTTATTAGTGCCTCCCATGCGGCGTCTTTTAGTTCCCTTTTCCTGTTTTTAATTGCCTGTCTATAAGCCAATGGAGCAGTTCTTATCTCTGATTGGCTTTTAGGTGATTTTTTAAGTATGTCCTTAAGAGTGTTATGTGTTTTTGGACATTCAGAGTTGAACCAACCTGAACTCTTAACCCCAAGACTTTCTTTTTGTTTTCTAGTTAAATTTTTTCTAATTATTATTGCAATTTTTTCGAAGGCAGATTTAATTGCTCATGGATTAGGAGGGTATTCAAGACATGTCTGAAAGAGGTCAAGGTCAGACGTAATCAAATTTTCCAGAAATTTGACCGTATCAACTTTGGACCATTTTATGGAATAGCCGTTTATGGATGCCAAGGATATTGAATGAGAATAAAGATTTTCCGTTGTATCCCCAGATTGGCTCCTACTAGGGGCAGTGTGGATTTTAGCACTAATCGGGTAGTGATCGCTCATAACTATATCTTCTCTCCTAGCTTCTAGGGCATCACCATGGTAACTGTTTGACATCAGAATAAAATCTATTGTCGTAAGTGACCCCCTTCCCTGAAATGTTGGTTGAAAGTCGGTCATGGGCACAGTTAGTTCATTAAAGAAGCCCAAGTCCCATTCATGTAGTAAATTATTCACGCGGTTTCCAACAGGTGTGTGCTCAAAGTGGATAGTATAGTCACCATTTAGGCCTCTTATATCACATACCCTTGTTCCGCTGTATGGGCATAGATGACAGTTAAAGTCTCCTAAAATTACTATACGTCTATCAGATCTATCCCCTCCCGTTCCCTTCTTCAGAAGTTTTGACAAGTGATCTGTAAATTCAGGTTGGTCATCCCTCGCTATATTGTTATATAGGTTTATTATAATGGAACTGACAGCCTCTTTCCCAGTCACTCGAAAGGCCTGCAAAGAAAGACCAATTTTAATGTTATTAAGGCTAGCTGGAGGCAATTCTATACTCTCTAGTAGGATGTTGGCCCTATTTGAGGCATATAAGCAGAGTCCGCCTGAACATCTACCTTTATTTGACTGGATAGCTGGGGTAAAGTTAGTGCTCAACCCATCTAGATTAGTAGGTACCAGATCCCAGCATTCCTGCAATGCTATTATATCAAAATTATTTATGAATTTCATGAAAATTGGGTCATTCGCTTTTTTTGAGAGTCCAGCAATGTTCCAAGTTAGAAAGGACATGTTTTGATTTATATCATGGCTATTTGACAGAATATTAGTCTGTATTGATCCAAAGTCTGGATTCGGGGGTAAATCTGAAATTACTTCAGATGGTACAGCTGCGCGCCATGGTATGAGCTTTTCATGAGGACCCTCTGGGATAGACTCCACATTACACCTGGGACTAAAGATGATATTCATAGTTATACCTTCATTGGCATCAGTTCTTGTTAGATGTGCACTAGGGGGCATTTGTTGTGTATAAAAGGTTTTATTGGATGCCCCTATTTTTGTGCTATTTGCCTCTGTTTTCCAATTGTCCAAAAGGACAGGTAATTCATTACCTTGACTTTGGGGTGCCCCTAGGGTTACAGGTGGCAGAAGATATGTTGGTTCGTACTTTGGGGATGTTTGGGTATATAGTGGTCAATCCACCATTTCTAAAGCTGAAAAACGATAGCTGGTTGGTACCCCTCTCCATCCCTCTATATATGGTTGCTCTCTCCTGGAATTCCAGGAGTAGGGTTCCCATTCCCGTCTTGTAGGAGAGTAGGGTCTGCAATCCTATGATCACCCAGATTTCTGCTTTTTGCTGCACTGGTTTACGACTTTCCCTGGCTGTGGGCCTGCTAATCAGACCCACAGCCTAGCTGTTCTCTCTATCCAAATTGTACTCAGGTACTGAATTGGCACTGGGCCCTCTCCAAGTCCCTGTACCCAGGGCTGAGGTGTACCCAGAAGTCTCCCAGGGGCTGAAGCATGTATTATGCCACCCCTGGGCTGACTAACTAAACTGACACAACTGGCTGCACGACAGCTGGGGCAAGGTGGTGTACTCACCCTTTGCTTTAGATATAGTATACCTATATCTAACCCTAAAATGGACACACAGATCTCCTATCAGTCACTCCTATGGCAGGCCTTAACAATCCTGAAGGCAGAGTGCTTGGAATCGTGTGAGATGGTGCTCTGGCATGAGCTGAGCCTGTCTGCGGCTTTCGGGGTCCATCCCTTAGCCGTTTCCATGATATCGCATACCATATACTCTTAAGTGCATTATAATCCTCGCGGTTATATGCCAACTCTGGTATCGCTTTATCAAAACATGTCGAGTAAGGTGTCATATTTGGAATACTAACCCCTCGCCAATTCTGGCGACGGGGTTAGCATTCCACCCTTCTAGAGGGACCCGACATGTATGTAACCCCTAACCCCGGTTAAAGTCAGACAGAGCCTTAGCATCCACAAAATGGATGCTGCCACCGAGACACAAGTCTGCCCTCCTGCTGCTGGGAGTCCTCCCAGAGCAGGAGATAAGGACAAAGGGTTTCCTGCCAGGGGCGGTGCCAGCACCGTCCCAGACAGGATTTTGTGTATTGTAGGTAGGCAGGGCTTCAGAGGAAGGTGACTGCACGTGGCACCCCGGTGCTCACTGTGCATAGGCTGGCTTGAACCAGTTCCAGGGACACTCCAGACCCTGTGCTGGGGAAAAGCCCGCCAAGGAAGTGGGTGTAACCACCCCCCTCCTGGTCCCACCCCTAGGGCAGGACTTAGTCGCGTGCCAGCCCCCTTTTCCCAGATAAAGGTAGGAGCAGGCCCCCTTCCAAATTAGATCATCTTTGGAATCAAGATACCACTTACCACGAAAGGACTTCACGATTTCTTCTTCAAGATTCTCCCTTGTGGCTAAGGAGTAGTCACCCTGCATCCGCAGGCACCATCTAAGAACACTGCGGTCTGCTGCACGTCCTTCCTCCGGAATCCGACTGCCCAGCTCGACGAGACCCGGCTTCCCTGGCACCTCTGACCTCTACCCACCTCTACAGCACAGCTGAGAACCGTGGGTGCGACGAGACCTCGAGGGACCGGCCATCTCCAAGACTGCACGACTTCTGCACAGCAAGCCCACCGAGTAATTTCCTGGTGAGTGCTTTGGGGTCCGAGAAGCCCCCACCCTGAGCAGCTCCAGCACCGAAGAGCAGCCCCCCAGCATCTCCACGATCGGCGTGGGGCCCTTCTGCTTTTTGCTGCTCACCGCGTTGTTTGGCTACTAGCCCGCTGGCTTGTGGCCTTCCGAACGACGCCCGACGACAATACTGATGCTAGTCTGGTTGCCCCAGACTGGCCCTTGCTTCCCTCCATCGGAGAAGTACCCTGGACCCTCCTGGTCCGCCCAAGACGCCATTTTAGGTCCACCGCGTGGGCCTTGCACTTGCCAAGACTTGTTGCCCAATCCTGGGTCCAGCGACGTCGACAGCAAGAACCTCCGTGGGACAGCTCGCACCTCCATCCTGGTCGCCGACAACGCCTCCTGGTCCGAGAGACTGCAGAGCCCAGCAGCGCCCACTCACCTGACTGCGGTGACTTCGCCCGGTGCCATCCTGGTGCCCACTTAATCACTGGCTAGTGATTCAAGAACTTGGTCCCCTCTGCTTTCAGGCTTCCTTCTTCCTTGATCCAGGCTTGGATCCATCGAACTTTTCTTCACTGGTCGCCTGCCAGCATCTTTTCTTCCAGGCTCCTGGTCCGGCAACGAGGATTCCCGACGTCTTTTGAGACCTATGCAGCTGCAGCCCCTGGGCTAGGTAACTTCGGCATTTCGGTGCCCCAGCATAGCCTCACTATCCAAGGGTCAGGATCCAATGTCGTTTTCTTCCTACCAGGTCGGGTTCGCCCGTAAACACTAACTTTAACTTTGCTAGCTTCCATAGACTTTGTCCCGCATCCCGCGTGAGAGTGCACACTCTGCACCCGAGTCCCCTAGGTCTCCTAGAAGTAATCTAACGATTCTATAGTCAAGTCCTAGCGATTCCAAAGCCTATTAGTACTGTACTTACCTGCTAGTAATTTCGCATTCCACTTTTAAAGTATATGGTTTTTCGTGCCCCTCGGGCATTTGTGTATACCGTGCTAACTTAAGTATTTTCGTAAGAGTTTTGTTGTGTGCTTAGCACCCTGTCCTCATAAAGAGTACCGGGTTGTTGTGATTCTAATAAATACATTGTTTATTTTCATAACACTTGTGTGGTGTCCTTTCACTGGGTGTTCAAGGGGTAATGTGATGGTAAAACAGCTGGCTTAACACGCCCTCTAGAGTCTTAGCCTTAGACTGCTCGTATCCATGCTACTAGGATAGCTGGTCTATAAGGTTGACTTACAACCAATCATCAATAAGGGTTGTTTGGACTGATATATAGTGATCACTAGAATAGTGAACACTGCACATCAGGCCAACTTCTCACACGTCTCCTACTACGTGTATCTATTTGGGACCAACTCCACCCCGGAGATTGATTCCAACTAAAGGGGGGATCTTGATCATAGGTGAACTTTGGAGGATAAAAAAAGGACAGGCGATTGGCATCTATGCCTCCCTTTTTTTCCAAAGCTGTCCAAGAACATATGTATCTAACCGTGCCTGGGTCATCGAAGTTTATAATGACACAGTCCCCCTGTGTTTTTTTCCTTGTGTCCCCGATCCAGGAGACCCTGCGTACCATAGAAAATCTACTGTTGCAGTTAGGGGGAAGAGGTCTATTTATGCTGAGCCATTGCTTCACTTTATTCGTTAGGGACCAAGTAGATTCTCTCGAGTTTTCCAAGAGTTCTGGAACCCCCGTGAGGATCACAGTGAAGGGGCTGGCCTCTGGGGGAAGATGAATGGGCCTCTTGGGTCTTACTAGCTTTTTGATGGTATCACCTCCCTGTTGTATGTCTGGGGTCTTAGGTGGGAGAGACTTTAGTTTAGATTTATTTAAATCAATGGGTGGTCCAGTCTTCCCCTGTATTTGCTGTGTTATGCCCATGGCCACTTTTGCATTTACTTGCAGGTTAGTAGGGTTCATTGAATTTTTAGGTATTGATAACGAAGCTAAAGGTTTCTCTACAGTAATAGCCTTGGTGGCATTCACAATAGGAGGGGCTAATGTATTATGTGCAGTAAAACTATTTGAATGATTTGAGTAATTAATGAGCTTGGCAATTTGTTTCTCAATGCTCATTAATGATCGTTCAATTGGGAGTAGATGAGTCTTTATTAGATCCTCAATGGTGGCCAGCAGTTGCATATTTAGAACAGAGTTGTTTTTTATACTGGCAGCCACCCCCCTCTCATCAGCATCCGTTGATACAGACGCTGTGGGAAGGTCATCTATATCTACAGGTAAGGAGTTTGTGACATTGTTTCTTGGAGACGCTTGGGGGGATTTGCTAGGTCTATTTTGATTTCAGGGGCGATGCAGTTTATGTTTGTCTTTAGGCCTAACGCCATTTTGTTTAGGGATAGCTCCCTCCCTTGTCCCCTTATCAGGCGTATTCGAGAGGTCTACTAAGGTTGGCGGGACAGATTGAGTGGGGCTTATCAACATGATCGGTGATTTCTCCAATGCTTCCATGGTATCTACATCCAGTGAGAGACGTGTAGCAGAAAGATCGACGATCCTTGGAATAGTGTGAATATCTGCACGGGCTTCATGCAATAGAGGGGTGCTTACACCCGTCTGGATAGGGGTTGTGGCTAAGGCCAATAAGCCCATAGAAGACCTTCGTGCAGCAGCGAGGTCCTGTGAAACACGTCTTTCTAAGAGTACGATCCCCTGATTAATCGCTTCATTTGCTTTGGTGATAAATTGGTCTATTGGGCCGGTAATCTGGCCCAACCCCTGGGCCGTCTTGCTCCTGCTTCCCCTTGAGGACATGATTTGACAAACAGACGCACGAAGAAAAGACTTATCTGATGGATGAGGCTGAAGTACAAAGGGATAACGGGAACAGATGTTAGAAAATGGGCCCAGTCCAGTCTTGGTCGGTCTTGAACGGGCTTAAACGGGCCCGCCCTTGGCCCGGGCTTCGCCCCGAGCTCCGCCCCCGCGCGCGTCCCGCGTCGCGGAGGAGATCCCGTCACTTATGACCTTGAAGGCAGTGGGCGTGACCGCCGGGGGAAGAGGCACCAGCTGCGCAAGCTGAGGAATGCTGGTCCTCGCAGTCCCCCGGTCGGTATCGTTCGCCTTTGGAGCCCCGCTAGCCTCAACCCACGAAGCTCTCAGCTGGGAGCAGTGGCTACTTCTGCCGATTGCAGAAGGCGCTCCCACCAGCGAGTACAGTCAAGTGGGGAAGCGTGGTGATCCTGGATGCAGCGGAGAAAGTGCTGTGTGCAGGTCCGGGGTTTGGAGGCAGAAAGCAGTTTGTGAGCGGCACCCACGAAGCGGGTGTCGCGAAAGGTTATGGACCGAAGGCAGTGGGCGTGACCGCCGGGGGAAGAGGCACCAGCTGCGCAAGCTGAGGAATGCTGGTCCTCGCAGTACCCCGGTCGGTATCGTTCGCCTTTGGAGCCCCGCTAGCCTCAACCCACGAAGCTCTCAGCTGGGAGCAGTGGCTACTTCTGCCGATTGCAGAAGGCGCTCCCACCAGCGAGTGCAGTCAAGTGGGGAAGCGTGGTGATCCTGGATGCGGTGGAGAAAGTGCTGTGTGCAGGTCCGGGGTTTGGAGGCAGAAAGCAGTTTGTGAGCAGTTCTAGTTGTTAAACAGCTGAGTTTTTAGCTTTTTTCTAAAGGACAGTAGGTTGTGTTCTGCGCGCAGGTGAGGGGGGAGGGAGTACCAGAGTTTGGCCGTGTTGTGGGAGAAGGAACGTCCACCACATCTAGCTTTCTTGATTCTGGGTGTTGTGAGGAGATGAGAGGAGGTAGACCTTAGCTGTCTATTTGTTTGGTAAGGTGTGACAAGGGTGTGATTGTGGCACCTGATTTCCAAAATGCTCTATGTGCAATGCACAGGCCCTTGAATATAATTCTGTCTTTAACAGGGAGCCAATGAAGCTTTGAGTTCTGAATGAACTGAGGTCCGACGTGGAATCTGGAGTAGTGTGCGTGCTGCACAATTCTGAATAACCTGTAGTTTATTCAGGGTGGGCTGTGGCACCGCTAGATAGAGGGCATTTCCAAAGTCCAGACGTGAAAGGATTAGGCCTTGGATCATTATCCGTTTGGCGTTAAAGGGAAAGAGGAGCATGATTTTTTGGATGATCCTGAGTAGGCCAAAGCAGGTGGCTGATAGCTTTGCTGCTTGGTAGTTGAAATTGAGGGACTTGTCCAACCAGATGCCAAGGCTCTTGATGGTGTCTTTGGGCACAGGGGGGGTCCAAGACAAGTGGGCCAGAGGTGATCGATGTTGAGAGTGGGGCGGTGGCCAAGTAGCATTAGCTCGGTTTTGTCTCCGTTTAGCTTGAGACAAGAGGATGTCATCCAGGAGGTCACTGCCTCCAAGCAGTCCCTCAGACTATTGGGGATGTTGTGAGAGTGGCTGAGAGCCACCACTAGCTAAGTATTGTCTGCATAGGTGACTATCTTTATCCCAAAGGGACGGACGGACAATCTCAGCGAGGAGGCTCATGTATATATTGAGAAGTGTGGGACTTAAGAGGAACCTTGCGGTACCCCGCAGTCGAGAGGTTTACTAATGGAAGCAGTGTCATCCTCAAACACTTGGAAGGATCGCTCCTTCAGGAATGATTCGAACCATGAGAGTGCTGTTGATGAGACTCCTAGGCTGATCAGCCGCTGTAATAGAATCATGTGATTTACAGTGTCGAAGGCGGCACTTAGGTCTAGCAGGATGATGGCTGCCATACCTCCCTGATCCGTGATCTTCCTTGCCTCTTCTGTGACATTGATAAGGGCAGTCTAAGTTCCGTGCATAGCGTCGGAAACTTGTTTGAGTCGGATCAAGTAGTTGATGGGTTTCTAGAAACTCCTTGTATGTAAAAAACAAAGGAGAAAGTAAGGGTTTTACCACAATGTGGAAGGAGGTACTCCTGGTCCCCTAGACCTAAGTATCTGTAAACAAAAAAGAGGAGTATCACCATAGGACCAAGTGGTGGTCCTAATGGAGAATAGGGGGAAGAATGAAGTCCAAAGGAAGTTATTCCTTTGTAGAAGATGAGGTACTGGGTTTTTAAGAACCGGCAACCCAGCGGTGTCAGGGTACACCCAGAGACCTCGGGTTCTTCCTGATTCAGACCACAGAAACTCAGTCTTCTAGGTGAAGTCAAGGATCGATTTTATTGGCTGCAACCAAAGTAACAAGTGTCCTAGAAGTACAACACACAGGAAGTATATTCTCAGGAGACTGCTCGAAATTTACAAAGTCAGGCTTCTCTCTTTATACAGAATATTCAGCTTCAGGCAAACATTCTTCGAATTTGTAGTATGTCATTTACAGTTATTGGTTACAAAGGAAAAGCAGAGTCATGATGACATGTACATATTTCATGTCGTGCTGCCCATAACAAATCACCCGGCGAAGCCCAACATTTCATCAGATATCGGTGGACCCCCAATAAAACAGGCACCTCCCCTCCATAAAGTAAGTGAAGCAAGGAGAGTAGAGACAGATGTGAGCAAGATACGGCAGGTGTGCGCGCTGAAATGGTTTTATGGCTTGTTGAGCCTTGATGCTATCTTGTTCGGCCACTGGGAGGGGAACTGACCTAACGAGTTCGGCCTGGGGCAATGGTTCCAACTTGCACAGGTCATAGGAAAGTCGATTAAGGAGTATGTGTCCTTGTGGAATTGAATTCAGCTGGATTAAGGCCTATGTAAAGGGCAACACATAAATGGAAGCTAAGGGTTTAGAACGCAAATGAAGATTTCGAGGTGAAATCGTCACTCGAATATGCTGAAAATATTTGTATATGGTATGCTCGTCATTCTCGGTCTTTTGATACCAAATTCGTCATGTCTCGACGAAGTTTTAATTCTCGAGTCCAGAACGATTACATGAATCCAGAATCTTCAGAACCACAAACCCTCCTTTTGCCCTTACATAGGCAATTAATCTATCCAAAATTGGCCTTCCCCTCCACCCGAACAGCTGACCTTGTAGACAGAAGGACGAGATGAGGCCCGGTCCACCTGGGCTGGTCGTTTCTTGTTCTGGATGGCACTCGGCTGTCCGGGTGGGACCCCGAAGCGCAGAGCTATGTAAGACACTGACCACTGGTGCACAAAACTAGGGCCCTGAAAAGATGTCCTTAACCCTATTAGTCATTTCGCAGAACGGGGAGGATGGGTGGGGCGGTAGGGAATCTATAACTAGCCCTTGTTTCTTAAAGATATATGGTTACCGAAGGTAAGTAACTTGTTCATCTGAAAGAAACAGTTAGTTATAGATTCCTCATCGTAGAAAAGATACCCCAGCAATACCAACCCCGAAGGTGGGTCTGCGAACTAAGTTCACACGAGAAAGTCCTGGAGAACAGAACAGCCAAAGACGCTGCCTCTCCACACTTGCCTGTCTAGGCAGTAGTGTTTGGTGAATGTGTGCAGCGATGCCAACGTAGCTGCCTGACAGATGGCATTAAGGGGGACTCCCCATCCCAAAGCAGTGGTGGCTGCCGTCGCACTGTTGGAATGGGCGCGCAGTCCCACTGGAGGTTCCTTCATTGCCAAAGAATAGCAAGCTTCGATGCACAGAACGACCGATAGGAGATGGTCTGTTTGTGCATGGCTCGACCTTTCTTATCGCCCACGTAACCATCAAAGAGCTGGACGTCCACCCGGAATTGTTTTGTGCGATCCAAGTAGAAGGAAAGCGCATGTTTTGCATCCAGCTGGTGGTGCCTCTCTTCCTCTTTTAAAGGATGCGGAGGCCGAATGAAGGTTGGCAAAGTGATGGTTTGGCCAATGTGGAAAGAAGTAACCACGTTGGGACGAAAGGAAGGTCTAGTTCTTAGGACGACCTTGTCCAGATGGACAGCCAGAAAGGGAGGCTTTAAAGAAAGCTTGTAGCTCACTCACCCTGCGTGCAGAAAGGCAGTATTCAAAGTGAGAAGCCTGAGAGGACAGTCATGTAGTGGCTCAAAGGGAGTGCACATAAGATATATAGGAACCAAGTTTAAGTCCCACTGGGAACAGGAGGAAAAAAACGAGTAATGCCCTTAAGGAGATTTGAAAAGAGAAGGCAGGCGTATGCCGACTTAGTGGAGGGATGCTTGGCTGCCAAGATAACATCACAGACTTCGGAAGGCATGTCAAACAACGTCAACTGCCTCCGCTCAATCTCCACGCAAGGAGGTGGATGCTGGACAAGGTGGCGCATAGATCTAACCAAGGCTCTCCCCACTGCTGAAAGAGACCCTACACCACCTCCGAGTGAAGACGCCATTCGTGATTCATCATGCACCTGCAGCTGTCTGCCCTGGCATTCAGGGAACCTGCCAGGTGTTGAACCACCAGGGATATGCCCTGATGTTCCAGTCATGTTCAGAGACCGAGGGCCTCTAGACATAGGGTCCACAACTCCACACCGCCCTGTTTGTTGCAGTACCACATGGCGGTGGTGTTGTCCGTGAACACCTGCACTATTCTTCCCCAGACAGAGGGAAGAAATGCTTGGAGTGCAAGACGAATCGCCCGAAGCTCCAGAAGATTGATATGGAGCCAGGACTCCGCTGGGGACAAGAGGCCTCTGATCTCCGCCTCTCCTGTGTGGCCGCCCAGTCCCAGAAGTGATGCATCAGTCACCACTGTGAGCTCTGGTGAGGAAGGGCGAGGGATCTGCCTTCAACCCAATCCTGGTTCGTTAGCCACCACTGCAATTGGTGTGCACTGCCCTCCGAGATCTGGACGCAATCAGACAGATTACCCTGATGTTGTGCCCACTGCAGAGCCCGCATATGCCATCTAGCATGGTCCACCAGCAGGATGCAGGAAGCCTTCAGACCCAGTAACCTGAGGGTCATCCTGACTGAAACCCGGGATAGAGGCTGAAAGACCGGAGTCATGACCCGAATATCCCTGATTCGCTGTTTGGTAGGATAAACACATTGATGGAGAACCGCAGCTAATGCAGGAGGTCGGCCGTAGTCTGGAGGTGGGAGCCCTCCTTCAACAGCCAGTCATCGAGATACGAGAAGTCTGGAACCCCCGATCTGCGCAGATGAGCTGCGACAAACTCATCACTTTCGTGAACACAGGGGCGCTGGTAAGGCCAAATGGGAGCACGGTAAACTGAAAGTGCTCGTGGCCTACCGTGAAACGCAGGTAACGCCAGTGGGCCGGCAGGACGGGGATATGAAAGTAGGCGTCCTGCAAGTCCAAAGCTACCATCCAGGCTCCAGGGACGAGGGCAGACAAGACCTGAGCGAGCATCAACATTTTGAACTTCTCCTTCCGACGGAAGCTGTTAATGTTCCTGAGACCCAAGATAGGACTCAGGCCTTTGTCCTTCTTGGGCACCAGAAAGTCGTGGGAATAGCAACCACGACCTACTTCTGGGACAGGAACACGCTCTATGGCTCCCTTGGCCAAGAGTGCCAACACTTTCTGTTGGAGAAGGGCCAGATGATCCTCCAACATGCAATGGTACTGAGGTGGCATGGATGGAGGAGTGGTCTCGAAGGGGAGGGACTAGCCCCTTTGGACTATCTGCAAAACCCACCTCTCCGATGGTGAGCCACAGTAGTGGTTCCCACGTCCCCGGCCACGCAGAGGCTGAACAGCTTGCGCCGGCCTGTGGCTCTGGGCGGGACATGGTGGAGCACCCCTTCCGTAGCCACGAAAGGGGCGAAAGGCAGACTGCTCAGGGCGGGATGTAGAAAGGCCCAAGGACCTGGCCGTAGCCCGAGAGTCATTAAAGCGCTCCAGCGCGTTATCAGCCTTATCGCAGAAAAGGCAACGGCCATCAAAAGACATGTCCATAAGAGTGGATTGGACATCCCCGTAAAAACCAGTCAACCTCAACCAGGTGTAGTGTTAAAGGGCTACTGATGTGGAAACCGTCCTACCCAGTGAGTCGCCGTTATCCAGCCCACAGCTGATGGTAAACTTCGCTGAGTCTCTCCCTTCGGCAACCGCCCGAGACAGTATGGCCCGGGCCTCCTCCAGGCACTGAGGCAGCACCTGCACAACCGTGTCTCACACAGAGTGGGTGTAACGGACCAACAAACATGCAGTCCAAAGCCGGAGGAAGAAAACATCTTCCTAAGATGACCCAGCTTTTTGGATTTCCCTGTCTGGACGAGCGGTAGGGAATGCGCCCTTGAAGTGGAGGCTTGGACTACCAAGCTCTCATGGGTGGGGTGTTGGGAGAGGAAAGTGGGGTCACCAAGGGACGGGTGGTGGCGTCGGGCAATTATCCTGTCCACCGGAGCCCCTGTGTAGGACCTGCAACAGGTGCCCAAAAGGATGTCCGTAAGGGCTTGATTAAACCGCAGCAGGGTCTTCTAAGAGCTCGCTGCCGGTTGAAGCACCTCTGTCAGGAGGTTAGTCCTGACTGCCACAGTACGTAGCTCTAGGTGGAGAGCCTCGGCCGCCCTACGTAACACCACTGCGTATTACGCTCCCTCCTCTGTAGCCACGGAAGGAGACGACAACATGCCAAGGGCTGGTGAGGTATCCGAACCACTGGCTTTCCCCAGTTCCTCGCTCCAGTCCTGTTTATACACCAACTGGTTGGTTAAAGGGACCCCAGACCGCTCCCAGTCCTGCTCACCCTCCTATAGCTGCCAATCTGGACTCAAAGAGCCAGGGTAGAACCGGGGCACAAAAGTACCCGTCGACGCCGGTCCGACTCAGTGTCTACCTCGAGGTGGAGGCCGGGGTCACCACGTCTGCCATCGGCGTTGGCGGTTTCCCCAGCCAACGCTGATGGCAGACATGGTGCCGTACGAATCGGCACTGGGAGATGCATAACAAGGTCGACAGCCCTGGATACAAGAGGACCCTGCGGCCCGACGCCCACGCCTCCGAAGACCAAGCCGAGTCAACAGGGCCTGAAGGCGCGCCAGCAGAGTCGGGATGCCCAAAGATGGCATGCATCGCTTCGTAAAACTGATGAAGCTGGGCAGGGATGTAGGAAGGTGGATATCTGACTATGGTTACCCCCAGCTTTTTGCCTAGTGTTTTGTTGGTTTTTTACTTTGTTGGCCTGGGATCCTGCTATTCAGGACCCCAGGCTTCCTGCTCGCTCTGTTAAAATGGACTCCATGTACCCTAGGTACATATCTAATTGGATACTGAGTCATCTTATCAGTCCCTGTACAGTGTACCTTAGGTACCCAGGGCATAGGTGTACCCAGGGCCTACCATGGGCTGCAGCATGTATTATGCCACCCCTGGCTGGCCATCCAAAACTGACACAACTGGCTGCAAGACAGCTGGGGCAAGGTGGTGTAATCACCCTTTGCTATAGATATAGTATACCTATATCAAACCCTAAAATGGACACCTATATTCCTATCGGTCACTCCTATGGCAGGCCTTATCAATCCTGAAAGCAGAGTGCTTGGAATTATGTGAGATGGTACTCTGGCATGAGCTGAGCCCGTCTGCAGCTTGCGGAACCAAGTCCTAATAGCTGTTCCATGATAACGCTATACCATATACTCTTAAGTGCACTATCGACCTCGCGGTTGAATGCTAACTCTGGTATAACATTATCAAAACATGTCGAGTAAGGTGTCATACGAATTGGAATACTACCCCCTCGCCAATTCTGGCGACGGGGGTAGCATTCCACCCTTCTAGAGGGACACAACTGTAGTGTAGTTCCTATAGTCCCAATAGGATCTGCGCATTGGAATAATATCTTCAGTAGTGTAGACGTAGGACTGAGGTTAACTAGGTCTCTACTGACTATATTAGACTTAAGTTTTTTGCCAGCTAGCTCAGAGTTCACTAGAAACTTTCTCGAATAAGCGAGGAGGAGTTTAACCTCCCTGGATAGACAAGAAGGGATTTAGTTTCTGACAACCATAAAACATGACAACGTTGCTCTCCCTGAATAAGAGTATATCTCTAGAGTCGTGTGAAAACAAAAGACAGCTATTTCACTCAGTCAATAAGTGCGTACTTAGTTTCACCAGATTGCAGAGAAAAAGAGAGACGGGCGTTTTCAATAAAAGGTGTTATTTATTGAGCAGTCTCTTTCCTCATACAAGAGAAATGAATTGCTACAATTGCAATACTTATAGTTAAGTAAAGTGCATACAGTAAAAGCAGGATTATGAAATAATACTGTAAAAGCATTGATATGGTTTCTTAGCCATATGATACTTTAAAATGGATAAAATAGATACATACATATATACATTGACTAATCGTACTCAACTGGTGCTTCTAACTACGCCTACCCCGGTGTACCTGACCTAAGCCTAATACGTGGGAAGGAGTAAGTAAGTAGCAGTTTAAGTTAAGTTTGTTTTGCCAAGGATCTGACTCAAGAATTCTCTGTAAGGGTTTAGTCAGTTCAGTACTTGGGTCTCTCTCTCAGGACTCGGTATCCGAGTCACCCGCAAGGGTAAGATGGAAACGCCGGAGGCTGGATTTCTCGGCAAGAGAAAAGACAGCGTCTTTCTCAGCACGTCAAAAGGGAGGGGCAGCGTCCGTGGGCTCTCACATCAGCTGGGCTCTCGGGCAAGTAGTAGCTTCTCCAGATTCATCACCACCGTGTGTTTGCTTAAGGCAACGTTGGTATATTTATACCTGAAAGGTGCCGGGTTTGACGTAAGGCTGGACATAAGACGTCAATAAAAGATGTCACTAAGAACTGGTCTTTCTTACAGTGTTTTACATGAGTTCTTGGACGAAATCAAAACAACGGCAGCGGGGATTTCCCAGGTTGCTGGAGGCTATGTTTAAGAACTCGGTGTGCTTTCTAGGGGGCTGGAGGAATAGGCTTGCTTAATGTGACAGCATGCGCTATGACTGAATTATGAAAAGGTTTCTATGCCGTTGTAGGGATATTATTGATTTATAACCACACAAGGGCAAAGAATAGGAATATCGATTCAGGTACCTAGATAAACACACTACACCCACTCCACGAATTCATGTCCATAATTACGAAACTAAGCAATAGTAAACATATCTAACGGTGCATGTGTATACCGATCCACCCCAAAATACATTCTTGCTTCTGAAATGGCATATGCGAAATACACGAAAAATGACTATAGGTACAGTATTTCAAGCAGAGTAATCATTCATAAAATAGGATGCCTATATATCAGCGGAATGATTTTGCGAAAATTACACATGAAATGGCTCTTAATACAGAAAAGAAAAGTGCGAGACCATTTCATCACATATAAATACAGTTATTTGTAAATATGCTAGCGGCTAAGGTAATATATTGTCTCTAGAGTTCCTAAAAATAGAAGCTCTGTTCTCTAAGAATAGTTCTACTTTAAGCAGAAGATGAGTGCCAAAAAAAAGTAAATATTTTGGAATCGGGGAAAAAAAATAATTTCGTTTTTCAGGGGAAGAAGCCAAAACAGTTCCAAATATTTCCAGAAGCTTTTGTTTTTCAAAGCTGAAGGCCAAATTCAGAGTTCAGGGAACACGGAGTGCTCGTTTGCTTAAAAGTTATTCTTTTTGTTCAGGGTAGAACATCATTTCAGACAGACTTTCAAAAAAGCAGTTTACCGCTTCAGGTGAAAGTTCAACCAAGTTGGAAAATGCCGCAACTGTGCAGTCGTGAGAATGATTGCTATCACCGATGTATTGATTAGCATTGCTCACAGAAGGTCGTACCTGGTTGATGCTGCTCATCTTGCACTTCACTACCCTTTAATCGCAGTGGTGAAGTCTCAACGAATGCCGTCATCAGGATGGGTAACCGCTGGGGACAACACGATGCATGAGCCGTTACAGGACTTAGCAAAGTATCTGTATCCAATGGTACTTCTGATTGTAGTGTAAGACAGACGTCCAACACACATTCTTCTCCGCATAGCATACATCTTAGCACAGGTAAGATACAGTTCTGCCAGATGGGTCTGAATGAAAGAAGCTCTGTCTGGGGGCTTCATCTCGCCCAAAACAACCGCACTGCTAAATGTGCGAATTTCGCAAATGTTCATTAGTTTTTTCACCTTAATCAAACTTCATCAAATATAATCCTTCGTATCAAGAACTTGTTTTTCTTATTTTCAACTTATTCATGCGAGTCCACTCGCTATGTGTAGATGCAATTTCCGATTTTGACTACAGTGCCGACAGGGCATGGCACTTAAAAACTCAACCTGCACGCACCCTTTAGAAGTAAGCAAATAAGCTTGAGAAAGGAGGAACACGTGGTGTGCATCCTGCCCCCTTTACAGTGCAGTTGTTTCTGAATGAAAGAAACCAGGTCATATTAAGATCTCTTAGCCGGGCTAATCCAAGGACTTTAGTTATGCGGTCCCGATAGCGTATAGCTAGGATCGTTTCTTCCATTGTTGCTGGAGTCTTGTCTGTGACATGGCTTGCCATAACGAAGCAGGAGAATCAAAAATAAAATGCCTGCTACGAGTCCCAACAGGAGTGGAAGACCGCCAAGGATCGAATGGACAAAATTAGGAAAGATGCCCAGGACTGCTTTGAAAGGTGTCAATAGTCCCGAAAAAATTGTCTTAAATACACTCGGGATACCATTCGTATCTGAAATGTTTAAGATTTGGTTTAGCATTTCTGCGAAATGTAAGGGGCAATTTGTTGATAATAGTGCATGTATCTCTGTTGATGTCCTTGCAACCTGGAGATCATACTTTCTTTTGATGACGTCAAGGGCACAGGCGTCTGTAGAAGAACAGACACCCATACCAACAGACCACGCACGCAACCTGGGATTCATCCTGGACTCCTCCCTCTCCATGACCAGACAAGCCAACGCCGTCTCCTCGTCATGCTTCAACATCCTGCGCATGCTACGTAAGATCTTCCGGTGGATCCCCAGGAAGACGGTCACCCAGGCCCTCGTCACCAGCCGGCTGGACTACGGCAACTCGCTCTACGCCGGAACCACCGCCAAACTCCAGAAGAAACTCCAGCGGATTCAGAACGCCTCAGCACGACTCATCATGGACATCCCCCGTCGCAACCACATCTCCGGACACCTGAGAGATCTGCACTGGCTCCCGGTCAACAAGAGAATCACCTTCCGTCTCCTCACCCACGCACACAAAGCCCTACACAACCAAGGCCCAGGATACCTCAACAGCCGCCTCAACTTCTACGCTCCCACACGCCAGCTTCGATCGACCGGCCACGCCCTCGCCGCCGTCCCCCGCATCCGAAGAGCCACCACAGGAGGAAGGTCCTTCTCCTACCTGGCCGGCAAGACTTGGAACTCCCTCCCGACCCACCTCCGCCTGACCCAGGACCACCTTGCCTTCAGGAAGCAGCTCAAGACCTGGCTGTTCGAGCAGTAGCGGACCCCCCCTCCCCTAGCGCCTTGAGACCCCCCCCGGGTGAGTAGTGCGCTTTATAAATGCTTTGATTGATTGATTGATTGACTTCATTCTGCTTAAAGTATCAATTCGAATAGAAGAGATTTTCAAACTGGGCCAAATTTTTCCCTCCCTGTCTGGAGTGTCGTTTGGATACAATACTTGCATACAACAAGTGACCATGGACGAAACGCTTACAAGATCAGCTTTTCCTGGCATCAAGCCACAACATCTGTGGTCCACAATTAGAATGTAGCTCCCGTTCGAAAGCCGTCTAAAGAATGGCTCTATTCGAGTTGCAGGTGTGCCAAGCTGGTGGAAGTCCCCTCACAGGCCCCATGTAGGTTTATACCCTGACACAGAAGTATACCACTTAGTGATTTTTCACAATTATCACCACTAAGAAATACATTCTGTCCTTTTTCACTATAACATGTGTGTGTGTAAGGTAATTTCCATGATGACTTAATGTATCCTTTACCCAACCTTTCATACTGGCCTGCCTGTATATACTTTTGACAGTATCGAAATTGGAAAGTTGTTATCGGAATAGTTATGATTCCGTGTATTATCCATTCGATGACAGGTCGTTCTGACATTGTCAATGGTAATCTCTCAAGTTTTTCAATGCTCAGAATTGAATACTCTGCTCCTTTTTGCGCCAAGCTGATTTGTATATCAGTAAGGTTAAAGATAGAGAACAGTGACGTTGTGTTGATTAAACGCCAAGGCACGTAGCCTGAACGCAGATTTTGTAACGTCCAGCCAAGCTGTACAATAGAACGCAATTGGGACTGACCATGTTGTAACATTAGTAAGTCCTGCTCTATTATATCGATTGCAGATGATACAATACTGTCCAGTGAATATATTCTGGAAGACAGAGTCATTAACCCATTGTCCACAACAGAAAGTGATTTTTCCAAATTAATACGGTCAATTTCCCGTATTTTCTCTGCTGTTTCAATTTGAGTTTCTTTCCAAGCTTCGTTATAAGCTGCATATATAGAGGCCGCTATGAAACGTTTTTGACGCTGTTTGCATGGTCCCATAATGAAATCACGCAAGTCAGCACCTTCTTTAAGTAAAGTTAAGTGTTGCTTAATTTCTGCAAGTGTGGATGTCTGTAGCCATTCAAGGCAGAGTTTTCCTACACTGTATGTTGTAACTATCCCTGGATGTTGTCTCTGGGAGTATCTAGGGTCTGGCCTGGTCAATTTGAACCCCTGTATTTTGTTCAACAATTTTTTCCAATCAGGATCTGTTCTGTTTTGGTTTAAAATATGGGATACGTCTATATTAACATCTGTAGTGCTATTACTGTCAGGTGTTGGCTTTGGAATAGACGGTTTGTATAAGTCTTTAATTTTGGCTAGGCCAAGACAGGTTGTTTGTTGAATTGTGTCATTCAAAAATATAATTTGTTCTGGGATCATGCAGGCTCTGAATAATGATTCTATTCCTTGGACTTGCCAATCTTTGGTACCCCAGATGGTTTTTGTTTCAATGTTATTTTTCCAAAAATCAAAACCAAATGTATTCATTTTTTCAAAAAAAAATTCTGAATAGATTAATTTTGTATTTGTCAGCATGGTTTTCATTCCCGTCTTATTTAACAGTTTGAAATAAAACGTTTCTGCTTCACTTGTGTTAAACCCTGAGAAGTATGGGAATTTCTCATAAAATGTTTTTGAACTACCTTTTGGTGGAGTTGCACAATGTTCCCATTGATTATAATTTAAAACATTTCAAGGTTGAGCAGATTTATGCAAATAATGGTTAGCATAGTGATTGTAGCAGTACATCTGTTCATAATTTGATGAACCCTGTAAATCATGTTCTGTAAATTTTGCTGACATAACTAAGTCTGACATCATATTAATACTTTCAAAGTCCCAATCATCAGAGAATGTGCTCGGTTTTACAAAGTCACTTAGTGAAACCTTAAATTGATGAGGATACTTCAAGAGCTGGACCGGGCCATATATTTCGTAGTCTGTTTTGTCCCATGCTACCCCAGCGGGTATCGGATTGGCTGTGAAGTTTACTGAAGAAAGTTCTCTTTTCTCGATGTGTGAAGACTTGTGTGGCTTTAGGACCAGGTTGATATTCTGGCTTGCTGTGTCCATTGTACTATATATTCCCTCAATGAAGTGTCCCAAGCATAGCACCATGATGAGCCAAAGCAGGAGGAAAAGTACACCTAGCACCACCCAAAATTCAATCCATGGGGAAATCAGATAGGTTTCTTGTAGTTGATGAGAGTTCTTTAGTTTTGTCTTTAAAAGTTTTTGTTGTTGTTGGCTGTTCCTCAGGTTCGCTCGGATCCTCAGAAAAGTCATCGAAATTGATGAAGTAGCCTGATGCAGGTCTGTCAATTGTTGGAATTGCTTCTGGATTTTTCTTTGTTTCATTAGCATAGTCTGTGGCTACATCGTTGTAGACCGGTGTTTCTTGACGAATTGTTGCAATTTGGGTTTTAAGAGGCATAAGTTCCATGGCTTTGTTGCATAGTCCTCGTTGATTCACTGTAGGTTTCTCAAATGTGATTGGTCTCTCAGTTTGAACCTCTTTATTTGTAGCAAACGTTGGTGTTCTGCTATTTCTTGGGAGTCCACTTGGCCTACTACTTATTATTGGCCACATGATTGTGGTTTAACCAGGTCGATGGATACAACTCGGTTCTCCTTTTTACCAGCAAGGGGCGGTAGTGTGGTTCTGAAATTCTGGACCCTACTGTTGTCCCGGTATCGAGGCCCGATATCCGTGTCCCGAAACATCAACGTACCATGACGAATTTGGTGTCGACGAACCGATAATGATTAGGACATATTTGCGTCATGATCGAGGCATGCTAACACCCCTGAATCGTAGTTTCCGTCCCAACCCCCAGACTCCATTTTGTAAACCGTATCCATCTTGTGTCTTGCCCTCATGATAAGTCAATTAAAGGTCGAGCTTGATCTAAAAGGACACGTACACCTTCCCTGACTTCCCCCTGACCTGTCCCAACTGACTCCCTTGCCTCCAGCCAAACCTGTTTAGGCAGCTCCACGCCCAGTGGCCAAACCCGATAGCATCAATGTACCACATACCATAAACCATTCACCGCGCACAGATCATGTTTTTCATGTTTTCTACACACATACACACCTGTCCACGCTCCCTGTTTATGGCCAGTTTTATGACTAGGAGGTGCCTTCCTTTATTGGGGCTTCACCGATATCTGATGGGAGTTCCGGGCTTGGCTGAGTAATCTATCACGAATTGGACATCTAAAATACGGGCTTGCCTACATGACTTCGCTCTTTTGTATTATTGTAGAAATATGTGTATAGCCATATCATAAACTTAAGAATTCTTGCCTGCAGCTATTATTTTTTGTATATAAGGAGAAGGCTGGTTCTGTAAAAACGAACAGTCTCCTGAGAACACATGACCCGTGTTTGTCGTGCTTCTAGGACACCTGTTACTTGGTAGCTATCAATAAAACTTGATCTCTGACTCGACTAGAAGACTCCGTGTTTCTGTGGTCCGGAACAGGGAGAACTCAGAGGTCTTCGGGTGTTATCCCCTGGCACCAAACCGGTTCCTAAAAACCCGTTACCTCAGTTGGCGCCCAACGTGGGGCGGTATCAAGCGGCGACGGTCCAAGCCAGATGTTCGTGAGGAGCTTCGTGTGAAAATTCCGGAGGACGGCCAGCCACTTCAGCGACCCCTGTATGTCGACGTGGTTCCGAAGGTCTTTGCTGCGAGGTTCCCCGCGTCCCGACGGCTACGAAGGACTGCTGCCCTGACTATCGCCTTGTTTTGGACCCAGTGATCCTTGGTAGAGCGAAACGATAGACAAGTCGTCTAGCGACATCACCGATCTTCAAATACTTCAGTTAAGTATAAGTGGAGCGTCTCCCAGTCCTTAGTTTGTCCTTAGTTTTTGGTATCCTTGAGATACACCTTGATTTGGTACTTGCAAGCCCCAAAGCCGAAGGACTTGTGTATTCACGAGAAATATCGTAACAGATAATCCTTTGAAGTTTGAAGCTAGACTAGTGAGCAAAGATGCCTGGTTTTAGCAGACTTGGAAACTTGTTTTGTCTTGGTTGTAGAAAGGACTCCCGATTAGAGGATTCCTGTCCGGTTCCTCCGATTGGAACTCCAACATACGAGCTCTACGTAAAGCACGGCGTAGGTCCTATCACATATAATGAAGTGTGGATAAAATACACCCGCAAGGATGGTGTTTTAAAATGGCCCCAATATGGTAGTTTCGACTCAGAAATATTAGATAACCTAGAGGTCAAATTATTTAAGAGAAAAGCCCGACCGGCGATGTTTGACTCTTTTCGCTTATGGCGCAAAGAAGCCAAACAGAAGGAAATAAAGTTAGCAAAAAGGAATAAAAGAGGTATGTCAATGGTGCAAGCTGGCGTTGCATGAAAAAAGAGAGTACTCCCAAATATTTTGAGGCCCAGAGGGGGGAGACAAACCATGCAACAAGGAGACAGAACCTCTTGGAGGGCCTATATTTCTTTCAACATTGAATATATCCTAAATGTTTAGTCAAAAGATGCCAAAAAAAAGATCTTTGAAATGTTATTCAAACATGGAACATTTTTATTAGACTATTTTGTCATTTTTTTTTATAATAAAATTTTTTTTTTTTAAAGACTCATATATAAAAAATACATTGCATTATCATTTCACAAATCAACATTTTACATACATTTGGTGATAGTCCTATCATACCAAAAATGCCCTCTAGTAACAATTGATCCTATTGATCAGAGACACAAAAACACACATTTGTCACACAATATCAAAATATAATAATGAACATACCTAACAAATACAGCTAAACAAAATTATACAAGACATTGACTAACATAAGTGGTAGCTCTAAGGTGTATTTGAGAGGGTACGTATAGGAACCTAGATGGAGTGGTTCTGTTGGTTATGATGTACTTGACCAAAGCGTATCCAAGACAGGGGTGTTGGGCCGACGTACGTTTCGGTGGAAAGCCACCTTCCTCAGGGCCAAAGACAAAAGACTAACAGGCAAGTGACACAAAATCTTTAAAATATGAGGGCAACATACAAAATTCTATGTTTTGAAGAGGCTGCATATATAAATGTTTAAGATTCTTGCTGGACTTTTTTGAAGTGTGTGCTCAGAATGAGAGGCCCATGCCTCAAGATTTCCTTAATTTTTTGGAGCCACCCGGGGCGTTTTCTCAGGGCAGTTAGGTAGTTTCTGTTAGGAAGTACACGATGTATTGTCAGTAAAACCTTAGGGAGCTTCGTTTAGGGCGCCAAGAATCTTAAACATTTATATATGCAGCCTCTTCAAAACATAGAATTTTGTATGTTGCCCTCATATTTTAAAGATTTTGTGTCACTTGCCTGTTAGTCTTTTGTCTTTGGCCCTGAGGAAGGTGGCTTTCCACCGAAACGTACGTCGGCCCAACACCCCTGTCTTGGATACGCTTTGGTCAAGTACATCATAACCAACAGAACCACTCCATCTAGGTTCCTATACGTACCCTCTCAAATACACCTTAGAGCTACCACTTATGTTAGTCAATGTCTTGTATAATTTTGTTTAGCTGTATTTGTTAGGTATGTTCATTATTATATTTTGATATTGTGTGACAAATGTGTGTTTTTGTGTCTCTGATCAATAGGATCAATTGTTACTAGAGGGCATTTTTGGTATGATAGGACTATCACCAAATGTATGTAAAATGTTGATTTGTGAAATGATAATGCAATGTATTTTTTATATATGAGTCTTTAAAAAAAAAATGTTATTATAAAAAAAAATGACAAAATAGTCTAATAAAAATGTTCCATGTTTGAATAACATTTCAAAGATCTTTTTTTGGCATCTTTTGACTAAACATTTAGGATATATTCAATGTTGAAAGAAATATAGGCCCTCCAAGAGGTTCTGTCTCCTTGTTGCAAGCTGGCGTTGCATACAGTGATAACGAGGAAGAGCAAGAAAACGAACAAATACTTAGGAGCAAGAAACTAGCAGTAGATAAATGCTACCCGATGTTACCAAATAAGGGACAAGGTCAAGAGGAAAGATCCGAGAAAGATCCATTGATGTCCCACTTATTAAGCTCACCTCCACCGTATGCGTTAGACGCTACTACAACGCCAACGCGTTTTTCTATACCACGCCCCGGCGCACGAAACACAGCTCTTGCACACACGCCAGCTACTCTTCAGCTGGTTCCTACTTCTCCGGCGCAGCCTTCTCAAAGGCCGCCATCTTTGCTACATACTCCATCTACTTCTACCACTTTGCCTACAGCTCCAACTGTTCCCTATGATACTACATCTGTCACTGTTTCAACTTCCTCTACTATTGCCTCTACTTCTTCTTTGCCTCAGCCTGTTTTTTCCGATGCACTTGCTCCTCCGCAAGCTTCTCCTTCTATTAGACAAAGAGTGACAGGTACCGTCACTGGTCTGCTTTCACCTTTCTTCGGGTCGCCTAGAACGACCCCTAAAACAGAACATAGACAGTTGCGTAGTCAACTGCCTGATTACGAGGAAAGACGAGTGCTGAATGAATTAGCACGCCAATGGATTACGGATACTGTTAGATATGATGTTCAGTCTGTTATGGAAGTTTTCCGTCAATGGAATGCACCCACTCAGAGATACGTATTCGAAGAAATGTGTGTATATCTAGGCGAAGATGTAAAGACAAATGATCCCAAATATACAATGAACGAACTATGGCGTACACGCTTTAAGTTCTATGAAGGTATGATTATAGGTGCAGATGTTGAGAAAGCGATAGAATTATTGCTCTCTTATAGGAGTAAAGGAAACGTCTCTAGATCAGGTCATGAAGACGATGCACCAGACGGGAAAAGAGCGAGACAGTACCCCATGAGAGAGGTTCCTCCGGTTTGGAGGGAAGGTGATGCGAATGCGAATCCACCGATTCTGCCTCATTTCCAGCGTGTATGGGTACATGTCCCCTGGAAAAAATCCGATGTCTTAGCACTAAAGCAGACATTGCCTGATCCTCGTAAAAACCCGACTGGGTATTATAAGGAGTTATCGCAAACTGCAAGCTCATGTATAATGAATTTAGCGGACATAGACATGTTGTTCGGGAACGTTGTTCCACATCCTCTATGGAGCAAAATACGTCATACGAACCATGACCAAGAACTAGGTGACTCATGGGCGAACATTGCCGCTATCGATGCTAGACAAATTGGTGGTTCTAAACCCGAGCCGTTAATAGCTGAACTTCCCGGTAGAATTATCGCGTACATGAAAACGATAATGCCCGAGGTACGCGTAAACTGGGACAAGCTATCTGCGTGCAAGCAGAAGAAAGATGAGAATGTGTCTGACTTTTTCACAAGATTTGAGGAGACTTTCACCGATCATAGTGGTCAGGATATGGCTACCGAGGGTGGTCAAAGATTGTTTGTAGACAAGTTCGTACATAATTTAATCCCTGAACTGTGTAATAAACTAAAAGATTCAGAGAGTGCTTGGGCTGTCTCTACGTCAGCTCAAATTTTAGCTACAGCCCAGTACTATGAAAATAGGCGCAAAGACGAGCTAGATAAAGTCGACAAAAAGACGAAAGATTTAAAAACTAAAGTTCTTCTCCAGCAAGCTTATCCGCCTCGTACGGCTAGTCAGCCCAATTATCAACCACAACAGCAGTATTCGAGAAACGCGCAAGGAAACGAGTTTTCCCACCAGCGTATTGCTTATGGCCCGAATCAATGTGCGTATTGCAAGGAAGAGGGTCACTTTAAAAGTAATTGTCCGGCTCTTGCGCGACGTCTGAGCGGTGCTTCAGGTGTAAGGGGAAGAGGTGTTCAACATGCCCCTAGAGGTAGGGGCCGTGGTAATTTCACGCAGAATACAACTTCTTTTCCGCCTCAGAATTCGATGAACAGCTTTGACCAACAGAATAATGCATCATCTAGGTCAGCTCAGTACTATGCTGACGACTATTATACCGAACACGAAAATGAGGGTAATGATTGCTAGGACAGCCATGGACAAAGAGAGGGAGTTGTTTCAGTTCCAGTAGATCAGAATGGACCCTATGTCGAGGTGATCGCCTCAGGAGTGTCAGAGCCATTTCTGCTGGATACTGGTGCTACAAAAAGTTCTATCATGCACTCAAAACTTCCTGGCGCACCTTTGTCCGGCGAAATGAATGATTCAGTAGGTTTCTCTGGCGCCCCTGTTAGAAACCCAATCTCCAGTCCTGTATCTCTTTCTATTGGCCCATGCGAATTAGAGGCACCCCTCATTCTTACGACAGGTTGCGGTGAAAATTTGTTAGGTTTGGATTTACTAAAAAGGTTATATGCGACTTTGTACTGTTCACCATTGGGAGTACAGCTTACTTTAGGTAAGAAACTAGTTTCTCCAATGTATGTGTCAAAAGAAAGTATTGCAACTGAATTGTCGTGTCTTCCTGATGTACTCTGGGCAAACGGTTCTAATGATGTAGGTCGTTTGGAGATAGCACCGTATGTCGTAACGTTGAAAGCCAACGTTAGGTTGCCACGTATTCCCCAATACAAAATATCTAGCGAATGTGAAAAGGCGTTATTGACGATTGTCTATGACCTGATTGATAAAGACGTCATCGAAGAAACAAAAGGAAATGTTTGTAACAGTCCAGTCTTACTGGTTTTAAAACGTACCGATCCTTCACAGCCCCCTGTGTATAGGTTTGTGATCGACCTCAGAGAAGTGAACAAGATAGTTATCCCACAGTTTCCAGTTGTCCCCGATATTACTGCTTTATTGACGATGGTTCCAGCTTCAGCAAATTGGTTCTCGGTGATCGACCTGAAGAACGCTTTCTTCAGCATCCCGATTGCTGAGGAGAGTAGAGATATTTTCGGATTTAATTTAGGAGGACGTAGCTTCCGCTTCAAGTGCACTCCTCAAGGCTATTGCGAAAGTCCTTCAATATTCAGTCAGGCCCTGAAAACACAACTAGACACAATTGTTTTACCGAATAGTTCAACTCTGATTCAGTACGTAGACGATCTGCTGATCGCTGCAGACACTGAAGAGATTTGCAAGAAAGCTACGTTATCATTATTGCATCACTTATGTGATATGAAGCACAAAGTCTCTCTTTCCAAACTACAATTTTGCCGACAAGAAGTAACCTACTTAGGTCACATCTTGTAGAAGGAGGGAAGGAGACTGACACCAGAAAGAATACAGGCAATCGCAGAACTGAGTGCCCCAAGGACACAGAGGGAGGTTCGAGCCTTCTTGGGCATTACATCGTACTGTAGACAATGGATACCGAATTTCTCACTACTAGCTAAACCCTTGCTAGCACTACTCTGCAAAGACACGCCAAATCCTATGCCTTGGTCTGAAGATTGCCAGACGAGTTTCCACGAGTTGCGTGATGCATTGTGTTCGGCTCCTGTGTTGGGAAACCCCAACTACAGCAAGCCTTTTACATTATATGTCCATGAGAAGGAAGGTTGTGCCTTATCAGTTTTAACACAACATTTTGGGGACGGACAGCGCCCATGCGCGTATTTTTCGGCAACTCTAGACCCTGTGGCTAAAGCCCTACCAAGTTGTCTGAGGGCTACCGCCGCAGCAGCTGTCTGCATCCGACAATCCGCTGGATTAGTCATGAATAATACTCTGATCGTTATGGTTCCACATGCAGTAGACATTTTACTAAACAGGACGAAGACACAACATCTGACTAGCGCTCGACTATCCAGTTACGAACTTACACTGTTAGCAAGTCACATCCACATAAAGAGGTGTGATACACTGAACCCCGCAACGTTATTACCCATTCCGACAGGAACAGACGAGATTGATAAACATGACTGCTGTTTTAGGACAGAAGAAGAGACAAAAGGGAGAGTAGACTTACAGGACACTCCCCTTCCTGAATGCAACAATACTTTATGGGTTGATGGCTCATGCTTCAAGTTGCCGAATGGTGATACGACTGCAGCATATGCCGTAACGACATTACACACCATTATAGAGACTGCGCGCATTTCCCATAATTCTGCACAAGCTGCAGAGCTAATTGCGCTTACCAGAGCATGTGTGCTAGCGAAAGGAAAGCGAGTGAATGTGTACACTGACAGCCAATACGCCTTTGGTGTGGCTCACAGTTTTGGGAGATTGTGGCGTGAACGTGGATTTCTTACGTCACATGGTGCAAAGATACAACATGGTCAGCTAGTTAATGAGCTCCTCCGGTCACTGACCTTGCCACTACAAGTTGCCATTATAAAATGCAGTGCACACAAAAAGATTCAGGATGATGTTGGCCGCGGGAATGCATTAGCAGACGAGGTTGCAAAAGAGACTGCAAGGAACACAATGAGTCGGATGTATGTTGTAGGTCCCGCTAGATGGATTACTGATGTGGGAATGTGTGAGGAAAGCGTGAAATCTATACAAGCCGAGGCAACTGAGAAAGAGGTGAATGAATGGAGAGAAAGTAAGGGTAGGTTAGATGCGAATGGTTGTTGGGTCGAATTGTCAGAACACCAGAGAGGGCTATTACCTAACGCATATGTACTCGCAGTAGTAACAATGGCTCACGGATTTGCACACATCAGTTCGAGAGGAATCTGTAAAGTATTGGCCCCAGTATGGCAAAATAGCAATATCCCGAAATATGCAGAGAATGTGGTCAGAAACTGTATGGTGTGTTTGAAGTACAATCCCAGTAGGGGAACCCCAACTCCAGCTGGTCATTTTGCGCCTCCAACGTATCCGTTCGAGGTTTTGCAGCTCGATTTCATTCACATGGAGAGATGCAACAATCTGAAGTATGTGCTCGTTGTTGTTTGCGCTTTCTCCAGGTGGGTGGAAGCGTACCCCCTTAAGGACAATACAGCCTTGTCAACTGCCAAAGCCCTTGTCAAAGAGTTCTTCCAGAGATTTGGCATGCCTAGAATCGTCTGGAGTGATAATGGAAGTGAATTCGTAGGACGCGTGATGAAGAGAGTGTGTGAGTGTTTGGGCATCCAACAAAAATTCCACTCTGCGAATCACCCCCAATCAGCTGGATTAGTAGAGTGCTACAATGGCACTTTGAAGCTCAAATTAGCCAAAATCCAAGCCAGTACAGGTCTTAAATGGCCTGACGCCTTGCCCCTAGCACTCTTGTCAACGAGAATGACAGTCCATTCCAGATTAGGACTTAGCCCCCATGAGATAGTGTTTGGCCGCCCAGCCAACGTCTGGGGCGTGCCAAGGCCAAACAAACTTAGCGAAATAGAGCACCCCGTACTGCTTGACTATTTGTGTGTATTGACAACTAAATTGCGTGTTTTACACCAACAGGTTCACAGTTCCTCTCCGCCAGCCTCTGACGATCCAGGTCACTCCATCGCACCCGGCACGTGGGTCTTGGTGCGGAACTTTCAGCACACAAACAACGGACAGCCGAGGTGGACCGGACCTTACCTGGTACTTCTTTCCACGAGATCAGCGGTTCGGGTGGAAGGCAAAAAGAACTGGGTGCACGGGACCCATTGTAAATGGGTCCCTCTGCCCCTTCCATACGACCGGTGGGTCAACGAAGGAATTGCCGACTCCGGGACAGAATCCATACCTCGTTTCATCCCTTTCAGCGATGCACGTCTAAAAGAAACTGGTACCGAAAAGGAGAGTGATCATATTTTACAAGGATTTGTGCCACAGTCTATGCAGTTGGACACTACCGAACCTGAGACATTGTTTGAAGACACTTCCGTACCTGGGAAACGACGGTACAACTTGAGATCTAACCCCAGAGACTAATAAAAGAGCAAACTAATGTGATTTCTTTTCCCCTAAGAACTATTTTTTGATTTTTCAGCTCTCTCGTCCCAGGGAACTAGCTCATTTTTGATTTTCGAACCGCCATCCGGTTCTGCTGCTAGGGTCGCGGTTGAAGTCTGGGGAGTGCAACTGGGGACGTTTAGGTCAACGGTTCTGGTTGGTCCAAGGGAGTTACCCCGGACTGAACAGAGCGCACTCCCTGGGAGAACCAACCTACCACCGCGGGCAGCAAGTAGAGGATGGAGTTTCCTAGGGTAAAGAGACCTACCACACTCACGAACGTTGAAAGACAACTATGCACTGTACTGGCCAAAAGAAAGTTTTTGATAACATGTATTTTAATGTTGTGTAGCATAACGATGTTTTTGACTGGCTATACTCTATTCGTATTCCAATTTACCTTTTCAAATGACACCCGGCCACAGCCTCCTCCTACTATCTCTCCACACTACTTTCACCCTCTACCTGAACACGAATCTGCCAGAAGACTCGAATTTGTAAATAACTAATTCATTCAACTCCTACACCAACACCAGTCCATCATGAACACATCGAACTGTTGGATATGTGGACTCATGCCACACACGACTGATAAGGGTATCCCATACTTCATCCTGCCATTCAGTTATTATGGTTCTCTGTGGGCTTTTCAGACCATGTTCCTGTTCGCCCTAGAACCATACCCAACCCGTTCCGTTGAAAGCGATTCCAGTAACAAGGCACTAATAGCAGGGATAAGAAATATGAGTAGAGAGTTCGACACCTATCTTACGATTCCCAAAGATGAACTCACTCCGTACACTCGTTGGAACGTAACTAAATATGGGGTTTACCTGAGTAAGAGCCAGACAGCAAAGAAATCCCGCCCAGTTTGGATAGTACCCAACCGAGGTCACTTATGTTTACAAGGTATTGGTAGGGATCCCAAAGCACAATTAGGAAAGAGCATATGCACGGAAACATATGTGTTCGCTTCTCGAACTTCCCCTATACTCTTAGCAGCCAAAGGCACGTATTTCGTCTGCCATGACCAAGCCCACACCTGGTTGCCCCCTGACTTCTCAGGTACATGCTTTATCGCATTTCTGCTGCCTCCCACGTACACGGCCAGAGCAGATTACCATCGAACAAGGAAAGCTAGAGGTGTCGTGAGTAAAGACGACACCGCGGGTCAGGAATTCGCTGACTTCGCAAAGGGTTTTCTGCCATTTTGGGGGCCTATGGTGAACAGCAGGAATATTCGCCAGTTATCGAGGATAGTTCAATCCGCCGTGATTACAACGGCCGGAGCTCTTGGCAACTTGACGACCGAACTTCAGTCGGATCGACTTATGACCCTTCAGAACCGAGTTGCCCTAGATATCATACTCGCCGATCGTGGTGGTGTGTGTAGAGTGATCCAATCCAGTTGTTGCATTTTCATCCCTGATAACGCACCGACAGTGTACCAGGCCATCTCTAAGTTACACGAAATATCTGGTTCCCTTCACGTGGAAAAAGGAGATTGGTCCTTGCTAGGGTGGTTCTGGGGACTGATCACTGCCTGGGGATGGAAAACACTGATCTTCATTGGGATGATCTTAGCACTTCTGTTTATGTTCTGCCTGTGTGTACAGTGCGCTCCTGCACTCTGCGGCCTCTGTGCTACTTCATGTGTACGGAAGCCTGTGTCAAGGGACGAACTGAGCAACAGAATGATGCTACAGCAGCATCTCCACGAATTCCTTCATACAGATTTAGACTCGGATTAACATGAATCATTGCCTTATATGAGGGCAAAAGGAGGGCCTGTGGTTCTGAAATTCTGGACCCTACTGTTGTCCCGGTATCGAGGCCCGATATCCGTGTCCCGAAACATCAACGTACCATGACGAATTTGGTGTCGACGAACCGATAATGATTAGGACATCATTCCTATGTATTTGCGTCATGATCGAGGCATGCTAACACCCCTGAATCGTAGTTTCCGTCCCAACCCCCAGACTCCATTTTGTAAACCGTATCCATCTTGTGTCTTGCCCTCATGATAAGTCAATTAAAGGTTGAGCTTGATCTAAAAGGACACGTACACCTTCCCTGACTTCCCCCTGACCTGTCCCAACTGACTCCCTTGCCTCCAGCCAAACCTGTTTAGGCAGCTCCTCGCCCAGTGGCCAAACCCGATAGCATCAATGTACCACATACCATAAACCATTCACCGCGCACAGATCATGTTTTTCATGTTTTCTACACACATACACACCTGTCCACGCTCCCTGTTTATGGCCAGTTTTATGACTAGGAGGTGCCTTCCTTTATTGGGGCTTCACCGATATCTGATGGGAGTTCCGGGCTTGGCTGAGTAATCTATCACGAATTGGACATCTAAAATACGGGCTTGCCTACATGACTTCGCTCTTTTGTATTATTGTAGAAATATGTGTATAGCCATATCATAAACTTAAGAATTCTTGCCTGCAGCTATTATTTTTTGTATATAAGGAGAAGGCTGGTTCTGTAAAAACGAACAGTCTCCTGAGAACACATGACCCGTGTTTGTCGTGCTTCTAGGACACCTGTTACTTGGTAGCTATCAATAAAACTTGATCTCTGACTCGACTAGAAGACTCCGTGTTTCTGTGGTCCGGAACAGGGAGAACTCAGAGGTCTTCGGGTGTTATCCCCTGGCACCAAACGGGTTCCTAAAAACCCGTTACCTCAGTAGTACAACTGATCTTGTTCCATTGACAGCTAAGACAGGTACTGCTTTTCTGTAAGAAGGCCCAAATTCCTTCTTCACCGCGATTTTCTCTCTGACCAGATCCCCAATCTTTGGAATCCAGACAGGCCTTGCTGGGACAGGTGGTTTCTCTTCAGTGGCTGTTGGCTGTTTCAACTTTATTTTGCTCAGGTCTTTTCTTGTTTCATTTAAGTCCTGTAAAATAGCCAAACGATCTTTGATATCAAAGCATTTTCCTTCTACCACTGAAGTCTGACTATCGAGGTCCTGGATATGCATTCTAGTCCCGAACAATAGTTCGTACGGACTGAAACCTTTTAGAGAATTTCTTGGCAGATTGTTAAGACTACGTTGGACACTTATTAAATGTTTGACCCACCCAACCCCCGAACCTAATACCTCTGCCGTTATAGATTACTATATGTCTCGTTTTTTTTCTTTCCACCATCCCATTTCCCTCATGAAGGAAGTGATAATATTACCGCAATGCAATGCCCATGCTGGTCATGGCCTCCTTATAAGCTTGAGAGCTAAAAGCAGGATCTTGGTCAGAATGTAGCATGCCAATTGCGTCTATGCCGCTATAGACTCGCAAATCTTTTATAACAGTTCAGACGTCAGCCGAGAGCTGGGGTCTACATTTTAAGTGAAACTAGTCTCTTTATGTTAATTTGACGCATTATTCCTACTGGCTTTTGCATATAGATAGCATTGTCCTATCTAAGCGAAGGGCCATGGCAATACACCGGCCGGTTCGCCACTGCGATCTCTGTTGCAGTCTGGGCAGTTTATTGCGAATTTGTGATGTTGTAGGCTCATTCCTGGCCACCAGTATATTGATTGTAATTCTTTCAGAGATTCCTTAATCTTAAGGTGTCTTAGACCCTCACCCATATGTGCGTCTGCTATTAACAATACTCTCCTGTTCGTGTTTGGAATTACCCTATCCTCCACTCCAGGGATTTGAGCAAAAGGAACGGAGTTTGCATCGATTATGTATGTATAATTGAGTGGATAGTTGAAGGGTAGCGCTGCACAGTCGCCTTTTGATGACGTTTTTACCACCAGCATCGTTTCCCCGTCTATGTATTTTCCTGGACGCTTTTTTGTAGCTAGGAAGCCGGCTTAGTTGCTTCCGCTGTGGCTGTCTCAGCCAATGAATTCCCTGTAACGTGAACGCCATCACGTTCATGACTCAATGAATGTATCACGTGAGTCTTTGGTAGTTCTTTCTGTAAAAGAACTACTTGTTCCCAAAGCGATTTTTGCTTTATTGTGGCACCTTTGTCATCTTTGTAACCGTTTTGAACCCATTTCTGCAAGTCGTTATTGTATGAGTTGACGCAGTAATGCGAATCGCACACTATTAGTGTCGAGAATTCGCGATCGGCATTATCTAGCGCCATTTTTCACGCTATTACTTCAGTTTGTTAATCTGAATTGTTTTCTACAGATTGTGATTTTGTTACCAGAGGTCTCAATTTACCTCCGCGCCACACGTTTTTAACCATCTCGCAAGTGGCGTTATAGGCTTGTTTTCCCCAAACTGAGGGTTGTGCATATCCGTCTGTATATATTACACAGGCGTACTGTTGTATGGGCAGAATGTCGATTGGCAGAGGATATTCTCTTTCATATTCTAGATTTTTTTATCTTTTCATGTTTGGGCCAAAATAGTATTTCACTTTGTCTGTAGCAAGAGAATTTTCCCATTGTATCCATTTTGGATTTAATGCCACGGTAGTTAAATTACATGGGCTTGTTAATGCCTCAAAGGCTGATTCTGCTGTTATAACAGTAATCCGTCTGCCTTCGGCTTGGTCTTTTTCTTTTGCTACAGCTGTTTGAACCGCATGTACAATGTTTTCCTTAATACTGAATGTTTTTTCAGCTTCTGTGTACAAATGTGATTTGTATGCTATTGGTACCGTTTCTCCCTCATTAGAGGTTAGGTATGTGAATCCGCATCTTCCTGGGATGACCCGGATCACAAGGTTGCGTGTGTTATCGCGTGTTTGCAATTTTGTTTTAGCTAACATGTCTGTTTGCAATGATCTCAAAATTTCTGTGTGTTTTTGAGTCCAATTGATTGTTTTAAAATCTGGTTTTATTAGTTCATAGAGAGGTTTAACCCTCTCTGCATAATTTAGAATGCAAGTTCTTCCGAAATTCAGGAAACCTAGAATTGATGCACAAGTTACTACTTTTGTAACGATATATCTGTAAGAGACATTAGTTAGTATTAGATTCCTTACCTTAGAATATCCCCAGGCGTCAGACTGGATCCGGAAATTTTTGCGTAGCAGTACCCTTGCGCGTCGGTAGGCGTCGTCTGCGGCTCCGCGTCCGTCGTCGGCGTCGTGGGCGACGTGATGACGTCGTCGGAGTACTTAGACGCCGCCTCCGCGTGCTGACGTCAGTTCTTAGACACAGCTTTTCCGCGCCAGAAACGCAGAGCCATGTTAAAAACCAACACTGGTGCCATTGAAACTAGGGCCCTGAAAGGGGACAACCCTAACCCTAGATATTGGTTCGCAGAACGGGGAGGATGGGTGGGTCGGTAAGGAATCTAATACTAACTAATGTCTCTTACAGATATATCGTTACACAAGTAGTAACTTGTGCATCTGAAAGAGACAAGTTAGTATTAGATTCCTTACCTTAGAATAGATACCCCAGCAATACCAACCCTGGTGGTGGGTCTGCGAACCAATAATCACACCAGAAAGTCCTGGAGGACGGAACGGCCAAAGAAGCCATCCCTCCGGACTTGGCTGTCCAGGCAGTAGTGTCTCGCAAACGTGTGCAGCGATGCCCACGTAGCTGCCTGACAGATGTCTTGCAAGGGCACACCCCTGCCCAGGGCAGTGGTGGTCGCCGTCGCTCGGGTAGAATGAGCCCGCAGTCCAACCGGGGGCTCCTTCCTAGCCAAGGAGTAGCATGCCTGGATACACAGGATGATGCACCGGGAGATGGTCCTCTTGTGCACCGCTTTCCCCTTCTTAGCGCCCACGTAACCAACAAAGAGTTGGTCATCCACCCGGAACTGGCGTGTGCGATCCAAATAGAATGAGAGCGCACGTTTTGGGTCCAGACGGTGGAGCCGCTCTTCCTCTTTAGAGGGATGCGGTGGCGGAAAGAAGGTAGACAAGGTGATGGACTGCCCGATGTGGAAGGCCGTGACAACCTTGGGCAGGAAAGAAGGTTTGGTACGAAGCACCACTTTGTCCGGATGGACAGAAAGGAAAGGTGGAGTACAAGAAAGAGCCTGGAGCTCACTCACTCTCCTGGCAGAGGTGATGGCAACCAGGAAAGCAGTCTTCAAAGTCAGAAGGCGAAGAGGACAGTTGTGAAGTGGCTCAAAGGGAGCGCACATCAGAAATGTAAGAACCAGGTTCAAGTCCCACTGAGGCATCACAAACGGAACAGGAGGAAACGTATGAGTGAAGCCCTTAAGAAACCTGTTAACAATAGGGGACTTGAACAAAGAAGGCTGATCAGGTAGCCTGAGAAAGGCTGAAAGGGCAGAAAGGTAGCCCTTGATAGTGCCCAGAGCAGAGCCCTGCTGGGCAAGAGAAAGAAGGAAGAGTAGAACCTCAGAAAGAGGGGCAGAAAGTGGATCCACAGCCTTTGCTGTGCACCATGCCACAAATCTGTTCCACCTGCAGGCGTATACCGACTTTGTGGAGGGACGCCTGGCTGCCAGAATGATGTTACAGACTTCAGGAGGCAAGTCAAATGGCCTCAACTGTCGCCGCTCAATCTCCAAGCATGGAGGTGGAGACTGGACAGGTTCGGGTGGAGGACCGTCCCCTGCTGCTGCGACAGAAGGTCCTCCTGAAGAGGCAGACGAACCGGGGGATCGACTGACAAACTGAGTAGCTCTGGATACCAGTACCTTCTCGCCCAGTCCGGAGCCACAAGGATGACTTGGGCCCGGTCGCGCTTGATCTTCTTCAGCACTCTGGGCAGAAGTGGTATAGGCGGAAAGGCGTACAACAGACCGCAACTCCACTCGCGACGAAAAGCATCTCCGAGCGAGTGCTGCCTTGGAAATTCCAACGCGCAGAACTGATGACATTGCACGTTCTCTTCGGTGGCGAATAGATCTAACCAAGGCTCTCCCCATCGCTGAAAGAGGCCTTGCGCCACGTCCAAGTCCAGACGCCATTCGTGATCCATCATGCACCGACGGCTGAGCTCGTCCGCCCTGGCGATCAGAGAACCTGCCAGGTGTTGAGCACCAGGGTCACGCCCTGGCGTTCCAGCCACTGCCAAAGGCGAAGAGCCTCTTGACAAAGGATCCACGACCCCACTCCGCCTTGTTTGTTGCAGTACCACATGGCGGTGGTGTTTTCCGTGAACACCTGCACTACACTCCCCCGGACAGAGGGGAGGAATGCCTTCAGTGCTAGATGAATCGCCCGTAGCTCCAACAGGTTGATGTGGAGCCGGGCCTCCGCCGGAGACCAGAGGCCTCTGATCTCCGCCTCTCCCATGTGGCCTCCCCAGCCCAGGAGAACGCGTCCGTCACAACTACGTGCTCCGGTTGGGGAAGGGAGAGGGATCTGCCGCTGACCCAATCGCGGTCCGTAAGCCACCACTGCAGCTGTCACGCAGTGCCCTCCGAGATCAGGACGTGGTCGGAGAGGTCGCCCTGATGCTGGGCCCACTGAAACTTCAGGTCCCACTGCAGAGCCCGCATCCGCCACCTGGCGTGATACACCAGCAGGATGCAGGAGGCCATCAGCCCCAGAAGCCGCAGCGTCAACCTGACCGAAACCCGGGATAACGGCTGAAAGATGGGAATCAGAGCCTGAATATCCCGGACCCGCTGTTCGGGCGGATAAACCCGAAACCGCGCCGAGTCCAGAACCGCTCCGCTGAAGAGGAGCTTCTGAGAGGGGCACAGGTGTGACTTCAGCACATTGATGGAGAACCCCAGCTGGTGCAGGAGGTCTGCCGTCGTCTGGAGGTGGCTGACGACTGTCTGGGGCGAGCCCGCCTTCAACAGCCAGTCGGCGAGGTAGGGGAAGACTGAAACCCCTAACCTGCACAGATGAGCTGCGACCACCGCCATCACCTTCGTGAACACCCGTGGGGCGCTGGTAAGGCCGAAGGGGAGCACGGTAAACTGAAAGTGCTCGTGGCCCACCATGAACCGCAGGTAGCGCCGGTGGGCCGGCAGGACGGGGATATGAAAATAGGCGACCTGCAAGTCCAACGCTACCATCCAGTCTCCTGGGTCGAGGGCAGCCAGGACCTGAGCCAGAGTCAGCAACTTGAACTTCTCCTTCCGGAGGAAGCCGTTGACGTTCCGTAGGTCCAAGATAGGGCGTAGGCCCCCTTTGCCCTTCTTGGGTACCAGAAAGTAGTGGGAGTAGCAACCACACCCTACTTCTGGCCCAGGAACGCGCTCGATGGCCCCTTTGGCCAAGAGGGCCGTAACTTCCTCCTGCAGAAGTCGCAAGTGATCCCCCGATACACGGTGGTTCTGTGGTGGCATGGCTGGAGGAGTCGCCTCGAAGGGGAGAGAGTAGCCCCTTCGGACGATTTGCAGCACCCACCTGTCCGACGTGACAGTGTGCCAGTGAAGGTGGTGATGGCGAACCCTGCCTCCCACTGGCGTCACATGGGCCTGAAAGCACGGACTAGGAGGGTTTAGAGGCGGATGCTGCGGGGGAAGGTGTGGACTGACCTTGCCGCTGCCCCCGACCACCTGGACGGCGGTTCCCACGGCCGCCACCGCGTTGGGTATTGCCCTGCGGTGCGTGGCTGGCGGCACGTGTGGGCGCACCCCTTCCGTGGCCACGAAAGGAGTGATAGGCAGCCGATTGCTGGCGCTGGCCCGAGAGGCCTAAGGACTTGGCCGTAGCCCTGGAGTCCTTAAAAAGCTCAAGCGCATGGTCTGCCTTGTCGCCAAAGAGGCGACGGCCATCGAACGGCATGTCCATAAGCGTGCTCTGGACATCTGCCGAGAAGTTGGCGGACCTCAGCCAGGCGTGGCGTCTGACCGCCACCGTCGTTGCCATCGCTCTACCCAGCGAGTCAGTGGTATCCAGCCCACACCGGATGGAATATTTGGCTGCATCCCGGCCCTCCACAAGGGCTTGGCCGAGTTTGGCCCGTACCTCCAACGGACACTCTGGCAGCACTTCCGCGACCTTATCCCACACAGAGTGGGTGTAACGTCCCAAGAGGCAGGCGGTGTTAGAAGACCGCAGGCCGAGGCTAATAGATGAGAAGATCTTCTTCCCATACTGGTCATACCTCTTGGATTCCCGGTCCGGGGGTGCGGACGGGAATGCGGTTTGGGAATTGGAGGCCTGGATGACCAGGCTCTCGGGGGTAGGGTGGGAGGACAGGAAACATAAGTCGCCCGGGGCTGGGCGGTGGCGTCTGGCCACGTTCCTATCTACGGGCGAACCCGTAGCGGGCTTGGACCAAGTGCCCAGCAGAACGTCGGTCAAGGCCTCATTAAAAGGCAGCAGAGGCTCGGCCGAGCTTGACTGCGGTTTAAGGACCTCAGTGAGGAGGTTAGTCCTCACGGCCGCGACGGGGAGCTCAAGGCCCAAGGCCTTGGCAGCCCTCATCAGCACCACACTATAAGTTGCCCCCTCCTCCGATGCCACGGAAGGAGGGGAGACAAAACCAGTGTCTGGAGAGGTGTCCAGGCCACTGGCCTCCCCAAGGTCTCCTGTCCCGTCCTCATGAGACTGATACTCCCTGGTCAGAGGGTCCTCAGACCCCTCCCAGTCCTCTTCATCACCCATCTCCTGAAATTCAGGGTTCTCAACCAATGGGGCCTGCTCGTAGAGAGAGAACTCTCCAACCGGCGTCTGGAGCGGCGCCCATCGGGGCCGTCCCGACGCCGGAACAGGAACGAAGGTGGGACCGGGGACGGCGCCGCCCGAGGCTGGCGCCGGAGGCGACACCTGAGGGTCCGATGCCGGGGAGGTCGTCAGGTCCACCGGCGACGAACCAGATCCCGAAGGAGGACCAGCCGCATCCTGCGGTGCCGGGCCCGAAGGCGCCGGCGGCGTCGGAACGACTGGACCCCTCGGCGCCGGGCCCGAAGGCACCGGCGGTGTCGGGATAACGGGGACCTGCGGCGCCGGGCCCGAAGGCGTCGGCGGCGTCGGGGCCAAAGCACCCGACGGCGTCGGGGCCGGAGCCGCCAACCCGCGAGGGCCCCCAGACGGGTCCGCTGGGCCCGAAGGCGCCGCGGAGCCCGTCGGAGGAGAGAGTTTCCTCATGGCCATGAGGAAGCGCTCGACCTCCTCCGGCGTCGCGTTCAGCCCAGGGACCGGAGGGTGTGGAGCTGCACGCGGCGCCCGCGACTCCGACGGAGCCGCGTGGGCGGTGTCACCCGAACCCCCGGCCGCATCGCGCGAGCGTCGGGGGGAGTCCGAGGAGCGATGACGCCGCTTGGACTTCTTGTGCCTCTTACCTGACGACGACTTCGACCCGGAGGAGTGCGGCCTACTCTCGGAGCTGTGATGGCTCCGAGCCCGCGACCTGTCCCTCGACCTCCCATGGGATCGGGACCTCTCACGGCGCGGGGCCGACTGCCGGAGTTCGAGGCGCCTACGGGACCGCTCCCGCCTGGCTTTCGAAGAGAGAGCCCGGCAGTCGGAGCAGGCCTTGTCGTCGTGGTCGACGCCCAAACACGACAAACAGACGCGGTGAGGATCCGTGACCGACATCAGCCGGTCGCAATCGTCACAAGGTTTGAAGCCGGGCATCCCTAAAGGCACCGTGTCGGAGTCGAGAGACTCGAAATGGGGTCAAAAAGGATCAAAAAGGTTAGTCAAAAAAGACTAGGGTTACTGCTTTTTCCCAGATCTGCGCTTGCTGGCGCGGAAAAAAGAAGAACTGACGTCAGCACGCGGAGGCGGCGTCTAAGTACTCCGACGACGTAATCACAGCGCCCACGACGCCGACGCGGAGCCGTAGACGACGCCTACCGACGCGCAAGGGTACTGCTACGCATAAATTTCCGGATCCAGTCTGACGCCTGGGGATATTCTAAGGTAAGGAATCTAATACTAAGGTGTCTCTTTCAGATTGCAAGTTTTTCAGCGTTCTTGGTGCTTGGATTACAGCACATTTCTCTAAGCTTTTGCCTTCACTTGATAATTCATATCCTAAAAACAGGACAGTTAGATGGGCAATTCGTGACTTTTTAAAGTTGAATTTGTAACCCTCTGCTGCGAACCCAAGTATTATGGTGTTCACTCTTTTCAAGTGAGTATCCAAGTCATCATCTGTTAGATAGATGCCATTGACATAAGATAATGCCTCATCATCATACATTTGTAGTAACTCTGTTACTCTTGCTGAGAATAATCCTGGGCTGTTCTTGAACCCCTGTGGGAGTCGACAGAATTTTTTCTGCGAGCCCATTATTGAGAAAGCGGTCAAATACCTGCTTTCAGGTGCTATGTTTTGACAAAAGAATCCATTAGAGATGTTGTAGGAGAGTAGGGTCTGCTATCCTATGGTCACCCCACATTTTTGCTTTTTGCTTCACTGGTTTTCGACTACTGAGGCTGTGGGCCTGCTGATCAGACCCCCAGCCTGCTGTTCTCTCACTAAATTACTGACACATGTGCTATAGGCACATACCAATTGGAAATGGACTCCTTGTCAGCCCCTGTATAATGCACTATAGGTGCCCAGGGCATAGGGGCCACCAAGGCCTACCAGGGGCTGCAGCATATCTTTTGCCACCCCTGGCTGGTTCTTAAATTGACACAACTGGCTGATCACTCAGCTGGGGTAAGGTGGTGTAATCACCCCTTGCTTAGATATAGTATACCTATATCTAAACCTATATCTGGACACATGTAAACCTGTGAGCCACTCCTATGGAAGGCCTCATCAATCCTGGAGGCAGGGTGCGTGGTTTTATGTGAGATGGAGCTCTAGCATGAGCTGAGCCTGTCTGCAGCTGTCGGGAACAACTCCCTAAGCTGTTTCAGGATAATGCCATACCATATGCTCATAAGTGCCTTATAATCCTCGCGGTTAAATAGCAACTTTGGTTTGGCTTTATCAAAACATGTCGTGTAAGGTGTCATACGATTTGGAATACTATCCCCTCGCCAGTTCTGGCGACGGGGATAGCATTCCACCCCTCTAGAGGGGTAAGACATGTTCCTTTACTGTAATGCGGTTAATTTCTCCAAAGACCTTAGATCCACAAAATGGATGCCTCTGCCACAGACAAATGTCTGGACCCCTGCAGCTGACCGAAACTCAGCCAAAGGGGTCCTGGACAAAGGGTTTCCTGTCACAGGAGGGTGTCACCACCCTCCAGACAGGAGATAGTGGATTGTAGCAGGGAGGTCTGAAAGAAACCAGACACTGCCTGGGGCGCACAAGGCTGCCCCTTGCATAATCCGGCCAAACCGGTTCTGGGGCACTCCAGCCCTCGTGCCAGGGCGGCCTGGATCAAAGGAAAGGGGTGTATCCACCCCCTTCCTGGGTCCCACCCATAGGGGGGGACCTAGCAGGTAATCACGCCCCCCAGATTCGAATAAGAGTGGGAGCAGTGCCAATGCACATCAGATTTTCCTGGAAGAAACATTTGAAACGAAATTCTGGACCCTTCGCCCTCCATCTCAACGTGGAAGCCCGAAGAATCTCCCTTGTGGTCAAGGAGTGACCACCCTGCAGCAGCAGGCACCATCCAGCCCTCGACGTCTACTTAGTTGCAGTTCCCGCCGGAACTCGAGCGACTGAGATCGACGAGATCAAGCTTGCCTGCCTTCCAACAGCCCGATCCACAGTCCCGGCAGAGCTGAGACCCGTGGAGGCGACCGGAAGCGTGGGGCACGCCATCTTGAATTGACCACGAGACGCTGACCGTGCAGCCCACGAGTGACCCTCGAAGCTGTGCACCGGGGTTTGAGAAGCCCCCACCCTGAGCTACTCCTGAGCCGAAGTTCAGCCCTCCACACTCGACGAGTGCTGCGTGGGGCCCTTCTGCTCCATTTGGCTCAACGCGTTGGCCCGGTCACTTGCCCGCTGGCTAGTGGTCCCTGTGCCGACGAAACTACAAAGAAGACTCGTGAATCTGGTTGCTCCAGATCCACACCAGCTCCCCTGAAAAGGAGCCCCGACTCTGACCTTCCTGGTCCGAGTGAGAAGCAATCTTCCGATCCCACGTGGATTGCTCTTGCCAAGTGTTGTTTGCTCCAAACTTGAAGCCGACTGCACCGACGGTGAGAGCCTGCGTGGGACAGATCGTGACCTGCTCCTGGACGTCGCAGATGCCCCAGAGCCCACGTGAGAGCGGAGAGAAGCTCCTCGACGACCACCTGATTGCGCCCGACATTGCCTGGTTCCGTCCTGGTTCCACCCTGGTCACTGCTGAGTGACCCAGACTCTGTCCCCTCTGCTTTCAGGTACCCTTCGACTTGAGTCCACCCTTGGACTCCACCGGACACTTCATCTTCAACCCGCCTGCAGCCCTTTCAGCTTCAAGCACCAAGAGCCTGCGTGTCAAAACCCGACGCCACTTCGACCCTGTGCACCCACTTCCTGTGGGTGAGGTAACTTTGCTCCGCCGGTGTTCCCACACTGGTGCACATCTCTAGGGTCTGTGTGTTAAGTTTTGTTCCTCTAGGTCCAGCGGAAGTGTCCTTAAACTTTAACTTTATGACTTTTACGCACCATTGGTTAACATTGGTGCATGCGTGCGCTTTCCGCACATCTCCCGAATCCCGAGGGCCATTCCCGACTTCAGCATTGCTTGTCCTGACTGCTCCCAGCGATTCCCTAGGCCCTAGGCCTAACCACTGCTCGAGTGGCATCTCTTATACCACTTGTTTAGTATATGGTTTGAGTGGCCACCCGCCCTCATCCATAATTGTGCAACTTGTATGTTTAAACAGTGCTTTTGATTTAACGCTTGTGCCCCTTTATTCATAAAGAATACTGGGGATTGTTTTTAGTAATAAACACATATATTTTTATAATATATACTTGTGTGGTGTCCTTTCATTTGATATTACAGGATTGTATGTGGTAAAACAGCTCGCTTAACACGACCTCTTAAGTTAAGCCTTTAGGCTGCTTAGTCCATGCTACCCCTAGGATAGCTTGTCTAATAAGGTTGACTTACAACCAGACACCATAAGGGATTGTTTGGTCTGATAATAGGTGGTTCCAGAATTGGAAACATCACCTATCAGGCCAACTTCTCACATTGGTGAGCAGCGGTGCGGATTTGAGCTTGCTGTTGTTTTACCATTGCAATCTTTGTATCAAATTGAAAGATCACATCAAGTACCTCTAGGTACTTATAAATCAAAAGCTTAGCATATTAAGTTCTACTGAACTTAGTAGTTGTAGATTAAAGGGATTAGCACACCCTGACTACAACTCACTAGTAAGGTACAGTAGGAAAACACTTAGTGTAGGTAAGTGCACCACTTACACCTCACTAGCAGCCATGTCTGACACAGGAAAAGCCTCAGGGTCTACTCCTGTGACAGTTGACCTTACCCAGGCAACTTTTGGATATGACAAACTAACCCGAAGAGACTTGATTGCCTTGTGCAAAGCAAGAGGGTTAAAAAGGAGCAGAAGCCCCACCTGCCAAATCCTGGTAGAAATCCTAGAGCAGGATGACTTAGAAAGGGCAAAGGTAGCTTCCCTAGAAACAGGAAATGGAGGGAACCCCCCTGTAACTGACCCCCCTCAGGAGGAAGATGAAGAAGAAGAGGAGGAGGAGGAGGACTCAGAAGTTGAGGACTTAGAAGATCAGGATCAGAGGGGTAGCCAGGTCCCAGTTGCCAGGCTTAGCCAGGCCAACTTAGACCTACTGGGGAATGGAGAGGGCCAGCACCTCCCCAGATCCCACAATGTTATTCTCCCAGGCAACAGAAGAGTGAGATCTCCCTCAGGGGATTCTCATATTTCTAGTGCCTCCAGAGAATCACAGAGAGGCATGACTGCTTCTCAAAAGCTAGAGCATAGGGCCAGAATGAGGGCTGTCAAACTCCAGATAGAGAGGGAGGAGGTAGCCTTGGCTCAAGCTAGACTTGCCTTGGCAAGAGAGCAGAAATTAAGTGGCTTAGATGCCACTGGTGGCAGCAAATTTCCAAGAGAAAAAGACAGGGGCTATGACAATAGAAACCTGACAAAAATTGTGCCCCCCTTTAAAGAAGGGGATGACATCCACAAATGGATGACTGCTCTTGAGAGAGCCTGCATGGTACAGCAGGTTCCTGAGGATCAGTGGGCTGCAATTTTATGGTACTCCTTTTCTGAGAAAGGGAGGGACAGGCTCCTCACAGTTAGACCTGAGGATGCCAAAAATTACACTGTCTTGAAGAGTGCTCTTATTGAAGGGTTTGGCCTAACCACTGAGCAATACAGGTTGTTCAGAGACACCCAAAAAGCACAGACTCAAGACTGGACTGATTTCGTTGAGTGTGCCACTAAGGCTTTGGAGGGTTGGTTGCAGGGAAGTAAAGTTTCAGACTATACAGGATTGTACAATCTTATGATGAGAGAACAGATCCTTAATAACTGTACAAACCAGCTGCTGCATCAATACCTTATTGACTCTGATCTGACCTCTCCCCAAGAATTGGGAAAGAAGGCAGACAAATGGGTCAGAACAAGGATTAAGCAGAAACCCCAGAACCAAGGTGGTGACCAGAAGAAAACAGACCAGAAGGGTGGTAATCAGAATCAGAAAGATAAAGAAAAAGACCAGAAGTCTTCAGGCCCCCAAACTAATAGTAAGGAGGGTGGTTCCCAAAATGGAAACAAGAAGAAGAACAAAGGTCCAAAGACACCTTGGTGTAATACCTGCAAATCAGTTTCACACTGGGGCAGTGAGTGCACCAAGGCAAATCCAGTTCCCACCACTACAGCTCCTAAAGCAACTGCAACCCCAAGTACAGTAAGCAGTGGTGGAACACAGTCCAAGGGTGTAGCTGGGTTGACCCTGGGTATTGAAGTAGGATCTGGCCTAGTCAGAATCCCTACACAGGCAGTTCTCCTGTATGATGTGGACATTGAGTTGCCCACTGCAGTAAGCCCCAGTAACCTGGGCAAATACAGGCAGACTCCCTTAATTAATGAGAAACTGGCTCAAGCCTACAGGGACACATGTACCAGTGTCACAATGGTGACACCTGACTTTGTGGACCCTGGACAGATTGTACTAGGTGAGAGCTACCTAGTGACCAATGCAAGCAACTCCACTACTTCCCATAGTGTGGCAGTTGTGAACTTCTCCTGGGGAGGGGTTGATGGCCTAAAGAGGGTTGTGGTGAGTGCAGACCTACCAGTAGACTGTCTGTTAGGCAATGACCTTGAAAGCTCAGCATGGTCAGAAGTAGAGTACAGGACTCATGCAGAAATGCTAGGGATTTCAGAGCATGTCCTTGCCATGACAAGGGCTCAGGCTAAGAAGTGCCTTCCTGAACCAGTGGTGGATCTTGGAACAATAGACCAACCACAACCCAAGAGAAGGAGCAAGAGAGGAAAGGCTGAGCCTTCCACCTTGCCCCAGGTTGAGGATCAAGTTTCAGAGGAAACTGATTCTGCAGTCCAGGAGGAGACTGTCTCTGAGGAACTTGAACCTGACCAGGTTGAGTTTCTGGGGACAGGGGGACCCTCCAGGGCAGACCTGAGGCAGGCTCAATTAGATTGCCCTTCCCTTGAACCCCTCAGACAGCAGGCTGCTGCTGAGGCTGCTGGGGATGCCCAAGGTACCCATACTGTGTATTGGGATGATGGACTCCTTTACTCAGAGGCTAGAAACCCCAAGCCTGGCATGACCAGGAGGTTGGTTATACCTCTGCAGTTTAGGGGCTTTCTTCTTACCTTGGCCCATGATATTCCCCTTGCAGGACACTTAGGCCAGAACAAGACGTGGGACAGGCTTGTTTCACACTTTCACTGGCCTCACATGTCAGAGGATGTCAAGGAGTTTTGTCGCTCCTGTGTCACTTGCCAAGCCAGTGGTAAGTCAGGTGGCACAACAAAGGCCCCCCTAATACCACTACCTGTGGTGGGGGTTCCCTTTGAAAGAGTTGGAATTGATATTGTGGGTCCAATGGACCCCCAAACAGCATCTGGGAACAGGTTTATACTGGTGGTAGTGGATCATGCCACCAGGTATCCAGAGGCTATTCCCCTGAGGACCACCACAGCACCTGTGGTGGCAAAAGCCCTCATTGCAGTTTTCTCAAGAGTGGGCTTCCCAAAGGAGGTGTTATCAGATAGGGGCACCAATTTTATGTCCAGCTATCTGAAAGCAATGTGGAAGGAATGTGGAGTAAACTATAAGTTTACCACCCCATATCATCCACAATGCAATGGGCTTGTGGAGAGATTTAACAAGACCCTTAAAGGCATGATAAAAGGATTACCAGAGAAGCTCAGGCGGAAATGGGACATTCTTTTACCCTGCCTGCTCTTTGCTTACAGAGAGGTCCCACAGAAGGGGGTTGGCTACAGCCCTTTTGAACTTTTGTTTGGCAACCCTGTGAGGGGTCCATTGTGTTTGGTGAAGGAAGGATGGGAGTTACCTCTCAAAAAGCCCAAACTAGACATAGTGGACTATGTACTTGGTCTCCGCTCCAGGATGGCTGAATACATGGAAAGAGCATCCAAAAACCTGGAGGCCAGCCAAGAATTGCAGAAAGCTTGGCATGACCAAAAGGCTGTACTGGTAGAGTTCCAACCAGGACAGAAGGTGTGGGTACTGGAGCCAGTGGCTCCAGCAGAACTCCAGGACAAATGGAGTGGACCCTATCCTATCATTGAGAAGAAGGGGGAAGTCACTTACTTGGTTGACTTTGGAACACCCAGGAGCCCTCACAGGGTAATCCATGTGAACCGTTTGAAAGCATTTGTGGACAGGGAGGACATGAGCTTGCTCATGGCCACAGATGGGGATCAGGAGGAAGAGAGTGACCCTCTCCCAGACCTGCTTTCCCAGAACCCTAATGATGGTTCAGTTGATGGAGTAGCCTTGGCAGGCAGCCTCACTGACCAGCAACAGATGGACTTCAGACAAGTTTTGCAGGCCCACAGGCATTTGTTTTCACTCACACCCAGCCAGACTGACTGGTGTACCCATGTAGTGGACACTGGTGACAGTCTGCCTGTGAAGAATAAGATCTACAGGCAACCTGACCATGTCAGGGATTGCATCAAGGCTGAGGTGCAAAAGATGTTGGAGCTTGGAGTGATTGAGCCATCAGAGAGCCCATGGGCCAGCCCAGTAGTCCTGGTGCCAAAACCTCATACCCAAGATGGAAAGAGAGAAATGAGGTTTTGCGTGGACTACAGGGGTCTCAATGCTGTCACTAGGACAGATGCTCACCCCATTCCAAGAGCAGATGAGCTCATTGACAGATTGGCTTCTGCCAAGTTTCTGAGCAAATTTGACCTGACAGCTGGCTACTGGCAAATCAGATTAGCTGAGGAGTCAAAAGCCAAAACAGCATTCTCTACCCCTAGTGGACATTATCAGTTTGTGGTAATGCCCTTTGGTTTGAAGAATGCACCTGCCACTTTCCAAAGGTTGGTGAACCAAGTCCTTACTGGGTTGGATGACTTTTGTGCAGCATATCTAGATGATATTGCTGTCTTCAGCTCCACCTGGGAGGATCACCTGATCCACCTGAAGAGAGTTTTGGAGGCCCTGCAAAAGGCAGGCCTAACTATCAAGGCCACTAAGTGCCAGATAGGGCAGAGTAAAGTTGTATACCTGGGCCACCTAGTAGGTGGAGGCCAGGTTCAGCCACTGGAGAGCAAAATCCAGGCCATACAGGACTGGGCTCCTCCAGTTACCCAGACACAAGTCAGAGCCTTCTTGGGCCTGACTGGGTATTACAGGAAGTTTGTGAAGAACTATGGGTCTATAGTGACACCATTAAATGACTTGACATCCAAGAAGATGCCAAAAAAGGTTCAGTGGACAGTTAGCTGTCAGAAGGCATTTGATGACCTGAAGAAGGCCATGTGCTCTGCACCTATCCTGAAGAGTCCTGACTACTCCAAACAGTTCATTGTACAGACAGATGCTTCTGAGTTGGGGGTGGGAGCTGTGCTCTCACAACTTAATCAAGATGGTCAAGACCAGCCTATTGCTTTCATTAGCAGGAGGCTGACTCCCAGAGAGAAACGTTGGTCAGCCATTGAGAGGGAGGCCTTTGCTGTGGTTTGGGCATTAAAGAAGTTGAGGTCCTACTTGTTTGGAACTCACTTCCTGGTGCAGACAGACCATAAGCCCCTCTTATGGCTTAATCAGATGAAGGGTGAAAATCCCAAACTGCTCAGGTGGTCCATTTCCCTACAGGGGATGGACTTTACAGTGGAGCACCGCCCAGGGACTGACCATGGTAATGCAGATGGTCTCTCCAGGTACTTCCACTTAGAACATGAAGACTTATCTGGTCAAGGTTAGTTTAATGTCCCTGCGTTTGGGGGGGGGTTGTGTAGGAGAGTAGGGTCTGCTATCCTATGGTCACCCCAAATTTTTGCTTTTTGCTTCACTGGTTTTCGACTACTGAGGCTGTGGGCCTGCTGATCAGACCCCCAGCCTGCTGTTCTCTCACTAAATTACTGACACATGTGCTATCGGCACATACCAATTGGAAATGGACTCCTTGTCAGCCCCTGTATAATGCACTATAGGTGCCCAGGGCATAGGGGCCACCAAGGCCTACCAGGGGCTGCAGCATATCTTTTGCCACCCCTGGCTGGTTCTTAAATTGACACAACTGGCTGATCACTCAGCTGGGGTAAGGTGGTGTAATCACCCCTTGCTTAGATATAGTATACCTATATCTAAACCTATATCTGGACACATGTAAACCTGTGAGCCACTCCTATGGAAGGCCTCATCAATCCTGGAGGCAGGGTGCGTGGTTTTATGTGAGATGGAGCTCTAGCATGAGCTGAGCCTGTCTGCAGCTGTCGGGAACAACTCCCTAAGCTGTTTCAGGATAATGCCATACCATATACTCTTAAGTGCCTTATAATCCTCGCGGTTAAATAGCAACTTTGGTTTGGCTTTATCAAAACATGTCGTGTAAGGTGTCATACGATTTGGAATACTATCCCCTCGCCAGTTCTGGCGACGGGAATAGCATTCCACCCCTCTAGAGGGGTAAGACATGTTCCTTTACTGTAATGCGGTTAATTTCTCCAAAGACCTTAGATCCACAAAATGGATGCCTCTGCCACAGACAAATGTCTGGACCCCTGCAGCTGACCGAAACTCAGCCAAAGGGGTCCTGGACAAAGGGTTTCCTGTCACAGGAGGGTGTCACCACCCTCCAGACAGGAGATAGTGGATTGTAGCAGGGAGGTCTGAAAGAAACCAGACACTGCCTGGGGCGCACAAGGCTGCCCCTTGCATAATCCGGCCAAACCGGTTCTGGGGCACTCCAGCCCTCGTGCCAGGGCGGCCTGGATCAAAGGAAAGGGGTGTATCCACCCCCTTCCTGGGTCCCACCCATAGGGGGGGACCTAGCAGGTAATCACGCCCCCCAGATTCGAATAAGAGTGGGAGCAGTGCCAATGCACATCAGATTTTCCTGGAAGAAACATTTGAAACGAAATTCTGGACCCTTCGCCCTCCATCTCAACGTGGAAGCCCGAAGAATCTCCCTTGTGGTCAAGGAGTGACCACCCTGCAGCAGCAGGCACCATCCAGCCCTCGACGTCTACTTAGTTGCAGTTCCCGCCGGAACTCGAGCGACTGAGATCGACGAGATCAAGCTTGCCTGCCTTCCAACAGCCCGATCCACAGTCCCTGCAGAGCTGAGACCCGTGGAGGCGACCGGAAGCGTGGGGCACGCCATCTTGAATTGACCACGAGACGCTGACCGTGCAGCCCACGAGTGACCCTCGAAGCTGTGCACCGGGGTTTGAGAAGCCCCCACCCTGAGCTACTCCTGAGCCGAAGTTCAGCCCTCCACACTCGACGAGTGCTGTGTTGGGCCCTTCTGCTCCATTTGGCTCAACGTGTTGGCCCGGTCACTTGCCCGCTGGCTAGTGGTCCCTGTGCCGACGAAACTACAAAGAAGACTCGTGAATCTGGTTGCTCCAGATCCACACCAGCTCCCCTGAAAAGGAGCCCCGACTCTGACCTTCCTGGTCCGAGTGAGAAGCAATCTTCCGATCCCGCGTGGATTGCTCTTGCCAAGTGTTGTTTGCTCCAAACTTGAAGCCGACTGCACCGACGGTGAGAGCCTGCGTGGGACAGATCGTGACCTGCTCCTGGACGTCGCAGATGCCCCAGAGCCCACGTGACAGCGGAGAGAAGCTCCTCGACGACCACCTGATTGCGCCCGACATTGCCTGGTTCCGTCCTGGTTCCACCCTGGTCACTGCTGAGTGACCCAGACTCTGTCCCCTCTGCTTTCAGGTACCCTTCGACTTGAGTCCACCCTTGGACTCCACCGGACACTTCATCTTCAACCCGCCTGCAGCCCTTTCAGCTTCAAGCACCAAGAGCCTGCGTGTCAAAACCCGACGCCACTTCGACCCTGTGCACCCACTTCCTGTGGGTGAGGTAACTTTGCTCTGCCGGTGTTCCCACACTGGTGCACATCTCTAGGGTCTGTGTGTTAAGTTTTGTTCTCTAGGTCCAGCGGAAGTGTCCTTAAACTTTAACTTTATGACTTTTACGCACCATTGGTTAACATTGGTGCATGCGTGCGCTTTCCGCACATCTCCCGAATCCCGAGGGCCATTCCCGACTTCAGCATTGCTTGTCCTGACTGCTCCCAGCGATTCCCTAGGCCCTAGGCCTAACCACTGCTCGAGTGGCATCTCTTATACCACTTGTTTAGTATATGGTTTGAGTGGCCACCCGCCCTCATCCATAATTGTGCAACTTGTATGTTTAAACAGTGCTTTTGATTTAACGCTTGTGCCCCTTTATTCATAAAGAATACTGGGGATTGTTTTTAGTAATAAACACATATTTTTATAATATATACTTGTGTGGTGTCCTTTCATTTGATATTACAGGATTGTATGTGGTAAAACAGCTCGCTTAACACGACCTCTTAAGTTAAGCCTTTAGGCTGCTTAGTCCATGCTACCCCTAGGATAGCTTGTCTAATAAGGTTGACTTACAACCAGACACCAAAAGGGATTGTTTGGTCTGATAATAGGTGGTTCCAGAATTGGAAACATCACCTATCAGGCCAACTTCTCACAGATGTCTAATGTTGTTTTGTATTTTTTGCGCACAATGTTATTCATTAGTGCTGTACTATGTGAGTTTTGTACTGCAAATGTTTTGCAACATGAGTTTAGATGTCTGTAGTCCAAAACTAGACGCTATGAATCGTCTGGCTTGGAGACAGGAAACAAAGGATTGTTCATTTGTGAGGTGCAAGTTTCAATCACCCCCTGGTATTCAAGTTGATCTAAGATCTCCCTGACCTGTTTTTTAGCTTATTGCTTAATTGGGTACTGCCTCTGTGCAGTTGGTTGACATTTTAACTGGATTTTGTGAGGAGGAAAGTCCTCATCCCATCCAACATGGTTTTTATACAATGCAGGTGCTTGGGCTACTGCCCACTTTCTTGCAAGTGTATATTTTTTATGAATTGGAATGTGATTTGAGAAGGCAGGCATAATCATATCTTTGCCATGAGGGCACTCTCTGACAAACTCCGGTGGCCAGTCTTTTTCAGCTAAAAGGATGTCATAGCCTTTGGAGAGGTTATTCCAAAATAGACCCCTTACTTTCCTAGTCTTATCTCCCTCTATATGTAATGTTATCTCGTATATTTTATGAGGTTTGCTAACTCTGGTATCTGCAGTTTCCACCTGAATGTATACATTCATCAGGATCTTGCGAGCTATGCTCACTTCTGCTGCGCTGTCTAGCATTGTCTGAGCCCACTCTCCGTTTTTCAGCTGTGTCCTCAGGATCCTCGGCATGTTCGATTATTTTAATCCTGGCTACCTTCTTTTTTGGAAATTGTAATTTTTTACTTTGATGAGCAGGTTCCTTGTCTTTGGACTTGACGTGCTCTTCCCTGTGTTCTGACCGTCCTCTTCTTTCCGATTTCTGCGAGGAAGTCTGAGAAGATCGAGAGGGACGTGTATCAATATCTTGATATCTATCAGGTTTCTTCAAATTATCCCTATTTCTAAGGTTGTATCTTTTCTCAAAGGGCTACCTCTGGGGAGACTTGTGTCCTTGGTCCGGAGATCTTTCTCTCCGCCGAGGAGACCTTCCTCTGGACTGGAATCTTTTTTCTTTGGGAGTGGATTGTTTATTTCCATCCCAGCTCTTTTTTGGAGTGTTTAGATTGTTTTTAATAAATACCTTTTCAGGATTTTCAGTTAGTTGGGGTTTTACTGGTTTCCCACCCAAACTATCTCTTCCTAGCTCTTCATAGGATTTTTCTATGATTCTGGCAAGTTCAAATGGTTGTTCTGCTATATCTGTTTCTTTCAATTTGTGGAGGAAAGTTATATCCTCCGTTGCCAATTGAACCAACTCTCTGTATGCCTTTGTTAATTCTTTTATTTTAACTAAGAGTTCTTCGGTAGACATTTTATCAATGTCAGGTTGTGGTGTGTAGCTGGCTAGAACCGGCCACGTCGCTCCTGGTCTACCTAATGGACCGAGCCTGGTGATGTGATTATTATGTTTTAGGGCGCCTTTAAACCAGAGCAGGTGCTCTTGGTATTTTAATGCGATTTCCACCTCCTCGAAAGGAGTGTACTCTTCCGGAGGTTCCTCTATTTTGTAATAGTGGAACTCACGTGTGACAGCGTTTGCTGCTGGAAAGTTTATCTATGAATAGAATACCTCTGTCTGCCGATATTCATGTGCCTCAATTACGAATATGACTGTACCACCTCTCGATGTTAGTCCATTTTCTATAAGTTTAATAGTTATAGTTTTTCTTATGTTGACCGGGATGAGTATTGCATCCGGGTCAGTCTGCAGGAGACTTGTGTCATCCGCTAGGAGTTGAGCTGCTATTCTAGCTGCCTCCCTTTCTTCTTCACCGTCTGACATTTTACTGACAGGAAGTTTTTTGTTGCAGATCAAGTTTCAAGGAAACAAAGATTAGGTGCACAATATTTTGGAACACTGTATCCTTCAACGTTGAATAAACCACAAACTATACATAGAAATCTCTTCCTACTAAGTTCCGGCGGATTTTAACCTTTGACCCACTCCAGACGTCTTTGGAGTATTTACGGGAAAAAAGGGTGTGTGTGAAAAAGCACGACTGAGTTACTCTAACGTCTTGCGTTAGATTTATCGCCTTACCAAACGTTGGGCGCCATGTAGTGTAGTTCCTATAGTCCCAATAGGCTCTGCGCATTGGAATAATATCTTCAGTAGTGTAGACGTAGGACTGAGTTTAACTAGGTCTCTACTGACTATATTAGACTTAAGTTTTTTGCCAGCTAGCTCAGAGTTCACTAGAAACTTTCTCGAATAAGCGAGGAGGAGTTTAACCTCCCTGGATAGACAAGAAGGGATTTAGTTTCTGACCACCATAAAACATGACAACTTTGCTCTCCCTGAATAAGAGTATATCTCTAGAGTCGTGTGAAAACAAAAGACAGCTATTTCACTCAGTCAATAAGTGCGTACTTAGTTTCACCAGAAAAAGAGAGACGGGCGTTTTCAATAAAAGGTGTTATTTATTGAGCAGTCTCTTTCCTCATACAAGAGAAATGAATTGCTACAATTGCAATACTTATAGTTAAGTCAAGTGCATACAGTAAAAGCAGGATTATGAAATAATACTGTAAAAGCATTGATATGGTTTCTTAGCCATATGATACTTTAAAATGGATAAAATAGATAGATACATATATACATTGACTAATCGTACTCAACTGGTGCTTCTAACTACGCCTACCCCGGTGTACCTGACCTAAGCCTAATACGTGGGAAGGAGTAAGTAAGTAGCAGTTTAAGTTAAGTTTGTTTTGCCAAGGATCTGACTCAAGAATTCTCTGTAAGGGTTTAGTCAGTTCAGTACCTGGGTATTAGAAGGCAAGAGGGCTGGTATCTCTCTCAGGACTCGGTATCCCAGTCACCCGCAAGGGTAAGCTGGAAACGCCGGATCTGTGTCTTAGGGAACCAATGCCTGAATGTTAGGAGGTGCCATATAGGGCTCAGTGATGCAACATCCAGGAGGTGCTATAACAGGCTTGGCGCTGTGGAGCCACCCTGCAGGGCAGGAGGGCCATTGCAACATTTCCACATCCAGTCTGGAGTAAATACACAAGTTACGGAATCCGCAAGTAGAAGTAGCCATCAGAAAGAGGTATGTCCTGTTATGAGATTACTTGTCAGAAGGGTCATTGAACTCAATTCAATGGGTTCTAATCATGCTAATAACGGCCTAATACATCTATTATGGTGCCCCCTTACATTTACAGTGTCTCGACAATGATAAAAGGTAACATGTAAGGTACAGTTGCAAGCTCACTATTGGTCTCTACAAGAACTATCATGATGAGTAACCTATAGGTCAGTTTACTCACATCTCTTAATCAAAAAAGTAACAGTGGCTAAAGTTATTCTCCAAACGGCAGGCTTAACCTTACAAGTTCAAACTATAGGCACTCCGGGCCCGATGTAGGTAATTCAGATTTACCGACTCTTAAATACCGAATCATACCGATTCGGTATTTAAGAGTCGGTAAATCTGAAGCAGGCAGATGTAGGTAAAAAATTACCGAATCTGTATGAGTCGGTATTTACCGAATCGGTAAATACCGAATCGCTATTTCCCATTGATTCCTATGGGCCTTGCAGCCCATAGGAATCAATGGGAAATACCGAATCGGTCTTTACCGATTCGGTAAATACCGCATCCTGCAAGGGTGCAGGGGGTGTCACTTTGACACCCTCTAGCACCCCAAGTACAGGCATGTGTGCCATGTGGCACACATACATGCCCTAAGGGCATGTCTGTGTGTCACATTGCACAGGTGTGTATGCACAGATGTGCATGTACACCTGTATTCGGTATTTTATCACCCAATAGGATTGGGTGGTAAAATACCGAATTCTGAAGGGCTGTAGCACTGTAAACAGTGCTACCTACATCTGGAATTTACCGAATCGGTAAATTTACCGATTCGGTATTTTACAGAATCGGTAAATTTACCGATTGTGCAAAATATTGGCCCCTACATCTCAATCACCAAATACCGGTCGGTAACGGCCGAATTCGGCAGTTACCGACCGGTATTTGGTGACCTACATCGGGCCCTCAGTCTTTTGACCTAGAGCTTTATGTTATCTATATGCATAGACAATGGTATGGTGCAGTGATTGATGGTATGCTCTTACTTGTGGCCCATCATTGTTTTTGTGGGCATAAATCTGCGGCACTCCTCACTTGGGCTGCTGAGAACCAAAAGTATGGCAGGCCTATTCAGCAAGGGCCCTATTGGTCAGTTGTAGCCTCTTGAACCTGACCAATATCCTCTATCAAAGTGTAATTGATTCTTGCCAGATGCACTGCATTTCAAGTTTTGCAGCACCTTACTTTGTCAAAAAGAACTCATAAATGGAGCAAAGTGAAATCATTTGGATCCTACCTTTATAACAATGTCCAGACAGGAGAATCTAATCCACTGTCTAAAGTCCTGATATCGATTAGGCCTGTTTCCCTTTCCAATGTATTCATTTGTCTGCAGAGCAGACAATGCTTTTGTAAGAGGTGACCGCTCATATGGAAGGCAATGATGATGCTGACTTCAAGCACATCATTGCAAAACATGGGCACAATGAAGTCTGGAGAGATAGCATCAAGCAGTTAACATTCCTGAAGAAGCAATCAGGACAATATATAAGGACAGGCAGTACCTATAAACCTTTTCCCTCTTAACAGAATCTTTGACTCACTCCTATCCAATCCACCAAATGTCAGTGCTCAGGTAGGTCTAATCCACAATCCCCTGCTAACGGTCCTCATACAAATTCTGAGGGTAGTTTCGCTCCATACTCCCTCACTTCAGTGACTGGAGCGCCACTGTGCAGTATGGGAAAGATTTTCCATCCTCCATTTTGTTTCAGATCAAAACAGGGGCTATCCAAAATGGATAACACTTGCTTCAGCAATCAGGCTCTTAACCCTTTGATGCTCATGATGGAGCGGTTCCATCATGAGCATCGGCTGGGCTGTGCTTATGACGGAACCGCTCAGTCATGAGCACAGCCCCCGGGGGAAACGCTGGTGCTCCCCCTTCCCACCCCCACGCACATCGATCTTGCCCCCCACAAGCAGGGATGGCAGCGGAAAAGCTTCCGCTGCCACCCCCAAGCCCACCCACGCTTCCCAATGACGTCATGTGCACGCTGACGTCATCAGGGAGCGCTGGAAATCATTTCTTTCCAGCGCGTCCAGAGGAGGAGGTAGGTGTTTTGTCTCCGGTGGGGCGGGGGGGCCAAAACAGGATGCCTTGAGGCATCAGGGGAGAGGAAAAAATATTTCCTCTCTCCCTGATGTCTCAATGCAGGGCATTCCTGCTTCACGATCGCGCACAGCATCACGATCGTGGAGCAGGAATGCCCCACTAGATACCAGGTATGTTTTTTGTAAAAGGAAACGACCCCATGGTCAAGGGTCGCTACCTATGAGAGCCATTTTAAATTAAGACTTTTCCCCCAGGAGGGGCGGAAATCCACACTAGACTATAGGGCATTTATTTAAATTGTGATGGAAGTGACTCCTTGGGCAAGAGTCACTTCCAGGGGGTCATTTTATTTTGTAATGGGAACACTAGACACCAGGGAATGATTTTGAAAAAAAAATGGAAGCGACTCCTTTTTGTAAAGTGTATTCTGCTCCTTGGGCAAGGGTCTGTGCTAGGGGCATAATGTTTTTGTAAGTGTATTCTGCCCCCCCCCCCCCGCACCCCGGACAGATTAGCCGTTTCATTTTCTTTCTGGCCGGGGGGTGGGGGGCCGAAAACCCCACTAGACACCAGGGACTTCTTTTAAATTAAAATGGAAGCAACCCCTTGGCCAATGGTCACTTCCAGGGGGCAGATTTTTTATATGTGTATTAGGCACCCCTCTTACCCCCACCCTAGTGGGGGCAGAAAACCCCACTAGGCACCAGGGATTTGTGAGTAATTGGAGCGACATGGTTGCTTCCTGGGGGCAGATCTGCCCCTTTTTTTGGCATTTCTGCCGTATGCAGAAGGGGGGAGGCAGAAAACTACTAGGCACTAGGGATTAATTACTTTTGCAAGGGGGATAATTTCTGTCTGCTGTTTTCTGTTCCATCTGGAGGGCAGATTGGCCTGGCAGACAACCTCACCCAATCCCTTGGGCAAGAGAACCCCCTATTTTTCTCAGCCTTATTTGAAGGCCCATCTGGCCGATTGACCATTTGGGTAGTTACATAGTGTGTTTTAATGCCAATTGATTTTTTAGTTTTTTTTAATTGCAATTGTAATGCTTTATTTCTCCTTTTTTGTTCTAGTTGAAGGCTTTTGCTCTTTAGACTGTTCCAGGTTGCGGTTTCATTACTGGTGGTTTTGCTGTTTGTGTAGTTGCATGTGATTGGTAAGAGACTTTTTTTTGTAAAATGTAAATGAGTTTCATTTCTCTGCATGAGTTTGCTTTTTGCAAATGGTGTAATTATAGCAGTATGTTTGGCTTCTGTCTTTTGAGTGTCAAAAACGTTTTGCATTTGTACTCGATGTGCATTTTGTTGTCTTGTGAGTAATTGGTTTTGTTTTTTTCTTTCTAGTGGGATATCCTTTGTTTTTGCTGCGTCTTTGCAGAGTAGGTGCTGGTGAGTGTAGCTGTCTCTTGTAAGTGAATTGTATAGTTTTTGAGTATATAGATCTTTGTGATAAGGCACACATTTTTTTACTTACTTGTTTTGCACAGTGTTGGTTGTTGTTGACTTGTTTGTGCAGTCTCCTTTTTTAGTAAGGATAATGGCTAGCCGCAGGATTACTGCTCAGTAGGTTGTTGGTATGCTTTTTGAGTCTTTCTCTGACCATGTCTAGTTTCCAGAAATGTGTGGGTTAGGTAGGTTTCCCTAGATGGCCGTCGAGCCCCGGGCCAAAAACTCATGGGACCCCCCCATGCAAAACCAGGTTGGTTTGTGATAGGTAATTTTGATGTCGTCTCAATAGGTTTTGGGCCCTTGCCTGTCGCGGGTCCTTGACCCACCCACGCAAGTGAGGTACCATTTTTATCGGGAGACCTGAAGGAATGCTTGTTGTGAGGAAATGTGTGGATCCACGCAGATTCCAGAACTTTCCACCACAGAAAAGTGAGGAATTTTCTTTTAGGTTTGCAAGGGATTCTGGGTAACAGAACCTAATGGGAGGCAGTCAGGTCACCCCATCCTGTATTCCTCTGTGTGTCTAGTTTTCAAAAATGTATGGGTTTGCTAGGTTTCCTTAGGTGCCGGCAGAGCTATGGTTAAAAAACTACAGCTAGGCAATTTGCCAAAAAAGGGTCATTTTTCACTGCGAAATTGAGGTGTGTCCATGTTGCGTTATGTGCCGTTTCCTGTCGTGGGCACTAGGCCGACCCACACAAGTGAGGTACCATTTTTCTCGGAAGACTTTGGGGAACGCGGGGTGGGTGGAAATTTGTGGATCCATGCAGAACCTGCCTCCCACCATGCAGAACCTGGTGGGAGGCAGTCAAGTCACCCCATCCTGGATTCCCCTGGGTGTCTAGTTTTCAAAAATGTATAGGTTTGCTAGGTTTCCCTAGGTGCCGGCAGAGCTAGGATTCAAAAACTACAGCTAGACACTTTGCAAAAATAATTTTTTCATTGTGAAAATGTGATGTGTTCACGTTGGGTTTTGAGCCATTTCCTGTCGTGGGCACTATGTCTACCCACACAAGTGAGGGACCATTTTTATCCGGAGACTTAGGGTAATTCAGATTTTTAAAGCAACTGTTATTACCTATTGACTTTTGATGCATTTCTGGCTTCCAAATGAAAGACATTGTGTAAAAAAGAAGTCATTTTGAAAAATTACCGATAATTCTCATGCTAGTATGAGTATTCCCAATTTCGAAAATTTGCAAATATCTGTTTCTAAACTCTTTCATTTGTTCCCATTTCAGAAATACATAGGTGTCTTTCATACCGATTCTTCAATGTATACATTTTTCCACAATAATTGCTATAGACCCAGTACATAATAAAAAGCCATTGCAAATTGCTGCTCAGTTTTTGACTCTGGGTTCGTCGGGTTCTTGGTAAACCTACAAGTCCTATATATCCCCACAACCACTAAAGTCTAGTGGATGTAACGGTATATTGCTTTCAAAAAGCTGTCATAATTAGAAGAAGTTACAGGTGAAAACGTTGACAAAGGCTGTTTTTTTCAACTAATTTTCAATTTTTCCTACATTTAACTGTTAGTTTCTATAAAGAAACCTTGATGGATCTACACAAATGACCCCTTGCTGAATTCAGAATTCTGTCTACTTCTTTAAAATGTGTAGCTTTCCAGGATCCATTATTGCTTTCACACCCATTTCTACCATTAACTGGAAGGAGGTTGAAACATAAAAAATAGCAAAAATAGGCTATGTCCCAGAAAAATGTCAAAACTGTGTAAAAAATTATGGTTTTGTGACAAAAGTCTGTAATTCCCTAAAAGCTGGGGAAATGGTAATTTCAGCCCCACAAACTCTTTTTTTATACCATTTGCAGGAAAAAACCCAGACGCTTTCATTTGCAGCCCGTTTTTCACATTTTTCCTAAAAAAACGAAATTTTGCTGTATTTTAGCTAATTTCTGAAACCCCTCAAGGGGAATCTACAAACCCTGGGTAGCTTTAGAATCCCCATGATGTTGGAAGAAAAGGACACAAATTTGGCGCGGATACCTTATGTGGTCAAAAAGTTACAGGGGCCTAAGCGCGCACTACCCCAAATACCCAAAAAAAGGCTTAGCACAGGAGGAAAAGGCCTAGCAGCGAAGGGGTTAAAACAATGAGCCTTGCTATCATCCACATCTTACATACATACACCTGACATACACATATGTTGCAGTGTCATCGCAGGGCCCGGGTGTTGCATCTAATCTGAAGTTCACACGAGTAGGGCCAGTAGGATGCACACCTGAATAAGGAAAAGGTCTCTTCAGTATCACTAATCTGCAAAAATCAGTATGCTACCACCACTGCCTCAAGTTACCCACCCAGTACATGTCAGTGACTTTGAATTTCTTTTTTCGTTTGTTCACACTGACAAATTAAGTTGTCACAACATATAACTGAGGAGGGTGATATCAAGAATAAACAAGTATAAAGCAGTAGAAGGTGTAGGAGGTTGGCACAGTATATGGTGCACACGGATTGGTGATGCACTCTGCATGGATTCTAGGCAACCCTTAGTGATAGTGGAAGGGGTCCTTGATAACCAAAGCTTCACTGGGTAGCTGTGGAGAGCAGCTAAGTCCTATCCAGGAGGGTGTAAAGCGGGTACATTTACCACATGAGCCAGGCAGTGACGTTCACACAGGAAAGAATTTCACCTGTGTTCGAAAAAGAAAATGCTACTTACCCAGTATGCATCTGTTCTTGGCATGCAGAGCTGTTGAGTCACATGCTGTGCATAGCCAGCCATCTATTGTTGGGTCCGGATGTTTTCACTTAGTTTGCGAGTGGAGTGTGCTCTAGGGGGAATTGTTAAAGTTGTTTTTTTTTGCTTTTTCATAGTATATCTGAATGCATTGGACTATCCACCTTGAAATGCCGGACTTTGATATTAGATTGCCTTTGTGTGGTGGAGCAAAAGCGACAAATAGATGGTTTGCGGAAAGGTTTTGTCCTTTCTATATAGTAAAGGCTATCTCTTCTCACATCTAAAGTGTGTAAAGCACAGTTTGCCACATAATCGGGTTGAGGGAAGAACACAGGCAACTCAACAGATTGGGAGATGTGAAAGGAAGAAATGACTTTTGGTAGAAATGTAGGGTTGGTCCACAGAACCACTTTGTTTTGATGTATTTGTAAGAATGGTTATTCTATGGTGCTTGAAGCTCATCCACTCTCCTCAGCGATGTGATAGCTATGAGGAAAGCTACCTTCAAAGTAAGAAATTGCATTGCAGGGGCGTGGCCTGAGGCGTCAAGATGGCGGTCGCACTCCAAGAGTGCTCCGGACCCCTCCGTCATCCGCCTCGAATCCAGCAGACATCGGCACCTATCCAGGACTCCCACCTGGTCGCTGAGTGTCTCCCGACCGGTGGCGCAGCCCCCCATGTTTTCAGTGCAGACGCGGGGCTTCTGAGGCAATCTGAAGGCCGCGGCCTGTTGCGGCCTGTCAGTCCTCGCGTGGGTGGGCCCCCCTTGCCGGCAGAGCAAAGATCAGGGAAATCAAAGTGGATGTGTCCCTCCTCCGACAAGACCTCCGCAATGCCAACACGCGGTTGACGGAAGCTGAGTCCCGCACATCCACGGCCGAAGACGACATTTCACAACTGAAGGAACAAGTGGCCCACCTTCGCACTCACACGAGGGAGCTCCATAGGCGTGCTGAAGAAGCGGATAACCAGGCTCGCCGCAACAACCTCCGCCTGATGGAGTTTCCCGAGGGAGTTGAGACACGCTAGTTGGCCACCTTCGTCAAAGGCTGGTTTACGTCATGGATGCCTAAGGACACCCTTTTGACGTGGTTTGTGGTTGAGAGCGCGCACAGGTCCCTGGCACCCAGGCCTCCTCCCGGGGCACCGTCCCGCCCAATTATCCTAAAAGTTCTCAACTTCAAGGATCGTGATGCGATCCTGCGGGCGGTACAAAAGGGGGTGGTGATGGACGGAGCATCTGAACCAATCAAACACTCACACCCAGTCAAAAGATCTGGGTTTGATCCATCACCGTTCTTTAGCCCACTCTGCCACCCCAGTTCAGACATGGCTATATGCAAATCAGTCTGACCCTGTGCCTCATGGGAACAGTCCAGCGGATCCTGCAGGGGGCACGAGCGGCAGGTCCCCTCAAGTTCCAAAATCATGTCATCATGATATTCCAGGACTCTACCAGGGAAGTCCAGGATCTCCGGCGCTCATACACAGGCGTTAAGAAAAAGCTGCATGCCTACAATACCAGCTCCAATTCCCTGCTCGCCTTTGGGTCATTTTTCAGGGCAAAATGCAGTTCTTCGACTCACCCCAGGCAGCATGGGCTTGGCTGACGGAAGAGCGTCCCCTCCGCCTCCAGCGTGACACCTCATCGGAGCGTGTGGACTCCCAGCACGGGGGGCCAAGGTCGCTGGGACGTCAACGCTGGGGTTGCACAAGATCTCGTAGGGGGAGCCAGTCACAAGCAACAGCGCTCAGATCCTCTAGCGTGGCGGCCCTTGGACTTAGAGACTCCTCCAGCCAATCGGGCTCTCCGCCCCACAACAGGCACCGATCTACTGAGAACTTACCAGGATCGTCCGCATCGCTGGCCCGGGATAGACTCCGACCTTTCCCGCACTCCCACTCTTTAACCCCTTCAATGCGTCGGACGGCCGACCGACGTCACGGTGGGCGTGTGCGGAGGACGGCCGGGGGCCGTCCGAACCACGCCCATGCCATAAATCACCCGCACCGCGGCGGAATTTTCGCCGCTGTCAAGGGGTTAAAGGCCCACGGGGTCCGGTTTGTGGCATGCCCGCCATCGGATTGGGGCGCCTCATTGGCGTGGTCCCCTGACTCTGGTAGACTTACAAGTTCACTTAAAATGTCTTATTGCCGATCCATCTAATCCGTTCTTCTGGAGGAGTCCTCCATGCAACCAACCTGAGCGTATTAGTTTGGTCTTGTTAATTTAGGGAGGGGGTGGGGGGGGGGGAAGTCGACAGATGCTTCAGTTTTCGAAGTGTAGGGTGGGTGGAGGGAGAAGGATAGGGGGGAAATCGGGATTGTTTTTTTCTCCAAGTGGTTGTTCTTTTTGTTTTGTTGTTTCAGCTTCCACGGACCGGCATATGTATCTTCCTCACGGGCTGTATTTGCACTCACTACATGCGACCACTCATACGCCTGTGGGCTCCCACATGCCCTCACACACCCCTGTGGGACGACATGTCTTAGACCCAGATATCGCCCACCATGACCAAAGACACCACATATGGGGCATCTCTCCATGTCCTGTCATGGCATGTTAATGGTCTCCTAGACCAGCTTAAGGGTACGACAGTCCTGGGCTATGCGCACAGCCTTCACATAGACATCCTCCTGCTCCAAGAAACACACCTCCTGGGTAATTGTTGCCCTTTCCTTGCCCGCTACGCGTAAGACCGAGTGTATGGCACTCCGGCTTCTCCAGAGGCTCCCATGGGGTAGCCATCCTTATGAAATGCAATCTGCCTTTCAACCTCTCCCAGGTGACCCATGACCCCCAGGGCACATTCGTGGCAATTTGTGGCTCTCTGGCCGGCTCCCCCCTCAATCTCGTGTCTATGTATTCTCCACCCTTGATGCTCACTCCCACACTTGCTCAGAACGCAGCCCTGCTGACCACTCTCCCTCTAGGCACCACTGTCGTAGGTGGTGACTTCAACCCAGTTTCCTCCCCAACCTTAGCTAAAACGGACCCTCCCTCTGCTTCCGGCATGGCGCAAGCGAAACAGCTAAGGGCCTTGTCCGAGTCATTAGACCTCTGTGATGTGTGGCGCATATGGCACCCACGCACCAGCCATTTCACTCATACTCTCGCAGCCTATCACACACAGGCGCGCATAGATGCAATCTTCGTCCATGCCACTGACTGCTCGGTAATCACAGATGCTTGCATCCTACCTAGAGGAATTTCAGACCACTCTCCGGTGCTCCTTAGTACAGGGCCCCCCCTCCCCCACCCCGCCAAACATGGAGGATGAATGCATGGTTCCTCCAAGACAAAGATTTCAAGAAGGTGGTAGGGGAGGAACTCGAACAGTATTTCCTCACCAATGAGGGTTCAGTGTCCTTCCCGGGTACCGTGTGGGAGGCCAGGACGGCGACCAAACGAGGCATCGCGAAGTGGCAGCTTAGGCGCAGTTGCAGGAAATTACTCTGAGGGAGGCCCAGGCGCTTCGTCTGGAACAATCACTCTCCCTGTCTGAGGACGCCACCCAGGGTAGACCGCTCACTCACCTCCAGGCCGAGGTTAGGCAGCTATCCCTAGACGCAGTTAAGCTCCTATTGAGGTTATCGGTGGCGAGGGTATGTGGCTGGGGAGACAAAAATGGTACGATTTTACATAGGCTGGCCAATTGTCCCAGGGAGAACTGTATAATTCCAGAGGTGGTAGATGACCAGGGCTCTGTGCACAGTGCTCCATTAGCGATGGCCAGGTGGTTCGCCATTTATTATCAGCGTTTATACGCAGCGCAAATCCCCGAGCTATCGCTTTCAGATCTCGTAGACAGAGGTAATGTAGGTCCCCCTGGGTTAGAGACGACCGCACAGAAAGACCTGGACCACCCCATCTCCAAGAAAGAAATTGAGGAAGCAATTTCCCTCACATCGGGTAAGACTCCAGGACCAGACGGTCTCCCCCAAGAATACTATGCGTTGTACCGCAATACTCTCGTGCCCCACCTGGCTGGCCTATTTCAGGAAGCCTTGGAAAAAGGGTCCTTTCTGGCAGAGACAGATATTGCCACTATCATGGTTCTCCCAAAATCGCAGCCCCCCTCCCATCATTGTGAGGACTATCGTCCCACATCCCTCCTCTACAAAGAGATTAAGTGGTACGCCACCATCCTGGCCCAGCGCCTGAAACCTTATCTGCCCTCGTTGGTCAACCCAGATCAATGCGGCTTTATGCCCAAGCGTGCGACCAGACACTATCTTGGAAGGGTACAGCTGGCTCTCGCCCATCGACATTTTCTTACCCCTTATCAAGCTCTTCTCCTCATAGATTTTGAAAAAGCTTTCGACTCAGTGAATTGGACATATTTGCAATACGTATTGGTCGAGATGGGGTTCGGACCCTAGTTCATGGCTCTGGTCCGTGTACTATTTGCACAGCAGGGCGCGCGAGTACTGGTTAATGGTGTATTGTCCGACGCCTTTCCCATTGCTGGGGCACAAGGCAGGGGTGTCCCCTTTCACCCCTGCTGTTCGCCTTGGCAGTGGAGCCCTTGGGGTCTCTGGTGCGGGCTGAAGACCGCATTAGGGGCTGAGAATGGGCAAATACTGATACCGACAAAATCGCGTTATACGCAGATGAAGCCTTTTTTCTTCCTGGCCGAACCGGTCTCCTCTGGACTACATTGCCACTGGATTTTACAGGCGTTCGGGCAAGCCTCAGGTCTTCGATTGAACCCAGGGAAATCAGTGCTGGTCCCGCTCCACTTATCAAGAGACTGTTATGACTGGCAGTCAAATATACCCCATTCGGCGCAACTTTTAACTATTTGGGGACATGGGTTACCCGGCTTCCAGAGTTGGGCAGGTCCCTCAATGTCACCCCAATGGTTAAAAAGGCCAAATTAGACCTCCAAAAATGGAAGACGTTATCCCCTAAAGCCTCTGGGTAGGGTTGCTTTATTTAAAATGATGATCCTCCCCAGGTTTCTTTATGTCCTTCAAAATACTCCTGTTTGCTACCCTAGGTCCTGGTTTAGGGAACTGGACAGCTTAGTGACCAAATTTCTCTGAGACGGGGAAGGGCGCGCCTGGTCCTGTCCACATGCCTGATTCCCTCCTTTGATAGGGGTATGGGGTTGACGCATTTGTATTTTTTAGCAGCACGTCTACTAGTGGTCCATGACTGGTTCAATGGGGGATGGTCTGACCCGGCCAACCGGCTGGAGTTGAGCAAGCTGGGGCTGTCCAAGGTCCAGGCCATGATGTACGGGGGAGCCTATCCCGTCCCAACTACCAGATGTGACGCAGTTGGTGCAGCTAGCCTGGCGGGCATCGTTGCGTCACACCGGCTGGTCGTGTAAACGTACTCAATGCATGCCCCTTTGGCATGGGGCTTGGCTTCGGGAGTTTAGTGGTCTGCAAGGTTTCAAAACATGGGACCTTATTGGCATCACTCAACTTTGGGACGTTTGGGCGAGAGGCCATATGCTCTCCTTCCAAGACATGCAAGCCCGTTATTCCCTACATCCATGACAATTTTATAAATATCTACAACTAAGACATGCCCTCCAGGCCCACATCGCACCGGGCTCCCGAAATACAGCCCTTCTGAGGCTCAGACTCTGCTGGGTGATCTGGGTAGGGGGTATCTCCTACATATATCGCACCCTAATCGACAACACTCCCACCTCACTGGACAAGTTGAGAGATCAATGGGTAGAGTGGGTGAGCCCCTGGGATGAGGTGGACTGGAGCAACGCCCTCATGGCACCCAAGACAATCACCGCCTCCGCCAAACTTAGGCTACTCCAACTATACTATCTACACGCTGCCTACCTCACTCCACTGCGCCTGTAGCCAGCGGCTTACCTCTGACGCGTCATGCACGAGGTGTGGCCAGACCCCTGAAGAATTTTTTCATGTGGTCTGGTCCTGTCCTAACTTGGAGGGATTCTGGGGGGCTATTGAGGCAAAGCTTACAGAGGTCTTGGGATGGGAGGTTCCCCAAGATCCATGTCACTCACTGTTAGGGATCACGGATGGGTTGGATGGGTCCAGAAATTACAAGATATTCTTTAACACAGCCATGACTGTAGCCAATCGCGACATAGCGTGTAATAGGTTGCTAATTCATTTTACCGATGTGTTTCTCATGGGGCGTGGAAATGTGGGAAGCATTGTTCTTAAAGATAAAAAAGATCTATTCTCCTCCGTGTTTTTGCTAATTTGCTTAAATGTTCTGAAACCAATAAATTTGATTATAAAAAAAAAGAAATTGTATTTCACATTTGTGCAATGGTGGACCCAGTAGTCTGGTGAGGACAATGATGAGATTCCACACTGGAGCAGGTGGAAGTCTTGGAGGAATGATTCTTTTAAGTCGCTTCATAAATGCTTTGATGACAGGCACTCTAAAAAGAGAGAGATTGTGTCTGTTCTGTAGGTATGCAGTTATTGCAACAAGATTTAAACGTATGTAAGAGTATGCTAAATTGGAACACTGCAGATGTAGTAAATAGCAAATCATGTTTTGAACTGAAGCGTTTGGTGGATCTATTTGATTGCTATAGCAGCAGGGCTTTAAGTGTGCCGGGTCTCACCGGGTCTGAGCACCAGCAGTTTTTTAAAGGGGGCCTCGAAACGGGTCTCTATCGGGCTCTGTTTTGTGCCTGCTGTTACTGCAGTCCGTATTTTTTCATACTGCAGTGACAGCAGGCACATAATGTGTGCTGATCACACTGCTCACTTCTCTCGAGTGTAGAAGTTAGGCGAACACCCATCGCAACGAAGTGATCACTTCGGGAGGACATTACAACGCAATTAGGACATCGCAACTATGTTTACATCGTAAGGAATACCAACGTAAGCCAGAACAGCGCACCTTTACGATGTAAACGTTAACGTGAGATGCAAACGTTAATGAGATGTTAACCATTGCACAGACGGGAAAAAATATGTTAATACATGTGTTATGCACAGATGGGCAGGAAAGTGAAACAATGGAAAGAGGCGCACAGAATTTTAAGCACTGCGCAGACATTCATGCGATGTTGAGCATTGCTTATTATAATGGCATTCTTTATTATTGCACAGACGGCCGGGAAAGTGAAAAAAATGGAAAGAGACGCGCACAGACGGGTTCATTAAAGTGCGCGATGTTATTCTGCAGACGGGAAAATATGTGGTATGCACAGACGGGAAAAGTGAAAAAATGGACAGACGGCATAGACGGGTTCATTAAAGTGCGCAAGGTTATTCTGATGGTAAACGTTAATGCAGACGCAGCAGCACTCAATGTTATTATTGTAAGGTGTTTCACAAGGCACACACTTGTACATTAAAAGTTCATTAATAGAGTCACGCGATAATATTCGTGATGTGTGCAAAGGTGGGTGGATGAAAGATGGACGGAAGAAAGGGTGGGTGGATGAAAGATGGACGGAAGAAAGGGTGGGTGGATGTGTGAAAAGGTGGGTGGATGAATAATGGGTGGATGTGTGAAAAGGTGGGTGGGTGGATGAATGATGGGTGATGGATGGAAGGGTTGATGGATGGATGGAAGAATGAAAGGGTGGATGTACGGATGGATAAGAGGTTGCATGGATTATGATGGATGTGTGAAAAGGTGGGTGGATGAATGATGGGTGGATGATGAATGGATCGAAGGGTGGATGGATGAAGGATGGATGTATGGATCACATACTGTAATTTGGTTAAGTCGGGCAGCACTTACCTGGTTTCACTGGTTGCACATCCTATCCTGTGATTCATAAACCAAGAAGAAACAGGTGCATCACATGAAATAAATTGCCATTTTTCAGGCTGCGCAGCCTCGCCCTCATGCTTCTTCCCCTTCGCTCTCTGCATCCCAGCACCATTGCTGACAGTTTTAGAGTTTCTTCCAAACACACATTGAACAGGGTTTTGCCCCTGACTTTGCTGCAGAATCGGGGCATGTCAAACTATCATCATTTAAAACCTTTCCCTGAGATGTCATGAGAGACAAATGCAAAGAAATGGCTTGGCACGAGACGTGAGGGTCCTCTTGCTTCGTGAGAGCTCAGTCAGTGCTCACATCATGACTGTGACCTCTCACCTCAGTCTGGCAATCGACATCCTTGCAGCACCGTACATACCTTGAGCCAACCCTGAACACACTGAAAGAAAGCCCGAAAGATAGGGGGTGTACACAGGCACACAACGGTGTTGTTGGTGCAGGGGCCCAAGCAAGGGAGGCCGCTCATCTAGGGCTCCACCACCCGGCATGAGTGTGATCCGGGCCCTGCACCACGGCGGACCCAGGCCCACAACACCTCGCTGCACACTCTTCTTGCCAGCAAGGTCACAGGGCCTCCTCGGTGACCTGCTAGTTCCGCGCAGGGGTTCCCTAGGGGCTCTCCATGGTCGTGACCAGCACCAGGGCCACCGCCACTCCGGAGGGGTGTGCTCGTGCTGGGGTTAGTGTGTGTTATTTCGGGAAAAAATGAGATGTTAAAGCAAGCAAAGTGTTTGTGTGCGTGGTTTTTGTGTGCGTAGTGATTGTGTGCGTAGTGATTGTGTTTTGTATGCATTTCAATGGTGGAGCGAAGTAATGGGTTGTGTTGTGACAGCGTGCGTTGTGAATGTGTGTGCGATGTGAATGTTTGCAATGAAAACGTTTGCGATGTAGCATCATGCATCCGAGAAGTTATAGCATGACTTCATGCCAGGTGAGCATTGTAGGAGAAGGGAAATCCATGAGTCATTTTCTCTCTGGATTTCTCTTCTCTTTTTGAACCTCAGGAGCAGCAAAATTGTCGTGGTGTCACCAGGGCTTTAATTGGAAGCATTTTTCGATATTACATACAAGCCATAGTTGCTGCTTATTCATCTCACGCAACTAACAACCACTGACAAAACCAAACACCCTGACTTGTTGTAGGTATAACATTACTTCTTATATCCGATCTAGATGCAATGACAGAAACAGCAAAATACCAGTCAGGTTTCAGGCAAACTATGCTAATGACAGATTTTTTGCTACGTGTTTTCTAACCACGCCCTAATTACATTGCCCATGCCCTTTTGAGAGACCCCCCAGTTTTTTCTTCCCACTGAAAGCCCTGTATAGCAGTATATCAAAAATTGATTCGACTTTGCTGCATAGCATGCTCTTGTGGTAGGACGTCTAGCCTCATTGATAATATATATGCAGTCTGGCAGAAGATTGAGGTAGCCAAACTCCAAGACTTCAGGTGCCAGATCGCAAGGATGAGATGGCTGGGATCTGGATATCTTATTTCTCCATGGCCCTGAGTGAGCATATTGTGAGTGAGGTGTGGTTTTTGGTGAGGAACTACTGAGGGCACCAACAGGGTTGTGAACCAGGGTTGTGAGCCCATGTGGGAACAACTAGGATTAATGTCTGGGACATCTGCCTGAGCTTCCGAACTACTAATCGAATGAGTGGGAGAGGCGGATAAGTGTAGGCAAATATCCCTGACCAATTCATCCACAGTGCATTGCCCTTGGACAATGGGTGTGGCTGTCTGGATGCGAACTTTGGTCATTTTGCGTTTAGGTTTGTGTCGAACAGATCTATGTCTGGAAAGCCAGACATTTGAAAGAATGGGAGGAGAACTTTAGGGTGGAGTTCCCATTTGTGGATCTGTTGTCTTTGACGACTGAGCAGATCTGCACTCTGATTGTTTACGCCTAAGGTGTTCTGCCAGGAGAAACATTGTGATGTATGGCACATCTCCAGATGGTCTGTGCTAGTTGTGACAGCTGGAGAGTGTGTCCCACTCCCCCTTGTTTTTGTATGTAGTACATTGTTGTCATGTCAGTACGGATCAGGACAGCTTTGCCTACTAGATGAACTTGAAACACTTTGAGCGCTAGAAAAATTGTTAGCAGCTCTAGATGGTTTATGTGGAGCTGCTTTTGCTGCAGGCTCCACATACCCTGAATTGAATGTGTTTCTAGAGGAGCTCCCCAACCATTAAGTGATGTGTCGGCTGTTAGCACTATCTGTGGAACTGGGTCGATGAAGGGCCGCCCTTTTGCAAGGTTTGGTGTATTTCATCACTGCAGAGAGCGATGGGTGCGGCCGTCCACCAACACTAGATCCGATAACCGACCCTGAGCCTGGTTCCACTGACTTGCTAAGCACTCTTGAAGGGGACACATGTGAAATCTTGCATAAGGGACTATTAATATGCAAAACGCCATCATCCCTAGTAACTGCATGAACACTCGAGCTGGCAATGAGTGAAGAGTCTGAAACTGGCAGAGCAGAGTCTGCATGTTGCGGATTCTGGCCGGATTGGGGTAGGTCAAAGCCTTTTATGTATCTATTGTCGCTCCCAGATACACCTGTGTGTTGGATGGCTGTAGATGAAACTTGGACAGGTTTACTGTGAATCCAAGCTTGTGGAGAAACTGCACTGTTTTGGGAGTGTGACTGACAGCTTTTTTGCGCGCTAGCTTTCATGAGCAAGTCGTCCAGATATGGGAAGACGTGAATGTGCTGTCTTCGAAGGTGAGCTGCGACTACCGCGTAGCACTTGGTGAAAACTCTGGGTGCGGTTGTTACTCCAAATAGGAGCATCCTGAACTGATGATGCTGTCCTGCTACTACGAACCTTAGGTATTTGGAATGAGCAGGATGTATTGGGATATTGAAATGGGCGTCCTTTAAGTCCAGAGTGGACAGGAAGTTGCCTTGTTGAAGGAGTGGAACTGCTCTGTGTAGAGTAACCATGTGAAAGTGGTCTGATTGAATGTATAGATTGAGTTCTCTGAGGTCCAGTATAGGCCTGAGAGATCCGACCTTCTTGGGAATTAAGAATAGAGAGTATACTCCGGTTCCTTGATGTTTTAGTGTGACTGGTTCTATTGCTCCGTTTTCTAACAGAGATTGAACCTCTTTATTTTTTTTTAGAAGGGTGAGATGTTCCTGTGAGATTGCATGTGATCTTGGAAGAAGGTTTGGAGGAGTGTCCGTAAGTTCCAGGCAGTAAGCATATTGGAGAATTTGTAGAACCAATTTGTCTGAGGTGATGGTGTTCCAGACAGGGAGACATTGAGAGAGACATCCCCCGACAGGAATGGAATGATCGGAGAGTAGTGGAAGCAAGTCACTGTTCGTTATTAGCAGGGGGAAGTGCGTGTGGAGTTGCCTCTGCCATTACCATTGTTTCCTCTAAAATCTCCTTTAAAAGATCCTCTTGAGGACAACTGATGGTTGCCGTTGTAAGAGGAGGGGGCATTTTCTGTGGCAATAGTTTTGGAACCACCCCTGTAAAAGAAGCGGCGAAAGTAACCTCTACTAGCAGGTAATTGTAAAGCCCCCTTAGACTTTGTAACCTCAGTGTCTTTTTTTATTTCCTCTAGCGAGGTGTCAACTGCTGGGCCAAATAGGTGTTCCTTGTCAAAAGGTTGATTAAGAATGGAGGCCTATACCTAAGGTTTGAAACCCGATATTCTTAACCATGCGTGTCTGTGGCAACACGCTTGTGTTTACTGTACGTGCTGCTGTGTCTATTGCATCTAATGCACATTTGCTGGAGGTATTGGTAATGAGTTTTCCTTTTTGTATGAGATCATATGCTTTAGCTTTATGCTCATCAGGCAGATATTGGATACGTTTTTACAATTCACCATAATGAGCTCTATCACAACTGGCTAGCAAAGCATGAGGAATGTGCCAGTGATTAGCTGCCTGAGAAGCTACCTTTTTACCGGAGGCATCAATTAATTTGGACTCTTTATCAGGAGGCTGGGTCTCACCTGTTTGTGAATTTGCTCTTTTACAAGCATTTTAGCCACCAAAGAGTAAGGGCAGTTGACCTTTGATGTAAGCATGGTCAGTAGGTGCTGGTTTATATTTTTTCATAACCCTGGGAGTGATTATTCTTGCCCTGACAAGGTCTTTGAAAACCTCAACTGCATGCTTAGGCATCCCCATTGGTAAAGTGTGTGTTGTTTTTTGAGTGGAGCTAAATGTCTTGAATAATAAGTCCTCCTCTAAAGTTTATTCATGTAATTCCACCCCATGATAGTGAGCAGCCCTTTTAAGAAGCTCAATATAACCTATATTGTAATCAGGAGGCGATGGCCTTGGTGGATACAAATCAGGGTCAGTGTCTGTATGTGAATCAGTATTATAATCCCCCATGGATCAGCATCTTGTGGCCTGTTTTCATCCCTATCCCCAACCCCTCATCCTGTGGGTACTGTGAAAGTGGTGAGTTAGTGGGGGAAATAAGTAGGTGAGGATTAGTAGATGAAAGAGGTGGAATATATGGTGGTGATGGGTTTGTACCCTTTTCTTTTAGAGGTATATGATGCTCACCCTGATGTGCCAATTTCCTTTTTTTCAGGTAATTTGGCCTGAATATGTCCAGTATCTGGGTTGATAAGCAGTTCTTTTTGTTTCGTATCCGGAGGTGTAACATCGGACCGAAAATCTTTTGTTGGAGTCTTTTTCTCTTTAGTTGTAGTTTTCGGCGTCAAGAGTTTTGGCTCCGTACTCTCCGACAACGAAGATTTAGGCGTGGACAAAGATGGGGGATGGACAAGCTTGGTTTTTGGCGCCAAGGATTACGGTTTGGTGCAGCTAGGGGCCGACTCGATCCCGAGCCGGAAGGCTTTTCTTTGTGCTTTAGCGCTGGGCCAAAAGGCAGGCTACTCAAAACTCTCTCAGTGCCGTCCTTGGTCTTCAGGCAGAGGAAGGACTGGAGACATTTTAGTTTTTGGTTGTTGGGGCAAGGTGGTTCCTGTACTCACGGTACGTTGACCCTGTGTAACTTGCTCCTCTTCTTCCATGTCAGAGTCGACTTCGGACATAGAGACCTGTTCTTCTTCCTTGGCTCCTTGAGCGTGTTCTTGGTCGGAATCTTCTCCGAAGATGTCCGGTACGGAGCCGCCTTGTTGTATTTTGTGACGTTGAGCCAGAAGGTCATGGAGGGTCTTCATCGATCGAAATGATCGGCACGCGTCTCAGTCTTTCACTTGGGCAGAAGGGCCTACTTTAGGACTGATTTATAGAGTCAGAGTGCAGTGACCGGGATACACGGTAAATCTCATCTATGATGAAAGGTGCATGCACCATTTCACACAGGCTGCAATGGCAGGCCTGTAGATACAGTTCCTATGGGTGGCATATCACCACCCCCTTTTGTACCGCTTTTGGCCGCCATAAGTGTGGCAGGGTATGCTCAGACGTGAGTCCCTTGCTCACTTTGCCACTGGATTCAAGCGAGCCGGGCTGGAGACGGCTGGAATGCCAGAAACCGGTCCTCGGAAGCTTGTTTCCGGTCCAGGGAAGGCATGGCTTGGCAGTTCGGGCTAGACTGTTCCCATGAGGCATAGGGTCAGACTGATTTGCATATAGCCATGTCTGAACTGGGGTGGCAGAGTGGGCTGAAGAACGTTGATAGATTAAACCCAGATCTTTTGACTGGGTGTGAATGTTTGATTGGTTCGGATGCTCCGTCCATCACCACCCCCTTTTGTACCGCTCAGTCTTTCACTTGGGCAGAAGGGCCTACTTTAGGACTGATTTATAGAGTCAGAGTGCAGTGACCGGGATACACGGTAAATCTCATCTATGATGAAAGGTGCATGCACCATTTCACACAGACTGCAATGGCAGGCCTGTAGATACAGTTCCCATGGGTGGCATAATAGATGCTGCAGCCCATGGGAGATCAAGGGCCATGGGTACCTTCGTGCCATCTGGTAGTGACTTATAGGGACACACCAGTATGTCAATTGTAGGGTGTACAATGTACTTACCAACTTAATATAGATGTGAGAGCACGGACACTGCGGATCTGGTTAGCAGGATCCCAGTATACTAGTATAAACACACTGACACCAGGAAAAAAGTGGGGCTAACCAGGTCAGAGAGATCCTATTTTCTTACAGAAGGCTAAGTATTTATTATATATATATTTCACACACACATATATCTATATCTATATATGTATATATATATATATATATATATATATATATATCTCTATCTATATATGTATATATATCTCTATCTCTATATCTATCTATCTATCTATCTATCTATATATATATATATATATATATATATATATCTATATCTATATCTATATCTATATATATATATATATATATATATCAGGAACACTCCAAACTTCACAATACAAGAAAGGCACTGACTCCGTGAAATTTCGAATTCCAAATAAGTTTTATTCACTTATTGGCTGCTTTGACGCGTTTCGGCGGTTAGCTCCCGCCTTGTTCACTACATCTCTGCATTCTGTGACTTAATTTATACCCCTATGACATTACATTACATGATGCATGTTTGACTCTTGTTTCTCGGTATGTTCAAGCTTGTTTTACACTTTTGCTGCCTTGTTGCCCATGGCTATGCTAGCTACGCTAGGTTTTGGCAGACATAGAAAAGTTCCTAAGGCATGCATATTCCTACATAGCGTCATCTTTGCTTTCACGTTTCACCGTTACTATAGAAACCTCCCCGCAATGACAGCCTAGTGATTCCTTCATTCTATCATACGCGCTTGGTAGGTGCGGTTCGGCGGTCCCTGTCTGCAGCGGTATTCTAACAGTGAGTAAAAGCGTGTATGTGTGACAAATTTCGTCGGGTTCTCGGGTTACGCACTGTTACATCGCGTTTGTATCCAGCCGTGTTTTGTGAATGTTCACTGTGTAAGGGATACTCTCTGATGGTGTGATTCCGTGTGGAACTAACGAGAGGGTTTAAAAAACATATGTCTAAGGGTAGTTCTGGTTCGTCATATACCGGGCCTAAACAGTAAGGAGGCCCTGGGTTTATACCCGAGTGAGGTTGAGAAGCCTAACTATGTGTGTCGCACGTTAACGGTGCTAGGCTATTACCAAATGCCGCAGGCACCTTACCCCTCTTCTCCAAGTGGACTAAGATGGGGAAATCTGATGAGTAAGATATCGTGCCCGAGTGGAGGTGCGCCATAAACATGACTAAAGTGTTAAAATCCTCCTGTCTTACACACGGAATCTTTCTGCGCCAACAAATTTAAAATGCATACAAATATATACATGCTTTACTCCATAGGGTTTTACATATATAAAACCTCGAGAACACTGTTAATATTGAAAACATACACACACTGTAATAACAATAATGAGACGACATGCCTGTCCAAACTAGCCTGAACTACCTATATACACTCTACAGGGTCTAGGGGTGGTAATTGTGCTCATATGTACAACGTGATGTGAGGTTAAAAATGCGAACAGCAGATGTTTCCTGGAAAGGAAAAGGGAAAATGGGAAGAGGATAGGAACTATTGATATTAGTCCTACTGTGACTACAGATGTACGCTAAGAGCCTCATCTGCATTGAGGCCATTGGGTATCTTGGCGTTCAAGAGGATTATGTATCTCGATTCCAATCTCCTCAGTGTTTGGAGACGGTTTCCCCCCCTGATGTTCTTAGGGACATTATCAATGACAAAGTACGACAGTACCTCAATGTCACCTGCATGGACCGTATTGATGTGTCTGGCCACAGGATAGGCCGGGTCATCATTTGTCACTGCTCGGAGGTGCTGGAGAACTCTAACATGTACTGGGTGAATTGTGCTCCCCACGAATCGTTTCCCACAAACACAAACCAAAACGTACACTGCGTATTCCGTTTTACAGGTGTATTTGTCTCTGATGGAATATGGTTTTTGTCTGAAAGGCACATCCACTTTACTAGTATTTATACCATGCTTGCATGCCTTGCATTTTATACATTTCTTGAAGCCCTTTTGGTTAGTAAGCCAATCAGCAGGTTTTTTCAGGATTGGGGCATTGCAGACCAAATGATTTCTCATTGATTTGGCTATCCTAAAGGCAATAGAGGGTCTTTTTCCACACAATTCCCCAATGGCAGGATCATTACTTACCAACGACCAGTGTTTAGTCAGTATTTTCCTGACCTGGGTGTGGTAGGCATTGAAGCCTGTGATGAGTCTAGGAGGTTCTTTGGTAGGTGTTTGTGTGGCAGGGATTTGTTTCTGTGTAAACAGAAGATCTTTTCTGTTTAATGTTCTGCATTTGGTGTCTGCTTTCTTGCAAGTTCTTTTGGTGTACCCTCTTTTTTCCAATCTGGAAAACAGATTTTCCTTTGCCTCAGTGAGCCCTGTATTTGTGCTGCAATTTCTAGTCATGCGTAGGCATTCTGCATACGGGATGGATTCTTTTAGGTTGTGTGGGTGGAAACTTTGTGCGTGTAGCACTGAGTTTCCCCGCAGTGGGCTTGCGGTAGGTTCTCGTTTGGATTTTACTGTGTTCAGTGTAGAGTTCTAAGTCCAGGAATTGTATGGAGGTGGTATTGGTGGTACATGTGAATTTTAAGTTCAGTGCATTGTCATTTAGCTGTTCAGCAAATGATTCAGCCTCCTCTTTTGGTCCTTGCCACAATATAAAAATATCGTCAATGTAACGTTTGTACATGACTACATTTCTGGTTAATGTGGCTGCGTGTTTGATTCCTAGTACCTGTTCCTCCCACCAGCCCATGTGTAAATTCGCATAGCTGGGAGAGAAACAGGTACCCATAGCTGACCCTTGCAGTTGTTTATAGTAGAGTCTATTAAAAAGGAAGGTGTTGTTAGTCAGGCACCATTCTGTCATTTCTAATAACATTTTAGTGTGGTTGTACAATGTTATAGGTCTCTGCCCCAGAAAATGGTTGATGGCCCGTAGCCCGTCATGGTGTCTGATACTAGTGTACAACGACTGCACATCCAAAGTCATAAATACATAATCGGTTTCCCATTTTACATCGAAGATTTTACGTAGAAAGTCTCCAGTGTCTTTTGTATATGCTGGAAGTCGTGATACAAAAGGTTGCAGGAAGTGGTCAATAAAAATGCTAGTGTTTTCAAAAAGGCCACCTATTGCTGCAATGATGGGTCTTCCTGGTGGTTCTTTGTCGTTCTTGTGTATCTTGGGGATAAGGTACAGCTGAGGGGACACCGGGTAGTCTGTTTAAAAAAATTCGAACTCCTGTTTGCTTAGCAGTCCCATACCTTTCCATTTGTACAGTGCATTGGTGTATTTCTCCTGTATCCCAACAATGTGCGAGGGAGTGATCCTGGAATAGCACTTGTGGTCCTGTAGTTGTGACATGGCCTCCCTGTTGTACATTTCCAATGGCCACAGCACAATGTTTCCCCCTTTATCAGACCACCTGATCACGATGTCTGATCTTGCTTTAATTTTGTCCATAAGTTTACCATACATACAGTCTTTGTTTTGGTAATTTTTAAAGAAATCACTGGAGCTGCGTATTGACAGATCTTTCAAGTCTTTAATCACACAGTCTGTAAATAGGTCTAGTCCGTCTTTAGGCATAGCTGGCATAAAGATAGAACGTGGTTTGAAGTTAGTTTTCACAGTTTTATAAATGTCTAAATCTGCCATAGAGGCCGCCGTTCCTGATGATATCAGCTCACTCTCATTGTTTTGATCCAGATCTATCATGTCTCTAAGTGCGCTCATGTCTGCTACACTCAATCCTGGGTCATCTTGAGTGTTGAATTGCATGTCAGAGACTTGGTTGGTGGTGTTGATAAAATGCTTTTGTAGCTTTAATTTACGCATATACTGGAAGAAATCGATTCTGGTTTGCGTGTAATCAAAGTTAGTGTACGAACAGAAAGTCAAACGCAAAGATAAAATTTCAAGTTCTTTTTGCGATAGTTCCATATTAGAAAGGTTGATTACTGTGTTGTCTGCGCTATTTTTGGTGTCTGGCATCATCGTCATTTGTTCTTTCTGTATTGTTTTTTTGTTGTTGTTTTTGCCGTTCCTTTTCCCCCACCGTCTGTCTTTTCTGCGGCGGCTATTTGTTTTTGCTGTGGGTCCTGTCTCGTATTTGGTTTGCTCCACTGTTGGCGTGGTGTCCTGGGTCTTAGGGTGGTGAGGCGCTGCAACCGTAAAAAAGCCAGCTCCTGTGCTGGAGTCGGTACCGCTCCTGTAGCTCCTGTGCTATTATTGCTTTCATTTTCTGACTCATAGTCTGTACTTAGTTCGGGTTCGCTCTGCTCTCCAGGGACTCCTCTATTAGTTATGGCATTTGGTATGGGCTGGCGCCTGACTTGGTCATATTTTCTGGCAAAAGTGTAGATTCTGCCAGTCATATAATCCATTCTGTCTCTTTATATATATATATAGTAACTATTAGATGTTATGGATACCGTTACAAAGACAGGCCTACCACATGAGTGCTATTGTACCAAGTTCTTTGCAGTCCCTCAATTGTGTCAGAGCTCCCAACCATCGATGTTATGTTAGATAGGGGAAAGGTACTAACTAGTTAGTATTTAAAATGCATTTTCTTGTATTGAGTGCAAACTGATTTACCAACACTCAACCAAAGTTTATTCAACACCTCATCAGTGATTTTGGTGCTCAATTGTGTTTATGTGAGGGCTGTACATTGTTATTTTGGCTAAATAAGGCAGAAATTTCTTCTTTTTTCTCTATTCTAGACCACATATTTTCCTGTGGTTTTGATCTACACCCCTGAATCACTATCAGGTTTTGTACAAGCCCAGTGTAGCAACAGGGTTAGGTGATAGTCCTCTTCCTGGGTGAAATCAACTGTGCCTATACAAGTTTCTTCACTCATCATGCCATGCTCAACAAATGGTAACATGCTTTCTAGTGTATATGTTATCAAACTGCAGAATTATAACCTTTTCAATTTTCCCAAGAGCCACACTGAACTAACATGGAACTACAGTCACGATCATGCACTTCCCCCGACCCCCTCAGATTCAAGAATGGATAAATAACCAGGGCTCCCTAAACCGCAAGCTTATTACTCTAGCTGCCTCACCTAAATCTCTGGGGAACTCTTTGGACTTATAACTGAAAATGAACTCCCACATAGGCTCCCCTGCAAAGAGCGACTTCTACAACCTAAAACTCTTCAACATCAAGCCTTTCCTACCACCTAATGACCTAAAAACCACAAAACAAGCTCTAGTTCTGTCCAAACTAGAGTATGGTAATGCCACACTCACTTGAGTACCCAAAGCACAAGTAGCCCCTTTGAGAGCCACCCTAAACGCAGCAAGAATGGTCACAGGAGCTTAGAAACACGGCTGCATCACCCCCATGCTGCAAAACTTAAAGTGGCTTTCAATCGAAGTGCAGTGTTTCAAAAAGGCATGTCTCACAATTAAGCCCTACACACTGGCAAACCAGATTACCTCGCAGCCAAACTCACAAAAGCAGGACAATTGAGAAACCTAAGAAGCTCTAATAAGCTCATTCTCTTCCTCCCTAAAAGAGACAAATGAAAAACCCTCTCCTGCTTTCTCTCAGGTAACGCCCCTAAAATCTGGAACTCTCTCCAAATACAAATTAGAACCAACTCCTCCTTCACAATCTTCAAGAGACAATTAAAAGAATTTCTCCTCAACCAACATCTCCATCTTTCTGGACAAGCCACTCTAAGTCACCTCAAAATAGCCTACAAATGATGGCTCCCATAGCTGCAAAGCTTCTCGCTGAGCCAATCCTCAACTCCTCAAACTCCTCCACTCTGCCTTAACTGATCGTTTACTACATGTTAGGAAATTGAGAACTATCTAAAATCTCTGTTCATCAATGTGCTGTGACTGTTTAAAATTCTGTAGTGTACATTGCTGTAAAGTGCTCTGATATCCATTGGGTCGTGTCAGCGCTATATAAAACTCCTAAAGTAAAATACAAATAAATAAAAGGAAACCCGAAGTGATGGGGCAGAGCTCAGTATTACAGCAGTTTACCAGTGAACTCTTCCCTGCCGTCAAACACCTGTCATCCTTGACAGGCTGGAATAACAGTGTGCAAAATATAACTTGGGACCTTTTTAGAACCCTAAATGTAAAATAAACATAATTGGGACAATCAAGTGTGGTGAGTAATCTTCTATCAAACAAGAGCACCCACCAGAAAAAGCTTTTACACAGGTATCTTGCTCTTCTTGGTAGCAATTACTTTCATAGCTAAGGCGGATTAAATACTAGCCCTTGTTCTTCTGATGGATGCTTCCAACCACAGATTCCTCACTATTTGAATAAATACCAAAACAGTACCTCCCAACTGTGGAGGGTCTGTGGAATGGACTTTGTTCTAAAAGTCTTATAGGACCCATCAGGTAATGCGGCCTTCTCAGTGGACCTGGTTGTCAAGGCAGTAGTGTTTCATTAACATATGCATCAACACCTACTTCGGAGCCTGGCAGATGTCAAGGCATTGACAAGCGCAATTGGCACTATGACTGAGAGACATTTGGATCGGGGCACACACTTTCTTGAGGCATCGTGAGTGGAGTAATACTGTTAACACAATCGCATCGCACAGTTTAAAGACGGCCACCACAGGAGTGGTATTGGATTTGATATACTTGTTTAGTCTGTCGTCACTAACTATCACGCAACAGGGATTTCTGAGACCAGGAAACCGAGGAGATCATGGCTTCCAGGTATTACAAACACAGAGTACGCGGTCACATGTTTAGAACTTCAAGGTGAGAGGACAGCAGTATTGTTTAATGGCGTATCATTTGGATTAAAAGGAACAATGTAAGCCGATTGTTGTACTTTGTTGTTTCAGTTTCTTGGGTACTGCATTGATTCCATTTTTGAATAAAGTCAGCTTTAACGTTCATCGCATATTGAGCAACTAAGGTAATTTATGTAATTTCAGTATGTACGTATCTAGAACAGCAGTGAGGCATATTGATTTAAACAGCAGGAGACAAAGTATTTTTGTTTTGCAGAGTGTTTCCAGATGCATATTATTCGGTAAGCAACAAGAGACTCTAGTTTGCGTGTGTAAGTCGTACACTACCGTAGTTTTGGTTTTATAAGCACTAGGTTGTATACAGATTCACCAGACACACAGTGTGGTTTGAGCACTCGGTTAAGGTTCGTTTATCGTTGTCAGTACTGAGCACACTTGGACAACACTACATTTAATTGTCAGATACATGACACCAGCAGGTCACAAGCACCTGACAGGGCGAGTCTGGTCACATTATTTTGATCAATTTATCAATAATGACTCCCTATGTGTTAAACATTGTTTTTTATGTTTCATTTCAGTTCCCCTGATGAAGGGATAAGGTTATCCTGAAATGCATTTGGAAGGAAAACCACCACAGGAACTAATTGTAGTTTGTTAAAACAATTACAATATGTACATGATGTATCAAGATGCAACATATTGCTTTTGTACAGTCTGTTTCAATCATGGCATGATTGCGGAGAGTTATCCGCAATAAAGAAATTAATGTCTTGAGATAATATTCAGTGCATTCGATTTCTACAGTTGTATTGTTGACAGTGAAATATTCTTAAATCAAGCAACGTTTTTTGCTTCTACAGCAGAGCGGGCAGGGGCGAGTGTACATTTACACTTGCAATCTATACACAGTAGTTTCTGAGGCTGGATACCTCATTCCCACCCAGCACGTTTAATCTTGATATTATTGATTACACTTGAGTAACTAGAATACAAGCAAATAGGAGTGCGCGGCACACCCCCATAATTCATCAGATGTCAAGAACAGGCATCCCTTGCGCTAAAATTGTTTTAGTGGGTTTATCTTCACTGGAATAGGCTGTAAGACCTTCTGGGGCTGCTCTTTGGCCAGTGAATAGCACATCTTGACGCAGAGGATTATCTACCTCCACAGGGTCCTCTTCTGCACGGTCTTGCCTTCCTTTCCTCCGGAAAACCCACAGAGAGCTGATAATCCACTCCTCACTACTTAGTACGATCAACCTAAAAAGTTGAGGCGCTTTTGGGGTCCAACTGATGAAGCCACTTCTGCTCCATGAGGGGCGAGGAGAGCAAAGAACACCAACAGTCATCGACTACCCATCACAGAAGGGATACACAACCTTGGGTAAAAAAAAGAAGAAAAAAGGCTGCTGAGTTCTTAGCACTCATTTGTCTGGGAAGGTAGCCTTATAGGGTAGTTGCACTGGAAGTTGCTCACTCGAGTTCACTTAAATCGCAATGAGGAAAGTAGTTGTCAGAGTCAAGAGACGCAGCAAGCAACTATGCATTGGTTCAAAGGGAGTACACATAGCAAATGTCAAGACCAAGTTAAGCCCCCATTGGTGCATCACATACTGATTGGGAGGGTACATTTGTGCCAAACTTTTAATAAACTATACAAAATCTGGAGATTTAAACAAGGACAGTTGGTGTGGTAAGAGTGGAAAGTCTGAAAGGGACAACAAATAACATTTTACAGTGCCCACTACAAGAAATTGCTTGGATGAAGACAAAGCAAATGTCTGCCAGCTTCGCTTGCAGGCGATGTGTCCCGGGTACCACACCAGGTTACAAGCTTGTCCCAGTTTCCAGCAATGATAGATTATGTAGAAGGGCAACCGGCTACAAGAATGACATCCTTCACCTCAGTCGGCAGGTCAAACACCCTCAATTGCAGCCCTTCAACCTGCACCCATGAAGGATAAGTTGCAGCGGTTTAGATGAAGGACGTGTCCTTGTTGCTGAGAAAGGTGGTCCATCACACACAAGTAGCAGCATGATTATGGGGCTGATGCATATGCTCAAAAGCACTGAGTACCACACACTCCTAGTCTAATTTAGCTAACTAGAATGACTTGGATATAGTTGTACTTGATCCGCTTCAGAATTCGGAAAACTAGAGGTAGCGCGGGAAGGCTTACAGGATTTCAGTCGGAATGTATCCAATACAGAATGCCTTCAGAAATACTCAATTACACTAAATCGTTAACGTTGCATACTGAGGTGTTACAAGGCAAATGTGATCATCACTGATCACATTTGCCTTGTAACACCTCAGGAAGCCACCACCACCAGGTGACGCCTGTTCAATTTGCCCACTCTGGCATTCAGGGACCCCAACCAGGTAGTTAGTAGCTAGAAAGAGGTTATGTCACTCTAGCCACCGGCAGAGTTGCAACGCCTCTTTACAATGGCTCTAGGACCCAACTTTACTTGTTGAAGTATGAGATGGTGGTGTTGTCCATGAGAACCTTCACCAATATCCCCTTAATAGATGGCATGAAAGTCTTCAGGGCAAACAAATGGCTTAAAGCACCAGCAGACTGATGTGCAGCTGACACTCAGCTGGAGAAAATAGGCTCCTGATACTCCCTTCTCCAAGATTATCGCCCACACCAGTAGTGTTGCACCCGTCACCCCTGCCAAATCTCTAGATAGGAAATGAAGAGTCGTCTGCCACAGAATAGATTGTGATTGGTCAATCATCACTGCAGATATTTAGCCACTTTCCTCAAAACTTGGATAGAGTCGGAAAGGCAGCATGGATGCTGGGCCCAGTGGGATTTCAAGTTGCATTGCAGAGCCCCCATGTTCCATCTGCCATAGTTCTCACACACAGCTCACAGGCACCCACACCTAGGATCCCAGATCAATCCTAAAACAAGGGTATTCGGGCCTGACTGTCCTAGGCTCATGCCATGGGGAAAAGTCCTTGAACTTCACTGTATCCATGAGCACCCCAATGAGTGGAATCCTCGCCGAGGGAAGCAGGCGAGACTTTGGTTTGTTTATGGTGAGACCGAATGATGTTGGGATGACTGTAGTGAGCCTGTCTTCAGTAGCCTATCGGGGATGTCCAGAAATGATGGGCATCAAAATCACTTTTGCTTACGCCGGAGGAGCGGTGGGGACGCCAACCGATAATATCAAGTTGTACAGCAGAATGTTTTACTACTCACCATAGTTTACAGGCTTTTTATGTGTGTGAAACACATATTAAATTGCTGAGTCATTCATAGTTAGATAAACAACATGGTATTAATTTAAAGTCAATTTGTCATACAGGTATTCAAATAAGCAATATGATCAACTACAAATATTTCTGTAATTTGCTATGGATGTTACCACATTAAGTTCTAATTTAAAAAAAATAAACGAACTAGAAATATAGGCAAATTTAGTATCAATATTCTGGAATGAATGAAAACTAATTATGATGGGTAGAAATCGAATGGAAAGGGATAGTAGAATGGAGTTAAAATAATAAGCAATACAAACATGCAGTTTCTTCATTTCGTGGTAATAATAGAATTGTGGCAAGAGGAGTAAATTCATGTAAAATTCACAAAACAATAACTAAAGACGGAAGAGTAAATTTTAGAACTACAAGCTTTAGATAATATTGAAAACTACAACCAAAAAAAGACTTACCATTTGAGGCACACTCAGAAACTCATCTTTCACTTTGCGCAATTTTTTCACATTTACTTTCTCAATGTTGCCAAAGTCAATATATTTCACCTCAACTTCTCGGTGCCCAGGCAGACCTACAAACACATTTTTTTAAAGGGCTGATGGTAACTAACAAACTGAGTTTAGAATAGAGTTTATTCAATTAACAATTTAATCTACAAATGGTTTCATCAAGTTCAAAAAATGCTATGGATGCAAAAGCAACTTAATACATAGTTTTAATGCACAAGTTACTACTTGTGTAACGATATTTCTATAAGAGACATTAGTTAGTGCTAGATTCCTTACCTTAGAATATCCCCTGGCGTCGAATGCGCAGAGATGACATCACAGAGACTACTTATGCGCCATCCATGTGCGCTGTCAGTTCGGTGCACGACTTCCCGCGCCAGGAACGCAGAGCCATGCAAGAAACAGACTACTCGTGCCATGAAACTAGGGCCCTGAAAGGGATGTCCTTAACACTAGTAATCAGTGAGCAGAACGGGGAGGATGGGTGGGGTGGTAAGGAATCTATCACTAACTAACGTCTCTTACAGATGTATCGTTACACAAGTAGTAACTTGTGCATCTGAAAGTGACACATTAGTGATAGATTACTTACCTTAGAATAGATACCCCAGCAATACCAAACCCGGTGGAGGGTCTGCGAATAAGATTACACCAGAAAATCGCGGAGAACAGAACGGCCAAAGAATCCATCTCTCTGGACTTGACTGTCAAGGCAATAATGCTTGATAAACGTGTGCAGCAAGGCCCACGTCGCTGCCTGACAAAAGTCCTGCAAGGGGACGCCGCGTTCCAAGGCAGTAGTGGCTGCTATTGCCCTGGTGGATAGGGCACGCAGCCCCACAGGAGGCTACTACTTAGCCAACGAGTAACAGGCCTTAATGCAGAGAACGACCCTCCAAGAGATGGTCCGTTTGTGCACGGCCCAAACTTTTTTGGCGCCCACGTAGCCAACAAAGAGCTGGTCATCCACCCGGAACTGCTGTGTGCGGCTCAGGTAGAAGGAGAGCGCACGTTTTGGGTCCAGACAGTGGAACCTATTCCTCTCTGGAAGGATGCGGAGGCGGAAAGAAGGTGGGCAAAGTGACGGCCTGCCCGATGTGGAAGGGCGTGACAACCTGGTAAGAAAGAAGGACGTGTCCTTAGAACCGCTTTGTCCAGATGAACAGGAATGAAAGGAGGTTTAGAAGAAAGAGCTTGGAGCTCTTCTGGCAGAGGTGATAGCAACCAGGAAAGCAGTCTTTAAAGTGAGAAGACGCAAAGGACAGTTATGAAGGGGCTCGAAGGGAGCGCACATTAGAAACGTCAAGACAAGGTTCAAGTCCAATTGAGGCATTATGAACGGCACAGGAGGAAACTTGTGCTTCAGGAAACGGTTAACAACCGGGGACTTAAAAAGAGAAGGCTGATCAGGATGCCGCAGGAAGGCGAAGATGGCAGACAGATAACCCTTGATAGTGCCCAGAGCAGAACCCGGCTGGGGCAAAGAAAGAAGGAACAGAAGGACTTCAGATAGAGGGGAAGAAAGGGGATCCACAGACTTTGCTGTGCACAATGCCACAAACTTGTTCCACCTGCAGGCGTATACCGTTTTAGTGGAGGGATGCCTGGCTGCCAGAATGACATCACAGACTTCGGGAGGGAGATCGAAAGCAGTCAACTGTCTCCGCTCAATCTCCATGCATGGAACTGGAGGCTGGACAGGTTCAGGTGGAGGACCGTCCCCTGCTGCTGCGACAGAAGATCCTCCTGAAGAGGCAGATGGATCGAGGGATCGATCGCCATGCTGAGTAGCTCGGGATACCAGTATCTGTGTGCCCAATCCAGAGCCACAAGGATGACTTGGGCCCAGTTGCGCTGAATCATCTTAAGCACTCTGGGCAGAAGTGGTATAGGCGGAAAGGCGTACAACAGACTAGACCGCATCTTCACTTGCGGTGAAAAGCGTCGCTGAGTGAGTGCCGCCTTGGAAATTCCAACGCGCAGAACTGATGACATTGCACGTTCTCTTCGGTGGCAAATAGATCTAACCAAGGCTCTCCCCACTGCAGAAAGAGACCATGGACCACGTTCGAGTTCAGATGCCATTCGTGATCCATCAAGCACCGGCGGCTGAGTTTGTCCGCCCTGGCGTTCAGAGAACATGCAAGGTGTTGAACCACCAAGGTAATGCCTTGATGTTCCAGCCATGTCCAGAGGCGCAGAGCCTCCTGACAAAGGATCCAGGACCCCAACCCACCCTGTTTGTTGCAATACCACATGGCAGTGGTGCTGTCCGTGAACACCTGCACCACACTTTCCCAGACAGAGGGAAGGAATGCCTTCAGTGCAAGTCGGATCGCCCAAAGCTCCAAAAGGTTGATATGGTGCCGGGACTCCGCCGGAGACCAGAGGCCTCTGATCTCCGCCCCTCCCAAGAGGCCTCAACACCTCAGAAGGGACGCGTCCGTCACCACTGTGTGCTCCGGTTGGGGAAGGGAGAGGGATTTGCCATTGACCCAATCGCGATTCGTGAGCCACCATTGCAATTGTAGTGCAGTGCCCTCCGAGATCTGGACATGATCGGATAGGTTGCCCTGATGCTGCGCCCACTGGAACTTCAGGTCCCACTGCAGAGCCCGCATATGCCATCTGACATGTGTCACCAGCAGGATGCAGAAGGCCATCAGGCCCAGAAGCTGGAAGGTCATCTTGACTGAAACCCGGGACAGAGGCCGAAAGATCGAAATCCTAGCCTGAATATCCCGGACTCTGTTTGGGAGGTTAAACCCAAAACAGCGTCGAATCCAGAACCACTCCAAAGAAGGGGAGCTTCTGAGAGGGACTCGGTGCGATTTCGGCACGTTGATGGAGAACCGCAGCAAATGCAGGAGATCGGCTGTAGTCTGAAGGTGGTTGACGACCACCTGGGGCGAGCCCGCCTTCAACAACCAGCCGTCGAGGTAAGGGAAGACTGAGAACCCAGACCTGTGCAGTTAAGCTGCGACCACCGCCATTACCTTCGTGAACACCCGAGGCATGCTGGAAAGGCCGAAGGGGAGCACGGCAAACTGAAAATGCTCCTGGCCTACCGTGAACCGCAGGTAAAGCCGGTGGGCCGGCAGGACGGGGATGTGAAAATATGCGTCCAACGCTACCATCCAGTCTCCAGGGTCGAGGGTGGCCAGGACCTGAGCCAGAGTCAGCATTTTGAATTTCTCCTTCCGGAGGAACCCATTGACATTCTGGAGGTCCAAGATGGGATGCAGGCCCCCCTTGTCTTACTTGGGGACCAGAAAGTAGTGGGAATAACAACCACTCCCTACTTCCGGCCCAGGAACGCACTTGATGGCCCCCTTGGCCAAGAGGGCGGTGACTTCCGACGAAGTGGCATGGCTGGAGGGAAAGACTGAAAGGGAAGTAAGTAACCCCCCGCGGATGATCTGCAACACCAACTTGTCCGATGTGATATTGCGCCAGTGGTGGAGGTGGTGGCGGATCCTGCCACCCACCGGTGTGGGGTGCTCCACAAATCTTGGATCAGGAAGGTTTAGAGGCAGAAGCAGCGGGCGGAGGTGGACTGACCACCACGCTGATTCCCAGACCTGCCCCTGCGGTAGCCGCGGCCGCGCTGAGGCTGGTTCTGCACAGGCTTGCTGAAGGAATGTGCCTGGGCGCCCCTGCCGTGGCAATGAAAGGAACAAAAACCAGAGTGGCCGGGCTCTTTGCAGAAAGACCCAAGGACTAGGCCATGGCCCGCGAGTCCTTAAAACGCTCCAGTGCCGTATCGCCAAACAGGCGAGTGCCATCAATGGGCATGTCCACGAGCGAGCTCTGCACATCGGGCGAGAACCCAGTAGAACGTAGCCAGGCACGGCGAAGCAGCGCCACAGTTGTAGAAATCGCCCTGCCCAACGAGTCAGCAGTGTCCAAACCACACCGAATGGCGAACTTAGCCGCATCCTTACCCTCAGCAACCGCTTGGGAAAGAGCAGCCTGAACTTCCTCACGACACTGAGGCATCACCTGAGCAACGATATCCCAGACCGCGCAGGAATAGCGGCCTAATAAGCAGGCGGTGCTCACCTACCGCAGCCCCAAGCTGGCCGAAGAGAACAACCGCTTACCAAACTGCTCCAGTCTCTTAAGAATCCTTATCCAGAGGAGCTGTGGGGAAGGCACTCTGCGACGTCGAGGCTTGGATGACCAGGCTCTCAGGCATCGGATGAGTGGTGAAAAAGGTGGGGTCGCTAGGCGCCGGGCGGTGACGCCTGGCGACATTCGTATCCAAAGGGGCCTCTGTGGCCGGCCGCGACCAAGTGTCCAACAGGACGTCGGTGAGGGTGTTGTTGAAGGGAAGCAGTGGCTCCGAAGTAATGGCCGTCTGGAGCACCTCGGTGAGGTTAGTTTTGAGTGCCACCAAAGGAAGGTCGGGGTTGAGGACCTCAGCAGCCCGACGGATCAACATCGTGTAGGAAGCGCTCTTCTCCATCGTAGGCAGAGGAGAGGCAAACCCCGGGTCAGAAGAGACGTCGGGGTCGCCCGTGTCCTACAGATCTTCCACCCAGTCCTGTTCAGAGTCACACTGACGGGCAAGAGGGTCCTCGGACCCCTCCCAATCATACTCCACCTCCGCTGCAGGAGGAGCCGGATGTGGCGGCAGAGCCGGAGCCGGGGAAGGGACACACGGCGTCGGAAACGCCGCCGTGAATGGCACCGGCCGGGGTTGGGCTGGCGCGTCCCAATGCGCATCCCAGGCAGGAACGAAATAATCTTGGAACCGGGGCAAGGGCAGAACGAACGGCACCCACTGCGGTGCCCATGGCGGAGCCAGTGGTTGCACTGGTGCGGGAGCCGGAGCCAACGGCGTAGGATCCTGCGGCGCCGAAGATGGCAGGCCAACAGGATCTGGACGCGGGATTACGGGGCCCGAAGGTGAGCCGGCAGGATCCCGAGGCCTAAAAAGGTGGTCCATGGTGGCAAGAAGTTCTTGCACCTGTTCGGGAGTTGCCGACGGACCCGGATAAGACAGGTAGACTGTCGGACTCCCAGGCTCCAATGGAGCCGCAGGGGCAGAAACCCTGTCCCCCTCGTCTGCATCCGGGGACCGACAGGGGGACATCGGAGAAAGAACAGGCTTCTTTGACTTCTTTTTATGTCGTCGCTTACCGGAATCCGAGGGTGAAGACTTGAAGCCCGAGGATCGACAATGAGCGGTCCCAGGAGCGGTCCCTGGACCCAGAGCGGCACCTGGACAAGTGCCGGGCCTCCAGCAGTTGTCAGCGCCGCTCCCTCAAGGTCTTCGGGGCCATAGCTCGACAGTCCCAGGAGTCGTGGTCGGTCCCCAGACAGTAGAGGCAAACATCATGGGGGTCCGCCACCGACATATTACGATGGCAGGCCCCACAGGACTTAAAACCAGGCATCCCTACATGCACCAGGAGAAAGAAGGGGGAGACAAAAGTCTCAAAAGAGTAGTCAAAAAGTGACTAAGGTACGTGCTCTATCTGGATCTGCGCTTGCTGACATCAGCGCACATGGGTGGAGCCTAAGTAGTCTCTGTGATGTCATCTTGGTGCATACGACGCCAGCAACTGACGCGGAGCCGCAAAACGCCATCTACTGACGAGCAGGGGTACTGCTAGCATCATTTTCCGGATTCAGTCTGACACCTGAGGCATCACCTGAGCAACGAAGGTTGATATGGTGCACCCACTGGAACTTCAGGTCCCACTGCAGAGCCCGCATGTGCCATTTGGCATGTTGCACCAGCAGGATGCAGGAGGCCATCAGGCCCAGGAGCCGGAGGGTCATCTTGACTGAAACCTGGGATAGAGGCTGAAAGATCGGAATTATAGCCTGCATATACCAGACTCACTGCTCTGAAGGATAAACCCTAAACTGCGTCGAATCCAGAACCGCTCCGATGAAGGGGAGCTTCTGAAAGGGACGCAGGTGTGACTTCGGCACGTTGATGGAGAACCCCAGTAAATGCAGGAGGTTGGCCGTAGTCTGAAGGTGGGTGACAACTGCTTGGGGCGAGCCCGCCTTCAACAACCAGTCGTCGAGGTAGGGAAAGACTGACACCCCTGACCTGCGCAGGTGAGCTGCGACCACCGCCATCACTTTTGTGAACTGCCGAGGGTCACTGGTAAGGCTGAAGGGGAGCACGGCAAACTGGCAATGCTCCTGGCCTACCGTGAACCACAGGTAGCGCCGGTGGGCCGGCGGGACGGGGATGTGAAAATATGCGTCCTGCAAGTCCAACGCTACCATCCAGTCTCCAGGGGTGGATGCTGCTGGAGCGCAGGTGGACTCTCCTGCACGCAGACCCCTTGTGCCGCCACGGCGGCCTCCACGCCCACCGCCGCGCTGAGTTTGGTTCTGTGAAGGCTTCTGACTGAACGAACAGGCAGGAGCGCCCCTTCTGTGGCCACGAAAGGAATGAAATGTAGATGTGGCCGGGCGCGTGGTGGAGAGACCCAAGGACTTGGCCATAGCACATAGTCGGCTTTATCGCCAAACAGGCGAGTGCAATCAAAGGGCATGTCCATGAGTGAGCTTTGGAAATCTGGCAAGATCCCGGTAGATCTCAACCAGGCATAGAGATTGCCCTACCTAGTGAGTCCGCGATGTCCAAACCACATCGAATGGTGAACTTAGCCGCATCTTTACCCTCGGCAACAGCATGGGACAGCACAGCTTGGGTCTCTTCAGGACACTGAGGCAACACCTGTGCAACCGTATCCCACACCGCGTGGGAATAGTGGCCCAATAGGCATGAGGTGTTCACCGACTGCAGCCCTAAGCTGGCCGAAGAGAACAACCGCTTGCCAAACTGCTCCAGCTTCTTAGAGTCCTTATCTGGTGGGGCTGTGGGAAAGGCACTCTGGGACGTCGAAGCTTGGATGACCAGGCTCTCGGGCGTAGGATGAGTGATCAGAAAGGCAGGGTCACCCGGCGCCAGGCGATGACGCCTGGCGACGTTCTTATCTACAGGGGCCTCTGTGGCAGGTCGTAACCAAGTGCCCAGTAAGACGTCAGTAAGGATGTTGTTAAATGGCAGCAGGGGCTCTGACAAAGTGGACGCCATCTGGAGCACCTTAGTGAGGAGATTAGTTTTTAGGGCCACTGTAGGGAGATCAAGGTTGAGGACCTCAGCAGCCCGACGTTGCACCACTGTGTAAGAAGCACCCTCCTCCATGGAAGGTGGGGGAGAGGCAAACCCCGGGTCAGAGTCCACCCAGTCCTGCTCATGGTCACACTGAGGAGCAAGAGGGTCCTCAGACCCCTCCCAGTCATCCTCCACCTCCGTTGTATGTGGTACAGACCACGGCGGCAAGGCAGGGACCGGGGAAGGATCAAACTGCAACGGGAACGGCACCGGACTGGGCCGAACTGGCGCCGTGTCCCAATGCGGATCCCAGGTAGGGACAAAATTGCCCTGGACCCGGGGCAGGTGCGGAACAAATGGTATCCACTGCGGCGTCCGGGGCGGAGCCGAGGGTGGCGCTGGGGCCGAAGCCAGCAGCGTGGGGCCTTGTGGAGCCTTGGCCGAATCCAGTGACGCAGTATTCTGCGGTGCCGGAGCCGCCGAAGGCTCGACAGGATCCTGACACAGGACCGCGGTGCCCAAGGGCGCGCCGGCAGGAGCCTGAGGCCTAAACAGGCGGTCCATGGTAGCAAGAAACTCTTGCACATGTGCGGGAGTCGCCGACTGACTCCGATAAGGTGGGTAGGCCATGGGACTCCCAGGCTCCGAAGGATCCGCAGGGGCAGAACCCCTGTCCCCCTCGTCCGCATCTGGGGACAGACGGGGGGGGGGGGGGGGAACGTCTGAAAGCGACAACGCTTCTTCAACTTCTTTTTGTGTCGTGTCTTACCTAATTCCGAGGGTGACTTGGAGCCCGGGGAGCGATGATGGTGGCCTCGCGATCGTTCTCCGGAGCGGCCCCTGGACTGTGAACAGCGCTGAGACGAGTGCCGGACCTCAAGGAGCTTCGGGCGCCGCTCCCTAAAGGCCTTCGGGGACATGGCCAGACAGTCCATACAGGACCGAGAGTCGTGGTCGCACTCCAGGCAGTAGAGACGGACACCGTTGGGGTCCGCCACCAACATATTGCAACGGCAGGCCCCACAAGACTTGAAACTAGAGTAGACTTACAGGAGTGAATATGCTACTTACCAGTATGCATCTGTTCTTGGCATGTAGGGCTGCTAACATTCATATCTAGTGCATAGATCGCCGCCTAGTGTTGGGTCCGGATGATTGCACATTGTTGTCCTGGAAGAGTCTTCGAAGTATCACGAGATAGGTGGCTCCTCCCCTGGACTACAGTGCGCATGGACATCGACTCCATCCCCAGATTGTTTTTAGCCATTGTGGCAGAGATGGAGTGAAACAGTGTACAGGATGTCCATGCTAATGATGAATGCAAGAGAGTGTCTGCAGCCGCTACGGGCACCGGGGAGGAGGGCGGGCGATATGAATGTTAGCAGCCCTACATGCCAAGAACAGATGCATACTGGTAAGTAGCATATTCAGTTCGAGGCATGTGGGCTGCTAAATTCATATCTAGTGCATAGAATACACAGCAGTCCCTCCATTAAGGGCGGTTGCCCGTGCCAGCTGCAGAAGCTTGAAAAAGTGTCTTGAGAACAGCCTGTCCTACAGCTGCTTGCTGTTTGGAATGCACATCTACGCAAGAATGCTTGGTAAATGTGTGTGGTGTAGACCATGTGGCTGCTCTACAAATGTCTTCTAAAGGAATGTTCCCCAGGAAAGCCATGGAGGCCCCCAATTTGCGTGTAGAGTGCGCCCTTGGGGGTATTGTTAAAGTGAGTTTAGCCTTTTGATAACAGATTTGAATGCATTTAACAATCCATCTGGCTATTCCTGCTTTGGAAATGGGGTTGCCTTTGTGTTGTGCTGAGAAGGCAACAAAAAGTTGTTGTGTCTTCCTAAAGGGTTGTGTCCTGTCAATGTAGTACATTAGCGCCCTCCTAACGTCTAATATATGAAGCATTCTTTCTGCTACCGTTTGCGGGTTTTGGAAAAAAGCAGGCAGGTCAATAGTTTGGTTGATATGAAACTGTGGCACCACCTTTGGAAGGAATTTGGGGTTAGTGCGGAGCACTACCCTGTTAGAGTGTATTTGGATGAATGGCTCTTGGATTGTGAGCGCTTGCAGCTCACTAACACGCCTGAGCGACGTGATAGCAATGAGAAAAGCCACTTTCCATGTTAGAAATTGAAGTTCGCATGAGTGCAGTGGCTCGAAAGGTGGGCCCATCAGCCTAGTGAGGACCACATTGAGGTTCCACACAGGAGCTGGTGGAGTTCTAGGAGGAATGACTCGTTTCAGTCCCTCTAGGAAGGCTTTAATGGCAGGCACTCTGAAAACAGAGAGGTGCTGCCGATTCTGGAGGTAAGCCGCTATGGCGGATAAATGTATCCGAATCGAAGCGTACGCCAGATTGCATTTGTAAAGATGTAACAAATAGCAGATGATGTTAGGAATGGATGCATCTAGCGGGTTGATATTGTTGTCTGTACAGTAAATGACAAACCACTTCCATTTTGCAGCATAGCAAGCTCTGGTCGTGGGCTTCCTTGCCTCACGGATGATGTCCATGCATTCAGGAGGCAGGTTGAGGTAGCCAAATTCTAAGACCTCAGGAGCCAGATCGCCAGATTGAGCTGTTGCGGATCTGGATGCTGAATGTCGCCATGGCTCTGCGTCAAGAGGCTGGGTGTGAGATGCAGCCTTTGATGCGGTACCACGGAAAGTTCTAGAAACGTGGTGTACCACGGTTGGCGTGCCCATATTGGAGCAACTAGGATGAGAGTCATCGAGTGTTGCTTTAGCTTTCTTGCCACCAGCGGAATGAGAGGCGCTGGGGGAAAAGTGTACGCAAATTTGCCTGACCAGTTCATCCATATCGCATTCCCCTGCGATTGCGGATGAGGGAACCTGGCGGCAAAGCTTTGGCATTTTGCGTTTTCCCTTGTGGCAAACAGGTCTATCTGTGGATGACCCCACTGCTGGAAGTACGGGTGGAGCACTGATGGATGAATCTCCCACTCGTGCATTTGATGGCTGTACCTGCTGAGCAGATCCGCCATCTGATTGTCCTTGCCGGGGAGGTGTTCTGCCATGAGGAAAATGTTCCTCTGAATGGCCCACTTCCACATGCTCTGAGCCAGATGAGACAGCTGTGGTGAGTGAGTACCTCCTTGCTTTTGGATGTAGTACATAGCTGTCATGTTGTCCGTCCGGATCAACACGACTTTGTTGCACAAATGTACCTTGAAGGACTTTAGCGCCATGAAGATTGCCATCAATTCCAGGTAGTTGATGTGCAACTTTTGTTGTTGAGTGGACCACAGTCCCTGCACAGTGTAGTGGAGCACATGAGCTCCCCATCCTTGGAGACAAGCGTCCGTCGTCAGGATAATCTGTGGCACCGGCTCTTGGAACGGTCGTCCCTTGCAAAGGTTGTGTGGATTCCACCAATGCAGAGAGTTGTATGCCCAACCGGTCACCAACACTAGGTCCGTCAGTTGTCTCCGAGCCTGTGTCCACTGATTTGCCAAGCATTCTTGGAGAGGACGCATGTGCAACCTCGCGTGCGGGACTATGAAAATACAGGAGGCCATCATGCCTATCAACTGCATGAACACTCTCGCTGGTAGGGAGTGTTGCGGTCTGAACCGTTGGATTAGTGACTGGATGCTGTTGATCCTGGCTGGGTTTGGCTGAGCCATAGCAGTCAGGGTGTTTATTGTCGCGCCTAGATACTGCCGCACATGGGCTGGTTGAAGGTGCGACTTTGGGTAGTTTAGCGAGAATCCCAGACTGTGAAGGAGTTGAATAGTGTGGGACATGTCCGCGGCGCATTGTATTTCCGACTTCGCTTGAACAAGCCAGTCGTCTAGGTAGGGGTAGACATGTATGTTCTGCCGTCTGAGGTGTGCCGCTACTGTCGCCAGACACTTTGTAAACACTCTGGGGGCAGTAGTCACCCCGAAGGGTAGGACTTTGAACTGATAGTGTTTGTTTTGAATGGTGAACCTGAGGTACTTTCTGTGGGATGGGTGGAGTGGGATGTGGAAGTAAGCATCCTTGAGGTCCAAGGTTGCCAGGAAGTCCCCTTGGTTTAGCAGGGGAAGAATTTGTTGCAGTGTCAGCATGTGAAAGTGTTCTGACAGTATATACATGTTGAGGGGGCGTAGATCCAGAATAGGTCTGAGGGATCTGTCCTTTTTTGGGATGAGGAAGTACAGGGAATAGACCCCTGTGCCTTCCTCCTCCATTGGTACGAGCTCTATTGCGCCTTTTTGCAGCATTACCAAGACCTCCTGCTGCAATAAGTGCAAGTGCTCTGCCGACATAGGACGGTGTCTTGGTGGAATGTTGGGAGGAGTGGATGTTAACTCCAAACTATAACCGTATTGGATCAGTTTTCTCACCCACCTGTCTGTGGTGATGGATGTCCAGAGTGGCAGGAACTGCTGGAGTCTCCCCCCGACAGGTGTTGGATGGTCGGGGGGCAGTGACAGAGAGTCACTGTTTATTGGCGGCAGAGGAACGGGAGTTGTTGTTCCCTCTGCCTCTGCCCTTGGCACTGTTACCTCTGTAACCCCCTCTACCTTGCTTGGGGTAGGAGGATTGTGCACCACCCTTTGTAAATTGTGATTGTTGACCCAAGTGTCCTCTGGTAACACCACGCGCTCCTGAGCGACGAAAAGTGTTTCCTCTGAATTGTTGGGACTGAAGTGCCCCCATGGACTTAGCAGTCTCGTTGTCCTTTTTAATCTTTTCAAGTGTGGTGTCTACATCTGGGCCAAACAGTCTGTCAGGATTGACGGGCTGGTTGAGGATTGTAGTTTGGATGTCAGGCTTAAATCCAGATATACGAAGCCAAGCTTGTCGTCTTAGCATGACGCTAGTGTTAATCCCCCTAGCCGCCGTGTCTGCCACATCAAGCGCACACTTTATTGCAGCGTTTGATATAAGCTTCCCCTCTTGTATGAGCATTTCGGTTGCTTCTTTATACTCATCAGGTAGATGTTGAAGGAGCTGTTCTAGGGTGTCGTAATGCGCCCTATCGTAACGCGCCAATAGTGCCTGTGTGTTTGCTATACGCCATACATTGGCAGCCTGCGCAGCCACCCTCTTGCCGGATGCCTCAAGCACTTTTGACTCCTTGTCAGGGGGAGGAGCGTCACCCGTAGTTTGGGAGTTTGCCCTCTTGCGGGCATTGGCGACCACCAACGAGTCCAGAGGCAACTGTCCTCGAATATATGCAGGATCCCCAGGTGCTGGCCTGTATTTTTTCTCGATACGTGGGTTCACCACTCTTGCCCTGGAAGGTTCCTTAAAGATCTCTGGGGCATGTCTAAGGACACCTTTGAGCATAGGAAGTATTTTAACAGTTCTTTCTGAGACAGAGAAAGTGTTAAACAAAAAGTCTTCCTCCACCGGGTCAGCATGCATGTCTACATCATGATTTGCTGCTGCCCGTTCGATTAAAGCATTAAATGCGGCAGAATCCTCAGTTGGAGATGTACGTGCCCCAAAACCTTGTGGATCTTGTACCACCTGCTGTCCACCTTGGTCCCCAGTGTCGTCATATGTGTCCTGCTGAACATCAGGGTCATTGTCCACTGGGAAATTGTATTGGTCGTCTTCCTCATCATCCTCTCCCCCGGATTGGTTTGGGGAAGGTGATGGACTCCTTCTTGGTGGTGGTAGAACGGGCTCAATAAGGGCAGGACTGTCCAGTGCTGTCCTCTTTTTCTTCAGTGGAATAACATATGATTCCAGTGGTTGGGAAGTGATCTTCCTTTTGTAAATGGTCAGTTTCCCCGTGTGGGCATCGATGTAATGCTCTGATTGGTCCTCTGAGGCTTGAAGCGCCGAAGGAGCCGAAGTCTGTGGCACCGATCTAGGTGCAAACGCCTTTGGTGGCACCTTTGGTGGAAGAGTGTAAAGAAGCTTGGCTGATGACTTCTGAGGAGCGTCCACCTCCTTTGGAGCCGACGGCGTGGGAGCCGTCGTCGACAAAGCTTTTTCCCGAATCCGTTTCAGGGAGTCGGTGACCTGCGCGGTGAAGGAGGCGGAGGGTGTGGTAGCCGACGGCCGGTGTCCGGTGGCGTCGGAGTCCCTCGGTGTCGACGGTATTTGCGTCGACGAATCTTCAGCCGCATTGTGGCGCGTGTCCTTTGTAGACTTTGGCGCCGACGCCGATGCTGCAGATTCGACATCTTTGTGCCGATGCGTAGTGCCTACGGCCTTCGGGTCGTGGCTTGTAGTCGACTTTTGTTCGACTGGGCGTTTAGTTGGCTGCGCCGTAGGAGCGTCTGAAGGCGTGTGCACCGACTTCGACGACCGTGCCGGAGCAACAGAGGCCGACTCTTGATGGACGGCCTTCTTGGAGGACGAGTCCTTGTGCACCTTGTGTGGCGCTGCCGTCTCGACAGCCTTCTTCGACTTCTGTGGGCCGGAGGTGGACGGAGCCGATGAAGGAGCCGGTTTCGATATCGTTTGCCGGACGTCGTCAGTTTTTGGTGTTGTCGCGTCCGGTAGTTTCGTTTTCGATTTTGCCTGGACGTCTGCCATTTTGTCTTTTGTCGAAGCCGTGTGTTTCGGTTTCGATTTTGGCTGGACGTCGGCCATCTTAGGTGCCGTAGAGACCGAAGGTTTCGGTACGGTTAATGGCGGCTCCGCTTGAGTGTCCGTGGCCGGGCGAGAAGGCGGGGCCGGGGATAGCGGTGCAGGGTCGTGGGTAAGGCCGAGTGGCGATCCTGTGACCTGAGCCTGAATCAGAGACTTCGGGGCATAGCTCTTCCTCTGAGCTATCTTCCGCGGCCCCATAAACTTCTTCGTCGTCCCCTACCTCCTCGACGTATTCAGTGTCCTGGCCGTGCCCTTCGACGTGTTCTTCGGCATCGGACTGGACCTCCGTCGTCGGAGGCGAAATTTGGAGATGATGGCTACTGCCTTCCACCGCGGGGTCGTCGAATATGTCGTCGGGTGCCGGTGCCGCTCGCTGGGCCTCGAGGCGCGTCGCACGCCGATGCTTGAGCGTCTTCTTTGACCTGAATTGAGAGCAGGCCATACAGTTGTCTTCGTTGTGGTCCGGTGACAGGCATTTGTTACAGACCGGATGCACATCGATGTGTGGATATTTGGATCCACAGATGGGGCAGTATTTAAATGGGCTCCGCTCCATGGTAAGGTTGTCGGGTCTTGCTGCGACGAGAGGGCCTCGATGTCTGAAGAGTAACTTGACTCCGTTGATTTCCGGCTCCGAGAGTCGGACGACGCTCGAGACCGTGCGCAAACAATACCGACGCTGGTAACGAAGGCCGTTTGGCCTTAAGAACAAAGTTTATCGGTTCCGACACGGAGACGTCGAGAACCACATCCGAACCCAATGGCGGAAAAAAACAATCTGGGGATGGAGTCGATGCCCATGCGCACTGTAGTCCAGGGGAGGAGCCACCTATCTCGTGATACTTCGAAGACTCTTCCAGGACAACAATGTGCAATCATCCGGACCCAACACTAGGCGGCGATCTATGCACTAGATATGAATTTAGCAGCCCACATGCCTCGAACACAAACATCTCAAAAAGGTAGTAAAAAATGACTACAGTACGTGCTCTAACCGGATCTGCGCTTACTGGCGCGGAAAAAGAACTGACGTAAGCGCACATGGGTGGCGCCTAAGTAATCTCTGTGACGTCATCTCGGCGCTTACGATGCCAGCGACGGACGCAGACCCGCATGACGCCACCTACCGACGCACAGATGCACTGCTGATGAAAAAACGTTCCGGATCCAGTCTGAAGCCTGGGGATATTCTAAGGTAATGAATCTATCGCTAACTTGTCTCTTCCAGATGCATTGTTACTGCCATTTCATTCAGTATAAATTCTGCTTCATTGACTCACAAGGCTGTGCGTGAGTGCATAAATGAATGGCTGAACATGAGTGAATAGACTGCTGGCTAGAGGAATGAGAGCGTGGTTTTATGCAGATAAGTTACTTTCACAGATGAGATCATCAGATAAGACAGAAGTGTTAATGTTAAAACGCTGAGAATTACAAACATTATGCAAGTGTGAGTACTATACCAGGGCACAGCACCGTTGTGCCTACAATGCCCACAAACTGGCCAAGTAGCACTATTATACCGCATTTCCCGGCAGTGGGGTCAGCTGCATATCAAGAATTACCATCAAAATGCCATTGAAGGTACAAACATGCCATGGACAGCCTCATTCAGTTAATAAATATTACCATTATATAACGAACTGCCAACATAATGCCAGGGACAGCATTACACAACACGATAACATTATATGGAAAACAAAAACACAACACAATTGTATGATGTTGGTTTGCTTTTTCCTTTAGTGCTATATTATAGGTTGTGCAGTGTGGCTCTTGGTATGTCATTGTTTTACCTTTGTGTTGTTTAGTAGGTCTGCGTTGGGTGGTTGTGTCAAAGTGTGTACTGCTGTTTGGTTGTGTGTTGCACTAGTGCTTTAGTCGCTGTGTTGTATTTATTGTGTTGATCAAGTAGGTGTTGGTTATTGTTGTATTGCTACTGTGATGGGTTGTTCTGTGGTTATTGCTGTGTATTTACTGTCTGTGTCATGCTCACTTCCTGTTACCATAGCGGAGTAGTTTTATTGCTGTTGCACGTAGGTGTGTTACGAAGATATTGTTCTAGGTTTTTGGAATTGTTGTAGGAAGCAGGCTCTTTTGTTGATATATCAATAACTTCATATACTGTGCAAAGAGTTCAGTGGGTCCCTTAAAAGTGGACAAGGCCTTGCTTTGCAAACCCAATGTGCTCTGTTACGAGGTAGTGTGGTCGAGCAGCCTTAGGCTTAATCCAGAGCAGTGTAAGACATTTGCAAATACACACAATGATTTATAAAGGACAAACCGACACAAAAAGGAGAGCCACACCAATTTATAAAAATAGCCAGTATTTTTATATATGTTTAGGCATCAGAGAAAAATTGCTCCGGTAAGTACAGGTTAAAACGCAAGCTTTAAGTATACAGCTGTTTGATACTTTCAATCGTGATCAAAGTACTTTGCAGCCATTTTAAGCTATGGAGAATACACACTGGATACGGTTACTTATTAACGACTTTTGAGACCATTTCCCAGGACTTGAGGTGAGTATGGTACGATTTCAAGGGGCACATCTCAAGTGTCCCCTGGGTGCATGCATTGATAAATCCAACACTGGAATCATTGTGGGTTCATCAATACGAGATGTTTGGGATCAAACATCCCTAATTTCAGTGAATCCATCATGTAGCTAGGGAGGAAAATGCCCAGTATGCATCTGTTCTTGGCATGTAGAGCTGTAGACTCACACGCTGTGCATTTAGTTTGCCATTCAGTGTTGGGCCTGGTCATTTACACTTTGTTTTTGTTCGAAGAAGTCTTTTCCAGTCACAAGGTAGGTGACTCCTCCTTTCGGTGATAGTGCGCAAGGGCATCAACTCCATGGTTAGATTTTTTTCCGGCGGAGGGTGAGAATGGAATTAGTAAGAGTAGGATAGAGATGTCCATGTTTAAGTATCTAAGTAAGATAGCACTGGAACAGGTACAGGTAACCGGGGAGGTGGGTGGGCGCATGTGATTTTACAGCTCTATATGCCAAGAACAGATGCATACTGGGTAAGTAGCATTTTCCGTTCGAGGCATGTGAGCTGTAGATCAAATGCTGTGCATAGACTAAAAAGCAGTTCTATCCCAAAGCGGTGGCTAACCTGTAGCTGATGCAGTTGCTTGAAACAGTGTACGTAAAACTGCCGTGCCTACATTAGCTCGTCTGGCTATAACATCTACAAAATAGTGTTTTGTGAATGTGTGTGGTGTAGACCATGTTGCAGCTTTAAAGATGTCAGCAATGGGAGTATTTCCTCAGAAAGCCATAGAAGCCCACAGTTTGCGAGTGGAATGCGCTCTAGGGGGAATTGGTAAAGTTCTCTTTGCTTTTGCTTAACATGTTTGAATATATTTCACTATCCACCGTGCAATACCCGATTTAGAAATGGGATGGCCTTTGCAAAAGCGACAAAAAGTTGTTCAGTGTTACAAAAAGGTTTTGTCCTTTCTATGTAATACAGCAATGCTCTTTTAACATCTAAAGTGTGTAGAGCACTACTGCCACAGAATCTATTTGAGGAAAGAACACAGTCAACTTCAGATTGGTTGATGTGGAAGGCAGAAACTACTTTAGGTAGAAATTTACGATTGGTGTAAAGAACCACTTTGTTTTGGTGTACTTGGAAGAGGGGTTCTTCTATGGTTAATGCCCATAGTTCACCGACTCTCCTGAGTGATGTGATAGCAATGAGGAAAGCAACTTTCCAAGTGAGAAATTGTAGTTCAATTTTATGTAAAGGCTCAAAGGGTGGACCCATTAGCCTGGTAAGGACAATATTAACATTCCACACTGTGGCAGGTGGAAGTCTTGAAGGAATAACTCTTTTGAGTCCTTCCATGAAGGCCTTAATAAAAGGCACTCTGAAAAGGGACAGGTGTCTATTTTGAAGATAAGCGGCTATTGCAGCAAGAAATAAGCGTACAGATGTGTACGCTACATTTGAACGTTGTAAATGTAGTAGATAACAAATGATATTTTGAACAGAAGCATCAAGTGGGTTGATATGGTTATTACAATAAACAACAAACCGCTTCCATTTTGCTGCATAGCAAGCTCTTGTAGTAAGTCTTCTGGCCTTTTCAATGATATTCATAAAGTCTGGTGGAAGATTCAGATAACCAAACTACGATTTCAGGTGCCAGATCGCAAGGTTGAGAGGTTTGGGATCTGGATGTCTTCTCTCCATTGCTCTGCTTGAGGAGACTGAGTGTGAGATGCAGCTTTTGAAGAGGAACTACTGAGAGTTCTAACAGGGTAGTGAACCAGGGCTGGCGACCCAAAGTTGGAGATACCAGGATTAGTGTGAGGAATGTTTGCCTGAGCTTCCGAACCACTAGTGGAAAGAGTGGGAGAGGCGGAAAAGCGTAAGCAAATATCCTTGACCAGTTCAGCCACAGAGCACTGCCTTCGATAATGGGTGTGGATATCTGGAGGCGAAGTTTGGGCATTTTGCGTTTTGCAGTGATGCGAACAGATCTCAGTCTAGAAAACCCCACATCTGAAACAACGGGAGGAGAACTTGGGGGTGAAGTTCCCACTCGTGGACCTGTTGTCTGTCTGCTGAGGAGATCTGCAATTTGATAGTTTACTCCTGGAAGGTGCTTTGCTAGGAGATACATTTTGTGATGAATGGTCCATCTCCAAATGTCCTGTGCAAGGAGTGACAGTTGGAGTGTGTGTGTACCTCCTTGTTTCTGTATTGAAAACATTGCTGTCATGTTGTCTGTACGTATCAGGACAGCTTTGTCTACCAGGAGAATTTGGAAGGCTTTGAGCTCTAGAAAGATTACTACAGCTCTAGATGATTCATAAAGAGCTGTTTTTCCTTTTGACTCCATAATCCCTGAATTGTGTGAATTTGGAGAGGAGCTCCCCAACCACTGAGCGATGCATCTGCTGTTAGCACTGTCTCTTGCAATGGGTTGATAAACCCCCCCCTTTTGAAAGGTTCTGTGGATTCCACCAAAGCAGAGATCGATGGGTGCGGCCATCCACCAACATTAGATCTGTCAATTGACCCGGAGACTGATTCCACTGGCGTGCTAAACATTCTTGATGGGGATGCATCTGAAGTCTTGAATAAGGAACTATCATGATGCCAGATGCCATCATTCCTAGTAGTTGCATGAAAGTCCGAGCTGGTAGTGAGTGATTGGGTTGAAATTTGGAAATGAGAGCCTGAATATTGAGAATTCTGGCTGGATTGGGACAGGCTAGAGCTTTTTGAGTATCTACAGCGGCCCCCCAAATATCTTTGCGTTTTGGAGGGTTGAAGGTGGGACTTTGACAGATTGACTGTAAATTCGAGATGGTGTAGTAAGTGTACTGTTGTTTGAGTGTGTTGTAGGCACTTTGTGAGAGCTGGCTTTGATGAGCCAGTTGTCTAAATAGGGGAAGACGTGAACATGTTGTCTTCGCAAATGTGCAGCGACTACTGCCAGACATTTGGTAAATGCTCTGGGAGCAGTAGTTACTATGAATGGGGGCACTTTGAATTGATAATGTTGTCCCATATTACAAACCTGAGGTATTTGCGATGAGTGGGATGTATTGGAATATGGAAGTAAGCGTCCTTTAAGGCTAGAGTGGACATTAAGTCGCCTTGTTGTATAAGAGGAAGTGCCTGTTGGAGAGTGACCATATGGAAGTGATCTGATTGAATGTATCTGTTTCATTTCTGAGTTCTAATATAGGCCTGAGAGAACCGTTCTTTGTGGGAATAGGAAAATAGAGTGTCCCCGGATATTGTAGCGGGATTGGTTCTATAGCTCCTTTTTCCAGAAGAAATTAGACCTCTAGTTTGAGTAGGTGTAGATGTTCTGGAGAAAGTTTGTGTATTCGAGGTGGAATGTTTGGAGAGTTGCTGGTAAGCTCCAGGCAGTAACCAGATTGGATTATTTGTAAAACCCATTTGTCTGGTGAGATTGAATTCCAGACTGGGAGAAATTGAGTGAGACGTCCCCCAGTAGGTGTTGAATAATTGGGAGGAAGGGGAAACAAGTCACTGCTTATTTGTGGCTGGGGAAGTACGGGGTCTATTACCTCTCCCTCTTCCTTTGCCATGGTTTCCTGAAACCCACCTCAAAAATAACCTCTGGTAGAGGGCAATTGGCCATTGCCTCTATATGGGGTAGAGAACCTATCAGTAGGCATGGACTTTGAGCCTCCCCGGTAAAAGGAGCGGCAAAATGAGCCACAGTTAGATGGTGTTTGTAGCGCTCCTATAGACTTGGCTACTTCAGTGTCCTCCTTAATTTTTTCTAATGAAGTGTCCACTGCAGGACCAAATGAATGCTCCTTATTAAAAGGTGAATTTGAAATAGATGCTTGAACCTCCGGCTTAAAACCTGATATTTTAAGCCATGCGTGGCAACTGAGATTGCTGGTGGTAATAGCATGTGAAGCTTAATCTGCTGTGTATAGAGCATACCTGATTGAAGTATTGAAAATAAGCTTCCCTTCCTGGATGAGGTCATGAGCCTTGTATTTATGCTCATCAGGCAGGTATTGCATAAGTTGCTCTAGCTCATCATAATGAGCTCTGCCATACCTTGCTAAGATTGCTTGTGTATTAGCTATGCGCCAATGATTGGCTGCTTGCGCTGCTACTCTTTTGCCTGAGGCATCTATTAACTTGGACTCTTTATCGGGAGGCGGAACATCTCCCGTTGACTGAGAATTAGCTTGTTTATGAGCATTTGATACTACCATTGAATATAGGGGAACCTGACCCTTGAAGAAAATTGGGTCTGTGGGTGCCGCTTTGTATTTCCTACCCACTCTAGGTGCAAGTACCCTAGCTCAAACTGGATCTCTTAATATCCTCATCTGTATGTTTTCACATACCTTCAAGCATAGGTAGTGTATGTGTTGACTTTTGTGATGCACTTAGTGTCTCAAATAGGAAATCTTCCTCATGAGGCTCCTTATGAAATTGCACTCCATGATACTGTGCAGCTCTAATAAGCACCTCAGTAAACCCTGCAATATCATCTGGAGAAGAAGGCCGAGATGGGTATAGGTTTGGCTCACTGTCATTATTAGGATGATTATTCTAGTCAACCCAGGGGTCTGGAGTATCGTCTAGTGGCACATGCGTGTCCTCATCTAGAGCCCCATCCCCACATCCTGCTGATTTGGAGATTGTGCCTGAGGGTAATTTGTGGGTGTTATGAGAAGGTTAGGATCAATAGGCAGAGAAAGTGAGGAAGGTAAAGAGATGGAGGAGAAGTACTAGTTCCCATATTCTTTTTCTTTAAAGGGATATGGTAAGATCCCTCAAATTCTAGATTTCTTTTCTCCGACAGCTTTGCATAAAGGTGTCTAGCTTTAGGGTTGATAATCAGTTCCTTTTTTTTGGGGTCAATGTTTGTAGGCGGAACTTCCAAACAAGGCTCCTTGGATGGAGGAGGAGCGTTTTTGTCCTTTGGGGCCAATATTTTTGGCGTCAAAGATTTCGCGGAGCTGATTATTTCGGAGTGGAGGATATGGGTTCCGATGAGTTCAGTGCTGAAGCCTTTAAAGGCTGAATTGGCTTGTCTTTCGGAGTCAAAGTCTTGGTTTCAGTCCCCGAAGGTCGACTCGATCCCAAGCCGGATGGCTGTGTAACTTGTTTCGGTGCTGGGCCCAAAGGCGGGGCGTTCGAAACCTTATTTCGGTGCAGACCTTGGCCCGAAGGCGGAGGAGGGACCAGAGCCTTTTTAACCTCATAAGTGCCGCGCACGACCAACGGCACCACTACCTCTGTAGTGCTGCCGTTGGCCGTTGAACGTTCCAACCGCACCAGCGCAATGGAACGTTCACCACTAGAGCTGGACGTTCCATCACAGCTAAGGTGTTAAAGGGTAGTTTTTGGGGCAGAGGAGTGTCTTTACTCACGGAATGCTGACAGGGTGTGATCTCTTCCTCGATGTCTTCCGCGGACACATCAATTTGCTCTTCCTCCTTTGCCTCGGCTACCTGTGCTTTGAAGATCTCAAGGTCGACATCTTCATACAGGTCTGGAGCAGAGTCTTTGTAGTCCTTGTGTTGATACATCTCGTGACGTCAAGCCCAACGGTCACAGAGCGTCTTTTTCAATCAGAACGATCGGCAAGCTTCGCAGTTGTCTTAGTCGTGTTCAGAGATAAATACGAATTGCGCACGTTGTGGAGATCAATGGAGGGGCTACTTAGAGTGATAACCGGGGCAGAATTGGAATGAGTCTGTTCCATCTACTGTGAACTCGGTCAACCCGGCTTGGCCCAAGGCCTTGCACAAGACTTTCCGATCTAAGTTTTTCAAAATGAAAGCAATACGCGAAGACAGGAATACGCGATCGAGAAACAATACCGTAAGGGTACTGGATTGCGCACCGAGGGGAACTCGAGAAAGGTGTTGAACTGGAGCACAGCAATTCACCTCTGAACCCGATGGCGGAAAAAACAATCTAACAATGAAGTTGATGCCCGTGCGCACTATCACCGAAATGAGGAGTCATCTACTGTGAGAAAGTGCCATCTTTCTTGCTTGGTATGCCCCCACTTTTTGCTGAATTGCTGATGTGCTTTGACTGAGAGTGCCCAAGGCTCCTGCCAATAGGGTGCACAGGGCCTGTGTTTCTTCCCTAAAACTGTGCGGAAACTAAAATCCAATTGGCATCCCTGGCCACCTGTCAGCCCCTGGTAAGTGGTACCCTAGGTACCCAGGGCATTGTGACCAGAAAAGACCCCTGAGGGCTGCAGCACTTATTGTGCCACCATTAGGGTCCCTGTCCCCTGACACCCACACACTGCCTTTGGAGGCGGAGTGTCTAGGGGCAGAACTAAACTAAGAGTTGACATGGTACACATCCTCTTGTGCCATGCCCACAAACGCACTGCCCTGGCATCCATCAGTCACCCCTCTAGCTGGGTGCCCTATGCCAGTGGTGTGGGCACAGGTGCATGAGCCCTGTGTCCCTACAGTACCCAGGGCCATTCTTGGGCACTGTAAGTGCAGTGCTGCCATTAAGAGTATATGGTGCTGGGAGGTTGTCATTACGAACTCCACAGCATCATTGTGGCTTCACTGAAAACTGAGAAGTTTGATATCAAACTTCTCAGCAAATTAAACTCACACTGATGCCAGTGTGGGATTTAATGTAAAATGCACAACAGTATCCCCTGAAACCTAACCAACTCCCAGCGTCCTGACTGCGTGGCTACCGAGGCTGCCACCACCAGACATGTTTCTGGACCCCTGGGTCGAGAGTCTGCCGCTCTCAGGGGCCTAACACAATGCACATCCAGGGACGAGGTGCCAAGCCTCCTCCCCCAGGATGGGCAGGGGAAGCTTCAAAGGCCTGCCGCCTTTGTGAACTTCTCCAAGCCACTTGCTGTACTCAGCAACTGGCCCCCACCGGTTCGGACCCCACTCTGGCGGGAAACCGTAAGTGAGGAAAGGGGGTGTGTAAGCCTATGCCAACTCCACCCCTCAGGTGGGATAGGCGAGGTGAAGCACAACTCAGGGCTCCGGCCATCTTGAGGATGGGGAGCCCTGCCCAATTACAACTGGGCTCCTGCCCCCCTCCCACAGGAGAGGAGCAGGCTAGGGGGTGTACTCATCCCAGGACAGGGACCCATTGGTCCCTGCCCTACCTGTAACGCCCCTGAACCTTCCTTCCTCAGATCCCGATTGCAACAAGAAGAACAAGAAACAAGAAGACCTGCCGTGCACCTGCTAACAAGAGGACGACACCCACTGACTTGGCCCCAGAACCCTACAGGCCTGTTGATCCTTGAACCTGCTCCTGCAAAACTCCGGCGTCTCCTGCGGGCAGCAACCTCGAAAACCCTGGAAGACCTGCCTGCCTTGAACCTTCCAAAAGACTGGGACTCCCAAGAGCAGTGGTTCTGCTAAAACAGCAATACCCCTGGTGCCAGCCCACTCTGCACCCGCCGAGCCTGGCCTGTGCCACGAGGACATCCCGCTGGAGACTGTGACCTGGAGTCCAGTGCCCAAAAACCCTCCTCGACAAACCAGACAATGCCTGCAGCCTCAGAACCAGGGACCCCTCCAACCACGACCAGCTGAGGGTAAGATTTCTCAGCACCAAAAGACACCCCTGCACCCGGCGCCCTGCGGCTCCCTGTGCCTTCCTTTGGAGTACCTACCTCTTCTCCAAGATCCCAACTTACCTCTAGAAGTGGTGGTCCCACCTGAAGAATCTCTGTCCCTGAGTCTGCAGCCTTTGTTCACATTTTAACTTTCCCATTGAATAACATTGAGAGCCCGATGGCTCAAAAGCACCCTGCACCTAGCTGCTCGAGTGCCGCTGGAAGCGCAACTACTACACTACTTTACTTCCCCACTTGCCCTGAGTAAGTGACCAGGAGCTCAGCTCCCACAGCCGCATGGCCTCCTTGCTTGCAGCCACCAACCGAAGGCCCCCTACCCTCTATGGATTGCATTGGGCATACTCTCTCTGCACCCGGCTGAACCTGTGCCGCTCAGGGTGTAACAACTGTACCTTTCCGACCCTGGGAGACCCCTGAGTCTATTCCCAGATTCTTAACTCTACCAGTCGAGTACTTACCTAAAAGCCGATAGCTCATTTTCCTTACATAGGTTAACATTGACTAATTTCACTTGTAAATTCTTCTAAGTGTGGAGTTTTGAAACTTTAAAATATTCATATAAAATCAGCCGAATTACTCACCTGTGATCAGGAGACAAGCCAGTACTGTACCTTTCAGTCCAGTACTGAACCGAAAAAGTAATTATAAATGTACTAACCAGTAACTTGAATTTCCTCCCATAGGAGAACATTGCTTGGTTTTCACTGAAAAGTTTCTAAGTGTCAACTTTGAAAATACAATTATATTCTTTAAAAATCACTATTGTAACCAAAACGCTTTTACTTAACTGTTTACAGCTCATGTCCCGGGACTGAATCTAGGATCCAGTCCTGTGGTTAGAAAAGTAATCTATAAAGTAGTCAATTGCATTTATCTAGAAAAACCCATTGAGCTAAATGTTAAATTGTGTTTGAAATTGTGTTGCCTATTGCAACCACTGTTGCTATTGTACTTACAAAGTCTATTGCCTATTTGCAAAGTAATTACCTAAAGTCACTCATATTGAGAAAAGTATATTTTGATACCTTGTTGGTTCTAAAACAAAACAACTATATCTTTTGATACAAAACAATTGGCCTAGAGTTCATTTCTTGAGTGTGTAAGACCATTTGCTGACTGAGTGTGTACAACAGATGCGTTACACTGTCCTCTGATACTGCCTTACTGCTCGACCAAGTTACCACTTTAGAGAGTAAGGTTATATCTAACTTTACAAAAACTACAGTTGATGGACAGAATGCAGAACAATGTCATACATTCACCCCAGTACAGAGATCTGGGCCTAACTCCATCGTTTTTTTTGCACTCCACACCACCCCAGTTCAGACATGGCCATATGCAAATCAGCCCTGACCCTGTGCCTCATGGGAACAGTCCAACCCGAACTGCCAAGCCATGTCTTTCCTGGACCGGAATCAAGCACCCTAGGACCGGTTTCTGGCTATCAGCCGTCTTCAGCCAGGATAGCTTGACTCCAGTGGTGTGGAGAGCATGGGACTCACGTCTGAGCATACCCATCCCACTCGGGGTGACAAATGCAAAAACAACAGTTGATGGACAGAATGCAGAACAATGTCATACATTCACCCCAGTACAGAGATCTGGGCCTAAATCCATCGTTTTTTTGCACTACACACCACCCCAGTTCAGACATGGCCCTATGCAAATCAGCCCTGACCCTGTGCCTCATGGGAAGTTCGGGCTGGACTGTTCCCATGAGGCACAGGGTCAGACTGATTTGCATAGGGCCATGTCGGAACTGGGGTGGCAGAGTGGGCTAAAGAACAGTGATGGATTACACCCAGATCTGTTGACTGGGTGTGAGTGTTTGATTGGTTCAGATGCTCCGTCCATCACCACCCCCTTTTGTACCGCTTTGTTCGCCATAAGTTGGCAGGGTATGCTCAGACGCGAGTCCCTTGCTCACTTTGCCACTGGATTCAAGCAAGCCTGGCTGAAGACGGCTGTAATGCCAGAAACCGGTCCTAGGAAGCTTGTTTCCGGTCCAGGGAAGGCAAGGCTTGGCAGTTCGGGCTGGACTGTTCCCATGAGGCACAGGGTCGGACTGATTTGCATATGGCCATGTCTGTACTGGGGTGGAAGAGTAGGCTAAAGAACGGTGATGGATTAAACCCAGATCTGTTGACTGGGTGTGAGTGTTTGATTGGTTCAGATGCTCCGTCCATCACCACCCCCTTTTGTATCGCTTTGTTCGCCATAAGTTGGCAGGGTATGCTCAGAAGCGAGTCCCTTGCTCACTTTGCCACTGGATTTAAGCAAGCCTGGCTGAAGACGGCTGTAATGCCAGAAACCGGTCCTAGAAAGCTAGTTTCCAGTCCATGGAAGGCAAGGCTTGGCAGTTCGGGCTGGACTGTTCCCATGAGGCACAGGGTCAGACTGATTTGAATATGGCCATGTTTGAACTGGGGTGGCAGAGTGGGCTAAAGAACGGTGATGGATTAAACCCAGATCTGTTGACTGGGTGTGAGTGTTTGATTGGTTCAGATGCTCCGTCCATCGCCACCACCTTTAGTACCGCTTTGTTCGCCATAAGTTGGCAGGGTATGCTCAGACGTGAGTCCCTTGCTCACTTTGCCACTGGATTCAAGCAAGCCTGGCTGAAGACGGCTGTAATGCCAGAAACCGGTCCTAGGAAGCTGGTTTCCGGTCCAGGGAAGGCAAGGCTTGGCAGTTCGGGCTGGACTGTTCCCATGAGGCACAGAGTCAGACTGATTTGCATATGGCCATGTCTGAACTGGGGTGGCAGAGTGGGCTAAAGAACAGTGATGGATTAAACCCAGATCTGTTGACTGGGTGTGAGTGTTTGATTGGTTCAGATGCTCCGTCCAACACCATCCCCTTTTGTACCGCTTTGTTCGCCATAAGTTGGCAGGGTATGCTCAGACGTGAGTCCCATGCTCACTTTGCCACTGAATTCAAGCGAGCCTGGCTGAAGACGGCTGTAATGCCAGAAACCAGTCCTAGGAAGCTTGTTTCCGGTCCAGGGAAGGCAAGGCTTGGCAGTTCGGGCTGGACTGTTCCCATGAGGCACAGGGTCAGACTGATTTGCATATGGCCATGTCTGAACTGGGGTGGCAGAGTGGGCTAAAGAACGGTGATGGATTAAACCCAGCTCTGTTGACTGAATGTGAGTGTTTGATTGGTTCAGATGCTCCGTCCATCACCAACCCCTTTTGTACCGCTTTGTTATCCATAAGTTGGCAGGGTATGCTCAGACGTGAGTCCCTTGCTCACTTTGCCACTGGATTCAAGCAAGCCTGTCTGAAGACGGCTGTAATGCCAGAAACCGGTCCTAGGAAGCTTGTTTCCGGTCCAGGGAAGGCAAGGCTTGGCAGTTCGGGCTGGACTGTTCCCATGAGGCACAGGGTCGGACTGATTTGCATATGGTCATGTCTGAACTGGGGTGGCAGAGTGGGCTAAAGAACGGTGATGGATTAAATCCAGATCTGTTGACTGGGTGTGAGTGTTTTATTGGTTCAGATGCTCCATCCATCACCACCCCCTTTTGTACCGCTATATCTAACTTTACCCTCTGCCATACCTCTGGGGATTGTGGACTCTGTGCACACTGTACCTTACTTTGGTCCAGTATATACAGAGCCACTTTCTTACACCTACCTCGTGACTGGAAAAAACTTCTTCGAACAAAAACAAAGTGCAAACGTCCAGACCCAACACTAGATGGCAAACCTTTGCACAGCATGTGATCTATAGCTCACATGCCTCGAACACTCATTTTCACCTGTGCCCAGCACATGCTTTAATATGGCTTCCACTTGCACAGGAAGATATCCAACTGCCCAATAAAGGTGCATATCTGCTCTTGCAGTTAGACCCTCACTTGTAGTATAGTGCATCCAGCCTTGGGGCTGTAAGGCCGGCCTACATTAGGGGTGTCTTACCTATACTGCCTTCAGTGTCTTCAGACATGGCACACATGTTTGTGTGCCATGTTAATTTTTCAGTTTTCTCTGCAACAAGACATGCAGCCTGCAATGACAGTTTGCATGATCTTGGTGAGGGGTCCCTAGGGTGGCAGAATTTCTGCTGCAGCACTAGTGGACCCTCATCAGTCCCAATGCCCCAGGTACCAGGGGTACCATTTACTAAGGACTTACAGGTGTTTCTGAAGTTGTGCCAATTGTGGTACAGTTTTAGGGAAAGAACACTGGTACTGGGAACCTGGTTAGCAGGAAACCAGTACACCTCAGCCAAAGCTACATCATAAAACAAGGCAAAAAAGTGAAGGGTGCTCCAACAAGTACACCATTCCTTACAATTGTGATGTTCTGTGGTTGGGAGTGTGTTGACTTCTGTTTTCTGGTTGTTTTATTGCACTGGTGTCATTGGGCTGTTATTGTGTTTGCGCTAGTGCAAGTTGTGTTGTTTGTAAAGTTGCACTGATTACTAGCGGAGTTTGATATTCTTGTGTTGTATACTGTGTAATGTACAGAGTGCTATGCATTTGTTGAGTTACTCTTGTGCTGTGTTCGCTTATTTTTATTTTATTTATGTATATTATGCCATCTGCTTTGTGTGTAGTTGTTTGATGGAGTTATGTTATTGTGGTTCAATATATGATATTATATTTTGGAGGTGTTTTCTCACTGCTGTACCGGTTTGTCTATAATATAGGGTTTTAAAACTGTGGTTTGGGGGGTAGTTATAGCAGTAGAACATGCAATGTGGTGCTATGACTTGGAAAGACAATAATAAAGGAAGTAGTGAAGCAGTAAAAGTTGCAGTTTGTTGCAAGTCAATAATTGTGGTGCTGTTAGATGATATTGTCTTGATGGAACTTACAGTGTAGTGGTGGTAGAAATATTGGTGGTGTTAGGCAGTGTTCTGTTTAGGATTAGTATAGTTGTGGAGGGTCACTCATGATGCAGTTAAGTGGATTTGTCATGGGGTAAAAAGTGCTCCATGGGTTTGGTAGTGTGGTAGCACACATATTGACTGTGTGGTGCTGTGGGAGAAACAGTGCCAGACAGCACTGTTTTGCTATGACATTAGTCAATGGTGAACAAGTCATTTGCCTTCAGTAATGCTTTCTGGTGGATACTCCAACATCAAATTTGTCATCTCAGAATATCTTCTAAGTACTAGACTGAGCCCGGAGTGTTTTGGAGCAGTAATCCCATTGGTTGCTAGGTGTCATCGTGTTGCTCTGCCCAGGCTCTATATCGCCCTGCAAGTGACGGAGCAGAGACACACGGAAGCCCCATCTCTGAATGCTGATGGCTGTTTCTGGTCTTTTCCCAACCTCAGATGTGTAGGGTGAACAATTGTTGGTTGGTGACTGTCTGAAGAGTATTAACCTGGGAGATGTTAAAAAAAGTATGTAACTGGATCTTCTGATAGATACTTCTAACTACAGATTCCACACATTAGAATGCGTATGAAAGTAGATCCTCCCCAAGGCAGATGGTCTGAGGTGTGGCTTCAGGCAAAAGTCTTGTCGAACTGAGATGTGCTACCGCTGGGCCGCGATGTCTAGGCAGTGGTGTTTGGGAATTAAAGCAAAGACGAACACGTTGCGAGCTGGCAGATGTCAAGAGGAGGCATCCTTCTGTGCCAAAGCAGTGATAGTGGTTAAGGCCCTTTTGGAATGGTCCTCTCAGTCTTTCCAAGTCTTACTTTTTAGCCAGTGTAATCCAAATCTTAATGCATAGGACTATCCATGGAAGCATTTCTGTGCTTCACAGAACAATATAAAAAGTGGATCATCCACTTGATGGCTCTTGGTACAATCAATATAGTACCTCAAGGTCCTTAGGGCCAATAGAGCCTCTCCTCCTCTTTCAAGGGGTGAGGAACAGAAGCAAAGAATGCTGGTAGAGTGATTGATGTCCCCATATGAAAAAGAGTCATGGGTCGGAGCCTGACAGAATCGCCTTAGAGCTCATGGTGTCCTGGGCCCTTGTCACCGAATACCGAGCAGTCGGCAGAGCACCAACATAGGGCAAACACCCATGACATAGGGTGATGTGATCGGAGGTCCTTGGAGTCCACTTGGCAAAAGGCAGGGCAACAATGGCAAGGCACCGAGCTACAGTTACCTCAAAAGAGGGCGAGGCCTAGGTCCACCCCAGCCTAGCCTCTTCGTCGCACTCGCACCCAGCGGTGCTGCTGCATTTTCAGTGGTTGAGGGTCTCCCAGCAGCAGCACTACAACTGCTATCACCTCCTTGCTGACATTGTGGAACACACCAGCTGCAAACTGGGAAACCAGCCCCGGCAGCAATATGAAGGACAGCAGCACAGATGGCCGCACCGCCATTTTGGGTGGAAATGCCTACTCCTGCACTCCACCTAATCATTTTGAGACTGACCATTCGGATTCCCTATCCACGAAAGCACCTTCACTATCTTTCTCGACAACACTGCAGCTTAATCTTGACCCAAGCTGCGGTGGTGCAGAGGCTACAACTCTATATCAGTGGCGGGGGACTATGATGGAGGAGGCAGTTGCCATCTTTGGTGAGGGCAACTGATTCTTTGCACTCTACAAACATAGATGATTACTGACTGGACTGACATGGCTCTCGGCACAATGGTGTCACCTGCAGCCCGCCTGTGTCACCACTGTTGAGCGCCCACTACCTGGTCAAGTGCCTGCTGCATACACTAGTATCCAGTGGTGGTCCACTGAGTCTAATGTCGAGTTCCTGTTCTTCCTCGCATCTAAATTAGACTCATTCTCATAAGTACCCCGATTCCACCCTAACCACTCTGCTCCCCACCTCTTAGGACAGGTCTAGATGGTTAATAGTAACCAAGGCTGTCTTCAGTTTTTTCTTCAAAATAGGTGTCTTGTTATAACCTTTTTTATTTTATTAGGGTGCATATTTATGTCATCTTCAATTTTAGGGTTTTGTATTTGATTTTTGTGTCTGACCTTGGTGAGGTGAACAGGAAAGGAAGGGATAACGGACTATAGGTTTACTTTCCTGGGGCTTTTAGATTACCAGCAAATTAGTAATACATGCGGAGATGCAATCTTAAGCCTACATGCTCTAATTGTTGGAGCATGGACGGAGCTTCTCTTTAATCTTCTAGACTATTTAAATATGAGACAAGTGCTGGTGGGCTGTTGGCGCACCAAAGGCAAGCCCATCTGCACCTGTCCGTGTCCAGAACAAAAACAGCCAGCCATTCTGTCCAATTGTCTATAGACTTGGCTATGAGAATTTTCTTTAGTAAGGAGACTATTTTAGAGCTTTAACCACCCATATGTGGTCAATCCAATGTGTGCTTCAGAGGCAGGTCGCTCCTACATCTGCCCAAATTGTAATTTTTACCTGCCTTCAAGCGTAGGACCTCATAATTTGGGTGATAGAAGAACGGTCACCGTCAGCCCCACATTATGCAACCAAGGTACCCATAAAAGTCACCTGGATTTAAAAGCCTGTTTAGTTCAAATTAAATCACTTCCTAAACACAAGTTGGAGATATGACCAACTGACCATACTTGGAATTTAATGTTTCTAACAAACATGGCTAAAAACTACTTCATGACCAGATCTTACATTTGATATTGTTGATGGCTATTCAGTTTCGCATTTAGACAGCGTCGGAAGTCCAGGATGAGGTGCGGCTATCATTTATCTCTCTACGTTCCCTTGCACCATTAATCATTTAGAGGTGCTGGGACAGGCTGAAGGACTTCTTTTCTCACTAAAATCTGACAATATTTCCCTCTCCAAAGTTCTCATCTATCGGCACCTTAGTGCTAACCTCCGTTTAGTGCAGTTTTATATAATGCTATTACTCCTCTCTTCTCGCAATATTCCAATGTTATGGTGCGGGGAGACTGTCATTTATATGTAGATGATCCCCACTGTAGAGCTGTGGGACATCTGACTGAAGCTATGTCTGATTTTAAATTACTACAAAATGATAATGGCCCTATGCACAAAGGAGGGCACATTTTAGATGTAATTTTTTCCAACCTCCTTTCTGCAGAAGTCAGTGAACAGGTACGATAACTTTGTTCGGATTAATTCTCAGTACCCTTTTATTTAAGGTCAAACACTATTTCTGATTCAGCCCTGAATAAAATATGCTTGCAAGTCAGGGTGAATTTTTCAGGGGTATCGATGAAGCGGTTGAATCTTTTGCTTTAGACCTAAAGGCAGGTTTCAACAAAGTAGATCCCTTGAAAAAGGCTGTCTCGAAAGGATTTGGCAAACCTCCCTCTCCCACATCAGCTACAAAACATCTTGGGGTACAAATGGACACAACCCTTTAAACTGCAGGTTCAGTCAACCACTTGCATCTGCTTTTCTATACTGAAATCCTTGAAGAATTCTCTAAAATTCACCCCAGACGATACTTGGAAAGACATTGTACAGGCTCTGATTACATCAAGATTGAACTATGCCAATGTCCTTTTTCTTGGAGCACTGCAGGAGCTGACAAATATATTGCAATGGGTTCAGAATGCAAGTGCTCGTTTTGTATTGAACTTTCCCCAAGCAAAAATCAATTTGGTAAATTCTGAAAGCACTACACTGGCTACTATTAGGCAAAGAAGACATTTTAAAACTCATGTTCACATACAGAGCTGAGCATTAGATGGGCCCAAGTCTATATTGAGGACAAAATCAATAAGCACAGACCCCCAAGGACCCTTCGTTCTGCAAGCCTAATCTTTTTTTGCATTCCTATGGTGCATAAAGGGATAGCTGGTGGTCAATCTTTCTCATTTCTGTCTCCCAATCTGTGGAATCAACTTCCATACCATCTTTGTTACACTTCCTCAGAGTCTACTTTTAAAGCTCATTTGAAGAGACACATTTTCAAATACGAATAACCAGACTTCCCGTTATTCAGATAACCTGCTGCTCAGCTTGGGGATTTAAGATCCGTCTTCCCTATGTCAACTTAGTGCAAAGATGCCCAGTTTGGAGCAGCTATTGCGTTTTAGAAGGCTGTTTCATTCATTCATTAATTGTAGAGGGAGCACTGCTCATGCTTGCCTGCCTACACAAAAGGGCAAGAACTAGATGCTCTGGCCTCACTCCTGTTATCCCTCTAAATACTTGGCACTCGCTGATGTCTAAATCACAACCTACCTGAAAACTCCTCTTTGAAGAAGGCATCTCCAACGCGAAGGCGTCATCAGCCATTTTCCCGGGTACGATGGTGCAGGACTCTTTGATTTTGACACGGCCAGCCATGGAAACATTAATTCAAGAACTCTGACATCAACGTCTACATGAGCTCAATTAATGATGCAATCTCGAAAATGGCAACGGAAGTTCAATTGCTTCATTCAGACATCACATCGTTCCACCAATACCTAGATGTCACTGACGCCTGACAACAAGACGTTGAAGCGCGTATCAATGGCATACCAGACTGATCCCAGAGATCTGGGTGCTAAAAAGGAAGGTGGTGGACTGGGAGGATAGGAGGCAAAGGGACAATATCCGCATCATAGGGGTACCGGAAAAAATTGACCTTGATACCAAAACTTCTTGACCTGACGCACAAGTTACTACTTGAGTAACGATATATCTGTAAGAGACATTAGTTAGTGATAGATTCCTCACCTTAGAATATCCCCAGGCGTCAGACTGGATCCGGAAAATTTTGCGTAGCAATACCCCTGCGCGCCGGCCGGCGTCGTCCGCGGCCGTCGTCGGCGTCGTTAGCGCCGGAATGACATCGTCGGAGTACTTAGACGCGGCCGATGCGCGCTGACGTCAGTTCTGATACACAGCTTTTCCGCGCCAGATACGCAGAGCCATGACAAAACCAACACTGGTGCAATGAAACTAGGGCCCTGAAAGGGGATGACCTTAACCCTAGATATCGGTTCGCAGAACGGGGAGGATGGGTGGGTCGGTAAGGAATCTATCACTAACTAATGTCTCTTACAGATATATCATTACACAAGTAGTAACTTGTGCATCTGAAAGAGACACGTTAGTGATAGATTCCTCACCTTAGAATAGCTACCCCAGCAATACCAACCCCAGTGGTGGGTCTGCGAACCAATAATCACACCAGAAAGTCCTGGAGGACAGAACGGCCAAAGAAGCCATCCCTCCGGACTTGGCTGTCCAGGCAGTAGTGTCGTGCAAACGTGTGCAGCGAGGGCCACGTAGCTGCCTGGCAAATGTCCAGCAAGGGCACTCCCCGGCCCAGGGCAGTTGTAGTCGCCGTGGCCCGAGTGGAATGAGCCCGCAATCCGACAGGGGGCTCCTTTTGAGCCAAGGAGTAACATGCCTGGATACACAAGATGATCCACCGAGAGATGATCCGCTTGTGCACCGCCTTTCCCTTCTTAGCGCCCACGTAACCAACAAAGAGTTGGTCATCCACCCGGAACTGGCGTGTGCGATCTAGATAGTAAGAGAGCGCACGTTTCGGTCCTGAGGATGGAGCCTCTCTTCCTTTTTCGAGGGATGGAGGCGGAAAGAAGGTGGGCAAGGTAATGGACTGCCCGATGTGGAAGGCCGTGACAATCTTGGGCAGGAAAGAGGGTCTTGTCCGCAACACAACCTTGTCCGGATGGACAGAGAGGAAAGGAGGTGTGGAAGAAAGAGCTTGGAGCTCACTCACTCTCCTGGCAGAGGTGATGGCAACCAGGAAAGCAGTCTTCAGAGTAAGAAGACGGAGAGGACAGTTATGGAGCGGCTCAAAGGGAGCACACATTAGGTAAGTAAGAACAAGGTTCAAGTCCCACTGGAGGATCACGAAAGGAACAGGAGGGAACATGTGTGTGATGCCCTTCAAAAACCTATTTACAATTGGGGACTTGAACAAGGAAGGCTGATCAGGTAGCCTTAAGAAGGCGGAAAGGGCAGAAAGGTACCCCTTGATAGTGCCCAGAGCAGAGCCCTGCTGGGCAAGAGAAAGAAGGAAGAGAAGAACCTCAGAGAGAGGGGCAGCAAGGGGATCCACAGCCTTTGCTGTGCACCATGCCACAAATCTGTTCCACCTGCAGGCGTATACCGACTTTGTGGAGGGACGCCTGGCTGCCAGAATGACATTACAGACTTCAGGAGGCAAGTCAAATGGCCTCAACTGCCGCCGCTCAATCTCCAAGCTTGTAGGTGGAGACTGGACAGGTTCGGTGGAGTACCGTCCCCTGCTGCTGCGACAGAAGGTCCTCTCGAAGAGGAAGACGAATTGGGGGATTGACTGACATGCTGGTAGCTCGGGATACCAGTAACTTCGTGCCCAGTCCGGAGCCACAAGGATAACCTGGGCCCAGTCGCGCCTGATCTTCTTCAGCACTCTGGGCAGAAGTGGTATAGGCGGAAAGGCGTACAATAGACCGCAACTCCACTCGCGACGAAAAGCGTCTCCGAGCGAGTGCCGCCTTGGAAATTCCAACGCGCAGAACTGATGACATTGCGCGTTCTCTTCTGTGGCGAATAGATCTAACCAAGGCTCTCCCCACTGCTGAAAGAGGCCTTGCGCCACGTCCGAGTTCAGACGCCATTCGTGATCCATCATGCACCGACGGCTGAGTTCGTCCGCCCTGGCATTCAGAGAACCTGCCAGGTGTTGAACCACCAGGGTCACGCCATGATGTTCCAGCCACTGCCAGAGGCGCAGAGCCTCCTGGCATAGGGTCCACGACCCCACCCCGCCCTGTTTGTTGCAGTACCACATGGCGGTGGTGTTGTCCGTGAACACCTGCACTACACTCCCCCGGACAGAGGGGAAAAATGCCTTTACAGTGCTTGTCGGATCGCCCGCAGCTCCAAAAGGTTGATATGGAGCCAGGACTCCGACGGAGACCAGAGGCCTCCGATCTCCGCCTGTCCCATGTGGCCTCCCCTGCCCTGGAGGGTCACAACCACGTGCTCCGGGTGGGGTAGGGAGAGGGATCTGCCACTGACCCAATCGTGGTCCGTGAGCCACCACTGCAACTGTCTTGCAGTGCCCTCCGAGATCAAGACATGATCTGACAAGTTGCCCTGATGCTGGGCCCACTGAAACTTCAGGTCCCACTGCAGAGCCCGCATCCGCCACCGGGCGTGATGCACAAGAAAAATGCAGGAGGCCATCAGCCCCAGAAGCCGCAGCGTCAACCTGACCGAGACTCGGGATAAAGGCTGAAAGATCGGAATCAGAGCCTGAATATCCCGAACCCGCTGTTCGGGAGGATAAACCCGAAACTGCGCCGAGTCTAGAACCGTTCCGATGAAGAGGAGCTTCTGAGTGGGACACAGGTGCGTCTTCGGCACATTGATGGAGAACCCCAGCAAGTGCAGGAGGTCGGCCGTAGTCTGACGACAGTCTGGGGCGAGCCCGCCTTCAACAACCAGTCGTCGAGGTAGGGGAAGACTGACACCCCTAACCTGCGCAGATGAGCTGCGACCACCGCCATCACTTTCGTGAACACCCGTGGGGCGCTGGTAAGGCAGAAGGGGAGCACTGTAAACTGAAAGTGCTCGTGGCCTACCGTGAACTGCAGGTAACGCCGGTGGGCCGGCAGGATGGGGATGTGAAAATAAGCGTCCTGCAAGTCCAACGCTACCATCCAGTCTCCATGGCCCAGGGCAGCTAAGACCTGAGCCAAAGTCAGCATCTTGAACTTCTCCTTCCGGAGGAAGCCGTTGACGTTCCGTAGGTCCAAGATAGGGCGTAGGCCCCCTTTGCCCTTCTTGGGTACCAGAAAGTAGTGGGAGTAACAACCACACCCTACTTCTGGCCCAGGAACGCACTCGATGGCCCCCTTGGCCAAGAGGGCCGTGACTTCCTCTTGCAGAAGTTGCAAGTGATCCCCCGACACGCGGTGGAATTGCGGTGGCATGGCTGGAGGGGTCGCCTCGAAGGGGAGGGAGTAGACCCTTCGGACGATTTGCAGCACCCACCTGTCCGACGTGACAGTGCGCCAGTGGAAGAGGTCATGGCGAACCCTGCCCCTCACTGGCGTCACATGGGCCAGAAAACACAAACTAGGAAGGTTTTGAGGCAGGTGCTGTGGAGGGAGGTGTGGACTAGCCTCGCCGTTGTCCCCGACCGCCGCCACGGCGGTTTCCACGCCTGCCACCGCGCTGTTGAACATTCTGCGGTGCGTGGCTGGCAGCACGTGTGGGGGCGCCCCTTCCGTGGCAACGAAAGGAGCGAAAGGCACCCGATTGCTGGCGTGTGACCGAGAGGCCCAAGGACTTGGCCGTAGCCCTGGAGTCCTTAAAACGCTCAAGCGCATGGTCTGCCTTGTCGCCAAAGAGGCGACGGCCATCGAACGGCATGTCCAGAAGAGTGGCCTGGACATCGGCCGAAAAGTTGGCGGACCTCAACCAGGCGTGGCGTCGAACCGCCACTGTCGTTGCCATTGCCCTGCCCAGTGAGTCCGTGGTATCCAGCCCACACCGGATGGAATATCGCGCTGCATCTCGGCCCTCCACAAGGGCTTGGCGAATTTAGCCCGGACCTCCTCCGGACATTGTGGCAGCACGTCCGCGACCCTGTCCCACAGGGTGTGGGTGTAGCGGCCCAAGAGGCATGCGGTATTGACAGACCGCAGTCCCAAACTCAGGGACGAGAACACTTTCTTCCCAAATTGTTCATACCTCTTGGATTCCCGATCGGGCGGAGCCGTCGGGAATGGAGTCTGGGAAGTGGGGCCTGGATGACCAGGCTCTCGGGGGTGGGATGGGTGGACAAAAAGCAAGGGTCGCCCGGGGCCGGGCGGTAGCGTCTGGCCACGTTCCTATCCACAGGCGGACCTGTGGCGGGCTTGGACCAAGTGCCCACAAGAACGTCACACAAGGCCTCAATAAACGGCAGCAGATGCTCATTGGAGCTTGCCTGCGGTTTAAGGACCTCAGTGAGGAGGTTAGTCTTCACGGCCGCGACGGGGAGCTCAAGGTTTAAGGCCTTGGCCGCCCTCGTCAACACTACACTGTAAGCAGCCCCCTCCTCCGTAGCCACGGTGGGAGAGGAGACAAATCCAGTGTCTGGCGAAGTGTCAATTCCACTGGCCTCCCCAAGCTCATATGTCCAGTCCTCTTGAGACTGGCACTCTTGTTCCAGAGGGTCCACAGACCCCTCCCAATCACCTTCGTCACCCATGTCCTGCAGAGCAGGGCCAGCAGACGGGGCCGTCTCATGGAAAAAGAAATCTCCAAAGGCCGTCGGAAGCGGTGCCCAGCGGCGCCGCTCCGGCGCCAGATCCGGACCGAAGGTAGGATTGGGGATGGCGTCCATAGTGGGCACCGGGGGTGACACCCGCAGGGTCGGCGCCGGTGAAGTCGTGCGGTCGACCGGCGACGACCCGGATCCGGAAGCGGATCCAGAGAGGGCCTGTGGCGCCGGGACCGAAGTCGCCGGCGGCGCCGGGGAGGAAGCGACCCGCTAGGCCCTCCAGCCGGGGCCGCTGGGCCCGGAGGCGCCACGGGACCCGGCTGAGAAGGGAGGGACCTCATGGCCATGAGATACCGCTCGACCTCCTCTGGCGTCGCGTCATGCCCAGGGACCCAAAGGTGTGGGGCAGGCGGCGACGCTTGCAACTCCGTCGGAACCGCGTGGGTGGTGTCAACCGAACCTCCGGCCGCATCGCGCGAGCGTCGGTGTGGGTCGGAGGAACGATGACGTCTCCCCGACCTCTCATGCCTCTTACCCGAGGACTTGGATCCTGTCGACCGATGTCCACTCCCGGAGCTGCAAGGACTCCGACCCCGCGACCGTCCCTCGACCTCCCGTGGGACAAGGGACCTGGAGCGGCGCGGGGCCGACTGCCGGAGCTCGAGTCGCTTGCGGGACCGCTCCCGCCTAGCTTTAGACGTCAGGGCCCGGCAGTCGGAGCAGGTGCGGTCGTCGTGGTCGAGGCCTAAACACTTCAGGCACCGGCGATGGGGGTCGGTAACCGACATCAGTCGGTCGCACTTGGAACAGGGTTTGAACCCGGGCATCCCTACCGGCACTGTCGGAGTCGAAGACTAGAGTAGAGAAATTATCAAAAAGTTTGGTCAAAAAATGACTAAGGGGTAGAGCTTCTCCGAATCTGCGCTAGCTGGCGCGGAAAAAAGAAAAACTGACGTCATCGCACATGGGCGGCGTCTAAGTACTCCGACGAAGTCATTCCGGCGCTAACGACGCCGACGGACGCGGAGCCGCGGCCGACGCCTGCCGGCACGCAGGGGTATTGCTACGCAAAATTTTCCGGATCCAGTCTGACGCCTGGGGATATTCTAAGGTGAGGAATCGATCACTAAGGTGTCTCTTTCAGATATTTGCAGCACAAGTGGAGATACAGCAGGCTCGCAGGGTCAGACCCAATAACTTCTCCCTCATAAAAGTCTCCCCCTATCATAGCCTGAATTTTGAGACGTCAACAGGTTCAGCAAGTAATATCATGGGCAAGGAAACCTGATCCTCGCAAAGTGAGAATCATCAAATCTTTATTTTGGCGGACCACTCACATGAAATCTATTAGGCAGGAAGCAGTTCTTGGCCCCGAGACTGTGTCTATGTAAACTTGAAATACGTTGCATACGTTTGGAAATGGCAGTTATACTGTTCACTGTGGATGGCAGGACTCAGGAAAATGACGGTCCTGCAGAACTGGAGAAACTTCCAGCGGCCCAGGACATTAGAGACCGGAATACCAGGGAGGATCCTGAAAACCAGCCAGCATCTGCTGCAGTAAGGGAGGTCAGATCGTCTGAGGACCAAGACGAACAGAAAAGATTGGAGAGAGTCTCACCACGCTGGTTGTCGGAAGGAGGGAAACAACCAGCCAACCAGACGTGCTGCTGATCCAAGACACCCACTCATCAGATGCTGAACATGATAAACCAAAATAGCATTGGGTAGGCACAGTGGTTTATGCAGCAGGACACAATGCAACCACACTGGCCGCATCACCTCACTGGACCAGAGAAAGAGTGGGGTAGACAACTTACTACACAAATCGCCACTAACATGTAAACTACAGCTGTGGAAGATCCCAGGAGAAAAGTTGGCTTTGCAAAATTAAAACAAGATGAAATACTCAACGTTGGCTCTGTATATGCTCTGACTGGAGATCGAACTGACCTCTTTACCACAATAACCAAAATTCTCCTTTACTATGGCGTGACCAAGCTAGTGACTTTAATTTACCCTTAGACCTGTATATTAACAAATCTGGGAATCATACCGTTAGGCAACTCTGGGACCGGTATTTCCTGTCCAACGTTACTAGTGACCATGCCTTAACAGAATTATGGCGCCTGCTGCACCCCAAGGGAAAGGGACTATAACTTCACTCCCTGCATTCACAACACACATTTTCATGCTTTACTGGCAGCACTTTTAGCCCAAATTTTGGTAGAAGCCTCAATTCTCCCAAACATGACCTCTGACCATGATCTTATCTTGGTTGACTTAAACATTAATTATGCAACCCCCTCAGGCTATTTGGCGAATGAACACAACATACTACAAGGACCATGATGACAAACATAACTGTGTGGGTATTTAAGGCAATAGTTGGAGGAGAATACTGGCTCAGACTCCTCCTCTCATATGTAGTGAGCGGCAAGGAAGACCTGCATTAGTGGAAACCTAATGGAGGACTCTACAGACTATATAAGAGACATTGTGAATGTAAGCAACGCAGGCTGTTGGCTCTCATACTACAACTGACCATGACATACAATTCATCACCAAATCTAGCTCTCCTTAAGGACTTGGTTAAAGGCAACTTCGATCTAAACTCATTATACAACTCATGCCGACTCTGCACTCAGACTGGAACAGAGGCATTTTGAGGGGGAAGAGAAAGCTGGGTGACTTCTGACAGTGCAATTAACACAGGCACAGTGTCGCAATGGCTTACCAGCTATTGGGAGAGCAAACAATGTACTACTCATTCATCCACACAACATCCCGGGGGAATTTACCACTTTCTACTAACACTTATACTAATCAGACACACAAGACATCACAGGAAGACTGGAAATTTGTGTGCAAGGTCCCTTTAACACCCCTTACCAGCAAGAAAGCTGCACTGTTTGAGGCTGACATTACTGAAGAGGAGAGATGCCCTTCTAAAAGAATTTTATAAAACAACTAAGCTCTTGACAGTGCTCCTACTGAGCAAGCTGTTTAAAGAGATATCAGTTACCACAGCTCTCCTATCCGAATTTAACAGGGCACTGATTTCCCCAATACCCAAACCAGGCAGGAATCCTCTTCAGTGTGCTCATTATCATCTGATCTGTCTTATAAATGCAGACATGAAGATCCTGGTTGTCAGGCCCAAGGCCTACATCCGACTTTTAATCCATCCTTCTCAAGTGGGATTTGTATCAGACTGGTCCTCAGCAAACCACTTGAGAACACTCTCCCATCTTCTGTGGCAAGTCCATCATAATGAGGGCGATAAGATGCTCATTCTAATTGATGTGGAAAAGGCATTTGGGGATGTGTATCGGACATAGCGGTTTAGAGTGACGGATGTGATGAGTCTGGAGGAAATATTGATTGACCAAGTCTGCTGGCTAAATAATTATCCCACAGTCTCAGTGTCTTGCCAGGGCTTCTCAGACTTCTTTGCTGACAAGCAAGACACAAGGCAGGGGTGTCCACCCTCCCCTTTACAATTCTTGATGGCGCTGGAACCGCTAGTATCCTCCATTCACAACACACTGTTTATCTGGGGATTTCCCACCTTGTTTGGAGAAAGAAAGGTGTTTTACTATGCAGATGATATTCCGGTGGTCCTCGCCAACCGACGGGAATCTCTATCAGCACTGAGGAAAGTGATTGAGACATTATTGGGATATCAAATAAACTGTTCAAAATGAGAGGCACTAACGGTGTCCCAGAGAATGTCCTCCGGGACTGCGCAATTTTCCTGGCAACCTTTTTGTCTGAAATACATGGGCATTAACTTAAATAGCAGAGTGGCTAAGGTAATGCAGAATAACATTGCCCCTATCATTGAGGTGAAAAGGGAAGTTGTTGCCTGGTCGAAACCTCAACTGTCCCTTTGGATTCTATCCTCCAAGTTCAAGTAATGCACACAATCGAAGCTGTTGGTGAGAGGATAGATTGAACCTCTTAATATCTGAGTATGACTGGACTGACATACCAGAGGATCATGATAGACTATTACGGGAAACTAGCCTGAAATGTAGCATCTTTTATGGTCCTCCATCTCTGGCACTGTACCCCAAAGAGAATCTTTAGGGCACATATGCAAATTGATACTAAGTGCTGGAGTTGTGCTACACCGTACTGCAATACAGTACATGTCCTATGGGACTACATGACCCTCTCGCAATATTAGCTGTCAATTTGGGACCTGCTGAAGGGTCGAGTAGCCTGGGGCTATAGCATGATATGTTGGCCCGAACTGACCCATCCTGAACAAAGCTGGCTGTTCATGGCTCTGGCAGTGGGGAAGGTGGAGATCTAAAGTCACTGGAAATCCGCCACATCGCCGTCCTATAGCACATGGCAATAGGACATGCATGTAATGGCTTCTTATGAAATAATTATTTACAAACTTCATGAACTGCAGAAATTTGAGGTCTGGGGCTCCTTCTTACACCTGTAACCAGGCCTAGCTTCAACAGGTTGGCGTGGAGCTGACCCACCACTGGAGACCAGAGACCTCTGATCTCCACCTCTCCCAGCTGACCCAACACACCCCAACAGCGATGCATCTGTCACCACTGTCAGCTCTGGATGGGAAAGGGAGAGCGACCTGCTGCAGGACTGATTGTAATTGCCCAGGCACTGGCCTGTATTGTCTGGTCACCTGGTTGCTAACGGGGAAGTAGGACATGGTTTCGACCATTTAGCCATTAAAGTATCTTTGAGGGAATCATTAAATACAAGTAAGGGGCTCAAATGTTATTGGTCAAGAATGTAACATTTCTGTCAAAACATTTGTCCTAGTCTCAAAGGAAAACAGCGATAATTTAAGTACCTCAGCTGCAAATACCTCCAGACAATTCTTGCAAATGAGGCACTTTCTTCTGTTAGTGGTCTATGTAAAAATACAAGCCCTGTCTCAACTGAGGTATCAAAGCCCACTGGCATTCTGTAATTCAAGGTATAAGCCATTGTCGGTGTAATGAGGGACGAGAAAGCTACCCCCTATCATGCGAAGTATATTGGAGGTGCACCCTGCTCTGGCACAGGATCAGATTCAGAACAGGCCTGAATCTGTGAACTGAGGTGGAAGTATCTACAGAGTTGGTAGCAGGTCCATAGTGGAAAGACATGAGTGGTATATTGACTTGTTACCATGGATCTTCTCGTTGGTAACCAGTTCCCTGATGCTCAAAGTGTGAGTGTGTTGTCATAGAATGTTTTTGTATGCTGTGAGAGTGCAGTTGGAAAGAGTGGGCAGAGCAGGAGGAGGTTGCTCCTGGTGGGGCTTTGCATTTACCATCTAATGTACTTGTAAACTAGTAGTAACCTCTACAATAAATCCTACTTTTATTTTCTACATTAAAGGCTACATGACTTCCAGCCAACAAGTGTCTATCTTCATTATTACACTGGGGAGGAGGATGGGATATATAAACATTCTATGGCATCATGCTCACACTGTGAGCAGCAGGGAACTGGTTACCAAGTGGAGGATGCATGGCAACATGTCAAGATACCACAATAGGGCTGAACGGGGCGGGGGCCTTAGGCGAACCTGTGGTGTGCAGTGATAGCATAGTCACATGATTATGGAAATGCAAGATGATTCGAAGTAGTTTTGAGATGTAAAATTGTCTCTACTTATGGACTACAACAGAAGCAAACAAGGTGGAAAATAAATCTACTGCAATTTCACTGGAGAGAGGAATTAACATGTACATAGTGTCTTCAAATAGTAGATTAACTAATTACATGAAGAGAGAAAGCAAATTTACAATTGTGAAAAGGCACCATTTTATGGATAAAGTATACATACCAATTACTTCTGCTCTGTACCAATCATTTTCATACAAAGCAATGCAAGCTTGTCCCTTGACGGGGAAAAGAATTTCCAAATTGGCTTCTTCCCTGGTATACACTGATTTAATATTTGTTTCAAGATTCAGATAGTCCAATGTGTTGAACTAAAAAGGTAAAATGTTACAAATTCAAATTTCTTATTCAAATACACAGTTTGACATGAACACAAATGAGGGGAATTAATGAAGAAAGATAGACATTTAAAACAAACCATAATGTTTGAGAATGTGGAATTTACCTGGATTAGGAAGACCAATATATGACACTTAAACACTGCATCCCTCAGCTCTTCTGTCTCAGCACATCTTTGCCATATTAGAAAAAGGTGGAGTCTGATTTCTTCTTACATTAGAGGATTACTTATGTTTATTTAGGTCTGGATATGATTCCTCAGAGCACATGAAAGATTGAGGGGCATATTCACAAAAGCTATTTTGGAGTACTTAATGTATGAATGGATGCAGGAGATTTTTTTATAAAACTCGCTAATGCCCATGGGTATCTTGGCACTAGTAACTGCTAAGGAAAGTACAGCAACCCCTCTTGGAACATATTAGTTAGAGATCAACAAGATTTTAAGTGCTATCGTGAAATGCATAAAATTGGTCTGATATTTGATGTGCTGAGGAAGACTGTTCCACAATTTTCCAGTGGAAAAACTTCTGCTACCCAACGACTTCCTTTTACCTTTAGTTTTTGCCAGATTTTTGCTTAAGTGGAGCACAGAGTCGTCTTATAGGGGCCTAGCACTGGAATCTGAGCTTAGTATACTTCTGACGGTAATCATGTAAAACCATGTAAGCAATGCAAAGGGTCTTAAAAGCAATCCGTTTTATACAGGCAAAAAGTGCAACTTAGGCAGTGCCTCTGATACCGACTGAAATTTAGGAATGCTGAGAAGCTGCACAGCTGAATTTTTAAGAGTTTGAACTTTATTTAAATAGTTGTTCTATATTAACATAAAGAGCATTGCAACAGTCAATTTGTGATAATACGAAGGCAACTATTACTGTTTTCTTCAGCTCAAAAGGAATACAAGAAAAAAGGTTCTTAAATATTCTCAAAATATAAAATCAGGACGAGGGGACTTGATGGATTTGATCTAAGGTGGTCAGCTTAGTATCAAACAGCACCCCTAAGGTCTTTACCTTTCTAGAAAAGGAGGAAAGTGTTCCTAGATCTTGAGGCCACCAGGTGAGGGACCAGAAAAACTTATAACTGATTCGATGAACCTGTTTTTCCAGAATTAAGTTTGAGGCAGTTATTTTTCATCCCTTTTCCAATTTACATCATAAAGTTGTGGAACCTATTCGCTACCTCATGAATGCTACCTGAAATATACACAAGAATTTGGGTGTAATTTACGTATGATACTATAGAAAACACAAAGGAGCAAATCAGTCTAGCCAAAGGTGTAACACACATTAAACAATGTGGGACTATGCCCTTAAGTTGAGCTATCAAAACTGTATGATTAACAGTGTCTAACACCGCCAACAGATCTAGCCTTATTCCCTCTATCCACTAAAGCTCTAATTTCTTATGTTGCAACAACTGGAGCAGACTCAGTACTGTGACCGACTCTAAAGCCAAACTAAGAAGACTATAGACATTGATTTCCAGGAAGCTTTCTCCACTATTTAGGCTGGGATTGGCATTCGAGAAATAGGATGATAACTGCTGTGGAATGTGTGATGGCTTTTTTTTTATTACAGGCAACACCGAGGACTTTTTCCAAGGTCTAAAAAAAATCCCTGACTAAACATACTATTTAGTAGTTTAGTAAGAAGTCCAGATACTATCACCAGTGCTAAAAGTAAGAGAGGGGCATGGCTCTGATAGGGCACCTGATTTAACTGAATGTATTAATTCTATCACTTGCTCAGCTGTCAGATGAGTGAATTCACTAAGTGTCTCAGTTCCCATAGTAGGGATTTAAGTATTAGAATAGGACTGATTATCAACCTGTGTATTTGAGGAAAATTCATTGGACAAGTTGTAGGAAAGTGGGTTTCTGTTGCAGAAACACCCCCCACACTTTTTCCAGACTACTGATGCACTTGTCCTTGGTGTGCCCTGGGTCTCTGCCAATCAGGTTCCCAAGGCCTGTGTTCTTTCCCCAAAACTAACCCAATTGGCATCTCTGGCCACAGGTCAGCCCCTGGTCAGTGGTACCACAGGTACCCAGGGCACTGTGACCAGGGAAGACCTCTAAGGGCTGCAGCACTTATTGTGCCACCCTTAGATGCCCTGTACCCGGACACTCATACACGGCCTTGGCAGGCTGCGGGTCTTGTTGCAAAACAAAGTGAAGAGTCGACATGGCACACATCCCTGTGTGCCATGCCCACAAAACAATGCCCTGGCATACAACAGTCACCCCTCTAGCTGGGTGCCCTATGGCAGTGGTGAGGGTACAGGTGCATGAGCCCTGTACCCCTAAAGTACCCAAGTCCATTCCTGGGCACTATAAGTGCAGTGCTGCCATTACGAGTATATGGTGCTGGGAGTTGTCATTAAGAACTCCACAGCGCCATGATGGCTGCATTGAAGACTGAGAAGTTTGGTATCAAACTACTCAGCACATTAAACCCACACTGATGCAAGTGTGGGATTTAATGTAAAATGCACGACCGAGGGCATCTTCGAGATGCCCCCTGAAACTCGACCAACTCCTAGTGGGTATCCAGTACCACGGAAGACCAGACCCGTCTCTCCGTTGCCAACGTTTCAGACTTTTTGCTGGTGTGACGGATGCACCCGCCCGTCCCCATGTCCACATTGACACTCCCTTCCAGGCTTTTCTTAATCCTTAGAAGCCGGTACGGAATTTTCACCGGCTACACGGACCCTCAACTCTTGACCATTTACAGCCCTGAAGAGTCACGGGCATCTGCCCGCATGCCGAAACACGTGCCGGCTGGTTGTTTTCTTTGATGTCACCCTTCCAGAAAGGAAGGTCCAATACAACTCTTTGAACAAGAAACATTTAATTGTGTCTACCTGGTTTCATTTTTACCAATTGTTCTTCGAATATTATGATAGTTATATACACCTCGCATAACGTGTGCACAGGACTTTTGTTGTTAACTCCTAGTGACCTGACTGAGTGACTGCCTAGGATGCCACCACCAGACATGTTTCTGGACCCCGGTGTCAAGAGCTTGCTGCTCTCGGGGGCCTGAAACAATGCACATCCTGGGACGAGGTGCCAAGCCCCCTCCCCCAGGATAGGCAGGGTTCACAAAGGGGAAGCTTCAAAGGCATGCCGCCTTTGTGAGCCTCTCCAGACCATTTGCTGCTTTAAGCAACTGGCCCCCACTGGTTCTACCCCCCACTTTGGGCGGGCGGAAGAACAGGTGGGAAAACAAGTGAGGAAGAGAGGTGTGCCCACCTCTGCCAACTCCACCCTTAAGGTGGGGGAGGCGAGGTGAATCACAACCTTGAGTCCCTGCCATCTTGAGGATGGGGGGACCCAGCCAACCAGGGACAGGCTCCTGCCCCCCTCCCACTGGAGGGTGGCAGAATAGGGGGTGTTCCCACCCCAGGGAAGGGACCCATTGGTTCCTGCCATTTACCTACCAGTAACGCCCCTAAATTTAGTTTTTAGGGGCAGCCTGAAACTTCCTTCCTCAGATACAGCAACAACAAGAAAAGAAGAAGGACGAGAAGCCTTGCAGAGCTAACAAGAGGATGACGCCCACTGACTTGGCCCCAGCCCTACAGGCCTGTCTCCCCTCGAACCTGCTCCTGCGAAATCCCAGCGTGTCCAGCGGCCAGCAACCTCAAAAACCCCGGAGGACCTGCCTGCATTCACTTCCCAAGCTGTTTCTCCCGAGAACACCAGACGTGTTTGAACTGCAACTTCTGGTGCCAACCAGGAACCGCGAATCCAGCACAGTCTGCACCCGCCGAGCCTGGCCCGTGTTTGTTTTTTATTTTATAAAACATTTCTTTATTATGATATTTTACAACTTAGACCACCCACCCCAGAACCCCCCGCCCTCTGATCCGGTCAGCTGTTTACATGTCACAGACGAAAGAAAATTAAGAAAGAGAAAAAAGAAGAAGAAAAAGAGAAAAACAAAGAATAAACCAAATCAAGAAAACAGGAAAACATCTCATTGATACATGTTCATGAGTCACTGGCATCGACATTAAACATTAGATTACGGTCACATTAGCTTCATTTCATAAGTATAACACTATTTTATAATTCTTGGTGTTGCATCCACGGTGTAAGGGGATCCCAGATTTCAAGGCCCTTTTTCTTCCTTTTTGCTCCCTTCCTCCGATATATCGCTATCTCTAGAGTGTATGAAGCTAGAAGTCTTGCCCGCCACTGTGAAAAAGTCGGGGGATTTGGATCCAGCCAGCTGGATGCTAAGCAGATTCTGTAAACAGCCATGGAAACGATTTTGAGCCCTTGCTTTCTCTTTGGCCCGATATCCCCGTCCATTCCTAGCATAATTTCAGCTGCTGTGATTTCTATGTTTGAATTCCAGATTTCGGATAAGAATGTTGATATTTCGCGTCTAAAGAGTCCTAATGTATCACATGTGGCAAATAAATGGACTATATCAGCCTCTGGAGTTGAGCATCTAGGGCACTGGGTACATTTGCCTGTGCTCCATTTGGCTATTTTGTATGGTGTGTGATATAATTGGAAAAAGGTTTTATAGTATTGCACTTGCAATTTGGGTGACATTAGAAATGATTGATCGAGTTGGAATGCTCGCTGTCCCGAGTCCTCATTCATATCTAGCTTATTTTACCATTTGATAGTATGTTTATCCATATCGTCTGGCAGCAAGGAAACTAGGTTGTTATATATTTCTCCTATTTTTGCTGTGGTGTTTCTATTGAGGATTTCTATTGTCTGAATTTTGTGGAACTCCGCGCTTCCAACCCTAGATATACAGCGTTCCCCACAATCCTCTCGTCTTTGTAATTTGTTTTTGCAATTGATAATTATCTGCGTCTTACCCTGATTTAATTTATACCTCGACATCTCGCCAAAGAGGCAAGCCTCTTTCTCCATCATTTTGACGGCCACACGAGGATTACTGGTGGCGATCGCGATATCATCCGCGTATGCTAGAGTCTTGGTGGATCCATTTGGTGTCTTAATGGGCAATATAGCCTGGTTACTCTCCAGTTTGCGAATAAATGGATCGATAAATATCGCGAACAATAACGGGTAGCACGGGCACCCCTGCCTTGTCCCTCTGGTCACATCTATCCTGTTTGACAGTCCCCCATTTATCATAACAACTGCTTCTGGGTTATGGTACAGGCTACATGTAGCATTAATGATCGTTCCCCGATCCCACTGTTTGACATAGCTGTCCATAAATATTGCCAGGAGACCCTATCGAAAGCCTTTTCTGCATCCAAAAGTATAAGCGGTACAAAAGGGGGTGGTGATGGACGGAGCATCTGAACCAATCAAACACTCACACCCAGTCAAAAGATCTGGGTTTGATCCATCACCGTTCTTTAGCCCACTCTGCCACCCCAGTTCAGACATGGCTATATGCAAATCAGTCTGACCCTGTGCCTCATGGGAACAGTCCAGCCCAAACTGCCAAGCCATGCCTTCCCTGGACCGGAAACAAGCTTCCGAGGGCCGGTTTCTGGCATTCCAGCCGTCTTCAGCCCGGCTTCCTTGAATCCAGTGGCAAAGTGAGCAAGGCACTCACGTCTGAGCATACCCTGCCACACTTATGGCGGCCAAAGTGGTACAAAAGGGGGTGGTAATGGACGGAGCATCTGAACCAATCAAACACTCACACCGAGTCAAAAGATCTGGGTTTAATCCATCACCGTTCTTTAGCCCACTCTGCCACCCCAGTTCAGACATGGCTATATGCAAATCAGTCAGACCCTGTGCCTCATGGGAACAGTCCGGCCCGAACTGCCAAGCCATGCCTTCCCTGGACCGGAAACAAGCTTCCGAGGACCGGTTTCTGGCATTCCAGCCATCTTCAGCCCGGCTTGCTTGAATCCAGTGGCAAAGTGAGCAAGGGACTCACGTCTGAGCATACCCTGCCACACTTATGGCGGCCAAAGCGGTACAAACGGGGTGGTGATGGACGGAGCATCTGAACCAAACACTCATACCCAGTCAAAAGATCTGGGTTTGATCCATCACCGTTCTTTAGCCCACTCTGCCACCCCAGTTCAGACATGGCTATATGCAAATCAGTCGGACCCTGTGCCTCATGGGAACAGTCCAGCCCGAACTGCCAAGCCATGCCTTCCCTGGACCGGAAACAAGCTTCCGAGGACCGGTTTCTGTCATTCCAGCCGTCTTCAGCCCGGCTTGCTTGAATCCAGTGGCAAAGTGAGCAAGGGACTCACGTCTGAGCATACCCTGCCACACTTATGGCGGCCAAAGCGGTACAAAAGAGGGTGGTGATGGACGGAGCATTTGAACCAATCAAACACTCACACCCAGTCAAAAGATCTGGGTTTGATCCATCACCGTTCTTTAGCCCACTCTGCCACCCCAGTTCAGACATGGCCATATGCAAATCAGTCTGACCCTGTGCCTCATGGGAACAGTCCAGCCGGAACTGCCAAGCCATGCCTTCCTTGGACCGGAAACAAGCTTCCGAGGACCGGTTTCTGGTATTCCAGCCGTCTTCAGCCCGGCTTGCTTGAATCCAGTGGCAAAGTGAGCAAGGGACTCACATCTGAGCATACCCTGCCACACTTATGGCGGCCAAAGCGGCAAAAGTTTAAGCACCATAGGGTCTCCTGCAACTTCCGCTACGTCAAAGAGTGTGATAACCCTTTGTACATGATCAGTCGTGGATCTGCCGGGGACAAATCCGTGTTGTCGGACCGATATGATCTTGTGGATAATTGGAGCAAGTTGACTGGCCAATAATTTGGCGTAGATTTTGGAGTCGCAATTGATTAGCGTGATCGGGCGATAGGATCCCAGTTCTGCTGGGTCCTTGTTTTTTTCTGGGAAGACCACAATTTTGGCCCGTGCCCATGATTTTGGTGGTTCCCCCCCTTGGAAGACTTGGATCATTAAATCGGTTAAAACATTTTTAGTGACTAATGAAATCTGACATAGAATTCGGCGGGTATTCCATCTAGTCCTGCTGCTTTCCATGGGGCTAAGCTGTTGATGGACAGCAGAAATTCCATCCACTGCGGTGTGGTCGCTAGATTATCTTGGTCAGTTTGTGACAGTTGAGGTGTAGTGACCAGCTCTAAATATGCGTTGATAAGTTCTTGGTCCTTATTGGTTTCTTTATATAGATCTTGGTAATATTTTTGAAATTCAAACCTAATCTCTTCTGGATCTTGCTTGAGAACATTGTTAGGGTCTTTAATCTCTTTGATTGTATTTGCAGCGTTTTCTTGTCTCGTGCGGATGGCAAGGTGATGCACTATTTGCTCGCTTAGTTCATATACTTTCTCTTTTTGGATTGTGGCTTTACATATTGCTTTTTCCGCAAATATTTCTGTTAGTCTATTTTTTGCAATGGCCACCTTTCGTGAAGCCGTTTCTATATTTATGCCCCCTTCGATTGCTCTTGCAAGATCTTCCTCAGCGTCTATCAATTTCCCCTGTAATTCGGTTATCTTTTGTTTTGCAGCTTGGTTATTCCTTATTGAGAAACGCAGCGTTTCACCCCTGATTCCAGCTTTTAATGTGTCCCACACTACATCTAGTGGAGCGCTACCCAGGTTATCTGCCAGAAATTCCGGTATCCATTTCTCAATAAGTTGGCAGTATTTCTCGTTCATTAGTAGAACCCTTTCAAATGTCCAATTGTTTTGATCCGTTTGAATTTTGTCGGTGTCAATGCTTAAAATTAATGGGTTGTGGTCTGACAGGACCCTAGGTATTTTATCGATGTGGCACTTGGTAATAATGGTGTGGGAGACAAGCATATAGTCTAATCTGGCAAACTTTAGATGAGGATGGGAGAAGAACGTAAACCCTGATTTATGGGGGTATTTAGATTGCCAACAGTCGGAGAGCCCATGTGTATTACATAGTGCTTGGAAGGCCCGAAAGACCTTGGGCTTCCTCCCCTGGTATTTGAAATTTGGTCCGGAGGACCAGTCTGAGGGTAGGTTAAGGTTAAAATCGCCGGAGATTTCTAGTGGGAGTGGCCAGTGTGATAGTTCACTAGATACGACTTCCAGTAAGTCGGGATCATCCGTGATACAACCATAGATGGAGCAGACGGTTAACCTCTTACCCGCGCTGTATTGGCAATCAGTAATTGCCCATCTCCCGAGTTTATCTGCTGCGGAGCGAGTAAATTGGAGCCCCCCACCTGTTGCCAGGATAGCTACCCCACGTGTCTTAATTGGCTGTGTTGTAGCTGTGATAAGTTTGTATCCCAACATTTGTAGGAGATGGCGTTGCGATCCCTCCACATGAGTCTCTTGAAGACACACGATGTTAGCCCCCATTGATCTGAATCCTATTGCGACGTTCTGTCTTTTTCGTGAATCATTTAGCCCACAGATATTTATAGAAACCATTTTTAGCATAGCCATATCATTTTTTTTTTTTTTTTTTTTTTTTTTTACTTTCTTTGAAGTTTTTCCTATTTAGGTGATGTGTCTGTTGTGGTGTGCCTATAGTGTGACTTCTACTTATGATTTGCTTTCTTTGATTTCTTGTAGACCGGATTGTCCGCCCGCCCCTCCCTTGCCGTCCCCCCCAGCCCTCCCCTGTAGCTTCCCCTCCCCCCACCACCCGTTGAGATGTCCTGAGTCATGGGCACCCAGGTGTGGGCGTCATTGAAGACAGTGCATTTCAGCTTGCCCCGTGGCCTGGTTATGAGTTAGTACATCTAGGGTAGATAGGATAAAGATAAGCTTTTTCTCTTTGCTATCAAGCCATCCCAGATATTAAGATATACTTTCCCCTCTGTTCGACCCCTTCTAGTTGTACACCCAAGATCTAGCCCACTGGCAGATTTGTTCCTTTTTGTATTTTTGTCCCTTTGTCCCTTTATCCCTTTTTATTCGTTTCATGCTTTTTGCTATTTTCCTGTGTTTTGCTTGGCGGTCTCAGATTTCTTTTAGGTAGGACTCGGCCTGGATTTCGCTTATGAAGCTTTTGGTTGTTCCCTTGTAGATTACTTTCATACGTGCTGGATTTTGTAAGAACACGGTTGCTCCGATTTGCTCAAATGGGGTGCACAATTGCCTCATTCTCCACCTCCGTTCTACTGTGGCGTGGGCAAAGTCTGGGCGTGCGAAGAAGGTAAAGCCTTTGTATTCTCTCTTATTTGTAGGTCTGGCAATGTCATAGATAGCCTCTCTTAAGATGAAATTCCCGAAATTGACCAACATCACTCTTGGGTATTGAGGTGCCTTATGAGTGCGTTTAGGAAGAGCCAAGGGGAAGGGATGCGCGCGTTGGATTTCGCTGTTCATTTCCCAGGTTTGAAGTTCGGGAAAAGCTGTTTTTAGTAGATTGGCCATGAAACCTCTTGGATCGGTTCCCTCCGCGCCTTCGGGTATGCTGAGAAAATGCAGGTTGTTTATCCTGCCTCTGTTTTCTAGATCTTCAACTTTTTGCATCAGGTCTTTAATGATTCCTTCGTGCTCTTTTTCTTGAGTTTTGAGCTTAGTGACGTCGGACTCAAGATTTTCTGTGCGAATTTCCACAGATGCCATTCGGTTAGAGATTTCAGAACAAGTTTGGCCTACTTTTTTAACAGTTCTTTGGAGTTTTTGTATAGCAGCATGGTTCCTTTTGCTGTCCATCTTAAAATCTTTGTGAAAATGCTTGATGGAGTTCAGTACTTGGCTCAGTGATGGCTCAATTGATTTTCCCGATCCGCCGCAATCTTCATTTTGCTGTGGGGCACTTTCTTCAGAATCCCCCATACTGTGCTTGCATGATTCCGGTTCTCTTGTAGTTTTTGGGGTTGAGCCATTTCGTGTGTGATTAGATCTTTCTTTAGCTTGATCCGTATTGCTCCCGGGATCTATGGTTTCATCATAAGATGTTTTGCAGTGCCTTCTGTGTCTTGTTCTTTCTTTTTTTCCAGCCTTTTCTTTGGAGTGGTATTTTGACAGGGTGCCCCTGATTTCCCTAGAACTGTGATGTCAGAGACCTCCAAGGTCGTTACTGCTGGTTTATGGCTTGTACTTGTTTCACTTGCCTCTCCCGTCTCACCTGCCTCACTTTATTTGTTTGTCACGCTAGAGATGGAGACTCCCGTCTCATAGATGTCCCAGTCGGACTTCCCAGAGGATACTTTGGTCTCTGGAGGTGGTTTGCTTCCCAGGGAGGATGTTTGTGCCATGGAAGAAGAGTGTTCGGGAATCGGGGGTTCAATTGGAAGCGTAGGCAAGAATTCGCTTTCCTCGGGTGTGATTGTAGTCGAGCTAGCGCTCTTTTTCGCATTTCCCCTCGATAATATCTGGGCACAGAGACCAGTTTCCTAGAGCGGAATCTGAAACAGTTTTCAGAGCCACAGTGGGTCGCCTTGTTTCCTCATATGTTCATTATGTTCCTTTTCGTCGTCCAGTATGGCCCGTTGCTGTTTCTCTTTTTTTGCTGGTTTGCTCCGCCCCTCCTTGGGCATTGGGCTGAATATGTTCGATATCCGAGGCTGAGAATCTGCCAGTTGCCCAGTGATTTCTGCAGCAGCTTTCAGATTTTTAATAGTCTGTAGTCTCTTTGCCTTTTTGGCCAATAGCTCCAGATTATCGTTGTCATTATCATATTCTACGATACCTGTCTCCTTGTCCTTCCCATTTTCCTTCACTGTTCCTTTCACTATATCTTTGTCTTTATCTTTGTCCGCCTCCTTTTCCGGCTTCTTATCTGAGTTCTTTTCTGTGTTTTTCTCGGTGTTTTTACTTTTACTTTTATTTTTATCCTTGTCTTTAGGTTTGTCATTACTGTTGCCACTGTTTCTCTCCTCGTTGTTTTCTTTGGCTTTGGAGCCTCAGGTTTCCGGTCGTCGCTGTAGATCCTTTGCTTTCTGCATATTGTTCGAATTTTGTTTTTCTGAGGCTGCTTTTCAAGATTCTTGGGGTGCTTTTTGGTCCGTTAGATGCATGGTTGGCTCTGTTATTTGCTCAATTATTTGTTCGGTTATTTGCTCCACGGCACCTGTGAGAACAGCCATTTCGTATGTCTGAATCTGTACCTGGACCAAAACCTGCACTTGTACTTGCACACACGGCTGTGTCTGTGTCCGTTTTTGTTTTGCAGCTGAGGATATTACTGTGGCTGTAGCTGTTGCGACGGCTGTCAGGGGTAGTTTAGAGAGTCTCGAGTCCCTTGATGCCGCTGAAACTGATGCTGAAGTTGTTGTGGTAGTTTTGGTGTCTGTCTGTATAGCTTGTACAGCCTGTACAGCCTGTGCTCTTATGGCAGTTCTTTTGTTTAATTCTCTCCAGCAGCAGCCAGAGATGGATCAGGCTTTTGCCGGTATAACATAGGCTTTAGACCAGGCTGCCCGGGGCTTGATTATCACAGACACCAGAGTGCCCACTGTTGGCGCTCTTGCTGAGCCCCCCAGTTTCACGGTGACCCTCTTGCCTGACACCAGTGTTTCTACGATCATACGTCCCATACTATTCTATTGCTCAAACTTGTCTCAGCTGATCTCTGCTTATCTTGCGCTGTCACACCACCACCAGATCTTGCTGCCGGATCTTGCTGCCGATCTGCACAGTCTGTACAATCTGTATTGTTCCTGCTCACAGCTGCATCCGCTCTCCTGGAAAGATATTTCCAGCGATTGTGATTCCTTCGTGATGTCCGACGTCGTGGCCCTTTTAATCACCAAGTTCTAGAGTGTGCAGATGACAAGATGCAGATGACGAGATGCAGATGCAGATGACGAGAGTAAGCTGGAGAGGGGCCGGTAGAGTGCTTGATCGAAGCGCCGGGCAGCGTGGAGCAGAGGAGAATGAGCCGCGGATCAACTGAGCGTCGGGTGTAGCCACAGTTACTGTTTTACCTGTTGCCGGTTACCGATTGTCAGTTATGTCAGGTTAGTGATGGCTAGTGCTTTGAGGGTGTGAAACGATGCCGTAACGAAGCTGTGTCCGGAGGGGAGGGACCCGAGGCATAGATGGGATATGAGCTGGGAGACAAGCTGGGAATCGGGCTGGGATACAGGGCGGGGTGCCAAGCGCAGATGCCGTACTCACAGTTGCTCCCAGCCTTCCAGGTCCAGGTCAAGATCCTGGTCCAGGTCCGAAGTGCACACCGCAAGGTTGTGGAGTTTTTTTTCTCATCACCCCCGATCTCCGATTGAGAGCCTCCGTTTCTTCGGCTTCGCTTTCACCTCTATGTAGCTCAATGTGGCTCCAGTGTAGTGACCAGGTTGATCTGCTGCGCTGATCTGCAACGGCCCGTGTTTGAGTGAACAAACACCACAAGGAAGTCCCCCCTGGACCCGAGATCTGGCAACCCCTGACCTGCCTCTAGTCTCTAGACGACACCTGCAGCCTCAATTCAGAGGGCCCAACCTACTGCGACCAGAGCTGGTAAGAAAATCCAACATCCAAAGGCACCACTGCACCCGACGCCCCGCGGTCTAGTGTGCCCAACCCAGCGGTGTCTAACCATCCCTCTACATCCCAACGAGCCCCTCGAAGTGGTGGTCACTCCTGGAAGATCCTCGTCCCCGAGCCTGCAGTGTTTCTCTGTCCTGGCGAAATCCCATTGAAATCAACAGGAACTGCACCCTACACCCGGCTGCCCTAGTGCCGCTGAGGGTGCCCCTCTGGTGCCAACTTGGTCCCCAAGTGCCCTGAGCTTAACCCTAGGAGTTTTGCTCCCACAGCCCTGTTGCCTGCTTGCCAGCCGCCACTAACCGGAGTCCTCCTAGGATAACATTGGGCCTCAACACTCGGCACCCGGCCGCCCGAGTGCCGCTGAAAGTGCAACACCAGTGCATCACTGACCATGTGAGACCCCTGAGTCTAACCCCAGAACCCTAACTCAAAAGACTGATTACTTACCTTGAAACAGATAACTAATTTTTCCTCATAGGATAACATTGACACTTTCTCCCAAAAAGTTACTTAGTGTCGACTTATGAAAACTGCAAATATTCCTTATAAATCAGCCAAATAACCAAAACGCATTTTCTCAACTGCTTTCAGGAAATGTCCCAGCGCTGAATACAGGATCCAGAACGGAGTAAGAAAAAGTAACGATAACCTAACTTACCTGCTAAGTGAATTTCCTCCCATAGGATAACATTGGTGATTCTATGTGAAAAAGTTTCAGTGTCAACTTTTGAAATACAATAATATTCCTTAAAAATCGTACCTTTAACCAAAACGCATTTACTCACCTGTTTTCAGGAAATGTCCCAGAACTGAATCCCGGATCCAGTCCTGTGTTAGCAAAAGTAATCTGAAAAGTAATTAACTGCATGTTTACTTAAAAAGCCCATTCAATTGAATGTACTATACCTCCAATGTGTTGCAAACTGCTTTCTTAAAACTGTAACCAAAACCAGTACAAGTTACACAGCTATTTTGAACTGTGTTCATACAAGTAATTTACTACTAAAAAGTATTTTTATGCTTACCTGCACCAGGGCTTGCTTGGTTCCAGAAATAAAACAGTATTTATTTTATACAAAACAATTGGCCTAGAGTTCAGTTCTTGAGTGTGTGAGACCATTTGCTGACTGAGGGTGTACATCAAATGCTTTACACTGTCCTCTGATACTGCCTTACTGCTCGACCAAGCTACCACTTTAGAGAGTAAGGCTATATCTAACTTTAGCCTCTGCCAAATCCCTGGAGACTGCTGGACTCTGTGCACACTGTACCTTACTTTGGTGCAGTATATACAGAGCCACTTTCTTACACAAGTAACTTCCATTCAGTAACACCTTATCTGGTAGATTGAAGCTATAGTCGCCTTAGGGGCTGCATTTTTTACAGGTTCTATACCACGGGTCTCCAACCTTTTTGTGTACTGAGAGGATGTAGCCAAGGCTAGAGCGGTTGACCGCGAAGCTGGGAACCAGGTTCAAGTCTTGGCAAGGGAGACTCAACATCCTGTGATTCTGTGGAAAATACAACCTCCCTGTGCCTGACAAAAAGAATGTGCCCGTCTGTTATGCAACTGGTGCTCAAGGAAAGTGCTCTGATACCTTTGGGTCAAGTTCGCACTATATAAAACTCAAAAAAGAAAAGATGTTCAATGAAACACATTAAGAGCTACTATTATTAGTGTCCCATTATACTTTTAATATGAATAATAATTCAACCAAGCAAAAGCTTTTTAATTTAATAAGCTGGGCTGCATGCGGGTGAGCTACTAAGAGATAGCTGTAGAGCTACAATAGCTCACAAGCTACTGTTTGGAAACCCCTGTTCAATACAGTGTTCATACGGTGTTATAGCTTTCTACTCTCAATGGGATTTCCATAGTCTTTCTTGGAGATTGGTCCGCTCTGTGATGATCTTGCTTCACCTATCATTTTCGGACAGTCTGGTCCCTTTCTATATTTGGACCAGCTTCTCCTATTTGAAGATCTTTGATGAGGGCACTTCACAGTCTCTACTCCAAGGATAGTATTGCTTGGGTATCAGATTTTAAGATAAGGAATCAGCAGCTAGATATTTCTATCAGATGGACAAGTTACTTATCTTTGGTAACACCTTATCTGGTAGAGACACCATCAAGCTGCAGATTCCTTGTTGACCTACCCATCCTTCCCACTCTGCGAACTGAGGGCCCTGTAGTCTCCTAGATTCCCTCTTTGCATTGTACTGTGGTTCTTCTTTCTGTACTTGTTGATACAAGATACTATGTGGCTCTGCGTTGTTAGCGCAAAAATAGTCACAAATGAAACTGATGTCAGCCCGTCGGAGGAGGGCTTACATGAACTCCTTTAACGTCGCATTCGGGAGACAACGCTGCGATGGAGTCGATAGACACCCTTTACCGTCGCACAGAGGTACTGCTAAACAAGTTTTTGGAACCAGTCTGGTGCCTGGGGAGGATTCTAAGATAAGGTTATGTGCAGCTAGATGTGTCCACCAGATTTATACCTCACTGACTTTTACTTGAAAAGAAATTGCCAAGTTTATTACAAAAAGTTTGATTTAGGCCTGAGGTACTCTTATTGTTGAAATTAAGTGTATTAACGGATTGCAAAATGTTCTTTAGCTAAGTTTGTAGGTGAATTCAATTTTTCCAACAATATGGGTAGATTTTTTAGATTATGGCTTTGTATTCTCTATACACGCTTGTATTTAACTCTTTTACATTTTTGCTCCTGTCTAAATCAGTTGTTTCTGAGGTCTTAGATTGTCCAATTACCATGGAGCTGAGGGCTTATTTCTGTGAGTTTTGTGTGTTTTTTGTAGTAGCCAACTGATCAACAGCTTTGCAATCCATTCAGTATAATTAGAGGTCACCAGGTCCAGTTCGCTGACTTAACGAGGTTGGGTTTTTGATAGTATTCTTGTTAAACTTATCTGCTTCAATTTTATGCCAGGCACGAGATTGAATTGTTTGGCCTGAACTGTGATCCGGCAATACTTTGTTCAAAATCTTCAGCTCAAAAATAACTTTATGGTCTGATTAAGTAAGCAGTAACGTGGAAATTAATTTAGGAAGTTATACAAAAAATGCTGTCCAGTGTATGGCCAGCTGTGTGCGTAGCAGTGTGGACCAGTTGGGGAAGGCTAAAGCTCAACATGTTATTCACTAAATGATTCATATATTTTTCATCGGATGCTTTTAAGTGGAATTTAAAAGGACCTAGTATTGTGAAATTTGATAAATGTAGGCAGGATTCAAATAGCGCACTTATTGTCCACACAAAATTAATAATAGTTCCTGGTGGTCTGTAAACTAGCATGCCCTCAACTGAGTAGTTCTTGGACAGATCAATAAGTAAGCACTTCACAATCCAAGGAAATCACAGGCTGAAATGCGTCCAAATAATTACAATAGATAACTGCTAGACCACCTCCACATTCAGGCATGCAGTCATTTCTAAAAATTGAGTTGCCTGCCGGGATGACAAAGATCAAATAAGGAACCAAAGGCGGGACCGCATCAGTTTCAGTAACAAACATGATCTCTGGGGAGTCTAGGGAGTAGTTCATGTTTGTTTTTGATTAGGGATCTTGCATTGATAAGAACGTATGGTACATTACTTTCTGTTTCTTTGCTGCTGGCGATATCCATAGTTTGCTACCTGTGGAAAAATTACCATTAACCCAATTTTCGACTAAGAAGAAATTAAAGCTGTTGCAGGTTATATTACCATGTCCTAATGCACCATTGAGCTCAATTGAGTTGCATAAGACTTTATTAACTACATTTGAGAGAAAGGAGTTCTTCATTGGAATAGCTACGTTTTTTAGTTTGTTAGGGGGCAATTTGACCAATGGTTCTGAAGCAAGGAGCGGTCTGGGCACGGAATGGTGTAGACAGGCTTGCCTTGTGAGTATGTGCTCTCATGTTTCTGATGCCTACCATACAAGGGGCGTGGCTTGGACAAGGAAAGAATCTGACAACGGCTCAGCACTCTAGAATTATAAATGAGTGGGCAAAGAAAAAAAAAAACTTGAGTCCAGCGGACTCTGCTCCTCGTACACGCTCCAATGTTAGAAGTATACTAGAAAAAAAAGTTGTTTAAAAGAAACAAGAGGAAACGAAACAAACAAGTCACTTACCTTTGGTAACGATATATCTGTAAGAGACATATATTAGTTATAGATTCCCTACCTTAGAATTATCTCCAGGCGTCAGAGTGGATCCTGAGAAATGTTTTCATAGCAGTACCCCTGTGCATCCTTAGGTGGCGTTAGTCGACAACGCGTTCGTCGTCGGCGTGGCCCCCGGGAGGACGTCACAGTGTCTACTTAGACGCCAATCGCCTTGAGTTCAGGATAGCACCGCTTAGTGGATAAGTCCAAACAATGAACAAAGTCACGTAATTAGTGTCCTTATTGAGACGCTGAGTCTTGGTATATATATTTCAATATATCTTTAATGTTCCTTTGAAAAAGATTTTTGAATAATAGCCAGCCAACGCGTTTCGTTCTAAAGCAGAAGTTCCTCAGGGCAAAAGTTTGCATCCAGCGCAGTTAAATCCAAACAACTCCTTTATATCAAATAATCTGGAGCACCCTCCATGTTAAGAGTAATGTTCCAATGCCAAGATCTATTCATCATATAATGGTAATATTTTCCAAGAAAAAAATCTTCTTATTTATATGTTTATTTATTGTAGCACAAAGTTTTTGCTTGGATCTCCATATTCTGTTTCTTGAAAAGAGCCACAAACACGTTTATTTTTCTTTATATATTTCGAGGCAAAAATGAATATTCAAATCCAAAAGAAATAATATCCAAGGCAGTAACCCTGTCCGTAGGCGACGTACGCCGGCACCGCGATGTTCCACAAGTTCAAAGGAACCCGCCATAGCTGGTCCACTTAGACGCCACCCTCGCGCGCGGACGTCAGTTCTTTACACAACATTACACGCCAGAAGCGCAGAGCCATACAAGACACTGGTGCACAAAACTAATGCCCTGAAAAGAGAGTCCCTTACCCTAGAAGTCAGTTCACAGAAAGGGAAGGATATGTGGGGCGATGAGTAATCCATAACTAATCTATGTCTCTTACAGATATATCGTTACTGAAGGTAAGTAACTTGTTCATCTCAAAGAGACAGTTACGGATTCCTCACCTTAGAATAGATACCCCAGCACACCAACCCCGGAAGTGGGTCTGCGAACCAAATTCACACCAGAAAGTCTTGGCTTGCCAAAAAAGCAGTCTCTCTGGACTTGGCTGTCCCGGCCGTAGTGTTTAATGAATGTGTGCAGGGATGCCCACGTGGCAGCCTGACAGATGTCATTGAGGGGGACTCTAAGTCCCAAAGCACTAGTGGCTGCGGTCACCCTGCTGGAATGCACATGCAACACTACTAGAGGTTCCTTATTTGCCAAGGAATAACACATTTTGATGCAAAGAACGACCCACCGAGAGATGGTCCGTTTGTGCACGGCAGAGGGGTTGGCCTAACGGCTAAGGCGCTCGACCTCGGACCTGGGGTTCTGGGTTCGAGTCTCGGTAAAGACGCCAAAAACCTCCTGTGATTCTGGGCAAATCACTTAATCTCCCCGTGCCTAAAATGAAAGTGTGTCCTCATGTAACGTAACTGGTGCTATGTAAAGCGCTCTGATAACTGATTCGGGTCGGTTCTAGTTCGCGCTATATAAAACTCTGCAAAAACAAAAAAAAACCTTTGTTGGCGCCCACATATGGTCATCCACCCGGAATTGTTTAGTGCGATCCAGATAGAAAGATAGGGCACGTTTTGGATCCAGACGGTGTAGCCTCTCTTTCTCCTTTGAATTTTGCGGCGGCGGGAAGAAGGTGGGCAAAGTCATGGTCTGTCCAATGTGGAAAGAAGAAACCCCTTTGGGAAGGAAAGAAGGTCGAGTTCTAAGGACAACCATGTCCGGATGACCAGAAAGGATAGGAGGCTTAGAAGGCAGAGCCTGAAGCTCACTCACCCTGCGAGCAGAGGTGATGGCAATCAGAAAAGCAGTTTTTAAAATTAAGAGGATAATTATGTAGCGGCTCGAAAGGAGCGCACATAAGGCAAGTCAAAACCAGATTCAAGTCCCACTGTGGCATTAAGAAAGGAATAGGAGGGGGCGTGGCTAGGCGCCGGCTAAGATGGCCGCCTAACCCGGGAGCTCCGTTTCGCCGAGTCCTCCACCCTCTAAAATCCGGAACATATCCAACGGATCCCGCGACTCAGCTGCAGCGCTGCATAGACCACTCGAAGCTGCACTCGGCGGTCCATACCCGGCCCCGCTACGTTGCTCTGTTGCTGAGCTGCGGCCCTGAACTCCGGCACCCGGGAGCTGGCTTGGAGCGAGGGTGCACCGTGGTCGGCCTCCATCACAGGCGAGTCCCCGGCCTCGAGTCCTAGTCGGGGCGGGGCATGAAAAGTCAGCGCGCTTGCAGCGGTGTGCTCCTTAAGGCGCAGCGCCGACTGGAGAAGGTACTACTGCCCCCTCATCTCAGAGATAGGACACGGGGGCCTGACGGTGAGCACATAGGCCTGAGGAAGCCTCGAGCAGCCACAGAAAAGGACGGTGATAACGGGGCGGCTACGGGGGCACTGCGAGACATCTGCCTGGGGGCCTGACCCCCACGCGGACCCCTCTACGAGTAACGGTGAGAAATTACGGGACAAAGGTGAGACTGTCCCTACACCGCTGTGACCGGGCGCGGGTGCCCGGCTGGAGGAACTATTGCGGCCTAAAACAGCGATTTGGGGAGGGGAAACCCCGAGCAGACACAGCGCAGGGATGCAACACCTGCCCGAACAAGAACATCGCACGACTACATCCTGAGGGCCTGCCTCGAGTGGCTGTGCGACAGGGTGCGGCCTGGCTGGATGCGGAGGGGCGCCCCCCGAGGAGCCGGACAGTCGAGGAGCCCTGCTGGGTCTCTTCATGGGGGGTCCGTGATCCTAGGTGAGAACTGACGGAGGGGACCAGGCGGGGCCACCGCATTGAAATAGACTGCAGAGGTGGGCGAACACGTGCCAGGGAAGCGGCACGACCGGGCAGCGGCAGCCACAGGCAGTTGGGGCCCCAGTGATGAAGGGGAGTGAACGGCCCAGGAACCCGCGACGCACCAACGGGGAGCCCGGCGGGGGCCCCCCCTCTTTTTTGAGAGACCTGGGTTGCAAACAGTTACTGGATCCGCTAGCTGAATTTGACTCCCGGGCGGGACTGGACACACCGCTGGCCGGGCTGCGAGACCAAGAACACGCAACAATGAGGCCCAAGCAGGGTACGGTCACCCAGACCAACAAACTCGATAAATAAACGGTGGAGAAGGGCGCGCCGCAGATGGAGGGGCCGACGGGGGAACCGTCCAACCAGAAGGAACCGTCACTAACCACCATCATGGCAGCCATTCAAACGCTGGGGGCTACCCTGGAAACGAAAATGGACAAAATCTCCATAGAAGTCAACCTCCTGCGTACGGATCTAAATAAAACATTGGAGAAAACCAAGGCCAATGAGGCAGGTATTGCGGAGCTACAGTCGTCCACTAAGAAGATGGAACAGCGGGTAAATGAACTTGTACATCAACACCGTCAGATGGCCCTCCGGCTGGAGGATCAAGAAGGACGGGCCCGTAGGAGCAACATCCGCCTGGTAGGGGTCCCGGAGGACCAAGAGGGGCCCAGCATGGAACTCTTTGTTGAGGACCTGATCCTTCACCATCTCAAGCCCAAACGTCTGTCCAACATATTCACTGTAGAACGAGCACACCGGGCACCCATCCCAAAGCCGAAACCAGGGGCACCGCCGAGGACAATCATTGCAAAAATCCTTAATTATAGAGACAGAGACGCTATTTTACAGGCGGCCAGACTGGCCGGAGACCTGCAATACGAGAATGTCACAATCCGCTTTTTCCCGGACTTCACTCTTAAGGTTCAGCGTGAGAGGCGATCCTTTGTGGGTGTAAAGGCGGCGCTGAGAGAAAGAGGCTTCAATTACATGATGTTGTTTCCTGCCAGGCTCAAGGTCATAACGGGGGGCAAATCCATATTCTTCACTTCACCATCGGAGGTGCAGGACTAGCTCGACCGGGAGGCATCAACCACTGGTGAAGGAGCTGGGGCTCAGAGCTGGAGCGACACACAGGCCGGATCTCCGGGATCAGCTGTGGGGAGATCGGAACTAGACGGCCAGAGTCAGCGCTCCTGGAGGTCCCGGTCTGCCAGCCCAAGATGGGACACCCTACGCGATACGGCTGGCAACGGAGAATGAAGACTCTGCAGAACTGTGCCGGCATGAACCGTAAAGTACTGTGTTAAGTGTGGCTGTCGGGGAGGTCTGCGACTCACCCGCTGGTCTTCCTTGCGGGAATGGGGGGGGGCGGGGGCACACTATGTGACCGGCAACGAAGGGGAGCCAACATGTGGACTGTTATTGCTGACATTCCCCCATCCTTCCTACCTCCTTTCTCCTTTCAGCTACCCCCCTCTTTCCTCCCCCCGCACCTCATGATTGATGGCCTGGGAGGAACCCGCAGGGGTTGCCACCTGGACTACGGGGGTGAGCTACAGACTAGTGCCGGACTTATTTTCCTTCTAGCTGAGCACGGGATGTGCTGGCGCATTGTTTATCTGTTATGTTTGGGTGGGGGGGGGGGGCTCGGGTGGCGGGGTGGCGGGATGGGCCGGGGCCAGTGCACGCTCCTGACATCAGGGCCACAAGGAAGGGAAGACAGGTTACTTAGAGTTGTTGTTTCTTCCTCTTCCGGGGTGAGTAGCGGGCGAAAGGCACTCTGCAAATTGGGGATGTGGGTAGTTCAAAGCCTACGGAGCAGGGGAGCAGGGAGGGGGGCAGGGCTGGGGGGTGCAGGGGGGGCGAGGTGGGGGAGGGGAGGGACAGTTGGGGGACAAACGAAGGAGTTTGGTAAGGTCACAGAAGGACTGTAATGTGGTTATTGAGAGTTGTATCATTTCACACAGGGCGTCGTTGCAGAAATATACGTCTGTACATGTGCACGTGGTTGGGAATCACGAGGAGGAAGTCTTGGTAGGAAACATGCATGGCTATGAAGTGGGATAAGAGTTTGAAGATAATGAGCTGGAACGTCAATGGGCTGGGGGACAAGCTTAAGAGAACCATAGTATTACAATTTGTAAAGAGGCACCTTCCTGATGTGGTACTCCTGCAGGAGACGCATCTACTGGGCAACACTTGTCATGCGCAGAACAGGTGGGGATACACCTTAGCGGCACATGACGGCTTCACCTCAGGATCCAGAGGGGTGGGCATTTTGCTTCATCGTAACCTTCCCCTAATCATCGACCACACAGACTCTGACCCCTTAGGGCGCTTTGTGGCTATCTCGGGCAGATGGGAGGGTCGTAGGATTAATCTGGTTACGGCCTACATTCCACCTGGTCTCCAAACCCAATCATACCAGGACCTGGGCAAGTTACTTCTTTACCTACCAGTAGGGAGCCTCCTAGTGGGTGGAGACTTTAACGCTGTAGTGTCGGGGACCCTTGACCGTAACCCACCCAGGGACATACCAACGGGGCACAGGTGGTTATCAGATTTTCTTGAGACATTTGGTCTTACCGACCTGTGGCGCCTCCGACACCCGAGGGACACTCAGTACACTTTCTTCTCCGGCCCACACAGATCGTTCTCCCGCATTGACTACATACTAGCATCTCTACAGCGCGACACGATGATTCATGAAATTACACATCTCGCACGGGGAATATCGGACCACTCACCGTTGGTTGCTCACCTCACATTCGGGGACAAGCAGGGGGGCTGTATCGCGCCAATAAACGCCTGGTACCTACGTAGCGAGGAAATAAGGAAAAAGCTTACTCTCTAGATTGACCGCTACTTTGAGGACAATGACGGTACTGTAGCCTCATCATCGGTGTTGTGGGAGGCCTTTAAAACTGTGCTGAGAGGGGAGGCCCTGTCTGCCATTACCGGCCGCCATAGGGAACGGGAGGAACAAATGGCTACTATGGAGGGAGACCTCCTTGCGCTGGAGACGCCAGCTCAAACGTGGGGTGAACCGAGAACGATACACCTGATGGAACTCAAGGCGGCGGAATATAGGGCCCTGGCCACTGACGCAGCTAGGACCATGGCCAGAGAGAAGGAGGGTAGAATATATGATCAGGGGGACAAAGCGGGCAAATTACTAGCCTGGCTAGACAAAAAGCAACAGGCTCAGAGAGTTGTGGCAGAACTCAAGACTGAGTCCGGAGAAGTCATCACGGAGCCCCGCGAGATAGTCAAGGAATTCGCGTCACACTACCAAAAGATCTACAGCAGGGGTTCAGACAGTCCCGAAGAAGACTCGATCTCCTTGCTGACCGACATCCGTCTGCCCGTCCTCTCTGACACGGAGCGGGAAGTCCTAGAAGCACTGCTTGCTGTAGAAGAACTTAGCCGGGCGATCAGGGACCTTAAGCCGGGGAAGGCCCTTGGGCCTAATGGCTTGTTGATAGAGCTGTACAAGCTGACGCCTGGCGGCCTGAGTCCATACTTAAAACGAATGTTCGAGGAGAGCAAGGAGAAGGGCACTCTGCCACGAGACCAGCGCATTGCCACGATTGTGGCTATCCCAAAAGAAGGGAAACCAAGGGATTCCTGTGCCTCTTACAGGCCCATATCTTTGCTAAACGCAGAACCTAAAATCCTGGCCAACGTACTCGCGAATAGGCTCAAACCTGTCCTTCCCGCTCTGGTCCACCCAGACCAGTCTGGGTTCATGCCCCACCGCAACACAGCGCTCAATCTCCGACGGCTACATGGAGTGCTGCGGCGCTGCCACACCCTCCAGGAAGATGCGGTGGTAGTGTCTCTAGACGCCGCAATGGCATTCGATACACTCGAATGGTCATATATGATGGCAGTCCTCCGAAAACTGGGCTTCGGCCCTAACTTCATAGGGTGGGTGCGTCTTCCCTATTCTGAGCCCCTGGCCCAGGTCTCTGTCATCAACAAGACCTCTGAAGTGTTTGCGCTTGAGAGAGGGACACGGCAGGGGTGTCCCCTCTCACCTCTATTGTTTGCGCTTTCAATAGAACTATTAGCAGCCTGGATCAGAGAGGACCTTTCCCTGAAAGGGATACGCTGGGCGGACAGATGGGAGGATCTCGCTGTATGCGGATGACATCCTCCTATATCCAACGAGGCCTCGTAAGTCCCTTATAGTGGCCATGGACATTTTTGCCAGTTTTGGGAGGAATTCAGGATACAGCATCAACTTGGGCAAATCCATACTATACGCCCTACAGGGCAACCCTCCGGCCGCTCCGCGAAACTGCCCGATCACAATGGCCACTGAGGGGTTCCGATACCTTTGGATCTTAATCTCAAAGGAAAAGACCACCAGATACGAGAAAAATCTCTTGCCGCCCCTGCAACGATTTGCGAGGGACGCGGGTTCCTGGCGGAAACTCCCATTGTCACCACTTGGAAGAGCGGCGCTTTTCAAAATGATGGCGCTGCCACGATTCTTGTATGCCCTACAGAACCACCCGGATTTGGTCCCGCACTCATATTTTAGGGCCATCGAGGCCGCACAGAGAGAGCTGTTGTGGTCTGGAACTCCTCGCATATCCCTCCAAAATCTGACCCTTGGGTGGTTTGACGGAGGCATAGCGCTCCCGGACATCCGTAAGTACTACTGGGCTGCCCACCTTGCGGCCATTCACCAGGGCACATACTGTGCTGGCAATAATCCAGGGTACGGCATGGATCGATGGCTCCTACCGGGGGGAAACTTTGAGGCGGCGCTCTACTCCAGGCCCGGCAGGTACCAACTTACCGGGCCCACGCAACACTCGGTGCAGCTGTGGCACATCGTGCAGCGACAGTTGGGATGGGCTGACACCCTCACAATGGCTACTCCCCTGTGGGCCGCAGAGAAGTTAGGAACGCTGAACCGCACTAAGGGGTTCCGGAACTGGGACCTCATAGGCATCTCCCACATTCGGGACCTGTGGGGCCCGGAGGGCATGGTGTCTTTCGCCTTGCTCCAGCCGACCTATGAGCTGGCCCACACAGAATACTTCAGATACTTACAGGTTAGGCACTCCCTCCAGGCAAACATCCCCGCGGATACACAGCCCCCTGACTACTCCCCCTTGGAGGACAGACTCTTAGACAGCCATCTCCCTGAACATGCCATATCGCTTACATATAAAAAGATCATTAACAACACCCTAGACCTCTTGCTCCCCCTCAAAGGGAAATGGGAAGCGGACGGGCTGGAAATAGACGAGGAAGAATGGGGGAATGCACTGGCCTCCCCTAAGGAGGTGGCCATATCGGCAAGGCTCCGACTGATTCAGCTGAAAATCCTGCACCGAGCATACTTCTCAGAAACTAGACTGATACGCATGGCCCTGAGTGAGTATGGGCTTTGTAGGAGGGGGTGCGGGGAAGTAGGGACATACTTCCATTTACTGTGGGAATGCCCGCTGATTAGGACTTACTGGGCCCGGGTGACCCGTTGTATGCAGGAGGTGTGGGGGGCGGAGCTCCGAGTGGAAGCAAAGAGGTGCCTCTTAAACATATGGGAACCCACAGATCTGCCGTCCCGAGGGAAGCTATGGGCGACACTAGGGTTTGCCATTGCCAAACGTAACATAGCCAGGCAATGGGGGGCAACCAGACCTCCTCGATTGGGTCACTGGAAGACTGATATTGATTGGTGCATGCTCCAAGAAAAACCGGTGTACATGGCCCGTGGCTGCCCGCGGAAATGGATAGAAATATGGTCCAGTTGGAATTAATATAGGGGCAACATTTGCGAACCCCCCCGAATTGCTCTAATTGACGAACCGCTCGCACCTTAAAGATATTGTGATGCGCTATTCTGAATGTTTTTGCACTAAGTATGTTATGTCTCTTATGTGATTGCCCGAGATGCACATGTAAATGATACTTGCCATACCTGTGATGACCACGGCCTATTTATGTATATAAAACAATAAAAAGAGTTTTAAAAAAAGAAAAAAAGAAAGGAATAGGAGGAAAGAGATGAGTTATGCCCTTAAGAGTGCCCAGAGCAGAACCCAGCTGGGCCAAGGAAAGGCAGAAAAAAGAATTTCAGAAAGGGGATCCATAGCCTTTGCTGTGCCCCATGCCACAAATTTGTTCCATCTACAGGCGTATACCGTTTTAGTGGAGGGACTCCTGGCTCCCAAGACAACATTACAGACTTTAAGAGGAAGGTTGAAAGCAGTCAACTTCCGCCACTCAATCTCCACGCAAGCAGGGGGAGGCTGGACAGGTTCGGGTGGAGGACCGTCCTCTGCTGCTACAGAGACTGATCAGAGGTTCGATGGCCATGTGTAAGAGCTCTGGATACCAGTCTCTTCATGCCCAATCTGGAACAACAAGGATGACTTGGGCCCGGTCGCATTTGACCTTCTTCAGCACTCTGGGCAGAAGTGGTATAGGCGGAAAGGTGTATAGAATCCGCAACTCCACTCATGGCAAAAAGTGTTGCCGAGCGAGTGCTGCCATGGAAATTCCAACACGCAGCTCCGACATTGCGCGTTCTCTTCGCTGGTGAATAGATCTAACCAAGGTTCTCCCAACTGCTAAAAGAGACCTTGCACCACCTCAGAGTGAAGACACCATTCGTAATCCATCATGCACCGGCGGCTGAGTTCGTCCGCCCTGGCGCTCAGAGAACCTGCCAGGTGTTGAACCACCAGAGATATGCCCTGATGTTCCAGCCATGCCCAAAGGCAGAAAGCCTCTTGACATAGGGTCCACAACCCCACCACACCCTGTTCGTTGCAGTCCCACATGAAGGTTGTGTTGTCTGTGAACACCTGCACTACTCTTCCTGGGACAGAAGGAAGGAATGCCTTCATTTCAAGACAAATCGTCCGGAGCTCCAGAAGGTTGATGTGGAGCCCGGACTCCGCTGGAGACCAGAGCCTCTGATTTCCACCTCTCCCATGTGTCCGCCCCATTGGAAATGACGCGTCGGTCTTGATTGTGAACCCTGGTTGGGGAAGGGAGAAGGACCTGCCGCTGACTCAATCCTGGTTCGTTAGCCAACACTACAGTTGGTGTGCAGTGCCTTTCGAGATATGGACGCAATCAGGAAGATTACCCTGATGCCGTGCCCACTGGAACTTTGGGTCCCACTGCAGCCCGCATCTGCCACCTGACATGATCCATCAGCAGGATGAAAGGGGCCATGCAGCCCAGCAGCCTCAGGGTCATTCTCACCGAGAGGCTAAAACATCGGTATCATAGTCCAAATATCCGAGACTCCCTGCCTGGGAGGATAGGCCTGAAACTGCACTGTCTCCAGAACCCCTCCGATGAAAAGGAGCTACTGAGGGGGATCAGGTGTGACTTCTGCACATTGACAGTGAACCCCAGCGAATGCAGGAGGTCCACCATAGTCTGGAGATGGGAAACAACAGCCTGGGGCGAGCCCGTCTTTAATAGCCAGTCGCCGAGATAGGGGAAAACAGGAAACGTGGATCTGCACAGATAAGCTGCGACCACCGCCATCACTTTCGTGAAAACCCGAGGGGCACTGGTAAGGCCAAAGGGGAGCACGGTGAATTGAAAGTGCTCATGGCCTACCGTGAACTGTAGGTCTGTGGGCCGGAAGGACAAGGAATATGGAAATAGGAGTCCTGCAAGTCCAACACCACCATCCAGTCTCCAGGGTCGAGGGTATACAGGACCTGAGCCAATGTCAACATTTTGAACTTCTCCCTCGAGAGGAAGTGGTTGACATTCCTGAGATCCAAGATAGGACGCAGGCGTTTGTCCTTCTTGGGTACCAGAAAGTAGTGGTAATTACAGCCAGGACCTACTTATGGGGCAGGAATTCGCACTGTGCACAATGACTGGCCTGAATGGGTAGTCTCACTCAGGACCTTTATTTTATGTGGAGGGTTTAAAGAAATAGATTGGGACACAAAGCCCTGATATTTACAGGTATGCAATGCACCGATTACACTCTCAATAGTGAATAACTGCCTCTCCTGAGCCAGTGCAGTGTTCCCTAAAAAGCTTAACCGGAAAAAGAAACCCATTACTGACCACCAGTCTGCCAAATCAGGTCCATTGTCAGGCATCCGAAATAGAACAATGGGTGCTTACAATCTTACAAAGTCAGATAAATAGCGTGAATGAAATTAAAAAATACAACCGAAAAGAATCTGATCCACATAAATCTCTAAGACTAGATAAGACCCTCCTGCAGATTTCTATTGAAGCAATGAGTCAAGGGAAAATCCCTATGATCCCTAGAGGTTGGAGGACCGCTTAAAAGAAAAACCTGAATGGCTAAAAAAGATTATGACACGTTCAGATGCTGCACACCAAGAAGCATACAATCAATTCAATAGCAATATTGAACTCCCATACAGAACCATCAATCATAAGGCAAGGAAACCCTAGAGGGGAAGGGCACTTATCTGCAGTAGGAGCAAAAAAGAAAGAGGGAGAGACGCGGGGCAACAAGCATTACATATGTTTGAAGAGATTGTGATTAGATATTAAAGCCTACAGTTTTTCATCAATGGTTCATGGAGAAATGTAGTGTTGATATGGTTACAGTTATAGCTGCTGGAGACTAAAGTGAAGAAAGGGAAAGATAATCCTCACCTCTAGTCATGGCACATTATTCAACATTAGCAAGGGATTTGCACAATGCTGAGGCACTCTGCCACCAAGACTGCACTCACAGAGTCTGTGTAGACTCAGACTGTGTATACTAATTATTTTTATGTAACAATGTGTACATTGTGTACATTTAAAACAACTTAATCATTAATATGATTGTGGACATTGCTGCTCAAATTCTATTAGATGCACTTACACAAGAAGATCAAACTCACAAACAGTAACTTTAGGATTAAGATTGTAAATTATAGGTCAAAGCATCAAGCTAAATCACGTCAAATTGTCCACATAATCCAGAGCATTAGTAGCTTGATATATGATACAATGAACCATAACCAACCTTAACGAATATACCCCTTTCCTCAAACAGACCCCACCATCCTCCCTTCGAGGTCATGCATAATTTCATATTTCCTTTAAACAAGAAGAAAAGAAAAGCAATAATGGCCACTGAGACCCACCCCGTGTAAATTATACAATAAAAATGTCTGCACTGGCGAGGGTAAAGAACAAGTTACTTACCTTCAGTAATGATAGATCTGTAAGAAACATAGGTTAGTTATAGATTCCTTACCTTAGAATTACCCCCAGGCATCCGATTGGATCCGGGAAGTTTTTCATCAGCAGTACCCCTGCGTGTCGGAAGGTGGCGTTAGTCGAATCCAGGTTCGTCGTTGGTGTCATAGTCGCCGGGATGACGTCGCGGGAGCTACATAGATGCCGCCCTCGCGTGCGGATGTCAGTTCTGTACACAACTTTCATCGCCAGAAGCGCAGAGCCATGCAAGACACTGACCACTGGTGCACAAAACCAGGGCCCTGAAAGGATGTCCTTAACCCTAGAAGTCAGTTCACAGAACGGGGAGGATGGGGGGGGGGGGGGGGGGGGGGGGGGGCGGTAAGGAATCTATAACTAACCTATGTTTCTTACAGATATATTGTTACCGAAGGTAAGTAACTTGTTCATCTGAAAGGAACAGTTAGTTGAAGATTCCTTACCTTAGAATAGATACCCCAGAAATACCAAACGGAGAGGGGTCTGCGAACCAAGTTCACACCAGAACATCCTGGAGAACGGAACGGCTGTCGTCTCTCCAGACTTGGCTGTCTAGGCAGTAGTGTTTCGTAAACGTGTGCAGAGATGCCCATGTAGCTGCCGGACAGATGTCATCTAGGGGGACTCCTCATCCCCAAACTGTAGTAGCTGTCGTCGCCCTGGTGGAATGGGCGAGTAGCCCCACTGGAGGTTCCTTCTTAGCCAAAGAATAGAAGGCTTTGATGTACAGAACGACCCACCTGGAGATGGACCGTTTGTGCACGGTCGACCTTTCTTAGCGCCCACGTAACCAACAAAGAGCTGGTCATGCACCCGGAATAGTTTGGTGTGATCCAAGTAGAAAGAAAGCACACATTTTGGATCCAGATTGTGGAGCCTCTCTTCCTCTTTCGAAGGATGCGGAGGCTGAAAGAAGGTGGGCAAAGTGAAGGTTTGGCCAATGTGGAAAGAATTAACCACCTTGGGAAGAAAGGAAGGTCTAGTTCCAAGGATGACCTTGTCCAGATGGACAGCCAGAAAGAGAGGCTTAGAATAAAGTGTGCGCTGAGGGGATGGCCACCAGAAAAGCTGTTTTCAAAATGAAGTCTGAGAGGAGAGTTATGCAGTGGCTCAAAGGGAACACACAAGATATGTCAGAACTAAGTTCAAGTCCCACTGGGGCATTACGAAGGGAACAAGAGGAAAAAGATGACTAATGCTCTTACGAAATCGATTCACAACAGGGGACTTGAAAAGAGAAGACCGATCAGGAAGCCGGAGGAAGGCTGAAACGGCCGAGAGGTAGCCCTTAAGTGTGCCCAGAGCAGAGCTCTGCTGGGCCAATGAAAAGAGGAACAAGAGAACATCAGAAAGAGGCAGAAAGGGAATCCACAGCCTTTGCTGTGCACTATGCCACAAATGTTTTCCATCTATAGGCGTATACCGTATTAATGCACGGATGCTTGGATGCCAAGATTACACAGACTTCGGGAGGCAGGTCAAACGACGTGAACTGCTGCCGCTTAATCTCCACGCAAGGAGGCTGGACAGGTTCGGCTGGAGGACCGTCCCCTGCTGCTACACCAGAAGATCCTCCCGAAGAGGAAGTCTGATCGGAGGATCAATGGCCATGTTGAACAGCTCTGGATACCAGACTCTTTGTGTCCAATCCAGAGCCACAAGAATGACTTGGGCCTGGTCACGCTTGATCCTCTTCAGCACTCTGGGCAGAAGTGGTATAGGCGGAAAGGCGTAGAGAAGACCACACCTCCACTTGTGACAAAAAGCGTTGCCTAGCGAGTGCCACCTTGGAAATTCCAACACCAGAATTGCTGACATTGCGCGCTCTTTTCGGTGACGGATAGCTCTAACCAAGGCTCTCCCACTGCTGAAAGACACCTTGCACCACCTCCGAGTGAAGACGCCATTCATGATCCATCATGCACCTGCGGCTGAGTTCGTCCACCCTGGCGTTCAGTGAACCTGCCAAGTGTTGAACCACCAGGGATATGCCCTGATGTTCCAGCCATGTTCAGAAGCGGAAGGCCTCTTGACAGAGTCCACGACTCCAGCCCGCCTTGTTTGTAGCAGTACCACATGGCGGCGGCGTTGTCCGTAAACACTTGCACCACTCTTCCCCAGACAGAGGGAAGGAATGCTTTGAGTGCAAGACGGATCGCCCGAAGCTCCAGAAGGTTGATGTGGAGCCCCGGACTCCGCCAGAGACCAGATGCCCTTGATCTCCACCTCTCCCTGGTGGCCGCCCCATCCTAGAAGGGATGCGTCTGTCACCACTGTGTGTTCTGGCATCCCGCAGTTTCTCTCTCCTGTCCAGATCATACTCCAACTGGTCTATCGAAGCTGTTCTGGTCCGTCAAAGGGTCACCAGACCCCTCCCAGTCTTCCTCACCCTCCTCTGGCTGCCCAACTGGCTGAAAATGGCCAGGGTGGGACACAGGGAGAAAAGTACCCATCAACGCCGGATCCGGCGTCGGTTGACGTCGGTCCTGCTCAGTGTCCACGTCGGGGCAGAAGCCGGGGTTGATACCGGCTGGGAGTCCAGCCGGCATCAGATGCGTACATAGTGCCAATAGAATCAGCACCGGTGGCGGTGTAAAGAGGTCGACCAGCACTGATCAGGATCCATGCCTGGATCCAAGGGGGCCCTGCGGTGCAGAGGCCACCTGCGTCAAAGGTCTAGGGCCCCAACCGAGTCCGCGGGCCTGAAGGCAAGCCAGCAGAGTCAGGCTGCCCAAAGATGGGGTGCATCGCTTCATAAAATTGACGAAGCTAGGCAGAGGTCGCTCCCTGTCCCGGGAAGGGAGGGAAAGCCGGAGTCGGCCCTGAAGACTCCGAAGGCAGAGGGGGCACCACTCGCACCCTTCGTCGCGTCGGCTGACGGACGAGGGAAAGCCGAAGAGCGACGATGCTTCTTCGAGTGCTTTGACTTACCTGACCCGAGTTCGAAGACGAGTGATGATGACTCCGTGATCGGTCCCTCGACTTCCTACATGACCAGGACCTTGAGCGGCACGGAGCAGACTGCCGAGCCTCGAGGAGCTTTCAGGACCGCTCCCGCAAAATCTCTAGGGCCATGATTCGACAGTCGGAGCATGACTCGGGGTCATGGTCGCGCTCCAGGCAGTAGAGGCACACAGGGTGCGGATCAGTCACCGCCTCAGTCGGGCACAGGAACCGCATGGCTTGAAGCTGGGTATCCCTCGCGCACCAGGAGTTGGTTGAGACTCAAAAAAAAAGTAAACAAAAGTCACAAAAACTCTGTCAAAAAGTGAATGGGGGTACTGCTCTCTCTGGACCTGCGCTTGCTGGCGCGTAAAAAATAAATAACTGACGTCAGCGGGCAAGGGTGGCATCTATGTAGCTACCGCGACTACGAATGCAGACTTGACCGACGCCACCTTGCGACGCCCAGTGGTACTGCTGACGAAAAACTTTCCAGATCCAGTCTGACGCCTGGGCTAATTCTTTTTTATTATTATTATTATTGAACATTTGGCATGATACAATCATTAATACTTCGAATAATGAAGTATGCACTGTAAAGATAGATCAATTGACATCTTAGGAAGGCCTTAGAAAAATGCTCATCTCGTCATAGTATTAAAACTGAAGGAGGTGTGATTCCCATCTTGGCACCGGTGTCCATGTAATTCACAAATAGTCAATCCTGTGTCAGCGGTCCGTCGCGTCAGGGTCCGTCTCGGCAACCCGAGCATCAGAATTGGGGGGGGGGGGGGGATCTTCAAGGGGTGTCTTGGTTTGCCCGTCTGAAGATAGGATATGAGGGCAGATGTCCGGAGGCATATTTGCAGCTGGCATTAAGTCCCAAAATTCACCCTGAAGCGTCTGACATCTGGCCGCGTCAGCCATCCAGTGCTTGACCTGCAGCGCCGGTTTGCGGCCCCAGTGTATCGCTACGCGTCTCTTGGCAAGCACCAACAGCATTGCAACCAGCTTAAGGTTACTGTCTGAAATGTTTTTAACATGCCCCAGGCGGCACAACAGGGGGTCCGGAGCCACGGGCTCTAGGGTAACTTCACTGACTATGGAGCACACCTACAGCCAAAAGTCTGAAACCTTGGGGCACGACCAGGCCAAGTGAGCAAAATCCGCACCTGGCGCCAAGCACCCCTTGCACTGATCAATGTCCCCGAGACCCATCTTATGCAGCGTTACTTGGGTGCGGTACAACTAGTGGATATACTTAAAGTGAAGAAGTCTTAAACAATAGTTTGGGGAAAGCCGTCTAGTTTCATCACAGCAGGATTGCCACTGCCTGGGAGGAAGGTCACCAGCTAGGTCCACGCCCCACATAGCTCAAGCGCGCAGAGGAGGCCGCCAGTGAAAGGGCATAAAGCCTAGTGACAATTTAACGTGGAGAGGCTGTGAATAGCGTGTACTCTAGTGCAGCGTTAAGCGTGGGAGCAAGTGGAAAGGTCGGGTTGTTGTTCTTGCACGTGGCCCGAATCTGGTAAAAGAACAGTTTATCTAGGGGTGTTAAGCAGTCAGGCATTGTGACTAAAGTAATGTTGGGGTAAATGTCAGCACCAGTGTGGATACCCAGGCCCGCTGCTTGGCACACCATGCCAGCTGTCTGTAACAGAGGAAATGCGAGATTACAAGCTAGTTGCATTAAGGGTGCAAAGAGTGTTTCCGTGCATGTCTGTTTGCGCAGCCCATACCAAGCCCAATGCATGCACTCCACTGTGTCTATATCGTGGCACGAGGTCTTGTGTGGTAGCAATAGCGCTGTCTGCAATGGCCAGCGGGTGTCCAAGTCAGTCTTGTCTGCAGTATGCGGCAGGAAAAGGGTTGGGTGTACCCAAAAGGGGAGGAAGCTGGCTTGTGCACATAACGCATAAAGTCTGAAATCGGGGGCACCCAATCCTCCCCTCACTAGGGGCAGCGTTAGGACATCGTAAGCGATGCAAGGCTGGCAACCTGCCCAGATCAGTGTGATGATGGTGGAACGCAGTTTAAAAAAGAAATTGTGATGTGAGCGGGATGGGGATGTTCATGAAAAAATATAAAAATTTGGTAAGCACGATCAGGTTTGTGATGGTGATGCACCCAGCCAGTGAGAGGAAGTTTTTGCCATGCTTGCATCTTGGTCTCGAGACAGTCCATGGCTTTATCAAAGTTGGCTTTCCACAGCTCGTCAACATCCCTGGTGAGCCAAATGCCTAGGTATCGGTCAGGCCCATCAGCCCTAATGAATGGGTAGTCAGTACTGAACGGCCGTGTAGCATCCGTGAGGGGAAAAAAATGGACTTGCCCCAATACAACTGGGTCCCTGAGAGGCAGCCAAAGCGAACCTCCTCCCTGGTCATCGGGGCTAAGTTCTCCCGCGGTTCGGGAATGTACATTATGACGTCAGCGTACATGGATACGACCAGGGAGCGAGACGAAAAGCCAATGCCCCGGTGAGTGTGATGTTGGCGCAAGTGCGCCGCCAGTGCCCCATGGCAATAGCGAATAGCATGGGGGACAAGGGGCAGCCTTGCCGGGTGCCCCTCGTGATCGCTATGGGGTCCGTTATCTGTCCATTAACCCTGATGCACGCAGTAGGGAGCGTGTAGAGGAACTGGATTTTACACACTAGTTTTGGGAAAAAGCCTAGACGCAGGAGGAGATAGAAAAGAAAGGGCCATTTGAGTGTGTTGAAAGTTTTAGTGACGTCCAGAAGGGCCGCCACTGCAGGGAGAGAGGGGTTGATCTGGTGGAGGATAGAGAAAATCATCCGCAGATTATGCGATATAGCATGAGACAGAATGAACCCCTATTGATCTGGACGAGCAATTAGTGACATCAGCGGGAGGAGACGAGTGGCCAGTAGGTTAGCGTAGATTTCAATGTCGATATTAATGATAAGGGGCGATAGGAATCACAGCTCTTAGGGGGTTTATACAGCTTTATTAGGAGAGTGATCAAAGCTTCGTGGTGAGATGGAGGAAATCTCCCCAAGTCTAGAGACTCGTTGTTAGAACTGGGGGTCTCTAGTTGGCAGAGGTAGGTACCTTTGACCAAAAATGGACCATTGCTTCTAGTCAGGGTAAGGGGCTACACTTCTAAAATAATCCCTGCTCACCCCCTTGGTAGCTTGGCACGAGCAGACAGGCTTATCTCAGAGGCAGTTTGTAAAGCATTTGTGAACACATACAGTAATACTGTGAAAACACTACAAATGGACACCACACCACTTTAGAAAAATAAGTAATCTTTAATAAACTTAACACAAGACAAAACGACAAAAATTCACAATACTGTGATCAAAAATAGACTTTAAAATGGTAGAAATAATTTAGCTCAATGTAGATGGTAAATGCGACCTTTTACTCTTAAAGTACCTTAGATGTGTCACACAAAATAAACAAAAGGGTTGCAGGGAAATTGATGCGCCGTTCCTTACACTAAGGTGAGTGGATGCGTCGGTTCCTTACTGCTGCGCAGGGGAATTGAGGCTCGCTTCCTTACTGTGTGGGGGAGTTGATGTGTCATTTCTTACTGCGGCCCGGTGACGATGCGATAAGATGGCGCCTCGATACGACGGGACGATCCGGTGCGATGCGAGAAAATGGCGTCTTGAAGCGATGCGACAACGTTGGCTGCGATGCGTGCACGCCAGACGGCCTTGCGGCGAACTCGCTAACTTCTGAGCCGCGAGAGGCCCTGCAACACGCTTCTCCGGTGATGCGGCAGCGACACGCTTCTCCTGTGATGCGACGCACTTCGTCGATGATGCAACGGCGAACAGCTGCAATGACGGCACACTTCTTCAGCGATGCAATGGCAACTGCTGCGACGGCGACACGCTGCTCCTCGTTGTGTCACGCTCCCAGCGACACGCAGTCTTCTCAGAGGGTCCCAGCAACAGTAGGCACCTCTCTGTAAGTAGAATTCCCAGCAAGGAAATTCAGGGGGAGCTGGTGGTGAAGCCTTTGTGTCCCTGAGACTTCAGACTAGGAGGCAAGCTCAGCTTCAAACCCTTGGAGATCTTCAAGACTGCAAAAGTACACACAAAGTTCCTTTCCTTGGCAATAAAGTAACCACTGCAGGCCAACCCCAACAGCACAACACAGGGGCAGTCTCCTCCTTCAGTTTCCTTGGTTCTTCTCCTTGGCAAAAGGTCGTCTTGATTCCCAGAAGTGATCTAAAGTTCTGGGGTCTGGGTCCCCTTTTTATACACACACATTCTTTGTCTCTGAAGGCAGGGGGGGGTCTGTACCAAGTCCAAACCAGTTTTGGTGGCATTCTGCTAATGCACAACTTCTTCCTTCGTCAGTGTGGGCCAGGATCATCGGACACACCGCAGGAGGTGGAGCCAGCATTGTGGAAGGCAGGCACAGCCCTAATTAGGCCCAGGTGCTACTCCTCCCACCACTCCCAATGCAGATAGGTCTGTTCAGGCTAGTGCTGACTCACCCTGCCTCCTGGAGCCACCCCAGCCCATGTCACTCACAAACCAGACATGAAATACACAAACCTAGCAGAGGCAGGCTGGATGGTTAGGCAAGAAAATACCTACTTTCTAAAAGTGGTATTTTCAAACAGAATGTTAAAACCAACTACACTAAAATATGTATTTTATCACTCTGAGTTCAGGCATACTAAATTTGTTTTTCTACCATGTTCCCTGGGTCAGTTAGGATTATAAGATGTTATAATCAAACAGCCCATTGTGGCCTATGGGGACAGGTAGCCTTGCAATTATTAAAAACAAAAATGGTTGTAATTCACTATCAGGACATGCCACACAGATCAGGGCATGTCCTACCATTCACATACAATGCACCTTGCCCTTTGGCCTACCTTAGAGGTGGCAAACATGTAGAAAAGGGTAGGTTTAGGGACTGATAAGTGGGTGCACTTACCAAGTCAACATGGCAGTACTGGACTGCACACAGGGTCTGCAACGGCAGGCCTGAGACACACTTTACAAGCTGCTTTGTGGGTCGCATAACCAGTGCTGCAAGCCCAGCAGCAGTATTTGATTTACAGGCCCTGGGCACACCTGGTGCACTGGACTAGGGTCTGACAAGTAAACCAAATAAGCCAATCATGGAGTCACTAATCCATTACATCAATTTAACACAGAGAGCACTTGCACTGTGGCACTGAATAGCAGTGGCGCAGTGGCACAGTGCCCAATGCATCTAGCCCAGCAAAACATATAGCAAAAACACAGGAGGCAACAGCAAAAAATGGAAGGGAGACCCACCCCAATGGTGCCATGTCTAACACCCGTTAAACATCTGGGGCAGGTGTGGAACAACAAGTGGCGCATACTCTTTGTAGAAAGCGGGAGTGAGTCCATCTGAGCCCGGGGAGACCCCCAATGACCTTGGATTTCCTCCTGCGTGAATGGTTTGTCCAGATATTCCCGATGCCCGTTGGTGAGCCACAGCAGCTCGATGGAGTCAAAGTATTGGTCCAGGAGGTCCCTAGGTTTGGCCTCTCCCACAGTGTACAATTGGTAATAGAATGCTGAAACCCTTGCGATGAAGTCCGTGGGAGACGTAATTCTACCAGAAGATTCATCACAGAGAGCAGTGATGCAAGTGGATGCATGAGGATGCTTAGGAAGGTTTGTGAGGGTCCTACCCGGACGATCGCACCCTCACCGTATCGACGAGCACGAGCCTCTTTGCCAAGGTATGCCACCTCCCTATCAGCCTGTTCATGGAACTCGGTGAGCTTGGACCTGATGGACACTAGAGTGGTCGGGCGGATCACAGGACTGCTGAAGGTCCAGGGATTTGAAATCTGCTTCTAGGCGCTCAAGGGTTCCCCTAATAGATTTTAGCACCCCAAATTGTTTTGCGATGCATTCCCCCCTATTCACGACCTTGAAGGGCTCCCAGAGGGTTGAGGGCGTTTCGACGGAGCCGATGTTGCGCTCAAAGTAGGCGGTGATAGCGCCTCGAATATCCTCCTGAAAGACGGCGTCCCGTAGTGAGTTGTGGGGCAGGCTCCTTGAGAGCATGCGAAGTAGGGTGAGTGGGAATCGCAGGCGCACCGGGGTGTGGTCAAATAAGGTGCAGGCCAAATAGTCCACAAAGGTGGTCCAGGAGACAAAGTCTTGTGTAGTAAGCCATAAGTCTATACGGGACCAAGTCCCACGCAAGCCAGAGATGCATAACCGTCGTGCTCGCCTGGGTGCGCGTGTTGCCAAGCATCCGAAAGGGAATGAAACAAGGAAAGGAGCAGCCTGCAGGTGATGCGTGCAATCACCCGAGCGGTCTAGAGTAGGCGAAGGTGCAATGTTGAAATCAACTATATTACCTACTGGCGGTCGCCAGTAGGTATATATAGTTAGGATTTTTTCTCTATGGGATTTTTGAAAATTCTATGTCTAATAACTTTGGCGTTTGTGGACGGAATTGGCTGAAATTTTCAGGAAAATGGCACATTTTGTTTCTGAGCAGCCCTTGAAAATTTGGGGGGGGTTCGTCAAGGGGGGGCCGAGAAAAAAGGGGGGTCCCAAAACGTGTTTTTAACATTGAGTTTTCCATAGGGCGGTTGGCCTCACTTTTAGCCCGAACAGCTGAATGGATTTGCACGAAACTTGGCAAAATTGTAGGGACTGGTAGCCCGATGTGCCTTTTGTAGGTCTCAATATATGTGCTCCAGTGGATTTTGAGAAATTACCGTTTAAAAAAAGATATATATCTGTAACAGCGGACCTGGCAGCGTCCCAGGACGCGTACTTTACGCGCAACGGAGCTTTGTGAAGCGAAGCTGATTGGTTCTCCGGCGTCTGTCAACATTCCAAAAAGTCCGTAGCGGCCGCCATCTTGTCTCTCGGTAGGATCGAGAGACAAGAGGAGGTCAAAACAAAGGGGGAAATAACTATAAGGGGGCATAGTAGATCCTCGCTGACCCCCTAGGTTTGATGTGGAGGTTTTAAAAGGGCCCCGCGGGGCAAAAAAATAAAATAATAATAATAATCGAACGGCTGAATGGATTTGCACGAAATTTGGCAAAATATTAGGGACTGGTAGCCCGATGTGCCTTTGCTAGGTCTCAATATATGTGCTCCAGTGGATTTTGAGAAATTAACGTTCAAAAAAAGATATATATCTGTAACAGCGCTCCGCTTCGCGTAACGGAGGTTTGCGAAGCTGATTGGTCATTCTGTCACTGGGCTATAGTTGGGCTACATCTGGCTGATATTTGGGCTACATTTGTTTTTTTGTGTGTCTGGCGGCCATCTTTGGGCTACATTGGGCTACATTGGGCTTCATTGGGCTACATTGGGCTACATTTGGGCTCCAACATATATATAGGCCAATGTAGCCCAATATATATTTTTCAAAGTTAATTTTCGTAAAAACCACTGGAGCATATATCTTGAGACATAGCAAAGGCACATCGGGCTACCAGTCCCTACAATTTTGCCAAGTTTCGTGGAAATCCATTCAGCCGTTCGAGCTAAAAGTGAGTCCAACCGCCCTATGGAAATGAAGGAAATGAATGGGTAATTTGTAATTAGCAAATAGCTAATCGCAAACTAGGAATGGTAAAGAATCGCTATTTATTCCTTAAAGTTCGCTATTTAGGAAATGCAAAAAACTTTGATGATACATATGGCGGTTCATCTCTAACAAGATAAGAAGCATAGGGATACATTTATGATGACTGGCGCATCACCAGGGATGTGTTAGTCATTCTGTGCCGCTGTTCCGTCACCTATGGTGTGCTGCATTTACAATGCGGCGCATCATGGGGCAAAAACAGCACAGATGCGTGATGTATCTGTGCCGTAAAGGTGGCGCATTGCTGGAGTTGTATCGCAAGTGTGATGAAGCTCCAGCAAGGGTCGGGGGTGCCCCTGTCGCAGGGTTTCTGTTCTCACACAGAACTGTGGACAGAGGATTGGAACCTCGGCGAATTAGGGTGTCCCAAAACTCACGTTAGTAATCAAAAACTCCTTAGCAAGCTAGGTACAGTGTCACATTGGATATAACAAACTCTCAATGTTTAGACAATCCAGAATATGAACTTATAGTACCTCAGGATACGTGGAACTCATGAACAGTCGGTCGTTATATATTTCTTAGAAACCAGAACATGGAGTTAAGAAGAACACATGTGTATTTGAAATGTTTATTTACTAATGCCGTCTTCTCAGGCGTAGTATCTTAGATAATACAAGTACACATATTATCAGTAGCAAAATTACCAGCATAGTTACTAGTACATAAAAAGCGAATGGTGATAGTATGTTAACATGCTGTAAATGAATAAGAGTTAGCAACACTTATAAGCAGCCACGGGCCGTGGAGGGAGTTACGGTGAGGCAGGGAGGCGGGGAGGGGGAGAAGCAGGGTGGAGAATACAAGTACACATATTATCAGTAGCAAAATTACCAGCATAGTTACTAGTACATAAAAAGCGAATGGTGACAGTATGTTAACATGCTGTAAATGAATAAGAGTTAGCAACACTTATAAGCAGCCGCGGGCCGTGGAGGGAGTTACGGTGGGGCGGGGAGGGGGAGGGGCAAGGTAGAGAGGGCTCCACCCTGCTTCTCCCCCTCCCCGCCTCCCTGCCTCACCGTAACTCCCTCCACGGCCCGCGGCTGCTTATATCTCACCCTCCCTAATACACATATTATATTATTTGCTAAGAAGGTCTCTTTGTGTTGGTTTAGGGCGTGCCCATACTTTAGTGTCTTAGATTTGAAGGAATCACATCAGCATACACCAGCTCTCTCTTCATGTGAACCGCATCAACTGTTGTGTATGTGTGTTCGGCAAAGCAATATAAAACCCGCCTCATGCCCAGAATTGGCAGAAGTTGCACTTATGTTATGAGTATGAAGTCGTGGAGATCAGACCTCATAACAATTCTGTATCGTGTTGTTCTTGAAACTTTAGCACTCGCTGTACAGATATAGTTTAACAAGCAAAGCAGATAGTAGAGCAATAACATATTATTCTCATGTAAACCACGATGAACTACTAGGTGGAAAGCTAAAGCAACAACTAAGTGTCGTGTGCAGAAGTTGCAAAAAAGGAAAAATGGCGTTTAAACCGGTAATGAGCCCATGCTAACTTAACACGGTGTAAAGATATCCAGGACCTAGATGACACCTCCCCATGATCCGGAAACGAACTGAATAAGATAATAGAAGTGCCATCTCATGAGAGCAGATTGCAAGTTTATATGTGGACGGTCCGCAAGGTAAAGCATTAAAAACTAGGAAAATGTAATGCTAAAGAAAAATAAAACAGCCAAGTACTTTATCGAGTCTTAAGCCAATAGGCAAGGTAAATAATAAAAACTTGACAAATAAGTCAATGAATTGTCAATGAAATGCTAGTACTCAGCATATCAAACATGAAAAAGGTCTATGACATAACTGTGTATGCAAAATAAGCTGCAACAGCCTCCAATAGGAAGTCACCGTCTTCATCCGAAAACAGTTCAGCCATCCAATTTAAAAGCGGAAAAGAACATACGTGCTCTCCCAGCACCGGATCCTCTATCACCATCAGAGGACAGCTCGGTGGGTTTTCAAGAAAGCTCTGTTCCAAGAAAGACTGTGCTGCCGCCAGTAAATTCCAGGGACCAAGTAGTCCATGCATCAATGCCACAGCCATAATCCTTTCGCCAGGACAAACCAACTCGTGAGTAATGATAGGAGTCATCAGCTGATTAAAGTCGACGTCAGGAGAAACCGGTCCGCAGAGACAAAAATCAATGGCCCAATCGAAATCACAGGTCAGGCAGTGAAATACAGGCTGGACACAGGTGAAGTAGGAGAATCGAAAAGATAATCCATATGCCGTGCTTAATATCGCCAACGGCATTGTGCCATAATATTCTAGCATGCGATTGCGGAACAGTGTCAGCAGCTGCAGGGTGGGAGGTTGCATAGGAGGGACATCCATATTTAAAAATGTAAAAAAGCACAAGAGCGTCCGCTGGTAATGCAAGTAAAAATGCCAATCCACGAACCAGAGTGGAGAAAATAGAATGAAAGGAAGCAGGGATGACTCCAAAGATTTTCTCAAATGAAGTCACGAGACCACTGGTAACAACTTTAAAAAAGTGCGCCAGGGTCTTTGTGGAGGATGCGTTACAGATAGTCGGAACCATCTTGCTGAAATTGAAAGGCAAATCTGAATTGAAAAGGGTCTGCACCTCTGTACGGGTGTTCGCTATGTGAAGCACGAAAGTTTCACGGGCCGAACTCAAGGCCACCTCTCTCTGAGACAAAAGAGCTCTTATTCTTGCCATGCCGTTGAAATCTGTCCCAAGATTGAAAACTCCCTATGTTCATGTGTGGGAGGAAATAGAACATTTCTGCAGCAAATAACCCGTTCACTTACTGTTACGATAAAAGGAATACTTTTAATTAACTCAGAACAATCTTCATTATTGAGCATCAAATAACTACCATTTTCCAACAACTTGAACGTGGGGATGATAGCAGGAACTGGCGTGCCTTGCAACACGCAAGCCATATTTGGTCGGTGTTTGTTGCATGAACCGTGTAACTGTATGTGCCTACACATTAGTGAATGATCTGGCGTCTCAGTGCATTCCTCTCCATTCAGATAAACTTCTTGATCATCTTTGAAACATCTGTATGTGTATGGAAGCGACCAGACCTCATGAAGAAAAGCACTACCTAAAGGTTCATAACGACCTATTGGTATATATTTCATACAATTTGAAAACTTATATAAAGCAAAAGGCAGCGTTATTAAACCGTGGATAAGGCACGTTGCCAAAAAACCCGCAATCCTCTGCTGATGATGTCACTGAGCATGTCATGAATGATGTAATATGTGACATCATCAGCAGTGGATTACGGGTAATAGTATCTCTAGTTTACTCCCCTATAGCTGTCTTTCTTTTAACATAAGTGTCTGTTTCCTTCCTTTATACTTACTGTTTTTGGTTCGCTTCTGGTTCGCGTACCGGCGAGCGAACTGGGAAGCGAACTAAGAGAAATAGAGGTTGGCACAGTTCCAAATATTGTACCAATTTTTTAATAACGGGGAGGTAGTTCTGAAAAGAACTTTTTTTTTTATTGTTTTTGTTGTTTTATATTTTTTTTATTATTTTTCGGAACATTTTTTTACTTTTTTTGAATTTTTCTGAACAGTTTTATATTTTTTGGGGTTTTTCTTGGAGGGGGCAATGAAAACGATTCATTGTAAAGGGCTCAACAGGAGCAACAAAACAAAAAAAGAAGTATTTATTATTTTGGGCGTTTCGTACAAACTTGCATATGATAGTCAATAGCTCTGTTGATCAGAGTGATGCTTTTTTCTCCGTAGGAAATGAATCCATCGCAAAATACGCAGATGTGTTTTACTTCACCAAATTTCATTTGTATATTTGGCACCATCTCCCTGCCCTCTGGTCCCGTTACTTCCGGTACAACAGATCTTCTGGCCATAATAGGGAGATTATCTAGGTCGTTCCGAAACTGTGCAGCACTGTAGTTGTTAGGATGCCACCTAGTCATATGGCGATGCATTGTGTAGTTTCCGAAACTGTATTTTTTCTCGGTTCCTCTGGACAGTCTATCTTGACATATAAGGCAAGTTACGTATTTGGAATTTACTTTTTTCTGACCTTTGGGAATTTTAAAAAATTGCCAAATGAAGTTTTCTTTCCGGTGAGACGTCCTGGGCTGCTCAGGCAAAAACTGCCTCTCTTCGTGCTCGTCGTCCTGTTCCTCTTCTTCTTCTTCTTGTTGAATTATAACTTGAGCAGGTGGTCCACTCTTCCTTGGATGTGGTGGAGGTGGTGGGGAAGCACCAGCTGAAGCTACTAAAGAAGCCATTGCTCAGTGATCACAAAGGGTCTTTCTCTCACAATGATGAAAGTCAGAGTGAGGAAAGAAGGAGGGATTTTCATCATTTGGGAAAAACAAGAGTTCTCAACCAATCAAAAGTGTTCATTTTAGATTATATGACCTAGTCTTACATCATTAGGAAACCAAAAGTGAAATGAACCAATGAAAAGTGTTATTACCAAGTCACATGACTTGCTGTGTTTACGTTAAGCGCTTTGCAGGGCCTCCCGGTTTGCTTCCAGAAACCTGCGCTTTGCGACTCGCTTCGCGTACCAGTTCGCTAACGTAGCACGTCATATGACGTATCACGCGACAACGTGAAACGTCATGCGGACGGGAGGCGTCACGATGTTGTTTTCTAACGCGGCACTTGCGGTAAAGAAACGTTTACCGGCTCGCGGTCTATTTCGCGGCATCAAGGTCAGCTAACGGGAAGCTTCCCGATTCGCGAAGCGGGAACGAAGAAAAAAAAATATTTAAAAAAAAAATTATTCATAAACATATAAAATATATTTTTGGATTTAAAGAAGAATACATTTTACAGCTACAGATATTAGCTGTTAAAAAACCAATGAAATTCACAGAAAAAACCATAGGTTATAGACCATATATAGTTAGGAATTAGCATTTACAAAACCTTGAAAATTCACTGAAAAAACCATAGGTTATAGACCATATATAGTTAGGAATTAGCATTTAGAAAACCTTATTTTACTCACACAAAACCATTGAAATTCCATATATAGTTAGTTGCACTAACTATATATCGCGCACCCGCAATCCACTGCTGATGATGTCACATATTACATCATTCATGACATGGTCAGTGACATCACTGATGACATCACTGATGACATCTCAAATGACATCACTGATGACATCACTGATGACATCTCATTTGACATCAATGACCACATCACTGATGATATCATTCATGTGACAATACAATGCATCTCCTCACATTTTAATATAACCTCTGTTTCACCCAGTGTTAAAAAGAGAGTATAATTTTTGAAACCATTGACACACCAATACTAGTTACTACATACGCACTCACTGATTGCTACGTCTACACACACCTTCACTCATTCACCCATACAATCATTCATACATACAATCACTCATCTTTACAACACTATCATATGCACTCATACACCTATACAGACACTCACAGTCTGCCACTCATCCATGGAGTTACTCACACACCTAGTCAGTCCTGTAAAGAATCAATGACACTTCCATTTTCTTGTCTATACAGTTAAACATAGAGCACCTTACATTTTCAAACATATACTAACACATACTTACCTTCTTATACAATCATTGATACAAGTACAGATTGATCTGCACAGAGTCACACACCTCACAGCTAGCCACACACACACTCAGTCTCCCATACAAATACTTGGGCAATCAATCAATAACCCATATAGTTACTCATATAGCTACTGATCAACACATGCAGCAGTTTACAGAACAACAGACATAATGATGCACAAATTAAGACAGTTTAGTCACTAACCCATGCAGTCAGTGAGACACATTTAATCACTCACTCATACAGTCAGTCATGCACCTACTAAATCCTTCGTCCAGACACTTACACATCCACTCATTCTTCAATATGTAAGACATATTTAAACTTTATAGAAACAAAAAATCACTGGATGTTGTTATCAGTGATGTCATCAGTGATGTCATTTGAGATGTCATCAGTGATGTCATCAGTGATGCCACTGACCATGTCATGAATGATGTAATATGTGACATCATCAGCAGTGGATTGCGGGTGCGCGATATATAGTTAGTGCAACTAACTATATATGGAATTTCAATGGTTTTGTGTGAGTAAAATAAGGTTTTCTAAATGCTAATTCCTAACTATATATGGTCTATAACCTATGGTTTTTTCAGTGAATTTTCAAGGTTTTGTAAATGCTAATTCCTAACTATATATGGTCTATAACCTATGGTTTTTTCTGTGAATATATATATATATATATATATATATATATATATATATATATATATATATATATGAATGAGTCGGGCCCCAGGGAGGATATAATTTGCCAGACGCGAGCAAAGAAACTGGGGTCATCAGTGTTCAGGCCATAGAGCGCTGAATGAATCAGTGGACTATTATAAAGCGTGCTACGCAAACAAATGATGGATGGAATGCTGAATAAATCATACATTCACCCCCAGTCAAGATATCTGAGTTAAATCCATCGTTCTTTTGCTCACCATGCCACCCCAGTTTAGACCCAGCCATAAGCAAACCAGTCTTGACCCTCTGCCTCACGGGAACAGTCCAGCACGAATTGTAGCTGGTGCAGAAGCCTGTATCCCCAGGACTAGGTGGTCAGGGCATGGTAATAGGGCCCCCACCAGCACAGCAGGGAGCATCAGCACAGTCAGTGAGTGTCCGCACCCCGGACTGTCCAAACAAGAGTTCCAGGAGCTCAGACAGTAGGTCAAGTAGGAGGGTGTGATGGTAATCTGGGCAGTAGCCAAGTGGTGTATGTGAGGGCCTCGTGCAGGAGTACAACTTCAGCCGGGCACATGCATTCACTTAAACGACAGAGAAGGCCACTGCCCAGGAGCAGGAGCAGCAATATGACCACATGGAGCATTGTGCACAGGTGAGACAACAGACCAACCGCATCCGGCACTGTATGTCAGTAAATGTGCACCCCGTACCTCTCAGGCCCTGCCAGCCGCCAGGCTTCGCACCCAACTTCGGAGTCCCAAGCAAATGAGGCCAGGCTAGTGTTAGGCAGGAGAGAGACGCACCCCGGCACCGGTCAGCACCACCCGCAGCGTGAACAACGTTACCCTTCCCCGGATTGCTCGAGCGGCCTATCTTGCAGGTTTTAGCAGGCGCAGGGGCAATCCATGTCACATTCAGCTCCGCAGACTCGGCAGGCCACGTCTCTTTGGCCGGATTGCTAATGCAGCACTTCTTGCAGCCTCTGGCGATGTGGCAGATCGCGCCTTTCTCAGCTCTGCAAGTAGGGCAAGCCAAGCCAGCTTAGGAGAGGTTTTCCGGAGGGCCCATTCCATGCTCCGTAGCGGGTACAGGCAGCAGAACAGGCCCCAGTCCTCATTTGCATGCAGCTTATCTTGCAGGCCCACTTTTCGTCACGGGTGGGGGGGGAGCCAGGTCTTGAGATCCTTTCTGAATAGGTGCAGTGTCGGACTTTGTCTGTTGCAGAGGGGGAGTTTATTCCATTCCTTGGCTGTGTTGTAGGAGAAGGATCTGCCACCCTGGTTTTTCTAGGGGGCATGGAAGGAGATACATTCAGTGAGGTATTGGGGTCTAGTGGGGTCTAGTGTTATGGAGTGCTTTGTAGGCGTTGAGTGAGCAGTTTGAAGGTTATTCTTTTTTCAACGGGGAGCCCGTGGAGGTGTTGGGTGATGTGGTCATGTCATAGGATAAATCTTTATTATGATTCGTCTGGCACTCCAATAATTTTTTCCACTTTTATTATTAGTTCAAAAGTTCATTTATGTGCTACTCACTCCTTTTAAGTGCTTTGTCTAAGAGCACTATTCTTCAATGAGTCAAAATGGAGAAAGTGGGAATTCCACTTGCAGGTGGAGGTGTGCACAGTATTACCATGACCTATCATGGTAATACTGTGCACACCTCCACCTGCAAGTGGAATTCCCACTTTCTCCATTTTGAGTCATGTCATAGGATGTCAAGAAAGAGTCTGGCTGCAGCGTTCTGGATGGTGTGGAGTTTTTTGTTGATTCTGGCGTAGAGCGCATTTCCGTAGTCCAGTCTGCTGGCGATGAGTGCTTGGGTGACGGTCTTCCTTGAGTGGGGGGTAGGGGGACCATTTTACGGTCTTGCGGAGTATGCTAAGGGTATTTAAGCATGTGGAGGACACTGCATTGATCTGGCAGTTCATGATGAGTGAAGAGTGGAGTATGATGCAGGGAGGGGTAGGTTTACAATGGCAGGGGGCTACCAGTTGTTGTCCCATGCGGAGGGGGTGGATCAGAGGATGAGGACTTCTGTCTTCTCAGAGTTGAGCTTCAAGCAGCTGCTGCTCATCCAAGGAGGCAAGGTCCTTCATCCCATTTCAGAAACTGTGCCTGGTTGATTTCAGGTTCCTTGGTCAGGGAGATGATGAGCTGGGTGTTGGTGGCATATGAGACTGTTGAGTCCATATTTTCTGCCGATGGTTGCAAGGGGGGGCCATGTAGACAAAGAGCGTGGGCTGAGGGAGGATCCTCAGGGTACTCCGCATCTGATCTCTGTGAGTCTTATTCTTTGTGTTCTGCATGAGAGGAAAGATCGAATCCAGTCTGAGGCAGTTTCCTGGATGCCGGCGTCATGGAGTCTGGCAGCTAGTGTGCGGTGGGAGATCGTGGTGAATGCTGCTGTGAGGTCTAGGAGGATGAGGGCTGAAGTGTGGTCTTGGTCGAGGAGGGTGCAGATGTCAGTGGCATCTATGAGGGCGGTCTTGGTACTGTGGTTGCTGCGGAATACGGATTGAGTAGAGTTGAGGATGTTGTTGGCCTCTATGAAGTGTGCTAGCTGGGTGTTGACAACTTTCTCAATGACTTTAGCAGCGAATTGGAGAAGAGCGAGGGGTCTGAAGTTCTTTAGGTCTGGCGAGTCTGCAGATGGCTTCTTGAGGAGGGGTTTGACTTTGGTGCACTTCCAGTCGTCGGGGATCTACTGTATCGAGGGAGCAGTTGATTGTTCATCGTAGTTCGGGTGCAGTGGGGGCCCTGTGGAAGGTGGGGGGCGGGAAGTGGTCTCGGGTGCTCCGGAGTGGATGCTTTTCATAGTCTTTGCAGTGTCTTCTGTGGTGAGAGGGGTCCAGATCAGGAGGGTCGGATGGATGGCGAAGCCAGTGGGGGGTGTTGGTTCGGTACCATGGTCGAAGTTGTCGTACGGCATCTTGATTTTGGGGTTGTAGAAGGAGCGGAGTTTGTTGCAGAGGTCTTGGGAGGGCAAGAAGTCAGTAGTTTTGCTGTTGGGTCTGGTGAATTCTTGTATGATAGCAAAGATTCCCCAGTGTGACATGCATGACTGTGACAGATAAATGTGAATAGAGATAGACGAATAAGAACATTCATAAATCAAAAACTGACGCGGTATCAATTGACGAATCAGTGTACATACGAGTGTGTTAGTTTGCTGAATAAATTACATTAGCCGGTGAAAAGGTTTTACGAGTGACCGGTAAATGTGACTAGAGATAGATGAATAGGAGCATTCGTAAAGCAGAAACTGACACGATATCAATTGCCGAATAAGTGTACATACAAGCGTGTAGATCTCACTCACACAAAAAACTTTTCACTGACTAAAGTAATTTATTCAACAAACTAAAACGCTTGTATGTACACTGATTCAGCAATTGATATTGTGTCAGTTTCTGATTTATGAATGTTCTTATTAGTCTATCTCTATTCATATTTATTTGTCACCGTAATGCATGTCACACTGGGGATGATTTTCCAGCAATTTTTCAACCTTGGACCTTTATCCTCTGCACATTTTAGATTCTAGCATGCACCTCTATGTCACTTCATTTTTTCATGATCTGGTGTCCATTGGATTTGTACTACCATAATTTAAGACCCAGTCTAATATGTCCTTATTCGCGTATCTCTATTCATATTTACCGGTCACCGCAACGCACGTTACATTTGGGATGATTTTTCAGCAACTTTTCAATCTTGGATCCTTATCTTCTGTTCATTCTAGATCCCAACATTAATCTCTATGTTATCTCATTTGTTTATCATGGGTTTGTTACCGCTGGCGTTCATTGGATTTTTACTATCACTATTTAAAGATACATGGTCCATCACGGTGGCGGGTTCAATGTTTTATTTGATTTTTCAGGAGTGGTTTCCTTATGTTTTCTTTGCCATGTTTATTTTGCAGTCTTTCTCCCCTGGGGAAGGACCATGTTGATGCCCGAAATGCATCGGGAGACACGTTTCAAACTATGAGAGATTTAATTATTCTTTCTTGATGAATTCGCATTTGATATGAAAGATGAAATATCGATACACGAATAAAAGTGTCACCATGATGTAAACTCATCGAAGATGTGGTCACTGTCTACTACAAACTGTTCAACCTTTTAGATCCCTCACTCAGTTGACTGAGGGTCCTCAGCAATGCTCAGGGGGACGTCCCCTAATCCAGGGGACGCTACCTATATCATATACTTCGCCACACTCACTGATCAGAGAGTGATACTCCTCAAGCACGCAACAAAGTATTTCTTTGAAGAACATTCTTCGCTGTGCGTGTTCTACCATATCATGTTGTCTGCTTACAAAGCCCAGAGATGATCTATTATATAATAATACTTCTGCTTACCAAGGTGAGCGTGGTTAGGCCTTATAGTGTTTCGTGTTTCTGTCCGATCTTATTGTGGACAGGTACGAGATTGTGAGCAAAAAGGTGTGCCTTGTTACTGCGATTCAAAAGAGATCCAGGAGTGTTGTGTTCTGGGGTGTCTAATCATTGGTTTCTCCATTTGTGAGTAGGAGATCGAGTGATACACTATAGCTAGTCTGTCCTGGGTAAGTGGGCACTAAGGTGGTGGGAAGGCTTAGCCCCTACGCATAGATCTGTGTATGTGCAGAATCCCTGCAAAATGGCCCCACCAACGTTTGGTCTGGTACTTATTCATGAGACCCCTGAGAAGAGCTTGTCCATGTTCATAATACCCTCTTAATTAATACCGGAGACATCCGTGGTGCGAGGGATCAACCTCCTATATTGGAGATTATAGAATTTTCAAGCTTGGATATTAAATAGGTTTGGTTTTTGTCTTTAATACCCAGTGTTGTGCTACCGTTTTCCTTCTTTTCCTCTCTGATAATGGATACTGCATAATCGAGCAGCACAGACTGCTCATTTGACTAATCATGGAGTCCAGACTACGGGGGGCACACTTTATCTTTGTGGTTGAAGCGAACGCGACTTTTCGCTTCAAAGTGTTTCATTCTTGGGTTAAATTCCAGGCAGTGGATGGGACTGATAATTTCTTTTATGAATATGAACAAGCGGTGGTTCCCCAGGATTATAGACCCCATCAGTCACTTGAAGTTCCGGTGTCAGCTTGGGAGCACACCATGTGGCTTAATGGCGCCCTACCTCACCCCGTTACAAGGGTCCGTTTAGGCCCTTTATCGGTCGATGAAGCCACATGGCCAGTGTTGGCGGATTTTACACACCCATGTTATTGTGCTGTTACACATGCAGAGCTGGGTCAATTACATGAGACTTAGTTCATATACACAGAAGCGTGATACAATGCGTCTCACATGGTCCACGGGGCTCCAGCTGGGGCCCCTCCTCAGCAACCTGGACATGCAGGAATGGTAATTAACACAATCATGATTAATTCAGTGATGGGAAAGCATCATCAAAATAAAGATGAATTGCCTTTCTGGTTAGCTGAGCAATTTAAGAAACTTGAAGCTGTATTACCCGATACCTCTATCCTTTGGATAAGCATAGAATCCTTACAATGAGTTTACCTGTCTTATTTCCAATTTGGCTGATTGCACTGCCTGGGGGAATGTGGTTGCGGGGCTGTATTCTCTCTGCTTTGGCAACCCCACTGTGACAGTGCTACAGACTGTTATTAAGAAGGTTCAAGAGAAGCACGGGGCACCGCCCTGGAGTTGTGGATGAGGCTGGTTGGGGTATTCCCTATAGTCTCTGATATGATACTTGCCAATATCAAGGGAGAAGCGGTTAGCTTGCCAGCGAATCAGCGTCCTGAGGCAGTCCCTGATGTTGATAAACAACGTACACACGCTAAGGTATATAAAGCTCCAGGTTGTAATAATTTAGTTAATAAACCTTTTACTCAGCCACAGAATAAACCCCCTGCCGAAAAGAAGGGGCGTCAATTCTTTCCTAAGAAGAAATGGAACAAAAATAAACAACAACAAACACAATAGTAGCCAGGTTCGCATGCTGGTTCACCGACACCTGATGCTTCCGAGCGTAGGTATGATTTGCATGACCACTCTAAGCTGAAGACGTCAGAGAGGTTTCAGGTTCCTGATCCGCATTCTCCTTGTTCCTTGTAGGACTCTTCGGATCAACAGTCCCGGTGAAGGGGAGTGTCAAGATCATAGAAAAGGTGAGACAACACAACAACCTTGTGATCTGCCACAACGGTTTGATGTTAAGACAAAACCGGAGGTACAGCAACCATATTGTGCCTAGTTTTAAAAGAAAAGAAAAAAAATGCCGCTTTAACTGGGAAGTATGCCTCAGATGGTGAGACCCATGCTCCTGGAATGGAGATTGGCTGTGACCCTCCTCGATGGCAGAAGTTACCATAGTACAAGAAGTTCTCAATCCTTGTCTGGAAGCGAGAGCAACGGAGATTCATTATAGTGGAATTAGCTGATGCAAGAGTTGCACTCCCTGATAGATTTAATGAGATTGTCCTCCAAATTGAAGGTGATATACAACATACAATCAAGGGTATCTTTTGGGATAACCTTAACTCGTATTATGACATTTTGTTGGCTGAGGCGGACTGGCCTCCTCCATTTGTTTTAGCGTCTTCACGAGGTGAGGACGTGATAATTCCCAGTTTTTCAAGTTACGTCTCCGATGAGACTAAACAAGCTTAAGCGTAGGAATGGGTTTTAGCCCTAGCGCCGGCAGTGTATTGCAATCAGGTGGGCTGGGATAGAGATTCACCGGCACGTGAGATCCCATTGAGATCAATGCCACAGCCTCAGGCACAATATCCGATCAAAAGGGAAGCAAGAGCGTCCGTCTGTTAGACGGGTCATATTGCATCATTTTGGATTAAAGAAATTTGAACAGTCATGTTCGCATGTTTGCCGCACAAAACACTCACAGCTCCTCATTAATAAACAATATTGTCCGTAAAAATTATATAACTACTTTGGACATTTCCAATGGATTTTACAGTCACAATTTGGTTCCTGAGAGCCGTAACTGGACTGCATTTACTGCGGTCGGCAATCTTATGACGAATTGATACCGCATCTGGTGCGTGTTGACCGCATCCTATTGTCTTTAGCATATTTATGATGCAAATTTCTTTTTGCTAAGTCGCACATCACCTATTTGGGGATTCTCTTTTTGGGTTACAAACTCAATATGAAGGGAGGGGGTTAGCCCCCCCAGTTTCTGGAAAAATTTGCTCAATTGCAGCCTCCTTCTACTCTTAAGTTGCAATCTTTGCTAGGTTTTTTGAATTTCAGGAGGACTTACATTCCTGATTATGCCCAGCGTATCAAACCGCTTCATGCGTTGATACATCCCTCTTTTTCATATTCCAGCTTGCTTCCGGAACATATGTTTATATTTGTGAGTTTTGTAGAGCGCATAGGTGCCCAAGGGCTTCCCAGCGCTACGGAGCAGGAAAAACCATGACCCAGTGACTCAACATGGGAATAGTTTTTTTCTGAAGGCAAGCTCATTTGTAAGGAAATGCGTGAACGATCTTCCACCCCATCTGGATCGCCTAATCCTAGTGTTTTTGGCCAGGCGATCTGAAGAGGATCTTAAGGCCCTTTTCGGTGTGTAGGGTGTAATTAGGGCCCGGAGTAAAGTTGGCCCTTTAAGGCCCTGTGTGCTATGCAAACTGCCTTGAACTTGACCCTGGCCTGCACTGGCAGCCAGTGAAGTGTGTTTTCAGAGCCTTTTTCGCGGATTCATATCTTGGTATACTTCGGAGTAGCCTGGCTGCATCATTTTGTACCACCTGTAATCTATTCAGCACGTATTTGGGTGACCCCCAGGAAGAGAGAGTTTCCGTAGTCCAACCGCAAGACCACCAAAGACTATCACTGTTCTCTGGGCCTTTTTCGGAGACAAGTGGCTGCCAATTTCCTGGCTTGAGTTTTCAAAGTGAGGTTGTACGCTAACCACACTCCTACGTTCTTTATGGAATTTGTATGCACTGGTGGATGTCCCAACTCTTTTGGCCATTCCATGGTGTTTTTAAGTGGCAGATTGTTACCTAGGACTTGAGTTCAGTTTTGTCCCCGTTTAGTTTTAGCTTGCATCTTTTCATCCAGCTGGCTACCTTTTTCATGCAAGGAGACACTAGGTTGTGTTTCAAATCGGTGTCCCCTGCTACTGAAACTACCAGTTGGGTGTCATATGCGTATGTTACGATTGACAACCCAAATGCCTGGACAATTTCGCCCAGAGGTTGCATGTACAGGTTGAACAATGTGGTGCTGAGGGAGGAGCCAAGTGGCACACCACATGTGATGTCAAGACTGTCCAAGAAGTGTCTGCATTCTGTGGTTTGAAAGGATCTGTCCTTCAGGAATGATACTAACCACCTTAAACCTTGGTCTTTTATCCCTGCTCTATCTAGTCTAAGAATGAGTGTTTTGTGATCCACCGTGTCAAAAGCTGCACTCAGGTAGAGCAGCAGGATGACAGCAGCACCTCCTTGATCGATGATTCCTTTCAGTTCTTCGGTGACAAATAGTAAGGCAGATTTGGTGCTGTGTGCTGGTCCGAAGCCCATTTGGGTCTGGTGCAGTACCTCTTTCTCCTCTAAGAACTGGGACAGCATGTGGTTGACATGCTTTTCAGCCATCTTTCCTAGGATGGGTAGGAGTGATATGAGGCAAAATTCCCCAGATCTTTTAAGTCTAAGTGTGGCTTTTTGAGCAATGGACGGACTAAGGCGTGCTTCAATGATTTCTGCACTTTCCCTTGCCTGAGGGATAGAGTGAGTAACTCTGTGGTGGTCGTCAGGATGGTGTCTCCCCCCTGTAACAAAATGTGTGTGTGGGGGGGGGGGGGAGATTGGATTTAAGGGGGCCCTGATTTGGTGCCTTGTAGGATTTTAGTGTTTTCATTTATTGCTGGAAATACCTTTAGTATAGGTCTCGCTGTGTGCTCCGTAACTACCTTAGTGCCTTGAGGGTCTGGATTATCGCCACTCTCAGTCATGGAGTTATAAATGTTTTCAACGTAATTTTTAAAAAAGACTGCCAGTTTGTTGCATCTCTCGTTAGAGGATTGTGGAGAGGCAACAGGTTCTATTGATATGAGTTATTTGTTATTTTCAGATTTAAAATATTACACTACTTTTGAAACTGAAGATCTGTATTTAAATTCTGCTAATTACGCTGATTTATTCTGTTTGACATTATGATCATAATTTATTTTACATAAATCAAACAGTATGCAGTCAGGTCAATTATACACAATTAGAACATCGTCCTGCCCTATTTCAAGGTCGTTTGTAGACACAGAAGAATAAGTTTGTCTACTTTTCAGGTAATAATATATCAGACCCGAGAACCTATTATTATAAATTGAGTGCTCAAACACACACAAAATTAATGCTGACCCATACTATATTGATATATTTGACTTTCATAACCGATTTATCATTTAAAGGTTAGGATTATTGGAAAGACACCATTGATTTGAAATCAAGATTGGGTACCAAAAAGTAGCAGGTGCAGGGAACTGAATCATTGCATAGTGAGTATTTGATACCGTCCCAGATGTTATTTTTTAATCAGAGAGTGCAACAAACTATATGTTTTGATTTAGCTACTGCTAAGAATTTAAATGTTCAGTTTGTTTCCTTTAATGGCAGTTTATGACGACTGGCAGCAATATAAAATTGTTCTATAGAGGACTTACGAAATATGGTCCACAATGATACGCTCAATTCGACAGGTATTGCACCCTTGGGCTGGTTAATTTGGCCACTCAGTACTAATGCTTGTCAGTTGCGTTTTTCACGGAGGGGGGTTTATGCTCAGTACACCTGACCCTCGCTTTCCACAATCTAATACAGTTACTAGATATTCTGTTGGTAAATTGTGTCAATAATGGTTAGGACAGTCATTGTTATCTGTGAAACAACATCTCATACGGTTAAATTGTGACATTAATTTGGCCGATTTCCTTTTAGGACTACGGGCTCCTTGTCCGAGGCGATTTGCATATGCAACATATAACGAAATCTGGAAGCTGTCTCAAGTGGAGGCACCTTTCAGATTATGCCAAACAGATCAGGATAACCAGCGTAAAGTTTTGGATGTAGTTGACAACAGCATAAATACTCTGTCTTCTCTTATTAACAGTTGTAGGAGAGTAGGGCAGAGATGGAGTATAGTACAGTAAGAGATGTCCATGCAAAGAGTGAGTGCTGCAGCTGCGACAGGTACCGGGGAGGTGGGTGGGCGATATGAATATCAGCAGCCCTACATGCCAAGAACCGATGCATACTGGTAAGTAGCATATTCCGTTCGAAGCATGTGGGCTGCTGAATTTATATCTGTGCATAGAATGTATAGCAGTATCTCCCCTAGCGGTGGCCGCCTGTGCCAGCTGCAGCAGTCTGAAAAATAGTTTTGAGAACAGCTTGTCCTAAAGCAGCTTGCTGTTTGGAATGTACATCTACGCAATAGTGTTTGGTAAATGTATGTATGGTTGACCATGTGGCTGCTTTACAAATTTCGTGAAAAGGGATATTTCCTAGGAAAGCCATGGATGCCCCTAGTTTGCGTGTAGAATGCACCCTAGGGGGAACTGTTAAGGTGCGTTTTGCTTTTAAGTAACATATCTGGATGCATTTAACGATCCATTTAGCTATCCCTGATTTTGAGATAGGGTTGCCTTTGTGTTGCGGTGAGAAAGCAACAAAAAGCTGTTTAGTCTTACGAAAAGCCTTTGTTCTATCTATATAGTATAGCAGAGTTCTTTTGGCATCTAGAGTATGCAAGGCCCTTTCAGCTACTGTCTGTGGGTTCTGAAAGAACACTGGCAGTTCTATTGTTTGATTTATATGAAAATGGGATAACACCTTTGGCATGAATTTAGGGTTTGATCTGAGCTGAGAACTACTCTATTTGCATGTACTTGAATGTATGGCTCTTGATTAGTTAGGGCTTGTAGCTCGCTAACTCTTCGAAGTGAAGTAATGGCAACTAGGAAAGAAACCTTCCAAGTAAGAAATTGTAGTTCGCATGAATGTAGTGGTTCAAAAGGTGGTCCCATAAGTCTGGTTAAAACGACGTTTAGATTCCAGACAGGTGAAGGTGGATGTTTTGGTGGAATTACTCGTTTGAGTCCTTCCATGAATGCTTTTATAGCTGGCACTCTAAACAGTGAAAGGTGTTGTCTGTTTAGGAAATATGCTGCCAGCGCAGCTAAATGTATCCTGATGGATGAGTAGGCTAAATTGCAACGTTGTAGGTGCAGAAGATAGCAAATGATGTTTTGTGTAGAAGCATCTAATGGGTTTATGTTGTTGTTTCTGCAGTAAATGACGAAACGTTTCCATTTTGCTGCATAACATGCCCTGGTAGTGGGTCTTCTTGCCTCTTTGATAATATTAATGCAGTCTGGAGGCAAGTTGAGGTATCCAAATTCTAGGATCTCAGGAGCCAGATCGCCAGGTTCAGCTGTTGCGGATCTGGGTGTTGGATTTCGCCACGGTTCTGAGTTAGAAGACTGGGTGTGAGTCGCAGTCTCTGATGAGGCACCACTGACAGTTCTAGGAACGTTGTGTACCATCGTTGCCTTGCCCACGTGGGAGCAACTAGGATTAGCGTTAGGGAATGTTGGCGCAGTTTGCGTGCCACCAGCAGTATTAGCGGCGCAGGGGGAAAAGCGTATGCAAATTTCCCAGACCAGTTCATCCATATCGCATTTCCCTGCGACTGCGGGAACCTGGCGGCAAAGTACTGGCATTTTGCGTTTTCGCTTGTGGCAAACAGATCTATCTCCGGTTGTCCCCACTTCCGGAAGAATGGTTGGAGCACATTGGAGTGAATCTCCCACTCGTGCATTTGTTGACTGTGTCTGCTGAGCAGGTCGGCTATTTGATTGTCCTTGCCTGGGAGGTGTTCTGCCATGAGAAACATGTTTCTTTGAATGGCCCATTTCCATATTCTTTGAGCTAGGTGCGACAGCTGAGGGGAGTGTGCCCCTCCCTGTTTTTGAATGTAATACATGGCCGTCATGTTGTCCGTCCGGATCAACACGGTTCTGCTGCACAACTGTTTCTTGAACGCTTTTAGGGCTAGGAAGATTGCCATCAGCTCTAGAAGATTGATGTGCATCTTTTTCTGTTGTATGGTCCATAAGCCCTGGACTGTGTAATGCAGAACATGGGCTCCCCAGCCTAGCAGGGAGGCGTCCGCCGTTATCACTATTTGTGGGACAGGCTCTTGGAACAGTCGCCCTTTGCAAAGGTTTTGTGGATTCCACCAATGCAGAGAGTTGCATGCACGACTGGTCACTAACACTAGGTCTTTTAATTGTCCCTGAGCCTGGTTTCACTGCCTTGCTAGGCACTCCTGTAGCGGACGCATGTGTAGTCTGGCATGAGGGACTATGAATATGCACGAGGCCATCATGCCGATTAGTTGCATAAACACCCGAGCTGGCAATGAGTGTTGTGGTGTGAACTTTTGGATTAACATTTGAATACTGTTGATCTGTGCTGCGTTTGGGTATGCCTTTGCTGCTAGAGTGTCTATTGTTGCTCCCAGGTACTGTTGTATGTGGGAGGGTTGTAGGTGTGACTTTGGGTAGTTCAGCGAGAATCCTAGACTGTGCAGGAGATGAATGGTTTTTGACATGTGGCTGGCACATTGCTGGGCCGATGGCGCGTGTATTAGCCAATCATCCAGATATGGGTACACATGAATGTGTTGTCTCCTGAGATGTGCCGCCACTGTTGCTAGGCATTTGGTGAACACCCGTGGAGCTGTTGTGACACCGAATGGTAGGACTTTGAACTGGTAGTGTTGTCCTTGAATAGTAAACCTCAGATACTTTCTGTGAGCAGGGTGTATTGGTATATGAAAGTATGCGTCTTTGAGGTCTAGGGTTGCTAGGAAGTCTCCCTGACGCAGTAATGGCAAGACTTGTTGCAGAGTGAGCATGTGGAAATGCTCTGATAGAATGTACAGGTTGAGGGGCATGAGGTCCAATATTGGTCTGAGCGAACCGTCCTTTTTGGGAATGAGGAAGTATAGTGAGTATACTTCTGTCCCTTGATGTTGAAGTGGGACTGGTTCTATGGCCCCCTTTTGCAGCATACTGATGACCTCTTGCTGCAGGAATGTTATATGTTCCTGTGACATTGGCCGGTGTATGGGCGGAATGTTGGGTGGTGTTGATTTGAGTTTTAGGCAATAGCCATGTTGGATAATTTGCCGAACCCATTTGTCTGTAGTGATGTTTAGCCATTGTGTCAGGAATTGTTGTAGTTTCCCCCCGACTGGTGTTATATGGTCCCGGGGTAGTGCCAAGAAGTCACTGTTTGGTGTTAGTGGAGGATCTATTGGCATTGCCTCCACGGCCTCTGCCCTTGTTATTATTACCTCTGTATCCACCTCTGTTTGCGTTTTTATTGTAGGTAGATTGCGTATTAGTTTTGTATGTTGAGGATTGCTGCGATGTGTTACCTCGCGCTCCTCCCCAGTAGGAGGAGCGACGAAAGGAGCCTCTGTGTTGCTGGGACTGAAGAGCCCCCATGGACTTTGCAGTCTCCGTGTCCTTTTTCATTTTGTCCAGAATTGAGTCAACTGCTGGACCAAACAAAAAAATTGGATTTATAGGCTGGTTAAGAATTGTAGCCTGTACCTCATTTTTAAAACCAGATATTGGCAGCCATGCGTGCCTCCTAAGTAGTACGCTTGTGTTAATAGATCTGGCAGCTGTATCTGCCGCATCTAGAGCACATTTAATGGAGGCGTTGGTGATGAGCTTTTCCTCCTGTATGTTCATCTGCCTGGTTTTTGTACGGCTCAGGTAAGTGTTGGGGAAGTCCCTCTAAGGAATCATAGTGTGCCCTGTCATATCTGGCCAGCAGGGCTTGAGTATTGGCTATTCTCCATGAGTTTGCTGCTTGACCTGCCACTCTCTTGCCTGATGCTTCTAAGATCTTGGACTCCTTGTCAGGAGGAGCAGCCTCTCCAGTAGTTTGTCAGTTTGTACGCTTTCGTGAGTTGGATACCACTAAAGAATCTAGAGGTAATTGCCCTTTGATGTAAGTAGGGCCCACTGGTGCTGCCCTATACTTTTTTTTCTATCCTTGGGTTGATGACACGTGCCCTACCAGTGTCCTTGAAGGTGTCGGGTGTGTACTTTAAGACGCCCTTTAACATGGGGAGTGTTTTAACACTTTTTTCTGATGTAGCTAGTGTATCGAATAGAAAATCCTCTTCTATCGCATCTGAGTGCATGTTTACGTTATGGTAGCTTGCTGCTCTATCTATTAGAGAGTTAAATGCCACTGTGTCTTCTGTGGGTGATGGTTTAACTGGGTATACCGTAGGGTCTGTAATGGGTAGAGTCCCCTCATTGTCTGGCTCACCCCCCCCCCCACCCCATGGTTGTGAATTGGGGTCTATATATGTGGGTCTTGTGGATATCCGAAACCCACATCTGCATCCTGATCCTCATCTGGGTTATGGTCAGAGCGTGCAGATGATTGTGGGGCATATGGAGAAGTAGGCATAGCTGGAGAGATAGGCTGGAAAAGAATAGGAGAGGTAGCACAGTCCCTTTTCTTTTTCAGAGGAATTGTAGAAAAGTCTTCAGCAGGAGCTGGCCTTTTCTTCTTGGTATAAACAATCACTTTTACAATGTTTGGGTCAATATAAAGTTTTGACTGATCCTCTGTGGAGGGATCTGGATGGATCAGCTCCTCTTCCACAGTGTTGTGTTTTGGCGCCGATGTCTTTGGCTTGACCTTTTTCGGTTCGATGCCTTTGGCTGTTTGGACCGGTTTTGGTGCCTGTATCGGTTTTTGAGGTTTTCCGACAGGTTTTGTCGGTCCGATCTCCTTTGCGGGTTTAGCCACTTGTTTCGGACCGATGAATTTTGTCGGTTCGGTAACGTCTTTAGAGGTGTCTTCGGAGCCTGCAGCTTCGGCTCGATGCCCTTTTTTGGATCGATGGGCTTCGGCTCGACGGGTTTGGTCTGGGGAACCTTAGGTTTCGGTTCGACGACCGCCTTGGGCGTAGCCCTTTTGTCTTCGGTGCTAGGCTTTTTCCCTTTTTCGCCGATCAAACTCGATTTTGTCGATTCGACGGTTTTGGGCCTCGAAGTTTTTTCAGGAATGGTGGCCTTCGGCTCGGAGCCCTTTGGTCTTGTGACCTTCGGTTCGACGACGTTCGGTCCGAAGACGGTCGTGTCGATGACTTTTGATTTTGATGGAGCCGGCCTTGGAGTACGTGTCTCAGAAGGCTCTTTTGGTATGTTCTTAGCCGGGCGGTATGGCGGGGCTATAGAACCAGTTTTTTGATCCTGGCTAAGGCCTAATGGCGATGCCTCGACCTGAGACTCTGATATAGGTGTAGTGTCTATATGGGGTGGTGTACTTGTGGAAAAGTAAATTTTGCCATGTTCTGTGTCCCTACGTGTTCCCCATCCTATGTTGTATGTGCATGATTAATATGCATATGTATTCCCCATGTTTGATTAAAGACGCAATTACAGTTGTGTCCATTCCTAGTATACCAGTTCCCAGTTCTCGTGAATACTACGAATATCAGGCCTATGTAAAGTTACGTTGCCACGTTTCTCAGTGTGCACGTTATTTCATTGTAAAGTCCCCGTTTCTAGGCCTCAAAAGGGCCCGGACACCAGATTCAGCTCCTGTCTCCTGAGCCCTCGCTGAGGAGCGATACAGCCCCCACCTGTATCCCTGACCCTTAGCTTACTTTCATGCCTCGCAGTGCCCGGCTCGGCCTGGCTCTGCCTCCAGTCTGCCAAGAGTATGTTATGATTCTAGTTATCAGTCCAGCCCTCCTTCTCTGCATTCCTTAGCTACTTAATCGCATCAATAGTTTCCGTCACAGTCTAGCCTTTACGTCTCCATGTAAGAGAAATACTGTATTAATGGTCATTTAATATTCTTCATCACGCACTACATGTAGAATAATGCATGCTCCAGTCTTAGAGTCTGTTAGCCTCTCCCCTCCTGACTCTTAGTTTATATCAACATGTTCTCTAAACATCAGATACTAGATATTGTTTAGGTACATGTCGCCCTGACTCTCTAGACTTCAGTCTCTGCTCCTAGCACAGAGTTCATAGCCCCCAGCTTCTCCTAGTAACACGTCATTGTCAGTTTGCGCGCACCATTAGGTTAGAGGTCCCGGCTCCTTAGGTAGCCCCCTCCATGTTTCCGCCCCCTTTATGACATATTCTGTTACGTTTGCATCACATGTCTATGTACACGCCTCCTGTTACACCCACTTTCACCCTTATCTTTCGCGACTGCTATTGACCACACCCACTGCTCCGCCTATTGTATGTATTGCAATTGCAACTGTTTTAGTATATATGCTTGTGTATTGTTATTAAAGTTAGCGCGCTCATCCCAGATCCAGCCCCGGCAGCTGCCGGGCTCTGCCATCCCATTCCTGTGCAGGTTGTCCTGTTCCTGTCCTTTATGCTGTATTAAACCTGCAAACTCCTACTACCTCGAATCTTGACTCTTATTTATTGAGCTATCTGTTATTACTATGTCCAGTAAAACCTAGATCCGGTATTATTTATTTATATACCACATAATGGCGCCCGAATAGGGACTTGCCCTTTCCCCACGCGCCGGTGAAGCCACGTATGCCCCCTGACCCTCTGCAGCCGTGACGGAATTCTTCTGCGCACCGGCAGATATTTCTGCTTCAAGTATCCCTCAGGCCCACGGAGGAGACGGAGGTTGCGGTCCAGCATCCAGACGAGGCGGTGGAGGAACGCGGCGAGTCCCGACCAGAGCCCAAGCCGAGAGTCCAAGGTCCGAGGTATCCGGAGGCCCACCCGTAACAGAAGTCCGAAGTTCGTCCGTCCGGCGTCGAAGCAGTCCAGTCCAGTCCGAGGCCTTCCGTTCTTGCTGCCCGGTGAGTACCGTTGCTGGGGTAGTATCTAGACAGGGTCAATCTAATTGTCTCTGGTCCGTGGGGTTTGGTGGTACACAGATCCCAAAACGAAGTGTCCACTCCGGTGGATGCGGGTCCTGACGTGTCTCTTTATGAGACCGGTAAGTTTCGTACTGTTTCAGAAGTGCATCTAGTTTCTGTTCTAAGTCAGTTCTGTTCTCGAGAAATTCATGTATTCTGTTTTCCGTATTCCAGGTAGTATTCTGTTCGAACTGTTATTTTAAATGTTCTTCATGTATTTTAATGTCGTGGTATGAGAGTGGTGTAATTATCGTGTTCATTTTGTATTGTATTGTGTCTAGATTACAGTCCAGTCATGCCGTGGTTTTCTAAACTACGTCAGTTAAGAACTAGAAAAGGTCTGTTAGAAGAAGCAGTTCCTGTCCCGCCTAGGGACAGTCCAGGTCATTTTATGTATCAGAAGCATGGCATAAGTGCCATATTATATCTAGATTTATGGGTAGAGTATACCAAACAGTTAAAAGAAAAGTATAGATGGCCCGTATCGGGTACATGGGATGCCGAGTGCATCATGCGAGTAGAAGAAGCATTATGGAAAAAGAAAGCCAGACAGTCACAGAAAGATGCCATCGAGTTATGGCGCAAAGAATCTCATAAAAGAACCGAAAAAGAAATCAGGAAGTCAGAATTAAGTAGAGAATCCTTAGAAAGACCCCACGAAAGGGAATTAATCGAGATAGGTGAACGAGTTAAAACCGAACAGTCAGACAGACAGAGAAATGCCCTTATTAAGGGTATGTATCCTCTTCTTGCCGAGGGCTTGCCAAAAGCGACCCCGGAGGCATCCAGTAATTTTCCGCCACCATTAGTTCCGACCAAGCTACGTCACAAACCGACCGCAGCTGATATTTTCATCTCGTCCTACTTGGACGACACGGTTCCAGAATATGCAAATCCTGTTCCGCCAGTCCCTGTAAACAATGTAAATCCTGCTCCTCCAGACACCGGAGTACCTGCTACGGTACCCCCGGTCCAGCCTACATTACAATTTCCCGCCACTCTGCCAGCACGAAGAGTATCAGTCGACGATTCCGGTTTAGGGGCCGCAGGAGGAGGTCCTCCTGGTACCCCGCCACCACACCAACGTTTAACGTTAGTCGAGTTACATGAATGTGCGTTACAGCGTACGCCCAAATATAAGTCCGTTGCAGATATCCGACGAGCTCTTACTGAATGCCGCTATGATCCAGTCGCAGGTGATGATAGTACAGTCATATATTCCATACGTGTAAGACGGGTGACCGGGTATTTGGACACCCTACCAGACATGAAAGAAGATCTAGACAGAATATATCGTTTCATCCGTACAGGGAATGATCCAGAAAGTATTGGCGAAGCCATGTCTCAAAGGAAAGCTGAGATCCAGCTCATGTTATTAAAGTTTCTGATTAATTGTTTAATAAGAGAACAAGATTATCCGACCAAAGATCCAGCCGAAATGAGAATCCTGACAAGGTGGAGTGATAATATAGCCGAGGGTAAACACAGAACTATCAGTAGTATAGAGAGTATGTACAAGAGAATTCGTAAGGAAATAATAAAGTTACACGAACAACGTAAAGCAGCACAAGTAAGCGAGAAAGAGAATGACTCTTCTACTGAAGAGGTAGACGACGAGAATCCCGCCAGAATAGCGTATGTAGGAAAATCTAGATTTCCAGACCGCCATTTACGCCTAGAACACAAGTCAGTTTTTCATCATCCAGCACCAGAACAAGGTTCTCTAGAACAAGTATTTCAAGCTACCGATCATATTCTGAAATCACGAATCGGTTATAGTGAGTTAAGTACTATGCATGAACAAGAACTAGCCCGATCAGCAGTCCGATGGATTACTGATTCTACCACTTTTCCAGACGAAATAGTGGCACAAATGTTTCTGAAACTGCCCCCAGCCGAGCAACGACTGGTGGGTATGTATATGGTCCAGCACCTCATTACTCTGTATGAGGGTCAACATTCTGATCCAGGTCCGTTACACGATGTCCTGAACGAGTTACTCCAGTATAGATGGAAAGGTTTAGGTACCGATTTAATTAGTATCATTCTAGAACAGCGCCACAAATATAGAACGTTCCTGAACCCGCATTTTGTTCATGTTTCACCTCCAGAAAGTAAACCGTTTTACATAGATAGACAGAATCCGTTACGAGAAGTACACCCAGTCAGGACAGCAGATGGTGAAATGCAACGAGTATTTGTTTACACCCCGATTACAAAGATGGAACTCTTAGAGATGAAGAAATTAATTCCTTGTCACGACAAAGATCCAGCAGGGTTCCACCGAGAATTAAAAGACATGCTCCGTATGGGAGAATACACGTATCCAGATATTATTAAAATGTTAAAGGTCCTGTTGCCCGCAGGGGTATACGAGAAACTCAAGGAAAAAGATTGGGAGGTGGGAGAGAAAAAGATCGATTGGGCAGTTCTAGAAGCCGAAGATAAGATACGAGTACCAGGTACCGGTCTTGGAGAGAAATGTAAAGAATTACCTGAATTGTTAATACAAGTTTTGCCCAGATTGTTAGCCACTAAAAAGGAAGACTGGGATGCAATCTCAGCCTGTAAACAGAAACAAGATGAAGACACTAGTGATTTTTATTCTAGATTTGAGAAATGCTTTATTATAAACAGTGGCTTGAAGACGAGTAGCGAGTCGTACCCTCATCTTTTTGTTACTAAACTAGTCGAGAATTCAAGTCCACAAGTTAAGAATCGAGTTTTGAAAGTCGAAAGTACATGGCAAGCTAGTACCCCGTCCCAGATGTTACAGATGCTCCAGTACCACCAGAATAGAATCAGAGAAGAGCAAGAACACGAGAGAAAACGTATGAAAGACACGAAAATGAAAGTACTAGTTGCACAATCTGTTCCACAAGACAGTCAGAAGAGGGGTCCGAATCAAGCCAGTCATCCTGCAGCTCCCGTTAAAGGGACATGCAATTATTGTAAACAGCCAGGTCATTTCATAAACGAGTGTGCAGTTCTGAAACAATATAGCTACTGGTAAGACTAAAGAAAGACCACGTCCGCCTAGACAAGAACAAGTTTCACAGACTTCCCAGCCACAGAATGCACAACAGACAGTTCCAGCACCGCAGCCTATTGCTGCAACACAGCATGTTACACAGCAGATGTACCAGTATGCACAGTCCGAGTATCCAGAGTATCAACAGTATTCATGAAACAGCCTAGAGAGGGAGGTAGGCTTGCCTCTCATCGAGATTCCTGTAGATCAAGAAGGTCCCTATGTTCATAGTCAAGTACTAGGGAAAGACAGAAAGTTTCTGATTGATACAGGGGCAAGTAGGACGACCATTAGTCACGCCGAAGTTCCAGGGGCTCCGCTCTCAGGCTCTAGAAAGGTTTCCCTTGGATTTTCAGGAAAGCCTATTGTAAACGAGATATCTAAGCCAGTTACTCTAGAAGTAGGTCCATTGTCCCGCACTACTGATCTGTTACTTACGAAGTCATGTCCAGAAAATTTGTTAGGCATTAAGACACTGAAAGAATTAGGTGCAGTTATTTGCTGTTCCCCAGAGGGAATACGATTGTTTTTACGTGACTTCAAGGGTCACTATGTATTACGAGATTTTGATCCAAGATTGTCTAATGTCCCGCCGCATCTATGGGCACAAGGTCCAACTGATGTTGGCTTCATGCAAATCACACCCCATCGTGTGACTCTCAAACCAGGTGTAGTCCTGCCACGAATCAGACAGTACAGATTGCCACCTGAGGCTGTAGCAGCCTTATCCAAAATTATTGACGAGCTCATGGCTCAAGGAGTAGTTGTAGAAACTGACTCCAATGTATGTAATTCTCCGATCATTCCAGTCATGAAACGTACTGATCCAAATGCACCCCCAGTATATCGATTAGTGATTGACCTTCGAGAACTCAATAAATGTATTATTCCCCAGTATCCAGTTGTTCCAGATATTTCTTCCCTATTGACAGCCATTGATTCCGAAGCAACATTTTTCACAGTCATAGACCTCAAGAACGCGTTTTTCAGTGTCCCCATTCATCCAGACAGCCAGTTTCTTTTCGGATTTTGTTTAAATGGAAGGAGCTATATGTTCACACGAGCTCCTCAAGGTTTCACAGAAAGTCCTAGTATTTACAGTCAAGCACTTGAGACAACTAGACAACATTCACATGCCAGCTGACACTGCCCTGCTCCAGTATGTCGATGATCTACTGATCACAGCCCGTTCTGAACGTGCTTGCGAGCAAGCATCACTTACAGTCTTGTATTTTCTCGCCGAGATGGGGCACAAGGTGTCCCCTTCAAAGCTTCAATTCTGTGTCCAGCAAGTGATCTACTTAGGCCACTTACTGTCCAAGTGGGGTAGGCAGTTGACACCAGACCGTATCCAGTTAATAGCAAGTCTTCCTCAGCCCAAGACACAGAAGGAGGTACGTGCTTTTATCGGCCTCACTTCTTATTGCAGACAATGGATTCCTCAGTATGCATTTCTAGCTAAACCACTAATACAGTTAACGACACAGGAGGCAGCCGTATCGACTGTCCTCCCTTGGACATCTGAACATACACTTAGTTTCAATGAGTTAAAGAAAGCTTTATGCCAAGCTCCAGTTCTAGCTACACCGAACTACAGTAAGCCTTTTACACTTTTCGTCACAGAACGCGAAGGTACAGCATTATCTGTTCTCACACAAGATCAAGCAGGACAATACAAGCCCTGTGCTTATTTTTCGAGCACATTAGATCCAGTAGCCCAGGCTCTGCCTGCGTGCCTCAAGTCAGTTGCAGCCACAGCACTAGCTATCAGACCAAGTGATTCCATAGTATTAGGACATTCCTTGACAGTACAAGTTCCACACTCCGTGGAAGTTCTTTTAAACCGAACCCAGACTCAGCACTTGACAATTGCACGTTTAACAGGTTATGAACTGACACTGTTCCAGCCACACATAGAAATCAGACGCTGCAACGTTCTAAATCCTGCTACACTGTTACCATCAGTTAATTCAAATCCTGCCACACACGACTGTGTGGAAGTAGTTAATATTATGACTAAGCCAAGACAAGATCTGACAGATATTCCATTACCAGATCCCGACCTGACACTTTATGTGGATGGTTCATGTATGAGAACAAGTACAGGAGAACTAGTAGCCGCGTATGCAGTGACTACTGACACTGAAGTTATAGAAACACACCGTATTGACACCCTGTCTGCTCAAGCAGCAGAGCTAGTTGCTCTGACACAAGCCTGCATACACGCCAAGAACCTGAAAGTTAATGTTTATACAGATTCACGCTACGCATTCGGAGTTGTACACGACTTCGGAGTGCTCTGGCAGGAGAGAGGTTTCATGACTTCTCATGGAACCAAGATTCAGCATGGTCTCCTTATTCAAGCTCTGTTAGATGCTATACATTTACCGACATCTATTGCTATCATGAAGTGCAAAGCACATACGAAAGTTACTGACATTATTTCTCAAGGTAATGATGTAGCAGATCGCACAGCCAAGCTTACAGCACAGACTCCAGACATTTCAGTTAATCCGACACAGACACATACTCCAGATCCGACTACATGCATGACAGTTAAGGACCCTACTCAAGATGTCATAGATATCCAGTTACATGCTACTCCCGATGAAATCAAGAAATGGTCCGAACAAGGAGGGGTCCAGACAGATCAGGGATGGGTGACGAAGGGTAGAGCCACATGGTTTCTCCCCGACTCTATGGTTCAAGTCATTATCAATACCGCACATAGTCCAGCACATTTAGGAGAAAAAGCTATGTTAGACAGTATCCAGAACATTTGGTTCAACAAGCATTTACGAGCTGCAGCCAAGCAGAAAGTCCGTACCTGTATGATATGTTGCCAGTTCAATCCAGGTAAAAGTGTCCCGGTGGAACAAGGTGGATTCCAGCCCCCTGACCACCCTTTTGAAGTCCTCCAGATGGATTATATTCAGATGGAGCGATGTCGAGGTTTCAAGTATGTCCTTGTAGTTGTATGCGCTTTGTCCAGGTGGACAGAGGCATATCCAGTTCCAGATTACACAGCCGCGACCACTGCCAAGCAGTTGGTTCGTGAGTTCTTCCCCCGTTATGGACCCCCTAGGGTCGTATATTCTGATAACGGCCAGCCATTCTCATCTGAGCTTATGAAACACATTTCCCTGTTGTTAGGGTACCAGTGGAAGTTCCATTGTGTACGCCATCCAGAAGCAGCCTGTCTCGTAGAGAGACATAACCAGACCCTGAAAATCCGTATTGCTAAGATTTGTAAAGAAAAAGGTGTAGACTGGCTAGTAGCTCTGCCAGTCGCTTTGTTTTATATGCGCATGGTCGCGCATTCCAGATCAGGTCTGTCCCCGTATGAGGTCGTATTCGGCCGCCCCCTAACATGTGGGGTACACCTAGACCCCGAAGTATTACAGATGTTCCAAGTAATATGCTGACAGATTACCGAGCTTCCTTGATGTCTGCCCTACACTCTTGTCGTTCACAGGTTGCCGCCGCATTTCCAGACAATACCGAGGTGGCACCGCATGAAATCGTTCCCGGAAATCTGGTCCTTGTGAGGAACTTTGATCGTTCAAGTGCGCTGGAGCCTCGCTGGAAGGAGCCAAAACAGGTCCTCCTGGCCACCCGTACTGCCGTCAAGCTGGAAGGCAGGAAGGGCTGGGTCCACCTGTCTCATGTGAAAAAGTTTTATGGATTAAAGACTGTTTCTAAGAACATTCCCGAGGATTTGAAAGACTGCCAAAGTACTATTCTTAAGGACTGTCCCGCAAAAGACAATGATACTAAACCCTCCCTGTTAGAGAAAACTCCGCAACAGGAGTATAAGAAGAAATTAAGGTCTAGTAAAATAAGTCAGCCAGTTTGATTGTCTAAGTCCTCCCCTAGGTGAAACGGTTAGACCGGTTTCTGACATGTATAAAATAGACCCCCATAGTGAGAGAGTTAGTCAAAACTCAATCCGATGTATCGTTTTTCTAAGTTTCATATTGTTTTTCAGCCTTATGACTACCTGCACAGGTTATGCATTTTATTTGTGTTTTCCAGTTTCTCATGTAAATAAGTCTTCTAATATTACAGTAGAGCACACGTTTAGTGATCTGCCTCCTCATGAACTATCTTATCGTCTTGCTATGCGTAATAATTCCTTTATCCGCATGTTACATTATTCACACCAGACCAGCAATGCCACTAATTGTTGGGTGTGTGGTCGACTCCCCCCTTTCCAGACACCGAAGGGAGTTCTGCCACTCTTTCCTTATCCATTTTCACATAATGGTTCGTGTGGAGCATGGTCCACGTTAACGTCATCCTCAACAGATATGTCTTTTCTTAACAGTACATGTTTTCCAGACAAGCAAGGTCTTCCCCACAGAACAGGGTTAGATCTAGTTTATAATTTAGGTAATTATTCTTCGAATTTCATGGTCCTGAATGTCCAGTCTGATACTACTCCAGACTTACCTGCTATGTCAGTACTACCAGTTAAAGGCGAATTATGTGTCCGAAAGAATGGTTCCGTACATGTAGGACATAGTGATTGTACTACTATTGTCAAGTATAGTGACAGTAGGAAATCTATTTTTAAAGCTTCACGTCATTCTTAATTTGTTTGTGGTCAGACCGCATATGTTCGTCTGCCCCTCGATTGGGAGGGAACCTGTTACATTGCCTTCCTACTGCCACCAGTTTTCCTAGCCCCACCTGACTATCATAGGAATTCCCACCTAGTACATACTAGAGACAAGAGAAACCTCCCGATTGTCGATTATACTGAAACTGCTATAGAACAATATATAGATATCAATAAAGGTGTCTTCCCTTATTTAGGTACTGTTGTAAATAGTAAACTGATACGTAGATTAACCAGAACTCTCGAAGCAGTAGTGATTGAGACTACTTCTGCTCTAAGTAACTTAACCGAAGAACAATCCTTTATGAGAATTGTCGTGCTCCAGAATCGTCTCGTCCTTGACGTCATACTGGCCGATAGGGGCGGGGCTTGTAGAGTCATCGGATCTAGTTGCTGCATTTTCATTCCAAATAACGCGCCGTCTGTTTATTCAGCTATAACCAGACTCCATAAAATTGCCCATATGTTACACCAAGATCCAGGCACCTGGACATGGTCCGGTTGGTTCTGGAATATAATTTCCGCCTGGGGATGGAAAGTCCTGTCTTTTCTAGGTATTGCAGTAGCGATCATATTCAGTTGCTGCCTCTGTATACAATGTGGCCCTGCGATTTGTGGCATTTGTGCTACCTCTTGTGTTCCTAGTCCCAAGTCCCGTTCTAAATCCCGTTCCAAGAAGATTCGAGACGAGCAAATGATACTGTATGAAATGATAGATGGTATCATGAATATTGATGTTTCCTGATGGAAACGTAGTGACAAGGAGGGAATGTGGAAAAGTAAATTTTGCCATGTTCTGTGTCCCTACGTGTTCCCCATCCTATGTTGTATGTGCATGATTAATATGCATATGTATTCCCCATGTTTGATTAAAGACGCAATTACAGTGGTGTCCATTCCTAGTATACCAGTTCCCAGTTCTCGTGAATACTACGAATATCAGGCCTATGTAAAGTTACGTTGCCACGTTTCTCAGTGTGCACGTTATTTCATTGTAAAGTCCCCGTTTCTAGGCCTCAAAAGGGCCCGGACACCAGATTCAGCTCCTGTCTCCTGAGCCCTCGCTGAGGAGCGATACAGCCCCCACCTGTATCCCTGACCCTTAGCTTACTTTCATGCCTCGCAGTGCCCGGCTCGGCCTGGCTCTGCCTCCAGTCTGCCAAGAGTATGTTATGATTCTAGTTATCAGTCCAGCCCTCCTTCTCTGCATTCCTTAGCTACTGAATCGCATCAATAGTTTCCGTCACAGTCTAGCCTTTACGTCTCCATGTAAGAGAAATACTGTATTAATGGTCATTTAATATTCTTCATCACGCACTACATGTAGAATAATGCATGCTCCAGTCTTAGAGTCTGTTAGCCTCTCCCCTCCTGACTCTTAGTTTATATCAACATGTTCTCTAAACATCAGATACTAGATATTGTTTAGGTACATGTCGCCCTGACTCTCTAGACTTCAGTCTCTGCTCCTAGCACAGAGTTCATAGCCCCCAGCTTCTCCTAGTAACACGTCATTGTCAGTTTGCGCGCACCATTAGGTTAGAGGTCCCGGCTCCTTAGGTAGCCCCCTCCATGTTTCCGCCCCCTTTATGACATATTCTGTTACGTTTGCATCACATGTCTATGTACACGCCTCCTGTTACACCCACTTTCACCCTTATCTTTCGCGACTGCTATTGACCACACCCACTGCTCCGCCTATTGTATGTATTGCAATTGCAACTGTTTTAGTATATATGCTTGTGTATTGTTATTAAAGTTAGCGCGCTCATCCCAGATCCAGCCCCGGCAGCTGCCGGGCTCTGCCATCCCATTCCTGTGCAGGTTGTCCTGTTCCTGTCCTTTATGCTGTATTAAACCTGCTAACTCCTACTACCTCGAATCTTGACTCTTATTTATTGAGCTATCTGTTATTACTATGTCCAGTAAAACCTAGATCCGGTATTATTTATTTATATACCACATACTCACGGTTCACCCCTCGTTGTCATCGGAGTCGTCTTTGACAGCTACGATGTCTTGATCATAGTCTTCGATATCGCCGATTTGTTCTTCTTCATCGATATAGTATTCAGAGTCGTTGTCGGAGTATTGTTCGTCTTGATCCGAGTCTTCGGCGAAGCCTAGTTCTTCCTCATCGTCGAAGATATTCTCGGGCTCCGGTGCCGACCTCTGCATTTCTTGCCTCGCCGCCCGCCGATTCCGTATTGTCTTTTTGGATCGGAACTGGGCACAGGCTATACAGTTATCTTCGTTGCGGTCTGGAGATAAACATTTGTTGCACACTGGATGCTTATCTGTGTGCGGGAACTTGGAGTTGCACTGCGGGCAGTATTTGAATGGACTTCGTTCCATCGACCGTCGGTCCACGTGGCGTCGAGAAGGCCTTAAGGCCCGATTCGACAACCGGAGTGCAACAAAGTTGTTGAAAGTCTTTCGGCACCGATTGCAAACAATACCGACGCAAGCGGAAGGCCTTTAGGCCTGGTATGAAAGTTTTCTTGATTCCGAACTTGGAGTGCTGGAAGGTACATCCGAACCCAATGGCGGAAAAAAACAATCTGGGGATGGAGAGGATGCCCATGCGCACTGTAGTCCAAGGGAGGAGCCACCTATCTCGTGATACTTCGAAGACTCTTCCAGGACAACAATGTGCAATCATCCAGACCAAACACTAGGCGGCGATCTATGCACAGATATAAATTCAGCAGCCCGCATGCCTCGAACAGAAGGGTCGCCCGGGGCCGGGCGGTGGTGTCTGGCCACGTTCCTATCTACAGTTTGAGGACCTCAGTGAGGAGGTTAGTTCTACCGGCCGTGACGGGGAGCTCAAGAGACAAGGCCTTGGCTGCCCTCGTCAACACCACACTGTAGGCAGCCCCCTCCTCCGTAGCCACGGTAGGAGGGGAGACAAATCCAGTGTCGGGCGAAGTGTCCAAACCACTGGCCTCCCCTAGTTCACCTGCCCAGTCCTGAAAAGACTGGCACTCCTGTGCCAGAGGGTCCTCAGACGCCTCCCAATTCGCCTCGCTCTCCATCAGCTGGTACTCAGGTTCAAATGATGGGGCTGGATCATAGAAGTACTGCACTTCTCTCGATGTCGAATGCGGCGCCGATCGACGCCGGAACCGGATCGAGGGGGGGGGGGGGGGGATCGGGGACATCGTCCAGGGACGGCGTCGGGGGCGACACCCTAGGAGTCGACGCCGGCGGAGGGGTCGTTAGATCGACCAGCGGCGACCCGGATCCGACGGATCTGGCGGGGCCCTGCGGCGTATGGGCCGAAGTCGCCGGAGCGAAGCACCCCGCCTGCTTGGGCTCCCAGTCGGGACTGCGGGCCCGAAGGCGCCGCAGAATCTGACGGAGGAGTGAGCGACCTCATGGCCATGAGGAAGGCATCGATCTCCTCCGGCATCGCGTTCTGCCCAGGAACCGGCGAGAATGGAGCAGGCCGCGACGTCTGCGGCTCCGGCGGAGCCGGGGGGGCGGTGTCGCCCGAACCCACGGCTGCGTTGCGCGAGCGTCGGGGGAGTCAGAAGAGCGATGTCGCTTCTTCGACTTCTTGTGCCTCTTACCCGAGGACTGTGAGCCCAACGAGTGGTGTCGACTCGTCGAGCTGTGATGACTCCGGCCCCGCGACCGGTCCCTCGATCTCCTCCTGGACCGGGACCTCGAGCGGCACAGGGCCGACTGCCGGAGCTCGAGGCGCTTATGGGACCGCTCCCGACTAGCTTTCGACGTCAAGGCCGGGCAGTCGGGGCACGACTTGTCATCTTGGTCGGCCCCTAAGCAATACAGGAACCGGCAATGGGGGTCGGTAACTGACATCAGTCGGCACAGGGTTTGAACCCGGGCATCCCTACCGGCACTGATGGAGTCGTTCGACTCGAAAAACAGATCAAAAAGGATCAAAAAAGTTTAGTCAAAACATTACTAAAGGGTACCACTTTTTCAGGATCGGCACTGGCTGGCACGGAAAAAAGAAGAACTGACGTCAGCGTGCGAGGGCGGCGTCTAAGTACTCCGGCGAAGTCATCCCGGTGCCAACGACAGACGCGGAGCCGCAGACGACTCCTAGCGACGCGCAGGGGTAATGCTACACAAAAGTTTCTGGATCCAGACTGACGCCTGGGGATATTCTAAGGTAAGGAATCTAATACTAACCTGTTTATTTCAGAGGAAGAAGTTACTTACCTTCGGTAACAAAATATCTGTAAGGGACATAGATTAGTTATAGATTCCTTGGGGGGGCGGAGCTTGCCAGCACCGATGGCGGACGCCTGATTTAGGAGCTCCGCGCCATCGCCGCAATAATCCTGCAGTAATCCTTCCAATAAGACCAACAAGGAGGCCGGGAGCCTCGGGAGATCTTCCGGAACCCTCTGGTGCTTGATGCGAGTTTCGGCGGCGACTTTACTCTGCCTGAAACTGCCAGAAACGGCAACTCGGGAGCTGACGTCCTAGGCCTCTACTCCCCGGCCTGGATTACAACGGAGGACGGCGTACGTGACCCTGCGTGCGGCCGACTAGAGGCGGGACCAACCGGTGAGACCGCGGAGTGCTGCGGGAGCCCGAGATTCCGAGAGGAGAGGCCAGAGGGGACGGAGCTTGTCCTACACCTGAGGCGGCGGTGTACGCCAGCGGCCCCTGTCCCATATCGCTGATCCACACGGCGCCCTACAGAGGTGGATGGGGCACGGCGACATTGTCTGCACAGCTACGAGACAGCAGGGCATAGTGGGAGTTTGTGGGCGAGTGCCGAGGCCCCGGCTGGGGTCGAATCTGTCGAGTGCCCCAGGTATCGCCCCTCGCGCACGGGGAACCTTCCTCACGCGAGCACGAATTTCGAGCGGCGTATGCAATCCGAGGGGCATTAAGCATTAAAGCCCAGCGGCCCCCTCCCGTGCTGATACACCGCGCGGTGCTGTACTGCGGCGGTCGAACTACTTGACATTGCCCGGGTGGCCCTGAGGACAGACACTACCTGCGCCCGCAATTTGGTGCTGTGACGAGGGACCCTAGGTGTTTGTGAGACTGCTGCTGCAGGGGGGGCTTGCAAGAGGACGACGCAGCGGAGCCGGGTGAGGGGTCCAGACTGTACCCCCCACTAAAGAAGACCTGGGTTACACCAAGGTAGCGCTCTAGAGGCTGCGGACCCGTTATACGGATCAGCTGGTCTGAGTGGGGTCCCAACGGTCCCCTGAAAGTTATAGTTCCAACTTCGGGGCTTGGTTGTACTTTGCAACCCCGGACGGATTGCGCAGCAAGATAGCGGAGGAGACCAATTGGTGGACGAAGTGCTGTGTGGATAACTGTCCAGCAGGTCGAGGACACGACCTTGCAATGGAACTATCGGGAGCAGTCCGGGGCCACATTGGCAGCATGGGCAAAGGGGACAAAACCCAGACTAAATTACCCTTCGAGCAACGCCGCACAAAGGCCCTTGACACGCGTGACATGGAAACTGCGTCACAAAGCAAAAGTGCTGAAGGCTCGATCTATACAGACATTAAGGACCTGCTGGTCACGATGAAAAAGAGCCTCCAATACAGTATGTCATCCCTGGGCACTAAAATTGATGCGCTCTCCTACCACATGGACAGGATGTCGGAAAGAGTGGATAAACATGCGGAACGCCTGGATATGGCGGAGAGGCGCATCACGGAGGTAGAAGAAGCGCAAACGGAACAGGACAAAGTTCGCAAACAACATGATAGACTTTTGCAGGTAATCCAGGATAAATCAGAGGATTTGGAGGCCCGCTCTCGAAGATCGAACATACGTATTACGGGTGTGCCGGATGTAGGAGAGTGGGGTCTGCAATCCTATGGTCACCCCAGATTTTTGCTTTTTGCTTCACTGGTTTACGACTTTCCCTGGCTGTGGGCCTGCTAATCAGACCCACAGCCTAGCTGTTCTCTCTCTAAATTGACAACCATGTACTTTAGGTGCATTTACCAATTGGTACTGGGCCACCTTATCAGTCCCTGTACAGTATACCTTAGGTACCCAGGGCATAGGTGTACCCAGGGCCTACCAGGGGCTGAAGCATGTATTATGCCACCCCTGGCTGGCCATCTAAAACTGACACAACTGGCTGCACGACAGCTGGGGCAAGGTGGTGTAATCACCCTTTGCTATAGATATAGTATACCTATATCTAACCCTAAAATGGACACATATCCTCCTATCAGTCACTCCTATTGCAGGCCTTAACAATCCTGAAGGCAGAGTGCTTGGTTTTATGTGAGATGGTGCTCTGGCATGAGCTGAGCCCGTCTGCAGCTTGCAGAACCAAGTCCTAATAGCTGTTCCATGATAACGCTATACCATATACTCAAGTGCATTATCAACCTCGCGGTTACATACTAACTCTGGTATAACATTATCAAAACATGTCGAGTAAGGTGTCATACGAATTGGAATACTACCCCCTCGCCAATTCTGGCGACGGGGGTAGCACTACACCCTTCTAGAGGGGCACGACATGTATGTAACTGTGAACCCCGGTTAAAACTAACTTGAGCCTTGGCATCACAAAATGGATGCTGCCACCACAGACACAAGTCTGACCTCCTGCTGCTGGGAGTCCTTCCAGCGAGGGCGGCTTGGACAAAGGGTTTCCTGCCTTGGGAGGTGCTAGCACCACCCCAGACAGGATTTTGTGTATTGAGGTAGGGAGGCCTGAAAGGAATGAGACATGCCTGGGGCACACAAGGTGCCCTGTGCATACACCGGTTCAAACCAGTTGCTGGGGCATCCCTGCCCCAGCTCTGGCGTGAAATCCGGACAAAGGATAGGGGGTGTAACCACCCTCCTTCCTGGTCCCACCCAGGGGAGGGACCTAGTCAGCAGTACTGCCCCCTTTAGCAGGATAAAGGTAGGAGCTGGTCCCATTCAAAATTAGATTAATCCTGAACTACTCTACAAGAAGAAACTCTAGACTTCGACGTTCTGCTCCACAGAAGACTGAAGAATCTCCCTTGTGGGCAAGGAGTGTCCACCCTGCATCTGCAGGCACCATCAAGCGTCCAGCGGCTTCACTTTGTCGTCTTCCCTCGAGGATCCAGACTTCAGAGCCCGACGAGACCCGGATTCCCAGACCTCTCCGACCTCAACCTACATCTGCAGTACAGCTGAGATCCGTGGGTGCGACGAGACACGTGGGGCCGGCCATCTTGAACGAACCTGCACTTCGCTTCCAGCACGACTTCCGAGGAACTCGACCAAGTGCTTTGGGGACTGAGAAGCCCCAGCCCCGAGCAGCCCCTGCACCGAAGATCAGCCCTCCAGCATCCACGAGATCTGCGTGGGGCCCTTCTGCTTGTTTGCTGCTCGACGCGTTGTCTGGTCACTTGCCGGCTGGCTAGTGGCCTCCTAGACGACGAACCTTTGAATCTTTGCTGCTGGTCTGGTTGCTCCAGACTGGCCCTTGCTCCCTTCCAAAAGAGGGGCACCCCGGACTCTCCTAGTCCGCACCAGACGCTTTCTCCACTCACCGCGGGGGTTGCCTTTGCCAAGGCCTGTTGACGTCGATTCCGGATTCAACACGGCCGACAGCGAGAGCCTGCGTGGGACAGCTCGTGCCCCCATCCTGGTCGTCGAAGACACCTCCTGGTCCACGTGGCTGCAGAGTCAAGCGTCCACTCTTCACCTGATCGCGACGACGACATCTGGTTCCTTCCTGGTTCCACTCCAGTCACTGGCTAGTGACTGTGAACATTGTCCCCTCTGCTTTCAGGTCCTCTTCTTCACCGATCCACCCTTGGATCGCACCGGACATCTTCCTCCTGGTCGCCTGCAGCATCTTTTCTTACAGGCTCCATTGACTTCAACGCGAGAACCAGACACACTTTGGCACCTATGCACCTGCAACCCGTGGGTAAGGTAACGAGAGCATTTCGGTGTTCAAGGGTAGTTTAACTGTCCTAGTGTCCAGTTCCACAGTCGTTTTAGTCCTAACTAGTCAGGATTGTCCGTACTCACCTTTAACTTAAACTGTACTGTCCACAGACTTTGTTACGCATCTCGCGTGTGAGTTCACACTCTGCACACGCGTCCCGTGGGCCTCCTATTACTTACCTAAGGTGAAGATAGCGTAGTCCTAGCGAACCTCCAGCCTCTGGACAGCTCCATTCTTTTTATCGACTCTCACATTCCACTTACTTAGTATATGGTTTGTCGTGCCTCTAAGGCACCATTGTAATTTTGTGCAACTTGTCGTATTTTTCTTAAGAGATTGTCATGTGCTAAGCCGTCTGACCTCATAAAGAGTTCAGAGGTGTTGTTATTAATAAATATACTGTTTATTTTCATAACACCCTGTGTGGTGTCCTTTCATCTGGTATTCAAGGGGTTATATTGTGGTAAAACAGATGGCTTCACATGCCAAAAGAGTTTAGCCTAAGACTGCTTTGTCCATGCTACCATTAGGATAGCTGGTCTATAAGGTTGACTTACAACCAATCACCATAAGGGTTGGTTGGACTGATACAAGGTGATCACTAGAACTAGTGAGCATCATATATCAGGCCAACTTCTCACACAAGGCCCCAACAACCTAAAGAGGGTGGGTTCCAAAATTCCCAAAAGAAGAAGAATGATGGTCCTAAGAAACCATGGTGCCAATACTGTAAAAGTAAAACTCACTGGTTTAGTGAGTGCACCAAGAAAGGCCAAACTCCTACCACTACTTTCTCTAAGACACATGCACCCCCTAGTACAGTTAGTAGTGGTAGTGTACCTCCCAAGGCTATAGTTGGGTTAACCCTGGGAACTGAGGTGGATTCTGACTTAGTCAGAATACCTACTCAGGCAGTTCTTGTTTGTACTGGGGACATGGATATGGCCCCTACTGTAAGTCATAGTACTCTGGGCAAATACAGACAAACGCCTTTAATTAATGGAAAAATGGATCAGGCCTACAGGGACACATGTGCTAGTATCACTATGGTGACACCAACATTTGTGGACCCTGACCAGATCATGCTAGGTTCAGATTACCTAGTGACCAATGCTAGCAATGTCACTACCAATCACAGTATGGCAGTTGTTCATTTCTCCTGGGGAGGGGTAACTGGCCTCAAAAGGGTTGTAGTTAGTTCAGACCTCCCAGTGTTGTCTTTTGGGCAATGATTTGGAATCCTCACTGTGGTCAGATGTGGAGTACAGGACTCATGTAGAAATGCTAGGTCTCTTCTCACATGTCCTTGCTGTGACTAGGTCACAGGCCAAGAAATGCCCAGCTGAACAAGTGCTGGATCCTGGAAGAATGGACCAGACACTACCCAAGAGAAGGAATGGTAGGGTTAAGGCAGAGCCTTCCCCCCTGCCTCAGGTTGAGGATCAGCCCTCTCAGGAGGTTGACCCAGAGACCCCAGAAGGAACTGTCCTAGAAGAGCTTGAACCTGATCAGGTTGAGTTTCTTGGGACAGGGGGGCCTTCCAGGGCATACTTGAGGCAGGCCCAGTTAGACTGTTCCTCTCTTGAACCCCTCAGACAGCAGGCTGCTGCTGGGGCTGCAGGGGATGCTACAGGTGCCCATAAGGTATATTGGAAAGATGGACTCCTATACTCTGAGGCAAGAGACCCCAAGCCTGGTGCTACCAGGAGGCTGGTCATCCCCTTGTCTCTTAGAGGTTTCCTTCTCACCTTAGCCCATGAGATTCCCCTTGCAGGTCACTTAGGCCAGAACAAGACTTGGGACAGGCTTGCCCCACACTTTCACTGGCCTCATATGTCTGAAGACACTGAAGAGTTTTGTCGCTCATGCGTCACCTGCCAAGCCAGTGGCAAATCAGGTGGCACAACAAAGCCCCTCTCATACCACTACCTGTGGTGGGGGTAGCCTTTGAAAGAGTGGGGATAGACATTGTTGGACCAATGGACCCCCCAAAAGCATCTGGGCACGGATTTATAATGGTGATAGTGGATCATGCCACCAGGTACCCAGAAGCTATTCCCCTTAGGACCACTACAGCTCCTGTTGTGGCCAGGGCCCTACTTGCAGTTTTTACTAGAGTGGGGTTTCCTAAGGAGGTTGTCTCTGACAGAGGTGCAAACTTCATGTCAGGATACTTGACTGCAATGTGGAAGGAATGTGGTGTAAAGCACAAGTTACTACTTGTGTAACGATATATCTGTAAGAGACATTAGTTAGTATTAGATTCCTTACCTTAGAATATCCCCAGGCGTCAAGACTGGATCCGGAAATTTTTGCGTAGCAGTACCCTTGCGCGTCGGTAGGCGTCGTCTGCGGCTCCGCGTCCGTCGTCGGCGCCGTGATGACGTCGTCGGAGTACTTCGACGCCGCCTCTGCGTGCTGACGTCAGTTCTTAGACACAGCTTTTCCGCGCCAGAAACGCAGAGCCATGTTAAAAACCAACACTGGTGCCATTGAAACTAGGGCCCTGAAAGGGGGTAACCCTAACCCTAGATATCGGTTCGCACAACGGGGAGGATGGGTGGGTCGGTAAGGAATCTAATACTAACTAATGTCTCTTACAGATATATCGTTACACAACGAGTAACTTGTGCATCTGAAAGAGAAACGTTAGTATTTGATTCCTTACCTTAGAATATATACCCCAGCAATACCAACCCCGGTGTTGGGTCTGCAAACCAATAATCACACCAGAAAGTCCTGGAGGACGGAACGGCCAAAGAAGCCATCCCTCCGGACTTGGCTGTCCAGGCAGTAGTGTCTTGCAAACGTGTGCAGCGATGCCCACGTAGCTGCCTGACAGATGTCTCGTAATGGCACTCCCCTGCCCAGGGCAGTGGTAGTCGCCATGGATTGGGTAGAATGAGCCCGTAATCCAGCAGGGGGCTCCTTTCTAGCCAAGGAGTAGCATGCCTGGATACACAAGATGATCCACCGGGAGATGGTCCTCTTGTGCACCGCTTTCCCCTTCTTAGCGCCCACGTAACCAACAAAGAGTTGGTCATCGACCCGGAACTGGCGTGTGCGATCCAAGTAAAATGAGAGCGCACGTTTTGGATCCAGACGGTGGAGCCGCTCTTCCTCTTTACAGGGATGCGGTGGCGGAAAGAAGGTTGGCAAGGTGATGGACTGCCCGATGTGGAAGGCCGTGACAACCTTGGGCAGGAAAGAAGGTTTGGTACGCAGCACCACTTTGTCCGGATGGACAGAAAGGAAAGGTGGAGTACAAGAAAGAGCCTGGAGCTCACTCACTCTCCTGGCAGAGGTGATGGCAACCAGGAAAGCAGTCTTCAAAGTCAGAAGGCAAAGAGGACAGTTGTGAAGTGGCTCAAAGGGAGCGCATATCAGAAATGAAAGAACCAGGTTCAAGTCCCACTGAGGCATCACAAACGGAACAGGAGGAAACGTGTGTGTGATGCCCTTAAGAAATCTATTTACAATAGGGGACTTGAACAAAGAAGGTTGATCAGGCAGCCTCAGAAAGGCTGAAAGGGCAGAAAGGTAGCCCTTGATAGTGCCCAGAGCAGAGCCCTGCTGGGCAAGAGAAAGAAGGAAGAGAAGAACCTCAGAAAGAGGGGCAGCGAGAGGATCCACAGCCTTTGCTGTGCACCATGCCACAAATCTGTTCCACCTGCAGGCGTATACCGACTTTGTTTAGCCTTCTCTGTATCGTGGTGATTTCTGGTTGGAGCCGAGACGATCGAGGACCCTTTACGGACCCGAACTACTATATCCGGGTGAGTTAGGATCTAAAAACCGCCCATTTTCTGTAAATGCAAACCGGGTACTCCTCCCGGACTGCAGTGTAGTATTTAAAGTTTATTATATCGGCTCGGTCTAAATACAAATAAATGTGTTGGATATTGTACAACTATACCTTTATGGGGACAAGATTGCATCGCTTTTTAAACTCGTCATTTACGCTGTTCGAGTTTAAATGACAGAACTATGCATCAATAATATGGTTTTGACATGTCACCGTCTCCTTTTGCCTTTGACTGTGTGAAGTAAATGGCTGCCTCATGCACACCAGTCATACAAGGAAAACAACAGGACAATGCTTTAGAATCATTGATTTTTATTTACAATATTTTGCTTAAATGGCATATATAATGGATTAAATTTGATCCAGAACAGTTTGCTGTATATATAAAGCCATTTGACCCCTTGACTAAAATAAGGTTTGGAACCATATAAATATATGTTTTACTTCTCTAGGATCGGTTAATATGACCGTTAAGGGATTCCACTTATTGGAATTATAAATAAATATGGCCAATTTTTCTACAAACAGCTGGTAATGAATATTATTTACCCTAGGTCGTTACCCTTGTAAAATCGACCATTCGATGATCAAATATGATGCCTTAACCACATGAATAAAGGATCTAAAGTGAAACTTAACGTAAGTAGCTGATAACTCAGTTGAGTTAACTAATTCAGTCATAATACAATAGATTTTACAAAAAATCCCTGTTACTGTGCCTTTCAGAATCAGCAATCGTGAATATATAAAGGGTCACTGACTAGAAAATTCTCTTCTTTAATTGATGTAAGTATAAACATCACCAAAATAAACTTTAGACGTCCCCGTAGTGTAACTGTGTTGATAAACCTATCTCTTTAACATTTTTAGTATTACCGTCAAGGATTTACAAGATACTATCAACCAGAACTCATAAGAAATTGACAACTAGTGTAGATCATACGAATTGTTCAAGGTGTGTCCATAGACTGTATATTGATACTTCTTAGCTTTATAAATAGAATGTTGCTTCCTCCCCCTTGCTGTTCCTCCCCCCTGTTTCTCTTGTGAAAAACGTACTGTGTAAAGAATATTAGTGTGGTAGTGTCAGAAGACTTTGCCTTATAAACTGTATTGAAGTCGATGTATGTTGTTTTATTTTATTTCTGTATTCAATTGTAAATAGTTCTTTTTTATATGTACTTTTGTAGCCCTGAAGAAGTCCCTGGATGGGACGAAACGCGTTGGCGGTTCCAAAAGTGATGCTGTCAAAAAGCTTTTAAAGATTGAATAATAAAGAATAACTGAAAACAAAAAACATCGACTTTTTCGTGGAACTAAAAAACTTTTCTTTGATTTATCTATTTGTAACAAATTGTGTTTAAAGTGTGCTGGGCTAATATGTACTGTTGAATTGTTGAGGGTCTGGTTCTTTGAATCCGCCCTTAAATTGAGGGAGTATAGGGAATTGTGCTCTCAGCCCTTTTGCACCTTTCTCATTTATCTATACTGATAGGGATCTTTTTAGACTGGTGCTGACATTCTATGCTTCGATTCCCTCTTTTGCTTGTGTATACCGACTTTGTGGAGGGACGCCTGGCTGCCAGAATGATGTTACAGACTTCAGGAGGCAAGTCAAATGGCCTCAACTGTCGCCGCTCAATCTCCAAGCATGGAGGTGGAGACTGGACAGGCTCGGGTGGAGGACCGTCCCCTGCTGCTGCGACAGAAGGTCATCCTGAAGAGGCAGACGAACCGGGGGATCGACTGACATATTGAGTAGCTCTGGATACCAGTACCTTCGAGCCCAGTCCGGAGCCACAAGGATGACTTGGGCCCGGTCGCGCCTGATCTTCTTTAGCACTCTGGGCAGAAGTGGTATAGGCGGAAAGGCGTACAGTAGACCGTAGATCTACTCGCGACGAAAAGCGTCTCCGAGCGAGTGCAGCCTTGGAAATTCCAACGCGCAGAACTGATGACATTGTGCGTTCTCTTCGGTGGCGAATAGATCTAACCAAGGCTCTCCCCATAGCTGAAAGAGGCCTTGCGCCACGTCAGAGTTCAGACGCCATTCGTGATCCATCATGCACTGACGGCTGAGCTCGTCCGCCCTGGTGTTCAGAGAACCTGCCAGGTGTTGAGCCACCAGGGTCACGCCCTGGCGTTCCAGCCAGAGGTGCAGAGCCTCCTGGCAAAGGGTCCACGACCCCACCCCGCCCTGTTTGTTGCAGTACCACATGGCGGTGGTGTTGTCCGTGAACACCTGCACTACACTCCCCCGGACAGAGGGGAGGAATGCTTTCAGTGCTAGACGAATCGCCCGTAACTCCAACAGGTTGATGTGGAGCCGGGCCTCCGCCGGAGACCAGAGGCCTCTGATCTCCGCCTCTCCCATGTGGCCTCCCCAGCCCTGGAGGGACGCATCCGTCACAACTACGTGCTCCGGTTGGGGTAGAGAGAGGGATCTGCCGCTGACCCAATCGCGGTCCGTGAGCCACCACTGCAGCTGTCTCGCAGTGCCCTCCGAGATCAGGACGTGGTCGGATAGGTTGCCCTGATGCTGGGCCCACTGAAACTTCAGGTCCCACTGCAGGGCCCGCATCCGCCACCTGGCGTGATGCACCAGCAGGATGCAGGAGGCCATCAGCCCCAGAAGCCGCAGCGTCAACCTGTCCGAGACCCGGGATAACGGCTGAAAGATGGGAATCAGAGCCTGAATATCCCGGACCCGCTGCTCGGGTGGATAAACCCGAAACTGCGCCGAGTCGAGAACCGCTCCGATGAAAAGGAGCTTCTGCCCCTTTGCCCTTCTTGGGTACCAGAAAGTAGTGGGAGTAGCAACCAAACCCTACTTCTGGCCCAGGAACGCGCTCGATGGCCCCCTTGGCCAAGAGGGCCGTAACTTCCTCCTGCAGAAGTCGCAAATGATCCCCCGATACACGTTGGCTCTGCGGTGGCATGGCTGGAGGAGTCGCCTCGAAGGGGAGGGAGTAGCCCCTTCGGACGATCTGCAGCACCCACCTGTCCGAAGTGACTGTGCGCCAGTGGAGGTGGTGATGGCGAACCCTGCCCCCCACTGGCGTCACATGGGCCTGAAAGCACGGACTAGGAGGGTTTTGAGGCGGATGCTGCGGGGGAAGGTGTGGACTGACCTCGCCGTTGTCCCCGACCGCCGGGACGGCGGTTCCCATGGCCGCCACCGCGTTGGGTATTACCCTGCGGAGCGTGGCTGGCAGCACGTGTGGGTACAGCCCTTCCGTGGCCACGAAAGGAATGAAAGGCAGCCAATTGCTGGCGCGGGCCGAGAGGCCCAAGGACTTGGCCGTAGCCCTGGAGTCCTTAAAGCGCTCGAGCGCATGGTCTGCCTTGTCGCCAAAGAGGCGACGGCCATCGAACGACATGTCCATCAATGTGTTCTGGACATCGGCCGAAAAGTTGGTGGATCTCAACCAGGCGTGGCGTCTGACCGCCACCGTCGTTGCCATCGCTCTACCCAGTGAGTCGGTGGTATCCAGCCCACACCGAATGGAATATTTGGCTGCATCCCGGCCCTCCACAAGGGCTTGGCCGAGTTTGGCCCGTACCTCCAACGGACACTCTGCAGCACTTCCGCAACCGTATCCCACAGAGAGTGGGTGTAGCGGCCCAAGAGGCATGCGGTGTTGGAAGACCGCAGTCCCAGACTAAGGGACGAGAAGATCTTTTTGCCGTACTGCTATATAAATCCAAACATACATACATACATACATACCTCTTGGATTCCCTGTCCGGCGTTGCCGATGGGAATGCGGTCTGGGAATTAGAGGCCTGGATGACCAGGCTCTAGGGGGTAGGGTGGGTGGACAGGAAACATGGGTCGCCCGGGGTGGGGCGGTGGCGCCTGGCCACGTTCCTATCTACGGGCGAACCCGTAGCGGGCTTGGACCAAGTGCCCAGAAGAACGTCAGTCAAGGCCTCATTAAAGGGCAGCAGAGGCTCGGCCGAGCTTGACTGCGGTTTAAGGACCTCAGTGAGGAGATTAGTCCTCACGGCCGCGACGGGGAGCTCAAGGCCCAAGGCCTTGGCAGCCCTCATCAACACCACACTGTAGGTTGCCCCCTCCTCCGAAGCCACGGTACGAGGGGAGACAAAACCAGTGTCTGGAGAGGTGTCCAGGCCACTGGCCTCCCCAAGGTCTCCTGCCCAGTCCTCATGAGACTGACACTCTCTGGTCAGAGGGTCCTCAGACCCCTCCCAATCCTCTTCATCACCCATCTCCTGAAACTCAGGGTTCTCAACTAATGGGCCTGTTCATAGAAGTGAAACTCCCCAAACGACGTCTGGAGCGGCGCCCATCGGGGCGGTCCCGACGTCGGAACAGGAATGAAGGGGGCATCGGGGACGGCGCCGCCCGGGGACGGCGCCGGAGGCGACACCTGGTGGTCCGACGCCGGGGAGGTCGTAGGGTCCACCGGTGACGATCCAGAACCCGAAGAAGGTCTAGCGGCGTCCCGCGGCGCCGGGACCGAAGGCGCCGGCGGTGCCGGGACAACTGGACCCCGCGGCGCCGGGCCCGAAGGTGCCGGCGCCGTCGGGAGAGCGGGAACCTGCGGCGCCGGGCCCGAAGTCGCCGGCGGCGCTGGGGACGAAGCACTCGACAGCGTCGGGGCAGAAACCCCCGACCCGCTAGGGGTCCCAGACGGGTCCGCTGGGCCCGAAGGCGCCGCGGAGCCCGTCGGAGGAGAGAGTTTCCTCATGGCCATGAGGAAGCGCTCTATCTCCTCCGGCGTCGCGTTGAGCCCAGGGACCGGAGGGTGTGGGGCTGAACGCGGCGCCCGCGACTCCGACGGAGCCGCGTGGGCGGTGTCACCCGAACCCCCGGCCGCATTGCGCGAGCGTCGGGGGGAGTCCGCAGAGCGATGACGCCTCTTTGACTTCTTGTGCCTCTTACCTGACGATGACTTCGACCCAGAGGACGACTCTCGGAGCTGTGGTGGCTCCGAGCCCGCGACCTGTCCCTCGACCTCCCGTGGGACCGAGACCTCTCACGGCGCGGGACCGACTGCCGGAGTTCGAGTCGCCTGCGGGACCGCTCCCGCCTAGCTTTCAAAGAGAGGGCCCGGCAGTCGGAGCAGGCCTTGTCGTCGTGATCGACGCCTAGACACGTTAAACACAAGTGGTGAGATCCGTCACCGAAATCAGGCGGTCGCAATCCTCGCAGTGCTTAAAGCCGGGCATCCCTACGGCACCAATCTGAGTCGAAAGACTTCGAAAAATGATCAAAAGCGATCAAAAAAGTTAGTCAAAAATTGACTAGGGTTACTGCTTGTTCCAGATCTGCGCTTGCTGGCGCGGAAAAAAGAACTGACGTCAGCACGCGGAGGCGGCGTCTAAGTACTCCGACGACGTCATCACGGCGCCCACGACGCCGACGACGGACGCGGAGCCGCAGACGACGCGCAAGGGTACTGCTACGCAAAAGTTTCCGGATCCAGTCTGACGCCTGGGGATATTCTAAGGTAAGGAATCTAATACCAACGTGTCTCTTTCCGATTAGGGATAGCACTGGGGGTCCCCCAGTCCCTTCCCTATGTGGGTCTAAGTTGGCCCTTGTAAGTCTGCTGACTAAAGGTTGCCCATTGTCTGCCTCATCCTCAGATAAGTCTTCCTCTTCCTCCTCAGCAACATGCTCTGTTTTAGGGAGGTTAGAGTCTGGATCACCAGGAGTACCTTCTAAAGGGGACATGCTCCCATCTGGATTAGAGGGGCCTGAGTTAGAGGCCTTTCTAGCATCATATGTCTCTAAGAGACCTAACAGAAAAGGAATGGTAGCGTTGGAACCCTGTTTCAATTTCCCGGAGGTACACAATTGTCTCATCTCCTGGAAACTGAGAGCTGCATATCTGGAAAGGACCTGTGGAGGGTCACTAACCACTAGGGGAGTCTCTGAAGTCTCTCCATGGGTAGACATGCTTTCTGGTGAGGTGTAAGTGATGCACCTACCTACACTATGGGTTTTCCTACTGATCCCTTGCTAAGAGTTGTAGTCAGGGTGTGCTAGGCCCTTTCTACTACAACAGCTGGTTCAGTAGAACTCAGAGTATTTCTAAGCTTGTTATATGTACCTATAGTACCTTATGTGATCTTTCAAATGATATTTCAAGATTATACGTGGTAAAAACAACAGCAAGCTCAAATTCCACCGTTGCACACCAATGTGAGAAGTTGGCCTGATATATGATGCTCACTAGTTCTAGTGATCACCTTGTATCAGTCCAAACAACCCTTATGGTGATTGTAAGTCAACCTTATAGACCAGCTATCCTAGTGGTAGCATGGACAAAGCAGTCTTAGGCTAAACTCTTTTGGCATGTGAAGCCAGCTGTTTTACCACAATATAACCCCTTGAATACCAGATGAAAGGACACCACACAGGTTGTTATGAAAATAAACAATATATTTATTAATAACAAACACCTCTGAACTCTTCATGAGACCAGAGGGCTAAGCACATGACAATCTCTTGGAAAAATACGATAAGTTGCACAAAATTACAGTGGTGCCCTAGGGGCACGGCAAACCATTTACTAAGTAAATGGGTTAAGAAAGTTGATAGAAGAAATGGAGCTGTCCAGAGGCTGTAGGACCGCTGGGACTACGCTATCCTAACCTTAGGTAAGTAATAGGAGGCCCACGGGACGCGGGTGCAGAGTGTGAACTCACACGCGGGATGCGTAACAACGTCTATGGACAGTACAGTTCAAGAAAAAGGTGAGTACGGACAATCCTGACTAGTTAGGACTAAAACGACTGTGAATCTGGACACTAGGAGAGTCAAGCTACCCTTGAGCACCGAAATGCTCTCGTTACCTCACCCACGGGCTGCGGGTGCATAGGTGCGTAGTCGTGTCGGGTTTCTGCGATGAAGTCAATGGAGCCTGAAAGAAAAGATGATGCAGGCGACCAGGAGGAAGATGGCCGGTGTGATCCAAGGGTGGATCAGGAAAGCTGAAGACCTGAAAGCAGAGGGGACAATGTTCAAAGTCACTAGCCAGTGACTGGAGTGGAACCAGGAAGGAACCAGATGTCGTCGTGGCGATCAGGTGAAGAGTGGACGCTTGACTCTGCAGCCACGTGGACCAGGAGGTGTCTTCGACGACCAGGATGGAGGCACGAGCTGTCCCACACAGGCTCTCGCTGTCGGCGGTGTCTGTTCCAGATTCGGCGTCAACAGGCCTTGGCAAAGGCAACCCACGCGGTGAGTGGAAAAAGCGTCTGGTGCGGACTAGGATAGTCCGGGGTGCTCCTCTTTTGGAAGGGAGCAAGGGCCAGTCTGGAGCAACCAGACCAGCAGTGAAGATTTCAAAGTTCGTCGTCTAGGAAGTCACTAGCCAGCCGGCAAGTGACCAGACAACGCGTCAAGCAGCAAACAAGCAGAAGGGCTCCACGCAGATCTCGTGGTTGCTGGAGGGCTGATCTTCGGTGCAGGGGCTGCTCGGGGCTGGGGCTTCTCAATCCCCAAAGCACTTGGTCGAGTTTACCTCGGGAGTCGTGCTGGAAGCGAAGTGCAGTTTCTTTCAAGATGGCCGGTCCCACGTGTCTCGTCGCATCCACGGATCTCAGCTGTGCTGCAGATGTGAGTTGAGGTCGGCGAGGTCTGGGAATCCGGGTCTGGTCGGGCTCTGAAGTCTGGATCCTCGGGGGAAGACGAGAAAATGAAGCCGCTGTACGCTGATGGTGCATGCAGATGCAGGGTGGACACTCCTTGCCCACAAGGGAGATTCTTCAGTCTTCTGGGGAGCAGAATGTCGAAGTCCAGAGTTTCTTCTTGTAAAGTTGTTCAGGATAATCTAATTTGGAATGGGACCAGCTCCTACCTTTATCCTGGTAAAGGGGGCTGTACTATGACTAGGTCCCTCCTGTAGGTGGGACCAGGAAGGGGGGTGGTTACACCCCCTATCCTTTGTCCGGTTTTCGCGCCAGAGCTGGGGCAGGGATGTCCCAGCAACTGGTTTGAACCGGTGAATGCACAGGGCACCTTGTGTGCCCCAGGCATGTCTCATTCCTTTCAGGCCTGTCCTACCCAATACACAAAATCCTGTCTGGGGTGGTGCTAGCACCTCCCAAGGCAGGAAACCCTTTGTCCAAGCCTCCCTCGCTGGAAGGACTCCCAGCAGCAGGAGGTCAGACTTGTGTCTGTGGTGGCAGCATCCATTTTGTGATGCCAAGGCTCGAGTTATACCTCTTGGATTCCCGGTCCGGCGGGGCCGACGGGAATGCGGTCTGGGAATTGGAGGAATGGATGACCAGGCTCTCGGGGGTAGGGTGGGAGGACAGGAAACATGGGTCGCCCGGGGCTGGGCGGTGGCGTCTGGCCACGTTCCTATCTACGGGCGAACCCGTAGCGGGCTTGGACCAAGTGCCCAGAAGAACGTCGGTCAAGGCCTCATTAAAGGGCAGCAGAGGATCGGCCGAGCTTGACTGCGGTTTAAGGACCTCAGTGAGGAGGTTAGTCCTCACGGCCGCGACGGGGAGCTCAAGGCCCAAGGCCATGGCAGCCCTCATCAGCACCACACTATATGTTGCCCCCTCCTCCGAAGCCACGGAAGGAGGGGAGACAAACCCAGTGTCTGGAGAGGTGTCCAGGCCACTGGCCTCCCCAAGGTCTCCTGTCCAGTCCTCCTGAGACTGACACTCCCTGGTCAGAGGGTCCTCAGACCCCTCTCAGTCCTCATCACCCATCTCCTGAAATTCAGGGTTTTCAACCAATGGGGCCTGTTCATAAAAGTGAAATTCACCAAACGACGTTTGGAGCGGCGCCTGAACCCGAAGGAGGACCAGCGGCGTCCTGCGGCGCCGGGCCCAAAGGCGCCGGCGGCGCCGGAACAACTGGACCCCTCGGCGCCGGAGGCGCCGGCGGGATAATGGGGGCCTGCGGCGCCGGGCCGAAGCACCCGACGGCGTCGGGGCCGGAGCCGCAGCCGCCGACCCGCTAGGGCCCCCAGACGGGTCCGCTGGGCCCGAAGGCGCCGCGGAGCCCGTCGGTGGAGAGAGTTTCCTCATGGCCATGAGGAAGTGCTCGATCTCCTCCGGCGTCGCATTCAGCCCAGGGACCGGAGGGTGTGGAGCTGCACGCGGCACCCGCGACTCCGACGGAGCCGCGTGGGTGGTGTCACCCGAACCCCCGGGCGCATCGCGCGGGTGTCGGGGGGAGTCCGAGGAGCGATGACGCCGCTTGGACTTCTTGTGCCTCTTACCTGACGACGACTTCGACCGGGAGGAGTGCGGCCTACTCTCGGAGCTGTGGTGGCTCCGAGCCCACGACCTGTCCCTCGACCTCCCATGGGATCGGGACCTCTCACGGCGCGGGGCCGACTGCCGGAGCTCGAGGCGCCTACGGGACCGCTCCCGCCTGGCCTCGAGGAGAGGGCCCGGCAGTCAGAGCAGGCCTTGTCATCGTGGTCGACGCCCAAACAGGACAAACAGACGCGGTGAGGATCCGTGACCGACATCAGACGGTCGCAATCGTCACAGTGCTTGAAGCCGGGCATCCCTACGGCACCGTTCGGAGTCGAGAGACTTCGAAAACAATCAAAAAGGATCAAAAAGTTAGTCAAAAATGACTAGGGTTACTGCTTTTTCCAGATCTGCGCTTGCTGGCGCGGAAAAAAGAATAACTGACGTCAGCACGCGGAGGCGGCGTCTAAGTACTCCGACGACGTCATCACGGCGCCCACGACGCCGACGACGGACGCGGAACCGCAGACGACGCCTACCGACGCGCAAGGGTACTGCTACGAAAAAAAATTCCGGATCCAGTCTGACACCTGGGGATATTCTAAGGTAAGGAATCTAATACTAACGTGTCTCTTTCAGATACCCACCTGTCCATAGTGATGGTGCGCCAGTGGGGGAGGTTATGGCGAATCCTGCAGCCACTGACATTTGATGGACCTGAAAAACCGGACTCGGAAGGTTTGGAGGCAGTGGTGGCTGGGGTGGAGGTGGAGGGACCCGCTCGCTGGCCCCCTGATCCGGCAGATCCCACGTTCGAGGCTGCGCTGAGACTGTTGTTGCGCCGGCCTGTGTCTCTGAAACAAAAGTGTTGGGGCACCCCTTCCGTGGCCACGAAAGGAGCAAAAAGCAGAAGGCGGAGAGGGCACATGGCGGAAAGGCCCAAGTACTTGGTCGCAGCCCGCGAGTCCTTAAAGCGCTCCAACGCACTATCTGCTTTGTTGTCGAAAAGGCAATAGCCATCAAAAGGCACGTCCATCAAACTGTTCTGGACATCCCGAGAAAAACAGTTGTCCTCGGCCAGGTATGGCAACGGAGCACCACCGTCATGGAAATCTCCCTGCCCAGTTTGTCGGCGGGGTCAAGGCCACAATGAATAGTGAACTTGGCTACATCCCTCCCTTCAGCAATAGCTTGAGAGAACACCGTCCGGGCCCCCTCAGGACATTGAGGCAGCACTGTAGGAAGGTGGATATCTGACTATGGTTACCCCCAACTTTTTGCCTAGTGTTTTGCTGGTTTTTGACTTAGTTGGCCTGGGATCCTGCTATTCAGGACCCCAGGCTTCCTGCTCTCTCTGTTAGAATGGACTCCATGTACCTTAGGTACATATCTAATTGGATACTGGGCCACCTTATCAGTCCCTGTACAGTGTACCATAGGTAACCCAGGGCATAGGTGTACCCAGGGCCTACCAGGGGCTGCAGCATGTATTATGCCACCCCTGGCTGGCCATCCAAAAATGACACAACTGGCTGTTGACACAGCTGGGGCAAGGTGGTGTAATCACCCTTTGCTGTAGATATAGTATACCTATATCTAACCCCAAAATGGACACATATACTCCTATCAGTCACTCCTATGGCAGGCCTTATCAATCCTGAAGGCAGAGTGCTTGGAATTATGTAAGATGGTGCTCTAGCATGAGCTGAGCCTGTCTACAGCTTTCGGAACCAAGTCCTTTAGCTGTTTCCATGATAACGCTATACAATATACTCTTAAGTGCATTATAATCCTCGCGGTTATTGCTAACTTTGGTATAGCATTATCAAAACATGTCGAGTAAGGTGTCATACGAATTGGAATACTACCCCCTCGCCAGTTCTGGCGACGGGGGTAGCATTCCACCCTTTTAGAGGGACACGACAAGTATGTAACTGTGAACCCCGGTTAAAGTTAAACAGAGCCTCAGCATCACAAAATGGACGCTGCAACCACAGACAAAAGTCTGACCTCCTGCTGCTGGGAGTCCTTCCAGCGAGGGAGGCCTGGACAAAGGGTTTCCTGCCTTGGGAGGTGCTAGCACCACCCCAGACAGGATATTGTGTATTAGGTAGGACAGGCCTGAAAGGAATGAGACATGCCTGGGGCACACAAGGTGCCCTGTGCATACACCGGTTCAAACCAGTTGCTGGGGCACTCCAGCCCCAGCTCTGGCGCGAAACCGGACCAAGGATAGGGGGTGTAACCACCCCCCTTCCTGGTCCCACCCATGGGAGGGACCTAGTCACTAGTGCAGCCCCCTTTAGCAGGCTAAAGGTAGGAGCTGGTCCCATTCCAAATTAGATTATCCTGAACAACTTTACAAGAAGAAACTCTGGACTTCGACGTTCTGCTCCACAGAAGACTGAAGAATCTCCCTTGTGGGCAAGGAGTGTCCACCCTGCAACCACAGGCACCACCAAGCGTCCTAGTGGTCCACTTTATCGTCCTTCCTAGTGTAGAGTAGTGGAGTTTAGCGGCGCCCGCCAGCGACCACCTCTAATAATGATGATACTTCAAATGCAGGCGAGGACTGGAGGAGACTGCTATACTAGGATCCCTTTGCTGAGATTGTCCTGTATATATCCCAAACTAATTGCGCGACATTAATCCCACTGTACAGCCCCTCACAGCCCCTTGTTCTCCGATTGAATCAGTCCCTTCTCTTCACTGCAGGCAGGGTGACACCTTTGGTGACTCCTACATGGTGTAGAGGCTCAGGGCGTTTGGAACTTGGAAGGTGTCAGCCATGCTATCTGCCACCTACAGTCTGTGCCAGCAACCTGACAACCAACTGCCCTTCTTCGACCCAGCAGGTAGGCACGCTCCTTCTCACACTCAACAAGCCTGCCTGCACTGGTGCCCTGCTCTAAGGCGCAGTGCAGCAGTATTACGCCTTTGATATGAATCCGTAAGCAAACAGACACTCATGTACTGCAGCTCCTGGGAAACTATCGACCGGCCAAGAGAGTTCACACTGACAGGAAAAGATCAGGTAGGTTCTATGAGACCGATAAGATGTGTACATACACTTGTTTAAAGTGTCCCCCATTTCCTTTAAATAATACAAGTCTGACCCCATCCTGCTGGAATCTCCAAATCAACACCTAGCTCCAAAAAGAAAGAAGGGCCTTAACAACCTGAGCTATCTGACTAGCTTTCATAAATAACGAGTTCGGACTTAAGTTTTGCAGAAACATATTCGCCGTAGCCAGTCTCTGTGACGCCTGAGGGAAAGATAAAGCTGTGGGCGGAATACAAGCTGGAATACAATATAATGTGAAAATACAGGTATTATAGAGGCTTAGAAAAGCAGGGCATGCCATCTAATAGAAAAAGGAAACTAAAACATAACATGATACAAATAGTGAGAGAATCCATAGGCTAATAAAGAAACAGAGGTGAGAGGGACTCTAATGCAAATGTATAAGAGATGTGTTGTGTCACTGTCTGAAGTAGCATATTTGTAGAGTGCACATTCAGCCTCGATGGCGTCTTGGTGCTTTTGACTAATAGTGGATGTTACCCAGCTCAGTGGAACTACATTCATCAACCTCGGAAGGGTGATAGGCAGAGATGACCACCATTATCTAAACCTGTGACTAGTATGGAAGCCAAATCATCCCTGCATTGGATGCATTAGTCCACTGAGCCTCAAGACGTGGCTCACTCTTATTTACGGCTTTGATCCATGCTTCATTCAGTGGTTCAGAAAGTTTCTCCTAGGAAGCAAGATCCAATGTTATTCTATTGAAGTTCACGGCCATGGAAGCTGTCCAAAGTGCTGGAATACTTTTGGGTTGAAGTTTAGGGTGTGCAAATCCTCAAAAGGCACTGCTGACAAATACTTTTCAGCTGCAGAGGTCTGGGCACTCACGCAGTCTCGGGAACAGCATCTTAACTTCATTTGAAGTCAAAAATATCATGTTGCAGGCTGTTGGACTTGGCCCTTTTTTGGCAGGTTCACCCCTGAACTTTTTGCATTAAGCTCTGACAGTGGTAGTGATTTTTGGCTTCTGCGCAGTTTAGCACTGTGGCCCAGTGTACATTGTGTGCGCGCTCTGAGTGCGTGTGGTGAGATTGGCCTGCCCTCCCATAGGAATGCATGGGGGATATGTGTGTCCATGGTAATTCCTGGTATGCGAGGAGTTCAGGGGCGAGTTTAGTATGTATGAACTCGTGAGAATAAATGCTGCACAATGGTGTGCACAGATTCATGGTGACTGGTGGAGAAATGCCACTTTTAGGAGTTGGCATTTCTGTGTACCATGTGTCTGCCTGCCTGGTGTGAATTGCATGTCTGGCTTGTGAGTGACCGGAGCCGAGAGGTGTGGGTGGCTCCAGGAGACAGAGGGAGTCTGCCCAGTGGTGAATAAAGAAATCTGCATGCAGATGGGAGGGAGGAGTTGCACCTGGGACCTGAATAGGGCTGTGCCTTCCCTCCACAATGCCGTCTCCACCCCCAGTGGTGCGTCTAATCCCTGAGCCCCCACCTGACAAAAGAGATAGGAGCTGAGCAAAACAAAGTGCTCCATAGCTCCCCTATACCAGTTCCAACTGGTATCCCCAAGACCTGTGCTGTGACACAAAGGTATCTTGTAGTATAAATATAGGGGCTGTGACCCCATGAAAATGTTCAGTTTTATGGAGTGCTGTTCCTGCCAGGGTGTGCTGCTGCTGGGGGCCCAGGGGGGCTACCAAGAGGGCTTGCCGCCCTGGGCCCTGCATTGCCCTTTTTATCTTTGAGGACCTTTTTATGAGGCCCCTTTTACTTTGATTCCTCTTCCTTATCCTTTAGGGCTCTGTGCTGCTAGCGCCTCGTGAGCGCCATATTTTAATTATCCCCCAGGAAAAGGGAGAACGTGGGCTGCGCAGCGCGACACTGCAGCCCCTTTTAAAAGGGATTCCCCCGGGATGTGACTGAGGTAGGAGCCCATCCCGTATTCCTTGTTTATTGAGCAGGTACCCACCCCGCTTATTTTTATATTTAAAACGGCGGATGTCCATCCCGCTTATTTTGTTATTTGGATAGTGGGTGCCCACCTCACATGGCGCCTTGTGCTAATCTTTGATGCAGGTGCCCACCCGGCATTCCACTGCCGGGAAATGGTCACCGCTGCCGGCGCGATCGAGACTGGAAGTCAGGCACGTTTGCCTGGGACATGGGAGGAGCGTGGAGAGGAAGTCCCCGACTCGCCGCCAGAGATCCAGTCGGAGCCTCGCAGGCTCCGTGAGGAAGTCCCGGGTCCCAAGAGGGGGCCCAGGTGAAGCCAGGAGAGGAGAGGAACTGAGACGGGTTAGCAGGGCTCCCGTAACCGAGGGAGAGCCCCGCGTGTTGCCCAGCGCCACTGAAGAGCGAAGAGAGGACGAGACTGCGAGAGTCCAGCCTCCAGGGAGAGCCGGTGAGTGGCGCTCCCTAGTGGCTCTGGGTGTTGGTGCCTGTTGAAGGCACAGAGCCTGAGCGGCTCAGTCGGGCAGCTCCAACAGGTGCCATGAGTTTTTGTTCAGAACCAATGCGCTCCGACGTTTGGGGACATATTTATTTTAGAGTCTGTGCACTCCAACTTGGGCCATATTTGTTTAAAGGCCCTAGTGGGGGTCCTGAGGGTCAGAGGGGCCCGTGTTGGCTCCAGTAGTGGCCATGTGTTTTTACAGTTGCCCCGCTTGACAGAGGACAACTGCAACGTTTACGGAGCAAAATTATTTCAGAGAAATCCCAGTGAGGCCCCGAAGGCACAGATGTGCCACGGCCCCTTTTGCATTATTTTCAGCTGTGCCACACCTGCGCGGGCAGCTACAACATTTTTCCCATTGATTCCAAGGGCACATTAAGAGCCCGGGCCTGCAATTGATCTTCCCAGCTGCCCAGCAAGTAGTGGGCAGCTGCATCGTTTAGGCCACAGTACTTTGAGGGCATGTCCTTTTACAGATAGGAGTGAGTTGCACTCCTTTTGCTCCCTTTCCTTCACAGCTGCGCAGCACTTAGTGCCAGCTGCACCGTTTAGATTTGCGCAATGGCGCAATTGGATCCTGCTGCATTGGCAGCCCCCCTGACTTTTGGACCTAGGGCATTTGAGCCCCTTAGAGATGGCCAGTTGGCCATAGGGACTATTAGGTTTGTAGGGCGCCAGGCCCTAGTGTGATTTATGTGGTGCTAGGAAATGTAATTTATATAGTATGTTTTATGCACCCTGATTTATGCCTCTAGATGTGGTTTTATGATTATGAGGCTTTGCATACTGTGTTATGTTTTAGTTTAATCTCTACGGTGGTTTAGGTGTGAGTTATTCCCTACTGCGGTTTATGTTGGTACGTTTATTTCCTAATGAGAGTTATGTTTAGGAGATTATGGTCTAATATTTTTAGAGGTTGGTGCAGAATATATTTCTCGCCTAATGTGATACTGTGCATAATATGATTTATGGTTTCAGGATGATGAGTATAGTGTTTGCCAGAAATTACTGGTTGTGGTCTACATTTATAATATGTTCTTACTTTTACTATTTTTACAAAGTGATGGTTCTGACTGGTCCACATTGCCCTGTCATGTGTAAATAATCCCCTGTAAATATTGCCCAGTGCCAGTTGGCACAGTGTATATTGTGTGATTACTATCCTAATGTGTTTTATGATAATACAAAAGCTATTTTGATATATAACTTTGTGTGGAGTTCCTTTTGTGATGTGCCTAGTAGGTTATTGCTGTGTGGGTGTTGAGCAAACGCTTTACACATCGTCACCAGGATAAGCCTGACTGTAGGAAGGTGGATACCTGACTATGGTTACCCCAGATTTTTTGCCTAGTGTTTAACTGGTTTTCGACTTAGTTGGTCTGGGATCCTGCTAATCAGGGCCCCAGGCTATCTGCTCTCACTGTAAAATGGACTCCATGTACTTTAGGTACATCTCCAATTGGGAATTGAGTCACCTTATGAGCCCCTGTATAGTTTACCTTAGGTACCCAGGGCATAGGTGCATCCAAGGCCTACCAGGGGCTGCAGCATGTTTTATGCCACCCCTGGCTGGCCACTCACATTGACACAACTGGCTGATCACTCAGCTGGGGCAAGGTTGTGTAATCACCCCTTGCTTAGGTGTAGTATCCCTATACCTACCTTTACATATAGACACATATATACCTATAAGTCACTCCTATGGCAGGCCTTAACAATCCTGGAGGCAGAGTGCTTGGTTTTATGTGAGATGAGGCTCTAGCATGAGCTGAGCCTGTCTGCAGCTTTCGGAACCATGTCCTTATAGCTGTTCTATGATATAGCCATACCATATACTCTTAAGTGCATTATCATCCTCACGGTTGAATGCTAACTTTGGTTTGGCTTTATCAAAACATGTCGTGTACAGTGTCATACGCTTGGTAATACTACCCCCTCGCCAGTTCTGGCGACGGGGGTAGCATTCCACCCTTCTAGAGGGAGAAGACATGTTGTTCCTACTAATCCCGGTTAAAGTTAACCAGAGCCTCAGCATCACAAAATGGATGCTGCTGCCACAGACACAAGTCTGACCTCCTGCTGCTGGGAGTCCTTCCAGCGATGGAGGCTTGGACAATAGGTTTCCGGTCTTGGGAGGTGCTAGCACCACCCCAGACAGGCCATAGTGTATTGGGGTAGGGAGGGCTGAATGTAATGAGACACTGCCTGGGGCACACAAGGTGTCCCATGCATAGTCCAGTGCAAACCGGTGCTGGGGCACTCCAGCCCCAGCTCTGGCGCGAAACTGGACAGAAGGAAAGGGGTGTAACCACCCCCTTCCCTGGTCCCACCCATAGGAGGGACCTAGCATGTAATCCAACCCCTAAATTTGGTATATAGGTAGGAGCTGAGTCTAGAGACTTTAGATTTATCCTGACTGAAACTTGAAACGAAACTCTGGACCTTCAACGTTCTACTTGAAGATAGAAGACTGAAGAATCTCCCTTGTGGTCAAGGAGTGACCACCCTGCACAAGCAGGCACCATCAAGCGATCAACGGTTTGCTTTGTCGACGCTCCCGCCAGAGCCCGAGCACAGAGCCTGACAAGACCCGGACTTCCAGACTTCCAACAGCCTGATCCACAGCCACAGCAAAGCTGAGACCCGTGGAGGCGACGAGAGACGTGGGACCGGCCATCTTGGAAAGCCAGCAAATTGCTTTCCGTGCAACTTCTGAGGCACCCTCGAAGTTGTGCATTGGGGATTGAGAAGCCCCAGCCCCGAGCATCATCTGCACCGAAGATCAGCCCTCCACACTCCACGAGTTCTGCGAGGGGCCCTTCTGCATTTTCCTGCTCGACGTGTCTGTCCGGTCACTTGCCCGTTGGCTAGTGGCCTCTGTGACGAGGAAACCTTGAATCTACATCGCTGGTCTGGTTACTCCAGACTGGCCCCGGCTTCCCTGAAAAGGAGAAGCCCATCAGACCTTGCTGGTCTGATCCAGAAGCCATCTTCGATTCCTGCGTGGGTTGCCTTTGCCAAGGCTTGTTGACTCGAATCCGGAAGCCGTCACCACCGACCGCGAGATCATTTGTGGGACTGTTCGTGCCCAGCTCCTGGTCGTCGTGGACACCTCCTGGTCCACGTGGCTGCAGAGACAAGCTTCACAACATCACCTGATAGCTTCGCGACATGGTCTGGTTCCTTCCTGGTCACTGGCTAGTTGCCCAGACTCTGTCCCCTCTGCTTTCAGGTACTCTTCATCCTCGATCCGCCCTTGGATCCAACCGGACACTTCTCTCCTGGTCGCCTGCAGCATCTTTCTCCAAGGCTCCATAGGATTCAGCGACGAAACCTGACACACTTTGACACCTATGCACCCGCTGCCTGTGGGTGAGGTAACGTGAGTACTCCGGTGCTCCTGTGGGTATTGATTATCCTAGTGCCCTAGTTTTCAGTAGCTTTTTCCTAGTCCATCAAGAAGTGTCCTAAAAGAACTAGTTTCCATTTCTTTTGTTCCTATTATAACTCTATGGTAACTCGCATGTGTGTTAAGACACTGCACACGCCTCCCGTGGGCCTCCTGCTTCCTATCCTTTGGTAGTACAGCGTAGCCCCAGCGATTCCCTAGGACCTAGGCCTATTCTTTGTTCGTGACGTGGTTCTTATACCACTATTTTAGTATATGCTTTGAAGTGCCCCTAGGGCATTACTGTATATTGTGCAACTTATTGTATGATAATTAAGTATCTTGTTATGTGCTTGTGCCTCTGACCTCATAAAGAGTTCAGAGGATTGTTTTAGAAATAAATACATATATATTTTATATATAACCTGTGTGGTGTCCTTTCATTTGATATTAAAGGGGTTACATATTGTAAAACAGCTGGCTTCACATGCCCTCTTGAGTTTAGCCTAAGACTGCTTTGTCCATGCTACCACTAGGCTAGCTGGTCTATAAGGTTGACTTTACAACCATCACCATAAGGGTTGTTTGGACTGGTGCAAGGTGCTCGCTAGAATAGTGATCATCATATACCAGGCCAACTTCTCACACTGACTGCTCATGCCAAGCTACCAAGGGGGTGAGCAGGGGTTATCTTTGACGTGTAACTCCCGTGCCTTGACTGACTAGAGGGGTGGTCTCTGCCTGGCTTTGGCGCAAGCCTTAGCCAACCAGAGTTCCCATTTCTAACACAGGACAACAACAGCAGAGGAAAGTGGCCACACTAACACCCGTCCCGACAATCCCCTCATAATCTGTTAAATATCTGAAGAAAAGGAAATCATGAGTGGTCTTACCGGGCTACGTTCCATACTTTAATGGTCGGAACTGGACCCCCCCTGGCTCCAACTCAGCCCGTGGTGGGGGTCAGGCCTTGGTAACACTGGAATCTGGGCGAAGCAGTGACTCTAGGCCTATAGGGAGTGGTCCCAGAAGCAAGGAGCTTCTATCGCCGGAGGTCGCTACCGACTGCCGCCATCACTAAGAGACCAGCGCTGGTGGAAGGCAAGGCCAAGAGGCAGAGACCTTCAGTCAATGACCGCTCCTGTGACAAGTGACCCAGCGTGAGAAGCCTCTCTTGCCTGGGGTGACCAACTGGAGTCCCGGCGGAAAGAAAAGCCAAAGTACAGTACCGGCCGCACGCAACGCTACACCACGACAGACCTTGGCTGGCTGTGTGAGAAGTGCGAGCCAACCAACTGACAAATGTGGCAGCAGTGGGAGACCACAGGGTACTGAGGCACTCCCAGAGCAGCAAGGTACAGTGCTCTCATACCACCGTAGCGCGGAACCAGGCATCAATCGCAGTGCCGCAGTGAGCCTTCCCCGCAGCGGGTGCCGGGGCTCGAAGTGGTAAAGGGTGACGATGCAGTGCCTGTCCCGCCCAGCGTCTGTATTGAAAGACCTGCACAGAGGTGGGGGCAGCAAAGCAGGGGCCTCAAATAAGGGAATAGATAAGTATAATGCCTCCACAGAGGCCTCCACAAAGCAAGCAGAGGCAAGGAGACTGCATCATTGACACAGTCTTACACCAAGAGCGACACCACAGGGGCCAATTAGACTGATCCAATTGCTGCTGCGTGGCCGTCCTAGTCACTTCACACAATTCACATAGAACGGCAGCAAAGTTCGCATGAGAGGTGAGCGACCGAGAAGCAGACCCCACAAATGCAAGCAAAACACGACATATAGGCATTAAATGCTAGTACCAGGGCGTAAGGGTTGCCATGCTACAAGCTCCTGAGAACCTCCCCCTTCCTCAGAGGTGCGCTGACCCCATATATGCACTGAGGAGAGCGGAAGTGCATAAGCCTACAAGAGGGCTTACAGGGGAAACCAACAGATACCTTAACCCCGTGGCAGGCGGCTGTGAGTACCTGATAGCCCACAGCACACAGAGCCTGGGGGCTGCGGAACACCCCCTTACCCACAGCCAACGCAATGATGAGTATTAAGGGGGAGGGAGGGGCGCCATCCATCAAGCCCAAATTGGGTATATTTTCATAGCAGAACACCAGGAAGGGACAGACAGCTACACATATCCAGCGCAGTCACAGGCAGCCCCAGAGCAGGGGGATCATACCCTCCACGATATAATGGTGGCCCTCACTGATGAATGCACCTCTTTGGAATACTAATTCAACTGAAGTATCCCTTATAAGAGCAGACCTGCGAAATATGGATGCCAGAGTCAAAGAAACGATGCTCACACTCAAAGCAGATATCTCAGCTCTTAAAAAACAAGTACTCAAACTACAGGCCACCAGTAAGCTGCTTGTGGAGCAACTGGACGACTACGAAGGCAGATCCAGGCGGAACAATGTCTGGATTTTGGGAGTCCCGGAGAGAGCCGAGGGACCAGCAGCAGATTTATTTGTAGAAAACTTGGTCACAAACTATCAACAATCGAATCATCTAACTACTTCTCAATAGAAAGAGCGCACTGAATACTGGGCGGCAAACCTAAGTTGGGAGCGCCGCCAAGACCGTTGCTGGCCCAGGTTTTCAACTTCTGGGACAGAGACATTATATTGCAGACAGCTCATAGTGCCCTGATGGTCAATTATGAAAACAACACTATTACCTTCTGTCCAGATTTCATGCTGAAGGTACAAAAACAGAGACGGAGCTTCATTGACTATAAAAAAACCCTCAGAGATAAAGACTTGAAGTATGTCATGCTGTTTCCTGCCAAACTGAGGGTAGATGCAGAGTGCAGTACACAGGATCGCTCTCGAAGATATAAGAGAATTGATAGTAGATCTACCAGAGGAGGTGACTTCAGTATGATGCTCTGCAATCAAAAAGACTACCATCCTCCTAATAATTTCGGATTTGTAATGCGCATAGCTGCCTCAGCAACAAGGCGTCCCAGCGCAACCAGAGACCCAAAAGCCAGGGCCGGCACGGAGAGCAACGTAGAGATTAAACAGCTGACGAAGGAAAGAGCCAGGTCTTTAGGGCTTTTAGAAAGGCCAGATGGTTCAGCATAACTCTCATGGAGGCGGGGAGCGAATTCCAAACTTTCGCTGCCAGGTAACCGAAGGAACGACCTCCGGCCCTCGCTCTCCGGACACGAGGGATGCGAACCAGAGCAAGGTCAGCAGATCACAGCGAACGTCCAGGCACGTAGGACTCCAGCAGGTGGAATAACCCTGCTGGGGCCTGATGTGTCAAGATCTTATGCGAGTAACATAGTGCCTTATACTCAATGCGCCTGTCGGCCAGCAGCCAGTGGAGCTTGGGGAGAACATGCGCCACCGAGCAGGATCAGGACAGTGCAACCAAAATCCGAGCCGCGGAGTTCTGGACCCTCTGCAGACGCTTAATGCTTGCCTTATTTACGCCCAAATAAAGAGAGTTGCCGTAGTCCAGTCTGGACAGAATAGACGCCTGGACAATGGTCTGGCGCACTCTGGGAGGGAAGAAGCCTAGCAACGGTCTTAGGCCACGCAATAGCCAAAAGCAGATCCCAGCAACGACTTTTGTTTGTTTATCGAAGGTCAAGCCATTATCAAACCACACAAAACCCGATTTTTCACAGCCTCCGTGGGTCGTGTTTGAGGCAATCCGGCCAGCACTGCTCAGACCCTAACTCCCGGTCCTTGCCAACAGCAGAATCTCCGACTTACTGACGTTTAACTGCAAACAATTTGCCGCCATCTAGTCAGAGACAGCCAAAAGATCGTTCTTGCCCACATTGGTATTGCATTTCTTCGAGAAAGCAATTACCAATTGGGTGTCCTCGGCATAAGACACCAGGGACAGCCCCCTGCTCTTAGCCACCTCCGCCAGGGGACTGACGTACAGGTTAAACAAGAGAGGACTTAGGACGGAGCCATGCGGGACCCCCATAGCAGAGCGAACTCCCGAGAGTTACACGGTGGTACAGAAACCTGGAAGGACCGGTCCTCAAGAAAGGACCGAAACCAGGCCAAAGCCACATCTCTAACCCCCACTTCCCTCACGGGTTTCAGAAGTATTTCATGGGAGACGGTATCAAATGTGGCACTTAAGTCCAAAAGGACCAGTGCCGCCGAATCCCCTACATCCAGACTGCCCCGGATGACTTCTGACACAACCAATACCGCAGACTCTGTACTATGCAGAGGACAAAAACCAAGCTGTGATGGAGCAAAGATGGTATTCAGCTCAAGGAACTTGGCCAGAGTAGAGTTCACATGTGATTCCACCAACTTGGCCACGAAGGGGAGCTGGGTCGATAATTCCCAGGATCACCCGGGTCCAGAGAGGGTTTTTTGTAGCAATGGAACGACTTTAGCATGTTTCCATGCCCGAGGAACGGAGGCTGAGCTCAAGGACAGATTAGCCAGGTCAAAACTCACGGGAGAGATCAAGGAGTGGACCTGGAGAAAGAGCGCGGATGTCATAGGATCAGCAGGGGAACCTGATTTGATTTTTAAACACAGAGCCTCAAATTCCGAGGGAGTCAAAGGCGGGAATGCTGACAGGCTATTTCCCCCTTGATTGACTACCACTTCTGGCACCCCTCCCTCCAAAGGGGGGGTCGCCATTGGTAAGCCCAGATAAATCTGTTCCACTTTATTGACAAAGTACTGCGCAAGCTTATCACATTGAGGGTTGGAGGTGATGGGGGAAGCCCTCTCCAATCCCGCGCTCTTCATGCCTTTGAACAGGGAAAAAATGGTCTTTGCGGGATTGGAGATGGCTAATTCAGCACAAGCTCTACGAATGCACTTGTGGTATTGCTTAATAGCCGCCCGATATTATATCTTTGCAGACGCCTCATATGAGTGTCGCCACGCACGTTCTAGCTGCTTACAGCCCTTTTTAGCTAACGTAAGCAACTCATTAAACCATGGATTAGAAGGCCCTCGCCCCTTAACTCCTCGTTTGGCCGGGATACAACTATCCAGGCCAACCGTCAGCCATTCCTGAAAGCACGAATTGGCCGTCTCCACATCACGTGGAAGCTGAGGCCTATGCTCAGCTAGCCAAGCAGAAAAAAGGTCCAGATCTAATTTGTCCAGCAAGTGGCCAGCCACATTAGTACCTTCGAGAACGTGCTGCGTTAGCTGGTAGGCCTCTAAATCAGCCAGAAAACTGGCGATCTCTGCTTTCCCTCCATCCTCTAGATGAAGGTTGAGGTCCCCAAGGATGGTAAAGTTCACCGCCATGTTAGCCAATGGTTCTACTGTGCTCAGTAAGTTATCCATGAACAGACTAGACGGTCCTGGGGGCCTGTAGATTAAAAGGCCAGATATTGGGGAATTATGATTAAGCTGGATTTTAAATGAAGCGCTTTCACAGTCCGCTATATTTTCCTTGCACAGGCTAAAAGAATAGGCTTCCTTGCCAAGTCTCAGTGAGGAAAAGGGCATCAGGGGACTCATCACCTAGAAGATCAAACACCTTGGCATGATGTTTCTCCAACGAGCAACAGTTCAGACTAAAGAACCTATATTCAGAATAACCAACTGGACAAAGGACCCACTCCGATGGAAACAACAAATGCACAAGATTGACAGCAGAATGGGCACTCCTGAAAGGCGAGGGGCAGTTAGATCTCAGAGCAAAAAGCTCTTCCCGTGAATACCTGATAAAATCTGAAGAGAAAGATGCAGGGGTCCTGGCGACTGGAGACGGCGCGGACAGGCGCAGACAGGCTTGACTTTGGCGCTGGCGCAGCTGTGCCTGCATTTGAGCGCTCAGGGCCAGAACGACTACCCCGCTAACCAAGCGCTACCCCCAAGATGGCGGAACACTCCAGCAGCCCCAGGAGAGCTGCGGTCAAATGCCTTGCCCACCACCCGTAGCACAGAGTGCCTCCTGCAATTCCCCGCAGTTCACAATAGGTAACGATATAAAATTGTAAGTTTTAAAACAACAGATGTCAGGAGGAGCAGTGATTAATTATAAAAGCAAAATTCAGCGCGAAAAATCAGCGTATAACTCCCGGCTCAAGCCTAAGGAGTCTGGTCACAATCGCGGGTGCAGCTGTGCCTGCATTTGAGCGCTCAGGGCCAGAACGACTACCCCGCTAACCTAGCGCTCCCTCCAAGATGGCGGAACAATCCAGCCGCCCTGGGAGAGCTGCTGTCAAATGCCTTGCCCACCACCCGTAGCACAGAGTGCCTCCCGCAATTCCCCTCACTTCACAACAGGTAACAATATAAAATTGTAAGTTTTAAACAACAGATGTCAGGAGAAGCAGTAATTATAAAAGCAAAACAGCGCGAATAATTAGCGTATGCACTCCCGGCTCAAGCCTCAGGAGTCTACATTCATTCCAGGACTAACCTGGACGACTTTATGACTACTTTTGGACTGACAGATGTGTGGTACAGGCTCCAGCCCTTCGCACGGCCATACACATTCCACTAAGGGACCCACAACAGCTTCTCCCGAAAAGATCACATCATATCACACCAGATGACCAATCGCAAAACTTCAAGAAGTACAGCATTTGGCGAGAGGTATCTCAGACCATTCCCCGATTTGGGCACGCTACAGACACCAGCAACTCGCAAGACTGTCACTAAACCCATGGTACCTAAAGGTCCGTATATCAGATCTGGCCTCAGCAAATCCACTGCTAACTATTTTAAAGATAACGCTGGTTCAGTAGACTCGTCACAGGTACTTTTGGAAGCCTTCAAATCAGTAATAAATGGATATGCACTGTTCCTAACAATAGGCCCTAAAAAAGAAAAGAAAAAACAGCTTGAAATGCTGAAGAGGGACCTACTTACCCATGCATCCAAACAAGCACTTGATCTGAAAGAGACTATTAGTTATAGATTCCTTACCTTAAAATAGATACCCCAGCATTACCCACCCAGGAGGTGGGTCTGCGAACCAACGTCACACCAGAAAGTCCTGGAGAACTGAACGGCCAAAGAAGCGGTCTCTCCGGACTTGGCTATCTATCCAAGCCGTAATGTTTAGTGAACATGTGCAATGATACCCACGTGGCTGCCTGGTAGAAGTCATTGAGGGGAACGTCACGTCCCAAAGCAGTAGTAGCTGCTGTCGCTCTGGTGGAAGGAGTGCGCAACCATACTGGAGGCTCCTCCTTTGCCAAAGAGTAGCAAGCCTTAATGCACATAACGATCCACCTAGAGATGGTCCGTTTGTGCACGGCCCGAACTAGGCACCCATGTACCGAACAAAGTGCTGATCATCCACCTGGAATTGCCTGGTGCAATCCAAATAAAAAGAAAGAGCACATTTTGGATCCAGAAAGTGGAGCCTCTCTTCCTCCTTAGAAGGATGCGGAGGTGGGATAACAGATTTTAATGCAAAGAACGACCCATCAAGAGATGGTTAGTTTTTGCACAGCCCGACCTTTCTTGGCGCCGTTTTCGATCCAGACTGTGGAGCCTCTCCTCTTTAGAAGGATGTAGGGGCTGGAAGAAGGTGGGCAAAGGGATGGTCTGTCCTTTGTGTACAGAGGTAACCACTTCGGGAAGAAAAGAAGGTCTAGTTCGAAGGACAACCTTGTCCGGATGATCAGCAAGGAAAGGAGGTTTAGAAGAAAGAGCCTGAAGCTCACTCACACTGCAAGCAGAGGTGATGGCAACCAGATAAGCAGTTTTTATGGTCAAGAGTCTGAGAGGACAATTATGTAGTGGCTCGAAAGGAGCACACATAAGGTAAGTTAAAACAAGATTCAAGTCCCACTGGGGCAAGGAATAGGAGGAAAGATGAGAGAAATGCCCTTAAGAAATCTATTTACAATAGGGAACTTGAAAATAGAAGGCTGATCAGGAAGGCGAAGAAAGGCCGAAATGGCCGAAAGATAGCCTTCAAGAGTGCCCAGAGCAGAGCCCTGCTGGGCCAAGGAAAGAACGAAGAGGAGAGCCTCTGAAAGAGGGGCAGAAAGGGGATCCACAGCCTCTGCTGTGTACCATGCCACTAATTTGTTCCATCTACAGGAGTATACCAATTCAGTGGAGGGATGCTTGGCTGCCGAGATTATATTACAGACTTCGGGAGGGAGGTCAAAAGCTGTCAACTGTCACCAATATCTCCACGCACAGAGGTGGAGACTGGACAGGTTTGGGTGCAGGACCGTCCCCTACGAAAGAAGATCCCCCTCAAAGAGGTAGTCTGATTAGATGATCTATGGTCATGTTCAAGAGCTAGGGATACCATACTCTTCGTGCCCAGTCCAGAGCCACAAGGATGACTTGGGCCCGGTTGCGCTTGATCTTCTTGAGCACTCTGGGTAGAAGTGGTATAGGTGGAAAGGCGTATAGAAGACCGCAATTCCACTTGCCACTAAAAGCGTTGCAGTGCGAGTGCCACCCTGGAAATTGCAACGCGCAGAGCTTCAAACATTGCGCGTGCTCTTCGGTGGCAAACAGATCTAACCAAGGCTCTCCCCACTGCTGAAAGAGACCTTGCACCACCTCAGAGTAAAGACAAGACGCCATTTGTGATCCATCATGCACCAGCAGCCAAGTTTCTCCACCCTGGTGTCCAGGGAACCTGCCACTTGTTGAACCACCAGGGACATGCACTGATGTTCCAGCCACGTCCAGAGGCGGAGAGGCTGTTGACTTAGGGTCCACGACCCTGCCCTGTGTGTTGCAGGGTGGTGGTGTTCGTGAACACCTGCACTACTCTTCCCTTGACAGAAGGAAGGAATTCTTTAAGTGCAAGACGGATCATTCGAAGCTCCAGAAGGTTGATGTTGAGCCTGGACTCCACCGGAGGTCTCTGATCTCGTATTCTCCCATGCGGCCATCGCATCCCAGAAGTGACACATAGTTGGGGAAGGGAAAGGAATCTGCAATTGACCCAATCCTGGTTCGTTAGCCACCACTGCAATTGGTGTTAACTGCCCTCCAAGATCTGGACGACATCGGAAAGATTCCACTGATGCTGCGCACACTGGAACTTCAGAGCCAACTGCAGAGCCTGCATATGCCACCTGGCATGATCCACCCACAGGATGCAGGAGGCCATGAGGCCCAGCAGCCTCAGAATCATTCTCACCGAAATCTGGGATAGAGGCTGAAACATCAGTATCATCGCCTGAACTTTCCAGACTTGCTGTTCTGGAGGATAATTCCAAAAGTGCGCTGAATCCAGAACTGCTCTGATGACAAGGAGCATCTGAGAGGGAATCAGGTGCGACTTCAGCACGTTGATAGTGAACCCTAGCGAATGCAGGACGTTGGCCTTAGTCTGGAGGTAGGAAATTACAGCCTAGGGCGAGCCCGCCTTCAACAGCCAGTCGTCAAGATAGGGGAATACTAGAACGCCTGATCTGAGCAGATGAGCTGCGACCACCACCATCACTTTCATGAACACCCAAGGGGTACTGGTAAGGCCAGAGGGGAACACGGTAAACTGAAAATGCTCGTGTCCTACGGTGAACCGCAGGGCTGGCAGGACGGGGATGTGGAAATAAGTATCCTCCAAGTCCAACGCTACCATACAGTCTCCAAGGTCGCGGGCAGATAGGACCTGAACTAGTGTCAACATTTTGAACTTCCCCTTCCGGAGGAAGCAGTTGACGTTCCTGAGGTCGAAGATAGCACGCAGGCCTTTGTCCTTCTTGGGCACCAGGAAGCAGTGGGAGCAACAACCACAACCTACTTCTGGGACAAGGACTCGCTCAATAGCTTCCTTGTCCAAGACAGCCATAACTTCCTCACGGAAAAGGGCCAAGTGATCCTCCAACATGCGATGGAATGTTAGTGGCATGGAGGGAGGGGTAGTTTTGAAGGGAAGGGAGTATCCCCTTCGGACTATCTACAAATCCACCTATCCTATGTGATGTTGTGCCAGTGGAGGAGGTGATGGCGGATCCTGCCGCCCACTGGCAACTGGTGGCCCTGAAATTTCAAACTAGGAAGGCTTAGAGGCTTCTGCAGAGGGGGCACTGGTGGACTGGCCTGGCCTGCCCGCTGGCCTCCAGACCCACAGCGTTGGATCCCACATCCCCGGCCACGCAGAGGTTGGTTAGCTTGCGCCAGCCAGTGGCCTGGGCAGAAAATGGTGAGCACCCCTTCTGTAGCCACAAAAGCGGCGAAAGGCAGATTGCACTGGACAAGAGGTGGCAGCTAAGCCCAAGGATCTGGCCGTAGCTCTAGAATCCTTGAAGCGCTAGAGTGCATTGCCCGGTTTGGCGCCAAACAGACGACAGCTATCAAAGGGCATGTCTAAAAAGGGTCGACTGGACATCCCCTTAAAAGGCATTGGATCTCAGTCAGGCGTAGCGTCTTAGGGCTACGGACTTAAAAATAGTTCTACCCAATGAATCGGCAGTGTCCAGCCCAAAGCGAATGTCGAACTTTGCTGCATCTCTCCCCTCTGCAACGGCATGGGAGTGTGAAACCTAACCCTCCTCCGGACACTGCAGCAGCACCTGTGCAACTAAATACCACACAGAGTGGGTGTAACGGCCCAAGAGGCATGCGGTGGTCATTGACCGCAGTCCTAAGCTCGGGGAAGAAAACATCATCCCAAGATGGTCCAGCATCTTGGATTCCCTATCTAAGGGAGCAGAATGGAATGTGCCTTTAGATGTTGAGGCTTGGACCACCAAACTCAGGGGTAGGATTTTGGAAGAGGAAAATGGGGACACCTGGGGCCGGGCAGTGGCGTTGGGCAATCATCCTATCCACAGAAACCCCTGTACTAGGCCTGGACCATGAGCATAGAAGGATGTCTGTGAGGGCCTCATTGAACAGCAGCAGGGGCTCCAAAGAGACCGCTGCCGGCTGAAGCACCTTAGTCAGGAGGTTTGTCCTGACTGCCACCATAGGAAGCTCATGGCCCAAGGTCTCAGCCGCCCTTCACAACACCACAGCATAGGAGGCTCCCTCCGCCGTGTCCAGGGTAGGAGGCGAAAGCATGCCAAGTTCTGGGGAGGTATCCAGACCACTGGCTTCCCCCAACTCTTCAAATCCTCCAGCTGGTCTGCCAAAGGGTCAACAGACCCCTCCCAGTCCTCCTCACCTGTCTCTGGCTGCCACTCAGGGCAATAGGGAACGCCAGGGGAGAACAGTGGCACAAAAGTACCGGTCGATGCTGGCCTGGCTCAGTGTGCTAGATGAGGGGGGAGGCCGGCGGCAACGCCGGCTGGGGAAACAACTGACGTCAGAGTCGTCGTCAATGGAATCGGTGCCAGAGGAGGTGTCGTGAGGTCGTCCGGCACTCTTCCGGATCCAGGCCTGGATCCCTGTGGGCCCTGCGTCGAGGAGGCAGAAGCTGCCGGCATTGAAGGCCTAGAACTCCCAGCAGAGTCCGCAGGAACTGAAAGCGTGCGGAGTCGGGAGGCCCAAAGAGAGTGGAGGGCTTCGTAAAAGGCACGTATCTGGGCAGGGGTTGCCCCTGGGAAGGGAGGGAAGCTCAGAGCCGTCCCAGTAGGCTCTGCGGGCACAGCCGCAGGACGACGAGCATCCGCTTCCCTTCGGCCACGGGCGGGGAAACGGCAAAGTGTGACGGTGCTTCTTCGCCTTCTTCTTGTGCTTCGACTTACTCTAAGACGAAGACTTGGATAAGGAGTGATAGTGGTGACTCCGCGACCAGTCCTGCAACCTCCCTCTCGACCAGGACCTCGAGCGGGTGGAGCTGACTGCCGGGCATCCAGAAGCTTTCAGGATCGCTCCTGCAAAGACTTTGTGTTCATGGCCCGACAGTCGGAGCACGACTTTGGGTCGTGGTCGCGCTCCAGGCACCAAAGGCACATGAGGTGTGGATCCATGACTGACATCAGCTTGTGACAAGAGTCACAAGGCTTGGAGCCAGTCCGCCAATGTGACATCACTGCGTGCATCAGGAGTCGAATGACTCGAAAAAGAGGTCGACAAAAGGTCGAAAAACACTAGTCAAAAAATTACTACGGGTACCATTCTATCCGGATCTGTCCTGGCTGGCTCGGAAAAAGAAAGAACGGAGGTCGGCGTGCAGGAGTGGCGTCCAAGTAGATGCCGCAACGTCATTCTGGCCATCACGACGCCAACAACGAATGCAGAGTCGACAGACGCCACCGATGTGCAGGGGTACTGCTAAAGAAAAATACTCCGGACCCAGTCTGATGCCTGAAGGTAATTCTAAGGTAAGGAATTTATAACTAATAGTCTCTTTCAGATATGTCATTAGCAAACCAACCAGTTAGGGTGTATGGTTTGCTTTGACCTAAAAAGGACTTGTATTATATCCTCATGTGTGTTTGTGTCCATATGACAGTGCCCACGTGAGTGAGCGTCGTGAACAAGTCAGCCTGCTCACAGTACTTAGCAGAAAGTTGTATGTGCTTCAATCTGCAGATGTCCGCTACCCTGTTGTATTGTGCTGAATCGCTACCTGACTCCGTGGAAATTTGGATCACTTGGATTCACACAATGATTTAACTAAGCTAGTAACAATGGTCCAAAGTAAAATCTCAAAATTTAAATTATGCACTTTACAGACCGGAAAGCTTCACAATCAACCAAGTAGAGAACTAAAAAGTACAATGTGGTCCAATAACTTCATAAAAATTGAATTTATTGGTTGTCCCCAATGAACCATTTTCAACATTAGTAACAAATGCTGCATTTTAGTGCATATTTGGTACAAAAGGATAATGGCCAGTGCACATTTCCTAGTTTACATCAAGCTGAAAGCAAACATGTGTACAATGTTCCAAGCAACATAGTGCTGTATGTACAACACTGTATTACTGTATGCTCTAGGATCACACACTGCAATTCTGGTGTGGGGGCATATTCTACTGGTTAGTATCTCACAGTACAGCTAGAAAAGTATTTGAGTTTATATGAGGCTCTCCGAGTATGTTCTGATATACTGTGTACTTGGTTATGTCATGCTGTCAGTGCCTGCCATCTGAGCAAGCTTTGTAATGCTATGCAAAAAAGAAATGTAAAGCTATTTGAATGTATTCCTCGCCGATATGACTCCTTTGAGTACACACTGCATTGGGCTTCCTTAGTAGGACCCGTTGAGGAGTGTTTTTACTTGTGAGCAAGGCCAGTATTGAACTGAGCATGTGCTGATCACTACTGCCTCTCAGAGCACAACTGAATGCTGCTTTAGCATGCTTTGCTGATCAATATCTTCTATTTGAGTTCTGCTTCCTGAGTAGATCATTTGGACAAATATCTGATCTTCTTAGCAAATGCAAGGGTTAAATACCTCAGAATTTCTGCAATACATAAATGTAAATGTGTGTATACTTGTAAAGCGCACTTCCGCCCCATCTCGGGGCATCCTGGCGCTGTATACCGCTGTGGAACCCATCCTGGCTTTCCCTGTGAGATGCCCCCTCCAGGGCACCGCCAAGGAGAAGCCAGGCATCCCAGCGCTGCTGGGGCCGTTGTGGAGATTAGGCAAGCTATTGCCCAGAGTTGCAGAGTGGGACCCATGATTAGAGTAGGCACCGAGGCGAGAATTATCGAGTCCGCGGACATTGAACCCAAGACCCTGCGCGTCGGGAATTGAACCCTGGTCCCAGGCCTGACCTCTGCTTCAGGGTCTGCCGCTTCTAACCCGTGAGCCACACTTCTCCACATACATAGTACTTCTCCAATCATAACTCACCAGTAAATACACTCTAACTAAAAACAGTGCAACATGAAAGACCAGCATAATTACCGACTTGTGCCTTACACACCAAAAAGAAAGTCTACATCGCAGCATCAAATACCTAAATTCCATGTACAGTCATTATAGTCATTCACTTCCTGTTAAGCTAGACAAAAAAAATGTTGAGTTCTGGTATTTATTTCTTCAAGACAGAAAAAGAAAAATTGAATTACCAAGAGCACAATCATACTAGAGCAAAAGGGCCCCTTTAGCATCATATGAAAGTGTTTATTGAATTGGATATATAAATAAATATACAATTACAAGATTCTCAAGGGCAGAAGACTAGAAAATCTTTTTGTGGGGTACGAAAGCACTATATTGCCCTAACATTCACAAGACATTTGAGCATTTCCACATGTTGGTGTCAATGGTTTCATTTGCAATTTCATCATTTAAGAATTGACAGATTATTCTTTAAAAATTGTTTGAGAATATTTATAGTTTAATGTAGAATTTAGCTTTAAGTACTGAGTAAGCAACAGGGAGGAAACTAAGAAAATATTGCTAAGAAAAATATATAACTATAGATAGCAAATTACAATTGTCAGTAGGCACATTTTGAACAAGAGATTCGAAAATTCCATCAAATATTAATCATGAAAAATGTCTTGGTACAAATAACTATTTGATTTTAAATTATTTACCCATATACTTAGCAGAAACAAAGCAAATTCCCAAAACATGACACAAATAAAAATTTTACCATTTGAATGTAGAAATCAGATGGATTGTTTGTATGAATAACTGCAATGGGAAACTCAGTCATGGGCCGTGGTAACAGAGGAGGAAAATACCTTGGCACTATTTGATCTTCTGAAGGAGTACGAGGACGCTGTGAGCGAAATCTGAAAACAAGTCAAAATACGCATGTTATAACTTCATGTGAAAGTAAGGATAATGTTACTTACCCAGAAAGCATGTGTTCTTGGCATGTACAGCTGTAGATTCACATGATTTGCATACTCCTGCCATCTAGTGTTGGGTCTGGATGTTTGAAAGTTATTTTTTTTCGAAGTCTTTCCAGTCACGAGGTAGGTGACTCCTCCTTTCGGTGAGAGTGTGCATGGGCCTCGACTGCATAGTTAGATTGTTTTCCCGCAGAGGGTGAAAATGGAGTTAGTAAAGGTAGAATAGGGATGACCATGCGTATGAATGTAAAGTAAGAAACCTGCAACAGGTATAGGTACCTGGGGTTGCGAGTGGACGAATGTGAATCTACATCTCTACATGCAAAGAACAGATGCTTACTGGGTAAGTACCAATATCCGTTCGAGGCATGTGAGCTGTAGATCACATGTTTTGCATAGATTATACAGCAGTAAACTGAAAGCGGTGGCTAACTTGTAGGTGTTACAGTTGTTTGGAAAAGATTTTAATTACTGCCTGCCCTACATTATCTTGTTGCCTCGCTAACATATCTACACAATAGTGTTTGGTGAATGTGTTCAGTGTAGACCATGTTGCTGCCTTACAGATGTCAGCCTGGGGAATATTCCCTAAGAAAGCCATAGTAGCCCCTATTTTCCGGGTGTAATGCACTCTAGGGGATACTGTCAAGGTTCTTATCGCTTTCACATAACATGTTCTTGTTAATTTACATTTATAAAGCGCCAAATCACCAATGGTCTCTAAGCGCTATTAACCCAAAACCCTGGAATTCCTTAATTACTGCTCACACAGAGAGTAAAGGAGACTTATCTGAATGACTCGGAAAACAGGATAGTTTTAAGTTTCTTTCTAAAAGGGAGTAGCCTAGCTTCCCCACGTAGACTCTCGGGTAGCTTGCTCCAGAGCTGCGGGATCATGACGAGAAGGCACGCCCTCCCAACGTGGCTCTATTGAAGCAAGGGCAGACCTGCTGGTATGTCTCAGATGAACGGAGACAACCACCAGGCACACAGGATTTCAAACGGTCTTAAATGTAGAGAGGCGCTGCTCCAAACTGGGCTTCATGTGCAATGCACAGGCCTTCGAACCTAACCCTCTGCTTGATAGGGAGCTAATGTAGTTGTAGCAAGGGTGTGGTGCGTGTTCTTCTAGGTACTTTGAAAATCAATCTCGCCGCATCGTTTAAGACCACCTGAAGTTTCCCCAAAAGTTTCTCGGGAAGCCCTATGTAAACTGTATTGCCATAATCCAGGCGTGACATAATTAATGCCGAAACAACAAACAATGTGCATGGGGAAAACTATAACAGAGGTGCACATTTACGGAGATGTTTTATGAGACCTATGCAACTCCCCACTACTGCAGATACCCGACTGTTCATGGCTAATTTGGTGACTAACCTGATAGCCAAGCTTTTCACAGCTGGCAATGGTGTCAGGTTGTATCAAGCTCCTGTGGCCTAAAGAGACTAGACCATGGATTAGGTCCAGTGGTAAGGGCCAGAACCTCTGTCTTGTCAGGGTTTACCTTAAGCAAGTTGGAGGTCATCCAATTCATCGTAAACCGGAGGATACTCTGTACCTTTAGCTGTGCCTGGGTGGAATTGTCAATACGCACGATTAGTTGGGTGTCACCGGCATAGTTGAACACCTGACAATCCAGTTTGGCAAATGCTTCCGCCAATGATTGAAGGTAGATATTGAAAAGCATGGGGGACAACGCAGAGCCCTGCGGCACCCCACATGACAAGGCTCCATGCATAGATGTATACTCCCCTAATTGGACCCTTTGGGACCGATCGTCCAGAAAGGAAACAATCCATTGGAGGACTGTCCTAGTAACTCCTAGCCGCCAGACCCGGGCCACCAACTGTGCGTGGTTCACCGTGTCGAACGCAGCTGAGAGGTCCAAAAGGATCAGTGCAGAGGAGATGTTCCGGTCGGTCATGAGCCTTAGCTCATCCAACACTGAAAGCATAACCAACTCAGTGCTATTATTGGCTCTAAAGCCAGCTTGCCGAACATGTAGCAGCTGGTTGTAGGAAGGTGGATACCTGACTATGGTTGCCCCCAACTTTTTGCCTAGTGTTTTGCTGGTTTCTGACTTAGTTGGCCTGGAATCTTGCTATCCAGGATCCCAGGCTTCCTGCTCTCTCTGTTAAAATGGACTCCATGTACCCTAGGTACATATCTAATTGGATACTGAGTCACCTTATCAGTCCCTGTATAGTATACCTTAGGTATCCAGGGCATAGGTGTACCCAGGGCCTACCAGGGGCTGAAGCATGTATTATGCCACCCCTGGCTGGCCATCCAAATCTGACACACCTGGCTGCACGACAGCTGGGGCAAGGTGGTGTAATCACCCTTTGCTTTAGATATAGTATTCCTATATCTAACCCTAAAATGGACACATATATTCCTATCAGTCATCCTATGGCAGGCCTTATCAATCCTGAAGGCAGAGTGCTTGGAAATATGTGAGATGGTGCTCTGGCATGAGCTGAGCCCGTTTGCAGCTTGCGGAACCAAGTCCAAATAGCTGTTCCATGATAACGCTATACCATATACTCTTAAGTGCATTATAATCCTCGCGGTTAAATGCTAACTTTGGTATAGCTTTATCAAAACATGTCGAGTAAGGTGTCATACGAATTGGAATACTAACCCCTCGCCAATTCTGGCGACGGGGTTAGCATTCCACCCTTCTAGAGGGACACGACATGTATGTAACTGTGAACCCCGGTTAAAGTCAGACATAGCCTCAGCTCCACAAAATGGATGCTGCCACCGAGACACAAGTCTGCCCTCCTGCTGCTGGGAGTCCTTCCAGCAACGGAGGCATGGACAAAGGGTTTCCTGTCAGGGGCGGTGCCAGCACCATCCCAGACAGGATTTTGTGTATTCCAGGTAGGCAGGGCTGAAAGGAAGGTGTAGGAGAGTAGGGTCTGCAATCCTATGATCACCCAGATTTTTGCTTTTTGCTGCACTGGTTTACGACTTTCCCTGGCTGTGGGCCTGCTAATCAGACCCACAGCCTAGCTGTTCTCTCTATCCAAATTGTACTCAGGTACTGAATTGGCACTGGGCCCTCTCCAAGTCCCTGTACCCAGGGCTGAGGTGTACCCAGAAGTCTCCCAGGGGCTGAAGCATGTATTATGCCACCCCTGGGCTGACTAACTAAACTGACACAACTGGCTGCACGACAGCTGGGGCAAGGTGGTGTACTCACCCTTTGCTTTAGATATAGTATACCTATATCTAACCCTAAAATGGACACACAGATCTCCTCTCAGTCACTCCTATGGCAGGCCTTAACAATCCTGAAGGCAGAGTGCTTGGAATCGTGTGAGATGGTGCTCTGGCATGAGCTGAGCCTGTCTGCGGCTTTCGGGATCCATCCCTTAGCCGTTTCCATGATATCGCATACCATATACTCTTAAGTGCATTATAATCCTCGCGGTTATATGCCAACTCTGGTATCGCTTTATCAAAACATGTCGAGTAAGGTGTCATACGAATTGGAATACTAACCCCTCGCCAATTCTGGCGACGGGGTTAGCATTCCACCCTTCTAGAGGGACACGACATGTATGTAACCCCTAACCCCGGTTAAAGTCAGACAGAGCCTTAGCATCCACAAAATGGATGCTGCCACCGAGACACAAGTCTGCCCTCCTGCTGCTGGGAGTCCTCCCAGAGCAGGAGATAAGGACAAAGGGTTTCCTGCCAGGGGCGGTGCCAGCACCGTCCCAGACAGGGTTTTGTGTATTGTAGGTAGGCAGGGCTTCAGAGGAAGGTGACTGCACGTGGCACCCCGGTGCTCACTGTGCATAGGCTGGCTGGAACCAGTTCCAGGGTCACTCCAGACCCTGCGCTGGGGAAAAGCCCGCCAAGGAAGTGGGTGTAACCACCCCCCTCCTAGTCCCACCCCTAGGGCAGGACTTAGTCGCGTGCCAGCCCCTTTTTACAGGATAAAGGTAGGAACTGGCCCCCTTCCAAATCAGATCATCTTTGGAATCAAGATACCACTTTCCACGAAAGGACTTCACGATTTCTTCTTCAAGATTCTCCCTTGTGGCTAAGGAGTAGTCACCCTGCATCCGCAGGCACCATCTAAGAACACTGCGGTCTGCTGAACGTCCTTCCTCCGGAATCCGACTGCCCAGCTCGACGAGACACGGCTTCCCTGGCACCTCTGACCTCTACCCACCTCTACAGCACAGCTGAGAACCGTGGGTGCGACGAGACCTCGAGGGACCGGCCATCGCCAAGACTGCACGACTTCTGCACAGCAAGCCCACCGAGTAATTTCCTGGTGAGTGCTTTGGGGTCCGAGAAGCCCCCACCCTGAGCAGCTCCAGCACCGAAGAGCAGCCCCCCAGCATCTCCACGATCGGCGTGGGGCCCTTCTGCTTTTTGCTGCTCACCGCGTTGTTTGGCTACTAGCCCGCTGGCTTGTGGCCTTCCGAACGACGCCCGACGACATCACTGCTGCTGGTCTGGTTGCTCCAGACTGGCCCTTGCTCCCTTTCCGAAGAGGAGCACCCCGGACCCTCCTGGTCCACTCAAGACGCCATTTTGAGTCCACCGCGTGGGCTTGAATTAGCCAAGGCTTGTTGCCCAATCCTGGGTAACTTCGACGCCGACAGCTTCATCCATCGTGGGACAGCTCGCCTCTCCATCCTGGTCGCCGACAACGCCTCCTGGTCCGTGAGATCTGCAGAGCCAGCGTCGCCCACTCACCTAGTCGAGGTGACTGCCATCCGGTGCCCTCCTGGTGCCCACTGACTACTGGCTAGTAGTCACGAACTTGGTCCCCTCTGCTTTCAGGTGTCATCCATCTTCCAGATCCAGGCTTGGATCAACTCGAACTCTCTTCACTGGTCGCCTGCCAGCATCTTTTCTTCCAGGCTCCTGGTCCGGCAACGAGGATTCCCGACGTCTTTTCAGACCTATGCAGCTGCAGCCCCTGGGCTAGGTAACTTCGGCATTTCGGTGCCCCAGCATAGCCTCACTATCCAAGGGTCAGGATCCACTGTCGTTTTCTCCCTACCAGGTCGGGTTCGCCCGTGAACACTAACTTTGCAATTACTAGAGTCCATAGACTTTGTTCCGCATTACGCGTGAGAGTTCCCACTCTGCACACGACGTCCCTAGGTCTCCTGCTAGTAATCTAAAGGTTCAGTAGTCCAGTCCTAGCGATCCCAAAGCCTATGAGAGTAGTACTTACCTGCTAGTAATTTCGCATCCCACTTTTGTAGTATATGGTTTTTCGTGCCCCTCGGGCATTTGTGTAAATTGTGCGACTTAAAGTATTTTCGTAAGAGTTTTGTTGTGTGCTTAGCACCCTGTCCTCATAAAGAGTACAGGGTTGTTGTGATTCTAATAAATACATTGTTTATTTTCATAACACTTGTGTGGTGTCCTTTCACTGGGTGTTCAAGGGGTAATGTGATGGTAAAACAGCTGGCTTAACACGCCCTCTAGAGTCTTAGCCTTAGACTGCTCGTATCCATGCTACTAGGATAGCTGGTCTATAAGGTTGACTTACAACCAATCATCAATAAGGGTTGTTTGGACTGATATATAGTGATCACTAGAATAGTGAACACTGCACATCAGGCCAACTTCTCACAGAAGGTGACTGCAAGTGGCACCCCGGTGCTCACTGTGCATATGCCGGCTCAAACCAGTTCCTGGGGCACACCAGCCCCTGAGCTGGGGAGAGACCGGACAAAGGAGAGGGGTGTAACCACCCCCCTCCTAGTCCCACCCATAGGGCAGGACTTAGTCGCGTGCCAGCCCCTTTTCTTAGTATAAAGATAGGAGCAGGCCCCCTTCCCAAATTAGATCATTCTGAATCTTGAAACTACTTTCCACGAAAGGAACTCTTGACTCTTCTGAAGACTCTCCCTTGTGGCTAAGGAGTAGCCACCCTGCACCAGCAGGCACCATCGAAGCTCTTGCGGTTTGCTGTAAGTCCCTCCTCCGGATCAAGACTGCCCAGCTCGACGAGACCCGGATTCCCTGCCATCTCTAACCTCTACCTACATCATCCAGCCCAGCTGAGATTCGTGGGTGTGACGAGACCCGTGGGACCGGCCATCTTCAAGACCTGCACGACGCTTCACCAGTACGACCCCCGAGAGACCCTCGAGTAAGTGCACTGGGAATTGAGAAGCCCTAACCCTAAGCAGCTCCAGCACCGAAGTCCAGCCTCCCAGCATCCACGAGATCTGCGTGGGGCCCTTCTGCTTCCTTGCTGCTTGCCACGTTGTCCGGTCACTTGCCCGTTGGCTAGTGACCCTCTTGACGACGTACCACGACGATTTCACTGCTGGTCTGGTTGCTCCAGACTGGCCCTAGCTCCCCTCCAACAGAGGAGCACCCCGGACCCTCCTGGTCCACTCCAGACGCCATCTTGAGTCCACCACGTGGGCTTGCCTTTGCCAAGGCTTGTTGCTCCAATCCTGGTTTCAGCAGCGCCGACAGCAGACCCCTTCGTGGGACAGCTCGCCCCTCCATCCTGGTCGCCGACAACGCCTCCTGGTCCGAGAGACTGCAGAGCCCAGGGTCGCCCACTCACCTGGTCGAGGTGACTTCATCCGGTGCCACCTTGGTGCCCATCTGATCACTGGCTAGTGATCAAGAACTGAGTCCCCTCTGCTTTCAGGTCATCTTCAACTCCGATCCAGGCTTGGATCCCATCGAACTTCATCACTGGTCGCCTGCCAGCAACTTCTTCTTTCAGGCTCCATAGACTGTAACGAGGATTCCCGACGTCTTTTGAACCCTATGCATCCGCAGCCCCTGGGCTAGGTAACTCGAGCATTTCGGTGCTCCAACGTAGGTCCACTATCTAAGTGTCCAGATCCTTTTTCGTTTTCAGCCTAACTAGTCGGATTCGTCCGATAACACTAACTTTACGAAATCTAGCATCCATAGACTTCTTCCCGCATCCCGCGTGAGAGTGCACACTCTGCACCCGATCTCCCTAGGCCTCCTGCTTAAAATCTTAAGGTTCAGTAGTGTAGTCCTAGCGATCCTGAAACCTCTGGATCTTGTTACTTACCTGCTAGTATTTCGCATTCCACTTTTGTAGTATATGGTTTTTCGTACCCCTCGGGCATTTGTGTAAATTGTGCAACTTGAAGTATTTTCGTAAGAGTTTTGTATTGTGCTTAGCTCCCTGACTCATAAAGAGTTCAGGGTAGACTTGTTATAAATAAATATAAATAAATATCCTTTATTTTCATAACAACTTGTGTGGTGTCCTTTCACTTGGTGTTCAAGGGGTCCACATCAACCTGTTGGAGTTGTGGGCGATTCGTCTAGCGCTGAAGGCATGGACACGAGCAGTCTTCAGGCTAAACTCTAGAGGGCGTGTTAAACCAGCTGTTTTACCATCACATATACCCCTTGAACACCAAGTGAAAGGACATCACACAAGTTGTTATAAAAATATAGGATATTTATTAATAACAGTTCTACCCTGAACTCTTTATGAGTCAGGGAGCTAAGCACAATACAAAACTCTTACGAAAATACTTTAAGTTGCACAATTTACACAAATGCCCGAGGGGCTCTGTCCGGGGGAGTGTAGTGCAGGTGTTCACGGACAACACCACCGCCATGTGGTACTGCAACAAACAGGGCGGGGTGGGGTCGTGGACCCTATGACAGGAGGCTCTGCGCCTCTGGCAGTGGCTGGAAAATCAGGGTGTGACCCTGGTAGTTCAACACCTGGCAGGTTCTCTGAATGCCAGGGCGGACGAACTCAGTAGTCGGTGCATGATGGATCACGAATGGCGTCTGAACTCGGACGTGGCGCAAGGCCTCTTTCAGCAATGGGGAGAGCCTTGGTTAGATCTATTCGCCACCGAAGAGAACGTGCAATGTCATCAGTTCTGCGCATTGGAATTTCCAAGGCGGCACTCGCTTTTCGTCGCGAGTGGAGTTGCGGTCTATTGTACGCCTTTTCGCCTATACCACTTCTGCCCAGAGTGCTGAATGAGATCAAGCGCGTCCGGGCCCAAGTCATCCTTGTGGCTCCGGACTGGGCACGAAGATACTGGTATCCCGAGCTACTCAGCATGTCAGTAGATCCCCCGATTCGTCTGCCCCTTCGGGAGGACCTTCTGTCGCAGCAGCAGGGGACGGTCCTCCACCCGAACCTGTCCAGTCTCCACCTACAAGCTTGGAGATTGAGCGGCGACAGTTGAGGCCATTTGACTTGCCTCCCGAGGTCTGTAATGTCATTCTGGCAGCCAAGCGTCCCTCAACAAAGTCGGTATACCCCTGCAGGTGGAACAGATTTGTGGCATGGTGCACAGCAAAGGCTGTGGATCCACTCTCTGCCCCCCTTTCTGAGGTTCTCCTCTTCCTTCTTTCTCTTGCCCAGCAGGGCTTTGCTCTGGGCACTGTCAAGGGCTACCTTTCTGCCCTTTCTGCCTTCTTAAGGCTCCCTGATTAGCCTTCTTTGTTCAAGTCCCCTATTGTAAATCGATTTCTTAAGGGCATCACGCACATGTTCCCTCCTGTTCCCTTCGTGATGCCCCAGTGGGACTTGAACCTTGTTCTTACCTTCCTGATGTGCGCTCCCTTTGAGCCACTTCACAACTGTCCTCTTCGTCTTCTGACTCTAAAGACTGCTTTCCTGGTTGCCATCACCTCTGCCAGGAGAGTGAGTGAGCTCCAGGCCCTTTCTTGTACTCCACCTTTCCTTTCTGTCTATCCGGACAAGGTTGTGTTGCGTACCAAACCATCTTTCCTGCCCAAGGTTGTCTCAGCCTTCCACATCCGGCAGTCCATCACCTTGCCAACCTTCTTTCCGCCTCCGCATCCCTCTAAAGAGGAAGAGCATCTCCACCGTCTGGACCCAAAACGTGCGCTCTCATTCTATTTGGATCGCACACGCCAGTTCCGGGTGGATGACCAACTCTTTGTTGGCTACGTGGGTGCTAAGAAGGGGAAGGCGGTGCACAAGAGGACCATCTCCCGGTGGATCATCTTGTGTATCCAGGCATGTTACTCCATGGCTAAGAAGGAGCCCCCTGTTGGATTGAGGGCTCATTCCACTCGGGCCACGGCAACTACAACTGCCCTGGGCCGGGGAGTGCCCTTACAGGACATTTGCCAGGCTGCTACGTGGGCCTCGCTGCACACGTTCGCACGACACTACTGCCTGGACAGTCAAGTCCGGAGGGATGGCTTCTTTGGCCGTTCCGTCCTCCAGGACTTTCCGGTGTGATTATGGTTCGCAGACCCACCCCCGGGGTTGGTATTGCTGGGGTATCTACTCTAAGGTAAGGAATCTATCACTAACGTGTCTCTTTCAGATGCACAAGTTACTACTTGTGTAACGATATATCTGTAAGAGACATTAGTTAGTGATAGATTCCTTACCGACCCACCCATCATCCCCGTTCTGCGAACCGATATCTAGGGTTAAGGTCATGCCCTTTCAGGGCCCTAGTTTCTTGGCACCAGTGTTGGTTCTATCATGGCTCTGCGTATCTGGCGCGGAAAAGCTGTTTATCAGAACTGACGTCAGCGCGCATGGGCGGCGTCTAAGTACTCCGACGACGTCATTCCGGCGCTAACGACGCCGACGACGGACGCGGAGCCGCAGACGACGCCTACCGACGCGCAGGGGTATTGCTACGCAAAAATTTCCGGATCCAGTCTGACGCCTGGGGATATTCTAAGGTAAGGAATCTATCACTAACTAATGTCTCTTACAGATATATCGTTACACAAGTAGTAACTTGTGCTTCGAACCATTCCCAAATTTCTTCCTAAAGTGGTTTCTGCTTTACACATCAATACGTTGAGTTACCCCTGATCTTTCCTCAACCTGATTCTGTAGGTAGCAGAATGACCTCTACACAGACTAGATGTTAGAAGAGCTCAACTATATTATTTGGAAAGAACAAAAGGTTTTCGGAAGACAAAACAGCTCTTTGTTGCTTTTTCGCCACCACACAAAGGCAACCCCATTTCTAAATTAGGCATTGCAAGATGGATTGTAAAATCTATCCAAACATGCTCTAAATAACAACAGATTTGCATTTTAGGGGATTTTAACTATCACTGGGACCTGACACCAAGAGAGTGCGTGGCTAGTGGGTTTGGAGAGGCCATGGCCATGCTTGGGATGAAACAAATTGTAGAGACCTCCACTCATGAGAAGGGCCACACCTTAGACCTTATTTGGACCACGTCTTTAGCCACAATACCAACAATGTGTAGTCCTTGTAGCTAGTCAGATCACTATCTGATCAGCTTTAAGATCCGGTGAGCAGCCGACCTGGCTACCTTCTGTGTGCAGATCGGTACGGAACTGGCGTAAGATAGAGGACACAAGCTAAAGGGTAGCATTAAATTAGACCACCTACCCGAGGACGCAGTCTGGTGACCCGTATCTGGAACTCACTCACCGGCTGATGTTAGCCATCGACAAGGGTGCCCCTGCCCGGTGGGAAAAGATAACCGACAGAATTAAGGGTGCCCATGGTATACAGAAAAACTAAGAAGGGGCAAACGGCCCTTCGGCAATCCGAAAGGCATTGGCGGAAAGCACATGAGTCAAAGGCCTAGGAGAATTACAAAGCAAAACTTGCCCTTCATAAAGCATTGATAACTACCACTAAATCCGCCTACTGTGACTGAAGATTAAGGAGGCCACTGATATACAGAAGGAGACTGTTAATGTACTTAGAGAGCTGAGCCAAAAGACAGAACAAAGGACGATCACAAAACAGGATGTTTGTGATAAAATACTGGATTTTTTCCTGGCGCAAGGTTCAAGACTTGATAGGGAAATAAGTAATACCCGTATTAGTCCTTGACCTTTCCTGGCACTTGGATCCACCAGACCGTCAGGGTAACTCACTTTCAGTCTTTCCTGCACTTGACTTAATTAGTCTAGTCCATACCATGGCCAAGGTAAAGTCTGACCCCAGGACTTGTAGAGTGTTATAAGATGAGCCTTCCGGTAGTGGGCCCAGAAATTCTGTCCTTGCTAAATCTATCATTAGCAACGGGGAAGGTCCCACAAAAATTCAAGGAAGCCATAGTGATCCCGCTACTAAAAAAAAAGTTGGGGCGGACAGTAAGAATTTGAAATTTTTTCGACCTATCTCCAAACTCTCTTTTTTGACTAAGGTACTAGAACAACACATGCTTAGAGTAGTCTCCTCTTTTCTGGAAGATCACCAGTGTGAGAAGTTGGCCTGATATATAGTGCTCACTATTCTAGTGATCACTTTGTATCATACCAAACAACCCTTATTGATGATTGGTTGTAAGTCAACCTTTCAGACCAGCTATCCTAGTAGCATGAACACGAGCAGTCTTCAGGCTAAACTCTAGAGGGCGTGTTAAGCCAGCTGTTTTACCAACACATATACCCCTTGAACACCAAGTGAAAGGACACCACACAAGTTGTTATAAAAATATAGGATATTTATTAATAACAGTTCTACCCTGAACTCTTTATGAGTCAGGGAGCTAAGCACAATACAAAACTCTTACGAAAATACTTCAAGTTGCACAATTTACACAAATGCCCGAGGGGCCCGAAAAACCATATACTACAAAAGTGGAATGCAAAATACTAGCAGGTAAGTAACAAGATCCAGAGGCTTCAGGATCGCTAGGACTACACTACTGAACCCTAAGGTTAGGAGCAGGAGGCCTAGGGAGATCGGGTGCAGAGTGTGCACTCTCACGCGGGATGCGGGACAAAGTCTATGGATGCTAGATTTCGTAAAGTTAGTGTTATCGGACGAATCCGACTAGTTAGGCTGAAAACGAAAAAGGATCTGGACACTTAGATAGTGAACCTACGGTGGAGCACCGAAATGCTCGAGTTACCTAGCCCAGGGGCTGCGGATGCATAGGGTTCAAAAGACGTCGGGAATCCTCGTTACAGTCTATGGAGCCTGAAAGAAAAAGTTGCTGGCAGGCGACCAGTAATGAAGTTCGATGGGATCCAAGCCTGGATGGGAGTTGAAGATGACCTGTAAGCAGAGGGGACTCAGTTCTTGATCACTAGCCAGTGATCAGATGGGCACCAGGATGGCACCGGATGAAGTCACCTCGACCAGGTGAGTGGGCGACGCTGGGCTCTGCAGTCTCTCGGACCAGGAGGCGTTGTCGGCGACCAGGATGGAGGGGCGAGCTGTCCCACGAAGGTGTCTGCTGTCGGCGCTGCTGAAACCAGGATTGGAGCAACAAGCCTTGGCAAAGTCAAGCCCACGCGGTGGACTCAAGATGGCGTCTGGAGTGGACCAGGAGGGTCCGGGGTGCTCCTCTGCTGGAGGGGAGCTAGGGCCAGTCTGGAGCAACCAGACCAGCAGTGAAATCGTCGTGGTACGTCGTCAAGAGGGTCACTAGCCAACGGGCAAGTGACCGGACAACGTGGCAAGCAGCAAGGAAGCAAAAGGGCCCCACGCAGATCTCGTGGATGCTGGGAGGCTGAACTTCGGTGCTGGAGCTGCTTAGGGTTAGGGAGTCTCAAACCCCAGTGCACTTACTCGAGGGTCTCTCGGGGGTCGTGCTGGTGAAGCGTCGTGCAGGTCTTGAAGATGGCCGGTCCTACGGGTCTCGTCGCACCCACGAATCTCAGCTGTGCTGGATGATGTAGGTAGAGGTCAGAGATGGCAGGGAATCCGGGTCTCGTCGAGCTGGGCAGTCTGGATCCAGAGGATGGACTTACAGCAAACCGCAAGAGCTTCGATGGTGCCTGCTGGTGCAGGGTGGCTACTCCTTAGCCACAAGGGAGAGTCTTCAGAAGAGTCAAGAGTTCCTTTCGTGGAAAGTAGTTTCAAGATTCAAGATTATCTAATTTGGGAAGGGGGCCTGCTCCTATCTTTATACTAAGAAAAGGGGCTGGCACGCGACTAAGTCCTGCCCTATGGGTGGGACTAGGAGGGGGGTGGTTACACCCCTCTCCTTTGTCCGGTCTCTCCCCAGCTCAGGGGCTGGTGTGCCCCAAGAACTGGTTTGAGCCGGCATATGCACAGTGAGCACCGGGGTGCCACCTTCCTTTCAGCCCTGCCTACCTGGAATACACAAAATCCTGTCTGGGATGGTGCTGGCACCGCCCCTGACAGGAAACCCTTTGTCCATGCCTCCGTTGCTGGAAGGACTCCCAGCAGCAGGAGGGCAGACTTGTGTCTCGGTGGCAGCATCCATTTTGTGGAGCTGAGGCTATGTCTGACTTTAACCGGGGTTCACAGTTACATACATGTCGTGTCCCTCTAGAAGGGTGGAATGCTAACCCCGTCGCCAGAATTGGCGAGGGGTTAGTATTCCAATTCGTATGACACCTTACTCGACATGTTTTGATAAAGCTATACCAAAGTTAGCATTTAACCGCGAGGATTATAATGCACTTAAGAGTATATGGTATAGCGTTATCATGGAACAGCTATTTGGACTTGGTTCCGCAAGCTGCAAACGGGCACAGCTCATGCCATAACACCATCTCACATAATTCCAAGCACTCTGCCTTCAGGATTGATAAGGCCTGCCATAGGAGTGACTGATAGGAATGTATGTGTCCATTTTAGGGTTAGATATAGGAATACTATATCTAAAGCAAAGGGTGTTTACACCACCTTGCCCCAGCTGTCGTGCAGCCAGTTGTGTCTGATTGGGTGGCCAGCCAGGGGTGGCATAATACATGCTTCAGCCCCTGGTAGGCCCTGGGTACACCTATGCCCTGGATACCTAAGGTATGCTGTACTGGGACTGATAAGGTGGCCCAGTACCAATTGGTAAGATGCACCTAAGGTACATGGTTGTAATTTAGAGAGAGAACAGATAGGCTGTGGGTCTGATTAGCAGGCCCACAGCCAGGGAAAGTCGTAAATCAGTGAAGCAAAAAGCAAAAATCTGGGGTGGCCATTGGATTGCAGACCCCACTCTCCTACAGCCATCAGCCCCAGAAGCCGCAGCGTCAACCTGACCGAGACTCGGGATAAAGGCCGAAAAATGGGAATCAGAGCCTGAATATCCCGAACCCGCTGTTCGGGAGGGTAAACCCGAAACTGCGCCGAGTCTAGAACCGCACCGATGAAGAGGAGCTTCTGAGAGGGACACAGGTGCGACTTCGGCACATTGATGGAGAACCCCAGCAAATGCAGGAGGTCGGCCGTAGTCTGGAGATGGCTGACGACTGTCTGGGGCGAGCCCGCCTTCAACAACCAGTCGTCGAGGTAGGGGAAGACTGACACCCCTAACCTGCGCAGATGAGCTGCGACCACCGCCATCACCTTCGTGAACACCCGTGGGGAGCTGGTAAGGCCAAAGGGGAGCACGGTAAACTGAAAGTGCTCGTGGCCTACCGTGAACCGCAGGTAACGCCGGTGGGCCGGCAGGACGGGGATGTGAAAATAAGCGTCCTGCAAGTCCAACGCTACCATCTAGTCTCTGGGGTCCAGGGCAGCTAAGACCTGAGCCAAAGTCAGCATCTTGAACTTCTCCTTCCGGTGGAAGCCGTTGACGTTCCGTAGGTCCAAGATCGGGCGCAGGCCCCCCTTGCCCTTCTTGGGCACCAGAAAGTAGCGGGAGTAACATCCACACCCTACTTCTGGCCCAGGAACGCGGTCGATGGCCCCCTTGGCCAAGAGGGCCGTGACTTCCTCCAGCAGAAGTTGCAAGTGATCCCCCGAAACGCGGTGGAATTGCGGTGGCATGGCTGGAGGGGTCGCCTCGAAGGGGAGGGAGTAGCCCCTTCGGACGATTTGCAGCACCCACCTGTCTGATGTGACAGTGCGCAAGTGGTGCTGGCGAACCCTGCCTCCCACAGGCGTCACATGGGCCTGAAAGCTCGGACTAGGAAGGCTTGGAGGCAGGTGCTGCAGAGGGAGGTGTGGACTGGCCTCGCCGCTGACCCCGACCGCCGCCGCCACGGCGGTTTCCACGGCCGCCACCGCGCTGCTGGGTATTCTGCGGTGCGTGGCTGGCAGCACGTGTGGGGACGCCCCTTTCGTGGCCACGAAAGGAGAGAAAGGCACCCGATTGCTGGTGCGTGGCCGAGAGGCCTAAGGACTTGGCCGTAGCCCTGGAGTCCTTAAAGCGCTCCAGCGCATGGTCTGCCTTGTCGCCAAAAAGGCGACGGCCATCGAACGGCATATCCAGGAGGGTGGCCTGGACATCGGCCGAGAAATTGGCGGACCTCAACCAGGCGTGGCGGCGAACCGCCACCGTCGTTCCCATCGCCCTGCCCAGTGAGTCCGTGGTATCCTGCCCACACCGGATAGACTATTGCGCCGCATCTCGACCCTCCACAAGGGCTTGGGCGAGTTTAGCCCGGACCTCCTCCGGGCATTGTGGCAGCAAGTCCGCGACCGTGTCCCACAGGGTGTGGGTGTAGCGGCCCAAGAGACACGCGGTATTGACAGACCGCAGTCCCAAACTCAGGGACGAGAACACTTTCTTCCCGAACTGTTCGTATCTCTTGGATTCCCGATCGGGCGGGGCCGTCGGGAATGCGGTCTGGGAAGTGGAGGCCTGGATAACCAGGCTCTCGGGGGTGGGATGGGTGGACAAAAAGCAAGGGTCGCCCGGAGTCGGGCAGTAGCGTCTGGCCATGTTCCTATCCACAGGCGGACCCGTGGCGGGCTTGGACCAAGCTCCCACAAGAACGTCGCATAAGGCTTCATTAAACGGCAGCAGAGGCTCACTGGAGCATGCCTGCGGTTTAAGAACCTCAGTGAGGAGGTTAGTCCTCACGGCCGCAACGGGGAGCTCAAGGCCCAAGGCCTTGGCTGCCCTCGTTAACACTACACTATAATCAGCCCCCTCCTCCGTAGCCACGGTGGGAGGGGAGACAAATCCAGTGTCTGGCGAATTGTCAATACCACTGGCCTCCCCAAGCTCATATGTCCAGTCCTCTTGAGACTGGCACTCCTGTGCCAGAGGGTCCTCAGACCCCTCCCAATCACCTCCGTCACCAGTCTCCTGTAACTCAGGGTCACCAGACTGGGCCTCCTCATGGAAATAAAAATCTCCAAAGGCCGTCGGAAGCGGCGCCCAACGGCACCGTTCCGGTGCCAGAGTCGGACCAAAGGGAAGATTGGGGACGGCGCCCGCAACGGGCGCTGGGGACGACACCCTCGGGGCCGGCGCCGGTGAGGTCGTGAGGTCGACCGGCGACGACCCGGATCCGGAAGCGGGTCCGGTGAGGTCCTGCGGCGCCGGGACGCAAGTCGCCGGCGGCGCCGGGGCCGAAGCACCCGGCGGCGGCGGGGCCGAAGCGCCCGACCCGTTAGGGCCTCCAGCCGGGACCGCTGGGCCCGAAGGCGCCGCGGGGCCCGGCCGAGGAGGGAGGGACTTCATGGCCATGAGGTACCGCTCGACCTCCGGCGTCGCGCCGTGCCCAGGGACCCGAAGGTGTGGGGCAGGCGGCGACGCTTGCGACTCTCTCGGAGCCGCGTGGGCAGTGTCGCCCGAACCCCCGGCCGCATCGTGCGAGCGTCGTGGTGGGTCGGAGGAGCGATGATGCCGCTCCGACCTCTCATGCCTCTTACCTGAGGACTTGGATCCCGACGACCGATGTCCACTCCCGGAGCTGCGAGGACTCCGACCCCGCGACCGGTTCTTCGACCTCCCGTGGAACCGGGACCTGTAACGGCGCGGGGCCGACTGCCGGAGCTCGAGCCGCGTGCGGGACCGCTCCCGCCTAGCCTTTGACGTCAGGGCCCGGCAGTCGGAGCAGGTGCGGTCGTCGTGGTCGAGGCCTAAGCACTTCAGGCACCGGCGATGGGGTCCGTGACCGACATCAGTCGGTCGCACTTCGAACAGGGCTTGAACCCGGGCATCCCTACCGGCACCGTTGGAGTCGAAGACTCGAGTAGAAAAATGATCAAAAAGATCAAACGTTTTAGTCCAAAAATGACTAGGGGTAGAGCTTCTCCGGATCTGCGCTAGCTGGCGCGGAAAAAAGAAGAACTGACGTCAGCGCGCATGGGCGGCGTCTAAGTACTCCGACGACGTCATTCCGGCGCTAACGACGCCGACGACGGACGCGGAGCCGCAGACGACGCCTACCGACGCGCAGGGGTATTGCTACGCAAAAATTTCCGTCCGGATCCAGTCTGACGCCTGGGGATATTCTAAAGTAAGGAATCTATCACTAACGTGTCTCTTTCAGATGAACCACTTTGTCAAGTTGAAAGAAAGGCTCTTCTATAGTTAGTGCCTGGAGTTCACCAACTCTCCTAAAGGAAGTGATTGCAATAAGAAAAGCAACCTTCAATGAGAGAAATTGTAATTGACACCAGTGCATTAGTTCAAAAGGTGGACCCATTAGCCTTGTAAGGACTATGTTCAAGTTCCATACTGGTGCAGGAGGAACTCTTGGTGGGATTACTCTTTTCAGTCCTTCCATATAGGCTTTAATCACTGGTACTCTGAAGAGAGAGAGAAGTGTTGTCTATTTTAGAAGTATGCACCTACTGCTGCTAAATGCTATTGAATGGATCTTTAGACTAATCCAGATTGCTACAAGTGAAAGAGATAATAGATGTTTTGCACCAAAGCATTAAGGGGATTGATAGTCTTATTGTTACAGCATATAACAAATCGTTTCCACTTTTCTGCATAACATGCCCTAGTAGTAGGTTTCCTAGCCTTCTTTAGGATATTCATACAGTCTGGTGGTAATTGTACATAACCAAACTCTGACTTCAGGAGCCAAATCACTAGTTTGAGTTCCCTGGGATTTAGGGAGGCCTGATTTCTCCATGGCTTTGAGTGAGGAGACTGGAGTTGATATGCAGTTTTTGGTGGGGAACTGCTGAGAGTTCTAGCAGGGTGGTGAGCCAAGGTTGATGTCCCCATGTGGGAGCTATGAGTATGAGGGATGATTGTCTGAGCTTCCGAACTACCAGCAGAATGAGTGGGAGGTAGAAAAGCATAGGCAAATATCCCCGACCAGTTCCACTATAGGGCATTGCCTTTGGAGAGCAGGTGTGGGAACTTGGAGAGGAAAGCTTTGGCATTTTGCGTTATGACCTGTGGCGAATTGGTCTATATGAGGAAATCCCCAATCCTGAAAGTAGGGAAGAAAAATTAGGGGATGCATTTCCCACTCGTGGATTTGCTGTCTCTGTCTGCTGCGATGGTCTGAAATTTGATTGTTTGCTCCTGGAAGATGTTCTGCTAGGAGATACATTTTGTGATGTATGGCCCATTTCCAAATAGCTTGTGCTAGGCATGCCAGTTGGAGAGTGCATCTCCCCCCTGTTTTTGTATATAGTACATAGCTGTCATGTTGTATATGCAGACTAAGACAGTTTTGCCTATCAGGTGAGTTTGAAAGGCTTTAAGAGATAGAAACCCTAGTAGTAGCTCTAGGTGATTTATATGGAGAATCTTGTACTTTAGAGTCCACAATCCTTGGATTGTGTGACTTTGTAGGTGAGCGCCCCAACCAGTGAGTGATGAGTCTGCTGTCCGCACGGTCTGTGGAACAGGGTTGAGAAAGGGAAGCCTTTTGGATACATTTTGTGGGGTCCACCACTGCAGAGAGCAAAGGGTGCGGCCATCTACCAATACTAGATTAGTCAAATGACCCTGCAACTGGTTCCACTGACTTGCTAAGCATTCTTGGAGGGGAGGCATGTGAAGTATAGCGCGGGAAACAATTATGATGCAAGACACCATCATCCCTAGCAGTTGCATGAATACTTTTGCTGGCAATGATTGGTTGGGTTGAAATTGAGTGAGAAGGGACTGAATATTGCGAATCTTGGCTGAATTGGGAGGGGCTAGAGCTTTGTGAGCGTCTATCGTACCTCCCAGATACGTTTGTGTGTTGGAAAGCTGTAGATGAGACTTGAACGCATTCACTGTAAACCCTAGTTGGTGAAGTAAGTGAATAGTGGAGGCACATTTGTTAAGTGCTGGCTTTGATGAGCCAGTCGTCCAGGTATGGGAAAACATGGATGTGTTGTCTTCTCAGATGCGCTGCGACTACTGCCAGACATTTGGTTAATACTCTGGGAGTAGTGGTGACTCCAAACTATAGTACTTTGAATTGGTAATGATGACCCACTATCATGAATGTGAGGTATTTGCGATGAGCGGGATGAATTGGAACGTGGAAATATGCGTCTTTTAGATTAGACATAAAATCGCCCTGCAGTAGAAGTTCGAGCACTTGTTGAAGTGTCACCATGTGGAAATTCTCTAAAAGTATGTGGAGCTTTAGTTCTCGGAGGTCAAGGAGAAGTCCTTTTTTGGGATAAGAAACTACTGCGAGTACATGCCTGTCCCTTGATGTTGCAACGACACAGGTCCCATGGCTCCTTTGGAAAGGAGAGACTGGGTCTCTTGCTGAAGTAGATGAAAATGTTCTGGTGACATTTTGTGAGAACCTGGTAGAATGTTTGGAGAATTGTTGGTAAGCTCCAGGCAATAACCGTGTTGGATAATTCTTAAAACACATTTGTCTGTGGTGATAGATTTCCAAATGGGGAGGAATTGTAGAAGACGTCCCCTGACAGGTGTTAAATGATATGGGGAAGTGTAGGCAAGTCACTGCTTGTTGGGGGAGGGGGAATTACGTGGTGTGGTGTGGAACCCACGCCTTGACCTTGTAGTTGCCTCTGTATCCTCTTCTAAAGAACCCCCTTGTAGAAGAAGATGGACTGTTGGATTTGTAGGAGGCGGTAGTATTGTCTAAGGACATGTTTTTTGACCCTCCACAGTAGGAGCACAAAAGGAGCCCCGATTAGAGGGAGACTGCAGAGCTCCCATAGACTTGGCTACTTGTGTGTCTTTTTTCATTTTTTCGAATGACTTATCTACTTTAGGTTCGAAAGATTTTCCTTGTCAAAAGGAGCATTTAAAATAGACTTGTTGAGGGCCGTGGCTAAGATGGCGGCGTGGTAGGACGCAAGTCTGTGTCGCTCCGCTGCCGCCAAATTAAAAGCTTTGTAATAGCGCCAATCCGGGGAGCCATCCACCCTTGACGAGTGCAGCTGAGCCCCCGGGGGTGTACAGGGTCCCCGTGTGAGACTTGCGGTCCTGAGCGGGGGATGTGCGGCTGCCTCCAGGCCTTATGTCTGCGTTGCCTGCCTGTGACAGGACGGTACCTGGTGGAGCAGCAGCTTTCTCGGGTCGCAGAGTTGCAGTCGAGAGACTTCCGCACGTGGTGATAGGCAGGCCAGGAGGTGCGTGGCGGCGGGAGTAGCTGAGATGCCCACCGAGAGCCGCTGCCTGCTGCAGAAGGAGGCTGCGTGGGTGAAGCGGCAGAGAGCAGCCTTCGTTGACTGCTGAAAAGCAGGCTCTGGGCAGCTCCTGGGCTCGGTATTGCTCTGCTTGGGGTGCAGCATGAGCTTAAAGCGCACCCTTCCTGGCTACTATTGCTGCCTGATTCCAGTGGGGGCCGTGCGGGTGGACCAGTTGAGCAAGGCACTCTGGGCGGAGTGCTGGTCAGGCCTGATCCTTGGGCTGCTGTCGGGCGCTGCCCTGCCCTCGAGGGAAGATGGTGCGAGCCTCGTGTGAAGCTGTGCAGCAGTAGGTGGGGAGAGAGGCACTGGGTTTTGTCGGGCCGCAGACCGACAGACGGTGCATGCAAAGGCCGCCCCCCCCCCCCCCCCGGGTGACTGTTGGAGCTTGGAGACATCCCCGGGGGCGGGGAGGCCCCGGACCGTGCTGCCCTCGGCAAAACTAACAACAGTCTTGCGGGAATAGGGAGAACCGACAACAGTGGAAGAAGCAGTGTCTGGGTCTCGAGCAAGGGGCCTAACTGGTGTTTGCCCGTCCATCGAGAGGAGACTGTGCTGTGACTGGGGTCACAACGGTCCAGGATTCGGTGGGCAGAAGCTGAGCAACGTTGAAGGAAAGGCAGCAATAGCGCTGGGACGCAGAGCGGCGATTCCTGGTTAAGTGGTGGAGCCACCATCTTAGGAGCTGATGCTGGGCCGCGGTCAGCAGGGGCACAGTGCAACTGAGACTCTTGGCACACAAAGTTAGGTGTTGACTTTCCTGTTTGTTGTGCTCGAGGGCGCCTGCACTGGCTGAAGTACCTCAAGTGCATCCTCCTCAACACCCGCTCCGTCCACAAGCACGCCGTCGAACTCTGGGACCTCCTTGACTCAACAACACCAGACGTCGCATTCCTCACAGAAACCTGGATGAACGCGTCCTCGGCCCCAGACATCGCCATAGCCATCCCGGACGGCTACAAGATCACCCGGAAGGACCGCATCAACAAAACCGGAGGAGGAATCGCCATTGTCCACAGGAACACCATCAACATCACGACCATCACCGAAGACACACTCCCAGCCGCCGAACACCTACACTTCCAGATTCACACCGACCCCAAGACCACCCTCAGAGGAATGCTCATCTACAGACCCCGGGCCCACGCACACAATTCAGCGAAACCATCGCCGACTTCATCAGCCCGCACGCCCTAGCCTCACCAGAATACATCCTCCTAGGAGACCTGAACTTCCAAGTGGAGAAAAACAGCGACACCACCACCACCCTGCTCGACAACCTCGCCAACCTCGGACTCAAGCAACTGGTGAACACCCCCACCCACATCGCTGGCCACACTCTCGACCACATTACCTTCAGCCACTCCACCGGACTACACTAGACCGACCACAGATGCATCCACTTCACCTTCAAAAAGAATACATCCCACCACCGCACGCAACAAATCCCCCGCAGAGGCTGGAGCAAAATCACCACAGACCAGCTCCTCTCATCGCTGAGCCAGAACCCGCCAGCCAAAACCGCCGACACCAACGACGCAGCCCACAACCTCGCACAGTGGATCACCAACTGCGCCGACGACCTCGCAGCACTGAAGAACCCCCAGGCAGGACAAACAGCAGGAAAACCGCATGGTTCAATGACGCCCTCAAAGAATCAAAAAAATCCTGCCGAACCCTCGAAAAAATCTGGCGCCACGAACGAACTACAGAAAACATGTCAGCCCTCAAGAACGCAACCCGCGAACACCACCAGCTGATCTGCACCATCAAAAGGACAAAATTTGAAGAGTGACTAGACAACAACACCCACAACAGCAAGGAGCTCTCCAACCCCAGCGCCAGCAACAACGACATCACACCGTCTCAGGAACTTTGCAACTCCCTCGCCACATTCTTCCACCGAAAGATCGCAGACATACACGACAGCTTCGGACCCCAGACACAGCCTCCAGCCACCGAACCAGCAACCCCCACCACCACCCTCAGCGCCTGGAACCCCATCAGCACTGAAAACACCACCAACATCATGAATTCCATCCACTCCGGCTCCCCCTCGGACCCATGCTCCCATCACATCTTCAACAAAGCCGACCCCATCATCGCACCCCATCTCCGGAACGTCATAAACAGCTCCTTCACGTCATCCATCTTCCCGGAAAGCTGGAAGCACGCAGAAATCAACGCCCTTCTGAAGAAACCCACAGCGGACCCCAAAAACCTCAAGAACTTCCGCCCCATCTCTCTTCTTCAATTCCCGGCCAAAGTCATCGAGAAGACCGTCAATAAACAGCTGACTGCTTTCCTCGAGACAAACAATTCGCTCGATCCCTCCCAGTCCGGATTTCAAGCCAACCACAGCACCGAGACTGCCCTCATCGCAGCCACCAACGACATCAGGACCCTGATGGACAACGGAGAAACAACTGCCTTCATCCTCCTAGACCTCTCGGCAGCCTTCGATACCGTATGCCACCGCACCCTTATAACCCGCCTCTTCAACACTGGGGTCCAAGGAAAGGACCTGCACTGGATCGCCTCGTTCCTCTCCGACAGAACCCAGAGAGTTCGCCTCCCCTCCTTCCGATCAGAGGCCACCGAGATCATCTGTGGCGTACCCCAAGGCTCCTCGCTCAGCCCAACCCTCTTCAACATCTACATGAGCCCCTCGCCGCCATCGCACGCAAACACAACATCTCCTACGCCGACGACACCCAGCTGATACTCTCCCTCACCAAAGACCCAGCCGCCGCCAAAACCTACCTCCAGGAAGGAATGAAAGATGTCGCAGAATGGATGAAGCTCAGCCGCCTGAAACTGAACTCAGACAAGACGGAGGTCCTCATCCTCGGAAACTCCCCACCCGCCCGGGACGACTCCTGGTGGCCCTCAGCACTGGGCTCCGCACCGACACCCTCGGACGACGCACAAAACCTAGGATTCATCCTGGACTCCTCCTTCATGATGACCAAGCAAGTCAACGCCGTCTTGTCCTCTTACTTCAACACCCTGCGCATGCTCCAAAAAATCTTCAGATGGATCCGCACCGAAACCAGAAAAACCGTCACCCAGGCCCTCGTCACCAGCCGACTGGACTACGGAAATGACCTATACGCAGGAACCACCGCCAAACTTCAGAAACGACTACAATGCATACAGAACGCGTCCGCACGACTCATCTTCGACGTCCCTCGCCACAGCCACATACCTGCCCACCTGAGAGGCCTGCACTGGCTCCCTGTCAACAAGAGGATCACATTCAGGCTCCTCACCCACGCACACAAAGCGCTCCACGACATGGGCCCCGAATACCTCAACAGCCGCCTCTTGTTCTACACTCCCACCCGCAAGCTACGCTCCGCCGGCCTCGCCCTCGCCACCATCCCACGGATCCGCAGAGCCACCGCCGGAGGAAGATCGTTCTCCTACCTGGCAGCCAAGACGTGTAACTCCCTCCCCGCACACCTACGAATGACCCTGGACCATCTCACCTTCAGGAAACACCTCAAGACCTGGCTTTTCGAGCAGTAGCACCCCCCCCCATCAGCACCTTGAGACCCTACCGGGTGAGTAGCGCGCTCTATAAATATGCCGATTGATTGATTGATTGATTGTGAGGCCCCAGGGGGAGTGGGTGCCACTTGGGGAAGGAACTCAGGGGCCCCTTGCGTGAAACGTAGGAGATAACCAGACGGTGACTGACCGACTAGGTGCTACGCGTTTCAACCTACTACGTGGAAGTTGACTGACGGGCCAGTTGGAGGGCTCGTGGCACATCCTTTGGCCCTATTGTCTGGGCGGCTTAACGGGACGGAAGGTACGAAATGGCGACGGCAAGGGCACGATCCTTTGGCCCTATTGTCTGCGCGGCTTCACGGGACGGAAGGTACGAAATGGCGACGGCAAGGGCACGATCCTTTGGCCCTATTGTCTGGGCGGCTTCACGGGACGGAAGGTACGAAATGGCGACGGCAAGGGCACGTAAAGAGAAATCATTAAGAGAGATGCTCCTCAAGCAGTCTAGTCAATCCTCCACTCAGGGAGAGAAGGGGGCCGGCCAGCTGGAGGGCGATGACTCCGCTGCAACTAAAGCCTTTATGACTGAACTCTTCACGGCGATTAAGGAGGATATCCACGAATTGAAGTCCCAGCTTGCTGCGGACCTCAGAGAGGTACAGCGAGATGTGGTTGAGATTGGGGAAGAGGGTGGCGACACTGGAGGAGCACAATGTCAGTAGAGATAAAGAACTGCACCTTCTGCAACAAGATGTGCTGCTGTCTTCATGAGCAGAACATTGACTTCCAGTCACATGTGGAAGATCTTTGAGAACCGCTCCAGACAGCACAATGTGAGGATTAGGGATATCCCCTGGTAAGAGGAAGGCAATGATCTCCGCGCTCACGTCAACTCTTTATTCCAGCAGATACTCTGGGACGAAGGGGGAGCGGCTATCCAGATGGACAGGGTCAATCGTGTAGGCCTTCCCCACGGCAATAAAGCACCTCCCCCGGACATATTCGTATGTGTCCACGACTTTCAGTTGAAGGAACGCATTATCAGGAGGGTCCGGGAGTTGCATTCGGTGCATTTCCGTGCCCATCAATCAGCTATTTTTCAAGATTTAGCAGCCTCCACCCTGATTAAACGCAGAGCGTTTAAGCCTGTTACCAGCTATCTCCGTGAAAAGAATATCCCTTACTCGTGGGGCAGCCCATTTCAAATCATATTTAAACATCAAGGTAAACTCCTACAACTCAGATCCCTAGAGGCGGCTCTGAAGACCCATGGAATCAATGGCGGCGCGCCAGCAGAGGGCACTGGTCGACTTGGTCCTCGGCGTGCCTGTCGCACCTCCGGCAGGCAGCGAGTGAGGAAGGCGTCGCTGATTCAGAAGCCTGACCAAGCCGCGCGAGAGAAGGGGAGAGAAGCGGTCCTTTCCTCCCTATCGCAACCTGAAGTGAGCCCTGGTCCCTCCTGACATTGCCATAGGATGGCCTGGTGAGGTGTGCTTTGAGGGGCGCCGGGGGGGTCCAATGAGTCTACTCGGTTCGCTGGGTGGGCCATCCCCTGGTGTTATTGTGGATTCGAGACGAGCTTTTACGAACTGGTTAATTGTCGCAGCCACGATCCCCTGGACATTCACGTTTCTGACAAACATGGGTCATGTATTTCTTGTTGAATTTTTAGGTTCTGTGCTGTTGGCTATACTTTTGAGGCAGGGGTTTGTTTGGGATTTATGTTTGGGTCTCCGCATCAGTTCTTAGGTCAGGAATACACGCAACAGGGCAATGCAGGGTTTTATGCACAGTTCTTTGGTCGATCGAATGATGTCTGCTGATGTGAATAGTGTCCTTCTGGTGGTCCAATGGGTAGAGATTTGAAGATAGCAAGGTTGAATGTTCGGGGACTGAATATCCCTGTGAACGCGCCGCAGTACTCTCCCTTTTAGAAAATACAGATAGTGACATCTGCCTCCTGCAGCAGACTCATCTGTTGTCCAACAACACGCATGCATGCGTGATAGGCACTTCCCGCAGCAATTCTGGTCTACTGGACCGCCCAAAAAGAATGGGGTCGCTATCTTATTGAGTGCGCGTTGCCCGTGCAAAGCGTTGTCAACAGTGGCAGAAATAAAGGGCAGGTTGTTGCCCATTAGAATGCATTAGGGGGAATCACACTTGATGTTGGGCTTTCTATACGCCCCTAACGAGAAACAAGAATCCTTCCTGCTCTCTGCCTTATCACAAGTCCTCACTTCCCCGGGTGCGGCGGTTCTAGTGGGGGGCGATTTCAACCTTGTTATGAATGCAGAACTTGACAGGTCGGGGCAGTAATTACACCAGGCTGAGGCTATCTCCTTGGGTGGGAAGGGATGGTTGGAAGACAGTGGATTGCATGATGTGTGGCGGACGCAGCATCCAGGTGAACAAGACTACACATTACTCTGGGGCACACAAAACATATGCGCGCCTTGATAATTTCCTAGCTTCTACCAATCTCATGATCACCGTACATTCCTCGGAGATTGCTCCACGCTCCCTCTCTGACCATGCCCTTATTTCTGTCCTTCTCTCCGCGCTTCGCTTGCGAACTCTCCCCCATGGTTGGGGACTGCGCAACAGCTTGCTTCATTCTGAGGCGACGGTTCAACGGGTGCGCGATACTACAGTGCAGTATTTTCAGGCCAATGATGATGGGTCCACTCCTCTTTTGGCGGTGTGGGAGGCTCTGAAACTGGTGGCACGGGGTGAGTTTATAGCGATTGCGGCAAAATCCAATACCATGCGCAAGGACAAGCGTTCAGAGTTGGAGAGGGAGGTGGGTGAGTTGGAGGCGATCCACAAGCGTACGGGGCCCCAGGAGTGTGGCGAGAGCTGGAAAAACGCAGACGTATGCTAAAACACCTGGACATAGACAGAGCAGGTCCTTCTCCGGTTGCATCATAAATTCTTTTTGAGTAGCGATAAATGCGGGAAGATGTTGGCCCACAGATTGAGAGTACAGACGCAGGTGTCCTTAATCCAGTCAGTGAAAGACCAATCTGGCGTAGATCAGAATGCAAACGACCGGATTGTTGACACGTTTCACAGCTTTTATCACCTTCTTAACACGGAGCAAAGTCAACCCCTGCATGAGCCAACACAGTACCTGGCAGCGTGCGATCTAACCCCTCTCCCTAAATCCGTCGCGGAAGACCTAGACTCGGGAATCCGTATAGAAGTGGTGATCTCTGACATCTCTAGGCTGAAAGTAGCCAAATCACCAGGCCCGGACGGATTCTCTGCTATATTTTGTAAAACGTTTTGTGTGGAGCTGGCTACCTTTTTGACCCGATTGTTTAACTCTTTCCTCGATGCGGGGGAGGGGACGCCCTCGATGTCTGAGGCAGTGATTTCAGTCATTTTAAAGCCAGGGAAAAATAAACACTTATGTGGGTCTTACCATCCCATTTCGCTTAATATTGACGCACAATTTCTTGCAGGCATTCTGGCGTTGCGCCGTAGTTCTTTCATGGCGGAAATGGTCGACCCCGATCAGTCGGGTTTCATTTCCTCAAGACAAAGGGGAGATTATTCCAAAAGACTGCTGCACCTGATCGATACTACTCGCCGCTCTCGGAAGCCGGCCTTTCTTTTGTATATAGACACAGAAAAGGCCTTTGATCGTGTCAACTGGGAGTATCTGTTTGCGGTTATGTACGCATACGGGTTTGGTGTCAACTTCCTCCGCTGGATACGGTGCCTATATTTCTCCCCCAAGGCCTTTGTTCGAGTTAATGGCTGCAGATTGGCCCCCTTTCCTATGGGCCGGGGAACACAGCAGGGTTGCCCCTTCTCCCCACTTTTATTTGCACTCTGCATGGAGCCTTTTGCTCAGCGGATCTGTGCGAATCCGAATAGGGTAGGCCTCAAATTTGGGGCGGCCATGCATAAACTTAGCTTGTATGCAGACAATGTGATCCTCTCGCTAACGAAGCCAAGGAGGCCCCTGCATGGTTTGTTGGACGAACTTGCGGCCTTTGGGGACATATCGGGTTTTAAGATAAATGTGGTAAAATCGTAGATCCTGAATCTTTCTGTCCCCTCAGAGGAGGTGGAGGCATTGCAGCGAGACTTTAGATTCCAATGGGTGCAAATGGATATAGCATACCTAGGGTTCAAGATCACCCCAACTATTGCCAAGACGATTTCGCTGAATTATTCCTTGTTGTTGGCACACACGACCAAGGCACCGGATGCCTGGTCGCGTCTCAGGCTGGCATGGTTTGGGAGGGTGGCAGCGATGAAAATGACACTGCTTCCTCGCATCTTATACCTTTTCCAAATATTCCCGATGACGCCGCCCCCGGGTGCGCTTAAGAAATTGCAATCCCTTATTATCAAGTTTGTTTGGGAGGGAAGGAAGCCTCGCCTCGCCTCTCCCTAGCGCAAATGACTAACCCGAAAGCACAGGGCGGTCTGGGCCTCCCGCTCGTTGGGGGCTATTATCAAGCAGCCTGTTTGCGCTATTTTGTGGAATGGAATAGACCTCTGTCCTGCAAACACTGGAATTTCATGGATCAGTCTGTTGCAGGGGTGAACATCTGGCGGGAGTTGTGGTTACCCCAGAAAGATAGAGCGTGGGGATTATATTCCTCCCCGGTTACCTCGCTTACTCTCAAGGTATGGGGTTGCGTAGTTTTAAAGAAGGGGTGGACGTCTTTTCCCTCACCGATGACCCCAATCGTCGAAAACCCAGATTTCCCCCCGGGTCAAGCGTCGGCCATATTTCAGAGATGGTGGGGAAGGGGTGTAAGAGGGTTGTATCCCTTTACAATACTGAGGTCCTGATCCTGTTCGCCCAGCTGCGAAAAGACTACGATTTATTACCCTCAGATGAATTTCCCTGCAGTCAGGTCTCGTACCGAGTTACTAGGCCCGCCAATTACTCCTGAATGTCCCGTCCACTCACGGTGTTTGAACACTGGCTGGTGCGCAAAAAGGACGACCACAGACTTATATCTGAACTGTGCGCCATGCTCACAGCACGCTCCGCGCGTACTTGCAGCAAAGCTGTGGTGCGCTGGGAAACCGAAAAGGGCAGGCCCCTGACCCCTAAGGAATCGGAGCATGTACTATACAGGGCAGATCACACTGCACATAATACGGCGGGGGCAGAGTCTGCCTTTCAGGGGGTTACATATTGGTATTACATGCCTGCTCGGGTCCACTGCTGGGACAAACGCAAATCTGATCGCTGCTGGCAGGGATGCGGGGCTACGGGAACACTTGTTCACATGCTTTGGCACTGTCCGAAACTGGTACGCTATTGGACGGCAGTCCTTAATGATATTGATGAAGCGTTCCAGATTGCGCTGCTTCGCTCTCCAGAATATATGCTGCTAGGTCTTTCTCACCCTAAAACCGTTCCATTGAAATCTACCACAGGCAAAAAGATTGCATTGGCACTGCTCGCCGCGCGGCAGGACATATTGGCAAAGTGGGGAATATCATCTGTTCCTGAGAGTCTGGATTGGACACATCTTTTGTGGCAGCTTTTGGCCATGGAATGTATGTCGCTCAGTGTGGAGGGGAGAGACAAAGAATTTACGAAGTTGTGAGCCCCTTTCCTGCAAATACTCACAAAAGATTTGAGAGAGGTGACCTGCCCGAACTACCTTCAGATCCTTAGACTTCTACCGCTAGAATCCCTTAGCAACACTTAGATTTCTGTATGCTGCGCTTGATACATTTATGATTTAGTCCCTGGCAGAAGGTTTTAGATGGTAATTGGAACTGGTGCAGAAAGGGGTGGGGGATGGGGCGGGGTGGTGAGGGAGGTTTGTTTTACTTTTACTTTAGCCTATGTTGTTGTATTGTAGTTATCCCTAAAAGGGATAACGTACGGCTGTTAAAAACGATTGCCTCTTCCGCTGCCGGCCTCCGGGTTGTTGGCCAGAGAGCTGTGTAACCTTGTGTGCGATCCGCTCTGCCGGCCTTCTGATGTAGAGATTAGATAAAAATGGGGTCACCCTGTGTCCCTCAGAACCTAGGTAATTATCAAATAAACAACAAGTAGTTCTGTCGGGTAGAAAGTAAGTTACTTAATGTTGCTCGTAGTTCATATGTAAAACTGAAAGCAACTTCTAGAATACGCCTGTGAGGTAAGAATACATATCTCTTTAGAGAAAGAAGGACAAAGAATTTGTTATGGTGCTGAGTACCGTTTCTTTTTATTACAATTAATTAATTTGCAGATAATCACAGTAAACAGAAACAAAAGCTGTCAACAAGAAGTATTCACATGGTATCTATGTACAGGTGGGTGGTTGGCCAGACAAACTCTTTTACACCAGCGACTCCCATCTTCCGTTGTGTGGAGTCTTGGTAGGTCTGGACCTGAGGTATGCGTCGACGTTTCAACCCTAGTAGTGCCCTGGTTGGTGGTCACGAGGGGTCTTCATCAGGACAATGTGTGTGTGTGTGGGGGGGGGGAGGGGGAGGGGGGGTTGACAGCCCTATGGAGGCCGGAAAAGTCTCAGCTGAGGGCGGGGAGACTTGAAGAAATTTCAGAGTCGGGTCCAAGCGGGTGTTGGTCTGTTTAGAGAAGAATTCAGTCAGGGGGTTCGGGCGAACGGGCCGTGGTACCGTCTGTCCTCTGCAATGTGTCATTGCACATTGCAGAGGACAGACGGTACCACGGCCTGTCCGCCTGAACCCCATGACTGAATTCTTCAAACAGAGCAACACCTGCTTGGACCCGACCCTGAAATTTCCTCGAGTCTCCCCGCCCTCGGCTGAGACTTTTCCGGCCTCCATAGGGCTGTCAAAAACTCCTCCCCTGACACATGGTCCTGATGAAGACCCGTCGTGACCACCAACCGGGGCACTACTAGGGTTGAAACGTCGACGCATACCTCAGGTCCAGACCTACCAAGCCTCCACACAATGGAAGATAGGAGTCGCTGGTGTAAAAGCATTATCTGGCCTACCACCCACCTGTACATAGATACCATAACCACCCTGTATATATTGTACACTTGTTGAGCACTGAGCACTATTGTCACTAAATCACCCAATATCCATGGGAATACTTCTTGTTGACAGCTTTTATTTCCGTTTACTGTGATTATCTACGAATGAATTAATTCTGATAAAAAGAAACAGTACTTCTTTCTCTAAAGAGATGTGTTTTTACCCCACAGGCATATTCTAGAGGTTGTTTTAGTTTTACATATGCACTACGAGCAACATTAAGTAACTTACTTTCTACCCGACAGAACCACTTGTTGTTTAATTGACCTTGTGATGTAGGCAGGAAGCTGTGTTCGCTCAACCTGAATCCCGCACAATAAAAACAATTGATTCTAAAATAGACTGTTGTACTTCGCGTTTGAAACCAGAAATCCTCTAACATTCATGTCTCCTTTTAACACACTAGTGTTGATCTCTCCAGCTGGGGTTCCTGCAGCATCTAAAGTGCATATAATTGAGGAATTGGATATAAGCTTTTCTTCCTCGACTAAATCCTGGCTTTTGCTTTATGCTCATTTGGGAGGTGTTGTAGCAACTGCTCCATTTCGTCCCAGTGTGCCCTATCATATCTGGCTAGCAGGGCATGGGTGTTGGCAATGCGCCAATTATTTGCTGCTTGGGCGGCTACTCATTTACCGGAAGCGTCTAATAGTTTAAAATCTTTGTCTGGAGGGGGATCATCCCCTCTAGTCTGTTAATTGGCCCGTTTACGGGCATTACAGACCACCAAGAAGTCTATTGGTAACAAGCCTTTAATAAAGACTGGATCCGTGGGAGCAGCCTTATACTTTTTATCAATTCTGGGAGTGAGAATGTGAGCACGTACTGGATCTTTAAAGATATCGGCATGTCTCATCATATCTTTAAGCATATGCAGAGTGTGGCTAGCCCTTTGTGTGCTACGGAGCGTTTCAAATAGGAGATCTTCCACTAGAGATTTCTTGAATAACTGTACCCCATGATATTCTGCAGCTCCAGCAAGTAATTCTAGATATCACACCTTATCGTCAGGAGGGAAAGGCTTTACAGGGTAAAGATCTGGTCATTACCTGTAAGTGAATCTGTGTAATAATCCTTCCAGGGGTCTATTGGTAAAATATTGCTCCCCTTCCCACCCCCATCATCATCAGGTGGTGGTGGAGAGTTAGTTGGAGTAATAAGTAAATGGTGCAAAGGTGGAGAAGTTGGTGTAGGGGAACGTGGTGGAGAAGGAGGGAGGGGTTAGTACCTACATTCTTCCTCTTCAAAGAAATATGGTAAAGGGTGTCCTGTTTACGTTTCTGAGATGATTTAGTAAGAACAAATCCATTATCTGGATTTATATAAAGTTCCTTTTGTTTTGTATCTGATTAGGGAGTTGGGGTGTCGAAAATCAATCCTGCAGCTTCGGAGGAACAGTTTTCGGTTTCGGCACCGAGGATTTCGTTGCTGGGGTAGAATGACTTTTCGGCCCAGAAGGATTCAGTGTGGCAGGAGGCATCGTTTTATGTATCAATGATTTCAGCTCCGAAGCGGGTTTCTGCTTCAAGGCAGACTTTGGTCAACTCGATCCCGAGCCGGAAGGCTTAATGACGTGTTTCTGTGTCAAGACGGAGGGCGGGCTTCAAAAACATCTTGTAAGTGCCAACCGTGGCCTGAAGTTGGGGGTGGGATGGAAGCCTTTTAATTCAGCTGATTTGGAATTGGGGTTAAGGGGCACTCAGTACTCACGGGATGTTGACCGTGTGGCAAGTCTTCTTCCATCTCGGAGTCCGATTCTGGAATAGAGACATTTCTTTCTAGGCCCCTTGAGCGTCAAATTTGTTCTCAGATCCTTCACAAAGATGTCTGACGTGTATTCAAAGTTTTGACTCTGCCTTTTACGACGTCGAGCCCGACGATCACAAAGTGTTGTCTTTGATCGGAACGATCTGCAAGCGTCGCAGTCCTGTTCTGGAGACAAGCACAAGTTGCACACTTCCCGTGAGAGGGGGAGCGAATACTTGGCGTGGCACTGAGGCGCGGTTAGGTCGGGCAGCGTTCCGGAAGAGCTTGGATGGAAAGAGATTTTCTTCAACAGATACGATACGGGGAGAAGTGGGATACACGTTCGGAACAATACTGACTTGGGTAGAGTAGATTGTGCACTGAGGGGAACCCGAAGAACAGCTTTGAACCGAAGCGCAGCAATACACGTCCGAACCTGATGACGGAAAAAACCAATCTGACAATGAAGTCGATGCCAATGCGCACTATCACCGAAAGGAGTCACCACCTACTTCGTGACTGGAAAGACTTCTTTGAAGAAAAACAACTTGCAAACATCCGGACCCAACACTAGATGGCAAGGTGTATGCAAAGCATGTGATGTATAGCTCACATACCTCAAACACAATAGTTTAACCTATTTATGTTTTTTTGCCTGTACACGTGCCACACAAAAATTAAATATTAATAAGATAGCAACAATAATCCAAGAAACAAAAGCAAAAAAGCAGTGCAGACTACTGCCTGACACAACCACAAAACCCATTCAACCATAAACTCTTTCTAACAGACCTACAATAGAGAGGAGCTTGACCACAGAGTTAAGTTGAACAGCAATAATTAAAACACATGGACCAGGAAGCTTAGCCACACCTCTTCTACTGTCTAAAATCTTTTCATATAAAAGTTAATTTGCTATTACCATTGATCAATCTAGAATCTTTGGTTTGTCTCTTTCCAGTCAAAAAGAATGAGCATCTTACTTGACAAAATGTTTCCTTAGAGACAGAAATAATAACCAGGGGATGTAGTATTTAATGAAACAGCTAATTGTCTTTGGGTGAAGATGCTACAGAAATCTAGCTAGCCTACAAAGAAAACACTTATACCGTCTTTGATTTAAAAGTGAGGTGATAATTATGGCATTGTTTGCATTATATTAGTTCTGAATATACGAAATTCCGATTATTTCAGAGCTACTAGTAGGTTTTTGGAGGCACTTACACTCCTGACTATTGCTGCTAAATATTAACGTTTACACTATACTGTGGATTTTAATGTTTGTTGATTTTTTAATTCGCCGCAGTTAGATGGTTTAAAAAGCATTTACTTTAGAACTGTTAGGGTTGGACACATTGTTAGAACGTTCTTTTATCACTGTGTTTTGTGCCTGGGTCCTCTTACTCCTTCGCGTTTGTTCCCAGATCCACCACAGCTTTTGCTGGTTGTGTGGAGGGAACATCTATGCCAGATTTGCCCTCAGTTCCGCCGGGACACCTAACAGACGCCATCTTGTGTAGGAGACGGTCTAGTCTCTACACAAGCACACCAGCATTGCAGCTATGAAAACAGCTGATGGCGCTGACGCGCAGCGGGCGTGCCAAAGGCAAGCCCATCTGCGCCCGTCCGCATTCGGAACGCGTCCAGCGCCAGCCATGCTGCTGGTTTACAATCAGATAAGGTACTTTCTTCCATCTTCTTAAAACACCAAAAATCAGTGTGGACATCACTTGGATGTGGATAAAATCAGAGGCCCCATTACCTGTAAAGAATGTAGAGTACAGCTACCGCCTATGCAATTTAATCATGTAATGCCAAAAAACAAAAGGGTCATTCATGACATGGTAATGAAGGGGGGCTTAATTAATGCACGCTTCCTAGTCAAACATGCATTTGACATCAGAGAAATAATCATTGATAATGACTTAGACTTTTATGCATTACCAAAACATGGCTAAAAGAAGAATGCAACCCAGATATTGCAGTTGCCCTACCCCCTAATTATACTGTGAGAAGTTGGCCTGATATATGATGTTCACTAGTTCTAGTGACCACCTTGTATCAGTCCAAACAACCCTTATGGTGATTGGTTGTAAGTCAACCTTATAGACCAGCTATCCTAATGGTAGCATGGACAAAGCAGTCTTAGGCTAAACTCTTTTGGCATGTGAAGCCAGCTGTTTTACCACAATATAAACCCTTGAATACCAGATGAAAGGGCACCACACAGGTTGTTATGAAAATAAACAATATATTTATTAATACCAAACACCTCTGAACGCTTTATGAGATCAGAGAGCTAAGCACATGACAATCTCTTAGGAAAAATACGATAAGTTGCAAAAAATTACAATGGTGCCCTAGGGGCACGGCAAACCATATACTAAGTAAATGAAATGTGAAAGTCAATAGAAGTAATGGAGCTGTCCAGAGGCTGTAGGATCGCTGGGACTACGCTACCCTAACTTTAGGTAAGTAATAGGAGGCCTATGGAACGCGTGTGCAGAGTGTGAACTCACACGCGAGATGCGTAACAACGTCTATGGACAGTACAGTTCAAGAAAAAGGTGAGATGGGGCAATCCTGACTAGTTAGGACTAAAACGACTGTGGAACTGGACACTAGGAGAGTCAATCTACCCTTGAGCACCGAAATGCTCTTGTTACCTCACCCACGGGCTGCAGGTGCATAGGTGCAAAGTCGTGTCGGGTTCCGGCGTTAAAGTCTATGGAGCCTGAAAGAAAAGTTGCTGCAGGCGACCAGGAGGAAGATGTCCGGTGTGATCCAAGGGTAGTTCAGAGATGCTGAAGACCTGAAAGCAGAGGGGACAATGTTCAAAGTCACTAGCCAGTGACTGGAGTGGAACCAGGAAGGAACCAGATGTTGTCGTCGTGATCAGGTGAAGAGTGGACGCTTGACTCTAGCAGCCACGTGGACCAGGAGGCGTCTTCGACGACCAGGATGGAGGCACGAGCTGTCCCACGCAGGCTCTCGCTGTCGGTGGTGTCTGTTCCGGATTCGGCGTCAACAGGCCTTGGCAAAGGCAACCCATGTGGTGAGGGGAAAAGGCGTCTGGTGCAGACTAGGAGAGTCCGGGGTGCCCCTCTTTTGGAAGGGAGCAAGGGCCAGTCTGGAGCAAACAGACCAGCAGTGTAGTTTTCAAAGTTCGTCGTCTATGAGGCCACTAGCCAGCCGGGCTAGTGACCAGACAACGCGTCGAGCAGCAAACAAGCAGAAGAGCCCCACGCAGATCTCGTGGAAGCTGGAGGGCTGATTTTCGGTGCAGGGGCTGCTCGGGGCTGGGGCTTCTCAATCCCCGAAGCACTTGGTCGAGTTTACCTCGCGAGTCGTGATGGAAGCGAAGTGCAGTGCAGTTTCTTTCAAGATGGCCGGTCCCACGTGTCTCGTCGCACCCACGGGTCTCAGCTGTGCTGCAGATGTGAGTTGAGGTCGGAGAGGTCTGGGAATCCGGGTCTCGTCGGGCTCTGGAGTCTGGATCCTCAAGGGAAGACGACAAAGTGAAGCCGCTGGACGCTTGATGGTGCCTGCAGTTGCAGGGTGGACACTCCTTGCCCACAAGGGAGATTCTTCAGTCTTCTGTGGAGCAGAACGTCGAAGTCCAGAGTTTCTTCTTGTAAAGTTGTTCAGGATAATCTAATCTGGAATGGGACCAGCTCCTACCTTTATCCTGCTAAAGGGGGCTGTACTATGACTAGGTCCCTCCTATGGGTGGGACCAGGAAGGGGGGTGGTTACACCCCCTATCCTTTGTCCGGTTTTCGCGCCAGAGCTGGGGCAGGGATGCCCCAGCAACTGGTTTGAACCGGTGTATGCACAGGGCACCTTGTGTGCCCCAGGCATGTCTCATTCCTTTCAGGCCTGTCCAACCCAATACACAAAATCCTGTCTGGGGTGGTGCTAGCACCTCCCAAGGCAGGAAACCCTTTGTCCAAGCCTCCCTCGCTGGAAGGACTCCCAGCAGCAGGAGGTCAGACTTGGGTCTGTGGTGGCAGCATCCATTTTGTGATGCCAAGGCTCGAGTTAACTTTAACCGGGGTTCACAGTTACATACATGTCGTGTCCCTCTAGAAGGGTGGAATGCTACCCCCGTCGCCAGAATTGGCGAGGGGGTAGTATTCTAATTCGTATGACACCTTACTAGACATGTTTTGATAATGTTATACCAAAGTTAGCATTCAACCGCGAGGATGATAATGCACTTAAGAGTATATGGTATAGCGTTATCATGGAACAGCTATTAGGACTTGGTTCCGCAAGCTGCAGATGGGCTCAGCTCATGCCAGAGCACCATCTCACATAATTCCAAGCACTCTGTCTTCAGGATTGATAAGGCCTGCCATAGGAGTGACTGATAGGAGTATATGTGTCCATTTTAGGGTTAGATATAGGTATAGTATATCTACAGCAAAGGGTGATTACACCACCTTGCCCCAGCTGTCGTGCAGCCAGTTTTGTCTGTTTAGATGGCCAGCCAGGGGTGGCACAACACATGCTTCAGCCCCTGGTAGGCCCTGGGTACACCTATGCCCTGGGTACCCAAGGTACACTGTACAGGGACTGATAAGGTGGCCCAGTACCAATTGGTAAATGCACCTAAAGTACATGGTTGTCAATTTAGAGAGAGAACAGCTAGGCTGTGGGTCTGATTAGCAGGCGGAAAAGTCAATTATGAAACAAATAGTAAGTGCGGTGCACAGCAGGTTTCTAATATTGCTAATTATGTCCTTAGTTAGCGTTCATTCATGTGTAGGTGCTCCTGCTGGTGGCGTAACCATCCGTTTGCGCCAATTAGGTAAGTACTAACAAAGTGTGCACACGACTAATGTGCACATCCCAGCGGTGGGCACTCCCTCTGGTTCGTCATAGAAGACAGACTCTTCTAAGTTTGCAATTTGTTTATTTATGACTCATTTGAAGTTGATTTAGTTCATCACATTCACTTCAAAATTCCAAGTAATTCAAATACTTCAACACTTAGATGATATCAACAATGGTGCTCCAATGCATTTCGGGCGAGGGTTGCCCTTTCTCAAGGAGCCCTGAAAATAAGAACGGCAATCATTTGCTTCATAGCTCATCATAATGACGATTTACACAATGTAAACAATGAAATCCATATTTACACAAAAATAATGCAGTCTAAATAAAACCAAATGTGGTGTGCTAATGTGCTCTGGTGGTGACAGAAATGTCGAGCAAGCTAACTAAGTGAACTGGTGTGCTCAGGTGGTGTCTGAGGAAGCAAGCAAACAAGCGTGGTTTACAGTGAAAGTTTAAAGGAGTGTGGAGGGTTGAGGGGTTTCTAACGTTCAAATGGGAAGGCTCAAAGAAAAAAAGGCTCACGTAGTCTTGAATTGAACGTCGATGTTCACGAAAGCTGCAATAGAAGGTAATACGAAGGTAAGCAAACGTGATGCGGGTTATCGGGTACATAACACGGGTTAACGTGCAGGCGGGTTTTAACTTCCTGAAGCGTATTAGCGGGTACGCGAAGTCTACATTATCTTCGTTAGATCATGGTCAGCTCAGCGCAACTTTCACAGAGCTTGAGAATGTTATTTTAACGCGACTGCGTTTTCATGGGCAAAAACGAGGGACTAACGAAGTGTTGTTCAGGTTGAAGTGAGGCGTCGATAAACACCACTAACATAAACAAAGGACATTACCTGAAGGACTTATGACCAAATGTGTCGGCCATCTTAGAGGGGGTAATCGAAGGTTATAATAAGCCATACAGTGACGATTATTAAAAACACGGTGAAGGGGATCACTGGGGTGACAAAAGGAAATGTCATTGAAAATGTGTTAAATTATTTACAATGGTTGCACAAACATGCTCAACATATTCTAAATAAAATACTTCATGTGAAAAATGGTGTGAACATGAATAATCAATGGCACAAGAGCTTCGTGTCCGTATGTACCTCAAGGGGTACTCATAAAAAACAGCTAAGTTCAATACGGTCATTGAGACCGAACGGTTTCAGGGATTGAAAGCGATAAATCCAAGCAGTTTCTTTTTGTAGAAGGATTTTGTTATTATCATTTCCTTCTCTCTTTTCAATCATTTCCAGCACCATGAAGTACTCACAAGAGCTAAAAAAAAAGTGAAGACACCAGGATGGTGGTAGTATCAAAATACTCCACACTCAGTGGAAGATATAAAAAAATCATATTGAACCATTGGAGAATCCTATCGTCGGAACCTGAATTTAAAGATCTTTTTAAAAATCCACCAATATTTGCTTACACAAGAGCGAACAACATGAGAGAGATCTTATCTAGAGAGACAGCTCAACAAATAACATATAAAGGAACAAGACCTTGTCTTAACTGCAACAGTTGCAACAACATCATCAAAGGCAACAAAATAAACGATCCTATGAAGGGTACAGAAATTAAAATTAAAGTAAATGCCACGTGTGACTCTTCTAATTTAATCTACTTTCTGAAATGCCCTTGTGGGAAAATCTACATTGGGAAGACTGAAAGAAAAATAAAGATCCATCTGAACGAACATAAATCAAATATAAGGACCAAACAAGAGAGATCCAGTGTGGCTATGCATTTCATGGAACACAATCACAATGTGGCACAATTAAAATTCATGGTGCTGGAAATGATTGAAAAGAGAGAAGGAAATGATAATAACAAAATCCTTCTACAAAAAGAATCTGCTTGGATTTATCGCTTGCAATCCCTGAAACCGTTCGGTCTCAATGACTGTATTGAACTTAGCTGTTTTTTATGAGTACCCCTTGAAGTACATACGGACACAAAGCTCTTGTGCCATTGTATATTCATGTTCACACCATTTTTCACATGAAGTATTTTATTAAGAATATGTTGAGCATGTTTGTGCAACCATTGTAAATAATTTAACACATTTTCAATGACATTTCCTTTTGTCACCCCAGTGATCCCCTTCATCGTTTTTTTAATAATCTTCACTGTATGGCTTATTATAACCTTCGATTACCCCCTCTAAGATGGCCGACACATTTGGTCATAAGTCCTTCAGGTAATGTCCTTTGTTTATGTTAATGGCGTTTCTCGACGCCTCACTTCAACCTGAACAACACTTCGTTAGTCCCTCGTTTTTGCCCATGAAAACGCAGTCGCGTTAAAATAACATTCTCAAGCTCCGTGAAAGTTGCGCTGAGCTGACCATGATCGAACAAAGATAATGGAGACTTCGCGTACCCGCTAATACGCATCAGTAAGTTAAAACCCGCCTGCACGTTAACCCGTGTTATGTACCCGATAACCCGCATCACGTTTGCTTACCTTCGTATTACCTTCTATTGCAGCTTTCGTGAACATCGACGTTCAATTCAAGACTACGTGAGCCTTTTTTTCTTTGAGCCTTCCCATTTGAACGTTCGAAACCCCTCAACCCTCCACACTCCTTTAAACTTTCGCTGTAAACCACGCTTGTTTGCTTGCTTCCTCAGACACCACCCGAGCACACCAGTTCACTTAGTTCGCTTGCTCGACATTTCTGTCACCACCAGAGCACATTAGCACACCACATTTGGTTTTATTTAGACTGCATTATTTTTGTGTAAATATGGATTTCATTGTTTACATTGTGTAAATCGTCATTATGATGAGCTATGAAGCAAATGATTGCCGTTCTTATTTTCAGGGCTCCTTGAGAAAGGGCAACCCTCGCCCTAAATGCATTGGAGCACCATTGTTGATATCATCTAAGTGTTGAAGTATTTGAATTACTTGGAATTTTGAAGTGAATGTGATGAACTAAATCAACTTCAAATGAGTCATAAATAAACAAATTGCAAACTTAGAGGAGTCTGTCTTCTATGACGAACCAGAGGGAGTGCCCACCGCTGGGATGTGCACATTAGTCGTGTGCACACTTTGTTAGTACTGGTCTGATTAGCAGGCCCACAGCCAGGGAAAGTCATAAACCAGTGAAGCAAAAAGCAAAAATCTGGGGTGACCATAGGATTGCAGACCCCACTCTCCTACATATACCAATTGCAGAAAAGACAGAGGATGGTAGGGGTGGAGGGGTGGCTATCATTCACAGAGATACTCGACTGATGAAGAACTTTATTCTACATGAACTCAAGGGGCAGACAGCCTTTTCTTCTGCTGTGCCGTAAATGGTTCAACCTCCTTTTGTCGGGAGCCTTAATCTATCGGCCTCCTGGCAACAGTGGCACATTTTTAGACTCATTAGGGGAAACTCTTGGCCAAGCTCTGCTTAGATATGCTAATTTTACATAGCTCGGGGACATAAATCTCCATCTAGAATGTGGTAACAACCCTGGGGTCACTACATTCCTGGAAATTGTTACTCCCCTTGGTCTGAAACAACCAAACTCCACAGCCACAGAGGCTGAAGAAAACTTCACAGCTTTTCTCACGACGGTCATCTCATGGATGAAAAACAACCATCTCTGTTGTAATACGGACAAGACAGAAATCCTCCTGATCAGGAAAGACAATCCCTTTCAACCGAAGGATTGGTGGCCGGAAGAGGCAGCAGCCACAGTGGAAGTGACCAAACATCTGGGGGTGTGGTTTGACTCCTCTCTCTCTCTCTCTTTCAAACACCATATCCTTAAGGTGGTGGGTACTTGCTTTAGCCTAATTTAGACCATGAAAACATTATTTGAATTGATTACACTGGCAGCAAGGAAAACAGTGGCTGTGGTGTTAATATTCTCACAGCTAGACTACTGTAACAGCCTTCTAGCAGGGGTTAATAAATCAACTTTGAAGAGACTTCAGGTAGTACAACATGCAGCTGCCAGGCTAGTTTTAAAACTCCCACGTAGGTCATCAGAAGCTCTGAAAATTCTCCATTGGCTCCCGCTACACAAGAGAATTCTATTGTATTCAAGCTCTTGGTCATCACCTTCAGAGCTACCCGCCAAACTGGACCAGAATATCTCTCTAGGAGATTCACACCATACACCACAGGGAGGACACTTAGATCTACATCTGCTAACCTCCTCAAATTGCCTGGTTTTAAACTTAAAACCAGGGGAGTGAAGACTGCTACAGTATTAGGTGTAAAAGCTTGGAATCTTATGCCGATCAAACTGAGAACGATTGTATCAGAAATACAGTTCAGGAAAGCTCTAAAGACTTGTATTTATGGAATAAGCGATGAAACCTGTCTTGCCCTTATTTAGGCCCTAACTTCTCACTAGTCCGCTTGTTATCTGTATAGCGCCAGGAGGCTCCTTTGGGAGCGACAGTTAGCGCTCTATAAATGCCACATTTCATTTCATTTCAGTTTATGAGTTGTATTATGACAAAAAGGTTTAATTATGTTAAACAAAAAGAGCGTAAGGGTATTAAGGTTAGGAACAAACTCCCAGTCCCCAAAGGTCAGTATATCAAAACAAATGTTTGCCACTATTAGCACAAGTACAGTTGTACGTGTTGTGCATGTTCGTAAACTCACTCGCTCCACAATTACAGATGCTCTAAATTGGAAGAGCTGCATGAAACCCACCTGAGACAATGAATGATCGTGGGTATGTAATGAAAGATAGGAGTGTTTTTTATACTCCAACTCAAGATGCATCAATTGTATATAGTGCACAGAATTTTGGCACAACAATACAGGGTGCATGGTGTGTGTAGAAGAATATTTAATCGAATATTTAATCCACACCGACAAAATGGAGAGCGAACAAATAGAAGATGTAGCAACATATACAGAGTTGGAACGCAATACTGTGTATAATGTCTGCTCTATTTCTTTCAGAAATCTTTTTCCCTTCACAGAACGCTGAAAGGTTGCCTCACCGTAAGTATAAGGTCTGGTTTAATGCAGATCCAGGGACGGGAGTGCCTTAGCGTGTGCACACCTCCCGGTTCCATCATTTGGTCTGGACAAAAACCTTGTATTATCACATATAGATTGAAACATGTTGACCAGTTATTTTTTCACTTCTCACTGATACTTTTGGTCAATCTAGCCAGTATCTTACTTGGTTTTAATCTTGTCTTATTGCTCCACATTAAAAACTTAGGGAGTACAATAAAGACATTTTTATTCCACTCACTTACACTTTTTTCACACTTTCTCAAACAAAACTGCTCCGCTGTATTCAGGCATCAAAGCAAACCCGAGTGGCATTCGGCTGTTCGGGTGGACCCCTTACGATGAAGCATGTCTCAAACTAGGTTAGTGAGTGAGTGGTTTCTTTAAAAAGGAAAAACGTTTCATTTCCTGTGTCTCTCTCGCCCTCTCCATTTCGTAGGGACATTTTATGTCCTCGGGATACTCCCTCTTTTTGTTTTGATAAAGGTATAATTATGCAGCCATTGTCCTTATCATAATAGACTATGAATATTTACAATTTTCAAGTATGGAGGGGTTGTGTGTAAAAGCGGGGATTACATCCCTTTAACCATTGTCACATACATTATCAATGGAAAGGAACAATAGAGTAAATCTATGATAGAGTAACTGCAGGACCAAAACAGTATCCTCTTTCTCAGTGTCAGTTATTAAATACGAAAAAATACCTAGTTGTGTGGAAGCTCTAGCATCCTGAGAGTTTCACCCACTATTGGCTGAAAAGAAGAGGATGTGCCTTGGACCCTGAACACCACAATACGTTGCTTCTGTGGTCAACGGACAAGGAACATTTACCTAAATATTAGACTATGATTGCTGCAGTTTAGATTTTAATGTGAAATGCGTTACACTTTGGCATAGATAAAGAAACAGTACCATTCCCTTAATGGTCAATAACCATTCTGTTCATTATCAGAGGTTTGAAAAAAAGAAAAATCAGCCTTGGTGCCATGTTGGGAAATGTTGCTAGTGTTCCTAAAATAAGCAGGACATCGGTAATGAATATGCTACTTACCAGTATGCATCTGTTCTTGGCATGTAGGGCTGCTAACATTCATATCTTAGCATTAGATCGCCGCCTAGTGTTGGGTCCGGATGATCGCACATTGTTGTCCTGGAAGAGTCTTCGAAGTATCCTGAGATAGGTGGCTCCTCCCCTGGACTACAGTGCGCATGGGCATCGGCTCCATCCCCAGATTGTTTTTCGCCATTGTGGCAGAAGATGGAGTGAAAAGTGTAAAGGATGTCCATGCTAATGTCTGAATACAATAGTATATCTGCAGCTGCAACAGGCACCGGGGAGGAGGGTGGGCGATATGAATGTTAGCAGCCCTACATGCCAAGAACAGATGCATACTGGTAAGTAGCATATTCAGTTCGAGGCATGTGGGCTGCTAAATTCATATCTTAGCATAGAATACATAGCAGTCCCTCCATCAGCGGCGGTTGCCCGTGCCAGCTGCAGAAACCTGAAAGAGTGTCTTGAGAACAGCCTGTCCTACAGCAGCTTGCTGCTTGGAATGCACATCAACACAGTAGTGTTTTGTAAAGGTATGTGGTGTAACCCACGTGGCTGCTCTGCAAATGTCCTCTAAAGGAATGTTCCCTAGGAAAGCCATGGACGCCCCCAATTTGCGTGTGGAGTGCGCCCTTGGGGGTATCGTTAGAGTGCGCTTGGCCTTTTGATAACATATTTGGATGCACTTAACAATCCACCTGGCTATTCCTGCTTTGGAAATAGGGTTGCCTTTGTGTTGTGGTGCGAAGGCAACAAAAAGTTGTTTTGTTTTTCTAAAGGGTTGTGTCCTGTCTATGTAGTACATCAACGCCCTCCGTACGTCTAAGGTATGGAGCATTCTTTCCGCCACTGTTTGTGGGTTTTGAAAGAATGCCGGTAAGTCAATAGTTTGGTTGAGATGAAACTGTGACACCACCTTCGGAAGGAATTTGGGGTTAGTGCGTAGCACTACTCTATTTGGATGAATTTGAATGAAAGGCTCTTGGATTGTGAGCGCTTGTAGCTCACTAACACACCTCAGTGACGTAATAGCTATTAGGAAAGCTACTTTCCACGTTAGGAACTGGAGTTCACACGAGTGCAGTGGCTCAAAAGGTGGTCCCATCAGTCTGGTGAGGACCACATTGAGGTTCCACACCGGAGCTGGTGGTGTTCTTGGGGGAATGACTCGTTTCAGACCTTCAAGGAAAGCTTTAATGGCAGGCACTCTGAAGACAGAGAGATGCTGCCTGTTCTGAAGATAAGCCGCTATGGCGGATAGATGTATCCGAATGGAAGTGTACGCTAGATTGCACTTGTAAAGATGCAACAGATAGCAAATGATGTCAGGGATAGATGCATCTAGCGGGTTGATGTCATTGGCTGTACAGTAAATGACAAAACGCTTCCATTTCGCAGCATAGCATGCTCTGGTAGTTGGCTTCCTTGCCTCCTTGATGATGTTCATGCATTCCGGAGGTAGGTTAAGGTATCCAAACTCTAGGACTTCAGGAGCCAGATCGCCAGGTTGAGCTGTTGCGGATCTGGATGCTGAATTTCTCCATGGTTCTGCGTCAAAAGTCTGGGCGTGAGGCGCAGTCTTTGATGCGGCACCACCGAGAGTTCGAGGAACGTGGTGTACCATGCTTGGCGAGCCCACGTTGGAGCAACCAGGATGAGAGTCATCGCGTGCTGCCTTAGCTTTCTTGCCACCAGCGGTATCAGAGGGGCTGGCGGAAAAGCGTACGCAAATTTGCCTGACCAGTTCATCCATATCGCATTCCCCTGCGACTGTGGGTGAGGGAACCTGGCGGCAAAGTGTTGGCATTTTGCGTTTACTTTTGTTGCAAACAGGTCTATCTCCGGATGACCCCACTGCTGGAAGTACGGGTGGAGTACAGATGGGTGTAACTCCCACTCGTGCATTTGATGGCTGTATCTGCTGAGCAGATCCGCCATCTGATTGTCCTTTCCCGGGAGGTGCTCTGCCATGAGGAAAATGTTCCTCTGAATGGCCCACTTCCACATGCTCTGAGCCAGATGAGACAGCTGTGGCGAGTGGGTGCCTCCCTGCTTTTGAATGTAGTACATCGCGGTCATGTTGTCCGTCCGGACTAACACTACCTTGTTGCACAGATGTACGATGAAGGACTTGATCGCCATGAAGATTGCCATCAATTCCAGATAGTTGATGTGCATCTTCTGTTGCTGCGTTGTCCATAGTCCCTGCACTGTGTAAGTGAGCAGATGAGCTCCCCATCCCTGGAGAGATGCGTCCGTTGTCAGGATAATCTGTGGCACTGGCTCCTGGAACAGTCGGCCCTTGCAAAGGTTGTGTGGAGTCCACCAATGCAGAGAGTCGAATGCCCGACTGGTAACCAACACTAGGTCTGTTAAATTTCCCTGAGCCTGTGTCCACTGATTTGCTAAGCACTCCTGGAGCGGGCGCATATGTAACCATGCGTGAGGGACTATGAAGATGCAGGAGGCCATCATGCCTATCAATTGCATGAACACTCTCGCTGGAAGCGAGTGTTGTGGTCTGAACTTCTGGATTAGAGACTGCATGCTGTCTATCCTGACTTGGTTTGGTTGAGCCATGGCCGTCAGGGTATTGATTGTCGCACCTAGAAACTGCCGGACATGTGCCGGCTGAAGATGCGACTTTGGGTAGTTCAACGAGAAACCTAGATTGTGAAGGAGGTGAATGGTGGTCGACATGTCCGCGGCGCACTGTTGTTCCGACTTGGCTTGAACGAGCCAGTCGTCCAGGTAGGGGTAGACATGGATGTTCCGCCTCCTGAGGTGCGCTGCTACTGTCGCCAGACACTTGGTAAACACTCTTGGGGCTGTGGTGACTCCGAAGGGTAGGACCTTGAACTGGTAATGCTTGCCTTGGATAGTGAACCTGAGGTATTTCCGGTGGGACGGGTGTAGTGGAATGTGGAAATAAGCATCCTTGAGATCTAAGGTTGCTAAGAAGTCCCCTTGGTTTAACAAGGGAAGAATCTGTTGCAGTGTAAGCATATGGAAATGTTCTGATAGTATGTACAGGTTGAGGGGACGCAGATCTAGAATGGGTCTGAGAGATCCGTCCTTCTTTGGAATAAGGAAGTACAGGGAATATACCCCTGTGCCTTCCTCTCCCACCGGCACGAGCTCGATTGCGCCTTTGTGCAGCATCGCCACTACTTCCTGCTGCAATAAGTGCAAGTGCTCTGCGGACATAGGCCTTTGCCTCGGTGGAATGTTGGGTGGAGTGGATTTCAACTCTAGGCAATAACCATACTGGACTAGTTGTCGCACCCACCTGTCTGTGGTGATGTTTCTCCAGACGGGCAGGAACTGCTGCAGTCTCCCCCCGACAGGTGTTAAGTGGTCGGGGGGCAGTGACAGAGAGTCACTGTTTGCTTGGGGTAGAGGAGCGGGAGTTGTTGTTTCCTCTGCCGCGACCTCTGTTGCTGTTATTTCTGTAACCTCCCTTGTTCTGTTTTGTGAACGAGGATTGTGCTCCACCTCTGGAGAATTGCGATTGTTGACCCATTTGTCCTCTGGTGACTCCACGTGCACCTGAGCGACGAAAATTATTGCCACGAAACTGTTGTGATTGTAGGGCTCCCATGGACTTAGCAGTTTCTGTGTCTTTCTTTATCTTTTCGAGGGTGGTGTCAACATCTGGACCAAACAGTCTATCAGGATTGACTGGCTGATTAAGTATGGTTGTCTGAATATCAGGTTTAAACCCTGATATGCGGAGCCAAGCTTGTCGTCTCAGCATGACGCTAGTGTTGATCGCCCTAGCTGCTGTGTCTGCGGCGTCAAGTGCACACTTGATGGCTGCGTTGGAGATCAGTTTCCCTTCCTCTATAAGCAGTTTGGTGGCCTCTTGAAACTGCGGAGGCAGGTGTTGTACAATTTGCTCTAGGGTGTCGTAGTGCGCCCTATCGTAACGTGCTAAGAGTGCTTGTGTATTAGCAATACGCCAAAAGTTGGCAGCTTGCGCAGCTACTCTTTTGCCCCCTGCCTCTAGCACCTTGGACTCCTTGTCTGGGGGAGGAGCTTCACCCGTCGTTTGCGAGTTGGCCCGTTTTCTTGCATTTGCGACCACAAGAGAGTCTAGTGGCAACTGTCCCCGAATGTATGCAGGGTCCGCAGGTGCTGGTCTGTACTTTTTCTCGATACGTGGATTGACCACTCTCGCTCTGGTAGGTTCTTTAAAGATGTCAGCTGCATGCTTGAGGACTCCCTTGAGCATAGGCAGCGTTTTCACAGTTCTTTCAGAGACTGAAAAAGTGTCAAAGAGAAAGTCTTCTTCCACTGGGTCAGCATGCATGTCCACATCATGATTAGCAGCTGCCCTTTCAATGAGTGCATGAAAACCTGCAGAATCCTCCGTTGGGGATGCACGAGCACTGAAAAGCTGTGGGTCTTGCCCCACACTTTGGGTGCCTTGGTCACCAATGTCATCATATGAATCTGGATGTGCATCTGGTTCATTGATGGGGAAGGTGTATTGGTCATCTTCATCATATCCCTCATTCTCAGAGTGTTCTGGTGAGGGAGTAGGGCTCCTTCTTGGAGGAGGCTGGGTAGGTTCTATGAGGCTAGAAGCGTCCTGAGGAACCCTTTTCTTCTTTAGTGGGATGACATAGGAGTCCACAGGCTCTGAAGTGATCCCCCTCTTGTATAGGGTTAATTTGCCCGTGTTTGCGTCGATGAAGTGCTCAGAATCGTCCCCTGATTCGAGTACTCGACTTGAAGGTACCCCTGCCGTAGAAGAATCCGACGGCTTTGGCGTCGATTTCGTAGAAAAGGCTTTTGGAGCCTCTTTCGGCGGAAGAAGGAAGAGAAGCTTACTCTTAGGCTTTGCCGGAGTGTCCTTCGGCGTCTGAGGCGACGGCATCGGAGCCGACGTAGCAGCGTCCTTTTCCCTGATTCTTCGTAGCGAAGCGGCGATGAGGGACGCATCACTTACAGTGGATTTCGGCGCTGACTAGGATGTCTTGACCTTCCCCTCGGATCCGACTTCATGGTGGCCTTTCTGAGTCTTGGACGCTGATGCAGCTGCCGCCGACCCAGAGTCCTTGGATCTATGCGCAGACGTGCCAGCCTTCGATCCGTGTGCTTGTGTCGCCTCCGTCTCCACTACGCGACCGACTAACGGAGTCCCAGTCGGAACCGGAGCCGTGCCGCTGGCCTTGGCGTGCTTGGACGGTGTCGCAGCGGTCGATCCGTGCCGACCACCCTTTTTAGAGGAGCCCTCCTCTGGCGCCGATTTTGACCCTGTGGAATCGACCGATTTCTTCGACTTCTGTGGACCGGAGGCCGACGGAGCCGATGCGGCAGCGGGTGCAGTAGTTTTCTGTGGCCCGGCCGCCATTTTAGGGACGTTCGAGTCCATAAGTTTCGGTTTCGTTTTCGGGTCGGCCATTTTAGGTGCGGTCGATACTGTAGGTTTCGGTTTCGATCCAGCCTGCCCAGCAAGTATGTCCGTGGCCGGGCCTGAAGGCGGGGCCGTGGCTTGCGGCACGGGGTCTTGGGTAAGGCCAACTGGCGATCCCGTGACCCGATCGTGATCTTCGAAACCTTCGGGGCATAGCTCGTCCCCTGAGCTATCTGCCGCGGCCCCATAAATCTCTTCGACGTCCCCTACCTCGTCGTCGTATTCAAGGCCTTGACCCACGACTCCGTCGTCGCCTACCGGATCCGCCTCGACCTCCGTTTCGGGTGGGGAAATTTGGAGATGATGACCCTGTTCATCTTCTTCTTGGTCGCTGAAGATGTTTTCTGGATCCGGGGCCGCTTGTCGGGCCTCTAGGCGCACCGCGCGCCGAAGCTTGAGAGTCTTTTTAGACCTGAATTGTGCGCAGGCCTTGCACTTGCCGTCGTCATGGTCCGGTGAAAGGCATTTGTTACAGACCGGGTGCAGGTCTATATGTGGGTACTTAGACCCACAGAGCGGACAGAACTTAAACGGACTCCGCTCCATGGTGAAAAGTTGCGGTCGTGTCGCGATGAGAAGGCCTCGATGTCCGAAGAGTGAAAAAACTCCGCTGAATCCGACTCCAAGAGACGGAAGAACTCGAGACCGTGCGCAAACAATACCGACGCTAGGAATACAAGGCCTTTTGGCCTTAAAAAGTTAGTTTTACTCGGTTCCGACAGAGAGAAGTCGAGACCGCATCCGAACCCAATGGCGGAAAAAAACAATCTGGGGATGGAGCCGATGCCCATGCGCACTGTAGTCCAGGGGAGGAGCCACCTATCTCAGGATACTTCGAAGACTCTTCCAGGACAACAATGTGCGATCATCCGGACCCAACACTAGGCGGCGATCTAATGCTAAGATATGAATTTAGCAGCCCACATGCCTCGAACCTATAGCTTCACCTCTGTCTAAGGAACAAGTAGCAATGGCCTTTATTAAACGCCCATCTCAGACATACCAATCCTGGTTACAGGTCCTTGTATATTGCAATGACATGGCAGATGCCTTTTTCTGCCCTTATTCCCCACTCCCTTGCAAACAGTCTAGTGGTGTGCTTACCTGTTAGTAACTGAATTAGACATACTACAGTAAGGTATATACTCTTGAACAAAGCGTGCTGCATTTCCCTGAAAACATCAAGACTAGGTTGCATGCAATGAGCAGGGCTGGGTAGTATCGAAGATACAAGCGCAACTGAACAATCTATGAAGAGGCATAACAAAAACGTTAGACTTAGTCTCTGTAGTGAATCATTGTCTAGTGGTTCATCAGAGTAGGGAAGAATCCTGTGAATCCAAACTATCGTCTTTACAAAAGAAGTTCTTTCGAGCAAATGGTCAGTAAGAGGGGAAGGGGAGAAACGGTGAGAACAGAGTAAGCCGTGTGGGCAGGGTGAACACGCAAGTGAAAAGAGTCAAAGAGGGTCAAGGACATAGAAGTGTTAAGTTTGCTCCACCTGGTAACATTACATGATGCAACTATGGCCAATTAGGGCAATGAAAAATAGACAGTCAAAATATACTTAAGGAGTCTCATGATCAGAAAGAACAATCTAATTTTCCTTGTCCAAGCTGAACTGGGACCCATCATTGTAGGGTAGCTTCAGGTGAAGCTAGCTGCTCTTTGCACCATATAGCACACGTTTTAAACAGAAGTGTGGCAACAGTAGGTGGTAGGAAGTCTTTCCTTCAAAGAAATGTGAGGAAATTATGCAACTTTAGACAAAGTTTGGGGTTTGCAGGGCATTCTGGGACCCTTCAAGACCCTACCCTTGATTCTCCTGGCTGCCTTGTTTTTTCAGAAATGTCTCGATTTGGTAGGCATTTCTGGGTCGAGGACGAGCCTGGGCACAGTGTTTTGGGGCATTTCTTGTTGTGAGTGCAAGGATCAGCCACATAAGTGGGGTACCAGTTTTATTGGGAGAAGTGTGGAACTCGCTCTCAGAAAGGAGTGGAAATTGTGTGATTTTAAGCAAAATTTGAGGTTTGCAAGGCATTCTGGGTAAGAACTGTAGTAGGATTCCCACCAAATCAAACTGGACTACCATGCTTGTCTAATTTCAAGAAGAACAAGTTACTTACCTCCGGTAATGATATATCTGTAAGAAACATAGGTTAGTTATAGATTCCTTGCCCTAGAATTACCATCAGGCGTCAGACTTGATCGGGAACGTTTTTCGTCAGCAGTACCCCTGCGAGTCAGAATGTGGTGTTGGTTGACCCCGCGTCCGGCGTCGTGGTTGCTGGTATGAAGTCACGGTAGCTACATAGATGCCACCCTTGAGTGCTGACGTCAGTTCTGTACACGACTTTCCACACCTGAAGCACAGAGCCAGGCAAGACACTGAACTCTGGTGCACAAAATTAGGGCCCTAAAAGGATGTCCTTAACCCTAGAAGTCAGTTCGCAGAATGGGGAGGATGGGTGGGGCCGTAAGGAATCTATAACTAACCTATGTTTCTTACAGATATATTGTTACCGAAGGTAAGTAACTTGTTCATCTGAAAGAAACAGTTAGTTATAGATTCCTTACCATAGAATAGATACCCCAGCAATACCAACCGCGGAGGTGGGTCTGCGAACCAAGTTCACACCAGAAAGTCCTGGAGAACAGAAAGGCCAAAAAAGCAGTCTCTCTGGACTGGACCGTCCAGGCAGTAGTGCTTGGTGAACGTGTGCAGACATGCCCACGTAGCTGCCTGACAGATGTCATTAAGGCTGACTACACGTCCCAAAGCACTGGTAGCTGCAGTCGCCCTGGTCGAATGGGAGCGCAGTCCCACTGCAGGCTCCTTCTTAGCCAAAAAATAGCAAGTTTTGATGCACAGAACAACAGTTATGCAGTGGCTCAAAGGAGCACAGATAAGATATGTCGGAACTAAGTTCAAGTCCCACTGAGGCACTACGAACGGAACAGGAGGAAAAAGATGAGTAATGCCCTTAAGAAGGAAAATGCTACTTACCAGTATGCTTCTGTTCTTGGCATGTAGAGCTGCAGATTTGTATACTTTTGCATAGATCGCTATCTGGTGTTGGGCATAGTTGTTAGCAACTTGTTTTTCGTCTTGGAAGAAGTCTTTGTAGTCACGAGGCAGGTGACTCTTCCTTTGGTCGACAGTGCACATGGGCATCAACTTCATCTCCAGATTGTTTTTGCCACGCAGGGTTACGATGGAGTAGTGAGAAGTAGAAAGATGTCCATGTGTAATGTATCTAATTAAGACAATACTGGAACAGATAGAGGTATCCGGGGAGGGGGGTAGGCGTATACAAAGCTGCAGCTCTACATGCCAAGAATAGATACATACTGATAAGTAGCATTTTCCGTTCGAGGCATTGGAGCTGCAGATTGTATACTTTTGCATAGACTATACAGTAGTTACCTCCTTTGTGGTGGCTACCTGTATCTGTTGCAGTACTTTGAAATAGTGTCTTTAATACAGCCTGGCCCACACTGGCTTGTTGTTTTGCCTGCCCGTCTACACAATAGTGTTTTGTGAAGGTGTGTGGTGTAGCCCAAGTTGCTGCTTTGCATACGTCATCTTGGGGAATGTTTCCCAAGAATGCCATAGAAGCCCCTAGTTTGCATGTAGAATGAGCTCTAGGGGGAATGGTTGATGTGCGTTTGGCTTTGATGTAGCATATTTGTATGCATTTAACCATCCACCTTGCAATCCCTGCTTTGGATATCGGATTACCTTTATAAGGTGGGGAGAAAGCCACAAAGTTGTTAGGTTTTCCTAAAGGATTTTGTTCTCTCAATGTAGTAGAGTATTGCTCTTTCAACATCTACGGTGTGTAGAGCTTGTTCTGCCACGGAATCTGGTTGAGGGAAGAACACTGACTAGTTTAGATGGAAGGCAGATACTACTTTGGGTAGAAATTTTGGGGTAGTCCTAAGAACCACTTTGTTATGCTGGATTTGAAAAATGGTTCTTGTATGGTTAACGCTTGGAGTTCACTAACTCTTCTGAGAGATGTGATAGCGATTAAAAAGGCCACTTTCCAAGTGAGGTACTGTAGTTCGCATCTGTGAGGCTCAAAAGGGGGACCCATGAGTCTGGTAAGGACCACGTTTAGGTTCCACACTGGAGAGGGTTGAACTCTTGGTGGAATTATTATTTTAAGTCCTTCCATAAAAGCTTTGATAGCAGGAACTCGAAATAAAGACAAGTGTTGTCTGTTTTGTAGATAGGCTGCTATGGCAGCAAGATGTAGCCTAAAAGATGTATATGCTAGGTTACATTGTTGTAGATGCAAGAGGTAACAGATGATGTTCTGAATGAAAGCATCTAGTGGGTTGATTTTGTTGTGTACATAATAAACAAATTGTTTCCGTTCTGCTGCATTGCATGCCCTGGTGGTACGCCATCCAGCATCTTTAATAACGTTCATGCAGTCTGGCAGGAGGTTAAGGTAGCCAAACTCTAAGATTTCAGGTGCCAGATCTCAAGGTTGAGTTGATTGGGATCTGGATGTCTTATCTCTCCTTGGTTCTGAGTGAGAAGCCTGGGTGAGAGGTGTAGTTTTTGATGAGGAACTACTGATAGTTCCAATAGAGTTGTGAATCATGGCTGTCTTGTCAATTTTGGAGCAACGAGGATCATTGTGAAGGAAGGCTGTTTGAGTTTCGAAACCACTAACGGAATGAGCGGGAGAGGCGGAAAAGCGTATACAAATTTGCCTGATCAGTTCATTCATAGCGCATTGCCTTTGGACAATGGGTGTGGATACCTGGACGCAAAGTTTGGGCATTTTGATGAGTGGCAAAAAGATCTATTTCTGGGTGTCCCCACATATGAAAGAATGGAAGAAGAACTTGAGGATGAAGTTCCCATTTGTGGATCTGTTGTGTTTGACGGCTGAGCTGATCTGCGATCTGATAGTGTACTCCTGGTAGGTGTTCTGCAAGGAGATATATCTTTTGCGTAATGGCCCATCTCCATATGCTTCGAGCTAGGATCAATTGTCCTGTGAAATCAGGGTCTTCGTCGTATTGGAACCGTATGAAAACCCTCATACATGTACCAGTATTTTTTCCACGCTGGCCAATGCAGTGCCAACCAGTTATGCCAACCAACACTAACACGAGTCCCTCTACCCTTTCCACACTAGGGTCTATGTAAATACGAGCTCTACGCGGCCTCGCGTCTACCGGGACGCCACAAATAAGGACAGAACAAGTCGTTGACTTTATGAGAATCTGTAAGCTGCTTCTTAAGGACCACGAGGCAGGTAATATTCTGGTAAGGTACACAGCACTAAAACCTAATTTTACAGAACAAGGTTCTCAATCTCGTGGAAGTGCAACAGGGATTATCTTGTGCTCATTAGAAAAACAGCCACGAGACAAGTAGAAGCATTGACAATTAAGATACAAGCCAGCGAAGCCAAACTCAAGACTACAGTTCAAATCTCAGTATATAAGAAGAGACTGTATGAGATAAATCGAGAGATGAATGAGACCAAAGATTACATCACCCAGAATAAAACCCAGAAACTGAGTAAAGATCTTAAGCGGTTCTCATTAGAAAAAATGCACCCTTATGCGAGAGAAGATTATGTAGCACCGGATCATGGGGATGAAGACTCAACAGGAGAACTTTCAGCAACAACTCTGACTGGAGTAGTGATGATGAAAATTACCCGAGACGAGGAAGGGGCTAATACAAACGGAACCAGCGTCAACGAGGAAATAAGTGGCAGGCACCAAGGTACTTTGACCAGCCCCAACATAACTATCAACCGAATACGCCAAATTTCAATGGATGGATAAATCCATATTTCCAAGGACCACAAACAATGGGATCCATGATGAACATGCCACAATCTCCTTTTTTAGGAAGAGGCCCAAATACCCAGAGAGGGAGAAGAAGAGGAGTAACCTGGAACGATCAAGAGAGACAAGTACACACTTGCAGTATGACTAAAGAGCAACCCAGGCCCAGCACAATGAATCACTGTTAATCAACCTCACGGATACAGTTCTCACAACAGATCAAGAGAAAGTTTTGAATAAAGGACTAGGGTTTGTTCTGCCCCCCCTCCCCCACTGGACATCTTCAAATTACGATGCGAAATGGCTGAATTTTGTTGGAAAATCAAATTGAAAGCCTTCTTCATGAACAGAGAGAATGATATCCCTGAGAGCGACACTAATTTAAGACCCAAGTCAACATTATGTCCACCTTGCCACACAGTTCCTGTAGAAATACAGGCCTTTGAGCAAGCGATAATGAGAAGTGGAGAACATCAAACCCACAGCCCAAAAACACCACGTCAACATGACAAGACAGGAACATAGAGCGATGCAAGATCTGCCCAAGAATGACAATCTAGTAATCAAACCAGTGGACAAAGGGGGAGAAATTGTCCCCCTAAGCAAACAGGGATACAACAAACAATGCCTAGATCAACTTACAGACCAGAGGGTCTATAAGAAAATTACCATTGATCCAACCAAGAGACTACAACAGTTGATCTTATGGTAGAAGAGGCAGAGGTGAATCAGTGGATCTCCAAATAAGAGGCTGGTTTTCTAAGAACAAGATCGCAAAGAGTACCCTATTTCTACTCACTATCCAAAACTCACAAAAACAGAACACCACCACCAGGACGCCCAATCATCTCAGGGATAGGGTTTGTGATAGAACCCTTATCTCAATTTGCAGACCAGTTCCTGAGCCCGCCAGTACAGAGTACTCCAACGTACCTTAAAGACACACAGGACCTCTTGAACCAACTTGTAGGCCAAGTATATGATGAGAGAACTATGTACCTAGTAGGAATCCATGGAGAGTCTCTACACAAGCCTCCCTCAACAGAAAACGTTGGACACCCTGGAAAACATTCTATTTTCTGGAGAATGGAACTATAAGGCACCAAGACATTTTGTCCTTGGGTGCTTGAGGCTAGCCCTTACTGAGAACTATTTTGAATATGTTCGAACAGTGCCATGGTACTTCCATGGGAAGTACCTTTGCCCCAAGTGTGGCAGGGCTATATGCGAGTAACTACAAGTAACAATACATACAAAACCAAGGCAACCCTTTCCGAACAAGGATACGATTTTGGCGACATCACATAGATGACGTCATTATGATATGGGAGGACTCCCAAGAAGCACTATTGGAATTCTAAACATGGATAAACAGAGATAAATATCTAAAGTTTACATGTACATCGGACAAGTCACGACTAGACTTCCTAGACATCACAAACTACACTGAGAATGATACTCTCCAGACCAAGACCTTATACAAACCTACAGCAAGAAATAGCATACTCTCCTATAACAGCTTTCATCCTCGCCCCTTGAGAAATAATCTACCTTATAGACAGTTTTTACGCATAAGACATAACTGTAGTACTCTCAAGGACTACAAAGAACAATCAAAGGAATTGGGGGATAAACTAGAGATGAGAACCTACCCAGTTAAAACCATTAGAAAATGTAAAAAACGAGCTCCCAATCAACCGAGAGAGAGCCTACTAGAGACAATACCATGAGAGACACAAGCAGATCTATTGATTTCTGTAACAACATACAGTACATCATCGAATACCATAAAGAAGATGGTAAACAGGAATTGGAGGATCCTCACAGCCAATACTCTTCAATGGTCCAAACCTAGATTTGCTAACAAAAGAACACGAAACATTAAGGATCACCTGGTGCATACAAGACCAATGCCAGTTTTCAGTAAAGAAAGCCTCACCGCAGCATGGAACTTGAGACCCATAGTGGGCCACTACCCATGCGGGTCATGCACAGTTTGCAAACTGACAAAAGTCACCAAGACACTACAACTCTTACCAAACTTCACCTGGACAATACGCCAACAAACAAATTATAATACCACCCATGTGGTTTACATGATTTCATGCCCATGTGAATGCAGATACATAGGAATAACCTGCCGTAAAATAAAACTACGCATCGGTAAACATAAGAGTAATGTAAATTGCAAGAGAGTTACCACCAAGATGACCACTCAAATGGGTAGTGCTGAAGACATTACACAAACCAACAATGCTGAACGTGTCCTTTATGAGAAAGAACAGCGTTGGACACATTGTTTGAAAACGGATAGTGAAGGATTGAACGATAATATTCCTTGGCATACACAAGTGTAACTATTTAATATAGGGCCACATAGACCTTGAATCCTACACTAATTCTAACTGTTTAAAAAAAAAATGGAATATGAAATAGTGTCATACACTGATGTGTCTACCCAACATGAGGCCACACTGACCTCTAGTCCGGAACCAACTTCAACCACCTTTAAGATGGGTTTTGAAACATAAGAAAGGGTAACTGCCATTCATGTAAAAATTATGAGCTCACCATGATAATATGAATATGACAAAGGAAAAGTTCATATTTTCAAACTGAAGTAACTGCCATTCCTGAAAATAATTATGAACCCACCATGAAGATATGAATGTAACAAAGAAAAGTTAACATTTGCAAACTATCCACGAAACGGCTAATTACCTATTGATATATACTTATTGATCAGTAAGACAACACGGTGATATTTAATGTGACACTTCTGATTCGCCAATGTCTTTTACAAACAACAGCAACATGAAGGAACGGCCATACAAGTTTTTTTTACATGCTGGCCAAAGCAGTGCCAACCAGTTATGTCAACCAACACTAACACGAGTCCTTCTACCCTTTCCACACTAGGGTCTATGTAAATACGAGCGCTATGTGGTCTCTCATCTACCGGTGCGCCGCACAGAGACAGAATAAGTCATTGACTTGTGAGAATCGGTAAGCTGCTTCTCAAGGACCACGAGGCAGGTGATTTTCCGGTAAGGTACACAACACTAAAACCTTCTAGTTTTACAGAACAAGGTTCTTTCACTTCTCTACGGCATCTAGAGGAAGCCAGAAAATGGCATTTTCAAGGTACACTTAATTTATGTGTTTAAGTCTACATGTTACCGAAGGTAAGTAACTTGTACATCTGATCGAGACTACTAGCCGCAGTTTCCTTAAAGTAAAATAGATACCCTAGCCATACCCAAAGGGAAGAAGGGGCTGCGAAAGGACCCACCAGCCTGGACTCAACACAGGGCCCGAGGGGATGAGTTAACCGGACAGGGAACAGAATCCTGTCCGCCCAGGCAAAAAATAACCCCCTCATCCAGAAGACCACCAGTCCCAGAGGGGATGCGGGAAGACGAGCAAAAAGGCAGGCCGCCCTTCCCAGCAGGAGGAAACAAGAATAAGGCGAAGGGAGGCCAGAGCACCCAGAGCCCAGTTAAAGTACCAAGGATCTCCACCAGAAGTCCCAGAGGCATAGGCAACGCAGAGGAGCACCAAGAAAGAGCTAGCCAGAGACTCCAAGGAGAAGAGGTAGAACCAAGGCAAGCCCCCCCCCCCCCCGAACGGCGCCTCAGCAAAAAGGCAGACGGGAGAAAAAGGGACCAAAGGCACAATGGTGTAGAATACTAACAGGTCTGCACTGGCATGCACAGCCAGCACAACTGAACGGTGCACCCGGGACAAGCCAGACGCCAGCCGAATTTAGAGGCCAGGAGGGCCAAGAAGGGCCCGGACACACCCCATGGGAGGGGCCGTCACAAACGGGCCCACGAGAGAAGTGGAACCAGGCAGAGTTAAACACAAAAACACAGTTAGCGGGCCAGCCCAGGCTAGCGACACAACGTTCCAGAAGAAAGACAGACCGTGGCGCAACACAAGCCACTCCAAAACTATTAGTAGGAGGATCGCACCTGGAACATACTGTGACGCCATGGAGAGCAGAGGCCCGAAGGATGCCCACACCTCCCAGCACATGACAGAGCTATATAATAGCTACCAATACCCCACATAGGGCATGTTACGTCCCAAGACATGGGAACCCTCTTAGGAAAAGTATCCGCAGCAGAGGACAAACAAAAAGACCTGCGGAGGAACCGCAGACGGCTTGTCAATCAGCCAACAAGAATACACAGAAGGCCTAATCTCAGGGCCAACACGGCTTACCAACAGCCAAAACCACAATCAAAAAGGGCCAACCGGCAGCCAACAGGACTAAAGTCCTAACAAAAGGACCGGAAGGCACAACAATCACACAGAACACACACACAACAGGGGCTACTTGCAACAAGGCCCCAGAACACAATGGAAGAACACCTCCCAAAAACCAGAATGACTTACCGGTCACTGAGGGTAAGGAGGAGGAGGAGAACGAAGCCCAACCAGAAACCTCTGAATGACAGAGTCCGCAGGAGCGTGCAACAAAAGAGTGCTATCAAAAGGAAGGTCCACCAGCCGTTCCCGAACATTCTCGGGAACACACTATCCCGTAGCCAGGCATGACGGCGAAGGGCCACAGAAGAAGCCATGGTACGACCAAGTACCTCCGAAATGTCCAGAGTGTAGCGAAGAATGAATGACACCAGCTCCTGGCCATCCATCACATGGTGCCACAGATCAACACAGGCACCCTCCCGAGAAATGGCAGACAGAAGGGACTCAGCCGAATCCCACAAGCAAGAAGTGGCCCTAGGCAAGACACAGAGAGTGTTAAGGGCCCGCAAGGCAGCGCTGGTGCAGGTGAAGATATTGTGCCCCCTGGAATCTAACCAGCGGGCCTCCCATGACGGAGGAGACAACACCGATGCAGGGAGGGAAAGGCAGTCTGTAAATGAGGGCCCCTGGTAGAAGGGTGAAGGGAAAGGCAGACGGGGTCATGCGGCGCAGGGCGGTGCTGAAGCTGTTGGGGCACCGGGTCTCCCGTGGCGGGTTGATCCTCAGCCCCCAAAAGCGAAGTGTGGAGCGAAGCCTCGAAGGGAAGAAGCAGCTCCTGACCACCAGAACCCTGATGAAGGACCTCCAAAAGATGATCCATGGGGAAATGGGCAGCTGGACGCCCATGCGCAAGATTGACGCAGCTATGGAAACAGCCCAAGCGAAGGCAGCATCCGCCTCCGTAGGGCCCCGCGGTGGGGAAAGCAGCTCCTCTGTGGGTGACTGCTGCAAGCTAAGGCGGCCGTCTCCCAGTCCCACTGGAGGAAGGAAAGGCCAAGTCCAGAAAGGGGGAAAAGGGACTGAGGAATGGGGAACCGGAGGCGCCTGCGGCGAAGACTGCGGTCGCGGCAACGGCGAGGAGTCATCCTTAGACGACGCCAGGGAAAAAGCCACAACGAGGCGACCCGTCTCCGGAGAAGATGAAACCAACAACTAGCGAACCTCTGGAGAAGAGGGGGAGTCCCAAGACGAATCAACAACCCGACACTGGCCCGGCGCCCGTAGAGTCGGCAACAGCGGCAGGTCAACACCGAACGGCGCCGAAGCAGACGTCCGACCGACCTCAGCCACAACGTGCGGCGCAGGAGACCGAGGCTGGGTTGGAGCCGGGGCGCTAAGGAACGGAGCCGAAAAGGCGCTAACTCGACCTCCGACGAGGCAGCTGTCTGCGTGGAGGGATGAAGGGGGCTCGGGACACGCCCCCACCCCTTGCCTGCCCCTGCGGAGCCGCCAGGGCCAAAAGCCGCCGGCACCTGAGCTGCGTCAACTCGGCCTTGGACAAGGCCGCCGCCTGCCCAGGGGACCGAGGGGGACTCGATGACACGCCCGAGCCCGGGCAACCTCCCGCCACACCACAGGGACCCCAGCGGGGGTTTGCGGTGAGACAGAGGCGCCGTGGTCCTAAGGAGGGAACCCTAAAGGGCACCACATCCTCCGAACCCGGAGCCGAATCTGTCGGCGCAGGAGCCGACAATGACGCAGAAGTCCCGCGCGCGGCAAGGGATCCGCAGACGTCCCAGGAGGAGAAGGAGAAGCCAACGAGGCCTGCAAGGCCGCGGCATAGGCCACCATCTGGGGTCTAGTCACCCAGTGCAGGGAAACGGCGGAAAGGTTGGCAACGCGCGGGCCGTACCACCCGTAGAGAACCCACGCCCCCAACAGTCTGGGGACCAGCCCTCGGGGACAAACTGCGACACTTAACAGGTGAGCGACGCTCTTGCGGCCTGGGAGAAGGACGATGTCGGAGATGGAGGCGGCGGTTCATGAAGCTGTCCGCGGGGGACGGACGCGATAACGATGCCGACCTGGACATGCGTGCCGAAAGGAGTTTTATCCGGCGCTCCCGCCGGGACTCCGCTTTCATTTGCTGACACGCCTCACAGCCTGTGGAGTCGTGGTACTCCCCCAAACACCACATGCAGATGGAGTGAGGATCCATCGCCGACATCTGGCGCACGCAAGACACGCACGTTTTGAAGCCTGAAGGTATTCGTACACTGTTCTCAAGAAAAACGCTCAAGGCAAAGGAGGGAGGCCTGAAACAGGCCAGGATACACGATTCAGGTCCGCGGTGCACGCGGAAAAGAAGAAAACTGACGTCACCGCGCCGGGGTGGGGCTTATGTGACCTCGCTGATGTCACGCCCGCGGAGGACGTCGGGCGGAGTCGCGTGGCAAACCCCTTTCCCCAAGCGCGCAGGGATGCTGGGCAAGAAAGTTTTCCGGGTCCTGTCTCACTCCCGGGGTATATTTTACGTTAAGGAATCTGAGGCTAGTAGTCTGTATCAGATACGGACTATCACACCAAGGAGAAGAAAAAGTGAATAACATGCAGACATAGAAAGTCCCAAAAAGAAACAGTTGTAGACAGGATGAATTCAGAGAACATCCGGAGAATGTGTTGAAACTCATCGCAGCGGCCAGGAAAAAAATACCTGAGCCGTGAGAGACAATCCCAGGCCGGGCCCCCTCCAAGGGAGACCAGGAACACAACGCAAAACAGAACAGAGGTCCGTTCTGGTAAAACGTACCACTCATTGGCCAACCCCAGACAGGGTGTACCCAAGCCTTTTCAGCACCAGGAAAGAAGGCCACAGCAAGAAAGCACATGCAAGACAATGGTCCAAGAAACCCAACGGGTCCCCTATGAGAATACACACACATAGGACAGGTCACAAGCGGTGACAGAAAAAAACCAATCCGGAGCGGAGCGGAACGGAGTGCCCACAGGGACGCGTATACACTCGCAAGACCGCCAACGGTGCTCAGGGTAGAAAGAAGGCAGAAGAAGAGCCAACGCAAAGCAAGGGAGACGAGAAAACCCCTCTGGGGTGAGCCAGAAATGGCAGAGCTCCAAAAAAACACCAGAGCCAACTGCGTCCAGAGACGCCCAAGAATGCCACAGAACAACAGTAGGCAGCGATACAGAAGCACCAGGAGAGGACCACATCAGTCTGTGGGACTAAAGTCCGAGTTACTTACCTTCGGTAACAATGTATCTGGTAGAGACATTATCTAGCCGCAGATTCCTTAACTTAGAATATCCCTAGGCCTCAGGCTGGATCGGGAAATGTTTTGCAGCATCACCTCTGTGCGCAGTGGGACGGGACCACACGACCCCGCCCTGATGTCGTCCACGTACTTGATGTCAGCGAGATCATATAAGTCCCTCCCGGCGTGCAGGCATCAGTTTTCTTCGGAGAAACCTTTCCACGGCACAATGCGGAGCCATCAACAAAAAACTGTGCAAGCATGGGAACAGTCTGCGAGGGATGAAAATCTGTGAATAAAGAGGATGGTGGAAGACAACATCGTAAAAGACAGAATTAGACACTGCCTAGATATAAGTGGAAGCTGTGAGAAAGAGCCCCGCAAGCTAAGCGAAGACCCTTCCCCGAGTGCAACAGGGAAGAACATCTGAACAGACAGAAATAGACTGATAGAGCTATGTAGAACTGTGCTGTCTACTAAGAATGGAACACAGAAAGAACAGTCCATAGAACGGTAGAAAAATGCAGCATGTAAACGGCCATAGAGACCTTAAAGTGGCTTTCACAAGAAGCTTAAGAGTGCCCGACCGGGTAGTATGAAGCCAAAGTGAGAAACAACCCACAATATAGACTTGCAGGCAGTAGTCAAGGACCACTGCCATCAGAAGAGATGTCCCGCAGGCGTAGCTTTAACAATAGTTTGTGAAAATGTGAAAAAGACATATCCGTAGGAAGTGGCCAAAAACGGCAAGTTAACAAATGGTGGGAGAGTCTAAGAATCCGAGACCAACACTCCAGAAAAGACACGTACAGCGTCGAGCACCAAAAGGGGAGCATATGTCAAATCGGGAAATCACCCCAGTAAGCAGAAGCAAGGAGGAACCTATGGGCAACTTGCAACAACTAAGAAAAGCTCCCCCACACATGGAGATATGCGCTCAGACCTCGCAACCTCAAAAAGAGGCGGCGACGTAGGAAGAGGAATACCAAGGCAACTGGCGTGTATACAGAAATGTATAAATATATAATTATGTAGAGACAGAACTAGCCAGGCAAGAACATGTCCACACTGGAACATACCTAGTATAGAAAGGGCAGGTAGGAGCCGTTTATGAAGAGGAGACCATGAAACTTCCCAAGGAGGTGGATGGCCATGGCGTAAGCAGATGGCACCAGGAAAAAACATAGAACACCAGAAAATGAACCACCAGGCAACGATGGAGTCTACAGAACCTCCAGGCCCAGGTGAGATACGCAAAGCTATATAATAGCATACAAGTACTCCACATGGAGTATGCATACCCCAACAACGGGGAACACCTCTTAGGGCAATAAGCCACGCCAAAAGAGCGCAGTAAAGAACTGAACCCTTGAACATGAGTTCCGAGCCGTATGACATTACCGAGCTGAGCCACTGGCTCAATACCACAGTCAGAGGACTAGACACAGCAACCTGTGGAACAAGGCCAAAGCAGGCCAACAGGCACCTCAAAGCAAAACGCATCCAAGGGATGCCAGTAAAAGGGTAATCACCCTTGCCCACAGAAAAAAGAAGACGTAAGGCTCACTGCCCATGTTAAACATCAAGTGCATTTAAAGGATGCGAAATGGGGGTGGGTCTCTTTGGGTAGGGGGTTGGGATCCGGGGTGGTGTGGTGGTGGTGGTGGTGGTGGTTAAAGTTGGCCATCGTATTCATTTATAATTTGTTTCATTTTTCGAATGTATTTAATGTGGTACTAGCTGTTGGATCTCTTAGCGAAAAACAATTTGATTGTAATTATATTTGCCATATCTGTTATAAAAGACTTCATAGCTATTTAGGGCTTTTATGTTCTAATCAAATCTCATGGCTTTCTCCATATTAAAATGTGCAACTTGGAACATTTGTGGATTAAACGACCCCAAGAAACGTAGAGTTTTTCATGAGTTATTGAAGATCATGCAGGCGGATATCATCTGTCTGCAGGAAACGCATGTTCCTTGGAACAATCGTGCATGTCTCAGATTTCCAGGTTATGAGTTAGCGGCTTGTACCCGACAGACATCTACAATCAGGGGAGTCGCCATTATCATAAAGACTGGGCTAGGGAGTGTTTTGAGAACAAAACAAGATAATTTCGGTAGATGGTTAATAGTAGAATTAGTAATTAATTCCCGATCACTTTCTATCTGTTCAATATATGCTTCCAATCTAGATGACCCACAGGTGATAAGGAATCTAAACTTAGAGTTAACTATGTGGCCTCATCCGTTGTTTTTTTGTGGGGATTTTAAATATAAATATTCCTTCCCATCTAGATATAATAAACCATAATATATATACTGGACGAAAGCCCCAAGTCTATAAGGCACTCCGGATTCTCCTGATTGAACATGGCCTGTCGGATACCTGGCATTATCATTATCCAAATCAAGATGGTTACACATTTTATTCAATACCTCACAATAAAATGGTTCGAATTGATTATGTCTTTACCTCTTTCCAAACTGTGGGGTCCCTCAAGATTGAAATTAATCCAAGAACTATATCTGATCACAATCCCATAGTCTTCATGTGTCCATGGAATCGTCCTATCAACAAAATTAGGTCATGGACATTTGACAGAAAATTAATAACTGATAAACTGTATCAAGAACGATTAAACTCATGGATCCCAGAGTTCTTTGCAATTAATACCGGTACCTCTTCGGTTAGTATCGTTTGGGATACATTCAAAGCTGCAGTGCGTGGCGAAACTAAAAGATTCACCTCTCATCGCCGGAAGACCGAGCAGCAAACTCTTAAAACTAGACTTGTTATTATTATTAAAGGGGCTTTTAACCCCTTCGACGCTCATGACGAGCTGGGCTCGTCATGGCGTAGCCTCCTCGCACGCTCATGACGAGCCCAGCTCATCATGAAACATGGGAATGAGTAAATCCCAGCGTACGGGCGGAATTCCGCCCGCACGCATGCGGTTAAAGCGCCTGGTGACGCCTCCCGGCGTGTCCCCGCGCTGTGGAGAGAGAAACTTAACCAACCCAGGGAAAGGTGGCGGTTAGAGGGTAAACAGATGTGTCTTAAGCAGTTTCCTGAAAGAGGCCTCATTATTTTCTAGCCTAATGGGAGTAGGGAGGGTGTTCCATTTCCTGGCCGCAATAGTGCGGAAGGACTTTCCACCCATCCTTGCTTTTTTCACGAACGATGTTTTGAGCAGCCCCATTCCCTTAGAACGAAGGGACCTATTCGGCTCATAAGGTAGGGCTAGGTCGGACAGATAGGAGGGGGCTTTTAGATGGATAATCCTATGGCACCACAGGAGAGCTTTAAATAGTATCCTCTGCCCAATAGGCAGCCAGTGCAGGGAGGCCAGGGAGGGTTTAGAGGGAGCCCTACGAGGAAGTCTTAGCACTAGACGTGCAGCTGAATTTTGCAGAACTTGTAACTTCCTGATGTTTTTGTGCGATGTTCCCAACAGCAGCACATTGCCATAATCTATACGGGAGGTAATAAGTGCCTGAGTCATGGTACGCCTGGAATTCAGCGGGAGCAGGTCCAGGGTGAGGTTGAGAGTTTTCATGACTCCAAAGCACTTACCTACCGTTTTTTTGACATGGCTGTCATAGGAGAGCTTGTTGTCTATCCAGACACCCAAGTTCTTAGCTTCCTGACTAGGAGTAGGTAAAGATCCTAAGCAGGAAGGCCACCAGTCTTTAGTCCACATTGTCTCTGCTCTTGCACAAGCTGAGTTGGACTTAAGCTCTAATATTCGAAAGGGGGAAGACATAGCTGCCAGCATGAAATCAGTTGCCATAGCTAAATCTAACTTATTAGAGCCTCTCTATAATGACATAGCGACTAAATACGCCCAATTCCGAAGCTCCATGTACGAATTGGGTGAAAACTCTGGTAAGGTCTTAGCAAAACGTCTACAACAAAGGGCTGTGGCAAACCAGATCATCAGGGTTAAAGACGGCTCGGGCATTATCCAGGATACACCTACCACTGTTATGAATGTTTTTGTTGATTTCTATACAGATTTATATACTGAAGATCCTAACATAATTTTACAGCAACAATCTGGTCTAGATCAATTTTTTCAATCTATTGACACTCAAGAAGTCACCCATGATCAGAATCAATTCCTGGCTGAACCTATCAGTTGGTAGGAAGTTCTGATTGCTATGAAATCACTCTCTAATGGAAAAGCCGCTGGGCCGGACCTCATTCATCTAGAATTTTATAAAACTTTTTCATATCTAATTAGGCAGCAAATGTTAGAAGTTTTCCATCTCGCCCAGACGGGGCTAATCCCCGATTCATGGCGACACTACTGTTGTACTTATTAGAAAGAAAGGTAAGGATGAACTAAACCCTGCCTCATACCGACCAATAGCACTAATCAATACAGACTCCAAAATCTATTCAAGGATATTGGCTCTCCGTCTAAATCAAACAATTCTTCCACTGGTCTCCATCCGTCAACATGGGTTCATTCCCGGTCGGGACACAACTGACCATATCAGGCGAGTTGTAGCTCCATTAGACTGGGCAAAGACCACAAACTCCGCCCTCGGGGTGATCCTGTTAGACGCCGAAAAGGCGTTTGACAGGGTCTCCTGGGGGTATTTATGGAGTGTTCTATGTTGGAAGGGCTACACACCACATTTTATCAGAGCCCTACAAGCTCTGTATATATCCCCCACCGCCAAAATCCGTATCTCTGGTAATGAATCACACTATTTTTCCATTACCAGGGGCACCCGGCAAGGATGCCCCTGTTCTCCTCTTTTGTTTGCTTTATTTATTGATCCTTTTTTATGTTTAATAGAAAAATCTCAGGCTATTTCCCCTGTTACTGTGCATGGAACTAAATATAAGTCACTCGCATACGCCGATGACATTATAGTTTTAACAGATAACGTTGCTCAATCTTTTCTTGCTCTCGAGATCCTGGCAGCCCAATTCGGTTCAATTTCAGGTTATAAATTAAATATAGCAAAAACTCAAATCTTACAATCTGCGGCTATGCCCATCTCGCAGGTTTCCATAATATCGGAAGCAACATATCTCGGTGTCCAAATCTCGTCTGATGTAGACCAGGTTTTAGACTTGAACTATTCTTCTATTATTGACTCCCTTCATAATAAATTAGAGCGGTTGGATCACCTACACCTCTCGCTATTTGGTCGGTCTAATATCCTCAAAATGTTTGTTCTCCCTAAATTCTTATATTTTTTTAGATCTATCCCGTTATTAATCCCCTCTTTAATTTTAAAAAAAGCAGAAAGAATATGTCAACGTTTCTTATGGTCTTATCGCACACCAAGACGGGCAGCCAAGTGGACCTGTCTTCCACAAGATCGTGGAGGATGGACAGTTCCAAATCTAACTCTCTATTATTGGGCAGCCATGGTCCAACACTTCGCTGTCCCTTTATTAGGGACCGCTGATGAGCTTCCGGCTCACCTTTCACCCTCAATATATTCAATATCATTGGGAGATTCCACAAAAGGGGTACTTACTCGTATACTCGAACCGAGCTATTTAAAAAAAACTAAATTTAAGGTATTATGGGCATTATTTTCGGTATGGCAAAAAGTGCGTAGAAATTTCCATATTTCTAAGCTCACCTATTATACCCCTTTAACTGCCTCTAGACTCCTTCCTAATATATTCCAAGAGGGGGTGGCGAACATTTGGATGGCTCTTGGGCTAAAGGAGATTGGTGACCTAGCTGACCTAGGACAAATTTCTTCCTTTACTTTCTTAAAGGAAAAATTTAATTTGCAGTCTAATCATTTTTTTAAATATCTTCAATTAAGAAGGTTTCTAGATAAAAAGCTTTCTCAAAATCCAGCAATGTTTCAAAAACTTGTAATAGTTGAAGCTATCAGAAGGAAAGTGAAAATCGGTAATTTATACCAGACTCTTCTATCCCAACTCCCGGATGACCTGGATGATCAGAATAAAAAGTGGATGATAAAATTTGGAGTACCCTGCATTGATTTAAAATTTCCATTGGTACTAGCTAGGTCTGTTTTAGTATCAGGTACTCTCCGCTCACAAAGTTATATGGCTATGTTTAATCTGTATTATACTCCTGCAAAACTTGTTAGATGGGGGGTTATCAGTGGGGGTAAAGGCTCGTTTTGTCCAAGATGTAAATTTACTTCCGCAGATTCTATCCATATGTTTTATAGCTGTCCGGAGTTATTTTTCTTTATCAACCAAATTGAAATTTTTCTCACACAGATTACTCAAACTCCAGTCAAAATTTCTGCTGAAATGATTATTACTGGTTATGAATATTCTACGGCCATTCAAAAATCAAGACATTTGCAAGCTTTTCTATTTATCTCTATGGCCATGGTTAGACTTTGTGTTACATCACTCTGGATAAATCCGGAACCCCCTATTTTTTGTCATTGGATAGCCAGGATGCTGGCTTGGTATAAACTTGAGATCTCAGTTCAGCCTTTCAGAGGAAAGAGAAGACGTTTAATCGCCTCCAAGAACTGGGCTCCATTTGAAAATTGGATTGCAAATTAATCATTAATTACGATTATTTTTTTTCTCAGTTTCTTTGCTATGTTAATGTAATTATCCTTTTTCTCTTTTTATATATATGTATGTATTATCTCTGTTGTATGTATTGATGGTCTAATCTTACCCACCACCTTGGGATAAAAGTGGGAAAAAACCTAAATAAAAGTATTCGAAAAAAAATAAAATAAAGGATGCGAAATGAAAAGGTACCACCAGGGAATATAGGTCTAAGAAGAGCTAAGTGGGAGGATGAAAGCCTGCAAGGAGCCAATGAACTGTTGACTTGGCGTGAGTATCAAACAGCAAAAACTCCCTCTCCAGAGCGAGGCCCCTCTGGAGAGGGAGAGCGGCTTCATACGGCGGTCCTGAAGGGACTTTGGCTTCATCTGTTGACAGTCGCCGCATTGCTTGGAATTGTGGTGCACACCAAGGCACTGTAGCAGGGATTCTGCTCCTACACAGAACTGTGCATAGAGACTTGGAACCTCAGTGAATTAGAGTGCGCCAAAACTCACCTTAGTAGCCAAAATCCCCTACCAGACTAGAAATCAGTGTCTCATTGGTTCTTCCATACCCCCAATGATTAGACAACCCAGAACATGGAACTTAGAATACCTCAGGCAATGTGAAACACATGAACACTCTTTCGTTATACACTCATACTAGTCCAAAACAGGGAGTAAATGAAGCCACGTGCAAGTTTGAAATATTTATTTCTAATGCCGTGTTCTCAAGCGCAGTATCTTAGCTAATACAAGCAGACATATTATAAGCAACAAGATTATCAGCATAGTTACTATTCCATAAAATACCAAAGGAGAAAGCATGTTAAACTGCTAAATGGAAATAGACTAGAATACTCCTAGATTTCACACTCCTTTATTATTTATTTTCTATCTACAGAAGGTCTCTTGGGTTTAGAAGGGCGGCCCCATACCTCTGGTCCTAGTAGAAATGGATCACATCATCTTCCACACCAGCTCTCTGCATGCAAATGTTCTCAAAAAGTGTGTGTGCATGCCTGGCCAGTGCATTATTAAACGCGCCAAAATCAGAGGTGGCCACAGCTGCATATATGTTATGTCTAGAACGTGCGCTGATCAGACCAAACAACAACGACTGTGTTGAAATAACCTTGAAGACCTCGGCACTCACTAATCAGACAAAGCTTACCAAGCAAAGCTGCTACTATCAATCAATCAATACATTTATACAGCGCGTTACTCACCCGTGAGGGTCTCAAGGCGCCGAGGGGGGTGGGGGAGGGTCGCTACTGCTTGAATAGCCAGGTCTTGAGGTGTTTCCTGAAGGTGAGATGGTCCTGGGTCAGTCGTAGGTGAGCGGGGAGGGAGTTCCATGTCTTGGCGGCCAGGTAGGAGAACGATCTTCCAGTGGTGGCTCTGCGGATCCGTGGGACGGTTGCAAGGGCGAGGCTGGCGGAGCGGAGTTGGCGGGTAGGAGAGTAGAATGAGAGGCGGTTGTTGAGGTATTCGGGGCCCATGTCGTGGAGTGCTTTGTGTGCGTGGGTGAGGAGCCTGAACGTGATCCTCTTGCTGACGGGGAGCCAGTGCAGGTTTTTCAGGTGGGCCGATATGTGGCTGTGGCGAGGGAAGTTGAGGATGAGTCGTGCGGAGGCGTTCTGTATGCGCTGCAGTCGTTTCTGAAGTTTGGCTGTGGTTCCTGCGTAAAGAGCGTTCCCGTAGTCCAGTCGGCTGGTGACGAGGGCCTGCGTGACAGTCTTTCTGGTTTCTGTGGGGATCCATCGGAAGATCTTTCGGAGCATGCACAGGGTGTTGAAGCAGGAGGATGAGATGGCGTTGACTTGTTTGGTCATCGTGAGCGAGGAGTCCAGGATGAATCCCAGGTTGCGTGCGTGGTCCGTGGGGGACGGTGCGGTGCCCAGCGCTGTGGGCCACCAGGAGTCGTCCCAGGCGGATGGGGATTGTCCGAGGATGAGTACCTCCGTTTTGTCTGAGTTCAGTTTCAGCCGACTGAGCTTCATCCATTCCGCGACATCCTTCATTCCTTCGTGGAGGTTGGTTTTGGCGGTGGTTGGATCTTTGGTGAGGGAGAGTATCAGCTGGGTGGCGTAGGAGATTATGTTGAGGTTGTGTTTGCGTGCGATGGCGGCGAGGGGGCTCGTGTAGATATTGAAGAGGGTTGGGCTGAGCGAGTAGCTTTGGGGTACGCCGCAGATCTTGGTGGTCGTGGAGCGGTACGGCGGGAGGCAGACTCTCTGGGTTGTGTTGGAGAGGAACGAGGTGATCCAGTCCAGCGTTTTTCCTTGGATACCAGTGTTGTAGAGGCGGGTTATTAGGGTGCGGTGGCAGACGGTATCAAAGGTGGCTGAGAGGTCTAGGAGGATGAGGGCGGTTGTCTCCCCGTTGTCCATCAGGGTCCTCATGTCATCGGTAGCTGCGATGAGGGTTGTCTCGGTGCTGTGGTTGGCTCGAAATCCGGACTGGGATGGGTCGAGCGAGTTGTTTGCCTCGAGGAATGCAGTCAGCTGTTTATTGACGGTCTTCTCGATGACTTTGGCCGGGAAGGGAAGAAGAGAGATGGGGCGGAAGTTCTTGAGGTCTTTAGGGTCAGCTGTGGGTTTTTTCAGAAGGGCGTTGATCTCTGGGTGCTTCCAGCTCTCTGGGAAGGTGACTGATGCGAAGGAGTTGTTTATGACGTTCCGGAGGTGGGGTGCAATGATAGCGTCTGCTTTGTTGTAGATGTGGTGGGGGCATGGATCAGAGGGAGAGCCGGAGTGGAAGGTGTTCATGACGTGGATGGTGTCTTCTGTGCTGATGGGGGTCCAGTCGCTTAGGGTGGTGGTGGTGGTGGTTGGTTTGGAGACTGGAGGCGGGGTCTGGGCGTCAAAGCTGTTGTGTATGTCTGCGATCTTGCAGTAGAAGAATGTGGCGAGGGAGTTGCAGAGGTCTTGTGATGGTGTGATGTCGTTGTTGCTGGCGTTGGGGTTGGAGAGCTCCTTAACAATGCTGAAGAGTTCCTTGCTTTTGTGGGTGTTGTTGTCCAGCCGCTCTTTGAACGATGTCCTTTTGGTGGTGCGGATCAGCTGGTGGTGTTTGCGAGTGGCGTTGTTGAGGGCTGTCATGTTTTCTGTCGTCCGTTCGTGGCGCCAGGTTTTTTTCAAGCGTGCGGCATGATTTCTTTGAGTCTTTGAGGGCGTCGGTGAACCATGTAGTTTTCCTGTTTCTGGTCTTGCCTGGGGGGTTCTTCAGTGGAGCGAGGTTGTCGGCGCAGTTGGTGATCCACTGTGCGAGATTGTGAGCTGCGTCGGTGTCGGAGGTGTCGGCTGGTGGGTTCTGGCTCAGTGATGTTGTGAGCTGGTCTGTGGTGACTTTGCTCCGGTATCTGCAGGGGATCTGTAGCATGCGGTGGTGTGTTGTAATCTTCTTGTAGGTGAAATGGATGCAGCTGTGGTCGGTCCAGTGTAGTCCGGTGGAGTGGCTAAAGGAGACGTGGTTGCTGGCGAAGAAGACGGGGGGTACAAAAGGGGGTGGTGATGGACGGAGCATCTGAATCAATCAAACACTCACACCCAGTCAAAAGATCTGGGTTTAATCCATCACCGTTCTTTAGCCCACTCTGCCACCCCAGTTCAAACATGGCTATATGCAATTCAGTCTGACCCTGTGCCTCATGGGAACAGTCCAGTCCGAACTGCCAAGTCATGTCTTCCCTGGACCGGAAACAAGCTTCCGAGGACCGGTTTCTGGCATTCCAGCCGTCTTCAGCCCGGCTTGCTTGAATCCAGTGGCAAAGTGAGCAAGGGACTCACATCTGAGCATACCCTGCCACACTTATGGTGGCCAAAAGCGGTACAAAAGGGGGTGGCGAAGAAGACGGGGTCCAGCGTGTGGCCGGCGTAGTGGGTGGGGGTGTTCACAAGTTGCTTGAGTCCGAGGTTGGCGAGGCTGTCGAGCAGGGTGGTAGTGTTGCTGTTGTTCTCTAGGTGGAAGTTCAGGTCCCCTAGGAGGATGTATTCTGGTGAGGTTAGTGCGTGTGGGCTAACTAAGTCGGCGATGGTTTCGCTGAATTGTGTGCGCGGGCCCGGGGGTCTGTAGATGAGGGTTCCTCTGAGTGTGGTTTTGGGGTCGGTGCGGATCTGGAAGTGTAGGTGTTCAGCGGTGGAGAGTGTGTCTTCGGCGTTGGTCGTGACGCTGATGGTGTTCCTGTAGACTATGGCAATTCCACCTCCGGTTTGGTTGACGCGGTCCTTCCGGGTGATCTTGTAGCCGTCCAGGATGGCTATGGAGATGTCGGGGGCCGAGGAGGCGTTCATCCAGGTTTCCGTGAGGAAGGCGACGTCCGGTGCTGTTGTGTCAAGGAGGTCCCAGAGTTCGATGGCGTGTTTTTGGACTGAGCGGGTGTTGAGGAGGATGCACTTGAGGTGGTTGTTGTTGTTGTTGCTGGGTTCGACGGGCGGAGTGTAGGTTGGGAGGCAGGTGAATTTGCAGGCTTGGCAGGTGAAGGGTCAGTGGGTTCGCTTCGGGGTTGCTTGGTAGCAGGCGTGTTGAGGGTGGTGGTGTCTTATCTCAGTCGGGCGCCCTGGCTCCGGCGTGGGCCAGGGGTTCTGGCGCTGGGCGCGGTCCGGGCTTGCCTTTGGCGTGCCAACGGCGCGGCCGCTGCGCGCCCTCCATATGAGGGGTTGTGGGAGGGAGGAGCAGCTGGGAGGCGGGAGCGGGGCAGCGGGGGGCGGTGCCGGAGGGTCAGGAAGCGGGAAGGGACAGAGAAAGGAAAGGGGCAGAAGGGGGCACAACAGTGGGGGGAAACAGCGAAAAAAAAGTCAAATAAACAGTCAAAAAGAAACAGTGCAACAGAAAAAAACGGGCAGAATCACAGATAGCAGGTGAGACAAGGACTCACACAACGAACCAAGGCAGCGGCAAGAGCGAGTAGGGGGCAGGCGTCACAGGAGGACTGTGTGGCGGCTGGGGGGCCACCTGCCTGAGGACAGGGTCAAAGGTTGCTCCCTTCACTGCCGCACGGCCTCCATATGAGGGGCTGTGGGAGGGAGGAGCAGCTGGGAGCAGGGCGGCGAATGGGCAGTGGGAGGTGGGGCCGCAGGGACGCAGCGGTGGGAAGCAGGAAGGGACACAGAAAGGAAAGGGGCAGAAGGGGGCACAGGGGGCACAACAGTGGGGGGAAACAGAGAAACAAAAGTCAAATAAACAGTCAAAAAGAAACAGTGCAACAGAAAAAAACGGGCAGAATCACAGATAGCAGGAGACGCAAGGACTCACACAACGAACCAAGGCCGCGGCAAGAGCGAGGTGGGGGCAGGCGTCACAGGAGGACCGTGCGGCGGCTGGGGGGGCGACCTGCCTGAGGACAGGGTCAAAGGTCGCTCTACTATAGGAAAACATATTCTCGTGTGAAGCAAAACAGTCTGCTAGACTAAATATTTATAATGATGTGTGCCGTGTGCAAAGGCAACAGAAAGGAAAAATGGCATTTAAACTTCTAATAAGCTCATGCCAACTTAACACAGCGTAATGCAAGGGTCAATCCCCATGACACCCTCCCTTGATCCGAGCACGGATAAGACATAGGGCAAATTTGGAAAGCAGAGTTCAAAAACGAGTGTCAGAACCAAGTTCAAATTGCCACAGGGAGATAACGTGAACAAAAAACTCCATATTTGAATGCTTTTGAAATCAAATAATTCCAGCCATGGACATAGTGAAGACAATAGGTCTGGGCAGAGAAAAAAATCGAAACTAATAATTTGAAAAAAATATATTAAAAAATCCGATGTCCAACTGGTGACGAGAGAGAGAAGCCATTCAATCCATCAATGTAAACAAAAAACGTAGCAACTGCCTCCAATTGGAAGAAACTGTTCTCATCCGAAAACATGTCAGCCATCCAATCCAGCAAAGGGAATGAACATACATGTTCTTCAATTACCGGAGCCTCTAGTACCATCAGAGGACAACTCGGTGTTTCTTCAATGAAGCTGCGTGCCAAGAAATCTTGCGCCGCGGCAAAAACATTCCAACGTCCCAGGACTCCATGCATCGTTGCAAAGGCCATAATCCCTCCGCCAGAACAAAGCAATTCATGAGCAACTAAGGGCCTCATAAGCGGCTCATAATCCGCATTGGGAGACACCGTATTGCAGAGACACAAATTCAGGGCCCAGTCGAAATTGCAACTCCGGCAATGAAAGACAGGCTGAACGCATGTAAAGAAGAAAATCGAAACGATAATCCATAAGACGCACTCAAAGTAGCAAGAGGCAGCACTCCATAATACTCAAGCATTCGGTTGCTGAGCAGCAACAGTTGTGACAGATCTTCTCGCAACACAGGACGTGCATCCATTTTGAAATAAACAAAACAGAAGTACGCCTGCGGCCAGAGCTAGCAATTAGGGAAATCCACCAAATAGGCTGGAAAAAAATAGAATGAAGAAATGCCGGGAACACACCAAATATAGTTTGAAAGGAAGTCACAAGGCCACTGCTAACAACTTTAAAAAAGTGCGCCAACCCTGTGGTGGAGGATGCATTAAAGATAGTGTGAATTAACTCACCGAAATGCAAGGGCAAATCAGTATTTAATAAAGCATGCACCTCTGTGCGGGTGTTTGCCACGTGAAGGACAAATGTTTCACAAGCAGGGCGACTTCTTTTTGGAACAATAGAGCTCTTATACGGCTCATCTTGTGGAACTCTGCTTTCAAAGTCTAAATCGCCAGCCAGATGGAAACATCAAGCTTCCCATGCGGAGGAGGTAACATTACATTTTTACAGCAAACCACGCGCTCACTGACTAACCACATAAGCAATTCCGGCAACCATCCCACAACAATCCTCATTATTTAAATGCAAATAACTCCTGTTTGCCAGTAATGTGAATGTTGGTATGATAGCAGGTGCTGGTGTGCCTTTCAAAATACAGGCTCGTTCTGATTACAAGAGCCATGTAATTGGATATTTCTACACATTGAGTGATCTGGTGTTGTAGTGCAATCCTCACCATTTAAGTAAACCTCTTTTCCCTCCCTAAGGCATCTATAGGTAAATGGTAGCAACCAAGCTTCATGAAGATAAGCGGTGCCCAGAGGTTCATATCTGCCTATTGCATAGTACTTCATACAGGCCTCGAATTTGAAAAGAGGAAAAGGTAGAGTTATGAACCAGTGGATAAGCCACGTTGCCGAATTGGTCTCAGCCACAGAAAATGGTAACGGTTCTAACTTTTCAATGTGCAACATAGAAAAAGTTGCATCCTTTCATTGACATAAAACGTTGCTTTTCAGTCAAATTAAACGGGGAAAATAATGATGACGTATTCATGTAGTGCCATGGCACTTTTCCAGCTTTCAGAGTTTGCAAAGTCCATGCAAACTGCATTATAGAACGCAATTGATTTTGACCATGGTACAAAACAGATACTTCATCCTGAACAATATCAACAACATATGACACAATATTATGTAACGGGTAAATGCGGGAAGAAAGCGTGTTAATGCTATTATCTACAACTACTAGCACTTTCTCTAAATTCGCCTGATCTATAGCTCTAATGCGGGAAGCCGCCTCAATTTGGGACAGTTTCCAGACCTCGTTGTAAAAAGCATATATCCATCTTTTAGATCTACCGGAAGCCGGGCCTTTCACAAAATCATTCAGATTAACATCATCAGTCAATTTAGATAAGTGCAGCTTAACTGACGCCAAAGTGGAATGTTTGAGCCAACTCTGACATAATTTGCCTACAGAATAGGTACTCACAGAATGGCCACTTTCAAAACTGAGATCCACCCTGACCTGTGTATAGCCTGGAGCTAAACCCAGAAATCGATGCTGGCAAGAATCAGCACTTTCGTGCCACAGCAACCAACCCTTACGATCCAAACTGGATATATTAAAGGAAGAATTCAGTAACATGGTCTGTAATTAATTCTCTGATGGATAATTTGGTATGATTATCCCAACCGGAATATTCTTCTAATTCAGGAAATGAAGGGGCATTTAATTTTTTAATAGTAGCCAATCCAAAGCATGTCGTTTGTGAAATTATAGAATTCAAAAATAACATATGGTTCTGGATGAGACATGCACGATGCAAAGCCTCAGTTCCTCCCACTTGCCAATTTTTAGAACCCCAAAAAGATTTAAGACCAATAGTATCTTTCCACAGCTCGTAGCCCCCAATAGCAAATTTGTCTAAAAAGGACTTAGAATACAATAATTTTGTGTGGGTCAGTCTAACCTTGGAAGTGGACTTTTCAGTCATTTTAAAATAAAATACATTAGGATTTGACTGATTAAAATCAGTGAAATAAGTAAACCTCTTCAAAAAGGAAGTGGAGCTGCCTTGTACAGGAGCAGGACAATGCTCCCACTGGATATAATTAACAGTATTCCTCCTGGTGTTTGCTTTATGCAGGTAGTGATTGCCAAAATGTTGATAGCAAAACAAATCACCATAATTTGCAGAATCTAAATACAAATCTTCAGCATCAAAAGCAGCATAATATTTCAAATCAGAAAACAAAGCTTCAACGGCCTGAACATCCCAATCATCAGAACGTATATTTTGTTTAATTACATCCCCCATAGAAACTCTTAGGACATTTGGGACATTTATAACCTCAGTGGGCCCATGGATTTGAAATCTAACAGCATCCCACACAATCCCATCTAAGACGGGCCAAGCAGTAATGTTAACAAAAGCCAGGTCCCTCTTTAATCTGTGCTATGAGGAATGGGGAGCCAATGTTTCATTAATATGTCAAATGCATGTTCTTTCTTCAACATAGTGTCCGTTGACAAGGCGAAAAAAATATACTACAAATCCAATAGACCGGAACAGGTAAATCAAAAAAAGTACCAACTAAATGTAGGTCCAAGGAGGAATTAAAAAATGTTTTTTAAACAGCATTGCAAGAAAAGAAATCTTGGAAGGGGCCTTCGAAGTGTGAGAGTTCGTGTCAAATGAAAATCTGAATTCTGTAGCCAAACAAGTTTGCAAATCAGGCATCGATAAGTCAGTGGGGTAAGTATATTCAGCCTCCTCAAGGTGAGCACCAGGTAACGAGCTCAATAAAGGACTGGAAACAGCAGGCATCTCGATGGCAACATCAGGCCTGGGATTAGAAGCCGGGGCCAAAACAGAATTTCTCAAAATCGATGGACATGAGACTGCCGGACTCATAATAAGAAGAATCGGCCACTCTGTGTAGTTTGACATTGTCAATGGAGATGTAAATCTGTTCTTTACGACCTGGAAGTGGTGGTAAAATGACTGTTCTTGTGCCCTTCATGGTGAGCATTGGAACTGGAGCTCGATATGAGGGACCAAATTCTTTCTTGTCGTCTATCTTCTCACGAACCAGTTCTCCAACTTGGGGTAGCCAGCCAACTACCAGGATCTGCAACGCATCATCAGATGTGGAGGGCAAGTGTTCCTTTGCAAGACTGTCTCTCGTCTCGTGTAGATTCTGGAAAATATGACAATGTTGATCTACGTCAAAGGGGGCAGCAACCGCTGCCTTGTCTAGACCGTCAAGGTCCGGCACGAACCTTTTCACACCAAAGAGCATTTCGTATGGGGTCCGCCTACCCAGAGACCTTCTAGGGAGATTATTAAGGGCACGCTGCACGCTATTGAGGTGGGCTAGTTCCTGCCAGTGCCTATAACTCTAGCTGTCAAAGACTGCTTTAAATCTCGGTTCATTCATTCCACAACACTGTTACCCTCAGGTCTGCATGGAGACGAAAACTTGACTTGGACCCCCAACGAAGTCATGGCATCCTTATACGCCTTAGAGGCGAAAGCCGGACCATGATCCGAATGGAAGGTACCACAGGCAAAAATCCCTACATAGACACGCAAGTCTCTTATGACAGTTCATGAATCAGCGCCTCGGTGTGGCCACACCCACACAGAGCGTGTGCATGAATCAACTGCTACTAAGATGTACTTATCAGAGGAAAAAGGACCGCAGTGATCTAAATAAACACAACCAAGTGGCTTATTAGAAATGTACAACTATGTCCGGGGCGGACGCGCAGCAGTTGTAGGTTTAATCTGCTGGCAAATGTCACATTGAAGGACATAATCACGCGTCTGTTTGTACAGTCCCCGCCACCAGAAACGTTGTTGTAACTGAGATACAATACCCGAAACGCCTGCATGCGCAGAGGCAACACCTTCATGGGCAGCTGTAATCAGTGTGGACCTGCGGTCCGTGTTGGGAATTAACCTTTCTCCAACGTCCGGTATTTTCACATAAGAAACTTTATCAGGATTTAAGTGGTATGAATACTTTTAAGGGAACCCCTTAGGATATTTACTTCCCCTCTCAGTTGCGGCTACAGCCGCCAAGATATCATCATCAATCTTACTTTTTACTGCTGCAACCAAATATGTCGATACTGCTGATTTTGCAGCCTCATCGGCCAAAGAATTGTCAACAGAGTGAACTCCCACGCGCTGATGACCGAGTGTGTGAAATACATACACGAGTGGCAACTGCTCTTTAAGCTCAGCCACTCAGACCCAGATCATTTTGTGTTTTATTGTGCTACCTTTGGAGTCACGAAAATAATTCTGAATCCAAAAGAACAGGTTTTTGTTGTAAGACTGGACACAGTAGTAAGAATCACTCACAATAAGAGTCGTCACACTAGGATCAGTGTACTCCAATGCAAGCATCAGAGCAAGGAGCTCTGCCAATTGTGCGGTACAGTCCCCTAAAGTCTGCGTGTGCACGACTTTGGACTTGAATTCATCATTCACCATGGTACCCACCACAATGGCGCAAGCTGAGACGTACGCGTGCTTAGATACATGCGCAACTTGCGCTGAACCATCAGTGCATATGATACAATGGAAATCCTCCAAAGGTCGCATAGTCAATGGCGCAGGATGAACAAATTCATATTGCAAAAACTCCTGCGACTAAGGAGGCATCAAAAATAAACGTGACATCCGGAGACGTCAATGATGCAGCCCATTGTATCCACCGTGGGTGCAAAGCTTTAGAATTTGATACACTGGCCTTTGTCACTGCCTCCAGTGCAGGATACGGGGTAACAACCAACATGCGTTTTCCCTGCGACAGTGCACGTTCCTTAAGAATCGCCATTTGCACTGCTGTCAAAACTTTTTCCACAGTGGAAAACCGCATTCCTGCCGAAGTGTACAAGTGTGACTTGTAAGCAATAGGTACTTTGTCACCTTCGTAAAAAGTAAGGTAGGTGAAACCCACCGCCCCAGGGATGATCCTTATCACTAGGTTGGTGTGGGTATCACGAGTTAGTAAGAATTTAGATTCTAGAAGATCAGCCTGCAAAGATTGCAAAATGGCTGAATGTTCAGGCAGCCAGCACGATTTGGTGTAATTAGGTTGTATCAAAGCGTACAAAGGCTTGATACGCTGGGCATATTCGGGAATGTAAGTATGCCCGAAATTCAAAAATCCCAGCAAGGACTGTAATTTTTTTCAGAGTTGTAGGAGCGCGCAGCTGTGCGCATTTCTCCAAGAAGTGAGGAGCCAACCCTCAACCTTCATTGTTGAGCTCGTAGCCCAGGAACAACACTGTGTACTCTGCAATGTGAGATTTTGCAAAGTTGAATTTGCAACTGAAGTCCGCAAAGTTACAAATTATACGGTCAACGCGACACAGATGCGCCCAAATTTCGTCGTCAGTGAGATAGATGTCATCCACATGCGAACACGCATCTAGGTCAACTCTCTCCAAGAGAGAGACAATACAGGCAGCAAACACACCAGGACTATTCTTATAGGCCATAGCCAAGCGTCTAAATTGGCGCGGTTTGCCGCCACCGGTAAAACTGGTCCATTGGGAACTTAGACCATCCAAATTGTGGGCAAAAAAAACGTTGGATATGTCAAGTGTGGTTTTAATCCGACCATCCACTAGAGCAGAGCCATGGGTATTCTGTACTGCACAGGTACGGCAATGCGAGTTCAAATGCCGGTAATCCAATACCAAACGGTACGAACCGTCTGGCTTGGTCACAGTAAAAAGTGGGTTATTTATCGGTGACACGCAAGTTTCAATTACACCTTGATATTCCAATTGTTCAAGGATTTCCGCAACGTCGGATGGGATATTGAGTTTGAGGATGTGGCAAGGACCGTAAGGGAATCTTGTGGTGTGGGGAAAATTTATCCCAACCACAGTGCGTACGGTACAGAGCTGGCGCAAGGGCTTTAGCCCACCCTCTGCAAAATTCAGCGCATGCTCCTTCGAGACTGTGTGCGCGAAACTAGCGAGGATCACCTCCTCCCCTCTCGGAGCCGCGAGAACAAAAGGTGGGGGCCAGTCAGCCCCTGCTAACAAAATATCATAGGTAGTTGTAAGATTTTCCCAAAATACCCCTTTTATGGTACGTTGTATGTCACCTTCAATTGAAAGGACTATTTCATAAAGTCTATCAGGGGGAGCTACTCTGGTATCAGCTGTCTCCACAACAACATATTGGTCAGTCGCTGTCACCTTCAGTAGTGGACGCAGGGCCTCTCGCACTATGGTAATCTCCGCCGCGCTGTCCAACAACGTCAGCGCCCATGTCTGATTCCGAAGCTGCGTTCTCACTATCCGTGGCATATCTCGCAGTTAAGTTAAAGCGGCAACTTTCTTCTACTGAAACTGGGGTATTTTCGTTGTTGAATTGCCCTGCTTGCCTTTACCGTCTTTCGGGCGGGGCTGGTCGCGTCCCTACTGGCCGCCCCGACCTCTGCCGCCTCCTCCACTACCGGTCGATGAGGCCGATTGTTAGGGGTGCTACCGGTCGTCTCACATAATTCCTGGAGTAATTCTGTAAATAGTGTAAATGTTCTGAGAATTCTTGAAGAGTCCATTAAGGGTTAGGAATATTTAAATCAAAAAGGTTTTAAAAAGTGTTTATCAGATCTACAATTTAGCTCAATGTAAAATAAGGAGGTGTTAAGTTTTACATTTGACAATGCTTGTTTATCAGTGTAAATTTTGAGCAACTGTTTAGACTGTGCGCTCTATGGAGAGAGGCGCGCGTCTGCTCATGCGTTTAGTGACATCAAGAAACGAGCTCGCGCAAAGGCTCGTGGCTGAGACTATAAAAAGGCTTCCCTGCCAACGGTTGACGCTTCGTCTCATGTTGCCGTTTTGACGAGCGCAACTGTTTTCGAGATGGTGTCGTCGTTGGACTAAATCCAGTCAAACCCTGTCCCTCTGGTCAAGATTTCCTTTCTGACATCTTTTCCTTTTGAGCCGTAAAAGCATTTCTTAGTTAAAGCGGAAAGCTCTGAAAGCTCCGCTGTTTTCCGACCCTGATCGAGATTAAATGCCCCGTTCCTGTCTCCTGTCAGCCGGGAACCCGCGTTGACTTTTCCACGTCGGCTGTCGGCCGAGTTTCTTCCGAAGGTCTGGACCCCTCGCCTCATCGGTCTGACAGTAAGATTTATTTAAGCAATTACCTTAGCGCTGGAAATAGACTGCTTCGCGCTAAGGAAGGCATCCGTCTTCAGAGAGCCCAGTGATTTTAAAAGGCTGCCAAGTTCAAAAGCTATCAGCGCAAGACTAAAAGCAAGCATAGGCTAAAGCAAGCATTCTGAAAAGTTAAAAGAACTTCTATGCGGCGCTTTGGACAGTAGGGCATCGCGCTTCCAGAGTAACAACTGTTTTTAGAGAATTCAATGCCTGATTAGTTTTAGAGGTAAAGACTCATAGCTCAAAAACAAGACTTGGCAAAGGCAAAGGTTTTTTTTTAAGGAAAAGATTCTTCTGAATAGAGAATCTGAACTGTTTGTGAACTGGTGTAAATTCTTGAATTGAATTATAACCTGACAGTAATTGGGAAAACTTTAAATCTCAAATGTATTAGGAGTAGGATGTTGTTTTTACTGTCTTCCCAACACAGGTTCTCCAGTTTAGATCAAAGCTGAAGCTGTAAGGTATGATTACGTTTGCAAGTTATAAGTTCTTCACTAAAACTTATTAACTAACTAACCAATTGTTAAGAAGTGTTAAACTGATTTAATATTTTATTCCTGAAGCCAAGAGATTGAGTCAGTGCAAGACCAGCTTCAATTGAGTGTGAACAAGGGCCTACAAAGTTAATGGTCAGTAATTGAGAATGTTAAACATACTTTTGTGATTTAAGAAGTCAAGCTGATGAGTAAAATGTTGGTAAATATTGTTCTGCAGAGTTGCAAAAGATTCTGAGTTTTCATCAAAAGAAGGAGCCTAGGCCTGGAACACTCCCTAGAGAGACTACAACGGAAGCTCTTGTTTCTTTACGTGTTGTGAGTCTTCTCTGTCCACTTCCCCTTTCCCTGGGGGAGAAGTTAACTCAGTCAGCGTTGTTGACTCCTGATTGAGTTGGTTGATCCTTGAGGGAGTTGGGAGTTTGCAGCTTAAGAGGAAACGTCAGAAGTGTCTCTCAAGACTTCTCAACACCGATGAGTCCTGCAAAGAAGGAGAAGAGCGTTGTTCAGAAACCTGAAAACGATCAGGTGATTTTATCGTCGTGCGATCGCGCAAGTCATAAACGCGTTCTGTAGACGTAGGCACAGGAGATGCAGGACGTGACCCCTGCTTCTGTTGTTGTTATTTACCCTGTTTCTTGTTCTTTGGCCAATTTTGCTTTTCAGCTTTGGGCTGTTCGTCTGTTTCTGACTTCTGCCCTTGGGGTTGCTTTTTCTCTTTAGTAGAGAAAGGCTTGACACCCAAACTATTACGGCCCACGGTCTTATAAGCCGCCGTAATAATTCTCGGTAACGGTCGGGGTTTACCGGCATCGGGAACAGCCTGCAAAGCATTAGACACCAGAAAGCTTACCGCTCTCTCCCTTGACATTCGCAAGTACGAGATCAGAAACTACGTCAAAAGTGCTGCATAGCCTCATTCCCAATTTAACCGCTGCCTCAGGTCCGTGCTCATCTTGAACATGTTTAATGACTGAGGGAAGGACGGTCATTGACGGACTGCCGAAGCACCTCGTGTACACCGCTGCCAAAATCTTACCCCATGACAGCCTCCGGTATCAAGTCTTTAGGCAAACTAATTGTTAAAATCCTCTGCTTTTCAACAGGAGTCGTGTTAGAAAATACTGCTTCCAGCTGGTCAAACTTCTCGGCAAACCAGAAAGGCATATCATACTTATCCTGGGGAAGCTTGCCCATTACTGCATTAACCATTACAGGACTAATTTTCATTCCACTCGGTCCGGCTGGAAGCGCTGCAACACCTGGGGCCCCGCCCGGGAGATTGCGGGTAATGTATTGTACTAACGACCTAATAACGCTAATCGCGACTGTATGTAGGCGTCTTAAATCTGCAAGGGGACATGCTCCTGCTTGAGGATGCGGTGTAAATCTAGCCAAAACAGGCCAATTAGCGCCTGGAATGGACAAAGGACCTAACTCTGTTATTGTTAAAGAGTGGGGTAGGGCGCCATCAAACCAAACTCAGTGCTGCCAAGCATTAATTGGAACTTCTTGTGTCCTATACAGAACATATTCTGCGGGCACGGCTGTGTGAGTATATGTGTCGACAACACACCAGTATTTCCGTTCACAGCAGGGAAAGTCACCCACGAGTAGAACATCTCAAAAGGGTAAGCCACTTCCGCACTCACAACCATGATAACTGCCATGCCCTCCGATCCGACGTTATAAGCTTGCAAATGATTGCTAACCACAATACGACTATGCTGCGGTATGTTAACGTCACCCATAACGACACAGTAAGAAAGTGGTACAATGAAGAACCTATGTAGCACAACTGGGTCGCAATTCAAAAGGAAACCGTTTGAAAAGATTCAAGCTTGAAAGCTCTATGTAACTATAGGTAGGTTTGTCCAACACCACTGTTATCCGGAAACAATAGCGAAGGGGTAAGGACTGAATGAAGTACTACTCAAGCGTCATGTAATAAGACCACCAACAAATGGGCGCCATGTAGCAGGGATTCTGCTCCTACACAGAACTGTACATAGAAACTTGGAACCTCAGTGAATTAGGGTGTGCCAAAACTCACCTTAGTAGCCAAAATCCTATACCAGACTAGCAATCAGTGTCTCATTGGTTCTTCCATGCCCCCAATGATTAGACAACCCAGAACATGGAACTTAGAATACCTCAGGCAATGTGGAACACATGAACACTCTTTCGTTATACACTCATACTAGTCCAAAACAGGGAGTAAATGAAGCCACGTGCAAGTTTGAAATATTTATTTCTAATGCCGTGTTCTCAAGCGCAGTATCTTAGCTAATACAAGCAGACATATTATAAGCAACAAGATTATCAGCATAGCTACTATTCCATAAAATACCAAAGGAGAAAGCATGTTAAAATGCTAAATGGAAATTGACTAGAATACTCCTAGATTTCACACTCCTTTACTATTAGGTTATTTTATATCTACAGAAGGTCTCTTGGGTTTAGAAGGGCGGCCCCATACCTCTGGTCCTAGTAGAAATGGATCACATCATTTTCCACACCAGCTCTCTGCATGCAAATGTTCTCAAAAAGAGTGTGTGCATGCCTGCACAGTGCATTATTAAACGCGGCAAAATCAGAGGTGGCCACAGCTGCATATATGTTATGTCTAGAACGTGCGCTGATCAGACCAAACAACGACGACTGTGTTGAAATAACCTTGAAGGCCTCGGCACTCCCTGTTCAGACAAAGCTTACCAAGCAAAGCTGCTACTATAGGAAAACATATAATTCTCGTGTGAAGCAAAACAGTCTGCTAGACTCTAAACATTTATAATAATGTGTGCCGTGTGCAAAGGCAGCAGAAAGGAAAAATGGCATTTAAACTTCTAATAAGCTCATGCCAACTTAACACAGCGTAATGCAAGGGTCAATCCCCATGACAGCACCACATGTAAATAAGGTGCGGGTCAGTGCCGGACATCTAACTCGCACAGGCCTCACAGGCTTTGAACCCAGAGGGAATTGGACACTGTTCTGTTACGACACCAACGGTGACGAGAAGGCCCGAAGTAGACCAGAATCTGCTGGTTTCCAGGATCTGCGTCGTGACGCGTAAAAGAAGAAAACTGATGGTGGCGTGACGGGGCATATATGGCTCCGCTGACGTCACGTCCATGGACGACGTCAGGGCGTAGCCGTACGGCATCCCCCCCCCCCCCCCCCTGGCGCGCAGAGGTGCTGCTGCACAAAATTTTCCGGACCAGTCTGATGCCTGGGGGATATTCTAAGTTAGGAAATCTGCAGCTAGACGTCTCTATCAGATTCGGTGAACATGACATGTACAACATTCTGTCTACCTTAAACCCGTCTAACCACTTCACTGACCCTCTACCACCGCTCATTTCCAAAGATCAAAACCTGTCTTCATTCCCCTATGGACCAAGATAGTAAACGCCTCACTTCATCAAGGCACTATCCCGGACTGCCTAAACGAAGGACAAGTAACGCCCAAGTTAAAAAAAAAACAAGGCAGACTGCTCGGTCCCTGCTCGGACCCTAATAACTTCCGACCCATCTCCAACATTACTACCCTGGCAAAACTGTTAGAAAAATGTGTCCAGAGGCAACTCTGCAATCACAAACAACTATCAACTTCTCGATCCAAACCAATCAGGTTTCCGTCAAGACCACAGCACTGAATCTGCACTTACTCCTATAGTGGATGATATACTAAAAATGCTGGATCGAAATGAATCATGCCTTCTGATACTGCTTGATTTATTAGCTGTCTTTAACACTGTCAAACATGATAATCTACTGAACTTACTGGAACAAAAGTGGCCTTATCAGGGGTCATTTTACAATGGTTCTCGTCATTCCTCCAAACCAGATCCTTAAGAGTCAAAATAAAGCAATCTCTGTCTAAGCTCCACGCGATCACTTTTGCCATTCCCCAAGGATCTGCAATATCACCCATTCTCTTCAATTTATTCCTGGAACCACTTGCAAACCATCTATAATCTACCAACATCCATTACTATATGTACGCTGATGACACACTGATGTCTCCCAAAATTGCCTCCCCAGAGGACATTATATTACTTAATTCCATCTTACAAAACACACACCTCTGGCTCACAGATAACCATCTTAAACTCAACGCTGCAAAATCTAAATTCTCCTAGACAAACACCTGAATATGCAGGATCACATAAGCGCAGCCAACAAAGGAGCAAACTACCAATTGAGCATTCTGCAAAAACTTAAACCCTACCTTCCATCCGAAGACCTAAAACAAGTGGTTCAAGCTCTTTGTTTTGCCCAGATTGGATTATGGTAGTGCCACACTATGTGGCTTACCTTGATACAAACTGGCCCCTCTAAGTGCCTCTCTCAACATGGCAGCAAGACTTGTCCTCAGAACTAAAAGAAACACACACATCACTGGTTCTAAAATCCTTAAACTGGCTACCGTGCAAAGCAAGAATCCAACTGTAAATTGCTTGCATGACGCATAAAGCGTTTCACTTTAATACACCCATAAGGAACTCTCTACCTCCGGACCTACGCCTAATCTCCTCTACTGCCTCCTTCAAAAAAGAAGCAAAATCTTTTCTGCTATGTTTTCACCCTAAGACAACATATTGGTGACAATGAAACTGTATGTATATCAACCCTCTTGGGATGAACCACCAACATAGTGTTTGACGTTAACCTAGACCAAGTCTTTATCATACTTACGTTTGACTCCTGTGCATGTTTTTGTTTACCAGGCTGTTAGACCTGGCACCTTGTCGTGAGTCTCCCTTATCTTCATATTAGTCACCCATATGGTAGGCCCAAGGGCAGGGTGCATTGTAAGCATAAGGTAGGACATGCCCTGATGTGTGTGGCATGTCCTAATAGTGAATTACAGCCATTTTCGTTTTTCACTATTGTAAGGCTATCTACTCTCTATAGGCCAGAATTGGCTGCTGGAATTATTACACTCTTATAATCCCAACAGACTCAGAGAGCATGGTAGAAAGTCAAGTTTAGTATGCCTGAACTCAGAATAATAAAATACTTCTTTTAGTAAAGTTTATTTTAGTATCCTGTGTTTGCAAATACTACTTTTAGGAAGTTAGTATTTGCTTGCCTAACCATTTCAGCCCGCCTCTGCTCTGATGCGTATCTGCTGTCTGGTTTCTGGGTGTGACAGGGATGGGTAATTCCATGGGACAGACTGGGGTCGACAGGTGGTGAATAGAGAGATTACACCAGGATGGGTGGGGGGAGTGCCCCTTGACTCTGAATAGGGCTGTGCTCTACCACCACAATGCTGGCTCCGCACCCTGGGGAGCAACTGATGACTCTCTGCCCTGCACCTGGTCCAGGAAGAGGGAAGACTTTCAACTGAGTGCTCCTGACTGTACTTGTCCCTACAATGCTGGCTCCACCTCCTGCGGAGCGTCTGATTTCCCTGCCCTGCACACTGAAAGAAGAAACCAGGGTCTGAAAAACAAAGTGCTCCAGAGCTGAATTGGACTATGCAAAGGCCCCCCTGGCCTGAAGTAACAAAAGAAACTGTGTATAAAAAGAGGAGCACTGCTCCTAACAAATCAGATCTTGCTTTTGCAATCAAGAAGAACTCTCTGCCTGAGGAGGAGGAACCGGTATAGCTGAAGGAGGAAGACTGTCCCTATCCTAGGGGACTGGCCTGCAGTGGTTGCCTTGCTGACAAAGGGGAGGAACAGACCTTTTTCAAAGACTTGTTGCTCTTAAAAGACTTGCTACTTTCCACAACAAACTTGTGCTCAAAGCGATCTCTGAGGGCCTGGAAGTGAACTGGCCCCCTGAACCGAGCCCCAGGACCATTAGGCTCTTCCCCCCCACCCTCTTGGAAACAAACTGCTGGGCTAACTGTGTCCGTGCCCGCTGGAAGCCGTCTCTGCGTGCGCTCGGTGAAACCCGACCGCCTTGAGGTCCCGTGAACCCGTGCTGGGACCGCCCCGACACCGTGAGTCCTCGCTGTGCTTCGTGCAGCCCCCACCGTGTCCCCCTGAGGCCGTCCCGCACCCTGCTTCACTACCCCCTCTCGGCCGAAGCCGCCCCGCCTGCTGACAGCCGCCACGACCCTCTGAAGTCAAGCACCCGACAAGGTACGATTCGTACGCCTGAAGCGTACCAAATCGCACCGTGTTTGTGTCCTGAGGCCGCGCCGCACAGGAGAAGCCGCCCAGTACGCCTCATACAGGGCCGCTGCGTGCCGCACTGCCGCCTCGTGGACCCCAGCAACAAGGAAGATACGGCTCGTAGGCTGCCATCATGCCAGCCAGCCTTTGATTTGCCCAGCCCGGTACGGTGCGTACATATGAAGGCGTACTGCACCGTACCGTTTCTTCCCCCTGAGTCCGCGCCGCACTGAGAGCCGCCCTGTTCCTTGGAAGACTTACAGGCCGCTCCGTGCCGCACCGCTGCCTCTGGGGTATCTGGGCCACCACGAAGGATCGCCTACAACCCGGACCCTCCGCAGCGCCCCCTCGAGCCGCCTAGACGCCCAGCACCGCGCGCCTCTCCACAGCCGGATCTCCACGAAGGCACTGCCGTGGAACATCTCCTTTTGCCCGCATCGTCCCAGCAATTATTCAGGTACCGTTCAAGACACGCACAGCCTAAGGGTGCGCACCTCGGGCCAGAGAGCCCGTTGTTACTGTCATAAATTCTGTTACTTTAACTGGCACCATTCCAAAATCATCCCAGGCCGAACGAACAGTGCATACCTGAAGATAAGCCACTTATGGAGAGAACTCTTGTCCCCCATCGGTATTGTGTACCGTGTACAACGTTATTTATGGTCTTGTGATATGCCTGCCTAAGAGTTAAATATAGTTACATAAAAGTTACTTATTTTTATAAATCACAGCCTGGTGTCCATTTGTGGTGGGTCATTCTAACTACTGTATGTGTTTTGCAAATGCTTAGCCTATGACTCCCTGAGTCTAGCCTGGTCTGCTTGCGCCACACTACCTAAAGGGTGAGCAGGGGTTATTTTAAAGGGTGATCCCCTTATCCTGACTAGAGGAGAGGGTCCCTGCTTGTCAAGTTCTTACCTGTGCCAACCAGAGACCCCCAAATCTAACACAGGCCAATTGTTACTTTACTTCTTGTCATGTAAAGCGCTCTGATACCCACTCGGATCATGTCCGCGCTACACAAAACTTTATAAATAAGTCCGACATGTACGAGAGTAGGATCTGATTCTTATAGTTACCCCCACTTTTTGCTGATGTTTCACTGTTTTAGACTTAGACTGACTGGAATCCTGCTATTCAGGACCCCAGTCACGCTGCTTTCTCCTCTAAATTGATTGCATGTACCTTAGGTACACTCAAGATTGGATTCTAGGGTACCCTTATAAGTCCCTATTATAGGTTATACTATGTACCCAGGGCATAGGTACCCCAGAGGACTCCCAGGGGCTGCAGCATGTATTGTGCCACCCCTGAGAGACCATTCAAACTGACACCACAGGTCTGCTACAGCAGCCTAAGTAAGGTGGTGCATGCACCCCTTACTTAGATATAGGTTCACTATATCTATTCTAAATCACTGAACCTATAAACCGATCAGTCACCCCTATGGCAGGCGTTATCAATCCTGAAGGTAGGGTGCTGAGTTTTATCTGAGGGTGCACCTGCATGAGCATAACCTATTTTCTGTGGTTGCTTGTGATGCAGCCAACCATATATACTTAAGTGCATTATAACCTCGCGGTAAATGCCAACTTTAAAACGGCTACATAGAAACACGTTGTGTTTGGTGTCAAACACCTTGGAATCATACCTCCCCGCCAGCAACTGGCGGGGAGGCGTGATTCCACCCTCCTAAAGGGACGTATGCGACACACCGGTACACCCGGTACCAGCTTTCTCGACCTGGGAATCACAAAATGGATGCTGCCAGCCAGAGACATGAGTCTGCCTTCCTGCTGCTGTGCCAAGCTCGAGCAGGGGAAGTCTTGACAATAGGCTTCCTGTCACAGGGAGGAGTGACCACCTCCCAGACAGGCTTTAGTGTATTGGGGCTGGGTGGGTGCACTCAGAGTGCTTTGAAGTCTGCACTGGGGGCCATTTGCTCCTGCTCTGGCGCAAAACTGGACAAAGGACATGGGTGTAGCCACCCCTCTGTCCTGACCCTCCCATAGGTGGATCCCCAGAGTTTGTCCCACCCCTTCCTTGGGTATAAAGTAGGAACCCCTGACTACAGGACTTTAGATTTTATCTTGACTAAACACTGCTACAGAAATCAAGTACTTCGACAATCTGCACGACGATGGACGACTGAAGAATTTCCCATGGAGTAAAGGAGTTATTCCCCTGCAAGGCAGGCACCAAAACGCATCTGACCGGTTTGCAGCGCCTGAGGACTCCGAAGTTTTCCGCAACACAGGAGGTAGGTTCCGGACGACTCCGAGGTTGACCTGTGCTCGCAGCAATTCTGAGGCCCGTATCCCTGGAGGGGACTGTGCAACCCGAACCCCTGTGCAATGTGTACTTTTGCAGCAACATCTGCTTTTCGGCGATCCCTGAGGCTGTGCTAAGGTCTACTTGTAGCCCTGCCCCCGAGCAGCAATTCCACTGAAGATTTCCAGCCTACACTCCAAGAGTGTTCCATGGGCTGGTACTTTTGTGATTCAGGTAAAGGACCCTTCGGGATCCCTGGTCCGTTGGCCTGTGGGTCCCTGTGATGGTAACTTTGAATTTGACTTTCCGTGGGCTTTCCTGGTTGCTCCAGAAGTGCCCTGACTCTCCACAGCTTGGAGAGTCCCCTGGACCTTGCTGGTCCTCACCGAAGCATCTTTCCTCTGCCCCCTTGGGTTGCAGTTGCCAAGTTTTGATGGTGTTCAATCCGGACACGGATCCCCCAGCAGTCGACATACTTCGTGGGACAGCACAGCGCCAAAGTTTGGTAGTTATCGACGTCTCCTGGTCCCCGTGGCTGTAGTGTCAAGCTTCACCTCTTCTCATCTGAAAAACCCGAAATCGGGGGGCATTCATCTATCGTGCCCCATGTCACTGTGAAGTGACCCATACTCTGTCACATCTGTTTTCAAGTTCTTCTCACCTTGAATCCAGGCTTGGATTCCACCGGACACTTCATCTTCCCGGCAGCAGCACTTTTCCGCATCATGCCATTGAAATCGACAAAGGTTTCCGACACCACTTAACCCCTATGCACCCGGCTTCTCTGGGATAGGTAACACTGGTATCTCAGTACTCTCAAGGGTGCTGGCCTTTGAACCTTCTATGTTTAACTGGGTTTGCTTAAAGTTCTCTCCGAAGTGTCCTTAATTTTTTTAATTCCAACTGCGACATTCCCATTGAGTTGTACCAAGCTCGCGTCTGTGTTCTCACACGGCACCCGTCCTCCATGGGTCCCCTGTGTCACTACTTTGGGTGGTTCCTTGGGGAAGTAAGAAAGATCTAAGAACACATAGGTTTGGCGCACGGTGGATAAAAAGGTATAATCTATTGCCACTTGGTTACCCTGGCGCCACATATCAACCAATCTGACCTCCGCCAGCCGACTCATCGTAGCGGCCGAAAGCGCCCCTGATCTACCTGTCCTTTAGGTAGTTCTATTCATCTGGGCGTCATGCACAAGGTTATAATCCCCAACTATTATTAAGTTCTCATCTGGGAGGGAGAATCTACCCCAGGGCCTGCCTAATAAACGTTTCTTGTGAATCATTTGGGACATATATGGAGGCCAAAGTGTAGGTGTGACTCCCAGCATCTACACGCAGAGACAACAATCAACCTAGGATTTCAGTTGGTACCCAGAGGACCCTCCCTGAGAAGTGTGTGGCAAATAGGATGGTCACACCCGCCCGCTTCCTAAATGTAGATGAGAAGTGTTGTCTGCTAAACAGTCGTGCCCTGAGGCGGCACCAGTCTGCGCGTAATAAGTGTGTTTCTTGTAACAGGCATACATCACATTTCAATTCTTTGACGAAAGTGAGTAGGGCTATCAATTTCATGGGTTCGTTAAGGCCTCTGACATTGAGGCTCAATATCTTAAGAGAATGTTCACGCCTAACCATATTGTGTGTAAATATTCTGCATACAGGGCAACAGGAGCAACCAGGCCTCTAAAACCATGTTGTCAGCCAACGGGGCAGAACACAGGAGAGAAATCAGGGCTGTCAGACAAGAGAGGAGCCACTCACCAGGGTTCGCTGTGCAGCACAAACCCTAGAGGGCCTAATGGAGGTGGAAGGAGGCCTCCCTCCCACTCTCTCAAGGGCTTGGTACACCACTCTCTGGATAAATTATGCAGCCCCGCCCCCTCACCAAAGAACCAGATAACATGGAAACGGAATGCATCTGGGAGGGTAGGGGCCCTGCTGACAAGCGTTCCCCCACTTTCTCTGATAAACTCACTAGTAGGCCAGCATTGCACATTTGTATCTCATCCCCAGTGGGTGTATCTATTGGTTCCCCAATAGGTAAGGCAACAAGAGAATTAAAAATCACAGATTAAGAAATAAAAAATAAAAAAAATAAAACTGAGTTACCTTAATAAGGAAAAAGCATCACCAACTAAGGTGGGCCTATGGACCGGGTGTCTAGCCTTTTCCATGTTTCGGGCTCGACGTTGAAAAAAAGAGGGAGGGGGAGGGGGGGCTGCGCCGGGCAAGGTTGGCACATCTGGAAGCCTAGCCTCTCGTTCATCTCAGCTGTGTGGGGGATCCTGGGACCAGTTCTCTCCGGGTCTACAACATCCCGCTCTCAATCTAGTCTTCGCCTTGCTGAAGTTGACATGGGAGTGCTCCCCTTTCTTTAGTGCCGTCAGTCTCCGACTGTTTCATCACAAATTCTTTCGTTGTTCGCCGTTGCTGTCCTGTTCTGCTCCCAGCTCTCGCCTTCTGTGACTTTTGTGTATTCTCTAGTTCAAAGTCTCGGGCCCAAGACAGATCTCGCCTCCTCTAATGTGCGTACTGCATGTGTTTCTTGCTGCTAGATGAAGATCAGCCGGAATGGGTGGCCCCATCTATAACAAATTTCCTTTTCCGTCAGGAGGGCAGTGGCCGGCCGCAACACTTTACTTTGTTGAAGGGTAGTTGGGGAGAGATCATGGAAGATACCCACTTGCATTCCCTCGAAAGCTATTACTAGGGTGTCTCATGTCGTCGCCATGATCTTCTCCTTTTGTGCATAGGAGTGGAGAAACGTGAGAATGTCCTGTGGTCGGCTGGCCCGGTCGCCGGGCACCCTGCCATGTGAGTACGATCCAAGAGGATGTCTCTGTTACACAGTTCAGAAGTCCGCACCACTAACTCCTCCAAGTTCCCGGCATCCGCCTGAAGTGGTCACGCTCCTGTCTGGTTCTACGGGAGCGCCAGGACGAGTTTTCCAAATCTTCCAAGTGGTAGCACAGCTCGTCATTCCTCTCTCTCAGCGCTACGAGTTCTCAGGCATGTTCCTGCAGTTCTTCCTCTCTGCCGTCCCGTTTGTTCAAGGGCATCTACCCCATCTCCTATTTGTCAGGTCGGATTTGAGGGTTCTAATGTCTGTGGTGACCTCTTGTCTTAGGGCTGTGAAGTCATCTCGCAGGGTACCAAACAGCTGCTCCATGAACCGGTGTGTGACTAGCTCTGCTGTATTGTCCATGTCTGTATTAGGGGCGGTTTCATTTGCGGTTCTGGAGTGAGAGACAACACGTGTTTCAGCTCTCTTGGTATCTTTGTCCAACCCTAGGCCATCTTGGGGAGCCCGGGGGAGGGGGGGTCTGGGGACATATTCAGTGCCCAGTTCGTTGGCCCTCTCTAACTGGTATGTTGGCCAATAGTGTCTATGGTCTGTGACCAAACAGTTGATCCTCTCACCAGCTCTGTCTTGTTCTCCAGCAAAGCACTATCTGGCAGTGAACCATGATCGGTTTGACTACATCTGGTTGGTATCGCCCCTGGTCACATCTGCCGCTCGGGCCACCTCACCTCTAGTTATGGCAAGGTGAGGCTCCACCCTCCTGCTGTGCACGGCCTCCGCTGCTTAGGGTTGGTTGCCCCTGCGCGCAGGGTCCTCGATGCAGTCAGCCCCTTTTTTCAAGACCGGTGTGCTCCACTCTCGGACCCTGAGACTTTTGTCCACTCACTTATGTTGCACTTCACTCTCGTGACCACCTATAAGGCCAAGGGGGTCCCATACCGTAGTGTCGACCCCAGCCTCCCGGGGGCTTGGCTGTGAGCTGCCATCTTGGGTCTGCAGGCACGGGTCGCTGTGAATGCGGCCGTCGCTCCACCCCGCCGCTCCCTACTGCGCAGCGGTCGGAAACCTCTGCGCTGCACAGACCACTGCAAGGTCCAGTGGTCCCCAGTCTTCTGCTTACTTTCCTGCCTCCTGTCCTCCACTGTGATGACCCCCCTCCCCTGCCTCCCCCGCACTTCCCCTTCGGGGCCCGACTCGGGCACCAAGTAGCAAGGACTGAACAGCTCACCGACGGAGGCTTGCCGACTTCAGCAAAGGCAGATCGCCAGCTTACGACCCCCACTTCAGGAGTTGCATGCACCTTCCACGTACCTCCACAACGCCTCCCGACACTGCTTTAGACCGTCTTCTCAGGTGCCATCTCGTCTTAGCGGCTCCTCAAGTCGTATTTGTGGCCGCAGCAGTCTCTCTCCACCAGAGACTGGCACTCCGCTGACCACCTGGCCAGTCTGTTAGCTCGTCACCGGCCCGGTGGAGTAATTACTGCCTCAAAAAGGCCTGATTCCCTACTAATTAAGGCTTCACTAAGCGGAACTCCAGTGCTGAACTGTTACTCCACTGTGAGGTACTGGGTTTTTAAGAACCGGCACAGAACCGGTAACCCAGCGGTGCCAGGGAATCAACACCCAGAGACCTCGGGTTCTTCCTGATCCAGACCACAGAAACTCAGAGTCTTCTAGGTGAAGTCAAAGATTAGTTTATTGGCTGCAACCAAGGTAACAAGTGTCCTAGAAGTACAATACGGGTATATTCTCAGGAGACTGCACACTTTTACAAAGTCAGGCTTCTCTTCTTATACACAATTTTGGGCTCCAGGCAAAACATTCTTGGTTGTAAAGTAAATCGTTAACATATTTTTAGTACAAAGAGAAAGCAGAGTCATGATGACATGTCCATATTTCACTTCGTGCTGCCTACAACAAATCATTTCGCAAGGCCAACATTTCATCAGATATCACTGGACCCCTAATAAAAACGGGCACCTCCCCATCATAAAGTAAGTGAAGCAAAAGAGTGGAGATAGATGTGAGCGAGATAGGGCAGGTGTGCGCGCTGAAATGGTTTTATGGTTTGTTGAGCCTAGATGCTATCTTGCTCGGCCACTGGGAGGGAACTGACCTAACGAGTTCGGCCTGGGGCAATGGTTCCAACTTGTACAGGTCATGGAAAAGTCGATTAAGGAGTATGTGTCCTTGTGGAATCGAATTTTTTGATTTTAGGGGATTTGAATTTGCATTTCGATGATCCTAACGATAAAGCTGCCTTAGGTCTTCGTGTGGATCTTGAATCCTTGGAACTGAAGCTTATAAATACAGAAGCAACACATGTTAAGGGACACCTTTTAGATCCTATCTTTTCTAATTGTAATCAGCTTAACTCTAGCCCCCCCCTTCCTGTTCCATGGTCTGATCACTTTCTAGTGCCATTTTTTGGGAAAACTTGCGTGGAGACACAACAAGCAGCTCCAGCTCGCACTCTAGAAAGGGCGTGGCCCAAGTTATCTCTAGAAGAGTTGACTCGAGTACTTGAACAAACTGCCCCTAAAAGTGACTCAGATCCATTGGTTGCAGATACTAGTTTTTGTAATTGGCTGAGCAGCGGCTTGGATGTAGTACTGCCTCTTAAAACAGTCACTAGGAAAAGTAGCATCTTTAAATCACCCTGGTACACCACAGAGCTCAGAGACCTCAGAAAAATCTGCAAAAAATTAGAACGCAGATGGAGGAAAGAAAGGGCGGTTAACAACAAAGTGGCTTATCGATCTGCCCTGAGACTCTACAAAACCGCCCTTAAAAAAGCACAGGTGACCTTTTTTGAGAACAAAATTCTTCTGTCATCTAACTCCTCGAGAGAAACCTTTAAGATAGTCAAACAACTACTTAAGGTTCCTTCTCCTGTTAGTACTTCTGATTGCACAGAAGAAAGATGTAACCAACTTGCAGACTTTCTTGATTCCAAGATATTAAGAATCCTTGACAATCTTCCGCAGAAGGTCCCCACTGCCCATGAGAATATAGACCTCGCCCCAAACGCTGGCCCTCAGCTGGACGGCCTCAGTTGTATCACCAGGGAGGATTTTTGCAAAGCCTTATCCTCCATGAAAAGTGGTTCCCCAGCTGATCCTGCGCCCATGTATATCCTTAAGAGGATCGCAGACACGATTGCCCCATTGGCTACAGAGCTTCTTAATGCCTCTTTTTCCTGCGGGGTTGTAAATGTAAATGTAAATGTACAGGAATTTATATAGCGCAAATCACCAAGCGGTTTCTAAGCGCTTGCTTAGGGAACCCGTCCTGGTATTCCCCTGTGAGATAACCCCGGCAGGGTATCCGCAAGGTGAAAGCCAGGCATCCCGCCGCGAGGGGCCGTTGTAGAGATTAAGCAAGCTATTGCCCAGAGTCGCAGAGTGTGAACCCGTGAATCAAGTAGGCACCAGAGCGAGAATTGTCGAGTCCATGGACATTTTAGGACTCAAGACCCCGCCGAGCCAGGAATTGAACCCTGGTCCCGGGCTGACCTCTGCTTCCAGATCTGCCTCCTCTAACCAGTGAGCCACACTTCTCCACTTGTTGTGCCACCCAGTTGTAAACAGGCCAGGGTCAAAACCCTCTTAAAAAAACCTGGGCTCGATCCCTTGGACCTGGCCAACTTTCGTCCGATTTCTTTGTTACCCGGCCTTGGTAAAATCGCTGAGAAAATGGTTAACAAACAGCTCTCAGGATTCCTTGAAGCTAACCAGCTGCTGAGTAACTCACAAACTGGCTTCCGTCCGGGGCAAGGTACGGACACAGCTCTGATAGTGGTGGCGGAGGAGGCAAGGTGTATCTTAGATTCAGGGGGATCCGCTGTTGTGATCCTCCTGAATCTGAGTGCAGCATTTGATACGGTGGACCATGAAATTCTAATCCACCGTCTCGCCAGACTGGGCGTAACAGGAATGGCCCTGAAATGGTTTACTTCTTTTTTGAGTAACCGTTCCTTCAGAGTTTGGGAGGCTGGTGTACTGTCTAAGTCCACCTCTCTCCAGTGTGGTGTCCCTCAGGGCTCTTCTCTGAGCCCTACTTTATTTAACATTTATATGGCACCACTGGAGGAGGTAGTGGCCCCTTTTGGGATTAAAACAGTGACCTACGCGGACGACACCCAACTAGTCGTCTCGCTAACCCAACAAGAGGGATGCATGGACAATCTCTCTGCTTGCCTTTCCGGAATATTTTCCTGGATGTCGGGTTCGCGGCTCAAACTTAATGGAGCAAAAGCGGAGATTATGCTCCTGGGAATTTACTTTACATCTATCCCAAAAACCGCCTGGCCCCCATGTTTGGGGGAGCCGCCCACACCAAAGGATAAAATTAAAAGCTTAGGGTTGTGGTTTGAGCCTGACCTTACCTTTAAGACGCAGGCACAGAAGGTTGCAGGCATCTGCTTTGGCCTGTTGCGCTCAGTGCGGAAAGTCCTCCCTCTCCTGCCTCCTCAGTCCAGGATACTGCTGATCCAGGGATTAATACTGTCCAGACTGGATTATAGTAACGCCCTGTTTCTAGCGGCCCCTGAAGCTACCATCAATATCCTTCAACGGGTGCAGAATGCTGCAGCCAGGTTGCTTGCGGGTGCCTCAAGAAGAGCGTCGGCCAGACCATTCTTGAGAGCACTTCACTGGCTGCCAATACGCGAAAGAGTCATCTTTAAATCACTTTGCATCACCCATAAGGCTCTTCAGGATAAAGGACCACCGGTTCTTAGGGGCCTGATTTGCCCCTACAAATCATCTCGGGCTCTCCGGTCGGACCTTGGAAATCTTGCCAAGGTACCTAGAGTTAGGAAGGCACGAACGGGGGGTCGCCGCTTTTCCGTTAATGCGGCAAAAAAGTGGAACTCTCTTCCCAGTCAGATTCGCACTGAACCCTGCTATTTTAAGTTTCGAAAGGCCCTTAAAACTCTCCTTTTTCCCAAGGACTCCTAAGTTTTGGTATTCTCCACAGTATGTTTTTTGTTCCTTTTGTTAGCGCTGGGACGCTCTTGGGCAGCCATGCGCTTTATAAATTTCATTTCATTTCATTTCAGCTGGATTAAGGCCTATGTAAAGGGCAACACATAAATGGAAGCCAAGGGTTCAGAATGTAAATGACGATTTCGAGGTGAAATCGTCACTCGAATATGCTGAAAATATATGTACATGATGTACTCGTCATTCTCGGTCTTTTGATACCAAATTCGTCATGTTTCGACGAAGTTTTAATTCTCGAGTCCAGAATGATTATACGAATCCAGATTTTCAGAAACTCAACTGCCATCTTGCCCACCCACCCCCTTTTTTTGGTTTAAAGGAAAAATGCATCTGCTTTCTGGTACGACATTATTTCCCTTTTTCAGACAATAGCACTTTTTTTTATATTTTCTTTCTTACCTCAAGGAGGATCCATACACCATAAATACCTTTAGACTCCACAATATGTGTAAAAAGGCATGCATTCCATCCATAATTTGTTCCTTTTGTCGCCCTAAGAGGGAAGGGTATGCTCAGTGTGCCACTGGATTCAAGCTAGCCTGGCTGATGGGGAGTGATGCCCCGAAACTGGTACCAGGATGATTTTTTCCGATCCAGGGAGGACCAGGCTTGGCAGTTCGGACTGGATTGTTCCCATGAGGCACAGGGTCAAGACTGATTTGCATATGGCTGGGTCCAAACGGGGGTGGTGTGGTGAGTAAAAGAATAGAGTAAACACAGATCTTGGTGACTGGGGGAGAATTTGTGCATTGCTCAGCATTCCATCCATCATTTGTTCCTTTTGCTTCAAGAACTCCAAGTTATTGCTTGATCAGTAGGAACCCTATGCTCAGCAATGCTCCCTCCTCCCCCCTTTGTGTTAAAAAGGCTCCCTTGAGCCAACGAACTGATAAGCTCACCTGGGATGCACATATGTGCCTGTGGAATGGTACTGTGACCTGGAAAGACTTGGGCAGCATTTCAGAAACCTCAGATGACTTTTCTCTGCTCTCTACTACTTGTTCCCTCTATCGAGTAAGAGCTAAATATAGGAACAAGTGTCTCAAGATAACTGAACTACCTGAGCCAACTTTGTTGAAAAACTACAGCAACTTTGAAGTAAACGTAATGCATTTACCAGAATGCAATTGGGTGAACTGTGCTGGGATGAGCAGCAGAGTGCCCCTCCGTACTTGTCTTTAAAAGACTCCCTTGAGACAACGAGCTGACTTGGGATGCACCTGTGCGCCTGTGGAGTGGTGCTGTGGCCTGGGAAGACTTGGGCAGAATTTCATCAACCCCAGATGACTTTCTCTGCACTCTACTACTACTGCTCTCTACTGAAGGTCTAAACATAGAAACAGGTCTAAAGAGATCACTACCCTCACCAACTTTGCTGCAAAACTAGAAGAACTTTGAAGAAATCGTACTGCATTTACCAGAATTCAATTGGGCGAACTGTGCTAGGATAAGCGGCAGTGTGCTCCTTCACCCCTCGTGTAATACGTTACAATGTCCAGCTTCGTCAATTCCAGCCCAATTAACGTGTCAATCCCACAAGGGAATCCCTCTTCCTCCATTATTTCCAATATGTTACATTTTAGTGACATATCAATGGGGATGTGAAGGACTACCAATAAGGTGCACAACTCTGGCCCATTATACGTAGGCAGCGGGACAGGACTATCTAAAATGCATGAAATCACCCACCTCACATCAAAGAATTCAAGTATGCACACCTTTTGTGGCATACTCGACACCCCGTGAGTGTGGCAAAACTGGATTAATATGATTTTAATCAGGATTGCATGAGTACGGGCAACCATTTTTGCCTCCATCCTGTCACTATCATTCAACAGCCCCACAATTGCTGCCCTTGCTTCATTAGGTTTCATCAGGACGTTTGGAGTATTATTTACCAGGAATAAATAAATATATATATATATATATATATACACATACCTGAGAGATTTGCTTCCCTATCACCTGGGGACCAAAATCAGTTTGGACGCTAGTGACCTACTATTTGGGACTTCACCAAGTGCCTTCCTATAACTCCCAAGCAAGTGCCACAAGTTTCAGAGTTTGTAGAATTGGGACATGTGGAGTTTATATTCTTTTATGAGTTCTTGAAATGGTTTTATGAAGTTAGACTTTTGGAAGTCCCCTACTTTCAACACACCAATACAGTCCCAAACAGAAAATAATTTGAAATTATAAATCACCGCAACCAGAATGCCGTTACACAGGGGTTTCTTATTAAACAACCGTTTATGTAAGACTTTCCACTGGCACTACTCTGGCCAACAGTGAAGCACCATCTGAGTGATCTGGTCAGTGATTTTGAGTGTTGTATGGTATCCCCACACTGAACACTGTTTGGTGTCTGGCTACCATACAACACATTCAATATCCCTGATGCAATGAGTTCTGGTAGCTCAAACCACTTCGCAAGGTCATCCCGGTCACCAAATAGCCAATCATTGAGAACAGTCAACTGTACAGTCCAATAGAAAATACCGGGCCAAGCAGCAGATTTGTTACCTTTGAATTATCCCCAGGTGGCAGACTGGATCCGGAAACTTTGGTTTGAAATTGACTATGCATGGATGGCACCATGTGTGCCCTGCAGGCAGACTTTGTGGCACTGTCTAGCGCCCCCACCCTGCCCCAAATATGCTAAACTCTGCCTGGGAGGTGGTCACACCTCCCTGTGACAGGATACCTATTGTTCTGCCTTACCCTGCCCGAGCTTGGTTCAGAAGCAGGAGGGCAGAAACCTGTCACTGGCTGGCAGCAGCCCAAGCTTGCTGTCTGGGTCTGGAAGACGGGTACCGGGAGCACCGAAGGCCTCCCAAAGGAGCTTTATGGTGCATGGAATAACACCCCAACACCGTAAAGGGTGTGCGGGTACGATTTCAACATGTTTGATACCAAACATGATCTGATTTGTTACAGCCAGTTTCAAGATGGTCACCACATATTGATTTGCTGCCCCTCTATATGTTACATGGCTGTCTCACAATGGTAATTGATGATAATGGACTCCGTAGGGCCACCCTCACCCTTAGAACCAAGTACCCTGTCTTTAAGCTGGAAAGGCCTGCCTTAGGGGTGACTTATAGGTTTAAAGTGCAGTGACCTTAGATATAGTGAAACCTATATATTTTGTAAATGGTGCCAGCACCAGCTTACACAGGCTGCAACGGCAGGCCTGCAGTTACAAATTAAGTGGTCTCCCACAGGTTGCACAATACATGCTTCTGCCCATGGGGGATCCCTGGTGTACCTCTGCCCTGGGTACCTGAGTACATATACTACGTACTGATAAGGTTACACCAGTGTCCAATCTGGGATGTACCCAGGTACTGCTAAACCAATTTAGGGGAGAAAGCAAAGAGACAGCGGTCCTGATTAGCAGGATCCCAGTCAGACTAGTCAGATATAGTATTACATCAAGGAAAAGTAGGGGTAACCATAAAAGCAGAACCTACTTTCCTACCGACCCTGCCCCCTCCACCTTAGAAAGATGAGTCTAACCTTGTACAGATGAGTCCATTTCCTAAGTGGCAATATCTGGAGAGGCCATCTGTGTTGGCATGGTTACTCCCAGGCCTATGTTCCACAGTATAATCCATTCCCTGTAGGGAAATGGACAACCTCAAAAGTTTCGGATTTTCACCTTTCATCGGTTTAAGCCATAGGAGGGGCTTGTGTTCTGTCTGAACAATGAAGTGGGTGCCAAACAGGTATGGCCTCAGCTTTTCCAGGGCCCAGACCACAGTAAAGGCCTCCACCTCAATGGCTGACCAGCATTTCTCCCTGTGGGTCAACCTCCTGCTGATAAAAACTAGTGGTTGATCCTGGCCCTCTGCATTAAGTTGTGATAACACAGCCCCTACCGCGATCTCAGATGTATCTGTCTGGACAATGAACGTTTTAGAGAAGTCGGGACTTTGCAGGATGGGCACAGTGCACATGGCCTGTTTCAGGTCATCAGCAGCCTTCTGACAGCTTACTCTCCACTAAACTTTACTGGGCTTTTTCTTTGATGTCGGATCATTAAGGGGAGTCACAAAGGACCCAAATCCCTTTACTAATCTTCAGTAATACCAAACCAGGCCCAAGAAAGCTCTGACCGGAGTCTGGGTAGCAGGAGCAACCCGGTCCACAATGGTCTGGATTTTGCTCTCCAATGGTTGAACCTGGCCTCCATCTACCAGGTGGCCAAAGTACATAACCTTGCTCTGCTTTATCTGGTGCTTGATGGACTTGATAGTGAGGCCTGCCTTTTGCAGGGCCTCCAGAACATTTCTGAGGTGGACCAGGTGATCTTCCCAGGTGGAGCTAAAGACAGCTATATCATCTAGATATGCTGCAACATAGGCTTTCAGACCTCTTAAGACTTTATTCACCGTCCTCTGAAATGTGGCAGGTGCATTCTTTGGGCCAAAGGGCATCACAATAAATTGGTAACTCACACTAGGGGTTGAGAATTCAGTTGTTGTCTTGTGGCCCACAGCTAGTCTGATTTGCCAGTGGTCAGCTGTCAGGTCAAATGTCCTTAGAAACTTGGCTGAGGCCACAGTATCTAGGAGTTCATCTGCCCTGGGAATTGGTTGGGCATCAGTCCGAGTGACTGCATTGAGGCCTCACAACACCTCATCTCTCTATTTCCTCCCTTGGTGTGAGGTTTTGGCTCAAGGACTACTGGACTGCCCTAGGGGTTATCTTAAGGATCAATGACCCCCATCTTTTGTACCTCTGTCCTGATGCAGTCCCTGACATGGTCATGCTGTCTGTAGCTTTTATTCTTCACAGGCAGACTGTCACCTATGTCCACTTCATGGGTACTCTAGGTGGTTTGACTGGGTGTCAGGGAGAGCATATGTCTGATTGAGGACTTGTCTGCAGTAAGTCTGCTGTTGATCAGTGAGGCTGCCAGCCAAGGTTACTCCATCTACTGATCCATCATCAGGGTTCTGAGGGAGGATAACAGGGAGAGGGTCAATCTCTTCCCCCACGTCAAGAGTGTGGAGCATTCTTTCGGCCACTGTCTCTGGGTTTTGAAAGAACACAGGCAGTTCAATAGTCTGATTGACATGGAACTGTGAAACCACCTTAGGAAGAAATGTAGGGTTAGTGCGCAGCACCATCCTGTTTGAGTGAATTTGTATAAATGGCTCTTGTACGGTGAGCGCCTGGAGCTCACTAACACGTCGCAGTGACGTAATAGCTATAAGGAAAGCCACTTTCCATGTTAAGAACTGGATCTCGCATGAATGTAGAGGCTCAAAAGGGGGACCCATCAGTCTGGTGAGGACCACATTAAGGTTCCATACAGGAGCTGGCGGGGTTCTGGGAGGAATGACCCGTTTCAGTGCTTCTAGAAAGGCTTTAATGGCAGGCACTCTGAAAACGGAGAGATGCTGCCTGTTCTGGAGATAAGCCGCTATGGCGGATAAGTGTATCCGAATGGAAGCATATGCCAGATTGCATTTGTAAAGATGTAAAAATAACAAATGATGTTGTGAGTAGATGCATCTAGCAGGTTGATGTTGTGTTCTGCACAGTAAATGACGAACCGCTTCCATTTTGCTGCATAGCATGCTCTGGTGGTGGGCTTTCTTGCCTCCCGTATGATATCCATGCAGTCAGGAGGCAAGTTAAGGTAGCCAAATTCTAAGACCTCAGGAGCCAGATCACCAGGTTGAGCTGTTGCGGATCTGGGTGTTGAATGTTGCCATGGCTCTGCGTCAAAAGTCTGGGTGTGAGGTGCAGCCTTTGATGCGGTACCACGGAGAGTTCTAGAAACGTGGTGTACCATGGTTGGCGTGCCCACGTTTGAGCAACCAGGATGAGTGTCATCGAGTGTTGCTTTAGCTTTCTTGCCACCAGCGGTATTAGTGGTGCTGGGGGAAAAGCGTACGCAAATCTGCCTGACCAGTTCATCCATATCGCATTGCCCTGCGACTGTGGGTGCGGGAACCTGGCGGCAAAGCTTTGGCATTTGGCATTTTCTCTTGTGGCGAACAGGTCTATCTCTGGATGACCCCACTGCTGGAAGTACGGGCGGAGTACTGATGGATGTATCTCCCACTCGTGCATTTGGTGGCTGTACCTGCTGAGCAGATCCGCCATCTGATTGTCCTTGCCCGGGAGGTGTTCCGCCATGAGGAAGATGATCCTCTGAATGGCCCACTTCCACATGCTCTGAGCCAGATGAGACAACTGTGGAGAGTGTGTACCTCCCTGCTTTTGAATATAGTACATGGCTGTCATGTTGTCCGTCCGGATCAACACAACTTTGTTGCACAGATGTACTTTGAATGCCTTCATCGCCATGAAGATTGCCATCAGGTCTAGGTAGTTGATGTGCATCTTCTGTTACTGCGTTGTCCATAGTCCCTGCACCGTGTAGTGGAGTACATGAGCTCCCCAGCCCTGGAGAGATTCGTCCGTTGTCAGAATAATCTGTGGCACAGGCTCTTGGAATGGTCGGCCCTTGCAAAGGTTGTGTGGATTCCACCAATGCAGAGAGTAGTATGCCCGACCGGTCACCAACACTAGGTCTTTCAACTGTCCTTGAGCCTGATTCCACTGATGTGCTAAGCACTCCTGAAGCGGACACATATGTAGTCTCGCATGCGGGACTATGAAAATGCAGGAAGCCATCATGCCTATCAACTGCATGAACACTCGTGCCGGAAGCGAGTGTTGCGGTCTGAACTTCTGGATCATGACTGAATGCTGTTGATCCTCACAGAATTTGGCTGAGCCGTGGCTGCAAGAGTATTTATTGTCGCGCCCAGATACTGCCGCACATGGGCTGGCTGAAGGTGCGATTTCGGATAATTTAGTGAGAATCCCAGATTGTGAAGAAGTTGAATGGTGTGGGACATGTTGGCAGCGCACTGCTGGGCCGACTTTGCCTGGACCAGCCAGTCGTCCAGATAAGGGTAGACGTGAACGCTCTGCCTCCTGAGGTGCGCAGCCACTGTCGCCAGGCATTTTGTGAAGACCCTGGGCGCTGTGGTCACTCCGAAAGGGAGGACCTTGAATTGATAATGCTGATTCTGAATGGTGAATCTGAGGTATTTTCTGTGTGACGGATGTAGTGGAATGTGAAAATATGCATCCTTGAGATCTAATGTTGCGAGGAAGTCTCCCTGATTGAGCAACGAAAGAACCTGCTGCAGCGGGAGCATGTGAAAGTGTTCTGAGAGAATGTACTGGTTTAGGGGTCTGAGATCCAGTATGGGTCTGAGGGACCCGTCCTTCTTCGGCATCAGAAAGTACAGGGAGTACACTCCGGAGCCTCTGTCCTCCACCGGCACGAGTTCTATTGCCCCTTTTTGCAGCATGACGAGCACCTCCTGCTGCAATAAGTGCAAATGCTCTGTTGACATAGGACGGTGCCTTGGTGGGATGTTGGGTGGAGTGGATATTAACTCCAGACAATAACCGTACTGGATAAGCTTTCTGACCCACCTGTCTGTGGTGATGGATTTCCAGACTGGCAGGAACTGCTGGAGTCTCCCCCCGACCGGTGTTGTATGGTCGGGGGGCAGTGACAAGGCGTCACTGTTTGTTGGTGGCGGAGGATCTGGAGTTGTTGTTTCCACGACCTCTGCCCTTGGCGCTGTTGCCACGATAGCCTCCTCTACTCTGCTTGTTGTAAGAGGTCTGCGCCCCACCTTTATTGTACTGTGTTTGCTGGGACATCTGGCCTCTAGAAACACCTCTATTGCTTGAGCGACGAAAAGTACTACCCCTGAATTGCTGGGACTGGAGAGCCCCCATGGACTTTGCAGTCTCGGTATCTTAATTTATTTTTTCCAGGGTGGTATCCACCTCAGGTCCAAATAAACAATCAGGGTTGACAGGCTGATTGAGGATGGTGGTCTGTATCTCTGGTTTGAACCCGGAGATTCGGAGCCAGGCCTGACGTCGCAACATCACACTCGTGTTAATGGCTCTGGCCGCGGTGTCCGCTGCGTCCAGTGCACATTTAATAGAAGCATTTGAGATGAGCTTCCCTTCCTGAATGAGCATCTCCGCTGCCTCCTTATACTGATCTGGCAAGTGTTGTAACAGGGTCTCTAGTGTATCGTAGTGTGCCCTGTCATATCTGGCCAAGAGTTATAGTTCTATATCAAAAGACCGGAAATGGCTAGTACACTATGTACAAGCATTTTCGTCATATTCCAGTAACGATTTCACCTCGAAATCGTCATTTTCGTCTTGAACCCTTGGCTTCCATTTTGTGTACGGCAGCCATTTTGTGAGTTGCCCTCACATAGGCAGATGATTAAGCCAAATTCGATTCCCAAGGACACGTACACCTTAATTGACTTTTCTCTGACCTGGGCAAGCTGAAACCATTGCCCCAGGCCAAACCTGTTTGGTCAGTTCCTCTCCCAGTTGCCGAACGAGATAGCATCAAGGCACAACATGCCATAAACCTTTTTCATCGCACACACACCCTGCCTAATCTTGCTCACACCTGCCCCTGCTCTTTTCTCTCTCACTTCCTTTATGATGAGGAGGTGCCCGTTTTTATTGGGGGTCCACCGATATCTGATGGAAATGTTGGGCCTTGCCGGGTAATTTGTTGTGGGCTGGACAAACTGAAATGTGGGCTTGTCATCATGACTCTGCTTTTTCTTTGTAGTGGAAACATGTGAATAGTATACTAAAATGTGGAGAATGTTTGCTTGAAGCACAATATTTTGTATAAAAAGAGAAGCCTGGCTTTGTAAGATTGAGCAGTCTCCTGAAAATATACATCCTGTGTTGTTGTACTTCTAGGACGCCTGTTACTTGGTTGCAGCCAATAAAATCGATCCTTGACTTCACCTAGAAGACTCTGAGTTTCTGTGGTCTAAATCAGAAAGTACTCTAGGTCTTTGGGTGTGTACCCTGACATCACTGGGTTACCGGTTCGGTACCGGTTCTGAAAAACCCAGTACCTCAGTTGGCGCCCAACGCGGGGCGATACCAACGGTACCGGTCCAGCCAGAGGTTCGAGACGAGCTTCGTGTGAAAATTCTGGAGGAAGGCCGCCACTTCATCGACCCCTGCATGTCGACGTGGTCCGAAAGTCTTTGCTGCGAGGTTCCCAACTTCCCGACGGCTACAAAGGACTGCTGCCCTGGCTATCGCCCTGATTTGGACCCTTGAAGTTTGGTAGAGCGAAACGATAGACGAGTCTTCTGGTGACGTCATCAATATCTCAGTTAAGTATAAGTGGAGCGTCTCCCAGTCCTTAGTTGGTTTTAGTTTGGGTATCCCCTTTTGGGATCACTTTGTTTGGAACTTGCAAGTGCCAAAGCCAAAGGACTCTTGTATCCACGAGAAATATCGTAATCGATAATCCTTTGAAGTTTGAAGCTAGACTTGTGAGCGAATATGCCTGGTCTTAGCAGACTTGGAAATTTGTTTTGTCTTGGTTGTAATAATAGGGACTCCCGATTGGAGGACTCGTGTCCGGTTCCTCCAATTGGAACTCCAAATTATGAATTGTATGTGAAACATGGAGTAGGCCCCATCACATACAATGAAGTGTGGATCAAATACACCAGAAAAGATGGTGTTTTAAAATGGCCCCAATATGGTAGCTTTGACACGGAAATCTTAGATAACCTCGAAGTTAAACTTTTTAAGAAGAAAGCCCGGCCGGCGATGTTTGACTCTTTCCGCCTATGGCGTAAGGAAGCCAAAGAGAAGGAAATTAAATTAGCGAAGAAAAATAAGAGAGAAAGGGGTATTTCGATAATGCAAGCTGCTATGCAGTTTAAAGACAATGAAGAAGAACAGATGAGTGAGCAGTTGCACAGGCAACGTAAAATGGTTATTGATAAATGTTATCCAGTTTTGCCGCCTCTTCAGCAAGATGCAGCAAAAGAGCTTGAAAAAGATCCCTTAATGTCGCATTTGTTAAGTTCGCCACCCCCCTATGCGCAAAATGCTACGGCACCTCCGCCTCCTTTAGCTGCGCAACCCGTGGTTGCACTGCCTCCTGCTCCTCCACAGCACCCACCAGCTACTCTTCAGCTGGCTCCTGCTCCTCCGGTGCAGCCCCCTCAAGGGCCACTGACTTTGACATCTGCTCTGCCTTTACCTCCTACAACTTTAACTATTATATCGACCACCACTCCTGGTACTTCTCCTGACTCTGCCTCTGAATCTGCCTCGTCTCACCCTGCTTTTCCGCTTGTCTTTTCATCGACTTCTCCTTCTGTTCGTCAGAGAGTGGCTAGTACTGTCGCTAGTTTTTTGCATCCTCTCTTTGGTGCAACAAGTGTAACTCCTGACACAGAGCGCAAGCAATTGCGTAGTCAACTGCTTGATTCTAGGGAGAAGGAAACGTTGAATTGCTTGGCAAATAAATGGGTTGCTGACCCGGAAAAATATGATTTAGAATGTGTTATGGATGTCTTCACCCAGTGGGAAACATCGAAGCAGAGATACGTTTTTGAGAAAATGTGTGTTTTCCTGTGTGAAGATTTAGAGGAAAATGATTTGGACTCTAATCCTCCTGAGTTCAGCCATGTACGGTTCGAGTTTTCAAAAGACGCAATTGTGGGTTCAGATGTTAAGAAAGCAGTTGCGACGTTGTTGTCGCTTAGGACTGAAGGTGTTTCCAAGTCGTTGTTTGAGTCTGATTCTTCTGTCAAGAAGAAAGGAAGACAATATCCCATGAGAGAAGTTCCCCCACAATGGAGGGAAGGGGACCTAGCAGCTAACCCACCTATTCAGCCTCATTTCCAGCGTGTTTGGGTACATGTCCCATGGAAGCGAGCTGAAGTTTTGGCCCTTAAGCAGACATTGCCTGATCCCCGTAAAAATCCTGCAGGGTATTACAAGGAATTGTCACAGACTGCAGGGTCATGCATCATGAATTTAGCGGATATAGACATGTTGTTTGGGAACGTTGTTCCACAGCCTTTATGCGGAAAGATTCGTCATGCAGATCATGATCAGGAGTTGGGTGACTCATGGGCTAATATTGCTGCTGCAGATGCCCTACAAATTGGTGGTGCTAAACCGGAGCCTTTAGTTGCAGAACTTCCTGGTAAGATCATTGATTACATGAAAACTATAATGCCTGCGATGCGTGTAAATTGGGATAAGTTGTCTGCGTGTAAGCAGAAGAAAGATGAAACGGTGTCTGATTTCTTCACCAGGTTTGAAGAGACTTTTGTCGACCACAGTGGTCAAGATATGAGCATAGAAGGTGGCCAACGATTGTTCGTCGATAAATTTGTGCATAATTTGTTACCCGAGTTGTGTAAAAAGTTAAAAGATTCAGAGAGTTCTTGGGCAGTTTCCTCTTCAGCACAGATATTGGCTACTGCACAGTACTACGAAAATCGAGACAAAGATGAGAAAGATAGAGCAGAGAAGAAAACTAAAGGGTTAAAAACAAAGGTTTTGTTACAGCAAGCATACCCGCCACATGGTGGTCAGAATAGTGGTGCTCAGAGTAACTATCAGAATAACTATCAGCAGCCTCAACAGTTTCAGAGGAACTCGCAAAGAGTCGAGTATACTCAACCACGAGTCCCTGTAGGTCCCAATCAGTGTTCATATTGTAAGGAGGAGGGTCATTTCAAGTATAGTTTTCTTATTTTATTACAGCGTGCAAATGGTGCTTCTGGTGTAAGAGGTCGAGGTGTTCAACAAGCATCTAGAGGTAGAGGACATGGAAATTTCCCCCAGAACACACAGTCTCTTCCACCTCAAAATTCGATGAATAGGTTCGATCAGCAGAATAACGCATCTGGTAGGACGGCTCAGTACTATGCTGATGATTACTATGCAGAAGATGAGGATATGGACGGTAATGATTGCTAGGACAGCCATAGACAAAGAGAGGGAGTTGTTTCAGTTCCAGTAGATCAGAGTGGACCTTATGTTGAGGTGATTACATCAGGTGTGTCAGAACCTTTTCTGTTGGATACTGGTGCTACAAAGAGTTCTATTATGCACTCAAAACTCCCTGGTGCACCTTTGTCTGGCGAAACGAATGTATCAGTACGTTTTTCTGGCGCCCCAGTTAGAAATCCGATTTCTGACCCTTTGTCCCTTTCTGTTGGACCTTGTGAATTCGAAGCACCCCTTATTCTGACAACAGGTTGTGGTGAAAACTTGCTAGGATTAGATCTGTTAAAAAGATTGTATGCGACTTTGTACCGTTCTCCTTCTGGAGTACAACTTCCACTGGGTAAGAAAGTGGTTTCTCCAATGTATTTGTCAAGGGATAAACTTCAGACAGAATTGCCGTTTCTTCCTGATATTCTTTGGGCTACTGGTCCTAATGATGTAGGTCTTTTAGAAATGAAAAACAGGAATGTAAGAAGGGTCAAAGGAGATATATTTAGAGACCTGTCATCCCGTCTCCTAAAACAACCACTTAAATACCAAGGAGGATGAGAGGTCTGGAGTGAGTGGTAGCACAAAAACTGTGAGACAGGTGGATGGTAGAGTAGCAGTAGGCTGAGATATTCCCATCAAACCACCCTATGTTGGTGGAATCTCATCATATGGGATATTTGTGGAGACACCCGACTCTACCGCCCAAACCATCAGCTGATGGTGCGGGAGTGGATGAAAATGATACACTCATGCCAAACTGCTGCTCTTAAGGTAGTGATGGAAGTGTACGTGCAGTGCTATAGTGAAACAATTAAAATTAGCGACTCAGACAGAAACATTTTATTAAAGAAAGTCTGAGTGTTAATGTTAAAAACACGCCAGGTAGTTGGAACTAATGACTACACTATGGCGCTGTGCAGGTGGTCAACATGTTTCAGCCTAAAAGACGTCTCGTCAGGCTTTCGTCAGGACCAAGTTGGTAAGCTACTGCCACTGAAGTGCAAGTATTTTACAAAGAGTGAAAGTGAGAAATGAAATGCATAATTAGAGATGCGAATAACTACCATGAACTTGGAGCCCCAATGTCCATGCGTAAGAAGAATGTTCTTTTACAATCCTGAAAAAATATATAAACAAGATTATGTGCATAAGAATATATATCACATGCTCACAGAAAAATGTGCACCACACCATAAACAGGGTCAAAGGTGTCCCGTTTATCACTTAAGTCAACTTGCTCATTCACAGAACATATTTCATGTCTGTAAATACTCACCCCGCTCTGCGAGGAGGAAGACCTCACCTCGCCCGGCAACCGCTCGGGAATAGGAGGCCCCGCTCTAAAGTACATAAGAAAGCAAAATGTTCAAAAAATGTAATGCCTTCTGCTATTAGTTGCAACAACTGTTATCAAAACCCCATTAGCTGTAGACTTGATTTACAGAGACCATGAAACAACCTCTAAGAAGCTGGACATTCCAAAAATGATAGGCTCCAGACAGAATTTGAATTAAGACCTGCAGTGACTGCCTGCAGTAAGTGAGGAGCTGCCAAATGTAAACTTTAAACTTTGAAATTAAAATCAAAATTAAAGCTGCCAGTGTAAGCTAACTACGTAACTGCTTAACACGGAGGTGGCCTTACCTGTCCGTCGGTACCTCTCTCAGGCGTCCGAGAGGAAGTGGAGGTACCGACCGGAACAGGGCCCCTCCTTTAAATACTACCGCTAATCAGTGATTAAGCCGCTTGTTAAGTTAGTGATTGATAATTGTATGAATTGCCCATAGGCTCCGCGTTTACACTCCGAGTGTGCATGCGCATAATAGGCTCACTGCGCTAGTTGTAAGGCGGTCATGCTCTATTGTCAAAGTGGTGGAGAGCTCACTATCCAAGCGAGCATGCGCAGTCTGGGGTTAAGCTGATCTTACGCGCATGCGCATTATGTTCCGACGCGTGTTGTGTCAAGATGGTCAACAACACTGATCAGAAGCGTAGCTGTGTGTGTGAAACGCTATACTCAATTCGTTGTTTATAACCTGTAAGTCCTCTCGTAAGTTTAAGTGAGAGCAGTCGGTTTGTTCTAGAAAGGGACAAAAATGGATGACGTTATTATGCCCAATGTATGGTTTATGATTACAGGCTGGGTACAATTTAAGAAAAGGATACTGAATAAATGTCTGCCTAAAGTTGATAGTGTGTTAGGTAGGCAAATGGAGGCTAGATACAGTCAAGATTAAAGTGCTGAATATGTATCCGCCCCAAGCTGGTCATATGTGTTATAAACAGAGTGATCCAAAGACCTACAAGAGCTCCTGTACCGATACGCTAACAAGCGGAGGGGTGGAAGAATCAATATTGCTGATGGAATATATCGCAATAGATCACTTATGTATGTATCTACAGTGGAATAAGACCCATGTGTAGCTTAAATAGAAATCCAAGGAATGGAATCGTTTAACCCTCTGCTATCACTACGGAGCCTGAACACCCATTTCTGCTCTTTGACAAACAGAAACTTCGATTTGTCACTGATATGAGATGGAATATAGGGGTGTTCCAAAATCTTAAGTGGGTGATTTTGGAACACCCCTATATTCCATCTCATGTAGATGCATACATAAGTGATCTATTGCGATATATTCCATCAGCAATATTGATTCTTCCACCCCTCCGCTTGTTAGCGTATCGGTACAGGAGCTCTTGTAGGTCTTTGGATCACTCTGTTTATAACACATATGACCAGCTTGGGGCGGATACATATTCAGCACTTTAATCTTGACTGTATCTAGCCTCCATTTGCCTACCTAACACACTATCAACTTTAGGCAGACATTTATTCAGTATCCTTTTCTTAAATTGTACCCAGCCTGTAATCATAAACCATACATTGGGCATAATAACGTCATCCATTTTTGTCCCTTTCAAGAACAAACCGACTGCTCTCAACTAAACTTACGAGAGGACTTACAGGTTATAAACAACGAATTGAGTATAGCGTTTCACACACACAGCTACGCTTCTGATCAGTGTTGTTGACCATCTTGACACAACACGCGTCGGAACATAATGCGCATGCGCGTAAGATCAGCTTAACCCCAGACTGCGCATGCTCGCTTGGATAGTGAGCTCTCCACCACTTTGACAATAGAGCATGACCGCCTTACAACTAGCGCAGTGAGCCTATTATGCGCATGCGCACTCGGAGTGTAAACGCGGAGCCTATGGGCAATTCATACAATTATCAATCACTAACTTAACAAGCGGCTTAATCACTGATTAGCGGTAGTATTTAAAGGAGGGGCCCTGTTCCGGTCGGTACCTCCACTTCCTCTCGGACGCCTGAGAGAGGTACCGACGGACAGGTAAGGCCACCTCCGTGTTAAGCAGTTACATAGTTAGCTTACACTGGCAGCTTTAATTTTGATTTTAATTTCAAAGTTTAAAGTTTACATTTGGCAGCTCCTCACTTACTGCAGGCAGTCACTGCAGGTCTTAATTCAAATTCTGTCTGGAGCCTATCATTTTTGGAATGTCCAGCTTCTTAGAGGTTGTTTCATGGTCTCTGTAAATCAAGTCTACAGCTAATGGGGTTTTGATAACAGTTGTTGCAACTAATAGCAGAAGGCATTTAATTTTTTGAACATTTTGCTTTCTTATGTACTTTAGAGCGGGGCCTCATATTCCCGAGCGGTTGCCGGGCGAGGTGAGGTCTTCCTCCTCGCAGAGCGGGGTGAGTATTTACAGACATGAAATATGTTCTGTGAATGAGCAAGTTGACTTAAGTGATAAACAGGACACCTTTGACCCTGTTTATGGTGTGGTGCACATTTTTCTGTGAGCATGTGATATATATTCTTATGCACATAATCTTGTTTATATATTTTTTCAGGATTGTAAAAGAACATTCTTCTTACGCATGGACATTGGGGCTCCAAGTTCATGGTAGTTATTCGCATCTCTAATTATGCATTTCATTTCTCACTTTCACTCTTTGTAAAATACTTGCACTTCAGTGGCAGTAGCTTACCAACTTGGTCCTGACGAAAGCCTGACGAGACGTCTTTTAGGCTGAAACATGTTGACCACCTGCACAGCGCCATAGTGTAGTCATTAGTTCCAACTACCTGGCGTGTTTTTAACATTAACACTCAGACTTTCTTTAATAAAATGTTTCTGTCTGAGTCGCTAATTTTAATTGTTTCACTATAGCACTGCACGTACACTTCCATCACTACCTTAAGAGCAGCAGTTTGGCATGAGTGTATCATTTTCATCCACTCCCGCACCATCAGCTGATGGTTTGGGCGGTAGAGTCGGGTGTCTCCACAAATATCCCATATGATGAGATTCCGCCAACATAGGGTGGTTTGATGGGAATATCTCAGCCTACTGCTACTCTACCATCCACCTGTCTCACAGTTTTTGGTCTTTTAGAAATACCACCATATGTTGTAACATTGAAAGCCAATGTTAAAATGCCACGAATTCCCCAATACAAAATCTCTAGTGAAGGTGAAAAAGCTTTACTAGCGATCATTTATGATCTGATTGAAAAAGATGTAATTGAAGAGACAAGAGGCAACGTTTGCAATAGTCCTGTTCTGCCTGTTTTGAAACTAACTGACCCTTCCCAGCCACCTGTTTACAGATTTGTGATTGATCTTAGAGAGGTGAATAAAATAGTTGTGCCACAATTTCCAGTTGTTCCTGACATTACTGCCCTATTGACTATGATTCCAGCTTCTGCCACCTGGTTTTCGGTGATTGACTTGAAGAATGCTTTCTTCAGCATCCCGATTGCTGAGGAGAGCAGGGATATTTTTGGCTTCAGTTTAGGAGGACAAAGCTTCCGCTTTAAACGCGCTCCCCTGGGCTACTGTGAAAGTCCATCAATATATAGTCAAGCTCTAAAGACACAGCTTGATACACTTGTTTTACCTGACGGCGCTACTCTCATTCAGTATGTTGATGATTTGCTTGTCGCTGCAGATACTGAGGAAATCTGTAAAAAAAACACGTTGTCATTGTTGTGTCATTTGTGTGATTTGCATCACAAAGTGTCTCTTTCAAAATTGCACTATTGTCGACAAGAAGTGACCTACTTAGGTCATCTCTTATCGAAGGAGGGAAGGAAACTGACCCCAGAAAGAATTCAGGCAATAGCGAAATTGAGTGTGCCAAGAACACAGAGAGAAGTGCGTGCATTCTTGGGTATTACATCATATTGCAGGCAATGGATACCAAATTTTTCCTTGCTGGCCAAACCTTTGGTGGCATTAACCTGTAAAGATACACCGAATCCCGTTCCATGGTCTGAAGATTGTCAGAAAAGTTTTTCCGAATTGTGCAGTGCATTATGTTCGGCTCCTGTGTTGGGTACCCCCAACTACAGTAAGCCCTTTACATTGTATGTCCATGAGAATCAAGGTTGTGCATTGTCAGTGTTGACACAGTTGTTTGGAGACAAGCAGCGTCCATGTGCATATTTTTCGTCGACTTTGGATCCGGTAGCTAAAGCTTTGCCAAGTTGTTTAAGAGCAACAGCGGCAGCAGCTGTTTCTATTCGACAGTCTGCTGGTTTAGTAATGAATAACACGCTAATTGTGATGGTTCCACATGCAGTGGACACTTTGTTAAACAGAACCAAGACACAGCACTTAACTAGTGCTCGACTGTCAGGTTACGAGTTGACATTGTTAGCGAGTCATGTGCACATAAAAAGATACAACACACTTAACCCAGCTACGTTGTTGCCAATTGTAGAGGAATTAGATGCTTCTGAACAGCATGATTGTTTTCTTAGAACAGAAGAAGAAACGAAAGGGAGAGTAGATCTCCAAGATACTCCTCTTGCTGAATGTGATGGTACATTATGGGTGGATGGTTCATGCTTCAAGCTCCCGAATGGTGATACGACTGCAGCATATGGTGTCACCACTTTGCATACAATTGTTGAAGCTGCACGTATTCCACATAATTCAGCTCAAGCAGCAGGGTTGATTGCACTTACAAGAGCATGTGTGTTGTCAAAAGGAATGAAAGTGACCATCTACACCGATAGTCAGTATGCGTTTGGAGTGGCTCACAGTTTTGGACGATTGTGGAAAGAACGTGGGTTCCTGACTTCGCATGGAGCTAAGATTCAGCATGGTCAGTTGGTGAATGAGCTTCTTGAATCACTGACCTTGCCTCTGCAAGTGGCGATTGTGAAATGTAGTGCTCACAAGAAGGTGACTGATGATGTTGGTCGTGGAAATGCATTTGCTGACGAAATCGCGAAAGAAACTGCAAGGAATGTGATGAGCCGAATGTATGTTGCAGGCCCTGCAAGATGGGTTGGTGATGTTGGAATGTGTGAAGACACGATAGAGAGTGTGAAGTCTATTCAAGCTGAGGCTACAGAGAAAGAGTTGAACATGTGGAGAGAAAGTACGGGTAAAATGGATGCATATGGTTGTTGGGTTGAATTGTCAGAGCATCAGAGATGGTTGTTACCCGATGCGTACGTGCTTGCAGTGGTTACAATGGCTCATGGAATGGCTCACATCAGTGTGAAAGGGATTTGAAAGTTGCTGGCTCCAGTATGGCAAAATGCAGGAATTCCTAAGTGTGCAGAGAATGTGGTCAAGAATTGCATGGTGTGTCTGAAACACAATCCTGGTAGGGGAACCCCAACTCCAGCTGGTCATTTTGCACCTCCTACGTATCCGTTTGAGGTTTTGCAGCTAGATTTCATCCACATGGAGAGGTGCAACAACTTAAAATACGTACTCGTTGTTGTTTGTGCTTTCTCAAGATGGGTAGAAGCATATCCCCTAAAGGACAATACTGCCTTGTCCACAGCGAAAGCCCTTGTGAAAGAGTTCTTCCCTAGATTCGGAATGCCTAGAATGGTCTGGAGTGACAATGGGAGTGAATTTGTGGGTCGTGTGATGAAAAAAGTATGTGAAGGGCTAGGCATTCATCAGAAGTTTCACGCTGCAAATCACCCCCAATCAGCTGGACTAGTAGAATGTTATAATGGCACGCTTAAGTTAAAACTAGCCAAAATTCAAGCGAGCACTGGTCTTAAATGGCCTGATGCTCTACCCTTAGCACTCCTATCAACCAGAATGACTGTGCATTCGCGAGTGAAACTTAGTCCCTATGAAATTGTCTTTGGCCGCCCGGCCAACATATGGGGAGTGCCAAGGCCCACAAATCAGTGAAATCGAACACCCTGTTTTGCTTGACTATTTGTACGAATTGACGGCTAAATTGCGTGTTTTGCATCAACAGGTCCATGACACCCTGCCTCCGGTCTCTGAAACTCAAGGTCATCCCATCGACCCTGGATTCTCGTGAAAAATTTTCAGCGAACAAAGAACGATCAGCCCAGGTGGACCGGACCGCACCTCGTCCTTCTTTCCACAAGATCAGCTGTTCGAGTGGAAGGGAAGAAGCACTGGATCCACGGGGTCCATTGTAAAAGGGTACCTTTACCTCTGCCGTATGACCAGTGGGTCCAGAAAGGTGTCGCCGACTCAAACTGAAACTGTGCCACGTTTTCTGCCTTTCAGTGATGCACGAGTAAAAGGAACACTTACTGAACAAGAGAGTGATAAAATTTTGCAATCAGCTGTATCACCATCAGTTCGATTGGACACTACAGAACCTGAACTCCTTTTCCAAGATAATACAATACCAGGAAAACAACGGTATAATCTGAGGCCGAGAAATACGAACTAATAAAGGTTTTTTTTTTTTCCTCCAAGTACTATTTTTTGAAAGCGCAGCTCTCCCATCTGAGAAACTTGCTTATTTTTGTTTTTCGAACCGCTATCCGGGTTCCGCTGCTAGTGCCGCGATTGCCCAAAGTCTTTGGGGTGCAGCTGACGACGTTAGGTCGACAGTTCTGGTTGGTCCAAAGGAGTTGCCCTAGACTGACAGAAGCATTCCTTAGCAGAAACAACCTCCCATCGCGGGCAGCACTTTAGAGAGGATGGAGTTTTTCGAGATGGAGAGACCTGCCAAAACAATGAACTTTAAAGCAAGGATATGTAAAATGATGACAAAGAAAAGCTTTTTGATATTGTGCATTTTCATGTTATTCAGTGTGATGATATTTTTTATAGGTTATGTTTTATTCTCTTTTCAAGTAACATTTGCACCCACTACATCGCCTATACCTCCTGTTTCCTCACATTCCTTTCAACCCCTTCCTGAACACGAATCTGCTAGGAGATTAGAGTTTATTAATAACACCTTTGTTCAGCTTTTACACCAACACCAACTTGTAATGAACACGACTAACTGTTGGGTGTGTGGTCTTATGCCTCACACAACGGATAAAGGTATCCCTTATCTGGTCCTGCCTTTCAGCCACAATGGTTCTGTGTGGGCATACAAAACAATGTTCATATATGCACATGAAGTCTACCCCCTACGTTCTGTAACAGACAATCCTAAGAATAGTGCTCTAGTTAAGGGTATAGTAGATATGATAAAGGAAGACATTTCTTATGAGACTATCCCGAGAGATGAGACACTAGTATACATAGGATGGAACGTAACCGGATATGGAGCTACTCTGAGTGAGAAACAGCAAGCTAAGAGATCTTCCCCGATTTGGATTGTACCCCATCAGGGTCACCTGTGTCTGCAAGGTAATGGCAAGAATCCCAGAGCTCAGTTAGGGAAGAGTATCTGCACTAAAACGTATGTTTTTGCAGCCCAGACTTCCCCTTCGTTTTTAGCAGCTAAGGGTACCTATTTCATCTGCCATGATAGAGCCTATACATGGTTGCCCCCTGACGTTTCGGGCACATGTTTTGTTTCGTTCCTGTTGCCTCCCTCCCACCTACACAGCAGCGGCAGATTACCACAAGACAAGGATAGTTAGAGGTGTCTTGAGTAAAGAAGACACTGCAGGACAAGAGTTTGGGGACTTCATAAAGGGTTTTTTGCCGTTCTGGGGACCGATGGCTAACAGCAGGAACATAAGGCAATTGACAAGGGTGGTTGAGTCCACCGTAATTGAAACTGCTGGTGCCCTTAGCAACTTGACTGCTGAGCTCCAGTCGGATCGTCTTATGACCCTTCAGAACAGGGTTGCATTAGATGTCATACTTGCAGACCGAGGTGGGGTATGTAAATTGATCCAATCGAGTTGCTGTGTTTTCATTCCAGATAACGCTCCAACAGTGTACCAGGCCATCTCCAAACTACATAAGATTTCCGAATCTATTCATGTGGATAAAGGAGATTGGTCGTTAATGGGATGGTTCTGGGAACTGATATCCGCATGGGGATGGAAAATTCTGATGGTCATTGGGATGGTCTTAGCCATTCTTTTCCTGTTCTGTCTGTGCGTGCAGTGTGCTCCTGCAATATGTGGCCTCTGTGCTACATCATGTGTAAAGAAACCTGTATCAAGAGACGAGCTAAGTAATAGGATGATGTTACAGCAACATCTCAATGACTTTAGGAATATAGACCTGGACTCAGATTAGCATGAGGATAGGTTAATTGCCTATGTAAGGGCAAAAGGAGGGTTTGTAGTTCTGAAAATTCTGAACTCGTGAATAAAACTTCGTCGTAGCATGACGATTTTTATATCAAAAGACCGAAAATGGCTAGTACACTATGTACAAGCATTTTCGTCATATTCCAGTAACGATTTCACCTCGAAATCGTCATTTTCGTCTTGAACCCTTGGCTTCCATTTTGTATACGGCAGCCATTTTGTGAGTTGCCCTCACATAGGCAGATGATTAAGCCAAATTCGATTCCCAAGGACACGTACACCTTAATTGACTTTTCTCGGACCTGGGCAAGCTGAAACCATTGCCCCAGGCCAAACCTGTTTGGTCAGTTCCTCTCCCAGTGGCCGAACGAGATAGCATCAAGGCACAACATGCCATAAACCTTTTTCATCGCACACACACCCTGCCTAATCTTGCTCACACCTGCCCCTGCTCGTTTCTCTCTCACTTGCTTTATGATGAGGAGGTGCCCATTTTTATTGGGGGTCCACCGATATCTGATGGAAATGTTGGGCCTTGCCGGGTAATTTGTTGTGGGCTGGACAAACTGAAATGTGGGCTTGTCATCATGACTCTGCTTTTTCTTTGTAGTGGAAACATGTGAATAGTATACTAAAATGTGGAGAATGTTTGCCTGAAGCACAATATTTTGTATAAAAAGAGAAGCCTGGCTTTGTAAGATTGAGCAGTCTCCTGAGAATATACATCCCGTGTTGTTGTACTTCTAGGACGCCTGTTACTTGGTTGCAGCCAATAAAATCAATCCTTGACTTCACCTAGAACACTGAGTTTCTGTGGTCTAAATCAGGAAAGTACTCGAGGTCTTTGGGTGTGTACCCTGACACCTCTGGGTTACCGGTTCGGTACCGGTTCTGAAAAACCCAGTACCTCAGAGTGCCTGAGTGTTTGAAATACGCCAGACATTGGCCGCTTGAGCCACCACCCTCTTCCCTGATGCTTCTAGCACTTTAGATTCCTTGTCAGGGGGAGGAGCATCACCAGTGGTTTGTGAATTTGCCCTCTTGCGGGCATTAGAAACAACCAGAGAGTCCAACGGCAACTGGCCCTTGATGTAGGTAGGGTCTCCAGGTGCCGGTCTATACTTTTTTCAATCCTGGGGTTTACAACCCTGGCACGTGTGGGTTCCTTATAAATGTCTGCAGCATGTTTCAGAACCCCCTTTAACATTGGCAGAGTCTTGACAGTCTTTTCAGAGGTGGAAAAAGGAAGTCCAGTTCAACAGGGTCAGCATGCAGCTGGACGTTGTGATTTGTAGCCGCCCTCTCAATTAGAGCATTAAATGCTGCAGAATCCTGAGTAGGAGAGGTTTTGACATTGTACACCTGAGTGTCCGGGGCAGTTTGCTGATCCCCCGGGTCCCCTGCATCTGCCCATGAGTCCTGGTGATCCTCAGGATCAGTGTCGGCAGGGAAGTTGTACTCCTGATCGTCCCCTTTCCCAGCTTCCACATCTGAATAAGTGGGTGAGGGTGGAGCAATGGTCCGAGGCCGTGGATTAATCGGCTCAACCAGAACTGGGGAATCCGTAGAGGGCTTCTTGCGCTTCAAAGGAATCGTGTAGGACTCCATAGGCTGTGCCGGCGTGATCTTTCTCTTGTAGAGGGTAAGTTTACCGGTGTCGGCGTCGATAAAGTGTTCAGACTGCTCCTCCATCAGGGATTGTCGATGCTTCGAGCTCACAAGTGGCTGAGGAGGCTTCGACCCTGTAGACACCTTCATGGGCGCGTCGTTGACCGACCTGGGTGCGAACGCCTTCGGCGCCACCTTTGGCGGCAGCGTGAACTGGATTGGCGCCGAGGACTTTGGCGTCTTGGCAGCCTGCTTCGGGGTGGAAGTATCCTTCGGATCGACCGCGGAAGCCTTGATCCTGATGCATTGCAATGAGTCCGACGCCTGCTTTGTGAAGGATGCGGACGGTTTCGACGATCCGACCGACGTTCTCGGTCCACCAGCATGTGCAGACTCGAGCGCCGATCCCTCGGCTTTCTCCGGCCGATGTGCAGGATCAGCCCCTGTTGGTGCGCCGTGTCCTCCTTCCGTGACGATGGCCTTGGGCGCCGACGGTGTCGGGTTGGCGGCCCTGACAATTGGTTCTGGCGCCCCAGTCTTCGGCTTGATGCCCTTGATCGATTTGGGCTCGACGCCCTTGAGCGACTTCGGCTCGACGCCCTTGAGCGACTTCACCGGATCGACAACCTTCTTTGGCTGCCCCGACATGTCGGAAGACGAGGAGGCGACCAGAGCGACAGACGTCTTCTGTTTCAACGGCGTCTCTATCACTTTCGCTTTCGTCGACACCAAAGCTTTCACTTTAGGTTTCGGTTTGACCAATGGCGGCTCCGCCGAAGTGTCCGTAGCCGGGCCCGTAGGCGAGGCCGTGGATCCAGGTGTAAGATCTTGGGTTAGGCCATGTGGCGATCCCTCGACCTGAGCCTTAGTGATTGTTCGAACGGGGCATAGCTCTTCGCCTGAGCTATCTTCCGTGGCTCCATAGGCCTCATTGTCGTCTCCTACCTCGACGACTTCTTCTGTATCGAGCACTTCGACGTCCGCGTCGTAGTTGTAGTCGATCTCCTCCGCTGGATTTGAAATCGGCTCTAGATCTTGGTGCTCGTCTGCTTCTTCCCCCTCGAAAATGTCCACCGGTGCCGGGGCCGTCTGCTGGGCCTCCTGGCGCGCCACGCGCCGAAGTCGAATCGTCTTCTTGGAGCGAAAACGGGAACAAGCCATACAGTTGGCTTCATCGTGATCCGGCGACAGGCACTTGTTGCACACCGGGTGGACGTCGATGTGGGGATACTTTGAGTTGCACAAGGGACATCTCTTGTAAGAGCTCCGTTCCATGATGTGACGTCGAAAGTCTGGTTGCGTTGACTGGGCCTCGAGCACCGAAGAGCCACGCGACTCCTCTGGATGTCCGACTCGGGTACTGAGCCGGAACAGAGCTGGGCACCGAACGCAAGACAATACCGACGCTATAGGAAAAGGCCTTCGGGCCTTAAGGAAAGTTTATATCGATTCCGAACTGGAGAGATCGAATAGGCATCCGAACCCAATGGCAGAAAAAAACAATCTGGGGATGGAGTCGATGCCCATGCGCACTGTAGTCCAGGGGAAGAGCCACCTATCTCGTGATACTTCGAAGACTCTTCCAGGATAACAATGTGCAATCATCCGGACCCAACACTAGGCGGCGATCTATGCTATAGATATGAATTCAGCAGCCCACATGTCTCGAACACAAGGCTTTCCTTATATCACATTCACTGCACTTTAAACCTGTACGACACCCCCTAAGGTAGGCTGTTCAGTCCAAGGGCAGGTTGTATGGTTCTAAGTGTGTGGGTATCCCCACACAAGCAGAGGTACCCCTACAAACACCAGTCTCCATTCTCTGGGATTTGAGAGTGCTGGACAGTAATTTTAAGATATGTAGTAGACACTGGCAGTCGAAATGTTCACTTACATAATGGCTGCCCTGAACCCGGTCATGTTTTTATCAAACATGTTGGAATCATGCAACAACACAAATTCCAGTGTTAGTTGCTTAATACCATGTACTGGGTGGCTCCTTAGAGACCGACCCAATAAGTACTGGTGTAGCCTTACAGGGTCTGACTGCTAACCCGCACTGTTGCAGACCCTAGACAGCAGGCTGCCTGCCAGGCGATGACCTCAACTCATGCAGGGGAAGCTGAACAAAGGATTTTTCTGCAAAAGGAGAGATTGGATCACCTCTCCTTTAGAAGTATATAGGGTGAGGGCACCTCCGAGCACCAACAGACTGCATTGAAGGGCACATTTGGTGCCATTCTTGCATAAACCAGTTCTGCCCAGTTCAGGAGCCCTTGGCCGTAGCTCTGGCACGAAATCAGAAAGGGGAGTGTCTACCCCCCTTGTCCACCTCCTTCCTAGGGAGGTGTCCAGAGCTCCTCCAGGTAGCCACTTGATTCTGCCATGTTGAATCTTGGCCATTGGGAGCATCTGGCTGGGCCAGTTTAGTAGCGTCCCTAAACTCCCTTGATAGGTGGGTCACAGCACAGCAGAACAATGACCTTCCCCCTTCTCCTGGATGCATAGAGGCACTTGCATCATATCTATATGAATTAGATAGCTCAAAGAGTTTACACACCTGGAGTTGGAGCCATATCACCCTGATGAAAGCCCAGGACCCATCTGGGCCATAGATTAGGACTGAAACATGTCAGTATAGGGCCATAGGACCATTCTATCTTAATACCCCTCATATATACTTTTGATTTTAATATTCCCGACTACTCCACTAATCAAGGGATACTTTGGAGTGAACCAGAGGATTTTTAATCTTTATGCCCCCTGGTCTTTTCTTTTAAGTGCTCCCTGGAAAATGGTCGAGCCGACCCGGACCTTTAGGAGTCAGGGTGAACCCGAAGATGAAGCATGACACTAGTTGAGTGTGCAAGGGTTATTTAAAGAAAGGGAACCCTTTCCCGCCACCTGAAAATATCAACGCCAAGCACTCCGTTGAAAAATGTTGGGTAGGATCATTTGTGTATGTATGAAGTAATTAGGGAGGAAGTATCCCTCATTTTTCCCTTCCATAAGGTGGAAGAACCTTTCTACCCTCCAGACCTGAGAGAGGGATCACCCCTCCTTCTCTCAGATCCTTATATACAAAGAGCCTCATGAGTAACCCTGGGCGGAACACTACGCTACGCTCACGGACTGTGCGTAGTTTGCGCAACTACTTGAATTGCGCGTAGCACAGTGCAAACACGCATAGTGTAGCAGACATTTTTAGCTCGCTCGCGCTCCTCAACATCAAGTTGGCGACCGCAAGTGAGCAAAATCACCATCCCGGCGAGACTTCCTTGCTCGCTATCAGCAACATCAAGTTGAGGACCGCAAGCATGGAAAATAAACCTCCCGGCGAGATCAGGTTTCTCATTGCGAGTGGTCGTGTATGCTCGCAACGAGAAACTATCATTCCGCGTTGAGCTGCCGCTCGAGTACAAATCTACTCGAGAGGCAGAAAACGACCGCGTGCACTGTGCAAGATGTCGTTTGCATCGATTGCACAGTGCGGACAAGCATCCGGCACTGTGCAATCAGTGCAAACAGCATTTTCCCTACCCCACTACGTAGCTTGCGTAGTGCACTTCACGCAGCTATGCGTAGTGCTACTACGCCCAGGGTTACTCATGAGCACACTAAAAATATTCTTAAAATGAAGTTCCCCACCACACAGAGAGGTGAGAATTTTTTTGAGGCGAGAATGTTTTTGGGAATGGTCGGATACTGTCGACAGTGGAATCCCAATTTTAACCCTGTGGAGTAGTCCCTACAGCTGCTCGCACACACTGTTGTCAATGACCTGGTTCCTTAGGATGATGAGACCATGGGAGCCGTCCAAGAGCCTAAAAATCTGCTATGTAGAGATTCTGCTCCAGACTACAATGAACAATTTGTGCTGCTCTGTCGTGAACAAGCAAGATGGGTGCGCATTAGCTGTGGTGACAAGAGACTCATGGAGAAGCGCCAAACGCTCAGTTGCTCATCTTTCAGCTACCATTGAGCCAGTAGCCACAGCACTACCTGGTTGTCTTAATGCAGATGCATCAGTTAGTTTAAGTAAACAACAAACCAAAGGCATCATGATGGGTCAACCCCTTGATTGTCATGGTGCCCATTCCATAGAAATTCCTGCACACAGCATCCGACTAATAGCCGCATAACCTGCTATTTGAGATTTACTCTTGCTGCTGAAAATGTATAATTGAGAAAGTTTAATGCCCTCAAATTCTGCTCTATGGTCAAAACCAGATAAAGACAGTGAATATGAGTTTGACCACAACTTATCGATGTAGCCGAGACGTGCACCAAACAGGGACAAGACATATGCACAAGTTACTACTTGTGTAACGATATATCTGTAAGAGACATTAGTTAGTATTAGATTCCTTACCTTAGAATATCCCCAGGCGTCAGACTGGATCCGGACATTTTTGCGTAGCAGTACCCTTGCGCGTCGGTAGGCGTCGGCGTTGTGGGCGCCGTGATGACGTCGTCGGAGTACTTAGACGCCGCCTCCGCGTGCTGACATCAGTTCTTAGACACAGCTTTTCCGCGCCAGAAACGCAGAGCCATGTTAAAAACCAACACTGGTGCCAGTGAAACTAGGGCCCTGAAAGGGGACAACCCTAACCCTAGATATTGGTTCGCAGAACGGGGAGGATGAGTGGGTCGGTAAGGAATCTAAAACTAACTAATGTCTCTTACAGATATATCGTTACACAAGTAGTAACTTGTGCATCTGAAAGAGACACGTTAGTATTAGATTCCTTACCTTAGAATAGATACCCCAGCAATACCAACCCCGGTGGTGGGTCTGCGAACCAATAATCACACCAGAAAGTCCTGGAGGACGGAACGGCCAAAGAAGCCATCCCTCCGGACTTGGCTGTCCAGGCAGTAGTGTCTTGCAAATGTGTGCAGCGATGCCCACGTAGCCGCCTGACAGATGTCTTGTAAGGGCACACCCCTGCCCAGGGCAGTGGTAGCCGCCGTGGCTCGGGTAGAATGAGCCCGCAATCCAGCAGGAGGCTCCTTCCGAGCCAAGGAGTAGCATGCCTGGATACACAGGATGATCCACCGGGAGATGTCCTCTTGTGCACCGCTTTCCCCTTCTTCGCGCCCACGTAACCAACAAAGAGTTGGTCATCCACCCGGAACTGGCGTGTGCGATCCAAGTAGAATGAGAGCGCACGTTTTGGGTGCAGACGGTGGAGCCGCTCTTCCTCTTTAGAGGGATGCGGTGGCAGGAAGAAGGATGGCAAGGTGATAGACTGCCCGATGTGGAAGGCCGTGACAACCTTGGGCAGGAAAGAAGTTTTGGTACGCAGCACCACTTTGTCCGGATGGACAGAAAGGAAAGGTGGAGTACAAGAAAGGGCCTGGAGCTCACTCACTCTCCTGGCAGAGGTGATGGCAACCAGGAAAGCAGTCTTCAAAGTCAGAAGGTGAAGAGGACAGTTGTGAAGTGGCTCAAAGGGAGCGCACATCAGAAATGTAAGAACCAGGTTCAAGTCCCACTGAGGCATCACAAACGGAACAGGAGGAAACGTGTGAGTGATGCCCTTAAGAAATCTATTAACAATAGGGGACTTGAACAAAGAAGGTTGATCAGGCAGCCTGAGAAAGGCTGAAAGGGCAGAAAGGTAGCCCTTGATAGTGCCCAGAGCAGGGCCCTGCTGGGCAAGAGAAAGAAGGAAGAGAAGGACCTCGGAAAGAGGGGCATTGAGGGGATCCACAGCCTTTGCTGTGCACCATGCCACAAATCTGTTCCACCTGCAGGCGTATACCGACTTTGTGAAGGGACGCCTGGCTGCCAGAATGATGTTACAAACTTCAGGAGGCAAGTCAAATGGCCTCAACTGTCGCTGCTCAATCTCCAAGCATGGAGGTGGAGACTGGACAGGTTCGGGTGGAGGACCGTCCCCTGCTGCTGCGACAGAAGGTCCTCCTGAAGAGCCAGACGAACCGGGGGATCGACTGACATACTGAGTAGCTCTGGATACCAGTACTTTCTCACCCAGTCCGGAGCCACAAGGATGACTTGGGCCCGGTCGCGCTTGATCTTCTTCAGCACTCTGGGCAGAAGTGGTATAGGCGGAAAGGCGTACAACAGAACGCAACTCCACTCGCGACAAAAAGCGTCTCCGAGCGAGTGCCGCCTTGGAAATTCCAACGCGCAGAACTGATGACATTGCGCGTTCTCTTCGGTGGCGAATAGATCTAATCAAGGCTCTCCCCATCGATGAAAGAGGCGTTGTGCCACGTCTGAGTTCAGACGCCATTCGTGATCCATCAGAGAACCTGCCAGGTGTTGAGCCACCAGGCTCACGCCCTTGCGTTCCAGCCATTGCCAAAGGCGAAGAGCCTCTTGACAAAGGATCCACGACCCCACCCCGCCTTGTTTGTTGCAGTTCCACATGGCGGTGGTGTTGTCCGTGAACACCTGCACTACACTCCCCCGGACAGAGGGTGTAGTGTAGTTCCTATATTCCCAATAGGTTCTGCGCATTGGAATAATATCTTCAATAGTATAGACGTAGGACAGAGGGTAACTAGGTCTTCTACTGACGATATTAGACTTAAGTTTTGTGTGCCAGCTAGCTCAGCGTTCACTAGAAACTTTCTCAAATAGGCGAGGAGTTTAACCTCCCTGGATAGACAAGAAGGGATTTAGTTTCTGACAACCATAGAACATGACAACTTTGCTCTCCCTGATCAAGAGTATATCTCTAGAGTCGTGTGAAAACAAAAGACAGCTATTTTACTCAGTCAATACGTGCATACTTAGTTTCACCAGATTGTAGAGAAAAGAAGAGACGGGCGTTTTCAATAAAAGGTGTTATTTATTGATCAGTCTCTTTTCTCATACAAGAGAAATGAATCGCTACAATTGTAATACTTATAGTTAAGTAAAGTGCATACAGTAAAAGCAGGATTATAAAATAATACTGTAAAAGCATTGATATGGTTTCTTATCCATATGTTACTTTAAAATGGATAAAAGATATACATACATATATACATTGACTAATCGTACTCAACTGGTGCTTCTAACTACGCCTACCCCGGTGTACCTGACCTAAGCCTAATACATGGGCGGGAGTAAGTAAGTAGCAGTTTAAGTTAAGTTTGTTTTGCCAAGAGTCTGACTCAAGAATTCTCTGTAAGGGGTTAGTCAGTTCAGTTCAGTACCTGGGATTTAGAAGGCAGGAGGGCTGGTATCTCTTTCTCAGGACTCGGTATCCCAGTTACCCGCGAGGGCAAGCTGGAAACGCTGGAGGCTGGATTCCTCGGCAAGAGAAAAGACAGCGTCTTCCTCAGCGCGTCAAAAGGGGAGGGGCAGCGTCCGTGGGCTCTTGCATCAGCTGGGCTCTCCGGCAAGTAGTCGCTGCTCCAAGCTCATCACCACCGTGTCTTTACTTAGGGCAGTGTCGGTATATTTATACCCGAGAGGTGCCGGGTTTGACATAAGGATGGACATAAGACGTCAATTAAGAACTGGTCGTTCTTACATTCTTTACAGGAGTTCTCGAACGAAATCAAAACAATAGCAGCGGGGATTTCCCAGGTTTGCTGGAGGCTTGGTTTGTTTAGAGAACTCGGTGTGCTTTCTAGGGGGCTGGAGGAATAGTGCTTGCTTAATGTGACAGCATGCGCTATGACTAATTTATGAAACTGGTTTCTGTGCCGTTGTAAGGATATTAGTGATTTATAACCGGACAAGGGTCAGAAATTGGAGTATCGATACAGGTCTCTAGATAAACACACTACACCCACTCCACGAATTCATGTCCATATTTACTAACCTAATCAATAGTAAACATAACTAATAGTGCATGTGTATACCGAACCACCCCAAAATACATTTTTTGCATTTGAAATACACGAAAATTAGTATAGGTACTGTATGCATTCAAGCAGTGTAATCATTAAAAAAAAAACGGATGCACAATTTATCTCAGCATGAATGATTTGCGAAAATAACATGAAATGGCTCTTAATACAGAAGAAAAAAGTGCGAGACCACTCCATCACATATAAACACAATTACTTGTAAATACGCTAGAGGCTGAGGTAATGCATTGTCTCTAGAGTTCCTAAAATAGAAGCTCTGTTCTCTAGGAATAGTTCTACTTTAAGCAGAAGATAAGTGCCAAAAAGTAAATATTTTGGATTTGGGAAAAAGGTTTTCGTTTTCAGGGGAAGAAGGAAAAATTGTCAGTAGCTTTGTTTTTAAAGCCAAAGGCCAAATTCAGAGTTCAGGGAACGCTGTGTGCACGTTTGTTTAAAGTCACTCTCTCTGTTCTGGTGAAAACATCATTTCAGACAGATTTTCAAAAAAGCAGTTTACTGCCTCAGGTGAAAGTTCGACCAAGTTGGAGAATGTCGCTACCATGCAGTCGCGCGCATGCTTGCTTTCAGTGATGTTTTGATCAGTATTGCTTACAGAAGGCCGTACCTGGTTGATGCTGCTTTCATCCTGTACTTCACTACCCTTCAATCGTAGTGGTGAAGTCTCCACGAATGCCGTCATCAGGATAGGTAGCCGCTGGGGACAGCACAATGCATGAGCCTTTACTGGACCCAACAAAGTATCTGCATCCAATGGTACTTCTGATTGTAGTGTAAGACATGTGTCCAACACGCATTCCTCGCCGCATAGCATGCATCTCAATACAGATAAGACACAATTCTGCCATATGGGTCTGAACGAAAGAAACCAGGTCATATTCAGATCTCTTAGCCGGGCTAATCCAAGGACTTTAGTTATGCGGTCCCGATAGCGTATAGCTAGGATCGTTTTTTCCATTGTTGCTGGAGTCTTGTCTGTGACATGGCTTGCCATAACGAAGCAGGAGTAGCAAAAATAAGATGCCTGCTACGAGTCCCAACAGGAGTGGAAGTCCGCCAAAGACAGAATGGACGAAATCGGGAAATATTCCCAGGACTGCTTTGAATGGAGTCAACAGTCCCGAAAAAACGGACTTAAATACATTCGCGATACCATTTGTATCAGAAATATTTAAGATTTCGCTTAGTATTTCTGCGAAGTGTAGGGGGCAATTTGTTGATAACAATGCATATATCTCTCCCGTTGTCCTTGCAACTTGGAGATCATACGTTTCTTTTGATGACGTCAAGTGAACTGGCGTCTGTAGGAGCACAGTCTTCATTCTGCTTAAAGTATCAATTCGAATAGAAGAGATATTCAAACTGGGCCAAATTTTTCCCTCCCTGTCTGGAGTGTCGTTTGGATACAATACTCGCTCACAGCAAGTGACCATGGAGCTGACGCTTACTAGATAAGGTTTTCCTGGCAGTAAGCCACAACATCTGTGATCTACAATTAGAATGTCACTCCCGTTAGAAAGTCTTCTAAAGAATGGTTCTATTTTTGTTGCAGGTGTGCCGAGCTGGTGACATGAAAGGTTATTTGAAGTCCCCTCACAGGCCCCATGTAAACTTATACCCTGACACAGAAGTATACCACTTAGTGATTTTTCACAATTATTACCACTAAGAAATACATTCTGTCCTGTATTACTATAACATGTGTGTGTATAAGGTAAGTTCCATGTTGACTTAATGTATCCTTTACCCAACCTTTCATACTGGCCTGCCTGTATATATTTCTGGCAGTATCGAAATTGGAAAGTCGTTATCGGAATAGGTATGATTCCATGTGTTATCCATTCAATGACAGGTCGTGCTGACATTGTCAATGGTAATCTCTCAAGTTTTTCAATGCTCAGAATTGTATACTCTGCACCCTTTTGTGCCAAGCTGATTTGTGCATCAGTAAGGTTAAAGATACCGAATAATGACGTTGTGTTGATTAAACGCCAAGGCACGTAGCCTGAACGCAGATTTTGTAACGTCCAGCCAAGCTGTACAATAGAACGCAATTGGGACTGACCGTGTTGTAACATCAGTAAGTCTTGCTCTATTATATCGATTGCAGATGATACAATACTGTCCAGTGAATATATTCTGGAGGACAGAGTCATTAACCCATTGTCCACAACAGAAAGTGATTTTTCCAAATTAACACAGTCAATTTCCCGTATTTTCTCTGCTGTTTCAATTTGAGTTACTTTCCAAGCTTCGTTGTAAGCTGCATATATAGAGGCCGCTATGAAACATTTTTGATGCTGTTTGCGCGGTCCCATAATGAAATCACGCAAGTCAGCACCTTCTTTAAGTAAAGTCAAGTGTTGCTTAATTTCTGCCAGTGTGGATGTTCGTAGCCATTCGAGGCAGAGTTTTCCTACACTGTATGTAGTTACAATCCCTGGATGTTGTCCCTGGGAGTATCTAGGGTCTGGCCTGGTTATTGTGAACCCCTGTTTTTTGTTCAGGAATCTATCTTGACAGTTATTTGTGTCTGTGGGCCAGATCAACCATTTTTTCCAATCAGGATGTGTTCTGTTTTGGTTTAAAATATGGTATACGTCTATCTCAATATCTGTAGTGTTATTACTGTCAGGTGTTGGCTTTGGAATAGACGGTTTGTTCAAGTCTTTAATTTTGGCTAGGCCAAAACAGGTTGTTTGATGAATTGTGTCATTCAAGAATATAATTTGTTCTGGGATCATGCAGGCTTTAAACAATGATTCTATACCTTTGACCTGCCAATCTCTTGAACCCCAGATTGTTTTCGTTTCAATGTTATTGTTCCAGAAATCAAAACCAAATGTATTCATTTTGTCAAAAAATGTCTCTGAATAGATTAATTTTGTATTTGTAAGCATGGTTTTCATTCCTGTCTTATTTAACAGTTTGAAATAAAACGTTTCTGCATTACTTGTGTTAAACCCTGAGAAATATGGAAATTTTTCATAAAATGTTTTCGAACTGCCTTTTGGTGGAGTTGCACAATGTTCCCATTGGTTATAAATAAAAACATTTCTAGGTTGAGCAGATTTATGCAGATAATGGTTACCATAGTGGTTGTAACAGTACATCTGGTCATAATTAGATGAACCCTGTAAATAATCATGTTCTGTTAATTTAGCTGACATTACTAGATCTGACATCATATCATTAATACTTTCAAAGTCCCAATCATCAGCGAATGTGCTTGATTTTACAAAGTCACTTAATGAAATCTTGAATTGGTGAGGATACTTCAGGAGCTCGACAGGGCCATAGATTTCGTAATCAGTTTTGTCCCATGCTACCCCACCGGGTATAGGATTGGCTGTGAAGTTTACTGAAGAAAGTTCTCTTTTCTCGATGTGTGAAGACTTGTGTGGTTTTAGGACCAAGTTGATATTCTGACTTGCTGTGTCCATTGTAACATATTTTCCCTCAATGAAATGACCCAAGTATAGTACCAGGATGAGCCAAAGTATGAGGACAAATACACCTTGTGCCACCCAAAATTCAATCCATGGAGAAATCAGATAGGTTTCTTGTAGTTGATGAAAGAGTTCTTTTGCTTTGTCTTTAAAAGTTGTTGTTGATGTTGGCTGTTCCTCAGGTTCACTCGGATCCTCAGAAAAATCATCGAAGTTGATGAAGTAGCCTGATGCTGTTCTGTCAATTGTTTCAATTGCTTCTGGATTCCTTTTTGTTTTTGGAATTCTCTTTGTTTCATTAGCATAGTCTGTGGTTACATCATTGTAGACTGGTGTTTCTTGATGTAAGATTTGGATTTCAAGAGGTTTAAGTTCCATGGCTTTGTTGCATAGTCCTTGTTGATTCACTGTAGGTTTATCAAATGTGATTAGTCTTTCACTTTGAACCTCTGTGTTTGTAGCAAACTTTGGTGTTCTGCTATTTCTTGGGAGTCCACTTGGCCTACTACTTATTATCGGTCACATGATTGTGGTTTAACCAGGTCGATGGATACAACTCGGTTCTCCTTTTTACCAGCAAGGGGCGGTAGTACAACTGATCTTGTTCCGTTGATAGCTAAGACAGGTACTGCTTTTCTGTAAGAAGGCCCAAATTCCTTCTTCACCGCGATTTTCTCTCTGACCAGATCCCCGATTTTTGGAATCCAGACAGGCCTTGCTGGGACAGGTGGTTTCTCTTCAGTGGTTGTTGGCTGTTTTTTAAACTTTATGTTGCTCAGGTCTTTTCTTGTTTCATTTAAGTCCTGTAAAATAGCCAAACGATCTTTGATATCAAAGCATTTTTCTTTAACCACTGAAGTTTGACTATCGAGGTCCTGGATTAACATTCTAGTCCCAAACAATAGTTCGTACGGACTGAGACCTCTCAGAGAATTTCTTGGCAGATTATTAAGACTACGTTGGACACTTATTAAATGTTTGACCCACCCAGCTCCCGAACCTAATACCTTTGCCGTTATAGATTGCTCTATGCCTTGGTTTTTTCTTTACACCATCCCGTTTCCCTCAGGAAGGAAGTGATAAGAGTCCCGCAATGCAATGCCCATGCTGGCCATGGCCCCCCCCCATAAGCTCGAGAGCTAAAAGCCGGGCAATGGTCAGAATGTAGCATGCCCCATGCGTATATGCCATTATAGACTCGCAAATCTTTTTATAACAGTTCAGACGTCAGCCGAGAGCTGGGGTCTACATTTTAAGTGATGATAGTCTCTATATGTTAATTTGACGCATTAATCATACTGGGTTTTATATATTTATTGTTTAATCCCATCTTGAGCGAAACGCCATGGCAAAACACCGTCTCGGTCGCCACTGCGATCTCTGTTGCAGTTTGGACAGTTTTTTGCAAATATGTGATGTTGCAGGCTCATTCCTGGCCACCAGTATGTGGATTGCAATTCTTCCAGAGAATCCTTTAGCTTGAGGTGTCTAATATACTCCTGTTCGTGTTTGGAATTACTCTATCCCCCACTCCAGGGATTTGAGCAAAAGGAACGGAGTTTGCATCGATTATGTATGTATAATTGAGTGGATAGGTGATGGGTAGTGCTGAGCAGTCGCCTTTTGATGACGTTTTCACCGCCAGCATGGTTTCCCCGTCAACGTATTTTCCTGAACGCTTTTTTGTAGCTACAGGAGCCGATTTAGTTGCTTCCGCTGTGGCTGTCTCAGCCAATAAATTCCCTGCAGCGTGAACGCCATCACGCTGATGACTCAATGAATGTATCACGTGAGTCTTTGGTAGTTCTTTCTGCAAAAGAACTACTTGTTCCCAAAGCGATTTTTGCTTTATTGTGGCACCTGTGTCATCTTTGTAACCGTTTTGAACCCAGTTCTGCAAATCTTTATTGTATGATTTGACGCAGTAATATGATTCGCACACTATTAGTGTCGGGAATTCGCGATCGGCATTATCTAGCGCCATTTTTAACGCTATTATTTCAGTTTGTTGTTCTGAATTATTTTCCACTGAATGTGTTTTAGTTACCAGAGGTTTCAATTTATCTCTGCGCCACACGTATTTAACAATTTCGCATGTGGCGTTATAGGCTTGTTTTCCCCAAACCGAGGGTTGTGCATGTCCGTCTGTATATATTACACAGGCGTACTGTCGTATGGGCAGAATGTCGATTGGCAGAGGGTATTCTCTTTCATATTCTAGATTTTTAAATTTTTTCATTTCCGGGTCAAAATAGTATTTCACTCTGTCTGTAGCAAGAGAATTTTCCCATTGTATCCATTTTGGATTTAATGCCACAGTAGCTAAATTACATGGGCTTGTTAATGCCTCAAAAGCTGATTCTGCTGTTCTGACAGTAATCCGTCTGCCGTCAGCTTGGTCTCTTTCTCTTGCTACAGCTGTTTGAACCGCATGAACAATGTTTTCCTTAATGCTGAATGTTTTTTCAGCTTCTGTGTACAAATGTGATTTGTATGCTATTGGTACCGTTTCTCCCTCATTAGAGGTCAGGTATGTGAATCCGCATCTTCCTGGGATGACCGGAATTACAAGGTTGCGTTTGTTATCACGTGTTTGCAATTTTGTTTTAGCTAACATGTCTGTTTGCAATGATCTCAAAATTTCTGTGTGTTTTTGAGTCCAATTGATTGTTTTAAAATCTGGTTTTATTAGGTCGTAGAGAGGTTTAACTCTCTCTGCATAATTTAGAATGTAAGTTCTACCGAAATTCAGGAAACCTAGAATTGATTGCAAGTTTTTCAGCGTTCTTGGTGCTTGGATTACGGCACATTTCTCTAGGAAATTGTCAGCCAGGCTTTTGCCTTCACTTGATAATTCATATCCTAAAAACAGGACAGTATGATGGGCAATTCTTGACTTCTTGAAGTTGAATTTGTAACCCTCTGCTGCGAACCCAAGTATTATGGTGTTCACTCTTTTCAAGTGAGTATCCAAGTCATCATCTGTTAGATAGATATCATCGACATAAGATAATGCCTCATCATCATACATTTGTAGTAACTCTGTTACTCTCGCTGAGAATAATCCTGGGCTGTTCTTGTACCCCTGTGGCAAACGACAGAAATTTTTCTGCGAGCCATTTATTGAGAAAGCGGTCAAATATCTGCTTTCAGGTGCTATATTTTGACAAAAGAATCCATTAGAGATGTCTAATGTTGTTTTGTATTTTTTGCTCACTATGCTATTCATTAGTGCTGCACTGTGTGAGTTTTGTACTGCAAAAGTTTTGCAACATGAGTTAAGGTGTCTGTAGTCCAAAACTAGACGATATGAATCATCTGGTTTGGAGACAGGAAACAAAGGATTGTTCATTTGTGAGGTGCATGTTTCAATCACCCCCTGGTATTCAAGTTGATCTAAGATCTCCCAGACCTGTTTTTTAGCTTCTTGCTTAATTGGGTACTGCCTTTGTGCAGTTGGTTGAGATTTTAACTGGATTTTGTGAGGAGGTGAGTCCTCATCCCATCCTACATGGTTTTTATATAATGCAGGAGCTTGGGCTACTGCCCACTTTCTTGCAAGTGTATATTTTTTATGAATTGGAATGTGATTTGAGAAGGCAGGCATAATCATTTCTTCGCCATGAGGGCACTCCCTGACAAACTCCGGTGGCCAGTCTTTTTCAGCTAAAAGGATGTCATAGCCTTTGGAGAGATTATCCCAAAATAGACCCCTTATTTTCCTAGTCTTATCTCCCTCTATACGTAATGTTATTTCGTATATTTTATGAGGTTTGCTAACTCTGGTGTCTGCAGTTTCCACCTGAATGTATTCATTCGTGTCCACTGTCTCCAGATGATTCATCAGGATCTTGCGAGCTATGCTCACTTCTGCTGCGCTGTCTAGCATTGTCTGAGCCCACTCTCCGTTTTTCAGCTGTGTCCTCAGGATCCTCGGCATGTTTGATCACTTTAATACTGGCTACCTTCTTCTTTGGAAATTGTAACTTTTTACTTTGATGAGCAGGCTCCTTGTCTTTGGACTTGAAGTGCTCTTCCCTGTGTTCTGACCGTCCTCTTCTTTCCGATTTCTGCGAGGAAGTCTGAAAAGATCGAGAGGGACGTGTATCAATATCTTGATATCTATCAGGTTTCTTCAAATTATCCCTATTTCTAAGGTTGTATTTTTTCTCAGAGGGCTCCCTCTGGGGAGACTTGTGTCCTTGGTCCGGAGATCTCTCTCTCCGCCGAGGAGACCTTCCTCTGGACTGGAATCTTTTTTCTTTGGGAGTGGACTGTTTATTTCCATCCCAGTTCTTTTTTGGAGCTGTTAGATTATTCTTAATAAATAACGTTTCAGGATTTTCAGTTAGTTGAGGTTTCACTGGTTTCCCACCCAAACTATCTCTTCCTAGTTCTTCATAGGATTTTTCTATGATTCTGGCAAGTTCAAATGGTTGTTCTGCTATATCTGTTTCTTTCAACTTCTGGCGGATCGCCACAGATGCTGCTTCTCCTTTTATATTGGATAACAATAAAGCTGAGACCTGCTTGAAGTCTTTCAGTAATTTCATACCCAGAGTTAAAGCAGGTTCTGGACCGTATTCATTTTGAATCTGTTTTAGCACATCAGGTATTACCGCCATGGACGGAACACCATGTGTTTTTGTGTAAATGGAAGCAAAGACTGTACCCCAAGTGTCACAGTCCTCCACATGTGGTGCGATCCCCATTGGAAGGCAGATAGTCAGAATTCTGTGTTTCTCAGTAGGGGTAGTATCCGGAAATACTGCCTCTATTGGAGTGATTTTCTGTGCTAACCAGAATGGAATTTGTTCCCGTTTTATGGGTACTTTACCCAGACATGATTGTATGTTCTGTGGTGTGATTTTATTTGTGTTCCCCTGATGAGGGGTCAGCTGTGGAATTTTAATAGCTGGTTGGACTGTTGAAGTCCGCATTACATATTGGACTAATTGTCTATGTATTTTAATCAGTTGTTTTAGCTGTGCTAGAAGTTCTGATACTGACATTTGTTCGATGTCGGGATGTGGTGTGTAGCTGGCTAGAACCGGCCACGTTGCTCCTGGTCTACCTAGTGGACCGAGCCTGGTGATGTGATTATTATGTTTTAGGGCGCCTTTAAACCAGAGCAGGTGCTCTTGGTATTTTAGTGGTATTTCCACCTCCTCGAAAGGAGTGTACTCATCCGGAGGTTCCTCTATTTTATAATAGTGGAACTCTTTTGTGACAGCGTTTGCCGCTGGAAAGTTTATCCATGAATAGAATACCTCTGTCTGCCGATATTCGTGTGCCTCAATTACGCATATGACTGTACCACCTCTTGGTGTTAGTCCATTTTCTATAAGTTTAAGTGTTATAGTTTTTCTTATGCTGACCGGGATGATTATTGCATCCGGGTCCTGCTGTAGGAGACTTGTGTCTTCCGCTAGTAGTTGAGCTGCTAATCTAGCTGTCTCCCTATCTCCTTCACCGTCTGACATTTTACTGACAGGAAGGTTTTTGTTGCAGATCAGGTTTCCAAGGAAACAAAGATTAGGTGCACAATATTTTGGAACACTGTATCCTTCAACGTTGAATAAACCAAAAAACCATACATAGGAGTCTCCTCCTACTAAGTTTGGCGGATTTTTAACCTTTGACCCACTCCAGACGTCTTTGGAGTATTTATGGGAGAAAGGGTCTGTGTGAAAAAGCACGACTGAGTTACTCTAATGCCTTGCGTTAGATTTATCGCCTTACCAAACGTTGGGCGCCATGTAGTGTAGTTCCTATATTCCCAATAGGCTCTGCGCATTGGAATAATATCTTCAATAGTATAGACGTAGGACAGAGGTTAACTAGGTCTTCTACTGACGATATTAGACTTAAGTTTTGTGTGCCAGCTAGCTCAGAGTTCACTAGAACCTTTCTCGAATAGGCGAGGAGGAGTTTAACCTCCCTGGATAGACAAGAAGGGATTTAGTTTCTGACAACCATAGAACATGACAACTTTGCTCTCCCTGATCAAGAGTATATCTCTAGAGTCGTGTGAAAACAAAAGACAGCTATTTTACTCAGTCAATACGTGCATACTTAGTTTCACCAGATTGTAGAGAAAAGAAGAGACGGGCGTTTTCAATAAAAGGTGTTATTTATTGATCAGTCTCTTTTCTCATACAAGAGAAATGAATCGCTACAATTGTAATACTTATAGTTAAGTAAAGTGCATACAGTAAAAGCAGGATTATAAAATAATACTGTAAAAGCATTGATATGGTTTCTTAGCCATATTTTACTTTAAAATGGATAAAAGATATACATACATATATACATTGACTAATCGTACTCAACTGGTGCTTCTAACTACGCCTACCCCGGTGTACCTGACCTAAGCCTAATACATGGGAGGGAGTAAGTAAGTAGCAGTTTAAGTTAAGTTTGTTTTGCCAAGAGTCTGACTCAAGAATTCTCTGCAAGGGGTTAGTCAGTTCAGTATCTGGGATTTAGAAGGCAGGAGGGCTGGTATCTCTTTCTCAGGACTCGGTATCCCAGTTACCCGTGAGGGCAAGCTGGAAACGCTGGAGGCTGGATTCCTCAGCAAGAGAAAAGACAGCGTCTTCCTCAGCGCGTCAAAAGGGGAGGGGCAGCGTCCGTGGGCTCTCGCATCAGCTGGGCTCTCCGGCAAGTAGTCGCTGCTCCAAGCTCATCACCACCGTGTCTTTACTTAGGGCAGTGTCGGTATATTTATACCTGAGAGGTGCCGGGTTTGACGTAAGGATGGACATAAGACGTCAATTAAGAACTGGTCATTCTTACATTCTTTACAGGAGTTCTCGAACGAAATCAAAACAATAGCAGCGGGGATTTCCCAAGGTTTGCTGGAGGCTTGGTTTGTTTAGAGAACTCGGTGTGCTTTCTAGGGGGCTGGAGGAATAGTGCTTGCTTAATGTGACAGCATGCGCTATGACTAATTTATGAAACTGGTTTCTGTGCCGTTGTAAGGATTATAGTGATTTATAACCGGACAAGGGTCAGAAATTGGAGTATCGATACAGGTCTCTAGATAAACACACTACAAGGGGAGGAATGCCTTCAGTGCCAGACGAATCGCCCTGAGCTCCAACAGGTTGATGTGGAGCCGGGTCTCCGCCGGAGACCAGAGGCCTCTGATCTCTGCCTCTCCCATGTGGCCTCCCCAGCCCTGGAGGGACGCGCCCGTCACAACCACGTGCTCCGGTTGGGGAAGGGAGAGGGATCTGCCGTTGACCCAATCGCGGTCCGTAAGCCACCACTGCAGCTGTCTCGCAGTGCCCTCCGAGATCAGGACGTGGTCGGATAGGTTGCCCTGATGCTGGGCCCACTGAAACTTCAGGTCCCACTGCAGAGCCCGCATCCGCCACCTGGCGTGATGCACCAGTAGGATGCAGGAGGACATCAGCCCCAGAAGCCGCAGCGTCAACCTGACCGAAACCCGGGATAACGGCTGAAAGATGGGAATCAGAGCCTGAATATCCCGGACCCGCTGTTCGGGCGGATAAACCCGAAACCGCGCCGAGTCAGAACCGCTCCGATGAAGAGAAGCTTCTGAGAGGGGCACAGGTGTGACTTCGGCACATTGATGGAGAACCCCAGCCGGTGCAGGAGGTCTGCCGTCGTTTGGAGGTGGCTGACGACTGTCAGGGGCGAGCCCGCCTTCAACAACCAGTCGTCGAGGTAGGGGAAGACTGAAACCCCTAACCTGCGCAGATGAGCTGCAACCACCGCCATCACCTTTGTGAACACCCGTGGGGCGCTGGTAAGGCCGAAGGGGAGCACGGTAAACTGAAAGTGCTCGTGGCCAACCATGAACCGCAGGTAGCGCCGGTGGGCAGGCAGGACGGGAATATGAAAGTAAGCGTCCTGCAAGTCCAACGCTACCATCCAGTCTCCTGGGTCCAGGGCAGCCAGGACCTGAGCCAGTGTCAGCATCTTGAAATTCTCTTTCCGGAGGAAGCCGTTGACGTTCCTTAGGTCCAAGATAGGGCGTAGGCCCCCTTTGCCCTTCTTGGGTACCAGAAAGTAGTGGGAGTAGCAACCACACCCTACTTCTGGCCCAGGAACGCGCTCGATGGCCCCCTTGGCCAAGAGGGCCGTAACTTCCTCCTGCAGACGTCGCAAATGATCCCCCGATACACGGTGGTTCTGCGGTGGCATGGCTGGAGGAGTCGCCTCGAAGGGGAGGGAGTAGCCCCTTCGGACGATTTGCAGCACCAACCTGTCCGACGTGACAGTGCACCAGTGGAGGTGGTGATGGCGAACCCTTCCCCCCACTGGCGTCACATGGGCCTGAAAGCACGGACTAGGAGGGTTTTGAGGCGGATGCTGCGGGGGAAGATGTGGACTGACCTCGCCGCTACCCCCGACCGCCCGGACGGCGGTTCCTACGGCCACCACCGCGTTGGGTATTGCCCTGCGGAGCGTGGCTGGCGGCGCGCGTGGGCGCACCCCTTCCGTGGCCACGAATGGAGTGATAGGCAGCCGATTGCTGGCACGGGCCCGAGAGGCCCAAGGACTTGGCCGTAGCCCTGGAGTCCTTAAAGCGCTCAAGCGCATGGTCTGCCTTGTCGCCAAAGAGGCGACGGCCATCGAACGGCATGTCCATGAGTGTGCTCTGGACATCTGCCGAGAAGTTGGCGGACCTCAGCCAGGCGTGGCGTCTGACCGCCACCGTCGTTGCCATCGCTCTACCTAGCGAGTCGGTGGTATCCAGCCCACACCTGATGGAATACTTGGCTGCATCCCGGCCCTCCACAAGGGCTTGGCCGAGTTTGGCCCGTACCTCCAACGGACACTCTGGCAGCACTTCCGCGACCTTATCCCACACAGAGTGGGTGTAACGTCCCAAGAGGCAGGCGGGGTTGGAAGACCGCAGGCCTAGACTAAGGGATGAGAAGATCTTCTTCCCATACTGGTCATACCTCTTAGATTCCCTGTCCGGCGGGGCCGACGGGAATGCGGTCTGGGAATTGGAGGCCTGGATGATCAGGCTCTCGGGGGTAGGGTGGGAGGACAGGAAACATGGGTCGCCCGGGGCTGGGCGGTTGCGTCTGGCCACGTTCCTATCTACGGGCGAACCCGTAGCGGGCTTGGACCAAGTGCCCAGAAGAATGTCGGTCAAGGCCTCATTAAAGGGCAGCAGAAGCTCGGCCGAGCTTGACTGCGGTTTAAGGACCTCAGTGAGGAGGTTAGTCCTCACGGCCGCGACAGGGAGCTCAAGGCCCAAGGCCTTGGCAGCCCTCATCAGCACCACACTATATGTTGCCCCCTCCTCCGAAGCCACGGTAGGAGGGGAGACAAAACCAGTGTCTGGAGAGGTGTTCAGGCCACTGGCCTCCCCCAGGTCTCCTGTCCAGTCCTCATGAGACTGACACTCTCTGGTCAGAGGGTCTTCAGACCCCTCCCAGTCCTCTTCATCACCCATCTCCTGAAATTCAGGGATCTCAACCAATGGGGCCTGTTCATAAAAGTGAAATTCACCAAACGACGTCTGGAGCGGCGCCCATCGGGGCCGTTCCGACGGCTGAACAGGAACGAAGGCAGGACCGGGGCCGGCGCCGCCCAAGGACGGCGCCCGGAGGCGACACCTGAGGGTCCGACGCCGGGGAGGTCGACAGATCCACCGGCGACGAACCAGATCCCGAAGGAGGACCAGCGGCGTCCTGCGGCGCCGGGCCCGAAGGCGCCGGCGGCGTCGGAACAACTGGACCCCTCGGCACCGGGCCCGAAGGCGCCGGCGGCGTCGGGATAATGGGGGCCTGCGGCGCCAGGGCCGGAGCCGCTGACCCGCTAGGGCCCCCAGACGGGTCCGCTGGGCCCGGAGGCGCCGCGGAGCCTGTCGGAGGAGAGAGTTTCCTCATGGCCATGAGGAAGCGCTCGATCTCCTCCTGCGACGCGTTCAGCCCAGGGACCGGAGGGTGTGGAGCTGCACGCGGCGCCCCTGACTCCGGCGGAGCCGCGTGGGCGGTGTCACCCGAACCCCCGGCCGCATCGCGCGAGCGTCGGGGGGAGTTCGAGGAGCGATGACGCCGCTTGGACTTCTTGTGCCTCTTACCTGACGACGACTTCGACCCGGAGGAGTGCGGCCTACTCTCGGAGCTGTGGTGGCTCCGAGCCCGCGACCTGTCCCTCGACCTCCCATGGGATCGGGACCTCTCACGGCGCAGGACCGACTGCCGGAGTTCGAGGCGCCTACGGGACCGCTCCCGCCTGGCTTTCGAGGAGAGGGCCCGGCAGTCGGAGCAGGCCTTGTCGTCGACGCCCAAACAAGATAAACACACGCGGTGAGGATCCGTGACCGACATCAGACGGTCGCAATCGTCACAGTGCTTGAAGCCGGGCATCCCTACGGCACCGTTCGGAGTCGAGAGACTTCGAAAAGCAATCAAAAATTATCAAAAAAGTTAGTCAAAAAATGACTAGGGTTACTGCTTTTTCCAGATCTGCACTTGCTGGCGCGGAAAAAAGAAGAACTGACGTCAGCACGCGGAGGCGGCGTCTAAGTACTCCGACGACGTCATCACGGCGCCCACGACGCCGACGACGGACGCGGAGCCGCAGACGACGCCTACCGACGCACAAGGGTACTGCTACGCAAAAATTTCCGGATCCAGTCTGACGCCTGGGGATATTCTAAGGTAAGGAATATAATACTAACGTCTCTCTTTCAGATTCGAGGTGTCCTTAACTGAATCTGATCATACATTGTTGATGGCTTCTGTTTGAGAGACCAACGTGGCATTTGAAGAGCAGCCTATGCCATCTGTAATCTGAGCAAAGTTCTGAGAGTGTCCTACCTGGGCTATGTAACTTCAGCACAATTAGCGGAATGGGCTGACCCATGTAGATCAAGATGGAATATTCTAGACTGTCAAGCGATATTGGTACAATCCTCACCTTAAAATAATAGCCAAAAATTCTTGTCGGTGCTGTACGACATGCCAAAGACAGAATGTGGGATAGGGAGTTGTAGTGACAAGGAGTTGGCCTAACGGCTAGGGCGCTCGACCTCGGAATCTGGGTTCGAGTCTCGGTAACTACGCCAAAACCTCCTGTGATTTTGGGCAAATCACTTAATCTCCCCGTGCCTAAAATGAAAGTGTTTCCTCATGTAACGTAACTGGAAAATATGTAAAGCGCTCTGATACCTGATTCGGTTTGGGTCTAGTTCGCGCTATATAAAACTCTGCAAAAAAAAAAAAAAAAAGGAGTCATACAGGAAGATCCAATGTCCCTTAAAACTGTCCCCAGATGAACTTTTTGGAAATGCCTCTATGTAACCAACTGAGGTATATATTAGTTGTGGTGTGCGTATTTTCCCTGTTGAGTTGAGACCTAACCCACCAAGAGATGTGATAGTCTGACAGTAGCCAAGCTGCTTCTGTGGGAATTGATACCACAATTTGGAATGGCAGTAGATTTGAATCAGATCAAGGGAATCCCTTCAAGAGCAAAGTGATGCAGCTACTATGTACAACCTTAGGGATCGATCAAATATTAAAGTACAGCTCCGGACTTGAAGCCTCTGGTATTTTAGATAGGGAAAATTAGATGATCAAGGCAAAATTAACTAAGGCATGCAAGTCTATGTCTCTCAATTAGCCAGGTGCATTCCCCTTGGTACTCATGAGGATTTGAAGCACTCTGCATTAGAACAGGACTCTCCAAACATGTAGTATTGATGGGAAGAGCAATGAGAAAACTTTGTCCCCGCAGCTTCATTGGAGAATGTCACAGATGACCTAGTTCAGTAGCAATGTAAAGAACTTGTGGTGCATTCTGTCTTTCACTAAGATGACATTGCAACATCAGCCCTGAGGACTGCCCCCGCCATGACCTGAACCTAACAGATTTGGTTCACCTGAGAAGACACTTGCAAATCGTTCCGGGAAGAACTTTAGCGAAGGCCAGACCACGTCATCCTAGTAACGAACTGTGGTGTAAAATGTGCAGGCTTGGCTAACTGCATTCAAGCTTCATATAAAAAGAGAGAAGGACGAGAAGAGGACGAAGGGGAGCTAACATCCTCTAATTTCTTAAGTCCACCTCGATTTCAAGTTTCTGAAGCATCAGAAGATGAGAGAGAGTTGCTAAGGGATAGTTGTCATGAGAATGTGATGCGGTGGGTCAAGATGGGAGCAAGTCATGCAGTTGAATGATAGGAAAGGGTGAAATAAAAAGTAAATTTTTAAAAATACATAGTTATAAGGAGGAATAATGCTATGATGTGCTAACATAGCACCATTCACATATGAATGTAATGTTTGAGCTTAAAATCAAGTGTCGAATTCTATTACAATCTGCTTGGACTGGATGAATACCAGACGGCTTCTGACAACACATTTTTCTACTAGTATGGAGGGTCATGCTCACACTTATAAAGACAGATTAATGGCACTCTTTGTGGGTAAAGCAGGAAGACTAAAGAAGGGTTCTAATAAATTACATCTTTAGCACCTAAGTTCTATTCAACACAACTCCGTACCTACTTGGCAAAACGAACTGTGATAAATTGCTTGGCAAAGTAGCACAAAGGAAACCAATTACATTTTGTTAGCAGTATCTTAATGCTTAGATACTATGCTTCAAAACAATTTGGTCACACAACATATAAAATAAGTGCATGAACCTTACCTTGCTAGCTCAGTGAAAACTAATGCATCCCTAAGGGAGACAGGCATGTCGCTAGTGATTTTGTTGGTTCTTGGTTTTTTCAAATCTACAATAAGTTTTCCATTTTCTTCTTTGAAAACTTTCATTAGAACTGCTTTGTTATTTACCATTTTCAGAAACTCTTCTTTTACTTCCTCTTTCCAGCCAATTACCTAAACATGCATAAAACAAAAAAAAGTTCTGGAACTTTTTATATTCAAGCAATCAAATAAACATTTTGTTAAAGACCTGGAAAAATACAGTTTCAAAAGCTTATGAAAGTAACTTCAGTCCCTTATTAAAACAAGAAAACCTTAAAACATAGTTATCACGTGTTGGGACACCTCCAGTAGTTCCAAAGGAACCTGAAGTAAAATCCTAGTTTGGTAGGTGCCTGTTTACCTTAGCGCAGATTATATTCCCAAGCAGCAAAGATCAAACAAACACAAATCATTCAGAGAAAAAGAAATTTTAGATACTGCAAAAAGAGTTTAAGAGGCTACAGGATTACTTTTTAACTGGCAGGAAGATTTTATCCTCTATAAAGATAATTAGCAAAAGCAAATAGACAACTCTTCAAAGAATACCCTCTCATTACAAATTAATTATCAAAGAAGAGTCAGCTGAGTGGGTTGGTGGTTGAAAGTGCTGTGGTACATTTTAATAGTCCTTCGATTGTGGCACACGTTCTGGTCTCCTATTCTGCATTCAGGCTTTTTGACCCACCTGGTATCTGAGCCCTCATTTTGTTTTTGAAAATATTTTTTGTTATACAAGCCTGAGAGGTCTTGTGGCGCCCTTAGGCCCAATGTGTGCCAGATGCCTGGTGCCTTTGATAGAAACCTGATAGTTACAAGGCAGTCATTCTTGGGTCTCACAAATCGTTTTGTTCCTTAGAGTAGTTTAGAGCAGTGTGTTTGACTGGGTAAGCTTGATCCATCCTCACTACTCATGTTGACCCCTACTCCTCCATTGACTACCACTGAGTCAACCACTTTTTCCAAGTCCACCAACTCAACAACAGCCATCTCGGCAGCGAATCTTAGGGGCTTGAAGCTACTGTTGTGGAATATTGCTGGGTTATCAGCTAAGTTCTTTGAGTCGCAAACTTGCCTGTTCTTTGTTGCCGCCGCCGCCACCGCCAAGAGAGTCATCTGGGCATTTGGGCATCCCGGCCGCGAGAGAGGACGCCGGCCGGGGACCACTAGGCCCAGCAGCCCCAGGGGCACACACGCCGTCCAAGCAGAAGCGGAGCGCCGGGAGGCGCTTAAGTAGTGCACAGTGCTCCCGCAGCGCGGGAGCTGCAAACTGACCTGGTGCCTGTTCTTTGTTGCCGCCAACCCGCTACCGCCAAGAGAGTCATCTGGGCGTCCCGGTCCCGAGAGATGACGCTGGCTGAGGACCACAAGGCCCAGCAGCCCCAGCGAAACACACAGCGCCCACGCAGAAGGGGAGCGCCGGGAGGCGCTTAAGTAGTGCACAGGGCTCCCGCAGCGCGGGAGCCGCAAATTTATGGTGCCTGTTCTTTGTTGCTGCCACCGCCAAGAGAGTCATCGGGGCATTTGGGCGTCCCAGTAGCGAGAGAGCACGCTGGCCGGGGCCAACAAGGCCCAGCAGCCCCAGCGGCACACACACAGAAGCGGAACGCCGGGAGGCACTTAAGTAGTGCACAGGGCTCCTGCAGCGCGGGAGCCGCAAACTTACCTGGTGCCTGTTGTTCTCTGTTGTCGCCACCACCAAGAGTCATCTGGGCATTTGGGCGCGCCGGTCCCGGCCGCGAGAGAGGACGCCGGCCGGGGACCACAAGACCCAGCAGCACAAACTCCGCCCACGCAGAAGCATAGCGCCGGGAGGCGCTTAAGTAATGCACAGGGCTCCCACAGCACGGGACGCTTACGAGCCAAGGGCTGGCCCATCTGCGCCCGTCCAAGACCTTTGGAGGCCAGGCTGGGCCACCCCCCTGAGAACCTGGTTACGGGACTTTCACACGACGCCAGCGGTAAAAGCTTGGTATTGACATTGTTATATATTACCTTATATACTTGTGATCATATATTCCCGCAATGACTAAGCAGGACTCTTGACGCTTTTTTACAGAGGGAAGAATCGATCTTAATTAAGGAGATTCAACTCACTGAACGCAGGCTATCACTCAAACCCCTCCCTTTCCAGAATAGACTCTCCTTAACTCCAGTACTTGTTGAATCTAGTGTAATGACCACTCATGAGGCAGTTTCTCCTCAAACTAGCCCGCTACAACGACATGATCCAGAGTTCGTGATAGAGGATTTTCCTTGTATTCTCTCGTCTGGCATAGAGCATAGACCTGCTAGGTCTAAAGTCAGTACTAGAGGCCAGAAAGCCAAAGCAAGTAGAGATCATATTGCTGAACCACCTCCAAAAAAAAGAAAGTCGAGGACCATGCAAACAGTATAAACCTGTGAAAAGAACATATGGGAAGAAATTGAGAACCACCACAGACGCAAGAGAACCTAACAAAGGCCCCTCCAATGCTAATAATAATACCCCACTTACGGTGACAGGGAAGATTGTGGGCAGCATTCAAGAGGAGAACTTCTGGGGTAGATTGGTGACAATGATAACAGTATTACTGGATCAATTTCTACAAAAAATATCAATGGTAGATACTAGGCTGACCAAGGTGGAGGAGATGGTAAGCCGTAAATCTTCGGTCCCATCGGTTGCTAATTCGAAGTCCAACCCAGGTCCGCCAAATAAGAGGGTGAAGGGTAGGGAGGACAGTCAAGTTGTAAGCGCTTCTGAATCTAGGCAAGTGCAAATCAGGTTTCCTACTGATATTACTCCTAGTACTTCTCATATTCCTATTCAAACTGGGCATCTCCTCCCTAAAACAGGACCTCCAATAGTAGAACTTAGTAATGCAGCTAATACAGAAAGTGGAGTATTAGGCGCTGTGAGAAGTTGGCCTGATATATAGTGCTCACTATTCTAGTGATCACTTTGTATCATACCAAACAACCCTTATTGATGATTGGTTGTAAGTCAACCTTATTAGACCAGCTATCCTAGTAGCATGGACACGAGCAGTCTTCAGGCTAAACTCTAGAGGGCGTGTTAAGCCAGCTGTTTTACCATCACATATACCCCTTGAACACCAAGTGAAAGGACACCACACAAGTGGTTATGAAAATAAAGGATATTTATTTATAACAAGACTACCCTGAACTCTTTATGAGTCAGGGAGCTAAGCACAATACAAAACTCTTAAGAAAATACTTCAAGTTGCACAATTTACACAAATGCCCGAGGGGCACGAAAAACCATATACACAAAAAGTGGAATGCGAACTACTAGCAGGTAAGTAACGAGATCCAGAGGCTTCAGGATCGCTAGGACTACACCACTGAACCCTAAGGTTAGGAGCAGGAGGCCTAGGGAGATCGGGTGCAGAGTGTGCACTCTCACGCGGGATGCGGGAAGAAGTCTATGGATGCTAGCGTTTCTAAAGTTACTGTTTCCGGACGAATCCGACTAGGTAGACTGAAAACGACAAAGGATCTGGACACTTGGATAGTGAACCTGTGCTGGAGTACCGAATTACTCAAATTACCTAGCCCAGGGGCCGCGGCTGCATAGGGTTCAAAAGACGTCGGGAATCCTCGTTGAAGTCTATGGAGCCTGAAAGAAGAAGTTGCTGGCAGGCGACCAGTGAAGAAGTTTGGTGTGATCCAAGGCTGGATCAGTGAAGGAGACGACCTGAAAGCAGAGGGGACTCAGTTCTTAATCACTAGCCAGTGATTATGTGGGCACCAGGAGGGCACCGGATGAAGTCACCTCGACCAGGTGAGTGGGCGACGCTGGACTCTGCAGTCACACGGGCTAGGAGGCGTTGTCGGCGTCCAGGCTGGAGGTGCGAGCTGTCCCACGAGGCTGTCGGCTGTCGGCGATGCTGGACTCAGGATTTGAGCAACAAACCATGGCAAAGGCAAGCCCACGCGGTGGAGTCAAGATGGCGTCTGGAGTGGACCAGGAGGGTCCAGGGCACTTCTTGTTGGACAGGAAGCAAGGGCCAGTCTAGGGGACCTAGACCAGCAGTGAAAACGTCGTGGTACGTCGTCAAGAGGGTCACTAGCCAACGGGCAAGTGACCGGACAACGTGGCAAGCAGCAAAGAAGCAGAAGGGCCCCACGCAGATCTCGTGGATGCTGGAAGGCTGGACTTCGGTGCTGGAGCTGCTTAGGGTTAGGGCTTCTCAAACCCCAATGCACTTACTCGAGGGTCTCTCGGGGGTCGTGCTGATGAAGCGTCGTGCAGGTCTTGAAGATGGCCGGTCCCACGGGTCTCGTCACACCCACGAATCTCAGCTGGGCTGGATGATGTAGGTAGAGGTCAGAGATGGCAGGGAATCCGGGTCTCGTCGAGCTGGGCAGTCTTGATCCGGAGGATGGACGTGCAGCAAACCGCAAGAGCTTCGATGGTGCCTGCTGGTGCAGGGTGGCTACTCCTTAGCCACAAGGGAGAGTCTTCAGAGAAAGTCAAGAGTTCCTTTCGTGGAATGTAGTTCAAGATTCAAGATTATCTAATTTGGGAAGGGGGCCTGCTCCTACCTTTATCCTAAGAAAAGGGGCTGGCACGCGACTAAGTCCTGCCCTGTGGGTGGGACCAGGAGGGGGGTGGTTACACCCCTCTCCTTTGTCCGGTCTCTCCCCAGCTCAGGGGCTGGTGTGCCCCAGGAACTGGTTTGAGCCGGCATATGCACAGTGAGCACCAGGGTGCCACTTGCAGTCACCTTCCTTTCAGCTTTGCCTACCTGGGATACACAAAATCCTGTCTGGGATGGTGCTAGCACCGCCCCTGACAGGAAACCCTTTGTCCAGGCCTCCGTTGCTGGAAGGACTCCCAGCAGCAGGAGGGCAGACTTGTGTCTCGGTGGCAGCATCCATTTTGTGGAGCTGAGGCTGTGTCTGACTTTTAACCGGGGTTCACAGTTACATACATGTCGTGTCCCTCTAGAAGGGTGGAATGCTAACTCCGTCGCCAGAATTGGCGAGGGGTTAGTATTCCAATTCGTATGACACCTTACTCGACATGTTTTGATAATGCTATACTAAAGTTAGCATTTAACCGCAAGGATTATAATGCACTTAAGAGTATATGGTATAGCGTTATCATGGAACAGCTATCAGGACTTGGTTCCGCAAGCTGCAAATGGGCTCAGCTCATGCCAGAGCACCATCTCACATAATTCCAAGCACTCTGCCTTCAGGATTGATAAGGCCTGCCATAGGAGTGACTGATAGGAATACATGTGTCCATTTTAGGGTTAGATATAGGAATACTATATCTAAAGCAAAGGGTGTTTACACCACCTTGCCCCAGCTGTCGTGCAGCCAGTTGTGTCTGTTTGGGTGGCCAGCCAGGGGTGGCATAATACATGCTTCAGCCCCTGGTAGGCCCTGGGTACACCTATGCCCTGGATACCTAAGGTATGCTGTACAGGGACTGATAAGGTGGCCCAGTACCAATTGGTAAAATGCACCTAAGGTACATGGTTGTAATTTAGAGAGAGAACAGCTAGGCTGTGGTCTGATTAGCAGGCCCACAGCCAGGGGAAGTCGTAAACCAGTGAAGCAAAAAGCAAAAATCTGGGGTGGCCATGGGATTGCAGACCCCACTCTCCTACAGGCGCTAAGCCGCCGGGACAGAATGAAGAAGAAGATTTAGAGAGAGATATAAATAGCCAAGATCATCGAGGCAGGCCAACGAAATTAACACAAAATCTAAATTTGCCCCCTGAAGCAACCCTGTAAACGGTTATCTTGACAAATGTACCTCTTTTACCACATAATGCCTTTGAACACTGGTCGACCCTGAAGAACAAGTCATTACACTTCTTTGGTTTAAGGACTGGAATACCCTCTTCTCAGAATTCAAAATGGTACGAAGAATAGGGTGGGTGGGTCCCTCGGCAAAAACTTTACGTGGTGATTGTGTTGTGCTAACTTTTGGTTTGCCAACTCTGGTGCGTGCAATTCTGGATAGGAGAAGCACTGGGTCAGTCAACTCTAACGACATAAATATTCTCCCTCTTGGTTAATTTTACCAACCACCAACGTACTTTAAATTTTGTTGGCCCCCATTTGAAGGAGGAGATTTTATAGGGAATAGGGAGTTTAGATTACGGGCTCCAGTGAGTAATCGCTTTGATGCTTTGAACCTACAGGAAGACGTTGACTGACTGGCTTTGGGACACATGTCCAACCCAACCCCGTACTAGGCTGTTCCAAAGGAAGAGTAAGCCCTGACTGACCCGGGTAGGAAATGACTGCCCTTTTAGCCCCATTAATGGTTGCCACAGGGATGAGGATTCAGGCACGAGAGCTTGAACTGCGGAAATACTTCCTAACCCTGTAAGCTGTCCAAACTTATTTCAGTCACACTGTGATGTTGCTGAGGATCCACTGGGGACAGCAATTCCTACTATTGCCTTAGATAGTGGCAAATCAGCTTTTTGTCATATTGCTTCTTGGAACATTGCAGGTATCCGTTCCAAGTTAGGCAACCACTTGTGGTGGGATTTTGTTTTACAAATTGATATTTTAGGTTTTCTAGAAACATGGTCGAAAGAGGCGATCCATATGAATGGGTATAGGACCTACCATACCCTAGCAATAGATGGCCTGAGTGGGAGGGCCAAGGGTGGTCTTGCACCTATATATTGAGTGCTTTGAAGATAAAGGAAATAACTATGTGTGCTAAGTATTATCAAATACTTATATTGGATATAGAAGTAATACACTGCATAGTCCTAACTAATTTTTATAATAACATCCCCCAAGCAGAAGTAGGAACTGTTATAAAGAATATTACAAAACTGTTGAAATCTGCTGGTAAAAGTAAGGCGAAAGATATGACAATACTACTGGCAGGTGATTTTAATTGTGAGCTATGTGCCAACGACGCAGAGGACAACTTATGTGGGATCTTAATTGAAGGGGGGGGGGGGTATGTTCATCCCATTTTCAGCATTCTGCCTTAGGGGAGCAACTTAATGGATTATTTTTTTCCCTTGATTTGGGTTTTGTCAACTATTTGTACCCAGTACCTGTCTCTATGCCCTGGAGTTTTAGAGGTAGGGGCCTATTTTCTGCCATAGACTAGGTTTTATTGTCAAGTAACTATGCGCATGGTCTCTATTCATTTTATGTCTCAGAGAACTCCCTTAGCGATCACTTTCCTTTGTGCTTGTCAATTATAATAGCCTCAGTTAAATGGTTAAATCAAGCACAAATGACCAGTTGTTAGAAAAGATAGCTATTGGGAGTGTAAATGGTTTTTCTCTGAGCTGGTCCATGGTAGATCAGGTAGCGATAATTAAGACAGTGGTGGCTAGATGTAAATTTGCCATTGAGACATGTTTGTCCGAAACAGCCACCACAGATACTATTTTTGCCTCATTCTTGGTGATATTCAAAACTATAAAAGAATCCCTCCTCACGCGTAAAAATAGTAACCAACATGTGAGTGGATGGTCTGACTCCAGGTGTACTCCAGCATATTCGCACCTAAAAAGGGAGTTACACAAATCCCCAAGAAACCTGGTCGATCTGAGGACTGCCAGATGGGAATACAAACAAGTAACTAAGGGTAGGAAAAACACCTTGAAGAAGAAGGCTTGGGAGGTATTACACATGGCCTCAGTGGCGAACAATAGTTTGGCAGTTTGGAAGGCTGTCAAAACACATTTTCTCTCATGTGAGGCTGGCCCAACCATTGAAATAGCTATTAGTGAGGATCAATTGATTGAACGCTTTTCAAGAGTATATAACGGCGAAAGAAATCCTGACATGACAGGTAGTAATGTTCAGGAAGATTACAACTTGAACCTACCTCATCATTACTCTGACCTGTTGTTCACTCTAGATGAAGTGGAGCGGGCACTCACTAAAAGTCAGGGAGGGAAGGCCCTGGACCAGATGGGGGTCCCCGTAGATTTGTTTAAATCAAATTATCCTCTGTGGGGGCCCATCATAGCCCAGGGGCTTACTGCCAGCTGCAGGGCCGGACTGTGAACTGAAAGCAACCCTGGCAAACTTTGCCCAACCAGCCCCCATCAGGCTTGTAGCGAGCGAGTTCGTCAACTACTTGGGGGGGTTTGGGGTGTCTCCCCCCAAGAAAAGTTTGGAAAATGACAGACCAAAATGGTGAATTTTACAGCACCTAGGCACTGACCCAGGCCTGGTCACACCAGGCCAGAAAGCATGAAAACGTCACACCTAAGCACCCAGGCCAGAAAGCATGGAAACGTCACACATAAGCACCCAGGCTGCCACTGCCAGAAGACATGGAAATGTCTCACATGGGACCCTAGCCAGCAAGCATGAAATATTCACACAAAGGCACCCAGGCCAGTGGCACTGGCACACTTTTCAGAGTGTGGGTGCTGCCATCAATGTCGCCTGTACATCACTGAAGTCATCATGGGATTGTAAAAAATTCAAGAATCAGACAAAGAACAAGGGTAGCAATTGAGCCTTGCCTATTGCGGGACATATTTATTTATTTATTTATTTATTTATTTTTTGCAATTTTTAAAGCGCTGCAATTACCCATGGGTGTCTCGGCGCTAAGAACTAAAATCTAATTAGCCAGTGATTAAGCGTTGAGACAATGAATAAAAGTGATGTATAAAAGATGTCATTGGGAAAACAGCCAAGTCTTTAGCTGCTTTCTGAAGACAATCAATGATGGACTAATCTTTATATTAAGGGGAAGGGAGTTCCACAATTTCGCAGCTGCTATGGTGAAACATCTATCTCCCCAAGTCACTTTCCTTGTTCTAGGAATCTGAAGCATGTGAGCCGTGTTAGAGCGTAACGTTCTAGGGGTTGCCAAAGGTTTAAAGGAACTCCTCAGAAATCTAGGGCCCGTGTTGTTTATTGCCTTATAGACAATGCAAAGGGTCTTAAACTTCGTACGACTTCTGACTGGAAGCCAGTGCAGTTGGTCTAGGTGTCGAGAAACAGAGCTGTATTTGGGAATGCCCAATAGCACTCTGGCGGAGGCATTTTGTACTAGTTGCAGTTTGGAAATAACCTTTTTTTGAGCATTGAGGAAGAGGGCATTGCAGTAGTCAGTGCGAGAGAACACCAGTGTGGAAATAAGTGTTTTTCCCAAAGCTATGGGAAGATACGGTAAAAGTTTCTTTATTTTCCTTAAGATGTTAAAGGAAGATGAAACTACCGCATTCGCATGATGATGGAACAGGAGCTTGTTGTCAAATATCACTCCCAAATTTCTGACTTTACTAGCAGGTTGAGGTGGAGTTCCCAGTTCCTCAGGCCACCATGAAGGGGACCACAAAGGTTGAATATTTCCAAACAGCATAACCTCCGTCTTGGATGAATTAAGTTTTAAGCAGTTGGAAGCCATCCAACTGCTAATGGCCCTCATACCATTCTTAAAATTTGCTGCGACCGTGGGTCCGTCTTTGTGTATAGATAACACCAACTGAGTATCGTCAGCATATGTTGTCAAATTGATGTTATACTCTTTTATTACCCTCGCTAAGTCCGAAACATAGATATTGAAAAGGGTCGGACTTAGCGAGGAACCCTGAGGCACTCCACAGGGAAGGCTGAAGGTAGGTGAAGTAAAAGTGCCCAACTTGACAGCTTGTCTACGATCAGCCAAGAATGATGCAATGAGGTCCCTAGCTCTATGTTTAATGCCGATGGCCTCGACACGGCCGATCAGAGTTACATGATCGACCGTGTCGAAAGCCGCCGACAGGTCCAACAGAATCAAGACAGCCTGTCCACCCTTATCCATTGTGGCCCTGATTTCATCAGCCGCTTTGATCAGGGCAGTCTCTGTTCCGTGACCTTGCCGGAAACCGAATTGGGTTTCATCTAACAGGTCATTAATATGAATGTAGTCAGATAGTTGTTTATTCATGACCGATTCAAAGATCTTAGCTGGAAACGGCAGAGAGGCGATGGGACGATAATATAAAACTTAAAAGTATATGCCAAACCATTTAAATACACTGCACTCTGCATACTGCACCCTGCCTTATGAAAAGGGCTTGCGCTAGTGGTGACATCCTGGTGACATGTATAGTAAAAGGGAATATTTTTAGGCCTGGCAAAATGTTCCTTTTGCCAGGTCAAAATGGTAGTTTTACAACTGCACAGGCAGACTGCAATGACAAGCCCTGGCCTTGACACATATTTAAATAGGCTACTTACGTGGGTGGCACAATAAGTGTTGCAGGCCGACTAGCAGCATTTAATTCACAGTCCCTGGGTACATTTAGAAGGAAAATGCTACTTACCAGTATGCATCTGTTCTTGGCATGTAGAGCTGCAGAGTTGCACACTGTGCATAGATCGCCACCTAGTGTTGGGCCCGGATGTTTGCAGTTTGTTGTTGTCCTGAAAAGTTCTTTGGAAGTCACGAGATAGGGGACTCCTCCTTAGGACCACATTGCGCATGGTCATCCGCTCCATCCCCAGATTGTTTTTCGCTGTGAGAAGTTGGCCTGATATGCAGTGCTCACTATTCTAGTGATCACTATGTATCAGTCCAGACAACCCTTATTGATGATTGGTTGTAAGTCAACCTGATAGACCAGCTATCCTAGTAGCATGGATACGAGCAGTCTAAGGCTAAGACTCTAGAGGGCGTGTTAAGCCAGCTGTTTTACCATCACATTACCCCTTGAACACCAAGTGAAAGGACACCACACAAGTTGTTATCAAAAATAAAGTATATTTATTTATAACAGGACTACCCTGGCTCTTTATGAGACAGGGAGCTAAGCACACAACAAAACTCTTAAAGAAATACTGAAAGTCGCACAATATACACAAATGCCCGAGGGGCACGAAAAACCATATACACAAGAAGTGGAATGCGAAATTACTAGCAGGTAAGTAATACTTTTCTAGACTGTAGAAACGCTAGGCCTACAATGCTGAACCCTTGGATTAGAAGCAGGAGGCCTAGGGACGCCGTGTGCAGAGTGGGAACTCTCACACGTAATGCGGGAACGAGTCTATGGATACTAGCAATCACAAAGTTACGGTTCTCGGGCGAACCCGACTAGGTGGGTCGAAAACAAGAGTGGATCCGAACACTTAGGGTGTTGGACTATGCTGGAGCACCGGAGTACTTACCTAGCCCAGGGGCTGCGGCTGCATAGGGTTCAAGTTGCGTCGGAAACCCTTGTTGAAGAACCAGGAGCCTGAAGAAAGAAGTTGCTGGCAGGCGGCCAGTTTAGAAGTTCGTGGTGATCCAAGCCTGGATCAGGGAAGAAGAAGACCTGTAAGCAGAGGAGACCAAGTTCTGAATCACTAGCCAGTGATTTAGGTGGGCACCAGGATGGCACCGGACGAAGTCACCTCGACCAGGTGAGTGGGCGCTGCTGGGCTCTGCAGTCTCTCGGACCAGGAGGCGTTGTCGGCGACCAGGATGGAGGTGCGAGCTGTCCCACGAAGGTCTCTGCTGTCGACGTCGCTGGACCCAGGATTGGGGCAACAAGTCTTGGCAAATGCAAGCCCACGCGGTGGACTTGAAATGGAGTCTGGAGTGGACCAGGAGGGTCCAGGGTGCTCCTCTTTTGGAGGGGAGCAAGGGCTAGTCTGGAGCAACCAGCCCAGCGGTGTTTGTCGTCGTGAAGCGTCGTAAGAGGGCCACTAGCCAACGGGCAAGTGACCTGGACAACGCGGTGAGCAGCAAAGAGCAGAAGGGCCCCACGCAGATCTCGTGGATGCAGGGGGGCTGAACTTCGGTGCTGGAGCTGCTCAGGGTCGGGGCTTCTCTTACCCCAAAGCACTCAGTCGAGGGTCACTCGGTGGTCGTGCTGGACAAGCGTCGTGCAGTCTTCAAAGATGGCCGGTCCCTCGAGGTCTCGTCACACCCACGGATCACAGCTGGGCTGATGATGCAGGTTGAGGTCAGAGGTGCCAGGGAAGCCGGTTCTCGTCGAGCTGGGCAGTCTTGATCCGGAGGAGAGACTTACAGCAGACCGCGAGGCTTGGTTGGTGCCTGCTGCTGCAGGGTGACTACTCCTTAGTCACAAGGGAGAAATCTTAGGAAGAGTCTTGAGTTCCTCTCGTAGAAAGTCGGTTCAGGATTCAAAGATTGATCTAATTTGGAAGGGGGCCAGTTCCTACCTTTATCCTGCAAAAAAGGGGCTGGCACGCGACTAAGTCCTGCCCTATGGGTGGGACTAGGAGGGGGGTGGTTACACCCCTCTCCTTTGGCGGGCTTTCCCCAGATCAGGGGCTGGAGTGCCCCTGGAACTGGTTCAAGCCGGCCTATGCATAGTGAGCACCGGGGTGCCACTTGCAGTCACCTTCCTCTAAAGCCCTGCCTACCTAGGATACACAAAATCCTGTCTGGGACGGTGCTGACACCGCCCCTGGCAGGACACCCTTTGTCCTTGCCTCCTGGGCTGGGAGGACTCCCAGCAGCAGGAGGGCAGACTTGTGTCTCGGTGGCAGCATCCATCTTATGGAGCTGAGGCTATGTCTGACTTTAACCGGGGTTACAGGTTACCAACATGTCGTGTCCCTCTAGAAGGGTGGAATGCTAACCCCGTCGCCAGAATTGGCGTGGGGTTAGTATTCCAATTCGTATGACACCTTACTCGACATGTTTTGATAATGTTATACCAAAGTTAGCATATGACCGCGAGGTACATAATACACTTAAGAGTATATGGTATAGCGTTATCATGGAACAGCTATTAGGACTTGGTTCCGCAAGCTGCAAACGGGCTCAGCTCATGCCAGAGCACCATTTCACATGATTCCATGCACTCTGCCTTCAGTATTGTTAAGGCCTGCCATAGGAGTGACTGATAGGAATATATGTGTCCATTTTAGGTTTAGATAAAGGAATACTATATCTAAAGCAAAGGGTGTTTACACCACCTTGCCCCAGCTGTCAAGCAGCCAGTTGTGTCTGATTTTAGTTAGTCAGCCCAGGGGTGGCATAATACATGCTGCAGCCCCTGGGAGACTTCTGGGTGCACCTCAGCCCTGGGTACAGGGACTTGGAGAGGGCCCAGTGCCAATTCAGTACCTGGGTACAATTTGGAGTAGAGAGCTAGGCTGTGGGTCTGATTAGCAGGCCCACAGCCAGGGAAAGTCGTAAACCAGTGAAGCAAAAAGCAAAAATCTGGGTGATCATAGGATTGCAGACCCTACTCTCCTACATTCGCCATTAGGGAAATGATGGAGCTTTGCAAGAAAAGGAAGGATGCCCATGTAATTTGTATCTAATTAAGATAATACAGGAACAGACAAGGGTAGCCGGGGAGGCGGGTGGCCGTGTGCAACTCTGCAGCTCTACATGCAGATGCATACTGGTAAGTAGCATTTTCCGTTCGAGGCATATGAGCTGCAGATTGCACACTGTGCATAGATTATATAGCAGTACCCACTCTTAGCGGCGACCACCCCTATCTGTTGCAGTAGTTTGGAATAATGTTTTGGGAACACCCTGGCCCACATTAGCTTGTTGTTTTGTTTGCACATCTACACAATAGTGTTTTGTGAATGTGTGCAGTGTAGACCATGTAGCTGCTCTGCAGATGTCATCTAGGGGAATGTTCCCTAAAAATGCCATTGAAGCCCCTATTTGTCTTGTAGAGTGAGCTTTAGGAGAAACAGATAACGTACGTTTAGCTTGTGGTAACAAATCTGTATGCATTTGACAATCCATCTAGCTATCCCAGATTTTGAAATGGGATTACCCTTGTGTGGTGGTGAGAAAGACACAAAAAGTTGTTTTGTCTTACGAAAAGGTTGTGTCCTTTCTATGTAGCATAGCAATGCTCTTTTGACATCTAATGTGTGAAGAGCTCTTTCTGCTACTGACTGTGGTTGCGAGAAGAAAATGGGCAGTTTAACAGATTGATTGAGATGGAATGGAGAAAAGACTTTGGGCAGGAATTTTGGATTAGTACGTAGAACTACCTTATTTTGATGCATTTGCAAGAAGGGTTCTTGAATGGTTAGTGCTTGTAGTTCACTAACTCCCCCCAGAGAAGTAATAGCTACTAGGAAAGCAACTTTCCATGTTAAAAATTGTAATTCACATCTGTGTAAGGGTTCGAAGGGAGGTCCCATTAACCGTGTGAGAACAACGTTTAAATTCCACACAGGTGAAGATGGTACTCTGGGAGAAATTCTTTAAAGGCCTTCCATAAAGGTTTTAATGGCAGGCACTCTGAACAGAGATAGATGTTGTCTGTTTTGCAGATATGCTGCTATTGCAGCAAGATGTAGTGTAATAGACGTATAGGCTAAGTTACATCTTTGGAGATGCAGTAAGTATCCTATGATGTGTTGAATACACACATCTAGGGGATCAATATTGTTGTTGTGACAATATATCACAAATCGTTTGGACGTCTAGCTTCTTTAATGACATTCATGCAGTCTGGAGGTAGGTTCAGATATCCAAATTCTAGGACTTCAGGAGCCAGATCGCAAGGTTGAGCTGAGCTGGGTCCGGGTGTCTGATCTCTCCACGGTTCTGTGTTAAGAGGTGTGGAGACAGGTGCAGTTTTTGGTGCGGTACTACAGACAGTTGTAGCAGTGTGGTGTACCACGGTTGTCTGGCCTCATTGGAGCAACTAGGATGAGGGTCAGAGAATGCTGCTGTAGTTTGCGTACTACCAGTGGCATGAGTGGTAGAGGTGGAAAAGCGTACGCAAATCTGTTTGACCAATTCATCCATATCGCATTGCCTTTTGACAGTGGGTGTGGATATCTGGCGGCGAAGCTTGAGCATTTTGCGTTTTCGTGGGTGGCAAATAGGTCTATGTGAGGTTGTCCCCACATATGAAAGAATGGCTGAAGAACTTGCATATGAAGTTCCCACTCGTGGGTCTGTTGTGTTTGACGACTTAACAGATCGCTATAGTATTTTGTACTCCCGGAACATGCTGGTCTAGGAGGAATATGTTTTGAGGTATAGCCCACCTCCATATGTCCTGTGCCAGTTGAGAGTGTTGCAGGGAGTGTGTGCCTCCCTGCTTCTGTATCTAGTACATTGCTGTCATGTTGTCTGTGCGGACTAACACAGCTTTGTTTGCTACTTGCTTCTGGAAAGCTTTTAGTGCTAGGAATATTGCTAGTAACTCCAGATGATTGATGTGGAGTAATTTTTGTTGCGGTGTCCACCTGCCTTGCATGGTGTGTTGCAGTAGGTGGGCTCCCCAGCCAGAGAGCAATGCGTCCGCAGTCAAGAATATCTGAGGAACTGGCTCTAGGTATGGTCGTCCCTTGGAAAGGTTTTTGGTGTTCCACCATTGCAGAGAGCAATGAGTCCGACCGTCTACCAACACTAAGTCTGTTAAGTGACGTTGAGCCTGGTTCCATTGACGTGATAAGCACTCTTGTAGCGCACGCATTTGAAGTCTTGCATGGGGTACTATGAAGATGCAAGAGGCCATCATCCCTATGAGTTGCATGAACACTCGTGCTGGGAGGGAGTGTTGTAGCTGAAACTTTGTTAGAAGAGTTTGCATGCTGGCTATCCTTGCTGGAATGGGATAAGGTAGCGCTGTTGAGGTGTTTATTGTGGCACCGAGGTACTGTTGTACTTTGGATGGCTGTAGATGAGACTTGGTGTGGTTTATTGTGAACCCCAAGTTTTGAAGCAGTTGGATGGTGGCAAGAGTGTGTTCCACGCATTGATTGTGTGAGCTGGCTTTTATGAGCCAGTCGTCGAGGTACGGGAAGACATGGATGTGCTGTCTTCGTAGATACGCTGCCACCACTGCCAAGCACTTGGTGAATACTCTTGGTGCTGTTGGGACTCCGAATGGGAGTACTTTGAATTGATAGTGCTGCCCGTCTATTACAAATCTGAGATACTTCCTGTGAGCCTTGTAAATGGGAATGTGGAAGTATGCGTCCTTGAGATCTAGAGTAGCCAGGAAGTCGTTTTGCAGCAGGAACGGAAGGACTTGTTGGAGTGTGACCATGTGAAAATGGTCTGACTGTATGTATATGTTTAGCGGTCTGAGGTCTAAAATAGGCCTTAGAGCGCTGTCCTTCTTTGGAATCAGAAAATATAGAGAGTAAACCCCCTTGTTTTGTTGGTGCAGAGGAACTGGTTCTATTGCACATTTTTCTAGCAGAGATACTTCTTGCTTTAACAGTGATAGATGTTCTTGTGACACTGGACGCTGTTTGGGTGGTATGTTTGGGGGGGGTAGAGGTTAGTTCTAGACAGAAACCTGACAGAATAATTTGTCGCACCCACCTGTCTGATGTGATGTTGATCCAGGCAGGCAGGAATTGTTGAAGTCTTCCCCCCACAGGAGTGGAATGTTGGTGGTGGGGAGGGGAGGAAAGTCATTGGGTAGGGTTAGAGGCAGAGCGGGAGTTGTTGTTTTTGCCTCTGCCTTTGTTGTTGTTGCCCCTGTAACCCCCTCTCTGGTAGCCCTTAGTGAATGTGGATTGACCAGGGGTTTTGTAGGAAGTGGAGGGACTTTCTGAGGAGTAGCCTCTTGTGTTGCCGCTGTATGATGAGCGACGAAAGGAACGTCTGGGATCTTGCCGATGCAAGGCTCCCATAGATAGCTGTATCTGTGTCTTTTTTCATTTTTTCTAAAGACACGTCAACATTTAAGCCAAATAAATGTGTCTCATCAAATGGCTGATTAAGGATGGAGTTTTGTACCTCAGGTTTAAAACCTGAAATACGTAGCCAGGCATGTCTACGTAGTAGGGTGCTGGTATTGATTGCCCTTCAGGCGGTATCTGCAGCGTCTAGGGCACAACGAATGGAAGTATTAGTAATATTTGTACCTTCCTCTATAAGTTCATTAGCCCTGTTTTTGTATTTTTCTGGTAGGTGCTGCATTATGGACTCTAGTTCATCGTAATGTGCCCGGTCAAATCTTGCCAGCAACGCTTGGGTGTTGGCAATGCGCCAGATGTTAGCTGCTTGTGCAGCTGTTCGCTTGCCGGAGGCGTCAAGGAGCTTAGATTCTTTGTCTGGTGGCGAGGCCTCACCTGATGTCTGGGAATTAGCACGTTTACGTGCATTAGGCACTACTAGAATCTAATTGTGCTGGACATTTAATATAAACTGGATCTGCAGGGGCAGCTTTATATTTTTTCTCAATGCGAGGATTGAGGACCCTAGCCCTGACAGGATCTTTAAAAACCTCTGTTGAGTGTTTGATGACACCCTTAAGCATTGGCAAAATGGCAGTAGACCGATGTGTGTTATCAAAAGTGTCTAATAGGAAATCTTCCTCCACTGCATCGGTGTGTAAGTCCACCCCATGATATTGAGCAGCCCTTTGGACTAGTAGGTTAAAACCCATAGTGTCCTCTGGTGGGAAGGTCTGGAAGGGTATACATCATCTTGTGGGACGTAAGGCACATCATGGGTTTTGTAATCATCCCATGGATTAGGTGACTGAGGGGGACTATTGGTCCCTGCTGGGTCGTGTGCACCCCCACCTGTGTCATCAGAATCTGTGTGTACATCATCATCTGGATTAGTAGATGGTGTAGGTGAATGATGTGGTGGAGGAGGTGTAGGAGAAGGAACAGTATGGGGAGGTGGTGGAGAAGGGACCCTTAATGGAGAGGTTGCAATGTCTCTCTTCTTTGGAGGGGGAGGAGGTGCTGGCACCTCAAGTGGTCTCTTCTTGGAGCGGAGAGTTAATTGTCCTGTTTTAGGATCCTTTACAAGAGTTTTCTGTTCTTCTGAGTAGGGCAAATTCTCGGTAGCTGGTGTCGGGTCTTTTGGCTTAGGAGTGTGCCCTTTTGAAATGTCTTTTACCGGAACCTGTTTTTTCGGGTCTGGGTGTTTTTTCAGCTCCGACGCGTGTGAATCTGGCGCTTTGGCGGTTTACTCGGCTCCCAGTGCGGTTTCGGCATCGATGAGCCACTACCAGTCTTCGGCGCAGAGTGCTTAGGTGTCCGAGCAACGTTCAGCGTGGTAGAGGAAGATGGCTTCTTCGGTGTCGGTATAGGATTGGCACCGGGAATAGGCTGGCTCGAGCCAGAGCCGCCTGAAGGCTTCTTTGCCGACCCGAAGGCGGGGCGTGGGAAGCAGTGTCTCAGTGTGCACCCGGGCCCGAAGGTGAGGGTGTGACCGAAGCCTTTTTTGAGGGTGCCGAGGAAGGGTTGGGGTGGACGGTCTTACTTACGACCCGTTGAGCTGGAGTGATGTCCTCGACATCGGAGTCTTCGGCATCTGAGGATCCGATACTCTCTTCGGCGTGCTGGTGTTCTGGCACGTCGACGCCCTCTTCGAAGATGTCGTCAGGGATCGAAGCTGACGAGCGAGCTATAGTTCCCTGAGCTCGTCAGTCCCGAAGGTTTTTCTTGGAGCGGAATGAGACACACGCCGAACAGTCTTTGGCCTCGTGCTACGGTGAAAGGCAAAGGTTGCACACCTCATGTAAGTCGGTGTGGGGAAACTTCGACCCACATTGAGGACATTTCTTGAATGGCATCCTTTCCATGAGCTAGAAAGAAAGGCCTAGGTAGGCCCGAAGGCCTTCGTCGACGACCCGAATCGAAGACTTCGAAGTGGTAGAGAATCGCGTCGATGTGTAGCGTGATCAAAAGCATACCGTCGAACTGGGTGAGGATTGCGAGGTGAAGGAAAGTCTGTTCCAAACCGGAGCGCAGGAAACACATCCAAGCGCGATGGCGGAAAAAAACAATCTGGGGATGGAGCCGATGCCCATGCGCAATGTGGCCCTAAGGAGGAGTTACCTATCTCGTGACTTCCAAAGAACTTTTCAGGACAACAACAAACTGCAAACATCCGGGCCCAACACTAGGTGGCGATCTATGCACAGTGTGCAATCTGCAGCTCATATGCCTCGAACCTACATTTCTAGGGCCTTACAAGTAAATTCAATTTGCCAATTCAGTGTAAGCCAATTTTACCATGTTTAAAGAAAAGGGTGCAAGCACATTAACGGTGGTAAAGTGCATTGAGCCCTAAGAGCAAACAAAAATGGCCTTTTTTGATGTAATGAATCAGATCAAACTTGAATTTAATTTGGAGGAATCTGAGGCCGACAAGGACTTATCTGACCATGTCTCAGCAGTCAGTATGAACAACATGCATCTGAAAAACACTTCACAAGGGAGGCCTGTGGAAGACTAATGCTACAGCTCACCATCCTTGAAGAGCATCTCCCCATGAAGTCCCAGTATCATTTTGAATGTTTAACAAAGGAGAGAGTTTACGGATGTATATTCATTAAAGTTCTTTTAAAGTATTCTGAGTGTTATGTGAAGCAGATTAGCAGATACGTATGTCCATTTACTTTGAAGAGTTAATAAGTGGCATATCCCACTGCCATTGTATCAGCAGCAAGTAGTTACAGACCCTACCACCAACCATTTAGCCTAACCGTGAACATGAAGCATAGGTTGTCCTCAAGGGCACTTATGTGACAATTCACTTGTGTGACAACTTGTAGGACACTTTGTGACAGGGATGTGCTTTACATGTGCATCGCATGTGCGCAGCATTTGAATCTCAAAAGAACCTGGAGGGGACTACGGAGAGTAATCCCATTTAAATGGATGAATATATAAATGGATGGATGAGCTTTGATGAGAGGACAAAGATGTCTTGCAAAGGACATTGTAAGAGTTTGGCCCAACAGCTTTATCACAGTATATCTAAGATAAAGCTCGCGCAGGTCCAAAATACAAACAGAGCACCATCGGCCTATGCACACATTGTGTTAATGCATTCAATAAAAAAATCTGGGTTTACAATCCGGCATATCTGTTCCATCTCCCACCCGTACAAAGCCGAATAAAAGTATAGTAGCCATCTCCACTTCTTGTTAGAGCGGACACAATGCCTGCGCGCACCAAATCAAAAATGTTAATTATGATGATTGTCACATTGCCAAGGTATTTAAAATGATAATTTGCCCTTAGAAGGGTAGACACTTCCTCTACGTCTATATGGTCACTGCTATCAGCATATACATCGTTTTCTCCCATTAACTAAAATCAGACGTGTCCCCATATATATCCCATATATGCATATCTGGGCAAAGATCGTTCAGGGTCTTCTATGCATATTAAAATATCTGCATTTAGCAAAATCCTGTCTTCCTTAGATGACCCTTCACCGAAACAACTGATCTACACAATAGCACCGAACCCATGCAACTGATTGTTCCTGTGTAAACAGAAGGGGAAGGAGGGGACACCACTGCCTTAGTTGTGCCCCTTTAGATGGGGCAGGGGGAAGACAGACACGGTCCTATTTACCAAGACCACCGCCCAGGTGTCCTCAGTGAGGACCCTCAAATGCCTCTGAAAACGTTTAACAAAATTCATCCGGGCGTGGCTGGTATTTGGAACAAAACCAGTGCATTGAGTCAAAGCCTTCTTAACATCAGTTCATTTCAGTTCAAAAGGCTTTATTCGGTTTGTGAAACAACCATAAAAGCAATCAACATGTTATTACACGAACAATAAAACATCCACTACAAAATGTGGTCCTCTGATAGTGCAATAAATATATTCTAGCAGCAAATTATACAAATGACTAGTACAGTTCATTATCATATGAAAGGAATTCTTAACAATAAAAATATTCTAGCAACAATTGTGCAAATGACTAATACAATTCACAGCCATGTAAAAAGGAACTCCCAACAACAAATTGAAATTAGAAGTAACCGATAGACAACCATGCAATTGTTTATCAAGAAAATAGGTTTCCTGGCAGTAATTAATTGCCTTGTATAAACGGTGTCCTAACGGCAATGTACATAATGGTATCCAATACATGAAATAGCACAATTAACCGTCAAATATGATATTTTTCCTAGCAACAATAGATTTTAAGATAAAAGAATCAGTATAAAAGCATACACCCGGGTCAGTAAGCATTGCTAATAATTTCATAGCTACGTGCGATGTTCTCACATTAACTTTTAGAAAGATTGGTTTCAAATAAAAACGCCTTAAGTCAGAATAAAATTTACAAAACAATAAAAAGTGGAAAGTACTTTGGTTAGATGCCCCATCGCATGGACAAGGGATCTGTGGGCACATTTTGATAGAAGGGAAAGCAACCAGGTGGTGTACAATACTTAGTCTTAAACGGGTCTTAAACGGGTCAAGACGAACCGATGAGATGGCCTAGTTAAAAAGGTCAGATAATCTTGGAAGCCTCTTCTGGTCTCCAGCTGGTGATAAAGTACATAAGTAGTTTGCTCCCCATCTACTTTCATGCGCTCTTCTTTTTGGTAGACTAGGAAGGAGCTCTTAATTTCCCATTTAGATACTAGTGTAATACATCTGGGATCATCCCGGATTGGTGAATTAAATAAAATTTTACACGAATTCAGGATGTTCTTCAATCAGGGGACCTTGAGACTTTTACCCAGGGATAAACAGTCATTAATAATAGATTGAGTGAATTTTGTCTCCTCTTTGGCCCAAATAGATCTCCATAAAAGTAAAGGTCGTAAACCAGCAAGGTCAGATAAATAGTTAATGCCTACTTCACCGTGAATGATTTCATTTGAGGCTGATGGAGGTAGGCACAATAAGCGTTTAACATCAATTAAGACAAGGGCCCGCTCTTATTGCAGTACTGGGATCATTCCAGGGTGCCAATTAGATGTCTTAGTCTAGAGAGAGTGTCTCATATTGCGACCGGGTATAAAGGCAACTATGGCGTTCTGGTCACTGTGTATCAGTGAGTGACTAAGCAGCTTTGCACAATCTAGTTACCAGAATTGTGTCCTAGATTTTAGCTTCCAGGTTAATGAAAGTGATGAGTTAACAGGAGGAGCATTGTGCTGGGGAGCATCCAGGATAACTAAAATTGTTGCAGCACATGAATCATAAGGCAATGACCCCAGTGAGTGAGTACTGAGTAGCCCTCGAACTGCACGATGCTCCGACCCCCCCCCCCCCCTCCCCGGCCCCACCTCGTGGCTCTAATCATCAGAGGTGCAGCTTGGGCGAAGCCAGAGATAGACTGCTGCACTGTGGCCCTTGAGAATCACTCTGTGTAAGAATAGGAGCTGTCTATGTGAGTGACCTGGTGTTGCATCAATGCCTTTTTCTTCTGATTTGCCCAGAAACATCAACTCCCTTCAATCAGCCAAAACGGAGTCAGTGATGCCGTTTTGGCTGATTAAAGAGAGTTGGTTTTCTGGTCGAAGCAGAAGGAAAAGGCAACGAGGCAACACCAGAGTAGTGTACACATCATCATCGCTGCTGCTCCTCACGGATAGCTTAGAGCTAGGGCAGTTGAGCACATCACAATTCACAGAGCACTGGCAAACATTCGGAGGAAACTTAAATAGTGTTTATTCTTTCGTGGCACTCCATGCTAAACGTGTCACTTAAAAATGAAAGCAGAAAGATGCTTTGCTTATCTGGAAAATATGCTTTGTGTCGTGTGGCATGTAAGTTAGAACTCTGCATTGCACGGTGATGGCCAAAGGGAAGGATGGCGCCTGGACGCTGTCGGCCAGTGGTGCATAGACGGTGGATTCCTTGTTTGTGGATTGGCTAAGCGATAACAAAGATTAAACATGCGTCCATACACACGGCCCCTATCTTTGACATGTGGTGGGGTGTGGCAATGAGGCAGATATTTTCAGGGCCGGCCTTAACACAGGCGGCGCTCTGTGCGACAATGTGTTTTGGCACTCCCCCCCCCCAATGACCACCTCTGCCACAGATTCCCTCACCAGCACCCTTTAACAGTGCCACCTCAAGTCCCGTAACTACCGACACTCAGATTAATTTAATTTTATAGCATCACTCATACCAGTGGGGGTGTCAGAGCACTTTACATCACACAGACGGCGCACAGAGACAATCATATGTGTGTAAATCAGTGTATAGGAAATGTTACATCAGACAGTAGTACAAGGTGTAGTGTAGGAGTGACATGTCATCGATACTGGGAGGCAATATAGTTTTGGATTCTCTATTATGGTAAAGCCCAAATTCAGATTGTAAAACATAACCTCATTGTTTAGGGTGTCTTTTTTATTAATAAGAATTGTTTTCTAACAAAATGAACCCTTTTGGCAAGATTAGGATAATGAAAGACTGGGCAAAAAAACATATAGCTCTAACATATAACTGGCAGTTTGCATGCAGCTCTTTGATGGCAGTAAATAGCTCCATGTTCTATGTTAGGATTTTGACTTATAAACGACAAGTAACAGAAGGAGCTCTCTCACAGAAGCAGTAACCTACTGACCTATTTACATTATATGTACTTTTATTATCTGCATGTTACAGGACAGGTTCTTAGCAGCAGGCATTTTAACCCTCTGCTCTACCTTAGGACCAGTCAAAACTTCCACTAGACAAACCTCGGTCTGTTTACAGGAAGGCAATTAATCACCGGAGTTCCCTTGATATTTTAATTGATGCTTGAAAGTGACTGGAGGCCAGGAACGCGGCAGCAAGTGTTTTTAAAATGATAATATACATGGAAAATGACGCCCTCACCCAAAGTCAACGCCTGGTGCGGTGGCACCGATCGCACCGCTCTAGAGCCGGCGGGCCCTGAATATGTACATTTCAAAATGCTAATTAGGCACAGAGTCCTGGATGACCAGTGAGCAGGCCCGGCTCCAAGATTCTGAATCTGGGTAGGCCATGAAGGAAAATGGGTGGGCCACGATGATGGATGTGGTGGGGGCAAAAATCAAAGCATTCAGGAAGATCTGCTGGTTTACACACTGACAATATAGGGATACTTTTTTCAAGACTACGAAGTGAGAGATGCATATGTTTACTAATATTTGGCCTACTTGAACAGAATATTGGCCTTCTCAGTACCCAATTTGTACTGCTTGCAGCGGTACTGGTCATAGGGCATGCTTGCAAACCATGCCTTCTGAGCACTGCTGCAGGAAGTGCCAGTTTGGTTGCTCAAAGCATGGCACTTGTTACAAGGCATGGCCAGTGACAGGATCAACTAAGCATAGCCATGCCTAGACATAAGAGCAGATAAGAGCTTTTTATCTGCGGTGCATGTCTAAAATGTATGGGTTGTGAAGGTGGAGATTATCTGTTACCATAACTGACCATGCTTTGTGAAAGGCAAAGGTTTTAGCTTGTGGATCATTAGTAGAATATCCTTTCAGCAACAATTTCAAAAGTCATATTTCACAGGAATGTAATTCTAATTATTTATTTTTATTATCGATTTTATTCTTTATCACAGTATCAACCAATAGTAAGACTAGAAATTAGTGTAATGTAGTATGCTACAGTAGTGAAATGTATTTTCAAGACATATTTTATTGTTTCAAAAACCTGTGATGTTAAAAGTACATACCGTAAAGTTATGATGATCTAGTTATCTACCTCATACCAGAATATCATTTAACTATGCAATGAAATATAGTAATGCAAATTATGATCTTGCCGTTCCTTTGCATTACATCCATCCCATTGCTTGACGACTTACAACTAAAGGGAACAGTTTTTCCTGCGGCCATTAGATGCTGAGAGCCAACAGGGAAATAGTATATTTCACCTTGACTGCCACTGGAAGGCCTGCCATGGACCACCAGTACTGGCGAAAGGGACATAAGCAATTCATCGGAACCAGTAAAAAAGGGTTGCCCGTACAACAAAGGGATCATTTTGAAATGCTTTGTCAGCTTCATGCATCTCAAATGTCAAGAGGTTTAAAAAACATATGTAAAGGACTGAGATTTCCAACTCCACGGATCTCTATATGGAACCATAATACCTAATTGTTGAATATTTATCCTCTGTATGTAAAATTAACAAGCTGTATTCTCAAAAGGTAAATTCTGTCATGAACAAAGGTTTATGACCAAATTTAACTTCTTTTACACCTGCAAAGAATTAATAAAGGAACTCCGGACAGGTGGCTATGTATTTATTACTGGGGATTTATCCACCAAGAGTAGAGAGCAATACCCTACAGTAAACCCCACTTAAGGTGTGACAAAGTGTTATAAGGTGTCATTCACCTTAGAACCTTTTAGGAACACCCACAAGCATATACAATTCTTCCGGGTTGTCTTTCCACTCTGGAAACAGCTTGAGTAACTCTTGATTCCAGGAACCGATGGGGAACAGATCAACTCCAGGTTTACTGTGGGAGTAGTAGGTAGAGGAATAGCTTTCACAATCAGAAATGTTTTCTCTTCACACAAATAAAGGTGAAAAAAGTGCATTTCCACTGGAGACTCCATTCCACCTCTGTGGAGTGACTTACTATGGATAACTCCAATGGAGTGAAAGAAGAACCTCCTCAAAAAGTCTGATAGCATCCCCTCTCATCCACCTGAAAACCTCTGCCTGGCTCACTATCACCCATACTATTGGGATTGTTTATGAGTTGATTTGGGATTTAATGGCTGATAAATTTGACTCGGGTAATCAGAATTTAAGATTTAACAGCTGATATGTCAACAGGTATAATTCTAAGCCTGCACGTCATGCTATTAGCATAGGCAAACATTACTGCCCCATTCTAGGTTTTTTTAAGTGCTGAAATAAGGATCTGTGTTGTTGAGGTTTGAGCACCAGATTCATCTCTGGACCACGGTATTACTGCGCAACTTGGATTGTCTAGATCAGGCGCAGTGTTCAAGGTCAACTTCTTAAAAGGGCTTTAGTCACTGGGATAATCTAATACGGTTTTTAACAGGAGTTCAGGGTGAAATAGGTGCAGGCTACAACAAAAAAATATATCTCAAATTGTATCTTGACAAAAAAGCACACAGTGCTATACAGAATTCTTTGTAGCTTCTGAATCATCATCAATAAGCCAAGACTTCCTTTAACTTACGCTGAAACCTTTATTTTTTTTGTAGAACAAATATGTCTCATGTAGTGCTTGGTATATTATATTCCTTCATAAAATATATTTAGCCACATTGCACCATTATAAAGCATTCTAAGTAGCAATTTGTATTTGTCAAACCAGTGACTCCCACTTTATGAGCTCCAAAAGGATGAAATGCTGAGAAGCCCCTGCTGGTGTTCAAAACAGTGTCCTTCCTGTTTACACGTGACTCCATAGAAGTCACAAAACTGCCAATGATAACTATCTAATTTCCAAGCATACCATGTGAATTAGGCAGAATGGTCTATAGAATGTTCTTTTATTAACTGTCACAGCGCAACATAATTGTTTCCCTTTTAGGAAAGGCCTTACTGTAGAAAGAAAATAAAACAAACCACTACTATAATATATATGTGTGAGAGAGAGAGAGAGAGAGAGAGAGAGAGAGAGAGAGAGAGAGAGAGAGAGAGAGAGAGAGAGAGAGAGAGAGAGAGAGAGAGAGAGAGAGAGAGAGAGAGAGAGAGAGAGAGAGAGAGAGAGAGAGAGAGAGAGAGAGAGAGAGAGAGAGAGAGAGAGAGAGAGAGAGAGAGAGAGGTGTGTACACATGTGCGTGACATGAGACGTGGGTGAGTGTGTATGTGTCTACACATGTGCGTGACATTTCTCTGCAGGACACCCAATTGCCATAGGAGCTTGCAATCACTGTATTTTGCTGTGGTGGGAGTCTCAGACACCCTTTTATTCTTTGGTTTGTGGGAGACAACATCAACATTGTGCCTGCTGAATTGCAAACCTATGCATGCAGATACTTTTAGGAGCCTAAGTCAACACCATACAAGTTGAAAAAACAAAGTGTAGGAGCATACACCCACTCGAAAAACAAAAAACAAATGGACACTCTTTGCTTGAGTGCAGACCTTGGGAGGACCAGGTGTTTTCTTAGGTCAGCCTGGCCCACCCGGCCTTCCCTCAAGAACCGGGCCTGCCTGTGAGGTGCCGGAGACTGGTACACTCCTCTGGCGACGCCATTATGCCCAATAATTACGCACTTAAGAAGGCCTGACCTGAAGAAGAAATGCATGGTCTTGCAGGTCCATGATCAGCTGTCCCTATTCCCACTTCACTCCAGGGCATAGCCTGACTGACCCCATTTCCTCCCCATTGCACTTTCACCCCTCGCTCCTGAAATCGCCTGCTTTCTTCTCGTGGCTAACTGTCTAATGACTCCGTCTCCACAGGTCACCGGGCCTGGGCCTACGGTGACGTGCCCCCAGACAGTGCCACCACGAATCAGGGATTGTAACATGCGGGCGGCAGACAGGCCGACAGGGGGGCTAGAAATAATTACATTATGGGGTGCGTGCTAGTGCCTCTTTTTCTGTCGTCTCTCTCTGGCCTCTGCTCTGAGATCACGAGATGCCTGCAGCCTGCCTCCTTGACCTCGCCTCACCGCACACCCACTTTGCGTGCATTTAATCAATTATTCATGATTAGGACATGGACGGACCGGTGCGTGCGGTGCCAGGCATGCAGCACCAGCCAGGCAGCATTAATTAGGCAGATAGACTTGTTGATGATAGTTGTGCTACTGAACTGACTCGGGTCGGTCAGGGTACAAATCGGCACCAGCTACAAAACTGTCCCTCCTGTCTCAAAACCAGCCCCCCCACCCCATCCAGCCTACCAGGGGATTGCCCGGTGCCCGGAATTATCAGTCCGGCCCTGGAACTGGAGCGCGATAGACACATCCGAGCCCGATGGCAGAAAAAAACAATTTGAAGATGAAGCCGATGCCCATGCGCACTATGGTCTTAACGCGGTGTCACCTATCTCGTGACTTCCAAAAACATTTCCAGGACAACAACAAAGTGCAAACATCCCGGCCCAACACCAGATGGCGAGCCGTGCACATTGTGCGATTTGCAGCTCATATGCCTTGAACATATCGTTACACAGGTAGTAACTTGTGCATCTGAAAGAGCCACGTTAGTGATATATTCCTTACCTTAGAAAAGATACCCCAGCAATACCAACCCCAGTGGTGGGTCTGCGAACCAAGATCATACCAGAAAGTCACGGACAACAGAATGGCCAAAGAAGCCGTCTCTCCGGACTTGACTGTCAAGACTGTAATGCTTGGTAAAGGTGAGCAGCGAGGCCCACGTAGCTGCCTGACAAATGTCCTGCATGGGAACGCCGTGTCCCAAGGCAGTAGTGGCGGCAGTCGCCCTGGTAGAATGGGCACTTCCTAGCCAACGAGTAACATGCTTTGATGCACAGAACGACGCACCGAGAGATGGTCCGTTTGTGCATGGCCTGACCTTTTTTGGCGACCACGTAGCCAACAAAGAGCTGGTCATCCACACGGAACTGTTGTGTGCGCTTCAGACAGAATGTGAGCGCACATTTTGGGTCCAGACGGTGGAGCCTCTCTTCCTCTTTTGAAGGATGCGGTGGTGGAAAGAAGGTGGGCAAAGTAATGGTCTGCCCGACGTGGAAGGGCGTGACAACCTTTGGCAAGAAAGAAGGACTGGTCCTTAAAACCAACTTGTCCAGATGAACAGAAAGGAAAGGAGGTTTAGAAGGAAGAGCCTGGAGCTCACTCACTCTTCTGGCAGAGATAGCTACCAGGAAAGCTGTCTTTAGAGTGAGAAGACGTAAAGGACAGTTATGAAGGGGCTCAAAGGGTGTTGAAATTGGCATTGTATATACACATAAGCGGCGTTCATTTGTGTTCACTGTACCCCTTGTTGTAAGCAGAACGGATATCGCTACAGCACTGACTGTGTTATCCCGCTAGCATAGACCCATGCACACACGTACACGACAGCCATTTTAGGTATCATGGTCTCCCAGTTTGCAATCGATCACCAGCGCCCCTTCCCTGACCCTGCAAGCTTCCCCCATGTACCCTGACTGCCCCCGCTCTCACACGCACAAGTCATGAGCCCTCCCCTCCCGCATGACTCTGTCTCTGAGAAATCGCACCCCGCGCCTGACCAAACCCCTCCTGTCCCTCCATGAATACCCCTCCTTTGATGACCTCTTCCTCTGAACCTAATTGTCTACATGGACCGCTGGTCATCCCTTAGCCTGAGGATACAGTTCATTGCCCACTACTGTATGCACTCGCCCCTCTTGACAGAAGCCACTATTGATCATGACCACCCCACCCCCTGAGATTCGATCAGGAGCACACATTCCAACGGAATCAACAGCACACTCAGCTGCGTGACAGCCCCCTCCTATTGTATGGAGGATAAGGGCCCCTACTGTAGCCACGTGTTGGAATATCTTCGTACTTTACAATGTCTTGATTGTAATGAAGGATGTGTGTGTGTCATAAACCTGTGTATAAAAGACGAAGCCTCAGAGAAACTTGTTAGAGCATCTCCCGAAGACACTATGCGAGCGTCCCAAATGACATGCTCTCCTCTTGAGTAATAAACTCTGTTCTTGTTTTCCTGCTTCCAGCGCCCGTCTCTTTATTTGGTAATTATTCAAGATGGAAACGAAGAGTCGCCCTGCACCAGCAGCCTGGGCACCGGGTGCGATATGGGCTCACTTTTCAACAAGGGAGTGCACATCAGATAGGTCAAGACAAGATTTAAGGCATTATGATAGGCACGGGAGAGAATGTGTGTGTAATACTTTTTTTTTAGGAAACGGTTAACAACCGGGGACTTAAAGAGCGAAGGCTGATCTGAAAGCCTTAGAAAGGCGGAGATGGCTGAAAGATAACCTTTGATAGTGCCCAGAGCAGAGCCCTGCTGGGCCAAGGAAAGTAGGAACAGAAGGACTTCAGAAAGAGGAGCAGAAAGGGGATCCACAGCCTTTGCTGTGCACCATGCCACAAAGTTGGTCCACCTGCAAGAGTATACCGTCTTAGTGGAGGGACGCTTGGCTGCCAGAATTACATCACAGACTTCGGGAGGAAGGTCGAAAGCAGTCAACTGTCGCTGCTTAATTTCCACGCATGGAGGTGGAGGCTGGACAAGTTCAGGTGGAGGACCGTCCCCTGCTGCGACAGATGATCCTCCTGAAGAGGCAGTCTGATCGGGGGATCGATCGCCATGCTGAGTAGCTCAGGATACCAGTAACTTCGTGCCCAATCCAGAGCCACAGGATGACTTGGGGCCGGTCGTGCCGAATCTTCTTTAGCACTCTGGGCAGAAGTGGTATAGGCAGAAAGGCGTACAACAGACTGCAACTCCACTCGCGACAAAAAGCATTGCCGAGCGAGTGCCGCCTTGGAAATTCCAACGCGCAGAACTGTTGACATTGTGCGTTCTCTTCGGTGGTGAACAGATCTAACCAAGGCTCTCCCCACTGCAAAAAGAGACCTTGCACCACGTCCGAGTTCAGACGCCATTCGTGTTCCATCAAGCACCGGCGGCCGAGTTCGTCCGCCCTGGCATTCAGAGAACCTGCCAGGTGTTGAACCACCAAGGTAATGCCTTGATGTTCCAGCCATTTCCAGAGGCTAAGAGCCTCCTGACATAGGGTCCACGACCTCAACCTGCCCTGTTTGTTGCAATACCACATGGTGGTGGTTGTCCGTGAACACCTGCACTACACTTCCCCGGACAGAGGGAAGGAATGCTTTCAGTGCAAGTCGGATCGCAAGTCGGATCGCCCGAAGCTCCAAAAGGTTGATATGGAGCCGGAACTCTGCCGGAGACCAGTGGCCTATGGTCTCCGCCTCTCCCAAGTAGCCGCCCCATCCCAAGAGGGACGCATCCGTCACTACTGTGAGCTCCGGTTGGGCAAGGGAGAGGGATCTGCCATTGACCCAATGCGATTCGTGAGCCACGACTGCAATTGTCGTGCAGTGCACTCAGAGATCTGGACATGATCGGACAGGTTGTCCAGTTGCTATGCCCACTGGAACTTCAGGTCCCACTGCAAAGCCTGCATATGCCATCTAGCATGCTGCACCAGCAGGATGCAGGAGGCCTTCAGGCCCAGGAGCCGGAGGGTCATCCTGACAAACCTGGGATAGAGGCTGAAAGATCGGAATCATAGCCTGAATATCCCGGACTCGCTGCTCGGGAGGATGAACCCGAAACTGCGTCGAATCCACAACCGCTCCGATGAAGGGGAGCTTCTGAGAGGGACTCAGGTGCGACTTTGGCACATTGATGGAGAACCCCAGCAAATGCAGGAGGTTGGCCGTAGTCTGAAGGTGGGTGACGACTGCCTAGGGCGAGCCCGCCTTTAACAATCAGTCGTCGAGGTAAGGGAAGACTGACACTCCTGACCTGCGCAGATGAGCTGCGACCACCGCCATCACTTTCGTGAACACCCAAGGGGCGCTGGTAAGGCCGAAAGGGAGCACAGCAAACTAAAAATGCTCCAGGCCTACCGTGAACCACAGGTATCGCCAGTGGGCCGGCAGGTCGGGGATGTGAAAATATGCATCCTGTAAGTCCAACAATACCATCCAGTCTTCAGGGTCTAGGGCAGCCAAGACCTGAGCCAGAGTCAACATCTAGAACTTCACCTTCCAGAGCGATTGACATTCCTGAGGTCCAAGATGGGGCGCAGGCCCTCTTTCTCCTTTTTGGGGACCAGAAAGTAGTGGGAATAACAACCACGCACTACTTTGGCCCAGGAACGCGCTTGATGGCCCCCTTGGCCAGGAGGGCCGTGACTTCCTGTTGTAGAAGCGCAAAGTGATCGCCCGACATGCAGTGGAACTGAGGTGGCATGGCTGGGGGAGTAGACTCGAAAGGGAGTAGCCCTTTTTGGAGGATTTGCAGCACCCACCTGTCTGAAGTGACAGTGCGCCAGTGGGGGAGGTGATGTTGAATCCTGCCGCCCACCGGCATGGGGTGCACCCCAAAGCTTGGACTAGGAAGGCTTTGAGGTGGATGGTGCGGGAGCGGAGGTAGACTGACTCACACACTGACCCCCTGTGCCGCCACGGCGGTCACCACGCCCGCGGCCACGCTGAGGTTGGTTCTGCGCAGGTTTCTGGCTGAACTAATGTGTAGGGGGTGCGGCGCCCTGTAGGAGAGTAGGGTCTGCAATCCTATGATCACCCAGATTTTTGCTTTTTGCTGCACTGGTTTACGACTTTCCCTGGCTGTGGGCCTGCTAATCAGACCCACAGCCTAGCTGTTCTCTCTATCCAAATTGTACTCAGGTACTGAATTGGCACTGGGCCCTCTCTAAGTCCCTGTACCCAGGGCTGAGGTACCCAGAAGTCTCCCAGGGGCTGAAGCATGTATTATGCCACCCCTGGGCTGACTATCTAAACTGACACAACTGGCTGCACGACAGCTGGGGCAAGGTGGTGTACTCACCCCTTGCTTTAGATATAGTATACCTATATCTAACCCTAAAATGGACACACAGATCTCCTATCAGTCACTCCTATGGCAGGCCTTAACAATCCTGAAGGCAGAGTGCTTGGAATCGGGTGAGATGGTGCTCTGGCATGAGCTGAGCCTGTCTGCGGCTTTCGGGATCCATCCCTTAGCCGTTTCCATGATATCGCATACCATATACTCTGAAGTGCATTATAATCCTCGCGGTTATATGCCAACTCTGGTATCGCTTTATCAAAACATGTCGAGTAAGGTGTCATACGCATTGGAATACTAACCCCTCGCCAATTCTGGCGACGGGGTTAGCATTCCACCCTTCTAGAGGGACACGACATGCATGTAACCTATAACCCGGTTAAAAGTCAGACAGAGCCTTAGCATCCACAAAATGGATGCTGCCACCGAGACACAAGTCTGCCCTCCTGCTGCTGGGAGTCCTCCCAGAGCAGGAGATAAGGACAAAGGGTTTCCTGCCAGGGGCGGTGCCAGCACCGTCCCAGACAGGGTTTTGTGTATTGTAGGTAGGCAGGGCTTTAGAGGAAGGTGACTGCACGTGGCACCCCGGTGCTCACTGTGCATAGGCTGGCTTAAACCAGTTCCAGGGACACTCCAGACCCTGTGCTGGGGAAAAGCCCGCCAAGGAAGTGGGTGTAACCACCCCCCTCCTGGTCCCACCCCTAGGGCAGGACTTAGTCGCGTGCCAGCCCCCTTTTCCAAGATAAAGGTAGAGACTGGCCCCCTTCCAAATCAGATCATCTTTGAATCCTGAAACTACTTTCCACGAAAGGAACTCAAGACTTCTTCCTAAGATTTCTCCCTTGTGACTAAGGAGTAGTCACCCTGCATCCGCAGGCACCATCTTAAGAACACTGCGGTCTGCTGCAAGTCTCTCCTCCGGATCAAGACTGCCCAGCTCGACGAGAACCGGCTTCCCTGGCACCTCTGACCTCTACCTACATCATCAGTCACGCTGAGATTCGTGGGTGTGACGAGACCTCGAGGGACCGGCCATCTTCAAGACTGCACGACTTCTGCACAGCAAGCCCGCCGAGTAATTTCCTGGTGAGTGCTTTGGGGTCCGAGAAGCCCCGACCCTGAGCAGCTCCAGCACCGAAGTGCAGCCTCCCAGCATCTCCACGATCTGCGTGGGGCCCTTCTGCTTTTTGCTGCTCACCGCGTTGTTTGGCTACTAGCCCGCTGGCTTGTGGCCTTCTGAACGACGCCCGACGACATCACTGCTGCTAGTCTGGTTGCTCCAGACTGGCCCTTGCTTCCCTCCATCGGAGAAGTACCCTGGACCCTCCTGGTCCGGCTAAGACGCCATTTTAGGTCCACCGCGTGGGCCTTGCATTTGCCAAGACTTGTTGCCCAATCCTGGGTCCAGCGACGTCGACAGCAAGAACCTTCGTGGGACAGCTCGCACCTCCATCCTGGTCGCCGACAACGCCTCCTGGTCCGAGAGACTGCAGAGCCCAGCAGCGCCCACTCACCTGACTGCGGTGACTTCACCCGGTGCCATCCTGGTGCCCACTTAATCACTGGCTAGTGATTCAAGAACTTGGTCCCCTCTGCTTTCAGGTTTTCTTCTTCCTTGATCCAGGCTTGGATCCATCGAACTTTCCTTCACTGGTCGCCTGCCAGCAACTTCCTTCTTCCAGGCTCCTGGTCCGGCAACGAGATTCCCGACGTCTTTTCAGACCTATGCAGCTGCAGCCCCTGGGCTAGGTAACTTCGGCACTTCGGTGTCCCAGCATAGCCTCACTATCCTAGGGTCAGGATCCACTGTCGTTTTCTCCCTACCAGGTCGGGTTCGCCCGTGAACACTAACTTTGTGAAATCTAGCCTCCATAGACTTTGCCCCGCATCCCGCGTGAGAGTGCACACTCTGCACCCGAGTCCCCTAGGCCTCCTAGAAGTAATCTAACGATTCTATAGTCAAGTCCTAGCGATTCCAAAGCCTATTAGTACTGTACTTACCTGCTAGTAATTTCGCATTCCACTTTTAGAGTATATGGTTTTTCGTGCCCCTCGGGCATTTGTGTATAACGTGCTAACTTAAGTATTTTCATAAGAGTTTTGTTGTGTGCTTAGCACCCTGTCCTCATAAAGAGTACAGGGTTGTTGTGATTCTAATAAATACATTGTTTATTTTCATAACACTTGTGTGGTGTCCTTTCACTGGGTGTTCAAGGGGTAATGTGATGGTAAAACAGCTGGCTTAACACGCCCTCTAGAGTCTTAGCCTTAGACTGCTCGTATCCATGCTACTAGGATAGCTGGTCTATAAGGTTGACTTACAACCAATCATCAATAAGGGTTGTTTGGACTGATATATAGTGATCACTAGAATAGTGAACACTGCACATCAGGCCAACTTCTCACATTGGTGAGCAGCGGTTGGGATTTGAGCTTGCTGTTTTACCACACATGCCCTAAGAATATCTTGTGAAAGATCACATAAGTACTAAAGGTACATATAACTTAGCTTAGAATACTCTGAGTTCTACTGAACCAGCTGTTGTAGCTCCTAGGGCCTAGCACACCCTAAACTACAACTCTAGCAAGGGATCAGTAGGCAAACACATAGTGTAGGTAAGTGCACCACTTACACCTCACTAGAAAAGCATGTCTACCCAGGGAGAATCTACTGAGACTCCCCTGGTCAGTGTTGACCCTCCACAGGTCACTTCAAGATATGCAGCTCTCAGTTTTCAGGAGATGAGACAAATCTGTGTCTCCAGAAAACTGAAGCAGGGGTCTAACCCCACCATTCCCTTTTTAATAGGTCTCTTAGAGACTTATGATGCGAGAAAGCTTTCTCAGCTAGATGGGAATATGCCAGCCTTAGAGGGAACCTCTGGGGATCCAGACCTCCCCAACACTGCTACTGCAGTTGAGGAGGAGGAGGATCAGGAGGAACTCTCTGGGGATGAGGTAGACAAAGGTCTTGAGGTAGTCAGAAGGCTAACCAGGACCAACTTAGACTTACTTGGGCTAGGATCTGGGGGACCCCCAGTACTAACCCGAAGTGGGCCTAACCTTGGAGTTAGGAGAGATAGATCTCTTTCTAGGGACTCCAATAGATCTCTGCACTCTAATGCCTCTTCTCAGGGGAGAAGGAATCCTCCACAGAGGAGATTTACTTCCCCTCAGAGAAGGGAGCATGAAGCTAGGATGAGACAAGCTGAACTAAGGATTGAAAGGGAAGAAATTGCCCTGGCCAAAGAGAAGCTTGCCCTGGCAAGAGAGCAGCAGATGAGTGGGTTAGCTCCCACTGGTGGCAGCAATCTCCCAAGAGATAGAGAGAAGGGTTTAGATACTAAACACCTGACTAAGATAGTGCCCCCCTTTAAGCAAGGGGATGATATCCAGAAATGGATGGCTGCTCTGGAGAGGGCCTGCACTGTGCAGTGCATTCCCCAGAGTCAGTGGGCAGCTATACTGTGGCTCTCCTTTGATGGTAAAGGTAGAGATAAGCTCCTCACTACAAGAGTAGAGGATGCTAACAATTACCAGGTCCTGAAGAATACACTGGTTGATGGGTTTGGTTTAACCACTGAGCAGTACAGGTTGCTGTTCAGAGACACCCAGAAAACTCAGTCTCAGGACTGGTCTGACTTTGTGGATTGTGCCACTAAGGCTTTGGAAGGCTGGTTGCTGGGTAGCAAGGTTACAGATTACACAGGATTGTATAATCTAATGATGAGAGAACAAATTTTAAACAATTGTCAGAACCAGTTGTTGCACCAGCACCTTGTTGATTCAGATCTGACCTCTCCCCAAGAATTGGGAAAGAAGGCAGACAAATGGGTCAGGACAAGGATCAAGCAGAACCAGAACCAGAACCAGGGTGGTCAGAAGAAAGCAGACCAGAAGGGTAATGTTAAGAATGAGCAAAATGACCAGAAGTCTTCACCAGGTCCCCAACAAACCAAAGAGGGTGGGGGTCAGGCTTCCCAGAAGAAGAAGACTCAAGAAGGCCAGTCGAAAAGGTGGTGCCAGTACTGTAAAAGTAAATCTCACTGGTTTAGTGAGTGCACCAAAAGAGGAGGACAAACTCCTGCCACTACAGCCCCTAAGGCAACTGCACCCCCTAGTACAGTCAGTAGTGGTAGTGTACCTCCCAAGGCATTAGTTGGGTTAACCTTGGGTACTGAGGGGTCTGACAACTTAGTTGGCACACTCACTCAGGCTGTCCTTGTCTGTACAGGGGATATGGATATGTCCCCTGAAATAAGTCCCAATACTTTGGGCAAATACAGGCAGACACCTTTGATAAATGGCAAAATGGCTCAGGCCTATAGGGACACTTGTGCCAGTGTCACCATGGTGACACCTAACTTTGTGGACCCTGGACAGATCATGCCAGGTACTGATTTCCTGGTGACCAATGCCAGCAATGTCACTACTAGTCATAGTGTGGCAATTGTGGCTTTCTCCTGGGGTGGAGTAAAGGGACAAAAGAAAGTTGTAGTCAGTTCAGACCTCCCAGTTGATTGTTTGTTGGGCAATGATTTGGAGTCATCACAATGGTCAGAAGTGGAGCAGAGGACTCACATGGAGATGTTAAACTTGCCAGCACATGTGCTTGCTGTGACTAGGTCACAGGCCAGAAGATGCCCCACTGAACAGGTGCTGGATCCTGAAATGATGGACCAGACACCTTCCAAGAAGAAGAGCAGTAAGGGTAAGGCTTTGCCTTCCCCCTTGCCCCAGGTTGAGGATCAAGTCTCTGAGGAGGCTGATCTGGAAGAGCTGAGGGAAACTGAGCCTAAAGAGCTTGAACTTGATCAAGTTGAGTTTCTGGGCTCAGGGGGACCCTCCAGAGCAGACCTGGGGAAGGAACAGTTGAGCTGCCCTTCCCTTGAACCCCTCAGACAGCAGGCTGCTGCTGAGGCTGCAGGGAATGCCACAGGTGCCCACAGGGTATACTGGGAAGATGGACTCCTGTACTCTGAGTCAAGAGACCCCAAGCCTGGTGCAACCAGGAGGCTGGTCATCCCCTTGTCTCTGAGAGGTTTCCTTCTCACCTTGGCCCATGAGATTCCCCTTGCAGGTCACTTAGGTCAGACAAAGACTTGGGACAGGCTTGTCTCACACTTTCACTGGCCCCATATGAATGAGAATACCAAGGAGTTTTGCCGCTCCTGTGTCACTTGCCAAGCCAGTGGTAAGTCAGGTGGCACAACAAAGGCCCCCCTCATACCACTACCTGTGGTGGGGGTTCCCTTTGAAAGAGTGGGGATTGACATTGTTGGTCCAATGGAACCCCAGACAGCATCAGGGCACAAGTTTATACTGGTGGTGGTGGATCATGCCACCAGGTATCCTGAAGCTATTCCCCTTAGGACCACTACAGCACCTGTAGTGGCAAGAGCCCTAGTTGGAGTGTTCTCCAGAGTGGGTTTCCCTAAGGAGGTCGTTTCTGACAGAGGTACAAACTTCATGTCAGGATATCTGACTGCAATGTGGAAGGAGTGTGGTGTGAACTACAAGTTCACCACACCCTACCACCCACAATGCAATGGGCTTGTTGAGAGATTCAAAAGGACCCTCAAAGGGATGATTCATGGGCTACCTGAAACTCTTAGGAGAAGATGGGATGTCCTGATCCCCTGCCTCTTGTTTGCTTACAGAGAGGTCCCACAGAAGGGGGTTGGCTACAGCCCTTTTGAGCTTCTGTATGGACATCCTGTAAGAGGACCCCTGTGTTTGGTGAAGGAAGGATGGGAGAGACCTCTCAAAAAGCCTGCAACCAACATAGTGGACTATGTACTTGGTCTCCGCTCCAGGATGGCTGAGTATATGGAAAAGGCATCCAAAAACCTTGAGGCCAGCCAAGAACTTCAAAAAGCTTGGCATGACCAAAAGGCTGTTCTGACTGTGTACCAGCCAGGACAGAAGGTGTGGGTGCTGGAGCCAGTGGCCCCAGCAGCTCTGAAAGACAAATGGTCTGGGCCCCACACCATCATTGAGCAAAAGGGAGAGGTTACCTACTTGGTGGACCTTGGAACTCCCAGGAGCCCTCTCAGAGTGCTCCATGTTAACAGGCTCAAGGCATATGTTGACAGGAAGGACATGAGCTTGCTCATGGCCACAGATGAGGGACAGGAGGAAGAGAGTGACCCTCTCCCAGACCTGCTCACTCAGAATCCTGATGATGGATCAGTTGATGGTGTTGTCTTTTGTGGCAGCCTCACTGAACATCAGCAACAGGATTGCAGGCAAGTTCTGCAATCCTACAGACATATGTTCTCTCTGACACCCAGCCAAACTGATTGGTGTACCCATGATGTTGACACTGGAGACAGTCTGCCTGTCAAGAGTAAAATCTACAGACAGCCTGATCATGTTAGAGACTGCATCAAAACTGAAGTGCAGAAAATGTTGGAGCTGGGAGTCATTGAGCCCTCAGATAGCCCTTGGGCTAGCCCAGTAGTTCTAGTGCCAAAGCCTCACACCCAGGGTGGTAAGAAAGAGATGAGGTTTTGCGTAGACTACAGAGGCCTCAATGCAGTCACTAAGACTGATGCCCACCCAATACCAAGAGCAGATGAACTTATAGATAAATTGGCTTCTGCCAACTTCTTAAGTACATTTAATTTGACAGCTGGGTATTGGCAAATCAGGTTAGCTGAGGAGGCCAAACCCAAGACAGCATTTTCTACCCCTGGAGGGCATTATCAATTTGTGGTAATGCCCTTTGGACTGAAAAATGCACCTGCCACCTTCCAAAGGTTGGTGAATCAAGTCCTCACTGGGCTGGATGACTTCTGTGCAGCATATCTAGACAATATTGCTGTCTTTAGCTCCACCTGGGAGGATCACCTGGTCCACCTGAGGAAAGTGTTAGAGGCCCTGCAAAAGGCAGGCCTCACTATCAAGGCCACAAAGTGCCAGATAGGGCAGACACAGGTTGTATACCTGGGCCACCTTGTAGGTGGAGGCCAGGTTCAGCCACTGGAGAGTAAGATACAGGCCATCAAGGACTGGACTCCTCCAATCACCCAGACTCAGGTTCGAGCTTTCTTGGGCCTGACTGGGCACTATAGGAAGTTTGTCAGAAATTATGGGTCCATAGTGACCCCTCCTAATGACCTGACAAGCAAAAAGATGCCAAAGAAAGTTCAGTGGACAGCAAGCTGTCAGAAAGCATTCAATGACCTAAAGCAGGCCATGTGCACAGCACATGGCCTAAAGAGTCCAGATTACTCCAAGCCATTCATTGTCCAAACAGATGCTTCTGAGTTGGGTGTGGGGGCTGTTCTGTCTCAACTGAATTTTGATGGTAATGATCAGCCTATTGCTTTCATTAGTAGGAGGTTGACACCCAGAGAGAAAAATTGGTCAGCTATTGAGAGGGAGGCCTTTGCTGTGGTCTGGGCCCTGAAGAAGCTGAGGGCCTACTTGTTTGGCACTCACTTCACCATTCAGACAGACCATAAGCCCCTCTTGTGGCTAAATCAGATGAAGGGTGAAAACCCCAAACTGCTTAGGTGGTCCATTTCCCTACAGGGAATGGATTTTACAGTGGAGCATAGACCTGGTACTGATCACAGCAATGCTGATGGGCTCTCCAGGTATTTCCACTTAGAGCAAGAAGACTCACCTGGTCAAGGTTAGTTTATTGTCCCAAAGTTTGGGGGGGGGTCATGTAGGAGAGTAGGGTCTGCAATCCTATGATCACCCAGATTTTTGCTTTTTGCTGCACTGGTTTACGACTTTCCCTGGCTGTGGGCCTGCTAATCAGACCCACAGCCTAGCTGTTCTCTCTATCCAAATTGTACTCAGGTACTGAATTGGCACTGGGCCCTCTCTAAGTCCCTGTACCCAGGGCTGAGGTACCCAGAAGTCTCCCAGGGGCTGAAGCATGTATTATGCCACCCCTGGGCTGACTATCTAAACTGACACAACTGGCTGCACGACAGCTGGGGCAAGGTGGTGTACTCACCCCTTGCTTTAGATATAGTATACCTATATCTAACCCTAAAATGGACACACAGATCTCCTATCAGTCACTCCTATGGCAGGCCTTAACAATCCTGAAGGCAGAGTGCTTGGAATCGGGTGAGATGGTGCTCTGGCATGAGCTGAGCCTGTCTGCGGCTTTCGGGATCCATCCCTTAGCCGTTTCCATGATATCGCATACCATATACTCTGAAGTGCATTATAATCCTCGCGGTTATATGCCAACTCTGGTATCGCTTTATCAAAACATGTCGAGTAAGGTGTCATACGAATTGGAATACTAACCCCTCGCCAATTCTGGCGACGGGGTTAGCATTCCACCCTTCTAGAGGGACACAACATGCATGTAACCTATAACCCGGTTAAAAGTCAGACAGAGCCTTAGCATCCACAAAATGGATGCTGCCACCGAGACACAAGTCTGCCCTCCTGCTGCTGGGAGTCCTCCCAGAGCAGGAGATAAGGACAAAGGGTTTCCTGCCAGGGGCGGTGCCAGCACCGTCCCAGACAGGGTTTTGTGTATTGTAGGTAGGCAGGGCTTTAGAGGAAGGTGACTGCACGTGGCACCCCGGTGCTCACTGTGCATAGGCTGGCTTAAACCAGTTCCAGGGACACTCCAGACCCTGTGCTGGGGAAAAGCCCGCCAAGGAAGTGGGTGTAACCACCCCCCTCCTGGTCCCACCCCTAGGGCAGGACTTAGGCGCGTGCCAGCCCCCTTTTCCAAGATAAAGGTAGAGACTGGCCCCCTTCCAAATCAGATCTTTGAATCCTGAAACTACTTTCCACGAAAGGAACTCAAGACTTCTTCCTAAGATTTCTCCCTTGTGACTAAGGAGTAGTCACCCTGCATCCGCAGGCACCATCTTAAGAACACTGCGGTCTGCTGCAAGTCTCTCCTCCGGATCAAGACTGCCCAGCTCGACGAGAACCGGCTTCCCTGGCACCTCTGACCTCTACCTACATCATCAGTCACGCTGAGATTCGTGGGTGTGACGAGACCTCGAGGGACCGGCCATCTTCAAGACTGCACGACTTCTGCACAGCAAGCCCGCCGAGTAATTTCCTGGTGAGTGCTTTGGGGTCCGAGAAGCCCCGACCCTGAGCAGCTCCAGCACCGAAGTGCAGCCTCCCAGCATCTCCACGATCTGCGTGGGGCCCTTCTGCTTTTTGCTGCTCACCGCGTTGTTTGGCTACTAGCCCGCTGGCTTGTGGCCTTCTGAACGACGCCCGACGACATCACTGCTGCTAGTCTGGTTGCTCCAGACTGGCCCTTGCTTCCCTCCATCGGAGAAGTACCCTGGACCCTCCTGGTCCGGCTAAGACGCCATTTTAGGTCCACCACGTGGGCCTTGCATTTGCCAAGACTTGTTGCCCAATCCTGGGTCCAGCGACGTCGACAGCAAGAACCTTCGTGGGACAGCTCGCACCTCCATCCTGGTCGCCGACAACGCCTCCTGGTCCGAGAGACTGCAGAGCCCAGCAGCGCCCACTCACCTGACTGCGGTGACTTCACCCGGTGCCATCCTGGTGCCCACTTAATCACTGGCTAGTGATTCAAGAACTTGGTCCCCTCTGCTTTCAGGTTTTCTTCTTCCTTGATCCAGGCTTGGATCCATCGAACTTTCCTTCACTGGTCGCCTGCCAGCAACTTCCTTCTTCCAGGCTCCTGGTCCGGCAACGAGATTCCCGACGTCTTTTCAGACCTATGCAGCTGCAGCCCCTGGGCTAGGTAACTTCGGCACTTCGGTGTCCCAGCATAGCCTCACTATCCTAGGGTCAGGATCCACTGTCGTTTTCTCCCTACCAGGTCGGGTTCGCCCGTGAACACTAACTTTGTGAAATCTAGCCTCCATAGACTTTGCCCCGCATCCCGCGTGAGAGTGCACACTCTGCACCCGAGTCCCCTAGGCCTCCTAGAAGTAATCTAACGATTCTATAGTCAAGTCCTAGCGATTCCAAAGCCTATTAGTACTGTACTTACCTGCTAGTAATTTCGCATTCCACTTTTAGAGTATATGGTTTTTCGTGCCCCTCGGGCATTTGTGTATAACGTGCTAACTTAAGTATTTTCATAAGAGTTTTGTTGTGTGCTTAGCACCCTGTCCTCATAAAGAGTACAGGGTTGTTGTGATTCTAATAAATACATTGTTTATTTTCATAACACTTGTGTGGTGTCCTTTCACTGGGTGTTCAAGGGGTAATGTGATGGTAAAACAGCTGGCTTAACACGCCCTCTAGAGTCTTAGCCTTAGACTGCTCGTATCCATGCTACTAGGATAGCTGGTCTATAAGGTTGACTTACAACCAATCATCAATAAGGGTTGTTTGGACTGATATATAGTGATCACTAGAATAGTGAACGCAACTGCACATCAGGCCAACTTTCACACGCCCCTTCCGTGCACACGAAAGGTAGACGTGGCCGGGTGTGTGTTGGAGAGAGCCAAGGACTTGGCTGTAGCCAGAGAGTCCTTGAAACGCTCCAGTGCACTGTCTGCCTTATCGCCAAACAGGCGAGTACCATCAAAAGGCATGTCCATGTGGGAACTCTGGACATCCCCCGAAAAACCTGTGGACCGCAGCCAGGTATGGCAACGCAGGGCCACCATCGTGGAAATGGCTCTCGCCAAAGAGTCCGCAGTGTCCAGCCCCCACTGAATGGCGAACTTTGCGGCAACCTTCCCCTTCGCAACAGCTTGGGAAAGTACAGCCCAAACCTCCTCCGGGCACTGGGGCAGTTTGCGCCACCGTGTCCCACACAGCATGAGAGTAGCGGCCCAAGAGGCATGCGGTGTTGACTGACCGCAGCCCCAGGCTGGCAGAGGAAAACAGCTTCTTGCCAAACTGCTCCAGCTTTTTCAATTCCTTATCCGGCGGAGTGGTAGGGAATGCACTTTGGGAAGTGGAGGCCTGAATGACCAGGCTCTCGGGGATCGGATGATTTGTTAAAGAGGCAGGGTCACCTTGTGCCAGGCGATGATACCTGGCCACATTTTTATCCACAGGAACCCCTGTGGCTGGTCTAGACCAGGTGCCCATCAAAACATCTGTCAAGGCCTCATTGAACAGAAGCAGAGGTTCCATAGAACTTGCCGCCGGCTGAAGCACTTCAGTAAGGAGGTTCGTCGTGAGGGTAACAGTAGGCAGATCAAGGTCAAGAGCCTCAGCTGCTCTATGGAGCTCCACAGAGAATGTGGTGCCTTCCTGCATGACAGCTGGAGGAGAAACAAACCCAGGCTCGGAGGCGAGGTCAAAGCCACCTGCATCCTCCTAGTCCTCCCCCCACTCATGTTCGGACTCGCACTGCCGTGCAAGAGGGTTCTCAGACGGGGGAGGCACAAGGGAAAAGAAAGGCTCCAGTGGCGCCGATCCGATCCATGTATCAATTAGGGTCCCAAGCTGGAGCAAAATTGCCCGGAAACTCGGGCAAAGGCAAACGGAACACACTGCGGTGCCGGGAACGGAGCCGCAGGGGGCGCAGGAGCCGCCGGCGGAGGACCCTGCGACGCCGGGGTGGAGGACCATGCGGCGCCCCCGGTGGCAAGCAAGGGCCCTCAATAGGGACCACGGGGCCCAAAGGCGCGCCGGCGGGAGCCCTAGGCCTGAAAAGGCGGTCCATGGCCGCAAGGAACTCTTGCACCTGGGCCGGAGTCACCGACGGACCCGGGTAGGGCAGGTCGGTCGCGGGACTCTCAGGCTCCAATGAAGCCACAGGGGAAGGACCCGGGCCCCCTCGTCCGCATCCGGAGACTGACGGGGGAAGGTCAGAGATCGTACACGCTTCTTCGACTTTTTCTTGTGACGTCTCTTACCCGATCCAGAGGGTGAAGACTTGGACCCCGGAGAGAGATGATGATGCCTTTGCGGTCGGTCCCTCGAGCGACTCCTGGACCTCAAACGGTGCGGAGATGACTGCCGTGCCTCCAGCAGCTTTCGGGACCGCTCCCGCAAGGCCATAGGAGAAATGGCCAGACAGTCGGAACATGACCTGGAGTCATGGTCGCGTTCCTGACAGTAGAGACAGACGCCATGGGGGTCGGCCACCGACATTGTACAGCGGCAGGCCCCGCAGGATTTAAACCCAGGCATCCCTACGTTGCACCAGAAGTCAAAGACTCAAAAAGAAGTAGAGACAAAAATCTCAAAAAAGTTAGTAAAAAAGTGACTAGAGTACGTGCTCTAACCGGATCTGCGCTTGCTGGCGTGGAAAAAGAAAGAACTGACGTCAGCGCGCATGAGTGGTTTTAAGTAGTCTCCGTGACATCATCTCGGCGCTCACAACGCCAGCGACGGATGCGGAGCCGCATAACGCCACCTACTGACGCGCAGGGGTACTCCTGACGAAAAACTTTCCGGATCCAGTCAGACGCCTGAGGATATTCTAAGGTAAGGAATCTATCACAAACGGGTCTCTTTCAGATATTTGTAGTAGCACTGGACAGACAGTTATCAAGATTACACTTGTTCTTGCCCTAGTTAAGTGTACAGGTGAGAAATAAAAGACGTGGCGTCTGTATGCAGATGGCGTCTGTATGCAGATGACGTCTTATTTTATATGAAACGTCCATTACAAGGGTTCCTGTACAACTTTTGTCATCTTCTCTTTAGCAGAAAGCCCAAGACCTCCTTTCTCACTGCAGTAAATCTATTCTGTTCCAGCATGGAAGCCTACAGGGTATATACAAATATGACCTACCAAAATTATGCTTGGAATAGGAGACAAGAGCAGTTTGCGAATTGGGCATTCTGGTTACTAATAGCAAGCAAGCACAATGAGCATGCAACATGGATAGAATCCTAAGGAAAACACAATCAGACATTTAGAAAACATTATCCTTATTAATGATGGAAAGGGTGTTGACATATCTTGTCATTCTTGCTTTGCTGAACGGACCTGCCCAAACTGCCCAAGTATTAGACGCACCAAAAGGCAACACAGTGATTGGGGCAGGTTTACTCTATTCTCTGCCACTACACTGACTTTCAGTCAACTTCCAGCCTGCAGCTCAGAGAGGCCCCAGAGAGGCCTTGACAGGTCTGGAAACCCCACTTGTCAGCAGCATCTGCTGCCTGTGCTGCACCCTCCCCCTCCCTCCCTCTACTGCTGTTATGCTTTGGTGGCCCAGAGAAGTCAGGCAGGAGAAGGAATATGCTACTTACCAGTATGCATCTGTTCTTGGCATGTAGGGCTGCTGACATTCATATCTGTGCATAGATCGCCGCCTAGTGTTGGGTCCGGATGATTGCACGTTGTTGTCCTGGAAGAGTCTTCGAAGTATCACGAGATAGGTGGCTCCTCCCTCGGACTACAGTGCGCATGGGCATCCTCTCCATCCTCAGATTGTTTTTCGCCATTGTGGCAGAGATGGAGTATGGTACAGAAAAAGATGTCCATGCAAGAAAGTAAGAAGTAATAATGAATGCTACAGCTGCGACAGGCACCGGGGAGGAGGGTGGGCGATATGAATGTCAGCAGCCCTACATTCCAAGAACAGATGCATACTGGTAAGTAGCATATTCCGTTCGAGGCATGTGGGCTGCTGAATTCATATCTTTGCATAGAATGTATAGCAGTTTCTCCCTTAGCGGTTGCTACCTGTGCCAGCTGTAGCAGTCTGAAAAAGAGTTTTTAGAACAGCCTGTCCTACAGCTGCTTGCTGTTTGTAATGTACATCTACACAATAGTGTTTTGTGAATGTATGTATGGTAGACCATGTGCTGCTCTACATATTTCCTCTAGAGGAATATTTCCTAGGAAAGCCATGGATGCCCCAAGTTTGCGTGTAGAATGCGCTCTTGGGGGAACTGTTAAAGTGCGTTTTGCTATTAGACAACATATTTGGATGCACTTAACTATCCATCTGGCCAATCCAGATTTTGAAATGGGGTTGCCGTTGTGTTGAGAAGGCAACAAACAGCTGTTTAGTTTTTCGAAAATCCTTAGTTCTATCAATGTAGTATAGAAGTGCTCTCTTGACATCTAGTGTGTGTAGAGCCCTTTCAGGTACTGACTGTGGATTTGGAAAGAACACTGGCAGTTCTATTGTTTGATTGATGTGAAAATGGGATACCACTTTGGGCATGAACTTAGGGTTGGTTCTAAGAACTACCCTATTTGCATGTATTTGGATGAATGGTTCCTGAATAGTTAGGGCTTGTAGCTCACTAACTCTTCTAAGTGAAGTGATTGCCACTAGAAATGCCACTTTCCATGTTAAAAATTGTAATTCGCAGGAATGCAATGGTTCAAATGGTGGTCCCATTAGTCTGGTTAAAACGATGTTAAGGTTCCAGACAGGTGAAGGTGGGTGTTTTGGGGGGATTATTCTTTTGAGTCCCTCCATGAATACCTTAATCGCAGGCACTCTGAATAGCGAAAGATGTTGCCTGTTTTGAAGATAAGCTGCCATGGCAGCTAAGTGTATTCTTATAGATGAATAAGCTAGATTGCAACGATGTCGGTGCAAAAGATAGCAAATGATATTTTGCGGTGAAGCATCTAGTGGGTTTACGACATTGTTATTGCAGTAAATGACAAAACGCTTCCACTTTGCGGCATAACAAGCTCTGGTTGTAGATTTTCTTACCTCCTTGATAATGTTCATACAGTCCGGAGGTAAGTTTAGGTGCCCAAACTCTAAGACTTCAGGAGCCAGATTGCAAGGTTCAGCTGTTGCGGATCTGGGTGCTGTATGTCTCCATGGCTCTACGTGAGTAGAGTGGGTGTTAGCCGCAGTCTTTGATGAGGTACCATGGAAAGTTCTAGGAACGATGTGTACCATGGTTGCCTCGCTTATGTTGGAGCAACCAGGATTAGTGTCAGTGAATGCTGGCGTAGTTTGCGTGTCACTAGCGGTATTAACGGTGCTGGGGAAAAAGCGAACGCAAATCTGCCTGACCAGTTCATCCATATCGCATTGCCCTACGACTGCGGATGTGGAAACCTGGCGGCAAAGTACCGGCATTTTGCGTTTTCTTTTGTGGCAAACATGTCTATCTCTGGTTGTCCCCACTGTTGGAAGTATGGTTGGAGCACCGAGGGATGAATCTCCCACTCGTGCAGCTGTTGGCTGTGTCTGCTGAGCAGATCCGCCACTTGGTTGTATTTGCCTGGGAGGTGTTCTGCCATGAGAAAAATGTTTCTTTGGATGGCCCACTTCCACATGCGTTGTGCTAGATGTGATAGCTGTGGGGAGTGTGTTCCTCCCTGTTTCTGTATGTAGTACATTGCTGTCATGTTGTCCGTCCGGATCAACACAGCTTTGTTGCATAAATGTACTTTGAATGCTTTCATTGCCAGAAAAATTGCCCCAATTTCCAGCAAGTTGATGTGCATTTTCTTTTGTTGTGCTGTCCATAGGCCCTGCACTGTATACTGAAGGACATGGGCACCACATCCTATGAGAGATGCGTCCGTCGTTAGCACTATTTGTGGTACAGGCTCCTGGAACAGTCGGCCTTTTCAAAGGTTTTGTGGATTCCACCAATGCAGAGAGTTGTATGCACGACTGGTCACCAACACTAGGTCCTTCAATTGTCCTTGAGCCTGGTTCCACTGCCGTGCTAAGCACTCTTGTAGCGGGCGCATGTGTAGTCTGGCGTGAGGGACTATGAAGATGCACGAGGCCATCATGCCTATGAGTTGCATAAACACTCGGGCAAAGAGCGAGTGTTGGGACTTGAACTTTTGGATTAGTAGCTGCATACTGTTTATTCTTGCATCGTTTGGGTATGCTTTTGCTGTCAAAGTATCTACTGTTGCTCCCAGGTACTGCAGTACATGGGATGGCTGAAGGTGAGATTTTTGGTAGTTCAGGGTGAAGCCTAGGCTGTGCAGTAGGTGAATCGTTTTTGACATGTGGCTGGCACACTGCTGGGCTGACTTTGCTTGTATTAGCCAGTCGTCCAGGTACGGATAGACCTGAATATGTTGTCTTCTCAAATGTGCAGCCACTGTCGCTAGGCATTTTGTGAACACTCTTGGAGCTGTTGTTACAAAAAATGGATGGATTTAGGCCCAGATCCTTGTACTGGGATGAATGTATGACATTGTTCTACATTCTGTCCATCAACTGTGTTTTTTGCAATTTTCACCCCGAGTGGGCTGGGTATGCTCAGACGTGAGTCCCAGGCTCTCCACACCACTGGAGTCAAGCTATCCAGGCTGATGAAAGCTGATAGCCAGAAACCGGTCCTTGGATTGCTTGATTCCGGTCTGGGAAAGACATGGCTTGGTAGTTCGGACTGGACTTTTCCCATGAGGCACAGGGTCAGAGCTGATTTGCATATAGCCAGTGTCTAACCCAGGGTGGTGTGGAGTGCAAAAAACTATAGATTTAGGCCCAGATCCTTGTACTGGGATGAATGTATGACATTGTTCTACATTCTGTCCATCAACTGTGTTTTTTGCAAGTTACACCAAATGGAAGCACTTTAAATTGGTAATGCTGATTTAGTAGCGTAAACCTGAGATACTTCCTGTGAGCAGGATGTATCGGGATATGGAAATATGCGTCTTTGAGGTCCAAGGTTGCGAGGAAGTCTCCTTGCTGCAACAGTGGTAACACTTGTTGTAGAGTGAGCATATGAAAATGCTCGGATAAGATGTATTGATTTAGGGGCCTGAGGTCTAATATTGGTCTGAGAGACCCGTCCTTTTTGGGGATGAGGAATTATAACGAATATACTCCTGTACCTTGATGTTCTAAAGGTACTAGTTCTATGGCCCCTTTTTGGAGCATGCTGATAACTTCTTGTTGCAATAAGTTGAGGTGTTCTGCGGACATAGGCCGGTCTTTTGGAGGTATGTTGGGTGGTGTGGAGGTGAGCTCTAGGCAATAGCCATGTTGGATAATTTGCCTTACCCACTTGTCTGTAGTGATGTTTTGCCAGACTGGTAGGAATTGTTGTAAGCGTCCCCCTACTGGTGTTATATGGTCTGGGGGTAGCGCTAAGGAGTCACTGTTTTGTATTTGCAGAGGATCTGGTGGTGTTGTTCCCTCGTCCTCAGCCTTTGTTGTTATTGCCGCAGTATCCACCTCTATTGTTTTTATTGTAGGTGGTTTGTGTGTTCCCTTTATAGCTTGTCGTCTGCTGTGATGCGTTGCCTCTTGCAGCCCCTCGGTAGCCTGAGCGACGAAAGGAGCCTTTATGTTGTTGTGACTGTAGGGCTCCCATCGACTTAGCCGTCTGTGTCTTTTTTCATTTTGTCCAGTATTGTATCCACATCTGGACCAAACAAGTAGTCAGGATTAACCGGCTGGTTTAACAAAGTGGACTGAACTTCGTTTTTAACCCCTTCAGCGCTGATGACAAAGCCAGCTCGTCATGGGCGTTACCTGCGCTACGCGGATGACGAGCTGGCTTTGTCACAAACCGCGCATTTTTCAAATTCCAGCGCACAGCGGGAAAACGCGGTAGCGCGGTAGCGGTTAAAACCAGAAATGCGTAGCCACGCATGTCTCCTGATCATAACACTAGTGTTAATAGACCTGGCAGCTGTATCTGCCACATCTAAGGCACATTTAATGGATGCGTTAGTGATTAGCTTCCCCTCTTGTATCAGTTGTTCAGCTTGTTCTTTGTAAGCGTCAGGTAGATGCTGTAAAAGCGTTTCTAAGGTATCATAGTGTGCCCTGTCGTACCTGGCTAACAGGGCTTGCATGTTTGATATTCTCCATATATTAGCCGCCTGTGCGGCTACCCTTTTCCCTGATGCCTCAAAAATCTTTGATTCTTTGTCGGGGGGCGCAGCTTCCCCAGTTGTTTGAGAGTTTGCACGTGTACGTGCATTTGCCACCACCAAAGAATCTAAAGGCAGTTGTCCCATAATGTATGTAGGGTTCACTGGCGCTGGCCTGTATTTCCTTTCTATTCTTGGGTTAATGACCCTGGCCCTAGTGGTATCCTTAAATATGTCCCCTGCATGTTTAAGTACCCCTTTTAACATGTGCAGTGTTTTAACTGTCCTTTCTGATGTTGCAAAAGTGTCAAAGAGGACATCTTCCTCCACAGGATCTGCATGCATGTCCACATTGTGATGGCTTGATGCTCTTTCTAATAATGAATTAAAAGCAGCTGTGTCCTCTGTAGGAGAAGGCCTAGCAGGGTATGCAGGTGTATCAGGGATGGGTTGCGAGTCACCTGGATGTATTGGGTCAGCCCATGGTTGTGTCTGACTGTCTGGGTCAGCATCTACTGGGTAGTTGTATTCTTGATCATATTCCTCATCCACTTCCTCATCTGAGTGTGTGGGTGTATATGAATATGTGTGTGGCCTATGTGGCTGAATAGGCTCAAAAAGAATAGGTGATGTAGAACAGTCCCTTTTCTTTTTTAGTGGAATAGTGTAAGTGTCCGACTCAGTTTCTGGTCTGATCTTCCTCTTGTAAAGAGTGAGTTTGCCAGATTTAGGATCAATATAGAGTTTTGATTGTTCAACTGATTCAGGGTCTGGATGTAGGACTTCCTGTTCAGCAGTTGTGTGGTATTGCCAAAGTTTTTTGTTTTATCAGCTTTGGTTCGACGCCGGCTTTTGGGTCGACCGCCTTTGACTTTGAGGTAGGTGGGAGGCAAAAATTTAAATCGGTCCGATTGTCTTTTGAGGTACTACGGTTTGTTTTGGTAGTGCCTGTTTCTTCGGAGTCGAAGTTTTGTCGACAGTCTTTTTTGGCTCGAGTACGTCTTTGTGTACTAGTGCTGGTTTCTGAACCGATGGTTTTGGATCGACGCTCTTTGATGTAGGAGCGATTCGTTTTTTCGGTTCGATTTTCTTTGGGTCGATGCTTTTCTTTTGGATGGCAGGTGGTTTGTCGGCCTGTTGTTTGGGTTCAACAAACTTCTTTGGATCGAGTCCTTTGTTCGTTTTTTCAGCACTCGGCGCCGATATTCTCGGTTCGACGCCCTTTTGTTTTGGCGTAGGTACCGGGGCGCTGCTTTTCGGCTCGTTGACTTTTTTGGTCGACGCCGATGGTTCAACGTAGTTCGGCCTGAAGACAGTGTTGTCTACTAGCTTCTTCGGTCTCGACTCCGATGGATCGACGTAGTGTGGTCCGAAGACCGTGTAGTCGATAAGTATCGGTTTCGTTTTGTGTTCGACCACCTTTGGTTTCGACATCACCAATCTTGGGGGCTGTTGATTGGACGGCTCTTTAGTAATATTCTTAGCCTGGCTGTATTGCGGAGCTGTAGAATGTCTTTCGAGATCTTGGTTAAGGTCTTGTGGCGATGCCTCAACATGAGCCTGTTGAACCATGGAGGTGAACGTATAGGCCGCCGTAGTTACGGTTGGGCCCGTTTCGTCACTGGAGTCGTCCTCTACGGCTCCAATCCCTTGCTCGTCGTTCCCTACCTCGACGATGTCTTCTTCCTCGTCGATGTAGTAGTCGGAGTCATGCTCCGATCCTTGATCCGACTGTTCTTCATATTCTTCTGCCTCGACAAGATTGTCTTCGTCGCCGAAGATATTCTCTGGCTCTGGTCTCTGCATGGTTAGTCGAGCTGCACGTCGAGTTCGAAGTGTCTTTTTTGAACGAAACTGGGCACAGGCTAAGCAGTCGGATTCATCATTCTCTGGAGATAAACACTTGTTACATACAGGGTGTTTATCGCTATGTGGGTATTTGGAGTTACATTGAGGGCATCTCGAGAATGGGCTCCGCTCCATCGACGACTAGTCGCGTGGCGTCGAGAAGGCCCGCGGCCCGATTCGACGTCCCAAGTAGGATAAAGTTTGTAAAGAAGTTGTCGGCACCGATACGAAACAATACCGACGATAGCGGAGGCCTTTCGGTCTCTGGAAAGAGTAGTTTCGATTCCGAACTTTGAGTAAAGGAAGATACATCCGAACCCAATGGCGGAAAAAAACAATCTGAGGATGGAGAGGATGCCCATGCGCACTGTAGTCCGAGGGAGGAGCCACCTATCTCATGATACTTCGAAGACTCTTCCAGGACAACAACGTGCAATCATCCGGACCAAACACTAGGTGGCGATCTATGCACAGATATGAATTCAGCAGCCCACATGCCTCGAACCATGATTTTCTGATAGATGGTGTGCCGGTTCACAAACCGTCCAATCAAGGGGATCAAGATACTGTTATTTCCAGATCACTACAAGCCCATGAGAGGCTACTAGGCTCAGAATTATCCCTATTAGAGAAGTCAATAATGGGCGCGGACCACAATTCTGATTTACTGACTTCATCCCTAAAAGCCTTAAATAAGAAAGAGCCTAAGACTGAAGTAACAACACAAGCCAAAATTCCCAAGCAACATTATTTGAGGTACTAAGTGGCCCAATGAGAAAGTTACTTACCTTTGGTAACAATGTATCTGTAAGAGACATACATTAGTTATAGATTCCAAACCTTAAAATTACCCCCAGGCGTCACACTCGATCTGAAGAATTTTTCTGTAGCTGTGCCTCTGCACGTTGGTAGGAGGCGTCGGTCAACTCCGTGTTAGTCGTCGTGGTTGCCAGGATGACGTCGCAGTGTCTACTTAGAGGTTGCCTGACGAACAAGTTACTTCCCTTCAGTAACGATATATATCTGTATGAGATAGATTAGTTACAAATTCCTTGCCTAAGAATCACCCCCAGGCGTCAGACTGGATCCAGAGATTTTTTTCCTCAGCCCTACCTCTGCGCGTTTATAGCTGGCGTCAGTCAACTCCACGTTCATCTTTGGCGTCGTGGTCACCGAAATTACGTTGCGCTATCTACGTAGTCGCCGCCCTTGCGCGCTGACATCAGTTCTTTACACGACATTCCACGCCAGAAGCGCAGAGCCATGCAAGACACTGACCTCTGGTGCACGAAAACTAGGGCCCTGAAAGAGAGTCCCTTATGCTAGAAGTCAGTTCGCAGAACAGGGAGGAGGGGTGAGGCGGTGAGGAATCCATAACTAATCTGTGTCTCTTACGGATATATTGTTATCTGAAGGTAAGCAACTTGTTCATCTGAAAGAAACAATTAGTTATGGATTCCTCACCTTAGATTAGATACCCAGCAATACCAACCCCGGTGGTGGGTCTGCAAACCAAGTTAACACCAGAAAAGTCCTGGAGAACCGAACGGCGGAAGAAGCAGTCTCTCTGGACTTGACTGTCCAGGCAGTAGTGGTTGGTAAACGTGTGCAGTGAAGCCCACATAGGAGCCTGGCAGATGTCATGAAGGGGGACTTCACGTCCCAAAGCAGTATCCGCTGCGTTCGCCCCGATGGAAAGTGCACTCAACCCCACTGGGGGAAATGGCACTCAACCCCACTGGGGGTCTTTTTTTTACCAAGGAATAACAGATTTTTATACAAATACATCGAGAGATGGTCCGTTTTTGTATGCACTGACCTTTCTTGGCGCCTACGTAATCAACAAAGAGTTGGTCATCTACCCAGAATTGTCTTGTGCGATTCAGATAGAAGGAAAGCGCATATTTTGTATCCAGACAATGGAGCCGCTCTTCCTCTTTAGAAGGATGCAGAGGGGGAAAGAAGGTGGGCAGAGTGATGGTCTGTCCTATGTGGAAAGAGGTAACCACTTTGGGAAGGAAAGGAGGCCTAGTATGAAGTACATCCTTGTCTGGATGAACAGCCAAGAAAGGAGGGTTAGAAGAAAGAGCTTGAAGCTCACTCACCCTGCGAGCAGAGGTGATGGCAACCAAGAAGGTTAAAAGTCTGAGAGGAAAATTATGTAGCGGCTCAAAGGGAGTGCACATAAGATCAGTCAGAACCAAGTTCAAGTCCCACTGAGGCAAGATATGAGTAATGCCCTTAATGAATCTATTTATAATAAGGGACTTGAAAAGAGAATCCTGATCAGGAAGCCTTAGAAAGGCTGAAATGGCTGAGAGAAAGCCCTTGATAGTGCCCAGAACACAGCCCTGCTGTGCCGAGGAAAGTAGGAGCACGAGAAACTCAGAAAGAGGGTCCGAAAGGGGATCCACAGCCTTTGCTGTGCACCATGCCACAAATGTGTTCCATCTGCAGGCGTATACCGTCTTAGTGGTGGGACGCCTGGCTGCCAAGATAACATCGCAGACTTCAGGAGTCAGGTCAAACGACATCAACTGCCGCCGCTCAATCTCCATGCAAGCAGGTGGAGGCTGGACAGGTTTGGGTGAAGCACATTCCCCTGCTACTGCGACAGAAGATCGTCCCCAAGAGGGAGTCGGATCAGAGGATCAATGGCCATGTTCAATTTCTCGGGATACTGGACTCTCCGTGCCCAATCCGGAGCCACAAGAATGACTTGGGCCCAGTCGCACTTGATCTTCAGCACTCTGGGCAGAAGTGATATAGGCTGAAAGGTGTATAGAAGACCGCAATTCCACTTGTGACGAAAAGCGTCGCCGAGCGAATGCCACCTTGGAAATTCCAATGCGCATAACTGCTTACATTACACATTCTCTTTGGTGGTAACACATCTTACCAAGGCTCTCCCCACTGCTGAAGGAGACCTTGCACCACCTCCGAGTGAAGGCGCCATTCGTGATCCATAATGCACGGGCGGCTGAGTTTGTCGTCGTCCCCCCCGGCGTTCAGAGAACCTGCCAGGTGTTGTACCACCAGGGACATGCCCTGATGTTCCAGCCACCTCAAAAGGCGAAGAGCCTCTTGACAGAGGGTGCACGACCACACCCCACCCTGTTTGTTGCAGTACCACATGGGGGTGGTGTGGTCCGTGAACACCTGCACTACCCTTCCTCTGACAGAAGGAAGGAATGCCTTCAGTGCAAGACGAATCGCCTAGAGCTCCAGAAGGTTGATGTGTAGCCCGGACTCCACCAGAGACCAGGGGCCTCTGATCTCCGCCTCTCCCATGTGGCCGCCCCATCACAGGAGTGAAGCATCTGTCACCACTGTGAACTCTGGTTGGGGAAGGAAGAGGGATCTGCGGTTGACCTAATCCTGGTCTGTTAGCCAGCGCTGCAATTGGTGTGCAGTGCCCTCAAAGATCTGAACACAATCGGAAAGATTCCTCTGATGCTGCACCCATTGGAACTCCAGGTCCCACTGCAGAGCCCCTATATGCCATCTGGCATGATCCACTAGCAGGATGCAGGAGGCCATGAGGCTCAGCAGCTTCAGGGACATTCTCACCAAAATCTGGGATAAAGGCTGAAATATCAGTATCATAGCTCGATTATCCCGGACTCACTGCTTGGCAGCATAAGCCCGAAACAGCGCTGTATCCAGAACTTCTCCAATGAAAAGGAGCCACTGAGAGGGGGTCAGGTGTGACTTTGGCACGTTGGTAGTGGTAGAGAGCCTGCCGTAGTCTGGAGGTGGGAGACGGCAGTCTGCGGCGAGCCCACCTTCAACAGCCAGTCGAGATAGGGAAAGTCTGGAACCCTTGATCTGCGCAGATGAGCTGCGACCACCGCCATCACTTTTGTCAACACCCAAAGGGCGCTGGTAAGGCCGAAGGGGAGCACAGTCAACTGAAAAAGGTCATGGCCTATTGTGAACCGTTGTGAGAAGTTGGCCTGATGTGCAGTGTTCACTATTCTAGTGATCACTATATATCAGTCCAAACAACCCTTATTGATGATTGGTTGTAAGTCAACCTTATAGACCAGCTATCCTAGTAGCATGGATACGAGCAGTCTAAGGCTAAGACTCTAGGGGGCGTGTTAAGCCAGCTGTTTTACCATCACATTACCCCTTGAACACCCAGTGAAAGGACACCACACAAGTGTTATGAAAATAAACAATGTATTTATTAGAATCACAACAACCCTGTACTCTTTATGAGGACAGGGTGCTAAGCACACAACAAAACTCTTACGAAAATACTTTAAGTCGCACAATTTACACAAATGCCCGAGGGGCACGAAAAACCATATACTACAAAAGTGGGATGCGAAATTACTAGCAGGTAAGTACTACTCTCATAGGCTTTGGGATCGCTAGGACTGGACTACTGAACCTTTAGATTACTAGCAGGAGACCTAGGGACGTCGTGTGCAGAGTGGGAACTCTCACGCGTAATGCGGAACAAAGTCTATGGACTCTAGTAATTGCAAAGTTAGTGTTCATGGGCGAACCCGACCTGGTAGGGAGAAAACGACAGTGGATCCTGACCCTTGGATAGTGAGGCTATGCTGGGGCACCGAAATGCCGAAGTTACCTAGCCCAGGGGCTGCAGCTGCATAGGTCTGAAAAGACGTCGGGAATCCTCGTTGCCGGACCAGGAGCCTGGAAGAAAAGATGCTGGCAGGCGACCAGTGAAGAGAGTTCGAGTTGATCCAAGCCTGGATCTGGAAGATGGATGACAACTGAAAGCAGAGGGGACCAAGTTCGTGACTACTAGCCAGTAGTCAGTGGGCACCAGGAGGGCACCGGATGGCAGTCACCTCGACTAGGTGAGTGGGCGACGCTGGCTCTGCAGATCTCACGGACCAGGAGGCGTTGTCGGCGACCAGGATGGAGAGGCGAGCTGTCCCACGATGGATGAAGCTGTCGGCGTCGAAGTTACCCAGGATTGGGCAACAAGCCTTGGCTAATTCAAGCCCACGCGGTGGACTCAAAATGGCGTCTTGAGTGGACCAGGAGGGTCCGGGGTGCTCCTCGTCGGAAAGGGAGCAAGGGCCAGTCTGGAGCAACCAGACCAGCAGCAGTGATGTCGTCGGGCGTCGTTCGGAAGGCCACAAGCCAGCGGGCTAGTCGCCAAACAACGCGGTGAGCAGCAACAAGCAGAAGGGCCCCACGCCGATCGTGGAGATGCTGGGGGGCTGCTCTTCGGTGCTGGAGCTGCTCAGGGTGGGGGCTTCTCGGACCCCAAAGCACTCACCAGGAAATTACTCGGTGGGCTTGCTGTGCAGAAGTCGTGCAGTCTTGGCGATGGCCGGTCCCTCGAGGTCTCGTCCCACCCACGGTTCTCAGCTGTGCTGTAGAGGTGGGTAGAGGTCAGAGGTGCCAGGGAAGCCGGGTCTCGTCGAGCTGGGCAGTCGGATTCCGGAGGAAGGACGTGCAGCAGACCGCAGTGTTCTTAGATGGTGCCTGCGGATACAGGGTGACTACTCCTTAGCCACAAGGGAGAATCTTGAAGAAGAAATTGTGAAGTCCTTTCGTGGAAAGTGGTATCTTAATTCCAAAGATGATCTGATTTGGAAGGGGGCCAGTTCCTACCTTTATCCTGTAAAAAGGGGCTGGCACGCGACTAAGTCCTGCCCTAGGGGTGGGACTAGGAGGGGGGTGGTTACACCCACTTCCTTGGCGGGCTTTTCCCCAGCACAGGGTCTGGAGTGACCCTGGAACTGGTTCCAGCCAGCCTATGCACAGTGAGCACCGGGGTGCCACGTGCAGTCACCTTCCTCTGAAGCCCTGCCTACCTACAATACACAAAACCCTGTCTGGGACGGTGCTGGCACCGCCCCTGGCAGGAAACCCTTTGTCCTTATCTCCTGCTCTGGGAGGACTCCCAGCAGCAGGAGGGCAGACTTGTGTCTCGGTGGCAGCATCCATTTTGTGGATGCTAAGGCTCTGTCTGACTTTAACCGGGGTTAGGGGTTACATACATGTCGTGTCCCTCTAGAAGGGTGGAATGCTAACCCCGTCGCCAGAATTGGCGAGGGGTTAGTATTCCAATTCGTATGACACCTTACTCGACATGTTTTGATAAAGCGATACCAGAGTTGGCATATAACCGCAAGGATTATAATGCACTTAAGAGTATATGGTATGCGATATCATGGAAACGGCTAAGGGATGGATCCCGAAAGCCGCAGACAGGCTCAGCTCATGCCAGAGCACCATCTCACACGATTCCAAGCACTCTGCCTTCAGGATTGTTAAGGCCTGCCATAGGAGTGACTGAGAGGAGATCTGTGTGTCCATTTTAGGGTTAGATATAGGTATACTATATCTAAAGCAAAGGGTGAGTACACCACCTTGCCCCAGCTGTCGTGCAGCCAGTTGTGTCAGTTTAGTCAGTCAGCCCAGGGGTGGCATAATACATGCTTCAGCCCCTGGGAGACTTCTGGGTACACCTCAGCCCTGGGTACAGGGACTTGGAGAGGGCCCAGTGCCAATTCAGTACCTGAGTACAATTTGGATAGAGAGAACAGCTAGGCTGTGGGTCTGATTAGCAGGCCCACAGCCAGGGAAAGTCGTAAACCAGTGCAGCAAAAAGCAAAAATCTGGGTGATCATAGGATTGCAGACCCTACTCTCCTACAACCGTAGATAGCGTCTGTGTGCTGGCAGGATTGGAATATGGAAATAGGTGTCCTGCAGGTCAAACGCAACCATCCAGTCTCCAGGATCGAAGCAGACAGAACCAGAGTCAACATGAGCATTTTGAACTTCTTGTGGAGGAAACAGTTGAGAGCCCAGAGGTCTAGGATAGGACGCAGGCCCTCGTCATTCTTGGGCACCAGAAAGTAGCAGGAATAGTAACCACAACCTACTTCTGGTGCAGGGACCCTTTCGATAGCTCCCTTAGCCAATAGTGCTGGAACTTCCTGGTGTAGAAGTGCCAAATGAACCTGTGACATTTGACCGAAAGATGGTGGCATGGAGGGAGAGGTAGTCTATAAGGGGAGGGAGTAGCTCCTTCGGATTATCTGTAAATCCCACCTGTCTGATGTGATTGTTTGCTAGTAGGGGAGGCGATGGCGAATCCTGCTACCCATTGGCTGGTGATGGGCTTGAAAGGTCAGACTAGGAGGGTTTGGAGACTGCTGCAGAGGGGGCATGTAGGAAGGTAGATCCCTGACTATGGTTGCCCAGAACTTTTTGCCTGGTGTTTTGCTGGTTTTCTGACTTAGTTGACCTGGGGCCCTGCTATTCAGGACCCCAGGCCTACTGCTCTCTCTGTAAAATGGATTCCATGTACCTTAGGTACATATCTAATTGGATACTGAGTCACCTTATCAGTCCCTGTACAGTGTACCTTAGGTACCCAGGGCATAGGTGTACCCAGGGCCTACCAGGGGCTGCAGAATGTATTATGCCACCCCTGGCTGGCCATCCAAATCTGACACAACTGGCTGCTTGACAGCTGGGGCAAGGTGGTGTAATCACCCTTTGCTTTAGATATAGTATACCTATATCTAACCCTAAAAATGGACACACAGATCTCCTATCAGTCACTCCTATGGCAGGCCTTGACAATCCTGAAGGCAGAGTGCTTGGAATCGTGTGAGATAGTGCTCTGGCATGAGCTGAGCCTGTCTGCGGCTTTCGGGATCCATCCCGTAGCCGTTTCTATGATATCGCATACCATATACTCTTAAGTGCATTATAATCCTCGCGGTTATATGCCAACTCTGGTATCGCTTTATCAAAACATGTCGAGTAAGGTGTCATACGAATTGGAATACTAACCCCTCGCCAATTCTGGCGACGGGGTTAGCATTCCACCCTTCTAGAGGGACACGACATGTAGGTAACCTGTAACCCCGGTTAAAGTCAAACAGAGCCTTAGCTCCACAAAATGGATGCTGCCACAGAGACACAAGTCTGCCCTCCTGCTGCTGGGAGTCCTCCCAGAGCAGGAGGCAAGGACAAAGGGTTTCCTGCCAGGGGCGGTGCCAGCACCGTCCCAGACAGGATTTTGTGTATTCTAGGTAGGCAGGGCTTCAGAGGAAGGTGACTGCAAGTGGCACCCCGGTGCTCACTGTGCATAGGCCGGCTGAAACCAGTTCCAGGGGCACTCCAGCCCCTGGCCTGGGGAAAGCCTGCCAAAGGAGAGGGGTGTAACCACCCCCCTCCTAGTCCCACCCATAGGGCAGGACTTAGTCGCGTGCCAGCCCCTTTTTGCAGGATAAAGGTAGGAACTGGCCCCCTTCCAAATCAGATCATCTTTGGAATCAAGACACGACTTTCTACGAAAGGACATCAAGATTTCTTCTTCAAGATTCTCCCTTGTGGCTAAGGAGTAGTCACCCTGCATCCGCAGGCACCACCTTAAGAACACTGCGGTCTGCTGTAAGTCCTTCCTCCAGAATCCGACTGCCCAGCTCGACAAGACCCGGCTTCCCTGGCACCTCCGACCTCTACTCACCTCTACAGCCAAGTTGAGAACCGTGAGTGCGACGAGACCTCAAGGGACCGACTATTGCCAAGACTGCACGACTTCTTCACAGCAAGCCCGCCGAGTAATCTCCTGGCGAGTGCTTTGGGGTCCGAGAAGCCCCAACCCTGAGCAGCTCCAGCACCGAAGAGCAGCCCTCCAGCATCTCCACGATCGGCGTGGGGCCCTTCTGCTTTTTGCTGCTCACCGCGTTGTTTGGCTACTAGCCCGCTGGCTTGTGGCCTTCTGAACGACGCCCGACGACTTCACTGCTGCTGGTCTGGTTGCTCCAGACTGGCTCTTGCTCCCTTCCAGAAGAGGAGCACCCCGGACCCTCCTGGTCCACTCAAGACGCCCTTTTGAGTCCACCGCGTGGGCTTGAATTAGCCAAGGCTTTGTTGCCCAATCCTGGGTTCTTAGACGCCGACAGCTTCATCCATCGTGGGACAGCTCGCCCCTCCATCCTGGTCGCCGACCACGCCTCCTGGTCCGTGAGATCTGCAGAGCCCAGCGTCGCCCACTCACCTAGCCGAGGTGACTACCATCCGGTGCCCTCCTGGTGCCACCTGACTACTGGCTAGTAGTCACGAACTTGGTCCCCTCTGCTTTCAGGTGTCATCCATCTTCAAGATCCAGGCTTGGATCAACTCGAACTCTCTTCACTGGTCGCCTGCCAGCATCTTTCTTCCAGGCTCCTGGTTCGTCTACGAGGATTCCCGACGTCTTTTGAGACCTATGCAGCTGCAGCCCCTGGGCTAGGTAACTTCGGCATTTCGGTGCCCCAGCATAGCCTCACTATCCAAGGGTCAGGATCCACTGTCGTTTTCTCCCTACCAGGTCGGGTTCGCCCGTGAACACCAACTTTAACTTTACTAGCTATCATAGACTTTGTCCCGCATCCCGCGTGAGAGTGCACACTCTGCTCCCGAGTCCCCTGGGCCTCCTAGAAGTAATCTAACGATTCTATAGTCAAGTCCTAGCGATTCCAAAGCCTATTAGTACTGTACTTACCTGCTAGTAATTTCGCATTCCACTTTCAGAGTATATGGTTTTTCGTGCCCCTCGGGCATTTGTGTATACTGTGCTAACTTAAGTATTTTCGTAAGAGTTTTGTTGTGTGCTTAGCTCCCTGACTCATAAAGAGTTCAGGGTAGACTTGTTATAAATAAATATACGTTTATTTTCATAACAACTTGTGTGGTGTCCTTTCACTTGGTGTTCAAGGGGTAATGTGATGGTAAAACAGCTGGCTTAACACGCCCTCTAGAGTCTTAGCCTTAGACTGCTCGTATCCATGCTACTAGGATAGCTGGTCTATAAGGTTGACTTACAACCAATCATCAATAAGGGTTGTTTGGACTGATATATAGTGATCACTAGAACAGTGAGCACTGCACATCAGGCCAACTTCTCACAGGGCAGGATTGCAATGTCGCTGGATCCCACGTCCGGCCGTAGCTAGAGAATCCGTAAAGCGCTCTAGTGCATAGTCTTCCTTGTCAACAAAAAGGTGACTCCCATCAAAGGGCTTGTCCAACAGAGTTGCTTGAACATTCCCCAAAAAGCCAGACTTCCTCAACCAGGCATAGCGCCGAAGGGCTACTGACGTGGCAAATGTTCTGCCCAGGGAGTCGGTGGTATCTAGTCCACAGCAAATATAAAATTTTGCTGCATCTCTCCTATCTGCCAAGGCTTGGGAGAGAACGACCAGGGCCCTGTCCTAACACAGAGGCAGCACTTGTGCAACCATATCCCGGATTGTATGAGAGTATCGGCTCAACAGGGCACACAGTATTCACAGACCGCAGTGCCAAGCTAGAGGAAGAGAAAATACGCTTCCCAAGATAATCCAGCTTCTTGGATTCCCAGTTTGGAGGAGCAGAAGGGAATGCGCCCTTGGAAGAAGCATGGACCAGCAAGCTCTCGGGGAAGGGTGTTGGGTGAGGAAAATGGAATGACCCAGAGCAGGGCGGTGGGCAATCGCCTGTTCCACAGGGGCCCCTGTGCTGGGCTTGGAACAAGTGCCTAGAAGAACGTCTGTGAGGGCTTTGTTGAAGGGAAAGAGGGGTTCTGACGAAGTTGCCGCAGGTTGAAGAACCTCTGTCAGGAGATTAGTCCTGATGCCACTGTAGGGAGCTCCAGGCCCAAGGCCTAGGCTGCCTTATTCACCACCACAGCATAGGACGCTCCATCCTCCATAGCCACGGTAGGGGGATAAAGCATGCCAAGGTCTGTGGAAGTGTCCAGACCACTGGTGTCACCCAATTTCGCTCTACAGTCCGGTTCTTCCAGCTGGTCTGCCATATGGTCCAGCGACCCCTCCCAGTCTCCTCATTGCCTTCAGGGCGATAGGGAACACTATCGGATAAACAAGGGAACAAAAGTACCCTCCAGCGTTCGATTTAACTTCGGTCCGGCTCCAGGTCCAGCTCTAGGGTAAGGGTGCGGACGGCGTACGACAGGGGCAAGTCCAACACCGGGGGCATCGTCACCAGGGAAGATCGAGTAAGGTCAACCGGCGACGATACGGATCCAGGTCTGCATCCACGAGGGCACGCCCTGGCTGGAGCTGCCAGTATCGAAGGCCCAAGGCCCCACATCGACTCAGCAGACCCAAAGCGCGCAAGTGGAGTCTGGCTGCCCAAAGATCGGGTGAAGGGCTTTATAAAATGTACGAAGCTGGGCAGGGGACGCCCTGGCTCCCGGAAACGGAGGGAGGCGCGGAGTCATCTGCTGAATCAGGTGCTCGGGACGGAGCCTTAGAGCGACGCTCCAGATCCCTCATCACATCAGCCGACTGACGGGGAGAAAGAGAAGAGCAATGGTGGTTCTTTGCCTTCTTCTTGTGCTTAGACTTACCCGGGGAGTGCAATGACTTGGACAAGGTGTGGTGGCTCTGTGAACAGTCTTGAGACCTTCCCTTCGAGTGAAACTGAAAGCGACACAGAACCAACTGCCGGGCCTCCAAGAGCTTTCGGAACCGCTCTCGCAACGACTTCAGATTCATGGCCTGGAAGTCGGAGCATGACTTCTGGTCCTGGTGGCACTCCAGACACTAAAGGCACACAAGGTGCAGGTCTATTATAGACCTCGCAGAGCTTGAAGGAGGTCTGATGGGACATCCCTTGCGCACAGTGAGTCGATGACTCCAAAAAAGAAGTCGACAAAAGTAGAAGAAAGCTTAGTCAAAAAGTGACTAAAGTGGTGAGCTTTCTCTGGATCTGCGCTAGGCTGGCACAAAAAAAGAAAGAACTGATGTCAGCGCGCAGGGGCGGCATCTACGTAGGCACCGCAACATCATCTTGGCGACCACAATGCCGTCGCCTGATGCGTGTCAACCGACACCACATACCAATGCACAGGGATACTGCAAAGTGAAAATTCTCCGGATCCAGTCTGATGCCTGGGGGTAATTCTAAGGGAAGGAATTTTTAACTAACTGTCTCCGTCAGATAAGGTGATCTGTGGCGACGCTTTAAAAAAGAAATAGTATGGCTGGTGCATTACAGATAGAGTAAACAGCACTTTAAATCAGTGTTCTTAGACAGCTACCTACATAACACCATCAAAATACGCATGCTGAAATGAAAACTTACTGGATTATGGGGTACAATATCCTTCAAGGCACACAGCACAGCCAGTGGATCAAGTGACCTCATCTTGGACTCCATCAACGAATCAATTTTTCGTATGTGTGGGAACAAATCTCTCACCATGGACTTCTGCAACTTAAGATGTTCTGACTTCATGAAGAAGAGTTCACTAACCATTACAAAATAAAGAAAAAGAAAAAGCAATTCATCACTCAATATGTATGACAATTGTGATCAGAAACAATAGTTCACGAGTATCAATTCCTAGCTTAATAAAAGGATTCTTGTAAAGTGCTATGCTGCGTATTTTCTCACACTTTCAGGTGTGCACTTAACACCTGAACTTATTCAAGTTATCTCCACAATAGCTTGTGTTTTCATTGAGCCCCACAAATGTTACGGTTATCATAAAACATTACACTAAAATAATCTAAAGTTTGTTGCTTTCCACAGAAACGTGTTTTTCCGTTGAAAAATATGAAAAGACCTATCTACAAGGATCAAACTATTGACTGTTCTGGACTCATCACCTTATGCTCGACTTAAGAAATGCCCTTGTGAAGGTTATATTGTAGGGACATAATGAACAGCAGCCCACAAAGCAGAGGATTAAGTCTACTCGCTTTCTCACAGAAGGGCTCAAGGAACAGTGCAGGGTATGACACTTGGTGGATATTGCTAGTAGGAGATGCTGGAGTTGGCAGTGAGCAATACACAAGTTGGTTTAGTGATAAGAAATACGAGTACTGTGGTACGGACTGCACCCGAACTCTTTATTTGTCAAATTTCCGGAGGTCTCTTGAGACAGGAATGTCACCTGCATCGTATACAGGGGTGTACCGCTGCCTCGAGTGCCTGACTGGGTGTGTATCCAAGTTCCTAACTCAGTGGGCAGAGGAATACTGCCTCGGTCTTGGGTTAAGCACATAAGACGGTGGGGCGGCATGTTGTTTTTTGTGATCTCAAAGCTGATGCGACCTTAAGTCGAGCTAGACAGTGCATGCACTGTCTCTTCGAGACCTGCTGTAATCGGTCTGTACTTCTAGTCCAGGCCCTTTCCTGGCAACGCTTTTAATTGGTCTATGTCAGTGTACTTTAAAAATCCTTGCTTGCTAGTGGTCAGTCCAGCCTCTTTTTCCCTCATTTCTCTCTTCTGTTCCTCCCACAGAGCAGCGACTTAGTACTGTCTCATTCCGCTATGGTTCTTCATCTGTTCTCGGGGGTAATAATTGTTTGTGATTTCCTGCTCTTTTACGGTTTGCCTGTGTTTAGCTTCAGCACCCTAGCAGCTTACATTCAAATATAGCATTCTTCCTCCAATCTACTTTTAATGCCACCATTGTATTACCACAGCCTTTTTTACAGTTGTCTCCCCTATCGTGGCTCCTGGTCAGTTGCTTGTATTTTTTTTATTAGGCTTTTTACAGTATTCGATCTCCACCATTAGTTGGGCTTTTTCTAGTAGGATATTTACTTGGTTTGGGAGTCCTTTTATTGAGGATTGAGCTTGTTTTTTTAGGTATGGCCTGCAAAGGGTTTATATCCTGCCCCCTCTCTTACCTGCCTTTTCATTGGTTTCTCTGCGGGCCACGTACTTTTCCTCCAGTGCTATTGGCTGCAGAATATTTCCTGCATTGACCAAAGCTTGGTTAATTTTCCTTTAATATACATTTCCCCGTCTCGATGATTAATTATGTACATTTGTAGAATTATGTAGTAATTATATAGCGTGGGCATGGGAGCGATTACGTGATTTCCAAAGATTGGCAGGCTGTTGAGATGCCCCTGAGGTCCAGAGTATGGTTTAAGGCAGCCCTCATTGGAAAAGCGGCGTGGTAGAGGTGAGGCTGCTTACTGGACTTGTTCTGATTAGTTTTGGTTTCCTTAGCTCTCGGAGATCCCATGCTCTTTCTAGGATCGGAGGCAAAACTGCTCCGTTTTATTTTTCTGTTTTAAAACAACAAAGGCACCAGCCCCACTGAGAGCATTCCCAAGGAGAGCAGGGAAATTCAGGGCCAAATGTAGCCTGCAGTTCCCAAAGGCTGATCTGCACGCCTTTCGCTCTGTCACTGCCTTCCCGGCTCGGTGGGAGCGCCCATACGAGGAGGGGGTGGGGTAGATCCAGGCTCGGAGCTCTGCAGGTTTGTTTCTTTTTTTTTGTTTTTGTTGTTGTAATCCCCTCAACTATTGTCTCTGAACTCCGTGCCCTCTTTGTGTTTTTTGTCCCTTTGGTTCTCTGTGGTTTGTGGCTATCACTCAGCTTTATCTACCTAACCTTTCTCTGTGCCTCGTGTCCCAGTTTCCAGACGGTTGTGCTAATTTCGCAAACTCACCATTTTTAGGCCGAGCTGGAGTACAATGCGAAGCATTGTCCAGCTCGACAACTATAGTTGCCCGTCTCCTGGGAATCTGAGACAGGGTTCGGGCACGCGCGCCGATTGGTGTATGGGGACGCGCACGTCGAGGCCGGCGCCGCGCACGTCCAGGCCGGCGCCGTGCACATCCCCTGCCTCAGATTCCCAGCAAGTCAGCACACAGACACAGCACACACACGCACACATACACACACACACACACACGCCCCCCCTCCCACCCCACTCCCACCCCACTCCCACCCCAGTCACGGGCTCACGCGCACACACACAGCCCACCCGACCCCACTCACCGGGTCTCTTGGGCTCCTCTCGTCCCGCGGTGGTGGCGGCTGCGAAGCATTGTCCAGCTCGACAACTATAGTTGCCCGTCTCCTGGGAATCGGAGACAGGGTTCGGGCACGCGCGCCGATTGGTGTATGGGGACGCGCACGTCCAGGACGGCGCCGTGCACATCCCCTGCCTCAGATTCCCAGCAAGTCAGCACACAGACACAGCACACACACGCACACATACACACACACACACACACACACACACACACGCCCCCCCTCCCACCCCACTCCCACCCCAGTCACGGGCTCACGCGCACACACACAGCCCCCCCCCCGACCCCACTCACCGGGTCTATTGGGCTCCTCTCGTCCCGCGGTGGTGGCGGCTGCACGGATTGGTAGGCAGCGGGGGCAGGCACCGGCAATGTGCCTCGAGCCCCCTCCGCTTCTCTTCCCAGACTCCTGGTTTATTTTTATAGCCATCTCTTCGTCAAGCGAAAGACCGACCCGCCTTTGTCCCAGGAGCGTCCCTGCCACGGAAAGCTTAAAGAGCTTTCAAGCACGTTTTTGCGACGTGGCCCCTCCTCCTCACCACTGAGGGTAAACAGGAAGTGTAGGAATGCTGGGGGAGGTAGTCCCGCCCCAGCAGAAGGCAAGTTTATGCCCGGGGATCTTTAAACACTTTTAATCGCGTTGTTGCGGCATGCCCCCTTTGTGCCCTGTGCCACGGTAACCTTACATCGATTTTAATTGCGTTGATGCGGCATGCCCCCTCCTATCAGCCACCGAGGACAAACCGGAAGTGCAGGAATGATCGGGGGCCACCTCCATCCACCTTCTTGGGCAGCGAGGCGTCCCTTTCAGCAATACATCACTGGGGAGAAGAGGCGGCGCCGAGAGGCGAGTGCAGGGACGATTAGTGTCAGAGCATAACTTGTTTCTTGTGTGTCAAACGCTGTCAGAGACCGGACATCCAAGCCTCGATGAGATGCAAACTGAAAATAGGCCGAATAGCGGTGATAAAATAAATGCAAAATTATTCATAATAAAGTATCCAGCTGTTTTTTACTTGAACACAATCTGCCATGCCTGGGCTGCAAGTACATGACATTTAAAGTAGTGATTCTAACCGGAAAAAAGCCTAACTCAATTATCTAGGAAAGTTGTTTTTATTGGTATCCACACCGTGCCTTTTTTCAGTAGACCCAAATGAAATCCATGTGCTTCTATGCAACTTTTCTAGGTGGAAAATAGTTGTGCTGTGGCTAGCTCTTAGTTGAGAGCTGGTCGAGCAGCGTAAAGGATTTTACCTAAGGAGCGCCACTGCCCGCAGCACAATGTTGGACGGTAACCTGCGGCTTGCAGTCCACGTCCACATATCAGCAACACAAATGGAACCCACTAAGCTGTCTCACTGAAGCGCGCAATCTTTACCCCTTTAAAGCTGTCCTGGAGCCGCCCACTCGCTCATCATTCCCTTCATCTTCCCCTCTGAAGCCCCCGTCGCTTCCCCTATCATTTCCTCTTTCTCTCCTCCTTATCGCCCCCTTTCTCTCTCCTCCTGCCCCCTCCCCTTTCTCTCTCCTCCTGCCTTTCTTCGGGCCCCCTCTGTGAGAAGTTGGCCTGATATATGATGCTCACTAATTCTAGTGATCACCTTGTATCAGTCCAAACAACCCTTATGGTGATTGGTTGTAAGTCAACCTTATAGACCAGCAATCCTAATGGTAGCATGGACAAAGCAGTCTTAGGCTAAACTCTTTTGGCATGTGAAGCCAGCTGTTTTACCACAATATAACCCCTTGAATACCAGATGAAAGGACACCACACAGGTTGTTATAAAAATAAACGATATATTTATTAATAACAAACACCTCTGAACTCTTTATGAGGTCAGAGGGCTAAGCACATGACAATCTCTTAAGAAAAATACGACAAGTTGCACAAAATTACAATGGTGCCCTAGGGGCACGGCAAACCATATACTAAGTAAATGGAATGTGAGAGTCGATAGAAGAGATGGAGCTGTCCAGAGGCTGCAGGACCGCTGGAACTACGCTATCCTAACCTGAGGTAAGTAATAGGAGGCCCACGGGACGCGGGTGCAGAGTGTGAACTCACACGCGGGATGCGTAACAACGTCTATGGACAGTACAGTTCAAAGAAAAGGTAAGTACGGACAATCTTGACTCGTTAGGACTAAAACGACTGTGGAACTGGACACTAGGAGAGTCAAGCTACCCTTGAGCACCGAAATGCTCTCGTTACCTCACCCACGGGCTGCGGGTGCATAGGTGCGAAGTCGTGTCGGGTTTCTGCGTTGAAGTCAATGGAGCCTGAAAGAAAAGATGCTGCAGGCGACCAGGAGGAAGATGTCCGGTGCGATCCAAGGATGGATCGGTGAAGAAGAGGACCTGAAAGCAGAGGGGACAATGTTCACGGTCACTAGCCAGTGACTGGAGTGGAACCAGGAAGGAACCAGATGTCGTCCTCGCGATCAGGTGAAGAGTGGACGCTTGACTCTGCAGCCACGTGGACCAGGAGGTGTCTTCGACGACCAGCATGGAGGCACGAGCTGTCCCACGCAGGCTCTCGCTGTCGGCGGTGTCTGTTCCGGAATCGGCGTCAACAGGCCTTGGCAAAGGCAACCCACGCGGTGAGTTGAAAAAGCGTCTGGTGTGGACTAGGAGAGTCCGGGGTGCCCCTCTTTTGGAAGGGAGCAAGGGCCAGTCTGGAGCAACCAGACCAGCAGCAAAGATTTCAAAGTTCGTCGTCTAGGAGGCCACTAGCGAGCCGGCAAGGGACCAGACAACGCGTCGAGCAGCAAACAAGCAGAAGGGCCCCACGCAGATCTCGTGGATGCTGGCTGATCTTCGGTGCAGGGGCTGCTCGGGGCTGGGGCTTCTCAGTCCCCAAAGCACTTGGTCGAGTTTACCTCGGGAGTCGTGCTGAAAGCGAAGTGCAGGTTCGTTCAAGATGGCCGGTCCCACGTGTCTCGTCGCACCCACGGATCTCAGCTGTGCTGCAGATGTAGGTTGAGGTCGGAGAGGTCTGGGAATCCGGGTCTCGTCGGGCTCTGAAGTCTGGATCCTCAAGGGAAGACGACAAAGTGAAGCCGCTGGACGCTTGATGGTGCCTGCAGTTGCAGGGTGGACACTCCTTGCCCACAAGGGAGATTTCTTCAGTCTTCTGTGGAGCAGAACGTCGAAGTCCAGAGTTTCTTCAGTAGTTCAGGATTAATCTAATCTGGAATGGGACCAGCTCCTACCTTTATCTTGCTAAAGGGGGCTGCACTACTGACTAGGTCCCTCCCCTGGGTGGGACCAGGAAGGGGGGTGGTTACACCCCCTATCCTTTGTCCGGTTTTCGCGCCAGAGCTGGGGCAGGGATGCCCCAGCAACTGGTTTGAACCGGTGTATGCACAGGGCACCTTGTGTGCCCCAGGCATGTCTCATTCCTTTCAGGCCTATCCTACCCAATACACAAAATCCTGTCTGGGGTGGTGCTAGCACCTCCCAAGGCAGGAAACCCTTTGTCTAAGCCGCCCTCGGTGGAAGGACTCCCTGCAGCAGGAGGTCAGACTTGTGTCTGTGGTGGCAGCATCCATTTTGTGATGCCAAGGCTCGAGTTAACTTTAACCGGGGTTCGCAGTTACATACATGTCGTGTCCCTCTAGAAGGGTGGAAGGCTACCCCCGTCGCCAGAATTGGCGAGGGGGTAGTATTCCAATTCGTATGACACCTTACTCGACATGTTTTGATAATGTTATACCAGAGTTAGCATTCAACCGCGAGGTCGATAATGCACTTAAGAGTATATGGTATAGCGTTATCATGGAACAGCTATTAGGACTTGGTTCCGCAAGCTGCAGACGGGCTCAGCTCATGCCAGAGCACCATCTCACATAATTCCAAGCACTCTGCCTTCAGGATTGTTATTTACAACAAGGGGTGGTGAGGGACAGAGTCTCTGAATCATTTTGTCCACCATAAGCGTGGAAGGGTATACTCAGATGTGAGTCCCTTGCTCATTGCACCATCAGGATTCAAGCAAGCTGGGCCGAAGACGCCTGAAATGGCAGAAACCGGTCCCCGGAAGCTTGTTTCCTTCCCAGTACAAGAATTGGCTTGGTAGTTTGGTTTGCCCTGTTCCCATCATGCACTGGGACAGGAACAGACTAATTTGCATATAGCCAAGTTCTGAACTGGGATGGTGCAGTGAGCTAAAAAACGGTGATGGATCAAGCCCTGATCTTTGGACTGGGTAAGAGTGGTCTGCTTAATTCAGGCACTCTGTTCATCACCACCCCCTTTTCTGAATCATTCAGGATTGTTAAGGCCTGCCATAGGAGTGACTGATAGGAGGATATGTGTCCATTTTAGGGTTAGATTATTATTATTATTATTATTATTTGTGTATTTTATGAAGCGCGCAGCGGCCCCAACGGGGCATCCCGGCGCTAAAAAGGCTCTGACGACAGGGGGGCACAGGAGGGAAAACCAAACTAGGAGGAAAAGAGGAGGGTTTTCAGGGATTTACGAAATACAGGTTCTGCTTGGCAGGAGCGAAGGGCTAGCGGAAGGTGGTACCAGTGCTGAGTGGCACAGACCGCAAAGGTTTTCCACCTGCGCAGGAACGTTTAAATCGGGGGGTTTCCAAGAGTAGTAAGGAGTTGGTGCGTAGTGACCTGGATTTGACATATGGACGTAAGGTGGTTTTCAAATGGGCCGACCCAGTGCCTTTAGATGCACGGAAGGCCAGCCTCATTGCCTTAAAGACGCATCTTTTCGCAATGGGTAGCCAATGAAGTTTACGGAGATGTGGAGAAATATGGTGTCTGGCGGGGATTCTCTCCACCAGCCGAGCCGCAGCATTTTGGACCGTCTGTAGTTTGTGACACAGGCCGGCTGTGATGCCAAGGTAGAGGGCATTGGCATAATCAAGATGGGAAATGATTAATGCCTGGATCACAGTCTTACGGCAGTCCACCGGCAGATAGTTAATGAGCCGTTTGATAGTTCTAATTTTGGCGAAGCAAGAGGCTGCAACTGTTTGTACCTGGGTGTTGAAACTGAGATGGTTGTCCCAGCGTACTCCTAGGTTTCTCACCGAGTCTTTGGGTGTGGGGGCTTGGCACAGGTCTATGGGCCACCACAGACTGGAGTCAAGGGGAGATGGAGATTTAAAAAACAGGATCTCCGTTTTGCCTGCTTTGAGACGGAGGGAATTGGCGTCCATCCAGTTAGAAATGTCTCTAAGGCAGGATTTCAATGGCTCGAAGGCAGAGGCAGAAGGGGTGTTGAACGTAAAAAGTAGCTGAATGTCGTCAGCATAGGATATGGACTTAATCCCAGTCTGAGCAATCAGCTTAGCCAAGGGGGTAAAATAAACATTAAACAAAAGCGGACTAAGGGAAGAGCCCTGTGGGACTCCCCATCTGAGCGGTCTGGCGGTGGAAGTGAAGGGAGGGGTGAAAACTTGCTGTGTGCGGTCGGACAGGTAGGAAGACAGCCACTTCAGGACAGAGCCACCCAGCCCTAAATCCTCCAACCTTCTCAGCAGGATCTTGTGGGAGATGGTGTCAAATGCTGCTGAAAGATCCAGCAGCACTAACACCGCCCTCGACCCTCGGTCAAGCGTCCACCTCACAGAGTCGGCCATTTTGATAAGGGCCGACTCCGTGCTGTGGCCCGACCTAAAGCCGTGCTGGGAGTCATGGAGAAGCCCATTGGACTCGACGATATAGGTATACTATATCTACAGCAAAGGGTGATTACACCACCTTGCCCCAGCTGTCCTGCAGCCAGTTGTGTCAGTTTTAGATGGCCAGCCACGGGTGGCATAATACATGCTTTAGCCCCTGGTAGGTCCTGGATACACCTATGCCCTGGATACCTAAGGTACACTGTACAGGGACTGATAAGGTGGCCCAGTACCAATTGGTAAATGCACCTAAAGTACATGGTTGTCAATTTAGAGAGAGAACAGCTAGGCTGTGGGTCTGATTAGCAGGCCCACAGCCAGGGAAAGTCGTAAACCAGTGAAGCAAAAAGCAAAAATCTGGGGTGACCATAGGATTGCAGACCTCACTCGCCTATACCCTCTCCTCGCACCTGCTCGGAACTGGTAGTGTTGTTGCACTGATAACACTGTCACAAAGCTTGTTCTGTGAACACCTCGCTAAAATAAAACCTGTGCCTCACAAATGCAATCATGAGCCTCTTCTTGGGATGGGGTGGACCGGACGGATCCAGCCGCCCCCGGAGGTGGGTATAAACAAGGCACCGCAAGCCTCTGGCAGGTGAAAGCGACACGGAGGGGTATCGCCCTGCACGCGTGCGCTAGGGTGTGGGTAGAGCAGGCATCTACAAGGTGGCAAGGTGGAAAGGTCAGAGGTAACCTTCCCAGCACACCAGCCTCAGCACTGCAATTGGGCAGAGCTGCCCCCTGGACGCAAAAGGGACAGGCAAGCTCCTGCGTTGCACACCTGGGCTGAGGCAGAGCACCCCCTGAGAGCGAGTCAGACGAGGCCTTGTCCAGCACACCAGCCTCGGCGCTGTACCCAGAGCTGCCCTCTGGAAGCTGCAGGGACATACCTGCTCCGCTAACAGCGCTGTGCACCGTCCCCAGCGGTGCACACTTGGACAGAGCACCCACTGAGAACATTTCCGGCGCTGCACAGCCTCCCGGCGCTACATGCCATCCCCAGCGCTGCACAGCCTCCCCAGCGCTGCACGCCATCCCCGGCGCTGCATGCCATCCCCGGCGCTGCATGCCATCCCCGGCGCTGCACCAGTTCCTGTCCCACCACCCTCCCCATCAGCGCCTTTTAAGCAGGAGAACCGCCTTGTCAACGAACTGGAGCAATGACTTTGGACCACGTGTACTGTTCGGTGCTCCGCTGCTCTCTAGCAGACATACATGATATCAGACACACATATATACATACATTGTATAAGCCAATATGAGTACATAAATGCAAACACATACACATATATATATATATATAGCCATTCTAAATTACAATAACTTTTATTTAAGTATTAATTAAAAAAAAAAATCCATTGTTATTTGTAATATCAATACATCTAAGTCACGTAAATACAACACATATTGCATTACTAATGCTATAGGTGTCACATTTGAGAAAGTTAAAACTATTGGCATTGTAAATGACAAAGCTATTAATTTCGCTACTTTCAAAACCAACACATAAATAAAAAAAATTGTCATTTACAATACCAATAGCTCAAACTTTCCTAATGCGAGACCTATTGCATTGCAAATGCTTGTTCTCTCTGCACTTTCTGCAAAGAAGTTCCTCGTTAAATGTGCATGGAAAAACGTTCAGAGCGAAGTTAAGTGTGCAGATTTTAGGCGAATTAACTCAATACTGCACCCGATACACACTTCAAAACCATAAAATGAGGAATGGGAAGATAAAATAAAGCCCTTATGTGCAATAATGAATGTACTCCTGGCTGGGTTATGACACTGCCTTGTAAATCTGAAAATCCAACAAGACAGTTGCTCTTGTCGAGTTACCTTTAATGTGCTGTGACCTACATTTCCGCCTGAAAGAACACCACGTCTTCAACCATTACGGATTCATGCCATCATCAACCAGTTTTCACAGGGAAAAAACCTAGAATTCGGATACTGTTGGAGTACATTCCAGGTCCTGTTACATATCATGTGCATTATGTCTGTTCCTCTTTTGGCCTGCCAGATTTTCAGTGCCCATCCTCAGTTTCCTTCCCCCAACCGTATCACCCAAGGAAGGTGAAAGAATCAATCCCTGTAGTCGTGCCCGCCCGTGGGTGCATGCTTGGCATGCTGGTGCTTTTTTTCCAGGCACACTATGTGGTTATTTCAATATTACAGAAAGGTCCTCCTTCTGTACTGAGCTGTCTGTGCCATTCAGGCATTACCCTGCACTTGGGCATTGGCTGACCTAGTCGGGGTGGGACTGAAACCTGTAGCGGATCTTAATGAAAAATTGTTAGGGTTTTGTCGTTTTCCTTTCTCAATTTCGTACCTATTTTTAGTGCGGCACTGGTTGACCGAGAAAATGGGATCGCTTTCGAATTAACACTAGCTTGCCTAAAATATACTGTGATTAGCATCCATTTCTACCTCTCAGTTTAATTAGAAGGAAGCTGTTTAAGATGATAATGGTGTGCTGTGACAGGAAGGCGGATTCACTGATTTGTCTTTATAAATTATACTTTGTGTTTTAACTCGAAGCGAAAGGCAACCCAACATTATAGCATGTGTAAAGAAATGAGGGGGTGACAATCTAATGGCGTCAGCGCCACTGGTCATGGTGAGGAAACATTAGCAGAGAGGGATACTTTTTATGCAGCAAGTACCTCAGGACAGACACAGGCCTCTGAACCCTTTTTTGTGGTCAAAACCTACCAGATAGTATTTTCTACCACACAGCGACACCTCAGCTTCACTGATCGTCATATCAGCACCTCCACAGCATCACCCGGCGCAACCACATCATCACTCAGTGCCTCCTCAGAACAAGAGCATCATACTGCGCCACCACAGCATCACTCGGCGCCACCACAGCATCACTCGGCGCCACCACAGCTTTACCCGGCGCCACCACAGCATCGCCCGGCGCCACCACAGCATTGCCCGGCGCCACCACAGCATCGCCCGGCGCCACCACAGCATCGCCCGGCGCAACCACAGCATCGCCCGGCGCCACCACAGCATCACTCCGTGCCTCCTCAGAACAGCAGCACCATACAGCACCACCTCAGTATCAACACCAAAGCATCACTGTGCCACAACAGCATCACTCGGCGCCACAACAGCGTTACTCGGAGCCACCACACCGTCACTCGGCGCCACCACAGCATCGCCCGGCGCCACCACAGCATCGCCCGGAGCCACCACAGCATCGCCCGGAGCCACCACAGCATCGCCCGGCGTCCCCACAGCATCGCCCGGCGTCACCACAGCATCGCTCGGCGTCACCACAGCATCGCACGGCGTCACCACAGCATCGCACGGCGTCACCACAGCATTGCCCGGCGTCACCACAGCATCGCACGGCGTCACCACAGCATCGCCCGGCGCCACCACAGCAGCGCCCGGCGCCACCACAGCAGCGCCCGGCGCCTCCACAGCAGCGCCCGGCGCCTCCACAGCAGCGCCCGGCGCCTCCACAGCAGCGCCCGGCGCCTCCACAGCATCGCCCGGCGCCTCCACAGCATCGCCCGCCGCCACCACAGCATCGCCCGGCGCCACAAAAGCATCGCCACCACCGCATCACTCAGTGCCTCCTCAGAACAGCAGCATCATACAGCACCACCTCAGTATCAACACCACAGCATCACTCAGTGTCACCACAGCATCACTCGGCGCCACCGCATCGTCACTCGGAGCAACCACAGCGTCACTCGGAGCAACCACAGCGTCACTCGGAGCAACCACAGCGTCACTCGGAGCAACCACAGCGTCACTCGGCGCCACCACAGCGTCACTCGGCGCCACCACAGCGTCACTCGGCGCCACCACAGCCCCACTCAGCACCATCTAAGCATCAATTCGGCATCAGTGCAGCACCACTTCAGCACAGCATCAACTCAGCATCACTCAGTACCAATGGAGACCCAGCTCTGCCCCCTGAAAAATCAATGCAGCACCACCACCTCTGCATGACAACACCACAGCATTACTCAGCACCACCTCAGTATCACTCAGCATCGCCTCTGCACGAGACACTCCGCACCAGTCACCACCTCAGTCTGCCCTCTGAAGCTGTCATCTGTTGATTCTCACCTGGCGTCTGTCCGCTGCTAGTGTTATAATATAGGTATTATTTTCCAAACTTCACAAGCCCGCTGTTTATGCCCCGCCATAACAACAAAAAAAGCTATAAAAAACAACCTTTGGAAAAGGCAGAAAGAAGTTGCCAGCATTGCAAGGACAAAAGAAAACTTAACACATTCTTTATTGTAAATACGTTTTAATATGGTTGTTCAGTCGTACATAATGTCTTCTAGGTCATAATATAAGGTAACAAAAATGCTTCTGACACTCATTATAATTTTTCATCATGCTACACAGCAGCCACTTCTCTACAGCATAGCTTAAAGACATTGGCAAAGTTAATATCTCTGGCTAAACACTTATAATGTCCCAAATGCGAGACCTATTGGCTATGCCATTGCCTGTTATCTGTGTCAGTGATTGTGAGGCCTACTGGAACACCTTGCATAAAGTTCTGCTGTCATATGAAAACCCAGAACTTTGTGCTGACATCTTGTATGCCAACTGCTAGTGTTGTATGCATGTAGCACATGTGTTGTTGAAGAACTGCGTGCGAGTTCAAGTACTGAAAGCAGGGGGATTCACTTTGTATGCTTCATTGCACAAAATGGAGGACAACTTAGCTTCCATGGACAAAGGAAGCGTATTGCCTCATTACTGTAAATAGAGATCACAACAATGAACTGAGGAGTTTGGAAACAGAGCTAACTTCAAAAATGCCATGAAGCCTCTGTTAGCCAAGAGCTGTTGCTTAGGTCTTCCTGACTTCCGCCATTTGGGAGATGGTAGATAGGAGTGGTGGTACTGCACAAACACGCTCACAAGGGCTTGTGTCGGCCTGACAGCTAGTCTCCCAAAGGTGAAGGGACATCATCAGAAGAATGCACTTTCTGCTGGAGGAGATATGTCTCTGCCTACTGCCTATAAGACTGCCTGTGTGCGGAGTGAGGGAAGTAGTCTGCATCGCCCTGCAGAAGAAGAGACTCTCCAGGAAGAGAAGCCAGAATGTTTCAGCCTTGATAAACAACCAAAGAAAGTAGGCTACCCAAAAGAACGAAGCCAGGAGCAACCCATGCTGAAGATAGTGTGCAGGGATCTCTGTGGTTCTGTCTAGAACCGTAAAAGTGTATGTACTTTTGCTCATCAGCCAAAGGCAGGCTGCATCTACTTTCCTGTGTATATTGGCTCTGATCAGGACAGCATCCACCTTGGTGTGTGTACTCACACAAGTCAGGATGGCTGCCTTTTTAGCATGTATACTACTTCAGGGCAGTGCTGTATACACCTTACCATCTGCATCAGCCCAGGATGGATCTATATCTATATATATATCTACATGTGTACTGGACCAGGTAAGGCTGCAACTACTGGAATGTGAGTGCATACTGGTCCAGGTTGGGGGAGGGGAGATTTTTAACAGGCGATGACTAAGGAAAATTATTTAATTTTCCCTTGTGCTTGTCTGTCGAATCCTACCCCATCCCGGACCCACCGCTTTTACCTGCATGGGCCAGGCCTGCCCGAGACTATCCAGAGTACCAGCAATGAGAGGAGTTAGACCTGCCTAACCCCTTCGGCGACTGCTGCTGAAGCTACCTGCTATCAATGAGGGCTTTCACCTGTGGTGGGACTGAGCTCACATTGAAGTAAACGCAAAGGACTAAAGATGGATTTCCCACCCATTATTGCATAAGGGTGAGTACCAGAGTAAAAAGTGACTGCAATTGACTGATGGGAAAACCAGCTTCTACTTTGGTTCTGCTGGGGTACAGATCCAACAAGGGTCAGGCAGGAAAAAAAGAGCACTAAGAAGGGAATAAAATGTGTTAACACCCACAAAAGAATCATGATCTGGGGTGTCACCCTATATGCTGGATTAGGTTGTTTAGGATGGTGTTCTTTCCGTAACCTAAAAATGCTTTACTTTTCCAAAAGACAAGCACTGAGGCTGGACAGTAAAGTCTTTTTTTCAGAGGCTTGATTGTTGAGTTCTGAACTCCTGCCTCCCCCTTCCCACACACACCATAGACTGTCTGCTTGCACACACTACCTTGATAGTCAAGTTTGCAAAGTGATGTAATTAAGCCATTGTGCAAGCCCATAGGATGACTAATCCCAGGACATCAGTGGCAAACTAACTCAACACCTATGACAAGGGTACAGTAGAAGATATCCGCCATGTGACATACCAAACTGGGTCTGAGATGGTCTAGTCTACTGAAACGTACTGGGGGAACCATATAGGAAAAATGTGATGTACGAGTTACTTGCCTTCGGTAACGATGTATCTGGTAGAGACGATTCTAGCAGCAGATTCCTTAACGTAGAATTATCCCCAGGCGTGAGACTGGATTCTGAATTTTTTTGGCACAGCATCCCTGTGCGCCGGGGGGACGGCATCACGTGACTCCGCCCTGGCGTTGTCCACATACGTAACGTTAGCGAGGTCACATAAGTCCCACCCAGGCGTGCCTACGTCAGTTTTCTTCTGAGAACTTTTCAGCGCCACAACGCAGAGCCATCAGACAAAACTGTGTGCGAAAGAGCAGAAACATTTGAAAAAGGAATGGTGAGGAACAACACCATAAGGAGCAGTGCCAGACACTGCAGCACCCAAAGGCAGGGAAAGAAGAAGAAGGAACAGAGCACAGCCTTTAACAGCAACCCTGTCAGCACGGGGATAGCCCGCCCTGGAGACAAAGAATATATGAACAAAAGTCATAACATGTAGCAGGACTACAACCCCAACCAAGAACAAGGAAGGGGAAGCAGTCCGGGACAAAGAAGGCACGACAAGACACCAAGACAGCACCACCATAGAATGAGACAACCCCCATAACAAACAGGAGCAAAGGCCTGGCCAAAAGACCCCAACCTGGAAGATAGCAAAGAGGCCAGAACCCCCAGTAATGAAAGGGGAAGAGGGGGGGAACCGGGTTCGAGTCTCGGCAACGACGCTCAACATCCTGTGATTCTGGGCAAATTACTTTATCTTCCGGTGCCTAACAAAAAGGAATGTGTCCGTCTGTAACGAAACTGGTGCTCATGTAAAGCGCTCTGATACCCGATGCCTCGGGTCAAGTTTGCGCTAAACTCTTAATTTTTTTTTTTTAAAAGGCAGGCCCCAACCTGGGGCAACTAGAGCACAAGGGCACAGAAGTACCTATAATCCTATCCACCAATGTGCCAAAAAGGAAGGAAAGGAGCAAATAAACAGGACGAACATCCTCTTAGAAAGAGCGACAGAATGCACTCATTGAAGACACAGCCACCCACAGGGAGGCGAATGCAGAAGACCAAGCCAAAGGTCCTCGCAGAACGGGGAGAGAGGGCAGGCAGTGAAGGAATCTGCGGCTAGAATTGTTTCTACCAGATACATCGTTAGCGAAGGTAAGTAACTCGCACATCTGATAGAGACTACTAACCGCAGATGACTTGACATAGAATAGATACCCTAGCCATAACCAAGGGGAAGGAGGGTCTGCGAGAGGACCCCACCAGCCTGGACATTATAGAGGGTCCCACAGGGGACGAGGCCAACGGACAGGTAAAAGAGCCCTGTTCTCCCAGGCAAGGGGAACCCCTGCATTTAGAAGACCACCAACCCCAGAGGGGATGCGGAAAGACAAGAAGAGAGGCAGCCCGCCGTCTATCACCAGGAGAAACGAGGGCAAGGCGAAAAGAGGCCAGAGCTCCCCACATCCATTCAAGGTATCCAGAACCTCCCCCAGAAGCCTCAAGGCCCAACAAGGAAGAGGAGCACCTAAGAAGAAGAGCAACCTAGAGACTCCAAGGAAAAGAGGTAGAGCGAAAGGCAGCCCCCTCCCCCCCCCACCGGGAGCACACCCAGTGAAGAGGGCAGCAAAGCCTAACACAGCCAGAAGGCAACAGGTCAGACAGAACGGCACCTTCAACAATAAGGCAGGCGGAAGCAGAAAAGGGTAGCCCAAGGTCACCCAGGGAGCCCACCCAACATCGCACAGGGACAGACTGCAGACAAAGAGGGACAAGGAGCTCAAGAACCAGCTCAACCCATAGGGAGGAGCGGCAGAACTGACGGCAGGGCCTACTGGAATAAGGGGACAAGGCAAGGAGGACTGTCCCGCTAAAGTGCCAGAAGGCACAATGGTGCATAAAAACACTAGGACGGCATCGGCATGCATGGCAAGACGCACACAACACCACAGAACAGTGTACTCAGGGCAAGCCAGACGCCAGCCGAAGACCGAGACCAAGAAGGTAAAGAAGGGCCCGGACACGTCCCCAAGTGAGGAGTCCACACACACGTCCCAAAAGAAGTGGAACTAGGCAGAGCCATGACGCAAGGTCACAGACAGCAGGCAAGATTAGGCCAACAACGCAGCGACCCCGGAGATAGACAGCCCGGGGCGCAACTCAAGCCAATCCAAAACTATCAGCAAGAGGATCGCACCTGCAACATACCGTTACGCCACGGAGAGCAGATGCCCGAAGGCGACCACACCTCCCCAGCACATGACAGAGCTATACAATAGCTATCATTATCCCACATAGGGCAGCTCACAACCCAAGACATGGGAACCCTCTTAGGAAAAAAACATTCTGCAGCAGAGGACAACAGAAAGACCTGCAGAGAACCCACAGACGGCTTGCTAATCAGCCAATAAGAATAACAGAAAGCCTAGACTCCGGGCCAACAAGGCTTAGCAAAAGCCAAAAAACAAATTAAAAAAAGGGTCGGCCAACAGCACTATAGCCCGAAAAAAAAGGACTTGAATGCACAGAAATCACACAGATCACACAACTGGGGCGACCCACCCCAACGGAAGAACACCTCCCGAAAACCAGATCACTCACAGGTCACTGAGGGGGAGAAGGAGGAGGCTGAAGCCCCGCCAAGAACCTCTGAATGGCCGAGTCCCCAGGGGCATGGAACAAAAGAGCGCTATCCAAAGGAAGGTCCACCAGCCGTTCTCAAACGTGCTCTAAGGACACACTGTCCCGAAGCCAGGCATGTCGACGAAGCGCGACCGAAGAAGCCATGGCAGGTACAAGCACCTCCAGCGAAGAATGAACGCCAACAGCTCCCGACCATCCAATACATGGTGCCGCAGATCAACACAGGCATTCTCCTGAGAAGCGGCAGACATAAGGGACTCCGCCGAGTCCCACAAGCAAAAAATGGCCCTAGCCAAAACACACAGTGTTAAGAGCCGGCAGAGCCGCACTGGAAGAGGCGAATGCATTACTACCCCCCGTCAAGCCAGCGGGCCTCCCGCGACAGGGGAGACAACAGCGGTGGCAGAGAGGGGAAGGCATTCTGCAAAAGAGGGCCCCTGGTAGAAAGGCAGAGGGAAAGACACACTGGATCACGCGGCGCCGGATGGTGGCGGTGCAGAAGGTGTTGGGACACCGGGTCCCCCTTTGGCGGGGCAGCCCCAAGTCCCAAGAAGAGAAGAAAGGAGCTAACCCTCGAAGGGAAGCAGCAGCTCCCTACCAGCAGAACCCTGATGGAGGACCTCCAGAAGATGATCGCGGGGAAATGGGCAGCTGGATCACCCATGCCCAAGATTCCCACCGCCGTGGAAACAGCACGAACAAAGGCAGCACCCGCCTCCCTAGGGCCCCGCGGTAGACAAAGCAGCTACTCAGTAGGTGATGGCTGCAAGTTTAGGCGGCCGTCCCCCAAGTCAACCGGAAGAAGGAAGGGCCAGTTCCGGAAAGGAGGAAGAGGGACCGAGGAGTGGGGGACCTGCGGCGCCTCCGGCGAAGACCGCGGCGACGGCAAGGAGCCGTCCTTAGACAACGTCGGGGGAAAAGCCACGACGCGGTGGCCCGTCTCTGGCAAGGATGAAACCAGAATGCGCCGAACCTCTGGAGAAGAGGAGGCATCCGAAGACGAGTCCACAACCCGACGTCAGCCTGGCGCCGTAGAGTCCGCAATCTGAGGCAGGACATCGTCATCCGGCGCCAAGGGAGATGCCGGAACGACCAAGCGCGGCGGAGGAACGGCGCCGGAAAGGCATCGACTCGACCTCCGACGAAGCAGCCGCCTGCATGGAGGGGCGAGAGGGACGAGGAGTCTCCCGCCAGCCTCGGCTCATGATGGGACGGGACGAGAAGGGCCCTCCGCCAGCCCCTGTGGAGCCGCCAGGGCCAGCAGCCGCCCGCGCCTAAGGGCCCTCAACTCTGCCTCGGACGAGGCCACCGCCTGTCCCGAGGGCCGACGGGGGCTCGGGATGCGACCCGAGCCCTGGCGACCTCCCGCTACACCACAGGGACTCCCGCAGAAGTTTTCGACGAAGCAGAGGCTCCGTGGTCTGAAGGAGGGACCACTGAAGGGCCGCACCCCATCTGCATCACATCCTTCGAACCTGGATCCGAGCCAGTCGGCGTATGGGCTGGAGCCACCGGCGACGCCGCGGAGTGCCCCGCACACAGCAAGGGATTCGCAGACGTCCCAGGTGGGGGAGGAGGAGGAGGAGGAGGAGAAGCCAGCGAGGCCCGCAAGGCCGCCGCATATGTCTCCATCTGGGCTCTAGACACGCCCACAGCGGGTAACGGCGGATAGGGGGACGACATGTGGTGTCGCACCACCCGCGGAGAGCCCGCACCCGCAACAGGCTGGAACCACACCTCGGAGACAAACTGCAACACTTACCGACAGGCGATCGACGCTCTTGCGTCCTGGGAGAAGGACGATGTCGCAGACAGAGGCGGAGATTCCTGAAACCCTCCGCAGGGGCCGGGTGTGGTTACGACGCCGACCTGGACATGCGGGCTGAAAGAATTTTCATCTGGCACTCCCACCGGGACTTCAATTTCATCTGCTGGCACGCCTCACAATCAGTGGAGTTGTGGTGTTCTCCCAAGCACCACATGCAGATGGGGTTAGGATCCGTCGCTGACATCTTGCACGAACACGACAAGCACGTCTTAAAGCCCGAAGGCATACGCACACTGTTCCCACACACACGCAACAAGCGAAAGGGAAATGCCCTAAACAGGCCAGGAGCACAATCCGGATACGCGTTGCACGCGGAAAGGGAAAAAACTGACATAGGCGCACCGGGGTGGGACTTATGTGACTTCGCTGATGTCACGTACACGGTCAATCTCACACCTAGGGATAATCCTACGTTAAGGAATCTGCGGCTAGTACTCTATCAGATACATGAAGTAGTATCTGACGAAAGTAATCACGTGTTTTTGTATTTACTTCTCGATTTTCGAACTGTCAACTTGGAATCTGAGGTACTTTACGAACTTAGTAAACAGCACTGTATGGCTTTGGGTTTTTATTAGGTGTGGTAAACCTCTCACTCCATGCTGGCCCACGCAATCAGGATTCGACCTTTCCTCTCTCTCTGTTCATTCAGAGATCCACTGCTTCAGGCATGGACCACGACTTAACAAGCTCTGATACGTGCAGAACGATTACTCATGGTGGCTCTACACCCATTCAGCAGCCTACCCTGTCAAAAGACTACCACCAAGTAAACAAAACCTCTTACCCACCCAAGCCCTCTTCTCTAAATACAGGGAGATGGTCCCACAGGACCCCGGCCCAAAACCCACACCAGTGACTCATTAACTCTGCCATCCAGCCTACATCCTAAGTCACCCTACGAGGCACCTCTCTCACTCCAGTACTTGTAGAATCAGACCTGACACCCTACGAATCGATTACTTACCTGCAACTTTAGGTCTCCAATGATTGCTTCTTTCTTAGACTCTCAAGCCGGAATCATACCCTGCGTCAGGTAGGCTGTCTCTAGTTACAATAAATATCACAATAAACAGAATCAATATGAATGAGAAGTAAAACAGCAAAATGTATTTATTAACACAATGCTCTGTAAATTCTAGTGAGGTAAAGCAAGTTATTTACCTTCGGTAACGATATATCTGTAAGAAATAGTAGTTAGTGTTAGATTCCTTACCTTAGAATATCCCCAGGCGTCAGACTGGATCCAGAAAGTTTTGCGTAGCAGTACCCATGCGCGTCGGTAGGCGTAGTCTACGGCTCCGCGTCCGTCGTCGGCGTCATTGGTGCCGGGATGACATCGGAGTACTTAGACGCCGCCCTCGCGTGCCGACGTCAGTTCTTATACACAGCTTGTCCGAGCCAGAAACGCAGAGCCATGATAAAAACCGACACTGGTGCCATGAAACTAGGGCCCTCAAAGGGAAGAACCTTAACCCAAATATCGGTTCGCAGAACGGGGTGGATGGGTGGGGCGGTAAGGAATCTAACACTAACTACTATTTCTTACTGATATATCGTTACCGAAGGTAAGTAACTTGTGCATCTGAAAGAAACAGGTTAGTGTTAGATTCCTTACCTTCGAATAGATACCCCAGCAATACCAACCCCGGTGGTGGGTTTGCGAACCAATGATCACACCAGAAAGTCCTGGAGAACAGAACGGCCGAAAAAGCCATCTCTCCGGACTTGGCTGTCCAGGCAGTAGTGTCTAGCAAATGTGTGCAGTGAGGCCCACGTAGCTGCCTGGCAGATGTCCTTCAGGGGGACTCCCCGACCCAGGGCAGTAGTAGTCGCCGTGGCCCGAGTGGAATGGGCACGCAGCCCCACAGGAGGCTCCTTTTTAGCCAGTGAATAACAAGCCTTTATGCACAAAACAACCCACCGAGAAATGGTTTGTTTCTGCACCGCCTGTCCCTTCTTAGTGCCCATGTAACCAACAAAGAGCTGGCCGTCCACCGGGAACTGGCGTGTGCGGTCCAGATAGAATTAGAGCGCACGTTTTGGGTCTAGACAGTGAAGCCTCTCTTCCTCTTTCGAGGGATGCGGAGGCGGAAAGAAGGAGGGCAAGGTAATGGACTGCCCGATGTGGAAGGCTGTGACTACTTTGGGCAGGATAGAGGGACGCGTTCTCAAGACAACTTTGTCCGGATGGACAGAGAGGAAGGGAGGTTTAGAAGAAAGACCCTCGAGCTCACTCACTCTCCTGGCAGAGGTGATGGCAACCAGGAATGCAGTCTTAAGAGTTAGAAGACGAAAAGGGCAATTATGAAGTGGCTCGAAAGGAGCGCACATAAAATAAGTCAGAACAAGTTTCAAGTCCCACTGAGGCATCATGAAAGGAACAGGAGGAAACATGTGAGTGATGCCCTTCAAGAATCTATTTACAACAGGGGACTTGAAAAGAGAAGGCTGATCAGGAAGCCTCAAGAAGGCGGAAATGGCAGAGAGGTAGCCTTTGATAGTGCCCAGAGCAGAGCCCTGCTGGGCAAGAGAAAGAAGAAAGAGGAGAACCTCTGAAAGGGGGCAGAAAGGGATCCACAGCCTTTGCTGTGACCATGCCACAAATTTGTTCCACCTGCAGGCATATACCGATTTTGTGGAAGGACGCCTGGCTGCCAGAATCACATTACAGACTTCAGGAGGCAAGTCAAATGGCCTCAACTGTCGCCGCTCAATCTCCACACATGGAGGTTGAGACTGGACAGGTTCGGTGGAGGACCGTCCCATGCTGCTGCGACAGAAGGTCCTCCTGAAGAGGCAGACGAATCTGGGGATCGACTGACATGCTGAGTAACTCGGGATACCAGTATCTTCATGCCCAGTCTTGAGCCATAAGGATAACTTGGGCCCGGTCACGCCTGATCTTCTTCAGCACTCTGGACAGAAGTGGTATAGGCGGAAATGCGTACAATAGACCGCAGCTCCACTCGCGATGAAAAGCGTCTCCGAGTGAGTGCCGCCTTGGAAATTTCAACGCTCAGAACTGATGACATTGCGTGTTCTCTTCGGTGGCAAATAGATCTAACCAAGGCTCTCCCCATCGCTGAAAGAGGCCTTGCGCCACGTATTGCATTGTATTGTCGTTCTTATATAGCGCATACTGTCACCCTACAGGTATCCTGGCGCTGTAACCTGAACAGATGGACTCAACAGAGACGGGCCTGATTGTTAGTGGAAGGTATTACTCCGAGTTCAGACGCCATTCGTGATCAATCATGCACCTGTAGCTGAGTTCGTCCGCCCTGCCGTTCAGGGAACCTGCCAGGTGTTGAACCACCAGGGTGACGCCCTGGTGTTCCAGCCATTGTCAGAGGCGCAGAGCCTCCTGACAAAGGGTCCACGTCCCCACCCCGTCCTGTTTGTTGCAGTACCACATGGGGGTGGTGTTGTCCGTGAACACCTCCACTACACTTCCCCGGACAGAGGGAAGCAATGCCTTCAGTGCAAGTCAGATCGCCCGCAGCTCCAGAAGGTTGATATGGAGCCGGGACTCCGCTGGAGACCAGAGGCCTCTGATCTCCGCCTCTCCCATGTGGCCCCCCCAGCCCAGGCGGGACGCATCCGTCACTACTACATGCTCCGGTTGGGGTAGGGAGAGGGATCTGCCGCTGACCCAATCGCGGTCCGTGAGCCACCACTGCAACTGTCTTGCAGTGCCCTCCGAGATCAGGACGTGGTCGGACAGGTTGCCCTGATGCTGGGCCCACTGAAACTTCAGGTCCCACTGCAGAGCCCGCATCCGCCACCTGGCGTGATGCACCAGAAGGATGCAGGAGGCCATCAGCCCCAGCGTCAACCTGAACGAGACTCAGGATAAAGGCTGAAAGATCGGAATCAGAGCCTGAATATCCCAAACCCGCTGTTCGGGAGGATAAACCCGAAACTGCGCCGAATCCATAACTGCTCCGATGAAGAGGAGCTTCTGAGAGGGACTCAGGTGTGACTTCGGCACATTGATGGAGAACCCCAGCAGGTGCAGGAGGTCGGCCGTAGTCTGGAGGTGGCTGACGACTGTCTGGGGGGAGCCCGCCTTCAACACCCAGTTGTCGAGATAGAGGAAGAAAGACACCCTAATCTGCGCAGATGAGCTGCGACCACCGCCATCACTTTTGTGAACACCCGAGGGGCGCTGGTAAGGCTGAAGGGGAGCACGGTAAACTGGAAGTGCTCGCGGCCTACCGTCAACCGCAGGTAACAGCGGTGGGCCGGCAATGTGAAAATATGCGTCCTGCAAGTCCAACGCTACTATCCAGTCTTCTGGGTCTAGGGCAGCTAAGACCTGAGCCAAAGTCAGCATCTTGAACTTCTCCTTCCGGAGGAAGCAGTTGACGTGCCGCAGGTCCAAGATAGGGCTTAGGCCCCCATTGCCCTTCTTGGGAACCAGAAATTAGTGGAAGTAACAACCACACCCTACTTCTGGCCCAGGAACGCGCTCGATGGCCCCCTTTGGGCAAGAGGGCCATAACTTCCTCTTGCAGAAGTTGCAAGTGATCCCCGACACGCGGTGGTACTGCGGTGGCATGGCTGGAGGGGTCGCCTCGAAGGGGAGGGAGTAGCCCCTTTAGACGATTTGCAGCACCCACCTGTTCGATGTGATGGAACGCCAGTGGAGGAGGTGATGGCGAACCCTGCCCCCCACTGCCGTCGAATGGGCCTGAAAGCTCGGACTAGGAAGGCTTTGAGGCGGATGCTGCGGGGGTGGATGTGGACTGGCCTCGCCTCTGTCCCCTGGCACCGCCACAGCAATTACCACGTCCGCCGCCACGCTGGATATTAGTCTGCGGCCCGTGGCTGGCAGGACGTGAGGGGGCGCCCCTTCCTTGGCCGCGAAAGGCAGAAGTTCGCGGGCGCTGGCCCAACAGGCCCAAGGCCTTGGCCGTAGCCTTGGAGTCCTTGAAACGCTCAAGCGCACTGTCTGCCTTGTCGCCAAAGAGGCGACGGCCATCAAACGGCATGTCCATGAGGGAATTCTGGACATCAGCCAAAAAGTTGGCGGACCTCAGCCAGGCGTGGCGGCGAACCCCCACCGTCGTGGAAATCGCTCTGCCCAGCGAGTCCGTGGTATCCAGCCCACATCGGATAGAGTACCGTGCTGCATCCAGCCCTTCCACAAGGGCTTGAGCGAGTTTGACCCAGGCCTCCTCCGGGCAAGCTGGCAGCACGTCCGCGACCGTGTCCCACAGAGAGTGGGTATTAAGGCCCAAAAGGCAAGCAGTGTTGACCGACCGCAACCCAAAACTCAGTGAGGAGAACAGCTTCTTACCGAACTGCTCATACCTCTTCGATTCCCGATCAGGTGGGGCAGTCGGGAATGCGGTCTGGGAGTTAGAGGCCTGGATAACCAGACTCTCAGGGGTTGGGAGGGTGAACAGGAAGCTAGGGTCGCCCGGGGCCGGGCGGTGACGCCTGGCCATGTTCCGATCTACAGGGGGACCTGTAGCGGGCCTGGACCAAGTGCCCAACAGAACGTCAGTAAGGGCCTCATTAAACAGCAGTAGAGGCTCTGAAGAGCTTGCCTGCGGTTTAAGGACCTCGGTGAGGAGGGTAGTCATCACGGCCGTGACGGGGAGCTAAAGACCCAAAGCCTTGGCCGCCCTCGTCAGCACCACGCTGTAAGCAGCCCCCTCCTCCGTAGCCACGGTAGGAGGGGAGACAAAGCCAGTGTCGGGCGAAGTGTCCAAACCACTGGCCTCCCCTAGATCCACTGCCCAGTCCTGATTCGACTGGCGCTCTTGTGCCAGAGGGTCCTCAGACCCCTCCTAATCCTCCTTGTCTCCCATCTCCTGAAAATCAGGTGCAAAGGATAGGGTCGGATCATAGAAGAATTGCTCTTCTCTCGGCGTCGAATGTGACGTCAAGCGACGCTGGTCCGACGCTGGATCTGGACCGAGGGAGGGACCGGGGGGATGACATCGTCCGGGGACCTCGTCGGGGGCGACACCCTGGGGACCGCGATCCGGTGGGGCCCTGCAGCGTCGGGACCGAAGTCATCGACAGCGCCGGGGCCGAAGCACCCAACGGCGCCGGGGCCGAAGCACCCGGCCCGCTTGGGCTCCCAGTCGGGCCGCGGGGCCCGAAGGCACCACAGCCGGAACCGACGGAGGAGAGAGCGACCTCATGGCCATGAGGAAGGCATCGATCTCCTCCGGCGTCGCGTTGAGTCCAGGGACTGGCAGGTATGGAGCTGGCAGTGGCGTCTGCGGCTACGGCGGAGTCGCGTGGGCGGGGTTGCCCGAACCCCCGGCTGCATCGCACAAGCGCCGGGGGGAGTCGGAAGAGCGATGTCGTCTCTTCGACTTCGTGTGCCCCTTACCTGAGGACTTGTAGCCCGACGAATGGTGTCGAGCTGCGAGGTCTGTGGCCCCGCGACCGGTCCTTCAACCTCCTCCTCCTCGACCTGGACAGTGAACAGCGCGGGGCCGACTGCCGGAGCTCAAGGCGCTTACGGGACCACTCCTGCCTAGCCTTCGACGTCAAGGCCCGGCAGTCGGGGCACAACTTGTCGTCGTGGTTGGCCCCAAGGCAATACAGGCACCGATGGTGGGGTGCGGTAACTGACATCAGACGGTTACAGTCAGCACAGGGCTTGAACCCGGGCATCCCTACCAGCACCGAGTCTACCGACTCAAAAAAGGACCCAAAGAGGATCGAAAAAGTTAGTCAAAAAGTGACTAAGAAGTACTGCTTTTTCCAGATCTGCGCTTGCTGGCGCAGACAAAAGAAGAACTGACGTCAGCGCGCCAGAGCGGCGTCTATGTACTCCGACGACGTCATCCCAGCGCAAACGACGCCGACGAGGGACGCAGAGCTGCAGACGACGCCTACCGATGCTTAGGGGTACTGCTACGCAAAACTTTCCGGATCCAGTCTGACGCCTGGGGATATTCTAAGGTAAGGAATCTAACACTAACCTGTTTCTTTCAGATGCACAAGTTACTACTTGTGTAACGATATATCTGTAAGAGACATTAGTTAGTGATAGATTCCTTACCGCCTCACCCATCCTCCTCCATCCTCCGCCTTTCCCAAGTGGCAGCCCCATCCCAGGAGGGACGCATCAGTCACCACTCTATGCTCCGGTTGGGGAAGGGAGAGGGATTTGCCATTGACCCAATCGCGATTCGTGAACCACTTTTGCAATTGTTGTGCAGTGCCCTCCGAGATCTGGACATGATCGCACAGTTTGCCCTGATGCTGTGCCCACTGGAACTTCAGGTCCCACGGCAGAGCCCGCATATGCAATCTGGCATGTTGCACTAGCAGGATGCAGGAGGCCATCAGGCCCAGGAGCCGAAGGGTCATCCTGACAAACCTGGGATAGAGGCTGAAAGATCGGTATCATAGCCTGAATATAACGGACTCGCTACTAGGGAGGATAAGCCCGAAACTGTGCTGTATCCAGAACTGCTCTGATGACAAGGAGCTTCTGAGAGGGAATCAGGTGCGCCTTCGGCACGTTGATGGAGAACCCCAGAAAATGCAGGAGGTCGGCCGTAGTCTAGAGGTGGGAGACGACTGCCTGGGGCGAGCCCGCCTTCAACAACCAGTCGTCGAGGTAGGGAAAGACAGACACCCCTGACCTGCGCAGATTAGCTGCGAACACCGGCATCACTTTTGTGAACACCTGAGGGGCGCTGGTAAGGCCAAAGGGGAGCAGAGCAAACTGAAAATGCTCCTGGCCTACCACGAAACGCAGGTAACGCCAGTGGGCCAGCAGGACGGGGATGTGAAAATATGCATCCTGCAAGTCCAGCGCTACCATCCAGTCCCAGGGTCGAGAGCAGCCAAGACCTGAGCCAGAGTCAGCATCTTGAACTTCTCCTTCCGGAGAAAGCGATTGACGTTCCCGAGGTCCAAGATGGGGCGCAGGCCCCCTTTCTCCTACATGGGGACCAGAAAGTAGTGGGAATAACAACCACGTCCTACTTCTGGCCCAGGAACACGCCCAATGGCCCCCTTGGCCAAGAGGGCAGTGACTTCCTGTTGGAGAAGCGTAAAGTGATCCCCCGACATGCAATGGAACTGAGGTAACATGGCTGGAGGAGCAGACTCGAAGGGGATGGAGTAGCCCCTTCAGACGATTTGCAGCACCCACCTGTCTAAAGTGACAGAACGCCAGTGGGGGAGGTGATGTTGAATTCTGCCACCCACCGGCGTGGGGTGCACCCCAAAGCTCGGACTAGGAAGGCTTTGAGGCGGATGCTGCGGGAGCGGAGGTGGACTGACCTACACACTGGCCCCCTGTGCCGCCACGGCGGCCACCACTTCTGCGGCTGCGCTGAGGTTGGTTCTGCACAGGCTTCTGGCTGAACGAAAGCGTAGGGGCGCCTCTTCCGTGGTCACGAAAGGAAGACATGGCTGGGCGTGTGGTGGAAAGACCCAAGGACTTGGCCGTAGCCCAAGAGTCCTTGAAACGTTCCAGCGCACTGTTTGCCCTATATAGTACCATCAAAAGGCATGATTTGTTAAAAAGGCAGGGTCACCCGGTGCCGGGCTATGACGCCTGGCCACGTTCTCATCCACAGGAACCCCTGTGGCTGGTCTAGACCAGGTGCCCATCAAAACATCCATCAAGGCCTCATTGAACGGAAGCAGAGGTTCCATAGAACTTGCCGCCGGCTGAAGTACTTCAGTAAGGAGGTTTGCTTTCAGAGTGACAGTAGGCAGATCAAGGTCAAGGACCTCAGCTGCTCTACGGAGCACAACAGTATATGTGCCGCCTTCCTCCATGACAGCGGGAAGAGACAGAAAACCAGGCCCAGAGGAGAGGTCGAGGCCACCTGCATCCTCCGATTCCTCCGCCCACTCCTGTTCGGACTCGCACTGCCGTGCAAGAGAGTCCCCAGACCCCTCCCCCTCATTCCCCTCCTCCACGGCCCGAGGCACGGACTGCTGCGGCGGGGGAGGGACAGGGGAATATAAATGCTCCAACAGCCCCGGGAACGGTGCCGATATGGCTCCATGTCCCAATTATGGTCCTAAACCGGAGCAAAATTGTCCGGAAACCTGGGAAAAGGCGGAGGTGGGACAAACGGGACCCATTGCAGCGCCGGGAACGAAGCCGCAGGGGGCCCCGGGCCAGAGCCGCCGGCAAAGAACCCTGCGGCGCTGGGGCCGGAACTGCCGTCGGCAAGCAAGGGCCCTCAACTGGGACCACAGGGCCTGAATGCGCACCGGCGGGAGCCCTCGGCCTTAAAAGGCGGTCCATGGCAGCAAGAAACTCTTGCACCTGGGCAGGAGTCGTCGACGGACCTGGATAAGGTGGTTAGGCCGTGGGACTCAGGCTCCAACGGAGCTGCGGGGGAAGAACCCCATGCGCCTCCTCGTCCGGAGACCGACGGAGGGATATTGGAGAGCTTAAGCTCTTCTTTGACTTTTTCTTGTGACGTCCCTTACCCGATTCCGAGTGTGAAGACTTTGACCCTGAGGAGCGATGATGATGGCTCCGCGGTCGGTCCCTTGAGCGACCCCAGGGAGCTTGGTCATCGATGATACCACCACCCCCTCGGGAACTATATACAGAAGCTGAGGCAGCGCTGAGGCAGTGTTTTAGTGCTCGAGTGGGGCTTTAGTAGGGCAGAGCACTGCACTGATCCTTGCTGTTTCCCGCCTTCCCCCCGCTGCTCTCTGTTACAGAAACAGAGGTAGGAAGCCAGCATGGAGTCCTTCCGGCAGGAGTCAGGTTGTCAACTGAGCACAAAATCCTTGAATAATTAATTGGGTGGTGGTGGTGAGAGGCGAGTTTTTCTACCCTTTGGCGTGAGTTGACTTCTAGAAATTACGCTATGGGCCTGTTCTTACATCTTCTCCAAGCCGTACAAATAAATTGAGGAGATCATACAGTGGAACCAGACATCTACAGCATCTTTGCTATAAATCCCACCCAACCATCACGGGCTTCTTTCAGAAAGTTCCACAGACTGCACCTGTGGAGGCAATATTGAGCCAAGAAGGTTTGATTTCCAAGTCCATCGTAGTAACGCCTCCCCCCTTGTTTTCGGGGAAGTACGGGGAAACTCTTGTGGTCCTGTGGGGCGCCAGATAATGTCCTGTGAAGGGGCCAGGGCCCAGACAAAATCAGGCGCGTGGGATGGCCTAAGTGGATTCTCACCTGATATCTCACATGCAAATCTGGGTCCTGGCTTATATGTCAACCATCCGATCCAACAGTTCCAGAGAAAGCAAAGTTTAATACACATCCCCTTGAACCAATTAAAAATAGAGCACTCTGTCATAGGTACACCCGCTGCATCGTTGTTGCCTCGCATGCAAAGTTGGGTCCAGAACATCATCTTAACCAGCAGTCGGCAAACTATCTCCTTGAATAGGGAAAAACCAAACTGTTACACTGCGGTTGTATCCGTTGCCCCTATGGATGAGGGGGGCGTCGACAAGGGATCCAGTGAAGAGGGTGCGTTTGGGTGTGCCAGATGATGCCGGGAGGATGCCAGGAGGTATGTCTCTGCGATGATGGATAAGGCATCAGTTTGTGAAAAATTTAATTCAAGGGAAGACTTTACACTCCAAGATATTGATATTGAAGCTCAGACAAGGGGCTGGGGAGCCCCTCGCCATCGTGCTGAGAAGGATGGTTATCCAACGAGTCGATTTAGGGAGAAGAACACTCAAATTGTAAGCTCCTCCCCTAGGCGTCTCTTTGCCTCTTTTATATTGTAGTACAAGTCACCTGAATGAATATGCTACTTACCAGTATGCATCTGTTCTTGGCATGTAGGGCTGCTAACATTCATATCTTAGCATTAGATCGCCGCCTAGTGTTGGGTCCGGATGATCGCACATTGTTGTCCTGGAAGAGTCTTCGAAGTATCCTGAGATAGGTGGCTCCTCCCCTGGACTACAGTGCGCATGGGCATCGGCTCCATCCCCAGATTGTTTTTCGCCATTGTGGCAGAAGATGGAGTGAAAAGTGTAAAGGATGTCCATGCTAATGATTGAATACAATAGTATATCTGCAGCTGCGACAGGCACCGGGGAGGAGGGTGGGCGATATGAATGTTAGCAGCCCTACATGCCAAGAACAGATGCATACTGGTAAGTAGCATATTCAGTTCGAGGCATGTGGGCTGCTAAATTCATATCTTAGCATAGAATACATAGCAGTCCCTCCATCAGCGGCGGTTGCCCGTGCCAGCTGCAGAAACCTGAAAAAGTGTCTTGAGAACAGCCTGTCCTACAGCAGCTTGCTGCTTGGAATGCACATCAACACAGTAGTGTTTTGTAAAGGTATGTGGGGTAACCCACGTGGCTGCTCTGCAAATGTCTTCTAAAGGAATGCTTCCCAGGAAAGCCATGGATGCCCCCAATTTGCGTGTGGAGTGCGCCCTTGGGGGTATCGTTAAAGTGCGCTTGGCCTTTTGATAACAGATTTGGATGCACTTAACAATCCACCTGGCTATTCCTGCTTTGGAAATAGGGTTGCCTTTGTGCTGTGGTGAGAAGGCAACAAAAAGTTGTTTTGTTTTCCTAAAGTGTTGTGTTCTGTCTATGTAGTACATCAACGCCCTCCGTACGTCTAACGTATGGAGCATTCTTTCCGCTACCGTTTGTGGGTTTTGGAAGAATGCCGGTAAGTCAATAGTTTGGTTGAGATGAAACTGTGACACCACCTTCGGAAGGAATTTGGGGTTAGTACGTAGCACTACCCTATTTGGATGAATCTGAATGAATGGCTCTTGGATTGTGAGCGCTTGTAGCTCACTAACACGCCTCAGTGACGTAATAGCAATGATGAAAGCTACTTTCCACGTTAGGAACTGGAGTTCACATGAGTGCAGTGGCTCAAAGGGTGGTCCCATCAGTCTGGTGAGGACCACATTGAGGTTCCACACCGGAGCTGGCGGTGTTCTTGGGGGAATGACTCGTTTCAGACCTTCAAGGAAAGCTTTAATGGCAGGCACCCTGAAGACAGAGAGATGCTGCCTATTCTGAAAATAAGCTGCGATGGCGGATAGATGTATCCGAATAGAAGTGAACGCTAGATTGCACTTGTAAAGATGTAGCAGATAGCAAATGATGTTAGGGATAGATGCATCTAGCGGGTTGATGTCATTGGCTGTACAGTAAATGACAAAACGCTTCCATTTTGCAGCATAGCATGCTCTGGTAGTAGGCTTCCTTGCCTCCTTGATGATGTTCATGCATTCTGGAGGTAGGTGGAGGTATCCAAACTCTAGGACTTCAGGAGCCAGATCGCCAGGTTGAGCTGTTGCGGATCTGGATGCTGAATGTCTCCATGGTTCTGCGTCAAAAGTCTGGGCGTGAGGCGCAGTCTTTGATGCGGCACCACTGAGAGTTCGAGGAACGTGGTGTACCATGCTTGGCGCGCCCACGTTGGAGCAACCAGGATGAGAGTCATCGAGTGCTGCCTTAGCTTTCTTGCCACCAGCGGCATCAGAGGGGCTGGCGGAAAAGCGTACGCAAATTTGCCTGACCAGTTCATCCATATCGCATTCCCCTGCGACTGTGGGTGAGGGAACCTGGCGGCAAAGTGTTGGCATTTTGCGTTTACTTTTGTTGCAAACAGGTCTATCTCCGGATGACCCCACTGCTGGAAGTACGGGTGGAGTACAGATGGGTGTAACTCCCACTCGTGCATTTGATGGCTGTATCTGCTGAGCAGATCCGCCATCTGATTGTCCTTGCCCGGGAGGTGTTCTGCCATGAGGAAGATGTTCCTCTGAATGGCCCACCGCCACATGCCCTGAGCCAGATGAGACAGCTGTGGCGAGTGGGTGCCCCCCTGCTTTTGAATGTAGTACATCGCGGTCATGTTGTCCGTCCGGACTAACACTACCTTGTTGCACAGATGTACAATGAAGGACTTGAGCGCCATGAAGATTGCCATCAGTTCCAGATAGTTGATGTGCATCTTTTGTTGCTGCGTCGTCCATAGTCCCTGCACTGTGTAAGTGAGCAGATGAGCTCCCCATCCCTGGAGAGATGCGTCTGTTGTCAGGGTAATCTGTGGCACTGGCTCCTGGAACAGTCGGCCCTTGCAAAGGTTGTGTGGAGTCCACCAATGCAGAGAGTCGTATGCCCGACTGGTAACCAACACTAGGTCTGTTAATTGTCCTTGAGCCTGTGTCCACTGATTTGCTAAGCACTCCTGGAGCGGGCGCATATGCAACCGTGCGTGAGGGACTATGAAGATGCAGGAGGCCATCATGCCTATCAACTGCATGAACACTCTCGCTGGAAGTGAGTGTTGTGGTCTGAACTTCTGGATCAGAGACTGCATGCTGTCTATCCTGACTTGGTTTGGTTGAGCCATGGCCGTCAGGGTATTGATCGTCGCACCTAGAAACTGCCGGACATGTGCCGGCTGAAGATGCGACTTTGGGTAGTTCAACGAGAAACCTAGATCGTGAAGGAGGTGAATGGTAGTCGACATGTCTGCGGCGCACTGTTGTTCCGACTTGGCTTGAACGAGCCAGTCGTCCAGGTAGGGGTAGACATGGATGTTCTGCCTCCTGAGGTGCGCTGCTACTGTCGCCATACACTTGGTAAACACTCTTGGGGCTGTGGTCACTCCGAAGGGTAGGACCTTGAACTGATAATGCCTGCCTTGGATAGTGAACCTGAGGTATTTTCTGTGGGACGGGTGTAGTGGTATGTGGAAATAAGCATCCTTGAGGTCTAAGGTTGCTAAGAAGTCCCCTTGGTTTAACAAGGGAAGAATCTGTTGCAGTGTGAGCATATGGAAAAGTTCTGACAGTATATACAGGTTGAGGGGACGTAGATCTAGAATGGGTCTGAGAGATCCGTCCTTCTTCGGAATAAGGAAGTACAGGGAATATACCCCTGTGCCTTCCTCCTCTACTGGCACGAGCTCGATTGCGCCTTTTTGCAGCATCACCACTACTTCCTGCTGCAATAAGTGCAAGTGCTCTGCGGACATAGGCCGTTGCCTTGGTGGGATGTTGGGTGGAGTGGATTTTAACTCTAGACAATAACCGTACTGGACAAGTTGTCGCACCCACCTGTCTGTGGTGATGTTTCTCCAGACGGGCAGGAACTGCTGTAGTCTCCCCCCGACAGGTGTTAAGTGGTCGGGGGGCAGTGACAGAGAGTCACTGTTCGCTTGGGGCAGAGGAGCGGGAGTTGTTGTTCCCTCTGCCACGTCCTCTGGTGCTGTTTCCTCGGTAACCCCCCTTGTTCTGTTTGGGGTACGAGGATTGTGCTCCACCTCTAGAGAATTGTGATTGTTGACCCATCTGTCCTCTGGTGACTCCACGTGCACCTGAGCGACGAAAATTGTTGCCACGAAACTGTTGTGATTGTAGGGCCCCCATAGACTTAGCAGTTTCGGTGTCTTTCTTAATTTTTTCTAGGGTGGTGTCCACATCTGGACCAAACAGTCTATCAGGATTGACTGGCTGATTAAGTATGGTTGTCTGAATGTCAGGTTTAAACCCCGATATGCGGAGCCACGCCTGTCGTCTCAGCATGACGCAAGTGTTAATGGCCCTAGCTGCTGTGTCTGCGGCATCAAGTGCACACTTTATGGCTGCGTTGGAGATCAGTTTTCCCTCTTCTATAAGCAGTTTGGTGCCCTCTTGAAACTGCGAAGGCAGGTGTTCTAAAACCCGCTCTAGGGTGTCGTAATGCGCCCTATCATAACGTGCCAAGAGTGCCTGTGTATTTGCAATACGCCAAAAATTGGCAGCCTGTGCAGCTACCCTTTTGCCTCCTGCCTCTAGCACCTTGGACTCCTTATCCGGGGGAGGAGCTTCACCCGTTGTTTGGGAGTTGGCCCTTTTGCGGGCATTTGCGACCACCAGGGAGTCAAGCGGCAACTGTCCCCGAATGTATGCAGGGTCTGCAGGTGCTGGTCTGTACTTCTTTTCGATACGTGGATTGACCACTCTCGCCCTGGTAGTTTCCTTAAAGATGTCCGCAGCATGTTTGAGGACCCCTTTGAGCATAGGCAGTGTCTTTACTGTCCGTTCAGAGACTGAAAAAGTGTCAAATAGAAAGTCTTCTTCTACTGGGTCAGCATGCATGTCCACATCATGATTAGCAGCTGCCCTTTCAATGAGTGCATGAAAACCTGCAGAATCTTCTGTTGGGGATGCACGTGCAGTGAAAGGCTGTGGGTCTTGCCCCACATCTTGGGTGCCTTGGTCACCAATGTCATCATATGAATCCGGCTGTGCATCTGGTTCATTGATGGGGAAAGTGTATTGTCATCTTCAACATATCCCTCACCCTCAGAGTGTTCTGGGGAAGGAGTTGGGCTCCTTCTTGGAGGAGGCTGGATAGGTTCCATGAGGCCTGAAGCGTCTTGAGGAAGCCTTTTTTTCTTTAGGGGGATGACATAGGAGTCCACTGGCTGTGAAGTGATCCTCCTCTTGTAAAGGGTCAATTTGCCCGTGTCTGCGTCGATAAAACGCTCAGAATCCTCTTCAGAGTCGAGTACCCGACTTGAAAGTGCCCCTGCCGTTGAAGAATCCGACTTCTTTGGCGTCGATTTTGTTGAAAAGGCCTTCGGCGTCTCTTTTGGCGGCAGAAGGAAGAGAAGTTTACCCGCAGGCTTCACCGGAATGTCCATCGGCTTCTGTGGCGATGGCATCGGAGCCGGCGTAGCAGAGGCCTTCTCCCTGATTCTCTGCAGTGAAGAGGCGATGGGGGACGCGTCACTTACAGTGGCCTTTGGCGCCGACGAGGAGGTCTTGACCTTGCCCTCGGATCCGACGTCCTGTTGGCCCTTCTGAGTTTTGGACGATGATGCCGCAGCCGCCGACCCAGAGTCCTTGGACCGATGCGCAGATGTGCCAGCCTTCGATCCGTGTGATTTTGTCGGCTCCGTCACCACCACGCGTCCGACTAACGGAGTCCCAGTCGGAACCGGAGCCGTGTCGCTGGCTTTGGCGGGCTTTGACGGCGTCGCAGCGGTTGACCCGTGCCGACCACCCTTCTTAGAGGATCCCTCCTCTGGCGCCGATTTCGACCCTGTGGAATCGACAGATTTCTTCGACTTTTGTGGACCGGAGGTCGACGGAGTCGATGAAGCAGCGGGTGTAGTCGTTTTTGGTGGTACGGCCGCCATCTTAGGGTCGTTCGAATCGATAAGTTTCGGTTTCGTTTTCGGGTCGGCCATTTTAGGTGTAGTCGATACCGTAGGTTTCAGTTTCGGTTTCGATACGGGCTGCGCAGCAAGTATGTCCGTGGCCGGGCCTGAAGGCGGGGCCGTGGCTTGCGGTACGGGGTCTTGGGTAAGGCCGACAGGCGATCCCGTGACCCGATCTTGATTTTCGTAACCTTCGGGGCATAGCTCGTCCCCTGAGCTATCTTCCGCGGCCCCATAAATCTCTTCGACGTCCCCTACCTCGTCGACGTATTCAAGGCCTTGATCCACGACTCCGTCGTCGTCTTCCGGATCTGCCTCGACCTCCGTCTTGGGCGGGGAGATTTGAAGATGATGGCTCTGGTCCTCCTCTTCTCGGTCGCCGAAGATGTTTTCTGGAGCCGGGGCCGCTTGTCTGGCCTCAAGGCGCACCGCGCGCCGAAGCTTGAGTGTCTTCTTTGACCTGAATTTTGCGCAGGCCCTGCAGTTGTCTTCGTTATGGTCTGGTGAAAGGCATTTGTTACAGACCGGGTGCACGTCGATATGTGGGTATTTGGACCCACAGAGCGGACAGTACTTAAACGGACTCCGCTCCATGCTGGAAAGTTGCGTCGTGTCGCGATGAGAAGGCCTCGATGTCCGAAGAGTGCAAGCACTCCGTTGATTCCGACTCCAAGAGACGGAAGAACTCAAGACCGTGCGCAAACAATACCGACGCAAAGAATACAAGGCCTTTTGGCCGTAAAAAGTTAGTTTTTCTCGGTTCCGACAGAGAGACGTCGAGACCGCATCCGAACCCAATGGCGGAAAAACAATCTGGGGATGGAGCCGATGCCCATGCGCACTGTAGTCCAGGGGAGGAGCCACATATCTCAGGATACTTCGAAGACTCTTCCAGGACAACAATGTGCGATCATCCGGACCCAACACTAGGCGGCGATCTAATGCTAAGATATGAATTTAGCAGCCCACATGCCTCGAACAGGTAATTCTCTGGAGTCTGTTCATGATGCTCATGATGTATTCCTGCCTTGTTCACAACCGAAGCTGGGTAATGAGAGGAATGGTATGCCTTCGGAATATTCTGTCTGTATCGAAAGAGTATTAAGTTCCATTTTGTCTTTACGGGAGAAATCTGTATTAAGCTCAGATCATATGCTGGAAATGATCTCCGTAATGTAATTTGAAGTTTAAAATGCAAACAAAATTGGACACCATTACACCCTCTCCTAATTTACCTGCACAATTAGAAGACCAGACAGATGTTAGGCCTATTTTACTCGTTCCGTGGGGAGAGCAGAGAGATGTGTCTGTGAAAGCTGGAACACCTCTTTTCCCATTGTCCCCCATTGAACCTCTGTAATCTTGAAAATGAAGAGCTCTGTTTAAGCTCACTTTTTTGGGAGGCTGTAGTGGGTTCCGCTTTGGGAAATGTCATACTAAAAGCTTATCCTTTGTTCATTAAGGGAAAAAAGGGGGCCAGTGGAGCCATTGAGAAAGAAGAGAAAATTAGGGGTTATTTTGGGCGAAAAGGCAGGGGAGAGACAGAGGGGGAGGTCCCAACCCCATCCGCCTTACAGGCCCAACTCCCCAATTCATCAGTGAAAATAGGATCAAAAGCAGGATAGAGAGGAGGTCCTGCAACAAACATCAAAGGGGAAAATATGAAAAGGAAACATAAAAAGACAAGACAACTCCCTAAACGAAAAGTATCAAAATTGTGTTTTCCACAGATCCCAGAGAGCCAGAGCGATGTCAAAACTATAATAGAGGAGGGTGGTCCCAAACCGCAAGTTGAGGGTGCACCCAGGAACTCCTTTACAGTGCATCTGTCTCCTGTTCGGAGAGGGGGGGGCTACTTGAACAGCAGCAACTTCATTAAGTCTTCCGCTGCAGTCTCTTCAAGTACCTAATTTTCTCCAACTTAGTGAAGGGGGTGATCCTTCGGGAAGGGGAACGCTATTGGGAGGTGCAGCTCCGACACACCAGACATGGTCCAGAGCAGATGGCAACCTAGAGGTGGGGCCTCAAAAGCAGGGCAACTTACAGATGGAGTTGAATAGAAATTTTTTAGGGTCAATATCATTGGTTAATAGAAGGTCAGAAGTCCCAACCACCTCTAATATGTCGCATCTGAAGATTAAGTTCAGCGAGGAGGTACAGGTAGTCAATCGTGGTGATAGGGTGCCTCTATAGATTCCCCAAAGAGATGCTGTAAAGAAATACAATGTGGCGCAGAACGCTTCTTCGCCCACTGTGGATCTCATTTGGTTATTTGAGAATGAATCCTCTCAGATAAACAGAGGATTCATTCTCAAACTTTTTCTGAAATAGAGGCACTGATGTTGATAGAAAGCAGGGATATTTTAAACGTGAATACTATTCAGCATGAGAATTTCTCCTACTCCAGATTTACCTTTTGCTCCTTGTTAGTGGCCAATTTGGCCCAAGAGAATTGTGATCACTTTTTAAAACGAGGGCTAGATATGCCTGTATTAGATTTTGAGGAATATTCTACCATGCGTCCTATAATTCTGTGTCCAAAAGCTCTGAGGGCTGGTAATTCTGTGGTGTTAGACGCTATGGGCCCGACTTTGAGTACCCTTTGGGTAACGCCAAAAATATTATGTTCTCATTTACAAAAGGGGTCGCCTAATAAATCTGGTACCGGAGTCCGTAGGCGCCTGTCAGGCCCCTGACACAGAAGACGATTTGGTCCAGTGGAGATGGGTAGCAAAAGCCCTGAACACCAACTGTCCGGAGTGTAGAGAGCCACCCGGCCTCAACCAAACAATGTAACCACATTATACACGCAGCCCTACACCCTCGGGGCGGGCTCGTCCCGAGGTATAAATAAACGGGCGGAAGACCGCTCGGGGTCTTTCCGGCACCAGCGAGTAAACTGTCTCTGTGTCCACTTATTACTCGAATTGCTCCCACGTGCGAGGCCCTGACCTCGCACCCTACACTGGCGACGAGGCCGGTACTGTCCTCGCGCGTGCTGTGCCTCGCTAAGCTGCAGCGTGTATGCAGTCACCCACCTCGCCTTGATCCGACTGTGGGGATATCCGGCGCTGCCCGCCTTGTAGCCTGTGCCTCCGCTGCGAGCGCTGCTGCCCACGCCTGCTCGAGACCCGCCCACGCGTCTCCTCTTCGGGAGCGTGTTCAGCCGGCGGGACTCGGCGCGTGCTCTGACCGGGTGAGTGCGCCCTCCTGCGTCACGCCTGCACCGCGCTTCCGCGGCCTTGCTTAGCCCCCCCTGTCTGAGCGCGCTCTGGGCCTCAGTCTAACGCGCCGCCTGACGCGCGCTGCCCCGGTGGGGAAGGGGCGAAGACGAGCGACGGTGCACGTCTGCTCCAGGGCTGTTCTGGCTGCCCTGCACCTTCTCACCGGCGTGGGACCCGCGCCGTTGTCTTTACCCTGCCTGCACGCCTGTGAGTCAGAAGAGGTCTCCTCCCCTCGGCAACAAACAAGCATTGGCGCATGCAAGAGCCAAGTGCAATTGAACACGTATATAGACTGGTGCACGTGCTCATCAGCTTCCTCTCCTACCCCGTGCCTGCTTCTGCCCGGTGCCTAGTCTACTTCCAGGTTTCCCCAAGCTCGCACGTGCTCGCATAAATGCGATGACTGACGCATCGCAGGGTGCTGCGCAGGCGGCACCAGCCACAAACCCTGGACCCGCAGGACCAGCCCAGCAGCTCATCGTGAGACCACAGGTGACCAGTCATGCCCACACAGGGGTGGCTCCTATCCCGCCTTTCAGCGAGGCGGCTGACCCGGCGACTGCGGCTCCCCGATGGAAGGCGTGGCTGGGCCGCCTCAACTTATATTTCAAAGGGACCCGGGAAACAGATGGCACGGTCATGAGGTCTCTCCTCATCCTCTATGGAGGCCCCGAAATTTATGACCTATTCGAGACCTTACCGAACACGGGCGAAGATGACTACGATGCAGCGGTTAACGCCCTTAACGCACACTTTGACCCCCAACTAAATCTGGATTTCGAGAAGTTCAAATTCAAGAGGGCGTGGCAAACGGAGACGGAGTCGATGGACATGTACTACGCAAGACTGCGCCGCCTGGCCGCGAGCTGCCCTTTCACCACCCAGAGGGAAGAGATAAGGGATCAAATCATCGTGGGTTGTCGGTCGAAACTGCTCAGGAAGTTGATTCTTCGACAACCGGGGATCTCCCTGGACGAGATACTCATCCTCGCTCTATCCCACGAACTCTCAGACGCAAGGGCAGAAGAGATGGAAACAGCGCTGAGATCACCGATGGTGCGTCCGGATTCCCCTAAGATGGCGCCAATCAAAGAAGAAAGGGTTGACGCACTACAGAGACGGCTGCAGAACAATCGCCCGCGACAGTGGCAGTCGCGAGACACCCAATGTGCTTATTGCGGGGAGGAACACCCGACGAACGCGACATGCAGCGCAAAAGGAAAATCCTGCCTGAAGTGCGGGCGCATGAACCACTTCGCAGTGGTGTGTCAAGATGGAAGATACAGGCCTAACGCCCCGAGATCCCTAGGAGGATTTGGAAGAAGATCTGTAACGCAAAGAGTGAGACAGTTATCGCTGGAACCAGAACGTCCTCCCCCAGACAGCCAGGCTCAGGAAAGGAGACCATACTACGAAGATGATGAGGATGATGAAGTGTATGTAATATCCTACGTTAGCAGAGTATCCACCAGAAAAAGACCTCCACCCATGTGCACCGTGTCAGTAGAAGGGACTGAAATGCGAGCGCTCATAGACACAGGAGCGTCTGTGAACGTGATGGACTCCGAACAATATGAGAAGATGTCGCCCAAACCAACGCTGGCACCATCCAGCGCACGCATATATACTTACGGGGCACCAACCCCCTACCTCTGAGAGGAGTCATCAGCACTGTCATAGTCAGCGGCGATTACTCAACAGAAGCAAGATTCCACATCACGGAAGGAAAAAAAGGCACACTCCTCAGCTGTCACACGGCTGAAGATCTAGGGCTAGTGTTCTTTGCCAACCAGGTCCACCAATCCCACGCAGACAATATTCTACAGGAATTCCCGTCGCTTTTCAGCGGCCTAGGGAAACTAAAAGGAAAGAAAGTAAGACTACATATTGACACCACAGTGCGTCCAGTTGCTCTAAGGCAGCGGAGGGTGCCGTTCAACCTAAGACCACAAGTGGAGGCTGAACTCAAACGACTGGAGGACCTCGGAGTAATCGAAAAAGTTTCCGGACCGACCCCCTGGGTGTCACCCCTGGTCGTCGCCCCGAAACCCAAGCAGCCTGGCGCCATCAGATTATGCGTGGATATGAGACTTCCCAACGCGGCTGTGAAACGTGAGCGCCATATCACGCCGACGATGGACGACATTATCGCCGACCTAAATGGAGCCAAGTGGTTCACCAAGTTAGATCTCAACGCGGGATACCACCAACTAGAGCTCGAACAGGAGAGTCGATATATAACAACTTTTTCAACTCACGTCGGGCTCCGGAGATACAAGAGGCTAAGCTTCGGTGTCTCCTCTGCTGCGGAGGTATTTCAAAACGCTATCAGAGAGGTACTGTCTGGGTTGAGTGGGGTCATCAACCTGAGCGACGACATACTCATCTACTCGAACACGCTAGAGGAACACCACGCTCATCTAAGAGCCACACTGCAAAGGCTAGCGGACCAAGGACTAACCCTACACAAGGAAAAATGCGCCTTCTATCAGGAAGCGGTCGATTTCTTCGGATATACTTTCACCAGGGACGGCCTAAAAGTAGACCCGAAAAAGGCGGAGGCCATACAAAATGCAAGCACCCCACAAAACCCATCCGAAGTGCGGAGTTTTCTCGGCATGGCCACCTACTGTGGCCGATTCATCCCCAACCTGGCCGCCATGGCAGAACCCCTGAGGGCGCTCACGCGCCAGGATCAGGAATGGGAATGGACTTGCCTGGCGAATCAAGCCTTCCATGACATTAAGGCGAGCCTCCTTGACAAGGCCGTGATGGCGTATTTTCAACCAAGAAGGAAGACAGAGCTCATTGTAGACGCTAGCCCAGTCGGCCTGGGAGCTGTGCTGCTGCAAGAATACGGCAAGGACGAGTGGAAGCCCGTGGCCTACGCCAGCAAGGCGCTCACTGACACCGAGACCAGATATGCTCAAATCGAGCGAGAGGCCCTGGCCATCAAATGGGCATGCCAGCACTTTCATCTATACCTGTGCGGCAAGGACTTTACTGTTGTAACTGATCACAAGCCACTGCTGCCACTTTTCACCGGCTCCGCCAGGCTCGCGCCTCCGCGCATCGAGAGGTGGGCGGTCCAACTTCAAGGCTACAACTTCGCCCTGGTATTTCGTCCTGGAGCCCACAACCCCGCAGACTATCTGTCCAGACACCCGGACGTGACAAAGAAAGCACTCCCGCTCACTGACGGACAAGGAGTTGAGGAATTCGTCCACATGATAACTCAAGCGGCGTGCCCAGAATCGCTCTCGCTCCAGGAGATAGGTGAAGCCACCAATGAAGACGAAACACTATCGCGAGTGAAGCGAGCTCTCGCAGACAACAGCTGGGCCAGATTCCAAGACGGAGTTCAGGGTTTGCGACCAGAGGTGAGCCATGCCCGACAACAGATGTGGCAGATCCGACACGAATTCAGCGTAGGAGACGAAGGAGTCGTACTTCGAGGCCATCTCATCGTTGTGCCCGAGAGCCTTCAGAAGCATATGCTGACCATAGCGCACGTAGGCCACCAGGGCATGGCCAAAACAAAAGCACGGCTACGACACAAAGTCTGGTTCCCGGCCATGGACAACATGGTAGATGAAATGGTCAGATCATGCCATGCCTGCGCAATCACAGGGGGAGATCAAACGCCTGCCCCTGTCATCACGGAAGACGCACCCCAAAACCCATGGACTCACCTGAGCATCGATTTTGGAAGCTTCCCTGATGGTCGTCACACATTGGTAGTGGTGGACTCGTTCTCGAAATTCCCCATGGTAGAGATTGTCCCGTCGACTGCGTTTCCTCAAGTCAGAAAAGCTCTAGATCGAATCTTCGCAACGATGGGACTCCCAGAGGAAATAAAATCGGACAATGGACCACCGTTTCAAGGACGGGATTTCCAAGCCTACCTCGACAGCCTCCGAGTACGACACCGGAAGATAACACCGCTATGGCCTCAAGCGAATGGGGAAGTTGAAAGACTGATGAGAACCATTAATAGAGCACTCAGGATTGCAGTGGACAATGGGACTGATCCAGAGGTTGCCTTAGACCAATTCCTAAGTGCTTACAGGCAGACACCACACAGCACCACAGAGTGCGCCCCGGCACATGTGCTATTCAAAAGAGCGCCCGAGGTAATATACCTTCAGCATCTACCTGGTGCCTGAAGAGAGAGACAGTGAAGCCATTCAGTCACGCCGAAGCGTTACCAACCAGAAGGCGAGCGTGACAAGACACGCGGTGCAGCCAACAATACGAGAAGGAGACTGCGTGGTGGTCCATGACCGTCATCCAGGGTGGAAGTTCCGGACCCCGTACGAGCCAGAGAGGTGGAGAGTGGAAAAGGTACAAGGGACCATGGTGACCGCGCGCCGAGGCCGTCAGACAGTCACCCGGAATGTATCCTGCTTCAAGAGAGTGAGGGAGCTGGACGGACATCCCAAGAACATCATTGAAACCGCACCACCTGAGATAAAGGTCCGAAATGAAGAAGGAAGGGGAGCGGGGGCTTCCGCTCCTCCGCTGAGTCCGCGGAGACAGGATGAAAGCGACAACCACCAGAATGAACCTCCAGACCCTGCGACTCAAACCCCGCCTCCGACGAGAAGTGTAAACGCAACCCCGGCTGGGGTTGCTGGCTCTCCAGTTGGCCGCAATAACCGATACCACCTGAGACCCAATCCGGGGCCAAGTCAAAGACTAAGACTTCGCCTGGGCATCACCCTAGCCACTGATCTGAGTGTTGGTAGCGAACTAAATTGAAGGAGAGATGTAGAGAGCCACCCGGCCTCAACCAAACAATGTAACCACATTCTACACACAGCCCTACACCCTCGGGGCGGGCTCGTCCCGAGGTATAAATAAATGGGCGGAAGACCGCTCGGGGTCTTTCCGGCACCAGCGAGTAAACTGTCTCTGTGTTCACTTATTACTCGAATTGCTCCCACGTGCGAGGCCCTGACCTCGCACCCTACACGGAGGTAGAAAGAAGCACTCCTCTGAGGTAGCCAAGGGGGGATACTTCTGTCTTGGAATATGGCTGGCTTGGGTCAAGAAGGAAAAGAATGTTACTTCTTAAAATCACTAAATCCTCTGATTATATGCTTACAAGAAACATCTTGCTTGGGTATTGGATGCGGCAGACGTGACCCACGCACGCTGCATGTAGCATTCCCTGGTTGCCCCGCCCACCCTTGAGAGGAGCTGTTCGCTAATGGCCGCCGGCTTCGTTTCCACCAGCTGTTAGGTCACGTGAAGCCTGCACCGACTTGCGCTGACCCCCCGCCCCCCCCACCTTTGGACTGTGCACTGCTGTCTGGGTGCTGCTTGTGCGCCGCCGAGGTGACCACTGTTGTTGCCGCCTCGGTTCCCCCTAGACGGGCGGTGTGACGCGAACTTACCGGGGAGGCAGAGGACGCCAGTAAGGACCAAGTGAGGGACCTGGTGGTAAGCGCGGGACAGCGGGGGTCTGGAAAGAGAAACAAAACTCTGAACTCTGCACCTTGCCCTAGAAAAAAATAATAATAAATCGGACAAAAAACGGACAATAAGAGGCTACAAGGGGGTAAAGAGAGGGTCTCTGCACTGGCGTCAGGACTGGGTCAGGACTGGGCCCCCTCCACCCCCCCCCCCAAAAAAAAAACAGGCGAAACTAGGAGGCTGACCTAATGTCAGGGGGCTACGAGGGAGCCGGAATCTGATTTGGAATAGATTTGGAACTCTTAGTAAGTAAGTGGTATGAGGCGGCAGGAGGCGTAGTGTCTGTCTAACGCCTGTATACACTTGTAACACACTGTCTGGAAAGCACTAAGATCACTGCAGCAGGCTCCCTGCACATCTCCCTGTACATTTTAAGTGTCCATCCGTCGGTGAGAGAATAATAAAATATGTCAATCTTGAAGACAGCAAAGATGCGTAGTAAACAGTCTAAAGTTGGGGCGGGAAAAGAGTTCCTCAAATCTGGCCAGTCACCTCCAACGCCCGTACTAGGGTCTAAGGGTGTCAGAAGAGGAAAAAGAAATGCCCAGCTGAGAATGGATTTAAAAGCAAAAGCTTTAGTACTGGTGGAGAAAAATAAACCGGCTGATCAAAATGTCTCAGATAAGTCCCTGGAGGAGGAAGAGGAGACTCTCTGATCTCTCAGTTGATTGGAATGTGTCGGATGTGGATGGTGAAGAAGAAGGAGAGGGTGACCGAGCAAGGGTGTGTCAAACCCGTTCAGGGGGATGACATTTTATTGAACTTCAAGCAGTATCCTCTTTTCAGGAGGCCCCTTCCGACATGGGGTAAATCTACTAACACTCCGCAGGTAAATAGGGAGGAGGAGAAAGTGAGAGAATATACAGGCCTACAAGACATGGGAGACCACAGAACATCACCCACCTCTGCCCATGCCCTCTCAGATCTGGTAACAAATCCACAGTCACAAGAGACATTTACAGGTCCCTCTGCCATTCAGCTCCCAACTCCAGAGGCCCAAATACTCCATCAGATGTCGCAAAAGGAAGACGGAAAGGGGGGGCTGGCAGATACGCTGGACTCTATATCTCAATCTGTGTTAATCTCAGATCCAGAGAAAGAAAAGAAAGCAGACCCCATTGCAGCAGGAGCTGATGGCAATCTTGGTAAAAGAGGAGTCTAGTATGATATCTCAGTACAAGAAATGCTTGTAACTATCCTGCAAGAACTAAGAGATATGAAGGCATCACAAGCACATGAAATATCACAGCTACACGCCAGACTCACAAAGATGGAGGAAAATTTAGGCAATCTACCTAGAAGGGTTGCAGAGGTGGAGGCACGTGTTTCTGCCTCGGAGGATAACAGCATCTCCACTCAAAAAGATCTCCAGGTGTTGAATAAAAACAAGTGGCAGATGGAATCAAAGCTATAAGATTTAGAGAACTACAACAGAAGATCTAAACTACGGCTGGTGGGCATATCGGAGGGTATGGAAACTGTGGAAATGGTAAAATGGACTGAATCATTGTTGAAAAAGGCAATACGTGAATTGCAAAGGGATCTTACAATCACCAGAGCCCATTGGGTACCCGCACACAGGCCTGCCAATCTCAAATACCCTCGAACAATTTTAATCAACTTCTCAGATTACAGAGTAAAATAGCAAATCTTAAGTACAGCCATATCAAAGAGATCATTTACTGTCGACAAAATTAAAAACTTTTAAATCTTTTCTGATATGTCAGGAGCTTCTGCCCACAGACGCAAGGACGTTGTTAAAATGATTGACTCTTTAAGGCCAAAGGGGCGCAGGCAATGATTGTGCAACAATCAAAGCTAAAAGTTCTATCTAAAGGAAAAATGTATATCTTTACGTACACATCAGAAGCCCAAAACCTCTTGGACGGACTTACTGTTATATAAGGGAAAAGAGTCTCTGTGGTTATATGTATATCTTAAAAAATAAATATATATATATATATGTATATATACATATATATATATATATGAAAAAGCACTCCTGTTCCGTCAATGAACGGCGGAACCAAACAGGTATGGACCTCCAAAAAGTCTCTTCCAATGTAGCGAACAATATAACAGAAAAGAATCACTCCTCAAGTGAGTTGCAGATTGACGTTTTATTCAATATAAGGACGACGCGTTTCACTCCACTAGGGAGCTTGTTCACATAGCGCGCTCTGAAACTTAGGAACAATTTATAGTAAACATAAAAGTGGGACAATTAAAAAAAAAAAGGGTGTGCACGCCCTCTCTGCTTTACTAATAGACTTAGTAGACAGACTAACTCATGTGCAAATGCATGAAAACGCATACAAGCTGATATTTACACAAATGGGTTTACAATTAATTGGAGACATGTGACCATCAAATTAAAACATGGTTATTCAAATACCTGTTGAAATTTAGAAAACATAAAGAGATACTTTCAGAGAATAACGACCTAGTGCCAGATAATTGAAAGAATCAAGAGTTTTCATAATAATTGAATGAAAAGCATGTTCCAAATATTGGGACAGTGTCTAAATGATCAGCAAAAGGTATATAGGTAAAAAAAAAACACGTCAAAGGCGGAATGCCTGATTAATATTGAAATCAAATTCATAAGATTTGTACCACATATTCAATAGATTACCTCTACAGAAAAACACCATATAATTTAAAAAAAATCCCCAAATGGATCAAAGATTTCATATAATTGCGCTAAGTAAAGAAATGTACTGTCTAAACGAACAATAACTTCAGAAAAAAGTGAAGTGATAAATCATATATAAGGAGGGACAAAGAAGTTAAGGCTATGGCCCAAGACACAAAAAATATTAAGAAATTTTAACAAAGTACACAGCAAAACATGATGACACGCTATTGACAACCTACCTCTATACATTTAAATAAGATGTAGAAATAGCAAGAAAAATTAAGATATTATAATATTCTTTCTACATTGTTCAACAATTACAATAGTCACCAGCCGGCGACTACAAGTAAAAATTTTTACCCATGCTGCAAGGTAAGATGTTAAAAAAAAATGGAAGTATATCAGCAGGCTTGAACATCTTCTGGATACTAAGGGAATGAGTAAGTGAAGTAATCCGAAAAACACAATTATAGAAAATTACTCAGGTCTTCCGTCAAATTAAGGCCATTGGGAGCCTTGGTATCCAAGGAGAGTATGAAATGTGATTCTTTCTGCCTGAGTAACTTCATGCGGTCCCCACCCCGGCCGGGCTGAGGCACCGAACACAAAACAGTGTACTCAAAATCTTTGAGTTTTTTATCGTGCACCGCCCGAAAATGTCTGGCTACAGGATAGTTGTTATCACTGTTGATGATTGCACGAATATGCTGGAGAATGCGTTGATGAACAGGGAGCTTAGTGCTCCCAATGTATTCGAGATTGCAAGTGCATCTCAATTTATATACAACGAATTCAGACCTGCAGGTTAAGTATTCACGAATAGGTATCGGTGTCTCACTGAATGCTGTGACATAGTAGGAGCTGTTTTTGGCAAAGGTACAAGCACGACAAGAGGTGCATTTGAAGAACCCTGTTTTGGTGACAAAAGTTTTTTTAGGTGGAGTTTCAGGCGCCGGCCTATCCAGTGCATCACGCATGGAAGGCGCTCTTCTGAATGTAATTGTAGGTGTGCTAGATAACAATGGACCAAGGATGACGTCCGTTAGTATTATGGGCCATTCTGTACATACGATGCGTCTGATCTTACGCTCCTGTGCACTATAAGTCGTTATAAGTCTCTCAGTGCATTCTGAGACTGGTGTATTAGAAACTTTAGGTGCAAGGAGTGTTTTGCGATCTGTAGAGCATGCTTTTTGGAGGGCCTGTTCCAGAATGTAATTGGAATAGCCCCTATTAAGGAAGCGTTGTTTGGACTCTTTGAGACAAAGATCTAATGAGTCTTTGTCAATGCAAATTCTGCAGATTCGTACAAACTCACCATAAGGGATGCTGCTGATAGTATGGGCTGGATGAGCGCTCCGAGCATGCAAAATAGCATTACCCGCTGTGGATTTGCGGTGGAGACGTGTTTCAATTTTGTTGTCTTTTATGAAAATTTGAACAACAAGACACTCTGCTGCATCAGATGTTACAGTGGATGTAAATTTAAGATTTATTTCATTAACATTAAGATCCATCACAAATGCATTGGCCTCATCAACTGAACCCTTCCAAATTATACAGACGTCGTCAATAAAACGCCAGTATTTGACAATGTTAGGTAACCAACGTTGATGCGCGGTTTTGAGCTCGTGCTCCTCCCACCAGCCCACATGCAAGCATGAGTAACTGGGGGAGACGAGCCCATCGCCACACCACGCAACTGTTGATATACATGGCCCTGAAAACGGAAAAAGTTAGTAGTAAGGCAGATCTTAACCATTTCAATTAACATATTGTTATGATCTCGAAAACAAATGTCCCTTCTGCTCAAATAATATTCACAGGCGTTTATACCTTGATGGTGATTGATCGAGGTGTACAGTGACTCAATATCCATTACTAGGAACAAATAGTTAGCACACCATTCCACATTCATAACCTTATTGAGGAAGTCCGTTGTATCCTTCAGGTAGGTTGGGAGATTTGTCATATGTGGTTGCAAAAAATGATGCACATATTTGGAGAGATTTTCATTCATGCTTCCGATGGCAGCGATGATGGGGCCCCCCGGAGTTGGTGTCGTTTTTTTTATGTACCTTAGGGAGGAAATATAGACTTGGCGTAACTGGATGCTCATTGTTAAGGAAGCTGGATTCATCCTTTGTCAATAATCCTAGTCTCATCCATGCATGAATTTGATTATGAGTTTTTTCATGACTCTGTGTCATGACAAATTGAGTTGACAACAAATAGCAAGAGGTATCAGATAAGTGTCTCTCCGCCTCGATGATGTAATATTTTGTTTGCCATAACACCGTATTGCCCCCCCTTGTCTGCATTTTTGATTATTACATCATTGTTCTTTTGTAGTTTACTTACAAGCTGGTGATATTGTGTGTCATTGTAACTTTGTTGTTTCCTTTGATTCATAATTTCCCTGTTCAGTGTTTTCAACTCTGTGATCACTCTATCGCTGAACACATCCACTGCATCGCGTGGCATGATAGGCAGAAAAGTGGATTTGGGACGGAAAGGCGTAACAACTGATCGCCTGACATCAATGCTTATATATATATATATGCTTATATATATATATATATATATATATATATATATATATGTACATTTTTGAAAAACATTTAGGTGCACAAGAATTGTAGCAGCGGACCTTCCAATGCCGCACCTGAAACCCAGTTCCGAAAGTTTAAGAATTCTATGTGCAGCCACCCTCGACGTCAGCTGCTAATTGGCGTCGCTGTGCTAACCAGATCACAGGTAGTTTGTTTGGCTTGTATGGGGGCGCACAGAAAAAGAAGTCCAAAAGAACTGTCAATTTTGAATATATGAAAAAGTTCCTTTATTCTACTTTATGCTACCAGTCAAAATATTATTCGCCCTGAAGAAACTCCATGGTATGGAGTGAAACGCGTTGGCTGATTTTGTTGCAAATCGAACTGTGACTGTTTTTTAAAATGAACAATACAGAATAAAGGAACTGCACATAGAATTCTTAAACTTACAAGCCAAACAAACTATTTTTGAAAAACAGTTGAAAAGAGTTTCTATGAAAGGGTGGAGGGGACGCAACAGCAGGATGCAATAAGATGGCATCCAGTAGGAAGAAGAAGGAGGGAAGGACAGTGGGACAATTTGGGGTTTCACTTCTACGGGGGGGGGGGGGAGCAGTTAGAAAAAGAGAGTTTATAGACTAAGGGAAAAGTTTTCTTTTCTTTATTTCTAGGAGGACGAATAATGCTGCTAAGGAAAGTTTTTTTTTTTTACGCACTGTGTTTCCTTGACTCATGCATGGTATATTGCACATTGATCATCGCACTTTAATGCACTTTAACATACAGTTTCTATGTTTAGTATGCTGCTCTAATATTTGCGCGACTTGCACTTTAAATATTCCTTGCATATCTGATATGACAACTGCGCGATTTGCACATTAATGCTATTTTTGCACAATTGGTATAATGTTTAGGCCGGCTGTATCGGTTCAATATTTGCGCGACTTGCACTTTAAATATTCCTTGTATAACTGATATGACAACTGCGCGATTTGCACATTAATGCTATTAAGCATAATTGCTATAATATTTAGGCCAATATTTAGGCCAGTTGTATTGGTTTTGTATCAGTTTATTATTTGCGCAATTTGCACAATTGAAAATGACTTGTTTTGTAGAACATATATAATCTATTTATTGTAGTTCTAGTGTTGTTGTAATATTAGTAGGAGAAATACCTTGCATATTTGCACAAGTCGCACTTTAGAAGCATTTCTCTTTGCACATAGAGCACAAAACTGCACTTTAGTGGATATTAGTTGTAACCTGTGGATAAAAACAAGCAACGATTTCCTGTTCTTTAATACACTATGAATAGGAGTAAGGTGACATTCTTGTCTCTGAATGCCAATGGGTTTAACAACAGACGTAAAAGGTGTGCAATAGAGAGCTGGTCACCACCCTGATGTGATCTTTATACAAGAGACACATCACCGAGCCCTATCAGATTCTAGTAAAATGTTTAAAAATTGGGCGGGGTATTATTGTTCATCTGTATCAGGGACAGCGCAGAGGGGTGCGAGTATCTTTATAGGCAAGCACGTTCAATTTCATGTGGAAGGATCGCGTTCAGATAGGAGTGGTAAATGGGCATTCTTGCATGGGAAAATAAATCAGACAAATATAATACTTAATACAATGTACGCGCCATTCATAGATGACCCGCTCCCTAACTTACAATTAAAGCAAGCATTGACAGGCATACCTGATCAAATAATATGGGAAGGTGATTTAAATTTTTTACAAAATCCCTCAACCAAAAAAGATCGAAGACAAAATAAACCACAAGTCGCTATCGCCTTGCAGGGTTGTAAGACAGATCTAGATATATTTGATAATTGGCGTTTTAAAAACCTGCTTACACGTGAATACTCTTGTCAGTCTGCTAAATATGATTCATCATCCAGGATGGACTTCTTTTCAACTTCACAGTCTCGAAATTAGTAAATACGAGCATTTAGCAAATGCATTCTCAGACCATGTACTCATTAAGATGGAAATAATCATAGTGTAGGAGAGTAGGGTCTGCTATCCTATGGTCACCCCAAATTTTTGCTTTTTGCTTCACTGGTTTTCGACTACTGAGGCTGTGGGCCTGCTGATCAGACCCCCAGCCTGCTGTTCTCTCACTAAATTAATGATACATGTGCTATAGGCACATACCACAATTGGAAATGGACTCCTTGTCAGCCCCTGTATAATGCACTATAGGTGCCCAGGGCATAGGGGCCACCAAGGCCTACCAGGGGCTGCAGCATATCTTTTGCCACCCCTGGCTGGTTCTTAAATTGACACAACTGGCTGATCACTCAGCTGGGGTAAGGTGGTGTAATCACCCCTTACTTAGATATAGTATACCTATATCTGAACCTATATCTGGACACATATAAACCTGTGAGCCACTCCTATGGAAGGCCTCATCAATCCTGGAGGCAGAGTGCGTGGTTTAATGTGAGATGGAGCTCTAGCATGAGCTGAGCCTGTCTGCAGCTGTCGGGAACAACTCCCTAAGCTGTTTCAGGATAATGCCATACCATATACTCTTAAGTGCCTTATAATCCTCGCGGTTATATAGCAACTCTGGTTTGGCTTTATCAAAACATGTCGTGTAAGGTGTCATACGATTTGGAATACTATCCCCTCGCCAGTTCTGGCGACGGGGATAGCATTCCACCCCTCTAGAGTGGTAAGACATGTTGCTTTACTTTAATGCGGTTAATTTCTAAAAGGGCCTTAGATCCACAAAATGGATGCCTCTGCCACAGACAAGAGTCTGGACCCCTGCAGCTGACCGAAACTCAGCCAAATGGGGCCTGGACAAAGGGTTTCCTGTCACAGGAGGGTGTCACCACCCTCCAGACAGGAGATAGTGGATTGTAGCAGGAAGGTCTGAAAGAAACCAGACACTGCCTGGGGCGCACAAGGCTGCCCCTTGCATAATCCGGCCAAACCGGTTCTGGGGCACTCCAGCCCTCGTGCCAGGGCGGCCTGGATCAAAGGAAGGGGGTGTATCCACCCACTTCCTGGGTCCCACCCATAGGGGGGGACCTAGCAGGTAATCACGCCCCCCAGATTCGAATAAGAGTGGGAGCAGTGCCAATGCACTTCAGATTATCCTGAAGAAACATAAGAAACGAAATTCTGGACCCTTCGACATCCTACTCGACGTAGAAGCCCGAAGAATCTCCCTTGTGGTCAAGGAGTGACCACCCTGTGCAAACAGGCACCATCCAGCTATCGACGTCTACTTTGTTGCAGTTCCCGCCGGAACTCGAGCGACAGAGATCGACGAGATCAAGCCTGCCTGCTTTCCAACAGCCCGATCCACAGTCCCTGCAGAGCTGAGACCCGTGGAGGCGACCGGAAGCGTGGGGCACGCCATCTTGAATTGACCACGAGACGCTGACTGTGCAGCCCACGAGTGACCCTCGAAGCTGTACACCGGGGTTTGAGAAGCCCCAACCCTGAGCCACTCTTGCACCGAAGCTCACCCCTCTACACTCATCGAGTGCTGCGTGGGGCTCTTCTGCTACTTTTGGCTCAACGCGTTGGCCCGGTCACTTGCCAGCTGGCTAGTGGCCCCTGTGCCGACGAAAACTTGAAATCGACTTGTGAATCTGGTTGCTCCAGATTTGCACCAGCTCCCCTGAAAAGGAGCCCCCACTCTGACCCTCCTGGTTCGAGTGAGAAGCAATCTCCCGGTTCCGCGTGGATTGCTTTTGCCAAGTGTTGTTTGCTCCAATCTTGAAGCCGACAGCGCCGACGGCGAGAGCCTGCGTGGGACAGATCGTGACCTGCTCCTGGACGTCGTAGATGCCCCAGAGCCCACGTGACAGCAGAGAGAAGCACCTCGACAGCGACCTGATTGCGCCCGACATTGCCTGGTTCCGTCCTGGTTCCACCCTGGTCACTGCTGAGTGACCCAGACTCTGTCCCCTCTGCTTTCAGGTACTTTTCGACTCGAGTCCACCCTTGGACTCCACCGGACACTTCTCTTTCACCCCGCCTGCAGCCATTTCAGCTTCAAGCACCAAGAGCCTGCGTGACGAAACCCGACTCAACTTCGACCCTGTGCACCCGCTTCCTGTGGGTGAGGTAACTTGGCTCCGCCGGTGTTCCCACACTGGTACACATCTCTAGGGTCTGTGTCTTAAGTTTTGTTCCTCTAGGTTCAGCGGAAGTGTCCTTAAACTTTAACTTTGTAACTTTTACGCACCATTGGTTAACATTGGTGCATGCGTGCGCTTTCCGCACTGCTCCCGAATCCCGTGGGCCTCTCCCGACTTCAGCACTGCTTGTCCTGACTGCTCCCAGCGATTCCCTAGGCCCTAGGCCTAACCACTGTTCGATTGGTATCTCTTATACCACTTGTTTAGTATATGGTTTGAGTGGCCACCCGCCCTCATCCATAATTGTGCAACTTGTATGTTTAAACTGTGCTTTTGATTTAACGCTTGTGCCCCTTTATTCATAAAGAATACTGGGGATTGTTTTTAGTAATAAACACATATATTTTTATAATATATACTTGTGTGGTGTCCTTTCATTTGATATTACAGGATTGTATGTGGCAAAACAGCTCGCTTAACACGACCTCTTAAGTTAAGCCTTTAGGCTGCTTAGTCCATGCTACCCCTAGGATAGCTTGTCTAACAAGGTTGACTTACAACCTGACACCATAAGGGATTGTTTGGTCTGATAATAGGTGGTTCCAGAATTGGAAACATCACCTATCAGGCCAACTTCTCACACATAGGAAAGATAGATAAAGAAGGATCAAGAAGATGGCATTTCAACAAACTTAATCTAGCAGAGCAGCAATGGTGTGCAGAAATTAAGAAGGAGCTAAGGGTCTTTTTTAATATAAACAAAGGTTCTGCCCCAATTAACATAGTATGGGATGGTTTTAAGGCCACATTGAGAGGCATAATCACCTCCAAAGAGATACCAAAACAGAAGACCAAAAGGGAGGAGAGAATGGCATTAGAAACCAGACTGGCCCATGCAAATCAAGAGTATTATAGAAATAGGACCCCAGCCACCAGGCAAGAAGTATGTAATGCTAAAACAAAAATGAGGGAATTTTATTATGAATTTGGGGATATGGCGTGTAGGTTGTACCTGCAGAAAAACTATGAAGAAAGCGAGTATACGGGGAGATTACTAGCATGGCAAGCAAAAGAGAACCAAGTCCGTAATAGAGTTGACTGCATACAAGACAAAGTAACTAAAGCTCGTATGAAGACTACATCATCAATAGGTGAGGTGTTCCTTAAACATTATAAAGATATTTATCAGACATCTCACCAGGTCACATTAGAAACAATCAACAATTTTTTACAGGAATTGCAAATTCTATAGTTAGGAAGTAATTTTAAAGAGCTGTTGCTAGCTCAATTCATGAAACAAGAGCTAGATGTGGTTATCAGCTCCCTGCCTAACTGTAAAGCCACTAGGGAGGATGGTATCCAAGAAGAATTTTTTAAAGCATTCTCTACAACATTCAGCCCTGAATTTTTAACACTTGCCAACTACCTACTACAAGGAGGGGACCCTCCAGCATCCTTTCGTACTGCAGTAGTAGTCAGCATTTTGAAAAAAGATAAAGATAGTGAAACCGTGAACTCCTATAAGCCAATAAGCCTCTTAAATACCGACTATAACATTTTTACCAAACTGCTTGCAAATAGATTAAATAAGATGGTAGGATCACTTATTGGGGCAGACCAGTGCGGTGTTGTAGCAGGGAGACCGCTCTATACCAATACAATTTTTTTACTGGAAGCATTGGATTTTTAAAATGTTAATAAGGTGGAGGCACAGATCTGGTTTTTAGACGCCGAAAAGGCATTTGATCTTGTCTCATGGAATTGTCTCTTTGCGATCTTGGAAAGGTTCGGTTTCCCGAACGAATTTATATTTTTATTAAATCAACTTTATAGGAATTCCCAGGCGCAAATTTTAATCAACTCACTAAATGTATGGACATGCCAAATAAACAGAGGTACTTGGCAAGGCTGTCCCCTCTCCCCGATTTTATTTGCTCTATTTATTGAACCATTGGCAATTGCAATTAGGGAAAAAAGAGCTCATACGGCTCCAGTTAGAGGAATGATCAACATAAAACTTTATGCCGATGATATTGTCTTTTTCCTGGACTCCAAGATAGTCACTTAGTCAGAAGTTATGAGTGTGTTTGCGGATTTTCAAAAAATAGGCGGGTACAAAATAAACAAAACCAAAACAGAAATTATATTATGCAATTGTAGTGTAAATACTCTGCTATCAGAATTCTGACAGAAACATAATACCCGCCCTAAGAGATATCTAGGAATTTATGTAACAGAGAAAGTAGAAGATCTCTATTCCCTAAATCATATTCCATTGCTGAAAAAGGTGAGCTCTCAGTTAGCACGATGGAACCAGCTCCCGTTATCAATAATGGGACGGGTTGCGTTAATTCGAATGTCTATCCTTCCACCTTTTAATTTTCTTTTTAGTGCAGCTCCTTATGCAATACAGATTTCCTTTTTTAAGCAGATAGACAGTATGTTCTCTTCTTTCCTATGGGCAAATAAGGTACCAAGATTGGCACTTAGCATTTTAAATTATCCGGTAGCAGAAGGAGGATTATCTCTTCCGAATATTAGAGACTATTATTAAGCGACATTCGCACATCACAGTTTTAGGTTTTTTTTTTAGACACTAAAGAAGTAGATAATTTTTTTATGGAAAAGATTTTAAGGGAACACAATATCATCGACCCTACAAGAGTGACCAAGTACCCTAAGAAAGTACGCTATAAGACCTTACAATGGCTACTTATAGAAAAATCCCAGCTTCTGGCATATTACGATATTTTAAGAATTAATAACTCACCCAGACTTGCGAATATATACACAGGAGAAATTGGTATTTTGGAGTGAAATACATTTAGATTGTGGAAAGAAAACGGGTATGATCAGATCCAGGATTTTATTAAGGGGAATTGCTGGAAAACATGGGAAGAGATTGAACCAGGGCTTCAACATCCTAATATGAATTTAAAGTGGTCTTTCATTAGATTAAATTCTATACTGGAAAAGCTAGATTTGGAAAAACTGCACTATAAACCCAGCCTTAGCGAAGCCCTTAATGGCCCCCTACAACGGAAGGTCAGTAACTGGATTAAAATTTTTGACGAGAACAAGTCTCTTCTATTATATGAAAAGATTAGGGATAGATGGCGTAAAAGGGAAGACATACAGATTAGTAAACCAACCTGGAATAAGCTAAATAAATTTAATGCAGTTATATTACGAGGGACACATTTTAAACGTTTGCATTATTATTCGAAATGGTTGATTTATAGAACACCCTCTTTCCTCCATAATATATACCTGCAAATAGAAGACAAATGTTTTCGTTGTGCAGAGAAAGGCACCTGGACACATATTATGTGGGAATGCCCAAAAATTGAGAATCAGTGGGAGTAGATTGAGAAACACCTCAGATTTACAATAGACTCCCAAATCTCACTTAATGAACCTATAGCAGTTTTGAACTGCTCTTCTGCCATCTCATCATGTGAGGAAAGTCTATTTATTGCAGCTTTAAGAGCAAGATCTTTAATTCTGCAACTCTGGCAAACAGAGAAAGTACCTACTTTTAATGCATGGAGAGTAAAATTGTCTAAAATACAAGTGCTGGATAAGAAATATGCACTAAGATCAGTAGCAATGAGAAATTATGCGTGAAGCGTGTTTGAATCTTAGGACCTTCGGCATCACTTAGCACTTTAATATGATTTTTATCATAATTCTTGGAGTGTCTGGGATTTTGAAAAAGAAAAAAAGAGAATATTTATGTAAGTATTTTGATTCAGCACTTTGCACTTTAAATGAATATGATCTTCCTTTTGATTATAGGAACTGTGATTGCACTGTCGAATACTTTTAAATTCGTATTTAAATTGTTCTGATAACTTTTGCACTTTATGGTTATGCCAATTGTTTCATCCTCAATTGTTCGGGAACTGTACATGAGATTCTTATGTGTGTAATATTCATGTCTATGAACTCTCAATAAAAAGAATTAAAAAAAAAAAAAAAGAAACCTGGTTGCGCAAAGATTTTGATTGTGATTGCTTTTATTATTTTCTCCTTTTATGCTAAGCACTCCGAAAGGGGACATGCTAGCGGGGGTTTCCATTCTGCTCTAGAACTCGATTCATTGTAATCACAACGTCTCTTACTATCTATCAAATCACTGTATTTGCCTGAAGCTGCTATGTCAGAAAGAGTCTGGCAGGCCTACCTTCTTCCTAGTGGCAAATCTTTATATCCCCCTGGGAAAAATTTTGACCATTTTCTGAGCTTACTCTTTTTATATATTAATGAGATAGCTACCATGGAAGTATGTCACTTAGTGGCATTAGTGGGAGATTTAAATGCAAAAATCACCATTTCTACACTGGAGTTTTATGCTGACCCAGATAAAGAGGAAATCTGGCATATTCCTGATTCCTCCCAACAGGATAAAATAAAAACGGATAAACGGGAAGTCCTCCTGCTTGATAGCATTAGAAGTGCAGATTTGGTCATTTTAAAGGGGAGGGTGCCAGTTGATAAAATGAACAAGTTACTTACCTTCGGTAACGATATATCTGTAAGAAACAGTAGTTAGTATTAGATTCCTTACCTTAGAATATCCCCAGGCGTCAGTCTGGATCCGGAAACTTTTGCGTAGCAGTACCCCTGCGCGTCGGTAGGCGTCGTCTGCAGGCGTCCCCTGCGGCTCCGCGTCGTCGGCGTCGTGCGCCGTGATGACGTCGCTGGAGTATATAGACGCCGCCTCCGCGCGCTGACGTCAGTTCTTTGCACACAGCTTTTCCGCGCCAGAACACGCAGAGCCATGTGAGAACCAACACTGGTGCCATTTGAAACTAGGGCCCTGAAAGGGATGTCCTTAACCCTAGGTATCAGTTCGCAGAACGGGGAGGACGGGCGGGGCGGTAAGGAATCTAATACTAACTACTGTTTCTTACAGATATATCGTTACCGAAGGTAAGTAACTTGTTCATCTGAAAGAAACAGGTTAGTATTAGATTCCTTACCTTAGAATAGATACCCCAGCAATACCAACCCCGGTGGTGGGTCTGCGAACCAATACAACCTACACCAGAAAGTCCTGGAGGACCGAACGGCCAAAGAAGCCATCCCTCCGGACTTGACTGTCCAGGCAGTAGTGCCTCGCAAAGGTGTGCAGCGAGGCCCACGTGGCCGCCTGGCAAATGTCCTGCAAAGGGACTCTCCGGCCCAGGGCAGTAGTAGCCGCCGTGGCCCGAGTGGAATGGGCCCGCAGCCCAACAGGAGGCTCCTTCCGAGCCAAAGAGTAGCATGCTTTGATGCACAGGACGACCCACCGAGAGATGGTCCGTTTCTGTACCGCCCTTCCCTTCTTCTCACCCACGTAGCCAACAAACAGTTGGTCATCCACCCGGAACTGGCGTGTGCGATCCATATAGAATGAAAGCGCACGTTTTGGGTCCAGACGATGGAGCCGCTCTTCATCCTTTGAAGGATGCGGAGGCGGGAAGAAGGAGGGCAAGGTGATGGACTGCCCAATGTGAAAAGCAGAGACTACCTTGGGCAGGAAAGAAGGTCTAGTCCGAAGAACCACCTTATCAGGATGAACAGACAAGAAAGGAGGTTGAATAGAAAGAGCCTGGAGCTCACTCACTCTCCTGGCAGAGGTGATGGCTACCAGGAAGGCCGTCTTTAAGGTGAGAAGACGGAGAGGACAGGAATGAAGGGGCTCAAAGGGAGCGCACATCAGGAAAGTCAAAACCAGGTTCAAGTCCCACTGAGGCATCACGAACGGAGTTGGAGGATACATGTGCGTGATGCCCTTTAAGAATCTTAACACAATAGGGGACTTGAACAAAGATGGCTGATCAGGTAGCCTCAAGAAGGCGGAAAGGGCAGAAAGATAGCCCTTGATAGTGCCCAGAGCAGAGCCCTGCTGGGCAAGGGAAAGGAGGAAGAGGAGAACCTCAGACAGAGGGGCAGAAAGGGGATCCACAGCCTTTGCTGTGCACCATGCCACAAATCTGTTCCACCGGCAGGCGTATACCGACTTTGTGGAGGGACGCCTGGCTGCCAGAATGACATCACAGACTTCAGGAGGCAAGTCAAATGGCCTCAACTGTCGCCGCTCAATCTCCACGCATGGAGGTGGAGACTGGACAGGTTCGGGTGGAGGACCGTCCCCTGCTGCTGCGACAGAAGGTCCTCCTGAAGGGGCAGGCGGATCGAGGGACCGACTGTCATGCTGAGTAGCTCGGGATACCAGTACCTTCGAGCCCAGTCCGGAGCCACAAGGATAACTTGGGCCCGGTCGCGCCTGATCTTCTTCAGCACTCTGGGCAGAAGTGGTATAGGCGGAAAGGCGTACAACAGACCGCAACTCCACTCGCGCCGAAAGGCGTCGCCGAGCGAGTGCCGTCTTGGAAACTCCAACGCGCAGAACTGATGACATTGCGCGTTCTCTTCTGTGGCGAATAGATCTAACCAAGGCTCTCCCCATTGCTGAAAGAGGCCTCTCGCCACATCCGAGTTCAGACGCCATTCGTGATCCACCGAGCACCGACGGCTGAGTTCGTCCACCCTGGCGTTCAGAGAACCTGCCAGGTGTTGAACCGTCAGAGTCACGCCCTGACGTTCCAGCCATTGCCAGAGGCGCAGAGCCTCTTGGCAAAGGGTCCACGACCCCACACCGCCCTGTTTGTTGCAGTACCACATGGCGGTGGTGTTGTCCGTGAACACCTGCACTACACTCCCGATGACAAAGGGGAGGAATGCCTTCAGTGCCAGGCGAATCGCCCGCAGCTCCAACATGTTGATATGGAGCCGGGACTCCGCCGGAGACCAGAGGCCTCTGATCTCCGCCTCTCCCAAGTGGCCACCCCAGCCTTGGAGGGACGCGTCCGTCACAACCACGTGCTCCGGCTGGGGAAGGGAGAGGGATCTGCCCCTGACCCAATCGCGGTCTGTAAGCCACCACTGCAACTGTCTCGCAGTGCCCTCCGAGATCAGGACATGGTCGGATAGGTTGCCCTGATGCTGGGCCCACTGAAACTTCAGGTCCCACTGCAGAGCCCGCATCCGCCATCTGGCGTGATGCACCAGAAGGATGCAGGAGGCCATCAGCCCCAGAAGCCGCAGCGTCAACCTGACCGAAACCCGGGATAACGGCTGAAAGATGGGAATCAGAGCCTGAATATCCCGGACCCGCCGTTCCGGGGGATAAACCCGAAACTGCGCCGAGTCGAGAACCGCTCCGATGAAAAGGAGCTTTTGAGAGGGACACAGGTGTGATTTCGGCACATTGATGGAAAACCCCAACTCGTGCAGGAGGTCTGCCGTCATCTGAAGGTGGTGGACGACTGTCTGGGGCGAGCCCGCCTTCAACAGCCAGTCGTCGAGGTAGGGGAAGACTGAAACCCCTAACCGGCGCAGATGAGCTGCGACCACCGCCATCACTTTCGTGAACACCCGTGGGGCGCTGGTAAGGCCGAAAGGGAGCACGATAAACTGAAAATGCTCGTGGCCTACCGTGAACCGCAGGTAACGCCGGTGGGCCGGCAGGACGGGGATGTGAAAGTACGCATCCTGCAAGTCCAACGCTACCATCCAGTCTTGTGGGTCTAGAGCAGCCAAGACCTGAGCCAAAGTCAACATCTTGAACTTCTCCTTCCGGAGGAAGCCGTTGACGTTCCGTAGATCCAAGATAGGACGAAGGCCTCCCTTGTCCTTCTTGGGTACCAGAAAGTAGTGGGAGTAGCAACCACACCCTACTTCTGGCCCAGGAACGCGCTCGATGGCCCCCTTGGCCAAGAGGGCCGTAACTTCCTCCTGCAGAAGTGTCAAGTGGTCCCCCGACACACGGTGGTTCTGCGGTGGCATGGCTGGAGGAGTGGACTCGAAGGGGAGGGCATAGCCCCTTCGGACAAGCTGCAGCACCCACCTGTCCGATGTTATCGCGCGCCAGCGGGAGTGGTGATGGCGAACCCTGCCACCCACTGGCGTCACGTGAGCCCGAAAGCTCGGACTAGGAAGGCTTGGATGCCGCAGCGGAGGGAGGCGTGGACTGACCACGACGCTGGCCTCTACCGCCACCACGGCGGAAACCACGGGCGCCACCGCGCTGGGGAGCGCTCTGCGCCGCGTGGCTGGCAGCACGTGTGGGACCTCCTCTCCCTTGGCCACGAAAGGGCCGAAACGAACCCGTCTGCTGGCGCTGGGTCTGGGTCGAGAGACCCAAGGACTTGGCCGTGACCCTGGAGTCCTTGAAGCGCTCCAGCGCGTGGTCCGCTTTGTCACCAAACAGGCGACTGCCATCAAATGGCATGTCCATAAGCGTATTTTGGACGTCTGGTGAGAAGTTGGCAGATCTCAGCCAGGCATGGCGACGAATCGCCACCGTAGTGGACATGGCCCGTCCCAGTGAGTCCGTGGTGTCCAGACCACAACGGATCGAGTACCGCGCCGCATCCCGGCCTTCAACAAAGGCCCGGGTGAGCTTGTCCCGCACTTCCTGGGGGCATTGCGGCAAACACTCCTCGACCGTATCCCACAGGGAGTGGGTGTAGCGGCCCAAGAGGCACGTGGTGTTACAAGACCGCAGCCCAGCACTCAAAGAGGAAAACACTTTCTTTCCAAATTGGTCGTACCTCTTTGATTCCCGGTCGGGCGGAGCCGACGGAAATGCGGACTGCGAAGTGGAGGCCTGGATCACCAGACTCTCCGGGGAGGGATGGGTGGACAGGAAGGCAGGGTCGTCCGCGCAGGGACGGTGACGCCTGGCAACGTTCCGGTCAACCGGCGCACCAGAGGCGGGCCTGGACCAGGTGCCCAGAAGGACATCCGTCAGGGCCTCATTAAACGGCAGCAGAGGCTCCTGGGGGCATGACTGCGGTTTAAAAACTTCCGTCAGGATATTCGGTTTGACCTTCGCGACGGGGAGCTCAAGGTGTAAGGCCTTGGCAGCCCTCATCAGGACCACCGAATAGGCAGCACCCGCCTCGGACGCCACAGGGGACGGAGAGACAAACCCAGGGTTGGGCGACTCGTCCAGGCCACTGGCATCACCCAGATCACCTACCCAGTCCACATCGTACTGGCAGGCACGGGATAGAGGGTCCTCAGACCCCTCCCAACCCTCTCCATACTCCTCCTCGTCATACCCATATTCTGGGTCGACGATATAGACATCGGGGTCAACGGGCCCCATCGGCGTCGGGTCCGGCGTCGGCCGACGCCGGTCCGGCTCCGAGTCCGGAGTCGGGGAGGAAAGGGGGGTGGCGCCGCGCGGCGTCGGTGCCGGGGACCCGACGCCGGCCGGAGCCGACGGCGGAGTCGCTGCACCACGCGGGGGCGGTACCACGGGCTGGCCCACAGGAACCGACGCCGGAGAGGCCGGGAGACCAGCCGGCGACGAACCAGAGGGAACCAGCGGCGCCGGGGCCGGAGCCACCGGCGGCGCCGGGGCAGGAGCACCCGAACCGCTCGGGCCCCCAGACGGAACCGACGGGCCCGCAGGCGCCGAAGGCCCCGCCGGAGAAGACCTCGCCCTCATAGCAATGAGGAAGGCCTCGATCTCCTCACGCGACGCGCCTTCCCCAGGGACCGACAGGTGTGGGGTAGACGGCGTCGGCGACCCATGCGGGACCGCGGGGGTGGGGTCACCCGAGCCCCCGGCCGCAGCACGCGGGCGTCGGGGGGAGTCGGGGGTGCGATGGCGACGCCCCGACTTCTTGTGCTTACCTGACGAGCCGGAGGAATGGTGGCGACTCCCGGAGCGCCCATGGCGGCTCCGCGACCGCTCCCTCGACCGCTCCCTCGACCTCCGACCGGACCGGGACCGCTCTCGACGCGGGGCCGACAACCGGAGTTCGAGAAGCTTGCGGGACCGCTCCCGCCTAGCTTTTCCAGTCAAGGCCCGACAGTCGACGCAGGACTCCACGTCGTGGTCCGCGCCCAGACACCGGAGGCAGAGTCGATGGTGGTCGGTGACCGACATCATGCGGTCGCACTCGTCACAACTCTTGAAACCGGGCATCCTACCGGCACCGTAAAGATCAATCAGTTAACAAAAAACTTGGTCAAAAGACCGGAGTACTGCTCTTCGGATCTGCGCTAACTGGCGCGGAAAAAAGAAGAACTGACGTCAGCGCGCGGAGGCGGCGTCTATATACTCCAGCGACGTCATCACGGCGCACGACGCCGACGACGCGGAGCCGCAGGGGACGCCTGCAGACGACGCCTACCGACGCGCAGGGGTACTGCTACGCAAAAGTTTCCGGATCCAGACTGACGCCTGGGGATATTCTAAGGTAAGGAATCTAATACTAACCTGTTTCTTTCAGATAGCACAATTTACATTTCAATCCCATCATACACAAAGCCTACTGGACTATGTGGTTGTTTCCTACCAAATGTTTGGGGCCTGTGAAAACTTGTGTATGCCAATATTATACAGTTCTTTGAGGCCCAAATGAGGGAGATAAGAATGTAAGTTCGGATTCCACTGGTTACCGTAGGGCAAACCAGGGCACACCTTCGCTGAAGGCACTAAATCAAGAAATCAATCATTTAGTCCGAAAACAACATCTACAGATGCTAAATGATTGGGTTGAGGAAATCAACGCTGGACAACATTGCGGCTGTCCAGACCATCGTAGAGAAATATGTCTTCTCACAAAGCATGTCAGTCTATACAGCATTCATTGATTTCACCACGGCGTTTGACCTTGGCATCGGTCCTGAGGTGGAGGGGAACTCCCGCTTCTGGGGGGATGAGGGCACCCTAAGGCTGCTTTGAGAAACAAAATCTTTGTTAAACTAAAAGATAAATCAGCTTTCTTCAGATCATTTGCTTATGCAAATGATTCATTTGGGCTTAGTTTAAATTGTGATTCACCCATGCCAAAGCCAATATTGAAGTCACTCTTAAAGAAGTCTGTAAGCTTGATTAGTATGGTAAGAGACATAGCCTTACGTCAATCTAAAGCCCGCAATGAGGTCATCTGTGGGTGTGTCGTGGGGAGTAGACCTCAGTCCTATCTTTCATGAAATCTCCCACATGGGATTAGAAGGTCGATAATACTATTTGATAACCAACCAGTTGCCCCTGAGAGAAGTGACTGGCATTTGGGAAACAAATCCTAGAGGAGAGAGAATTTGTGAATTGTGTTTTTCACAAATTCAGGATCTTAATCACATGCTATTTTGGTGTCCGGAACTTCAAAGGGCTAGACGCATGTTTTTAAGACGTTTATACATCAAATGAAATATTCATTTTGCTCAGGAGGCTCAATCTTTTGTCCTGTCTCCACCAAATGAAATGGTTTGCCATAGGATACTTCAATTTTTTAAAACAATTCTGGCCATTTATTAGGAAATTCTAAAAGAGTTTAGTTTGTATGTTGTAATGCTTGTTGGATAGACAATGTAGAATTTTGCATCCTTCACAAAGTATGCCTTTCCCTCTTTCCCCCCTTTTTTAGGTCTCGCTGAGCCAGCGCATGGGCTGCTGCGAGACATTTAGTCAGTGGCTTTTGGAAATGCTTCCAAAGGCTGTTGCTGGCCACCAGCTTTCGGTTACGCGCAAAGTGCACGCGCCTCGCCTCTGCAATCAATGCTGGTGCACGCGCATTCCTCACAAGCTGAGCAGAGAGCGCGTCATCGCGATGAATTTCGCTTTCATCGCAATCGCAGTGAAGTTCACTTTCACCGTAATGACTTTTGCTTTCACGGCCACGAGGCGTTTATTTCAGCACATTTACAGTACTTCAAGGAGCTCAGAGTGTCCACTATTCTATATGCTGAAGCCATAAATATCAAAACGGATAGAGGTTTCCTTGAAAACTTTCAACGAAGACCATCCATCTGCTATTTCTGCTTTCATTTCAAGAAGTTCCTCTGACCCCTCTCCCTGTCCTTACACTTTTCTTTACCCTATACTCCTTAATAGCAAGGTTTACATCTGCTTCTTTTCCTATCCTTCCCAAAATTTGCTATCTCGGTGTACGTTCTTCTAATAATCGCGAAGCATTGAAGGGGCTGAAAGACAGAATTCTGATTCTAGACAAAAATAAATACGTGACCTGCTTTTTTAGTAATTGTGCCTTGATTTATTATCAAAATATATGCAATCAACAATTTACATGTCATTGAATAGATCATCAGGAACTTCAGTGCTTTCAATTACCTCCTAGGACCTTTCTCATGAGGAGGGTTTTCTGACTGATTTCTCTGGCGTAACTGGAGTACTCCTTTGTTTCTATTGAACCGCAGGTTTTTGTGTGGCACACGCAGCTTCTTGGCCAAGATTTTTTTAACACTATTTCTCAGTTTTCTGGTTGGAGCAACATCTGGAACATCATCTGTGCTGCTGAGAAGAGAATAGCGTCTTGACAAAGTATTCGTTGCCACAGTTTCTACTGCGGAGCATCGAGTCTCGCTCTCGTTTTCCTCATCGGTGCTCATGTCATAATCTTCCTTATTTCCTTTTGTGGTTAGAGTGTGTGAGAAGTTGGCCTGCCATATGATGTCTACTATTCTAGTGGGCACCTTGCACCAGTCCAAACGACCCTTATTGATGGTAGGTTTAGGCAACCTTTATAGAAAGCTCTCCTAGTGGTAGCTGTGGAGAGCAGCCTTCAGGCTAAGTCTTGAAGGAATGTAAAGCAGCTTGTTTTACCAGTCTATAATCTCTTGAATGATCAAATGAAAGAGCACCACACCAGGTATATATAAAATATATGTATTTATTCTAAACACAACCCCTCTAGTCTCTTTATGAGGCTAGAGGCAAAAGTACACAGTAAATTAGCACGGTATACGGTTTGCCCTAGGGGCCTCAGAAACCTTTGCCTAAAAACATGGTATAACAACGACGTGAGAGTTAGAAGTGAGGCCTAGGGCCTGTAGAACCGCTGGGGCAACCAGGAACCACCCAAGGCAGGGATGCAGGAGACCCATGAGGGACGCGTGCAGTGTCTAAACACAGCTGTGAATCACCATTGACTTCTATGGAGAAAGTTTAAGTTAGAGTTTTAAAGTTTAAGGACACTTAGGAGTGAACTGCGGTGAAACCCCTTTAGAACTAGACACTTCAAGAGTCAAGACCCATGGGAGCACCGAAGTACTTGTGTTACCTCATCCAGGGAAGCCGGGTGCATAGGTGTCTTTTCGTGTCGGGTTCTGTTGTCGATTCCAATGGAGAGCTGCGAAGAAGTGCTACAGGCGACCAGAGAAAAAGTGTCCGGATGGATCCAAGGGTGGATCAGAGATCTGAAGAACCTGAAAGCAGAGGGGACAGAGTCTGGGTCACTAGCCAGTGACCAGGATGGCGACAGGAAGATGACAGCCAATGTCAGGTGCTTTAAGGCGAAGTAGGTGAAGCTTGACTCTTCAGCCACGAGGTCCAGGAGGCGTAGACGACAACCAGGAGCTGGATTCGAGCTGTCCCACGTCGGCCGTCGAGTGCTGCAGCATCGGTATCCGGATTGGACCCAACAAGCCTTGGCAACAGCAACCCACGCAAGATGACAAGATTGGCTTCAGTGCAGATCAGCAAGTTCTGAAAGACTCATCCTTTGGAGACGTGTCAGGGCACGTCTGGAGCAACCAGGAAAACCCAAGAATTAAAGGATTGTTCTTCTTCGGGACCCACTAGCCAACGGACTAGGGATCGCGAAGGAGCCTCAAGCTGCGATGCAGAAAGCGGACCCATGGAACACTTGTGGAGTGTAGGCCTCTAAGCATCGGTGCAAAAGGTGCTCCGGGCGAGGGCAACAAATAGCTCAATGCACAACTTCGGGAAGTAGGTGCACTTGCAAAATTGCAGGATGGCCAGGAGTTTCGGTCCCAAGTCTCTCGTGATAGCTACAGGTCTCAGCTTCGCTGGGGACTCGTGTCAGCCTCGGAGATGTCTAGAAGTCCGTGTCCTGTGTCGCAGATTCTTCGGGATCCATTGGGAGCCTTGAAAATGCAGACTGGCAAGATGCTTCTCTGATGCCTGTTTGAACAGGGAGGTCACTCCTTGACCCCAAGGGAGATTTCGTCTATCTTCCAGTCGATATGGAATGTCTAAGGTCCAAGATTTCTTCTTCAGAGTTTCGTCCAGGGTAATCTAAAGTCCTAGTGACTGGGTTCCTATACTTATACCAAGTTTAGGGGTTGGACTAACTCTAGGGTCCCACCTATGGGAGGACCTGGGGAGGGGGTGGTTACACCCCTTTCCCTTTGTCCAGTTTTGCGCCAGAGCTGGGGCCGAGTGCCCCAGCAACCGGTTTGCACTGGGAAATGCATGGAGCATCTTGTGTGCCCCAGGCAGTGTCTGCAAAGCATTCACTAAATCCAACCCACCCTGCCCCAATACACTAAAGGCTGTCTGGGGAGATGCTGGCAACTCCCTGGACAGGAAACCTATTGTCCACGCTTCCCCTGCCGGAGTTTCGTCCAGCAGCAGGAGGCCAGACTCGTGTCTGTGGCAGCAGCATCCATTTTGTGATGCTGGGGCTCTTAAACATTTACCGGGTAAGTAAGTGTGAGAAGTTGGCCTGATATGTGATGTCCACTATTCTAGTGGCCACCCTGTATCAGTCCAAACAACCCTTATGGTGATGGTTGTAAAGTCAACCTTATAGACTAGCTATCCTAGTGGTAGCATGGACAAAGCAGTCTTAGGCTAAAACTTCAGAGAGCATGTGAAGCCAGATGTTTTACGATATGTAACCCCTTTAATACCAAATGAAAGGACACCACACAGGTTATAAATAAATTATAAATGTATTTATTTCTAACACAACCCCTCTGAACTCTTTATGAGGTCAGAGGCACAAGCACAAAACAAGATACTTAATTATCATACAATAAGTTGCACAATATACAGAAGAGCCCTAGGGGCACGTAAAACCGTATACTAAAATAGTGGTATAAGAACCACGTCACGAACAAGGAATAGGCCTAGGGCATCGCTGGGGCTACGTTGTACTATCAAAGGTTAGGAAGCAGGAGGCCCACGGGAAGCGTGTGCAGTGTCTAAACACACACGCGGATTCTCATAGGGATACAATGGGAACAAAAGAATTGGAAACTAGTTCTTTTAGGACACTTCCGGATGGACTAGGAGAAACCTACTGAAAACTAGGACACTAGGACAGTCAATACCCACAGGAGCACCGGAGTACTCGTGTTACCTCACCCACAGGAGCCGGGTGCATTGGTGTCAAAGTGTGTCTGGTTTCGTCGCTGAATCGTATGGAGACCTGGGAAAAGATGCTGCAGGCGACCAGGAGAGAAGTGTCGGGTTGGATCCAAGGGCGGATCGAGGATGAAGAGTACCTGAAAGCAGAGGGGACAGAGTCTGGGTCACTAGCCAGTGACCAGGAAGAAACCAGGCGATGTCATGAAGCAATCAGGTGAAGTCGTGAAGCTTGTCTCTGCAGCCACGTGGACCAGGAGGTGTCGACGACGACCAGGAGCTGGACACGGACTGTCCCACGAAGGATCTCACTGTCGGCTTCTGGACTGGAGTTAACAAACCTTTGCAAAGGCAACCCACGCAGGAATCAAAGATGGCTTCTGTTGCAGACCAGCAAGGTCTGGGGGCTTCTCCTTTTCAGGGAAGCAGGGGCCAACCTGGAGCAACCAGGCCAGCGGTGTAGATTCAAAGGTTCGTCGTCACAGAGGCCACTAGCCAACGGGCAAGTAACCGGACAGACGCGTCGGGCACAAAAACACTAGCAGGCCTCACGCGGCGCTCGTGGAGTGTGAAGGGCTGTGCGTCGGTGCAGAAGGTGCTCAGGGCTGGGGCTTCTCAATCCCCAATGCACAACTTCGAGGGTTCCTCAGAAGCTGCACAACTAGCAAAGAGCAGGTTTTTCAAGATGGCCGGTCCCACGTCTCTCGTCGCCTCCACGGGTCTCAGCTTTGCAGTGGCTGTGGATCGGGGTCAAAGAAGTCTGGAAGTCTGGCTCTTGTCGGACTCTGTGTTCGGGCTCCGGCGGGAGCGTCAACAAAGTAAACCGCAGATCGCTGGATGGTGCCTGTTTGCACAGGGTGGTCACTCCTTGACCACAAGGGAGATTCTTCAGTCTTCTAGTTGCAGTAGAATGTCGAAGGTCCAGGGTTTCGTTTCAAGTTTCAGTTCAGGATTAATCTAAAGTCTGTTGACTCAGCTCCTACCTATATACTAATCTAAGGGGCTGGATTACCTGTTAGGTCCCTCCTATGGGTGGGACCAGGGAAGGGGGTGGTTACACCCCTTTCCCTTTGTCCAGTTTCGCGCCAGAGCTGGGGCTGGAGTGCCCCAGCAACTGGTTTCAACCAGACTATGCATGGAGCACCTTGTGTGCCCCAGGCATTGTCTCATTTCATTCAGCCCTCCCTGCCCCAATACACTATGGTATGTCTGGGGTGGTGCTAGCACCTCCCAAGACAGGAAACCTATTGTCCAAGCCTCCCTCGCTGGAAGGACTCCCAGCAGCAGGATGTCAGACTTGTGTCAGTGGCAGCAGCATCCATTTTGTGATGCTGAGGCTCTGGTTAACTTTAACCGGTATTAACAGGAACAACATGTCTTCTCCCTCTAGAAGGGTGGAATGCTACCCCCGTCGCCAGAACTGGCAAGGGGGTAGTATTCCAAAGCGATTGACACCTTACACAACATGTTTTGATAAAGCCAAACCAAAGTAGGCATTCAACCGCGAGGATTATAATGCACTTAAGAGTATATGGTATGGCTATATCATAGAACAGCTATAAGGACATGGTTCCGAAAGCTGCAGACAGGCTCAGCTCATGCTAGAGCCTCATCTAACATAAAACCAAGCAATCTGCCTTCAGGATTGTTAAGGCCTGCCATAGAATGAATGAATGAATTCTTTATTGTTTGGTTACTCAAAACCATTAATTAAAAACCAAATTACAAAATTACAAAAGTTAAAACCAAGAGAGTATCAGCAAGCAGGTCTGTATAGTGATTCCCTGGGCACTGGTGGATGCAGTGAGAAGGGTTCATAATGAGACAGCCCAATGTGCGTCTGCAAGGTCTCTATTCGTGTGTGCCCTGGGTGGCCATCAGCTTGGACCGTGTCTGATGGATACATTTTCCAAAAGAGGCCATCTGTTTTACCATGGTTAATGTATATTGTTGGAAAATCGCCTCCTTTGCGGTGCGTGACCCCACTTGTATTAGGATGGGTCTGAGGTAGAGACTGCAAGCCGAACGCAGCGCTGGACAACAAAGTAGAAGGTGGGCCAGTGACTCTCGTTTGTACCTGCAGAGCCTGCATTCCCGTGCAACAAATCCAGCCTGTTCAAAGGCGTATAGTTCTTTTAGGGGCAGGGGGTGTAGTCTGTAGGCTAGAATCTTATGAAGAGCTGCACGGTCCACAGCCTGCGTGAGATGGTATTTAGGGTTATGCACAAGACCTGCCATAGGAGTGACTTATTGGTATATATGTGTCTATATGCAATGGTAGGTATAGGGATACTATACCTAAGAAAGGAGTGATTAGACGACCTTGCCCCTGCTGAGTTATCAGCCAGTTGTGTCAATGTGGATGGCCAGCCAGGGGTGGCATAATACATGCTGCAGCCCCTGGTAGGCCTTGGATGCACCTATGCCCTGGGTACCTATGGTACACTATACAGGGGTTCACAAGGTGACCCAATACCCAATTGGAGATGTACCTAAAGTACATGGAGTCCATTTTACAGTGAGAGCAGATAGCCTGGGGCCCTGATTAGCAGGATCCCAGGCCAACTAAGTCGAAAAAACCAGCTAACCACTAGGCAAAAAGTTAGGGTGACCATATAGTCAGATATCCACCTTCCTACAGTAAGTGTGTACATGTCTTCTCCCTCTAGAAGGGTGGAATGCAACCCCCACTGCCAGAACTGGCGGGGGGGGGGGGGGGGGAGTAGTATTCCAAAGTGTTTGACACCAAACACAACTTGTTTTGATAAAGCCAAACCAAAGTTAGCATTAACCACGAGAATTATAATGCACTTAAGAGTATATGGTATGGTAGCTATATCATAGAACAGCTATAAGGAAGGGATTCCGAAAGCTGCAGAGGGGCTCAGCTCATGCTAGGGACCCTCTCGCACAAAACCCAGCGCTCTGCCTTAAGGATTGTCAAGGCCTGCCATTGGAGTGACCTATAGGTTAATATGTATATATATACCTATATCTATATCTATATCTATATATATTTTACGCTCACAAAACCTTATCACTACGATAAGATAAGACAGCACTCCGGCAGTTACTAGAACACAGCTTTATTACAGCAAACAAACGTTCCGGCGATAGCCTTCCTCGGTGTTTCTTATATATAAATATACTATATCTAAGTAAGGGGTGTTTACACCAACTTACCCAGGCTGCAAGTGCAGACCTGTGGTGCCATTTTGGAAGGCTTCCAAGGGGTGGCATAATACATGCTTCAGCCCCTGGTAGGCCTCTGGGGTACCTATGCCCTTGGTACCTAAGGTACCATATACTAGGGACTCATAAGGGTGACCCAGTAACCAATCCTTTATGTACCTAAAGTACATGCAATAAATGTAGAGAGAGAACAGCTAGGCTGTGGTCCTGATTAGCAGGGCCACAGCCAGACTAAAGTCGATAAACCAGTGAAACACAGCAAAAAGTGGGGGTAACCATAGGAAGCAGATTCTACTCTCCTACAGAGTGGCTTCTGAAACATTCCTATCAAGTTTTCAGATGTGCCGCATTTGCCATACAATTGATAATCCGCCACATAACCTCCATATTTTAACAAAAACATAATTTTGTGTCTAACTCAAATGGGTAAAAAGTTGCTAAAAAGGCAGTGATGTGTGGCCGTGCATTGGAACTCCCTTTGCAAAGCTGGACTGGTCGCCTTTTTGTTGCTTTTTGCTATATCTGGGTGTTAAACTGGTACTAATGAGGTTGAACCAATGCCCAAACAGTGTTAACAAGTTTAACAAGCATTGGCATAGCCAATAGGTCTCACCTTTGGGACCTTATTAGCCATGCAACACTTGATGTAGTTGCACCAATGATATTGTGATGCATAATTAAACACTTATAAGGTCCCAAAGGCGGGACCTATTGGCTATGCCAATGCTTGTTAATTTACTTGAGTATTTTTGAAAAAAAGTATTTAAAGTATGTCTTTTTATTGTATTGGTGTATTTTTGTGGACCTCCGTAGGAGTTCGGTAACAAATAAAAACTGAAATGAATTGACTCAGTTTAGGAAGGTGGGAACAATGCACATGCATAAAGGAAACACACTAATGATTTACAACTTTAGTTGCATGTTCCTTAACTTTATTTTTCAGCATAAGATCTCTCACTTAAACAAATACTTAAATCACATAAGCAAACAAGTGTGTGTAAGGGTTGAAGAGACGACTGGAAAAACTCACCTTTTTGAACATATTCAGAAACACTGCTTGGCACACTCTGGTCTTGGTCCTTGCCTACCTATGGATGCAAAAATGCTCTGCGAAGGTTTGGCAGCTATTCCATGGTACTGCCTGGCAAATGTGTTTCAGAGCAACTGCTGCATAGAGGACTACTGTCAATTGTGAAATGCTTCTGGTTAGAGTATTCAGGACTCTACAGCGCAGATGACAGGCTTCACCCTTAAAGAAAAGGCCTGGATACACCTTGGATGCCTTATTTTGTGAAAGAATGCCACAAACTCCCTCAGCAAAAAGCAACAAACTCCTCTTCACTCTTTCCCCATAGATTTAAAGCAATGTTTAGGTCTGGGAGTCATGACAGCCTTTTAATGACTTCAGTAACCACCATCACTTGAGGTCATGACCAGAGAAAATGGAACCCTCTTCACTGCAAGTTCAACTGAAGCCCCTAGGGGCAGAATTATAAATAGAGCATAAAACAATAAGATCTTTGGGACAACCATAGAATTAATTCAATTGCTGGCTTAATCACCAGTGAACTTCTCCTGTGCAGTTGTTTCTAAAGGAAGAATTTACACATTACCATTTAGACTACTAGGCACCAGCCTGCAGAAACAAATTACATAGCTTTTTCCGCAAAGACAGACCATATCAAATGGATGCTCAGAGGGATTCTGTGGATTGCTAGGGAGAAGACAGAGTGCAACTGTTATGGTGCATGTTCAGTTTGCTCATGAGTTGTGTTCACTTGGAGGCTACGCCAACAAATGTGTGGTACAGATGAAAAAACTCAAAGGCTATAGCTGTGGTTCCACCATGCTTGAATCGGATCAAACAAATGGCCTGGTTAATCAACCAAACAAAATAAATTAGCAGTCCTCTATATGTACTGTTGAGCAAGGAACAAATATCTACTAATTTAGTCACTGCAACCGTTGTCGCTGCCCTGATTTGCACCATATTATGCAGCATCTAAACTTGTTCACCCTAGCAATAGAATTTCACATCTACTCGGATAAGTTTGAGCCACTTGTAACGCCAGCAGGACAGGGATGTGAAGGGGGTGCGAAAATAAGCATGCTGCAAGTCCAAAGCTACCATCCAGTCTCCTGGGTCGAGAGCAGACAGGACCTGAGCCAGTGTAAACATCTTGAACTTCTCCTTCTGGAGGAAGAGGTTGATGTTCCTGAGATCCAAGATAGGACTCAGGCACTTGTCCTTCTTGGGCACCTGAAAGTAGTGGGAATATTAACGACCTACTTCTGGGACAGGAATGCGCTTGATAGCTTCCTTGGCCAAGAGAGCCGGAATTTCCTGATGGAGAAGGCAAGGTGATCCTCCGACATGCAATGTATTTGAGGTGGCATGCATGGAGGGGTAGTCTCGAAGAGGAGGGAGTAGCCCCTTTAGACTATCTGCAATACCGGACTGTCCGACGTGATGTTGAGCCAGTGGGGGAGTTGATGGCACATCTTGCCGCCCACTGGCGGTTGATGGGCCTGAGAGGTCAGACTAGGATGGTTTGGAGGCTGCTGCAGAGGGGGCGCTGGTGGACTGGACCCCCGAACCACGGCAGTGGGATCCACGTCCCCGGCCACGTAGAGGCTGGACAGCTTGCGCAGGCCTCTGGCTCTGGGCGGAACGTGGCAGGGCACCACTTCCGTAGCCATGAAAGGGGCGAAAAGACTGCACTGGGCGGGAGATGGAAGCAAGGCTTAAGGATCTGGCCGTAGCCCTAGAATCCTTAAAGCGCGTTGTCTACCTTGCCGCCAAACAGGTTACGGCCATCAATGGGCATGTCCAAAAGCGCTGCTTGGAAATCCCCCGAAAAGCCAGTGGATCTCAACCAGGCGTAGCGTCTCAGTGCTACTGACGTGGAAATCGTCCTGCCCAGTGAGTTGGCAGTGTCCAGCCTACACCAGATGGTGAAGTTTGCTGCGTCTCTCCTTCCGCAACAGCACGGGAGAGCACGGCCCAAGTTTCCTCCGGGCACTGTGGGAGCACCTGCACAAAAGTGTACCACACCCAGTGGGACTAACAGCACAATAGACATGCAATGTTCACCGACCGCAGGGCCACACTGGAGGAAGAAAACATCTTCCCAAGGTGGTCCAGCTTCTTGGATTCCCAATCAGGTGGTGCATTAGGGAATGTGCCTTTGGACGTTTAAGTTGGACTACAAAGTACTCAGGGGTAGGATGGGAAGAGAGGAAAATGGGGTCGCCCGGGGCCAAGCAGTGCCGTCGGGCAATCATCCTGTCCACAGGAGCCCTGTGTTGCGCTTGGACCAACTGTCCAAAATGATGTCCGTAAAGGGCCTCATTGAACCACAGCAAGGGCTCAGAAGAGGCTGCTGCCGGTTGAAGCACCTCTGACAGGAGGTTATTTCTGACTGCCACCTTAGGAAGCTCGAGGTTTGAGGCCTCGGCTGCCCTGCGCAACACCTCTGCATAAGATGCACCCTCCGCCATAGCCACGGTAGGGGGAGACAACATGCCACGGTCTGGGGAGGTGTCCAGACCATTGGCGTCACCCAACTCCTCTCTCCAGTCCGGTTCCTTTAACTGGTCTGCAAGAGGGTCCACAGACCCCTCCCTCACCCTCTCCCAGTAGCCACTCAAGGCGGTAGGAAACATCAGGGATACAAAAGTACCAGTCGGAGCTGGTCCCGACGTCGGTCCGGCTCTATGTCCTCATCAAGGGGGAGAACTGGGCAGACAACGGCTGGGGACACAACCGGTGGCAGGGGTGTCGTCACTGGATTCAGTGCCGCAGTTGTCACAAAGTCAACCGGCACAAATCCGGATCCAGGCCTGGATCCTTGATGGCTCTGTGGTGCCAGAGCTGAAACTGCCCACATTGAAGGCCTAGAGCCCCCAACCGACTCTGCAGGGCCTGAAGGGCACGCCGGCAGAGTTGGGCAGCCCAAAGATCTAATGCAAGGCTTCCTATAAGTTGCAAAGCTGGGGACGGGTCACTCCAGCTCCCGGAAAAAAAGGAGGGCTGGAGTCTACCCAACATGCTCCGCGGACAGAGCCGGACGACTACCTTCCGCTTCCTGCATTGCATTCGCCAGCGGACGGGGAAAACGCAAAGAGCGACAATGCTTCTTCGCCTTCTTCTTGTGCTCGACTTACCCGAAGACTTCGATGACAAGTGTTAGTGGTGGTTCCGCAACCTCCCTCTCGACCAGGATCTTGAAGGGTGCAGAGCGGACTGCCGGGCCTTGAGAAGCTCTCGGGACCACTCATTCGGGTTAATGACCTGGCAGTCCGAGCACGACTTCAGGTTGTAGTCGCGCTCCAGGCAAACAAGGTGCGGGTCCAGGACTCATCAATTTGCGAGAGGAGACGCACACCTTGAAGGTGGTCCAAAGTGACATCCCTATGCACACCAGGAGACAATCAACTCGAAAGAAGAAGTCAACAAAAGTCCCAAAAAGAGTCAAAAAGTGACTAAAGGTACTGCTCTCTCTGGATCTGCGCTGGCTGGCACAGAAATAAGAAGAACTGACGTCAGCGCACGAGGGCAGCATCTAAGTAGATACTGTAACGTCATTCCGGCGACCACGACATTAACGACAAACGCAGAGTCGACCGACGCCACCTATCGAGGAGCAGAGGTACTGCTGAGGAAAAAATTCTTCCGATCCAGTCTGATGCCTGGGGGTCATTGTAAGGTGAGGAATCCATAACTAATTGTCTCTTTCAGATTCGCAGTGTCCATAACAGTTCCTATGAAAGGAAGCATCTGCAAAGCTGTCTGGAGTAACTGTATCTTGTTCATTGAAAACCCCAAACATGTCGGGAGGTTTGCAGTCGTCTGGAAGTAGCCAACGATCAACTGTAGCAAGCAGGTCTTCAACAGCCAGTTGTTAAGGTTAGGAAAAACAGGTATCCCCAACCTCTTTCAACACTTATGAACATCCAAGGAGTGCTGGTAGGGCCGAACGGAAAGGACAACAAATTGAAAATGATCCTGGTTGACCCTGAACCACGGTGACATATGTAGGACTGGCACATGAAAGAACACATTCTGCCACTTCCAAGATGAACATTCAGTGGCCCTGAATCCAAGGCAGACATATTTGGGCCATTGAGATCATTTAGAATTCTGGATAATCTGGAGGACTTATTGGTTGAATCTGATGGGCTGCCACCCTGGTAGAAAATGATGAAACCTGCCTCCCGCAGGCTGTGTGCCACTAAGGGCAAACAAAAGTGTCTTGGAGGATGATGAGGCAGGCAAAGGGAGCTCGGAAGATCAGTGCCCCTGCTAATATGCTTGTTTGCCTGATTCCAGACCCTTCCTACCAAAGGGCTGTGGTGACTGGAGGTAGGTGGAGGGGGACAGGTGGGCTGGCACCTTCTATACGTAAAACCTCGTGTGTAGTCCTGGAAGGAATAAAAAGGAGGAGGGAACTGTCTGATAAGGGTTTGAAGCACACCTTAGTTTTTCCTTGAGGGATTCCAGGGCAATTGTAGCTTTTTTTTTATAAAAAAAAGAGTAATCCACCAAAAGGCATGTCCATGAGTGATGCCTGCATAGCTCCAGAAAAGCATGGACATCTCATTCATGCTTGGCGGCAATACACCACACTAGAGCCAACTGCTTGCCTCAATCAATCTATAGTGTTCAGGCCAGCCCATATTACATATTTTGATGTACTGTGACCATCCTGAATGGTTTGAGTAAAGGAGGCTTTGGACTCACCAGGATGAATGGAAAGATCTCGCTTACCATGACCCAGAGGGCATTCATGTAACTACCAAATAGGCAACTAGCATTCACTGACAGCAAGGCTAGGCTGTCCGAAGAGAATATTTGCTTTTCGAATGCCTCAATCCTTTTCGATTCCCTCCCTGGAGGAGTCGTAGAGAACACATTAGGATTCACTTTGCTAGTGGCAGCTTGGACCACCAAACTCTCAGGAGTCGATTGCTAGGAAAGAATTTCAGGGTCACTAGGTGCCCCTCTCTGGGGTCTGGGCCACCTGTCTGTTCACTGGTTTAAAAGAATAAGGCTTACGCCATCCACCAAAAGGGTGTTGAAGGCTTCAAGGAACATCAGTAAGGGCTCAGAAGAGGGCCTTTAACCTCAGAAAGGGGTCGTAAATCCAGGACTTCATCAGCACGCCTGATTGCTATAACAAAGGAAGCAAGCCCTGTCTGCCGTTTGCTGTCAAAGGGGGGGAAACCAATTCTGTATCATATCCAGTCCACAGGCCTCCCGTAAATCTATACATAGACTTATCATAATATGGGTCAAATCTTCTCTATTATCTCCACTGTCATCTCCAAATGGTGACCAACTCTGGTCTGTATCAGAACTGACAATCTGATGAAGCAACTGAGGATAGTTTTGCATAAATATTTGCCTAAATCAGACTGTACGGAGACATCAGGTGTGCTGAAGTGGAGTCAGATCATGACCTCGGGTGAGGTTAAGGTGGATTCTGCTCAAAATTGGCCATCGGAGTCTGAAGATGATCCTTCTCTGGTACCGTCCGGATCAGCGTCAGCAAAGAAGGGACCAGCACACATTTTGGGGCCATAAAGGAGGTTTGCACTAGAATCAGTGCAGAACCAGAGGAGGGTCAAAGGCTAAGAAGCCACCTAGAGCAGACATGTCCGAGGTGACCAAAATGGATCTCCTGCAGATCCTTGGGGCACCAAGGCATGCTAGAGGGTGCCGGGAGCCAGAAGAGGGTCAAAAGTATGCAGCATTGCCTCTTTCAAGCCCTTAATCTGCGGCAGCGTCCCCGATAGCTCTGGGAACAAGGGCACATTGGGACCAACTGTGGAATCCACTACTCAATCTGGAATTGGGAGGGAGAAAGAGTGGCAGCTGGATGCCCTTACAAACTCTTTGCATATAAAGTGGGCGGGAAGGATAGAGCCCCTCTTCATTTTCTTGCATTCCCTCTTGTACTTAGAACTCAACTTACCCGACGGCCTTGACTGTGTAGAAGACCCGTTGCAGGATCAACTTTGAGAGTTTGAAGAGGCCTGCCCTTAACTTGGAGCAAGAACAGAACTTGCCTGGTTTCTTTTGATGCTTGGAGATGTACAGTTTTGCTACATGGTCTTAAATCGCATTTTGGTGCATGAGGGCTGATTCCACACACAACTTGACTTTGTGCCTGAGACAAATGAACAGAGGTATACCTCATGCGGGTCCGTCATCAACATCTATTTACCACAGTCGTGGTATGGGTTGAGCCTTGTAATTTTAGGCAAGTAAATGTTTTCATTGCACACTGGAATTCAGCTTGGAAAAAAAATTGTCAGACTGACAAAAAAGGAAGTGGAACTCAGGATCCACATTCAAAGGCACAGAAAGAAAGGAACAGGCATTAGTAAGCAGGGGTGGAGTTTATATGCTCAGTCACCTCAGGAGCAGAATGAAATCAATTCACAGCCGGAAGGCGCCACCTGACAGTACATTAGACAACTCTCCTATGAAAACTTCTGTATACATCTGACGCCTAGGAAATGTTCTAAAAGTGAGGAATCTGCTGCTAGACGTGTCCATCGAAAAATAAATACTAATGTAGAAGTACCAAACTGCTGTTCCTTACAAAAAAATACATTCCCTAAGATATCAGTACCTCGTAAAAAAAAATAATAATTTGCACAAAAACAGTTTAAGCACAGTCAAACATATAAGCATGCATGACAGTGTACCACAGCCTTATTGGCATTTGACTACTGTCTAGTCCAACACTGCTTAATAAAAATAATTGTGAGATAAACTATCAACATAACACTTCAGAGTATCCTAAATGTGTCTTCTTATGTTACTGGGGTTTTCCTTCAACACCACATATAGAATCACTAGCTTTACTGGTACAGAATTATAAACACCAGAAACAATGAAGAATCTCAAACACTTTGATTCAACTTCCTCCCCAATATACCCAGCAGTTCACTCCCTTAACAATTTGGTCCTTAAGCCTCCAAAATGCGTACAGAATTCAATGTGATACAATGTACAGTAATAAAAAAATAATTATTACTGACCTTACGGAAACCAATTTCCCTAGTACCAGTGGAGTACTGAAGTGTATTATAGTTGTGATTTCATATAGGTAACATGGGTTTTCATTTAATACTAGCATATATCATCAAGCCAACTTAACCAGGCTGGAAACAAGCAGAACATCAATAACTCGTCTCCCAAATGTACTCTTGAAATGGGCTTAAAACTAGCTGTGGTACTGTAATAATGATCCCAGGAGTAATATTTATTTAGTTTTTAAATCTGTAACTCCCAGTTTCACATTTATAAGTGTATAGCTAAAAGAGGATGCAAATTGCATTGGATTTAATATGAAGTAAAATATAACTTCAAACTAATAAATTTAGGAAAAATGTGAAAACTACATATGTTTCTAGTGGTACCTTAAATATGAACACAAACATTTAAATAAATGCGCCTTGGAAATTCCTGTCTTACCCCAAAATTATGAAAACTTCAGAACCTCCGAAGTCTTGTAAGAAGACATGCATCACTGAAATATCCTTCACTTCATACTTGGTTGGACCACATGGCTTGCCCACATTTTTACTCTCCAATGGTAGAAGCTCAGTGATGGTTGCACGGCACCATTTACTGTGCTCCTTACTTCTGACAAAGATATTTTCACCTATAAAGCAAAAAGGAATTATTAATAAACTTAGTGACATTTCTCTTTACCCTGTTCTCCAAAATAAGGAAACTTCTCATTAAAATGAATAGCTCAAAAGGACTCAACAGATGTAAACGTTAGAAGGGCCATTAGTCAACATTAAACATGTTTCTCAATGCAGTGAAGTTACGATAGCTACATTTTGGTACAACCTATGCCATCTAGAGTAGTTTTGTATTCTACCAACAGAACCTTATCTGAAATTACAACGGTTACCGCAATAGTGACAAATTATTTTATCGAGAATGTATGTTTAAGAAAACCCATCGTCCTAAAAGTAACAGACATTTGTTCTCCATTTTCAATACTGGTCAACGTACTCTGGTGCATCATGATCAGTGACTTGTGCTAGGACTACGCACTATTAAGGAACACTAGAAAGCGAACAACTCTAGGACTTTGATGTGCACATTTTTACAGTATCTGGCCATAGGCTATTAGCTTAGAGTATAAATAGGTGAGGATGGAGCATGCAAGCAGTCAGACACGGATGACAAAATCAGCAGCCCAAAGCTACCCTAATGCTATCACTTGAACTTCAACCTGCAACACTCTGGATAGCTATGTCCTTACATCAAAAACCTGCACAAAGAATCAACAATACAGGAGAACACGAGACCCAGTAGGTCCATGAACTGTGTTTTCACATAATACAGAAGTTAGGGAAACAGGTATTAATTATTTTCAATTAAAAAGAATATATGTATTCATTAAAAATTATTTTCTTAAAATACATTAATACATTCTATAGAGAGATCACCACAATGGAGTCAGAGCTCTTCACAAACAGGCGGAAAGTTACTGATAGTAACTTTACCCTGATGAAATCAGTATTAGGAGTTAAACACACATGCAACACACATATGTAAAGTCTGTATACACACATGGATAAACGGAACTGAAAAAAACAATCCCAAAGTACCATATAATATCAAGAGTGACAATGCACCCTCGATTAAACATTTAGGGTGTCTTAGCATTAAGATAATGCTGCCTACCAAAATTATCTTCACCATCTGGTAGTACCTAAACAAAACCCACTTGAAAATGAGCCCTTGCTTGCAGCAAGAACTTACAACCGCACTTGGCAAAAGGACAAGATGAGTAAAATAAGCCAAGCCCCTGGAAAATACCCAAAAAGAGAGCCCGGTTGTTGCATCTTTCCACAAGACTAACAAGCCAAAACCCAATCTGACCCTAGGGCAGACAAGGGCTCAAGTATATATATATTTAGTTCTGTGAGAACACACAAAGCACCAGATCATAAGCTCACACTATGATACCTTAAAAGGCTGTAAGGTACAAAAAAAATACCATGTTTAATAAAGAAAGAGAAATGTCCCCAGGTAGACTGAGAACATCCAACTTCCGATAGGAAATGCAGGGCTATGAATACTACCAATCCCAGAGTATAGCAATATCCAGTATGTCCTTGAAGTGAAGAAGGATCAAAAAGTGAACCTTCTCTTCTGATAAAACAGAAATATTTTCTACCATGTAAGGCATGGCCGAAATAACAGCCCTAGGGTAAACATCCAGATACTGCATCTCAGAAGACCTCAGAAGCAGAATTCAGAGAACAACTATGTTGCAAAGTTGAACATAAGAATGAATATCAACTTAAAAAATGGTGGAAACCAAGACTACGTTTTCAGAATAAGAAACACATACACATCAATGACCCGGACCAGCCCGAGGAGGAGGGGAGCCTGGACCAGTCTGCAGGCTTCTGCTCAGATATAGATGTCTGAATTATCGCGCTTTCCGACGACACTGGAGTAACCCACTTGGATTTTGCACCTTCGTGTTTTATACTACTACTCTGACCTAGCTTTATTGCAGTTTGAGCGCAGAGTCATAAATATGTAATGAGATGAAGAAGAACAGAGAAGACACCAGAAACCGAACAGCACAGTAAGAGACAGAAGAACTGCCACATGAAGAAATGCTACAACATCATCAAGAGCAATCCAGGCGCTCCAAGAATCAGAGAACGACCAAGCCACATGACCCCCTAAGCATAGTATCAAATTGCAGCATCAGTAATTGCACTGGACATTCTTTATTAAAGGGTGCACTGACTAGCGAACATGATAAGAACCATGCTGTGGCTTTAGTCCATCATACAATCTGTTGCGCTATACCGTCTGACGCTGCGAGGGGGCAAACTGACTGACTCACCGCACCAGTGTGGATGAGGGCAGGACTCGAAGTCCCAACACACAGCGCGGCAGTGTGAGCACCGGCGGCCCCTCCCCTTCCTCCATCTGGGGCATTATCTGCATCTTGCGCCTCCCGCTTTGCGGGAGACGCTGCGAGGGGGCAAACTGACTGACTCACCGCACCAGCGCTGACGAGGGCAGGACTCAAAGCCCCAACACACAGCGCGGCAGTGTGAGCACCGGCGGCCCCTCCCCTTTCTCCACCGAGGGCTATTTAGCTTTCAAGACTCCCGCGGCGCGGGACGCCTGTGGCCGTCGGAGGCCGAAGGAGGCCGGGCTGGGCCACCGTCCTTCCATCTTGTCTCGTCAAGCCCTAAAGGTAATGTTCTTGTATGGTTGTTAACAGAGGGGCAGCTTGATTGACTCCTGTCCGAAGAACAAACCTGTAGCAGAGGGGAGGGTTTCTACTCACAAGGAGGCTTTGTTTATTGTACCTTCCCCTTTTATTCTGTTTTGCCATTTGCTACCATGGGGAAGAGGAAGACCATGGAAGGAGGGGGGATACCTGCAAACAAAAAAGGGAAAAAGGCCAAAGAAGTGCCCCACGCAGCAATGAACTGTGTGCTGACAAGAATTGAGGATCTAGTTAATGACTGTGAAGAGGTCTTAAGCCAGAGTAGTACCACAACTGCTAATAGCGCAACGCCGGAGGCCATTGAGATCCATCCTTTGGCCCAAGGAAAACCAATCCCTTCCATGTTTGCCAAACGAAGTTCCCGCAAGTGTGTTGTGAGTGCTGGGAACACTATTTGGGCCCCGACAGAGGAAGGTCTTGACCCATCCCCCACTACTTACACAACTCCAGCTGTGGAACCCCCAGGGGGGGCGGAAAGGGGTCATGATATGGTCCCCATGGTACTTTGTTCAAATAGGTTTGCACCTTTGGATTTAGAACCTCATGAAGTCGCTTCATTCTCCTTGGGGGGGCATGTTCATGTTAATAAGCCTGTTATAGAGAATCTGGCTAGTTGTAACCTGTGCGGGCTCTCTAAGACCGAACTATTAGAGAGGATTATTGAGCTGGAAAAGCTGGTAGTATCCCTGGATGATAAGGTGGAGGATTTACTGGCTGGGGGGGTGACCATACAAACTGCACCAGTGCAATCTCTCCTTCGAGGGTCAAGTAATATAGCTAAAAAGGCCAGCACAGCCCAACCCAGGGGTGTTCCCTCCAATCCTTCTCCCCACCTGGCCACTACACACAGGGCCCCGCAGGGTTAAGGAATATGCTACTTACCAGTATGCAGCTGTTCTTGGCATGTAGGGCTGCTGACATTTATATCTATGCATAGATCGCCGCCTAGTGTTGGGTCCGGATGATTGCACATTGTTGTCCTGGAAGAGTCTTCGAAGTATCACGAGATAGGTGGCTCCTCCCTTGGACTACAGTGCGCATGGGCATCCTCTCGATCTTCGGATTGTTTTTCGCCATTGTGGCAGAGATGGAGTGTAATACAGTAAGTGATGACCATGCCTGAGAATGAGTCTGAGTCTGAGTGCTACAGCTGCGACAGGCACCGGGGAGGAGGGCGGGCGATATAAATGTCAGCAGGCCTACATGCCAAGAACAGATGCATACTGGTAAGTAGCATATTCCGTTCGAGGCATGTGGGCTGCTGAATTTATATCTATGCATAGAATAAATAGCAGTATCCTCCTTAGCGGCGGTTGCCCGTGCCAGCTGCAGCAGTCTGAAAAAGAGTTCTGTGAACAGCCTGACCTACAGCAGCTTGCTGTTTGGAGTGTACATCCACGCAGTAGTGTTTGGTGAAAGTGTGTATGGTGGTCCATGTGGCTGCTCTACATATATCCTCTAGAGGAATGTTACCCAGGAAAGCCATGGATGCCCCTAACTTGCGTGTGGAATGCGCTCTTGGGGGAACTGTTAATGTGCGTTTTGCTTTTTGATAACAAATTTGTATGCACTTAACGATCCATCTGGCTATACCTGACTTTGAAATGGGGTTGACTTTGTGTTGTGGAGAGAAGGCAACAAACAGTTGCTTAGTCTTCCTGAAATCCTTTGTTCTGTCTATGTAATACAGGAGAGCTCTTTTGACATCTAGCGTGTGCAGTGCTCAGTCTGCTACCGAGTCTGGATTTGGGAAGAAAATGGGCAGTTCTATGGTTTGGTTAATGTGGAACTGCGACACCACCTTGGGCATGAATTTTGGGTTGGTACGCAGCACCACCCGATTAGCATGAATTTGTATGAAAGGCTCTTGAATAGTTAGGGCTTGAAGCTCACTAACTCTCCTTAGTGATGTTATCGCCACTAGAAAAGCCACTTTCCATGTTAGAAACTGTATCTCACAAGAGTCAAGAGGTTCAAATGGTGGTCCCATTAGTCTGGTGAGAACTATGTTCAGATTCCAGACAGGTGAAGGAGGGTGTCTGGGAGGAATCACTCTTCTGAGCCCTTCCATAAAAGCTTTAATGGCTGGCACTCTAAAAAGAGAAAGATGCTGTCTGTTTTGAAGATAAGCTGCCAGTGCGGCCAAATGTATCCTAATGGAACTATATGCCAGATTGCACCTGTACAGGTGCAACAAATAACATATAATGTTTTGCGTGGATGCATCCAGCGGATTTATGTTATTATTAGAACAGTAAATGACAAATCGCTTCCATTTGGCTGCATAGCAAGCCCTGGTGGTAGGCCTTTTTGCCTCCTTGATGATGTTCATACAGTCAGGGGGCAGGTTGAGGTAGCCAAACTCTACGACCTCAGGAGCCATATTGCAAGGCTCAACTGTTGCGGATCTGGGTGCTGAATGTCTCCACGGTTCTGAGTGAGGAGACTGGGCTTGAGTCGCAGCCGTTGGTGAGGCACCACTGAAAGTTCTAGGAACGTGGTGTACCACGCCTGCCGTGCCCACGTTGGAGCAACCAGGATGAGTGTCATGGAGTGCTGGCGCAGTTTGCGTGCCACTAGCGGTATGAGCGGTGCTGGTGGAAAGCGTACGCAAATCTGCCTGACCAGTTCATCCATATCGCATTGCCCTGAGACTGCGGGTGTGGGAACCTGGCGGCGAAGGCTTGGCATTTTGCGTTTTCCTTTGTGGCGAATAGGTCTATCTCCGGATGACCCCACTGCTGTGCCTGCTGAGCAGGTCCGCCATCTGGTTGTCCTTGCCTGGGAGATGTTCCGCCATGAGGAACATGTTTCTTTGAATGGCCCACTTCCACATGCTCTGGGATAGATGAGACAATTGTGGAGAGTGCGTGCCTCCCTGCTTCTGGATGTAATACATGGCAGTCATGTTGTCCGTCCGGATCAGCACGACTTTGTTGCACAGATGTAGGTTTGAAGGCCTTCATTGCCATGAAAATCGCCAGGAGCTCCAACAGGTTGATATGCATCGTTTGCTGCTGCGCTGTCCATAGTCCCTGCACTGTATAATGGGGGACATGCGCTCCCCAACCCTGGAGAGATGCGTCCGTTGTCAGCACTATCTGTGGTACAGGCTCTTCGAACGGTCGTCCCCTGCAAAGGTTTTGTGTGTTCCACCAATGCAGAGAGTTGTATGCACGACCGGTCACCAACACTAGGTCTTTGAGATGTCCCTGAACCTGGTTCCACTGTCGTGCTAAGCACTCCTGAAGCGGACGCATGTGTAGCCTTGCGTGAGGGACTATAAAGATGCAGGAGGCCATCATACCGATTAGCTGCATGAATACCTGCGCTGGGAGCGAGTGTTGGGACCTGAATTTTCGAATGAGCAATTGCATGCTGTTGACCCTGGCTGATGTTGGGTGCGCTGTCGCTGTCAGAGTGTTGATTGTCGCACCCAGGTACTGTTGTACATGAGCGGGTTGAAGGTGTGATTTTGGGTAATTGAGTGAAAATCCTAGACTGTGTAGGAGGTGAATTGTGCGGAACATGTGGCTGGCACATTGCTGGGCTGACTTTGCTTGAACAAGCCAGTCGTCCAGGTAAGGATAGACGTGGATGTGCTGTCTCCGAAGGTGCGCCGCCACTGTCGCTAAGCACTTGGTGAACACCCTGGAGGCAGTAGTGACCCCAAAAGGCAGGACCTTGAACTGGTAATGCTGGTTGTCTATGGTGAACCGGAGATATTTCCTGTGTCCTGGGTGAACGGGAATGTGGAAATATGCGTCTTTTAAGTCTAGGGTTGCTAGGAAGTCTCCCTGACTGAGCAATGGTAGAACTTGATGTAAAGTCAGCATGTGAAAATGTTCTGACAAGATGTACTGGTTTTGGGGTCTGAGGTCTAGAATAGGCCTGAGAGACCCGTCCTTTTTTGGGATCAAGAAGTACAGTGAGTACACCCCTGTACCGTGCTGATTTAAAGGCACGAGTTCTATGGCCCCTTTTTGCAGCATGGAGAGGACTTCTTGCTGCAATAAGTGCATGTGCTCTGTGGCCATAGGACGGTGCCTTGGGGGTGGAGTGGAGGTCAGTTCTAGACAATAGCCGTGTCGGATAAGGTCTCTCACCCACCTGTCTGTGGTTATGCCTTCCCAGACTGGCAGGAACTGCTGGAGTCTTCCCCCGACAGGTGTTATATGGTCGGGGGGCAGTGACAAGACGTCACTGTTTATTGGTGGCGGAGGATCTGGCACTATTATTTCCGCGTCCTCTGCCTTTGGTGCTGTTCCCACGATAGCCACCCCTATTGTTCTTGTTATAGGTGGTCTGCGAGCCCCCTCTGCTGTATTGGGCTTGCTGTGATGCTTGACCTCTGGAGGCTCCCCTGTTACTGGAGCGACGAAAGGAACTGCCCCTGAACTGTCGTGAATGCAGAGCCCCCATGGATTTTGCTGTCTCAGTGTCTTTTTGAATTTTCTCAAGTGTTGTGTCTACATCAGGGCCGAAGAGAAAATCAGGGTTAACCGGCTGGTTGAGTAAAGTAGTTTGTATCTCCGGTTTAAAACCAGAGATGCGTAGCCAGGCGTGCCTTCGAAGCATCACACTTGTGTTTATGGCCCAAGCTGCCGTGTCTGCTGCGTCTAGCGCACACTTGATGGACGCATTGGAAAATAATTTCCCCTCCTGTATCAGCATTTCTGCTCCCTCCTTATAAGCCTCAGGCAGGTGTTGCAGTAGCTGCTCTAACGTGTCGTAGTGTGCCCTATCATATCTGGCTAAGAGGGCCTGTGTGTTGGAGATCCTCCAAATATTTGCTGCTTGAGCCGCTACTCGCTTGCCAGATGCTTCAAAGATCTTTGATTCTTTGTCCGGAGGGGGAGCATCACCACTGGTTTGAGAGTTTGCCCTCTTACGAGCATTAGCCACCACGAGGGAGTCCAACGGGAGCTGGCCTTTGATGTACGTAGGGTCCACAGGAGGGGGCCGGTACTTCTTTTCAATCCTTAGGTTTACAACCCGTGCCCTTGTGGTCTCCTTGAAGATGTCAGTAGCTCGTTTAAGGACACCCTTTAGCATAGGCAATGTTTTTACTGATCTCTCTGAAGTTAAGAAAGTATCAAACAAAAAGTCTTGCTCAACTGGGTCAGCATGCATGTCCACATCATGGTATATTGCCTCCCTCTCAATCAAAGCGTTAACTGCAGCAGTATCTTCAGTAGGCGAGGTTTTGATGGTATAGGACTGAACGTCAGGCGTGGACTCTGGCTCACCAGGGTCAACAGGGTCAGTCCATGTTTGCTGCTCGTCCTGATCTGTGTCAGCAGGATAATTGAACTCATCTTCATTGTATCCCTCCCCTACATCCTCATAGGTGTGTGGGGACGAATAGGAATAGTCCTGGTCATAAGACTCCACAGGCTCCGAAAGAACAGGTGAGGTTGCCGAGTCCCTTTTTCTTTTTAGAGGGATTTTGTATGGCTCCAAAGGAGTTTCTGGCCTTATTTTCCGTTTGTAGATAGTGAGTCTACCAGTATCCGAGTCAATGAACAGTTTTGACTGATTGTCGTAGGAGGGTGGCTGGAACATTACATCCCCCTCAGCGGACTGAGTCCTGGAAACAATCGACACATTTTTGGTAGTGTTGGTGCCTTTGTGTGGCTCGAAGGCCTTTGGTCGAGCGGTCGGGGGCAGTCCATATTTAATAGGCTGCGTAAGCAGTGGAGACGAACCAACCTTTTTTGAGGGTGTTGCAGTTTGCGATCCGACCAACATTGTAGGATCACCGTGCTGCTTGCGGCCCTGCGTGGATTCGAGCTGTCGGTGCGCAACAGGTACGTCTTTTTGCTTCGACGCGACCTTTTCTTTCGAGTCTGCAGTTTTTAACTAAGGCTTTCCCGGATATCGGCGCCGAGGCAGGAAGATTTGGATCGACAGTCTTTCGAGCCTTGAGTCCTTTGCTAGTGTCGCCGCTTTGGTCGTGGACGTCGACAGCGTCAGCGCGACGTGCCTGACGGCAGAGACAGGCTTGGCCGTCCCGTGTTTCGGGTCGACGCCCCCTTGTGACCCCGAAGGGTCGATGACACTGGTAGAGTGGGTTGGAGCCGACGAATGCGAGGCTGTTGATCCGAAAAGTGACGTCAGTAGTTTCGGTTTCGATACAGTCGCTGTCGGTTTAGATTTTGCCGCTTAAAGTGGCTGATTGACCGATGGCTCCGTAGAAGTATTCTTAGCCGGGCGTGGACGCGGGGCTATAGAATGCAGGTAAAGATCTTGGCTAAGGCCTTCCGGTGATGCCTCGACCTGAGCCGTAGAGAGTATAGTGTCAGTAATGGGCCCCGCGATTGCGGAGGGTCCTGGCTCATCGCTCGAGTCGTCATTGCTGGCTCCGATGGCTTCTGCGTCGTCTCCTACCTCGATGATGTCTTCTTCATGCACATAGTCTTGTTCTTCGTCCACATCATATTGTGAGTTGTGCTCCGATGCAGGGTCCGGCTGCTGGTCCGGATCCTCTTGATCGGCGCCCTCGATGACGTCTGCCTCGAAGATATCTTCTGGTTCTGGCGCCGTTTGCTGGGCCGACTGCCTCGCGGCGTGTCGAAGCCGAAGTGTTTTCTTCGACCGGAACTTGGAACAGGCCATGCAGCTGGCCTAGTCGTGGTCCGGGGAAAGGCATTTGTTGCACACCGGGTGCACATCGATGTGAGGGTATTTGGAGTTGCAGACGGGGCATCTCTTGAATGGGCTCCGTTCCATCGTCGACGCTCGTCGAGGCCTAGCTGTCGAAAGGCAATACGGCCTTCGACGTCCTGTTCGAAGAACTGGATGAAGTACCGGGCACCGAACGAGAGACAATACCGACGCCCCGAAGGCCTTTTGGCCTCGCGAAAAGTTTAAGTGTATTCCGAACTTGAGTCGAGAAGGTACATCCGAACCCAATGGCAGAAAAAAACAATCTGAAGATGGAGAGGATGCCCATGCGCACTGTAGTCCAAGGGAGGAGCCACCTATCTCGTGATACTTCGAAGACTCTTCCAGGACAACAATGTGCAATCATCCGGACCCAACACTAGGCGGCGATCTATTCATAGATATAAATTCAGCAGCCCACATGCCTCGAACATACTATACTCCCAACCGTTAGGTCATACGTTGATTGTGCGAGACCCAGGGCACCCCAAGGGTGCTCTCAGGGGCAGGCTTCTTCCTTGGCTGCGAACTGTTCTTCGGCCCCCCCCCCAATAGAGTTCTTAGTAGGCTACCCACAGACACAGGCCTTCAAGGCGGTCTATCCCATCGCCACAATAATAGGGCAACTATATACATGACAGAGGTCCCAAAATTGTCCATAGTAGGGGGCTATGAAAGTTGCGAGTCCATCCATAACAAGGCGATACATTGGCTGAGGCACACAAGGAGCTGTAGATCCATCATAAGGGAGGACATGGCCAAAGTGAGGCGGGTTACAATAGCGAACTCCGAAACCGACTGCATTGAGATCCAGTGTTTTGATCCCTCGTGAGCAGAGAATCTATTAGCTCTTGAGTTTAGAACATCTCCCCCTGAGCATTCATCCATCCAGATTCGCCGGTTCCCGCTCTGGTCGGGGGCCCGGGAGGTGGGTGGCTCCGGACTGTGCCAAGTCGATTGACTAGAGGGGGAGCGCCTAGCAGATTGCCCTTCTGCTTCCGTGAGTCATCCTCTAGGAGGTGAAGGTGTGCGCATGGCCCGACTAGAGCTAGGTGGTGTAACACGCAAGGATACTAGGGAGTTTTTAACTGTCAATTCTGGCTTACCTGGGTTGGGAGAGGCGAGACATGCAGATCATAGTACTGGAACGGCGGGGGTAATACAGCTGCTCTCCTGGAACATAGCTGGGCTAAACAAAAAGATAGCTCTTCCTGAATGGAATGACCTTATTGGCAAATATGACATCTGCTTGTTCCAGGAGACATGGAGCTTGGTCCCCCTGCACATGCCAGGATTTACTACCTATTACATCCCCGCGATTAGCTCAGGCAGAGGACGACCTTCGGGGGGGCTACTGATCTGGGTTAGTATTGGTTTCAACTGGTCGATATCCAACCGTAACACTCTTTCCCAGGACATTCTGCACTTATCCATTGGAGGGGCTAAAGACGCTGCCCAACTGGAGATCTTCAATATCTATGTTAGAGGGTCACCAGGTGCCGAAGCGACATCCACTCTATCGGTTCTCAATTCAGAGCTGTCAGCTATCTCCATAAAGGCAGGGATCATTGTTACAGGAGACTTTAACTGCACCTTCGAACCCCTGAGTGAAGAAGACATCTTGGGCACCAGGGAAGAGGATTCTAAATGGGCTATTCCAATACTTAATCTAGCCCCAATAAAGAAATGGTCCCAAAGAGCCATACAAATTAACGCCCTGGCCCTAGAGCACAACTTAAGAGCAGCCAATGGCAGGACTCGCTCCAACCCTAGTGGGGCATACACCTTCAACAGGATTAGCTCCCCCTCCCGTATCAACCTTATTCTGTTAGATGTGGGTCTATGGGCCGACCTTATTGATATGGAGGTCATCCCGAGTCTAGACAGTGATCACAATCCCCTGTACATGCAACTCATCCGAGCAATAGACACCACATTTACCGCCATGGGCATAACCCCGTTGCTGTCAACTAGGGAGGCACAACCATCTAATTGCAAACACCGCCTGAGGTGGCACATGGTCGCTAAGCAGGGCCAGACCCTGGAAAACATTAGGGATTTACTGGAGCTGAAGATTCTCGAGCTTGATTCATTATCTAGCCCTACCCCAATGGCCCCACTGGACTCTAAATTCATTGAGATATACCAGGAGACTACGGGGAAGATAGGGGCGTTTTTCCGTATAAAGGATAATGGGGGTTGCAAATCACACTCCACACAAGCAACAAATCTGTGGTATACTGCCCTATGCCGGGAAAGGAGACAGGACCTATCGCTAGCTCTTAGAGCAAAAGTTCAGATAAAAATAACCCCAGCGAGAAAGATCTACTACAGGACCATTGATAAAGCTAAGCGGGCGTGGGAAGAAACGCACTGGCAGGAGCTCAAATCCGCTGCCAAGTTGAAGGACTCTACCTCATTCTGGGAGCTTATCAACATCAGCACAAGGAAGGGAGATCCCCAATTTCAAACCATATCACAGGTCGTCAATGGTTTGAGCACTTCCATGGCCTGTATTCGGTGGGGGGGGGGGGGGAGGGGGGCACCTACCACTAGAGCAGGGACTACGGCTGGTCAATTCTGGGATTCCTGATCCGGGGGATGCATTTGGGCTAGAGGAGGTAGTATCTGCTATTGCAAGTATCGCGCCGGGCAAGGCGGCGGGCCCAGATGGCCTTCCTGGTGACCTATTACGCCATGATGGAGAGCTTTTGGCCCTTTTCATCCTTCGGGTTCTGAATCGCATTGCGGGTGGCTATCCTGTTCCAGATTCCTGGAAGGGAGCTGAGGTGGAGACGATTTACAAGAAGGGGGATCCTGGCAACTACAGGCCGATTAGTTTAATCGACGTAGTGCAGAAAGTGGTTGGCAGGGTCCTCCTTACGAGATTGAGGTCTTGGGTAGACGAGGACGAGGTTCTGACTCATTTCCAGGCAGGATTCAGACAGGGGGTGGGCACGATGGACCAGGTCTTCAGATTTTTCATGATTTACTTGTAACAATCGAGAAAGGCAGCCTTTATTTGGCATTTATTGACTTAACAGCCTTCGACCTGGTCCCTCGTGCCAGGCTCTGGCAGGTTCTGTCTGACTTGGGAATTCCCCTCCTGATCTTGGATCTGATTGTACGCCTTCATGAGGGGAACTTTGCCAGAGTGAGGTGGGGTCGACAGGGACAGCTGACAGATAGAGTAGCAGTAGAGAGAGGGATACGCCAGGGTTGTGTCTTGGCCCTGACGATGTTCTCCCTTTTTGTCAACAGGGGGGTGGAGCACCTGAGGGAGGACCCTGCCGACGCGCCAACCCTGGCTGGGGAAAAATCGCCCACGCTGCTTTTTGTAGACACCCTCTTGATTTCAAAAAGCCCGATGGGACTTCAAAAACTGTTGGATCGGTTCAGCCAGTTCTTTGAGTCCAGAGGCTTGTGTATAAATACAACTAAAACCAAGCTAATGGCTTTGGCTCCGTCCAAGCGTTTTAGAAAAACCATCAAGTTGGATGACTCCCCTTTAGAATTAGTCGAAGCATTCGACTATTGGGGTGTACGGGTCAACAACTTGATGAAATGGAACTCCCATCTGTCAAAGATGCTACTCAATCACAAACGTGTGTCGGGGGCTATTGCAAGACACTAGCGCCTTCCCCATAGTCGACCTGTCGCCCCTGCCATCAAAGTCTATGAGGGGAAAGCCTTGCCCTCGTCCCTGTACGGGGCGGAACTGTGGGGATTTGAAAACATCATGGAGCTAGTGAGATCTGAGAACAAGGTTTACAGGGACCTGGTCTCGCTCCCTCCATCGACCCCTCTGGTCCCTCTCCGCCATGATTTTGGGAAACACTCAATAAGGGACATAGCAATGTTGCGCCCTCTTCTGTTCTGGGTACGCCTTAGAAGGACCCCAGAACTGTGCAACTACGCCTCCGGCCTGACCGAACTGGTCCGCATAGACATAGGCCATAAGATACCCTGGGTATCCAAATTGAAACAGCTGGGGGGGGGGCATCGGTCTAGCAGATTTCCTGGGAAAGCCAGACCCCGCCAACAAAGCAAGTAGTTAAGGCGGCTTATTGGGAGGGGGTGTCCAACGAAGTCACACGAAATTTGAAACATGGCTCCCTGACAGAGAAGTTTCCAGACTTCAAGCCTACCCCCAAATTGAAACCTTTCTAGATCTCATTGAATCCCCGAGAGACAGGGTACTGTATCTGAAGTTGAGGTCTGGCACACTCCCTCTGAACGACTTTACAGTGGAGTGGAAACACTCGAGGGAGAGGGAAAGTGGGTGCCCTGGCTTTGCTTCTCCCACGGAATCGATTCCCCATTTTCTCTTTGCATGTCCAGTGTACAGACAGGCGAGAAGAAGATGGCTGAAACCTGTGTGTTCCAATCTGGGATCCAAGAACTATATGGAGGCATTGCGTATTCTCACAACGGACACCTCCGCCCCCAGTGTAATCTGTGGGACAGCAAAGTATTTGGGATGTTCCTGGTTAATTAGATCTAAGCTCCTCCGGGCGAACAAGTTGTAGATTATGGAGCCCCAGCAACGTCCCTCTATTGTTGTGGTTTTTATAGTACATAAACTGTTCTTAAATTCTGTGCAACTTTTTAATGGACTTTTTAGATCTTTTATACCTTGTTTTTAAATTCCATTTTGTACTGTCTGTATGGCAAAACGATACCCTTTTTCTTTTATAACATTGATGTCTTTCTAAATTGATGAATGATTTGTGTACACTTTTATGATACTTGTATTGAATAAAGTCATACAACAACAACGAATACCAATCAGACACCCTGAATTGCCAAGCTAAATGTCTCCAGCAAAAAGGAGCACACTTCCTTGGAACAAATTGCTATGTGCAGGTATGGAACCCATCACAAAGCTGGCCAGACCCCCTTGCTAAGAAGAATAAGTTAAATATTTTCCAATCCAAATGCTACCCATACACCACTAGAATGCAATGAAAACTGCACTTTGCTAGAGTAGCAAAAAGGACTGCGTTGGACAAACCAGGGACCAACATTACCCTGAACTGAACGTTTAGAGTATTCATAACAAACAAGTATACGCTCTGTATACATGGTCTCATAATTGCCTTAAATACATGTCTGTATAAGAAATACTGTAAATCAACATCAATGCTTACCAGCATACCGAACTGTTTCGAAGAAACATGTTGAAGGGGAAACTCCCTATACGGAATACACAACACCTGCAAATGACCTCTTGAGGAGGAAGGAAAATGCTACTTACCAGTATGCATCTGTTCTTGACATGTGGAGCTGCAGATTCACAGACTATGCATAGATCGTCATCTGGTGTTGGGCCTGGATGTTTGCAGTTTGTTATTGTCCTGGAACAAGTCTTTGGAAGTCACAAGATAGGTGACTCCTCCTTTAGACAATAGTGAGCATGGGCATCGACTCCATCTTCAGATTGTTTTTTCGCCAAGAAGGGAAATGATGGAGTTTCGTGAGAACAGAAAGGGATGTCCATGTATGTTGTATCTACTAAAGATAATACTGGAACAGATAAAGGTAGCTGGGGAGGTGGGTGGGCGTGTGTGAATCTGCAGCTCTACATGCCAAGAACAGATGCATATTGGTAAGTAGCATTTTCCGTTCGAGGCATAAGAGCTGCAGATAACACACTAAGCATAGCTTGCATAGCAGTACTGTCCATTTAGCGGCGACCACCAGTAACTGTTGCAGTAGTCTGAAATAGTATCTTAAGTACAGCCTGGCCTACAGTAGCTTGTTGTTTTGCTTGCACATCTACACAATAGTGTTTTGTGAATGTGTGCGGTGTAGACCATGTAGCTGCTTTGCAGATAATATCTAAGGGAATGTTTCCTAAAAAAGCCATGGAAGACCCTATTTTGCTAGTGGAATGGGCTTTAGAGGGAATGAAAAGTGTACATTTTGCTTTGTGATAGCAAATTTGCATACATTTGACGATCCACCTTGCAATTCCAGACTTTGATATAGGATTGCCTTTATGTGGTGGTGAGAAGAAAACAAAAAGCTGTTTTGTTTTGTGAAAAGGTTTTGTTCTATCGATGTAGTAAAGAAGTGCTCTTTTTACATCTAGTGTATGAAGAGCTCTTTCTGCAACTGTTTGTGGTTGCGAGAAGAATACTGGCAACTCTACAGATTGGTTGAGATGGATGGGAGTAATAACTTTTGGAAGGAATTTGGGATTTGTTCTGAGAACCACTTGGTTATGATGGAGTTGTAAAATTCGTTCTTGAATAGTTAGTGTCTGTAGCTCACTGTCTCTTCTGAGAGATTTGATAGCCACAAGGAAAGCGACTTTTCATGTAAGAAAGTGTAGCTCACATTTATGCAGAGGTTCAAATGGAGGTCAATCAATCAATCAATCATATCATTTGTAAAGCGCACTACTCACCCGTGAGGGTCTCAAGGCGCTGGGGTGGGGAATGCTGCTGCTGCTCGAAAAGCCAGGTCTTGAGGAGTTTTCTGAAGGTCAGCAGGTCTCGGGTCTGCCGTAGGTGAATGGGGATGGTGTTTCAGGTCTTGGCAGCGAGGTGGGAGAACGATCTGCCGCCGGAGGCCGCTCTTCGGAAGCGGGGGACTGTGGCGAGGTCGGCGGAGTGGAGCTGGCGGCCGGGGGTATAGAAGCTGAGTAGTCTGTTGAAGTAAGTTGGTCCAGTGTTGTGGAGTGCCTGTGTGCATGGGTGAGGAGCTTGAAGGTTATCCTCTTGTTGACCGAGAGCCAGTGCAGGTCTCTCAGGTGGGGTGTGATGTGGCTGCGGCAAGGGATGTCGAGGATGAGGCGTGCAGAGGCGTTCTGGATGCTTTGGAGCCGTCTCAGGAGTTTGTCTGAGGCTCCTGCGTAGAGGGCGTTTTAGTCCAACCTGCTGCTGACGAGGGCCTGGGTGACCGTTCTTCTCGTTTCAGTTGGGATCCACTTGTAGATCCTGCGGAGCATGCAAAGGGTGTTGAAGCAGGAGGAGGAGACGGCTTTGACCTGTTTAGTCATGGAGAGGGTGGAGTAGAGGATGACCCCTAGGTTGCGTGCGTGGTCGGTGGGTTTTGGGGCGGTTCCCAGTGCGGTCGTTCACCAGGAGTCGTCCCAAGCCGAAGGGGTGGATCCGTGGATGAGGACCTCCGTCTTATCCAAGTTCAGCTTCAGACGGCTGTTTCATACATTCAGCGTTGGCCTTCATTCCTTCGTGGAGATTGGTTTTGGCGGTGTGGGGGTCCTTGGTGAGGGAGAGGATCAGCTGGGTGTCATCAGCGTAGGAGATGATGTTGAAGTCGTGTCGAAGGGCGACGTGAGCGAGCGGTTCCATGTAGATGTTAAACAGAGTTGGGCTGAGCCCTGGGGTAAGCCGCAGATCTCGGTGGCTTCGGAGCGGAAGGGCGAAGGCGGACGCTCTGTGTTCTGCCGGAGAGGAAGGAGGTGGTCCGGTCCAGGGGCTTCTCTTGGATTTCATCGTTGTGGAGGCGTGTTCGTAGTGTGTGGTGGCAGACCGTGGCGAAGGCAGCTGACAGGTCCAGGAGGATAAGGGCTGCCGTTTCGCCGTTGTCCAGCAGGGAATTGATTTCATTGGTGGCGGCGATGATGGCAGTATCGGTGCTGCGGAACCCGGACTGGGCAGGGTCCAGGATGTTGTTCTCCTGTTTCTTGAGTAAGTCATTGATCTCGGCCTGCTTCCAGCTTTCCGGGAAGGTTGCTGTCTTGAAGGAGGTGTTGATGACTTTCTGGAGATGGATTGCGATGGCTGTGATGGCTTTGTTGAAGATGTGGTGTGGGCATGGGTCTGATGGAGATCAAGAGTGGATGGTGTTTATGATCTTGATGGTGTTGTTGATGTTGGTCCAGGAGAGCAGGCGGTTGGTGCGGATGGTGGTCATGGTGGCGTAGGTGTAGTGGTTGTCGGGGGGGGTCGTGGCGTTCAAGCGGTTGTGCATGTCTGCGATCTTGCAGTGGAAGAAGGTGGCAAGCGAGTCGCACAGGTCTTGCGAGGGTGGGACGTCGTGGTGTTGGAGCTGGGGTTGGAGAGTTCCTTCACAATGTTGTAGAGCTCTTTACTGGTGTGTGTGTTGTTGTCTAGGAGGTCTTTGAAGGAGGCCCTTTTTGGCAGATCTGATGAGGTGATGGTGTCCACGGGTGCCGTTCTTGTGGGTTGCATGACTGTCCGGTGTTCGTTCATGGAGCCAGATCTTCTCCACCTTTCGGCAGGTTTGCTTGGAGGCCCTGAGGTCTTCAATGAACCAGCTGGCTTTCTTGTTGGTGTGACTGTTGGAGGGTTTCTTGATCGGGGCGAGGGTGTTGGCGCAGTCGTTGATCCACTGTCTGAGGTTGCAGGCAGCAGTGTCGGGGTCGGTGGGTGGGTTCTGGTCGAGGGTGGCGGTTAGCTGGTCTTCGGTGACTTTGCTCCAGCAGCGGCGAGGCATCTGTTGGGTGCGGTGGTGTGTGGTGGGTTTCTTGAAGGTGAAGTGGATGCAGCGATGGTCGGTCCAGTGGAGTTCGGTGGTGTGGTTGAAGGAGACGTGGGGCCTTGCGGAGAAGATGGGGTCAAGCGTGTGACCGGCGGAGTGGGTGGGTGTTGTGACGAGTTGTCTGAGTCCGAGGTTGGCTAGGTTGTCGATCAGGGTGGTGGAGTTGGTGTCGTCGTTTTTCTCGAGGTGGAACTTAAGTGGAGGCGAGGCGTGTGTGCTGACGAAGTCGGCGATGGAGTCGCTTAACTGTGGTCGGGGTGTCTGTAGATGAGGGTTCCTCTGAGGGTGGTGTTGGGGTCGATGTGGACCTGGAAGTGCAGGTGTTCGGCGGTGCAGAGGGTGTCGTGGGTTTTGGTCGAGACTCAGAGTGTTCCTGTGGACGATGGTGATTCCTCCTTCTGCGCCGTTGGTGCGGTCCCTGTGGGTGATCTTGTAGCCTTCTGGGACGGCTATGGCTATGTCGGGTCCCGAGGCGGGGTTCAGCCAGGTCTCAGTCAGGAAGGTGACGTCTGGGGAGGTTGAGTCAAGTAGGTCCCGGTGTTCAAAGATGTGTTTGTGGGCGTTGAGATGTATGCATCTGAGGTGGTTGGGTTCTTTCCTGGTCTGTAGCACGATGGGGCGGATGCTTGTGAAGCTGCAGTTCCGGCAGGTGAAAGCTCCGTGGGTGCGCTTCGGGCGGCCAGGAAGCAGGTGTGTGATTGGCCGGTGTTGAGTGCGTGGAGGGTTCTGGCATCGTAGCAGTGTAGGTTGTCGTGGCGTTCGCGGGGTCCAGGGGTCCTGGCACTGCGCACGGTCCAGGGGCGGACGGGCGCAGACAGGCTTGCCTTAGGTGCACCACCGGTGCGCCCGATGCGCGGCCACCATATGAGGGGAGGTGGGAGGGAGGAGCAGCTGGGAGCGGGCGGCACATGGGATTGCAGGGGGCGGGGCCACAGGAACGCAGCGGCGGCAAAAACAGGCGGGGCCACGGGAGAACTGGGCACAGGAAGGAAAAAAAATGTAGGCAAAAAAGAAAGTACAGGCAAACAGGAATAAAAACAAGTCTGGGCAATAAAGCAAGTCCAGGCACAGAAGAATAAAAACAAGAATGGGCAAGAAAGCAAGGACAGGCACGAAAGCAAGTTAGGCACAGGGGAAAAATACAAGATTAGGCAAAAGAAATGCAGGAAGAGCCATGCAGCAGCGTGGGGAGCGACCTGCCTGGAGCTGGGTCAGAGGTCACATTAATCTAGTGAGGACGATGTTTAGATTCCACACTGGAGAGGGTGGTACTCTGGGAGGAATTATTCTTTTGAGGCCTTCTATAAATGCTTTAATGGCAGGTACCCTGAAAAATTATAGCTGTTGTCCATTTTGCAGGTAGGCTGCTATGGCAGCGAGATGTAATCTGATTGATGAATATGCTAGATTACATCTTTGAAGAGGCAGTAGGTAACATATGATGTGTTGAATAGATGCATCTAGAGGATTGATTGTGTTATAGGTACAGTATATTACAAATCTTTACCACTTGTCTGCATAGCAGGCTCTAGAGGTGGGACGCCTAGCTTCTTTGATGATGTTCATACAATCAGGTGGAAGATTGAGGTAACCAATTTCTATGACTTCAGGAGCCAGATCGCTCGGTTGAGCTGTGCTGGATCTCTCCATGGTTCTGTGTTAAGAGTTGTGGGGAGAGATGTAGGTTTTGGTGAGGGACTACTGATAGTTCCAGAAAGGTTGTTTACCATGGCTGTCTGGTCCATTTTGGAGCAACTAGGATCAGTGTTCGTGACTGTTGAACCATGCGTACCACTAGTGGAATGAATGGGAGAGGTGGAAAAGCGTAGGCAAATCTGCCTGACCAATTCATCCGTATCGCATTGCCTTTGGACAATGGGTCAGGATATCTGGCAGCGAAGTTGGGCATTTTGTGTTTGAATGTGTGGCGCAGAGATCTATCTCTGGATGCCACGCATTTGGAAAAACTGTTGATTGACTTGTGGATGAAGTTCCCACTGGTGAATCTGTTGTGTCTGATGACTTAACAGATCTGCCATCTGATTCTGTATTCCTGGAAGATGTTGGGTAAAGAGGAATATGTTTTGAGGAAGTGTCCATCTCCATATGCTCTGAGCTAGTTGAGAGAGCTGTAGAGTGTGTGTCCCCCCTTGTTTTTGTAGATAATACATTGCTGTTATATGGTCCGTCCGGACTACAACAGCTTTGTTTAATAAGTGTTTCTGGAATGCTTTTAATGCCAGAAATATTGCTAGTAGCTCCAAATGATTGATGTGGAGTAGCTTCTGCTGTGGTGTCCACCTGCCCTGTATGTTGTGATGTAGTACATGAGCTCCCTAGCCGGTGAGCGATGCGTCTGCTGTTAACACGATTTGTGGAACCAGCTCTACGAACGGTCGCCGTTTGGAAAGGTTTGGGGTGTTCCACCACTGCAGAGTGCGATGTGTGCGGCCGTCTACCAACACCAGATCTGTTAACTGACCTTGAGCTTGGTTCCTCTGAGGTGCTAAGCATTCCTGCAAGGGGCGCATCTGGAGTCTTGCGTGAGGTACTATGAATATGCAAGAGACCATCATCCCTATTAAGATGCATAACCACTTGAGCTGGCATTGAGTGTTGCGGTTGGAATTTTATTATAAGGGCCTGCATACTTGCTATCCTGGCTGGATTGGCATATGCAAGGCCTTCTGAGGTGTCTATTGTGGCACCTAGATATTGTTGAATGCGGGATGGTTGGAGGTGAGACTTTGGGAGATTTATTGTAAACTCTAAGTTGTGAAGTTGCTGGATTGTGGTGTGTGTGTGATTTACACACTGGGTATGTGACTTGGCTTCTATGAGCCAGTTGTCCAATTATGGGAAGACGTGAATTTGTTGTCTTCTTAAGTGGGCTGCTACCACTGCTAGACATTTTGTGAATACTCTGCGTGCTGTGGTAACTTTGAATGGGAGAATCTTGAATTGGTAATGCTGACGTCCACTACAAATCGAAGATATTTCCTGTGAGAAGGGTGAATGGGAATGTGGAAGAAGGCGTCCATGAGATCTAAAGTGGCATGGAAATAGCCTTGTTTGAGTAGGGGAAGGACCTGTTGAAGAGTGACCATATGGAAATGGTCTGCTTGTATGTATAGGTTTAATGGTCTGAGGTCTAAGATGGGTCTGGGTTCCATCCTTTTTCGGGATCAGAAAATACAGGGAGTAAACTCCTGTGTTTTGATGGTGAAGGGGAACTGGTTCTATTGCATGTTTGTGCAGTAGGGAAAGCACCTCTTGTTTTAGAAGCGTTAAATGTTCTGTTGACATTGGACGCTGTTTGGGTGGTATGTTGGGGGTAGTCGAAGTGAGCTCCAGGCAATAACTGGATTGGATGATGTCTCACCCACCTGTCCGTGGTGATAGTGTTCCAGACAGGTAGGAACTGGGTTAATCTTCCCCTGACCGGTGTATAATGGGCCGGGGGGAGCGGCGGGAAGTTATTGTTTGGAGGTGGTGGCAGTGCGAGTATTGGTAGTTTTGCCTCTAACTTTGTTGTTATTGCCCCTGTAGCCTCCTCTGTAATAACTTCTGGTAGATTAGGTCTGTGTGGGACTTTTATAGGAAGTGGAAGAGTTATTGGTGTTAAAGCTTCCCTATAAGAGGAGCGACAAAAGGAACTTCTGGGAGCTTGCTATTGCAATGCCCCCATTGATTTGGCGGTATCAGTATCTTTTTTCATCTTTTCTAAAGATGAATCCACCATATGTCCAAATAGGTGTTTTTGGTCTAAGGGTTGGTTCAGTATGGTAGTCTGAACTTCGGGTTTGAACTCTGAAATCCTCAGCCAGGCATGTCTGCGTAAAAGTACACTGGTATTAATGGCTCAGGAGGCTGTGTTTGCGGCATCTAGAGCACACCGAATGGAGGTATTGGTTACTAGTTTACCTTCCTGTATGAGATCATGGGCTCTTGCCTTATATTGATTTGGAAGGTGTTGCAGTAAGGTCTCTAGTTCATCATAGTGCGCCCTATCGTACCTAGCTAGTAAAGCCTGTGTGTTGGCAATCCTCCATATATTGGCTGCTTGTGACGCTGTTCTTTTAGCAGATGCATCCAAGAGTTTTGACTCCGCGTCAGGCGGTGGAGCATCGCCTGAGGTTTGAGAGTTAGCCCTTTTTCTAGCGTTGGAAACAACCAAGGAATCTAAGATAAGCTGTCCCTTAATGTATGCAGGGTCAGTTAGAGCAGCCTTGTACTTTTTTTCTATCCTAGGGTTAATGACTAGCCCTTACGAGGTCTTTAAAGACTTCAGGAGCGTGATTAATTACCCCTTTTAACATTGGTAAGAGGGAGGTGGACCTTTGAGATGTTGCAAAAGTATCCAGGAGGAAGTCTTCTTCTATGGGGTCTGTATGTAAATTTACCCCGTGGTATTCTGCAGCCCTGTGTATACGCTGAGTGAAACCTATAGTGTCCTCTGGAGGGGATGGTCTAGATGGGTAGACATCCTCTAGTGGTACATTAGGAACATCTGGTGTGCCATAATTTGCCCATGGATCATTTGGGATGTAATGATGACTAGGTTCCCCTAGAGGTTCATTATCCCCTTTGTCACCAGTGGTATTATCATTATCTGGAGGTGGAGGAGATTCTGTGGGTACTGGGGATGGAATAGGAGAAATGTAGTGTGGAGGAGGTGGTGTAGAAGGAACCCTTAAAGGAGAAGTTGCAATGTCTATTTTAGATTTCGACTAGGCATCGCATGCACTGTCTCGGCGAGAGATGCTCTATACACTATAGCGGGGGAAAGCTCCGCCCATTTTCTGGCCATAAATGTGATTAGTTACAATGAAAAATCCTGCATTTCGATTGGTTTTTGCCATCTTATTCCCGCCTCCTGGCTGGCATGGCGTAATTTTTTCTCTTCCAAGGCTATCAGCCCCTTTACTTTACAAACAGTTTTGCTACCCTGCCTCTTCCCGTTCCCTCTCATATTCCGTGACTTCTTCCACCACCACCAACTTCCCACCCCCTCCTACAGATGCCTTTAACATCTGCACTTCCATTAAAAATGCAGTAGGACTCGCATAAATACGCGTCCTATTGCATTTTCAGTGCTTGCTTTGAGTTTCATTGGTGAGTGCATTCGCACTATTTGTCTCGCATGCGCGCGATGCTTTACATCGTACACATGCGAGACATAACACCACACAAGTCTGGCTTGCGGCTGCGTAGTAATGGAACTATTGTTGGTGTATTTAAAAATAAAATTGTAATTGTACCGATCACTTCCACATTAATTCTGCAACACCAACGAAAAGTACACCAGTTACAGTACCGACCAAAGAGTTGAGCGGGCGGGAACATCCCGGGTGACTCAGATATTGCCTTCTCTTACGTACACTTTCAAAATAGAAACAGAGATAGAGAAACGAAACTAAAAGTGCTGACAGCGCGACTACATAAGAGCGGAGTGCAACCTTCTCAACCGGTGAGCAGCTGTGACCCCAGCTACCACTGCAGCACAAAACTTCACACATTACTCCGACTGCATACAGGATAAAATACCCTAAAACTCCGTCCAAGCTCAGGGGACAGAGTAGCTCTGCAGCAGAAACCCTTGCAGCTGCAGCTCCGGACTCAGCATTGGACGGGAAGAAGGAGGCCCTTTTCCCTGTAGACGGAGCCATGGTGAGTAAGATACATCGTAGTTGAGCTTTAAAATGCGTTTTTAATCTACCTTCATCCTGTCCTTGGAGCGCCGCTGCTTGTCTTTTGACCGTCCGGGACTCACAAATAACCCTTTCCCGAAAAAAAGTCTGTTGCACGGCTTTATGTTGTTGCTTTAGTTATTTGCATATTGCCTTATCAGCACCGAGCTTGTTTAGACATACTGTAAAAATGCTGTGCTTAAAGTTTCCATCTCGAGCTTTTCTTATTAAATATCCTTTAAAGACAGCGCCCTAACATGCACACATTGTGCCCACCAACACATCCCACAGGCCCCCCCACCCTACACACTTGTGTATGCATCCACCCAGTCTTTTGTTGCCTCTCTGCAAACATGCACAGACCTCCGGAATGATTAATCTTTATTTATTAAAAGTGCTGATTCCCTGGCTCAGCTAATATTTATCTCTTTGCTGCTTCATAACCCTTTTCCCGCCCCTCCCCCAACCAGTCCACTCCGGCTGTTGGGAGCAGGAGGTGGACGGTAGGCTCACGTGTAGTGCTGCTTGTTTTGGTTCTAATCCCTATTGGTCTATCTGAGCTCACGGAGGGCATTGTCGTGCTACTGGAAAGCAACGCCAAAATCCAAGCCATCGTAACTCATAAGCCAGCTGGAGGAAACCTGAAAGTCCGTGGAGGTGACTGAAGCGGTGTGTGTTAACATTAAAAGAGTAAAAGTCTTAAAAAGAGTGAATAAAGCATGCACATGTTTGAACTTATTTCACTAATAATCACAAAAACGGTCATACTAACATATTGAGAGCGCTGCAATGCGAAATATGTAGGGGAACACACTACTGTTGTTATGTCAAGGTTAAACCGAGAATGATGTGCATATATTCTTTTTGTTGTACTTTTTATACTTGCTCACCTGGTTTTTCTGTATTTATCTTATAGACCCCTGATGAAGGGTCGACGAATGACCCGAAATGCATTGGATGTGTCTAAATAGTGTTGTGATGAAGACAAGAGCAATGAACCAATTATTTAAATTGCTAATGGAGTACCACTGAATGAATACATTCATGGTTTAATCTGAGAAGGAGTCTATGAATGTTTTTTGAAAATACTTATAAATACTGTGAAGAAACGGTTGTTTCACGCAAAAGTGCACGCGTCTAAGGGACAGATTCATCTGACCCAAGTAGCCTTTAGAAAGGCAGCGGTTACACACCTCATGAAGATCGGCATGTGGAAACTTGGATCCACATGAAGTACACTTTTTAAAGGGAGTCCTTTCCTTGAGCCAAAAGTCCTGATGGCGCAGATAGGCCTGAAAGCCTGCTTCGATGACCGGAACCAAAGTAGCAGCATGTAGAGATGTGCATCGAAAGGGAAAAGGGATCAAAAACAATACAGAAGAAAGGGTAAGGATTGCACGTTGAAAGTTAGATCAGTAACGACACCGAACTTGAAAGCGTCAAACAGATCCGAGCCCGATGGCGGAAAAAAAACAATCTAAAGATGGAGTCGATGCCCATGCGCACTATTGTCCAAAGGAGGAGTCACCTATCTCGTGACTTCCAAAGACTTGCTCCAGGACAATAAACTGCAAACATCCGGGTCCAACAACAGATAGAGATCTATGCATAGTGTGTGATCTGCAGCTCATATGCCTCGAACATACATTTTCAGAGGAAAAAAGGGGAAAAGCATATCTCAGGTACCCTTATATCACAGACTGTTAAAGACAGCATTGAATCAAAAATCTGATACTATCAGGAACACCAATCTGGAATAACCAAAAGGCGGATATGTCAATGTCCTAACAAGGCAAGTCCACTGAAGAAACAAAATCCCGCATCACCTACACAACCCAAGTACAGGGTCAAAACTAAAGATCATAGAAACAGAGAAAGAATAATTAAGACTCTGTATCACATCTATCACAGAAGCGTCTCAATGCTGAATCAGCCTGAGCCCCAAAAAGATGGGCGCCGTCAAAGGGCATATAGACTAAAGTTGCATGCACAGCTTCTGAAAAGCCTTGAGCTCATAACCATGCTTGACACCAGAGCGCTGCCTAAGATGCCATGGCCCGGCCTACTGAATCAGTAGTATCAATGCCACATCCGATTATTAACTTAGCTGCCTGTTGGCCATCTCTAATCAAGTTTAAAACATCAGTGCGGACCCTATCAGGAAGCGATGGCAAGATAGACTGGAAGGTATCCCATAGAGTATGGGAAAAAAACTCAGTACACAACACGTGGTGGTAGTCCTTAATGCAGAACTAGCAGAAGCAAAGGTGAGTTTGCCACATGCATCTTGACTCCTGGAGTCCCTATTTAATGGAATCTTAGGTTAAGTATCCATATTGAGAGGCTGTAGCCGCCTGAACAACAAGGCTATGAGAGGTAGGGTGTCTGAGGAGACAAACTGGATCTACCGGAGCAGGCAGATGCCTGCGAGATATAGAGTGGTCCACCGAGACCCCTGAATCAGGCTTGGCCCAAGGTCATAGCAATATGTTGAACAGGGCTTCACTGTATGGAAGAACAAGCTCTTCACCTGACTGAACTTGGTAAAGAATATCAATTAGAGGGTCGGTGTACTTGTTCACTGTAGGCAGTGACAACTCCAACACTGCTGCCACTCTCCTCAACATATCTGCACAGGAGGACTTGCCTCTGTAGCAGGAGTAGGCGGGGAAAGAAGCCCCAAAGCTGGAGAGGACTCCAGCCCTCTAGCCTCACCAAGAGCAGATATTGAACTCTCCTGCACCTGAGATGGAATAACCTCAGAAAAGGGCTAGAAGGGGCCAAGCCCCCTTGCATCACCCATTACAAGGTAACCCCACAAAGTCTCACCCTGAGAAGGTAGTGAAAATGCCACAATCCCCCACCCGACATCGAAAAGGCGTCGCTTCGACGTCGATAGGAGAGACTTCGATTGGAGCAGTCGGAATTGGCTGATCAATAGCAGACCCCGAAGGTGGAGTCAAAGGGCTGTGCACCAGCGCCATAGCCAACCATCTCAGACTCAAAGGGGCCCAACTGACACAGAGGACTAACCCACCGGAATGACTCCACTCACCTCCTTGGGGCCCAGGGGACAACCAGTGGAAGGTTAGGGCCCAAAGATGAGAGTTACAATACTCCCTCATCTGGGTCATCGATGACTGGCTCACAGAAAAACAGAGAGACTGAGTCGTAAACGCCCCCCCCTAACTGGCGAGTGGGAGGAGCCGTGGAAGACAGACTCCACATGGCAAAGTCATGGGGTGGGGTTGCTGTGATTTCAAACACCTGTGCTTACCCTTGGAGGTTTCTGAAGTACGACATCCTGGAGAATGGGTCTGGCCTCTGGAACGGCCTCTGAAACTGACCTCCACATGAAAAGCCAGAGGCAGCAAAGTCTCTGAGGACCGCAACAAATTCCGCCAGCTCCTTCATACATCATTCCTCGAGCGCCTTTGACTTCAGTCTCTGCCGTACGAGTTACTTACCTTCGGTAACTATGTATCTGGTAGAGATGTTGTCTAGCCGCAGATTCCTTAACTTAGAATATCCGCAGGCATGAGACTGGATCCGGAAATATTTTGCAGCAGCACCTCTGCGGGCAGTGGGACGGCGCCATACGACCCCGCCCTGACGTCATCCTCGTATGTGACGTCAGCCGGGTCATATAAGTCCCTCCAGGCACGCTGAGGTCAGTTTTCCTCGGAGAAACTTTTCCGCTGCACAACTTGGAGCCACCAACTAAAAACTGGGAAAGTATGAGAACAGTGTGTGATGAATGAAAATTCCGTGAATAAAGAAGGGGGGATGGTGGAAGACACCATCCTAAAGACAGAATAGACACCTCCTACACATTTAAGTGGAGACTGTGATAAAGAGCCATGCGGAGGCCCCTTCCCGACTGCCACAAGGGAAGAACATCACAATAGACAGAAATAGTCTAATAGTGCCCTGAGGAACTGTGCCGACCAGTAAGAACGGACACAGAAAGAACAAAAGTCCACTGTATGAAAGAAAGAAGACTGGCCTACCCCTCTAAAAACAGAGGTAGGAAACAGAGCACAACCAACCCTCAAAGAGGATGACCATGAGGAGACCAGGACCCCAAGGCAGTAGAACAAACTGAAGGGGAGGGAACTTGAGTAAAAGGACCTTCCCTTGAACCAAAGGTACCATATAACAGAAAAGAAACCCATCTCCAGAGGTTAACTGTATATGAAAGCACCGAGGGGAGTGCAACAACCTGAACCCCCTGAAGATAAAACTCAATGGCATCTGAAGATGCCTGTGGAAAACACCACTAGAAAAGGTTCCCGCAGAACAGGGAGGCTGGGTGGGCCTTATGGAATCTGCGGCTAGACAACGTCTCTACCAGATACATCGTTACCGAAGGTAAGTAACTTGTACATCTGATAGAGACATCTAGCCGCAGATTCCTTAACCCCTTCGCTGCGGGGGTAATTCCCCAGCTGGGCTCGTCACAACGGATTAATTCTCCTGCACAAGCGGGGAATAAATTGCGCGTGGGCGGACCGCCGCAGTTATGATGAGCCCAGCTTGTCATGAGCACAGCTCTACTGTGACTCATGACAAGCTGGGCTTGTCATGAGCATGGAAGAGGTTAACTTAGAATAGATTCCATAGCCGTACCCCAAAAGGGGGGGCGGGTCTGGTACAGGACAACAGAAAACGCCAGACATGTGATCCAGCAACAGGGATAAGGGGGAACAAACTTTGGCAGAACAGTCTGACAGCAACCCTAGTAGCTTGAAAAGCAGGAGACACAGGAAAGAAGATATCCAACAACATGCCAGAATAGTGCCACACCGTACTAGTATAAAAAATGACAGGTAGAACGCTATGATCCCCAGAAGAAAGGGAGAGAAGGATCACTCCTCACGAATGACGCACAAAAAGTGCATTAACCCAAGCTTGGAAAGAACTGGAAGAGATGCAACCAGCACCTAACAGACCAGATATAAAAGGAGGCCGAAAGTGCCGGTGGCAGAAGCCCAAAGGCGAACTAGGACTGGAACAATGCATTGGAGATAGCCAGCAGGACAAGAAGCACGCCAAGCGCTCACCCTGCCCCAAAAGGGTAAAAGAGGGGCAAGAGCAATAAACCCCTAACCCGCTGAAGCAGGTAGGAAATTCCGCCAGCAGACAGTAATAGAGACCTTAAGTGGCTTACACAGGAACAGAAGAGCACCCGACCAGGCTGCATGAAGCCAGAAGGAGGAACAACCACCATATAGACTTGTTGACAGTAATTAATGACCACTGCCATCATAAGAACTGTCCCACAGGCGTAAGACTAACAAGAGTAGGCCACTGTGAAGGGAGAGGCCAAAAACGCCAAGTGAACGAATGGTGGAAAGAGTCTTAAAAGCCAAGATCAACACGCCAAAAGACACGGACAGTGTTGAACACCAAAAAGAGAGCATATGACCATTGGATAAAAACTCCAGGAAGTGGAAGCAAGGAGGACCTATGGCAACTTACAACCACATAAAAAGGACTCCCCCACACTTGGAGATATTGGTCCAAAGTTCGCAACCATGAGCAGAGGTGGCAACGTAAGAAGAGGAAACCAAGGCACCGGCATGTAGACATAACGCATATGCCGGACCATACACAGCACATTGAAGAGCAGGTAGGAGACGTTTACAAAGCGGATACCATGAGACCTCCAAAAGAGATGGATAACCATTGCGAAAGAAGATGACACCAAGTAAAAACATAAAATACCGTACAACGGATATTCAATAGGCACATGGAGCCCACATCTTTAGACCCAGGGAGATAAGCAAGGCTATATAATAGCGTACAAGTACCCCACATGGAGTATGTATACCCCGGACAACGGGGGACACCTCTTAGGGCAAAAGGCCAGGTCAAAAAGAATGCAGCAACGAACCGAATCCCTGAACAGAGTCCCAGGCCGTAATCATGTTACCAAGCTGAACTACCGGCTGAAAGCCACAAGCAGAGGACACAGCAACCTGTGAATCATGGCCACAAAAGGCCAACATGCAACTGAAAGGAAAATGCATCCAAGAGATGCTGATGAAAGGGTAAACACCCTTCACCACATAAAGGAAGACGTAAGGCTAACTGCTCATGTTAAACACAGGTACAAAAGGGGGTGGTGATGGACGGAGCATCTGAACCAATCAAACACTCACACTTAGTCAAAAGATCTGGGTTTAATCCATCACCGTTCTTTAGCCCACTCTGCCACCCCAGTTCAGACATGGCTATATGCAAATCAGTCTGACCCTGTGCCTCATGGGAACAGTCCAGCCCGAACTTCCAAGCCATGCCTTCCCTGGAACGGAAACAAGCTTCCGAGGACCGGTTTCTGGCAATGCAGCCGTCTTCAGCCCGGCTTGCTTGAATCCAGTGGCAAAGTGAGCAAGGGACTCACGTCTGAGCATATCCTGCCACACTTATGGCGGACAAAAGTGGTACAAAAGGGGGTGGTGATGGACGGAGCATCTGAACCAATCAAACACTCACACCCAGTCAAAAGATCTGGGTTTAATCCATCACCGTTCTTTAGCCCACTCTGCCACCCCAGTTCAGACATGACTATATGCAAATCAGTCTGACCCTGTGCCTCATGGGAACAGTCCAGCCTGAACTGCCAAGCCATGCCTTTTGTATCGCTTTGTTCGCCCTAAGTGTGGCAGGGTATGCTCAGACGTGAATCCCTTGCTCACTTGGCCACTGGATTCAAGATAGCCTGGCTGATGAGGATTATAAATCCGAAACCGGTCCCAGGATGCTTGTTTCCGGTCCATGGAAGACATGGCTTGGCAGTTCGGGCTGGACTGTTCCCATGAGGCACAGGGTCAGACTGATTTGCATATAGCCATGTCTGAAATGGGGTGGCTGAGTGGGCTAAAGAATGGTGATGGATTAAACCCAGATCAGTTGACTGGGGGTGAGTGTTTGATTTGCTCAAACGCTCCGTCCATCATTCCCTTTTGTATCGCTTTGTTCGCCCTAAGTGTGGCAGGGTATGCTCAGACGTGAGTCCCTTGCTCACTTGGCCACTGGATTCAAGATAGCCTGGCTGATGAGGATTATAAATCCGAAACCGCTCCCAGGATGCTTGTTTCCGGTCCATGGAAGACATGGCTTGGCAGTTCGGGCTGGACTGTTCCCATGAGGCACAGGGTCAGACTGATTTGCATATAGCCATGTCTGAAATGGGGTGGCTGAGTGGGCTAAAGAATGGTGATGGATTAAACCCAGATCAGTTGACTGGGGGTGAGTGTTTGATTTGCTCAAACGCTCCGTCCATCATATCCTTCTGTATCGCTTTGTTCGCCCTAAGTGTGGCAGGGTATGCTCAGACGTGAGTCCCTTGCTCACTTGGCCACTGGATTCAAGATAGCCTGGCTGATGAGGATTATAAATCCGAAACCGGTCCCAGGATGCTTGTTTCCGGTCCATGGAAGGCATGGCTTGGCAGTTCGGGCTGGACTGTTCCCATGAGGCACAGGGTCAGACTGATTTGCATATAGCCATGTCTGAAATGGGGTGGCTGAGTGGGCTAAAGAATGGTGATGGATCAAACCAGGATCTTTTGACTGGGTGTGAGTGTTTGATTGGCTCAGATGCTCTGTCCATCACCACCCCCCTTTTGTACTGCTTTGGCCGCCATAAGTGTGGCAGGGTATGCTCAGACGTAAGTCCCTTGCTCACTTTGCGACTGGATTCAAGCAAGCCGGGCTGAAGACGGCTGGAATGCCAGAAACCGGTCCTCGGAAGCTTGTTTCCGGTCCAGGGAAGACATGGCTTGGCAGTTCGGGCTGGACTGTTCCCATGAGGCACAGGGTCAGACTGATTTGCATATAGCCATGTCTGAACTGGGGTGGCAGAGTGGACTAAAGAACGGTGATGAATCAAACCCAGATCTTTTGACTGGGTGTGAGTGTTTGATTGGCTCAGATGCTCCGTCCATCACCACCCCCTTTTGTACTTCAGGATTGATAAGGGGATGAAGGCTGGATGGTGCGGAGCAAGACTGAGTCTTTGGTAAACTTAAGAAAAGGAGGTTTAGTAGTAAACGTCTGTATGTCACGAACTCGACGTGAGGAAGTGAGAGCCAGAAGTAGAGAAGTCTTCCAAGTAATGTATTTGAGATCAACCTTCTGGATTGCCTCAAATGGGTGTTTCATTAGTTGTGCTAGCACAATGTTCAAATGCCAAGGAGGAGGTGATTGACGAACTGGTGGGAACATCCGAAAAAGACCTTTAAAAAATTGTTGAATGACTCTGGAATAGTAAAGAGAGTTAGAGCCATCTTGACGGAACCTTAAGACTGCTGCTAGAAAAACTTTTAAGGGAGCAAACGAGAGGCCTGACTTTGCTAAGTGCAAAAAGAAAGGTAAAAGTTGTTCCAGCGTGGAAATGTACAGGATGTACCTGGGCATCACTGCACCATGAACAGAATCTTTTCCATTTGAGTTTGTATGATTTCACAGTGGAAGGTGCTCTCGCATTTTGCAGGACCTCTCTACAGTCTGAGGGAATGTCTAAATTCAGGAACTCATAGTACTCAGGTTCCAAGCCGCTAAGCGTAGAGATGCTGGGTCAGGATGACAAACTTGGCCCTGATCCATGGTCAGAAGATTGGGAAGAGGGCGAATAATGATCGGATCGCACTGTGACAGAAGCAGGAGTTCCATGAACCATACTTGTCGAGGCCATCTGGGAGCAATTAGAATAATGTGACAGGGTTCCTTCCTCATTTTTCGAAGAACTGTGGGAAGTAGAAATATTGGTGGAAAAGTGTAGGCATATATTTTCGCCCAAATCATCAAAAAGGCATTTCCGCATGACTCTGGTTGGGGAAGCCAACAGGCATTTGCGGTTCAGGTATGTTGCGAACAGATCCAGATTCAGACGACCCCATACCCGAAAAATGTGATCCAGTGTGGGTTGATGTAATTCCCACTCGTGGCTGGTTATAGAAGACCTGCTGAGTGAATCCGCAAGATTGTTTGACGCTACCGGAACGTGCACTGCTGAAAGGACGACCTGATGTTGAATCACCCAATCCCAAATCTGTTGAGCCTGATGGGATAGTAGGATGGATCTTGTGCCTCCTTGTTTGTTTATGCAGTGCATGCACATAGTGTTGTCCGTTCGGACCAACACTGATGCTCCTTGTATGATGGAACGGAATGCTTTTAGTGCTAGAAAAATGGCCAGCAACTTTAGTAGATTGATGTGCCAGGTCTTTTGCTGAATGTTCCACTTTCCTTTTACTGTTAGCCCTTGGAGATGTGCACACCAGCCTTCTAGGGATGCATCTGTCGTGAGATTGAAGCTTGGAGCATCCATCAGGAACGGACAACCTGAATAGACGTTCTTTTCTATAGTCCACCACAGGAGACCTCTTTTCATTCGAGGTGTGACCAGATCGTTGAAAGTTCCAGAAACTTGAGCCCATTGTTTGTCCAATTCCTCCTGAATAGGTCTCATCTTTAGTCGGCAGTGAGGAACAAGAGGGATGCAAGAGGACAACATCCCTAGGAAAGATTTAAACTGTCGGACAGAAGCAGACTCTTAATAGGAGGGCGGCTGCTAAGTTGCGAAGACGCAGACATCGTTTGTGCGAAACTAAGGCTTTTGCTAGCTTGGTGTCCAGAATGGCTCCCAAGAACAGTCTGCTTTGAGCAGGAAGAAACTGAGACTTTTCCATGTTGAATGTGAGGCCCAGGGACTGGAAGAGGGACTTGCCGATTTGAGTGTGTTTGGAAGCCTGCTCTAATGACCGTGCCTTTAGTAGGCAGTCGTCTAGGTATGGAAAGATTTGTACTCCTTGCAGGCGAAGATAAGCTGTCACCGGTGCGAGGACTTTGGTGAATGGAACAAACACCGAGAGGAAGAACTTTGAATTGGAAGTCCCTCCCGGCAACTCTGAATCTGAGAAATTTTCTGTGTCTCCGCAGAGTTGGAAGATGAAAATAAGCATCCTGGAGATCCAAAGTTGTCATATACTCTCCTTGAGAAAGCAAAGGAACTACTCCCTGAAGAGACAACATGCGAAACGTTTGTTTTTTGATGTATTTGTTTAGGGCACGTAGATCCAGGATAGGGCGCCACTCTCCCAACTTCGAATAAAAACCTCTGCCCTTTTAAAGTTTTGGTACCACTTCGATCGCCCCTTTCCTTATTAGAATTGTGAGTTGCTTTAAAAGTTCTTTCAGATGGGCAGCAGGTGGACCTTTTGGTGGAGAATTGGGAGGAATCTTTAGAAACTCCAATGCATGTCCTCTGCGTACAATATCTAAAACCCATTGATCTGTAGTAATCAGTGACCATTTTGAGTAAAAGTGGGAGATTCGACCTCCAACTCGTGAACAATTGGGTGGAGCTAGAGATGGTCTGTGATGAGTCATTGTTTTTTGGAAGAGTCCTTCCCTCTGTAAGAGGATTTACCTCTGTACTGTCTGTAGGATGAAGATTGCTGCTGCCTGTACGATTGCTAACTCTGGGAGGAGTACCGTTGTTGTTCTTGTTTATATTGATTAGAAGTACCTCAAGAAGAGGATCCTCAACCTCTTGCACCTCGAAAAGTTAGCCTTTTAAATTGGAGGGTTTCCAAGAGCACGGCCCGTGTCTTTTTTTTATTGTATGAAGGGGATCATCTATATGTTGTCCAAATAAAGATTCTCCATCGTAAGGTATGTCTAATATTTTCGTCTTCACTTCTTGACGAAAAGACATGGCCTTTAGCCAACCCTGTCTTCGGAGAACCGCAGTCCCAGCTGAAAGGAGGAAACCAGTGGTAGTGAGGTGGAATAGGAAGAGGGGGTGTCGCATGGCCTAAATCTCTTATCTTGGAATATAAATGGTTTAGGAAATGAGTTAAAACAAGAGCAAATATAGGAATTAGTAAACAATGCGGAAATTGCTTGCTTGCAAGAAACCTGGCTATGCGACGAAACCCCAATCTTCGATGGTTACCTGCAAATAAATCGCCCAGCTATGAAAAAAAGATTTGGATGCCCGGCAGGGGGGATTATGACCCTTCTTTTGACAAAAGTAACAAGAAATGTAACTAGGTTAAATGTGAAATGTAAATGGCTATTGGCGTGTAGACTAACCCTGTTGACCCAGGATAAGAAATATGAAAATATAATTGTTATAAATGTATACATGCATTGGGTGAATGCTGCAGAGTACGGAACTGAGATGGGGAATTTTAAAGAGGATATAGACTCTCTATGTGAAAAGTATGATGCAGATGTGTTTCTCATCATGGGGGACTTTAATCATAAGTTGATTCCAAAGGAGGTTGACCGTTGGCACAAGGAACTATTGGATGCTTACGGAATAAACCAAGCCAAGTTCCCAGTTTGTGAAATCCCGAGGCAGGACAGAGATCTAGTGAATTTTCTAGGGACAAAAGGTCTCCTCTGCCTAAATGGCAGATTTAAAGTAGATTGCCCAGCTAAGAAATAGTTTAAAATCAGCTCACAAAACTGCCCAATTGATTACGTATTTATATTTGCCTGGAATTTTCCTTTAGTGCGAGAATTTAGAATACCCCAAAGTGAAGGCTTTGACCATAACCCGTTGCAATTGAATATAGATGGGGTGTGAGAAGTTGGCCTGATATGCAGTGCTCACTATTCTAGTGATCACTATGTATCAGTCCAAACAACCCTTATTGATGATTGGTTGTAAGTCAACCTTATAGACCAGCTATCCTAGTAGCATGGATACGAGCAGTCTAAGGCGAAGACTCTAGAGGGCGTGTTAAGCCAGCTGTTTTACCATCACATTACCCCTTGAACACCCAGTGAAAGGACACCACACAAGTTGTTATGAAAATAAACAGTGTATTTATTTATAACAAGACTACCCTGGCTCTTTATGAGACAGGGAGCTAAGCACACAACAAAACTCTTATAAAAATACTTCAAGTCGCACAATTTACACAAATGCCCGAGGGGCACGAAAAACCATATACTACAAAAGTGGAATGCGAATTACTAGCAGGTAAGTAACGATTCTCAGAGGCTTTGGGATCGCTAGGGCTGGACTACTGAACCTTTAGATTTCTAGCAGGAGGCCTAGGGAACTCGTGTGCAGAGTGTGCACTCTCACGCGGGATGCGGGACAAAGTCTATGGAAGCTAGTAAAGACAAAGTTAGTGTTCTCGGGCGAACCCGACTAGGTAGGTCAAAAACGAAAGTGGATCTGGACCCTTGGATAGTGAGGCTATGCTGAGGCACCGAAATGCCGAAGTTACCTAGCCCAGGGGCTGCAGCTGCATAGGTCTGAAAAGACGTCGGGATTCTCCGTTGACGAACCAGGAGCCTGAAGGAAAGGAGTTGCTGGCAGGCGACCAGTGAAGATTGTTCGGGTGATCCAAGCCTGGATCGAAGATAGATGACACCTGAAAGCAGAGGGGACCAAGTTCGTGACTACTAGCCAGTAGTCAGGTGGCACCAGGAGGGCACCGGAGGGTAGTCACCTCGACTAGGTGAGTGGGCGACGCTGGGCTCTGTAGTCTCACGGACCAGGAGGCGTTGTCGGCGACCAGGATGGAGGTACGAGCTGTCCCACGATGGATGATGCTCTCGACGTCGCTGGACCCAGGATTGGGGCAACAAGTCTTGGCAAATTCAAGCCCACGCGGTGGACCTAAAATGGCGTCTGGGGTGGACCAGGAGGGTCCGGGGTGCTCCTCTCTTGGAAGGGAGCAAGGGCCAGTCTGGAGCAACCAGACCAGCAACAGTGATGTCGTCGGGCGTCGTTAAGAAGGCCACAAGCCAGCGGGCTAGTAGCCAAACAACGCGGTGAGCAGCAAAAAGCAGAAGGGCCCCACGCAGATCGTGGAGATGCTGGGAGGCTGAACTTCGGTGCTGGGGCTGCTCAGGGTCGGGGTTTCTCGGACCCCAAAGCACTCACCAGAGGATCCCTCGGCGGTCGTGCTGGAAAGAAGTCGTGCAGTCTTGAAGATGGCCGGTCCCTCGAGGTCTCGTCGCACCCACGGTTCTCAGCTTGGCTGTAGAGGTGGGTAGAGGTCAGAGGTGCCAGGGAAGCCGGTTCTCGTCGAGCTGGGCAGTCAGATTCCGGAGGAAGGACTTGCAGCAGACCGCAGTGTTCTTAAGATGGTGCCTGCGGATGCAGGGTGACTACTCCTTAGTCACAAGGGAGAATCTTGAAGAAGAAATCTTGATGTCCTTTCGTAGAAAGTCGTGTCTTGATTCCAAAGATGATCTAATTTGGAAGGGGGCCTGCTCCTACCTTTATCTTGGAAAAGGGGGCTGGCACGCGACTAAGTCCTGCCCTATGGGGGGGACCAGGAGGGGGGTGGTTACACCCCTCTCCTTTGGCGGGCTTTCCCCAGCTCAGGGGCTGGTGTGCCCCTGGAACTGGTTCAAGCCGGCCTATGCACAGTGAGCACCGGGGTGCCACTTGCAGTCACCTTCCTCTGTAGCCCTGCCTACCTGGAATACACAAAACCCTGTCTGGGACGGTGCTGGCACCGCCCCTGGCAGGAAACCCTTTGTCCTTGCCTCCTGCTCTGGGAGGACTCCCAGCAGCAGGAGGGCAGACTTGTGTCTCGGTGGCAGCATCCATTTTGTGGATGCTAAGGCTCTGTCTGACTTTAACCGGGGTTACAGGTTACCTCCATGTCGTGTCCCTCTAGAAGGGTGGAATGCTAACCCCGTCGCCAGAATTGGCGAGGGGTTAGTATTCCAATTCGTATGACACCTTACTCGACATGTTTTGATAAAGCGATACCAGAGTTGGCATATAACCGCGAGGATTATAATGCACTTAAGAGTATATGGTATGCGATATCATGGAAACGGCTAAGGGATAGATCCCGAAAGCCGCAGACAGGCTCAGCTCATGCCAGAGCACTATCTCACACGATTCCAAGCACTCTGCCTTCAGGATTGTTAAGGCCTGCCATAGGAGTGACTGATAGGAGATCTGTGTGTCCATTTAGGTTTAGATATAGGAATACTATATCTAAAGCAAAGGGTGTTTACACCTCCTTGCCCCAGCTGTCGTGCAGCCAGTTGTGTCAGATTTAGTTAGTCAGTCCAGGGGTGGCATAATACATGCTGCAGCCCCTGGGAGACTTCTGGGTGCACCTCAGCCCTGGTTACAGGGACTTGAGAGGGCCCAGTGCCAATTCAGTACCTGGGTACAATTTGGATTAGAGAGAACAGCTAGGCTGTGGGTCTGATTAGCAGGCCCACAGCCAGGGAAAGTCGTAAACCAGTGAAGCAAAAAGCAAAAATCTGGGTGATCATAGGATTGCAGACCCTACTCTCCTACAGAAGGGTATGCCCTGACGCGGGTCCCATGCTCACTACGCCACTGGAGTCAAGCTATCCAGGCTGTTGACGGCTGATAGCCAGAAACCGGTCCTAGGATGCTTGATTCTGGTCCACGGAAGACATGGCTTGGCAGTTCAGGCTGAACTGTTCCCATGAGGCACAGGTTCAAGACTGATTTGCATATGGCCATGTCTGAACTGGGGTGGCGAGCAAAATAACAATGGATTAAACCCAGATCTGTGACTGGGGGTGAATGTTTTGCCAATGTGCAACATTCCGTACATCATCTTGTGTGTTTTGCTCATAGGAGAAAGGGGCAGGGCCGAAGCGGCTAATGAACGGCGCAGGCTCAACCTCCCACGAGGCAGCCGCCTGCGCAGAGGACCGAGAGGGACTCTGGGAGGCGCCCCGGGCAGGAAAGCCATCGGTGCCGGAAAGGCGTCTGCGCGGCCGACGGTAAGACAGTTTCCTGCCCAGAGGACCGAAGTGGACTCGGGGACGAGCCGTGAGTCCCGACGACCTCCTGCGACATCACAGGGAACCCAGCGAGGTTTTGCTGTTAGGCAGGGGCGCCGTGGGCCGAAGAAGGGAACCCCGTAGGGCCGCACCTTGACGACACCACCTCTCCAAAACCCGAAGCCAAACTCGTCGGCAACGGGGGCGATTCCGCCGGCGAGTCCGCGGAAGGCCCGCGCAAGGCGTGGGATCCACAGACGTCTCAGGAAGAGGAGGGGGGCCCAAAGAAGCCTGCAGAGCCGTGGGGTAGGCCTTCATTTGGGCCCTTGTCGCCCCAAGGCCAGGAAACGGCAGATAGGGTGGCGAAGTCGCATATCCCGAGAGGAATCCGCACCCTCTTCAGAACGAGGACAGGCCATCGGTGGCAAGCTGCAGGACTTACCAGCAGGCAAGCGACGCCCATGGGACCTCAGTAAAGGACTATGCCACAGCCGGAATCAGCGGCTTCTGGACCCTTCCGAGGTGGGTGATGGATGCTGTGACTAGTCCAATCTAGACAAGCGGGCCGAAAGTAATTTCATCCGGCGCTCCTGCCGGGACTTCGGCTTGAAATGCTGACAAGGTTCGCAATCCGTAGAATCATGGTGCTTGCCCAAATACCACATACAAACAGGGTGAGGGTCCGTCGCAGACATCTGACGCGTACAAGAAGCCAGTCTTTAAACCCAAAGGCATTGCACACTGTTCCCAACGCAAAGGCATTAAAAAAGGCCTGAAAACAGGTCAAGGGAACTCACTCCGGATTCGTGTTGCACGCGGAAAAGAAGGAATCTGACGTCAGCGCACCGTGGTGGGACTTGCGTGACCTCGCTGACGTCATGTCTGCAGACGTCAGGACGGAGTCACGTGGTGCCGCACCCCCAGCGCGCATAGATGTTGTGGCAAAAAACAATTCCGGATCCAGTCTCACGCCTGGGGATAATTCTACTTTAAGGAATCTGCGGCAAGTAGTCTATCAGATACAATAACATGCTCCCCTTCTGAAGAAGAGGAGGAGGGTGCCGGGGCCGGCAAGGCAATTTTCCGGCGCCGCTCAGGCGCCAGCTCCACCTCATCCAGAGCGGGCTCCGATTCCGGAGAAAGGAGTGGCGGGGGAGCCGAGGAGGCGAGTCCGACCCCAGCTCCAGACAGGCCGGTGTGCTCACGTCAGGGCTATGAGAACGGGCAACCACCTGCGGCACCATAGGGAGCCCAGCGGGGCTATGCAGCGGGACAGAGGCGCCTTGGGACGAAGAGGGGTACCCAGTCGGGCCGCACCCTAACGACACCACATCTCCGACATTCCTGGGAGGCAAGCGCTCAATTGGCGCCGGGGGGCGAACCCGCTGGCGAGTCTGTCGGAGACCCCTCAAGAGGTGGATGTTCAGTTTGTTTTGGTCGCAGGCGCACTGAAAGGGGTCAGTGGGTCAGAAGGGGGGGGGGCGGTAGGTTTGTCCTTGCGGGCTCAGAGTGTCATTTACTGTTGTGTGCAATGTCAATAAAACAACCTGATGCACAAGTTACTACTTGTGTAACGATATATCTGTAAGAGACATTAGTTAGTGATAGATTCCTTACCTTAGAATATCCCCAGGCGTCAGACTGGATCCGGAAATTTCTGCGTAGCAGTACCCTTGCGCGACGGTAGGCGTCGTCTGCGGCTCCGCGTCCGTCGTCGTGGGCGCCGTGATGACGTCGTCGGAGTACTTAGACGCCGCCTCCGCGTGCTGACGTCAGTTCTTAGACACAGCTTTTCCGCGCCAGAAGCGCTGAGCCATGTTAAAAACCAACACTGGTGCCATTGAAACTAGGGCCCTGAAAGGGGGTGACCTTAACCCTAGATATCGGTTGGCAGAACGGGGAGGATGGGTAGGTCGGTAAGGAATCTATCACTAACTAATGTCTCTTACAGATATATCGTCACACAAGTAGTAACTTGTGCATCTGCAGGAGACACGCTAGTGATCGATTCCTTACCTTAGAATAGATACCCCAGCAATACCAACCCCGGTGGTGCGTCTGCGAACCAATAATCACACCAGAAAGTCCTGGAGGACGGAACAGCCAAAGAAGCCATCCCTCCGGACTTGACTGTCCAGGCAGTAGTGTCTTGCAAACGTGTGCAGCAAGGCCCACGTAGCTGCCTGGCAAATGTCCTGCAAGGGCACTCCCCGGCCCAGGGCAGTTGTAGTCGCCGTGGCCGGGTGGAATGATCCCGCAATCCAACTGGGGGCTCCTTTTTAGCCAAGGAGTAGCATGCCTGGATACACAAGATGATCCACCGCGAGATGGTCCGCTAGTGCACCGCTTTTCATTTCTTAGCGCCCACGTAACCAACAAAGAGTTGAGTTAGAAAAAGGGGTAAGCCCTCAAAACTCGTAGACCTGGGTCATTACGTAAGTACAAGAAAAAAGTGGTCCGAGTTAGGTAGAAATATTTTACACTTATTTTACATTGCTGTATACTTGTAAACACCACAATTGTAATTCACAATAAATATGCTTGGCGTAATCAGGGTAAGGTATGCAGTGTTAGGAGATGAATTGTATTTATTCCACATACAAGTGCATTCGATGAGCTTGTCACTGCTTACATTTACTTAAAAATCATTTGCATCAATATAATAATAAATCATTGCATGATTAGTGGTCTCAGTGCAAAGAGAAAAGGGAGTGAAGGGTTTGTGAGGGACGAGGTAAAGGTGGTGTGACAATGTTACATCACATTCAAATTAGAACGCCTTTACAATTAAGGTAATAACAATGTTCCCGCAATACATCACACATAGGTTAGATCAGATCATTCTTTTTTTCGATGGTGTGTAGGGTTGGGCGCAGTCTACGTTTCGACCCCGGAAGCGTTAAAGGGTTAGTCTTCCCTCTTGTTGGGGGTCTTCATCAGGACAAAGAAGAGAGCATATGGAATGACGGACGGCGAGTCTTGCGTCACGTCTAGGGCCCAGTCGTGCTCCTTCTCATTTTGCAAATTGGTGTCTTTAGATGTAGTGACGGTTGTCGGTATTCCTCATAATTGGCTTCACTGCACGCCACACATCTTTCTTGTGCAGAGCAAAGATGCAGCAGACAGCACACTACGGGTCCTCCGTGGTTGTGGGGATGCGGTGCACCGACAACCGTCACTACATCTGCCCCCCACTGGCGACACATGGGCCTGAAAGCACGGACTAGGAGGGTTTTGAGGCGGATGCCGCGGGGCAAGGTGTGGACTGACCTCGCCGTTGTCCCCGACCGCCGCCACGGCGCTTTCCACGGCTGCCACCACGTTGGGTATTACCTTGCGGCGCGTGGCTGGCAGCACGAGTGGGAACACCCCTTCCGTGGCCACGAAAGGAGTGAAAGGCAGCCGATTGCTGGCGCGGGGCCGAGAGGCCCAAGGACTTGGTCGTAGCCCTGGAGTCCTTAAAGCGCTCAAGCGCATGGTCTGCCTTGTCGCCAAAAAGGCGGCGGCCATCAAACGGCATGTCCATCAGTGTATTCTGGACATCAGCCGAGAAGTTGGCGAATCTCAACAAGGCGTGGCGACGAATCGCCACCGTTGTTGCCAACGCCCTGCCCAGTGAATCGGTGGTATCCAGTCCACACCGAATTGAATAATGTGCCGCATCTCGGCCCTCCACAAGGGCTTGGCCGAGGTTTAGCCCGTACCTCCAACAAGCATTCTGGCAGCACGTCCGCGACAGTGTCCCACAAGGAGTGGGTGTAGCGGCCCAAGAGGCATGCGGTGTTGGAAGACCGCAGTCCCAAACTTAGGGAGGAGAATACCTTCTTGCCGTATTTCTCATACCTCTTGGATTCCCTGTCAGGCGGAGCCGACGGGAATGCGGTCTGGGAATTAGAGGCCTGGATCACCAGGCTCTCAGGGGTGGGGTGGGTGGACAGGAAACCAGGGTCGCCCGGGGCCGGGCGGTGGCGTCTGGCCACGTTCCTATCTACAGGTGAACCTGTAGCAGGCCTGGACCAAGTGCCCAAAAGAACGTCGGTCAAGACGGCTCATTAAACGGCAGCAGAGGCTCGGCCGAGCTTGACTGCGGTTTAAGGACCTCAATGAGGAGGTTAGTCCTCACGGCCACGAATGGGAGTTCAAGGCCCAAGGCCTTGGCCGCCCGCATCAGCACCACACTATAGGCAGCCCCCTCCTCCGTAGCCATGGTAGGAGGGGAGACAAAGCCAGTGTCTGGTGATGTGTCCAGACCACTGGCATCCCGAAGTTCCTCTGCCCAGTCCTCCTGGGACTGACACTCTCGTGTCAGAGGGTCTTCAGACCCCTCCCAATCCCCCTCATCACCCATCTCCTGGTACCCAGGGGTGTCAAATGATGGGGACGGCTCATGAAAGTTAAACTCTCCGAACGGCGTCTGTAACGGTGCCCAGCGGCGCCGGAGCCGGTTCGAGGGAGGCCTCGGGGACGGCGCCGCCCGAAGACGGCGCCGGGGATGACACCTGAGGGACCGGCGCCGGGGAGGTCGTGAGGTCCACCGGGGACGACTCTGATCCAGAACTGGATCCAATGGGGCCCTGCGGCGCCAGGCCCGAAGACGCCAGCGGCGCCGAGGCCGAAGCACTCGTCAGCGGCGGGGCCGGAGCCCCCGACCCGCTAGGGCCCCCAGCCGGGTTGTGGTTCTGAAAATCTGGATTCATATAATAGTACTGGACTCGAGAATAAAAACTTCGTCGAAATAGGACGAATTTGGTATCAAAAGACCGAGAATGACGAGTACATCATGTACATGTATTTTCGGCGTATTCGAGTGACGATTCCACCTCGAAATCGTCATTTCCCATTTACATGTTGCCCTTTACATAGGCCTTAATCCAGTTGAATTTGATTCCACAAGGACACATACTCCTTAATCGACTTCTCCCTGACCCCAGTACAGGTTAGAACCATTGCCCCAGGCCGAACACGTTAGGTCAGTTCCCTCCCAGTGGCCGAGCAAGATAGCATCTAGGCTCAACCAGCCATAAAACCATTTGAGCACGCACACCTGCCATATCTCGCTCACATCTTTTCTCCACTCCTTTTCTTTACTTGCTTTACGATGGGGAGGTGACCGTTTTTATTGGGGGTCCAGCGATATCTGATGAAATATTGGGCCTTGCCGGATGATTTGTTATGGGCAGCACGACATGAAATATGTACATGTCATCATGACTCTGCTTTTCTTTTGTAACCAGTAACTATAAATGAAATACCACGAATTCAAGGAATGTTTTGCCCAAGGCTGAAAATCATGTATAAAGAGAGAAGCCTGACTTCGTGAAGGCGTGCAGTCTCCTGAGAATATACCCGTATTGTACTTCTAGGACCCTGTTACCTTGGTTGCAGCCAATAAACTAATCTTTGACTTCACCTAGAAGACTCTGAGTTTCTGTAGGTCTGACTCAGGAGAACCCGAGGTCTCTGGGTGTTGATTCCCTGACACCGCTGGGTTACCGGTTCTGTGCCGGTTCTTAAAAACCCAGTACCTCAGTTGGCGCCCAGCGTTTGGGGCGATTCCAGTGGTACCAGTCAGCCTGAAGATCGTGAGGAGCTTCGTGTGGAAATTCCGGAGGAGGGCCCACCACCTCATCGACCCCTGCATGTCGACGTGGTCCGAAGGTCTTTGCTGCGAGGTTCCCCGCTTCCCGACGGCTACAAGGACTGCTGCCCTGGCTATCGCCCTGATGTTGGACCCTTGAAGTTTTCGGTAGAGCGAAACACTGAGACGAGTCTTCTGGTGACGCCATCGATATTTTCAGTTAAGTATAAGTGGAGCGTCTCCCAGTCCTTAGTTGGACTTACTTTGTGGTATCTTTGGGATACAAAAGGTTTTGTATTGGTACTTGCAAGCACCATAACCGAAGGACTCGTGTATTCACGAGAAATATCGTAATCGATAAATCCTTTGAAGTTTTGGAACTAGACTAGAGAGCGAGGTTGCCTAGTCTTAGACTTGGGAATTTGTTTTGTCTTGGTAGTAATAATAGGGACTCCCGATTGGAGGACTCATGTCCGGTTCCTCCAGTTGGAACTCCGACTTACGAGCTATATGTTAAACATGGGGTAGGCCCCATCGTTTACAACGAAGTATGGATTAAATACACTAGGAAAGATGGTGTTTTAAAATGGCCCCAATATGGTAGCTTTGATTCTGAAATCTTAGACAACCTTGAAGTTAAACTCTTCAAAAAGAAAGCCCGGCCGGCGATGTTTGACTCTTTCCGCTTATGGCGCAAAGAAGCCAAACAAAAAGAAATTAAATTAGCTAAGAAAAACAAGAGAGAAGGAGGACTTTCGGTAATGCAAGCTGCCGTGCCGTTTAAAGATAATGAAGAAGAGCAGATAAATGAGCAGTTGCACAGGCAACGTAAAATGGCAATAGATAAGTGTTATCCAGTTTTGCCGTCTCTTCAGCAAGAGGCAGCAAAAGAGCGTGAAAAAGACCCATTAATGTCGCAATTATTAACTTCACCACCCCCCTATGCGCAGAATGCCACAGCACCCCCGCAACCTTTAGTTGCACAAGCTGCGCCTCCTGCTCTTCCACAGCACCCACCAGCTGTTCTTCAGCTGGCTCCTACTTCTTCGGTGCAGCCTCCTCCAGGCCCACCGACCACTTCTGTTTCACCTGTGTTTTCTACGATTTTGCCTACTGTACTTTTTACATCTCCTAATGCTCCCTCTACGATTCTGCCTAGTACCACATCTATTTTTCCTGATATCTCTTCTGCCATCTCTACCCCCGCCTTATCTCACCCCGTTTTTCCATCTGTTTGTCCTTCAGTTTCACCTTCCATTCGGCAGAAAATGGCCAGCACTGTTACTAATCTTCTTTTACCTCTTTTCGGGTCGCCTGCTACGACCCCTAACATAGGAAGAAGACAGTTGCGAAGTCAACTGCCTGATTATCAAGAGAGAGATTCCCTGAATAGTTTAGCTCGGAAATGGGTCATGGACACTGCAAAATATGATGTACAGTCTGTCATGGAAGTCTTCCATCAATGGGAAGCAGCGACACAGAGATATGTTTTCGAACAGATGTGTGTCTTTCTTGGCGAGGATTTAGAAGACAATGATCAAGAATGCATCCCACAAGAGATGTGTCGTGTACGATTTAAGTTTGGAGAGGGTATGATTGTAGGTCCCGATGTGGAAAAGGCAGTTGAAATGTTATTATCATATCGAAGTAAGGGAAACAGTTCTGGGTCACCATCGGAATCTAGTGCATCTAGTAGGAAAAAGGCACGACAATACCCTATGAGAGAAGTTCCCCCACAGTGGAGAGAGGGTGACGCGACCGCTGTCCCACCTGTCCTGCCACACTTTCACCGTGTATGGGTACATGTCCCATGGAAGCGAGCTGAAGTTTTAGCACTCAAACAAACATTACCAGATCCGCGTAAAAATCCTGCAGGGTACTATAAAGAATTGTCGCAAACTGCTGGGTCATGTATAATGAATTTGGCCGATATCGATATGTTATTTGGGAACGTTGTAACACAGCCTTTATGGGGTAAAATTCGTCATGTAGATCATGACCAGGAATTAGGTGACACGTGGGCTAATATTACTGCTGCAGATGCACGACAAGTTGGTGGTGCCAAGCCTGAGCCTCTGATAGCAGAACTACCTGGTAGAATAGTAGATTACATGAAAACGATAATGCCTGCAATACACGTAAATTGGGATAAGTTATCTGCATGCAAGCAAAAGAAAGAAGAAACTGTTTCAGATTTCTTCACCAGATTTGAAGAAACATTCATTGACCACAGCGGTCAAGATATGACCACAGAAGGTGGTCAGAGATTGTTTGTCGATAAATTTGTGCACAATCTGCTTCCAGAATTGTGTAGGAAATTAAAAGATTCAGAAAGTTCTTGGGCAGTCTCATCTTCAGCCCAGATATTAGCTACCGCACAGTACTACGAGAATAGAGACAAAGATGAGAAAGATAAAGTAGAAAAGAAAACTAGAGGACTCAAAACGAAGGTTTTGCTACAGCAAGCCTATCCGCCACGTGGTGGTGGTAATCAAAATAATAATGGTCAGAATCACTACCAGAATACTTTTCAGCAGCCTCAACAATATCAGAGAAACTTGCAAAGATTCGATTACACTCAACCCCGCGTAGGTCCTAACCAGTGTTTATATTGCAAGCAGGAGGGTCATTACAAGTATAACTGTCCTGCCCTACCACAACGTGCAAATGGGATTTCTGGTGTAAGAGGTCGTGGCAGTCAGCAAGCGCCTAGAGGTAGAGGGCGTGGAAACGCCCCTCAGGACGCGCGTCCCCTTCCACCACAAAACTCTATGAACAGGTTTGATCAGCAAAATAACGTATCTGACAGGACAGCTCAATACTACGTTGATGAGTATTACACAGAAAATGAGCAGTGGGAAAATGAGGATTGCTAGGACAGCCATAGACGAAGAGAGGGAGTCGTTTCAGTTCCAGTAGATCAGAGTGGACCTTACGTTGAGGTGATTACATCAGGTGTGTCACAACCTTTTCTGTTGGATACTGGTGCTACAAAGAGTTCTATTATGCACTCCAAACTCCCTGGCGCGCACCTTTGTCTGGCGAAATGAACATTTCTGTAGGTTTTTCTGGCGCCCCAGTTAGAAATCCGATTTCTGACCCTTTATCTCTTTCTGTTGGTCCTTGTGAATTCGAAGCACCCCTTATTTTGACAACAGGTTGTGGTGAAAATTTGCTAGGATTAGATTTGCTAAAAAGATTGTATGCGACTTTGTACTGTTCTCCTTCAGGAGTACAACTTACTTTAGGTAAAAAAGTGGTTTCTCCCATGTATTTGTCGAGAAATGCACTTCCAGCAGAATTGTCGATTCTCCCAGATATCCTTTGGGCTACTGGTCCAAATGATGTAGGTCTTTTAGTAATTCCACCATATGTTGTAACATTGAAGTCGAATGTCAGAATGCCACGAATTCCCCAATACAGAATATCTAATGAGGGTGAAAGAGCTTTGCTAGCGATAGTTTACGAATTAATTGAAAAGGATGTGATTGAAGAAACACGAGGCAATGTTTGCAATAGTCCTGTTCTGCCCGTTTTAAAGCGAACTGACCCTTCTCAGCCACCTGTGTACAGATTCGTGATTGACCTTAGAGAGGTGAATAAAATTGTTGTGCCACAATTCCCAGTTGTCCCCGACATTACCACATTATTGACTATGATTCCAGCCTCTGCCTCCTGGTTTTCGGTGATTGACCTGAAGAATGCTTTCTTCAGTATCCCGATTGCTGAGGAAAGCAGGGATATTTTTTCCTTTAGTTTAGGAGGTCGAAGCTTCCGCTTTAAACGCGCTCCTCAGGGCTACTGTGAAAGCCCCTCAATATACAGTCAAGCTCTGAAAAGTCAGCTTGACACAATGGTTTTGCCCAAAGGTGCCACTCTCGTACAGTATGTGGACGATTTGCTCATCGCTGCGGATACTGAGAAAATGTGTAAAATGGCCACGTTGTGGTTATTGCGTCATCTATGTGATTTGCATCACAAGGTGTCCCTTTCCAAGCTTCAATATTGCCGACAAGAAGTGACCTACTTAGGTCATCTCTTATCGAAGGAGGGAAGGAAACTGACCCCAGAAAGAATTCAGGCAATAGCAAAATTGAGTGTGCCAAGAACACAGAGAGAAGTACGTGCTTTCTTGGGCATTACATCGTACTGTAGACAGTGGATTCCAAATTTTTCGTTATTAGCCAAACCCTTGGTGGCATTAACGTGTAAAAATACACCCAATCCCATTCCTTGGTCGGAAGAATGTCAGAAAAGTTTTCTCGAATTACGCACAGCATTATGTTCGGCCCCTGTGTTAGGTAACCCCAACTACAGTAAGCCTTTCACATTATATGTCCACGAGAAGGAGGGCTGTGCATTGTCTGTGCTGACTCAGTTATTCGGAGATAGACAGCGGCCATGCGCCTATTTTTCGTCAACTTTGGATCCGGTAGCACGAGCATTGCCAAGTTGTTTAAGGGCCACAGCAGCAGCAGCTGTTTCCATTCGACAGTCTGCTGGTCTAGTAATGAATAATACACTAATCGTGATGGTCCCGCATGCAGTAGACACATTGTTAAATAGGACCAAGACACAGCACTTAACTAGTGCTCGACTGTCCAGTTACGAATTGACGCTGCTAGCGAGCCATGTGCACATAAAAAGGTGCAGTACCTTAAACCTAGCCACATTGTTACCAATTGCAGAGGAATCAGATGCTTCAGAACAGCACGATTGTTTTCTTAGAACAGAGGAAGAGACGAAAGGGAGAGTTGATTTGTTCGACACTCCTCTTGCTGAATGTGATGGTACATTATGGGTGGATGGTTCATGCTTTAAGCTCCCAAATGGTAACGTGACTACAGCATATGCTGTCACAACTTTGCACACAGTCATTGAAACTGCGCGAATACCACATGGTTCAGCTCAAGCCGCTGAACTCGTTGCACTGACGAGAGCATGTGTGTTGTCTAAAGGAATGAAAGTGACTGTCTATACCGACAGCCAGTATGCTTTTGGAGTGGCTCACAGTTTTGGACGATTGTGGAGAGAACGTGGGTTCCTGACTTCGCATGGAGCTAAGATTCAGCATGGTCAGTTGGTGAATGAGCTTCTCGAATCACTGACGTTGCCCCTTCAAACAGCGGTCGTGAAATGTAGTGCTCACAAGAAAGTGACTGATGATGTTGGTCGTGGAAATGCATTTGCCGACGAAACCGCTAAGGAAACTGCAAAGAATGTGATGAGCCGAATGTATGTTGCGAGCCCAGAAAGATGGACTGGTGATGTTGGAATATGTGAGGACACGATAGAAAGTGTGAAGTCCATCCAAGCTGAGGCCACGGAGAAAGAGTTAAGCATGTGGAGAGAAAGTACAGGGAGAATGGATGCAAATGGTTGTTGGATTGAATTGACAGAGCAACAGAGATGGTTGTTACCCGATGCATATGTGCCTGCAGTGGTTACAATGGCTCATGGAATGGCCCATATCAGCGCGAAAGGGAGTTGTTGGCCCCGGTGTGGAAGAATTCAGGGATTCCCAAGTATGCAGAGAATGTTGTCAAGAATTGCATGGTATGTCTGAAGCACAATCCTGGTAGGGGAACCCCAACTCCAGCTGGTCATTTTGCACCTCCTATGTATCCGTTCGAGGTTTTGCAGCTAGATTTCATACACATGGAGAGGTGCAACAACTTAAAATACGTGCTTGTGGTTGTTTGTGCCTTCTCAAAATGGGTAGAAGCCTATCCCCTAAAAGACAATACTGCCTTGTCCACAGCGAAAGCCCTTGTAAAAGAGTTCTTCCCCAGGTTTGGAATGCCTAGAATGGTCTGGTCTGACAACGGAAGTGAATTTGTGGGTCGTGTGATGAAAAGAGTGTGTGAAGGGCTAGGCATTAGGCAGAAGTTCCACGCTGCAAATCACCCCCAATCAGCTGGATTAGTGGAATGTTACAATGGCACGCTTAAACTTAAATTGGCCAAAATCCAAGCGAGCACAGGTCTTAAATGGCCTGACGCTCTACCCTTAGCACTCCTATCCACCAGAATGACTGTGCATTCGCGAGTGAAACTCAGCCCCTATGAAATAATCTTTGGTCGGCCAGCCAACATATGGGGAGTGCCTAGGCCCACGAAGTTTAGCGAGCTGCAACACCCTATTTTGCTTGACTATTTGTATGAATTGACGGCTAAATTGCGTGTTTTATATCAACAGGTCCACAACACCTTGCCTCCGGTCTCTGAGACGCCGGGTCACTCCATTGACCCCGGTTCCTGGGTGCTTGTCCGCAATTTTCAAAGAACAAGAAACGACCAGCCCAGATGGACCGGGCCTCACCTCGTCCTCCTGTCTACAAGGTCGGCTGTTAGGGTGGAGGGGAAGGCCAATTGGGTCCACGGGATCCATTGTAAGAAGATACCCTTCCCTCTGCCACATGACCAATGGGTCCAGAAAGGAGGCACTGACTCAGAGCACACAACTGATGAACGTGTAAAAGAAACTAACCCTGACTGTGAAAGCAACAACATTTTTCGAGAAACTGTGCCACCACCAGAACAATTGAACTCTGTGGAACCTGAACTACTATTTCTGGACCAGACAGTACCCGGGAAAAGATGCTACAATTTACGACCAAGAAAAACAGACTAAAGTAAAAGTGATTTCTTTTATGATCCGAGAGAAAAACCTGTGGACTAATAAAAAAAATTTTTTTTCCCCCAAATCCTTTTTTGAAAGTGCAGATCTCCCATCTAGGTAACTTGCTTATTTTTGTTTTTTTCGAACCGCCATCCGGGTTCCGCTGCTAGGGTCGCGGTTGATTAAAAACTTTTGGGTGCAGCTGACGACGTTAGGTCGCTGGTTCTGGTTGGTCCAAGGGAGTTGCCCTAGACTGACGGAAGCATCCTTTAGCAGAGGCAACCTACCACCGCGGGCAGCACCTTAGAGAGGATGGAGTTTCCTGATGTGGAGAGGCCTGCCAAACAAATGAACTTTAAGCAGAGACCTTTTAACACGATGACAAAGAAAAGTTTTATAATAGTGTGTATTTTTATGCTATTCAGCGTAATGGTCTTTTTGATAAGCTATGTTTTATTCTCTTTTCATGTGACATTTGCGCCCACTACATCACCCATACCTCCTCCTACTGTTTCCTCTCATTCTTTCCACCCCCTGCCTGACCACGAATCAAATAGGAGATTAGAGTTCATTAATAACTCCTTCGTTCAGTTATTACACCAACACCAACTTGTAATGAACACAACTAACTGTTGGGTGTGTGGTCTCATGCCCCACACAACGGATAAAGGTATCCCCTTTTGGTCCTGCCATTTAGTCACAATGGATCAGTATGGGCATATAGGACAATGTTCATATATGCACGAGAAATCCAACCCCTACGTTCTGTAAAAGACAACCTCAAGACTAGCGCCCTAGTCAAAGGTATAGTTGACATGATCAAGGAAGTAACTTCTTACGAAGATACCCCGGATGATGAGATACTTGCATATGTAGGTTGGAACGTGACCGGATATGGCACTACATTAAGTGAGAAACAGCAAGCCAAGAGATCGTCCCCTATCTGGATCGTACCCCATCAAGGTCACCTGTGTCTGCAAGGTATTGGCAAGAATCCCAGAGCTCAGCTCGTCTGTACAGAAACGTATGTTTTTGGATCTCAGACTTCCCCTGCGTTTTTAGCCGCTAAGGGTACTTATTTCATCTGCCATGATAGAGCCTATACATGGTTGCCCCCTGACTTCTCGGGCTCATGTTTTGTTTCATTCCTGTTACCTCCCACCTACACAGCAGCGGCGGATTACCATCGGACAAGGGTAGTTAGAGGTGTTATGAGTAAAGAAGACACTGCAGGTCAAGAATTTGGTGACTTTGCAATGGGTTTTCTGCCGTTCTGGGGAGCCATGGCTAACAGCAGGAACATAAGGCAATTGACAAGGGTAGTTGAATCCACCGTGACTGAAACTGCTGGTGCCCTTAGTAACCTGACTGCTGAGCTCCAGTCGGATCGACTTATGACCCTTCAGAACCGGGTCGCTTTGGATGTAATACTTGCGGACCGAGGTGGAGTATGCAAATTGATCCAGTCCAGTTGTTGCATTTTCATCCCAGATAATGCTCCAACCGTGTACAGGGCCACCTCCAAACTACATAAGATTTCCGAATCTATTCATGTGGATAAAGGAGATTGGTCGTTAATGGGATGGTTCTGGGAACTGATATCTGCCTGGGGATGGAAAATTCTGATGGTCATTGGGATGGTCTTAGCCATTCTTTTCCTGTTCTGTCTATGCATACAGTGTGCTCCTGCAATATGTGGCCTCTGTGCTACATCATGTGTAAGGAAGCCTGTGTCAAGAAATGTACTCAGCACTAAAATGATGTTACAGCAACATCTCAATGACTTTAGGAATATAGATCTGGACTCAGACTAACATGAGGATAGATTAATTGCCTATGTAAGGGCAAAAGGAGGGTCTGTGGTTCTGAAAATCTGGATTCATATAATAGTACTGGACTCGAGAATAAAAACTTCGTCGAAATAGGACGAATTTGGTATCAAAAGACCGAGAATGACGAGTACATCATGTACATGTATTTTCGGCGTATTCGAGTGACGATTCCACCTCGAAATCGTCATTTCCCATTTACATGTTGCCCTTTACATAGGCCTTAATCCAGTTGAATTTGATTCCACAAGGACACATACTCCTTAATCGACTTCTCCCTGACCCCAGTACAGGTTAGAACCATTGCCCCAGGCCGAACTCGTTAGGTCAGTTCCCTCCCAGTGGCCGAGCAAGATAGCATCTAGGCTCAACCAGCCATAAAACCATTTGAGCACGCACACCTGCCATATCTCGCTCACATCTTTTCTCCACTCCTTTTCTTTACTTGCTTTACGATGGGGAGATGACCGTTTTTATTGGGGGTCCAGCGATATCTGATGAAATATTGGGCCTTGCCGGATGATTTGTTATGGGCAGCACGACATGAAATATGTACATGTCATCATGACTCTGCTTTTCTTTTGTAACCAGTAACTATAAATGAAATACCACGAATTCAAGGAATGTTTTGCCCAAGGCTGAAAATCATGTATAAAGAGAGAAGCCTGACTTCGTGAAGGCGTGCAGTCTCCTGAGAATATACCCGTATTGTACTTCTAGGACCCTGTTACCTTGGTTGCAGCCAATAAACTAATCTTTGACTTCACCTAGAAGACTCTGAGTTTCTGTAGGTCTGACTCAGGAGAACCCGAGGTCTCTGGGTGTTGATTCCCTGACACCGCTGGGTTACCGGTTCTGTGCCGGTTCTTAAAAACCCAGTACCTCAGTGTCCGCTGGGCCCGAAGGCGCAGCAGAGCCCGCCGAGGGAGTGAGGGACCTCATGGCCATGAGGAACCGCTCGATCTCCTCCTGCGTCGCGCGCGGCCCAGGGACCGTCGGGGGGAGTCGGAAGAGCGAAGACGTCTCTTCGACTTCTTGTGCTTACCTGACGACTTCGACCCAGAGGAGGGATGTCGACTCTCGGAGCGATGACGGCTTCGCTCCCGCGACCGGTCCCTAGACCTCCTCTTGGACCGGGACCTCTCTTGGCGCGGGGCCGACTGCCGGAGTTCGAGTCGCTTGCGGGACCGCTCCCGTCTAGCTTTCGAAGTCAGGGCCCGGCAGTCGGAACAGGTCTTATCGTCGTGGTTGACGCCGAGACAGTGGAGACACCGACGGTGAGGGTCCGTGACCGACGTCAGTCGGTCGCAATCCTCACAGTGCTTGAAACCTGGCATCCCTACCGGCACCGTTCAGAGTCGAAGACTCGAAAAGGAACTTTCAAAAGAGATCAAAAAAGTTTAGTCAAAAAAGACTAAGGTACCACTTTTTCAGGATCTGCGCTGCTGGCGCGGAAAAAAGAAGAACTGACGTCAGCACGCGGAGGCGGCGTCTAAGTGCTCCGACGAAGTCATCACGGCGCCCACGATGTCGACGACGGACGCGGAGCCGCAGACGATGCCTACCGACGCGCAAGGGTACTGCTACGCAAAAATTTCCGGATCCAGTCTGACGCCTGGGGATATTCTAAGGTAAGGAATCTCTCACTAACGTGTCTCTTTCAGATGTGTTATTATACATGATGCTCATTTTGTTTGCGAATACCAATAACATTTATGTACGAAAAAAAAAGAGGTGGATGTTCAGAGGACGCCCCAGGAACAGGAGAGGACTCAATGGAGACCTGCAAGGCCGTAGCATGGGCCTCCATTTGGGCCCGAGTCGCCCCCATACCTGGAAAGGGCGGATAGAGGCGGGGCGACCGTGGGGAGCGCTTGTCCGGAAGGTTCCGGGAACCAGAGCCTCTGACAACGGAAGAAGAAGGTGAGGTCGATGACCTAGGCGATAAGCGCCTCGACTTACCAAGTGGCGAAGGATGGCCCCGTACCCCAGAGGGCGATCGACGGCGGAACCGACCTGGAGTCGACGACGAGGCCGGGGGGTGAGATTACTCCAACCGGGACAGCCGTGCAGTGAGAAGCTTCATACAGCGCTCCTGCGGAGACTTTGGTTTCAGACGTTGGCAGGCTTCACAGTCTGTGGAGTCATGGTACTCCCCCAGACACCACATACAAATAAGATGCGGTATGTTGCGGGCATCTGTGGCGAACAAGAATTACAAGATTTAAAGCCTGAAGGCATCGCAAAGCGTCGACATTGAGGCCGAAAAACAGGCCAGAGGAGCTCACTGCGGATCCGATCCGCGTTGCACGTGGAAAAGAAGGAACCTGACGTCACCTTCGTGGACGACGTCAGGGTGGGGTCGTGTGGCGCCATCTCCCGGCGGGCAGAGGTGCTGCTGCAAAAAATTTCCGGATCCAGTCTCACGCCTGGGGATATTCTAAATTAAGGAATCTGCAGCTAGATGTGTCTATCAGATAGGAGCCGCAATCCTCGGAGTCGTGGTTTTCTACCAAGGGTGGTCGACCTCGAATCTGTGGGAACTGGGATCGAGTCTCAGCAATGACGCTGAACATCCTGTGATTCTGGGCAAATCACTTAATCTCCTGGTGCTTAACAAAAATTAATGTGTCCTCATGTAATGACACTGGTGCTATGTAAAGTACTCCGATACCCGATTCGGGTCAAGTTTGCGCTATATAAAACTCTGTAAAATAAAAATTTTAAAAAAGGTCTGTAACCAACATTTGTTGAGTAAAAGACCCACAAGGCTTAAAGCCCAACGACAGCGAAAGGCACACTTTTCCCAAGCGACAAAAACTGTAGAAGTAGGCCGGAAAAAACAGCCTTAGGAACCACTTGTCTGTTTCCGCGTTGCAGCGCAGAAAAAAGAAACTGCCATTTTTAAGCCGGAGGGGACTTACAGGACTCTACTGATGTCATAACGGGAGTCGACATTATCAAGGAGTCGTAAGCCACCGCCTCATTGGGCGCATTCTGCGGAAAAATATCCGGATCCAGTCTAATGTCTGGGGCAAATTCAAAGTAGAGAAATCTGTGGCTAAATGTCTCTATCAGATAGGAAAATGAGTGCTGTATCAGAGTATGAACATTAAATTCTTACGATTCCTTGTGGATACCAAAGCAGCTCTTAAGTGGCCTTCAGTTCAAATAAGGGCATATATTTCACATTTGTTCTAGGCTGAGAAAAGCAATTTGTTATGTCTGGACCATGCACCTAGTCTTCTTTTAGCTTAAATTTTGCTTAATTTTCCAGGGACTGTGTATTAACGAGATGAACTATAGTTACTTACCTGTAAACTGTGGTTCTCCAGTATTGGTGTCTTTCATAGATTCACATGCTTGAATATCCCCCGTCGTCGAAGTGGGAGTCCCACGGTACATAAATAGCAGTCATATATGCATGTATACATGAAAAATATAACTAATAAAAATATACATACATATAGTGCAATAAATTGTAAATTCTAAAAGTACCATAGAACATAATAGGCCCATTGAAAAGCCTAAGGGAGAACTCACTTTAGTAGCATATCAGAGTCATTATGTGTTGGATCACATTCCAGCCAATCAGGCTGTAGCCTCCTCTAGAACCTTCTCCTCAGAAGCCCAAGTCCTCAGATTTTCGTAGCACAGAGTAAGTAAAAGTGCCTGAGGAGAAGAGAGCCTCTGAGGGGAGGATGGGAGGGTCGCATGTGAATCTATGAAAGACACCAATACTGGAGAACCACAGTTTACAGGTAAGTAACTATAGTTCTTCTCCAGTATTAGGGGTGTCTTTCATAGATTCACATGCTTGAATAGAGTAGAAAGCAGTAAAAAACCTCACAGGAGTCATAAAGGTAATACATCAAGCAAAGAAGGGAAATATAAATATATATATGGTAATATGCACTAAATACCAAAACATAATTATGAAAAACCTTTATGACTGGAGGCGGGCAGCAACAGAGGCTCACCTTTACTGGAAAAGATTCCGCAGCACCGCTTGACCCACTGCCGCATCCGCGGCGTCTGTTGATTGCAGGCAGTAGTGCTTAGTAAAAGTATGGCTGCTCGACCAAGTAGCAGCTCTGCAGATCTGGCGTAAGGGTACCCCCGCAAAAAGGGCAGCTGAAGTAGACACTGCTCTAGTTGAATGAGCTCGAACAGGAGCAGGAAGGGGCTTTCCAGCCCTTTGGTGGCAGAAGGATATGGTAGAGGAGATCCACCTGGTTATAGTCTGCTTGGTAACAGGTTGTCCTTTGCAAGTTGGACCATATGCCACAAACAATTGATCCGATTTTCTGATAGGTGCAGTTCGTTGAATGTAGAATTTGAGACAACGTTTCAAATCTAATGAATGCAATGACCGCTCAGCTGGAGTTTGCGGAGCAGGAAAGAAAGTTTTCAGAATTACAGGTTCGTTGAGATGAAAGTCACTGGGAACCTTCGGGATGAACTTAGGATTAGTTCGTAATGTCACAGCCTCTTTGGAGAATTTGAGGAAAGGAGGCTGTATGGTAAACGCCTGGATGTCACTGACACGTCTTGAGGACGTTAAGGCGAGTAAAAGAGCAACTTTCCACGTGAGAAATTTAAGAGTTGCCGAGTGAATAGGTTCAAATGGTGGTAGAAGTAGTTGAGACAAGACCAAATTCAAACGCCAGGCAGGCGGAGGGCGACGGATAGGTGGAAACATCCTAAAAAGGCCCTTGTAAAATTGTTTAATGATCCTTGAAGAACATAAAGATGTGGAACCATCATGGCGGAAACGGGAAATCGCCGCCAGAAACACTTTAAGAGTTGAGTGGGACAGACCTGATTTTGCCAGGGATAAAAAGAAAGGTAAAATTTGTTCAGGTTTTGCAGTCATTGGGTCCAAATCCTTGGTGCGGCACCAGACACAGAAACGTTTCCACTTGAGTTGGTACGTTTTTATGGTGGAGGGCGCGCGAGCCCGCGCTAACACCTCCCTGCAGTCCTTGTCAATAGTTAAACGTGCAAATTCATTGTACTCAGGTTCCAGGCATGGAGTTGAAGGTATGCTGGATCCGGATGACAAATTAGTCCCTGCTGCATCGTGAGGAGGTGCGGCAGAGGATGGAGTGGCAACGGATCGGACTGCGAGAAGAGGAGCAGGTCCGTGAACCATGGACGTCTCGGCCACTTGGGTGCGATCAGGATGATGCGACAAGGTTGGAACCTCATCCTGTGTAACAAACGAGGGATCAGAGGAAGTGGAGGGAAAGCATAGATGAAATCGTTCGACCAATCGATCGAAAATGCATTCCCGCTCGACTCTCTGTGGGGATGCCGACTTGCAAAGCGTGGGCATTTCTTGTTGACAGCAGTCGCGAAAAGATCCATCCGTGGCTGGCCCCACCGCCGGAAGATGTACTCGACCGTGGGCTGATTGAGTTCCCACTCGTGATTGTCTGATGACGCTCGGCTGAGTGAATCCGCCAGAACATTGGCCACGCCTGGCACGTGAATGGCTGTGAGATGAATTTGACGTTGGATCGCCCAATCCCATATTTCTTGTGCTAGTTGAGAAAGTGGAAGAGACCTCGTGCCGCCTTGCTTGTTGAGGTAGTGCATGCTGGTGGTGTTGTCCGTCCTCACCAGCAAAGTGTGTCCCCGCACTAACCTCTGGAAAGATTTGAGGGCTAAGAAAATCGCCAAGAGTTCCAGACGATTGATGTGCCAAGTTCGTTGTATTGCCGTCCACTTCCCTTTCACAGACATGCCGTCGAGATGCGCTCCCCAGCCTTCGAGAGACGCGTCTGTCGTAAGCGTCAGAGTTGGGGGTTCGTCCTGGAATGAACGGCCCGCAGATATGTGTGGAGGGTGAGCCCACCACTCCAGCGCTTTCTGTATGCGAGGTGTTAAAAGGACCTTGTCCTCGAAGGACCCCGACACCTGTTTCCACTGCCTGTCCAGTTCCTCCTGGAGAGTCCTCATGTGCAATCTGCAATTTGGAATGAGGTGGATGCACGAGGATGCCATGCCAAGGAATGATTTGAACATCCGGACAGAAACGGACAGTTTTGATTGGAGGGAGCGCACCATCATTAACATGCGGTCCTGTCTTTCCTGGGAAACGAACACTTTTCCCTGCCGAGAATCTAGCAAGGCTCCGAGAAAATTTCTCCGTTGCGATGGTCGAAAGTGTGACTTCTGGCAATTGATTGAAAGCCCCAAGGCGTGGAAAAGGGAGACGCAAACTTGAGTGTGCTGCTCCGTCTGGTGAAAAGTGCTTGCCTTGATGAGACAGTCGTCCAGGTATGGGTAAAATTGGATACCTTGGAGACGTAGGAAGGCAGCTACGGGGGCCAAGATCTTGGTAAAAACCCTTGGTGCTGAGCGGAGGCCGAATGGCAGGACTTTGAATTGGAAGTGTAGCTGCCCGACCGTGAAGCGGAGATACTTCCTGTGTCTGGGGTGGATTGGCACATGGAAGTAAGCGTCCTGAAGGTCGATTGTGGAATAGAACTCGCTTGGATTGAGAAAATTCAGAATTTGGATCAGAGTTAACATCTGAAAAGTTTTTGAAATTAGAAATTTGTTTAGAGCTCGTAGATCCAATATTGGACGCCATTCCCCCGACTTCTTCTTGACTAAGAAAAAGCGGGAATAGAACCCCTTGCCGCGTTGATCTTGCGGCACTAGTTCAATGGCTCCTTTTTTGATCATTAAATTCACCTGGGCCAGAAGGTCCTTGAAATGAGGGGGTGGTGGCCCCGAAGGTGGATGATTGGGTGGAAATTTTGTGAATTCCAGGGTATGTCCTTTGGATATAACGTCCAGGACCCATTGGTCGGAGGTGATTGTAGACCATTTGTAAAAGTATTTCGAGATGCGACCTCCAAGATGTACGGTCGGCAAAAGGAAGGGTCTGAGGCAGTCACTGCTTTTTGGTGTTTGATCCACCTCTATAAGTGGATTTCCTTTGGTAAGGCCTGGAGGTGGATTGTCGAGTTTGAGATTGATAGGCACCCCGCTGTCTGTTATCGTTGTAGGTGTTGAATGAACGATATTGACTTGAGCCACGAAAAGTAGAGGAGCCTCCGCCTCTACCCCGTGCACCCCGAAAAGGCCGTTTCTTGTATTGTAGGCTCGCCAAGGATTTCGCAGTGTCAGTGTCCTTTTTTATCGCCTCAAGGGCATCATCCACATGTTTGCCAAACAATAATTCTCCGTCATAAGGTAAATCTAGGACTCTTGCCTGTACTTCAGGACGGAAAGTGGTAGAGCGCAGCCAGCCTTGACGCCTCAAGACTGCAGCCCCCGCCAATTGTCGAAATCCCGTGGAGGAAATATTGAGTGCACACTCAATGATTTCGGAAGAAATCAACTCTCCCTCGTGAATAATCACCTGTGCTTCTGTCCGGATTGCCTCAGGCAGCTGAGGAATCAATGCAGCAATCTCGGACCACATCTGGCGGTCATAACGGCCCAGTATAGCCAGAGTGTTTGCCGCCCTCACTGTAGTAGCCGCCATGGTCGTGAATTTCTTTCCTATGGAATCCAATTTGCGGCCTTCCTGATCAGGAGGAGACGTGAGTGGCGTTGCAGGATTGCGCGATCTTTTTTGCGCAGCCTGAGTAATTACCGAATCTGCCTTCGGTTGAGACACCAAGCAGGCCGGAGAAGACGCCGGTGCTTTGTATTTCCTGTCCAATCTGGGTAAGACCGCAGGAACAGAATTGGGACGTTCCATCAATTTAAGGCCTTCCTTCCAAATATATTCCACGATTGGTATAGTGTGGGATTGCCTTTGTGAGATGTCTTTAAAGTCATATAGAAAGCAATCACTTTCATGCTGTTGTTGTTCGACTTTGAGATGAAACCGTTTTGTAGCCCGGATCATCAAATTGTGGAAATGTGCCATGTCCACTGGGGGCGAATGTAGAGGCGAGGTGGGCGGAGTGGAAGGTGTTTGAGCCCTATAATCGTCCCACTCAGCCATGTCGGCGTCATTGTCGTCGTCATCTGTGTTGTGAGGATCCGGATCCTCGTCGCCAGTGTCAGGGCGAGCACCATCCGGTGAAGCCGGTGAAACTGGTGTAGGTGCCTGAGGAAGTTGCGGTTGAGGCTGCGGAGGAGGCAGTGGTGCTGGAGGAGTAGAAGAAGGAAACCTGCGGTTATAATCATCCAGCATGTGCTGAAGGTTCATCACCAAGGACAGAGGTATCTGGGTAACAGGCTCTGAAGGCACCGGTTCGGACGTATCAACAGGAAACAAGTCAGTCCCATCTTCGACATTGTCCACCACATCACCCTCGTCACTATATTCCTGGCACTTAATGTTCAAATCCGAAGGACTTGTTGCCTGTTTAAATAATCCTTCCACTTCCGAATCGTTTCCGGATTCTTCCTCACCAGACTGGAATAATTTGTCTGGAAGACGAGCACCACTCCTCACAGGACTCAGTTGGATGAGTGGTATGGTCCGCAAAGAAGAAGCAGTAACCACTGTGTAGATGGAAGCCGTCTTTGGTAGAGGTTGGTGCGACGCCAACGAGCCCATTGGCGTAAATGCGGCACCGTCAGCAACACCCTGAGGCGACTTGGACGGGATTTTCTTCGTCGACGAGGATTCCTTGCCCGTCGACGGGCCCGTCGACGGGAGCGGGGCTTTGTTCGTCGACGAGAATGGAGCTTTGGTCGTCGACGACGAAGGCGTCGACGGTATGAGAGTCGTCGACGAGGCCGTCGACGAAGTAATGCTGGTCGACAGAGACGTCGTCGACGGGGGCACCGTCGACGGGCCCGTCGACGGGGTGCTGGGTGGAGGCTTGGTCTTCGTCGACGATGGATGCGCAGACGATGGATGCGTCGACGGCTTCGTCGTCGACGGGGCGCTGAGTGGAGGCTTGGTCTTCGTCGACGGTGTATGCGTCGACGGCTTCGTCGTCGACGGTCTATCCTTGACGGTCGTCGACGAGATCTTCACCACTGAAGAGATGGGTCTCACCTTCGAGGTCGCCGTCGACGAGGTGGTCGTCGTCGACGTAGCGCCGGTGGACATGGAACATGTCGTCGTCGACGTGGAGGTGGTAGAAATGGATTTCGTCGACACTGAAGACGTCGACGGGCGCGACGACGAGCCCGTCGACGAGCCAAAACCAGATTTCTTACTGGTAGGTAAGGCTTTGGGCGCAGACGTCAGAGAACCAGGTCCCGTAGACGTGCCCTGAAGCGAATCCTGTGGGGAGACAATCCTAGAGGACTCCAACAGTCTACTCTTCTTGAGAAAAGGAGAAGGAGCCTCGGTCTCAGACCCACGCTTCTGAGAGGACTTTGAAGCAAAAGATGACAGGCTCTCCACATCAGAAACCACAGACTCCGAAGTCCTCAACTTCTGTAGCCACAGAAGGAGACGGGCCTCTCTATCTCTCAGAGTCTTAGGAGGGAAAGTGCGACAGTACTTACAGTTTTTCACCTCATGGTCTGGGTAGAGACAGTAAATGCATTTACTGTGTGGATCCTCGTGGAGTAAGGCGTAGTTTACCACATGAAGGGCAGGCTTTAAACAGATTTCTTGTTTGAAGACATTTTATTTGAAGAAAAAACAGGTAAAGTTGAAGAAAACTGAGCAGAGCTCAGGGAGACTCCCTTCACACGACGTGCGGTAGAAAATCTGAGGACTTGGGCTTCTGAGGAGAAGGTTCTAGAGGAGGCTACAGCCTGATTGGCTGGAATGTGATCCAACACATAATGACTCTGATATGCTACTAAAGTGAGTTCTCCCTTAGGCTTTTCAATGGGCCTATTATGTTCTATGGTACTTTTAGAATTTACAATTTATTGCACTATATGTATGTATATTTTTATTAGTTATATTTTTCATGTATACATGCATATATGACTGCTATTTTATGTACCGTGGGACTCCCACTTCGACGACGGGGGATATTCAAGCATGTGAATCTATGAAAGACACCCCTAATACTGGAGAAATGCAGCATTTGTAAGTATGCATCATGCACAAAAAGGTATGCTATAAAGACAAAATAGTATTGTCAGAGGAAGCTATATAAAAAAGTGGTCAGAATAGTCAGGAGAATTAAGACATTGAATCAGCACTGGAGAAGTGTACAGTGCTGGTAACCTGGGTAGGAGTATTCATCTAGGTACTTCAAAAATTGGAGGGAGAGATTCTGGGAGTGAAAGGCAAATAGATCCAGATGGATTTCTATAGGAACTTTTGTATTAGTAGTTTTCAGTAATCCAGTTCAGAAATGCTCTAAACTGTTAGTCATGGACAATGCTTGTGGTTTGGTACCTCACATGTTTGGGAATTTTAATGTTGAAGCAGGTTACAGACCTGATAACAGGAATTTGTGCATTTTTGATTAGGTAAGGTTAACTCTGTCTGGGCAGATTAATACCCAATCTCTGATGTTTTAAAGTGTTGGTAAAATGGGCAACTACCTTGGGCACCCATCTTTAAAGCAGTCACCTTGCAAAGGGAGTAGGCCAGTCGACATACCTACTATAATAATGTTACACATAAACAGTAGCTTATTTTCTCATTTTACAGCGGAGCATTGCTTAACAGAAATTGAGGGCCAGATATATTAAGAATATTTATTTTACGGCGTTGGAAATGTGCCCTTTTCACAGCACAAATATTTCTTTGCCCTAACCTGTGCCTCTTGGTGTCAAATGGCAGTTACTTAGATGGAACTTGGGTAGATCCGGACAAGTACCCATGGTTTTTGTCATAAACCACAATCAACTTAAATAGCCAGACCAGTATTTATTTAAAAAGGAAAATGCTACTTACCAGTATGCATCTGTTCTTGGCATGTAGAGCTGCACACTATGCATAGATCGCCACCTACTGTTGGGCCCAGATTTTTGCAGTTTGTTGTTGTCCTGAAAAGTTCTTTGGAAGTCACGAGTTAGGTGACTCCTCCTTTGGATCACATTGCGCATGGGCATCGGCTCCATCCCCAGATTGTTTTTCGCCATTAGGGAAATGATGGAGCTTTGCAAGTACAGGAAGGATGTCCATGTAATTTGTATCTAATTAAGATAATACTGGAACAGAAAAGGGTAGCCGGGGAGGCCGGTGGGCGTGTGCAACTCTGCAGCTCTTCATGCCAAAAACAGATGCATACTGGTAAGTAGCATTTTCCGTTCGAGGCATATGAGCTGCAGCTTGCACACTATGCATAGATTGTATAGCAGTACCCACTCTTAGCAGCGACCACCTCTATCTGTTGCAGTAGTATGGAATAATGTTTTGAGAACAGCCTGGCCCACATTAGCTTGTTGTTTTGTTTGCACATCTACACAATAGTGTTTTGTGAATGTGTGCGGTGTAGACCATGTAGCTGGTCTGCAGATGTCATCTAGGGGAATATTCCCTAAAAATGCCATTGAAGCCCCAATCTTTCTGGTAGAGTGGGCTTTAGGAGGAACAGATAGCGTACGTTTAGCTTTGTGGTAGAAAATCTGTATGCATTTGACAATCCATCTAACTATCCCAGATTTTGAGTGGTGGTGAGAAAGACACAAAAAAGTTATTTTGTCTTACAAAAGGGTTGTGTCCTTTCTATGTAGTATAGCAACGCTCTTTTGACATCTAATGTGTGAAGAGCTCTTTCTGCTACTGACTGTGGTTGCGAGAAGAAAACGGGCAGTTCCACAGATTGATTGAGATGGAATGGAGAAATGACTTTAGGCAGGAATTTCGGATTAGTACGCAGAACGACCTTATTTTGATGCATTTGCAAAAAGGGTTCTTGAATGGTTAGTGCTTGTAGTTCACTAACTCTGCGAAGAGAAGTAATAGCTACTAGGAACACAACTTTCCATGTTAAAAATTGTAATTCACATCTGTGTAGGGGTTCGAAGGGAGGCCTCATTAGCCGTGTGAGATCAATGTTTAAATTCCATACAGGTGAAGGTGGTACTCTGGGAGGAATTATTCTTTTAAGGCCTTCCATAAAGGTTTTAATGGCAGGCACTCTGAACAGAGATAGATGTCTGTTTTGCAGATATGCTGCTATTGCAGCAAGATGTAGTCTAATAGACGTATAGGCTAAGTTACATCTTTGAAGATGCAGTAAGTAACCTATGATGTGTTGAATAGCCACATCTAAGGGGTTAATATTGTTATGACAATATATTACAAATCGTTTCCACTTGGCTGCATAACATGCCCTAGTGGTAGGACGTCTAGCTTCTTTGATGACATTCATGCCTTCTGGAGGAAGGTTTAGATATCCAAATTCTAGGACTTCGGGAGCCAGATCGCAAGGTTGAGCTGAGCTGGGTCCGGGTGTCTGATCTCTCCATGGTTCTGTGTTAAGAGGTATGGAGGTTTTGGTGTGGTAATACAGACTATGTAGCAGTGTGGTGTACCACGGTTGTCTGGCCCACATCGGAGCAACTAGGATTAGGGTCAGAGAATGCTGCTGTAGTTTGCGTACTACTAGTGGCATGAGTGGTAGAGGTGGAAAAGCGTACGCAAATCTGTTTGACCAATTCATCCATATTGCATTGCCTTTGGACAGTGGGTGTGGCTATCTGGCGGCGAAGCTTGGGCATTTTGCGTTTTTGTGGGTGGCAAATAGGTCTATCTGAGGTTGTCCCCACATCTGAAAGAATGGCTGAAGAACTTGCATATGAAGTTCCCACTCGTGGGTCTGTTGTGTTTGACGACTTAACAGATCCGCTATAGTATTTTGTACTCCTGGGACATGTTGGGCTAGAAGGAATATGTTCTGATGTATAGCCCACCTCCATATATCCTGTGCTAGTTGAGATAGTTGCAGGGAGTGCGTGCCTCCTTGCTTCTGTATGTAATACATTGCTGTCATGGTGTCTGTGCGGACTAACACAGCTTTGTTTGCTACTTGCTTCTGGAAAGCTTTTAGTGCTAGGAATACTGCTAGTAACTCCAGATGATTGATATGGAGTAATTTTTGTTGCGGTGTCCACCAGCCTTGCATGGTGTGTTGCAGCAGGTGGGCTCCCCAGCCGGAGAGCGATGCGTCCGCAGTTAAGATTATCTGGGGAACTGGCTCTAGGAATTGTTTTCCCTTGGAAAGGTTTTTGGTGTTCCACCACTGCAGAGAGCGATGAGTTTGACCGTCTACCAACACTAAGTCTGTTAAGTGACCTTGAGTCTGGTTCCATTGACGTGAAAAGCACGCATTTGAAGTCTTGCATGGGGTACTATGAAGATGCAAGAGGCCATCATCCCTTTGAGTTGCATGAACACTCGTGCTGGGAGGGAGTGTTGTCGCTGAAACTTTGTTAGGAGAGTTTGCATGCTGGCTATCCTTGCTGGAGTGGGATAAGCTAGCGCTGTTGAGGTGTTTATTGTGGCACCAAGGTACTGTTGTACTTTCGATGGCTGTAGATGAGACTTGGTGTGGTTTATTGTGAACCCCAAGTTGTGGAGCAGCTGGATGGTGGCATGAGTGTGTTTTACGCATTGAGTGTGTGAGCTGGCTTTTATGAGCCAGTCGTCGAGGTACGGGAAGACATGGATGTGCTGTCTTCGTAGATGCGCTGCCACCACTGCCAAGCACTTGGTGAACACCCTTGGTGCTGTTGTGACTCCGAATGGGAGTACTTTGAATTCGTAGTGCTGCCCGTCAATTACAAATCTGAGATACTTCCTGTGAGCTTTGTGAATGGGAATGTGGAAGTATGCGTCCTTGAGGTCTAGAGTAGCCAGGAAGTCGTCTTGTAAAAAGAGAGGAAGGACTTGCTGGAGTGTGACCATGTGAAAATGGTCTGACTGTATGTATATGTTTAGCAGTCTGAGGTCTAAAATAGGCCTTAGAGAGCCGTCCTTCTTTGGAATTAGAAATTATAGAGAGTAAATCCCCTTGTTTTGCTGGTGCAGAGGAACTAGTTCTATTGCACTTTTTTCTAGCAGCGATACTACTTCTTGCTTTAACAGTGATAGATGTTCTTGTGACATTGGACGCTGTTTGGGTTGTATTTTGGGGGGGGGTAGATGTTAGTTCTAGACAGTAACCTGACTGAATAATTTGTTGCACCCCCCTGTCTGATGTGATGTTGATCCAGGCAGGCAGGAATTGTTGGAGTCTTCCCCCCACAGGAGTGGAATGTTGTGGAGGAAAGTCATTGGGTAGGGGTAGAGGTAGAGGCAGAGCAGGAGGTGTTTTTGCCTCTGCCTCTGTTGTTGTTACCCCTGTAACCCCCTCTCTGGTAGCCCTTAGTTCATGTGGATTGGCTAGGGGTTTTGTAGGAACAGGAGGGACTTTCTGAGGAGTAGCCTCTTGTGTTGCCTCTGTATGATGAGCGACGAAAAGAACGTCTGGGAGCTTGCTGCTGCAAGGCTCCCATAGATTTTGATGTGTCGGTGTCTTTTTTCATTTTTTCTACAGACACGTCAACATTTGGGCCAAATAAATGCGTCTCATCAAATGGCTGATTAAGGATGGAGTTTTGTACCTCAGGTTTAAAACCTGAAATACTTAGCCAGGCATGTCTACGTAGTAAGGTGCTGGTATTGATTGCCTTTGAGGCAGTATCTGCGGCGTCCAGGGCACAACAAAGGGAGGCATTAGTAATATTTTTACCTTCTTGTATAAGTTAGTTAGCTCTGTTTTTATATTTGTCTGGTAGGTGCTGCATTATGGACTCTACTTCCTCATAATGTGCCAAGTGATATCTTGCCAGCAACGCTTGGATGTTGGCAATGCGCCAGATGTTAGCTGCCTTGTGCCGCCGTTCTTTTGCCGGAGGCGTCAAGGAGCTTAGATTCTTTGTCTGGTGGTGAGGCTTCACCTGTTTGGGAATTAGCACATTTACGTGCATTGGACACCACTAAAGAATCCAATTGTGTTGGGCCTTTAATATAAACTGGGTCTGCAGGGGCAGCTTTATATTTTTTCTCAATGCGAGGATTGAGGACCCTAGCTCTGATGGGGTCTTTAAACACCTCTGTTGCATGCTTGATGCCCTTAAGCATTGGTAAAATGGCAGTAGACCTTTGTGTGTTGTCAAAAGTGTCTAATAGGAAGTCTTCCTCCACTGCATCGGTGTGTAAGTCCACCCCATGATATTGTGCAGCCCTTTGGACTATTAGGTTAAAACCTATGGTGTCCTCTGGTGGAGAAGGTCTGGAAGGGTATACATTATCTTGTGGGGGACGTAAGGCACATCAGGGGTGTCGTAATCATTCCATGGATTAGGTGACTGAGGGGGAGTATTAGTCCGTGCTGGGTAATGTGCATCCCCACCTACATAATCAGAATCTGTGTGTACATCATCGTCTGGATTAGGAGATGGTGTAGGTGAATGATGTGGTGGAGGTGGTGTAGGAGGAGGAACAGTATGGGGAGGTGGTGGAGAAGGGACCCTTAATGGAGAGGTTGCAATGTCTCTTCTTTGCAGGGGGAGGATGTGCTGGGGCCTCAAGTGGCCTCTTCTTGGAGCTGAGAGTCAATTGTCCAGTTTTAGGATCCTTTACAAGAGTTTTTTGCTGTGGATCCGGTGTAAAAAGTTCCTGTGAGCAGGGCAGATCCTTTGGCGTCAAAATTTTCGGCTCCGTAGGTTTTTTAGGCATTGAGTTGGTAGCTGGCTTAGGAGTGTGCCCTTTCGAAGTGTCTTTTACGGGAACCTATTTTTTTGATTCCGAGAGTTTTTTCGGCTCCGATGCTTGTGAATCTGGAGCTTTGGTTGATGTTTTACTCGGCTCTGAGTGCGGTTTCGGCATCGATGAACCGCTGCCAGTCTTCAGCGCAAAGTGCTTGGGTGTCGAAGCAACAGTCGACGTGGAAGAGGAATATGGCTTTTTCTTCGGTGTCGGTACTGGGTCTGGCCCGGAAATAGGCTGGCTCGAGCCCGAGCCGCCTGAAGGCTTAATGGGCTTCTTTGCTGGGCCCAAAGGCGGGGCATTGGAAGCAGTCTCTAGGTGTGCACCCGAGCCCGAAGGTGAGGGTGTGACCGAAGCCTTTTTTTAGGGTGTCGAGGAAGGGGTGGGGTCGACGGTCTTACTTACGACCCGTTGAGCTGGAGTGACTTCCTCGACGTTGGAGTCTTCGGCATCTGAAGATCCGATACTCTCCTCGGCGTGCTAATGTTCTGGCACGTCGACGCCCTCTTCGAAGAGGTCGTCGGTCCCGAATGGTCTTCTTGGAGCAGAATGAGGCACACGCTGAACAGTCTTTGGCCTCGTGCTCCGGTGAAAGGCAAAGGTTGCACACCTCATGTAGGTCGGTGTGGGGAAACTTCGACCCACATTGAGGACACTTTTTGAATGGCGTCCTTTCCATGAGCAAGAAAGTGAGGCCTAGGTAGGCCCGAAGGCCTTCGTCGACGACCGGAATCGAAGACTTCGAAGTGGTAGAGAATCACGTGGATGTGAAGCGTGGTCAAAACAATACCGTCGAACTGGGTGAGGATTGCGCGCCGAAGGAAATTCAGTTCCAAACCGGAGCGCAGGAAACACATCCGAGCCCGATGGCGGAAAAAAACAATCTGGGGATGGAGCCGATGCCCATGCGCAATGTGGTCCAAAGGAGGAGTGATGTGATGTGATGGGGTTTTTATAAAGCGCAGGTTGCACTCCAAGGAGCATCTTTGCGCTGTAGAAGAGATTTAAGAACCCTGGTCGATATGGAGGGGAAAGGGGAAGTATCTAGACTAGGTTTTTACATTGCTGTTCGGAAAGAGTGAAGATCCAGGTTTTGAGGGCCTTTCTGAAAATTGCTTCTGTGGGGATTTGACGGAGATGAGAGGGGAGAAGGTTCCAGGCCTTGGAGCCTAGTACCGCCAGGGATTTTCCTCCTTTCGTCTTAAGTCTGAATTTGGGAATGGTGAGAAGATTGGCCCCTTGAGACCTGAGGCATCGCGTGGGGCTGTAATGCTTGAACATTTTCAGTGTGTAGTTGGGTCCCTTTCCATTGAAAGCCCTGAAAGTGATCAGTAGAATTTTAAAGAGCACCCTTTTGTAGATGGGCAGCCAGTGTAGGATGTTCATTGCTGCTGTGGCCGAGTTCTCTTTTTCCATCCTAACACTAGTCTGGCTGCAGCATGCTGTACAATTTGTAATTTGTGGCAGACTTCTCTGTTGGTCCCTGCATAAAGACTATTACAATAGTCGATGCGGGAGGTAATGAGGGCTACTGCGACCGTTTTCCTTGCGGAGATGGGAATTAGGTCGTAAAATTTCCTGAGCCCTTTAATAATTCTGAAGCAGGTCCCTGCTACGGCGGTGGCTTGCTGTTTGAAGCTCAGGGAGGGGTCAAATCTGATCCCTAGGTTACGGACTAAGGAGGCAGTACTTGGGGGGGCAATGGCGTCCTCAGGCCACCAGGATGTGGGGTTGAAGGTATTTCCTTTGCCGAAAGGTAGAATTTCCGTTTTCCCAGTATTGCACTTGAGATGATTTAGGTTCATCCATTTAAACGTGGCGGTAAGGCAGTTTTGGAGCTTTGTTTCGGCATCACAGGTGTCATTCTCCAACACCAGAATGAGCTGCGTGTCGTCGGCGTATGCAATGGTATCTATACCAAAAGATGAGATGAGGGTGATAAGTGGGGCCATATATATATTGAAGAGTGTGGGGCTCAGGCAGGAGCCCTGGGGGACTCCGGAGCCTACTAACTTTTCTTCTGACCTGTACTGTCCTAAGACCACCACTTGTCTCCTATTTGCAAGGAAGCTTTTTATCCAGCTCAGTGCAATTCCGGCAATTCCTGCCGCGGCTAGACGGTCCAACAGAACGGTATGGGACACCGTGTCAAACGCCGCGGACAGGTCTAACAGAACCAGGACTGCTTTCTTTCCCTGATCTAGTGCTGCACGGAGGGTTTCAGAGGAGAAGATTAGGGCTGATTCTGTTGAATGTTGGGATCTGAAGCCTGCTTGGTTGGGATGCCAGATGGTTTTGGCTTCCAAGAAAGCAGTGAGGTGTTTATTGACAGCTTTCTCAGTAAGTTTGCAGAAAGCTGGCAGTAGGGAAATGGGACGGAGGTTTGTGAGGGTAGAAGGGTCCGGTAGTGTTTTTTTTTTGCAAGGGTTTGACTGCTGCGAGTTTCCATTCTTCGGGGACCAGACCGTGGTTCAGTGAGGAATTTATGATGCTATTAATGAGTGGGTTGGCAATCTCTATTAGTGAATGGAGCACCAACGGGGGCAGGGGTTGAAGGGGGATCCTGATTTAATTTTGAGGATTTCTATCTGAGATTCTTCTTGGCTTACAGGTTAAAAAGAGGTCAGGGCATGAGTTTTTAAGCTGGAATTGATTGCCTTGCTCTCCTCATGGTTATGAGGTTGCGGGAAGTCTTTGATCAGCGTTAAGATTTTACCCTCAAAGAAGTCTGCAATGGTGTTGCAGAGGGTCTGTGAGGGGGGATGTCTTTCTGCATGGTTTTAGGGTTGGTGAATGTATTTACAATGTTAAAGATTTCTTTTTGCTTGTTATTGCTTTTATTGATGGCTTCCGTATAGTATTCTCTTTTGGCTGTTTTGATCAAGCCATGATATTGGCGACGGGCGATTTTATACATGTCTTGGTCAAGGTCTGTGTAGTTAAGTCGCCACTTTCGTTCGAGCGCCCTAACCTCCTTTTGTTCCTCTTTTAGGGTGGGAGAGAACCACGGGGCGGTGGGTCTATGTTTTCTCCTGGTCCTCAGACAGGGAGGGATAGACTCCTGGCCCTTAATGAGTGTGTTGATCCATTCCCTAAAGGCCTGGCTGTCTTTGTCAGGAGCTCCTGACGGAGTGGGTCTAGATTAGTCTGCTCTTGTAAGGAAGTCTGATTGCCCAATCAGATCTTTCCAACAGGGTACTACCATGGCAGGCCCTGGGGAAACATAAGTTTTTTTGGTCCGAGAGTGGAATATCACTGGGAATTCGAACGGGATATAGCTATGGTCTGTCCAGGTTAATATTTGTGGAGTGTCTACCTTGAGTGCTTCGATATTGGAGCAGATACAGTCAAGTATATGTCCCGCCTTGTGTGTGACGGAGGCGGTAAGAATTTTTAGGTCAAGTACATTCATAGTATCAGAGAAGCAGATTGTAGCCTGATCTGAGTGAGCATCTAGATGTATGTTGGCATCTCCCAGGATGGTAAAATTGGCTGATTTGAGGGCTAGGTTGCCTATAGCTTCCCCGATGCTGTTCACGAAGTCAGTGTGTGTACCGGGTGGTCGGTAAATCAAAGCCCCTGAGAAAGTGAAGGAGTCGTGTATTTTTAGCGCGAAACCAACATTTTCTGCTCCTTTAAGGCCTGGTATGGTAAAAGTTTGGCAGTTCAGGGTGTCACAGTAGGCAATAGCAATACCTCCACCCCTCTGAATAGGTCTATCCTCTCTGGAGATTAAGTATCCTGGGGGGAGGGAGTTTGTTATATCAGGGTTACTATTGGGTGTCAACCAGGTTTCCGTCATAAAGAGGCAATCTAGCTTCTTTTCCATTATTAGATCAAAGATATGTGCAGCGTGCTTTCCCATGGACCTGACGTTAATCAGTCCGCACCGTAGGTTCCTTACCTGTATAGGTGGCGGATTTCTCGCTTGATTGTTGGGGCCAAGGCTGTGTCTACAGAGTCTGCAACTCCAGGACCCTATCCAGGTCATCATGTCCAGTGGTTGAGTGCAGGACGATGGGTCTGGTTTAAGTTTTAGTAGAGCTTCTCTTGTGTAGCTAATTTTTTGACCAGAGGGGGTGGCCCTAGGCATGGGCGAGGCGCGGAGGCGGCGCGCCCCCTGCGCGCATCCGCTGCGAGTTTGAGGGGGGCACATTGTTAAGTGAAAGGGGAGGGGGCGTGGCCTACGTCCGTGGGCGTGGCCTGTGATCGGGCGGAGAATGGCGGCAAGCACTCCGACCCGCGGCAGCCCTTAGATAAACAGCGCAGGGAGTTCTGATCAGGTGGGGGGGGGGGGGGGGGGGGGGGGGGGGGGAGTGCTCAGGGGGATAGTGCACAGTGCAAAATACAGTTTTGTTTTTAAAAGCAGTTTTTAAGATCAAATTGTTAAAAAATGCGAACGAGCTCCCAGCTATCTCGCCTCAGGAGGGGTAAATCTCTACTGCGGGCTTGTGTTCAGCTCGCTATTAAGTGGGTTTTCGGAGGGGGCGTGGCCTACGTCCGTGGGCGTGGCCTGTGATCGGGCGGAGAATAGCCGCAAGAACTCAGACCCGCGGCAGCCCTTAGATCGGCAGCGTGGGGAGTTCTGAGCAGGTGAGGTGGGGGGGGGGGGGGGGAGTGCTCAGGGGGAAAGTGCACAGTGCAAAATACAGTTTTGTTTTTAAAAGCAGTTTTTAAGATCAAATTGTTTAAAAATGCGAACGAGCTCCCGGCTATCTCGCCTCAGGAGTGGTAAATCACCTAACTTGTGACTTCCAAAGAACTTTTCAGGAAAACAACAAACTGCAAACATCCGGGCCCAACACTAGGTGGCGATCTATGCATAGTGTGCAATCTGCAGCTCATATGCCTCGAACACAATGTTTCATTGAAGCAGGCGCACATATTTTCGTTCCATAACGTTCCATACATTGCATGTGTGCTGCACTGTACAGCACAAATTGTAGAATATTTCAGAATTTGCCTAGCCATAGAATTTTGTACTGATATGGTATGCTTCCTATACAAATTCTACACTAGACTGCATGCACATACTTCTGCCTCATGGAGTAAAGGCTTATTGTGCCAGAAACCGGTCCCCGGAAGCTTGTTTCCTTCCCAGTGTAAGAATTGGCTTTTGTAGTCTGGTCTGCCCTGTTCCCATGATGCACTGGGCCAGGGACAGACTAATTTGCATACAGCCAGGTTCTGAAACTGGGATGGTGCAATGAGCTAAAAAACGGTGTTGGATCTAGCCCTGATCTCTTGACTGGGTGAGAGTATTCTGCTTAATTCAGAGACTCTGTCCCTCACCACCCCTTGTTGTAAATATTGTGCCGTTAGGCAGTCTGTGCACAAGCACAAAGGTAGTGAGAAGCAGCAGGCTATTCTTTAGGTCCCACCTAAGACAGTGCATGCCCGTCGCTTGCGAGAAATTTTAAAGCATGCTTGGAGCCTGCCTATTGCTTACTATCGGTTGGCTTCATAGTCACTCATTCCCTTCCTTCACTTTGGTCAGCATGTGCTGGCTTCACTTAATTTTCTTAGGTTTGTCGCTAACCCGCAGAACGGCCTAAATACTTGTGTTCTTCCACTGCTTGAGCTATTGGAACTGTTTTCTTGGAGTAGGAGTGCATATATCAGCACGCCATTCCACTGATGTGCCTGTACCCACTCCCACCTTCCACTTCCTCTCCATGTTGATGCTTGCCCCCTCACCCCCAGCTACATCCCGTTGCTTGGTCCCTCCCTTCTCGCTCAGTTCCTTGCCCCCTACCATCCCATTTCACGCTATTGCCTGCTCACCCCTATCCCATCTGTGATAACTGGTCAACCCACCTTGTCCCAGCATTGTTGCTTACCCCTCCCACTCTGCTGGCTCTTTGGGGAAAAAAAGCATTGGCATAGCCTATAGGTCTCGCCACCACGACCCATTGACTTGGTCAATGATTTTAGCCATGTTGCACAGGAGTGTGGCTGTTGTGCTGCATGGCTGAAAGGTATTTGTTTTACAGCGCAAAGATGCAGCCAGCGCTGGCTGCATCATACTGCTTTTCTTTATTACTGGCGGGAGGCATATACACCCTTTGTGTCACACATCCTACCTCTCTCTTGCCAGCAAATGACACATTTAAAACGCACTGACATGTCACAGAGCTTTTTTTCCCCTTTTTAATAAACTTCCAGCCACACTGCTCTGCAATATGGCTAAAATATTGACAAAGCTAATCCCTCCAAAGACTAGACCTTGTGTCTTTGCAAAAGCTTGCTAACAAATATTGCTCTGCGCTGCTTTCTTCCTTTTGGGCAACAAATTTTGTCGTTGCAAGGTGCTAAGAAATAAAATCTGCCCCATGGTGTATATGCCTGGTCTGGAAAGCCTTAAACCTCGCACCCTTGGCAGTTGGAAATCAATGAAATAAAAAAATAAAATTTATATTTACATGTAATGTATGTTTAACAATCATTACATCTTAGGAAACCCTTACACTCACTGGATGATGTCATGAGGGAAGTCATCAGTAATATCAGTGATGTCAAGGACCATGCGTGAGGTCATAAGCAGTGCATTGCAGAGCCATACGTTATAGTTAGCTCAGGTAACTATAACTACTGAATTTCACTGGTTTTGTACAAATGAAATCTAAACCCAACTATAACTTTCACCTTTGTTTTTTTTTCCAGTGCATTTCTCAGTTTTTTTAAATTCTATTTCTCAACTATCACATCCGTAGAAATTTTGGGTTTTTAAGTGAATTTCAATGTTTTTTTTAATTAGCAGTTGTGTTTGCAGAGTGGTGGTGAAAAAGGGCGGGCCTCCGACCAGCTCTCAGGAACCCTGAGTCCACTGCAAGGACTTTCGTAGGGGCAGCTCCTCCACGAGGAGTGTCACCCAACTCCCCTTTAGAAGGAAAAGGATAATGTTACTTACCCAGTAGGCATCTGTTCTTGGCATGTAGAGCTGTATATTCACATGCTTTGCATATTCCTGCCATCTAGTGTTGGATCCGCAAGTTTTTGAATGGCTTTTCTTCGAACAAGTCTTTCATAGTCCCAAAGTAAGGTGATTCTTCCTTTCGGTGATAATGAGCATGGTCATCAACTCAACTGTTCGATTGTTTTCCTGCAGGAGGTGAGAATGGAGTAAGTATGTGTATTATAGAGAAACACCCACAGAATCTCGACCAGCACGATGACATGCTAATCACCGCCGAACACCTGCACTTCCAGATCCACACCGACTACAACACCACCCTCAAAGGAACCCTCATCTACAGGCCACCCGGCCCCCGGCCGCAGTTCAGCGACTATCGCCGACTTAGTCAGCACACACGCCCTTGAGCCCACGGACTACATCCTCCTCAAGACCTGAACTTCCACCTCGAGAACACCAGAACAGCAACTCCACCACCCTGCTCAACAACCTTGCCAACCTCTGACTCGTCACGACTCCCACCCACTTTGCCGGACACATGCTCGACAACATCTTCTCAGCCAGCGACCACATCTTCTCAGCCAGCAACCACATCACCTTCAGCCACACTACCGAACTCCACTGGACCGACCACCGCAGCGTCCACTTCACCTTCGAGAAGTCTACTCTGCACCACTTCACACAACGGGCCCTCCCACCACAGCTGGAGCAAGGTCACTGAAGACCAGCTAGTCACCACCCTCACCCGAAACACACCAACGGGCACTACCAACACCGACTCTGCCACCCTCAACCTCAGGCAATGGATCGAAGACTGCGCCAAAACTCTCGCCCCGATCAAGAAACCCGCGAAAAGATGCACGGACACAAACGCCATCTGGTTCACCGTTGACCTCCAGGCAGGCCTGCCGTAGGCTCGAGAAGAAGTGGCACCACGAACAGAGGCACAAGTTACTTTCCTTTGGTAACAATTTATCTGAAATAAAGTAGATTCCTTACCTTAGAATTATCCCCAGGCGTCAGACTGGATCCGGAAAGTTTTTCGTCAGCAGTATCTCTGCGCGTTGGTAGACTTTGTGGTGCGGCTCCGCGCGCGTCGTTGGCGCTGTGATGACATCGTCGGAGCTACTTAGACGCGCCTGCCCACGCGGACGTCAGTTCTGCGCCTGGAATACAGAGCCATGCAAGATACTGACCACTGGTGCCATCATACTAGGGCCCTGAAAGGGTAGGCCTTAACCCTAGAAATCAGTTCGCATAACGGGGAGGATGGCCGGGGCAGTAAGGAATCGATCACTACTAACGTTTCTTACAGATATATCGTAACCGTAGGTAAGTAACTTGTGCATCTGAAAGGAACACGTAGCAATAGATTCCTTACCTTAGAATAGATACCGCAGCAATACCAACCCCGGTAGTGGGTCTACGAACCAAGATCACACCAGAAAGTCCTGGAGAACAAAACGGCCAAAGAAGCTGCCTCTCCGGACTTGGTTGTCCAGGCATTAGTGCTTGGCAAACGTGTGCAGCGAGGCCCACATAGCTGCTTGACAAATGTCCTGCAAGGGAACACCGTGTCCCGGTGCAGTTGTGGCTGCCGTCACCCTGGTAGAATAGGCGCTCAACTCCACCGGAGGCTCCTTTTTAGTCAAATAGTAGCAAACTTTTATACACAGAACGATCCACCGAGAGATGGTCTGTTTGTGCACAGTCGGACCTTTCTTGGCACCCGCATAGCCAACAAAGAGCTGGTCACCCACCTGGAACTGTTGTGTGTGACCCAGATAGAAAGAGAGCACACGTTTTGGGTCCAGATGGTGGATCCCCTCTTCCTCTTTAGAGGGATACGGAGGCGGAAAGAAGGTGGGCAAAGTGATGGTCTGCCTGATGTGAAACGCGGTGACAACCTTCGGCAGAAAGGAAGGACAAGTCCTTAGAACAACTTTGTCTGGATGGACAGAGAGTAAAAGAGGTTTAGAAGAAAGAGCCTGGAGCTCACTCACTCTTCTGGCAGAGGTGATGGCAACCAGGAAAGCAGTCTTTAGAGTCAGAAGACGTAGAGGGCAATTATGAAGTGGCTCAAAGAGAGCGCACATCATGAAGGTAAGAACTAGATTCAAGTCATCTGAGGCATCACGAAAGGAACAGGAGGAAACATGTGCCTGATGCCTTTCAGGAATCTATTTACAACAGGGGACGTGAAAAGGCAGGGCTGATCTGGGAGCCTAAGAAAGGCGGAAATGGCCGCGAGATAGCCCTTGAGAGTGCCCAGAGCAGAGCCCTACTGGGCCAAAGAGAGAAGAAAAAGAAGGACCTCTGAAAGAGGGGCAGAAAGTGGATCCGCAGCCTTTGCTGTGCACCAAGCCACAAACGAATTCCACCAACAGGCGTATACCGTTTTTGTGGGGGGACGCCTGGCTGCCAAACAACATTACAGACTTCGGAGGGAGGGTAGAAAGACGTCAACTGCCGCCGTTCAATCTCCACGCAAGGAGGTGGAGACTGGAAAGGTTCGGGTGGAGAACAGTCCCCTGCTGCTGCGACAGAAGATCCTCCCGAAGAGGCAGACTGATCGGGGGATCAATGCTCATACTGAGTAGCTTGTGATACCATACTCTTCGAGCCCAGTCCGGAGCCACAAGGATGACTTGGGCCCAGTCGCTCCTGATATTCTTCAGCACTCTGGGCAGCAGTGGTACAGGCGGAAAGGCGCACAACAGACCGCAGCTCCACTCATGACGAAAAGCGTCTCCGAGCGAGTGCCGCCTAGGAAATTCCAACGCGCAGAACTGATGACATTGCGCGTTCTCTTTGGTGGCGAACAGATCTAACAAAGGCTCTCCCCACTGCTGAAAGAGACCTTGCTCCACGTCAGAGTTCAGACGCCATTAGTGATCAACATGCATCGATGGCTGAGTTTGTCCGCCCTGGCGTTCAGCGAACCTGCCGGGTGTTGAACCATCAGGGACATGCCCTGATGATCCAGCCAAGCCCAGAAACGCAGAGCCTCATGGCATAGGGTCCACGACCCCACCCGCCCGGTTTGTTGTGTACCACATGGCAGTGATGTTGTCCGTGAACACCTGCAATACACTTCTCCCGACAGAGGGAAGGAATGCCTTCAGAGCCAGTCGGATCGCCCGAAGCTTCAAGAGGTTGATGTGGAGCTGGGACTCTGCCGGAGACCAGAGGCCTCTGATCTTCGGCTCTCCCATGTGGCCGCCCCATCCCAGAAGGGACACATCCTTCACAACTGTCTGCTTCGGTTGGGGAAGGGAGAGGGATCTGCTATTGACCCAATTGCAATTTGTGACCCACCACTGCAATTGCCTTGCAGTGCCCTCTGAGATCTGGATGTGATCGGACAGATTGCCCTGATGTTGTGCCCACGGGAACTTCAGGTCCCACTGCAGACCCGCATATGCCATCTGGCATGATCCACAAGAAGGATGCAGGAGGCCCTCGAGCCCAGCAGTCGAAGGGTTATCCTGACCGAAACCCGGGACAGAGGCCGAAAGATCGGAATCATAGCCTGGATGTCCCGGACTCGCTGTTCGGGAAGATAAATCAGAAACAGCGCCGAGTCCAGAACGGCTCCGATGGAAAGGAGCTTCTGCGGGGGAATCAGATGCGACTTTGGCACGTTGATGGAGAACCCCAGCAAATGCAGGAGGTGGGCCATCGTCTGGAGGTGGGAGACAATTGACTGGGGCGAGCCCGCCTTCAACAACCAGTTGTCGAGATAGGGGAAGACTGAAACCACTGATCTGTGCAGATGAGCTGCGACCACCGCCATCACTTTCGTGAACACCCGAGTGGCGCTAGTAAGGTTAAAGGGGAGCACGGTGAACTAAAAATGCTTGTGGCCTACCGTGAATCGCAGGTAGCATCTGTGGGCAGGCAGGACGGGGACATGGAAATAGGCTTCCTGCAAGTCCAACGCCACCATCCAGTCTTGCGGGTCTAGGGCAGACAAGACCTGAGCCAGCGCTAGCATCTTGAACTTCTCTTTCCGGAGGAAGCGATTGACGTTCCGAAGGTCTAAGATAGGACGCAGGCCCCCTTTGTCCTTCATTTGAACCAGAAAGGGAATAACAACCTCGACCTACCCAAGAGGGCCGCAACTTCCGGCTGGAGAAGCGCCAAGTGATCCCGACAGACAGTGGTACTGAGGTGGCATGGTTGGAGGGGTTGCCTCGAAGGGGAGGGAGTAGACCTTCGGACAATTTGCAGCACCCACTTGTCCGAGATGATGGTGCACCAGTGGTGGAGATGATGGTGTATTCGTCCACCCACTGGCGTCTGATGGGTCTGACAGGTCGAACTAGGAGGGCTTTGAAGTGGATGCTGCGGGGATGGAAGTGGCCTGGCCCGCCCGCTGTCCCCCTGAACCGCCTCGACGGTTCCCACGTCCGCAGTCACGCTGAGGTTGATGCTGCTGTGGCCTGTGGCTTATCGAACGCTGTGGGCGCCCCTTAAGTGGCCACGAAAGGAGCGAAAGGCAGAAGGCGAAGGAGGCTGAGCGGCCGACAGGCCCAAGGACTTGGCCGTAGCCCGGGAGTCCTTGAAGTGCTCCAAAGCGCTGTCTGCCTTGTTACCAAAAAGGTGAATGCCATCAAATGGCATGTGCATCAAGGAGTTCTGGACATCCCCTGAGAAGCCAGTTGTCCTCAACCAGGTGTGGCGCCGAAGCGCCACCGTCATGGAAATCGACCTGCCCAGTGAGTCGGCGGTATCCAGCCTACAACATATGGTGAACTTTGCTGCATCTCTCACAGCCGCAATTGCTTGGGAGAGAACTCCCTGGGCCTCCTCCAGGCAGTTGGGCAGCACCTGCGCAACCGTGTCCCAAGAGGCATGCGGTGTTCAGCGACCGCAGCCCTAAGCTGGCAGATGAATACAGTTTCTTGCCAGACTGATTCAGCTTCTTGCATTCCCTATCCAGAGGTGCAGAAGGGAACGCGCTTTGGGAAGCTGAGGCTTAGACCACCAAGCTGTTGGGGGTGGGATATTGGGTGAGGAAGAGGGGGTCACCCGGAGCCGGGCGATGGCGTCGGCCCACGTTCCTATCCACAGGAGCCCCTGTGTTGGGCCTGGACCAAGTTTCCAAAAGAACGTCCGTCAGTGCTTCATTGAACAGCAGCAAGGGCTCCGAGGAGGTAGCCACCGGTTGGAGCACTTATGTCAGGAGGTTAGTCCTGACAGCCAACGTAGGGAGTTCGAGATGGAGAGCCTCAGCTGCCCTTCGCAATGCCACTGCGTAACTGGCTCCCTCCTCCGTAATCACGGTAGGAGAAGACAGCATGCCAGGGTCAGGTGAGGTCTAAAGGCTTAGAATAAGGAGGATGGACATAGGGCATAAAAGGCCCCATCGATGTCGCTCGATGCCGGCGTCTGCATCAAGTGATGCCGATACGGCACTGGGTCAGGGCTGAAACTGGGGACAACATCGTTGGAAGCAGTGCCGGGGAGACAGGTGCCTGTGTTACAAGGTCAACCGGCGTTGATCCGGGTCCGATCCCGGACCGCTGAGGGGCCTGCAGCGCGGGTCCAGAGCCGCCGGAGATGGTAAGGCTGGACCCCTCGTCCGGCCCGCGGGGCCCGTAGGCGCACCGTCGGGGCCAGACGGCCCAAAGAGTCGTGCCATGGCAGCAAGAAATTCTTGCACCTGGGCAGGCGTCGCACTCGGGAAGGGGGGGTAGACTGGGGGCGACATCGCAGGCTCCGCCGGAGCCCGGGGGTCGCACCGCCCGCACCCTTAGCCGTGTCACGTGAGGGGAATCGAAGAGCGACGAAGCTTCTTCTTGGAATTCTTCGACTTACTTGACCCAGAGTGCGAAGACTTCGATCCAGAAGAGTGGTGATGACGACTCCACGACCGGTCCCTCGACCTCCCCCGGGACCTTGAGCGGCGCGGAGCCGACTGCCGGACTTCAAGCCACTTTTGGGACCGCTCCCGCAAAGTCTTCGGCGAAATGGCCCGGCAGTCGGGGCATGACTTGGGGTCGGGTCGTGATCGTTCCCCAGGCAGTAGAGACACACGTGGTGGGGATCTGTCACCGGCATCATGCGATGACAGTCCCCACAGTTCTTGAAACCGGGTATCCCTATGACACCAGGAGTCGATAGACTCGAAAAGATGAGGTAAAAGGCCTTGAAAAGTCAGTTAAAAAGTGACTGAGGGTACTCTTCCCGGATCTGCACTTGCTGGCGCGAAAAAAAAAAAAAAAGAACTGACGTCAGCGCGCGTGGGCACATCTAAGTATCTCCGCGACGTCAATGCGGCGCCAACGACGCCCGCGGAGCCGCACGACAACGCCTACCGACACGCAGGGGTACTGCTGACGAAAAACATTACGGATCCTGTCTGACGCCTGGGTGTAATTCTAAGGTAAGGAATCTATCACTACGTGTTTCTTTCGGATACCAGACAGCAACACAGCCTACAAGAGCGCCATCCGCAGACACCACCAACTCATCCGTACCGCCAAAAGGACCTCCTTCAAAAAGCGCATTGACAACAACGCACACAACAGCAAAGAGCTCTTCAACATCTTGAAGGAACTCTCCAACCCCAGCTCCAACTCCAACGACATCCTGCCATCACAAGACCTCTGCGACTCCCTAGCCACCTTCTTCCACCGCAAGATCGCAGATATCCACTACAGCTTCAGCAACCAGGCACCCCGACAGACACAGACACCTCAGACTCACCGCCCCCAGCCACATCGACAGCAACCCCCTGTTTTCCTGGACCCACATCAACGACTAAGACGCAATCAAAATCATAAACACCATCCACTCCGGTTCTCCATCCGACCCCTGCCCACACCACATCTTCAACAAAGCAAGCTCTACCATCGCACCCCATCTCCTCAAGATCAACAGCTCCTTCGAGACCACCACCTTCCCGGAGAGCTGGAAGCACGCCGAGATCAACGCCCTACTCAAGAAACCCAAAGCTGACCCCAAGCACCTCTAGAACTTAGGTCCATCTCCCTCCTCCTGTTCCCGGCGAAAGTCATCGAGCGGATCGCCAACAGGCAATTGACCACCTTCCTCGAAAAGAACATGAGCCAGGACCCGTCCCAATCTGGAAACAGCCCTCATCGCCGCAACAGACGACATCAGGGCCATGATGGACAACGGAGAAACCGCGGCCCTCATCCTCCTGGACCTCTCGCCCACCTTTGACACGGTCTCCCACCACACCCTCCGCACACGCCTCCACAACGCAGGGATCCACGACAAAGCACTGGATGTCCGCCTCCCCCCCCCCATTCCGCTCTAAAAATACCAAGATCTGCGGCGTGCCCCAAGGATCGTCCCTCAGCCTGACACTCTTCAACATCTACATGTCACCGCTCGCCAACAACGCAATACCTCAACATCATCTCATACGCAGACGACACCCAGCTGATCCTCTCCCTCACCCAGGCCCCCACCACTGTCCAATCCAACCTCCAACAAGGAATGAAGTTCATCGCCGAATGGATGACGATCAGTTGCCTGAAACTGAACTCTGACAAGACGGAGGTCCTCATCATCGGATCCACACCCTCAACCTTGGACGACTCATGGTGGCCGGCCGCATTGGGAGCTGCACCTTCGCCCACTAACCATGCACGCAGCCTGGGAGTCATCCTGGACTCTGAATTGTCAATGACCCAGCAAGTGAACACCGTCTCCTCCTCCTGCTTCAACACCCTCAGCATGTTCCGCAAGATCTTCAGATGAATCCCCACCGGTACCAGAAGGACCATCACCCAGGCGCACGTCAGCAGCAGACTGGACTACGGCAATGCTCTCTACGCAGGAACATCAGCCAAACTCCAGAAACGACTACAACACATACAGAACGCGCTTCCGTATGTCGATGGGGGCTTTGACGTCCCAGATTTTGAACTTTATTATGTTAGCGCCCAGGCGCACTATGCGTATCACTGGATGCGCCCCACACCGTTTATGCCTCAGCTAGCTGCTGAACAGTGGGTTGCTCATCCTCTCCCACTGGAGGGCATGGTGCTGGGGCATGTTAAGGAAATAGACACTCACCAGACGACGGTGACGTGTACGGTTGATGCCTGGAAGCGAGTTGCGAAGACGTTGGATCTTGCATTTCTCTACTCACCTGCACTGCCCCTGGTGCATCACCCTGCCTTGTCCTTGTTACAGGAGACGGGATTCCAACGCCTATGCAAACGTCTTGCGATACTTACCTGGGGGGACCTTTTTCGTGGGGGCACCTTCCGTACCCTTGAGCAATTTTTTGGGGGTGGAGAATACTCCCCGCTGGAAATGTTCTATTATGTCCGACTACGGCAAGGCCTGAGGTCGCTGCTGCCTGAGTTCCCCAGGGAGCCGGGCGTGGCATTACCACTCCATGTGATGTTACTCTCCGATGGGCGTCATTTGGTGGCTAAGTTGTACGGTGCCATCAGGAAACAATAGGTTGCGTCGCCTAGTCGGGTACGTGAGCAGTGGAATGTTGAGCTCGGAATTGCTATTTCTGATGAACACTGGGCATACTGTTGTGGTGTGACTGCCAATATATCCTCTAGCTGCCGTTTGAAAATCATACACTATAAATTCATACAACGATTCTATTACACTCCAGCTAGGAAACTCAGGTTCCGGCTAGCGGAAGACGATAGATGTGCTCGTTGTCATGCGGCGGGTGCTGACTTCCTGCACTTGGCATGGGAGTGTGGGCCCATTTCAGAGTACTGGGTGCAAGTTCATGACGCCCTTCGGGTCATGACTGAGGATGGGGTGCTATTCGACCCTATGGTCCTATTGCTAGGTTATACCAAAGAGGTGCCGGCACCCAATCGTAGGTTTGTGGATGTGGCTTTACTGTTAGCGAAACGGCGAGTGGCCTGTTGTTGGGGGCGGGGCAGGATACCGCGGTTCGGGGACTGGTTGAAGGATATCATCTATTGTCAAGACCAATTTAATGTATACGCAGAAATGATGCCGGTGCGCTGTAGGCCCAGGGACGTCTGGAGCCCACTACAGGTGTACCTACTTACCAGGGCTGTGCAAGATTCTGATTCGGACAGTGAGGATCGGGTTGGGGTGGGTTGACGGGGTCTCGCTTGATAGGATCACGCCTCTGTTTACATCGCTCCATATGACACAGTGTCCGGGAAGGTCTCTCTATACTACTGCTTCTTTACGTGTATGGCTTACACTGTATAATCATTGTGTGGGGGGAGGGGCCGCATTGCCTGCTCCTCTTTGGAGATGCTTGTAATACCTCGACTCATGGACTGATGAACTCTGGATGTGCACCCACTCTACTGGTGCTGTTTTTCCTGTAGGGATGTACGGTTGATACCCACATTATTGGTGCACTTATATGTTCTGTACTGCTATGTTCCACCTCGTGTATTGCTGATATCGTGCTCCCGCTCCTGCCTGCCATGTTCCCCATCTGGACTTGGTGCCTGGACTTCCCATGTACGCTGCTGCATTGCACTGTTCTCTGACTCTTATTATGCTTTGTGTATGCTGCACTACTGTCTTTTGCTTGTCTTCCAATAAAAAGGTTTAAAAAAATAAATAAAAAAAACACATACAGAACGCCTCGGCACGCCTCATCCTCGACATCCCTCGCCACAGCCACATCACAGCCCACCTGAAACACCTCCACTGTCAAGAGGATCACCTTCAAGCTCCTCACCCACGCTCACAAAGCTCTCCACAACTCCGGACCAGCATACCTAATGACTCACCTTCTACAACCCGAACCACCAGCTTCGCTCCGCTGACCTCGCCACCGTCCCCCAATCTGCCGAGCGACCGCCGCCGGCAGATAGTTCTCCCTCTTCCTCGCAAAAACCTGGAACACCCTCCCCATATGCCTACGACAGACCCAGGACCTGCTGCCCTCCAGGAGACTCCTCAAGACCTGGCTGTTCGAGCAGTAGCAGCACCCCCGTGTAGGAGAGTGGGGTCTGCAATCCCATGGCCACCCCAGATTTTTGCTTTTTGCTTCACTGATTTACGATTTTTCCTGGTTGTGGGCCTGCTAATCAGACCCACAGCCTAGCTGTTCTCTCTCTAAATTACAACCATGTACCTTAGGTGCATTTTACCAATTGGTACTGGGCCACCTTATCAGTCCCTGTACAGCATACCTTAGGTATCCAGGGCATAGATGTAGCCAGGGCCTACCAGGGGCTGAAGCATGTATTATGCCACCCCTGGCTGGCCACCCAAACAGACACAACTGGCTGCACGACAGCTGGGGCAAGGTGGTGTAAACACCCTTTGCTTTAGATATAGTATTCCTATATCCAACCCTAAAATGGACACATATATTCCTATCAGTCACTCCTATGACAGGCCTTATGAATCCTGAAGGCAGAGTGCTTGGAATTATGTGAGATGGTGCTCTGGCATGAGCTGAGCCCGTTTGCAGCTTGCGGAACCAAGTCCAAATAGCTGTTCCATGATAACGCTATACCATATACTCTTAAGTGCATTATAATCCTCGCGGTTAAATGCTAACTTTGGTATAGCATTATCAAAACATGTCGAGTAAGGTGTCATACGAATTGGAATACTAACTCCTCGCCAATTCTGGCGACGGGGTTAGCATTCCACCCTTCTAGAGGGACATGACATGTATGTAACTGTGAACCCCGGTTAAAGTCAGACATAGCCTCAGCTCCACAAAATGGATGCTGCCACCGAGACACAAGTCTGCCCTCCTGCTGCTGGGACTCCTTCCAGCAACGGAGGCATGGACAAAGGGTTTCCTGTCAGGGGCGGTGCCAGCACCATCCCAGACAGGATTTTGTGTATTCCAGGTAGGCAGGGCTGAAAGGAAGGTGACTGCAAGTGGCACCCCGGTGCTCACTGTGCATATGCCGGCTAAAACCAGTTCCTGGGGCCCACCAGCCCCTGAGCTGGGGAGAGACCTGACAAAGGAGAGGGGTGTAACCACCCCCCTCCTAGTCCCACCCATAGGGCAGGACTTAGTCGCGTGCCAGCCCCTTTTCTTAGTATAAAGATAGGAGCAGGCCCCCTTCCCAAATTAGATAATCTTGGATCTTGAAACTACTTTCCACAAAAGGAACTCTTGACTCTTCTGAAGACTCTCCCTTGTGGCTAAGGAGTAGCCACCCTGCACCAGCAGGCACCATCGAAGCTCCTGCGGTTTGCTGTAAGTCCATCCTCCGGATCAAGACTGCCCAGCTCGACGAGACCCGGATTCCCTGCCATCTCTGACCTCTACCTTCATCATCCAGCCCAGCTGAGATTCGTGGGTGTGAAGAGACCCGTGGGACCGGCCATCTTCAAGACCTGCACGACGCTTCACCAGCACGACCCCCGAGAGACCCTCGAGTAAGTGCATTGGGGTTTGAGAAGCCCTAACCCTGAGCAGCTCCAGCACCGAAGTCCAGCCCCCCAGCATCCACGAGATCTGCGTGGGGCCCTTCTGCTCTTTGCTGCTCACCGCGTTGTCCGGCTACTTGCCTGCTTGCTTGTAGCCCTCCTGACGACGAACCACGACACTTCCATCGCTGGTCTGGTTGCTCCAGACTGGCCCTAGCTCCCCTCCAACAGAGGATCACCCTGGACCCTCCTGGTCCACTCCAGACGCCATCTTGAGTCCACCGCGTGGGCTTGACTTTGCCAAGGCTTGTTGCTCCAATCCTGGTTTCAGCAGCGCCGACAGCAGACACCTTCGTGGGACAGCTCGCCCCTCCATCCTGGTCGATGACAACGCCTCCTGGTCCGACAGACTGCAGAGCCCAGCGTCGCCCACTCACCTGGTCGAGGTGCCCTCATCCGGTGCCATCCTGGTGCCCATCTGATCACTGGCTAGTGATCAAGAACTGAGTCCCCTCTGCTTTCAGGTCATCTTCAACTCCGATCCAGGCTTGGATCCCATCGAACTTCATCACTGGTCGCCTGCCAGCAACTTCTTCTTTCAGGCTCCATAGACTGTAACGAGGATTCCCGACGTCTTTTGAACCCTATGCAGCCGCAGCCCCTGGGCTAGGTAACTCGAGCATTTCGGTGCTCCAACGTAGGTTCACTATCCAGGTGTCCAGATCCTTTTTCGTTTTCAGCCTAACTCGTCGGATTCGTCCGATAACACTAACTTTACGAAATCTAGCATCCATAGACTTTGTCCCGCATCCCGCGTGAGTGCACACTCTGCACACGATCTCCCTAGACCTCCTGCTCGTAATCTTAAGGTTCAGTAGTGTAGTCCTAAGCGATCCTGAAGCCTTTGGATCTTGTTACTTACCTGCTAGTATTTCGCATTCCACTTTTGTAGTATATGGTTTTTCGTGCCCCTCGGGCATTTGTGTAACTTGTGCAACTTAAAGTATTTTCGTAAGAGTTTTGTATTGTGCTTAGCTACCTGACTCATAAAGAGTTCAGGGTAGAACTGTTATTAATAAATATCCTATATTTTTATAACAACTTGTGTGGTGTCCTTTCACTTGGTGTTCAAGGGGTATATGTGATGGTGAAACAGCTGGCTTAACACGCCCTCTAGAGTTTAGCCTGAAGACTGCTCGTGTCCATGCTACTAGGATAGCTGGTTTGAAAGGTTGACTTACAACCAATCATCAATAAGGGTTGTTTGGTATGATACAAAGTGATCACTAGAATAGTGAGCACTATATATCAGGCCAACTTCTCACATCCGCCCCACCTAGCCTTGAGACCCTCACCGGTGAGTTGTGCGCTCTACAAATGTATTTATTGATTGAGTGATTGCGCTCTAGGGGGTATGGTTAAAGTTATTTTAGAGTTTGCATGGCATGTTTGAATGAATTTAACAATCCATCTGGCACTACCAGATTTAGAGATAGGGTCGCCTTGGTGAGGTGGAGCAAATTCAGAAACAGTTTTTTGTTTTGCAAATGTCTTTTGTCCTATCTATGTAGTACAGTAAAGCTCTTAACGTCAATTGTGTGAACAGCATGTTCTGCTACAGAATTGGGTTGATGAAAGAAAACTTGTAACTCGACCGATTGGTTTATAAGATAAGCAGAAATTACTTTGGGAGGGAATTTAGGGTTGGTGCAGAGAACTATCCGGTCTCTGTGTAGCTGAAAGAAGGGTTCTTCTAAGGTTAATGCCTGTATCTCACCAACCCTCCTTAGTGATGTGATGGCAATGAGGAACACAACCCTCCATGAGAGAAATTGCAAAGGGCACCTGTGCAATGGTTCGAAAGGTGGCCCCATAAGCCTTGTGAGAGCAATGTTGAGATTCTTTACTGTAGCAGGAGGAATCCTTGGTGGTAATTACTCTTTGATCCTTTCATGAAAGCTTTGATTACTGGAACTCTGAATAGTGACAGATGTTTTCTATTCTGTAAGTACGCAGCTACCACTGCAAGGTGCAAACAAATAGATGTGTAAGCTAGTCCAGTTTGCTGTTAATGTAAGAGGTAACAGATAATATTTTGTATTGAAGCATCTAATGGATTGATTTTGTTATTGCAGTATAAAACAAATTTTTTCCATTTTTCTGCATAGCAATCTCTCTAGTAGGCCTTCTTGTTTTCTTTAGAATATTCATACAGTCTGGAGGTAAATTTAAATAACCGAACTATGATGTCAGGAGCACAATTGCAAAATTCAGTTCCTTGGGGTTTGGATGTTTGACTTCTCCATGGTTCTGTGTGTGGAGACCGGAGGTGAGGTGCAGCTTTTGATGTCGAACTATTGACAGTTCCAACAGGGAGGTGTACCATGGTTGACGGGCCCATGTGGGACCTATTAGAATTAGTGTGAGCGTTGTTTGCCTGAGTTTCCGAACCACACACTGAATGAGCAGGAGAAGCGGAAAAGCATAGGCAAATATCCCTGACCAGTTCACCCATAGAGCATTGCCCTTTGAGAGCAGTTGTGGGAACCTGGAGCCGAAGCTTGGGCATTTTGCATTTTCAGCTGTGGCAAACAGGTCTGTGTGTGGAAAACCCCATTGCTGAAAGTAGGGAAGGAAATTTGGGGATGAAGTTCCCACTTGTGAACTTGCGATCTCCTTCTGCTAAGGAGGTCGGCAGTCTGATTGTTTAATCCTTGGAGATGTTCTGCCAGAAGATAAATCTTGTGATGGATTGCACAATTCCAAATGGCTTGAGTGAGTGTTGACAGTTGGAGAGTGAGTGTCCCGTCCTGTTTCTGCACATAATAAATTGCTGTCAAGTGTCTGTTCGGACTAAGATAGTTTTGGCTATAAGGTGAGTTTGAAAAGCTTTGCGTGCTAGAAAAACTGCTAAATGCTCTAGATAGTTGATGTGGAGACATGTGTGCTTGTTGCTCCACATTCTCCGTATTGTGTAATCTTTGAGATGAGCCTCCAAATCTGTTAGAGATGCATTTGCTGTGAGCACGATCTGTGGACTAGGGACGATAAAAGGCCTGCTTTTTGATAAGTTTTGTGGGTTCCACAACGGCAGAGAGTGAGGGGTACGGCGGTCTACCAACACTAGATCGGTTAATTGACCCTTTGACTGATTCCACTGACGTGCTAAGCACACTCTTGTAGGGGACGCATGTGAAGTCTTGCATGGAGTACAATTGCGAAGCAAAACACCATCATTCCCAGCAGTTGCATCAACACTCTGGCTGGTAAAGCTTGGTTGGGTTGAAACTGTAGAATCATAGCCTGAATATAGCATATTCTGGCTATGTTGGGAAAGGCTAGAGCTTCAACTGTCTAGACTGGCTCCTAGGTAAGACCGCAACTGGGTTGAATGCAGGTTAGATTTTTTAGCATTGATTGTTAATCCCAATTGATGTAGTAGATGTATTGTGATCTGTGTGTGATGTAGACAGTGCTGGAAGGTGCTGGCTTTGATAAGCAAGTCGTCTAGATAGGGGAAGACATGAATCTGCGGTCTTCTGAGATGAGCGGCGACTACTGCCAGACATTTGGTAAAAACACTGGGAGCTGAGGTCACTCAAAAGAGAAGCACCTTGAACTGGTAATGCTTGCCTGCTTTCACAATTTTGAGGTATTTGCGATGAGCCGGATAAATTAGAACATGAAAATATGCATCTTTTAAATCTAGAGTGGACATAAGATCTGTTATTTGTAAAAGTGGGAGAACCTGTTGCAGCATCACCATGTGAAAGTGTTCTGACAGTATATAATGGTTTAACTCTGAGATCCAGAATAGGCCTTAGGGAACCGTCCTTTTTGGGAAAGAGAAAATACAGAGAGTAAACCCCTGAGCAGTGGTACTGTATTGGGACTGGTTCTATTGCTTCTTTTAGCAAGAGAGATTTGCCCTCGTGTTCTAGTAACTGTAGGTGTTCTGGAGAACATTTGCGAGATTGAGGTGGAATGTTTGGGGTACTGCTGGTAAGCGCCAGGCAATAACCATGTTGGATAATTCCAATCATCCATTTGTCTGTTATAGACTGCCAAATAGGGAGAGATTGCTGAAGTCTTCCCACAACAGGTGTGGTATAGTCAGGGGAAAGCATGGGCAAGTCACTGTTTATTAGGGGAAGGGGAGAAGTGGTGTGTTGCCTTTATCCCTACCCTTGAAGTTGTTGCCCATATAAAATCCACAAGAAAATCCTCAAAAAAATCCTCTGGCAGGAGAGGACTTTTAGACCCTCCTCTGTATAAGGAGCGACAAAAGGAGCCTCTGTCGGACGGAGATTGGGGCACTCCGATGGACTTGGCCACTTCAGTGTCTTTTTTTCATTTTCTCTAACGCTTGATCTTCGTTTGGACCAAAAAGATTTTTCTTTATCAAAAGGTGTATTAAAGATGGATTGTCAAACTTCTGGCTTAAACCAAGAAATGTCTCCTGAGCAAGATGCTAGTATTAACTTCTCTAGCCACGGTGTCTGCAGCATCTAGAGCACATCGTATAGAGGTATTAGAAATGAGTTTGCCTGTATTTACTAAGTCCTGTGCCTTTAGCCTTGTGCTCGTCTGGGAGATATTGAAGCAATTGTTCCATCTCATCCCAGTGTGCCCTGTCGTACCTGGCTAAAATACCTTGTGTATCTGCAATGCACTATTGATTCGCAGCTTGAGTAGCTATGCGCTTGCCAAAAGCATCAATTAACTTAGACTACTTATCTGGTGGAGGTGCATTGCCTGATATCTGGGAATTCGTCCGCTTACAAGCATTAGACACTACCAGGGAATCTAATGGTAACTGGCCCTTAATAAATATGGGATCTGTAGGGGAGGCCTTATATTTTTTGTCAACCCTAGGAGTCAAAATGCGTGTTCTCACTGGGTCCTTAAAGGTCTCATCAGCGTGTCTCATCATGCCTTTAAGAAGGGGAAGTGTTTGTGATGACCTATGGGTGGATCCTTAAGTTTCGAACAAAAAATCTTCCTCTAGTGATTTTGTGTAGTATCACCCCATAATATTGTGCCGCCCTGACAAGGAGTTCTTAATGGAATGCATTGTTGTCTGGAGGAGATGGCTTGGCTGGGTAAAGGTCTGGATCATTATCTGCTGGGGGATCAATTGTATATTCTGTCCATAGATCTATTGGGACATGTATCCCCCCTCATCAGCATTGTCTTCATCATGTTGAGATTGTGTAGAATCCTGAGGTATAAATTGCAAGGGATTCGCAGGTGGAGAAGGAGGCAGTGGAGATGGTGATGGTAGATGAAAAGTACGTGTAGCAACAGATTTCCTTCTTAAAGGGATCTTGTAAGAAGTGTCTTCATCAGGACTCTTGTTTTTTTAAGGCGGCTTGGTGTGAATATGGCTTGTCTTCTGGTTAATGTATGGCTTCTTTTGCTTGGGATCTAGTGTTATTGGAATAATGTCTATATGCAGATCCGAGGGGGTATCTTTCTGTTTCTGAGTCTTCGGCACCGGTGAAAGCTAATCTTTCAGCGCGGAAGGTTTCGGCTCAGAATGATACTTGGCTTTCAGCATGCTTGTGGTTGGAACTGGAGAGTTTTGGTCCTGAGGAGGACTTTTGAAGACTTGGCACAGAGCTGAAAGCCTCTTTTGGGGCTTGGCCCGCGCGCCGAGGCGGGTCGTCGGAAACTTCGTCTCAGTGCCCACCTTGGCAGAGGTGGTGTTGAAGCCTTGTGCTTTTTTGAAGTAGTTTGTGGGGGCAAGGGGTCTTCGGTACTCATGTCACCTTGTCTCTGCAGCAGTTCTTTAGCGTTAAGGTCCATCTCGAGCTCCAAGCCTGTGTCTTCTTCGGAGAAGGCTTTCTCCTCTTCTGCCACTGATGCCTCAATGTCTTCTTGACCGGAATCTTGAGCAAAGATGTCCGGCGCATCTTCGATGCTTTGGCGCTGCATCTCTCGACGTCGAGCCTTATGATCACAAAGAGTTTTTTTTTACCAAATTGATCTGCAAGAGTCAGAGTGTCCTTTGTGCTCAGGAGACAAGCACAAGTTGCACACTTTGCGTGAGTCGGTGCACAGATACTTCGCGTGGCACCGAGGACAGAATTTAAACTGAGTCCGATCCATCAACGGAGAGCTGACTCGGTGCAGTTAGACCTGAAGGCCGTCCACAATGTGTTCTGATCGAAAAGTCGATTCCGTTGCCGGAATGATACGTGAAGAAGTGGGAAACACAAACAAAACAATACTGTAGAGGGTAGAGAGGATTGCAAGTCGAGGGGAACCCGAAGAATGGTTTTGAACTGGAGCGCAGCAACACACATCCCAACCTGATGTTGGAAAAAACAATCTAACAATGGAGTCCACCATGCGCACTATCACCAAAAGGAGGAGTCACCTAACCTCGTGACTAGAAAAGACTTCTCCGAAACAAACAACTACAAACATCCCAACACTAGATGGCTGGAGCATACAAAGCATGTGTATCTACAGCACACATGCCTCGAACATAAAGGATAATGTTACTTACTCAGTAAGCATCTGTTCTTGGCATGCAGAGCAGTCGATTCACATACTCTGCATACTCCTGCAATCTTGATCAGCATGACCCGTGCTACTATTGTCCGATCTTCCATTACCAGCCAAAATAGCATAAACATTTCTGAATGATCAACTGGTATCTTATCAAGACCAACAAACTCTTGGATAGTACACAATTTGGCTTACGGAGCGGCCAAAGCAACCGAAGAGATCAGGAAGGCTTTAGACCAAGGAAAAGGGGTAGCCTTTATCCTGCTAGATCCCTCTGCGGCTTTTGACACTATCAATCATAAATTACTATTAAGTCGCTTAACTACCTGTGGAGTCACAGTTCAGGCCTAGAACGCATTAAAATCCTATCTAGCGGATCAGGAGCAAGTAGTGAAGCTAGAGGATTTCACTTCCCACTCCTTCTCCCTGCCATGTGGAGTCCCACAGGGAGATTCTCACTGAGCCCTACTCTTTTTAACATTTATGTTTCCCCATTAGCAGATCTAATGAGAAGTTTTGGATTTTCCCTCACATCCTATGCGGACGACACACAAATAGTGGTCTCCATTGGGAAAAATTATGCTAACACTGGAAATAGATTTCAGAACTGCATGATTGCTGTCCACAATTGGACGGACAAACTGCCTTAAACTGTGTGCAGAAAAAACAGAGGTCCTACTTTTAGGACCAAAATCACCCTTTTGGGGTCCGTCAGCCAGGCCAACTCCTAAGGGCCCGACTCGCCTTCCAGCAGAAAAAGCTTGAAAATTGGGAGTGACCATTGATACTAAACTTGATTTTACTGATCATGTAAATAAACGTACTTCTTCCACATTTCGCACCCTTAGAATAATCAAAAAAGTTCTGCCTTTTATACCTGCCAATTTGCAAAAGGTATTTGTTACCTCGCTAATCCTGTCTAAAATAGATTATTGCAACAGACTGCTTCTGACCACTCATAAGTATAACAAACAAACTCTAGGTCTTAAAAAATGCTGCGGCAAGGCTTTTGCTGAAAATTCCCAAATTCTGTTCAGTTTCCCAAGATCTGAAAAATCTGCAATGGCTTCCTGTAAAACAAAGAATCACCTTTAAGGTGTTATCTTTAACCTAGAAGGCAGTTCATAATCTTGGTCCTAACTTTTTGAATCAAAGTTTTTAACAGTATGTCCCTGCTAGAAAGCTTTGCTCAGCCTCTGCAAATCTATTTGTACAGCCTAGATCCAGCCAAGTACGATGGGGTGGAAAGTGCATCGAGCTGGAAGCATAGAAAGTATGGATTATACTTCATCGCTATATTAAGAAAGCATCCAGTTTCCTTTCTTTTATGAAGGTTGTAAATACCTGGCTATTCAAGTCCTGAAAACTCTTAGGACAGTCCCTGTTTGACACTCAGATACAGTACAGCGCTTAGACGCCCTAGGGCAATAATACGCTGTATAAATACAGCTAACATAACAAGGCTGCTCTGGTAGGTATTGGGGGTCCTCAGTACATGATATCATGCAATTAACACTGCAATCAATTAAGTTGTATAATTCCAATAGGTTTAATACCAAACATTACCAGGTTTGGGGTAGCCATTATGTAGCTGGACATCTCGACTTGCCAGTGCCCACTACATACCTCAAAAAGGCTGTCTGCACTTACTGAGCCCAGAGAATGGAGTCCAGGATTTGTAGGGGTACTGCTGCTCTTGCAGGGTTACCCACACACTTAGAACCAGGTACCCTGCCCCTTGGACTGAAAGGCCTACCATACGGATGACTTATTGGTTTAAAGTGCAGTGCCGGGATATAAGGAAAACCTTAAATCTAAAGTGAAAGTAGCATGCACCATTTCACGCAGACCATGATGGTAGCTATGCAGACACAGTTTGCATAGAATCCCATGGGAGGCCCAACACATGCAGCAACCCATGGGAGACCTCTGAGGTACCAATGCCCTGGTACCTCAGTACCACATACTATGGACTTACAGAGGTACTCCAGTATGCAAAATGTGGGGTGAACAAAGTTCTTATCATGACATTAAGAGGTGAGAGCACTGCCACTGCGGTATTGGATAGCAGGATCCCAGTGAACTATAGTGCAATCATTCAATCAATCAGAGCACTTGTAAAGCGCGCTACTTACCCGTGAGGGTCTCAAGGCGCTATGGGGAGGGGGGGTGCTGCTACTGCTCTAACAGCCAGGTCTTGAGGAGTCTTCTGAAAGCGAGTAGGTCTTGGGTCTGCCGTATGTGGGTAGGGAGGGTGTTCCAGGTCTTGCCGGCGGGGTAGGAGAAGGATCTTCCGCCAGAGGTAGTTTGTTGGATGCGAGGGACAGCGGCGAGGGCGAGGCTGGCGGAGCGGAGCTGGCGGTGTAGAAACTGAGTCTGCTGTTCAAGTAGGCTGGTCCGGCATTGTGGAGTGCTTTGTGTGCCTGGGTGAGGAGCTTGAAGGTGATCCTCTTGTCGACGGGGAGCCAGTGTAGGTCTCTCAGGTGGGGGGTGATGTGGCTGCGGCGGGGGACGTTGGCGATCAGTCGGGTGGAGGCGTTTTGGATGCGTTGTAGTCGTCGTAGGCGTTTGGCTGGGATTCCTGCGTAGAGTGCGTTGCCGTAGTCCAGTCTTGTGCTGACGAGGCCTGTCTCACCGCTCTTCTTGTTTCGGTCGGGATCCACTTGTAGATCCTGCGGAGCATGCGGAGGGTGTTGTAGCAGGAGGAGGAGACGGTGTTGACCTGCTTAGACATGGAGAGGGAGGAGTCTAGGATGAATCCTAGGTTGCGTGCATGGTCAGTGGGTGTTGGTGCTGTTCCCAGTGTGGTCGGCCACCAGGAGTCATCCCAGGCTTAGGGGGTGGGTCCGAGGATGAGGACCTCAGTCTTGTCCAAGTTCAGCTTCAGACGGCTGCTCCTCATCCAGTCGGCGACGGCCTTCATTCCCTCGTGGAGGTTGGTTTTGGCGGTGTGTGGGTCCTTGGTGAGAGAGAGGATGAGCTGGGTGTCGTCGGCGTAGGAGATGATGTTGAGGTTGTGATGGCGGGCCACTTGTGTGAGGGGGGCCATGTAAACGTTGAACAGCGTCGGCTGAGAGATGAGCCCTGGGGGACGCCGCAGATGATGTAGGTGGCTTCGGATCGAAAGGGTGGGAGGCGGACGCTCTGGGTTCTGCCGGAGAGGAAGGACGTGGTCCAGTCAAGGGCCTTCTTTTGGATTCCGGTTTCTAGGAGGCGTGTCTTTAGAGTGCGATGGCAGACCGTGTCGGAGGCGGCTGACAGGTCCAGGAGGATGAGGGCTGATGTTTCGCCTTTGTCTAGTTGGAGCCTGATATCGCCTGTGGCGGCGATGAGGGCTGTTTTGGTGCTGTGGTTTCGTCTGAATCCGGACTGGAATGGGTCCAAGATGTTGTCTTCAGGTGGCGGGCCAATTGCATGTTGACAATTTTCTCGATGACCTTTGCCGGGAACGGGAGCAGGGAGATGGGCCGGAAGTTCTTGAGGTCCTTGGGGTCCGCCTTGGGTTTCTTGAGGAGGGCGTTGATTTCGGCGTGCTTCCAGCTTTCCGGGAATGTCGCTGTTTCAAAGGAGATGTTGATGACCTTCCGTAGTTGGGGTGCGATGGCTGCGTCTGCTTTGTTGAATACGTGATGTGGGCACGGGTCTGACGGAGATCCTGAGTGGATGGAGTTCATGACCTTGCGTGTCTCGTCGTCGTTGACGTTGGACCAGGAGATCAGGCGGTTGGCACTGGTGGTGTTCACAGGGGAGGTGGAGTCTGGCGTAGTCGGGGTGATCGTGGTGTTGAAGCTGTCGTGGATGTTGTAGGAAGGTAGATCCCTGACTATGGTTGCCCCCAACTTTTTGCCTGGTGTTTTGCTGGTTTTCTGACTTAGTTGACCTGGGGCCCTGCTATTCAGGACCCCAGGCCTACTGCTCTCTCTGTAAAATGGATTCCATGTACCTTAGGTACATATCTAATTGGATACTGAGTCACCTTATCAGTCCCTGTACAGTGTACCTTAGGTACCCAGGGCATAGGTGTACCCAGGGCCTACCAGGGGCTGCAGCATGTATTATGCCACCCCTGGCTGGCCATCCAAATCTGACACAACTGGCTGCACGACAGCTGGGGCAAGGTGGTGTAATCACCTTTTGCTATAGATATAGTATACCTATATCTAACCCTAAAATGGACACATGTATTCCTATCAGTCACTCCTATGGCAGGCCTTATCAATCCTGAAGGCAGAGTGCTTGGAATAATGTGAGATGGTGCTCTGGCATGAGCTGAGCCCGTTTGCAGCTTGCGGAACCAAGTCCTAATAGCTGTTCCATGATATCGCATACCATATACTCTTAAGTGCATTATAATCCTCGCGGTTATATGCCAACTCTGGTATCGCTTTATCAAAACATGTCGAGTAAGGTGTCATACGAATTGGAATACTAACCCCTCGCCAATTCTGGCGACGGGGTTAGCATTCCACCCTTCTAGAGGGACACGACATGTTGGTAACCTGTAACCCCGGTTAAAGTCAGACATAGCCTCAGCTCCACAAGGTGGATGCTGCCACCGAGACACAAGTCTGCCCTCCTGCTGCTGGGAGTCCTCCCAGCACGGGAGGCAAGGACAAAGGGTTTCCTGCCAGGGGCGGTGCCAGCACCGTCCCAGACAGGATTTTGTGTATTCTAGGTAGGCAGGGCTTTAGAGGAAGGTGACTGCAAGTGGCACCCCGGTGCTCACTGTGCATATGCCGGCTTGAACCAGTTCCAGGGGCACACCAGCCCCTGAGCTGGGGAAAGCCCGGCATGGGAGAGGGGTGTAACCACCCCCCTCCCAGTCCCACCCTTAGGGCATAACTTAGTCGCGTGCCAGCCCCCTTTTGCAGGATAAAGGTAGGAGCAGGCCCCCTTCCAAATCAGATCAATCTTTGAATCCTGAACCGACTTTCTACGAGAGGAACTCAAGACTCTTCCTAAGATTTCTCCCTTGTGACTAAGGAGTAGTCACCCTGCAGCAGCAGGCACCAACCAAGCATCGCGGTCTGCTGTAAGTCTCTCCTCCGGATCAAGACTGCCCAGCTCGACGAGAACCGGCTTCCCTGGCACCTCTGACCTCAACCTACATCTTCAGCCCAGCTGAGACCCGTGGGTGCGACGAGACCTCGAGGGACCGGCCATCATCAAGACTGCACGACGCTCGTCCAGCACGACCACCGAGTGACCCTCGACTGAGTGCTTTGGGGTAAGAGAAGCCCCGACCCTGAGAAGCTCCAGCACCGAAGTTCAGCCCCCCTGCATCCACGAGATCTGCGTGGGGCCCTTCTGCTCTTTGCTGCTCACCGTGTTGTCCAGGCCACTTACCCGTTGGCTAGTAGCCCCCTTACGACGCTCCACGACGACAAACACCGCTGGTCTGGTTGCTCCAGACTAGCCCTTGCTCCCCTCCAAAAGAGGAGCACCCTGGACCCTCCTGGTCCACTCCAGACTCCATTTTAGGTCCACCGCGTGGGCCTTGCATTTGCCAAGACTTGTTGCCCCAATCCTGGGTCCAGCGACGTCGACAGCAGAGACCTTCGTGGGACAGCTCGCACCTCCATCCTGGTCGCCGACAACGCCTCCTGGTCCGAGAGACTGCAGAGCCCAGCAGCGCCCACTCACCTGGTCGAGGTGACTTCGTCCGGTGCCATCCTGGTGCCCACCTAAATCACTGGCTAGTGATTCAGAACTTGGTCCCCTCTGCTTACAGGTTGTCTTCTTCCCTGATCCAGGCTTGGATCACCACGACCTTCTTCACTGGCCGCCTGCCAGCAACTTCTTTCTTCAGGCTCCTGGTTCGTCAACGAGGGTTTCCGACGCCACTTGAACCCTATGCAGCCGCAGCCCCTGGGCTAGGTAAACCGAGTACTCCGGTGCTCCAGCATAGTCCAACACTCTAAGTGTTCGGATCCACTCTTGTTTTCGACCCACCTAGTCGGGCTCGCCCGAGAACAGTAACTTTGTCTTTACTAGCCTCCATAGACTTTTTCCCGCCTTACGCGTGAGAGTTCCCACTCTGCACACGACGTCCCTAGGCCTCCTGCTTGCAATCTAAAGGTTCAGTAGTCCAGTCCTAGCGATTCTAAAGCCTATGAGAATAGTACTTACCTGCTAGTGATTTCGCATTCCACTTCTTGTGTATATGGTTTTTCGTGCCCCTCGGGCATTTGTGTAAATTGTGCGACTTTAAGTATTTTCGTAAGAGTTTTGTTGTGTGCTTAGCTCCCTGTCTCATAAAGAGCCAGGGTAGTCTTGTTAGAAATAAATATACGTTTATTTTCATAACAACTTGTGTGGTGTCCTTTCACTTGGTGTTCAAGGGGTATATGTGATGGTAAAACAGCTGGCTTAACACGCCCTCTAGAGTCTTAGCCTTAGACTGCTCGTATCCATGCTACTAGGATAGCTGGTCTATAAGGTTGACTTACAACCAATCATCAATAAGGGTTGTCTGGACTGATACATAGTGATCACTAGAATAGTGAGCACTGCATATCAGGCCAACTTCTCACAGATGTCAGAGATCTTGCGGTGGAAGAAGATGGCTAGTGAGTCGCACAGTTCTTGGGAGGGCGGGATGTTGTTGGAGCTGGGGTTGGAGAGTTCATTTACGATGCTGAAGAGCTCCTTGCAGTCGTGTGCGTTGTTATCCAAGCAGTCTTTGAAGGAGGATCTCTTGGCTAATCTGATGAGGTGGTGATGTCTGCGGGTGGCTGTAGGAAGGTAGATCCCTGACTATGGTTGCCCCCAACTTTTTGCCTGGTGTTTTGCTGGTTTTCTGACTTAGTTGACCTGGGGCCCTGCTATTCAGGACCCCAGGCCTACTGCTCTCTCTGTAAAATGGATTCCATGTACCCTAGGTACATATCTAATTGGATACTGAGTCACCTTATCAGTCCCTGTACAGTGTACCTTAGGTACCCAGGGCATAGGTGTACCCAGGGCCTACCAGGGGCTGCAGCATGTATTATGCCACCCCTGGCTGGCCATCCAAATCTGACACAACTGGCTGCATGACAGCTGGGGCAAGGTGGTGTAATCACCCTTTGCTTTAGATATAGTATACCTATATCTAACCCTAAAATGGACACACAGATCTCCTATCAGTCACTCCTATGGCAGGCCTTGACAATCCTGAAGGCAGAGTGCTTGGAATCGTGTGAGATAGTGCTCTGGCATGAGCTGAGCCTGTCTGCGGCTTTCGGGATCCATCCCTTAGCCGTTTCCATGATATCGCATACCATATACTCTTAAGTGCATTATAATCCTCGCGGTTATATGCCAACTCTGGTATCGCTTTATCAAAACATGTCGAGTAAGGTGTCATACGAATTGGAATACTAACCCCTCGCCAATTCTGGCGACGGGGTTAGCATTCCACCCTTCTAGAGGGACACGACATGTATGTAACCTGTAACCCCGGTTAAAGTTAGACAGAGCCTTAGCTCCACAAAATGGATGCTGCCACCGAGACACAAGTCTGCCCTCCTGCTGCTGGGAGTCCTCCCAGCCCAGGAGGCAAGGACAAAGGGTTTCCTGCCAGGGGCGGTGCCAGCACCGTCCCAGACAGGATTTTGTGTATTCTAACCACCCCCCTCCTAGTCCCACCCATAGGGCAGGACCTAGTCGCGTGCCAGCCCCTTTTTGCAGGATAAAGGTAGGACCTGGCCCCCTTCCAAATCAGATCATCTTTGAATCCTGAAACTACTTTCCACGAAAGGAACTCAAGACTTCTTCCCAAGATTCTCCCTTGGGACTAAGGAGTAGTCACCCTGCAGCAGCAGGCACCAACCAAGCATCGCGGTTTGTTGCCAGTCTCTCCTTCGGATCAAGACTGCTCCAGCACGACGAGAACCGGCTTCCCTGGCACCTCTGACCTCAACCTACATCATCAGCCCAGCTGTGATCCGTGGGTGCGACGAGACCTCGAGGGACCGGCCATCTTCAGAACTGCACGACGCTTGTCCAGCACGACCACCGAGTGACCCTCGACTGAGTGCTTTGGGGTAAGAGAAGCCCCGACCCTGAGCAGCTCCAGCACCGAAGTTCAGCCCCCCTGCATCCACGAGATCTGCGTGGGGCCCTTCTGCTCTTTGCTGCTCACCGCGTTGTCCAGGTCACTTGCCCGTTGGCTAGTGACCCCTTCACGACGCTCCACGACGACAACTACTGCTGGTCTGGTTGCTCCAGAGTAGCCCTTGCTCCCCTCCAACAGAGGAGCACCCTGGACCCTCCTGGTCCACTCAAGACGCCATTTTAGGTCCACCGCGTGGGCCTTGCATTTGCCAAGACTGGTTGCCCCAATCCTGGGTCCAGCGACGTCGACAGCAAGAACCTTCGTGGGACAGCTCGCACCTCCATCCTGGTCGCCGACAACGCCTCCTGGTCCGAGAGACTGCAGAGCCCAGCAGCGCCCACTCACCTGGCTGAGGTGACTTCGTCCGGTGCCATCCTGGTGCCCACTCAAATCACTGGCTAGTGATTCAGAACTTGGTCCCCTCTGCTTACAGGTTTCTTCTTTCCTGATCCAGGCTTGGATCTCCACGAACTCTCTTCACTGGCCGCCTGCCAGCAACTCTTTCTTCAGGCTCCTGGTTCTTCAACGAGGGTTTCCGACGCAACTTCAACCCTATGCAGCCGCAGCCCCTGGGCTAGGTAACCTGAGTACTCCGGTGCTCCAGCATAGTCCAGCACCCTAAGTGTTCGGATCCACCCCCGTTTTCGACCCACCTAGTCGGGTTCGCCCGAGAACAGTAACTTTGCAACTGCTAGCCTCCATAGACTTTTCCCCGCCTTACACGTGAGAGTTCCCACTCTGCACACGACGTCCACAGGCCTCCTGCATCTAATCCCAGTGTTTAGGATTGTAGGCCTAGCGATTCCTGAGTCTAGAAAAAAACGACTTACCTGCTAGCAAGTTCGCATTCCACTTACTGTGTATATGGTTTTTCGTGCCCCTAGGGCATTTGTGTAAATTGTGCGACAAAGTATTTTCGTAAGAGTTTTGTTGTGTGCTTAGCTCCCCGACTCATAAAGAGTTCAGGGTAGTCTTGTTATAAATAAATATCTGTTTATTTTCATAACAACTTGTGTGGTGTCCTTTCACTTGGTGTTCAAGGGGTAATGTGATGGTAAAACAGCTGGCTTAACACGCCCTCTAGAGTCTTAGCCTTAGACTGCTCGTATCCATGCTACTAGGATAGCTGGTCTATAAGGTTGACTTACAACCAATCATCAATAAGGGTTGTTTGGACTGATACATAGTGATCACTAGAATAGTGAGCACTGCATATCAGGCCAACTTCTCACAGTGGCGTCCTTGTGGGCTGTGTGGTTGTCCGGTGTGCGTTCGTGGAGCCATATCTTCTCCAGTTTCCGGCATGCGCGTTTGGAGGTCTGGAGCTCGTCAGTGAACCAGGTGGCTCTCTTGCTGGCGTGGCTGTTTGAGGGTTTCTTGAGCGGGGCGAGAGTATTGGCGTAGTCGTCGATCCACTGTCTGAGGTTGCAGGCTGCGGCGTCTGGGTTGGTGGGGTCGGCGGGTGGGTTCTGGGCGCAGGGTGGTGATCAGCTGGTCTTCGGTGACTTTGCTCCAGCAGCGGCGAGGCAGCTGTTGGGTGCGGTGGTGCGTGGTTGGTTTCTTGAAGGTGAAATGGATGCAGCGGTGGTCGGTCCAGTGGAGTTCGGTGGTGTGGTCAAAGGCGACGTGTGTGCCTGTGTAGAAGATGGGGTCCAGCGTGTGGCCGGCGGCGTGGGTAGGTGCGGTGACTAGTTGTCTGAGGCCAAGGTTGGCGAGGTTGTCGATCAGGGTGGCGGAGTTGGCGTCGTTGTTGTTCTCGAGGTGCAAGTTCAGGTCCCCGAGGAAGATGTAGTCCGTGGAGGCGAGTGCGTGGGTGCTGGCGAGGTCGGCGATGGAGTCGCTGAACTGAGCCCAGGGTCCGGGTGGGGGGGTCTGTAGATGAGTGTTCCTCTGAGGGTGGTGCTGGGGTCAGTGTGGATCAGGAAGTGGCGGTGTTCAGGGTGTCGTCTGCGTGGGTGGCGACCTTGAGGGTGGACTTGTGAACGATAGCTATTCCTCCTCCAATTCCGTTGGTGCAATCCCTGCGGGTGATCTTGTAGCCGTCCGGGATGGCTCGACGGTGTGTTTGCGTGCGGAGCGGGTGTTGAGGAGTATGCAGCGGAGGTGGTTAGGTCCAGTCCTTGGAGGTTTGGTGGCTCTGTCGCATGTGAAGCCGCAGGTGCGGCAGGAGAAGGGTCCGTGGGTCCATTTCGGGGCGGCCTGGAATCAGGTGTGGTTTCGGCCAGCATTGAGTGCGTGGAGGGTGCTGGCATCGTAGTGGAGTCTGGTGTGGCGTTCGCGGGGTCCAGGGGTTCTGGCGCTGGGTGCGGTCCGGGCGCGGTCCAGGCGCGGACGGGCGCAGACGGGCTTGCCTTAGGTGTGCCTTCTGCACGCGTCTGCTGCGCGGCTGTGCAGCGTCCGGCATATATGGGGAGGTGGGAGGGAGGAGCAGCTGGGAGGCGGGAGCAGTGAGTGGGCAGAGGGCGGGGCCGCAGGGGGCACAGCGGCAGGGGAGAAGGGGGGAAACGAGTGGCACAGAGCAAAAAACGAGACACGAAGAGGGGGAAAAAGTGGTACAGAAGACAAAATGGGGCACAAGGATGGGGAAACGAGTGGCACAGAGCAGAAAACGAGGCACAAAGAGGGGGAAAAAGTGGTACACTAAGCAAAATGGGGCACAAGGGGGGGAACGAGTGGCACAGAGCAGAAAACGAGGCACAAGAGGGGGAGACAGTGGCACAGAAGCAAAAAGGACGAAGGACACTTACCAGCAGCAGCGGCAGCAGGAGCACACAGTCGGAGCTGCGTGGAGGGGGAGAGACCTACCAGGAGGGTCAGGGGTCGCTCACCTCACCGCGCAGCGTCTGGCATATATGGGGAGGTGGGAGGGAGGAGCAGCTGGGCGGCGGGAGCAGCGATTGGGCAGTGGGCAGTCAGGGGGGCAGGGCTGTAAGGGGCACAGCAGAGGGGGAAACAAGTGCAACAGAAGACAAGATGGGCACAAAAAAACGAGTGGAACAGAGGGCAGAAGGGCACAAAAAACGAGGTAAAAAGTGGGCAGAAAGGAATCACTAAACGGAATCATTCCGGCTGCGACCCTCTCAATCAATTTAAATGAACTAGCCCACTCGAAATCGATTTTTCGCAACACGAAAACGGCTCTTCTTAAAATCGATAAATTTCTAGATCATAGCATATGCCACTCAGGTTGGGAATCTTTATGGAACAATCGATACATACTGCACAAAGGCAAACATCTGGATAATTCTCAGTGGGTTAAGAAAGGTATCTTCTTCCCGCACCAATTATTCGAGGGGTCATACTCTATCCCGTTCAGAGTCTTGCAAACTACCTATGGCCTGGCGCCTCGAGTTTTATACCTTCCTAAACATAAAATCCGCACTCTCTAAGGCGAAACTCTCCCTAATACCACCCTGCCTCCCATCTTATCTCAGTAGATTAAACAGACTTGGACATCAAGTATCACTTCTTTACAAACTTATTCGCCCCCAACATACCAATCTCACCGCTCCACTCACTCAGTTTTGGTCTGAAATGTCATCTAGACCAATTTCAGAGGAGGACTGGGCCAATACCTGGGAATCTTGCATGCGATATAAAATTAGCCCGACTTTATCCCAGACCAAATATTGGTTTCTCCACAAAACCTTCTGGACTCCTGCGCGTCTTTATGCCCATAACATCAGCCAAGACGCCTTCTGCTGGAACTGTAAACGGGCGGAGGGCAACCTCGCACACATTATTCTATATTGCGACTGTGTTACCCAATTCTGGGACAAGATATTCGACTTCATCAGGAAAATCTTCCCCATCTCCCCGTCCAGAGAACTTCCTTACCTAGCTTTTGGTTTCACCCTAGAGCCCTCCCTCCACGCCGACGACAGGGCGTTACTTCATCTTATGCTCACTGCAGCTGTTAAAATTGTCAGTCCTCAGTAATTGGAAGGATTCCGGCAAGGCTACCTTTTCTTGCTGGCATAACTGGATAATTAACCTCAGGGGAGCGGATAACATAGCTCTCCAACAATCACCATGGGGCCCCCCTATGAGAAAGATGTGGTCTACCCTTGACAGTTATTTTACCACCCATAAACCACCTTAGACATTATCTCCCCCACCCTCCGTTCCACTTGAAGTACTGGGTTTTTCAGAACCGGTACTGATCCGGTAACCCAGCGGTGCCAGGGACAACACCCAATGACTTCGGGTCCTTCCTGTTTCAGACTACAGAAACACAGAGTCTTCTAGGTGAAGTCAAAGATCGAATTTATTGGCTGCAACCAAGTAACAGGTATCCTAGAAGTACAACACGGTGTATATTCTCAGGAGACTGCTCAATCTTACAAAGCCAGCCTTCTCTTTTTATACAAAATATTATGCTTCAGGCAAACATTCCTATTTTTACAGTTGACCATTCACATATTTTCACTACAAAGAAAAAGCAGAGTCATGATGACAATCCCACATTTCAGTTTGTTCAGCCCACAATCAATTACCCGGCAAGGCCCAGTATTTTCATCAGATATCGACGGACCCCCAATAAAAACGGGCACCTCCTCCTCGTAAAGCAAGTCATAAAGTAGGAAACAGGGACAGGTGTGTGCGAGATTAGGCATGGTTTGTGTGTGATGAAAGGTTTATGGCACGTTGTGCCTTGATACTATCTCGACCGGCCACTGGGAGAGGAACTGCCAAAACAGGTTTGCCCTGGGGGAGTGGAGTCAGCTTGCCCAGGTCGCAGAGAAGTCAGGAAAGGTGTACGTGTCCTTCAGGACCGTGTTTGGCCTTTATCATTGACCTATGTGAGGGCAGCTCACAAAATGGAACCCGAGGGTTCAGAACAAAAACTACGATTTCAAGGTGAAATCGTCACTCGAATATGACTAAAATGCTTGTGCATAGTGTACTAACCATGCTCGGTCTTCTGATATCAAAATCGTCATGGTACGTTGATGTTTATAACACGGGTCCAGAATTTTCAGTACTGCAGACCCTCCTTTTGCCTTTACATAGGCAATAACCTATACTCCTGCTAATCTGAGTCCAGGTCGATACTCCTAAAGTCATTGAGATGTTGCTGTAGCATCATCCTATTACTTAGCTCGTCCCTCGATACAGGCTTCCTTATACATGATGTAGCACAGAGGCCACATATAGCAGGAGCACACTGTACGCACAGACAGAACAGGAAAAGAATGGCTAAGATCATTCCAATGACCATCAGAATTTTCCATCCCCAGCCGGATACCAGTTCCCAGAACCATCCCATTAACGACCAATCTCCTTTGTCTACATGAATAGATTCGGAAATCTTATGCAGTTTGGAGATGGCCTGGTACACTGTTGGAGCGTTATCTGGAATGAAAACACAGCAACTCGATTGGATCACTCTACATACCCCACCTCGGTCTGCAAGTATGACGTCTAACGCGACCCTGTTCTGGAGGGTCATAAGACGGTCCGACTGGAGCTCAGCGGTCAAGTTACTAAGGGCACCGGTAGTTTCAACTATGGTGGATTCAACCACCCTTGTCAATTGCCTTATGTTCCTGCTGTTAACCATGGGTCCCCAGAACGGCAGAAAACCCCTCACTAAGTCTCCAAATTCTTGTTCTGCAGTGTCCTCTTCACTGAAGACACCTCTAACTATCCTTGTCTTATGGTAATCTGCCGCCGCTGTGTAGGTGGGAGGCAACAGGAACGAAACAAAGCATGTGCCCGAAAAGTCAGGGGGCAACCATGTATAGGCTCTATCATGGCAGATGAAATAGGTACCCTTAGCTGCTAAGAACGGAGGGGAAGTCTGGGACGTAAAAACATATGTCTCAGTGCAGATACTCTTCCCTAACTGAGCTCTGGGATTCTTGCCAATACCTTGCAGACATAAGTGACCCTGATGGGGTACAATCCAAATCGGGGAAGATCTCTTAGCTTGCTGTTTCTCACTCAGAGTGACTCCATATCCGGTCACGTTCCATCCTATATATACTAGTGTCTCTTCCCTCGGGATAGTCTCATAGGAGATACCTTCCTTAACCATGTCTACTATACCCTTAACTAGAGCACTATTCTTAGGGTTATCTTCCACAGAACGTAGGGGGTAGGTCTCATGTGCGTAGATGAACATGGTTCTGTATGCCCACACAGAACCATTGTGGCTGGAAGGCAGAACCAGATAAGGGATACCTTTATCCGTTGTGTGAGGCATAAGACCACACACCCAACAGTTAGTAGTGTTCATTACTAGTTGGTGTTGGTGCAAAAGCTGAACGAAGGAGTTAATAAACTCTAATCTCCTAGCGGATTCATGTTCAGGAAGAGTTTGAAAAGAATGTGAGGAAATAATAGTAGGAGGAGGTATGGGCGATGAAGTGGGTGTAAGTGTCCCTCGAAAAGAGGATAAAACATATCCTATGAAAAACATAATTACACTGAACAACATGAAAACACACAATATCAAAAAACATTTCTTGGTCATCATTCTGCAAATTGTAGTCTTAAAGTTCATTTGTTTGGCAGGTCTCTCCATCTCGAGAAACTCCATCCTCTCTAAAATGCTGCTCGCGATGGTAGGGTGTTCTATGCTAAAGGATGCTTCTGTCAGTCCAGGGCAACTCCCTTAGACCAACCAGAACCGTCGACCTAACGTCTTCGGTTGCACCCCAAAGACTTTGGGCAACCGCGACCCTACAGCTGAACCCGGATGGTGGTTCGAAAAACAAAAATAAAAAAGTTTCTCAGATGAGAGAGCTGCACTTTAAAAATTTTGCAAAGAAAAGGAAAGTTTTATTTGTCCATAGTTCTCGGCCTCAGATTATAGCGTTGCTTCCCAGATACTGTCTGGTCTTTAAACAGGAGTTGTGGCTCTGTAGTGTCCAATCGATTTGATGGTGGCACAGCTTCTTGCAAGAGATTGCCACTTTATTGTTCAGAGATTGTTCCTTTTATGCGTGCATCACTGAAAGGCAGAAATCGAGGCAGAGATTCAGTCTCTGAGTCAGCGACACCCTCCTGGACCCACCGGTCGTACGGTAGGGGTAAAGGCACCCTCTTGCAATGTACGCCGTGGATCCAGTTTTTCTTCCCCTCCACTCGAACAGCTGATCTTGTTGAGAGAAGAACTAGATGAGGGCCGGTCCACTGGAGGCTGGTCATTCTTTGTTCGCTGGAAATTCTTGACCAGCACCCAGGATCCAGGATCGATCGGATGTCCTGGAGCTTCAGAGACCTGAGGAAGGGTATCGTGAACCTGTTGGTGTAAAACACGCAATTTAGCCGTCAATTCGTACAAATCGTCAAGCAGTACAGGGTGTTCGATCTCACTGAATTTTTTCAGCCTTGGCACTCCTCATATGTTGGCCGGACGGCCGAACACTATTTCATGCGGACTAAGTCCCACTCGCGAGTGCACAGTCATTCTGGTTGATGGGAGTGCTTTAAGACCAGAGCTCGCTTGAATTTTGGCCAATTTTAGCTTTAACGTGCCATTGTAACATTCTACTAGTCCAGCTGATTGGGGGTGATTTGCAGCGTGAAATTTCTGTTGGATGCCTAATCCTTCACATACTTTCTTCATCACTCGACCCACAAATTCACTCTCATTGTCACTCCAGACCATTCTCGGCATTCCAAACCTAGGGAAGAAATCTTTGGCAAGGGCTTTAGCTGTGGACAAGGCAGTGTTGTCCTTTAAGGGATATGCTTCTATCCATCTTGAAAAGGCACAGGCACAAACAACAACGAGTACGTATTTCAGATTGTTGCACCTTCCCATGTGGATGAAATCTAGCTGCAAAACCTCGAACGGATACGTTGGAGGCGCAAAGTGACCAGCTGGAGTTGGGGTTCCCCTACTAGGGTTGTATTTCAGACACACCATACAATTCTTGACCACATTCTCTGCACATTTGGGAATTCCAGCATTTTGCCATACCGGAGCCAACAACTTACAAATCCCTTTCACACTGATGTGCGCCATTCCATGAGCCATTGTGACAACTGCAGGCACATACGCATCGGGCAACAACCATCTCTGATGCTCTGACAATTCAACCCAACAACCATTCACATCCAATTTACCTGTACTCTCTCTCCACACACTCAACTCTTTCTCTGTAGCTTCAGCTTGAATAGACTTCACACTTTCTATCGTGTCTTCACACATTCCTACGTCACCAATCCATCTTGCAGGGCCTGCAACATACATTCGGCTCATCACATCCCTCGCTGTTTCTTTTGCGACTTCGTCAGCAAATGCATTTCCACGACCAACATCGTCAGTCACCTTCTTGTGTGCACTGCATTTTACAATCGCAACTTGCAACGGCAAAGTTAATGACTCAAGAAGCTCATTCATTAATTGACCATGCTGAATCTTAGTTCCATGCGAAGTCAGGAACCCACGTTCTTTCCACAATCGTCCAAAACTGTGAGCCACACCAAATGCATACTGGCTGTCGGTATATATGGTCACTTTCATTCCTTTCGACAACACACACGCTCTCGTAAGTGCAATTAACTCTGCTGCTTGAGCTGAATTATGTGGGATACGTGCAGCTTCAACAATCGTATGCAAAGTCGTAACAGCATATGCCGCAGTCGTATCTCCATTCGGAAGCTTGAAACGTGAACCATCCACCCATAAGGTACCATCACACTTCACAAGGGGAGTGTCCTGGAGGTCTATTCTCCCTTTCGTTTCTTCTTCTGTTCTGAGGAAACAATCATGCTGTTCGGAAGTATCTAACTCAGTTTCAATCGGCAACAACATAGCTGGGTTAAGCGTGTTGCATCTTTTTATGTGCACATGACTCGCTAACAGTGTCAACTCGTAACCTGACAATCGAGCACTAGTTAAGTGCTGTGTCTTGGTTCTGTTCAACAACGTGTCCACTGCATGTGGAACCATCACGACCAATGTATTATTCATGACTAAACCAGCAGACTGCCGAATAGAAACAGCTGCTGCCACTGTGGCTCTTAAGCAACTCGGCAATGCTTTAGCTACGGGGTCTAAAGTCCACGAAAAATACGCACATGGACGCTGTTTGCCTCCGAACAACTGTGTCAACACTGACAGTGCACAACCTTCTTTCTCATGGACATACAATGTAAAGGGCTTACTGTAGTCGGGGGTACCCAACACAGGAGCTGAACATAATGCATTGTGCAATTCGGAAAAACTTTTCTGACACTCTTCAGACCATGGAAGGGGATTCGGTGTATCTTTACAGGTTAATGCTACCAAAGGTTTGGCCAACAACGAAAAACTTGGTATCCATTGTCTGCAATATAATGTAATACCCAAGAAAGCATGCACTTCTCTCTGTGTCCTAGGCACACTCAATTTCGCTATTGCCTGAATTCTTTCTGGGGTCAGTTTCCTTCCCTCCTTCGACAAGAGATGACCTAGGTAGGTCACTTCTTGTCGACAATATTGCAATTTGGAAAGCGACACTTTGTGATGTAAGTCAGACAAATGATGCAACAATGAGAACGTGGCTTCTTTACAGATTTCCTCAGTATCTGCAGCAACGAGTAAATCATCAACGTACTGGATAAGGGTAGCGCCATCAGGTAAAACAATTGTATCAAGCTGTGCTTTTAAAGCTTGACTATATATCGATGGACTTTCACAGTAGCCCTGGGGAGCGCGTTTGAAGCGGAAGCTTCGACCTCCTAAACTGAAGCCGAAAATATCCCTACTCTCCTCGGCAATCGGGATGCTGAAGAACGCAAAGTCAATCACAGAGAACCAAGTAGCAGAAGCTGGAATCATAGTCAATAGGGCAGTGATATCAGGGACAACTGGATATTGTGTCACAACGATTTTGTTCACTTCTCTAAGATCAATCACAAATCTGTAAACGGGTGGCTGAGAAGGGTCAGTACGTTTCAAAACAGGCAGAACAGGATTATTGCAAACTTTTTCAATCAAATCATAAATGATCGCTAGCAACGCTTTTTCACCTTCACTAGAGATTTTATATTGGGGAATGCGTGGCATTTTAACATTGGCTTTCAATGTCACAACATATGGCGGTATTTCCAAAAGACCCACATCATTAGGACCAGTAGCCCAAAGAATATCAGGAAGAAATGACAATTCTGTCAGAAGTTTATCCTTTGACAAATACATTGGGGAAACCACTTTCTTACCTAGTGTAAGTTGTATAACAATACAATGTCGCATACAATCTTTTCAACAGATCCAATCCTAACAAATTTTCACCACAACCTGTTAGAATAAGGGGTGCTTCTAATTCACAAGGTCCAACAGAAAGGGACATGGGACTAGAAATCGGGTTCCTAACCGGGGCGCCAGATAAACCTACTGAAACATTCATTTCGCCAGACAAAGGTGCGCCAGGGAGTTTAGAGTGCATAATAGAACTCTTTGTAGCACCAGTATCCAACAGAAAAGGCTCTGACACACCTGATGTAATCACCTCAACGTAAAGTCCACTCTGATCTACTGGAACTGAAACAACTCCCTCTCTTTGTCTATGGCTGTCCTAGCAATCATTGCCCTCCATATTCTCATCCTCTGCATAGTAGTCATCAGCATAGTACTGAGCTGTCCTATTAGACGCGTTATTCTGCTGATCAAACCTATTCATTGAATTTTGAAGCGGGAATGAGCGCGCGTTCTGGGGGACATTTCCACATCCTCTACCTCTAGGCGCTTGTGGAGTACCTCGACCTCTTGCGCTAGAAACATCATTCAGACGCTGTAATAAAGCAGGGCAACTACTTTTAAAATGTCCCTCTTCTTTACAATATGCACACTGATTAGGGTCCACAGGAAAACGTTGTTGAGGATATTCGATCCTTTGCGCATTTCTCTGAAACTGCTGAGGCTGCTGATAGTTACTCTGACCACCACGAGGCGGGTACGCCTGCTGTAAAAGAACCTTTGTCTTTAACTCTTTCGTTTTCTTGTCTGCTCTATCTTTCTCATCTTTATCTCGGTTTTCGTAATACTGTGAAGTAGCCAATATCTGGGCTGAAGAGGAAACGGCCCACAAACTTTCTGTATCTTTTAATTTCTTACACAACTTCTTACACAACTCGGGAAGCAAGTTATGCACGAATTTGTCAACGAACAACCGTTGACCACCTTCTGTACTCATATCTTGACCACTGTGGTCAACAAACGTCTCTTCAAACCTAGTGAAGAAATCAGACACTGTTTCATCTTTCTTCTGCTTACACGCAGACAATTTGTCCCAATTCACCCTCATTGTAGGCATCAAAGTCTTCATGTAAGTAATTATCCTACCAGGGAGCTCTGCCACTAAAGGTTCGGGTTTAGCACCACCAACTTGTCGGTCATCTGCAGCACTAATATTAGCCCATGTGTCACCTAATTCCTGATCATGATCTGCATGACGAATCTTTCCCCATAAAGGCTGTGGAACAACATTCCCAAACAACATGTCTATGTCGGCTAAATTCATAATGCAAGAGCCTGCAGTCTGTGTCAATTCCTTATAATACCCTGCAGGATTTTTACGGGGATCAGGCAATGTCTGTTTAAGGGCCAAAACTTCAGCGCGCTTCCACGGAACATGTACCCAAACACGCTGAAAGTGTGCTGGAACGGCTGGGGGAACATTATTCAGACCAGCCACTACTGCTTCCTTCCATACTGGGGGAACCTCCCTCATGGGGTATTATCTCACCTTCCTTTTAACTGAGGAATCAGACCCAAACAACGACCGAGAAACACCTTCACTCCTAAACGACAACAATGTCGCAACTGCTTTCTTAACATCTGAACCCACAATTGCGCCTTTCCCAAACTCGAACCGTATATGACATAACTCAGGTGGATTGGGCTCCAAATCATTCTCCTCTAAATCCTCACTCAGGAAGGTACACATTTTCTCAAAAACGTATCTCTGTTTTGGTGCTTCCCACTGATGGAAGACATCCATAACAGACTCTAGCTCATATTTCGTCGGTTCAGTAACCCATTTATGTGCCAAATATTTCAAAGTTTCCTTCTCCCTAGAATCAGGCAGTTGACTATGCAACTGTTTACGCTCTGAGATAGGGGTTGCATCTGTTGCTCCAAAGAGAGGATATAGAAGGCTAGCAGCAGTGCTAGTCATTCTCTGTCGAACAGAGGGAGAAGTCGATGAAAGGACAGGCGGAAAAGCAGAGTGAGTCAAGGCAGACGCAGAGGCAGTATCAGGAGGAATACCAGGAGTGGTAGTCGATATAGTTGTCAAAGTTGTAGGAAGCAAAGGCAGAGCAGATGTCAAAGTCGGTGGCCCTTGAGGAGGCTGCACCGGAAGAGTAGGAGCCAGCTGAAGAGCAGCCAGTGTAGTTCCTATCATCCCAATAGGCTCTGCGCATTGGAATAATACCTACAATAGTAAAGGCCTAGACCAGACGTTAACTAGGTCTACTACTGTCGATACTAGACTTAAAGTTTTGGGTTTGCCAGCTTAGCTCAGAGTTCACTAGAAACGTTCTCGAATGTTCAGGAAAGAATTAACTCCCCTGATTAGACAAGAAGGGATTTAGTTTCTGACAACCATAGAACATGACAACTTTGCTCTCCCCTAATCAAGAGTATATCTCGAGAGTCGTGTGAACAAAAGGCAATTTATTTTACTCAGTCAGTACGTGCATTCTTAGTCTCATCAGAATGTAGAGAAAAGGAAGAGACGGGCGTGTTCAATAAAAAGGTGTTATTTATTGATCAGTCTCTTTTCTCATACAAGAGAAATGGATCGATATTATTGCAATACTTATAGTTAAGGAAAGTGCATACATTAAAAGCAATAGTATAAAATAATACTGTAAAAACATTGATATGGTTTCTAAGCCATATGATGTTTTAAAATGAATAAAATATATTACATACACATATACATTTGACTAAACGTACTCAACTGGTGTTTCTAAATACGCCTACCCCGTGTACCTGACCTAAGCCTAATACGTGGGCGGGAATAGAAAGTTACAGTTTAAGTTAAGTTTGTTTTTGCCAAGTGAATAACTAAAGAATTCTCTGTGAGGGGTTATTGAGTTCTGTACCTGGAAGTTAGGATGAATGAGGGATGGTATCTCTCTCTCTGGTCTCGATATTCCAGGCTGCCTGCGAGGGCTGCCCAGAAACGCCGGGGCTGGAATTCTCGGCAGGAGAAAGCAGCTTCTCTCAGCGCGTCAGGAAGGCGGGGCTGCGCCAGCGGGGTCTGCTCTGCTCTTCGCTTCGGCAAGTATGGCTGCTCCGTCTCGTCACCACGCGTGTGTTTGCATATGGCAATATCGGTAATATTTATACCTTTAAGGTGCCGAGATTGACGTAAGGATGGACATAGATACGTCCATAAGGATGTCATACGACTTGCTCGTTAGCACATTCTTTTACTGAAGTTCTCGGTGAAATCAAAACAATGGCCGCAGGGTTTTGCCCAGGTTGTCATAGGTTTGATTTGTTATGAGAACTCCGTATGCCTTATCAGGGGCTGGAGGAATATCGCTTGTCTAATTAGATCGCAAGCGTTATGACCTAATCAGATAACACGTTCCTGTGCCGTAGTGTGACTGCGTCAGATAACGGTATCTGCATCATGGGGATTTTCTGCCTCATGGGCTGATTGCTAGTTAACTTGTTAGTTTACTAACCAGAATAGGGTCAGGAGTAGGGGGATCGATTCAGGACCTATAGGAATACATCACACCCACTCCACGCTAACTATGGTCATATTTACTAATCTAGGCATAGTATAACATAGTACAACATACTACAGAGTATAGTGTATACCTTACCACCCCAAAATACATAAATGCATTTTGAAATTTTTCAAATATACGGAAAAAATTGCAGTCATATGTATTGTATGCACTCAAGCTGTATAAGTATGCCAAAGTAATCGCATTCGTATACATTGTTGCTATTTGGTATATGAGAATTACACATGAAATGGCTCTTAATACAGAAAAAAAGTTCGAGACCATTCCATCACATAATAAAGTATTTGTGAACATACCTGCGGGCAGCTAATGTCTATAAGCTATGTCTATAAGCTATCTAAAATTTAGAAACCTTAGTTCTTTAAGAATAGTTCTTACTTTAAGCAGAAGATAGTGTCCCGAAAAATATGAAAAAATATTTTGGGGCTGCTGAAAAATTGCTGTCCGTGAACTGGAGGAAAGATTGTTCATGTGACTTTATTTTTAAAGTTGAAGGCCGAATTCAGGGAACGCCGCGTGCGAGCTTGTTCAAAAGTCTCTATTTCTGCTCTGGTGAGAACATCATATCATTTAGGCTTTCGAAAAAACTGTCAACAGCTTCCTGGGAAAGTTCCACTAACTCGGAAATCGGTGTAATCATGCATTCGTGCGCATGATTGTCTCCATTGACATTCTGATTTGCATTGCTGACAGAAGGTCGTACCTGTTCGATGCTGCTTTCATCTTGAACTTCACTACCCATCAATCGTAGTGGTGAAGCTTCCACGAATGCCGTCATCAGGATTGGTAGCCTTTGAGGGCAGCACAAAGCATGAACCTTGATCGGGCTCAACAATGTTTCTGCATCCATCGGCGCATCCGATTGTAGCGTCAGACAGGTGTCTAACACGCATTCTTCTCCGCATAGCAGACACCTTAATACAGGTAAAACACATCTTTGCCACATTGGTCGAAATGATAGAAACCAAGTCATATTTAGGTCTCTAAGCCGGGAGAGTCCCAGGATTTTTGATATCCGGTCCCGGTATCCAATGGCTAGGATTGTTTCTTCCCTTGTCGCAAGAGTTTTGTCTGTGACATGGGTTGCCATAACGAAAAATAAGGACTAAGAATAGGATTCCTGCAATTAGTCCCAGGATCAGGGGAAGTCCGCCAAAAATCGAATGGACGAAATCTGGAAAAATACCCAGTATGGCTTTGAATGGTGTTAATGCCATCGAAAATACTGTCTTAAATACCTTTGAGATCCCATTGGTATCAGAAATATTTAAGATTTCATTTAGAATCTCCGCGAAATGTATGGGGGAATTAGTTGATAACAATGAATGTATCTCTGCAGTCGTCCTTGCGACTTGTAGATCATATGTTTCTTTTGATGACGAGAGCCTGGTAGGCGTCTGAAGAAGCACTGTTTTCATTCTGCTTAAAGTATCTATTCGAATAGAAGTAATTTTCAAATTGGGCCATGCCCTTGCCTCCCTGTCTGGAAAGGAGCTGGGGAACAACGAGCGTCCACAGCACTTGACCTTCGCAGTCGTAGTTACTAGATAAGGAGTCCCGGGCATAAGACTACAACATCTGCGGTCTACAAGTAGAATGTAACTCCCATTTTAGAGTCTTTGAAAGAATGGTTCTATTTCTGTTGCAGGTGCGCCTTGCTGGTGACATGAAAGGTTGTATGAATTCCCTTCACAGGCTCCATGCAAACTAATTCCGTTACACAGAAGTGTGCCGCTTAGTGACATCGCACAATTATTGCCACTAAGAAACACTTTCTGTCCTTTATTACTGACACATGCATGTGAATAGGGCAGGTTCCATATTGTTTTAAGGTACCCCTTTCCCAATTTCTCGTACATGCCAGCCTGTATATATTTTTGGCAGTATTGAAACCTGAAGGTTGAAATTGGAATATTAATTATCCCATGTATTATCCATTCACTGACAGGTCGTTCTGACATTGTCATTGGTAATCTCTCAAGTTTCTCAATGCTCAGGATTGTATAATCAGCACCCCTTTGCGCCATACTGATTTGTCTATCAGTAAGGTTAAAGATTTGGAATAGTGACGTTGTGTTGATTAAACGCCAAGGCACATAGCCTGAACGCAGATTTTGTAATGTCCAGCCAAGCTGTACAATAGAACGCAATTGTGACTGACCGTGTTGTAATAACAGTAAGTCCTGCGATAATATGTCGATTGCTGAAGACACAATGCTGTCCAAAGAAAAAATTCTGGAGGACAGAGTCATTAACCCATTGTCCACTACAGAAAGTGATTTTTCCAAAGTAATACGGTCAATTTCCCGTATTCTCTCTGCTGTTTCAATTTGAGTAACCTTCCAGGCCTCATTGTATGCTGCATATACAGAGGCTGCTATGAAACCTTTTTGACGCTGTTTGCGTGGTCCCATTATGAAATCACGCAAGTCAGCACCATCAGTAAGTAAAGTTAGGTGTTGCTTAATTTCTGCCAGTGTGGAAGTTTGCAGCCATTGAAGGCATAATTTGCCCACACTGTAGGTGGTTATTATCCCTGGGTGATGTCTTTGGGGATATCTAGGGTCTGGCCTGGTCATTTTGAACCCCTGTGTTTTATTCAGGAATCTGTCTTGACAGTTATTAGTATCTGTGGGCCAGATCAACCACTGTTTCCAATCAGGATGTGTTCTGTTTTGGTTTAATATATGGTTTACGTCTATCTCTTCATCTGTAGAAGTGTTGCTAAACATTGTTGGTTTTGGAATAGACGGTTTAATTAAATCTTTGATTTTGGCTAGGCCAAGACAGGTGGTTTGTTGAACAGTGTCATTTAAAAATATAATTTGTTCTGGGATCATGCAGGCTCTAAACAAAGCTTCTATACCCTGTACTTGCCAATCTTTTGTACCCCAAACACTTTTCAATTCAACATTTTTGTCCCAATAATCAAAACCAAAGGTATTCAATTTTTCAAAAAATGAGTCTGAATAAATCAATATTGTGTTGGTTATCATGGTCTTGGTTCCTGTCTTGTTAGACAATTTAAAATAGAATGCTTCAGCATTACTTGTGTTAAAACCTGAAAAGTATGAATATTTGTCATAGAAGGTTCTTGAGCTTCCTTTTGGAGGGGTTGCACAATGTTCCCATTGATTATAATTTAAAACATTTCTAGGCTGTGCAGATTTATGTAGAAAATGGTTACCATAATGGTTATAACAGTACATACTATCATAATTTGTAGAACCCTGCAAATAATCATGTTTGGTAAATTTAGCAGACATTACTAAGTCAGACATCATATTATTAATGCTTTCGAAGTCCCAATCATCAGCAAATGAGCTTGGTTTTGCAAAGTCACTCAATGAGATCTTAATTTGGTGTGGATATTTCAGGATTTCGACCGGACCATAAATTTCATAGTCAGTGTTGTCCCAGGCTACCCCACCAGGTATCGGATTGGTTTGTGAAGTTGGCTGAAGAAAGTTCTCTTTTCTCGACGTGTGAAGATGTGTGTGGTTTGAGGATCAAGTTGATTTTCTGACTTGCTGTGTCCATTTTAGCATATTTTTCCTCAATGAAGCGTCCCAAAGTTAGTACCATGATGAGCCAAAGTATGAGGATAAATGCACCAAAACCCACCCAAAATTCAATCCATGGAGAAATCAGATATGTTTCTTTCGTTCGTGAAGCAGGAGAAGCGCTTGCTGTGTCCCCTACGCTACTGGAGTAGCTCGTATCCTGTGCTGCTGCCGCTGTGAATTTTACTAAGGACTTCGTTGCTTCTGTGGCCGCAGAGGAGGGAGAGGCGCCGGCCCCGGGACTGCGAAGACCAGCATTCACCACCTACAGCTGGTCCTCTTCCCGTGAGTGCCGCGCCCCCTCCCAGTGCCACGCCCTGCTGAACTTCAATAACTACTCGCGGCCCCCGCTTCGCGGGAGCCGCTCGTGAAGCAGGAGAAGCGCTTGCTGTGTCCCCTACGCTACTGGAGTAGCTCGTATCCTGTGCTGCTGCCGCTGTGAATTTTACTAAGGACTTCGTTGCTTCTGTGGCCGCAGAGGAGGGAGAGGCGCCGGCCCCGGGACTGCGAGGACCAGCATTCACCACCTACAGCTGGTCCTCTTCCCGTGAGTGCCGCGCCCCCTCCCAGTGCCACGCCCTTCCTTCCCGTGAAACAATATAACTCCCACCTATTACGCGCATCGCGGGACGCGCGCGGGTCGGAGCACGGGGCGAAGCCCGGGCAAAGGGCGGGCCGTCTAAGGCCGTCCAAGGTCGCACAAGGACGGGCCACCCCTCTTTTAACCGGTATATTCAATTTTGTATTCTGTGTTTTTTACATCCGGCCCTTAAAATGTGTTCGTAATCAGATCTTTTATTGACACCTGATTTTACTAATACATGGCAAGGCACTTTTGCCTTTTTTCTCTTAACTTTTAATCAAATATACCTGGGTGAAACCTTATCTTATGGCATATAAAAAACTTAGATCACGTACCATTTTTATGAAGAGAATGGGCACTGAAGAAGCTGTTAGAAAATGCTCTGCTAAAACAGTAAAACCAGGACAGCTGATTGGAACCCCCGCTATTAGTAATTATTTTCGAGCTCTGTCTCCTAAAAGACAATTAAGTCCTTCGGATAACGATCTATTAGTAACACCAGAAAACACTCTTCCTAAAGAGGTTGCTGACTTGTCTTTTGTGGACGCACAGACTACTTCGGCTGTAAGCGATCTTGGATCTCACTCTATACCTCAAATTCTACGATCCAAACAGGAGCCTCAAATTACTATTTCTGTCTCCCCCAATGCCACACTGACAAATCAAATAACTTATCTGTCTAACTCTGAGAACCTCTGCTTAGAGGGTATTCAACCAGTGGAGAATACTTCTGAGCTAGAATCACATTTGGAAAATATACAAACTGAAATTTTAGATAAACACTTTGATTTTAAAATGAATTTGGACACATCACTGGATACATTTCTTCCGAACAATATGAACTCTACCAATGTGGCGTCCCCTATATCTAAGGCTTTATACACATTACAGGAAATTCTCGAATCTGTCCTCTCTTTTTTGGGTAATATTTTAGAAAATTCGGATCAAACCTTGGATGTTCAAATTGGCATTTTAAAATTTCTGGTAGAAGAAAAAAGGAAAAAAGATCAAATGATATCAGTAAATAACATACAGACACAGGAGGAAAAAAGGGAGGTTCTTCATCCCTCTCTCTCGTCCAAAGCTTTGATCCCTGAATCTCAAAACACATGTGATAGTAGTACTCAAACTACTTACCAGGAGTTAAAATGCCAACTTCACACTAAAACTAAGAAAGACACCAAAGAGGCCCGAATATACTCCTTAAAGAAATTGTTCAGAGAAGAGCCTTCATCGCAAATAAAGGAGTATCCGATTTTTTCAGTAATAAAGAATAACAATATGATACACAATGCTGATGAAGGAGATGGAAAAACAATTGTTCTATCTGTTCTAGAGGAAGAACTTGAACAAAAGCCTATTCAAATGAAATGTGACAAAGGTTCGAAAAGGAAAATCAGAAATAGGAAAATAAGAAGAAGAATTAATAAAAAGAGATCGAGAAAGATAAGATTCAAAGATATACCTATAGAACATAAAAACGAGGAAGGTCTTTCTGAGATATTAGCCATCAAACAACCCTTGGAAGAGATACCAAGTGGAAAAAATAATAAACCTCCCATTCAACAATTGAATTTAAAGGCTCCTGAATATATACCATCTGGAATAAAAAGCAGTATACAAAGCAGTATTACACAAAAAAATAAAGCAGGACAAAAGTGGTATTATCTCCTGATGGTTGTCAACCTCTGACGAAATATCTCCAGTTTGAAGAGCTCTTTCCCACTGACGATACACCGTTAAATCGAGGAAGGATAATTAGTCTGCTACAGCATATTAACACCTTGCAATCTATCACCAGTAAAGAGATAGATTTAGTAACATTCCCATTAAAGGAAAATAGGAAAATTGCGAAAGTAGCTTTCTGGTCGTCTGTTCTTCCTGGAATTATCGTAAGGGAAAAAGAAATATTACACAAACATGGCTATGATGTCATAGAAATATCTCCACCGAAGAAATACTTAGATAATGTGATTGGCCACAAAAACACAAATAGGAATACTATGCCAAAAGAATGGGATATAAACAACTTTGCTCGTGCAAATATGGGGCAAAATAGCACTAGGAGAGACACTCTGACAATCCAGGTAAATGATGGCCAAAGAAATGTATGGAGCCAATATTATGAAGAAGGAGAAATCAAAAAAACACCAGAATCCTGGGCTTGGGTTTCTGAGGCCTTAAATAGTAATAAACAAAATCACCAATTACATTGCACTGTTTAACAGTAGTTTAAAGATCACCTCGTGGAACTTAGCCGGAAAAACTAACAATAAAATGAATTTAGCACTGCAAAATAACCCAGATATATTAGCTATACAGGAAACATGGGCTATAAAACCATTCAAGCAAAAGGGTTATTTTGTTTATGATATTCCGGCTATATCGACAAGCAGAGGTCACGCTAAGGGTGGTCTGGCAATTCTTCTGAGCGAGGAACATGAATGGGCTCAAGAAATTATCCATTCCAAATCTGACAACTTTCAATGCATTGAGGTTTCATTAAAGACAAACACTTCGGACCAAAAAAAGGCATTTTTGTTTTTTAATATGTATATTTCTCCAGGTACCTCACAAGACACTACTTTTTTGGTTACTATTGATTTGATTGCTAAACTAATTGAAGAAAGACCGAATACCCCGTACCTGATTGCGGGTGACGTAAATGGGAAAATATCTAATGTTGATATTGACAAGTGGGCACAAACTTATGAAGATGAACTAATAGATTTACCAACTCCGATTTTCCCAAAAGGTAAAAACTCTGACAAAAGAGGGAAAATGCTACTAGCTTCATTGCCAAGTATAAATGGGACAATATTGAATGGCTACATAGAGGGTGATAGACCAGCATCTTTTACAAGGCGTGGAAACGGATCCCTATCAATTATTGATTATCTAATATGTAATATAGAGATAGTGGATACATTTCAATATTTGAAAATTGACTTTACAGAATACAGTGACCACGCTCTTCTCTGTTTATATACTGGCTGGTCAATAAAACCTTCTCTGCCGAACCCAATTACGCAACTTAATGGGAATATAGAAATCAGCAAGACGCAAAGGCGAATTTTTTGGAATTCTGGGACTCTGCATTATATTAATGGAAAGATCCTACAAAATGAAATTATAACTACAATGCATTCGGAGTGTCAAATAAACTTTGAATGCATTATGGCAAATCTTAAAATGTTACTGCTCAACAGGGAAAAACCACGTATGAATCAAATCTGCAAAATTTCCAACGAAAATGCAAGTAAGAGGAAACTGAATAAATTGATTCGTGGGCAATTCTTAAATTTTATACCTGCCATACAGCAAGAGATAAATAAACTGAAAAACCAACAAAGAAGGAAAAAGAGCAGCGAAAAAAGAAAGATTCAGGACAAAAATTGGGTGGATATTCACGAAGCGCCAAAGCAAAATAATCAAAGAAAATATTGGTCATTGATAGCCAAAATAATTGGAACTAAAAAGACACTACATGCCATACCAGTACCACCGCAGGATTGGGAAGGGTATCTAAATGACCTATATAAAGCAAACCCATCTGATGATGATAGTAATACTGTTGAACCTTTTTTAGAAACTAAACACTTATCAATGGATAAATGTACAGTATTTTCTATTGAAATGCACATTAGAAAAGCCCGATGTACCTCTGCGTCAGGCCCTGATCTGATACCGATCAAAGTATTGCAGTCCAATCCCAAACATTGGAGTCAGATGCTGACAACATTATTTAATTACATCTTCAGCACCAGGAAAATTCCAAAATCTTGGCAGGGAAGTACTATAATTCCCATCTACAAAAAAGGGAACCGGAATATTGCTAGTAATTACCGCCAAATTGCATTAATGGACGCTACAGGCAAGATTTTTGCAGCAGAGGTACTGGATCGATTAAAAGATTGGTGCTTTTCACAAGGAATAATACCGATGTATCAAGCCGGTTTCCGACCAAATCACTCAGTAATAGATAATATCTCAATTCTCCAGACTATACTTGACAAATATACTGGGCGTAGATCTCAACCAGTATATGCTGCATTTATAGACTATTCAACTGCGTTTGATCGCGTTGATAGGCCAACCCTATGGAAAAAATTGAGAAAACTGGGGATTTCTGAAAACCTACTGCAACTAATAATTATGTTACACACAAACACCTGGTCCCAGGTTCAAATGGGAAGTGAGAAGGGTATTACAAAACCAATTAATACCTTGAATGGTCTTAAGCAAGGATGCCTCCTTGCCCCAATTTTATTCTCGCTTTATCTAAGCGATTTACCTTTTCATCTGCAGCAATGCACTAGTCTGCCCCCAAAGGTTGCATCTCAGAGCATACATGCATTGTTATATGCAGATGATATAGTCCTGGTAGATCTCACACCATTTGGCCTTCAAAATCTGCTGAATTCCTTGAATGACTATTCGAAGGTCCACTTTTTAATTCCCAACCTAACAAAGACTAAAGTGGTAGCGTTCTCTGGTCGAAAAAAAAGTGCTAAATATAGCTGGTACCTTAATGGGAAAAGAGTAGAGGAAGTAAATGAATATACTTATCTTGGAAGGATTTTTTCAAAAAACATACAAAATTTTAAACAAATTGACAATTTAAAGAAAAAATCTGAGATACACGCAGGGGCGCTTTCTCGATTGTATATGGCCACTGGAAATAGGCATTTTTCTTCGTTACTCAAAGTGTATAAAGTAAAAATACCTGCGGTACTGTCTTATGCTACTGAACACTTACCAATGAAACAATGGTCTTTCATGGATTTAGCAGAAGGAAAGATTTTGAAAAGACTATTAAAGGTCGCTTCATCGACATCTGTACAGGCACTTAGACTGGAATTTGCCCTAACAAGTTCGTATGCCACAGCTGTGGCAAATATCATCAGATGGGCCTACAACATCTTGCATGCAAAGGAAGGAACACTGAGATTTTTGTTAAAGATGGAGATTTTTAAACCTGAATCCCAATGTCTTACCTTTACCAAGAATATGGTTGAGGCATTCAAACTAGCATGCCTCACAAAAGTTATTCTGTCATCTTGGTCAAAATCCCAGTTAAAACTCTTTTTGAAATGCTTTACTCCGAGATTAAGTTACGATCTAGATCTAGTCCTTGTAGTAAGTTGTCTACTTATAAAATCTTTACACAATCACTGGAATATAAACAATCTCGGCCATATTTGGGGCTCTGTCTAACACACGGAGCAAGAAGGTCCATAACTATGCTGCGTTTAGGAATCCTACCGGTTTCTGCCTTTACATCTAAATGGTCACCAGGAGACTCCCCTATGTGTAAATTGTGTCTTGGGGGAATGCAAGATATTGTGCACATATTATTTGTTTGTCCACACGAAACTGTAGTAGAAGCACGGAAAAGATATGTAGGGCCGATATATCAGAAATATAACATCACTACTGTTGACAGCTTACTATCATTATGTAAACAACCGACTGATGAATGGGTCTGTTATAACTTCTATAAATTTTTGAAATCTTTTTTAAAATTATATTGATATGTATTTTGATTCTTTGTAAACTGTTTGAAAATTTTTTTGTGGTCCTCAGCTGAGTACCAGACCAAAATAAAAATCTTTTGACTCTTGACTCTTTGATATGTTTCTTTCAGTTGTTTCAAAAGTTCTTTAGCTTTATCTTTAAAGGTTTTTGATGATGGCTGTGTTTTTGATTCACTGAAGCCTTCAGAGGAATCATCGAAGTTTATGAAGTAGCCGGATGCAGTTCTGTCAATTGTTCCAATTGGTTCAGGATTTCTTTTTCTTACATTTTCACTTGGTACTTCATTATAGATTGGTGTGTCCCTGCTAAATGTTTTTATTTGGGTTTTCAGAGGTCTGAGTTCTATTGCATTGTTGCATAGTCCTTGTTGTTCTTCTGTAGGCGTTTCGAATGTGATGAGCCTCTTCGTTAGGACCTCTGTACTGGTAGCAAACCTAGGTGTTCTGCTACTTATTGGGAGTCCACTTGGCCTACTGTTTGTTATCGGCCACATGTTGTGGTTTTACCAGGTCGATTGATACAACTCGGTTCTCCTTTTTTTCCAGCAAGTGGCGGTAGTACAACTGATCTTGTCCCGTTGACAGACAAGACAGGAACTGCTTTTCTGTAAGAAGGCCCAAATTCCTTCTTTACCGCGATCTTCTCCCTGACTAGATCCCCGACTTTTGGAATCCAGACAGGTCTTGCTGGGACCGGTGGTGGTTTTTCAGTGGTTGTTGGCTGTTGTTTCAACTTTATGTTGCTCAGGTCTTTTCTTGTTTTGTTTAAGTCCTGCAAAATAGCCAAACGGTCTTTGATATCAAAGCTTTTTTCTTTCACCACTGAAGTCTGACTATCAATGTCAGAGATCATCATCCTAGTTCCAAATAATAATTCGTACGCACTGAATCCCTTCAGAGAATTTCTTGGCAAGTTATTTAGACTACGTTGGACACTTATTAGATGTTTGACCCACCCAGCTCCCGAACCTAATACCCTTTCCGCTATAGATTGCTTTATGCCTTGGTTTTTTCTCTACACCATCCCGTACCCTCAGGAAGGAAGTGAGAAGATTCCCGCTGGACTATGCTCATTTGGTCATGTTTCCCCTCAGGCTGGAGTGCTAGAGTGAAGACAATGGTCAAACGTAGCATGCTCTTAGCGTATATGCCATTTAGACTCGCAAATCTTTGTATAACAGTCCGGACGTCAGCCGAGTGCTGGTGATCTACATTATAAGTGGAAACTAGCCTGTATATGTTAATCGCAACCCTTCCTTTTTACTCTTGATTTTTTTCCGGAGTAAAACGATGAGGTATTAAACTGTTTCTCTCCCCACTGCGATCTCTGTTGCAGTTTGGGCAGTTTTTTACAAACATGGTGTGACGCAGACTCATGCCTGGCCACCAGTACCGTGATTGTAATTCTTTCAGAGAATCTTTTAGTTCGAGGTGTCTGAGACCCTCGCCCATATGTGCGTCTGCGATTAACAAGTTTCTCCTGTCCATGTTTGGAATCACCCTATCCCCCACTCCAGGGATTCGAGCAAAAGGGACGGAGTTTGCATCGATTAAGTATGTATAATTGAGTGGATAATTGATCGGTAACGCTGAGCAGTCGCCTTTAGATGACGTTTTCACTGCCAGCACTGTTTCACCGTCAATGTATTTTAATGTACGCTTTTTTCGAACTACGGGAGCCGATTTAGTTGCTGCCGCTGTGGCTGTTTCAGCCAATGAATTCCCTGCAACGTGAACGCCATCACGCTGATGACTCAGTGAGTGTGTCACGTGAGTCTTTGGTAGTTCTTTTTTCAAAAGAGCTATTTGTTCCCAGAGCAGTTTCTGCTTTATTGTTGCATCTGTGTCATCTTTGTAACCGTTTTGAATCCATGTCTGCAAATCCTTGTTATATGATTTGACGCAGTAATATGAATCTGACACTATAAGTGTCGGGAATTCGCGATCCGCATTATCTAGCGCCATTTTCAAAGCTACTATCTCAGTTTGTTGTTCTGAATTAGTTTCTACTGAGTGTGTTTTTGTTAATAGAGGTTTTAGTTTACCTCCGCGCCACACTTCTTTTGTAATCCCACATGTGGGGTTGTATGCTTGTTCTCCCCAAACGGGAGGTTGAGCATGTCCGTCTGTATAAATTACACAGGTGTAATGTCGTAAAGGCAGAATATCGATTGGCAGAGGGAATATTCTTTCATATTCTAGATTTTTCAACTCTTCTAGTTCTGGATCAAGGTAATAGTATACTTTGTCCGTTGTGATTGAATTCACCCATTGTATCCACTTTGGATTCAATGTTGTTGTTGGTAAATTACACGGTGTTGTTAGTGCCTCAAAGGCTGATTCTGCTGTTCTGACTGTGATATGTCTACCGTCAGCTTGATCTTTTCCTCTAGCTATTGCGGTTTGAACTGCATGAACAATTCTTTCTGTACTGCTGAACTTCTTTTCAGCTTCTGTGTACAAGTGTGATTTGAATGCAATTGGTACCTTTTCTCCCTCATTAGAGGTCAGGTATGTGAATCCGCATCTCCCTGGGATGACTCGAATCACAAGATTGCGTGTGTTATCACGTGTTTCTAATTTTGTTTTAATTAGCATGTCTGTTTGTAGAGATCTCAAAATTTCTGTGTGTATTTGAGTCCAATTGGATCTTTTAAAATCTGATCATAAAGGGGCTTGACCCTTTCTGCGTAATTTGCAATGTATGTTCTTCCGAAATTTAGGAAGCCTAGAATCGACTGTAGGTTTTTTAGTGTTCTAGGTGCTTGGATTACGGCACATTTCTCTAGGAAATTGTCAGCCAGGCTTTTGCCTTCACTTGATAACTCATATCCTAAGAACAGGACTGTCAGATGGGCAATTCTGGATTTTTTAAAGTTGAATTTGTAACCCTCTGCAGCGAACCCAAGTATTATGGTGTTCACTCTTTTCAAGTGAGTCTCCAAGTCATCATCTGTTAAGTAAATGTCATCGACATAAGATAATGCTTCATCGTCATATAGTTGTAGTAATTCTGTTACTCTCGCTGAGAATACCCCCGGGCTGTTCTTGTACCCCTGGGCTAACCGACAGAATTGTTTTTGAGTGCCATTTATTGAGAATGCAGTTAAATATCTGCTCTCTGGTGCTATGTTTTGACAAAAGAATCCATTAGAGATGTCCAAGGTTGTTTTGTATTTTTTGCGCACTATGTTATTCATTAGTGCAGCACTATGTGAGTTTTGCACTGCAAAAGTTTTGCAACATGTGTTAAGGTGTCGGTAATCCAAAACTAGACGGTATGAATTGTCTGGTTTGGAGACCGGAAACAAAGGGTTGTTCATTTGTGAGGTGCAAGTTTCAATCACCCCCTGGTATTCTAGCTGATCTAGTATTTCATTTACCTGTTTTTTAGCTTCTTGCTTAATTGGGTACTGTCTTTGTGCAGTAGGTTGTGATTTTAACTGGATTTTGTGAGGAGGAGAGTCCTCATCCCATCCCACGTGATTTTTATATAAAGCAGGAGCTAGAGCTACTGCCCACTTTCTAGCAAGTGTGTATTTTTTATGAATAGGAATTTGATTTGAGAAGGCAGGCATAATTACTTCTTCGCAATGAGGGCACTCCCTGACAAACTCTGGTGGCCAGTCTTTTTCAGCTAGAAGGATATCATAGCCCTTGGAGAGATTATGCCAAAATAGTCCCCTTATTTTCCTAGTCTTATCTCCCTCTATATGCAATGTTATTTCGTATATTTTGTGAGGTTTGCTAACTCTGGTGTCCGCAGTTTCCACTTGAAGATATTCATTCGTGTCCACTGTCTCCAGATGATTCATAAGGACTTTGCGAGCTATGCTCACTTCTGCTGCGCTGTCTAGCATTGTCTGAGCCCATTCCCCGTTTTTCAGTTGTGTCCTCAGTATTCTCGGCATTAACTACCTTGATACTGGCTACCTTCTTTTTTGGAAATTGTAATTTCTTTTTTAGCTGAGCAGGTTCCTTGTCTTTGGACTTGGCGTGCTCTTCTATTTGTTCTGATCGTCCTCTTCTTTCCGATTTCTGCGAGGAAGTCTGAAAAGATTGAGAGGGACGTGTATCAATGTCTTGATATCTATCAGGCTTTTTTATATTATCCCTATTTCTAAGGTTATATCTATTCCCAGAGGGGTCACTTTGTGGTGACCTGTGTCTCTGGTTCGGAGATTTTTCTCTTCGCCTAGGAGACCTTCCTCTGGACTGGAATTTCTTTTCTTTAGGATTGGATTGTTTGTTTCCATCCCAGTTCTTTTTTGGTGATGTAGATTTATTGTTATAAAATATTTTTTCAGGACTTTCAATCAGTTGTGGTTTTACTGGTATCCCACCTAAACTATCTCTGCCTAGTTCCTCATAGGATTTTTCTATGATTCTGGCTATTTCAGCTGGTTGGTCTGCTATATCTGTCTCTTTTAACCTCTGGCGGATCGCCACGTTTGCTGCTTCTCCTTTTATGTTGGCTAATAGTATAGCCGAGACCTGCTTGAAGTCTTTCAGTAATTTCATACCAAGAGTTAAAGCGGGTTCTGGACCATATTCATCTTGAATTTGTTTTAGCACATCTGGTATTACCGAAATGGATGGAACACCGTGCGTTTTTGTGTAGATGGAAGCAAAGACTGTACCCCAAGTGTCACAGTCCTCTTATGTGTGGTGCGATTCCCATTGGGAGACAGATAGTCAGAATCCTGTGTTTTTCTAATGGGGTGGTGTCAGGAAACACCGCCTCTATTTGGGTGATTTTCTGTGCCAACCAGAATGGTATTTGTTCCCGTTTAGCCGGTACCTTCCCTAGACAGGACTGGATGTTCTGTGGTGTAATTTTATTTGTGTTCCCCTGGTGAGGGGTCAGCTGTGGAAGTTTAATCGCTGGCTGAATTGTTGAAGTCCGCATCACATATTGGACTAATTGTCTATGTATTTTTATTAATTGTTTTAGCTGTGTTAACAGCTCTGCTGCAGACATCCCTTCGATGTCTGGATGTGGTGTGTATCCGGCTAGGACCGGCCACGTTGCTCCTGGTCTACCTAAAGGACCGAGCCTGGTGATGTGATTGTTATGTTTTAGTGCGCCATCAAATAAGAGCAGGTGCTCTTGAAATTTGAGTGGTACTTCCACCTCCTCGAAAGGAGTGTACGTTTCAGGATGTTCCTCTATTTTGTAATAGTGGAAGTACTTTGTTACAGCATTTGCTGCTGGAAAATGTATCCATGAATAGTATACCTCTGTCTGCCGATATTCGTGTGCCTCAATTACGAATATGACTGTGCCACCTCTAGGTGTCAGTCCATTTTCTATAAGTTTTAAAGTTATAGATCTCCTTTTGATGACCGGGATGAGTATTATATCCCCGTCTGCTGCCTGCATGGTAGCATCAGCTGCTGCGAGTTCAGTTGCTAATCTAACTGCCTCTCTTTCATCCTCATTGTCTGACATTTTACTGTCCAAAAGGTTATTTTGTTTGTTTGCAGATCAGGTTTCTTGTGGAAACAAAGATTAGATGCACAATATTTTGGAACTGTGTATCCTTCAACGTTGACTATACCAAGAACCATACATAGGAGTTCCCTCCTGCGAGGTCTGGCGGATATTACCTTTCACCCACTCCAGACGTCTTTGGAGTATTATGGGAAAAGGGGTCTGAGTGAGAAAGCACGACTGAGTTACTCTAAATGTCTTACGTTAGTTTTATCGCCCTTTCCAAACGCGTTGGGCGCCATGTAGTGTAGTTCCTATCATCCCAATAGGCTCTGCGCATTGGAATAATACCTACAATAGTAAAGGCCTAGACCAGACGTTAACTAGGTCTACTACTGTCGATACTAGACTTAAAGTTTTGGGTTTGCCAGCTTAGCTCAGAGTTCACTAGAAACTTTCTCGAATGTTCAGGAAAGAATTAACTCCCCTGATTAGACAAGAAGGGATTTAGTTTCTGACAACCATAGAACATGACAACTTTGCTCTCCCCTAATCAAGAGTATATCTCGAGAGTCGTGTGAACAAAAGGCAATTTATTTTACTCAGTCAGTACGTGCATTCTTAGTCTCATCAGAATGTAGAGAAAAGGAAGAGACGGGCGTGTTCAATAAAAAGGTGTTATTTATTGATCAGTCTCTTTTCTCATACAAGAGAAATGGATCGATATTATTGCAATACTTATAGTTAAGTAAAGTGCATACATTAAAAGCAATAGTATAAAATAATACTGTAAAAACATTGATATGGTTTCTAAGCCATATGATGTTTTAAAATGAATAAAATATATTACATACACATATACATTTGACTAAACGTACTCAACTGGTGTTTCTAAATACGCCTACCCCGTGTACCTGACCTAAGCCTAATACGTGGGCGGGAATAGAAAGTTACAGTTTAAGTTAAGTTTGTTTTTGCCAAGTGAATAACTAAAGAATTCTCTGTGAGGGGTTATTCAGTTCTGTACCTGGAAGTTAGGATGAATGAGGGATGGTATCTCTCTCTCTGGTCTCGATATTCCAGGCTGCCTGCGAGGGCTGCCCAGAAACGCCGGGGCTGGAATTCTCGGCAGGAGAAAGCAGCTTCTCTCAGCGCGTCAGGAAGGCGGGGCTGCGCCAGCGGGGTCTGCTCTGCTCTTCGCTTCGGCAAGTATGGCTGCTCCGTCTCGTCACCACGCGTGTGTTTGCATAGGGCAATATCGGTAATATTTATACCTTTAAGGTGCCGAGATTGACGTAAGGATGGACATAGATACGTCAATAAGGATGTCATACGACTTGCTCGTTAGCACATTCTTTTACTGAAGTTCTCGGTGAAATCAAAACAATGGCCGCAGGGTTTTGCCCAGGTTGTCATAGGTTTGATTTGTTATGAGAACTCCGTATGCCTTATCAGGGGCTGGAGGAATATCGCTTGTCTAATTAGATCGCAAGCGTTATGACCTAATCAGATAACACGTTCCTGTGCCGTAGTGTGACTGCGTCAGATAACGGTATCTGCATCATGGGGATTTTCTGCCTCATGGGCTGATTACTAGTTAACTTGTTAGTTTACTAACCAGAATAGGGTCAGGAGTAGGGGGATCGATTCAGGACCTATAGGAATACATCACAGAGGAGCAGGAGGTAATACAACCAAAGGTTGTGCGGCTAAAGGCTGCGGAGGTGCCGTAGCACTCTGCGCATAAGGGGGTGGCGAACTCAATAAATGCGACATTAGGGGATCTTTCTCAATGTCTTTTGCTGCATCTTGCTGAAGAGGTGGCAAAACAGGGTAACATTTATCGATAACTATTTTACGTTGCCTGTGCATCTGCTCACTCATCTGTTCTTCTTAGTTATCTTTAAACTGCATGGCAGCTTGCATTATCGAGATACCCCTTTCTCTTTTATTCTTTTTAGCTAATTTAATTTCTTTGTTTGGCTTCCTTCCGCCATAGGTGGAAAGAGTCAAACATCGCCGGCCGGGCTTTCTTCTTGAAAAGTTTAACTTCGAGATTATCTAGGATTTCCGTGTCAAAGCTACCATATTGGGGCCATTTTAAAACTCCATCCTTTCTGGTGTATTTAATCCATACTTCATTATATGTGATGGGGCCTACTCCATGTTTCACATATAGTTCATAGGTCGGAGTTCCAATCGGAGGAACCGGACACGAGTCCTCCAATCGGGAATCCCTATTACAACCAAGACAAAACAAAATCCAAATCTGCTAAGACCAGGCATCTTCGCTCACTAGTCTAGCTTCAAACTTCAAAGGATTATCGATTACGATAGTCTCGTGAATACACGAGTCCCTCGGCTTTGGTACTTGCAAGTTCCAAATCAAAGATCCCGAAGGGATACTCAAACTAAGGACTGGGAGACGCTCCACTTATACTTAACTGAGGTATCGATGACTTCACCAGAAGACTCATCTATCGTTTCGCTCTACCAATCATCAAGGGTCCAAAACAGGGCGATAGTCAGGGCAGCAGTCCTTCGTAGCCGTCGGGAAGCGGGGAACCTCGCAGCAAAGACTTTCGGACCACGTCGACATGCAGGGGTCGATGAAGTGGCGGCCTTCCTCCAGAATTTTCACACGAAGCTCCTCACGAACCTCTGGCTTGGACCGGTACCGCTGATATCGCCCCACGTTGGGCGCCAACTGAAGTACTGGGTTTTTCAGAACCGGTACTGATCCGGTAACCCAGCGGTGCAAGGGACAACACCCAATGACTTCGGGTCCTTCCTGTTTCAGACTACAGAAACACAGAGTCTTCTAGGTGAAGTCAAAGATCGAATTTATTGGCTGCAACCAAGTAACAGGTATCCTAGAAGTACAACACGGTGTATATTCTCAGGAGACTGCTCAATCTTACAAAGCCAGCCTTCTCTTTTTATACAAAATATTATGCTTCAGGCAAACATTCCTATTTTTACAGTTGACCATTCACATATTTTCACTACAAAGAAAAAGCAGAGTCATGATGACAATCCCACATTTCAGTTTGTTCAGCCCACAATCAATTACCCGGCAAGGCCCAGTATTTTCATCAGATATCGACGGACCCCCAATAAAAAAGGGCACCTCCTCCTCGTAAAGCAAGTCATAAAGTAGGAAACAGACAGGTGTGTGCGAGATTAGGCATGGTTTGTGTGTGATGAAAGGTTTATGGCACGTTGTGCCTTGATACTATCTTGACCGGCCACTGGGAGAGGAACTGCCCAAACAGGTTTGGCCTCGGGGAGTGGAGTAAGCTTGCCCAGGTCGCAGAGAAGTCAGGAAAGGTGTACGTGTCCTTCAGGACCGTGTTTGGCCTTTATCATTGACCTATGTGAGGGCAACTCACAAAATGGCTGCCGTACACAAAATGGAACCCGAGGGTTCAGAACAAAAACTACGATTTCAAGGTGAAATCGTCACTCGAATATGACGAAAATGCTTGTGCATAGTGTACTAACCATTCTCGGTCTTCTGATATCAAAATCGTCATGGTACGTTGATGTTTATAACACGGGTCCAGAATTTTCAGTACTGCACACTTGACGCCATCACAATCCAACAGTGTGGAGCTAATCTGTTACTTCGGGTCATCCTGAATTCCTGAGCCCCACCTACATATCTTTGGTGCTCTAATTTACATGCAACTGCCCGGACACACCGCCTACGGAAGTATGTATTATCGTGTAACCTATTGTGTATTGCTTTTTACCCCTTTTCGCTTTATTGTACTGTACATCTGTATTAATGTATGTTTTTAAGTCTGTATTTTGTGTATTTATTTAATACTGAAAGACCCAATAAAAACCTATTTGAATTGAAAAAAGTGGACAGAAAGGCACAAAAAAGAGGGAAAAACGGGTGGAACAGAGGGCAGAAAGGCACAAAAAACGAGGGAAAAACGGGTGGAACAGTGGGCAGAAAGGCACAAAAAACGAAGGAAAAACGGATGGAACAGAGGGTCAGAAAGGCACAAAAACAAGGGAAAAACGGGTGGACCAGAGGGCAGAAAGTCACAAAAAATAAAGGATAACGGATGGAACAGAGGGCAGAAAACGAGGCACAATAGGGGGAGACCGTGGCACAGAGCAGAAAACGAGGCACAAGAGGGGGGGAGACAGTGGCACAGAAGCAAAAAGGACGGAGGACACTTACCAGTGGCAGCAGGAGCACACAGTCGGAGCTGCGTGGAGGGGGAGCGATCTACCAGGAGGGTCAGGCAAAAAGTGGGGGTATCTATGCCAGAAAGAACCTACTTTCCTACACATATATTACGTATATATTGACGTTAACACAGTAAGTGTAGCATGTCGGGTTTTCAAAATAGTCTGCACAACTTCAAACATCCTGCAATAGCAGTATGCACACAGTTTGTGTGTGGGTCCCTTAGGGTGGCATAGTACACGCTGCAGCGCTTAGGGACCCTCTTTAGTAACCATGCCCTGGGTACCAGTTACTAGTGACTTACAGGGGAGTAAGAACTTGCCAATTGGGTGACAACCGAGCATGTATAATCTTAGGGAAAGAACACCGACTGAAGTCTGGTTAGCAGGCTTCAGTGCACTGTCTGAATCTAAACCCAGCATCTAGTAGTTCAAATAGGAGCAAAAAGTCTGTGTGTGTATATGTGGGGGGAGGGGGCATCTGTAAAAAGAATTCCAGATTCCTGAAGTGCACATTTCAAAAATACAAACTATGCCTTCATTACCATTTTTCATTCATTAGATTTTACCATATGGATTGCTGCATGGCACAAAAAAAGTTGCCTAGTTGTTGCTTCTTGGACAACCAACTAACACTATATGGTCACAACAACTAGAAGAATGTGACAGACATAATGGTGTGTTACTTTTATGAATCGACCTTTGAACAAAAAATACAGATAAAAAGTGTCATTTTAGTTCAACAATCAGTTTCTTTTCAAAAATCACATGCAATCTACACAAATGGCCTCTTGCTGAATTCAGAATTTTGCATAGTTTTCAGAAATGTATATCTTTGCGGGTTCAACCATGGGTTTCACATCTGCTTCCAATAAAAACTTAAGTAGGCTGAAACTGCAAAAAATAGATGAAATTGACTACCAAGAAAAATTCAAAAACTGCAGTAAAAAGGTTTTGACTCTGCTTGTTCATGAAAGGTGGGAAGTTAGTGATATTAGCACTGAATGCCTTTTGTTGAAGTAATTCGTCAGAGAAAAAAAGGCAGACGCTTTCTTGCACAGCAAGAAAAATTGAATAAACTGAGTATCTTTAGCATTCCAGGGATGTGGGGAAAAAAAGGACCCAACTGTAGCCTGGATATCATTGGTGGAAAAGAAAGGTTATGCAGGCCTAAGCATAAATTGCACTAAATATCAAAAAAAGAGTTCAGCACAGGGGGTGGAAAAGCCACATCAGCTACGAGGTTAAACAGTGAAAGAAAAATGTGTCAAGGAACTTTTTGCACATTTCTACCTAAACAAAGTTGATACATCACCTAGTACCAAAACATCATTGGGGCTAGTGCCGGAATTTCTGCTGCAATAGAGGGTGAGGATTTGTTCCAACTCGTTTGCTGTTTTCTTCTTGGAATATCGTTGTATATAAAAGTGACATGGATTTACAACATGAGTCACGAATACTAGTTCCTGATCGCCTGCACAAAAAGAAAAATTATTTTAAACAGACCTAACAGATATAAGCGTTATAAAACATGTAAATAACAAGAGGAATCATCAGCCTAGAAACTCAAGTGCTATAAGAATGAAACATACTCCCCTACAGTATTTATCGGTTTGGATGAGCTGGGAAAGGACATAAAAAACGCACTAATTTCATTAAAGATGATGACATTCAAAATGTTAAACAACGCAGTAACTGGTACCAGGATTGGTACTCAGTGGCTGATTTGAGGGATAGTACATGGTTGTAGGGTACCCTTAACGTGACAGTCAGATTGTGAGAAAGAATTCTATATCTCCAAAAAGTCTCTTACCTCTAGGCAGAGTAATTAAGGATCTGGGAACTTTTTGTGACACAACACAGACATCGCAGCCGGCCCTGTTCAGTTCAGTTTATAACTTTATTCGGATATACGTCATATCCATAAAAGTACAATACGAATATTAGCGACAAGAGAAAAGTAACAATATAAACAAATAAAATAGCAATTTATAAAACACAGTGTGACATTCGGCCCTAGTCACATTCAGATCCCACTCCCTACTTTTTTTCCACTCGCTGACAATCTATATACAGAACCACAAATGGGTCAATAATAAAAGGAGGGGTACGGCAAACTTTTTTCGATTGGGAGTATTTCAATACCTACACAGAGTAAATCTTCCTTACTTTTAATGTCAAGCTCTTACACAGGCCAACTATGCTAGCGATTAGCATGTATCTGTTAGGTAAGTGTTGATAGCAAAAGAAAATAATGAGCATCAACCATCAAGATTTAAGTTAGATGTTTAAGGCAGCATCAGATCTAGAGATCGAATCCAAAAGGATACGTTATAAACCTTTGATAACGGTCTTTCTGGAGGATACTCCATCCTAGTGCAGATTCCTCACCTTCACAATATCACCAGACTAGATCCAGACGGTTTAACAGCATTACTCCCATGCACAGGAAGGTACCACCTTGCGGCTCCGTGTTGACTTTTTTCCACTCCAGAAGCGACAGCGGAGCCGCATATAAGCACCACCCCTTGTGTTGATATCACTTTAATTTTCTTAGAAAGGGATTGAAGTCGAGCGGGGAGGATTCTGAGCTTTGATGGTTTAGTAACTTAATACTCTGATGGGTACTTCTAACTGAGAATGTCTCACGTTTGAACAGATACCAAAGCAGTACCTCCCAGGATAGTAGTACGGTAGAACAACTCATATCAAAACCTCCAGCCGGGCTGAATGGATGAAAAGTCCATCCCAGTGGACATGCTGTCAAGGGACCACTGTCGTGAACATGTGTACTGACACCGGTGTCGCAGCCTGACAGATGTCCAGGACAGGAACTTCCCGTGCTAGCCCAGTGGTCACAGCCTTGGCCCTGGTGGAAAGGTCCTCAGTCCTTCCAGAAGCTGGTTCTTTGCCAGTGCATAGTAGATCTTAACGCAGAGAACTATCCACCTAGTGTATTCTGAGGAGTTGAAGTCTAAATATGATTTTATAAAAGATTTTAAATATCCCATGTTTCAGGTTTCTGATGTCTAATGTGACTTTTGGTACGTGCCTCTCCAGCATTGTAACCCCTAGAGCTTATAGGCACATAAGGTGCTGTGCAAAGACAGGATGGAGCCTGTCCAGTTGCTGATGCTCAAACTAAGGACACCTAACCGTGGCATCTGTAGAGCAATCAGAAAGCAGACTGCTCAGTAATGGGACAGCGCCAGGGCTCCTATGGTGTTGGGGAAAGCAAGGGCTTCTCTGACTGCTGCACTTTAGATAAGTAGTATGGCAATTCGGCAACTGCACTGCTTTACGGAGAGGATTTACAGCAAACACCAGGGTCAGTACCAGGACTGCGCTGCTGTTTTTTTACATCTGTGTATCTGAATATAAACATAACTCAGAATTTCTCCTTGTTAATGCACACATTTTAGACAAAACAAGTCGGAGAGAGAGGGAATTTCTGCTCACAGTTTTCGGCTTGTTCAATCTAAAGTTCATACATAACCCTGAAGAAACCCAGAAATGTATTACATTTATAAATGATCTTCACACAACTAAAGCGCAAACAAGCAGGCGCTGGCTGGGCTGATAGGTTTATGGCAGAGGTTAAGCAGCTCTTGGTGTGGCTGGTATATTTCTATAGCACGTTACAAACACTTCTCTGCAATGCTTGTTGGGTTAACGCTGATCAGTGTGGCTCTCAACAAACTATCAGCAGCGCTGCTCTAAATGTAATGGACCAGAGTAAGAATACCTTTTCTCTTTGCTGATGTACTTTTCATGGGCACCGTTAACCCTTCTGCAGGAGTCTGACATATTTACATTAGGCAGAAGCAGCAATTTTTCGGTAGTGCTCATGCAACAACATCTGTTTTATAGGGAGAACAAAACATGAAACATTGTTTATTTAATAGGGCTCACAGTAGCCGCGCACTGTATGCAATTCAGACAACACCACACTTCAGGGTTCCGGCTATGGCAGAGAAGAAAGGTGGGGATCAGAAATCTCTTCAGGATGAACGAGTTCTTACATGCATGCAATGATTTTCAAATATTATAGACTCCCACCCATACAGACCACCACTATGGTCATCAGATACGATCCTATGAGAAAACTGCAGGTAAATGAGTATTGCACAAGTTACTACCTGTGTAACGATATATCGGTAAGAGACATTAGTTGGTGATAGATTCTTTACCTTAGAATATCCCCAAGTGTCAGACTGGATCTGGTAAGTTTTGCTTAGCAGTACACCTGCGCGTCAGTTGGTGGCGTCCTGCGGCTCTGCGTCCGTCACTGGCATCGCAAGCGCCGAGAGGACGTCACAGAGACTACTTAGGCGCCACCCATGCACGCTGACATCCGTTCTGGACACTACTTTCTATGCCAGGAAAGCAGAGCCATGCAAGATACTGACCATTGGTGCATAAAACTAGGGCCCTGAAAGGGAGGACCTTAACCCTAGTAATCAGATCGCAGAATGGGGAGGATGGCCGGGGCAGTAAGGAAACTATCACTAACTAATGTCTCTTACAGATAGATCTTTACACAAGTAGTAACTTGTGCATCTGAAAGACACGTCAGTGATAGAATCCTTACCTTAGAATAGATACCCCAGCAATACCAACGCTAGTGGTGGGTCTGCGAACAAGATTACACCAGAAAGTCACAGAGCACAGAACGGCCAAAGAAGCTGTCCCTCCGGACTGGACTGTCAAGGCAGTAGTGCTTGGTAAAAGTGTGCAGCGAGGCCTACGAAGCTGCCTGACAAATGTCTTGCAAGGGAACGCAGCATCCCTAGGCGGTAGTGGCTGCCGTTGACATGGTGGAATGGGCACGCAGACCCATAGGAGGCTCCTTCTTAGCCAAGGAGTAACATGATTTGATACACAGAACGGCCCACGGGAGATGGTCCGCTTGTGCACGGCCCGACCTTTTATGGCGCCCACATATCCAACACAGAGCTGATCATCCACCCGGAACTGTTGTGTACACTGCAGATAGAATGCGAGCGCCTGTTTTGGGTCCAGACGGTGGAGCCTTGCCTCCCCCTTGAGGGATGCGGAGGCGGAAAGAAGGTGGGCAAAGGGATGGTCTGCCCAATGTGAAGGGTGTAACAACCTTGGGCAAAAAAAAAGGGCGGGTCCTTAAAACCACCTTGTCCGGATGAACAGAAAGGAAAGGAGGTTTAGAAGAAAGAGCCTGAAGCTCACTCACTCTTCTGGCAGAGGTGATAGCTTCCAGGAAAGCCGTCTTAAGGGTGAGTAGACGTAAAGGACAGTTAAGTAGGGTCTCGAAGGGAGCGCACACCAGAAAAGTCAAGAAAAGATTAAAGTCCCACGGAGGCATTATGAAAGGTACAGGAGAGAACGTATGCATAATGCCTTTAAGGAAACGGTTCACAACCGGAGAATTAAAAAGGGAAGGCTGAACTGGAAGCCGTAGAAAGGCGCAAATGGCAGAAAGATAACCTTTGATAGTGCCCAGAGCAGAGCCCTGCTGGGCCAAAGATAGAAGGAACAGAAGGACCTCAGAAAGAGGGGCAGAAAGGGGATCCACAGCTTTTGCTGTGCACTATGCCACAAACATGTTCCAACTGCAGGCGTTTACCGTTTTTGTAGAGGGACACCTGACTGCCAGAATGACATCACAGACTTCGGGAGGAAGATCGAAAGGTGTCAACTGTCGCCGCTCAATCTCCACGCATGGAGGTGGAGGCTGGACAGATTCAGGTGGGGGACCGTCCCCTGCTGCTGCGACAGAAGATCCTTCCGAAGATCGGAGATCTGGACATGATCGGACAGGTTGCCCTGATGCTGCACCCACTGGAATTTCAGGTCCCACTGCAGAGCCCGCATATGCCATCTGGCATGTGTCAACAGCAGGATGCAGGAGGCTATCAGGCCCAGGAGCCGTAGGGTCATCCTGACTGAAACCCACGATAGAGGCCAAAAGATTGGAATCATAGCCTGAATAATCCAGACTCGCTGCTCAGGAGGATAAACCCGAAACAGAGTCAAATCTAGAACCGCTCTGATGAGAGGGAGAGGCAAACCCCGGGACAGAAGAGACATTGAGGTCATCCACCCAATCTTGCTCGGAGTCACATTGCCATTGTTTTTGGAGCTTAGAATGCAGTAATATCATATACCAGCATGTCTGGTACATATTCGTTGTTTGTTTCGAGGGCATATAGATTTACAATGACAGTGGCAGGCTATTCATGGGTGCACCTGCTCTTCGCATAGTGTTTTGACATTTTTTGATAACAGCATACACTGTTCCTTTAAACTCAGCGTAGTGAACCAACACGTGACTGTCACGTTGTATATTATGTAGCACGTAGCGCTTACAGGAAAAGCGTTAATTCGTTTGTGGACAAGAAGGCTTTGACTATGGACCCCGAGTTGAGCTATCAGACAAACTAAGTTAGCACGTAGCAATTCCTGTCTTACTTTGCTGTTATTACATATCAACCTGATGGCGTTTGATTTGTGCAATCAGGGATAAAGCGAGTAAAGCGATTGTGAATCTTTAAACGCTTAGAGGTGTGGCGCCGCGGCCAGGGCGACTGACGCTGGAATTTGGGGACCACGGTTCGATCCCCGGCGGCAGGTTAGCCCAGCACCATGTGACTCTGGGCAATAGCTCGCTTAATCTTCCCGACGGCCCCCAGCGCCTAGAGACCCTTACGGGTGATTGTGCGCTTTACAAATGTGGACTTTACTTTACTTTACATTCATTAAACAGGGGTTATGAATGAACACCGCTTAAATAGTTCCAACTCACGATAACATTGGATTTAAGTGCGAGCTAATGTGCATGCCGATGCACGGTTAAAGGCCAAGTTTTTTTGTAATAATCCACACTGCGCTAAAAAACAGCTCCCTTACACTCAGCGGAGTGAACACGTGATTTAGTCACGCCGCATATTACGTAGCACGTAGTGTTTTACAGGAAGAGCTGTTGTTCGATTGAGTATAAGCAGGCATTGATTATGGACCCCGAGTTGACCAATTACAAAAACTAATAAGTCAGCGCGTATTAATTCTTGTTGTTTTGCAGTTTTTATTATTTTTTATTTACCGACCTGACAGTGTTTGACCCGCGCAATCAGGTATAACGCAAATTTCTATACGCATTTTCCGCAAACTGGGTTATGAATGAACACCGCTTAAGCTGCTCCGACTCAGAAAAGATTACTTGAACTCATGATCACGATGGGTTTTAGTGCAAGCTAACGTGTATGCCGTTTCATTGCTAAATGTTAGGTTTTTGTAGTAATCCATGTAGGAGAGTAGGGTCTGCTTCCTATGGTAACCCCCACTTTGTGCTTTTGCTTTACTGGTTTTCGACTTAGATGTGGCTATGGGCCTGCTAATCAGACCCACAGCCCAGATGCACTCTCTCTAAATTCACACCATGTACTCTAGGTACATCCACAATTGGGAATTGGTTCACCTCATCAGCCCCTGTAGAAGTGTACCCTAGGTACTCAGGGCATAGGTGTAACCAAGGCCTACCAGGGGCTGCAGCATGTATTATGCCACCCCTGGCAGGCCACTCAAATAGACACAACTGGCTGATCACTCAGCTGGGGCAAGGTCGCGTAATCACCCCTTGCTTAGGTATAGTATTCCTATACCTACTTATATATAGACACATGTAACCTATAAGTCACTCCTATGGCAGGCCTTAACAATCCTGGAGGCAAAGTGCTTGGTTATGTGTGAGATGGTGCTCTAGCATGAGCTGAGCCTGTCCGCAGCTTTCGGAACCATGTCCTTATAGCTGTTCTATGATATCGCCATACCATATACTCTTAAGTGCATTATAATCCTCACGGTTACATGCTAACTTTGGTCTGGCTTTATCTAAACATGTCGTGTAAGGTGCCATACGTTTTGGAATACTACCCCCTCTCCAATTCTGGCAACAGGGGTAGCATTCCACCCTTCTAGAGGGAGAAGCCATGTTGTTGCTGACTATCTCGGTTAAAGTTAACCAGAGCCCCAGCGTCACAAAATGGACGCTGCTGCCACAGACACAAGTCTGACCTCCTGCTGCTGGGAGTCCTTCCAGTCACGGAGGTTTGGACAATAGGTTTCCTGCCTGGAGAGGTGCGAGCACCACCCTAGACAGGACTTTGTGTATTGGGACAGGGAGGGCTGAATAGAATGAGACACTGCCTGAGGCACACTAGGTGCTCCATGCATACCCCAGTTCAAACCGGCTGCTGGGGCACTCCAGCCCCAGCTCTGGCGCGAAAATGGACAAAGGAAAGGGGGTGTAACCACCCCCCTTCCTGGTCCCACCCATAGGAGGGACCTAGACAGTAATCCAGTCCCTTTTAGTTGTATAAAGGTAGGAGCTGAGCCCCAGGACTTTAGATTTGATCCTGAACTGAAACTTGAAACGAAACTCTGGACCTTCGACGTTCTGCTGAAGCTGAAGACTGAAGAATCTCCCTTGTGGCCAAGGAGTGACCACCCTGGGCAACCAGGCACCATCCAGCAAATCAACGGCTTGCTTTGTCGACGTTTCCCGCCGGAACCCGAGCACAGATCATGACAAGACCCAGACTTCCAGACCTCTCTGACCCTCTTCACGTCTGCAGCATAGCTGAGATCCGTAGAGGCGACGAGACACGTGGGACCGGCCATGTTGAAAAGTCCACGACTTGCTAACTATGCAGCTCCTGAGGTATCCTCACAGCTGTGCACTGGGGATTGAGAAGCCCCGAATCCGAGCTCCACCTGCACCGAAGATCAGCCCTCCACACTCCATGAGTTCTGCGTGGGGCCCTTCTGCTTCTGTTCTGCTCGACGCGTTGTACGGTTGCTGGCCCGTTGGCTAGTAGCCTCTGTGACGACAATCCTTTTGAATCAACTCGCTGGTCTGGTTGCTCCAGACTGGCCCTTGCCTCCCTGCAAAGGTGAGGCACCTCAGACTTTGCTTGTCTGCATCAGAAGCCTTCTTTGAATCCTGCGTGGGTTGCCTTTGCCAAGGCTTGTTGACTTCAATCCGGCAGTCGACCCCTCCATTTGCGGGAACCTTTGTGGGACAGCTTCTCCCCAGCATCTGGTCGTCCTCAACGCCTCCTGGTCCCCGTGGCTGAAGAGACAAGCTTCACGACAGCACCTGATTGCTCCTCGATGTCGTCTGGTTCCTTCCTGGTTCCACCCGGTCACTGGCTAGTGACCCAGACTCTGTCCCCTCTGCTTTCAGGTCTTCTTCATCCTCGATCCACCCTTGGATCCACCCGGACATCTTCCTCCTGGTCACCTGCAGCATCTTTCTTCACAGGCTCCATCGACTTCAACGGCGAAACCCGACATCTTCACACCTATGCACCCGCTTCCTGTGGGTGAGGTAACGCGAGTACTTCGGTACTCCCAAGGGTATTGACTATCCAAGTGTCTAGGTTTTTAGTTGTTTCCTTCTAGCTAGACCGGAAGTGTCCTAAATCCTTCTTTTTCTAAACTCTAAGTTCCCATTGACTTAACATTGACTCTCGCATGTGTGTAAAGACACTGCACGCGCCGCCTGTGGGCCTCCTACTCCTAACCTAAGGGTCAGATAGTGTAGCCCCAGCGATTATCTAGGCCCTAGGCCTTTCCTTTTCTCGTGACGTGGTACTTATACCACTCACTTAGTATATGGTTTGCTTCGCCCCAGGGCCTAACTGTAAATTGTGCAACTTAACGTATTCTGATTAAGTAACTTGTTATGTGCTTTTGCCTCAGATCTCATAAAGAAGTTCAGAGGAGTGTGTTAGTGAATAAATACATATATATTTCATATATATCCTTTGTGGTGTCCTTTCATTTGATATTCAAGGGGATACATATGGTAAAACAGCTGGCTTTACACGCCCTCACGAGTCTTTTAGCCTAAGACTGTTCTGTCCACGTTACCACTAGGATAGCTGGTCTATAAGGTTGACTTACAACCATCACCATAAGGATTGTTTGGACTGGAGCAAGGTGCTCACTAGAATAGTGATCATATACCAGGCCAACTTCTCACAATCCACATCACCTTAAAAAACAATAATGTGAAAACAATAGTTATTTGTAAATAATTAAGTACCAGGACATGACAAATTTCTTCTCTCCTGAAAACAGATATAGTGAATAGAAGTGCATTTGTAAATGTTTCTGTGAAAATGGTAAAATTAGACAGTATACATATAATTTGTTTATTAGAAATTGGGACTGATTAGCTTCTTTTTTATTTTTCTAGACCCCTGAAGAAGGGTCCTTGAAGCGACCCGAAATGCATTGGGTGTTTAATTCATGGAGTAAAATTCAAATACTTTGAAAGTTGAAGCAAATGATTAATTTGATAATAACGAAGATATGAAACTTTGAATATATGGTTTATTATCATCATTATAGTGAATGGTGGTAAGTTTGGATAAGGAACCACAGGAGTTCCCTTAACTAACACATTGTGTCCAAAGCGCACACTTTCAAAATAATCTTGTTAAAGCAGCAATGAACGTGCTTACTGAATGTATGAGTAGGGTCTGCTTCCTATGGTTACCCCCACTTTTTGCTGTGTTTCACTGGTTTTTCGACTTTAGTCTGGCTGTGGCCCTGCTAATCAGGACCACAGCCTAGCTGTTCGCGCTCTAAATGGATTGCATGTACTTTGGGTACATACCAGATTGGTTACTGATTTACCTTGTGAGCCCCTAGAATATGGTACCAAGGGCATCGGTACCCCAGAGGCCTACCAGGGGCTGAAGCATGTATTATGCCACCCCTGGGAAGCCTTTCAAAATAGCACGCCAGGTCTGCACTTGGAGCCTGGGGAAGGTGGTGTAAGCACCCCTTACTTAGATATAGTATACCTATATCTACATATATATCTACATATATATATATATATATATATATATAGCCACATATTAACCTATAAGTCACTCCTATGGCAGGCCTTGACAATCCTGAAGGCAGAGGGCTTGGTTTTGTGTGAGAGGGTGCCCGGCATGAGCTGAACCCCTTTCCAGCTTTCAGAATCCCTTCCTTATAGCTGTTCTAGGATCTAGCCATACCATATATTCTTAAGTGCATTATAATCCTCAAGGCTAATGCTAACTTTGGTTTGGCTTTATCAAAACATGTCGTGTTTGGTGTCAAACACTTTGGAATACTACCCCCCCTCCCCAATCAGTTCTGGCCGCGGGGGTAGAATTCCACCCTTCTAGAGGGAGAAGACATGTACACACTGGTACACCCGGTAAACGTTTTAAAGAGCTTCAGCATCACAAAAAGGATGCTGCTGCCACAGACACGAGTCTGACCTCCTGCTGCTGGACGAAACTCCGGCAGGGGAGGCCTGGACAATAGGTTTCCTGTCCAGGGAGGTGTCAGCACCTCCCCAGACAGGCTTTAGTGTATTGGGGCAGGGTGGGTTGCATTCAGTGAATGCTTTTCAGACACTGCCTGGGGCACACAAGGTGCTCCATGCATTTCCCAGTTCAAACCGGTTGCTGGGGCACTCAGCCCCAGCTCTGGCGCGAAACTGGACAAAGGGGAAAGGGTGTAACCACCCCCTCCCCAGGTCCTCCCATAGGTGGGACCCTAGAGTTAGTCCAACCCCTAAACTTGGTATAAGTATAGGAACCCAGTCCCTAGGACTTTAGATTACGCTGGAGGAAACTCTGAAGACGAAATCTTGGACCTTCGACATTCCATATTGACTGGTAGACGGAAGAAATCTCCCTTGGGGTCAAGGAGTGACCTCTGTTCAAACAAGCACCAAAGAAGCATCTTGCAGGTCTGCATTTTTTAGGATCCCGAAGGATCTGCGACACAGGACATGGACTTCCAGACATCTCCGAGGCTGACACGAGTCCCCAGCAGAGCTGAGACCTGTAGCTATCACGAGAGACGTGGGACCGGAACTCCTGGACATCCTGCAAGTTTGCAAGTGCACCTACTTCCCGAAGTTGTGCATTGGGCCATGTGTTGCCCTTGCCCCGAGCACCTTTTGCACCGAAGCTGAGAGGCCTACTCTCCACGAGTGGTCCGTGGGCCCGTTTTCCTCACCGCAACTCAGGGCTCCTTCGTGATCTCTAGTCCGTTGGCTAGTGGGTCCTCACGAAGGACAATCCTTTGTTTCTTGAGCTTTCCTAGTTGCTCCAGACGAGCTCTGACTCCCCTCCAAAGGGTGAGTCCCTCAGACCTTGCTGGTCTGCACCAAAGCCAATCTTGTCATCTTGGGTGGGTTGCTGTTGTCAAGGCTTGTTGGGTCCAATCCAGATTCCGACGCTGCAGCACTCAACATCCTTCATGGGACAGCTCAAATCCAGCTCCTGGTTGTCGTCGACGCTTCCTGGTCCTCGTGGCTGAAGAGTCAAGCCTCCTTTAATTCTCCTTTAAAGCACCCGACATCGGCTGGCATCTTTCTGTTGCCATCCTGGTCACTGGCTAGTGACCCACTCTGTCTCCTCTGCTTTCAGGTTCGTCAGATCTCCGTTCTGCCCTTGGATCCATCCAGACACTTTGCTCCTGGTCGCCTGCACCACTTCTGTGCAGCTCTCCATGGGAATCGACGACGAAACCAGACACGAAAAGACAACTATGCACCCGGCTTCCCTGGGTGAGGTAACACGAGTATTTCGGTGCTCCCGTGGGTCTTGACTCTCGAAGTGTCTAGCACTAAAGGGGTTCCCTCGCATTCCACTCCTAAGTGTCCTAAATCTTTAATTGTGTAACTTAAACTTTCCTCATAGAAGTCTATGGTGATTTGCAGCTGTGTTTAGACACTGCACGCGTCCCCCGTGGGTCTTCTGTGTCCCTACCTTGGGTGGTTTCTGGTTGCCCCAGTGATTCTACAGGCCCTAGGCCTCACTTCTATCCCTCACGTAGTTCTTATACCACTTTTTTAGTATATGGTTTGTAAGGCCCCTAGGGCAAAACGTATACTGTGCTAATTTGCTGTGTGCTATTTAAGTTCTTGTATTGTACTTTGCCCTCTAGCCTCATAAAGAGACTAGAGGGGTTGTGTTTAGAATAAATACATATATTTTATATATACCTTGTGTGTTGTACTTTTATTTGATTATTCAAGAGATTATAGACCGGTAAAACAAGCTGCTTTACATTCCTTCAAGACTTAGCCTGAAGGCTGCTCTCCACAGCTACCACTAGGATCGCTTTCTATAAAGGTTGTCTTAAACCAACCATCAATAAGGGTCGTTTGGACTGCTGCAAGCTGCCCTCTAGAATAGTGGACATCATATGCCAGGCCAATTTCTCACACTGAACACAAAGCGTTCACCAGACGTAAGTATTTCTAAAATAAACTAACAAGAAGGATTGCCGTTTTGCATTTTAATTTCAAATTTGTTTTTATTGGTTTTGAGAGCAAAAAAATAGGCAAGACAAAACAGTAGGCATGCAGCAGGCATATATAGCGAGCGAGACAGACAGGCACGTCTTCTCTAAGGGTCATCAAGTAAGCAAGAAAAATATGCCAACACAGAAATGCAATGCCGATGCTATGATAGTGCCATGTAGTAAGGTCAACTGACCAGAACGAGAAGAAGAACCAAAACCCCCTCCCCCTTCCCAACATCCCCTCCCTCCCCCCACCCCGACCAGTATGCCGTTTGCCTGGAACCTCTGTGATGACACGTTCAGAGCTGGATGTTTCAGGGCCTTTGAGTTTATGGGGGATCTTGTGGTGGTCCTGTAAGCCGTAGAATGTGGAGATACTTCGGGCATGTGATTTCGTAAAATTCTTTGGACAAGAGGGACAAAAGTGGCTGCCAAACCTTCTGAAATGTGTCTGCTGTGTGTGTGAGTGTGGCATGGATACGTTCCATGCCCAACGTGAACCATAGTTTATGCAGCCATCCAGTGTGAATGGGTGTGGTGGTAGATCCCCAGAGTGATAGGATATGTTGTGACGCTGCTTGCATGGCTATGCCCATCTGTTTACCGCGAGGGGATCTCAGAGGAAATGTAAGCGCGTTGGGTAGTCCCAGGATTGTGTATGCAGGGAAGCGCGGAATTTCAGTTTCAAAGGTGGAATCGATATCATCAAGAACCGCCTTCCAGTACCCCTGAAATGCGCGGCAGTCCCACAGGAGATGAGTCAAAGTGCCCCTTTCACCGCAGCCCCTCCAACACAACGCACTTCGAAGTGGATTGCTTTGATTGAGTCTAACCGGGGTAAGGTGCCAGTATATGGCCAATTTCACCGCCGCCTCTCTGGCACTAGCATTACGAGTGGTGTGTGCAGCTCTGTAGTATACAAACCCCCATTCCTTGGGCAATAGCGTCCTGCCGAGTTCCGATTCCCAGCGTTTCTGTCCCGCCGTCTTGCTTGGGCCGGATCTTTCGTCACCAGCCACTTCTCGAATGGTGTCATTTGCCGACTAACTAGGGGAGCGCATTCCGGGCTCAAGAGCCAGTGGCGGAGTTGGAAGTATTGGAACATGTGAGGCTTGGTCACTCCATAGCTTTGTACAATATCGGTGAGGGGGAGAAAGCCCTCCAAGTCAAAGAGATGGCCGGCAGAACGGCAATCCGTACCACGCCATTGTGGAAAGGCGCGAGGATCAGTGCCTGTTGGGAATTCCAGATTGTCTAGGAATGGAGTGAGTGGGGAGGGGAAAGTCGTTAGGCCTCTCTTGACCGCCACCATGTCCCAGGTCCTCATAATGGTGCGCGTGATGGGGGAGCGAAGGAGATATCGTGGTCTGTGTTGGCGAGCAAGGAATGGGATCTTCCATAGTGACGTTTGGGCCATTGCTCTGTCCTGAAATAACCATCTCTTCTCGGATTCTGGCCTGTACCACTCCACCAAATAGCGGAGTTGTGAGGCTTGAAAATATTGCAAGAGGTTAGGGATTCCGAGACCACCTTCGTCTACACCTCTGTGCGCCACTTGTTTGTGCAGCCGCGCGCGTTTCTTTTCCCAAATGAACTGGTGGAAAGCGGTCGGCAGGTCTGCAAGCGCGCCAGGTGGCGGCAGTGCCGGGAGAGTCTGGAAGACATACAAAATCTTAGGTAAGGCTGACATCTTCACTGCCGCTATGCGGCCTAGCAAGGAGAGGGGTTGTTTCGACCAACGTGTAAGGTCGGCCCGAATCTGAGAGGCAAGCGTTTTATAGTTAAGGGTCACTGTCGAGTCCGTGGAGGAGGTGAGAGTGATTCCCAGGTATGGGAGCTGTGCGGATGATTGTAAATCGCAGCCAAAGTCAGGCGCCGGGGTGCGAAGGTGGGCATTGCTACCCAGAGGTAAAATCAAGGATTTCCCCCGGTTGATTTTGAAGCCAGACACCCCCCCAAAGCTGTCCAGTTCCTCCAGGAAAGTAGGTATAGAGTGGGATGGTCGGTCGAGAGCAGCGATGATATCGTCGGCATAAAGCCCCACCACGTGAGGTTCACGGCCGAAGGTGATGCCGCTGATGCGAGGATTGTCTTGGATTTTCTGCGCAAGGGGTTCCACGTATAAGGCGAATAGGAGGGGCGAAAGAGGGCACCCCTGACGTGTGCCTCGCTGTATCTCGAAGGGGTCCGATTTAAGGCTGCCTAGCCGGACCCGGGCCTTAGGGTGGTAGTAGCAGCTTGCGATCCAGGCTTGAAAGCGGTCGCCCAGCTGGTAACGCTGCAGGACCTTCTGCAAGTAGGTCCAGTCGACTCGGTCGAACGCTTTCTCCGCGTCGATTGCCAATAGCGCCGAGTCAGAGTTTTGGAAGTGAGTCTTATCCACGAGATGCAGTAGCCGTTTAGTATTATCGCCGCATTGGCGGTTTGGGACAAAGCCCGATTGATCCGGTTCAAGGATTCCCGGTAGACAAGGGCCCAGACGGGCCGCTAATACCCCTGTGAACAGTTTCAAATCTAAATTAAGTAATGAGATGGGGCGGAACGCAGAGCAATGTGTCGGGCTTTTGCCCGGTTTGGGCAGCACTACAATCTCTGCCGCAAGCATATCCGGGGGTATGGAGCTCGGACCTTCGAATGAATTAAATAATCTTGTGAGTACCGGTGCTAGTATCTGGCCAAAGAGTTTGTAAAAGCCCGATGAAAAGCCATCAGGTCCCGGTGATTTGAGTGGGCGCAGGCGGGAGATAGCGGCCAGGACCTCGTCCAGGTGGATAGGAGCATCTAAAGTCTCCGCAATCGTTTGAGACAGCGGTGTGATTTCCGCCGACTGCAAATATGCGTCGATGGCGGCCTGTGATACCTTATCCTCGCTGTATAGGGAAGCGTAAAATGAGCGAAAGGCGCCTGCAACCTGTGTCTCTTCGGTAAGGGTCTCACCGGAGTCGTCCAGGAGAGTGGTGATTTTTGAGCGTTGCGTCTTGGCTTTTAGGGCACTGGCTAGAAGGCGCCCAGTGCGGTTTCCTCCTACATAATATGTATGGCGGAGTCGGAGGGCGGCGAATTCCGCTCTGTCAGTATCAAGGCTGGCCAGTTGGGCCCTAGCGGCTTTCAGCTGACGCCAGATTCTCGGAGCGCAGGTGCGGCTATGAACCCTTTCTAATTCAGCTACCTGTGCTGTGAGGTCGTCTCTCTTGTCTTTGCGGATTTTGGTGTCAGCAGCTGCACTTCGAAGTGGATTGCTTTGATTGAGTCTAACCGGGGTAAGGTGCCAGTATATGGCCAATTTCACCGCCGCCTCTCTGGCACTAGCATTACGAGTGGTGTGTGCAGCTCTGTAGTATACAAACCCCCATTCCTTGGGCGATAGCGTCCTGACGAGTTCCGATTCCCAGCGTTTCTGTCCCGCCGTCTTGCTTGGGCCGGCCGCGGGTGAGAGCATCTTGTAAAGGTCTGAGATAAAGTGCCAATCCGAATCTTTCGTCACCAGCCACTTCTCGAATGGTGTCATTTGCCGACTAACTAGGCGAGCGCATTCCGGGCTCAAGAGCCAGTGGCGGAGTTGGAAGTATTGGAACATGTGAGGCTTGGTCACTCCATAGTTGAGTAAGGTGTCATACGAATTGGAATACTACCCCCTCGCCAATTCTGGCGAAGGGGTTAGCATTCCACCCTTCTAGAGGGACACAACATGTATGTAACTGTGAACCCCGGTTAAAACTAACTCGAGCCTTGGCATCACAAAATGGATGCTGCCACCACAGACACAAGTCTGACCTCCTGCTGCTGGGAGTCCTTCCAGCGAGGGCGGCTTGGACAAAGGGTTTCCTGCCTTGGGAGGTGCTAGCACCACCCCAGACAGGATTTTGTGTATTGAGGTAGGGAGGCCTGAAAGGAATGAGACATGCCTGGGGCACACAAGGTGCCCTGTGCATACACCGGTTCAAACCAGTTGCTGGGGCATCCCTGCCCCAGCTCTGGCGCGAAATCCGGACAAAGGATAGGGGATGTAACCACCCCCTTCCTGGTCCCACCCAGGGGAGGGACCTAGTCAGCAGTACAGCCCCCTTTAGCAAGATAAAGGTAGGAGCTGCTCCCATTCCAAATTAGATTATCCTGAACAACTTTGTAAGAAGAAACTCTGGACTTCGACGTTCTGCTCCACAGAAGAATGAAGAATCTCCCTTGTGGGCAAGGAGTGTCCACCCTGCAACTGCAGGCACCATCAGCGTCCAGCGGCTTCACTTTGTCGTCTTCCCTCGAGGATCCAGACTTCAGAGCCCGACGAGACCTGGATTCCCAGACCTCTCCGACCTCAACCTACATCTGCAGCACAGCTGAGATCCATGGGTGCGACGAGACACGTGGGACCGGCCATCTTGAACGAACCTGCACTTCGCTTCCAGCACGACTCCCGAGGTAAACTCGACCAAGTGCTTTGGGGACTGAGAAGCCCCAGCCCCGAGCAGCCCCTGCACCGAAGATCAGCCCTCCAGCATCCACGAGATCTGCGTGGGGCCCTTCTGCTTGTTTGCTGCTTGACGCGTTGTCTGGTCACTTGCCGGCTGGCTAGTGGCCTCCTAGACGACGAACCTTGAAATCTTTGCTGCTGGTCTGGTTGCTCCAGACTGGCCCTTGCTCCCTTCCAAAAGAGGGGCACCCCGGACTCTCCTAGTCCGCACCGGACGTCTTTTCCCTTCACCGCGTGGGTTGCCTTTGCCAAGGCCTGTTTACGCCGATTCCGGATCCAACACCGCCGACAGCGAGAGCCTGCGTGGGACAGCTCGTGCCTCCATCCTGGTGGTCGAAGACACCTCCTGGTCCACGTGGCTGCAGAGTCAAGCGTCCACTCTTTACCTGATCGCGACGATGACATCTGGTTCCTTCCTGGTTCCACTCCAGTCACTGGCTAGTGACTGTGAACATTGTCCCCCCTGCTTTCAGGTCTTCAGCATTCCTGATCCACCTTTGCATCGCACCGGACATCTTGCTCCTGGTCGCCTGCAGCATCTTTTCTTTCAGGCTCCATGCGAGAACCCGACATGCCTTCGCACCTATGCACCCCCAGCCCGTGGGTGAGGTAACTAGAGCATTTCGGTGCTCAAGGGTAGCTTGACTCTCCTAGTGTCCAGTTCCACAGTCGTTTTAGTCCTACCTAGTCAGGATTGTCCGTACTTACCTTTTCTTTGAACTGTACTGTCCATAGACGTTGTTACGCATCCCGCGTGTGAGTTCACACTCTGCACCCGCGTCCCATGGGCCTCCTATTACTTACCTGAGGTTAGGATAGCGTAGTCCCAGCGGTCCTGCAGCCTCTGGACAGCTCCATTTCTTCCATTGACTCTCACATTCCATTTACTTAGTATATGGTTTGCTGTGCCCCTAGGGCACCATTGTAATTTTGTGCAACTTGTCGTATTTTTCTTAAGAGATTGTCATGTGCTTAGCCCTCTCATCTCATAAAGAGTTCAGAGGTGTTTGTTATTAATAAATATACTGTTTATTTTCATAACAACCTGTGTGGTGTCCTTTCATCTGGTATTCAAGGGGTTATATTGTGGTAAAACAACTGTCTTCACATGCCAAAAGAGTTTAGCCTAAGACTGCTTTGTCCATGCTACCATTAGGATAGCTGGTCTATAAGGTTGACTTACAACCAATCACCATAAGGGTTGTTTGGACTGATACAAGGTGGTCACTAGAACTAGTGAACATCATATATCAGGCCAACTTCTCACATTGGTGGCAGCTGTGGGATTTGAGATTGCTGTTGTTTTTACCACGTATAATCTTGAAATATCATTTGAAAGATCACATAAGGTACTATAGGTACATATAACAAGCTTAGAAATACTCTGTGTTCTACTGAACCAGCTGTTGTAGTAGAAAGGGCCTAGCACACCCTGACTACAACTCTTAGCAAGGGATCAGTAGGAAAACCCATAGTGTAGGTAGGTGCATCACTTACACCTCACTAGAAAGCATGTCTACCCATGTAGAGACTCCCCTAGTGGTTAGTGACCCTCCACAGGTCCTTTCCAGATATGCAGCTCTCAGTTTCCAGGAGATGAGACAATTGTGTACCTCCAGGAAATTGAAACAGGGTTCTAACCCTACCACTCCTTTTCTGTTAGGTCTCTTAGAGACATATGATGCTAGAAAGGCTTCTAACACAGATGGGAGCATGCCAGCCTTAGAGGGCACTCGTGGTGATCCTGACCTCCCTGAAACAGAAGATGTAGAAGAGGAGGAGGAGGAGGAGGAAACCTCTGGGGATGAGGCAGACAAAGGTTCTGTAGTAGTCAGCAGACTAACCAGGGCCAACTTAGACATGCATCGGGAAGGAACTGGGGGACCCCCAGTGCTGACCCTGAGCAGGCCTAACTTTGGGGTTAGGAGAGATAGATCTCCTTCTAGGGACTCCAATAGATCTGTGCACTCTCATGCATCTGCTCAGAGGAGAATGACTTCCCCTCAGAGGAGAGAGCATAAAGCAAAGATGAAGGAAGCTAATCTGAGGATCCAAAGGGAAGAACTTGCCCTTGCCAAAGAGAAGCTTGCCTTTGCTAGAGAGCAACAGTTGAGTGGGGTAGTCCCCACTTGTGGCAGCAATATCCCTAGGGATAGAGAAAGGGGTTTTGATACTAGAAACCTGAGTAAAATAGTGCCCTCCTATAAGACAGGAGATGATATCCAGAAGTGGATAACTGCTTTGGAGAGAGCCTGCAAAGTACAGCAGGTACCCCAGAGTCAGTGGGCAGCTATATTGTGACTCTCCTTTGAAGGTAAAGGTAGAGACAAGCTTCTCACTGTTAGAGATGAGGTTGCTAATGATTACCAAGTCTTGAAAACTGCTTTGATTGATGGGTTTGGCTTAACCAGTGAACAGTACAGGTTAATGTTCAGAGACACCCAGAAAACTCAGGCTCAAGATTGGACTGACTTTGTTGATTGTGCCACTAAGGCTTTGGAAGGCTGGTTACTGGGAAGTAAAGTTACTGATTACACAGGATTGTATAATCTAATTATGAGAGAGCACATCTTAAATAATTGTCAGAACCAGTTGTTGCATCAGCACTTGATTGACTCAGATCTGACCTCTCCCCAAGAATTGGGAAAGAAGGCAGACAGAAGGGTCAGGACAAGGGTCAAGCAGCAGAACCAGAACCAGGGTGGTGGCCAGAAGAAAGCAGACCAGAAGGGTAATGAGAATAAGTAAAATGACCAGAAGTCTTCAACAGGGCCCCAACAACCTAAGGAGGGTGGGTCCCAAAATTCCCAAAAGAAGAAGAATGATGTTCCTAAGAAACCATGGTGCCAATACTGTAAAAGTAAAACTCACTGGTTTAGTGAGTGCACAAAGAAAGGCCAAACTTCTACCACTACTGTCCCTAAGACACCTGCACCCCCTAGTACAGTTAGTAGTGGTAGTGTACCTCCCAAGGCTATAGTTGGGTTAACCCTGGGAACTGAGGTGGGTTCTGACTTAGTCAGAATACCTACTCAGGCAGTTCTTGTTTGTACTGGGGACATGGATATGGCCCCTACTGTAAGTCCTAGTACTCTGGGCAAATACAGACAAACGCCTTTAATTAATGGAAAAATGGCTCAGGCCTACAGGGACACATGTGCCAGTGTCACTATGGTGACACCAACATTTGTGGACCCTGACCAGATCACGCTAGGTTCAGATTACTTAGTGACCAATGCTAGCAATGTCACTACCAATCACAGTATGGCAGTTGTTAATTTCTCCTGGGGAGGGGTAAAAGGCCTCAAAAGGGTTGTAGTTAGTTCAGACCTCCCAGTAGATTGTCTTTTGGGCAATGATTTGGAATCATCACTGTGGTCAGATGTGGAGTACAAGACTCATGTAGAAATGCTAGGTCTCTCCTCACATGTCCTTGCTCTGACTAGGTCACAGGCCAAGAAATGCCCAGCTGAACAAGTGCTGGATCCTGGAAGAATGGACCAGACACTACCCAAGAGAAGGAATGGTAGGGTTAAGGCAGAGCCTTCCCGCCTGCCTCAGGTTGAGGATCAGCCCTCTCAGGAGGCTGACCCAGAGACCCCAGAAGGAACTGTCCTAGAAGAGCTTGAACCTGATCAGGTTGAGTTTCTTGGGACAGGGGGACCTTCCAGGGCAGACTTGAGGCAGGCCCAATTAGACTGTTCCTCTCGTGAAACCCTCAGACAGCATGCTGCTGCTGAGGCTACAGGGAATGCTACAGGTGCCCCTTAAGGTATATTGGGAAGATGGACTCCTATACTCCGAGGCAAGAGACCCCAAGCCTGGTGCTACCAGGAGGCTGGTCATCCCCTTGTCTCTTAGAGGTTTCCTTCTCACCTTAGCCCATGAGATTCCCCTTGCAGGTCACTTAGGCCAGAACAAGACTTGGGACAGGCTTGCCCCACACTTTCACTGGCCTCATATGTGTGAAGACACTAAAGAGTTTTGTCGCTCATGTGTCACCTGCCAAGCCAGTGGCAAATCAGGTGGTACAACAAAGGCCCCCCTTATACCACTACCTGTGGTGGGGGTACCCTTTGAGAGAGTGGGGAAAGACATTGTTGGACCAATGGACCCCCCAACAGCATCTGGGCACAGATTTATACTGGTGATAGTGGATAATGCCACCAGGTACCCAGAAGCTATTCCCCTTAGGACCACTACAGCTCCTGTTGTGGCCAGGGCCCTACTTGCAGTTTTTACCAGAGTAGGGTTTCCTAAGGAGGTTGTCTCTGACAGAGGTGCAAACTTCATGTCTGGAAACTTGACTGCAATGTGGAAGGAGTGTGGTGTAAATTACAAGTTTACCACACCCTATCACCCACAGTGCAATGGGCTTGTTGAGAGATTCAAAAAGACCCTCAAAGGGATGATAAAAGGGTTACCTGAAAAGCTTAGGCGAAGATGGGACATCCTTTACCCTGCCTCCTGTTTGCTTACAGAAAGGTCCCACAGAAGGGGGTTGGCTACAGCCCTTTTGAGCTTCTGTTTGTGCATCCTGTAAGAGGACCCCTATGTCTTGTGAAGGAAGGATGGGAGTTACCTCTCAAAAAGCCTAAACTTGACATAGTGGACTATGTACTTGGTCTCCGCTCCAGGATGGCAGAGTACATGGAGAAGGCATCAAAAAACCTTGAGGCCAGCCAAGAACTTCAAAAAGCTTGGCATGACCAAAAGGCTGTCCTAACTGTGTATCATGCAGGACAGAAGGTGTGGGTGTTGGAGCCAGTGGCCCCAGCAGCTCTCCAAGACAAATGGTCTGTGTAGGAGAGTGGGGTCTGCAATCCTATGGTCACCCCAGATTTTTGCTTTTTGCTTCACTGGTTTACGACTTTCCTTGGCTGTGGGCCTGCTAATCAGACCCACAGCCCAGCTGTTCTCTCTCTAAATTGACAACCATGTACTTTAGGTGCATTTACCAATTGGTACTGGGCCACCTTATCAGTCCCTGTAACAGAGTACCTTAGGTATCCAGGGCATAGGTGTACCCAGGCCCTACCAGGGGCTGAAGCATGTATTATGCCACCCCTGGCTGGCCATCCAAAACTGACACAACTGGCGGCACGACAGCTGGGGCAAGGTGGTGTAATCACCCTTTGCTGTAGATATAGTATACCTATATCTAACCCTAAAATGGACACATATATTCCTATCAGTCACTCCTATGGAAGGCCTTATCAATCCTGAAGGCAGAGTGCTTGGAATTATGTGAGATGGTGCTCTGGCATGAGCTGAGCCCGTTTGCAGCTTGCGGAACCAAGTCCTAATAGCTGTTCCATGATAACGCTATACCATATACTCTTAAGTGCATTATCAACCTCGCGGTTAAATGCTAACTCTGGTATAACATTATCAAAACATGTCGAGTAAGGTGTCATACGATTTGGAATACTACCCCCTCGCCAATTCTGGCGACGGGGGTAGCATTCCACCCTTCTAGAGGGACACGACATGTATGTAAGTGTGAACCCCGGTTAAAGTTACCTCGAGCCTCAGCATCACAAAATGGATGCTGCCACCACAGACACAAGTCTGACCTCCTGCTGCTGGGAGTCCTTCCAGCAAGGGCGGCTTGGACAAAGGGTTTCCTGCCTTGGAAGGTGCTAGCACCACCCCAGACAGGGTTTTGTGTATTGGGGAGGATAGGCTTGAAAGGAATGAGACATGCCTGGGGCACACAAGGTGCCCTGTGCATACACCGGTTCAAACCAGTTGCTGGGGCATCCCTGCCCCAGCTCTGGCAGGAACCAGACAAAGGATAGGGGGTGTAATAACCCCCCTTCCTGGTCCCACTCAGGGGAGGGACCTAGTCAGTAGTGCAGCCCCCTTTAGTAGGATAAAGGTAGGAGCTGGTCCCATTCCAAGTTAGATTAATCCTGAACTACTCTACAAGAAGAAACTCTGGACTTCGACGTTCTGCTCCACAGAAGACTTAAGAAATCTCCCTTGTGGGCAAGGAGTGTCCACCCTGCACCTGCAGGCACCATCAAGCGTCCAGCGGCTTCACTTTGGCGTCTTCCCTCAAGGATCCAGACTTCAGAGCCCGATGAGACCCGGATTCCCAGACCTCTCCGACCTCTACCTACATCTACAGCAAAGCTGAGACCCGTGGGTGCGACGAGACACGTGGGACCGGCCATCTTGAACGAACCTGCACTTCGCTTCCAGCACGACTCCCGATGTAAACTCAACCAAGTGCTTTGGGGACTGAGAAGCCCCAGCCCCGAGCAGCCCCTGCACCGAAGATCAGCCCTCCAGCATCCACGAGATCTGCGTGGGGCCCTTCTGCTTGTTTGCTGCTCGACGCGTTGTCTGGTCACTTGCCGGCTGGCTAGTGGCCTCCTAGACGACGAACCTTTGAATCTTTGCTGCTGGTCTGGTTGCTCCAGACTGGCCCTTGCTCCCTTCTAAAAGAAGGGCACCCCGGACTCTCCTAGTCCGCACCAGACGTATTTTCCCTTCACCGCGTGGGTTGCCTTTGCCAAGGCCTGTTGACTCCAATTCCGGATCCGACACCGCCGACAGCGAGAGCCTACGTGGGACAGCTCGTGCCTCCATCCTGGTCATCGAAGACTCCTCCTGGTCCACGTGGCTGCAGAGCCAAGCGTCCACTCTTCACCTGATCGCGACAACAGCACCTGGTTCCTTCCTGGTTCCACACCGGTCACTGGCTAGTGACTTTGAACACTGTCCCCTCTGCTTTCAGGTCCTCTTCTTCACCGATCCACCCTTGGATCGCACCGGACATCTTCCTCCTGGTCGCCTGCAGCATCTTTTCTTTCAGGCTCCATTGACTTCAACGCGAGAACCCGACACGACTTCGCACCTATGCACCCGCAGCCCGTGGGTGAGGTAACGAGAGCATTTCGGTGCTCAAGTGTAGCTTGACTCTCCTAGTGTCCAGTTCCACAGTCGTTTTAGTCCTACCTAGTCAGGATTGTCCGTACTTACCTTTTCTTTGAACTGTACTGTCCATAGACGTTGTTACGCATCCCGCGTGTGAGTTCACACTCTGCACCCGCGTCCCGTGGGCCTCCTATTACTTACCTGAGGTTAGGATAGCGTAGTCCCAGCGGTCCTGCAGCCTCTGGACAGCTCCATTTCTTCCATTGACTCTCACATTCCATTTACTTAGTATATGGTTTGCCGTGAACCTAGGGCACCATTGTAATTTTGTGCAACTTATCGTATTTTTCCTAAGAGATTGTCATGTGCTTAACCCTCTGATCTCATAAAGAGTTCAGAGGTGTTTGTTATTGATAAATATACTGTTTATTTTCATAACAACGTGTGTGGTGTCCTTTTATCTGGTATTCAAGGGGTTATATTGTGGTAAAACAGCTGGCTTCACATGCCAAAAGAGTTTAGCCTAAGACTGCTTTGTCCATGCTACCATTAGGATAGCTGGTCTATAAGGTTGACTTACAACCAATCACCATAAGGGTTGTTTGGACTGATACAAGGTGGTCACTAGAACTAGTGAACATCATATATCAGGCCAACTTCTCACATATACTATATATAAGCAAGGGGTGATTACACGTCCTTGCCCCAGCTGAGTGATCAGCCAGTTGTGTCAGTTTGGATGGCCAGCCAGGGGTGGCAAAAGATATGCTGCAGCCCCTGGTAGGCCTTGGGTGCACCTATGCCCTTGGTACCTATTCTACACTGTACAGGGACTCACAAGAGTGACCCAATATCCAATTAGGTATGTACCCAAGGTACATGGAGTCCATTTTATAGAGCGAGCAGATAGCCTGGGACCCTGATTAGCAGGATCCCAGGCCAACTAAGTCGAAAACCAGCTAAACACAAGGCAAAAAATCTGGGGTAACTATAGTCAGGTATCCACCTTCCTACAGTGTTGTCCGTGAATACCTGCACTACTCTTCCCCAGCCAGAGGGAAGGAATGCTTTAAGTGCAAGACAGATAGCCCGAAGCTCCAGTAGGTTGATGTAGAGCCCGTACTCCGCCAGAGACCAGAGGCCTCTGATCTCCGCCTCTTCCATGTGGCCGCCCCATCCCAGCAGTGATTAATCGGTCAACACTGTGAACTCTGGTTGGGGAAGGGAGAGGGATCTGCCGTTGACCCAATCCTGATTCGTTAGCCACCACTGCAATTGACGTGCAGTGCCCTCCAAGATCAGAATGTAATCGGAAAGATTCCCCTGATGCCGTGCCCACTAGAACTACAGAACTACAGGTCCCACTGCAGAGCCCGCACATGCCACCTGGCATGATCTACCAGCAGAATACCATGAGGCCCAGCAGCCTCATGGTCATCCTGACAGAAATCTGGGATAGCAGCTGAATGATCGGAATCATAGCCCGAATATTCCGGACTCGCTGTTCGAGATAAGCCAGAAAATGTGTTGTGTCCAAAACCGCTCCGATTAAAAGGAGCTTCTGGGAGGGAGTCAGGTGTGACTTCGGCACATTGATAGAGAACCCTAGCGAATGTAGGTCTGCCGTAGTCTGGAGGTGGGAGACAGCAGCCTGGTGGGAGCCCTCCTTCAACAGCCAGTCGTCGAGATAGGGGAAGACTGGAACCCCTGATCTGCACAGATGAGCTGCGACCACAGCCATCACTTTTGTGATCACCTGAGGGGGGCTGGTAAGGCAAAAGAAGAGCACAGTAAACAAAGTGCTCATGACCTACCATGAACCGCAGGTAACGCCGGTGGGGCGGCAGAACGGGGATGTGAAAAAAAGCGTCCTGCAAGTCCAACCCTACCATCCAATCTTTAAAGTCGAGGCCAGACAGGACCTGAGCTAGTGTCAACATTTTGAACTTCTCCTTCCGGAGGAAGCGGTTTACGTTCCTGAGATCCAAGATAGGACGCAGGCCTTTGTCCTTCTTGGGCACCAGAAAGTAGTGGGAAAAGCAACCACAACCTACTTCTGGGGCAGGAACTCGCTTGATGGCTCCCTTGGCCAAGAGTGCCAAAACTTCCTGTTGGAGAAAGGCCAGATGCTCCTCCAACATGCAATGGTACGGAGGTGACATGGGTGGAGGGGTAGTCTCGAAGGGGAGGGAGTAGCCCCTCCGGACTATTTGCAAAACCCACCTGTCCGACGTGATGGTGCGCCAGTGGGAGAGGTGATGGCAAATCCTGCCGCCGACTGACGGTTGGTGGTTCTGAAAGGTCGGATTAGGAGGGTTTGAAGGCTGCTGTAGAGGGGGCTGTGGTGGATTGAGCCGCCCGCTGGCCCCAATACCCACGGTGGTTCCCACGTCCCCAGCCGCGCTGGGGCTGAAAAGCTTGCGCCGGCCTGTGGCTCTGAGCGGGACATGGCTGGGGACCCTTTGCATAGCCACGAATGGGGGGGGGGGGGAGCAGATTGTGCAGTACGGGTGGTGTAGAGGCCCAAGGACTTGGCCGTAGCCCGAGAGTCCTTAAAGCGCTCCAGCACGTTGTCTGCCTTGTTGCCGAACAAGCAACGCCCATCAAAAGGCAAGTCCATAAGAATGGAATGGACATCCCCTAAAAAACCTGTCGACCTCAGCCAGGCATAGCGCCAAAGGGCTACCAAAGTGGAAATCATCCTACTTCGCGAGTCGGCGGTATCCAGTGCACAGAGAATGGTAAACTTTGCTGCGTCTCTCCCTTTGGCAACTGCACAGGAGAGTACGGCCCAGGCTTCCTCCGGGCACTGGGGCAGCACTTGCGCCACCGTATCGCGCACAGAGTGGGTGTAATGGCCCAACAGACAAAGTGTTTACCGACCGCAGTCCCAACCTGGAGGAAGAAAACATCTTCTTCCCAAGGTGGTCCAGCTTTTTGGATTCCCTATCAGATGGTGCATTAGCAAATGTGCCTTTTGAGGTGAAGGCTTGGACCACCAAGCTCTCAGGGGTGGGGTGTTGGGAGAGGAAAGTGGGGTCGCCTGGAGCCGAGGGGTGGCGTCGGGCAATCATCCTATCCACAAGAGCCCCTGTGTTGGGCCTAGACCAGGTGCCCAAAAGGATGTTGGTTAGGGCTTCATTAAACAGCAGCAAGCGCTCCAAAGAGCTTGGTGCAGGTTGAAGCACCTCTGCCAGGAGGTTAGTCCTGACCGTCACCATAGATAGCTTGAGTTTGAGAGCCTTGGCCGCCCTACGCATTACCATTGCATAAGACGCTCCCTCATCCGTAGCCACGATAGGAGGAGACAACATGCCACGGTCTGGTTAGGTATCCAGAGCAATGGCTTCCCACAGTTTCTCTCTTCAGTCCGGTTCGTAACTCAACAGGTCCGTCAAAGGGTCTCCAGACCCCTCCCAGTCCTCATCTTCCTCTGGTTATCAACCAGGTCTAAAACAACCAGGGTAGAACAGGGGCACAAAAGTACACTTGGGCATCGAATCCGGCATCAGTCAACACCGGTCCGGCTCCGTGTCTACCTCGGAGTGGAGGCCGGGGTCGACGCCAGGTGGGGACACAACCGGGGTCAGCTGCGGACGTGGTGCCGGGGGAATCGGCACCCGGGGAGGTGTAATTGGGTTAACCGGCGCCGATCTGGATTCAGGCCTGGATCAAAGGGGACCCTGCAGTGTTGAAGGCCCAGAGCCCCAATTGAGTCCACGGGACCTGAAGGCATGACAGCAGAGTCAGGCAGCCCAAAGATGGCATGCGTTGCTTTGTAAAAGGTGCAAATCTGGGCAGGGGTCGCTCCAGGTCCCGCAAAGGGAGGAAAACTGAGTCGACACTTCAGGCTCCGCACGCGAAGCCGCAGGAGGGGCACCACCCGCATCCCTCGTTGCATCAGCTGACGGACGGGGAGAAGTACAAGAGGGACAATGCTTCTTCGGCGACTTCTTGTGTTCCGACTTACCCGAGGAGGGAGAAGACTTTGAAGAAGGCTGGTGGTGATGGCCCCGCGTCCGGTCCTTCGACCTCCCAGGCGACCAGGGCCTCAAACTGCACGAAGCCGACTGCCGGGCCTTGAGAAGCTTTCAGGACTGCTCCCGCAAAGACTTCGGATTCATGGTCTGGCAGTCGGAGCTCGACTTGGGGCTGTGGTCGCGCTCTAGGCAAAACAGGCACACGGTGTGGATCCTTCACCAACATCAGCCGGTTGCAGGAGCCACAAGCCTTGAAACCGGGCATCCCTGATGTGCACCAGGAGTCGAAGACTCAAAAACGGTGTGGACAAAAGTCAACGAAAAGTCAGTCAAAAAGTGACTGGAGGTACAGCTCTCTCCAAATCTGCGCTGGCTGGCGCGGAAAATGAAAGAACGGACGTCCGTGAGGGCAGCGTCTAAGTAGCAGCCACAACGTCATCCCCGCGACCACGACTCCGAGAAGTACGGAGCTGACCAACGCCACCTTTTGACACGCAGGGGTACTGCGGACGGAAAAACGTTCCGAATCCAGTCTGACGCCTGGAGATAATTCATAGAATGCAATTTTATGAAGCATTTTCATTTGTACTTAAAAAGAAAAACATCAATCATTCCTGTTAGTTTGTGTTTAAAATTAAATAAATCCTGTCAAGTGAACATGTGTTCAGAAGGCGTGCTAAATGCAGCTCAAAAAAGATTTATTAAGTGCCCGCCCTCCTCCTTTGTCCACATCATCTGGCATCAATTGGTTAGGGTGTGTTAGGGGGATGATCTTTGTTCTGTATAAGCTGGTATTTGAGAGCCATTATAGTTTGTATTCAAACTTCTTCAAAATGGACATAGGTTTTTTAATTATCAAAGCTAGCTAACTTGTGATCAGACCATTTTTTAACATTTCAAAAATGTTTCTTTTTTAGTGGTTAGTTTTAGCTTTTTAACACCCATCTTGGTTTCCCTCTATTAAGATCAACCGCGAAGGAAGGTTAACTTCCTCAAAATGTTGCCTCTGTATTTAAAGTATCAGAAATCACGATGGAAGGTAGAAAGCCCCGAGCAATATTTGTGTGAACTGTAAATTTATTCCTGATTTTTTGTTGTCAAATAAAAAATTATTACTTTGCTTCGCATTTAAAAATTACATATTTTTAATAGCCTGAACTGAATTATATTCTAGGAAATTTTCACTGCAAAAGTACATGAAAACTAACAAATACGTGATTTAAGCAATTTTAGTTCGTTTTTAAGGGAGGTGGGGAGGGGACTTTAACATTTCCTTTTTTTCCACGTTTTTAATAATTGTACAGTTGTAAAAGAGTTGGAAACTGCATTTCCTCACAAAACAGCAGGTCACACAAACAAAGCATGGAATACACACAGTGGGAAAATAAAAACAAACAATGCTGCCAGTTGGGTTTAAAAATGTACCTCTGAAAACATATCTTTAAATGAAGTATGACATTTCAAACTATCTGTTTATTTTCTGCTGTTCAATGTCCAGTCCTGTCCCAGCTCATCAGTCCAGCTATAAACCTTCACAGGCAGAGCCCAGTGCTTTGTGTTGAGAAATATTGTGATGTCATAAGCTGTTGATGTCACACCTCGTATCCCTTGCCGTAGCAATCAAGATCAAACCAGTGTGCAGTATGACTAGGGAAGGAAAAGCGGTGCTCCAGGGCCGTCAGAGGCGGCAAAATAGAGGCCGAAAATACACCTCTCCCATTACACGCTCGGTTACACTCCAGGTTACTAAGGAGTCCAATTCAAAATGGTATAGGCCTTAGTCGATAGCGAAGGACTCTCAACCATACAGATAATAATTATGCTGCTTTACACTCTTTGTGAACGTCATTCTAAAAGTGCAGGTCATAATATTACAAAAGTCATGTTTGTGGATGGCTGTCGCCCCAGGACATGGCTGTATACCCCTGTCGTGCCTGACCTCTGCTTGAGACGGTGCATCATTCTAGCCATTGGTGGAGGTCTAGCAACTTAAATGTGCAGCATGATAAGTAACGAGTCACGTACCGTAAATTAATGTAGTAGCTAATGAAGCTTTAGGAACAATGGTGGTGGCATTTGAAGGAGCAGACACAGTATTCCTAGGACCACTTCATGCTCTCTGCCAGCTCCCCTAATATCATTCCTGGGCGTCCCTTTCACAGAACCAGGATGGTTTACAAAAAACATGTTGACATTTAGGGAAAGTAAACACAGCAATGGAAGTCAACTGTCCCTCTCAGGCCACCATCACAGTGGCAACAGCCAATAATATGATTGAGGCAGGAGGTTTTGCTAAGTACGAGTTACTTACCTTCAGTAACAATGTATCTGGTAGATTCTAGCAGTTTTCTTCGGAGAACTTTTCCGCACCACAACAAAGAACCACCAGATGAAAAACTGTGGAAGCATGGGAACAGTGTGCTAAGAGCAGAAATATTGGAAAGAAACGGTGACTAACAACACCACACAGAGTAGTGTCAACACCGCAGAACCCAAAGGCAGGGAAAGAAGAAAGAACAAGCAGAACCTGCGCAGCCACCCTGCCAGCACATAGACAGCCTCCCAACCCTGTGCCCCAGAGGCAAGGAACATGCGTAAAAGTCATGGTATACGTAGTAACCTACCACCCCCATCCCAAGCAAGGAAGGGGACCAGTCCCAAGACAGAAAGGGACAATAAACCTCCAAGCCACCCCAACATAGAGGGCAACCACCTACAAGGGACAAGGGCAAGACATGGCCAGATGACCCTTTATCAGAGGATAGCAATGAAAGGAAGAGAGGGGAGGGAGGACAGGGGTAGAAAGCAATCCCCCCCCCAAAACTGGAGTAGCCAAGCAGCAGGGCGCCGGAGCACCGGAACCCCACCCTCCAAAGAACCAAAGGAGGAATGAACCGCCCCACACGCAACCACCCGTCCAGAACAAGGAGGGCACTCACAGGAGTACCGAAAACCAACCCAAGGGTCCTCGCAGACTAGGGGAGGAAGGGCGGGCAGTGAAGGAATCTGAGGCTAGAATAGTTTCTACCAGATACATCGTTACCGAAGGTAAGTAACTCGTACATCTTTTAGAGACTACTAGCCACAGATTCCTTCACGTTGAATAGATACCCTAGCAATAACCTTTGGGAAGGAGGGTCTGCGAAAGGACCCCACCAGCCAATACAGAACAGAGGGCCCCACAGGGGACCAGATCTGTGGACCAGGTAGAACCTCACCCCTGCCAGGCAAAGGGAACCCCCACAACCAGAACCCCACCGACCCCAAGAGGATGTAGGAGGGAGAAGAAGGCTGAAAAGGCCCGTACACTCACAGCAGAGGAACCAAGGGCAAGGCCGGAGAGGCCGTAGCACCCCACTCGCCTACAAGGCAACATAGCTTCGCCCAACGCCAAGACAGGAAGAGATGTAGAAGAAGCCTAGAGGACCCAAGGAAGTGAGGCAAAAAAAGGGAAAGCCACTCCAGACGGAGAGCAACCTGCCAGCCAGAACAGCGCCGGCAGTCAAAATCCGCCAGATCAAAAAATACAGCCTGAAGCCCCAGGAAGGCCGAGTAGGCGGCGCCTGGCAAGGGAGAACACAGGATTGTCCCAGACCACAGGACAGGAGCAGGGAGAGGAGGAGATGCCCGGGCACACCACTACGAGAGGCCGTGCACACGACCTCAAGAAGCAAACGAAACCTACATAAACGCCATGGCACCCGAAGGCGACCAGAACCCCTTAGCAGAGCGCAAGCCATATGACAGCTACCACTACCCAACATAGGGTACGTTAAGTCCCAAAATGTGGGAACCCTCTTTGGTAGAACTTCCGCAGCAGAGGAAAAACAAAAGAACCACGGGGAAAAAAACACCCGTGAAAGGTTTGACAAGCAGCCCAAGCAAAGCAGAAGGCCTAATCTCAGGGCCAAGTTTGCACATCAACTCCAGCAGAGAACACACACATTCAACAAAAGGGTCGTACAGCAGCCAACAATTCCAAAGTCCCAAGGAAGGACGCAAATGGCCAGAAAACACACTCCACAGCCAGAACAACCGGCCTAAGAAGGCACAGAATCAGCCCAACTCAGGAATCACTAAGGAGGGGACGGAGGAGGAGGAGGATAATGCGGTGGAGAAGGAGGTGGACGGAGCCCCGCCAAGAGCCTTTGGATGGCGGAGTCAGCCGGGGCATGGAACAACAGGTTGCCATCAAACGGAAGGTTGATGAGTCGCTCCCGATTATTCTCAGGGAATACTCTGTCCCGAAGCCAAGCATGGCGACGGAAAGCGACTGAGGAAGCCCTGGCCCGGCCCAGCACCCCTGAGATGTCCAGAGCGGAGCAGAATATAAACGCTGCAAGCTCTCGGCCATCCAACGCATGATGCCGTAAGTCCACCTGACCAGTCTCCTGGGACCCTGCGGATCCCAGAGACTCAGCCGAGTCCCACAAACAGGAGGAGGCCCTAGTCAGAACACACAAGGTGTTAAGGGCCCGCTGGGCAGCGCTGATCGAGACGAACATGTTGCGCCCCTAAGAGTCCAGCCAGCAGGACTCCTGGGACGGCGGAGTCACCAGTGGTGGCAGGGAGAGGAAAGCAGTCTACAAAAGGGGGCTGGCGGCCTAGGGGTGAAGGGAAAGACACGCTAGGTCACGCGGCGCCGAGAGATGTGGTGCAGAAGATGCTGAGGCACCGGGTCGCCCTGAGGCAGGACGCCTTTAAGCCCCCGTCAAGGAAGAAAGGAGCGAACCTTCAAAGGGAATTAAGATTTCTCTCCCACCAGAGCCCTGGTGGAGGACCTCCAAGAGATGGTCCGCCGGATAGTGAGCCACTGGGTCACCCATGCGCAGGATGCCCACAGCCATGGACACCGCGTGAGCGGAGGCCGCACCCGCCTCCGTAGGGCCCAGCGGAGGAGAAAGCAGCTCCTCCGTGGGCGACGGCTGCAAACTAAAGCAGCCATCACGGAGGCCAAGCGGGACGGGCAAGGGCCAGACCTGGAAGTCAGAGGAAGCCGAAGAATGAGGGACCTGCCGCTCTTCTGACAAACATCGCTGCCATAGAAAGGGCGGGGAGCCGCCCTTCGACGCCGGGGAAAAAGACACCACACGGCGGCCAGTCTCCGGAGAGGACAACACCAATATACAGCCTGCTTCTGGAGAAGAGGGAGCGTCCAAAGACGAATCCGCGGTAAGACCCCTGCGAGGAGCCATAGAATTCGCCGCCTGAGGCAGGACGCCGGCACCATCTGGCATCACCTGACAAGGTTCCTCCAAGACACCCCGCACCGGAGATTGGAGTGGAGACCGGAGAGGAGCTGGAGCCGTACCGGCCCCGGGGCAGTGCCGGAACGACGCCGACCCAACCACAGCTGAGGTAGACACCTGCGTGGGGGAAAGAGACAGGCCAGGGGAGTGACACGAAGCCTTCCACCAGCCGCGGCCCAGAATGAGGTGGAGATCGCCCGGCAACCCATGTGATGGTGCCAGAGACGATGCAGCCTCCGACTCACCCTCCGACGAGGCAGCCGCCTGTGGGGAGGGGCGAGAGGGGCCCTGAGAGGGACGAGGGGTCTCCACCCGGCCTCGACCTGGAATGGGATGAGGAGGGTCCACCAACCCCTGTGGCTCTGCACGGACCAGCTGCTGCTGGTGCCGTAGCGGTGTCACCTCACCCTTAGACAGGACCACCTTTTCAAAGGACAGAGAGGGGCTCAGCGGCACTACAGGGATTCCCGCGGGAGTTTGCGGCGAGGCAGAGACGCCGTGGCCTGAAGGAGGTGCCCCAGAGGAGCCGCACCCCAACAGCACCACATCCTCCAAGCCTGGATCCGAACCAGTCGGCGCCGGAGTCGTCGTCGGTGCCAGGGAGGGCCCCGCGCAAGGCAAAGGATCCGCCAAACCCCCAGGAGGGGAAGGAGGAGGAGACGCCAGCAAGGCCTGCAAAGCCGCCAGGTATGTCTCCAACTTGACTCTCGATGCCCCAACATTGGAAACGGTGGATAGGACGACGACACGCTGGGCCGCATCACCCGCGGAGAGTCCACGCACCCGGTAGGCTGGAAACCAGCCCCGGGGAAGAACTACGACACTTACCCACCGGGAAGCAACGCTCACGTGACATAGGAGAAGGGCGAGGACGACTAACACGGCCGTATATGCAGCCGTCCGCCGACGCAGACCGAGGGGAGGACGCCGACCTGGAGAGACACGCCGAGAGAAGTTTCATCCGGCGCTACCGCCGTGACTTCGGCTTCAACCGTTGGCATGCCGCACAATCAGTGGTGCTCTTATCCTCCCCCAAACACATACAAATGAGGTGAGGGTCTGTCGCCGACATAAGACGCCCACAAAACCTGCAAGTTTTGAAGCCCGAAGACATTCGCATACTGTTCCACCAAAAAAAATTGAAGAAAAGAGGGCCCAAACAGGCCCGTAGCAAGGACCGGATCCACGTTGCATGCGTAAAAAGGAAAAAACTGACGTAGGCGTGCCGGGGCAGGCCTTATGTGACCTCGCTGACATCAGGTAGGCGGACGACACCTGGGCGTGATGTCGCCCCGCCCCCGGCGCGCAGGGATGCTGTGGAAAAAAAGTTTCCGGATCCAGTCTCACGCCTGGGGATAATTCTACGTGAAGGAATCTGCGGCTAGTAACCTCTATCAGGTATGCGGGGCAAACAGTCAGTTAGTATTAGAATCAACTGGTTTGTGAACTGCCACCCTTCCTTCTTTATGATTAGTATTTCCAGTTAGGGAGATAGGAAGTAACAAAGGCAATAATTGATTGTGGGATATGTGTTTGGCTTCAGGATTGCAATGCTTATTTAAAGGGCAACGGTAGACCAATTCCTATCTATCTGGTCGCAAATGTTCTTTCCTCAAGGAGAAAAGTATAATTTCACACATCAAATGGCCTACAATCATATCTAGTACTAGCCCTTTTAGGTTAATTTCTACTGAGATTCAGCACTCTGTGACCATTTAATATGGCATATGCACATTCCAACTTTTGTGTTGGCGAATCGGTCATCTTTAAAGTAAAACAAATGATAAAAATTGATAACATCTTGTTAGATTTGGGGGTCTCTAGTTGGCAGAGGTAGGTACCTTTGACCAAATAGGGACCCTTGCGTCTAGTCAGGGTAAGGGGGTATACTCCTAAAACAACCCCTGCTCACCCCCTTGGTAGCCTGGCATGAGCAGGCAGGCTTATCTCAGAGGCAGTGTGTAAAGCATTTGTGAACACCTAGAGCAACCCAGTGCAATACTACAGATGGACACCAAATAGGTTTTAGTATAAAAATAAGTATTTTATATAGACTTAACACAAGACCACTGTAGGAGAGTAGGGTCTGCTTCCTATGGTCACCCCCACTTTTTGCTTTTGCTTTACTGGTTTTCGACTTAGATGTGGCTGTGGGCCTGCTAATCAGACCCAGAGCCTAGATGCACTCTCTCTAAATTCACACCATGTACTATAGGTACATCCAATTGGGAATTGGTTCACCTTATCAGCCCCTGTAGAAGTGTACCCTAGGTACTCAGGGCAAAGGTGTAACCAAGGCCTACCAGGGGCTGCAGCACCTATTATGTCACCCCTGGCTGGCCACTCAAACTGACACAACTGGCTGATCACTCAGCTGGGGCAAGGTCATGTAATCACCCCTTGCTTAGATATAGTATTCCTATATCTACCCTTAAATATAGACACACAGTAACCTATAAGTCACTCCTACAGCAGGCCTTAACAATCCTGGAGGCAGAGTGCTTGGTTATGTGTGAGATGGTGCTCAAGCATGAGCTGAGCCTGTCTGCAGCTTTCGGAACCATGTCCTTATAGCTGTTCTATGATATCGCCCTACCATATACTCTTAAGTGAATTATAATCCTCGCGGTTGAATGCTAACTTTGGTTTGGCTTTATCCAAACATGTCATGTAAGGTGTCATACGCTTTGGAATACTACCCACTCGCCAATTCTGGCGAAGGGGGTAGCATTCCACCCTTCTAGAGGGAGAAGACATGTTACTTCCATTAATTCCGGTTAAAGTTAACCAGAGCCTCAGCATCACAAAATAGATGCTGCTGCCACAGACACAAGTCTGGCCTCCTGCTGCTGGACGAAACTCCGGCAGGGGAGGCCTGGACAATAGGTTTCCTGTCACAGGGAGGTGCTAGCACCACCCCAGACAGGAGATAGTGGATTGGGGCAGGGAGGGCTGAATTAATTGAGACACTGCCTGGGGCACACAAGGTGTCCCATGCATAGGCCAGTTCAAACCGGTGCTGGGGCACTCCAGCCCCAGCTCTGGCGCGAAACTGGACAAAGGAAAGGGGGTGTAACCACCCCCCTTCCTGGTCCCACCCATAGGAGGGACCTAGAAACCAAAACCAGCCCCTTTTAGTTGTATAAAGGTAGGAGCTGGACCCCAGGACATTAGATTAATCCTGGAACCGAATAGAAGACGAAACTCTGGACCCTTCGACATTCAACAGAAGCTGAAGACTGAAGAATCTCACTTGTGGCCAAGGAGTGACCACCCTGGGCAACCAGGACCATCCAGCACCTCGACGGCTTGCTTGGTCCCTGTTCCCACCGGAACTCGAACACAGAGCCTGACAAGACCTCGACCCCCGGACTCCTCTGACCCCACTGCACGACTCCAGCACAGCTGAGCACCGTGGAAGGTGTCGGAATCCGTGGAAGCAGGCAACTTGGAAAGTCTTCAACTTGCTACAAGCGCAGCTCCTGAGGCATCCTTGAAGCTGTGAGACACCCCGACACCGAGCTCCACCTGCACCGAGGACCAGCCCTCCACACTCCATGAGATCTTCGTGGGGCCCTTCTGCTTGTGTTCTGCTCGACGCGTTGTCCGGTTGCTGGCCCGTTGGCTAGTAGCCCTCTGACGACGATCCTTGAAAAAATCCATCGCTGGTCTGGTTGCTCCAGACTGGCCCTTGCTTCCCTGAAAAGGTGAAGTACCTCAGACCCTCCTGGTCTGCACCAGAAGCCTTTTGTGTATCCTGCGTGGGTTGCCTTTGCTTAGGCTTGTTGGCTCCAATCCGGAAGTCGACCCCTCCATCTGCGAGAACCTTCGTGGGACAGCTCCTCTCCAGCACCTGGTCGTCCTCGATGCCTCCTGGTCCGCGTGCTGCAACGACAAGCTTAACATCCCAACCTGATTGCTCCTCGACGACATCTGGTTCCTTCCTGGTTCCACCCGGTTACTGACTAGTGACCTAGACTCTGTCCCCTCTGCTTTCAGGTCTTCTTCAACTCCGATCCACCCTTGGATCCACCCGGACATCTTCCTCCTGGTCGCCTGCAGCATCTTCTTCCGCAGCTCAATAGGAAACGACGAGAAAACCCTACACACTATGACACCTATGCACCCGCAGCCCGTGGGTGAGGTAACGCGAGTACTTTGGTGCTCCTGTAGGGATTGACTATCCTAGTGTCCAGTTTTGCTAGTTGTGTAATCCTAGTTAGACCGGAAGTGTCCTAAAACTTAATTACTTAACTTTTTACGTTCCTATAGACTTTCTATTGACTCTCGCGTGAGAGTACTGACTCTGCACGCGCCGCCTGTGGGCCTCCTACTCCTAACCTAAGGGTCAGATAGTGTAGCCTCAGCGATTCCCAAGGCCCTAGGCCTTCTCCTTTCCAAAGTCGTGGTTCTTATACCACTTACTTAGTATATGGTTTTACGCGCCCGTAGGGCCTAACTGTAATTTGTGCTATTTAAAGTATTTCTGAGTATAACATGTTATGTGATTTTGCCTCTGATCTCAAAGAGTTCAGAGGAGTGTGTTAGTAAATAAATACATATATATTTTATATATATCCTGTGTGGTGTCCTTTCATTTGATATTGAAGGGGTTACATATGGTAAAACAGCTGGCTTTACACGCCCTAAGGAGTCTTTTAGCCTAAGACTGTTCTGTCCACGCTACCTCTAGGATAGCTGGTCTATAAGGTTGACTTACAACCATCACCATAAGGGTTGTTTGGACTGGTGCAAGGTGTTCACTAGAATAGTGAACATCATATACCAGGCCAACTTCTCACAACCACAAACTACAAAAATCCACAATACTGTACTTCAAAAATGGAAGAAATAGCTTAGTTCTCTTTAGAAGTAAAATGTGACACTGAGTTCAATGCACCTTTGGATGCGTAACGCTATACAACGTAAGTGTTGCAGGGGTGGTGATGCTTCGGTTCCTTACACGCAAGAACGGTGATGCGTCGGTTCCCTACTGCTGCATAGGAGATGCGTCGGTTCTTCTCCACGTGGGGAGGTGATGCGTCTGTTTCTTACTGCGCTTCCATGGCGATGCCACCAGCAGCGCCGCGATGCGAAGAAGATCCGGTGCAATAAAACAAAATGGTGTCTTCTTGATGCAACAACGATGCGTGCACGCCCAACGGCGACTCAACGACTTTTCTGAGCAGTGACAGGCCCTGCGACACGCTTCTCCGGTGATGCGACGGCATCTGCTGCGACGGCAACACTCTTCTCCAGTGATGCGACGACAACGGCTGCAACACGCTTCTTCGTCTTGAGTTGCGCTTCCAGCTCCACGCGACGCACAGTCTCTCAGAAGGCCCAGCTCAACAGAAGGCACTTCAATTCCCAGCCAGGGGAGGCAGAGGAGCTGGTTGGTGAAGTCTGTTGTCCCTGAGACTTCAGCAGGAGGCAGGCTCTATCTCAAGCCCTTGGAGATCCTTTACAAGTTGAATTGAAAGTAACACAAAGTCCTTTCTTTGGCAGTCAGGCAACCACTGAAGGCCAATCCCCCGAACAGCACTCCGCTTAGGGATAGTCTCCTCCTCAGTTTCTCTGGTTCCTCTCCTCTGCAAAGGTTCTACTTGTTTCCCAAAAGTGATCAACAGTTCTTGGGTCTGGGTCCCAACATTTATACTAGCAAATCCTTTGTCCTCTGAAGGCAGAGGGTCATGTACCCAGTCCAAACCAGTTCTGTGCAGTCCTGGATCACTTTGTTGACACAACTCTTTCCTTTGACAGTGTGGGCCAGGGACATCAGACACACCACAGGAGTTGGAGCCAGCATTGTGAAAGGCAGGCACAGCCCGATTCAGGTCCCTGGTGCACTCCTCCAACCCTTCTACATGCAGATAGCTCTATTCAGCTCTGTGCTGACTCACCCTATCTGCTGGAATCCCCCAGCCCCTGTCACTAAAACTCCAGACAAAGAATACACAACCTAGCAGAGGCAGGCGTGGACACTTAGGCAAGAAAATACCTACTTTCTAAAAGTGGTATTTTCAAACACGGAATGTTAAAACCACCTTCACTAAAAGATCTATTTTATCATTCTGAGTTCAGGCATACTAAACTTGAATTTCTACCTACTGACCTGAGTCAGTCAGGATTATAGGATGTTATAATCAAACTGCCCATTCTGGCCTATGGGGAAAAGGTAGCCTTGCAATAGTGAAACACGAAAATGGCTGCAATTCACTATTAGGACATGCCACAAACACCATGGCATGTCCTACCTTTTACCTACAATGCACCCTGCCCTTGGGCCTACCATAGGGGTGACTGATATGCAGAAAAGGGAAGGTTTAGGGCCTGGCAAGTGGGCGCACTTGCCCAGTCAACATGGCAGTACCAGACAGCACACAGGCTCTGCAATGGCAGACCTGAGACACTTTTACAGGCTGCTTCTGTGGGTGGCACAACCAGTGCTGCAAGCCCACTAGCAGCATTTGATTTACAAGCCCTGAGCACATGCAGTGCACTGTACTAGGGTCTGACAAGTAAATCAAACCAGCCAATCATGGAGTCACTAATCCATACATCAATTTACAAGGGAGAGCATATGCACTTTAGCACTGATGAGCAGTGGTAAAGTGCCCAGAGTCATATAACAGCCAACAACAGGTCAGACAAAATACAGAAGGAAGGCAAAAAGTTCAGGGATGACCCTGCAAAGAGGGCCAGGTCCAACGCATCTCCCCTCTCGAATACAGCAATATGCTGGTCAAATACCCTATGCTACAATACAAATACGGCTTACCTCAGCAACCTTCAAATTAATTTTATGTTGAGCTATAATGTTCTAAAGGCCTAAGAATATCTCAGGAGCTACACACAAACACTTATTTTTCTCAAATGCTCACTTCCTTGCAGAAGTAGAATACATTTGTTGGTCGAGTCTGGGCAGCTCATGCACTGCTCTGTGAGGCATGCTGTGGTCAGGTATAGATGCGAAGCTCTGCCCACTCTCCACCCATATTTTTCATTGGCTTAGTCATTATCCATTTTAAACTGTGCCTTTTTATTTGAAATAGCCTTAGTAGTCCCTCCTTAGTACCACCTTTTCCCAGATTGTAACCTCCCATAAGGATACTGTCAAACTAGTTCTAGTCTCTTCCCTACTGCTCAGCTAGAATGTGTGATTACCTCATAGGATGTTTAGATGCCTGTGTGTGTGTGGAGCGTCCGTTTGTGAATGCAGGCTGAGCAGCAGGGAGGCTGCTCCAGGTGGGGCTACGCTTCATCTTCTTATATCCTTCTACTCATCTATCCTGGAACTGAGCTAAAATAAAGATATCCTGACTATACACCCGGCCTGTGTATCATCCATTTACAACAGATACCCACTGTTAAGTGTATTGTTGCTCAGTAGGCTTTAATTACAGCCGTATGCAGGAAAAGGCAGGTCGCACTCTCTCCTAAAGCATTTATAATACAATGGGTGTTGCATTTGCGAATCTTTAAGCTATTTGCATTGTAAAAGACAATGAAGTTTATTTATCTGTTTTAAAAACAACACAAAAATAAAAGGCATTGTCATTTACAATGCCAATTGCTCAAACTCTCGTAAATGTGAGACCTATTGCATTGCGAATGCTTGTGTAATGTGGGGCCAGCGCTCACACAGCTGTGGCCCATGGCCCGCACTCACACTTCATTGTAATACAGACGGCGCAACTTCCGCGAAGAGGGCGCCGTGCTGACACACAAGCAAGCAAAATAGTGCGCACTAAGGAACCTACATTTTAAAAAAAGTTAGACCATGTGTAACAGGGGCAGTCTCCTGTGTGTCAAAAACATTAAAAGGAGGGACTATTTAAGGACACTGACCAAACAAAAGCAGGCACTATGAAGAACAGAAACCAATGGGAGGTGCTTTAAAGCCAGTCTAGATACAGCATGCCTTGCAGAGCAGCGCATGTGCTGCAACCATGCTGCATAATTTAGTCCTTCCCGGTCACATAACTCCGGCGCTCCTGCCTACAAGCAGGAATTATGAGATTCTGTGTATGCAGTGTTTTTCTTATAATTATAGATTTGCCGCATTTGCCACATTATGCATCTGCTGAATAAGTTGCAGATGTTAAAACGAATATGCTACTTACCAGTATGCATCTGATCTTGGCATGTAGGGCTGCTGACATTCATATCTATTGCATAGATCGCCGCCTAGTGTTGGGTCCGGATGATTGCACATTGTTGTCCTGGAAGAGTCTTCGAAGTATCACGAGATAGGTGGCTCCTCCCCTGGACTACAGTGCGCATGGGCATCGACTCCATCCCCAGATTGTTTTTAGCCATTGTGGCAAAGATGGAGTGTAACGCTGTGAGTGATGACCATGCTAAGAGTAAATGCAAGCGCTGCAGCCGCTACAGGCGCCGGGGAGGAGGGTGGGCGATATGAATGTCAGCAGCCCTACATGCCAAGAACAGATGCATACTGGTAAGTAGCATATTCGGTTCAAGGCATGTGGGCTGCTGAATTCATATCTATTGCATAGAATAAATAGCAGTCCCTCCATTATCGGCGGCCGCCTGTGCCTGCTGCAGCAGTTTGAAAAAGTGTTTTTAGAACAGCCTGCCCTACAGCTGCCTGCTGTTTGGAGTGCACATCTACACAGTAATGTTTAGTAAATGTGTGTGTGCTAGACCATGTGGCTGCTCTACATATGTCTTCTAAAGGAATATTTCCAAGAAAAGCAATGGAGGCCCCCAACTTTCGCGTGGAGTGGGCCCTTGGAGGAACCGTTAATGTGCGCTTGGCTTTTTGATAACAAATCTGAATGCACTTAACGATCCACCTGGCTATACCTGCTTTGGAAATGGGGTTGCCCTTGTGCTGTGGCGAAAAGGCAACAAACATTTGTTTTGTTTTCCGAAAATCTTTGGTCCTATCTATGCAGTACATTAGAGCTCTCTTGACGTCTAGTGTGTGGAGCATTCTCTCCGCCACTGACTCAGGATTTAGGAGGAACACATGCAGTTCTATAGTTTGATTGATATGGAACTGTGAAACCACTTTAGGTAGAAACTTAGGGTTGGTGCGAAGCACCACCCTGTTGGAGTGAATCTGTATGAATGGCTCTTGGATAGTTAGTGCCTGGAGTTCACTAACGCGTCGCAGCGATATTATCGCTATTAGAAAAGTCACCTTCCACGTTAGGAACTGAATCTCGCATGAGTGCAGAGGCTCAAAGGGTGGACCCATCAGCCTGGTGAGGACCACATTAAGGTGCCATTCAGGAGCTGGTGGGGTCCGGGGAGGAATAACTCGTTTGAGTCCCTCTAGAAAAGCCTTAATGGCAGGCACCCTGAAGAGTGAGAGATACTGCCTGTTTTGTAGATAAGCTGCTATTGCGGACAAGTGTATACGAATGGAAGCATAGGCTAGATTGCATTTGTATAGATGTAACAGATAACAAATGATGTCGTGAGTAGATGTGTCTAGCGGGTTGATGTTGCGGTCTGCGCAATAAATGACAAACCGCTTCCATTTTGCCGGATAACATGCTCTGTTGGGGGCTTCCTTGCCTCTTTTATGATATTCATACATTCTGGAGGCAAGTTGAGGTAGCCAAATTCTAAGACCTCAGGAGCCAGATCGCCAGGTTGAGCTGTTGCGGATCTGGATGCTGAATGTCGCCATGGCTCTGCGTCAAAAGCCTGGGTATGAGGTGCAGCCTTTGATGCGGTACCACGGATAGTTCTAGGAACGTGGTGTACCATGGCTGGCGTGCCCACGTTGGAGCAACCAGAATGAGTGTCATCGAGTGTTGCTTCAGCTTGCGTGCCACCAGCGGTATTAGAGGTGCTGGGGGAAAAGCGTATGCAAATATGCCTGACCAGTTCATCCATATCGCATTGCACTGCGACTGTGGGTGTGGAAACCTGGCGGCAAAGCTTTGGCATTTGGCGTTTTCCTTTGTGGCGAAGAGGTCTATCTCTGGATGACCCCACTGCTGAAAGTACGGGTGGAGTACTGATGGATGTATCTCCCACTCGTGCATCTGGTGGCTGTACCTGCTGAGCAGGTCCGTCATCTGATTGTCCTTGCCAGGGAGGTGTTCCGCCATGAGGAAGATGTTCCTTTGAATGGCCCACTCCCACATGCTCTGAGCCAAATGAGACAACTGTGGAGAGTGTGTACCTCCCTGCTTCTGAATGTAGTACATGGCCGTCATGTTGTCCGTCCGGATCAACACGACCTTGTTGCACAGATGCACTTTGAATGCTTTCATCGCCATGAAGATAGCCATCAGTTCTAGGAGGTTGATGTGCATCTTCTTTTGCTGCGTTGTCCATAGTCCCTGCACTGTGTAGTGGAGTACATGAGCTCCCCATCCCTAGAGAGATGCGTCCGTTGTTAGAATAATCTGTGGCACAGGCTCCTGGAACGGTCGGCCCTTGCAAAGGTTTTGTGGATTCCACCAATGCAGAGAGTTGTATGCACGACCGGTCACCAACACTAGGTCTTTTAACTGTCTGTGAGCCTGATTCCACTGACGTGCTAAGCACTCCTGAAGCGGACGCATATGCAGTCTCGCGTGCGGGACTATGAAGATGCAGGGTGCCATCATGCCTATCAACTACATGAACACTCTTGCCGGAAGCGAGTGTTGCGGTCTGAATTTTTGCAGTAGCAATTGAATGCTGTTGATCCTCACTGAATTTGGCTGTGCTTTGGCTGCTAGAGTGTCTATTGTCGTGCCCAGATACTGCCGTATGTGGGCGGGCTGAAGGTGTGACTTTGGGTAATTCAGTGAGAATCCCAGATCGTGAAGAAGGTGAATGGTGTGGGACATGTGTGCGGCACACTGCTGGGCTGACTTTGCATGGATAAGCCAGTCGTCCAGATAAGGGTATACGTGAATGATTTGTCTCCGTAGGTGTGCAGCCACTGTCACCAGGCATTTCGTAAACACCCTGGGTGCTGTTGTCACTCCAAAAGGGAGGACTTTGAATTGGTAATGTTGATCCTGAATGGTGAACCTGAGATATTTTTTGTGTGACGGGTGTAGCGGAATATGAAAGTATGCATCCTTCAGATCAAATGTTGCGAGGAAATCTCCCTGACTGAGCAACGGCAAAACCTTCTGCAATGTTAGCATGTGAAAGTGTTCCGATAGAATGTACTGGTTTAGGGGTCTTAGGTCCAGTATGGGTCTGAGGGACCCGTCCTTTTTTGGTATCAAGAAGTACAGTGAGTACACTCCTGTGCCCCTTTCCTCCATAGGCACGAGCTTGATTGCCCCTTTTTGCAGCATGACGAGTACCTCCTGCTGCAATAAGTGCAAATGCTCGGTGGACATAGGACGGTGTCTTGGGGGTATGTTGGGTGGAGTGGATATTAACTCCAGACAATAACCGTACTGGATAAGCTTTGTGACCCACCCGTCTGTGGTGATGGACTTCCAGACCGGCAGGAACTGTTGGAGTCTTCCCCCGACCGGTGTTGTATGGTCGGGGGGCAGTGACAAGGCGTCACTGTTTGGTAGCGGCGGAGGATCGGGAGCTGTTGTTTCCACGACCTCTCCCCCTGGCGCTGTTCCCACGATATCCACCTCTACTTTGTTTGGTGTATGTGCTTTGCGCGCCACCTTTATTGTACTGTGTTTGCTGGGACAGCTGGCCTCTGGAAACTCCTCTATTGTGTCAGCGACGAAAAGAACCATCCCTGAACTGCTGCGACTGGAGAGCTCCCATAGATTTCGCAGTTTCAGTGTCTTTTTTGATTTTGTCCAAGGTGGTGTCCACCTCAGGTCCAAATAAGTGATCAGGGTTTACAGGCTGATTTAGTATGGTGGTTTGTATCTCTGGCTTGAACCCGGAGATTCTCAGCCAGGCATGTCGCCGTAACATCACACTTGTATTAATGGCTCTGGCAGCGGTGTCTGCTGCGTCCAATGCACACCTGATAGAAGCATTGGAAATAAGCTTTCCTTCCTGTATGAGCATCTCTGCTGCTTCCTTATATTCATCTAGCAAGTGTTGTAACAGGGTCTCAAGTGTGTCGTAATGGGTCCTGTCATATCTGGACAAGAGCGCCTGAGTGTTTGAAATGCGCCAAACATTGGCCGCTTGAGCTGCTACCCTTTTCCCTGATGCTTCTAGCACTTTCAATTCTTTCAGGGGGAGGAGCATCACCCGTTGTTCGTGAATTTGCCCTCTTCCGGGCATTGGAAACAACTAGAGAGTCCAACGGCAACTGGCCCTTGATGTATGTAGGATCCCCAGGCGCCGGTTTGTACTTCTTCTCAATTCTGGGGTTTAACACCCTGGCCCTCGTGGTCTCCTTTAAGATGTCACCAGCATGTTTTAAGACACCCTTTAGCATTGGAAGAGTCTTGACAGTTTTTTCAGAGGTGGAAAAGGTGTCAAACAGAAAATCCACTTCAATCGGGTCAGCATGGAGCTGGACATCATGATTTTTGGCTGCCCGTTCAATAAGCGCATTAAAAGCCGCCGAGTCTTCAGTAGGCGAGGTTTTTACAGCATACACCTGACTGTCTGGGGCAGTGTGTGGATCTCCTGGGTCAGCAGCGTCTGCCCAGGGTTCTCTATAGGGTAGTTGTACTCCTCATCGCCACCTTCCCCTGTCTCCCCATCTGAATAAGTGGGCGAGATAGGAGCAGTGTCTTTGCCACGCGGAGATATCGGTTCGACAAGAACAGGTGAAGTAGTGGAATCATCCTTTTTTTAATGGGATTTTATAGGACTCCATAGGCTGTTCCGGGGTGATCTTTCGTTTGTAAATTGAAAGTCTACCAGTGTCGGCGTCAATGAACTGTTCCGGCTGCTCTTGAAGCGGGGGTTGTCGATGCTTTGCGACCACCAACCCGGGCCCGGTCTTCTGTCCCGCTGACGCCTGCTTAGACCCTTCGACGGTGGTCTTAGGGGCGAAGGCCTTAGGCACCACTTTCGGCGGCAGCGTGAACTGGATGGGCGCCGGAGACTTTTGAGGTTCAGCAGCCGGCGTCGATGGAGAAGTATCCTTCGGACCGACAGTGGAAGTCTTCTCCTTAATTCGCTTCAACGACTCCGACACCTGCTTCGAGAAGGAGGCGGACGGCTGCGTCGACTTGACAGGTTCCTTCGATCCAACGCCAGGCGTGGACTCGAGGGTTGTAGCGCTTTTGGCCTTGTCCGTCCGACGTGTAGGATCGAGAACCTTCTGCGGTCTGAGTCCTTTGTCTGCGTCGACACTTTTTGGCGCCGATTTTCTCAGGTCGACGTCCTTGACCTGTGTTTTGTTTGTTACAGTGTTTGGGTCGACACCTGTTAGCGACCTCACCGGGTCGATGACACCTTTAAGCTTTGTCGGCGCCGATAGTTCCGAGGACTTCGAGCCGACTAACGCAATACGCACTTTCGGTTTCGATGCCGCCTCCAGTGCTTTCGATTGCGTAGACATCGATGCTTTCTCTTTCGGATTCGATTTCCCAACTTGTGGCTCCTTAGAAGTGTCCGAAGCCGGGCCTTGAGGCGAGGCTGTGGAACCCATTATAAGATCTTGGGTAAGGCCATGTGGCGATCCCTCGACCTGAGCCTTATTAAGTCCATCGGCCCCCGTATCGACGGTTGGGCCTAGCTCCTCGCCTGAGTTATCTTCTCCGGCCCCAAAGACCACATCGTCGTCTCCTACCTCGTCGACGACGTTAGTAATATCGACCATCTCGACATCTGCTTCGTAGTTGGAGTCGTTCTCCGATGCAGGATCAGACTCTCGAACTTCCTGCTCGACTCCCTCATCCTCTTCGGTATCGAAAATGTTCACCGGGTCAGGTGCCGTCTGCTGGGCCTCCTGGCGCGCTGTGCGCCGAAGTCTAATCGTCTTCTTGGATCGGAAACGAGAACAAACCATACAGCTGGCTTCATCGTGATCCGGTGACAGGCACTTGTTGCACACCGGGTGGACGTCGATATGAGGATATTTCGAATTACATACAGGGCACCTCTTGAACAGGCTCCGTTCCATGATGTTTCGTCGATAAGCCTCTGGCGTTGACTGGGCCTTCAGCGCCGAGAAGTCGCGCGACTCCTCTGGATGTTCGACTCGGGAACTGAGTTGAAACAGACTCGGGCACCGATTGCAAGACAATACCGACGATATACTAAAGGCCTTTTGGCCAAAAAGAAAGTTTTATATATATTCCGAACTTGAGGGAACAAATATGCATCCGAACCCAATGGCGGAAAAAAACAATCTGGGGATGGAGTCGATGCCCATGCGCACTGTAGTCCAGGGGAGGAGCCACCTATCTCGTGATACTTCGAAGACTCTTACAGGACAACAATGTGCAATCATCCGGACCCAACACTAGGCGGCGATCTATGCAATAGATATGAATTCAGCAGCCCACATGCCCCCAACACAATGTTTCTAGCTCAAACAGATGAAACGTTACAAAACTTGCAGTAAGTTGTGTTGCTGATCAGCAAAAGGCCGTATGCAAAGTCGTTCATCTTTCAATTCCTTATTACTTTACTTGCATTCTAAACTGGTACTAATAAGCTAAAACCTTTTCCCCAGATAGTTTTCACATGAATAAATGACATTACGCTGTAATACAACCACAAAATGTGCTGCTTTATGCCACGTTTGCCTTTTCTTGCTGCATAATTTATAAACCCTGCCACATAAGTGGGTGTGAGAAAGACCATCTTTCTTGCCTTGGTATGCCCCCACTTTTTTCTGAACTGCTGATGTACTTTGACTGAGTGTGCCCTGGGTCCCTGCCAATCAGGTACCCAGGGCCTGTGTTCCTTCCCTACAAAGAAAAGCTATGCTGAAACAAAATACCAATTGGCATCTCTGGCCCCTGTCAGCCCCTAGTAAATGGCACCCTAGGTACCCAGGGCATGGTGACCAGAGAAGACCCCTGAGGGATGCAGCACTTATTGTGCCACCCTCAGGGGCCCTGTACCCTGGCTCCCACACACTGCCTTTGCAGGCTGAGTGCCTAAGTACAGAACTAAAGCAAGAGTCGACATGGCACACATCCCTGTGTGCCATACCCACAGAACCCACTGCCCTGGCATACTTCAGTCACCCCTCTAGCTGGGAGCCCTATGCCAGAGGTGAGGCCCCAGGTGCATGAGCCATGTGCCCCTACAGTACCCAGGGCCATTCCTGGGCACTGTAAGTGCAGTGTTGCCATTTAAGAGTATATGGTGCTAGGAGGTTGTCATTCACGACCTCCACAGTACCATAATGGCTTCACTGAAAACTGACAAGTTTGGTACCAAACTTCTCAGCACATTAAACCCACACTGATGCCAGTGTGGGATTTAATGTAACATGCACGAGAGGGCATCTTAGAGATGCCCTCCAAAAACCCGAACCTACAATCCACGTCTGGGCTGAGTGGCTGCAGAGGCTGCCACCCAGCAGACATGTTGCTGGACCCCTGGGTGGAGAGCCCCCCGCTCTCCTGGGTCTGCAACAAAGCACATCCTGGGCGAGGTGTTATGTCTCCTCCCCCCGGATGGACAGGGGAAGCTTCAAAGGCATACCCCGCCTCTGAGAGCTTCCCCAGACCATTTGCTGTACCCAGCAACCAGCCCCCCACCAGTCCTACCCTCACTCTGGCGGGAAAAACTACTTCAGGAAGGGGTGTGTGCCAACCTGTGCCAACTCCACCCCTCAGGTGGAGGAGGCGAGGTGAAGCACGACCCCGGGCTCCGGCCATCCTGTAGATGGGGAGTCCTGCCCAATCCCAGCTAGGCTCCTGCCCCCCTCCCACAGGAGAGGAGCAGGCTAGGGGGTGTACTCACCCCAGGACAGGGACCCATTGGTCCCTGCCCTTGCCCTACCTGTAACGCCCCTAAATTTAGTATTGAGGGGCTCCCTGAACCTTCCTTCCTCAGATCCCGATATCAAAAAGAAGAACGAAGATCAAGAAGACGACGACCCGACGTGCAGCTGCTAACAGGACAACAACTGACGTGGCCCCAGCCCTACCGGCCTGTTGATCCTGGAACCTGCTCCTGCCTAAACCCAGCGAACTCCGCAGACAGTAACCTTGGGACACCCAGAGGACCTGCCTGCCGTGACCCTCTCGACGATTGGGACTCACATCAGCAGAGGCTCTGCTGCAACAACCCACCTGGTGCCCACCAGGACGCTCCGGACCAGCCCACTTTGCACCAGCCGAGCCCGGACCGGGCCAACCCGAACCAAGACCACGAGGACATCCCCCCGGCGACTGGGACCCGAAGTCCAGTGCCCAAAGACCCTCCTCGACGAACCAGCCGACGCCTGCAGACTCAGAACCAGGGGCCACCACAACCGCGACCAGCCGAGCGTAAGCTTTTCCGACACCTAAAGACACCCCTGCACCCGGCGCCCTACAGCCCCCTGTGCCTCCCTTTGGGGTACCTACCTGTGCTCCAACATCCCAACTTAACTCTCGAAGTGATGGTCGCCCTTTTTCAAGATCCTCATTGGATAACATTGAGCGCCCGACGGCTCAAAAGCATCCTGCACCCAGCCGCCCGAGTGCCGCTGGCTGTGACCTCTTTGCCCTATCCTACTTCCCCCCTTGCCCAGAGCAAGTGACCAGGAGCCCACCTCCCAGAGCCGCGTGGACGGCTAGCCAGCAGCCACCAACCGAAGGCCCCCTTTCCCTCATTGGATAACATTGGGCCAACCTACCTCTGCACCCGGCTGCCCCTGCGCCGCTGGGACCGAACCAACTGTACTCACCTGACCCTGGGGGACCCCTGAGTCTATGCCCAGAACCCTAAACTCACCAACCAAGTACTCACCTGGAAACCAGTAATTCACTTACCTGCCATTGGATAACATTGACCCATTGCTTTATGAAGTTTTGAAAACTGAAAATATTCCTATAAAATCAGCCAAAAGTCTAAGTCAACCAAAAGCCAAAGTCCGAATTCGAAAATACTCACCGGAGAGAAGCCAGTACTGTAACTTTCAGCCCAGTACTGAACCGCAAAAGTAATCCCTAACGGGTTTACTAGTAACCTGTATTTTCTTTATAGGAACCCATTGTCTACTTTTCTATGAAAATTCTTCTAAGTGTCTACTTTTGAAAACTGCAAATATTCTTTAAAAATCGTACGAAATACTGAAACGCAATTACCTACCTGTTTTGAGTTAAGCCCCCAGTGCTGGCCCTAGGAGACTAGTGCTGGGTTACAAAAGTAACATGATCGTACTTTACCTGTAACCTGAATTTCTTCCCATTGAATAACATTGTGAGAATCACCTCGAAAAGTTTCTAAGTGTGAACTTTTGAACCAGCTTTATATTCAGGAAAAATCATCACTGTAACTAAAACGTTTTTGCTAATCTGGTTTCAGCTTAGACCCCAGGACTGAATCCAAGATCTAGTCCTGGGACTACCAAAGTAATACATAAAGTAATCAACTGTACTTTCCTATGAAAACCCATTGAGCTCAATGCTAGAGTGTGTTTCAGAACGGTATTGCTTATTAGCTAACCTGTGATTAATGTGTATACAAACTTATTGCTCCTCTGCAAAGTATTTACATGAGAGTACTCGTAATGTGAAAAGTATATTTTTATAACTGTAGGTTCTAAAAATAAAACATCCATATCTCTGGATATACAAACAATTGGCCTGGAGTTCAGTCCTTGAGTGTGTGAAACCTTTTGCTGACTGAGTGTGTACATCAAATACTTTACACTGTCCTCTGGTACTGCCTTACTGCTCGACCGAGCTACCACTTTGGAGAGCAAGGTCAGTTCTGACTTTAACCTCTGTTATACCTCTGGGGTTGGTGGACTCTATACCCACTGTACTTCCTTCTAGTCCAGTATATATAGAGCCAATTTCTCACATTTGGTCCTTTCCTTTTGCATAATTCCAGCAGCCCTACTACAGAACAAGAAGATTCAAGGCCTTTGAAGCCAGCACACCCTAAAACACAGAAAGAAAGAAGCATGCACACACAAAATGCAGGAGTTGAGCCACACAGAAACACTGTCTCGGAAACCTGAGTATACCTAACACAACACATTCTAAAAACTTAACACAACTAACACAGAAAAAGGGTCCATGATGCCTGCCAATTAATTTTCCTCCACCTACCAATAGAGTGAAATGCACAGCTTCCTATCTCAGCCCCATTTCAGATTAGTCTCAATAGACTTGAATTTTTCTCTTTAAATAAATACAACAAAAAAATCACAAATGCAACATTGGTAGTCTCGGGGAGGTTTAAATTCTCGTGATGGGCACTGATGAATGTTTTCTTCAGTTCTTGAGCTTGAAGAGGACATTGAGATCAATTACATAAGGTTTGTTATGAATTGCAAAGTAGTCGAACGAAAAAATACTTTTTCTGTCCCGACTCCCCATAAAAAGTGAGTCTACGGACCGCAATGCCAACAAGCCCTGGCAACGGCACACAGAAGAGGTGCACAGGGGCTCGGTTCCAGCAGCTCTAACAAGGAACCACAGTTTTTCAAGTAGCACAGAAAGCAGGTCATCCCTCTGGAGAGCCTCGAAACCACCACCTGTGTTGCAGAGCCTTGGAGAATCCGTGGGATAGCAGTATCCACATGCCGGTTGTCGTTGAGGGGCCAGCAGTTACAGAGGAGTGGCTCCTTTAGTCCAAGGGAGATTCCTTTTTGCTGTCCTTGATGCACACAGACCTTGTGACTCTAAAGGGTGCACGGCCAAAGAGTTGCAGGGTCTTTGCAAAGTACGGGGAGAAAGTCGCAGTAGGAGACCTCCTACCAGATGCAGTCTTGTCTTGGGTCCCGGCCAAGTCATGCAACCAGATCTAGTTTCCAGCAGCAGAAGAGCCTTGTAGAAGACTCTTGCAGACAAATTTTGCAGAGGAATCTTTGTCCAGACGAATCTAGGGTCCCACGCTCAGGGGAGCCCTTCATTAACCCAGGAAGGGGGTTTGACCGCTTCTGCCGTGACCCACCAATCGCAGGGGGCAGGTACACTCCTCTGGTGGACTAACCAGTCACAGATTCCCCAGGGCCTCTGCTTATCTTATTTTCACTAAAAACAAAGAGAAACACCGGGACAAGTCCTATCTGAGTTGAGGAGTAGGTCAATTATCCCTAGATTATAGGGGATACTGGCTTCCTGGTAAAGGAGAGGAATGATGTTCTTTATAGTCACACATAGTCCAAAAGGTACATCATGCCTTGCCACCTAGTAGAGCCCGCTCCTTGCCACTGGTACCATTTGACCTACTCCTCAAATCAGGTAGGACACTACTGGGTTTCACATTTGTTTTCTTAATACAAAACAAATTCAGGGTGACTTCCATAAGGTATTTATGGATACCGGGCCCTAAAGAATGCCTCAGACCCATTAGGACAACCTAATAGGGCAAAAAAATGTTGGCCTAACAGAACTGGTTTGAGCCATTTTCCCCAACATGCCATCTCACCTCGGTTTTTAGACATGCTTATAGTCCACAATTAATAAAGGTTTTATACTGGGGAACTGCAAGGTATTTTTAATTTACTGATCTGGATCTCTCCTTTGTCTAGTAGTTTATTATCTAAGAACTCACTCCTAGGCTGAATCCAATAGGAGGTTGAGTCAGCCCGCGTGGCACTGTCCTACCAGGGTGGGGAGAGGTTGCGGATGATGAAGCATGACACTAATGTGTGGGGCTTCCTATTCCGTAAGGATAAACTTCCCTAGGCATTTGGACAGGAATTCTGAAATGTTCAAATAGGACTCTGACCTGGTTTTCTCTACAGGATCACAGTCAATCTTTGTACAGCTACCGTACCTGTTTGTGGTTGATGTGTGGGTTAGGGGGGCGTGCAGTAGTTTGACCACCCCCTCTCTACTGGTGTGTAGAGGGCAAAAAGTGTTCTCCCCATTGCCCAAAGATGCCCTTTGTCACCCTGGGTTATAACTGCCGATGTTGAATTTGTCCTTCCGGAAAAATGACAAATTCAACAAGGACTGGCAGGGCATTACCTTAATGGATGATCTGGAGGAACCACCTGCCGTACATTATATTTTGCCACCCTTGGAGGGAATAGCTGATCAAGCCATCCAGCAGTTAAGAGACTGTTGCCCTAGCGACAGGGCAGTGGGATGTTTGCTGCCCAGGGTGGGAGTACATGGTCTGCTGGATTCCCTTCCTCAACCGAAAACGATGTGGGTGCCTGATACTGGTACTGTGGGCTGTGGTGTGGGCGGTTCACGAACCCTTTGAAGTAAAACTGATACTTGAAGTAGCCTCAAAAGGGGTGACCCTGCTGGGGTACTGCCTCACAGAGATAGAAAGACCTAGGGAACATGTTGCCAAGCTTTAAAATATTCTGAGGCCGAATCAGCCTTCTCGCTGAACAGCCATCGAATGGCATGCTCATTAAAGATGCGTACAAACCCACAAAGAATCCTGTGACTCTTGTAGGAAGATGGCTCTCCATATAGTGTATTAAAATGGAGTAAACTGTGGAGAGTCTACAGTAGGTCTCCAATTGGTTTACAGACGCTAAAGTAGATAATAGTAACTTTTTGTGGTAGTGTGGGCGAGTAGTTAGGCTTATCAGAGTGTAGTGCTAAGCAATTGTTGTACTCGAAGAGGTAATAAATGAGAGACACAGTCAAGGAATAAATCTGAGACCAATTGAGAAAATAACACTTCTTTTAATATACGTTGCTAACTCAAGAACTTCATTTCAAGCTAAGGATATAAACATACACAGGTGAGTAACATGTTAAAACCTGGGTGCTTTTACACACAATGCAATCTTATGGAAGGAAAACTCAAAGCCGCATAAAGGTAGGCACAGTCTATTTCAGGGTTCACCTTCTGGAATCGGAATAGCAGTGGGCCAAGGTTCAAAGTACTATCAACATTTCTTCAGGAACCACCCGGGTTCAACTGGGAGCAGGGTATTAGTGAGGTTGTTAGCTGGCCTGCTATAGAGAAGAGGGGTCACCTAAAAGTCTGAAGGTTCTAAAACGGGGGCACAGGTCACAAGGGGTATGGGAGCACAGAGGCACAGCTGGCTTGTTAGAACCAGGGTGGGGGGGAGCTCGGGAGCAGAAGTTTGATCGGCCAAGCTATGTTCGAAAAGATTCATCTCACGGTCAGGGATAAACAGATGTAAGAGGAGGAATCAAGGCAGCCAGGCCACTTGAAGTGGGTCTCAGTGATGCTGACGTCCCTCAACAGCTGCTTGGTCCTGGTGCACCGTGAGTCCAGACTGGACACTAAGGGTCAGTGTTAGGTACAGGCCGTCCGGTACCCCATGTGTTGATACGGCAAGAATCTGATTGGTCCTGGTGTCTTCATACTCTGAGGACACAGATCTGACCTTCCAGAGCACGAGTACCTTCTCCTGTTTGTCTGCGTCGGTTGGGCCGGGGAGCTGCTTGCCAGTGCCTGCGGACAGTAGGGGAGTAGCTCTTCTACTCCAAGGGAGACTTTTTTCTTTTTTCTTATTTTTATTTGCATTTTAGAACCATATAAACATATCAAGCATGTCACATAAGATCGTCCACCATACCCTGCCTCCTCCACCCACCGCCCTCCCTCCCCAGACTTTCACAGAACATAACACTTCTCGTGAATACAGTGAAGTACTACTTAACGCTGTATTACACATAGTCGTCCACAACCCCCCCCTCATGTGTTGGGACAGCAAGGAGGACATTCCTCTCCCTATCATAGCCCCCTGTCTAGACCACACTATCGTCTCCATTTTCCCCACACTCTACTAAACTTCTTGGAGCAACCTCTAGCTTTATATGTGACCCTCTGTTGCCATGTAGATATCCATGCCCCTCCTCCATTCATCTAGTCTCGGGGAGGGATAGGAGCGCCCCAGGCCCGAGCCACATCCCTCTTGGCTACCACTAAAGCCAGCATTAGGAAAAGCAAGTGTGGGCGAGTCAGATCCACCTCATTTGTTATGCCCAATAGATCCAATTTAGGCTCCACCGGGAGGGCCGTTTCCAGTATGTCGCTGAGCTACCAGAGTATCGTGGCCCAGTATTCCTGTATAACCCGGCATTTCCAGATTGTATGATAAAAGTTTCCCTCAACACACCCACAGCGCAGACAATTAGGGTCGCTGACTCGCCCCATCTGATGTAAGCGATATCTTCCATAATAGGCCCTATGGAGAATTTTAGGGTGCATCAGGGCCGTCTCCCAATCAAGTGTGTCCATCTCCCCCAGGTTTGATTCCCACGTATCTTTCAGTTTCACTAGTCCGTCCGGCATGTTATTGATCAGTTTTATAGGTCAAGGAGACTAGTTTAGTTGGGACGTGCTCCTACAACAGACAGCGGAGCGTACTCCGTCAACAGCCCTGAAAGCGTCGCCTCCGCCCTCCAGGCATGACGTACCTGCTCATATTTCAGGTACTGAGTATGGTGTAATCCATATTCCACCCTCAGCGCCTGGAAGGACTTCAGAGCTCCCTGTTTCTGCAGGTCACCCAAAACTGAAATACTATTGTCATTCCATCTTTTAAACCCTTTCAGTTTATGTAGATTCTTAAGCCATGCACAATGCCATACCGGGGTTTGTCTCAACGGTTTGTGGGCCCAGCCTATCCTCCTTGTCGCCCTTTCCCACAACTCCACAGTCACACGCGTCGCATAGAGTAGTCTTTCTTTTCCCCTACCGCCATATATGTAGTGCAGACACGTCAAATGTGCCATTGTCACCCTCTCCAGTCTGTATGTGGGATGGTCCGCTGGGGCATGAAGCCAGTCGTTTATTGCCGATAAATGTTCCGCCCAATAGTATGCCTTAATTTTAGGTGAGGAAATCCCCCCATTGTATTGGTTCCTCTGTAGTGTCTCCAGGGCCATCCTGGGTTGTTTCCCCAGCCAAAGCAGTGCCCGTAGCTCCTCATTTTGCTCTTTAAACACCTGTCGGGGGAGGGGGAAATACTCATTCTGCAATGCATATAGAAACCGCAGCAAGGTTATCCGCACAACCTAGAATCGTGAGGGGGAGGGTCTTCCATCTGGCCGCGTCGCCAGCGAAGTTTGCAAGGACCTGCTGGATGTTTCTCTGATACAAGAGTGAACGGTCCTTCGTCATGTATATCCCCAGGTATGTAAACCCCTCATCCGTTACCCGGAGCGCGGCAGGCAGGGCAGGCCACCCGCCCTCCCCCTTGGGGCTGTATAGGACCAACTTATGCCAATTAATTGTATAGCCTGAACGAGAGCCATATCGGCCCAACAGGGAAAAAACACCCGGGACCGAGACCTCTGGTTGGGTGACATATAGGAGGATGTCATCCGCGTATAGCGAAATTTTTTCCTCGACTTCATCACTCCGGTCAGTTTTAAACCCTGTTATCCCTCTGTCATGTCGTATTTCACACGCCACAATTTCTATGGTAAGGGTAAACAATAGCGGTGACAGAGGGCACCCCTGTCGGGTCCCTCTCCTTATGGGAAAGTCCCTTGATAAAACCCATTAACCTTAACCCTCGCTCGTGGGTTAGTATAGAGAAGGTTCACCACTTCGGGCCGAAGCCAAATTTAATCAGCACTCCGTCCAGGAAGGGCCAGTGTATTGCGTCAAACGCTTTTTCGGCGTCTAGAGACAAAAACACATGGGACTCTCTACAATCACACACTGCCATCAACCAGTTGTGGGTCCTCCTCAAGTTGTGCCTAGTCGCCCTGTCCGGCAGGAAGCCAGTCTGATCCAGGTGCACCAGTTCTGTAATCACCCTTCTCAGTCGCAACGCCAGAATCGTCGCCAGGAGTTTAACCTCCACATTCAACAGGGAGATGGGGCGATAAGACGCACACTACCCTGAAGATCCAGCGGTAACGAGCCCTCCTGCACCGCCCCGGCGAACAAGTCCAGCAGGTGATTAGTGACTATGTCCCCCGTTTTAAAAAAAAATTCTGCGGGAAACCCGTTCGGACCAGGAGATTTCCCCGGGTGGAGTCTAGCTATAGCCTACCTATTCAAGGGAGACTTTTGGTGTTTGTTAAAGTGTTTGCAGGCTACCAAAGCCTTTGGTAGCTCTCCAGCTTGCAGGACGAGTCACTCAATTGAGACTGTCAAGAGAGGGCTTAGGACGGGCAGGGCTTTGCTCCGAAGTTCTGCTGCAGTTCTAGCCAGGCAGTGACTTCATCCTTCTGTTGATCCCTCGACTCAAAGTTCTTGAGTTCAGGGGTGCCACCTAAATACTCAATTCAGCTGCGTTTACGGGGAGTGATGGGTAGTAGCAAAATTGGCTACCTACCTTAGGGTATCTACACCTTCTATATGACCACTTCCTCCTTAGGGTTTCCACACACTCTGACTACTTCCTGTGGGTAGTGGGCATTACCCGGACCCTAGAAGGCTAATTCATTCCAAAAACAAAATGGAGGAATCTAAAAAGTATGGTTCACATCAGCTGCCACGCCCTAGTGGTGGTGATGGCTAAATGTGGGCACACCGCCTAATCTAAATTTTTTGCTGGTCTAGCTGACCAAAAGTAGGGTCAGGCCAGAGGGGTTGGCATCTCCACTATCTGTAGATGCCCGGGGGCCGCATAACAAAGGAGACAGGGTCTTTGAAGCTTCTCACCTTGGAAGGTCCACCCTGCTTGGAGGAGGTGTGAAAATCTCTCCCCATAGCAAGTTGTGTTCCCAACCTCAGAGAGCAAAGGTTCTCACCTCTAAAGGTTAGAATCTGCTCTACGGTGGCTGTAAACACTAGTAATTTGTATGTTTTCAGGGGGCACCTCTAAGGTCCCCTCTGGGTGCATTTATTAATAAATACAGCACTGGCATCAGTGTGGGTTTATTAGGACAAGGTGTTTAATTCCCAACATCTAGGCGTACAGTAAAGCAATCATGTTGCTGGATAACTCGTTATCACTAGTGTAATGTAAAGGGCATTTCTATAGCGCTTGGTTACTCCAAGGAGTGTCCTAGTGCTCTGCACATTCCGTGAAATGTAGCTGAAAGACGTAACACTAATCCTGCTTATAAAGCCATGTTCAGTTTTTACGGAAACTTGGGGTAGCTGAAATACACGGTAACTCCAAAAGGAGTTTGTTCCTAAGTGAAGGTCCTGCCCCCATTCTGAAACATCAAATCCTAGGGATTTTGGCCAGAAAAAGATTGGCTGAGCGCAAACACCTCAATGGAGCATAAAAGCAAATTCTTGCTATGAGGAACCTGGCGCCAGACTGATGAAGAGCCCTGTGAACCAATAGCAAGGTTTTAAAAAGGATACTGTTCCTAATGGGAAGCCACAGCAGCTCCCTAAGATAGGGAGATACTCAGTGGCAAGCCGAGAAGCATGCAAGCTGCTGTATTTTGGACCACCTGTAGCTTACTGATCAGGTATTCAGGTAGACCCAAATACAGTGCATTGCCGTAATCAAGCCTAGATGTTATTAAAGTCTAGACCACCAGTTTCTGAGCTGAAAAAACAGAAAATGGACAAACTTCCTTAGCACTCATAGCAAACCAAAGCAGGTCCCTACTACTGCATTAACCCGAGACAAATAGGAGATCTCACCATCAAGCTTAATGCCCTGATTTTTGACAAAGCTAATGTGGCTTAATGGAGGAGAACCAAACTCAGACCAAAAGGACTGCCAAGGCTCGCCTACTCTTACAGCAAAAAAAAGTAGCTCAGTTATACCAGCATTACACTTAAGATGGTGGGGAGACAGCCTTTAAAAAACCTATGTCAAACAGGTTCCAATTTTTTCTGCCAGGAAACACTTCATCCTTACTCCTGGAAAATTGTAACTGGGTGTCATCAGCATATTCAATTATTTTTGCTCCCAAAGAACACAAGAGGGATGAGATATATATTGAATAACGGGGTTCTCAAAGCTGAACTCTGTGGCACTCCCACTTGCAGATCAAAAGACCCAGATGCAAAAGCTGGACACTAGACCTCTTGACCGCTTCCTTCCAGGAAATAAGCCTTCCACTCCCACACCTGCCCCCTAATGCACAAGTTACTACTTGTGTAACGATATATCTTTAAGAGACATTAGTTAGTGATAGATTCATTACTTAAGAATATCCCCAGGCGTCAGACTGGATCTGGAATTTTTTTGCGTAGCAGTACCCATGCGCGTCGGTAGGCATCGTCCGCGGCTGCCGTCGGCGTCGTGGCGCCGTGATGACGTCGTCGTAGTACTTAGACACCACCTCCGCGTGCTGATGTCAGTTCTTATACACAGCTTTTCCGCGCCAGATACGCAGAGCCATGATTGAACCAACACTGGTGCCATGAAACTAGGGCTCTGAAAGGGAAGGACCTTAACCCTAGATATCGGTTCGCAGAACGGGGACGATGGGTGAGTCGGTAAGGAATATATCACTAACTAATGTCTCTTACAGATATATCGTTACACAAGTAGTAACTTGTGCATCTGAAAGAGACACGTTAGTGATAGATTCCTTACCTTAGAATAGATACCCCAGCAATACCAACCCCGGTGGTGGGTCTGCGAACCAATAATCACACCAGAATGTCCTGGAGGACGGAACGGCCAAAGAAGCCATCCCTCCGGACTTGGCTGTCCAGGCAGTAGTGTATCACAAACGTGTGCAGCAAGGCCCACGTAGCTGCCTGACAAATGACCTGCAAGGGCACTCCTTGGCCCAGGGCAGTTGTAGTCGCCATGGCCCGAGTGGAATGAGCCCTCAGCCCAACAGGGGGTTCCTTCTTAGCCAAGGAGTAACACGCCTGGATGTACAAGATGATCCAACGAGAGATGGTCCGCTTGTGCACCGCCCGTCCCTTCTTAGCGCCCACGTAACCAACAAAGAGTTGGTCATCCGCCCGGAACTGGCGTGTGCGATCCAGATAGCAAGAGAGCGCACGTTTTGGGTCCAGACGGTGGAGCCGCTCCTCCTCTTTAGAGTGGTGCGGTGGCGGAAAGAAGGTGGGCAAGGTGATGGACTGCCCGATGTGGAAGGCTGTGACAACCTTGGGCAGGAAAGGGGGTCTTGTCCGCAACACAACCTTGTCCGGATGGACAGAGAGGAAAGGAGGTGTGGAAGAAAGAGCATGGAGCTCACTCACTCTCCTGGCAGAGGTGATGGCAACCAGGAAAGCAGTCTTCAAAGTAAGAAGACGGAGAGGACAGTTATGGAGCGGCTCAAAGGGAGCACACATGAGGTAGGTAAGAACAAGGTTCAAGTCCCACTGAGGCATCACAAATGGAACAGGAGGGAACATGTGTGTGATGCCCTTCAAAAACCTATTTACAATTGGGGACTTGAACAAAGATGGCTGATCAGGTAGCCTCAAGAAGGCGGAAAGGGCAGAAAGGTAGCCCTTGAGAGTGCCCAGAGCAGAGCCCCGCTGGGCAAGAGAAAGAAGGAAGAGGAGAACCTCAGAAAGAGGGGCAGAGAGTGGGTCCACACCCTTAGCTGTACACCATGCCACAAATCTGTTCCACCTGCGGGCGTATTCCGACTTTGTGGGGGGGGACGCCTGGCTGCCAGAATGACATTACAGACTTCAGGAGGCAAGTCAAATGGCCTCAACTGTCGCCGCTCAATCTCCAACCTTGTAGGTGGAGACTGGACAGGTTCGGGTGGAGGACCGTCCCCTGCTACTGCGACAGAAGGTCCTCCAGAAGAGGCAGACTAATCGGGGGATCGACAGACATGCTGAGAAGCTCTGGATACCAGTATCTTCGTGCCCAGTCCGGAGCCACAAGGATAACCTGGGCCCGGTCGCGCCTGATCTTCTTCAGCACTCTGGGCAGAAGTGGTAGAGGCGGGAAGGCGTACAATAGACCGCAACTCCACTCGCGACAAAAAGCGTCGCAGAGCGAGTGCTGCCTTGGAAATTCCAACGCGCAGAACTGATGACATTGCGCGTTCTCTTCTGTGGCGAATAGATCTAACCAAGGCTCTCCCCACTGCTGAAAGAGGCCTTGCGCCACGTCCGAGTTCAGACGCCATTCATAATCCATCATGCACCGACGGCTGAGTTCGTCCGCCCTGGCGTTCAGAGAACCTGCCAGGAGTTGAACCACCAGAGTCACGCCCTGATGTTCCAGCCACTGCCAGAGGCGCAGAGCCTCCTGGCAAAGGGTCCACGACCCCACCCCGCCCTGTTTGTTGCAGTACCACATGGCGGTGGTGTTGTCCGTGAACACCTGCACTACACTCCCCCGGACTGAGGGGAGGAATTCTTTAAGTGCGAGCCGGATCGCCCGCAGCTCTAAAAGGTTTATGTGGAATGGGACTCCGCTGGAGACCAGAGGCCTCTGATCTCCGCCTCTCCCATGTGGCCCCCCCAGCCCTGGAGGGACGCGTCCGTCACAACTACGTGCTCCGGTTGGGGTAGGGAGAGGGATCTGCCGCTGACCCAAAGGCGGTCCGTGAGCCACCACTGCAACTGTCTTGCAGTGCACTCCGAGATCAAGACATGGTCGGACAAGTTGCCCTGATGCTGGGCCCACTGAAACTTCAGGTCCCACTGCAGAGCCAGCATCCGCCACCTGGCGTGATGCACCAGAAGGATGCAGGAGGCAATCAGCCCCAGAAGCCGCAGCGTCAACCTGACCGAGACTCGGGATAAAGGCTGAAAGATCGGAATCAGAGCCTGAATATCCCGAACCGGCAGCTCGGGAGGATAAACCCGAAATTGCGCCGAGTCTAGAACCGCTCCGATGAAGAGGAGCTTCTGAGAGGGACACAGGTGTGACTTCAGCACATTGATGGAGAACCCCAGCAGATGCAGGAGATCGGCCGTAGTCGGGAGGTGGCTGACGAATGTCTGGGGCGAGCCCGCCTTCAACAACCAGTCGTCTAGGTAGGAGAAGACTGAAACCCCTAACCTGCGCAGATGAGCTGCGACCACCGCCATCACTTTCGTGAACACCCGTGGGGCGCTGGTAAGGCCGAAGGGGAGCACGGTAAACTTAAAGTGCTCGTGGCCTACCGTGAACCGCAGGTAACGCCGGTGGGCCGGTAGAACGGGGATGTGAAAATAAGGGTCCTGCAAGTCCAACGCTACCATCCAGTCTCCGGGGTCCAGGGCAGCTAAGACCTGAGCCAAAGTCAGCATCTTGAACTTCTCCTTCCGGAGGAAGCCGTTGACGTTCCGTAGGTCCAAGATAGGGCGTAGGCCCCCTTTTCCCTTCTTGGGTACCAGAATGTAGTGGGAGTAACAACCACACCCTACTTATGGCCCTGGAACGCGCTCGATGGCCCCCTTGGCCAAGAGGGCCGTAACTTCCTCTTGCAGAAGTTGCAAGTGATCCCCCCAACACACGGTGGTATTGCGGTGGCATGGCTGGAGGGGACGCCTCGAAGGGGAGGGAATAGCCCCTTCGGATGATTTGCAGCACCTACCTGTCCGATGTGACAGTGTGCCAGTGGAGGTGGTAATGGCGAACCCTGCCCCCCACTGGCGTCACATGGGCCTGAAAGCACGGACTAGGAGGGTTTTGAGGCGGATGCTTCAGGGGCAGGTGTGGACTGGCCTCGCCGTGGTCCCCGACCGCCGCCACAGCGGTTTCCACCTCTACCACCACGCTGGATGGTAGTCTGCGGCACGTGGCTGGCAGCACGTGTGGGGCGTCCCTTACTTGGCCACGAAAGGGGCAAAAAGGAGCCGTTTGCTGGCGCGGGCCGAGAGGCCCAAGGACTTGGCCGTAGCCCTGGAGTCCTTAAAGCGCTCAAGCGCATGGTCTGCCTTGTCGCCAAAGAGGAGACGGCCATCGAACGGCATGTCCATAAGTGAGTTTTGGACATCGGCCAAAAAATTGGCGGACCTCAACCAGGCGTGACGACGAATCGCCACAGTCATTGCCATCGCTCTGCCTAGAGTCGGTAGTGTCCAGCCCACACCGGATGGAATACCGTGCCGCATCTCGGCCTTCCACAAGGGCTAGGCCGAGTTTAGCCCGAACCTCCATCGTACATTCTGGCAGCACGGCCGCGACCGTGTCCCACAGAAAGTGGGTGTAGCGGCCCAAGAGTCACGCGGTATTGACTGACCGCAATCCCAAACTCAGGGAGGAGAATACCTTTTTCCCGCAAGTCTCGTACCTCTTGGATTCCCGGTCGGGGGGAGCCGACAGGAATGCGGTCTGGGAATTGGAGGCCTGGATAACCAGGCTCTCAGGGGTGGGGTGGGTAGACAGAAAGCAAGGGTCACCCGGAGCCGGGCGGTAGCGTCTGGCCACGTTCCTATCCACAGGCTGCCCTGTGGCGGGCCTGGACCAAGTACCCAAAAGAACGTCTGACAAGGCCTCATTAAACGGCAGCAGAGGCTCGGCCGAGCTTGACTGCGGTTTAAGGACCTCAGTGAGGTGGTTAGCCCTCACGGCCGCGACGGGGAGCTCAAGGCCCAGGGCCTTGGCCGCCCTCATCTGCACCACGCTATAAGCAGCCCCCTCCTCCGTAGCCACGCTAGGAGGGGAGACAAAACCAGTGTCGGGCGAAGTGTCCAGACCACTGGCCTCCCCAAGCTCTCCTGTCCAGTCCGCAGAAGACTGACACTCACGTGCCAGAGGGTCCTCAGACCCCTCCCAATCCTCCTCATCACCCACCGCCTGGTACTCAGGCTCAAAAGATGGGGTCGGGTCTGTGAGAAGTTGGCCTGATATATAGTGCTCACTATTCTAGTGATCACTTTGTATCATACCAAACAACCCTTATTGATGATTGGTTGTAAGTCAACCTTATTCGACCAGCTATCCTAGTAGCGTGGACAAGAGCAGTCTTTAGGCTAAACTCTAGAGGGCGTGTTAAGCCAGCTGTTTTACCATCACATATACCCCTTGAACACCAAGTGAAAGGACACCACACAAGTTGTTAGCTAAGCACAATACAAAACTCTTGAGAAAATACTTCAAGTTGCACAATTTACACACATGCCCGAGGGGCACGAAAAACCATATACACAAAAAGTGGAATGCGAAATACTAGCAGGTAAGTAACAAGATCCAGAGGCTTCAAGATCGCTAGGACTACACTACTGAACCCTAAGGTTAGGAGCAGGAGGCCTAGGGAGATCGGGTGCAGAGTGTGCACTCTCACGCGGGATGCGGGAAGAAGTCTATGGATGCTAGCGTTTCTAAAGTTACTGTTTCCGGACGAATCAGACCAGGTAGACTAAAAACGACAAAGGATCTGGACACTTGGATAGTGAACCTGTGCTGGAGTACCGAAATACTCAAGTTACCTAGCCCAGTGGCCGCGGCTGCATATGGTTCAAAAGACGTCGGGAATCCTCGTTGAAGTCTATGGAGCCTGAAAGAAGAAGTTGCTGGCAGGCGACCAGTGAAGAAGTTCGGTGTGATCCAAGGCTGGATCAGTGAAGGCGACGACCTGAAAGCAGAGGGGACTTAGTTCTTAATCACTAGCCAGTGATTATGTGGGCACCAGGATGGCACCGGATGAAGTCACCTCGACCAGGTGAGTGGGCGACGCTGGACTCTGCAGTCACACGGGCTAGGAGGCGTTGTCGGCGTCCAGGCTGGAGGTGCGAGCTGTCCCACGAGGCTGTCGGCGATGCTGGACTCAGGATTTGAGCAACAAACCTTGGCAAAGGCAAGCCCACGCGGTGGAGTCAAGATGGCGTCTGGAGTGGACCAGGAGGGTCCAGGGCACTTCTTGTTGGACAAGAAGCAAGGGCCAGTCTAGGGGACCTAGACCAGCGGTGAAAACGTCGTGATACGTCGTCAAGAGGGTCACTAGCCAACGGGCAAGTGACCGGACAACGTGGCAAGCAGCAAAGAAGCAGAAGGGCCCCACGCAGATCTCGTGGATGCTGGGAGGCTGGACTTCGGTGCTGGAGCTGCTTAGGGTTAGGGCTTCTCAAACCCCAGTGCACTTACTCGAGGGTCTCTCGGGGGTCGTGCTGGTGAAGCGTCGTGCAGGTCTTGAAGATGGCCGGTCCCACGGGTCTCGTCACACCCACAAATCTCAGCTGGGCTGGATGATGTAGGTAGAGGTCAGAGATGGCAGGGAATCCGGGTCTCGTCGAGCTGGGCAGTCTTGATCCTGAGGATGGACGTGCAGCAAACCGCAAGAGCTTTGATGGTGCCTGCTGGTGCAGGGTGGCTACTCCTTAGCCACAAGGGAGAGTCTTCAGAAGAGTCAAGAGTTCCTTCCGTGGAAAGTAGTTTCAAGATTCAGAATGATCTAATTTGGGAAGGGGGCCTGCTCCTACCTTTATCCTAAGAAAAGGGGCTGGCACGCGACTAGGTCCTGCCCTATGGGTGGGACCAGGAGGGGGGTGGTTACACCCCTCTCCTTTGTCCGGTCTCTCCCCAGCTCAGGGGCTGGTGTGCCCCAGGAACTGGTTTGAGCCGGCATATGCACAGTGAGCACCGGGGTGCCACTTGCAGTCACCTTCCTTTCAGCCCTGCCTACCTGGGATACACAAAATCCTGTCTGGGATGGTGCTAGCTCCGCCCCTGACAGGAAACCCTTTGTCCAGGCCTCCGTTGCTGGAAGGACTCCCAGCAGCAGGAGGGCAGACTTGTGTCTCGGTGGCAGCATCCATTTTGTGGAGCTGAGGCTGTGTCTGACTTTAACCGGGGTTCACAGTTACATACATGTCGTGTCCCTCTAGAAGGGTGGAATGCTAACCCCGTCGCCAGAATTGGCGAGGGGTTAGTATTCCAATTCGTATGACACCTTACTCGACATGTTTTGATAATGCTATACCAAAGTTAGCATTTAACCGCGAGGATTATAATGCACTTAAGAGTATATGGTATAGCGTTATCATGGAACAGCTATTTGGACTTGGTTCCGCAAGCTGCAAACGGGCTCAGCTCATGCCAGAGCACCATCTCACATAATTCCAAGCACTCTGCCTTCAGGATTGATAAGGCCTGCCATAGGAGTGACTGATAGGAATATATGTGTCCATTTTAGGGTTAGATATAGGTATACCATATCTAAAGCAAAGGGTGATTACACCACCTTGCCCCAGCTGTCTTGCAGCCAGTTGTGTCAGTTTTGGATGGCCAGCCAGGGGTGGCATAATACATGCTTCAGCCCCTGGTAGGCCCTGGGTACACCTATGCCCTGGATACCTAAGGTATATTATACAGGGACTGATAAGGTGACTCAGTATCCAATTAGATATGTACCTAGGGTACATGGAGTCCAACAGAGAGAGCAGGAAGCCTGGGGTCATGGATAGCAAGATCCCAGGCCAACTAAGTCAGAAACCAGCAAAACACTAGGCAAAAAGTTGGGGGCAACCATAGTCAGGTATCCACCTTCCTACAGGGTCATAGAAATAAAAATCTCCCATCGGCGTCGAGAGCGGCGCCGCTCCGGCGCCTGACCCGAATCGAGAGCAGGACCAGGGACGACGTCGTCCTGGGACGGCGCCGGGGGCGACACCCATTGGGCCGACGCCGGCGAGGTCGTGCGGTCGACCGGCGGCAACCCGGATCCGGAACCGGACCCAGAGGGGCCCCGCGGCGTCGGAACCGAAGTCGCCGACGGCGCCGGTGCTGGAGCACCCGGCCCGCGTGGGGACCCAGTGGGAGCCGCTTGGCCCGAAGGCGCGGCGGAACCTGACGGAGGAGCGAGCGAGGAAGTCTGCAATCTCCCCGCGTCATGTCCTGCCCAGGAACCGGCGGGTGTGGAGCAGGCCGTGACACCTGCGGCTCCAGTGGAGCCGCGTGGGCGGTGTTGCCCGAACCACCGGCCGCGTCGCGCGAGCGTCGCGGGGATTCAGAAGAGCGATGATGCCTCTTCGACTTCTTGTGCCTCTTACCTGAGGACTTCGAGCCCAAAGACCGATGACGACTCCCGGAACTGTGGTGGCTCCGGCCCCGCGACCGGTCCCTCGACCTCCTTTCGGACCGGGACCTCGAACGGCGCGGGGCGGACTGCCGAAGCTCGAGTCGCTTACGGGGCCGCTCCTGTCTAGCCTTAGACGTTAGGGCCCGGCAGTCGGAGCAGGACTTGTCGTCGTGGTCCAGGCCTAAACAGTGCGGGCACGGGCGATGGGGGTCGGTAACCGACATCATTCGGTTGCAGTCGGCGCAGGGCTTGAACCCGGTTATCCCTACCGGCACCGTCGGAGTTGAATAGACTTTGAAAAAGGGATCAAAAAGGATCTCAAAAGGTTAGTCAAAAAAGTGACTAGGGTACAACTTTTTCCAGATCTGCGCTAGCTGGCACGGAAAAAAAAGAACTGACGTCAGCACGCGGAGGCGGCGTCTAAGTACTCCAACGACGTCATCACGGCACCGACGACGGACGCGGAGCCGCGGACGACGCCTACCGACGCGCATGGGTACTGCTACGCAAAAAATTTCCGGATCCAGTCTGACGCCTGGAGATAATCTAAGGTAAGGAATCTATCACTAAGGTGTCTCTTTCAGATTCTAATTGCATGAAATCGGGCCAGGAGTGTCGGTTATCGTGTTGTAGGCTGTGAGTGGCTTATAGGTGTGCGAACGGCTGTATAGGTGTGCGAGCGGCTGTGCGATTGGGCAGTCTGAGCAGCTGTATGGGGTGTGATTGGGCAGTCTGAGCGGCTGTATAGGTGTGTGATTGGGCAGTCTGTGAGCGGCTCTATAGGTGTGATGGGGCAGTCTGTGAGCGCCTGTATAGGTGTGTGATTGGGCCGTCTGTGAGCGGCTGTATAGGTGTGTAATTGGGCCGTCTGCGCGGCTGTATAGGTGTGTGATTGGGCCGTCTGTGAGCGGCTGTATAGGTGTGTGATTGGGCAGTCTGTGAGCGGCTGTATAGGTGTGTGATTGGGCCATCTGTGAGCGGCTGTATAGGTGTGTGATTGGGCCATCTGTGAGCGGCTGTATAGGTGTGTGATTGGGCCGTCTGCAAGCGACTGTATAGGTGTGTGATTGGGCCGTCTGCAAGCGACTGTATAGGTGTGTGATTGGGCCGTCCATCACCACCCTCTTTTGGACCGCTTTGTTCGCCATAAGTTGGCAGGGTATGCTCAGACGTGAGTCTCTTGCTCACTTTGCCACCAGATTCAAGCAAGCCGGGCTGAAGAAGGCTGAAATGCCAGAAACCGGTCCTCGGTAGCTTGTTTCCGGTCCATGGAAGGCATGGCTTGGCAGTTCGGGCTGGACTGTTCCCATGAGGCACAGGGTCAGACTGATTTGCATATGGCCATGTCTGAACTGGGGTGGCAGAGTGGGCTAAAGAATGGTGATGGATTAAACCAAGATCAGTTGACTGGGGGCGAGTGCTTGTATTGTCAACACTCCGTCCATCATTTCCTTTGGTTTTTCCAGGATTGTTAAGGCCTGCCATAGGAGTGACTTATAGGTTACTATGTGTCTATATATAAGGGTAGATATAGAAATACTATACCTAAGCAAGGGGTGATTACACGACCTTGACCCAGCTGAGTGATCAGCCAGTTGTGTCTATTTGAGTGGCCAGCCAGGGGTGGCATACTACATGCTGCAGCCCCTGGTAGGCCTTGGTTACACCTATGCCCGGAGTACCTAGGGTACACTTATACAGGGGCTGACAAGGTGAAACAATTCCCAATTGTGGATGTACCTAGAGTACATGGTGGGAATTTAGACAGTGCGCAGCTGGGCTGTGGGTCTGATTAGCAGGCCCACAGCCACATCTAAGTCGAAAACCAGTGAAGCAAAAGCAAAAAGTGGGGGTGACCATAGGAAGCAGACCCTACACTCCTACAATTACATCATCTTATTTTCTAAAAGTGAAAAATAAATACACAAATGGGCAACCCAATAACCCCATTTGAGCTTGGGTACAGGTTACACAAAGTTACAGCTTACAAGGGAATTGTGTTAAAAAAACGTATTCCAAAAATAATTGTTTACAACTTAATTGCATCAACACTGAATAATAAATTACAAAATCATATTGTTCAAATGAGTGTCCCAAGAGGAGACCAATTGAAGCAGTATATATTTTTTTCTTTTAAGTTGGAAAGTAAGCTGAGACCAGGCCCAATCCACCTTGTGCATCCGAACTGCACTGTATTAAGGTCAGCCATAACTTTCAACTTAGTCCCGGTCACACGGAACTAGATGCCAGTGGTTGGCCCTTTGATCTTGAAGGTGCTATTTTTCACAAGGAACTTTAAAACCTCATAACACCAGTTCAACTGATTGGATACCACCAGATTAGACACTATGGGGCGTATTTGCAAGCCCCTATAGCCACCACAATGTCACCTTTTCAGACGTTGTGGGGGCAATAGGGTCTTTGCCTTGTTTACAAGTTTGATTTGCCAATATCTTTGGCAGTGTTTGAAGAATCCTCACAAAATTCTCCAAAAAAAAGGTTCACTCAGGTCAGCTCCTGTCTTGAAAGTTTGGGATGATTCGTCAAGTGGGGGCCGAGAAAAAAAAAAGGGGGGGTCCCAAAACACATTTTCTCCATGTTAATTTCAATAGGAAACTTTAGCCCAGGTTACAGCCCGAACTACTGAACGGAATTGCACCAAATTTGGCAAAAAGGTAGCTCTTGGTTACAAATATCAAACTTATTTTAAAATGGTGTAAATCAGTTCAGTAGTTCCTGAGAAAAAAAAAAAAGGAAAGTTTTGATATCGGAGCATCGAGGAGGAGTCGTGAACCCTCCCGAGCACGAGCTCGATTCTAATTGGCTGCCAACATTTCAAACTAAAATGTGTTGGCAACCAAGAAAAGAGTAAAACAAAAAGGTGAAAAACAAGAAAAGGGGGCAGGGTACAAACACCCTGACCCCTAGGCCTGCTGAGGGAGTCCCAAAAAAGAATTAGAGAAAAAAAAAAGAAATTGGCAGAATTTGCGCTGGCTGCGCGAATCCTGCCGGAAAAATGAAAAAAACAAAGCGCGGGAGCTGCCCCCGGGTGGTCGAGGTCGCGGGAGGAGCCCCCGGGTGGGCCAGGTCCTGGGGGCATGCCAAAATTATATAGGTGGGGCCCACAGGGCCTCCACAGCCCGGGGACCATCACCTCCCTGGGGCTTTGTAAATATTGGGAGTGGCTCCACACAGCCTGGGCATATCTATATTCACAGACTATCTCTGTGGGGACCTCTGAATGTCTTTAATCATACTCTATCTCTGTGGGGACCTGGGCATGTCTGTAATCACGCACATTCTCTTTGGCAACCATTGTAATACTATAGTCCAGTGGTTCCCAAACTGTGCGCCGCGGCACCCTAGTGCACCGTTAGGAGTAGCCAGGGGCGCCGTGCACGATGTGTAAAAGATAGTCTGCGGCTGTGCTGAGGAAGCTTCTAATGTACTTGTGAAAATGTGCGCAATTAACAAATGAATCGGTCAGCTTGAAGGCAGGAAGTGAATCTTATTTAACGGAATCTTATTTAACACCAAGTCGCCCACGGCGCAGGGAGAGGGGGTGTAAACAGTGCCCAGTGGGACTGAAATGGAGCCAGCAGCCCACCGCCCCTCCCAAGAGGGCAAAGTAACCACGAGGGAATTACTGCAAAATATCTTAAAACACTAAAATGGCCACATAAGCGGACCTCTTCACAAACGCAGGCTCCAGCTACTGATTTCTTGAAAATGAGCCTTTTATGACTTTCTCTCTTCTACATCTTTTTTGACAAGCTTGTAAAATTAGCAAGCTGCTTCTACAATGTACCTCACCTCCACGATGGTCATAGAATGCATTCAGTTCTCATCCGTAGTTTACAAAAACATTTTTTGCAATCACCTTTCGTCATTGGCAGAAAGTTTGTAATTTATTCTCAAAGGGCAGTTTTTGACCCTGGCAGTTGTAGCTGGTTGAAAATGTGATATTAGGGCTTTGTGAATGGGCGTTTATTGCTGTGTGTAGTATCTGAAAAGGAGGGGTTGGGTGAGACATCGAAGCCATAAGAAAAGCACCCCCAGTCATTTGTGCTGCGTCCATTGAGTCTTTGGGAGGTGCACGACAAAATTACCAAAGCTCCACTGAGTCACTCACTTCAAGTGGATGGGATGGGGGTGCACTTCTCCTTAGAATGTGTAAAGTTTATGTCTGAATCAGCGATAGTAAAATAAATCACGGAGATGGCGAACATATTGAAGGTTCAGAGAGCAGCACAAACACAGCTATTTAACCCACCTTTTGTACAATTGCCAAGCAAGAAGCTGATTCTGACTGGTTTGGGCCCACTGAACCATCTTCATGTTTTTTTAGCCTGAACAACCATATTAATAAGTAATAAAAATAGAGTTCTGTCTCGATTCCTACTGTATTTGTCCCCTCTTGCTCATTTGCAAGAGTTACTATTCTGTTTCTAAATACTTTAGTTGATGAAATCTAATGTGTAAGATCATGCTTCGCCTCATTTTGATAAACGATATGCGTATATCAAGACGCACACAATGGGGAGCCACGGCCAACTGCCAATTAGGTCAAGGGAGCCACAGGTAGAAAAAGTTTGGGAACCACTGCATTAGTCACACACCATCTCTGTGGGTACCTCGACATCTCTAGTCACACACTACCTCTGTGGGGACCTAGGCATGTCTATAATCACACACTATATTTGTGGGGACCTGGACATCTCTATAATCGCACACTATCTCTGTGGGGACCTCGACATCTCTATAATCACACACTATCTCTGTGAGAACCTGGGCATGTCTATAATCATGCGCTATCTCTGTGGGGATCTTGACATCTCTATAATCACACACTATCTCTGTGGGGACCTGTGCAGGTCTATAATCACACTATCTCTGTGGGGACATGGGCATGTCTATAATCACACACTATCACCTTGGGGGCATGGGCATGTCTATAATCACACACTATCTCTGTGAGTACTTCGACATCTTTATAATCACACTATCTCTGTGGGGACCTGGACATCTCTTTAATAACATATTATCTCTATGGAGACCTTGACATGTCTATAATCACACACTATCTCTGTGGGGACCTCGACATCTCTATAATCACACACTATCTCTGTGGGGACCTGGACATCACTATAATCACACACTATGTCTGTGGGGACCTGGGCATGTCTATAATCACACACATTCTCTTTTGGCAACCGTGGTAATACTGTAGTCACACACCATCTCTGTGGGGACTTGAGCATTCCTGTAATTACACACAAGCTCTGTTTTGGCTTGAACATTATCACTTTTGCATTCTCTGTATGGGGCTTTGTGAATACTGAGAAGTAGTAAAGTTAGACTTTTGGTTTAAGTTTACATTTTTAAAACTGAAAAGTAGAAAAGTTAGATTTTTTGTCCAAGTTTACCATTGTGAATTGGACCCTATTTTAATGAGGACTTAAACACAATCGTCTTCATGCACTATCTCTGTGGGTACTTAAACATAGCTAATAACACTATCTTTGTGGGGGCTTGAAAAAAACTATAAAAACATACCATATCTGTGAGGACTTGAGCATTCCTGTAATTAATCGCAAGCACTATTTCCACTTGAAGCACCAGGGTGCCATGAGGCACAGGGTCAAGACTGATTTGCATAAAGCTGGGTCTGAACAGGGGTGGGGAAGTGAGCTAAAGAACGATGATGGATTGAACCCAGATCTGTGACTGGGGGTGAGTGACTGAAAAGTTTCAGCACTCCGTCCAACATCTCCTTTCAAGAGCTTGGTACGCCCTAAGTTAGCAGGGTATGTCCAGACGTTGGTCCCTTGCTCACTGTGCCACTGGATTCAAGCTGGCCTGGCTGATGAGGGGATGTTACCCCGAAACCAGTCCCAGGATGCTTGTTTCCGGTCCAGGGAATTTCGGGCTGGACTGTTCCCATGAGGCACAGGGTCAAGACTGATTTGAATATAGCTGGGTCTGAACTGGGGTGGTAAGTGAGCTAAAGAACGATGATGGATTCAACCCACATCTGTGACTGGGGGTGAGTGACTGGAAGGTTTCAGCACTCCGTCCATCATCTCCTTGTATTTGCTTTTACATGAACATCATCAGCTTCACATTCGCTGTATGGGGCTTTGTGAATATTGAAAAGTAGTAAAGTTAGACTTTTGGTCTAAGTTTACCTTTGTGAATCGGGCCCTATTTTAATGAGGACTTAAACACAATCACCTTCATGCACTATCTCTGTGGGGTCTTGAACATCGCTATAATAACACACTATCTTTGTGGGGACTTAAAAAACACTGTATTAATGCACTTAGTGGGGACTTGAACATCACTATAATAACACACCATCTCTGTGGGGACTTCAACATCTCTATGATAACACACCATTTCTGTGGGGACTTCAACATTGCTATAATAACATACCATCTCTGTGGGGACTGGAGCTTTCCTATAATTACACACAACCTCTGTGTGGACTTGATCATTAGCTTCAAACTCTTTATGATGGGATTTAAGCTTTGAATGCATACACTATTTCTATGGAGACTTAAATACAATGATCTTTACCCACTATCTCTGTGGGGGACTTAAACATCTGTTTTGGCAAAAATGTAAGCAGCTAATCAAGTTCTGGGTTCCATTTAACCATATTCCTGGGGTTCCATATGTTAATTTCTTTATATGTTAGTTCCCTTATCTCCTAAGATGATTTTAAGCACTAATAAATAGGTGAAATACAGCTTTAGGTGTCTTTCTTAAAGCATGATCTGACATTTTCCGGCACATTAACATAATCGGTCAGTAATGTACACACCTGGTATATATGCAGCAATTTATATATGAATCGATTATAATGTTTGTGTATATTGTTGATAAAATAAACATTTAGCCATGTGCCTTCGACAGTATTCAATCACAAATAGTGTTACGGACTAGGTCCCTACAAGGATGGTAGCACGTGTGCAATAGTCCCCACAAGGATATATATATATGTGTGTGTGTGTGTGAGTGTGAGAGAGAGAGAAAGAGAGAGAGAGACTATTGTTGTGAGAGTTGGTCAGAGTGGCTATATGGGTCTGCGTGGCTGTACGGGTCTGCGTGGCTGTACGGGTCTGCGTGGCTGTACGGGTCTGCGTGGCTGTACGGGTCTGCGTGGCTGTACGGGTCTGCGTGGCTGTACGGGTCTGCGTGGCTGTATGGGTCTGCGTGGCTGTATGGGTCTGCGTGGCTGTATGGGTCTGTGTGCGAGTGGTAGCATGGGCCTGTGAGTTGGTCTGAGAGTGGCTGTATTGGTCTGTGAGTTGGTCTGAGAGTGGCTGTATTGCTGTGTGAGTGGCTGTATGTGGGTGTACAGGTCTGTGATTGGGTGCTTGAGGGGCTGTATGGTTGGGTGAGTGGCTGTATTGCTGTGTGGTTGGGTGAGTGAGTGGCAGTTTGAGTCTGAGTGGGTGTAAAAGCCGTATGGCTGTGTGTGGGAGTGAGAAGGGGTACACTAATTTCACTCTAGCTATGCAAGAGAATTGTTTAACCATATTCCTTGGTTCCATATGTTAAGTTCTTTATATGTTAGTTCCCTTATCTCCTAAGATGATTTTAAGCACTAATAAATAGGTGAAATACAGCTTTAGGTGTCTTTCTTAAAGCATGATCTGACATTTTCCGGCACATTATCATAAGCTGTCAGTAATGTACACACCTAGTATATATGCAGCAATTTATATATGAATCGATTATAATGTTTGTGTATATTGTTGATAAAATAAACATTTAGCCATGTGCTTTCGACTGCATTCAATCACAAATAGTGTTACAGACTAGGTCCCTACAAGGATGGTAGCACGTGTTCAATAGTCCCCACAAGGATATATAGATATATATATATATATATATATATATATATATAGAGATATATATATATATGTGTGTGTGTGTGTGTGCGAGAGAGAGAGAGAGAGAGAGAGACTATTGTTGTGTGAGTTGGTCTGAGAGTAGCTGTATGGGTCTGAGAGTAGCTGTATGGGTCCGAGTGTGGCTGTATGGGTCCGAGTGTGGCTGTATGGGTCCGAGTGTGGCTGTACGGGTCTGCGCGGCTGTACGGGTCTGCGTGGCTGTACGGGTCTGCGTGGCTGTACGGGTCTGCGTGGCTGTACGGGTCTGCGTGGCTGTACGGGTCTGCGTGGCTGTACGGGTCTGCGTGGCTGTACGGGTCTGCGTGGCTGTACGGGTCTGCGTGGCTGTACGGGTCTGCGTGGCTGTACGGGTCTGCGTGGCTGTACGGGTCTGCGTGGCTGTACGGGTCTGCGTGGCTGTACGGGTCTGCGTGGCTGTACGGGTCTGCGTGGCTGTACGGGTCTGCGTGGCTGTACGGGTATGCGTGGCTGTACGGGTCTGCGTGGCTGTACGGGTCTGCGTGGCTGTACGGGTCTGCGTGGCTGTACGGGTCTGCGTGGCTGTACGGGTCTGCGTGGCTGTACGGGTCTGCGTGGCTGTACGGGTCTGCGTGGCTGTATGGGTCTGCGTGGCTGTATGGGTCTGTGTGCGAGTGGTGGCATGGGTCTGTGAGTTGGTCTGAGAGTGGCTGTATTGGTCTGTGAGTTGGTCTGAGAGTGGCTGTATTGCTGTATGTGGGTGTACAGGTCTGTGATTGGGTGTTTGAGGGGCTGTATGGTTGGGTGAGTGGCTGTATTGCTGTGTGGTTGGGTGAGTGAGTAGCAGTTTGAGTCTGAGTGGGTGTAAAAGCCGTATGGCTGTGTGTGGGAGTGAGAAGGGGTACACTAATTTCACCTTAGCTATGCAAGAGAATTGTTATATACCTTTGAGAGGGGGGGGGGATGTAGCGTCTTTTCAGGCATGTTTCAAAAGGGGGCGATCACTTGTTTTGCCCATTGCAAGAATGATTACAATATCTCTAAAAAGAGCAGACTTCAATGCTTCCAAATTGGGCACAGCGTAATGCACCCTATTAACAAGCAAGAAGCTGGTATAGACTTGAAACCCATATAAAATGTGCAAGCTCACACCCAAGGACCCGGGGAATGGTGTTGTGAGCATACAAACTGATGTCTAAATCATTTAGCAGAGGTGGTTGGAAATTCTGATAAGGCCCAGACTGTAAGAATATTTAAGAAGACTGAAAGAGTCTGGGTGACAATTTACATGGGTTACAGAAGTGCCCGTAGGCAGCACGCAAGCTACCTTATTTTATTTATTTTTAGCGATTTGTAGAGCGCCTGGTGACCCGGAGGCATCCCCGCGCTATAACATTTGTGGAGACCAGAGGAGAAAAGGAGGGGACTTTATTTTGGGAATAGCAGCGTTTTCAGTTTTTTCCTGAAAATCAGATGACTGGGTTCCAGCCGCAGGGGGCGGGGAAGTGAATTCCACCCGGAAGATGCTTTAACAGAAAAGCGTCGGCCGCCGGTACGAGTCTTCCTGTATCTGGGGACGTTGGCCAGACGCTCATTATCCGAGCGAAGGGACCTGGGGGCCATGTAAGGGGTAACCAGGTCTCTCAGAATAGCAGGGCCAAGACCATTAAACAGTTTGTGTGCAGTGCACAGGGCCTTGAATTCGACCCTTTGACGTATTGGAAGCCAGTGGAGGGCCTTAATTGCTGGTTTGGCTGATACTCTGGAAGGGAGGTTCATAAGTAACCGGGCGGCTGCGTTCTGCGTGCGCTGGAGTTTAGCCATGGTAGCTTCTGGAGCTCCCAGATATACCATGTTGCTGTAGTCCAGCCGCGCAAGGATCAGACCTTGGACCAGGAGTTTCCTGGATAGGGGCGGAAGTATTGGGAGGATCCTGCGGATAGAGCGCATGAGACCAAAGCAGGTACCTGCTGTTTTGGATGCTTGGGTTTTCATCGACAGATCGGGTTCTAGCCAGACTCCTAAGGTCTTAATTTCTTGTTTCGGGGTGGGAATTTCCCCGAACACGTCTGGCCAGACCGATGGGGGGGATGGTGGTCCATTGCTTGCCCAGAAGCATGACTTCAGTCTTTGACCCGTTTAGTTTGAGCGATGACTCGCACATCCAGTTGTGAATTTCCTTGAGGCAGTTCGGCAAATTGTCTGGATAGTTGTCCAGTTGGGAGAGTGAGACGACCAGTTGCGTGTCGTCCGCGTAGCTCACTATTTTGATCCCGAAGGGGGTGACCACGTCTTCGAGAGGGGCCATGTAAGCATTAAATAGAGTGGGGCTTAGTGATGACCCCTGGGGGACTCTGCTTGTGACGGGGAGGGTGGCAGAGTGGAAGTTGCCGTCCCATACCTGGAACGAGCGCCCTGAGAGGAAGGATTCTATCCACGTGAGCACCGAACCTGCGATCCCTGCCGCAGCCAGCCGATGGAGTAAGACACGATGGTTAACTGTGTCGAAGGCTGCGCTGAGATCCAGGAGGATCACTGCCACTGACCCTCCTGAATCCAGAATGCACCTTGCCTCCTCGATGACGGCGAGAAGGGCGGTGTCTGTGCCATGGCCCGGGCGAAACCCAGTTTGGGACTGCCGTAAGAGGTTATTTGCTTCTAGAAACTGTGACAGTTGCCCATTGACCAGTTTCTCGGCCATTTTGCTGATGCAAGGGAGGAGTGAAATTGGCCGGTAGTTCGCCATGTCGGCCGGGTCCAGCTGTTTTTTTTTTTAGGAGTGCCTTAACTACTGCACTCTTCCAGCTGGGGGGGACCAAGCCTTGAGAGAGCGAGATGTTTATAAGCTCCGTAATCGTAGGCACGATGACAGGGGCTACTGTTTTAAGGAATCTGATGGGGGCGGGATCCAAAGGGGAACCGCTTTTCATTTTGGCCATGGTTGTGTCAACCTCGTTCCGTGTTACTGCCCTAAAAGCAGTCAGCTGAGGAAGCAAGCTGCTTCCTGTGTGGTTGGTGGATGCCTCATTGTCCATGTGGTTCGGCAGACAGGGAGGGGGAAGGGAAACTAGAATGCGGGCAATTTTAGCGTTAAAGTAGGTAACCAGTTCGTTACTTATGTCTGCCGGGGGTGAGTTGGAGGAGGGTGGAGCTGGTATTTTCAATAGCTCTTTGGCAATGAGAAAGGATTCCCTTGCCGAGTTGGTGGAGTTTTTTATTCTCGTATCATAGTGAGAGGCTTTAGTGAGTTTCAGGGTTGATTTATAGATTCTCACCGACCTCTGATAGGCTTCCTTGCTGGTGTGCTGCCAGTCTTTCCTCCATAGCCGCTCTGCTTTTTTGCAGTTTTTGCGGAGAGTCCGGAGTTCCGGGGTGTACCATGGGGCAGATCCTAGTTTCCCGTTTTTATCCTCACGGGTTTTTATAGGGAGGATGGAGTCCAATGACGTGGCGATCCACTCCCTGAATTTACGGTCTGCGGTGACCGGGTCTTCCGAGGAGGTAGGGGTAGCAGAGTTCAGGGTTCTGGTCCAATCCTCTGTGGAGAGTCTGGACCATGCCCTGTCCCTGGTATAGGTGGTGGGTTTGTGGAGTTTCTTGAAGGCTCCTGGTAGGCGGAGAGGGACCATGAAGTGGTCCGTCCATGGGAGGGGGAGGGACTCTTTGGCTTGAAGGGTAGGGATGTTGGTGAACACCGGGTCAAGCAAATGACCTTTAGTGTGTGTGGCTCCGGAATTTGAGAGGTGGAGACTGTAGGCCGCCAGTTCAGCAATCAAGTCGGCTGCCCCTGTGTCTAGGGGGTCGTCGAAATGAATGTTAAGGTCCCCTAGTATCAAGAAGTTGGTAGTGGAGTGGGCCTGAGCAGCTATAACATCCAGGAGAGCGCTGGAGAAAGGGCCCGAATGGCCAGGGGGGCGATAAACTAGGAGGCCTGACAGTGAGTTAGTCGGTGCTAACTGGATGGTGAAATGAAGGCTTTCGGAATCCAGGATATGCGCGTCGTTGGTTCTACAGGAGAGATAGTCCCGGTGGATGATGGCCAAGCCTCCTCCTCTACCAGATGGACGAGGTTGGGACTGAATAAGGAAGCCCGGGGGGATAGCTAGAACAATGTCTGAATCCGAATGATCAGTAAGCCACGTTTCCGAGAGGAACAGAATGTCGAGCTCGTGGTCTTCTATTAGATGATTAATTAGCAGTGCATGCCTAGGGAGTGAGCGACAGTTCAAGGTGGCCAATTTAAGAGCTGAGGGCATGGTGGGTCGGCTGGGAAGTTTGAGCTGAGCTGGGCGGCAGCGTGTGCAGCTGGTAAATGGTCCTTCAAGATCATGAACATAGTTGCATGCGGTGTCAATAGTAGGTCTGAGACTGAGGAGGTCCCGGCGCGAATAGCTTACCTTAGGTGAAGCTTGGTCCGGTAGGGGTTCTGGCCCTGGGCCCGGCCATGCGCGGACGGGCGCAGGCGGGCTTGTCTTGGCGCGCCTTCGGCGCGCAAACGGCACTCCCGCAGCGCTCGTCCGCTGCGCTGGTATGGCCGACACATTTTGTGGCGTGGGGGGTGGGCGTGGCCTCGTAATGGGCGTGGCTACGCCTTCGAGCCGCGATGGCGGTTTGGGTGTTTTCCCTGTGTCAGCGCTAGGTTCCGCTGTATTAGGGGAAGTCAGGAGGGCTGCTCGGCGCGTTAGGCAGGCGCTACTGAGTTCAGGTAAGATCGATTTTTAAAAACAGTGCAGGTGAAAGAACGTAGTTTTAAAAGATCACAGAACAAAAGAGATAGGGACTAGAAAACGTGAGGGTGAGGGTCAAGCAAAAATCTTGGTGGGATTGAGAGGCTGTAAGAGAGGAGGGAAGATGGGAGAGGTGGGAGGGCAGTAGACAGGGATTACGTTTGGGGGGATGGCGGAGTGAAAGGTTGGGGATAAAGAGATTGAAAAAGGGTGTGGGGAAGAGGAAGACAGAGAGTAGGATTGAAGGGGATTATAAGGATAGAAGACAGTGGAAGAGAGGAGTGGAAGAAGTAAAAATCCTACCCTAGGTTATCCTACCCTACCAATGGTACTTTACTCCTGTGCACTTGAAGGAATTTTATCCTTCCATACCAGGTGTCTGATGGCTATGTCCTTAAGAGAAAGGGACACTTTAAGGTATTTTTGGAGGGAATCTACCTGCTGATCCAGGAGTGGTGTTTTTGGGCCTTCCGGGGGGAACATTTTGAACTGACCACATGAAGAGATGCAGCAATCTTATGACACTGATTCGGAGCGTCAACATATAATAGCTACCTTCTGAAAAAAGATTACTATACAGAGTATGGCCCAATGATTCGCAAAGCTTTAGCAAGGTTTGGCTCACAAAAAAACTAAACATGACCCGAGCCTACATAAAAGTAATTAGCAGAACCATTTCCCTCACGGATTCAGAAATGACCAACAACATTTCGCTCCGCCTAAGCCAAGAGCCTGGCCTTGCAAATATTTATATAACATGTTGGCATCCGTAACACAACTGTTTTCCTATGTGAATTTTGGGGCGAGAATGTTGGAAGAGTGGACAATATATGCAAATGCGTATTAGAAGAGGGCAAAAGGGGCACTTGTAGGGACTCGGGAGGGGGTGTATGTTTTTGTTGACATGTTTTACTGTCCTGGCAAAATATCAATAAAAGGGTTTCTGTAAAAGAAAAAAAGCAGCGGAAGACAACTGATATTTACCACTGTTTAAAGCAAACATCAGCTATTCAAAAACATTATGGCTGTGGCAGAAAGTCAAAACTGATTAGTGAGAGGTCAAACAATGGCATAAGTAATAAAATACCCACAATGGAAATGCCGTCTGTCTTATTCTTTTATACTGTTACTGAGAATTCAGACAGCTGTCATTGAAAGAAACTATGGAGGCCGCCATCAAATCGGTCAGTGATCAGCTGGTCTTGTCTCTTTAGGGCGAGAAAGCAAGAGAGACACAATTGATGGACAGAATGCAGAACAAATCAAAACATTCACCCCCAGCCAAGAGATCTGGTTCAGTCCATCATTCTTTTGCTCACCATGCCACTCCAGTTTACACCTGTCTATATGCAAATCAGTTGTTGACCCTGTGCTTCATGGGAACAGTCCAGCCCGAACTGCCAAAGGTCCTCCCTGGACTGGAAACAAGCATCCAAGAGCCAGGATAGCTTGAATCCAGTGGCACAGTGAGCCCGGGGCTGTTCGGGCTGGCCTGTTCCCCATTGGGTGCAGAGTCAAGACTGATTTGCATATGGCTAGGTCCAAACTGGAATGGCATGGTGAGCAAAAAACTATGGATTTAGGCCCAGTTCTCTGTACTGGGCTAAATGTATGACATGGGTCTGCATTCTGTTAAATTTTTCTTTTTGCATTGGCCTTTTCTCTTTAGACAGCGCGAGCAGTAGAAGGAGCCAATACACTTGCGCAAGGACTGCACTGAACACTTTAAATGACTCACTGAAGAGAAATAGTGTCTCAGTTTTGCGCTCTCTCAGAGAGCATATTTTCTTGGTTAGTCCTCTTAAGGTATACATTGCGTTTTGTCCGTGAGAAATGGTATTGCTAGTCAATGTTTCATGTTTTCAGTATTGAGCTTGCTCAAGAAGAACTTAGAGTATATTTTCTGGGCGTGACCAGGAGCGTCAAGATGGCTGTCGCACTTTAGAAGTGCTCCAGACTCCTTCGTAATCTGCTCCCTTTAACCGCCACCTTTAAGGCAACCCACCTTCCATCCTACTGTCTGGCTGCCCAGGGATCCCGATCCATGCCTGGGAGTGGTGTCTGTCATCTAGGCGCCGCAGATGAACCCTGTATCAGAGATCTGACTGCTGCCGGCCTAAGATGGCGGCACTTGCCAGGGGTGATTCTTGGCCCTTTTCGAAGTCCCGGCAGTGCCTGGCAGCTCCAGCTGCCACGTGAGAGGAAGCGGCCCCACTCAGTGACGATCCCACTGTGGACTAAGGGATCCACCCAGCACTACGACGTACGCCCGGGCTCTTGGAGGTGAGAGGCGCTGGAGGCTGGGGCGGGCCCGCTCGCCCTGCAGAGCCGTTGATCCCCTGGGGACGGTGGGGTGGAGTGGGTGTTCGGCCGTCGCTACGGGCGGCATTGGATCCAGAGGCCTGTTCCTCAATCCCCCCCCCCCAGTCTCCCCTCCCATCCTTTGGTGGCTGCTGCCCTCCTGATGCCAAGGCTGCCCTGCTTCCCGACTGCTGACAGTCCTTGGCCTGATGCCAGGGCAGATCGTGCTCCTCGGCCTGCACGCTCCTTCCCAGAGTGCGGCAACTTAGGGCTGAAGATACCTCCGCTGTCATTTTCGGACAGCGGTGGGGGGCTGAGTAGCACTCCTAACCCCCCTCTCCTCACCGGCAACATCATTGTGGGGCCTTCTGTGGGGCCTTCTGCAGGACGACTGAGGCCTCCCTCCTTCCCCGCTCCGGATAGTTTGCGGCCTGCCTCTCTTACGGGCGGCATCCCTTTGAGCAGTCGGCCTGGACTCGGCCCATCGAGCCCAATGCCGCCACCGGCCCTGTTACAACATGTGTGCCCCTAATTCTGGCCTGGGGGTGCGCTAGGGCCTCACCGGGAGGGGCGATGGCCAATGGACCGGATGGCGGGGGGCTGGGTGGAGGGCCCTTCAAACCTCTTTCCACGCTGTCTCCTGTGGACTGTCAGGGGCCCCCGTGGTGGACCTGCTGCCGTGCTCCTCGTGGCCGCTCTGAACTTCAGTGGGGCTCTGAAGGCTGCGAGACCTGAGACTGATCACCACCGCGGCGGCTCTGCCCAGCCTCCTTGGTGACCAATGGGCCTCATGCGCTTCGCTGAGGTCAGGTGCACCGGCAGTAGACTTGTGTGGTGACCCAAGCCACGGAGAGCCCTAGACCATCAGCGATCTGTGGGGCCCTGAGACGCTGTGCCTCCTCTGGCTGTCTGAAAGGTGGGAGGAGCGTCCCGGTACCACAGACCTGACCATCTCCTCTCCTCTCCTCCTGCCTTGGGGTGACCAGTGGTTACTGGCCGCACGTACTCCTCTTCCTTTCACCCGAGCTGGACGTGTCCGACGTTCCGGTTTCACCTGCTGACCGGTACCATGGGGAGAGACCGGGTGCCGAAAAGCCCCTCCACACAAACTAAAATGGACCAATATATGACAACGGAACCCGGGGCAACGGGAGGACCCACAGGAAGCGAGGCCCCTACCACCACAGACCTGACCACTATCCTCCAAACCATCTGCACCTCCCAATCCTCGGTGGGAGGCAAGATTGAGAAGTCCTGGTCGACGTGACTCTTATCTGTCAAGACCTCCGCAATGCCACTGCCCGGATTAAGGAAACCGGTCACGGCGGAACAACCTCCGCCTGATGGGATTTCCGGAGGGCTCTGAGCATGGCCGAACAGCTGACTTCATTGAACACTGCCTGCGCTCCAGGATGCCCTAGGGCTACCTCTCCCGATAGTTTGTCATCAAACAGGCCACCTCTCTCTTGCCCCTAGGCCACCACCGGGTGCGCCCCATCGGCCTATAATAGTGCGGTTCCTCAACTTCAGGGACCAAGACTCTGTTCTGGCCGAAGCACGCAAGAAGCAGCACCTCAAATATCAGAACCAGACAATTATGATCTTTCCTGGTTATACCTGGGAGGTTCAGGGCCAACGTGGCTCTTATGGAGAAGTCAAACAAAAGCTGCGTGCCCTCAACATCCAATACAGGCTTCTTTTCCCGGCCCGCCTCCAGGTTGTGTTCCAAAACAAAACCCTTTTCTTCGAAACCCCCGATGGCTACCTGAAGAGCCCCCCTTGCGACTCAGAGCCCAGGGCACCTCACCTGAGGCTCGCACCAGCGGTACTCACAGACACGCCTGACCCGCGCCTGCAGCGCAACCGGTCACGCAGAAAGTGAGGCCCGAGACGGGCTAGATCAGACTCACCATTGGGTCCCTACTGACTTCCTACATCCGGAGCACCCCAAAGTGATCTCCCCGCCCTGCGCCGTTCTGGCTCCTCCGGCCAATCTGACCCAGGGGGCGTTTCACCTCTACCATCTCTGCCGGACCTAGCAGACACAGACCTATCCCGGAGCCCAACTCTTCTCATGGGTTCATCTTGAGCCCACTCTAACATACAGACTGCAATAAGCCCCGCAGCTCATGGTACCATCATTGACTTGATCAATTCTTTCTCCCAATGTACTTTATCACAGAACATCCTACTATGAGGAGGGGTCCCTCCACGATTTCCCAGTCCCACGCGCTTTAGTTTGGCTCGCTTCTAGTTTTCTGCTGTTAGGGTCGACAAATGCTTCTGTTCCCGAAGTATAGGGAGGAGGGAGGGGACGGGGTGGGGGAAGGGGGCCATTGTCCCTGTTTATCGTTGTTTCACTATTGCACAGCATTCCTCTCCAGCAGCAAACGAGCGCGCACATACCTAGCACTGTAGAGTTGTGCCCACCACCTCACATAGGTGCAACACATCACCCACACCGGCCAAAACACATTGGATGTCCTATCCTACACAAGCCTCATGTCTGATAACCACATCGAAACGGCATCGCTCCATATAACGTCCTGGAATGTTAATGGCCTGTAAGAGAGGGTCAAGCACACAGCAGTCCTGCGCTGTAGACATATTACTGCTCCAAGAGACCCACCTGGTAGGCAATAACTGCCCCTTCCTGGCGAGATAGGACTATTGTGGAGTCTGGTACACCGGTTTTAATCGGGGATCAAGAGGAGTGGCTGTCCTGGTGCACCATGCCCTCCCATTTGTTTTTTGCGAAAGGTTACTCATGACCCTCAGGGCTGCTCTGGTGCCTTGGAGGGGAGCTTAGGACACCGGACCCTGAGCCAGCTCTCCATATACTCCCCACCTTCCCTGATAACCCCCACACTTCAGCGAATTGCAACACTGGTTGCCGCCCAGCCCCCAGGGATGACCATCATTGAGGGAGATTTCAATGCAGTTATGAACCCAGACCTTGACACTGCCAGAGCCCCCTCAGCCTCTAGGATCACCCACTCTAATCTCTTGTCAAACTGGGCCGCTGCCCTGGGGCTTGAGGACGCTTGGAGACTGGCACCGGACGACCCGACATTACACCCACACAGCAGCATCCCACCACACACATGCCAGACTCGACTACTTTTTCATGCCGGCCCTGAACTGTCGGGTAATTCAGGATATCCACATCCTCCCCAGAGGTATATCTAATCACTCCCTGTGGCAATGCGGATGGGCAACCTCCTAGAGGCTTCACGCTGGATCTGGTGGTTAAACGCCTGGTTTCTCCAGGATAAAGAATTCAGGGACACAGTGGGTGATGAGCTCTGCCACTACTTTACTACCAACCAGTGCTCGGTCCCCTCCCCTGGAACCCTGTGGGAAGCTTGTAAGGCCACCTTTTGTGGCTTTGCCAAGGGCCAACTCAAACTCAAGCGAACAGCGCAGGATCCCCGACTTATGCTCCTAGAAGCCCAAGCGGCCCTAATCGAAGGTAAATCCCCGGAAGAGAGAACTGAAGCCCAGGACAGGAGACTAGCGTTTCTGAGGGACGAGATTAAGCAGGCCTCCCTGGATGCCACCAAGCTGCTCAGAAACCGGTCCTAGGATGCTTGATTCCGGTCCAGGGAAGACATGGCTTGGCAGTTCGGGCTGGACTGTTCCCATGAGGCACAGGTTCAAGACTGATTTGTATATGGCCATGTCTGAACTGGGGTGTCGTGGTGAGCAAACCAACGATGGATTAAACCCAGATCTGTGACCGGGGGTGAATGTTTTGCCAATGTGCAACATTCCGTCCATTACCTTGTGTGTTTTGAGGTCCTCTGTAGCACAAGTGTATGGACGGGGAGATAAAAATGGGAAACTCCTTCATCGACTAGCCACTTACCCAATGGCCAACCGTATCATTCCTGAGGTGATCGCCCCTGACGGAGCGGTCCAGCGCTCCCCGGTGGCGGTGGCCCAATGCTACGTCACATACTACGCCACCCTTTACTCTGTGCAGCCTCCAAATCTCTCACTCTTGGAACTACTTAAGCTCAAACGTTTCCCCCTTGCACGACTCAGCGAACTTGAGGAGGCGGCGCTGGACCTCCCCTTCACCCCGGAGGACAATTAAGCCATATCACGCATGGCTTCTGGTAAGACGCCTGGGCCAGACGGACTCCGGCAGGAGTTTTACGTGACCTACTGTGACACGCTGGTTCCCCACCTTCTCGAGATGTATCAAGAAGCACCTGATAAGGGCTCATTCTGTTCCGAAACGGATATGGTCACCGTTGTGGTGATCCCCAAGTCTCAGGCTCCCTTAAAGCACTGCTCCGACTACTGTCCCATCTCTCATTTACTTGGAGCTCAAAGTATTTGCCTCTGTCCTAGCCAACTGCGTACGACCGTACCTGGCCAAACTGGTCCACCCTAACCAGTGTGTTTTTATGCCCTCTTAGGGAACCAGACACTGCCTTAGACGTCTCCACCTTACCCTAGTGACCCGCCGACAGCTGACCCCATTATTGTCCCTTCTTCTCGTTGATTTCGAGATAGCGATTCAGTGGACTGGCGGTACCTGGAAGCGGTGTTGACGGAGATGGAATTTAGAGCCTCCTTCCGAAAACCTGGTTAAGACGCTTTATTGTAAGCCGCGGGCCAGAGTGCCGGTTAATGGAGCTCTGTCGCGGCCCTTTCCCATCAGGAGGGGCACAAGGCAGGGATACCCCCCTCTCGCCCTTCCTCTTCGCTTTGGCGATGGAGCCCTTTGCCTGCCTCATCCGGTCCGACTAGCAAATCATGGGATGGAGATGGCCGGGCTGGAAGAGGATAAAATCGCCCTTTACGCAGATAACATTCTGCTATTTTTAGCAGACCCATTGCAATCTGGGACCCCAGTGTCTCCGGGTGTTGAGTCTCTTCGAGCAAACCGCTGGTCTCCGACTGAACTCTGCTAAATCCGTCCTGGTCCCCCTTCATTTCACGAGAGAGTGTTTTGATTGGCAGTCATCAATACCTCTTCTGTGGCAGTCCTTCAAATACCTGGGGATCTGGGTTGTCCTCCTCCCAGAATTTACCTGGTCACACAATGTAACCCCACTAGTGAAAAAGGCCCATGCTGATCTCAAATGGCAGGCGCTGCCGCTGACCCCGATGGGCAGAATTGCCTTAGTTAAAATGATGATTCTGCCCAGGTTCCTCTAAATGCTTCAGAATACGCCCCTATCCTTCTCACGGTCGTGGTTCCGGGAGATGGACAAATTGGCCACCAGGTTCCTGTGGGGAGGTCGGAGGCCCCGGCTGGCCCTTACCCAGTGCCGTGGACGGAGGCCGGGGGATGACAAATCTGTACCTTTAATATTTGGTCACTCGGCTCCTCACATTGCACGAATGGTTTAATGGTGGCTGGTCAGATCCGGCAGATCGCCCGGAACTACACACCCAGGGTTTGTCCAGCATCCAGGGGAATGCTGTACTGGAACGTCATTCCCCATCCCTGCCAGAGGTCACACGTGGGGTGCTTTTGGCCTGGCAGGCTTCTCTACCCCACACCTGCTGGTTGGATAAACTGACTCAATATACCCCACTGTGGCGGGTGTAGGAGAGTAGGGTCTGCTATCCTATGGTCATCCCCATTTTTTTGCTTTTTGCTTCTCTGGTTCTCGACTTAATGTGGCTGTGGGCCTGCTAATCAGACCCACAGCCCTGCTGTTCTCTCTCTAAATTCACAACCATGTACCTTAGGTACATTACCAATTGGGATTGGGTCACCTTATGAGCCCCTGTACAGTGTACTATAGGTACCCAGGGCATAGGTGCATCCAAGGCCTACCAGGGGCTGCAACATATCTTTTGCCACCCCTGGCTGGCCATCCAAACTGACTCAACTGGCTGATCACTCAGCTGGGGCAAGGTCGTGTAATCACCCCTTGCTTAGATATAGTATACCTATGTCTAAACTTTATTTTATTTTTTTACTATTTTTTCAGCAAAGATGAACAACATAATCCCCCCCAAAATTGGCATCGGTAGAAAGAAAATATATGTGTACACAGTTCATTGTCCCATTACGGCTCCAGCAGGTGCAGAGATAACAATAGATACAAGAGTCAAATCTTCGGGATGCAAAGTAAAGCATAGAAACAGACATTAAGGAACATTGTGCGTAGCCATCAGGGCATTACCACAACACCATCTCTCCCTCCGCGCCTCCAGCCTCCCCGCCCTCAGACCCCGACTCCCCAGAGGAGAACAATTCAGCACTGGTTGCATCTCAATCGCTGCCAACTGACCCCACAGCGCACATCATACGCCAGGCGAGCAAGTCCTCTTGCAGCCGCTCATCCTTACGTGTACGCTGCATGTGTGTCTCCTCAGCCAATGTCCATTCCCCAACATCCGGGAGCCACAATGACATGACCGGGGCCCTCTGTCCCATCCTGTTGATAGCCACTCGTCGCCTAGCCAGCACCAAGAGTAGCTGTAACATTTTGTAGGATAGGTTCCTCTTTCTAGGTTTGGGGACCAGGGCCAGCAAACATTGAAGCGGGGTCAGGGCAATATGCAGGCTCGTGACCTTCCGGATGTGGACTACCACTGCCTTCCAGAAGTCTCCGACCAGCGGGCACTCCCAAGCCAAATGGAGAAATCCGGCTCTGACCGTACCGCATCTAGGGCAGGCATCCATTTTATCCTCGGCGATGCGGTGTAAAGCAACTGGGGTCATGTAAGTGCGGTGCACAAAATTGAAATGGATCAGTTTGAATCATGCATTACACGACACCTTCCGGGTAAGTGTCCCTATTCGTTTACCTTGTCCCGGGTCTAAGGCGACCCCCAGATCCGCTTCCCATGCCGCCCAAGACGGGGACATCGGAGGGGCCGAATCACACCTCATAGCCGTATATAACAGCGTTATCAGTCGCCGTCCCCCGCCGCAAGACAAAAGGATATTCAGAGTATGGGACACCTGGGGTGCCTCCGGATATTGTGGCCAGGTCGCCCTCGCCATTTCCTGAAGGCCTCTATAATGGAGATACTGTCCCCCGGTGAGCCCAAAGGCCTCCGTAGCCCTCTCTAGGGTCACGAAAGAGTCGTCCGGGTATAGATCTGCCAAAGTCTCTCAGCCGCCCTCACGCCATTCCCGGAACGACATGTGTTCCTCCATCAGCGTCACCGGTGCCAATATCTACACCGGTAGCTCCCTATGAAAGGGGGCCAGCCTCAACACCCTCTCCACAACTCGCTGCCAGAGTCCCGCAGTGTGTCGAACCACATACGGCAGGGATTCATCCGCTCCCCTACCCCGCATCAGAGCCACCTGTAGCGTCCTCTCATCCGCTCTACCCGCCAAAAGTTGCAACTCCCAGTTGTCTGTACCCGCGAACCATCGCGTGGCTGTCAGAATTTGGGTCGCATAATAGTACAGGTCGAACCTCGGGGCCTCTAGACCCCCCTCTTCCCAGCGTCTGACCACCGTGCGCAATGCAACCCTGCTGCGCCTGCCCGCCCAAAGCAAGGAGGTGAGCAGCGTATTAAGCTTGTTGAATATACGAGAGGGGAGTGGGCACCGGGCATTCTGCAGGATGTACAACACTCTCGGCAACATCACCATCTTCGAGACGGCTAACCTCCCCATGAGAGAGAGTGGGAGCGTATTCCAAAAGGACACGGACTGCTGCAGGGAACTGAGCACTCGTTCGGCGTTCCGGGCCAGCAACTGCTCATCGGACACGGCCACTTGGATTCCCAGGTATCGGAAGGCCTCCAGTTCCCACCTCAGTCCCAGGTATGGGAAACCCACTCTGGGGTCCTCGCCACAGCCCGCCAGGGGGAAGATCAAGGACGTCTCAGGATTAAGGCGCAGCCCAGAAGCTGCACCAAAACGATCTAAGTGCTGTAGCAGGAGCAGCAACGATTCCCGGGGGAGGTCAGGTAGAACAACGCGTCATCGGCGTACAGCGAGACCAAGTGCACAGTATCCCCCACTTGTATCCCCCAGGGGACCATCTCCGCACGGAGTGACACCGCCAGGGGCTCAATCGCCATGGCGAATAGGAGCAGCGACAGGGGGCACCCCTGATGGGTACCCCTGCCCAGTCGCCACTCCTCTGATCGGGCCGCCCCGAGTCTGACCCTGGCCGTAGGCGCGCTGTAGAGAATCCGGATCCAGGCGCAGAAGAGGGGCCCCACCCCAGCCAGCCGAAGCACAACCAAGAGGTACCCCCAGCTGACAGTATCAAAAGCTTTAGCCAGGTCTATCGACACCAGGACCTGAGGATCCTCCCTATCACGCACCTCATGGAGAACGTGGTTTAAGCGCCGAAGGTTCATGGCGGTGTTGCGGCCAGGGATGAAGCCACATTGATCTTGATGGACTAAGTGCGCCATATGTGGCGCCAGCCGGGTGGCTAAAATGCTAGTGAGGATTTTTACATCGGTGTTGATTAGAGTGATCGGCCGGTATGCCGCGGGATCACATCCATCCCCTCCCGGCTTCAGAAGCATGCAAACCTCACCCTGTTGCATGGTGGGTGGGAGTGTGACACGCTCCAGCGCCTCATGGTAAACCTGCAGGAGACGGGGGCGAAAGTATACGCAAACGCCTGATAAAACTCTGGTGGAAAACCGTCTCCACCCGGAGCCTTAGCCATTGGCAGGGCGGCCAATGCCACTCTGACCTCCTGAAGCGACAAGGCAACGTCCAGTTCCTCTGCATCCTCCCCAGAGAGGGTCTGGAGGGTCAAACCCCGAAGGTATGGCTGATAGGATGCCTCCGTCACTAGGGGGTCCGCGGTATACACCGCCTGCAGATGAGTGCGAAGCACCACGAGGAGGTCCGACTCCGAGTGTACCATGTACCCAGCGGGGTTTCTCAACACCACTATCCATGCTGGTGCCGATTCCCTCCGAAGAATCCAGGCTAACAGGCGGCCCGACTTGTCCCCTTCACGGTGAAGACGCTGGCGATATTGGCCGAGGGTAAACCTATCCAGCCGGGTAAGGATATCATGAACGCCCTCAAGGACCGTCCGCTCAGAGTCCAGGTCCGACCCATCCGGTTCCGACAGGGATTGACAGTGGCAGAGGCGATCCTCAGCACACTTGAGCTCTCGGAGCAACTGTGTCCGGACCCCATAAGTCAGGCCCATACATGCGCCCCGCACAACCGCCTTGAGAGAGTCCCATTTGGTCGCATAAGGCATGTTGCCATCTTTCCAATTTAAGTCCAAGTAGTTCCGTAAGGCCGTCTCCACATGTTCCCTACCCATCTGATCCTGCAGGAGGTCCCCCGGCATCCTCCAGGTCCGCGGGCGGGAGGACTGGTCCACCCATTGTACTAAGCACGTTACGGGCGAATGATCAGACAAAAACAGAGCCTGATGGGTGACCAATAAGACAAGGGATGCGCTGAGATTGGCAGCAAGGACTCTATCGAGCCTACTATGTGTATTGTGTGTGGGGGTGTAACAAGTGTATAGTTTCAGCCCCGGATTACCGAGGCGCCACACATCGACAGCACCCAGGTTATCCATCACCTCCCGGAGACGCGCCGTCATCCGCGGTTTCGTGCCCGTGCGGGGAGGATGCCTGTCCAGCAGCGGATCTAGTACACAATTAATATCCCCAAACCAGAGGAGGGGGGCATCTAAATCTGAAACAATAAGCTCCTGTAGATTGGAAAAGAAGCTTGGGTCATCCACACTGGGTGCATAGGAATTCAACAGCAGGAAATCCCTCCCATCCAGCTTCACCCATAAAAGTATATATCTGCCCTCAATATCCGCTCTGGCGAACTGAACCGCCAGGGGAACCCAAGTCAAACAGTCACCAAATGTCAAACGCTGCCGACAGTAGTTATCAATCAGGAATGCGACCCAGGTACAGGCCCGTAGGCCAAACACATAGAACAGCCAGGAGCCACATCACCTCAGGATGAAACTGGTACCTCCAACAACTCAGTCCCTCCTGTTTCCGGGATCACAGGAGCAGTGAAGAACGTGTCCTGAATCGTGTCTTGCAAGGTGTCGGGGACCAGGACCTCCTCAGGCCCCACCTGACTCGGGGCCCCAACTCAGACTCATCCGGCGAAGGCTCCAGGAGCATAGCACCGTCCTTGCCCACTGTAATCCTAGGTTCTTCCGGGCCAGCCGATCCAGATCTGCGCCTCCGTCTGCTACGGCGTCTCCGTGAAGGCCGTGTTCCCCACGTCTCTCGGGGTCCCCCCGGGCAGGAGGTTGTCGCCCCTGATCTCCAGCTACTCCCAAACCTCCGCCGGAGATTCAAAAAAGTGCGCCTTCCCTTGCGAGAGTACCTTGAGCTTTGCGGGATACAACAGCATACACTGCAGCTTCATCTCGCGCAGCTTCCTTTTCACCCCCAAATAGGACTTCCTCTGCTCCTGGACTTGTTGCGTATAGTCTGAATAGATGGACACCCGGCTGTTCTCAATGGTGAGATCCGCTGTTTCCCTTGCCGCCCGCAGAATGCAATCGCGATCTTTGTAGTTCAGGATTTTGGCGATCAAGGCTCGTGGGTGCGCCCCGGGGCGCGGCGGCGGGACCAGAGCACGGTGCGCTCGCTCAATGACAAAGACGTCTGAGAGGCCCTCCGGGCACAGCGTTGTTCGGATCCAGGTTTCCAGAAAGCGTTCAGCGTTCCCCGCCTCCAGCCGCTCTGGCACCCCAAGGACCCTTATGTTGCTTCGACGGGCCCTTCCTTCCGCATCCTCAGCCCTTCGCTCCAGGGCCTGCGTTGCAGCTGTGAGGTGCGTGACTGTCTTTTTGAGAGTGGCCACCTCACCCTGCAGCTCCGCAATATTGCCCTCGGCATCAGTGACCTTGTCAGCAACCTTACGAAGGTCAGTGCGCAGCAAGTTGACGTCTATGGAGACCGTCTCGATCTGCCTCTAGTGCAGTATGTGAGCCCTGTATGGCTTTCAACAACTCCGCCCGGGTTGGCTCCCCAGGGTCGCCCGCACCCTCATCCTGGCCCGATTGGCGCGTAATCCGTTGGAAGAGCAGCCGCTGTGTAATGTATTGGGTGATGGTGTTGGGCTGTGTGGCACGCGACATTCTGTCTTTACGCATGGCCAGGGCCCAGAGCGCTCCGTTCAGCACACCAGCCACTCGGGGTGCCCCCTCAGGTTGTAGGAGCACTGGACACCCTCAGACGTCAAGTCCCAGGTGCCACCCAGTCAATGAGTTCAAGGAGGCAGCAACGTAGGGCGACACACCAGGTACAAAGCGGCGACACCGTGTGCAATGGGTCGAGATCCAGGCCCCAGCAGCCTCAGTCCGGTGAAGTGGACCCACACTACACACCAGTCCCCTTCGGTGAGCGGCCCCAAAGAACAGGCAAGTCAGTGCGGAGGGGGGATCAGGATATATAACACCACTCACCGCAGCGCCCTCCGGGCCCTCAATCCGCTCCCAGCAGGGTGTGTATGGCCACGGAGCAGCTCCTCTCCCAGGGGTCTCAAGCCCCCCCCAGCAGCCGGATCAGTAGGTTCGGGCCTCCCAATGGCCGCCAACCGCCATAAGGGGAACCTCGCCACAACGGGACAGGCCAGCAGACCACGAGCCAAGCCACCTCCGTCGCGTATAGCCTCTGTCCGTCCACCGGGCAGCCGAAGGTCGGGATCGCTAGGGCCGACAGGGTCTCCCAACAGCCAATGCAGGCGTCTCCCACGGCCTCCACCTACTACGCGATGCGGCGCCGGCGGGAAAGGCCTCCTGGTGCGGCCACCTCCGCAGGTTGATACGGCACTCCCGCAGCAGCAACCAGCAGGCTCCAGGGTCCGCTACAGCAGCCGTAGATGGCAGCAGGCTCCGGCGCGGATAGGAAGGCGCCAGGCCCTCCGGGAGCCACAGGGGATCAGGTCCGCCCCGCCTCCTTCACTCCTGCCTAGGCCTCAGACCCCGGCCTCTCGTAGTTAGAGGCCCGGGGCTCACCCACATCAGCGTTCCGCACTGCTCTTCGTCCAGGTGTTCGCCGCCGCCACTCGCAGGGGGGGGGGGTCACCAGTGGGAGGGGGTCCTCCAACCACCGCCGCAACCGGTTCCGAGCACCCACAGGATCATTATACAGGATTTACGGGTTCTCAGGCCGGGAGCTTGCGGAGCTCACGTCCTGCCAGCCATGCTGCTTGGCCACGCCCCCACCTATGTCTAAACTTAGATCTGAACACATATACACCCTATAAGTCACTCCTATGGCAGGCCTTAACAATCCTGGAGGCAGAGTGCTTGGTTTTATGTGAGATGGTGCTCTAGCATGAGCTGAGCCTGTCTGCAGCTTTCGGAACCATGTCCTTATAGCTGTTCTAGGATATTGCCATACCATATACTCTTAAGTGCATTATGAACCTCGCGGTTAAATGCTATGTTTGGTTTGGCTTTATCAAAACATGTCGTGTAAGGTGTCATACGCTTTGGAATACTACCCCATCGCCAATTCTGGCGACGGGGGTAGCATGTAGGAGAGTGGGGTCTGCAATCCTATGGTCACCCCAGATTTTTGCTTTTTGCTTCACTGGTTTACGACTTTCCCTGGCTGTGGGCCTGCTAATCAGACCCACAGCCTAGCTGTACTCTCTCTAAATTGACAACCATGTACTTTAGGTGCATTTACCAATTGGTACTGGGCCACCTTATCAGCCCCTGTACAGTATACCTTAGGTATCCAGGGCATAGGTGTACCCAGGGCCTACCAGGGGCTGAAGCATGTATTATGTTTTGGAACGTGGCTGGCCTCAGAAACAAAATCGAGGACGGTTCGGTTGCCGGCTTCCTGAAGCACACTCAAATCATCTGCCTACAAGAGACTTGGGCTACGACGCCCCTTCACCTCATGGGGTACAGGACATTCACATCTCCTGCCCTTCCCAGCATTTCAGGCAGACCCAAAGGGGGATTGGTAATCTACCTGGCAAACACAATCGCTGACACGAAGATCTACAAGGCAGATTTACTATCGAATTTCCAGATCCTTACTCTTATAATTGGGAAAAATCTCTCCATTACAATAATTAACATATATAACAATCTAGAGGATGATAACTTCCTGAATGTTCTCTCCCGAATTGAAGAAAAAATCATTGAACACTGTCACCCCAAACAGAAAAAGGAAAATTCCCATGTAATCTGGGGAGGAGATTTTAACCTTCATCCCTGCCCCAAAAATGACACCTGTGGAATGGTAGACGAACATGACAACCCCCTAGTCCACTTTATCCATTCAGGAGTGGGGCCAGCTATGAACAAAATTCTTTCCGATCTGGATTTGCAAATCATAAACCCCATTCAAGAGTTTAATAACAAGCTAGAACCCACTTACAGAGGAAGGGGCCACGAGACTACCGTGGACTATGTAATTGTCACTGAAGGCTTGAAAGAACAAATTAACAATATGAGTATTTTGGAAAACAATCTCAGTGATCACTCCGCATTAAGCCTAAACCTTCAAACAAACCAACCAAGATCACTTATGGCAACCATAGCAAACACGCTGACACAGAATAGGCTCGAACTGGGTAAAAGTAACGGATCTGTCTTCCGCTTTTGACTGCGTTTCACATGCTAAGCTTTGGACACTGTTGAGCGAAATGGGGGTAGATCCCCCCCCTCTTGGACTTTTTAAGGGAGCTTTACAGTGAAGCCACTGCGAGAGTGAGGTATGGGACAAGAGGAGAACTGACGGCACAATTCAGTGTGGAGCGGAGAGTGAGGCAAGGTTGTGTCCTGGCCCCCTTCCTCTTCTCTCTTTACACCAACGACCTAGAAGAGTCCATGCTGAGAGGGGGGAGGGACCTTCCAAGAGCAAAAGATCGCTTGATCCCCGCGCTACTTTATGCGGACGACGCAGTCATTTTAGCTCGAACCCCCATTGAACTGCAGAAATCTTTATCCAAATACGCAGATTTTATGGGTGCCTTGGATTTGCACATTAACATCAAAAAAACTTTTGTCATGGTGGTTGGCGGACCAAGAAAAGTAACTAAGTCCATCTTTCTGAATAATCAAAAAATTGAAAAGACCTCACAATACCCTTACTTAGGTATTATGATAGATGACGCCCTAAACTGGAAAGCGGCGGTTGAGGCCAGGAGACATTTATTTAAACGAGCGATCATGGCGCTGATGAAATTTTCAAATAAACTAGGAAAAAGACCTCTAGCAGAACTGCTACAGATTTACGCTGCGAAATGCCAAGCCATCGCACTATACGGTGCAGGGATCTGGGGACATACATCCACCGGCTCTATACAAAAAGAAGAAAACATCTTCATGAGATTCCTTTTATCAACTCCACGAGGCACCTCCACTTACGCCTCACACGTAGAATTGGGAATCTCATATATTGAAGATTTAATTAAAATCCAACCACTCATGCTTTGGAGGCGAGTCTGGCTGTCGGAAAAAAATAACCTGACAAAAAGCATCTTACAGGATACTATGGGCTTGGACCACGCCAACAAAATTGCTTGGCTCTCCTATGTAAGACATTTTTTTACCGACCTGGGTTTTCCACAATATTACTATAATCCAGAAAACCTAAAAGATATATCCACAAAAAGATCTGAAGCAAACTGCTCTGAGCCACCTGGAATCCCTGAGATTGTCTTCGTCGATTGCAAAAAAATCTGTTATGCACGCAATAATGACACAACAGTCTTTGAAACTTCAGCTAAATTTGACCGTAGAGATCTCTGCATACGAAAAGATGCTCCTCACAAGGTTCAGAATGAACCTTTTCTTCAGATTAGTGACATTTCCGGAAAAAAACAACTGGAACACTCAGATGGACCTGTGCCCATGTGATGGCCTCTCCCAACAGTCCACCATCCACACAATACTGTTTTGCAAGCTTTTCCACTCCCATCGAAAAATATGGCTAATCCCTCTATTAAAAAAATGGGGCCATAGACAATGCCGTCCAGCTATGTTGGCACTTCAATCCTTGGACTCTGAAACCACTGTGTACCATGTACTAAATTTTCTCAAGTGCATCATGAGGCACAGAAATAATCTGTAAAACAAAGGACCCACCCATATTCCACGCAAGCTGTTGGCATTTTTATTTTTTTACGGTATATTCAACTGTATTTTTTTACTATGAATGTTTGTATTTTATGACATCTTTTATGGTTTTGCAAATGCTAAAAAAACGAATAAAGATTATTATTATTATTATTATGTATTATGCCACCCCTGGCTGACCATCTAAAACTGACACAACTGACTGCACGACAGCTGGGGCAAGGTGGTGTAATCACCCTTTGCTGTAGATATAGTATACCTATATCTAAACCTAAAATGGACACATATCCTCCTTTCAGTCACTCCTATGGCAGGCCTTAACAATCCTGAAGGCAGAGTGCTTGGAGTTATGTGAGATGGTGCTCTGGCATGAGCTGAGCCCGTCTGCAGCTTGCGGAACCAAGTCCTAATAGCTGTTCCATGATAACGCTATACCATATACTCTTACGTGCATTATCAACCTCGCGGTTGAATGCTAACTCTGGTATAGCATTATCAAAACATGTCGAGTAAGGTGTCATACGAATTGGAATACTACCCCCTCGCCAATTCTGGCATTCCACCCTTCTAGAGGGACACAACATGTATGTAACTGTGAACCCGGTTAAAGTTAACTCGAGCCTTGGCATCACAAAATGGATGCTGCCACCACAGACACAAGTCTGACCTCCTGCTGCTGGGAGTCCTTCCAGCGAGGGCGGCTTGGACAAAGGGTTTCCTGCCTTGGGAGGTGCTAGCACCACCCCAGACAGGATTTTGTGTATTGGGTAGGATAGGCCTGAAAGAAATGAGACATGCCTGGGGCACACAAGGTGCCCTGTGCATACACTGGTTCAAACCAGTTGCTGGGGCATCCCTGCCCCAGCTCTGGTGCGAAATCCAGACAAAGGATAGGGGGTGTAACCACCCCCCTTCCTGGTCCCACCCAGGGGAGGGACCTAGTCAGTAGTGCAGCCCCCTTTAGCAGGATAAAGGTAGGAGCTGGTCCCATTCCAAATTAGATTATCATGAACAACTTTGTAAGAAGAAACTCTGGACTTCGACGTTCTGCTCCACAGAAGACTGAAGAATCTCCCTTGTGGGCAAGGAGTGTCCACCCTGCAACTGCAGGCACCATCAGCGTCCAGCGGCTTCACTTTGTCGTCTTCCCTCGAGGATCCAGACTTCAGAGCCCGACGAGACCCGGATTCCCAGACCTCTCCGACCTCAACTCACATCTGCAGCACAGCTGAGATCCGTGGGTGCGACGAGACACGTGGGACCGGCCATCTTGAACGAACCTGCACTTCGCTTCCAGCACGACTCCCGAGGTAAACTCGACCAAGTGCTTTGGGGATTGAGAAGCCCCAGCCCCGAGCAGCCCCTGCACCGAAGATCAGCCCTCCAGCATCCACGAGATCTGCGTGGGGCCCTTCTGCTTGTTTGCTGCTCGACGCGTTGTCTGGTCACTTGCCGGCTGGCTAGTGGCCTCCTAGACGACGAACCTTGAAATCTTTGCTGCTGGTCTGGTTGCTCCAGACTGGCCCTTGCTCCCTTCCAAAAGAGGGGCACTCCGGACTCTCCTAGTCCGCACCAGACGCTTTCTCCACTCACCGCGTGGGTTGCCTTTGTCAAGGCATGTTGACGCCGATTCCGGATCCAACACCGCCGACAGCGAGAGCCTGCGTGGGACAGCTCGTGCCTCCATCCTGGTCGTCGAAGACACCTCCTGGTCCACGTGGCTGCAGAGTCAATCGTCCACCCTTCACCTGATCACGACGACGACATCTGGTTCCTTTCTGGTTCCACTCCAGTCACTGGCTAGTGACTGTGAACATTGTCCACTCTGCTTTCAGGTCTTCTTCTTCACCGATCCACCCTTGGATCGCACCGGACATCTTCCTCCTGGTCGCCTGCAGTATCTTTTCTTTCAGGCTCCATTGACTTCAACGCGAGAACCCGACACGAATTTGCACCTATGCACCCGCAGCCCGTCGGTGAGGTAACGAGAGCATTTCGGTGCTCAAGGGTAGCTTGACTCTCCTAGTGTCCAGTTCCACAGTCGTTTTAGTCCTACCTAGTCAGGATTGTCCGTACTTACCTTTTCTTTGAACTGTACTGTCCATAGACGTGGTTACTCATCCCGCGTGTGAGTTCACACTCTGCACCCGCGTTCCGTGGGCCTCCTATTACTTACCTCAGGTTAGGATAGCGTAGTACCAGCTGTCCTGCAGCCTCTGGACAGCTCCATTTCTTCCATTGACTCTCACATTCCATTTACTTAGTATATGGTTTGCCGTGCCCCTAGGGCACCATTGTAATTTTGTGCAACTTGTCGTATTTTTTTGAAGAGATTGTCATGTGCTTAGCCCTCTGACCTCATAAAGAGTTCAGAGGTGTTTGTTATCAATAAATATACTGTTTATTTTCATAACAACCTGTGTGGTGTTCTTTCATCTGGTATTCAAGGGGTTATATTGTGGTAAAACCGCTGGCTTCACATGCCAAAAGAGTTTAGCCTAAGACTGCTTTGTCCATGCTACCATTAGGATAGCTGGTCTATAAGGTTGACTTACAACCAATCACCATAAGGGTTGTTTGGACTGATACAAGGTGATCACTACAACTAGTGAGCATCATATATCAGGCCAACTTCTCACATAGCATACCACCCTTCTAGAGGGAGAAGACATGTTGCTAACATTAATCCCGGTTAAAGTTAACCAGAGCCTCAGCATCACAAAATGGATGCTGCTGCCACATACACAAGTCTGGCCTCCTGCTGCTGGCCGAAACTCGGGCAGGGGAGGCCTGGAAAATAGGTTTCCTGTCACAGGGAGGTGCTAGCACCACCCCAGACAGGAGATAGTGGATTGGGGCAGGGAGGGCTGAATGAAACTAGACACTGCCTGGGGCACACAAGGTGTCCCATGCATAGTCCAGTTCAAACCGGTGCTGGGGCACTCCAGCCCCAACTCTGGCGTGAAACTGGACAAAGGGAAAGGGGTGTAACCCTGGGTCCCACCCATAGGAGGGACCTAGCAGGTAATCCAGCCCCTTGATTTGGAATAAAGGTAGGAGCTGTGTCCATAGACTTTAGATAATCCTGACTGAAACTTTGATACGAAACTCTGGACCCTTCGACATCCTACTCGATGTAGAAGACTGAAGAATCTCCCTTGTGGTCAAGGAGTCACCACCCTGTGCAAGCAGGCACCATCAAGCGCTCAACGGTTTGCTTTGTTGTTGCTCCCGCCGGAGCTCGAACAACAGAGATCGACAAGACCCGGACTTCCAGAAATCCAACAGCCCGATCCACAGCCACAGCAAAGCTGAGACCCGTGGAGGCGACGTGAGACGTGGGACCGGCCATCTTGGAAAGCCAGCGAAGTGCTTTCTGTGCAGCTCCTGAGGCACCCTCGATGCTGTGCTTTGGGGGATTGAGAAGCCCCAGCCCAGAGCATCATTTGCACCTAAGATCACCTCTCCACACTTAACGAGTGCTGCGTGGGCCCTTTTCCATGTTCCTGCTCGACGCGTCTGTCCAGTCACTTGCCCGTTGGCTAGTGGCCTCTGTGACGACGAACCTTCGAATTTTCAACGCTGGTCTGGTTGCTCCAGACTGGCCCTTGCTCCCCTGAAAAGGAGCAGCCCATCAGACCTTGGTGGTCTGATCCAGAAGCCATCTTTGAGTCCTGCGTGGGTTGCATTTGCCAAGGCCTGTTGACTCCGAATCGAGATCCGACAGCGAGAGCCTGCGTGGGACAGTCCGTGCCCAGCACCTGGTCGTCATCGACATCTCCTGGTCCACGTGGCAGCGGAGACAAGCTTCACGACATCACCTGATCGCAACATGAGAACGCCTGGTTCCTTCCTGGTCACTGGCTACTGACCCAGACTCTGTCCACTCTGCTTTCACCAATGTGAGAAGTTGGACTGGTGCAAGGTGTTCACTAGAATAGTGAACATCATATACCAGGCCAACTTCTCACAGCGGGGTACTTGGCTCCAGGAGGTCACCAACCTATCTGGATTTCGAGCATGGGACCTCACTGGGATCTCACAATTGGGGACATCTGGGGTGGGGACCACATACGCACCTTTCAAAACTTGTAGAACCGGTACTCCCTCTACACTTCCCAGTTTTTTCGTTACCTGCAGTTGCGTTACGCCCTTCACTCTCATATCTCAGAGGGCACCTCCTTACCTGAATACAGCCCACCCGAATCCCAGATCATGACTGGCAACCTGGGGAAGGGGAGGATCTCCTGCATCTATCGCTCTCTTATACACAACACCCCCAACACACTAATCCAGCACAGGGATAGGTGGGAGGGATGGCTTGGGTCCCTGGAGGATGAAGACTGTAGGGATGCGCTAATGGCCCTAAAAAAAAAAATTTCACAGCTTCGGCAAAGCTCCGCCTAGTCCAAGTATACTACCCCCATTCCGCCTACCTCGCACCGCTGCGCATTCACAGCGCTGGGCTCCGACCCGATGCATCTTGTTCCCGCCGCAATCACCCACAAGCTGATTGTTATCACATGGTGTGGCTTTGCTCCGAGGTCACGCGCTACTGGGGATCCGTGGTAGGGGAGCTTACTGAGGTTCTGGGCTGGGATGACCCTCTTAATCCAATGAATGTCCTCTGGGGAATCACTGAGGAAATTGATGGCTCCAGAGCTGACAACCGTTTTCTAAATATGGCAATGGTGGTGGCTAAGAGGGACATTGCGGCGAACTGCCTGAACTCGGCTACTCCCACTATGACATGTTGGCGCAGGGGTGTGGATTAGTGCGCTGCGCAAGAACGGCTCTGTATGAGGCCAGTGGATGCCCGAAGAAGTTTCGCAGAATGTGGGACAAATGGGTTGGGGTGATAGAAGAGTGACACTTTCGTTGAACAACTGAGGGTTGGGGTGGGTGCTGCTCTGTCTTTCCCTTGCATATCAAGGTCATGTACGCTGGTTTAAGATCATCATACTTCTGCTTCGCACTGGTATTTGTACAAACTGCTGGTCTATGGTTCTTTTCTGTTGGTCTCTCATAATATCAATAAAAATTGGTCATCAAAAAAGAGTATATTTTCCTCTCAGCCTTCACTACCCTCAATAGTTTGAGCACTCAGAGGGAATTCCGATTTTTTTTTCCATCTTGTGAGAAATTCATGTTGAAGTCGAATCACTCAAGGAGCAGATAACAATAAGGAATATGTACGACAAGAACAAAAGTCAATAACCGTACGAATTTATTTGTGTAACAGACTTCATTTGTAGTAGTCAACAGTTTAACAGACGTTTTACAGAATTCTGAAGTTAATTGTTAGAAACTATTTCTCCCTCCTTCATATGAGACAGACTTGAAGACAGCTTTTCTTTTCATTTAAACTAAAAGTGAGAAGCTTGACCTAAGAGGATTAGTTACACTCTGAGAATATATTAGCGAGAGAATAACTAAAGTAATTATTACATGTATTTAAGATGCATGCATATGCGCAAATCAAATTCGCCTCCTTAAATCTCGCTGAAGAACTACCTGAGAGGGAGTAGAAGCACTACCTGAGAGGGAGTAGAGGAACTAGAACATCCGAAAGTGCACAAATTACTTCTGAGATGGCACCTGTTTTCTTCCCCTTTCCCCCCTACTGGGGTATAGTGAAAGAATTCAGAAAAGGTTACAGTAGGTGTAATAGTGTAGAGTTGCAGCAAGATTTACTTCTGCTCCTGTTTAGGTCACTGGCACCAAGTTAGTCTTGACAGACAGTCTATGCCAATTTCAACTTAAGAACACATTACATAGTGAAGAACATTTATTACAAAAGCAATTTCAAGAGATTGAAATGGCAAGGAGTACATACTTGCTCGTTTTTCAGGGTGTGCTAGGTTTGTGGATTTGGAAATGGCATTCTTGAGTTGTTTAGGGAGACCACTGACGCGTTTGGGCTGAAAATCTATTAACAGAATAAAATTAGGAAACATTCATTATAACTGTATCCTTTCTTACTTACAGAATTACATTTATTTATTGGATAGGTCAATATAAAATGTAAATGGATGTTTTATTAAAAAAAATAATGCAGTCTATAAAGAGAATGAAAGGATCAGTAAGGAGTGGGATACAAATGTCAATACTGTGTTCATTGTATGAAACCTGGAATAAAAATTCCTAAACTTACTTTCGCCATCCTCGTCAATAATTTCTTCTATAATCACATCAGGTGATGATGAAGTATGAGATATAGGTGTAGAACTTTTTTGGAACAAAGATAAAAGGGGTTCTTTAGGTTTAGTGTTGAAATGTGCATAGGTAGCACACGCATCTCGTGGAATCAAAGAATCTGTTTTAAAATGTTTTACAGGTGAACAAAATCCATCAGTCAGAGACAAGTAGGTATTAGTGTTTGCCAATGGCGCTGGATAACCATGATCACTAAAACCTTTTCTAGTATCTCCACCTGCTCCATGAAAATTAACTCTGTATGGGAAAAACACAAAAACACAGATTAACTACTAGTATTTCCAATTAAACATCTAAAAGGAAAATTCATCCACTTACAGAATAAGACCTGTGTTCTGTTCTTGACATTGACCTCCAACATTGTCAGGCGAAACCTTTTTATTACCATTTAACAAATTAACAAAACACCACATCTTAAACAGTTGGTGACCGCTTCTATGCTAAACAATGAAACACATGCAGACTATTTAGAGACACAATCAAGTGTAGTCAATAACCAAATGGAACAAAAAATTAGCTAAAGTAATGTTTCTGTGTAGTCAATAACCAAATGGAACAAAAAATTAGCTAAAGTAATGTTTCTGGTGAATACTCTATCTCATTTCATGAATCACCTCTATGGGTAGTAGATTTCCTGTTCCAACAGGTGACACCATATTTCCATTTAGACTCCAACACTACCTCAAATGCGACATAATGACATTTATGGAACAACCCTATGGCGTGCGTTAGTTGTTTATTCCTGCGCGCCGTTAAGAGGGAGATAAAAAGCCGGACTAATTCAGAGGAATTCAGGACTCAAAACAACTAAGCTATACCTCATCTTTAGCATAGTAACCACTGCTCAGAGGAGGGAAGCAGGTAGATTTGGTGAGGAACCAGCATACATATAGAGTATCCATTAGATGAACAAGTTACTTACCTTTAGCAACATTCTTTCAGGTGACAATTCTATCCAACCGCAGATTCCTCACCTTCAGAATGTTCCCCAAGTGTCCGACTTGATCCGGACATAGGTGAAGCTGTGTGGCTCCTTATTAGCTCTGCTCTCCCCTCAAATTAATGGTTGGAGCTACATATAGGCGTAACCCAAGAGCGCTCATATTAGTTTCTTTCTTGACACTGTCCGTGCATTTAGACACAGAACCCCCAGAAAAACAATTGTTCATGCCAGTGGGCAAATTCCGAATTTGGGACCTGTTGAGATGAAAAACGGTCCACTCCACACAGTGGGAGGTGGGAGGGCAATGAGGAATCTGTGGTTTGATAGACTATCTACCAGAAAGGCAGTTACAGAAGGTAAGTATTTTGATCTTCTGATGGACACTTCTAACCACAGATTGCTCACCTATAGATACCAAAGTAGTACCTCCTGCAGTGACGGGAATTAACACTTACAACGCAACTTTTACAACGCACTACCATTACAACGCATGACACTACAACGCATGTCATTACAAAGCATACCATTACAAAGCATACCATTATAACGCATACCATTATAACGCATACCATTACCATCCAACAGTTACCCTACTGTTGCACCCCCTGGAGTTAGAATAGTAATTTTTACCCTTACACTATCCAACACTTACCCTACTGTTGCACCCCCTGGAGTTAGAATAGTAATTTTTACCCCTACACTATCCAACACTTACCCTACTGTTGCACCCCCTGGAGTTAGAATAGTAATTTTTACCCCTACACTATCCAATACTTACCAAACATGCAATGTAATGTTATGCGTTGTAATGGAATGCGTTGTAAATGTAGTTTTTATAATTTCGTTGTAATGGCATGCGTTGTAATGGAATGCGTTGTAATGGATGTTGCATTGTAAAAAATGCGTTGTAAAGGTATGCGTTGTAAAAGTGCGTTGTAACGTCATACATCCACAGTGACGGGCCTGTGGAATGAGACACACCAGAAAGTCCTCCAGGACCAAAGGGACAAAAGGCCCTTCCCTTTGGATCAAGCTGTAAAGGCAATAATGCTTCGTGAACATGTACACAGATATCTAGAGAGCAGGCTGACAAATATCCAGGCACTTGGCGAGCCCGCGCAGTTGTAGCAGCCATGCCCTCCACACCTTCAGGAGGCAGCTTCTTGGTTAAGGCATAGCAGATCTTGATACAGAGGACTGTCCATGTGTATAAAGTCCTCTAAAGCATTTATTTTACTTTCTCTGCACCAGAGAAGCCCACAGACTTGACTGTCCACTGATGGTCTTTGATATGACTGATGTAAAATCTGAGCGTTCTTTTGGGGGTCCAAGCAATGGAGTCTTCCTCTTTTGAGAGGGAGAGTGGGGCAAAGAACGTCAGACGCGTGATTAACTGTTCAAAATGAAACGGGCCACAACTTGTGGCCCGAAAAGCCATTCTAGTTCTAAGCACGAATTTGTGCAGAAAGAGGATTGTGTGGGGCGACTGGACTACCAAAGTTTGAAGCTCACTGATACAACAAGCTGTGATCGCAATGAGAAAGACTTTATTGGTCATGAAAAGCAGGGAAGAACAGTGAAATGTCACACAAAGGGTACATCTAAGGAAAGTAGGGATAAAATTAAGGTCCCACAGACAACACAAAAGGTTCAGAAGGAAACATGTGGACCAAACCTTTGAGAAAAAAAGCATCACAGCAGGTGATTTTAAGGACAGTTGATCAATTAAATGCAAAAAACAACGAAAGGGCTGAGAGATCACCCTTAACAGTGCACATTGCAAATCCTTGCTGCGACCCTGACAAAACAAATAGTAATGCATCTGACTGTTAAACCTACAAAAGGTCAAGTGTAACAGGTACCGCACCAAGCCACAAACTTGTCCCGGCGTCGTTCAAACTAATGTTGAAGAAAGGCACCGGTATCAAATCCACGACTTCGGGAGGTAGATCAAATGCAGTGAACAGCTTCTGCTCAATCTCCATGCATGGAGGTGTAAATTGTACAGACCCAGGTGCAGGAATCTGACCTCTACTGTGACAGAAGATCCTCCTGAAGCAGCAGCCTGGGCCTACAGCTGCTAGAACCCAAAGGAATCAAATCCTTCCTCTATTTTGCCACAGCACTCTGTATATATGTAGGAATAGGTCCTTCCTTTATTTCTTGACTGAGGCACAACCAAGTCCCTCCTTTCTTTTGACACACCTATGTGCATAAGAGCAGCATCATGTCTACCGCCGTACCCTAAAGTACTCGTTCAGAATTCCCCATAACACCTTTGGGATTGATTGAAGTCCTGTGGCACTTTCTGCAATCTCCTGGATGAATGCAGCCCCTGCGCGGACCATGCACATCCATCCCTGCTTATTAGCAGCCTCCCACTTTGTGAGCAACAGCTGTGCTCATCCGGAAGTGTGCTACACTTCCTTCTGGACTACAGTTCTTAAAAAGTCAGTTGTGCATTCATTGTTTCTACCTGCCTTGCTTTTTTTGAATTTATAGAGCAAACCACTTACCTTACCAGCTTAGACCAGTGTGCAGAGTCCAGGAATTGGTATCTTATTTATGGGTAGAGACAAATATACAGAATGGGGAGAATGTGAGCGTTGTTGAGTAATCTGCGGTTACATAGAATCTCTACCAGAAAGAGCTTTACCAAATATAAGTAACTTGTTCTTTTGAGACTCCTAACAGCAGGTTCTTTGCCTTTTCAATAGATAACAAACTAGTACCTATTAGGAGGGGAGTATGTGAACTGGTTCAAACCAAAAAGTCTTGAATGACCAAGCGGGCACATTTCTTCCAGTGTGCATTGCTGTCCAAGTACCGCTTAGTAAATGTATAAAGGATCGCCCACGTAGCTGTCTGGCAGATGTCCAGAGCTTTGGCCCTGGAGAAATGAGCTTGCAGTTCTCCAGGAGGCTGCTGTTTGACCCACAGAAAGCTGATAGTCCACCTATTTATTCTTGATACAATCATAAAAGCTCAGCACTCTTTTGGGGTCCATGCAATGGAGGCTCATTCTTGACTGCGTGGGGCAGAGCATAAAATGTCACCAGGGTGATGGTTTGACCAACATCTATCAGCTTTACAACGTTAGAATAGGACGACACTCATGTCTGCAGAATACATTTGCCTGGAAAGAAGGTTGTTTACAGAGGATTGATGCAGAGAGTCTGCAGCTCAATCACTTGCCGGTGTTATGGCAAAAAGGAACACTGTTTTGAGAGTAGAAAGTCATAAAGGGCAGCTGTAAAGTGGCTCAAAGGGGATGCATATCAAATAAGTGAGGACAAAGTTAAGATTCCACTGTGGCATCACAGAATGAAACAAATGTTGCAGGCCGTTTTTAGATAATGAGGGCTAATCGGTCTACCGTAAAAAGGCCAACAGAGCCAAATGGTACCCCTTACCTGTGGTCAGAGCAAATCATTGCCAGGCCAGAGACAAAATAATGTAACGTCCGATAACTTGGCTTGGAGGGGGTCCTTCTGACATGTGCCACACCACATATTTGTCCCAACAACAGGCGTACAAAGTTTGTCAAGGGACGCCTGGCTTCCAAGATGACATTTACTACCTACGGAGGGAGGTAAAAGGTGATCAGCTGTCGCAGTTCAAACTCGATACATAAAGGTGGAGATTGTGAAGGTCCGGGTGCAGAACCCTACTCTATTGCTGCAACAGGTTCTCCCGGGGGGGGTACCATGATCGGATGATACATGCTCATGCCCAGGAGCTCTGGATACCATACTCTTCATGCCCGTTGCTGGGCTACTAGGATGACTTGAGGCTGGTTGGACATTGTTTAGATCGGACAGGCCTAGGGTGGTCGTCCTCCAACCTTTTGCCTCCTTCCCTACATTTTCTGACCTGCTTTTGCTGGATTTAGGGCACTGTGCTCTTTGCCACTGCTGACCAATGTAAAGTACTTGCGCTCTCACCTCTAAACCTGGTAATATTGGCTTAACCCCAATTGGCATATTTAATTTACTTATAAGTCCCTAGTAAAGTGCATACTTGTGCCCAGGGCATGAAAATTAAATACTCCTATTGGGTCTGCAGCCCTCATCGTGCCACCCAGTTAAGTAGCCTGGTAAACATCACTCAGGCCTGCCATTTCAGAACCTGTATGTGCAATTTTACACTGCCACTTCGACCTGGCAGGATGCACCTCTTGCCAGGCCTAAACCTTCCCATTTTATATACATATCACCCCTAATGTAGGCTCTGTATGAATCTCTGGGCAGGGTGCAATGTTTTAAAAGGCAGGACATGTTCCTTGAAGTTTTACATGCATTGGCAGTGAAAAACTCAGCATTTTGCTTTTCACTTCTGCAAGACATACATCTCCCACAGCATAACATTGGGATTACCTCTTAAGAGTAATTCCCAATTGCGAAGAGAAAGACTAGGTTTGGTGTTACTGGACTCGTAAATTAAAATCAATACTTAGTGAAGTTGGATTTTAAAACTTCAGTTAAGCAAATGACTTGCCTCAGCCATTTGATGCCTGCTGCCTGACTCTGCTCAGTTTGGCTGGTTGATAGCTAGGCTTTATGTATTCCCTCTAGACAGCCACACAGCCACACATTAAGGAAACTTAGGTGTGTCTGGATGTGTGTGGTGGGAGGGAGGAACTGGGCACAACCTTTCACTTACACCTGAATAGGCTGTGTCCTGTCCACACACAATGGGGCTGCTACCCCACCTGTAGGGAGTCTGGAACCAGGGCAGGAAGAGAGGACCTCTGTGCACTTCAAAGCTTAGGTCGCACCCCTCTTCAAAGGCATCACAGGGTGTAAGTACTTGACTTCTGACACAATTACTTCAATACACTTCTGGACCTGTGAAGACTTTGCAAGGAAGTAGAACTGCTGTACTCCTGAAAGATTGCCATTCTGCTGGACTACTGCTTTGTTGAACCCTTGCCTTGCTGAGCTACGCTGCTGCTGTCCTGCCTGAGTGAGACGGACTGGACCTGCATCACTTGACCCCAGAGTGACTCCAAGTGCTTGCTGACTTGCCTTCCGGGTATTTGTCTCAGCAACATGAAAGACTTCAACTTATTCAGCTACAGCACCTGGACTTTGCTGGCTAGAAATCTTGCCAAACCAAGTAGTGCCAACCAGGTTCATTAACTGATCTTTGCCCACCTAAGACTCTGGCTCTCTTAGCCACTAGCTGTGCGCCAGCTATTCTCCAATTATTTAATTCATCCATTTCAACCGGGGTTATTCAAAGTCCCTGGAAGGAAACTTTTGTGCGTCCTATCCTGAAGAAACCAATGGCAGATCCACGAGAATTGGGCAACTATCGCCCAATCTCCCTCCTGCCTCTACTGGCTAAAATGCTGGAGAGCATGTTTAACAAACAACTGAGCCACTACCTGGAGAAAAATGAAATCTTAGACCCCTCACAATCAGGATTCCGACCGGGTTTTAGCACAGAAACAGCCTTACTAGCAGTCACTGACTCACTCAGACTAGAAACAGATAAAGGTGGATCAGCAATACTGCTGCTATTAGATCTCTCCGCTATAAATACGTATACACAACTGAGTTGTCACACTGTTATTTCATCACAATGTGCTTTTCAATGCAGTATATTCTTCACAGTCAAATGTTTGTGATAGTGCCCCAGGATTGGGAAGCGTGGGTGAGGGGGATATGGATATGAGGAAGGGATGTGCAAAGTAGATCATTTATACAACAAATAAATAATTAATGCATCATAAAATATATACAACAAGTCGATCTGGCTTAAAGAAATAGCCAGTAGTACAGTCAAAGCACTCAATGCTCAATGGAATGTCCAGAAAACCATGCCAGCGACATAAGTATTGCTCTATTTGTTGCTGGGAGCGCAAGCTGGTTCAGGTAGGTATCGTCGACGTTTCGACCCCTAATTTAGGGTTAGGTACACGTTAGACCTTAAGGGCGGGGTCTTCATCAGGACGTGGTGAGTGAAGCGGTGCAAGTGATTGTTTTATGAATTGATCAAGTTGGTTGCATGATTACAGGACAGGCCGCAGCCGCGAACCCTGTATTCTTCAAGCAAGTGGCGAATCTATTGTACCAATGTTCCTAGGGTGTAGTATGTAGTCACTTCACATCAAATCAAATGAAAGACGGATGGCGAGCAGCCGCATCAGCGGTCTTTGAAACCGTAAGAATGCGTCGCTAGAGAATTGCAGTCCTGCTATATGTTAATTCAATGACGTGAGCCACATCTGCGGTCTCCTGAACCTTGGAAAACGGAACACCTTCGAAGGAAACTAATCTCTTCTACAAGCAGCGGTAGAAGAGATTTGTTTCCTTCAAAGGTGTTCCATTTTCCAAGGTTCAGGAGACCGCAGATGTGGCTCACGTGATTGAATTAACATAGCAGGACTGCAATTCTCTAGCGACGCATTATTAATGGTTTCAAAGACCGCTGATGCGGCTGCTCGCCATCCGTCTTTCATTTGATTTGATGTGCAGTGACTACATACTACACCCTAGGAACATTGGTACAATAGATTCGCCACTTGCTTGAAGAATACAGGGATCGCGGCTGCGGCCTGTCCTGTAATCATGCAACCAACTTGATCAATTCATAAAACAATCACTTGCACCGCTTCACTCACCACGTCCTGATGAAGACCCTGCCCTTAAGGTCTTACGTGTACCTAACCCTAAATTAGGGGTCGAAATGTCGACGATACCTACCTGAACCAGCTTGCGCTCCCAGCAACAAATAGAGCAATACTTATGTCGCTGGCATGGTTTTCTGGACATTCCATTGAGCATTGAGTGCTTTGACTGTACTACTGGCTATTCCTTCAAGCCAGATCGACTTGCTGTATATATTTTATGATGCATTAATTGTTTATTAGTTATATAAATGATCTACTTTGCACATCCCTTCCTCATATCCATATCCCCTCACCCACCCTTCCCAATCCTGGGGCACTATCACAAACATTTGACTGTGAAGAATATACTGCATTGTAAAGCACATTGTGATTAAATAACAGTGTGACAACTCAGTTGTGTATACGTATTTATATCCTTGTAATATTGTTTGTTACGTACAGGGACCCCTTTTCTCTATGTACCTATGAGCACGCAGGTCACTGTGACTTAATTGGGTAAACCCCCCTTTTGTATAAATATTAGATCTCTCCGCAGCATTGACACCATCTCACATAAAATGCTTGCGGAGAGACTGGCCTCTTGTGGAATCCAGGGAACACCTGTAAAATGGCTACGAAACTTCATGTCCAGCAGAACACAAACTGTCATGCTTGGCTCTCATCTTTCTAACCTAATCAGCTTGGACAGAGGGGTCCCTCAGGGTTCCTGTCTAAGCCCTACCTTGTTCAACATTTATATGTCTCCTCTAGCAAGGATTGCAGAACAACAGGGCTTTGAGATCAACTCTTATGCAGATGATACTCAGCTCGTGTTCCCGATCGGCACGGACATAGTAGCTGAGAAAGCACGGTTTGCCAAAGGTATGCTTGTAATCTCCGACTGGATGACGCAGAACTGTCTCCAGATGAGTCCGGGCAAGACCGAGATAATGCTAATGGGCAAAGCCACTGCTAGTTGGTCGGATGACTGGTGGCCTGCCCAATTGGGAACAGCCCCAGCCCTGACCCAATGTGTTAAAAACCTTGGGCTGAAACTAGATCAGACCCTATCCATGAAGGACCACATTGCTGCAACAACCAGTGCATGCTACTAAAGCCTGCTTCTGTTGCGCAAAATCCTCCCCTTTATGCCAACTACCCATCGTAAAACCCTGGTCCAGGCTGTGGTTGTCAGCTGTCTGGACTACGGCAACACTTTGCTGGCAGGGATTGGAGAGACCCTGCTGAACAAACTGCAGGTGATTCAAAACACTGCTGCTAGAATGGTATTGAATTGCCCATCAGGCACTGCATCAGCTCCACTTTTGCGTGAACTCCATTGGCTTCCAGTGAGGAAAAGATCACACTTTAAGATCTGCTGTCTCACGTACACAGCACTTAAAGGAAGAGGCCCCAAATACCTCCAAAAGAGACTTAACAAATATGTACCTCATAGAAATCAGGGGCAGAAGATCTCCTTCAAATTCCACGCATCAGGCTGTGTCGCTCTGGAGGAAAATCCTTCTCATACCTAGCTCCAAGGTACTGGAATGAATTACCGGATTTCCTTCGAAAACTGGCCACCTACAGCACATTCAGGAAACAGCTTAAAGCCTTCCTATCCTAGTTTCATTTGCTCCCTTTCAGTCGCAGGAAAAATGTTAGACAGCGCCGAGATGCCCCCGGGTGAGTCGAGCGCTATACAAAAAGCATTAACATAACATAACATAACCCAGTCCTGGGCCTTTGGAAGTGGGTATAAGGAGGAGCTACAACCAGAGTGCATGCATCATCATCAGAACCGGCACATCTTTGCCTTTGCATGGGTCGGACCCAACGCATCCTTGTCGAAGAGTGGAATGGAGCCGGCGCATTACACTCTGAACACCTTCGGAATGAATGCATCCCTTGCTGTGGAACCACGCATCGCCTTCGCAACCGGTGCCTTGCACTAGGAACCAACAGCATTGTCACCATTGCGTGGAGAATCTCGAAGCATTTTGCCCACTGTGTGGCTCAACACTACTGCATCGCTTCAACTGCACCTCACATCTTTGACATTGGTGCAAGCCCGGATCGAGACACTGTTGTTCACCGGGCTTAAGTGGAGCCCTGTATCTGGTCCACGCTCCATTGCAGTTGACCTGAACATTTGACTTTGCCCTGATCCGGTGAGGCCATATAACCCATATAAGCACTTATTGCTTCTAAGCGCTATTTTACATTTATTCCTAAAGTTCACATCTCAACTTCTACTTGTTGGATATTTGTCATTTTGGTCTTATTTTATTTATAAAAGTAATCTCTATTTTTCTAACCTGGTGTGGAGACTTTGTGGTGTTAACACTGTTGCACAAATACTTTACAAATGTCCTCTCAATTTAAGCCTGACTGCTCTGTGCCAAGCTACCAGAGGGTGCTCACAGGATAATTTATGGTGTGTTGTGACTTACCCTGACTAGGGTGCATAACTCTGCCAATCAGAAATGTGATCTTCAGAACGTGGGGCAGAAGTGATATCAGCAGGAAGGCATACAAGGCTCCAGAGTTCCACTGTAGGTGGAAAACGTCACCTAGTGAGACACCTTGGAAACGCTGACATTGCATGTTCTCAATGCTGGCAAATGGATTGAGTCAAGGTACTCCCCAATCACGGAAAAGACCTTGTGCAAACCTCTCGAAGTACCTTCACTCGGATGTTAGCTGGGCTCCTCCACCTGCCATTCATTGATCCTGCTGGGGATTCACCACCAGAAAAATATTTAGATGGGCAGCCATTTTCAGAGCAATAGCATCTTTTGGCACAGGGCCCAGGACTCTACTCCTAGTCTTCCTTCAGTACCACATGGTGGTGTTGTGCATATGCACCTTTATCTTCCTCTTGATAGAAGGAAGGAATTCAACACCAAGCGGATGGCCCGCTGCACCAGGAAATTGATATGGAGGCTGGGACACCCCAGGAGGCCAAAGAACTCTGATCTCCACTTCTAACAGGTGGTCACTCCAAACCAGATCGAACCACTGGAATACAAGCATCAGCTCTGGGTGGGGTAGGGAGAGGGGTCTGCCACTGACCCAATCGTGGTCCAGTAACCACCACTATATGTCTTTCACAGTCTCCTCTGAAATCTAGACATGGTGGTAAAGGTCCCCTTGATGTTGGGCCCACTAAGATTTCAGATCCCACTGCAGAGCCTGCATCTGTCACCTGACATGCTTGACCAGCAGGCCATCAGTCCCATAAGCATCAGAGTTGACCTCATTGAACGTCCTGGACTCTCGTTTTCGGGTGAAAGACACAAATCCGAACTATGTCCAGAATGGCTCCGGTGAAGGGGAGCCTTTGAAAGGACAGCTGCGACTTTTGCACATTGATGATGAACCACATAGATAAACAGGAGAGTCGCTGTAGTCTGGAGGTGGAAGATGACTAACTGGTGTGAGTCTACCTTAAACAGCCAGTTGTCTAGGTAGGAGAAGCCTAGGGCCTCAACTCCTACGATGTGCTGTCAACACTGCCATCACTTTAGTGAACATCCGAGAGGCACTGGTGAGACCAAAGGTGAACACAGCAAACTGATAATGCTCCTGTCACACTATGAATCGCAGGTAGCACCAGTGTACCTGCAGGACAGGTAATAGGCGTCCTGCAAATTCAACGCCATCATCCAGTCTCCAGGGTCGAGGGCAGACTTGCAATGTGCCAGAGTGAGCATCTTGAAATTGTCCTTTCAGAGGAAGTCATTGAGAGGCCACAGGTCTAAAATAGGGCAAAGGCCTCCGCCCTTCTTTGGCACCAAGAGTAGTGGGAGTAGCAACCACTGCCCAAATCCAATGCAGGAACCCTCTCAATTGTTCCCTTGGTCAAAAGTGCTTGCCCATTTCTGCAGCAAAAAAGACAGGTGGTTCTCCGTCAGTCGTTCTGTGGATGGAAGAAGGTGCGAAGGAGCAGAAAGAGTAGGGCATTCCCCTTTGGGACGATATGCAGGACCCACCTTTGTCAGAACTCATGGCCTACCAGCCTGGCAAGAATCAGTGGATCCCGACTCCAATTGGTGACACTAGTCCGAGTCAGTGGGAGCTACGGTCATGAAATGGCTGGGCACCTAGCTGAGGGTGCATTGGCTGCCTGTATGGGAAGTCTTTGCTAAAACCACAAAAGGAACAATAGGGTTGATGCAGCAGGGGGGCAGATTAGCACAGAGAGTGTGCTGTGGCCCTGCTCTCTTTGAACCAGTCCTGTTAACCGCAGCATAGCATGGCAACGAATGACAACACGAATGACAACACTAATGCCAATGGAATTGGTGGTGTCTAGGCTACAACAAATTATGTATTTGACTGTCACAACAGTCAAGTATAGTTTGAGTGAGGACAGGTCAAAGGTCTTACGGGACACCTGCCAAGACTTCAGTAACTGAATCCCAAAGAATGTGGTAAAAGCAGCCAGACGGAAAATGGCATTGAATGACCCGAGGGCCAAACTGCTGGAAGAAACCACCTCCCCAAAGGTTTCTCCTCTTTTGGACTCCCGATCAGGAGGAGTAGTCGCCAAAGTAATCGGATTAGTCCATCTAATTAATGACAGCACCACCAAGCTCTTGTAAGAGGAATGCTGAAGCAAAAAAAGCAGGGTCGTCTAGGGCAGTTAGGTGAAGTTGTGCAATTTGGTGCTCTACTGGCGGGAGGGGGGGGTATGGGAAGGGCAGAGCAAGATTTGCGCCAAGTATTAGTTGAGGCTTTGTTAAACTGTAATAGGAGTTCAATAGTGGTTTGCCCTGGTGGGAGAAATTTAGTCTAGACATTGGTTTGGTCCTCTAAGATAGTCAAGAACTTTGGCACCCTCTGCATGACTAATACAAAAGAAGCACTCTTCAGTGGCAGGACCTGGGGGAGTTAGGAGGCCAGAGTCCAGAGAAGTGTTGATCCCACAACACCTTATAGGTCATCATACTACATCTGGTGTGCATACTCGCAGCGGTGGACTCAAAGTGCCAACCAGTGACCCGGAGTGGGTGCCGACTCGACTGAGGTCTGGGCGAGGCGCTGACGTCGGGCCCTCGAGTGAAGACAATGGCGGTGAACGGCCCCGGACTCCTAAGTGACCTGATCTGTGCCTGACGCCGCCACAGTGCACAGCAACCATCCGGAGGCGTCCAGGGTTTCCTCTCCCCCGACCCCACCGGGGGGGAAGACTGCTGAGGAGCATACTGGGCAGGAGAGGTGAGCATTTTGTGCCGGCGGCCTGCGGGGGAATGAATATGCTACTTACCAGTATGCATCTGTTCTTGGCATGTAGGGCTGCTGATTGTTGTTTGACTCTCGGACGGCGGATCGGTAGGACGAACGCTGCGTGCTTTTCTAGCCTTTTGGTGACCTGGGGAGCTTTAGTCGCAGAGGTGGTTCCTGTTGACTTTACTGAGGTTGTGTGATACGCCTAGGTGGTCGTTTAAATACTTAAATACACACCCATGAAATAATTTGCTCTGTACACCCAGAATTGATAATTTTGGAGTATCTAGGAGAGATCGAACTGTTTGTCCCATAGGAGGAGGTTGGCTGTATCCTTCAGGGTGGTATCCCCTCCTCCGGGGGGGGGGGGGGGGGGTGGCGCTTGTACATCATTTCTAAGTACCCTTGTCCTGATGAAGCCACAAGATACTACTGGCGGAAACGCGACCGCGACTGCGTCGACAGATAATTAATTGTGTTTTTTTTCCCCCTGTTTTTCTTTTTGTTTAGGGTACACATTTGTATATATTCTGTATATATTTCAATTATACGTTTTGATTACTGTATATATTCTGGTCACCTCTTTCTCTGTGATTCATTATATTGTCCTTCTTAAAAATCATCATTTATTGCTGATAAAAATATTGAAGAAAACAGGTTAATAAACTGTATCCTGTTTTGAAGTAGCATTTGCTTTATTTTTCCCTCAGTACCTTTCTTTCTACTTTTTCATCCATGTGATGCTCCTTGCCCAGGTATGGGAGGGTAATTTGGGCAGAACCCCTGTTCATTTCGTGACATTCATATCTATAGCATAGATCGCCGCCTAGTGTTGGGTCCGGATGATTGCACATTGTTGTCCTAGAAGAGTCTTCGAAGTATCACGAGATAGGTGGCTCCTCCCCTGGACTACAGTGCGCATGGGCATCGACTCCATCCCCAGATTGTTTTTAGCCATTGTGGCGAAGATGGAGTGTAACAGTGTGAGCGATGACCATGCTAAGAGTAAGTGTACATTCTGCAGCCGCTACAGGCGCCGGGGAGGAGGGCGGGTGATATGAATGTCAGCAGCCCTAGATGCCAAGAACAGATGCATACTGGTAAGTAGCATATTCAGTTAGAGGCATGTGGGCTGCTGAATTCAAATCTATAGCATAGAATAAATAGCAGTCCCTCCATTAACGGCGGCCGCCTGTGCCAGCTGCAGACGTCTGAAAAAGTGTCTTAAGAACAGCCTGCCCCACAGCTGCTTGCTGCTTGGAGTGCACATCTACACAGTAGTGTTTAGTAAATGTGTGTGGTGTAGACCATGTGGCTGCTCTACAAATGTCTTCCAAAGGAATATTACCAAGGAAAGCCATGGAGGCCCCCAACTTGCGGGTGGAGTGGGCTCTGGGGGGGACCGTTAAAGTGCGCTTAGCCTTGTGATAGCAAATCTGAATACACTTAACGATCCACCTGGCTATACCTGCTTTGGAAATGGGGTTACCTTTGTGCTGGGCTGAAAAGGCAACAAAGAGTTGTTGTGTCTTCCTAAAGTCTTTGGTCCTATCGATGTAGTACATCAAAGCTCGTTTGACATCAAGAGTGTGGAGCATTCTTTCGGCTACTGTCTCTAGGTTTTGAAAGAACGCGGGCAGTTCAATGGTCTGATTGACATGGAACTGTGAAACCACTTTAGGAAGAAATTTAGGGTTAGTGCGCAGCACCACCCTGTTGGAGAGAATTTGAATGAAGGGCTCCTGTACAGTGAGCGCCTGTAGCTCACTAACACGTCGTAGAGACGTAATGGCTATGAGAAAAGCCACTTTCCACGTCAAGAACTGAATCTCACATGAATGTAGAGGCTCAAAGGGTCGGCCCATCAACCTGGTGAGGACCACATTGAGGTTCCATACGGGAGCTGGCGGGGTCCTGGGAGGGATGACCCGCTTCAGGCCTTCTAGGAAGGCTTTAATGGCAGGCACTCTGAAAACGGAGAGACACTGCCTGTTTTGGAGATAAGCCGCTATGGCGCATAAGTGTATCCTGATGGAAGCGTATGCTAGATTGCATTTGTAAAGATGCAACAAATAACAGATGATGTTGGGAGTGGATGCATCTAGCGGGTTGATGTGGTGTTTAGTACAGTAATTGACAAACAGCTTCTATTTGGCTGCATAGCAAGCTCTGGTGGTGGGCTTTCTTGCCTCCCGTATGATATCCATGCATTCAGGAGGCAAGTTAAGGTAGCCAAACATTAACCACTTGGCTGCTAAGGGTGTGCGAGGTGTTCCATTGACTTTCCATTGAAATCAATGGAAAGTCCATGACGAGTTACCCTTGTCATTAGCGCTGAAGTGGTTAAGACTTCAGGAGCCAGATCGCCAGGTTGAGCTGTTGCGGATCTGGATGCTGAATGTCGCCACGGTTCTGCGTCAAAAGCCTGGGTGTGAGGTGCAGCCTTTGATGCGGTACCACGGATAGTTCTAGAAACGTGGTGTACCATGGTTGGCGTGCCCACGTCGGAGCAACTAGGATGAGTGACATCGAGTGTTGCTTTAGCTTTCGTGCCACCAGCGGTATGAGAGGTGCTGGGGGAAAAGCGTACGCAAATCTGCCTGACCAGTTCATCCATATCGCATTGCCCTGCGACTGTGGGTGGGGAAACGTGGCGGCAAAGCTTTGGCATTTTGCGTTTTCCTTTGTGGCAAACAGGTCGATCTCCGGATGACCCCACTGCTGGAAGTACGGGCGGAGTACTGATGGGTGTATCTCCCACTCGTGCATTTGGTGGCTGTATCTGCTGAGCAGATCCGCCATCTGATTGTCCTTGCCCGGGAGGTGTTCCGCCATGAGGAAGATGTTCCTCTGAATGGCCCACTTCCACATGCCCTGAGCCAGATGAGACAACTGTGGAGAGTGTGTTCCTCCCTGCTTTTGAATGTAGTACATGGCCGTCATGTTGTCCGTCCGGATCAACACAACTTTGTTGCACAGATGTACTTTGAATGACTTCAATGCCATGAAGATCGCCATCAGTTCTAGGTAGTTGATTTGCATCTTCTTCTGCTGCGTTGTCCATAGTCCCTGCACTGTGTAGTGGAGTACATGAGGTCCCCAACCCTGGAGAGATGAGTCCGTGGTTAGGGTAATCTGTGGCACAGGCTCCTGGAACGGTCGGCCCTTGCAAAGGTTGTGTGGATTCCACCAATGCAGAGAGTTGTATGCCCGACCGGTCACCAACACTAGGTTGTTCAACTGTCCTTGAGCCTGAGTCCACTGATGAGCCAAGCATTCTTGGAGCGGACGCATATGTAGCCTCGCGTGCGGGACTATGAAGATGCAGGAGGCCATCATGCCTATCAACTGCATGAACAATCTGGCTGGAAGCGAGTGTTGCGGTTTGAACTTTTGGATGAGCGACTGAATGCTGTCGATCCTCACAGGATTTGGCTGAGCCGTGGCTGCCAGAGTATATATAGTCGCGCCCAGGTACTGCCGCACATGGGCGGGCTGAAGGTGCGACTTTGGGTAATTCAGTGAGAATCCCAGATCGTGAAGAAGGTGAATGGTGTGGGACATGTTGGCGGCGCACTGCTGGGCCGACTTTGCTTGGACAAGCCAGCCGTCCAGATAAGGGTAAACGTGAACATTCTGCCTCCTGAGGTGCGCTGCCACTGTCGCCAGGCATTTTGTGAACACCCTGGGCGCAGTGGTCACCCCGAAAGGGAGGACCTTGAACTGATAATGGCGACCCTGAATGGTGAACCTGAGGTATTTCCTGTGTGACGGATGCAGTGGAATGTGGAAATAGGCATCCTTGAGATCCAAGGTTGCGAGGAAGTCTCCCTGATTGAGCAACGGGAGCACCTGCTGCAGAGTGAGCATATGAAAGTGTTCTGATAGAATGTACTGATTCAGGGGTCTGAGGTCCAGTATGGGTCTGAGGGACCCGTCCTTCTTTGGGATTAAAAAGTACAGGGAGTACACTCCCGTGCCTTCTTCCTCCACCGGCACGAGCTCGATTGCCCCTTTTTGCAGCATGACGAGTACCTCCTGCTGCAATAAGTGCAAATGCTCTCTGGACATAGGACGGTGTTTTGGTGGCAGGTTGGGTGGAGTGAATGTTAACTCCAGACAATAACCGAACTGGATAAGTTTCCTGACCCACCTGTCTGTGGTGATGGATTTCCAGACTGGCAGGAACTGCTGGAGTCTCCCCCCGACAGGTGTAGTATGGTCGGGGGGGCAGTGACAGGGCGTCACTGTTTGTTGGTGGCGGAGGAACGGGAGTTGTTGTTTCCGCGACCTCTGCCCTTGACGCTGTTGCCCCGATAGCCGCCTGTATTCTGCTTGGTGTAAGATGACTGCGCCCCACCTTTATTGTATTGCGTTTGCTGGGACATCTGGCCTCTGGAAACACCTCTATTGCCTGAGCGACGAAAAGTACTGCCCCGAAACTGCTGGGACTGGAGAGCCCCCATGGACTTCGCAGTCTCGGTATCCTTCTTTATTTTTTCTAAGGTGGTATCCACCTCTGGACCAAATAACCTATCTGGGTTTACTGGCTGATTGAGGATGGTGGTTTGTATCTCCGGCTTGAACCCGGAGATTCTGAGCCAGGCCTGACGTCTCAACATGACACTGGTGTTAATGGCTCTGGCCGCGGTGTCCGCCACGTCCAGGGCACATTTAATAGAAGCGTTGGAGATAAGCTTCCCTTCCTGAATAAGCATCTCAGCTGCCTCTTAATACTGGTCTGGAAGATGTTGTAACAGGGTCTCTAGCGTGTCATAGTGCGCCCTGTCATATTTGGCTAGGAGTGCTTGAGTGTTTGAAATACGCCAGATATTGGCTGCTTGAGCCGCCACCCTCTTCCCTGATGCCTCCAGCACTTTAGACTCCTTGTCAGGGGGAGGAGCATCACCAGTGGTCTGGGAGTTCGCCCTCTTCCGGGCATTAGAAACTACCAGAGAGTCCAATGGCAACTGGCCCTTGATGTAGGTGGGGTCGCCAGGTGCCGGCTTATATTTCTTTTCAATCCTAGGGTTGATCACCTTGGCCCGTGTGGGTTCCTTAAAAATGTATGCAGCATGTTTCAGAACCCCTTTCAGCATGGGGAGAGTCTTAACAGTCTTCTCTGCTGTTGAAAAGGTATCAAAGAGGAAGTCCACTTCGATAGGGTCAGCGTGGAGCTCCACGTAGTGGTTTTTGGCCGCCCTCTCAATTAGAGCATTAAATGCAGCTGAATCCTCAGTAGGAGAGGGCTTGACACTGTAGACCTGAGGGTCCTGGGCAGTATGCTGATCCACTGGGTCACCTGCATCTGCCCATGAGTCTTGCTGATCCTCAGGATCAGTATTGGCAGGAAAGTTATACTCCTCATCATCACCTTCTCCACCCTCCACCTCTGAATAAGTGGGTGAGGGTGTAGCCACTCTTGGAGTCCGTGGAGCAAGCGGCTCCATTAGAACTGGGGAGTCTGTAGCAGGTTTTTTGCGCTTCAAAGGAATCGTGTAGGACTCCAGAGGCTGGGTTGCCGTGATTTTCCTCTTGTAGAGGGTAAGTTTTCCGGTGTCGGCGTCGATAAAGTGTTCCGACTGCTCCTCCACCGAGGGTTGTCGATGCTTTAAGCTCCCAAGCGTCTGAGAATGCTTCGACGCTGTAGACACTGGCACGGGCGCCTCGGCGACCGAGCGTGGTGCGGAGGCCTTCGGTGCCACCTTCGGCGGCAACGTAAACAGGAGTGGCGTCGAAGACTTCGGCGGTGTAGCAGCCGGCTTTGGTGTGGAAGCATCCTTTGGAGCGGCCGCAGAAGCCTTGTCCTTGATGCGTTGTAGAGAGTCCGAGACCTGCTTCGTAAAGGAAGCGGACGGTTTCGTCGACCCGACAGACGTTTTCGGTCCACCAGCAAGGGAAGACTCGAGGGTCGATGCCTTGTTCTTGTCCGGCCGAGGTACAGGAACAGCCCTTTTCGGCGCGCTGTGCCCCCCTGTCGTGTTGACGGCCTTCGGCGCTGACGTTTTCTTGTCGGGGGCCTTGACCACTGTGTGTGGGGTCCCAGTCTTTGGTGCGACGCCCTTGGTGGTTTTTGACTCGACGCCCTTGACCGACTTTGACTCTGCGCCCTCGACCGACTTCGGCTCGGCGCCCTTGGTAGACTTCCCAGTGTCGACAGCCTTCTTCGTCTCCGGCTGCCCCGACGTATCGGAAGACGAGGAGGCGGCCGGAGGGACAGACGTCTTCTGTTTCGATGGCGTCTCCATCACTTTCGTTGTCGTCGAGACCGAAGGTTTCAGTTTCGGTTTGACTAACGGCGGCTCCGCAGAAGTGTCCGTAGCCAGGCCCGTAGGCGAGGCCGTGGATTTGGGTGGAAGGTCTTGGGTAAGGCCATGTGGCGATCCCTCGACCTGAGCCGTAGTGATTGTGTGACTGGGGCTTAGCTCTTCACATGAGCTATCTTCCATGGCCCCATAGGCCTCATTGTCGTCTCCTACCTCGACGACGTCTTCTGCATTGACCACCTGGACATCCACGTCGTATTCGTAGTCGATCTCCTCCGCTGGAGGGGAAATCTGCATGTGAACTTCTTGTTCGTCTGCTTCTTCTCTGTCGAAGATGTCCACTGGTGCCGACTGCCGGGCATCCTGACGCGCCGAAGTCGAATCGTTTTCTTCGATCGAAATCTGGAACAAGCCATACAGTTGGCTTCGTCGTGGTCCGGCGACAGGCACTTGTTGCACACCGGGTGGACGTCGATGTGGGGGTACTTAGATCCGCAAACGGGACATTTCTTGAACGGACTCCGTTCCATGATGTCGGTGAAAGTCTTGCTGCGTCGACTGGGCCTTGAGCACCGAAGAGCCACGCGACTCCTCTAGACGTTCGACTCGGGAACTGAGTCGGAACAGGGCTGGGCACCGAACGCAAACAATACCGACGTTATAAGCAAAGGCCTTCGGGCCTTAAGAAAGTCTATATCGATTCCGAACTGGAGATGTCGACTATACATCCGAACCCAATGGCGGAAAAACACAATCTGGGGATGGAGTCGATGCCCATGCGCACTGTAGTCCAGGGGAGGAGCCACCTATCTCGTGATACTTCGAAGACTCTTCCAGGACAACAATGTGCAATCATCCGGACCCAACACTAGGCGGCGATCTATGCTATAGATATGAATTCAGAAGCCCACATGCCGCGAACATCAAGAACCGGGATCCTGCATGGGTCAGGGGCGGAGTGCGGGCGCCCTCGCTTGGCTTGTGATCCTGTTTAGCCTGCGTCGCCCACACTGTCAGACTGAGACCTCCCTCCCTCCGCAGGTAGCAGATTCATGAATGCCTGGGGGTGTGAGGAGATTGAGGCCCCACACGAAGAATAGTGACACTAGAAGCGCCCACTGCCTCACAACAACCTCAACAGGGACTAAAGTCGTAAGATTGGACACCGGGTCTGCCGCTGCTCATTTGCAGCAACATCCATTGTGAGTCGGGTCCAATGCGACTCCCACGGAAGCACACCTGACATTTTGTTTCACCGGTACAGGGTCTGGAGCAGCACTCGACCCATACGTCCCCTGAAGACACCTTTGTTGCACCCTGTTGCATAGCACTAATCATTGACCCTTCCCAGTGTGCATCCTAAAACAGCCAACGTATTCCCGGTCCCGCCAGGCCGGGGCATTAACTAGCCCAGCAAGCACCCAGACGAATGCACGAGCCACGTGCCACAGCCAGAGGCGCCTGCCTGGCCTCCTCCTGACTGCGAGGCTGCTCCCTAGGAATTGTTGTTGTTTGTTGCAGAGTTTTATATAGCGCGAACTAGACCCGAACCGAATCGGGTATCAGAGCGCTTTACATAGCACCAGTTACGTTACATGAGGACACACATTCATTTTAGGCACGGGGAGATTAAGTGATTTGCCCAGAATCACAGGAGGTTTTGGCGTCGTTACCGAGACTCGAACCCAGATCCCCAGGTCCGAGGTCGAGCGCCCTAGCCGTTAGGGTGCTTAACAGCAGGCGCTGGTGGGTGGACAGGTCTGCTATCTTCGCCGGGAGTAACTCAGTATTGCTATCCTTGCGGGGTTCCAACACCATTGACACACCTGGGCCAAGAAATTGAAGGTGGAATGTCGTCAAATAGAGGCAGCAAGCCAGTCTAGCAGACCAGATTGGAAAGGAACACACTCCCCAAAACATCAGTGCCTGAACCCTCCCCTACGGGCAAGATTGGAGAAGGAGAAGTAGACCCGGAACCCACCCTCAAGGACGTCCTAGAAGCGATCGCCAGGATCAAGACTTTGCAGGAACATAAGATGGATGCCATCACCATTGAGGTCAACATGCTCCGGGCAGACGTGAATAAAAATAATGAACGAGTCAAACAGGTGGAACTCACAACCGCAAGCCTATTGGAAGATGCCTCCCAGCTGCAAACCGATGTCAAAGAATTGCAACAGTTCCGGAAAATAGCAGAAACCAAGCTGGATGACTATGAAGGGAGCCTGCGACGTAACAATGTGCAAATCTTAGGCGTCCCGGAAAAATCAGAGAGCCAAGCCACGGATCTCTTTGTGGAAGACCTTATCCTAATCACCTACAACCCAGGGGCTTGGGTAATTTTTCGTCATCAAGAGAGCACAGAGTCCCCGGGGGGTCGGACAAAACCCGGGGCCACCCTCGCCCGATCTTGGCCAGGGTCCTCAACTCCCATGATCGAGATGTGATACTCCAGCATGCCCGGACGGGGCCACCCCTGAAATACGAAAATGCGGAAAAAACCTTCTTTCCAGACTTCACCCAGCTGGTTCAGAGGCAACAACGCTCCTTTCTGGGGATCAAGAAGTCACTAAGAGACAAAGGATATAAGTATGCAATGCTGTTCCCAGCCAGGCTTCGAGTGAAGGCGGACGGTAGGGCCTGGTTTTTCAAGCACCCAGAATGTGCGGCGGAATGGCTGGAAAGTCGCTGATACACATAAGTCACTGGGGTAAAACTGTTGTGGGGAGATGGGTGTGAACCGGAGGGTGGGAGGGCAGTTGATATGGGCCTGTATGGTAAATTGACCGAAATGGGGACTTGGAATCGATGCGGGGACATACCGGCAGATGTTTTAGTGATGCCATGAGCCGTTCTCCAGCATAACTGTCATTCTGCCCTGCATGTAAGGGATTGCACAACTGTTCTGTTTGTGAGGGGGTGGGGGGATGAGGGGGCACGATGTACCCCACTTTTCTACACTTAGTTACCTTGTAGGGCGAAATGGCACTCTGCAAGTTGGATCATAGGCAGTTTGGAGCCCAGAGTCAGGGACACAGGGAGGGGGGTAGTTGGGAGGGAATGTTAAAAGTTATTAAGCTTTGAAATTCAAGCAGGATTCATTCTATCGACCATACCAAAATGTAATACAGAGCAGGAGCAATTTTAGCACTTAACTACAGATGGGTACACAGTGGGATATTGGGGTTAGGGTCCTCAGCTGAGACGTAAACGGACTGGGTGACAAGATCAAGCGTGGCATGGTCCATCAGTATATCAAGAGACAGGCCCCAGATGTCGACCTCCTACAGGAAACACATTTGATTGGAAACGCATGCCAGGCAATGAACAAAGGAGGTTATAAATTAGTGGCGCGCACTTCACTACCGGGTCATGGGGAGTGGGCATATTAATCAAAAACCCGTTGCCCTTCACTGTACAATCCATATGGTCCGACAATCGTGGTAGATATATAAGTGTTTCGGGTCTATGGGAGGGTAGGACTGTCACATTTGTCTCAGTGTATGTTCCCCCTGGCCTTCAAAGCGACGCTTTAAGGATCTGGGTGCAATACTTTTGTCCATCCCAGAAGGCCTCCTCATGATTGGGGGAGACTTCAACGCAGTAATGTTCGAAACGCTTGATCGCCATCCCCGCGGGACATTAGACCCACACAGGGGTGGCTACCTGACTTCCTTGAGGCCATGGGACTGGTGGATGGATGGAGGGTGCATAACCCAGATAGAGCCCAATACACCTTGTCGGGTGACCATCGTAGTCTATCTCGTATTGACTATGTTCTATTCCCAGCGGCGCAGGCACTCAATATTTGGGAGATCCGGCACTTAGGCAGAGGTATCTCAGACCATTTACCGATCTGGATAAATGTGGTCCTGGGCCAAATGAGTGCTGGGAGAATTGCTCCCATTAATCAGTGTTATTTACGAGACCCCGAGGTTCGAAAGAAGATAACTCAATCCAAGGACCACTACTTCCAAGAAAATGAGGGGACTGTAGATTCAGCCCAAACGTTATGGGAAGCCTATACATCAGTAATCCGTGGAGAAGCAACATCCCTGGTGACGGGTAAGAAAAAAGACAAACAAAAAGATTTGGTGCGGGCAGAAGATGAAGTTCTTGGGTTGGAAGAGGAACTAGAGCAGGCAGTGACCCCCGAGAAATTGCACCTCTTGAATCTAAAACATGATGAATTTAAAAACATAGCAACAAATAGAGCTAGGACGCTGGGGAAGGAAACGCAGAGCGGAATTTATGAACAAGGTGACAAGGCTGGGAAGTTAATTGGGTGGCTAGATAGGAAGGAATGGGCTGCCCGCCTTGTACCTGAACTGCATGAAGAGGGTACCGACCCTATAACTGACCCGCAGCAAATAGCCAACAGGTTTGCAGACTATTACCAGACGGTGTGCTACAACTAAAGAGAAGGGGGACCCCGGGCAAGATAAAGGCAGGTAGGCAGGGGAAATATAGAACACCAAAAGCAAAGGAATACTTGCCAAGTACCTTCAGACAAAGCCCTAATAAAGGGTCCTTCTACTGATCCATTCACCGGAGCAAACAAGGGCTGAATCAAATGATCACATCAAGAAATACAAAATATGTAATAGTTTTATTATAGAAAAGTTATATCAATTCATAAACAAAATATAATAAATATCAGACCACGCCATAGTTTTTTTAAAAAAGAAAGATCAATAAATCAAGTCCCACACACCAAATTCATACATCACAATCATACCATCATGCATTCCAAATTTCAACATAACTCATACATCAATCAAGCTATTCACATCAAACATAGTATCCAAAAAGTACATAGCAGCCACAAGATGATTAGATGCCAGAGTGGAAACAGATCATCAAGGGGGTAGGGGTAGAAACAATCAAGCTGCCCCAACACGAGTGCTGGATTATTGTGGCTGCGGCTGTGGTTGGACAGCAGTGGTTATGGCTGCCTGAACCCATCGCTCGGCACACAGGAGAGCGACTTAATCTACTTTCAGGAGGCAAACCGACACCCTCCAAGACAGGAATACCGGGCTCGAATCTCCACGTCCTCTAGCATATACCGATGCCCGAATTTTGAGCCTCAGATGCCTTGAGAAGCTGAAATCGGCACCGACAGCGGAACGATGCAGAGCCTGCCGCGGAGCCTCAAAATGGCGCAGACTCTCGACAATAATTAATCCACAAACTACACAGGTTGGGACCCCCTATTAGGCTGGCCGGACTTACTTCTTCACCGCAAGCCTCACATTCTCAAGGTGGGTGCCTCTCAACTGCGGAATTTAATAGCGAGACTCACCTCGGTCCCCCGTAGACGAATCGTCTGACCCTGAAATGGCGGAGGAAAAGATGAAAATGGTGCCGCAAGCTTTGTTGCCTTACGGAACGAGGGGGTGAGTACTCTTCATGTGACATTGCCGGTTGCATGAGCTGAGTGATCTGCTTCTGACACGGAGGCGATGTATTTAATGCTGACACAGAGCTATCTGATCCTGCTTGACATCCATAGTGACTCAATGGGAGGTGCCCACCCGACAACAACGACCTACCTGATCTACCTGTTTCAGCCATGTTGAATGCACTCGGAGCGCTGGGGGTGAGTCCTTTATATGCGTCCTCCTTGCAGCGAGTTGCTTCGACAAGATCCTGACCTGGGCTGTGGTAAACAATACTCCTCCAAAATGGCGGCATAATGGTGGTACGCTAACTCCCTAGACCTGCTTGATGACTTCATGCCATCCTTGTGCTACCTTACCTCAGAGACTTTTTCCACTGCTACCAGCTACTAGCACCTTCTGAATCTGGTCTGTGTTGGTCAACCCCACAAGTGTATTTAAGGAAGCGACCTATGGCTGCACACTACCAAGACACTAACAAGCCTCCACTAAGCAAACCACGCTAGCCAGAGCTAGACGCGCTCCCTCTCAACCCTGGTTTTCCCCTGATCTGAGGGAAATGAAACTGGGGTGCAAAAAACTCGAACGCGTGTGGAGACGTGCATATAGCCCTGAGGCCAAATCTGCCCTACGATCTGCCCAAAAAGACTACTATGCTGCAATCAAGGTGGCTAAGGGGAACTATTATGCGGGGCGAATTGCCAAGGCAGATAACAATGGCAGGGAGATCTTTGCCATTGTTAAAAGCTTTGTTGCACCTGTCGCTGAGGCTGCTTCTCTCGTACCCTCGGCGCATTGGTGTGAAGAGCTGTCAACTTTTTTTTCTACCAAAATAGCAAGGATCCAGCAGGACCTGCTAGCTGCTCTCCCCAGTGACAGCTCCGCAATCTCCCCACTACCCTCCTACTGCCCATACTCGGGACAGCAACTCATTAATTTCGTGCAGATTGAGGAGGATGTTGTTCTGCCCCTCCTTCAGTCCCTAAAATCTGGCTCTCCATCTGACCCATGTCCGGCCCGGGTGCTGTCGGAGGTGGCAGATTTGGTCTGTGATGAGACCACGCAGATAGTGAACCTCTCCCTGGCTTCGGGCGTTGTTCCTTCTGTTTGGAAACGGGCCAAACTTCTGCCGCTCCTGAAGAAACCCGGACTGGATGTGGCGACTCCGGGGAATTATCGCCCGATTTCCTTGCTACCGGCACTTACTAAAATTTGTGAAAAGGTAGTATTCCAACAATTGGAGAGCTTTGTGGAAACCTCTCAGGCCCTCCATCCCGCTCAATCGGGCTTCAGGGCTGCTTACAGCACCGAGACGGCCTTGGTGGAAATGACCGAGGCTATTCGGGACTGTTTAGACGGGGGTGGCAGAGCGGTCCTAATTCTATTGGACCTCTCTGCTGCCTTCGATACTGTCCCTCATGACCTCCTCCTCGGACGGCTGTCGGCTGTGGGCATCGGGGGTGTAGTCCTGGATTGGCTGTCCTCTTTTCTATCTAATAGGACCCAGCAGGTCTGGCTGCCTCCCCATGCCTCGAAGCCTAAACCTCTGTGCACAGGTGTTCCGCAGGGGTCAACTCTTAGCCCCTTACTGTTCAATGTTTACATCACCCCCCTGGTTTATCTAGCGGAACAGTTTGGGGCTAAGATCATAGGGTATGCAGACGATACCCAACTGCTGTTTACCTGGCCCGATGCCGATCTGGATACATCCACGGTCCACCTGTGTTTGTCCTCTGTATTTCGCTGGTTAACGGAGGCCCAGCTGAAGTGCAACGAGGACAAGTCAGAGGTGCTCTTTTATGGCTCCTTTCCCCCCTCGTTCAGGAGCTCACTGTGGCCTTCTAACATTCCCGGCCCTAGTGAGATGGGGAGACCTGCCAAAAATCTTGGCATTTGGTTCACGGAGGACCTAAAATTTGAGCATCACATTAAGAAGCTTACAGGCACCTGCTTCGCCACTTTGAGAATGTTACGCAAATTCTTCCCCCTACTTCCTAGGGATGCGAGGGAGTCGGTTGCTCGGGCGCTCATCTTGGCTAGGTTGGACTATGCCAATGCACTGTTTAGTGGCGTACCCGCCTATTTGGTGCAGCGTCTGCAAATTATTCAGAATGCGGCCGTCCGTCTATTATTTAACATACCTAGATGGAAGAGCGTGCGCGTGGAGATGCGCACGCTCCATTGGCTCCCGGTCAGACAGCGCATTATGTTTAAATCTCTGGTGCTGGCTTTCCGGGCAACCCATGATCAAGGCCCCATCTACTTGAGAAAGAGATTTGTCAGATATGTCCCGGCACGTACCCTGAGATCTTCTACTCTGTTTAAATTGTCTCTTCCACGTTTTAAACGGTTCAGACTTGGGGGTCAGTCGATTTCTGTGATTGTGGCCCGGGCCTGGAACGCTCTCCCTTTCCATCTGCGTTCCTTGCCAACAGTGGCCGCATTCAAAAAACATCTGAAAACTCACCTCTTCAAGAGTACAATCTGATGTGTTTTTTTCACTCTGAGTCTTGATGTCTGTTTCTTTTTCCCTTGTCTCGCGCCAGGATACTCCCCAGTAATGGAGCGCGTTATAAAATGGTTTAAAGTAAAGTAAAGTTAAAGTAAAGACACTGCATAGTTATAATGGCGGCACACTGAATTTTCTTCCTACCCGACGGCCTCAGGTCACTATCACAACACCGTGCCTCACCGCCTGCGCAAAGCAGTCAGTTACACGAGTGGGGAGCCAGTGTTTAGTCTTCTATTAGCTGGCAACCTGCTCAACAGATTCCTCACAGCACAATCCTCACGTGTGGTGTCTACTTACTTAACAGCTCCAGCAAGCTCTCCCTATTCGACAGTCTGTGTCAGTACTGCTATTTGCTCTCACAGCACAGAATACCTCACAGCCTCACGCCTCGCGACCTGGAGTACAAAAGCTATCCACAAACCAGCAAAAAAAGTGCTAACCCATCAAAACACCAGCAAAAAGAAAGAGGAACACAGCACAAGAGCGTGTAACCGAGAGCTCAATAACAAGTCCCTTCAGACTTAAGTTGGTCTTACCTTGCTTCTCTCTCATTCACCTAGAACCTGCCATACCTGCTGAAGAGGACGTACAGGGACAGCAGGACCAACAATAAGAAAGTAAGACCTGAACCAGCAATGTCGGAATCCCCAATCAAAGCCAAATCAGACCCGACTAGCATGATGGACATGATTCTTAAAAAACTGGCGGAAGTCCATGACTTAGCTAAATCAACGAAAAACAATACCGATACATTGCAACTGGAGCTTACAGCAATCAGGGCGGACATGAGTACAATGAACAAGAGCATCTGTGAAGCGGAACAACGTATAAGTGACGTAGAAGTCAGAACCTCCCAATCGACCAAAATAATAAAGCATCTTCAGAGCGTCACAAATGATCTCAAGCGACAAAATGCTGAATTAGAGGATCGTAATAGAAGAGGAAATGTACGTATCTTTGATTTTCCAGAAGAATCAGAAAAAGATGCGGGGTCTTGCATGGCCTTCCTGGAAGCTTGGATTCCAACGGTCAAGGGGATTAAATTCCAACACGGCCTGGAACTGGACTGGGCGCACAGAATACTAACGTTCAATGTCCAAGGGAAGAAAGGCCCTTGTCCCTTGATCTGTAAGCCACTCCGATACCAACACGCTGAGGCTATCTTGCAATTCGCCAGGAAAAACTATCACGTCACCTGGGAAGGTCATGCATAATCTTTACTCAAGATTACTCCAAGGAGACTGTAGAGACGAGGAAAGGAGTCCTGCTTCTAAGAGATCAGCTGAAGGCGAAAGATATTAAATTCTCCTTTGCCAGCCCGTCAAAATTTAAGATCATTGAACATGGCAGATCACATGTCTTTTGAAATCCTCACGATCTTGAACGTCATCTAGAAGACTCTCCTCCACAAGACATGGACTTAGCCAGGGGAGGGTGGGTTGGGGGGGGGGGGGGGGGAGTAAGGGCACAGTGGGAAGGGAGGGAGGGGGGAGTATGGGGATTGGGGGTAAATGTCATTTTGGTCATTTCCTTTTAGTACTTATCTCTTTTTTTGTTATTTGTTATCCAAATTTCAAATGTAGTATCAAACGTGCCACATTCATTACGCAGACTCAAAAGTAGACACCACATGTTACCCTTCGTGAGGAAGGCCCCAGATTTAGCTGGTCCCATGCCTAGCTGCAGTTACCTCTACTGTGAATTAAGATAGAATCGCCGCTTCCATAGCAGTACTTATAACAGAGCCGGTCACTTCTTTAGCGACCAGTAACCTTTAGATGGCTCAAACCAAAACCCTGGCAGAAAACCTGAATATCGTTTCTTTAAATGTCAAAGGCCTTATCCACCCAGTAAAACGTAGGAAAGTCTGACTATTTAGCAAAATCCAAGGGTGATATTATCCTACTTCAGGAGACAAAACTTTCAGAAGAAGATATCGGATTTAAAAAGCATCATTGGATCTCACACACCCTATGCTCCCCGGCCGTCCATAAGAAAAGAAGGGTGATCACCCTAATTTAAAAAAAAATCAAACATTTCCGTCACCTCACACACTCAAGACGAAGACGGAAGATTATTAGTTACACACCTAATGAGAAATGAGGACCCCATTCACGTGGTAAACATGTATGGGCCGAACGCTGATGACCCTGCCTTCTGGGAATCTGTCCCAACCTCCATTGAGGACATTCCTCAAGATGAACTCTTGATAGTAGGTGGGGACTTCAATCTCCCGCTGGACTGTCTTCTAGATCGCCAATCCAAATGCACATACCAGTTATCCCGATCTCACGAGATACTAATCTTTATCTGCTCCAGATTTAACTTAACCGCATGCGTGCGGGCGGAATTCCGCTCGTACGCTGAAATTTTTTAAAGCGCATTTTACGTGACGAGCTGGGCTCGTCATCAGCGTGCGAGGAGGCTACGCCATGACGAGCCCAGCTCGTCATCAGCGTGGAAGGGGTTAAGAGATTCCTGGCACCTACATCACCCTGATGGGAGGGATTACACATTTTACTCTGCACCACATAATTCTTATTCTAGAATTGACTACATCCTAATCTCTGGCCCGTTCACACATCTTATAGAAGAAACATACATAGCACCCAAACTAGTCTGACCATTCATGCATCAACACTAAACTCGCAGGCACACATTCTATCCTACCCCCTAAGCGCTGGCGCTTCAATGAAGACATACTTTCAGACCCAGAGAACAAACGACGTATAGAAGACGCTATTCGAGAATACATTGCACTAAAGGACCTCCCAGGTATGAGCACTTCTGTTATTTGGGACGCACTAAAGGCCACAAATAGGGGAGTCATTATAGGTATTAGAGCACAGACCAACAAAAAATTGAACTTGGATCTTGACGCACTTGAGAAAGGGCCTAGAAATTTCCCATGCAGCCAACTTGTATAACAATTTTGTTCTAGACCAACTTGTTAAAAAGAAATATGAATACAATACAATTGTGAACAAACCCGCAGGAGTGTGGATAAATTAACTCAAAGCACTCAAACTATACGAGGGGAATAAGGCAGGGAAGCTACTTGCATCTTATCTCAAGCATAGACAAAAACAATTCAGTATAGCGTCGATTAAAGATCCTGCAAACAACATACATACCAAGCAAAACTAAATCCTTGACACTTTCCAGTCTTTCTACGAAGACCTTTACAAAAACAAGATGCCATTTGACCCAGAGGCAAGTTCTAATTATTTACACTTACTAAACCTCCCTAGACTTTCTGAGGATGATAGCTCTGCATTAGGGTCTCCATTCACCGACAAAGAACTCTCTTCCTCCATTAAATCCCTTAAAAGTAACAAAGCACCAGGCCCAGATGGCTTTTCGGCCAGTTTCTACAAAGCATTTGAAAAATCTCTCAGCCCTACACTATTAAAATTATTCAACTCCTTTGCTATAGAAGGTGGCGTCTCTAAATCTATGGGTGAAGCCACTATAATTGTCATCCCGAAAGAAGGTAAAGACCCGCTCCTAACAAAAAAGTACCACCCAATCTCGCTCATTAATCTGGATTGTAAAATGTATGCAAAAATCTTAGCCAACAGACTCAATGCAATCCTCTCAAAACTGATTAGCAATTCTCAAGTGGGCTTTCTTAAACACCGCATGTCCAATGATAGCACCAGACTACTTTGCCATGCTTGAAAAAGCCAAAATAACAGCTTCCCCCTCTGTTGCCATCACCCTGGATGCGGGAAAAGTGTTTGACAGGGTATCTTGGTCCTTTTTGGAACAATGTGTGCTTTCATTCAACCTGGGGAAGACTTGTATTGACATGGTAATGGGTCCGCCCGGATTGCCATAAACGGCTCCCTGTCGGAACAGTTTCGCTTAGAACAGAGCACCAAACACGGCTGTCCTCTCACCAGCACTGTTTCATCTGGCCCTTGAACCCCTCATCTCAGACATAAAACGGAAATGATATCAAGGGCGTGGAATTCGGTGAGAGACGGGTGAAACTGGCCGCATACGCTGATGACATTCTGGTGGTTACAGAAAATCCAGATATTTCCATTGAAGCTCTCATGACCACTATAGACAGATACCCTGTTCACTCCGGATACATACTGAACCGTGACAAGTCGGAGGTCAAACCCTTGAACGTCCACGGCACCAAACATATGCTGGGAAATTCCGGCCTTTCATGGCAGACCGGCTTAATTAAATACCTCTGGATTGAATTTGGTAGCACCCTTCTTGAAACACTCCTGCGCAACGAGAAAACCACCCTAGAAAAAATTAAATCCCAACTAGACGGTTGGTCCCCTCGCTTCATAACATGGTGGGGGAGAGTTGATACTATCGAAATGATGATCTCTCCTCTGGTGAACTCTTTTATTACGATGCTGCCCCTCTCTTTGACTCCGGATTTCCATCACAAGTTAGACGCTAGGATTAGCATAAAGAAACTCCAACTGGATAAGTCTCTAGGAGGGGTCAACTTACCGGATTTCAAACTGTACCAAACGGCTTTCCTTGCCAAACAAGGCTCTTATTGGCCGACACCTCCTGCAGACTACACCCCTGTTTGGCTAGACATAGAAAAAGCCCTTCTGAGAAACCTCATCCCTGCGACCGTCTTGACCGCGAGCCTTAATACAGTCACTTGCTCAAAATCCATCTTACTGAACACAAAAATCGCTCTGCTGAAAATCGACAAACGTCTAGACAACAGTATAAGACGATCTGGGTGGGAAACGATCTGGCATAACCATATTTTGCCTTATAAGGGTAAACCACTACACAACTTATGGTCTGAAAAAGGTATTTATTTTCCACACCAACTTATTTTATTTTATTTATTTAAAACTTGTAATGCTCAACAGCTACCCGCAGTGGGTTTCCCGGCGCAAGGGATAGACTAAAGAAGAAAAAACAACAACACTGCTGAGTATTAGCTTCAAGAACTGCAAAGGATAATTAAAAAAGTAAAGTTTTCAGTTTTTTGCGGAAGCAGCGCATGTTAGTCTCAGTCTTCAGGGCAACAGGGAGAGCATTCCAATATTTGGGACCTAGATGAGAGAAAGATCTTCCCCCCCCATCTTCACCAGTTTGAATCTGGGAATGACATAGTCACAGTTAGCCGAAGATCTTAAGGTACGGCTGGGCCTGTAGGGTTGAACTAAACTCTGAAGGTACAGTGGGGCAGAGCCCTGTTTAATTTTAAAAAGGTAGCATAAGGCTTTAAATTTGATACGGCTCAAAACCTTGAGCCAATGAAGATCTCGAAGAGCCTGGGAGGCCGAGGATCTCCTCGGGATGTTGCAGAGGAGTCGGGCTGATGAATTTTGCACGACCTGTAGTTTGTTAATAGTCGCAACATCCGCACCAAGGTAGAGGACGTTGCCATAGTCCAGGCGAGATGTTACTAATGCCTGGACTACGGTTCTCCTGGTGGCGTGAGGCAACATCCAAAGGATTTTCTGGAGCCATCTTAGAATGGTGAAACAGATGGCCGCCACCTTGGTGGCCTGTTGCCTCATAGACAGATTGTCGTCTATGAGGAATCCCAGGTTGCGTACCACCGGGACCGGTTGAGGGATAGGACCCATAGCACAGGGCCAGTGTTGTGGACCCCAAAGATCTTTATGTTTCCCCAAGATGACAATCTCGGTTTTGTCACTGTTTAGCTTGAGGAGATGCCTCTGCATCCACTACTCAGCCACTAGTGACAGACCGGTTTTCAGACCAGACACATTGTCGGCTTCAGTGCTGGAGAGGGAAAAGACAATTTGCATGTCATCGGCGTATGAAAAAATGGACAGCCCGGCATCCTCTGCGATGGTAGCGAGAGGTTTGATGTAAATATTAAACAGCAGCGGGCTGAGAATAGACCCCTGAGGGACACCATACGCCGAAGGACAAATCGCAGATGCAGTTTTCGCAGAAAAAACCTGGAAAGTGCGCTCACTTAAAAAGGAGGCAAACCAGGCAAGTGCGGGGCCGGCTATTCCAAGGGACCGGAGAGAGTTCAGTAAGATGGAGTGAGACACGGTATCGAACGCCGCGCTCAAATCCAGAAGGATGAGAGCAGAAGTTTCTCCGCGATCGATACCGTGCCGAAGCCTCTCCGTTACCCCAAGTAATGCAGACTCGGTGGAATGGTGAGCACGAAAACCGGACTGAGAGGGGTGTAGAAAGCCCTGATTTTCAGTGAAATAAGTGAGCTGCGAGTTAACATGCCTCTCCAGTACCTTAGATAAAATAGGCAACAAGGAGATGGGTCTGAAATTAGAGAGGTTTGATGTGTCCGCACCGTAAAAGTAATGATATGAATAATGATTCTTATCCTCATTAGAGACTACGCAATCTGTTGGAACTGTAATGATAGTGATGGGGATTTAGAACACCTCCTGCTCCAGTGTGTGTGCGCGTGTTACCCTTTTGGGATAAAGTCTTCTCGTTCCTCGCTAACGTTTTCTCATACTCTTGTCTCCCCCCAACCCCCCATACCCCCCCCCCTCGCCTCAGAGAAATATCCTTCCTGGTTTTTGGCTTCCTCGGAGCAGTGTCCCTAACTGACAATGATAGGGTTTTACTAGATCTACTCCTCATGGCTGCAGTAAAAGTTGTCCTCAATGATTGGAAAGACACCCGCAAAGACTCCTTTGCCTGCTGGTTAAATTGGGTAACTAATCTACGAGGTGCAGACAATATATCATTCCAAAATTCTCCATGGCGTCCTCCTCACAGACGAATGTGGACCACCCTCGACAACTATTTCAGTGCTCACAAGCCACCATGAACCTTCCACACCACACTTCTGATCCCGCTCATCTCGGCTCTGCTCGAGCTCCCCACGACATTTTTCTGGTTAATCATCTTGCCTTGACAGCGGCTGCCACCACTTGTGGGCCAAGGCACTGATGCTACTTAAGCGACATGTACGACCCTTGCTTTGTCTTTTCTTATGTTTTTACTTGACCGACTGATAGGGAAATTACATTATAGATAGACCTCCATACCCAACGTGTAGACTAAATAGTAAATACTTAGTGCAATGTTTGTACAATATAAGTACAATATATCCTTAGAATCCCGCGGTCGAAATTATGCGATTTATTGTGCATTTGATATCACTCCAAGATAGCGTCAGGATATCTGGAATTATGAGTATCTTATTGGTCTCATCTGCCCCTAAAGTACACAACACAATTCTGGAACCACTCCAAGATTGCGCTGAGGGAGAGGCACACCCTGGAGGATGTGCGAATGTAACAGCCTAGACCACGTGATTAGCACATGGCTGGTACATCAAGACAAAAATAATGGCGTTTATCTCTCTGCAAAAGCGGGACGGAGGCAGCATCTTGGATAAAATAACAAAAAAAAAGGTAAGAGACACCGTTTGCATGCAGGACTGCGAACGAAGGGCCCCAGAACAACCCAGATTTTATCATATGGTGGCATTGGGTTTTCATCCTGCCACCACCAAACTACGTAGGGAGATAGGCGGTCAAAGATAACATTATTTTCCGATGGTAGATTTCCGTTCAAAAATAGACTTTATATCATACCATATGGGTAGCAGTAACTACATTCAGGCACAACGTGTCAAAGTATATGGATGCAACTGACATCGAGCAGCTGGTGGCAGTTAGTTTGTTGGTGACTCGTGTTACCAGCGTGGGTAGAGGATCCATCATAGCCCTAATGTAACGCCACACGTGTATCAATAGCAGAAGTGTCTAAAAATTTGTCATTAGAATGCTAGTTGCATATAAACAATTTTGCAAAACTGCCCTCAACAAGGTGAATCACTGGTCAGTGATCATATAATTTAAAACATTCTCTCTAGTTTGCACCACTGCAAGGCACACGCAAATGTAATAAGAGGGGTATAAGGTACGTCATATTAAGCCTAGATCTTTTAGCCTTGTGCATGTTGATAGAAAGAAAAATCACACTCTACCAATGGGACCCTTTTCTCACTCACAAATACAACTTTTCATTGGGAACAATGGTGGAGGTTACGCATTCCATTCACAGAGAATTCCCTCATGTTATGCATTTTCTTTTTTATGTTAAATAACCTTTATGAAGCAGCAGTCACCACTATTGTGTTTAGAATTTAAAAAATTCATGGGCATCATAAGTAATTGCAATTCCCCTTGCTTTTAGATTCCCCATCCTACCTTCGCTACACAAAAATAACAGGAAATAAGCGGTCCTGAAGGTGGATTCTGGTTAATCAGATCCACTGAAACGATTGTCGGCCTGTTGAACCCCAAGCTGGCAGTACAGCCATGAAAATCTGTGAAGGGCTCTCACCATGGGTTTTTTGGCATGCCAGTGATAGCTGGACTAGCCATGTACTCGATGTGTGAATGTGTGTGCTTGGAATGCTAGGATGAGATGGGAGTGTGAGGTGTTATATAATGCAATAAAGGTTGGCTCACAATATGGGGACATGTAAAAATATGGTTATTGTGGCTATAGGAAAGATTAATATGTTGTTAAATTGACTTATGAATTGCACTGTATATGCAAACATTAACGTTTTTTTCACGTTTTAAGTAAATTACAAAAATAAATCCTTTAAAAAAAGTTCTATTTCTCAACTAAAGAAAAGAAATTGCAATAAATAAAGACATAAATAAATGTATCTTTGTTGTAGCTAATGATTGATGCAGCAAGGGAAAGCCCATTGAGCTATGTTAGCCAAAGATGAATTGATGTAGGTCGTGTGGGAGGGCCCTTCTACATATATACCGTACTCCAACTTTGAATCTCCACTGCTACAACCTTGATGGAGACCGCTCACTGGTTTAGTTGAATCGCAACCTGTATCACTTTACATTACACCACCACAAGGAAGATCTCACAGGTTACATTCCTTGTTTAACACTTATTTTGACAGTGATTATCACACTTGATGAAATTGACCAGTTATAACATGAAGCTAACTAGTATGATGACCTATTAGTTGTCGTGGGATCAACACCTCTCTGGACTCTGGCCTTTTAACACCCCCTGGTCCGGCCACTGAAGAGAGTGCTTCCTTTGTGGTAGTCGTGCGGAGGGTGGCAAAAGTTCTTGACTATCTTGGAGTCTTAGAGGACAAAACCAATGTCATGACTGAATTTTTACCACAAGGGCAAACCACTCTGGAACTCCCATGGCGGTGCAGTCATCAATTAGGTGGACTAATCAGATTACTTTAGCGACTACTCCTACTGTTCGGGAGTCCAAAAGAGAAGATACCTTTGGGGAGATGGTTTCTTCCAGCAGTTTGACCCTCAGGTCAGTCAATGTCATTTTCCTTCTGGCTGCTATTACCACGTTCTTTGGGATTCAGTTACTGAAGTCTTAGCAGGTGTCGTGGAAGACCTCCGACAAGTCCTCACTCAAACTATACTTGACTGTTGTGACGCAGTCATATACATAATTGTTCATGTTTTAAGAAAAATACAAAAATATATCATTTAAAAAAAAGTTATAGGTCTCAAATAAACAATAAATTGCAATAAATACATAAATAAATGTTTCTTTGTTGTATCTAATGATTGTTGCAGCAAGGGAGAGCCCATTGAGCTAGGTTAGCCAAAGATGAATTGATGTAGGTCGTGTGGGAGGCCCTTCTACTTATATATTTATGTTTCCCCCTTTCTTCCGGACCTCAAAATTAACTTTAGGGGGTACCTCTAACTATGGAAAGATTCAAAGTTGGAGAACACAATGGGTATATCCTCCTCTGGTGCCGATGGAGTCTGTGTCCACATACCATGGACTGCTGTGGGTTGGGGAGCTGGAATCAGTATGGGTGCCAGAAGACGTCTGGCGACAGGTTGTGATGGTCCAACTGGTGCGGACGCCTTAATGGATCCATGGGGCCTGAAGTCGTACCAGAGGCAGTTAGAAAGCATCCGACGTGTTTGACTATGGCCTTGGGAACTCTTGGATCTGCCTCTGTGTAATAGATGGCCCTGGAAAGTCAGGTTGTGCTGGGACAAGATGAGGGATAGGTTCAGGTCTTCAGGAGCAAGACTGAGAGGTATTATACGGTCTGCATGCCCTCCCGAGTTTGAGAGTGGAGGTAAAAGGTTGAACCAGTTTGGATTTTTGTGCTACTTCAACTTACCTGAAGAGCTGGAGCGTGACAAACAATCGACCCCTGGATCGACTGCTGTGGCTCCTAGACCAGGAAAGAGCCTGAGACCATCTCTTGGACGAGTCTAGAGGTGGGGTCTTCAGATGCTTGGCAATGTAAGACTTAGGCACACTGTCTCGTATGGCCTGCGTGTTCATCAACGCACAATCTCAGGTCTATGGTGCATGGCTCGACACCATGCACCACAGTCAAACCTGCTGAGGACGTGTTACAGATATTTCTTTGTGTTAGTCCTTACAGTGCTTGAAATGTGGCGTATTAGGAGGTGACATTATCCTTGCATACAAATAATTATGTCAAAAAACTGTCTCAGATACAAGAGGTAGTTCTGGATCTGTTTCTGGTGGTATTGAAAGAAAGGAACTGACATCAGCGTGCAGAAGTGACGCCTATATGAGCCTAGCATATAATTTCCCGAGTGTAACAGAGCAAGTACTGAGCCGCACTGTGCCACTTACCAGCATACAGAGGTACTGTACTGCTCAAACATTTCCGAAACCAGAATGACGCCTGGTGAATATGCAAGAGGTTGTCTGCATGTGTATGCTTATCACAATATACAACCTATACTAATCCATATTGTCGAGCGCGGCGGGCTTAGGCGCCTGTCACATTACAGAATGTACTCCAAACTACAAATCCCATGATGCTCGGCTGGGCGCATGGGTATTTCAATTGGGAATTGCACGCAATCGGCGTGCGTAATTATTTCCGGTTCCTGTGTCAGCAACCGACACGGCTGCTACGGTTGTGCTGGGTCCTTTTCGTTGGATTGTTGAATCCAAGTTCCACACAGGTACCGCTGCAGTTTTCCTCTTCCGCGTGTGAGCAGGGCTCTGCTCGCACGCCCTGCGTGAAGACCGGAGTCTTCGCAATTTCAGCTCCGCTACGATACCCTCGAGGGCTCTTGATTGAGGTATTGGACGGGGGGTACTTGCAGCATTCTTCCGGTGGAGTTCTCTAAGGTTTACTGTGAGTTATAACTTGGTATATCCCCCTTTGGTGAAGTAACCTGAAAGGAAAGTTGCTTATTATTTCGTTTTTGCTTGACTTGGTGATATTTTCCTTGCATTCTTATTCTTTGCTTACTTTTGGATTAGCGTTCAGGTGGACGCAAAGAGTGCTATTGATCTGGGGCTAAGGTCAATTGTTCGTGTCATGCTTATTCATATTCTTTGCTTACTTTTAGATTAGCGTTCAGGTGAACGTGAAGAGGGCTATTGATCTGGGGCTAAGGTCAAGTGTTCATGAAATTGCAATTTCATATTCATTACTGAAAACAAACTCGTTTTAGGGCATTGTTGTGCACTGGCTTTCAGCCTTGAATGTGGTATGTTAATTGAAGATCTATCTTTTCCATTTACCTGTTGCAGGTTGGGGTATGAATGCATAAGAGATAATACCTTGTGGTTTCTTTTTACTTTAGCAGAAACATTCAGGAAGGTTGGTTATTAAAATGGAAGTTGTCCATACGGAAGACAGTTGCACATTTTAAGGTATATATGGTTTCCTTACCCAGCGAGATTATGGAGTGTAGCCTGTTAAACCTATATGGCTCTTAATGTGTTGTTCTCTTTCACAGCTTCCAATTCCCTGCAGTTCCCTTCCCTATCCCTCGCTTGACCACTTCACTACTCTATGTATATGTCTATAGTCATAGAGTTGGAGATGTCAGTAGGTGGACCATTTTGAGCATCATTTCCAGTTCGGAGGTGTTCATATTCGCTGAATGCTGACACATAGGACCAGTTCTAGGATTATTGAAGTCCTGGGCACAAAGGTAGTGTATGAGGCAGAAACATGCAATTTGCATACAATGAGTTAGGGAGGTCCAGAGGGATACATGGATGTTGATCCAGATCAGTTGCGCAAAGATGAATACCTTTTGTCTTTTTGCACTTATCTCCCTACTGAAGGTGTCCTGGCTGCAGGAGTGCACGGAGCTAGAGGAAATGGTAAGCTTATCATACAAGTAAGTAGAGGTGCCAGAAACAATGGATATGTAGATGAAGCAGCTGGTGTTGAAGGATGTGTTGGCCTGGCAAAGGGGGCCTGTGGAGGTCTATCAGAGTGGGGTGATGTGGTCATTTTCCTTCAGGCCCTAATAAGGTGTGCTGCAGTCTTTAGGATACAATGAAGGAGATGGGGGCGGCAAGTGTGGATTAAAATTTAAAAAAAGGTATCCCAGTGAAGATTTCTAAGCAAGCTATAAATGCAACAAGCAGCTCAAAACAGCTTGACTACTATAAAAAGCGTCACTAAAATCACTATAAAATTAGGCAGTGGGATCTAGAAAGATAAATGTGAGCTCTGATAAGGTTACCTTTTTATTTGAAAGATTGTACATCATGTTTAAGTGCTGTACAAAGAAATCATTATTAAGGTAGTGATTACCTTTATAGGATTTGCATTGTTAAATGCGAAACAACCAAAATGCAACAATATGTAGGTTAAGTTTTATGTGTGTTTTTTTTCTTTTTTCAATGGCATTTGATCTGAGCTAATGCCACAACACAAAACCCCTATTGGCCACCTTTTGAAGCCTTTAAAAGTTCTAAAACTAATTATTAGCATACATTTAGTTAGATACGGAGTACAATTGTTTTTTTTATAAATTGGCATGATGCATATTTACTGAACAGTTTTGACTATGACTGCAAAACCCAGTTGAGGGAGTCCAGCCCTCTAGGGCAGCAACGTGGAGAATATATAACCAGTATGGCCATTACTTTCATGTCTAAACTGGAAGCTGGTATTTTTCTTCAGGCAGTCCATACTTATTTGCATATCGCTGGACCTTATCTGTACCACACTGACCAAAACGATTGCCTGAAATGCCTATACTTACCAGGGGAAGAAATAAATTAGGGTATTCCAAATTGCACCTTTTTCTTCTAGACAGTGAAACTCCCAAAGTTCAATAGTATAACCCGATGTGGGTCTCATAGCTCATTTGGTCATAAGGGGCAATCTGCATCTTACTGAGGAGGCCTAACAAAACTGAGACAAATCAAGGGTTGTTTGGAGGTTCAGCAAAATCAGACGTGTGCAGGTTGCCGGAGCCATCGTGGACATGCATACAGGGTCTTATCAATTATATTATCAGTAATATTGCAGCTCACTTGTCCACAGAATAGGAGTAAAACTCAATTCACTAAATGATCTTTATCTATGGTATTTTAATAATCTGAACTTATGAATGTCAGACGATATTCACAACGTAGACTCCTTTTGTATTATCTGATTTTTTCCATTAGTAATCTATTGAAACAATCACTATTTTGATTCTATTTTGATTCAAACCTGATTCAATTATCAGTCAAGGAGACAAATATTGACTGTGGTTTATATATTTTCGGCGCAAGAAATACATGTGAAACCGAACTTCGGTGCCCAGACCACAATAAGAGGTAAAGTTGACCAGGAGCAGTTATTACAATTTGCCTCTACGAAGTTTCGAGCAAGGACCAAGGATTTTACGTATTTCGGGATTTCAGAGCCAGGGGCGAGTTTTTTGATCGGCTCATTGTCAACACAATCTAAGCCTTGAGGAAGTCATGGTGGTGACGAAACGCACGTTGGCTGTTTTCATTCTACATGACAAAGAACTGGGATCTTAAGCACATCACAGAATCCATCCTTTGTGAATGATAGAATATTGGTTGTAGTGCTATTGAGTCAAGAATCGTTCTTTTGTTATTAGCAAATAAATTATTGCAACAAATGGACAAAATCTGTTCTCCCATATGATTCTTGTGATAGAAAGCTTCTCTCATCAGTATGGTGTTTTCCTTGCTTTAGAGAATCATATATATATAAAAAGTGTACATATGAATGGTTAGAGTGCCGGCGTTTCTCACTTTTTGTATTCTTTGGAGTTTCTGAGGAGAAAGGACATGACATGCCTTGACTGGTCCTAGATGAGCAGGTAAAAGATATTTTAGATAAGATTCGTCCCTGAGAGTAGTAAGGCAAGAAAAAACATGGACTGGAATTTCAACCATGTAAAGACCTATGCCGGAGATGAATTCTTTCTTTCAGTGAACCAAAAGAGCAAAATTCCAACATACGTTCTAGAGACCTAACTACATCAACCAAACATTTATGGTTCACCAACAAATTAAAATCTCTCATATTTGAGCTGTGCAGTGTCAGGACACCCTCGCGGGTGATCGTATTCTTTACAAATACATACAAAACAGAATAGTATAAAGAAAATGGCACAGAGACTGAAAAAAATAAAAACACAATAAATCAATAAACATTCCTACCTACAAACTCAAAATCATGAAAGCAAAAAAGCTACTTCTCTGATTGCATCTCTACCCTCCAAAAAAAAGTAATTCATATTGTATCAAACTACAGTCTCCTTCAACTTTCTCAGCTACCTTATATAACTCCCACCAACAACTACGTAATAACTTTGGGCAGTTCGACAAGATTAAATACATGACAACATCTAGGCAGGAAAAAACCTACAGCTGATAAACTTCCTCATAACATCCAAACTGTGATTATATTTAACTCTCATTTAAATTTATTGGGCTATCTTGATGCCCCTGTTACAAGCGGTCATCCAACTGGCTGTAGCCCAGCTAAGTTCATAAACCCTGGCGGTCCAGAATGTACTTAGATGCAATGCGGACAAGGATATTCATCAAGCACTAGTACTTCTTGACCTGTCGGCCGCATTCGACACGGTCGACCACACCATCTTGGTCGACTGTGTCGAGCAGGCGGGCCTTAGAGGCTCGGCCTTGAGATGGCTGAAGTCATTTATCTCGGATCGTACCCAGGCAGTGAGACTAGGAACCTTTACAGCCCCTAAAATTAAAAATGAATGCGGAGTCCCTCAGGGATCGTCCTTGTCCCCACTTTTATTTAATTTGTATCTACGACCCTTGTTGTTTTCACTAAGAAAGTTTAAAGTTTTAACTTTTAACTATGCGGATGACTTGCAACTGATCTTCCGTCTGGACTCCCCTGGCGCTGCCACCAAATTTCGGGAGGCCATGGTCCACATCCAGAGATGGATGAGTCTAAATCACCTGAAACTCAACCCAGGCAAGACTGAATTGATTTTGCCTGGGAAGAGTGAACCGTACTGGGGGCCACATTTTTGGCCTCCAGAAATGGGAAATCCTCCAGCCAAGTCCCAGACGGTAAAAAGCCTAGGGGTTACTTTTAATGAAGACCTCTCTCTTAAAAGTCAGGTAGGGACGGTGGTATCCTCAAGTTTTTTCCAACTCCGTAAGATCAGGAAGATTGCCCACCTGTTAACTTACTCTGCTCTGATCCAAGTTATCATCGCTCTCGTGCTGTCCCGCCTGGACTATTCCAACAGTTTGTATTTGGGTCTTCCAGCCGGGCAGCTCAAGAGACTACAACTGGTTCAGAACCAAGCGGCCAGGTTGATTTGCAAGATACCCAAGTGGCAGTCCATCAGGCCGGGTCTGGCCGGTCTCCACTGGTTGCCAGTAGCACAGAGAGCAACCTTTAAAGCTGGATGCATTATCTTTAGGGCTCTACAAGGTAAGGGCCCTGGATTTATTAGCAGCCTGCTTGTTAGGTACATTCCCTCACGTGCTCTTCGCTCAGGTCACAAGAACTTGCTAGTTGTGCCTCGTATTAGGAAACAACGCCAGGGAGGCGGTTCTTTTCACTATCTAGCCTCCTCCCTTTGGAATTCTCTGCCACTGACATTGAGACTTCATGAAGACCTTCTGGCTTTCAGACAAGCTTTCAAAACGTGGCTTTTTAGGCAAGCCTACCCATAGTTAATTTCTGCCTCTTTCTGTTGTTGTGTTATGTCTCTGCAAATCTTCCAATAGCGCCATGAAGCCTACGGGCGTACGCGCGCTCAATAAATTCTATTTAACATAACACAACATAACCCTCTTTTCCCTTGTCCTAAAACACAACTGCTGAACTGGCTTCACTATTCTTTATGACAAGATATTTTCCCCTTTTGCATTGAAAACTGCCATTGTGAAAGCCATTTTTACCAAAATAATACACTTATACCACAAGACAATGTTCAGGCACTGTACCTTCTACCATTGTCTGGCACCACTTTTTAGAACTGTTTTTAAACAGTTCCAGCAATTAGTTGAAGGCAATCCTTCAAATACCTTCCAAGACAGATTTTGGCCATGACAGTACAGAATGTGTGACCTTACTGATTTCAGAAGACCTACTAATCCAACCTCCTCCATTCCTACCGAAGGGCATACACATTGTGTGCATCCATCTCAACACCAATCTATCACCCAAAATGATAAAAGTGTTGGGTAAGTGGTTTGTCCAACTCAAGATCTTGAAGAAATTTTTAATTTCGCTGACAGCAACTGGCATGTAGTAGTTGTCAAAGTCTTAATTCAAGCTAAGCCTGGAGTGAACTAATGAACAAGTTACTTACCTTCGGCAACACCTTATCTGGTAGAGATTATCTAGCCGCAGAATCCTTACCTCAGAATTATCCCCAAGTTTCAGACTGAATCCAGAAATGCTTTGTGAGCAGTACCCCTGCTCAATGCTAGGTGGCATTGTTTGGCTCTGGGTGGTGTCATTGGTGTCGGTCGCGTCGAAAGTGACATTTGCTGTGCTTAATATGCAACATCTAGGCCGGCTGATGTTAGCTACTTTTCACGACTTTCCACACCAGAAGGGCGGAGCCACGAAGTACACTGACCACCGGTCAGTGATTAAAACTAGGGGCCTGAAAGAAAAAAACCCTGCCTCTACAAATCCCAGAGCAGGGAGAATAGGTGGCTCAGTAAGGAATCTGAAGCTAGACAGTCTGTACCAGATAAGCCTTTACTTGTTCATCTGATAGAGACTTCTAGCGGCAGATTGCTTACCTTAGAAAAGATACCACAAGAATACATCCCAGAAGGTGCGTCTGCAGACCAATTTCACACCGAACGGGCAAAACACACATCTTAACGGTCCAGACAGTAATGTTTGGTGAATGTATGCAATGAGGCTCACGTTTTTGCCTCGAAGATATCCAGGACAGGAAGTTTTCTGCTAATCCACAAGTTACTTACCTTCGGTAACAATATATCTTTAAGAAACATAGGTTAGTTATAGATTCCTTACCTTAGAATATCCCTCCTGGCGTCATACTTGATCCGGAGAAAATTTTTCTCAGCAATACCCCTGCTTGTCAGTGGGTGGCGTCAGTCGACTGTGTTGGTCGTTGGCATCGTGGTGATAGGGATGTCATTGCGTTATCTACTTAGATGCAGTGTCGGCTGGTGACATTTGAAAGTGGTGAGGCGTAACATTATTGTCACACTGCACTGCAGCGAGCTAGCATACCGAGCATGCGCGAACAACCTACCAGGGGTTTGGGGGGGTTTACCCCCACCCCCAAGAAATTTTTGAAAAAAGAGTGGACAAACGGTGCATTTTTAAGCAAATTTGAGGAAGTAGGAAGGTTAATATAGCAATTAGTGCTGGGCTTAAACTGCCCTCACAGGCTTATCTACAAGTTCCTCATCTCAGCACATCTTAGTAGACACTGATAGGCTGGCCACCCAACCTTACTTGCAGAGTTCACCCAAGTCTTGTTTGATGGTAAAGCCAAAGAGTGGATCTCCTATCTCACTAATTGATCTTGCTTGGCCTTCTGCTGCTCCTCCACCTGCCCCCTGCTCTCCTACTGTTAGTGAGCCCCATGGTTCTGTCATGGTTCTGTCCTGGATCTGTCTTTTTTACCCTTTACATGATGGTGATCTTAATGATGTTCTTCTTTCTTCCTCCTCTGCCTGGAACTTAAGGACCCTATTTAATCCTAGTTTGTGACGACAGTTCTTCAGAGCATTCACAACTAAAATGAGTTGATTACAGCTACTTAACAGAAGAAATAACCCCAAGCGCATTACCCGTCCACGCTCCTAATGTTCTGATTAACACACTGCTTGCTAATAGTAAACTAGATGACTGCAACAATCTAATACTGCGACCCAATATACTGTTTCTCAGCACAAGAACATTTTGAATTTTGCTACATACATACTGTTCAAATTACACCGCTAATCACAAAGCACTGCACAATAATAAGACGGAGGCTGACTAATACACAAAGTGCAGAGGACATGTTTTCCATCCAACCTCTCCCATCCAGGGCTAACGGCACCTCTTGGAAACCCCAGGCCCAAATAGATGCACCCTGCATGAACATACAAATATCCTCCCATAAGCAATAAGGTGCAAACAGTACGGGAATTAGTGTATAAATATACCAACAGCTAACTGGTGTCTCGCTGCAAAAGTGTTCTATGGTGAAGCGCAGCTGTGCTTACTGTTATAATTATAACCTAGAGGAATAACGCGAAAGGGAGAGGAATAACGCGATTGCCAGCAAACCCTGAAATTGATTACCGCATTCTGCCGTGAGGGAAACGGCCAGCATACCGGGTGAATCCTGCACTGAGGCACGGAAGGGGAGCCCAGGGACTACATCCCCCAGCAGCCCCGGCACCCCGGCGCTCCCGCTGCGACATAAGATCTCGGAGCAGCGAGCGGGGCGGTGGAGAGGAATAACACGATTGCCAGCAAATCCTGAAATTGATTACCGCATTCTGCCGTGAGGGAAACGGCCAGCAAACCGGGTGAATCCTGCACTGAGGCGCGGAAGGGGAGCCCAGGGACTACATCCCCCGGCACCCCGGCGCTCCAGTGACGCTCCCGCTGCGACATAAGATCTCGGAACAGCTACCGCCTCGCGGGACGCGCGTGGGTGGGCGCCGGGCAAAGGGCGGGCCATCCTAGGCCGTCACAGGCCGGAGAAGGCTGGGCCACCCCTCCAACGTGTTAGGCAAGACTTGAGTTAAGGATTCGGGACCCGTTATAACACATGTATGTTGTATATCTAGGTGGATTACACGTATTGGGGGTGACACAGCTGGCCACAAATAAAGGGGTCTAAACCAAGATACAAATAATCAAATATGGCCTTGCCGTGTGGGAATGGGAGAAAAGCCTCACGGATTCAAATAGGAGGTAGCGTAGTGGGGACGCTCGATAATTTTATCACTCGAGCGTCAGTGGTACTAGAGCGAGAGATTGTGCTTGCTGAAAAACGATTAGCGCTAGATCTCTTATGTTCCAAACGGTCATCGTTGGGCAATATTCAAAATGCCGTCACCCCCGAAAAATCCATCATGACTAGAACTAGCGGGATTAGCTCGAGAAGCCCAAGCTTAGGCCAGGGACGTTATAATTCTGCTTCTTCCTCGCTTATTTCCCTAGATAGTTCAGTATCATCCGAGGGTACCCTTCCCATTGTTGTAACCCCAACGAGGGGGGTTGAGCTGTCAAATGTTCAAGCATTAGAAAAATCCAAGAAGCAAGTAGGAAAAAGGAAGAGGGTTGGGGACAATCAAGCAGGTAGTAAGCCAAAAATTTCAAAAATCTTTAATAAGCCAGCAAAAATAACCTCTAGAAAAGATAAATCTCCAGACAATAGACCTTTGGTCCAACCATCTGTTCAAACCAACAATATTGTGAGTGATGCTCCAAAAGGTCCCGTATGTGATATGCAATACTCCAGTGATCCAGGGGGTCTCCTAACTCAGGTGGAACTGCTAAAATCACTCGTTCTTCTACTGATAGAACGAATGAAGGTCATAAACCAGAACCTGGATAAAATCCAACGGGAAACTACAGAGAATACACTCTTACTTAAAAATCTCTGTGCTAGCCCCCTGAAGAGGGAGATCATGAATCTGCAGAGCAAGCCGAATGCAGTCCCATCCTTACCCCCATGCCTGGCACCAACTGTTGGAAATGTGGGAAACTCCAATGGTAGGCAGGGCCCAAAAGAAGGGAGCTCCATTAAACCGAGGGTTGTCAGCAAACCAAATAGTATAGAGGATAATAATAAGACTGTAAAATCTGCCACCCCCCTGCTAATTAAAGCCAAGGGCAAGGATATCACTAGTGTCATCGATCTACCCCCACAGGCAACGCCTTTGGTGATAGTTCTTGGCAATGTACCACCTTTAGTCGAAGGCCAACACCAAGGAAGGGAAAGGAGTTGGTCGCAATGTCATTATGGTCCGTCAAGTCTCATGGGTGGGTAAGTCTGTGAAAACTAAAAATGGTGACTGTATTGTGATTAATTTCAATTGCAGATTTGTAGTAGAGAGGATCCTTAGGGACGCAGAATATTTGGGGGGATCCATAGGCTCAGGTATAGAGATCCTGCCCCTAGGTTTTTTCTACAGGTCTCATAACAGAGATCATCGCAACCGGTGGGAAAAGGGGCAAAATGATAGGCCACTTACTCATAGGGGATACCAGGGATGGGCTACTCCATTGATGAGTGTGCCCATTGGCACCAACGTGGGGTGGGCAGGAGGACTATCTGCATGTAGAGGTAACTAACCGATACGCAGCCCTTTCTGGCATAAACGACTGTGACTGACTTACCAAGGATGGCACTCCCGATGTCCATCCCAATAACTCAGCTGGTGACAATTCCCCCAAATTGGTAGTAGTGGGTAGCCCTGGGGGTAAGCCTCTAGGAACGGTGAGGAATCCTGATAAAGATCGACTTTTGATGGACAAGAGGTCTAGTAATGGGTCTCCTGTGGCGGAACATCTGGTAAATGATGAAGCGTTTTGTACCACTACTGAAGTGTTTTTTTTACCCCTAACCTAGTCTCAAGAGCAGGAAAGGTACCACCCAGGGTGATTGAATTAAAACCACTTGACTTAGACTCTGCAGGGTTAATCCAAGCGGATAGTGGGGTGGGAGGGAAGATCATGTCCTGGAACATTGCCGGGCTATGCCCTAGATTACAATCTCCAGAATGGCTTACTTTTGTAAATGGTTTTGACGTTTGTCTCTTTCAAGAGACTTGGGCATGTGATCCCAGTTTCTACAGGGTTTCTTGAACTTTTTTATACCTGCAATTAAGGGTCCCAAGGGTCGGCCGAAAGGGGGGTTAACAGCATTGGTACGCCAAGACCTTTTTGATAGAGTTATAGAGCTACCCACCAAGAACAGGGACATTCAGCTGATTAGGCTATCACTGGGCTCCCTGGGCGTCCTTGACATTTATAACCTATATGTTCGAGGGTCGGGGGGAGCTAAATCTCAGGTTTTGGCGGCCCTGGATTCCCTGATAGGGTCGCAGCCGAGCGAGAATAACAATCATTGCCGGTGATTTAAACATGACTTATGAGCCACGGGTGATTGGCGTGCAGGAGATGAAGAGGATTCTCAGTGGGGGGTTCCTAATTTAGAGTTAAAACCAATTTATAGATGGACAGATAACATTATCCAAATGAATGGGATATGCTGAGAGAGAGGGCTCAGAGCATTAAATGGTAGGACTCCGAGCGATGGACAAGGGGAAAACACCTTCAATAATGGCCGCTCGAGAAGTAGGATCGATTATGTTATCTGTAACCTGACAATCTGGCACCTCATTAACGATATGAAGGTGGTGGCAAGACAGGAGAGCGATCATAACCCCCTATGCACTACCCATAGTTTGTGGAGGAGAGAGGAAGGGGGGCTGAATGGGGTTGAGCAGGCTTTATTTGAGGTTGTCCCAACAAACGACATGAGGCGGGTAAGGTGGGGGACTAGTAATGATGCAAGAAAGGGTTTTGGAAAATATTAACGAGGAATTGGCCAAAACCATTACTGCCATGGCTAGCGTCCAGGGAGTAGAGGATGAACTGTGGCAAATTACCAATCTCCACGAGAAATTCTTTGAAACCATAAGGGGTCACTTTATCAAGGAAGTACCAAAGACAGCAGGTAAAAAAATACACCCAATAAGAGTGGGGTGGTACAATAACGCTTGTAGAGCGGCAAGAACATCCCTAGGTGTAGCCCTAAAGAAAAGAGACCTTAATGCTGTAAGACTGGCAAGGCAGAATTATAAGAAAACCACTTATTTGGCAAAGAAATTATGGGCCGAAGACCATTGGCAGGCCCTCAAATCAGCAAGTACCTTAAAGGATTCCAAACTTTTTTGGAATATTGTTAAATGGGGGAAAGGAGGCCGCCCTGAACCCCCTGTTAATTATGTATCACAGAAAAGCTGGGTAGACCACTTTGGCCCACAATATGCATGCAGTCATGAAGACAGGCTTAGGGAACTGATAAATAATATCCTCAATTTAAAACCACCCTTTACTAATAGTGATGTAAAAGTGGCATTGAAAGCTGTTTCAAGGGGAAAAGCACCGGGACCCGATGGGGTTCCAGGGGATGTCTTCCTCCAAAATAAAATGCCCTGGGATCGGTATATCATGAAGCTGGCCAATGCTGTGGCCCTGGGAGCTCCAGTACCAAGGTCATGGCAAGGGGCCGTAATAATCCCAATATACAAGAAGTGTGACAAAGCGCAGGCTGGGAATTATAGGCCTATCAGCCTGATCGATACAATACAAAAGGTTATTGGGAAAATGACTTTAGATAAAATCTTAGACTGGGTTGAAGAAGAAAATATCCTGTCCCCATTTCAGGCTGGTTTCCGTAAATTAACGAGTACCACTGATCAGATCTTCCGTTTTATTTTATTGCACTGGAAGACTGTATTATTAGGGAAAGGTAGTATCTATGCCGCTTTTATCGATTTGCGAGCAGCTTTCGATTTAGTGCCACGGGCAAAGCTGTGGAATGTACTGAATAAGCTAGGAATGCCATCAGATATCTTCACACCGGTTATGAGATTACACGAGACGAATCATGCAAAAATCCAATGGGGGGGCATGAGCAAGTCACTCCTGAATTCCCTGTGGAGCGGGGGGTTCGACAGGGCTGCGACATGGCCCCCACGCTCTTCTCATTATATATTAATGGGGTAGTTGGGCGTATGTTGTCAGAATCTGTAGATGCCCCCACTTTGGCTGGAATGAAAACCCCGATTCTGTTATTTGACGATGATACTCTCATTATATCAAAGACTCCTAGTCGTCTACAGCGAGCTCTAAAGATATTTGAGGATTTCTGTACTGACCATGGGCTGGAGGTAAATGTGGCAAAAACCAAACTTATGGCGTTCAACCCACACAAAAGTTCTAAAGGGAATTTTTTTATGAATGGGCTAAAAGTGGAATTGGTGTCAGATTTTGTGTATTTGGGCATACATGTGGCCAAGGAGATTAAGTGGGGGAAACACGTTGAAATGGCGGCCTTGAAACTCCGCCAAAATGCGGGAGCAGTACTCGTCGAGCATAGGAAATCCTTGACTAAGCCTATTCAGCCAGCTTTCCAAGTGTACGAGGCAAAAGCCGTAAGCTTGGCACTATATAGTGCTGCGATATGGGGATATGACAACTTGACACCTCTAACACTGAGAATAAATTTCTGCATAACCTTGTTAATCTACCCAAGAGCTCACTAATGAAACCACTGCGATATGATCTAGGCAGGAAAGCCTTGGTAGATATGGCTAGATTGCGCCCACTATTATACTGGCAACGGTTATGGGTAACACCTGAACTTGCCCACTATACCCAGGGTTTTTTGGATGTAATCAAAAATGATCATTTCCACAAAATAACCTGGTTAAAGGTTCTTTCTAAAAATCTAGTGGAAATGGGTATGAAGGGGTTGTGGGAGAACCCTGAAGTAGTCCCATTCCCATCGAAGGTTATACTAAAAGAAAAATATTGGGAAATGATTGCGTATCGAAATTGGAATATTGCTGATCCCTCCTCCATGGAGGGCCGTTTCCTTGAGTGTAAAGCTGTACCTAAGTTAGAGTCATATTGGGACGGTATTACAAAACCGGGAGCTAAAAAGCTCTACTTCCAACTTAGAGCGGGATCCCTCCCAATAAGATCGTTAACAGGAAGGTGGTCCTCTGGCAGTTCCAACTTGTGCCCGGTTTGTAAGACTGATAAAGAAACTATCGCCCATCTTTTCTTTGTATGTATAGCTTATAGCACCCCGAGACGAGTTTGGTTAAAAGCTGTTTGCAGACTCCTAGGCACAAGGGACAGTGCGGTGGCACAGATTAATTTGCACCAGCACTTTACCCGTTATTTCATATGCAGTTGCAAAATATCTCGGATGGGTCTGGGCTATTAGGAAAAAATTCATGTCATGACTAACTTGATTCCACATAGTATTTTAATGATTCTAGAAATGTTAAAAATGAATTGAATTCATGAGTGATGTACACAAAATATCTTATAAGACCCTTATAAATACATGAATGCATAGATTTTTTTTTAAAGTGTAATATCATTAATTTGTTTTAACTGTATTTTTAAGTATATGTGCTAGTTGGTCATTGTTAATTGAATTGGATTTGTATTACCAAATGGAAGTTTTAATAATCATGCTTTTATGAGTTTTTTTACCTCGAATAAAGCTACTTTGAATTGAATTGTAACCTACAACTGCAAACACCAGTTCTAGACGTTCAGAATGGCACAAGTCGAATATAATTATCTGAACAATTCCATGAGCAATTTTTACAAAAAGTGATAAGCGAAAGCATGGGGATTAATGGATGGCCGGCAAATGAAAAGGAAGTGCTTATTGATTTCCGATCAAATATAATTTCGAGCACGCAAATGGTCATATTTCTCTATAAGGGGGTGGAAAGGGAAGCAGCTGGAGATACTGAAAAGGGTGCGTTCACAGTGCATTCACATTCAAAGTGATACAAAATATCTATATAAATCAGCATTTCCTATTAATCAGAGCAGATTCCTAAGTGCACACGGGAAGGATGGAAACTTCCTTTCAGGAGTTTCAAACTATAAATAAATAAAGTTATAGTAATTCTGAGAAATCAAATATACAACTGAAAAAACACAAGCGACGAGAGGCCAGGAGGAACGTTCTGGGCAGTAACCAGTTCAAGTTTCTCTACAGGGGATTGTGTTTTGGTGATTCTCCTGCCACCGAACACTAACTGTCCCCGCGGAAGGACAGGTTAAATAAGGCAGTACTGGTTGTCCATACAATTGAGACGGTTGCACACTCTAATAACATTGGCACCACCTTCTGCCTCTCTGCACAAAAGAAGCGCAATGGGGCAGCTTTCCTCTCTGCACAAAAGAAGCGCAATGGGGCAGCTTTACATTTTTGTCGATGATTCTAGGATTTCCACCCCTTGCCTGTCAAGAACTCGGGCTGCATTTAAGGCGCTGTGAAAGCTCACACAGATGACATTAAACCCAGGCTCAGTTTTCTATCCACCTCAGGTGTGCTGGTGACTTTCTCACAAAACCATAATTAAACGACCTATTAGCACATGACAAAACAATGACCACACACGGCACCGTGGATTAATGGCCACAAACCACCAAGAACAGACACAATGCATACGCACACACGCACACATTCACATACATGTGATGGAGCGAGGTACAGAAGATTTTGTGTGTACCCCATTCAGATCAATCACCCCCCATAACAAAGTAAATATATTAATTGTGATTGCTGTGTATTAACCAAAACACACACATTACATATGGGAAATACTTTGCACTAACAGGTTTGATTAACATATTAATTAATGATGTAAAGCGCATGTTTAATCTATTTTGTGCATGTAAGTGGTATAATAATGCATGTCTGTGTATATTGTGCATTGCATGCTGCTTTTCAGCTTCATTTTAAATGGCTTGCAGTGTGATGCTTTTCTGCTAGGTAACAATTTTAAAGAATAAATATTAGCACTGGTGGTTGGGGGACAGAAAACACTTATATTCTATGTATTTACATTTTCCTTTTCTGTTTATCGTAGTTTTGGTTGGTTGCCAATTCCAAAATGGCTTCGCTTTTCCCGGTTCTGCGCAGTAGAAAAGCTTACATCATTTTGCTGAGAGAAAGCTCGTCCATGCTCTGTGCTTCACTGAAAAGTTTGCAACTTCAGCTGACTATATTCGAGGACATTTGATATGAACACTGGTGAGTGGCTATGGGCCAAAATGATAACCACAAGAACAGCTGAATGTCTGTCAAGGACAAAAGTCGAATGCCTTCAAAAAATGACCACGTGGAAACAGCTGAATCACTGAAAATGAACATTTAAAAAGGCCTGATGAGGAACAGGAACTGCCGAACGTGTATTTATCAGTCTGTCAAACAAAGTTGTTCACGGACATCCTGGAAGTTAGGAAATGCATGGACAGTCAAATTTGTATCTGTCAGCTTTTTAATCAGGAAGATATTCATGGACATCCTGAAAGTTAAAAATTACATTGTCGATTAACGAACATCCTGAAAGCTAATAATTGCAATGTCATGACCAATCAGAGAAAGGGAAATGGCAAGACTTGAAACATTTGTGGGTAGAGAGCCAGCAAATACAGTATAAATATCAGAGCAAAATTGGGGTTTAATGTCACAGAAGCTGATCGCAGAGAGAGAGAGATGCTGTTTGCACTGCAGCTGTTTGCAGAGATGCGGGGAGCCTGAAACTATGCCAGAAAACTCACTGATAACCGCTGCAGGTTGGTGAACGTTCGGGACACTAGGCCTGGGAAAAGAGTTGCGTCCGAGGAGGCCTGGGTTAGTAAGTATAGTTTTGGGTTTTAGTGCTGAGTAGGAAGTTTTTAGTGTAGAAATCTTTAGAATTAAATGTATGTGTTTTTAACTATGGTTTTCGCTGATCTTTTTCATGAAGAATTTCTCTTTCAGTTACATGACCAAGGATTGATTAATCTTTTTATTTAGAGAATAATGGAATTAATGTGAACCTGAATTTTCTCTTCATGTCTTTTATTAACAGTTTTCTTGATTTATTTCCTGAATAAATAGCAATGCTCAGTGAGAATTTATAATGACAGAATAAATGCTAATTTTCTTAAATGCAAATTAATTATATAAAATCTTTAAATGATTTCAGGTGTTTGTGATTCTTTAGAATCAATTAATAATGCAAACCAATGTATTCTTGTAGTGAGGTTAAGCTGGTCTTGACAATCACCATCAACTTACTCAACTAATTGGTCCATCGACCTAATTGGCGGAGTACATTGATGCATAGATTAGTTTAGTAGAATTATTGAGGAAAACAAATGTTGGTGTTAAAAATCTGTGCTTAAGCTATGGAGCCTCTTGCTGCGTGGGTGCGCATTGACGCCCAACTCAAAGGGTTTAGGTGGTCGGCGGGCCTCACTGATAAAATTGCGCTATACGCGGATGATGTTTTATTTTTTCTTACTGACCTGGACCGCTCTGGGCCGCGGCTGTTGCGCATCCTACAAATTTTTGGTGAAACCTCTGGCCTTTATATGAACCCAGGCAAATCCACGCTCTGGACGCTAGGCGGTCGACAGAGCGTAGGAGAATGGGCGTCGGGCCTTCAGTTGGCATCAGACGGGGTGAAATATCTAGGAGTCTTTTTAGCTGAGGACGCGGCTGTCTCCCGCGACCGCAACCTTAACCCAGTATGGGATCGCACACGCGAAGATATGAAGGTTTGGACTAAGATGCCACTGTCTATACTAGGCAGGTCTGGTGTTTTTAAGATGGTGGCGCTCCCACGCCTGGTGTACCAACTACAAAATCACCCATATGCGATTTCACCCCGCTGGTTCCGGCAACTTAATTCAGCGTTGAGTGGGTTTCTGTGGGAGGGGGGCATTGCGCGGGTGGCATTGCGGACATGCCTTTTATCGACGTACACAGGGGGACTAGCCACGTCGGATGTGCTTTCATAATATCAAGCGGCGCATCTGTTGGTGTTGAATGATTGGTGGTATGGCGATAGAGGGGACCCGGCCTACGCTGTGGAAAGGTTCTTGATGGGTTCAGCATCCTTGCATACGTTGTTGTATTCGGCTCCGCTTCGGAGACCCCTTCCCTCGGCCACGCAAGTAGTCTTTGGTGTGTGGAAGCAAGCGCTGCGTAGGATGGGCTGGTGGAATGTGCTCACCCAGGAAACCCCCTTTTGGCGCAACGGTAGACTACCCCAGATGGCCATGTTGATGGGCTTTCGGGGTTGGGATGCGATAGGCATCTCTACCCTTGGCGACGTTATGTCAGGGAGCGCCCTCAAATTGTTTGAAAATTTGCAGGAGGAATTCGGGATGCCCCGCACCCAGTTCTTCAAATATCTCCAGTTTCGCCATGCTCTGGCACCCTATCTGGCGGATTTGGAGCAGCTCCCGGAGTTCAGCCCTTTAGAAGCCAAACTCTTTATGGGGGAATTGCCCGATAAGAAACTATCACGTATCTACCAGACACTTGTGCGCCATTGCTCCTCTGACCTGCTTCGACTTAGGGCTGCATGGGAACAGGACTTGTGAGCCCTGGACGAGGAGGACTGGGTAGAGGCCTTAGAGAGTCCCAGGGGGGGGGGGGCAGCAATCTCTACCCGCCTGCGACTGATTCAATTCCGCTACTTACAACGCACATATTATACCCGACAGCGCTTGTGGAGGGCGGGCATGGTGGCGTCCCACGAATGTCTCCGATGCGGATTGGGAGTAGGTACACTGCTGAACACGGTATGGGAGTGCTCAGCGCTGCGGAGATTCTGGGATGGGGTGCATCGATGCCTGGATGAGATTCTGGCCTGGGAGCTTCAGAGGGACCCTAAGCTAGGTCTATTGTATGTTATGGCTGGGGTAGGTGGCAACAGATACAAGCACTACTTACTGTTACTGGGCTTTACATTGGAGAAACGCGATATAGCCAAAGCATGGAAGGCGCCCCAGGCCCCGTCACTAGCCGCCTTGAAGAATAGGATGGACTTCTGTATAGGTCTGGAACAGCCCATTTATGTAGACAGGGGATGTCCTCGAAAGCACTATAAAATCTGGAAGAGGTGGGCAGATTATAGGGGTCTGGACCTGGACCCGCCGCCTGAAGAGGCAACCCTCCATACTCTCTGATATGCTGGACTACGAGATACCATGGTTGGTGCTTTGGTAGACATGGCAAACTCAGTATATGAACATTATGTTGTCAGTGGGACAAGCAGCGGCGTAAGGGGGGGTGGGACTTGTTAGGGGGTTGGGTTGTTGTGTTTTTCTTCATCTCTTCCTTTCTATTTTTCTTTTCCTTCGTTTAAAAAATGCTGAAGCTATTACTGATGCATTGATGATGGCAGTAGACTTTGGATGGCAGAGCTTTGCATAACGTGTGTTCAGACAATAAAATCTGTTTTCAAAAAATAAAATCTGTGCTTAAAAGGTATCCTGTCATAGGAGAGAATTCACTCAACCATTTTATATATATATATATATATATATGCAAGGGTCTGGGGGAAGTGTGTGTGACTAGGTGTGTTGTACTTCGGTGTTATGGGCCCCACCGGAGTGACCTGGACCCTGGGTTGGTAATATTTCAGGGTGAGCGCTGCATCACATGCACATACGTACACGCTTAGCCACACACAAGTCACCACTCTGTTAAATACAGGTGATTTCTCCACTTTCCATAAGAACTCTAGCAATGACGGGATGCAAAACATATGCCTTCTCTGGGGTAATTCTTAAGTGCATTTGTTTTCAGATGACCTTGTAGCACGTTATGCCCCCCAACAGCCTATTGGAGGGCATAACGTGCTACAAACGGAACACAGTTTGCAACTGCAAAAAGAGAGAATTCCACTCTCAGAATGCCGGCGATTGAGTCAACACATCAGCAATACTCTTTACAGGACCCTCTGCCGAGCCTACCCAGCCAGAAATGCATTTCTCAAGTCTGCGGAACTCCCGGAGGAGTCCTAAAATATGCTAAAAAACAGCCCAGTTGCGCAAAAAGTGCTTCAGTGATAAAGAGCATCAAGAACCAGAAAAACGGATGACGTGAAAAGAAGCACACATTGCGTCTGATCCGCGCAGTGTTAGTCTAAATTATGGCACAGTAGCAAACTCTTTAATTACCAGTAGACTATTTAATCTCGCCAATGTTTAGAGCAACAATATATATTTAAAATATAGAGATATGTTGCTGCTCACCCGCCAATTCATAAATGTATTCATGCTTTCAGTTTTTATATAGTGCGAACTCGACCTGAAGGTATAGGAGCGCTTTACATGAGCACCAGTTACTTTACACAGGGTCACTTTGTAGGCACGGGGAGACTGATGATTTGCCCAGAATCTCAGGATGTTGAGCCAACGCCGAGACCCAGTTGTAAAGTCTGCAGCTCTGGCTCTAATGCCACATCCTCGCCAATACTTAAACTGATACAATCGGCTACTGACATTGAGACTGTGTAAAGGGGAAACATCCTTACAACGCAACTTTTACCACGCAGTGCCTTTACGACGCAACTTTTACAACGCAAACCATTACAACGCATTGCGCTGGGGGGCGCTCTAGGATAGGGAATAGGTTTAATTTACTGTCCAACACCTTCCCTACTATCCACGGGGACTGGAGTTGGAATAGTAAATGAAACTATTCACTATCCAGCGCCCCAAAGCACTTTGCGTTGTAATGGTATGCGTTGTAAAAACCGCGTTGTAAAAGCATGCGATGTAAAAGTATGCGTTGTAATGTCATAAATCCGTGTAAAAGTGTATATGTGTAAAATAATTCGATGTTTGTATGGTTCAGTGTTAGTGTGAGAATATGAGCATGTGCAAAAGAGGAAATGTGTGGGTGAGTATAGTGTATACTGGTTGTGTGTGGAAGTGGAGTGTGCCACTGAAGCAGTCTTTAAAATTGTGTGTGCGCGTGTTTGCATAGGTTTTGGTATAAGAGAGGCCGTGTGTGTGCGCAGATGTGTGGATTTGCATGAATGTCTAAAAGTGTGCATGCCGGTGTACGAGTGACAGAAATCGCCTTCATCGGACAGAGAATGCATTTGTGTGACACTGTGTTTAGGTATGAGTGAGAGAATGAATGAAAATGACAGTGTATTTCATTTGGAGAATGAGTTTCAGATTGTGTAGGAGAAGATATGTCTGCGTGTTTCGTATGCATGTAAGAATCTGCTTGTGCGCCTGCACAATTTATTAGTCGGAATGGACTCAGAAAATAAGAAAAGAAACTTCTCCAAGGCAGCACTTTTCACTGGGGAGAAAAAGCACCCCACCACCGACTTACAATTCACGTTTACACATCCTGGTTTACAGCAGGTTTTAGTTGCTGATTAAAATCCCGAATTACACTGTCCTGGACAAGAGGATGCAGGAATCACGGAAAACGAACAGAGCAGCTGAGTTTAATTTCACGAGTGGCATGCATGGGACCTTATAACACCTACGCACATTTCGCACACAACGATGAACCAAGCAGCCAGTGGACAGTCAAGCAAAAACTCACAGGTGTCTTAACTGGCACACAACCCCACTTCGAAGCTGCCCTACAGCAAGCAGACTCCGCTACCGGGCTCGGAAAGGAGCGTGGTTTAATTATTTATTTTGCAGGTTCTTTTTAACATGGCACCTGGCTAGGAAAGGTGCGTGGTTTATTAATTGAATTACTTTGTAGATTTTTTTTATATGTGGCGCAAACTTTAACTAAGGGCAGCAGCACCAGATTACATCACACAAGGTCAAACATCGCATGAAAGTAGAAAATAGAAAAGCCTTTAACTTGATCAGAACTGATCTCAAATGCGGGAATACTCTTGCACACCTAATAGGCGAGAGAGGAAAGTGTTCCTGAAATCGCGACCAAAGACAAGGCCAGGAGGAAGAGGCGCATGCTTTAAAACTAGCCCATTTGTGAAGGGATTAGCCGGTAAAGTAAAGACGGCCCATTTGGGAACAGTCACGGCTCGCGGAGAGGAGGGGTGGGGGTGGCAGGGGGGAGGGGGGAGGGTGTAAAATAAATAAAAAAAATCCCACCTGAGCAGGTCCGCGCCGCCTCTGGTCCGTTGGCGCCGACCGAAACAGAACAGCCGCATCACTGCTGGCAAGTGGGTGGCAACCCCTCTCAGCCAATCCGGGCACTGATGGACTGAGGGCACGGTTACTCTCCGCCCGCCTGCCCATTAGGAGACAGAGGTTTGAGCCATTGCTTAACCCTCGCTCTCCTAATGGGCATGCGTAAGACAGAGCAGGCACAAGTGCGCATGAGTGGGCAGGGAGGAAAAATGTGCCCTCCGTCCCCACTCATGCGCGCTTGTGCCTGGTGCCCCTGGTCTGAAAATCTTGTCAGTCAACATGACGCCGGAACGCCCACCCTCATCAGACTCTGGATCCAGGCCTGCATCCAGGAAGGACCTGCGGCGTCGGGCCGGAGCCACCGTCGTCGAAGGCCTAGGTCCCCCAACCGAGTCAGCCACGCCCGAAGGTAGGTGCAAAAGATAGCATATGATATATTGAGTTGATGCATCTAGTGGGTTTATGTCATTGTTGTTACAATAAATGACAAAACGTTTCCACTTTGCCGCATTGCATGCTCTTGTGGTAGGTCTTCTTGCCTCCTTGATAATGTTCATGCAGTCAGGAGGTAAGTTTAGGTAGCCAAACTCTAGGACTTCAGGAGCCAGATTGCAAGGTTCAGCTGCTGCGGATCTGGGTGCTGAATGTCTCCATGGCTCTGCGTTAAGAGAGTGGGTGTTAGTTTTAGTCTTTGATGAGGCACCACGGAAAGTTCTAGGAACGTGGTGTACCATGGTTGCCTCGCCCATGTTGGAGCAACCAGGATTAGTGTCATGGAGTGCTGGTGCAGTTTGCGTGCCACTAGCGGTATCAACGGTGCTGGTGGGAAAGCGTAGGCAAATTTGCCTGACCAGTTCATCCATATCGCATTGCCCTGAGACTGCGGGTGTGGGAACCTTGCGGCGAAGTACTGGCATTTTGCGTTTTCTTTTGTGGCGAACAGGTCTATCTCTGGTTGTCCCCACTGTTGGAAGTATGGTTGAAGCACTGTGGGATGAATCTCCCACTTGTGTATCTGCTGGCTGTGCCTGCTGAGCAGATCTGCTATTTGATTGTCCTTGCCTGGGAGGTGTTCCGTCATGAGAAAAATGTTTCTCTGAATGGCCCACTTCCACATGCTCTGAGCTAGATGCGATAGCTGTGGAGAGTGTGTTCCTCCCTGTTTCTGTATGTAGTACATTGTAGTCATGTTGTCCGTCCGGATCAACACGGTCTTGTTGCACAGATGTACTTTGAACGCTTTCATTGCCATAAAAATTGCCATCAGCTCCAGTAGGTTGATGTGCATTTTCTTTTGCTGCGTGGTCCATAAGCCCTGTACTGTGTGGTGGAGGACATGGGCTCCCCACCCTATTAGGGATGCGTCCGTTGTTAAGACTATTTGTGGTACAGGCTCTTGGAACACTTGTCCCTTGCAAAGGTTTTGTAGATTCCACCAATGCAGAGAGTTGTATACACGACTGGTCACCAACACTAGGTAGTTTAATTGTCCTTGAGCCTGGTTCCACTGCCGTGCTAGGCACTCTTGCAGCGGACGCATGTGTAGTCTTGCGTGAGGGACTATGAAAATGCATGAAGCCATCATGCCTATTAGTTGCATAAACACTCGGGCTGGTAGTGAGTGTTGGGGCCTGAACCTTTGGATCAGCGTCTGAATGCTGTTTATCCTGGCAGAATTTGGCTTTGCTTTTGCTGCCAGAGTGTCTATAGTTGCTCCCAGGTACTGTTGTACATGGGCAGGCTGAAGATGGGACTTTGGGTAGTTCAGCGAGAAACCTAGACTGTGCAGGAGGTGAATAGTGCGTGACATGTGGCTGGCACATTGCTGGGCTGACTGTGCTTATATGAGCCAGTCGTCCAGATATGGATAGACATGAATATGCTGTCTTCTGAGATGTGCAGCTACTGTCGCTAGGCACTTTGTGAATACTCTTTGGGCTGTTGTCACCCCAAAAGGAAGGACTTTGAATTGGTAGTGCTGATTTTGTAATGTAAACCGGAGATATTTCCTGTGTGCTGGGTGTATCGGGATATGGAAATATGCGTCTTTGAGGTCTAGTGTTGCGAGGAAGTCTCCTTGAAGCAACAGTGGTAATACCTGCTGTAGAGTGAGCATGTGGAAATGCTCTGATAAGATGTATTGGTTTAGGGGCCTGAGGTCCAGAATTGGTCTGAGAGACCCGTCCTTTTTGGGGATTAGGAAGTACAGTGAGTACACCCCTGTACCCTGGTGTTCTAAGGGTACTAGTTCTATAGCCCCTTTTTGTAGCATGATGATGACTTCTTGCTGCAATAAGTGTAGGTGTTCTGCGGACATAGGACAGTGTCTTGGAGGTATGTTGGGTGGTCTGGATAATTTGCCTTACCCACCTGTCTGTAGTTATGTTTTCCCAGACCGGCAGGAACTGCTGTAATCTTCCCCCGACGGGTGTTACATGGTCTGGGGGTAGTGACAAGAAGTCACTGTTTGGTATTGGTAGAGGATCTGGTGGTGTTATTTCCTCGTCCTCTACCTTTGCCGTTATTGCCACGGTATCCACCTCTACTGTTCTTGTTGTAGGTGTTTTGCGTGTTCCCCTTGTTGTATGAGGTTTGCTGTGTTGAGCCCCCTCTTGCAGCTCCTCTGTTGCTGGAGCGACAAAAGGAGCCACCTCTGTATTGTTGTGACTGCAAGGCTCCCATAGACTTTGCTGTCTCGGTATCCTTTTTCATTTTGTCTAATATTGTGTCCACATTAGGGCCAAACAAAAAATCAGGGTTTACTGGTTGATTAAGCAAAGTGCTCTGAAACTCATTTTTAAACCCAGAGATGCGGAGCCACGCATGTCTTCTGAGCATGACACTGGTATTGATAGCCCTGGCTGCTGTGTCTGCCGCATCTAGCGCACATTTGATGGAGGCGTTAGATATTAGCTTTCCCTCCTGTATTAGGAACTCTGCCTGTTCCTTATAAAGGTCAGGTAGATGCTGGTGAATTTGCTACAGTGTTTCGTAGTGTGCCCTGTCATACCTAGCTAACAGGGCTTGTGTGTTTGAAATTCTCCATGTGTTAGCTGCTTGAGCAGCTACCCTTTTGCCTGAAGCCTCCAGAATTTTAGACTCTTTGTCTGGAGGTGGAGCCTTGCCAGTAGTCTGAGAATTAGCACGTTTACGTGCATTGGATACTACCAAAGAGTCTAAAGGCAGCTGTCCCCTAATGTATGTAGGGTCCACTGGTGCTGGCCTATATTTCTTCTCTATCCTGGGGTTAATGACTCGTGCCCTGGTTGTTTCCTTGAATATGTCCCCTGCGTGTTTAAGCACCCCTTTTAACATTGGCAATGTTTTGACTGCTCTTTCAGAAGTGTTGAAAGTGTCAAAGAGGAAGTCTTCCTCAATGGGGTCTGCATGCATTTCCACGTGGTGATTATATGCTGCTCTTTCTATTAATGCATTGAAAGCAGATGTGTCCTCTGTAGGCAAAGTTTTAACAGGGTATGCAGTATTGTCTTGAATGGGCTGAGAGTCTGCAGGATCTACAGGGTCAGACCATGGTTGATTTTGGTTGTCCTGGTCATTGTCCACTGGATAATTGTACAATTCATTATCCTCATATTCCACATCCTCATCTGTGCGTGTTAGAGAATATGTAAAAGTCTCTTGCACATGTGGTTTGATTGGCTCAAAGAGAGTTGGAGATGTCGAAGAGTCTCTTTTCTTTTTGAGTGGTATCCTATAGGTCTCAGCATAAGTGTCTGGTCTGATTGTCCTTTTTAATATGGTAAGTCTGCCAGTATCGGGGTCAACATACAGTTTTGACTGTTCATCTTCCGAGGGCTCTTGCTCTTCAGGTGCTTGAGCTCTTGGCCGCATGTGTGCTGGAAGACCAAATTTTATCGGTCCGAGGGACTTTTGTGAATCAACAGTCTTTTTAGTCTGTATGAACTTTTTCGGTGCCGTAATTGTTATCGATCCGACCTTTTTCGTTTGTTCGATAACCACTTTTTTGCCTTGTGTCGTCTTCGGAGCTTGCTGCTTCAGAGCGATGCTTTGCTGCTTTGGCTCGACCGACCCCTTTGTTTCGATCCTGGCCTTCGGCTCGAGTGTCTTTGTGTGCACCGGCCTTGGTTTGTCGACGTTCTTTTTCGGATCCACAACCGTCCTCAGCTGGAGTCCTTTGTTTGTGTTGCCTGGTGTCGACAACGATCTTATCGGTTCGACAGCCTTTAGTTTAGGCATGGCCATGGGTGTACTGGCTATCGGCTCGACAACCCTGATATGCGACCCCGCCGGGTTGACGGCCATTTTGTGTTTTTTAGGCTCCGATGGATTCACACCCTTCGGTCCAAAGACTGTAAAGTCTATCAGTTTCGGTTTCTGTTTCCCTTCCATGACTTTCGGCTTCAATTTTACCAAAGTATGGTGATGTTGCACCGATGGCTCTTGTCTTATATTCTTAGCCGGGCTAAATTGCGGGGCTATAGAATCGATGTTTTGATCTTGGCTAAGGCCTTCCGGCGATGCCTCGACCTGAGCCTCTGGAAGCGTATCAGTAAATGTACTGGGCTCCATACTCACGGTTGGCCCAGTGTCCTCGCCGGAGTCGTCCTCGACGGCTCCGATGCCTGGAATGTCGTCCCCTACCTCGACGAGGTCTTCTACTTCTTCGTCGATGTAGTAGTTGGAGTCATGATCCGACCCCTGTTCCGACTGCTGATCTGAGTCTTCAGCTTCAACGACCTCTTCGTCGTCTTCAAAGATATTTTCCGGCTCAGGCGCTGGCTTCTGCATCGTCTGCCTCGCTGCTCTACGAACCCGAAGCGTTTTCTTTGATCGAAATTGCGCACAAGCTAAGCAGTCGGCTTCATTGTGTTCAGGAGATAAAAACTTGTTACACACAGGGTGTTTATCTATGTGTGGAAATTTCGAGTTACAGTTGGGGCATCTTTTGAATGGACTTCGTTCCATCGACGATAGGTCCCTTGGTGTCGAAAAGGCCCGCGGCCCGATTCGACGTTCTAAGTATAAAACAACAGGAATAAAGTTGTCGGCACCGATCGAATAACAATACCGACGACCCCGAAGGCCTTTTGGCCTTTTTCTAAAAGTTTCTAATCGATTCCGAACTCCGAGTTAGAAATACATCTGAACCCAATGGCGGAAAAAAACAATCTGAGGATAGAGAGGATGCCCATGCGCACTGTAGTCCAGGGGAGGAGCCACCTATCTCGTGATACTTCAAAGACTCTTCCAGGACAACAATGTGCAATCATCTGGACCCAACACTAGGCGGCGATCTATGCAAAGATATGAATTCAGCAGCCCACATGCCTCGAACATGACAGTTTTTCCCCCAAAAAAAGTTTGTTCTATCCATGTAGAACATAAGTGCGCTCTTTACATCCACAGTATGAAGATCTCTTTCTTCGACAGAATCACGGTTAGGGAAAAACAGGGAGCTTAATAGATTGATGGAAGTGCAACTGAGAGTGTACTTTAGATAGGTGTATGAGGCTGGCTTAGTAAATGGTGCACACTTAAGTGAAGTACCTCACACTAATCCAGGCAACCCTTATGGTGATTTTAGTGGTCTTAGACAACAATTGAAAGCTCTCAAAGTGGTAGCTGTGGATAGCAAAATTCAGGCTTAGTCTAGAAGCAGTGTTAAGCAGCTTGTTTTACCAGAACTAATCATATAATGTAGATTACACAAAAAATAAACACACATTAATATATACATTCAAACACATTGGTATATCTCCTACCTGGATATATGAACACAATACTTCAAATGTAAACAGGTAAGTAAGCACAAAGTAAGCACAGTGGTCTCCAGGGGGAGACCAAACCATATACTAAAGAAGTGGAATGCAAACTGCGACCGAAGTCGGGACTTGGACCAGAAGACTCAGAAGAGTTGGGGACACAAGGAACAACCCAAGGTAAGTACCCAGAAACCCCACAGAGGCTCAGTGTACAGTGGAAACACAGCTGCGTACTCTATGCAAATCAATAAGAAAGTGGTGGTTGCAGTTTTCAAGAAGGACCCTTCCCACTGAACCCTGAAGAAGTCCTGTGAAGACAGAAGGTTGGAGAGTCACCCCATCTGTAGATACCCCAGGAACCAGGATACCTACACCAGGGAAGCTGGGTGCATTAGTGCAAAGTGACGTCGGAAACCGCCGTAGACCACAATGGAGGACTTCAGGAAAGAAGCTGCTTACGAAGAAGGTGGAAGAGTCCGGTGGAATCCAAGAATGGATTCTGGAAGAGAAGAACCTGAAAGCAGAAGGGACAGAGTCTATGCCACGTGGAGGTGACCAGGAGAGGCATGTAAGAGCAATGCCCAGTGATGACGGAAGATGTATGAGTGATGATGGTGACCTTGTTGCTGCAGCTGTGAGGACCAGGCTAAGCTCTGGAAGCCGTTCTCTAGCTGTCCCACGTCAGGAGTCAAAACCCAGTGGGTCGGTGTCCGGCTGGAGCACCAACAAGCTGTTGCGGCAGAAGCAGCAGATGTGGTAAACGAAAAAGAGGGGAGCTCACTGAAGCCAAAGAAGACCCTCAAGAGTACCCACAGGCCGAAGGCACAGGAGTTGCAAGAGGACCTCAAGCAGCTCATCAAAGATACAGATTATGGCACGGACGATGTGGTGTGGATGAAGATCTTGGCAGTAAGAGGCTGGAGCTTCTGGCAGCCCGAAGATCTCTGAAAGAGAGCAAAATGCCTTGGCAACGGCAACTCAACATGGAGCACAGAGCTTCTAATCCACCTGTTTCAAAGAGGGATACTGACCTCAAACTTGCTGAGAGTACAGATCAGGGCTTCGAGGGAGTTGCAGAATCACCACCTGTGTTTGAGCCTTTCGGAGTCAGTGGGGTGTAAGGAGCAGCAGACTGGTCAGCTTCGTTGTGGTACCTTCAGATACAGGGGAGTGACTCCTTCACTCCAAGGGAGAATATTTCGGGTGTCCTTGATGTCCACGGCCCTGGAGAGGAACCTGGATGAAGGACAGGCACAGATGACTAAGAAGACTGGCAGAACATCAAGATCAGGAGCAGCGGGAGTCTTCCTTGGTGCAATCTTGGTTCCAAGCACAGTCCAACGAAGTCCAGCATGCCCAGACGGTCGAAGTTGAAGTGGTTTATAGTTTGAATCTTGCCCCACAACCAATGTGAAGAGCCACCCACAGGTGAGCCCTTAAGTACCATAGGGAAAGGGTTGTGATGATTAAAGGGTCCGTCCCAGAGGAGGGGTTGGACAGACAGGAGGATACTACCATGTCCTTTGTCCAGTTTTGACCAGAACTGGAGCAAACACCTCCCTGAACTGGCTCACACTGAAGTATGCAAGAAGTGCACCAAATGTGCCCTTCAAAGCAGTCTGAAGGCACTAGCAAGCAGTCCATCCTAGCCCAATTAACGAAGTGCTGTCTGAGAGGTGGTCAGACATCCATGCGGAAGGAAACCTATTGTTCTGCCCTCACCTCCCCTGCTAGAACTCAGCTCCAGGAGTGCAGAAACCTGTCTGGTCGGCAGCAACACAACTTGCTGTTAGACTCTGAATACTGTTGGACCGGAATATGACTCGTTATTTCGCATACCATTACTTCGCAGCTTTTTACTGCGGTGTTTTTAGTTAGCAAATACGATACTATGCAAGTTTTTAGTTCGCATACCTTTCCATTGCAAGTGTTAATGTATGCGAAATAAAAACTTGCCTAGTAATAAAAACACAACACTACACTAAATACACTACCCTACACATCAAACTCTAAAACAGTACACAAACCCTCAAACACTACCCTACACTACTCAAACACCACTACACTACCCTAAACCCTAAATCACTACTCCCAGCACGACTCTGCCCCTACCCCCATTCCTGTCCCTACTCCCAAAAACTACCCTGTACGCACCCCCGACACAACCCTAAAACCCAAAACACTACCCTACACTACACAAAAAGCACAACACTACCCTAAACCCTAAAACACTACCTCAGCACGACTGCCCGTATCCCCAATACACTCCCTACACTGAAACACTACCCTGCACGAACCCTTACACTACCCTAAACCACCACCCTACACTAATACCACTACACTAAACCCTAAAACACTACCCCCAGCACGACTCTGCCCCTACCCCCATTACTGTCCCTACTCCCAAACACTACCATGTACGCACCCAGACACTACTCTAAAACCTAAAACCCTACCCTACACTACAGAAACCGCAACACAACCCTAAACCCTAAAACACTACCCCCAGCACGACCCTTCCCCTACACTCAAGATGGTTCCTACTCTGAAACACTACCCTGCATGTCCCCCACACGACCCTAAACCCTAAAACACTACCCTACCGGAACACTACCCTAAACCCTAAAACAGTACAAGCAGCACGACACTGCCCCTACCCCCATTCCTGTCCCTACTCCCAAACACTACCCTTCAAGACCCCAGATACTACCCTAAACCCAAATACACTACTCTACACAAACACAACTACACTACCCTTACACCAAAAAACCTACCCTCTGCACGACCCCCCCCTACCGTAAACCCTTAAATACTACACAGCCCCTCTTACCTCTCTTTCCTCGGTTCCTGTCTTCTCCGACTTAAAGTCCGCAGTCACCTGTACACGCCCATAGTGAGTATGGATGCATGGTCTGGCCAGGGATCTTATCTCATCTTTCCTGGCAAACCGTACCCAGACAGTGAGGCTGGGAGACTTTTACTCTCCTATCTCTGCACTCCCTTGTGGAGTCCCACAGGGCTCCTCGCTAAGTCCTATGCTATTTAACATCTATGTAGCGGACTTAGCGAGGGTAATAAAGGCCCATGGGGTACGGCTTACATCCTACGCAGATGATACCCAGCTGGTTCTGGGTATCCACAAGGACGGCCTCACTGTGGCAGCCAACTTCCAGAGAGCAATGCTTAAGGTCAGTACCTGGATGGCCTCGTATTGTCTCAGGCTCAACTCGGACAAGACCGAGATTATGACCTTCGGAAAACTCTCCCCTGAATGGTCCCCTAGCTGGTGGCCGGAAAAGCTCGGCCATCCACCTGTTCCAGTGGAAAAAGCCAGAAATCTGGGAGTGATTTTCGACAGCAAGCTGGCTTTCGACCTCCACACCAACAAGGTTGTCTCGTCAGCATTCTTTATTTTGAAAAAAATTAAGAAACTACTACCTTATCTCCCTGCCTCAGCTGGGAAGACTCTGGTCTCCACCTTAGTCTTCTCTAAAATAGACTATGGGAACGCTCTCTTTCTTCATACCCAGAAGCGTGTCATAACCAAGCTGCAATCCATCCAGAATGCGGCTGCTAGGATCCTTCTAAACATTCCTCGCCGCAAATCTACCACCCTTGGCATTCGCCAGCTCCACTGGCTGAGAGTTGAGAGCCGTATTAAATTTAAGGCCCTCTGCATTGCATATAAGGCAGTACATGGCATAGGACCCAGGTTCCTGACCGAAGCTTTTCAGCTGTATACTCCTAGAAGGCAATTAAGATCTGCCAACACCAGTCTCCTCCCTGTGCCACGCACAAGAACGGCCACTTGGGGAGACAGGCGCTTCCTTGTGGCCACTCCAAAACTTTGGAATCTTTTGCCACTGGCCATCAAAACTGCCCCGAAACTGATGAGCTTCCGCAGGCTCTTAAAAACATGGTTGTTTAACCAGTAAGAGGATGGCTGACTCCACTAGCTCTACAGCGCCGAGACACCCCAGGGTATTTGTTGCGCTATAAAATTATGTAAATAAAATAAATAAATAAATAAATAAATAAATAAATGTGCCTGCTGCACTCCGTAGCTTTTTTAAAAACCAGGGCCCAGTCTCTACTTCTTGTAGCCCCGGAAAAAAGACATGTCAATAAGAGGCAAATTACTTTCGCATCTCTACCCTTTCCCACTTGTGTTCTCAGTTCTCTCACCTCTAAACAATTCCCATTGCATTAGCTCTTCACTGCTCATCGCAATGTTTGTATGTTTCAGTGCATCACACATTGCTGTCTGTGGCAGTCTTGCGCTGCTTCCATGCATTTCTTTCCCATTAGGTTCCAATTTAACCCCGCATTCACTGTTTCTTGAGAGGGACAATGCCTCTACATCGTTGTGATGAAACGGAAGCGTGTCCATTTACACACAACTATGTGGATACCCTTCACTTCAAATGCCTTACAATGCATGCGATGTACCAACTTGCGTAGTAAAGGCTACAGGTTGTAACATCGCATGCGTTAGGACGCATGCAAAGTAATGGTACACGGTGTAACCGCCGCGTACTAATGGATGTTTACCATTGGACCGTAATACAGGGGAGGGCGCACCCTAGGGGAAGCCCCCAGTACAAGTAGTAACTTGTGCATCTGAAAGAGACACATTAGTGATAGATACCTTACCTTAGAATAGATACCCCAGCAATACCAACCCTGGAGGTGGGTCTGTGAACAAGATTACACCAGAAAGTCACGGAGAACAGAACGGCCAAAGAAGCCGTCTCTCCGGACTTGACTGGCAAGGCAGTAATGCTTGGTAAACCTGTGCAGCGAAGCCTACGAAGCTGCCTGACAAATGTCCTGCAAGGGATCGCCACGGCCCAGGGCAGTGGTGGCTGCCGTTGCCCTGGTAGAATGGGCACGCAGCCCCACAGGAGGCTCCTTCTTAGCCAATGAGTAACATGCTTTGATGCACAGAACAACCCACCAATAGATGGTCCGTTTGTGCACGGCCCGACCTTTTTTGGCGCCCACGTAGCCAACAAAGAGCTGGTCATGGAACTGTTATGTGCGCTTCAGATAGAACAAGAAAAACACACAAGATGATGGACGGAATGTGGCACAATAGCAAAACATTCACCCCCAGTCACAGATCTGGGTTTAATCCATCCTTATTTTGCTCACCAAGCCGCCCCAGTTCAGACATGGCCATATGCAAATCAGTCTTGACCCTGTTCCTCATGGGAACAGTCCAGCCCGAACTGCCAAGCCATGTCTTCCCTGGACCGGAATCAAGCATCCTAGGACCGGTTTATGGCTATCAGCGGTCTTCAGCCAGGATAGCTTGACTCCAGTGGCTTACTGAGCACGGGACCCACGTCTGGGCATACCCTTCCCACATAGGGTGAGCAGCAAAACACACAAGATGATGGACGGAATGTTGCAAATAGAAAAACATTCACCCCCAGTCACAGATCTGGGTTTAATCCATCGTTATTTTGCTCACCAAGCCACCCCAGTTCAGACATGGCCATATGCAAATCAGTCTTGACCCTGTTCCTCATGGGAACAGTCCAGCCCGAACTGCCAAGCCATGTCTTCCCTGGACCGTAATCAAGCATCCAAGGACTGGTTTCTGGCTATCAGCCGTCTTCAGCCAGGATAGCTTGAAACCACCTTGTCCGGATGAACAGAAAGGAAAAGAGGTTTGGAAGAATGAGCCTGGAGATCACTCACTCTTCTGGCAGAGGTGATAGTTACCAGGAAAGCAGTCTTGAGAGTGAGAAGACGCAAAGGACAGTTATGAAGGGGCTCGAAAGGAGCGCACATCAGATATGTAAAGGTTCAAGTCCCATTGAGACATAATGAACGGCACAGGAGGAAATGTGTGCGTAATGCCTTTCAGGAAACAGTTAACAACCGGAGACTTAAAAAGAGAAGGCTGATCTGGAAGCCGTAGTAAGGCGGAGATGGCCGAAAGATAACCTTTGATAGTGCCCAGGGCAGAGCCCTGCTGGGCCAAAGAAAGAAGGTACAGAGGGACTTCGGAAAGAGGGGCAGAAAGGGGATCCACAGACTTAGCTGTGCACCATGCCATAAACTTGTTCCCCCTGCAGGCATATACCATCTTAGTGGAGGGACCCCTGGCTGCCAGAATAACATCACAGACTTCGGGAGGAAGATCGAAAGCGGTAAACTGTTGCCGCTCAATGTCCACGCATGGAGATGGAGGCTGGACAGGTTCGGGTGGAGGACCGTCCCCTGCTGCTGCGACAAAAGATCCTCCCGAAGAGGCAGTTGGATCGGAGGATCGATCGGCATGTCGAGTAGCTCGGGATACCAGTATCTTCGTGCCCAATCCGGAGCCACAAGGTTGACTTGGGCCCGGTCACGCCGAATCTTCTTCAGCACTCTGGGCAGAAGTGGTATAGGCGGAAAGGCGTACAACAGACCGTAGCTCCACTCACGATGAAAAGCGTAGCCGAGCGAGTGCCGATTTGGAAATTCCAACGCGCAGAACTAATGACATTGCGCGTTCTCTTAGTTGGCGAATAGATCTAACATAGGCTCTCCCCATCGCTGAAAGAGGCCTTGCGCCACGTCCGAGTTCAGACGCCATTCGTGATCCATCATGCACCGGTGGCTGAGTTCGTCCGCCCTGGCGTTCAGGGAACTAGCCAGGTGTTGAACCTCCAAGGTAATGCCTTTATGTTCCAGCCATGTCCAGAGGCGCAGAGCCTCCTGACATAGGGTCCAGGACCCCACCCTGCCCTATTTGTTGCAATACCACATGGCGGTGGTGTTGTCCGTGAAAACCTGCACCACACTTCCCCGGACAGAGGGAAGGAATGCTTTCAGTGCAAGTTGTATCACTCGAAGCTCCAAAAGGTTGAAATGGAGCCGGGACTCTGCCAGAGACCAGAGGCCTCTGATCTCAGCCTCTCCCAAGTGGCCTCCCCATCCCGAGAGCGACGCATCCGTCACCACTGTGTGCTCCATTTGGGGAAGAGAGGGGGATCTGCCACTGACCCAATCGCGATTTGTGAGCCACCACTGCAATTGTCGTGCAGTGCCCTCCGAGATCTGGACATGATCAGACAGGTTGCCCTGATGCTGTGCCCACTGGAACTTCAGGTCCCACTGCCGAGCCCGCATATGCTATCTGGCATGTTGCACTATCTGCATGTAGGAGGCCATCAGGCCCAGGAGTCGGAGGGTCATCTGGATCGAAACCCGGGACATAGGACGAAAGATTTGAATCATAGCCTGAATATCCCGGACTTGCTGCTCGGGAGGATAAACCCAAAACTGTGTCGAATCCAGTACCTCTCCTATGAAGGGGAGCTTCTGAGAGGGACTCAGGTGTGACTTCGACAGGTTGATGGCGAACCCCTGCAAATGAAGGTCGGCCGTAGTCTGAAGGTGGGTGACAACTGCCTGGGGCGAGCCCGCCTTCAACAACCAGTCGTCGAAGTAGGGGAAGACTGACGCTCCTGACCTGCTAATGTGAGCTGCGACTACCGCCATCACTTTCATGAACACCCGTGGAGCGCTGGTAAGGCCGAAGGGGACCAAGGCAAACTCAAAATGCTCCTGGCCTACCGTGAACCGCAGCCAACACCGGTGGGCCGGCAGGACGGGGATGTGAAAATATGCGTCCTGCAAGTCCAACTCTACCATCCAGTCTCCAGGGTCGAGGGCAGCCAAGACTTGAGCCAGAGTCAACATCTTGAACTTCTCCTTCCGGAAGAAGCGATTGACGTTCCTAAAGATCCAAGATGGGGCGCAAGCCCCTCTTGTCCTTCTTGGCGACCAGAAAGTAGTGGGAATAACCACGTCCTACTTCTGGCCCAGGAACGCGCTCAATGGCCCCCTTGGCCAAGAGGGTCATAACTTCCTGTTGGGGATGCGCAAAGTGATCCCCCGACATGCGGTGGAACTGAGGTGGCATGGCTGGAGGGGAAGACTCGAAGGGGAGGGAGTAACCCCTCCGGAAGTGACAGAACGCCAGTGGGGAAGGTGATGTCGAATCCTGCCGCCCACTGGCATGGGGTGCACCCCAAAGCTCGGACTAGGAATACTTTAAGGTGGATGCTGCTGGACTGACCTGCCCACTGGCCCCCTGTGCCGCAGCAGTTGCCTCCACGCCGAATTTGGTTCCGCCCAGGCTTCTGAACGAGCGGGCAGGGTCACCCCTTTCGTAGCCACGAAAGGTAGACATGGCAGGGCGTGTGGTGGAGAGACCCAAAGACTTGGCTGTAGCCCGAGAGTCCTTGAAATGCTCAAGCGCACTGTCTGCCTTATCGTCAAACAGGTGAGTACAATCAAAAGGCATGTCCATGAGGGAACTCTGGACATCCCACGCAGGGCCACCGTTGTGGAGATTGCTCTTCCTAAAGAATCTGCGGTGTCCAGGCCACACCGAATGGCAAACTTCGCAGCATCCTTTCCCTCCACCACGGCCTGGGAAAGTACAGCCCGAACCTCTTCTGGACACTGGGGCAGCGTCTGCGCCACTGTGTCCCACACAGCATGAGAGTAGCGGCCCAAAAGGCATGCGGTGTTAACTGACCGCAGCCCCAAGCTGGAAGAGGAAAGCAACCTCTTGCCAAACTGCTCAGGCTTTGATTCCTTATCCGGCGGGGCGGTAGGGAACGCACTCTGGAAAGTGGAGGCCTTAATGACCAGGCTCTACGGAGTAGGATGATTTGTCAGAAAGGCTGGGTCACCCGGTGCACGGCGATGACTCCTGCCCACGTTCTTATCCACAGGAACCCTTGTGGTTGGCCTAGACCAGGTGCCCATCAAGACATCCGTCAAGGCCTCATTAAACGGGAGCAGAGGTTCCATAGTACTTGCCACCGGCTGAAGAACCTCAGTAAGGAGGTTGGTCGTGTGAGTGACAGTAGGCAGATGAAGGTCAAGGGCCACAGCTGCTCTAAGGAGCACCATAGTATACGTGGCACCCTCCTCCATTATTGCGGGAGGAGACATAAATCCAGGCTCAGAGGAGAGGTCAAGGCATACTGCATCCTCAGAGTCTTACACCCACTAATGTTCAGACTCGCACTGCCGTGCAAGAGGGTCTTCCGACCCCTCCCAGTCATCCCTCTCCTTCACAGCCCGTGGAGAGGCAGCAGCGGTGGGGGAGGCACAGGGGAAAACAAGTGCTCCAACAGCGCCGGGAACTGCGCCAATCCGGCTCCATGTCCCAAATAGGGTCCCAAGCCGGAGCAAAATTGCCCAGAAATTCGGGTAAGGGCGGAAGTGGACCAAACTGGACCCACGGCGGCGCCGGGGCCGTAGCTGCCGACGGAGGACCCTGAGGTGCCGGGGCCAGAGCTGCCGGCGGAGGACTTTGCGGCGGTGGAGCCGGTGGGAAGCAAGGGCCCTCAAAAGGGACCGGGGGGCCGAAGGCAAGCCGGCGGAAGCCCTAGGCCTGAAAAGGCAGTCCATGGCGGCAAGAAATTCCTACACTTGGGCCGGAGTCGCCGACTGACCCCGATAAGGTTGGTAGGGCCTGTGAGAAAGTGCCATCCTTCTTGCATGGTATGCCCCCACTATTTGCGGAATTGCTGATGTGCTTTTGACTGAGTGAGTGCTGGGCTCCTGCCAATCAGGTACCCAGGGCCTGTGTTCCTTCCCTAAAACTTAAACCCAATTGGCATTTCTGCCCACATGTCGGCCCCTGGTAAATGGTACCCTAGGTACCCAGGGCATTGTGACCAGAGAAGACCCCCAAGGGCTGCAGCACTTATTGTGCCACCCTTAGGGGCACTGTAACCTGAGACACACACACACACTGCCTTTGCAGGCTGAGTGCCTTGGTGCAGAACTAAACAAAGAGTCGACATGGCACAAATCCCTGTGTGCCATGCCCACAAACACACTGCCCTGGCATACATCAGTCACCCCTCTAGCTGGGTGCACTATGCCAGTAGTTTGGGCACAGGTGCATGAGGCCTGTGCCCCTACAGTACCCAGGGCCATTCCTGGGCACAGTAATTGCAGTGATGCCATTAAGAGTATATGGTGCTGGGAGGTTGTCATTACGAACTCCATACCACCATGATGGGTACAATGAAGACTGAGAAGTTGGGTACCAAACTTCTCGGAACATTAAACCTGCACTGATGCCAGTGAGGGATTTAATACCAAATGGACGACAGACGGCACCTTAGAGATGCCCCCTGAAACCTACCCAACTCCCAGTGTCCTGACTGCGTGGCTAACGAGGCTGCCACCACCAGACATGTTTCTGGACCCCTGGGTCAAGACGCTGCCGCACTCGGGGCCTGAAACAATGCACATCCTGGAACGAGGTGCCAAGCCACATTCCCCAGGATGGGAAGGGGAAGCTTCAAAGGCATGCCGCCTTTTTGAGCTTCTCTAGGCCACGTGCTCTACTCAGCAACTGGCCCCCACTGGTTCTGACCCCCACTCTGGCGGGAAAAACAAAGGAAGGAAAGGGGGTGTGCCAGCCTCTGCCAACCCCACTCCTCAGGTGGGAGAGCAAGGTGAAGCACAACTCCATGCTATCCCCGGGGAGCCCTGCCCAATCAGAGCTTGGCTCCTGCCCCCCTCCCACAGGAGAGTGGCAGGATAGGGGGTGTACTCACCCCAGGACAGGGGCCCATTGGTCCCTACCCTTGCCCTACCTATAACGCCCCTGAATTTTGTATTTAGGGGCACCCTGAACCTTCCTTCCTCAGATCCCGATTTTGAAACAAGAAGAAGAACAAGAAACAACAAGACCTGCCTTGCAGCTGCTAACAAGAGGACGACACCCACTGACTTGGCCCCAGCCCTACCAGCCTGTTGAGCCTTGAACCTGCTCCTGCTAAAACCCCGGCATCTCCTGCGGACAGCAACCTCGAAAATCCCGGAGGACCTGCCTACCTGCCATGCTCATGTAAAGACTGGGACTCCCATGAGCAGTGGTTCTGCTCAAACAGTAACAACCCCTGGTGAACCCGGCCCGTGCCTGAGTGGACAAAGACCCTGAGGACGTCCCCCTGGCAACTGTGACCCGGAATCCAGTGCCCAAAGACCCTCCGACGATCCAGACGATGCCTGCAGCCTCACAACAAGGGACCTCTCCAACCGCGACCAGCTGAGGGTAAGATTTCCCGACGTCCAAAGACACCCCTGTACCCCGCGCCCCCCTGTGCCCAGCTCCTGGGTGTCTACCTATCCTCCAAGAACCCAACTTACTTCTCAAAGTGGTGGTCGCACCTGAAGAATCTCTGTCCCCGAGCCTGCAGCCTTGGTTCAACTTCCAAGTCTCCCATTGAATAACATTGGACACGCGAAGGCCCAATAGCACACTGCACCCAGCCGCCCGAGTGCCGCTAGAAGTGCAGAAACTACCCTACTCTACTTCCCCACCTGCTCTATGTAAGTGACCAGGAGCTCAGCTCCCACAGCCGCGTGGTCTGCCTGCTAGCAGCCACCAACCGAAGGACCCCTATCCTCTATAGGATAACATTGGGCCTACTCACTCTGCACCCTGCCCCTGTTCCGCTGAGGGTGTAACAACTGTACTTACCTGACCCTGGGAAACCCCTGAGTCTACCCCCAGAACCTTAACTCTGCCAGCCGAGTACTTACCCAAAGACCGATAACTTCATTTTCTCCATAGGGTAACATTGGCTGGGTTTCACTCAGAATTTCTTCTAAGTGTGGAGTTTTGCAAGTTTAAAATATTCACTAAAAATCACCTTATCAACCAATTCCGAATTACTCACCTGTTATCCATAGGAATCCATTGTCTGGTTTTTACCAGAAAAACTTCGAAGAGCCCATTTCTCAAACTTACAAATATTCCTTAAACATCGCCTGTATAACAAAAACGATTTCTTTCACTGTTTACAGGAAATGCACCAGGGCTGAACCCAGGATACAGCCCTGAGTGAAGAAAAACTATTGTAAAGTAATTTTATTGCATTTACTTGAAAACGTCCATTGAGCTCAATGATAAATTGTGTTTAAACTTGTGTTCCATATTGCAACAACTAGCTATTGCATTTAAAAGTCAACTGCTATTTGAAAGTATTCAATTGCAACATCTCATTCTGAGAAAGTATTTAGGATACCTACTTTGGTTCTAAAATAAAGTATCTATATATTTTTATATACAAAACAATTGGCCTACAGTTCAGTTCTTGAGTGCGTGAGACCATTTGCTGACTGAGTGTGTACAACAAATGCTTTACACTGTCCTCCGATACTGCCTTACTGCTCGACCAAGCTACCACTTTAGAGAGTAAGGTTATATCTAACTTTAGCCTCTGCCATACCTCTGGGGACTGTGGACTCTGTGCATAATGTACCTTACTTTGGTCCAGTATATACAGAGCCACTTTCTTACAGACTCCTGGGCTCCAACGGAGCTGTAGCGGATGAAACCCTAGCCCCCTCGTCCGGGTCCAGAGACCGACAGGGGGACGTCGGAGAGCGAAAACGCTTCTTTGACTTTTTCTTGTGACGTCTCTTACCCGATTCAGAGGGTGAAGACTTATACCCCGAGGAGCGATGGTGATGGCTCCGCGGGTGGTCACTTGAGCGGCCCCTGGACCTCGAACGGCGCGGAGATGACTGCCTGGCTTCTAGCAGCTTTCGGGACCGCTCCCGCAAAGCCTTTGGAGCCATGGCCAGACAGTCGGAACATGACCGTGAGTCATGGTCGGGCTCCAGACAGTAGAGACAAACGCCGTGGGGGTCGGGCACCAACATCGTACGGCAACAGACCCCGCAGGATTTAAATCCAGGCATCCCTACGTGGCACCAGTAGTCGAGTACTCAAAAGAAGTAGAGACAAAAGTCCCAAAACAGTTTGGCAAAAAGTGACTAGGGTACGTGCTCGAACGGGATCTGCGCTTGCTGGCGCGGACAAAGAAACAACTGACGTCAGTGCGCATGGGTGGCGCCTAAGTAGTCTCCGTGACGTCATCTCGGCGCTTACAACGCCAGCGACGGACGTGGAGCCCCACGACGCCACCTACCGATGCGTAGGGGTACTGCTGACGAAAAACTTTTCGGATCCAGTCTGACGCCTGGGAATATTCGAAGGTAAGGAATCTAAGGTAAGGAACCTATCCCTAACGTGTCTCTTTCAGATGTTTGGGTAGGATTCCAACATATTTGATAACAAACATGACCGCTTTTGGTGCAGCCAATATATAGTTAGACATCTCGTAATTGACTTGATGTCCACTATATGTATTAAATGGCTGAACGCACTTAGAAAGCCTGAAGAATTGACTCTGGGGTTTGTAGGGGTGCCATGCTCATGAAGGGCACCCCCACACTTGTAACCAAGCACCCTACCCTCAGGACTGAATGGCCTGCCATTAGAGTGACTTTTATTTGAAGTGTAGTGACCTCAGATATAAAGGAAACATATCTGTGGTGAGGGGCGCAAGCACCCACTCGCACAGGCTGCAATGGCAGGCTAGTCACAGTTTGAGTTGTCTCTCATGGGTGGCATAATACATGCTGCACCCCAAGGGAGACCCCTGGTGTATCTATGCCCTGGGTACCTTAGAACCATATACATTGGACTTACAAGGGTACCCAAGTAGTCAATTGTGGAGGTAACAAGGTACTTACCATTGTCAATTTGTCAATCATACTCCCGTGCAAAATGAGGGTCAGAACCGGTGCGAGCCAGTTGCTGGGGGCACAGCAAAAAGCATGAACAGGTCACGAAGATGGCAGGCCTATGAACCTTCCCCTTCGTGAACGCAGCCCATCCTGGGAGAGGAGGCATGACGCCTCTGCCCAGGATGGCCTTTCTTTCTGCACCCAGAGAGTGGAGGCATTCTACCCAGGGTCCAGAAACCTGTCTGGTGGCAGCAAATGGCGGACAGCCATTCAGTACCCACACCAGGGCTAGTCGTTTCAGGGGCCATCTCCAAGATGTACTCAGAGTGCCCTCTGAGTGCATTTTGCATTAAATCACATATTGGCATCAGTGTTGGTTTAATGTGCTGAGAAATTTGCTACCAGATTTTAGTAAAGCAATTATGGAGCTGTGGCGTTCGTAATGACCAACCAGACCATATACTCTTAATGGCTTTACTGCACTTACAATGTCTACGAATGGAATTCAACAATGTAGGGGTACAGTGCTCTAGCAACTGTATCCTCACCTGTGGTCTAGGACACTTTGCTAGATGGGTTTTTACCTAGGCCACAGGCAGTGGATTGCAGGCCAAATCCACGAGTCTGCACCCAACGCCACGAAGAGGTCTCCCCAGTGATCCTGACCTCTGGTGATCCCTGACCTACCTAAAAGCCTCTCAACAATGACTGCAGCCTCTATCTAAAGAGTCCACCCGACAGCAACCAGAGCCGGTAAGAAAAACCAGACACCAAAAGACACCCCTGCACCCAATGCCCCGAGGCCTTCGGTGGCGCAAGAAACGGTGTCCCCGCATCCCTCGACAAAACAAATTACCTCTCCATCTAGTAGTCATCTCCAGAGGATCTTCCTGCCCGCGCCTGCAGTGTTTGTTCTGACAGGAGCTTCCCTATTGAAACCAACAGTGCTCCAGATGTTGATCCAGCACCCAGCACCCCTGTGCTGTTGTGGGTGCAGCTTGTGTGCTATCTTGGATCCACCTCTGCCCTGAGCTAACTTCTAGGAGCTTTCCTCCCTTAACCTTGTGGCCTGCTCATAAGCATACACCAACCAACTGCCCCCCTACCCCATAGGCTAACAGTGGGCCTCCACACTCTGGACCCGGAGTCCCTTGTGTCGCTGAGGGTTCTTTTTGGAGTGCATCCTTGACCCTGGGGGGAACCCTTGTTCTAATCCTAGAAACTCAACCCTCAAGACCATTTACTTACCTGAAAAACGTTAACCCTATTTTTCCCGATAGGATTGCAGTGGCTGTTTTCCTCTGCAAAACATTTTAAGGGTGTATGAAAACCTAAGAAACTGTTTTGAGAGAAGGAAAATGCTACTTACCAATATGCATCTGTTCTTGGCATGTAGAGCTGCAGATTCTCACACTGTGCATAGATCGCCATCTGGTGTTGGACCCGGATGTTTCTACTTGTGATATTGGAAAAGTCTTTAGAAGTCACAAGATTGGCGACTCCTCCTTTGGTCCATAGTGCCCATGGGCATCGGCTCCATCTTCAGGTTATTTTTTCACCAGCAGGGAAATGGAGTTTTGTGACAAACAGAGAAGATGCCCATGTATGCTGTATCCAAGTAAGATGATACTGGAACAGATAAAGGTAGCCGAGGGGTAGGTGGGCGTGTGTGGATCTGCAGCTCTAAATGCCAAGAACAGATGCATACTGGTAAGTACCATTTTCCGTTCCAGGCATATGAGCTGCAGATCACACACTGTGCATTGATTGCATAACAGTACCCCTTCTTTAGCGGTGACCACCAGTATCTGTTGCAGTTGTTTGAATTAGTATTTTGAGTACATCCTGGCCCACAGTAGCTTGTTGTTTTGCTTGCACATCTATACAATAGTGCTTTGTAAATGTGTGCGGTGTAGACCATGTGGCTGCTTTGCAGAAATCATCTACGGGAATGTTCCCAAAAAATGCCATTGAAGCCCCTATCTTACGGGTAGAGTGGGCTTTAGGGGGAATAGATAATGTAAGTTTTGCTTTATGATAGCAAATTTGTATGCATTTGACAATCCACCTTGCAATTCCAGACTTTGATATGGGATTGCCTTTATGTGGTGGTGAGAAGGACACAAAAGGTTTGCGAAAAGGTTTTGTTCTGTCAATGTAATAAAGGAGTGCTTTTTTGATGTCTAGAGTATGAAGAGATCTTTCTGCGACGGTTTGTGGTTGCGAAAAAAATATTGGCAACTCCACAGACTGAGATGAAAGGGAGAAATAACCTTATGGACGCATTTTGGATTTGTTCTGGGAACTACTTTTATTTATTTCTTTATTGGTTTATAGAGCGCGAACCAGACCCGTGAGGGTATCCGAGCGCTTTACAGTAGTATCGGATGGGATAACAGGACAAAAAGGGGGGGGGGGGGAGTAGAAGGGATAGGGAACACAGACAGATACAGTACATGGCAAGACAAACAATCATAATATCCGACTAACTATTTGGATAGGAACAAAATGATACAATAAGTTAGAAAAGCAGTCTCAGCACTCTGGAAGATTGTTCGGAAGGGCAGGGTGGGTAACAAAAGGAGAGGGGCCCCTTAGGAAAGTTTTGGTCTCCTTTTTAAAGTGCGCTAGAGACGGTATTCTTCTGATGGCAGGTGGGAGTGAGTTCCATATTCTTGGTGCGGCTCCGGAGAAAGCCCGATTGTACGTTCTTTTTTTCTTGAAGCGTGCAGGTTGGAGTAAAAGGGCTCTGGCGGACAGGGAGTTTCTAGCTCTGCCAGATAAAACAAGTTTCTGTGCGATAAAAGCAAGGGACTTGGAGTAGAGAACTTTGTGGGTGATGCAAGCCAGCTTAAATTGGATTCTGGCCTTAAGCGGAAGCCAGTTCAGAGCTTTAATGTGGGGTGAGATATGGTTGAACTTCTTAGAGCCAGTTAAAAGTCTGGCAGCGGCGTTGAGGCAGGCTTTCAAGGGTGCCAGAGAGGTCTTAGGTAGGCCAGCGAGGGTGAAGCAACCATATTCTAGCCTGGAGATAACTAGAGCCTGAATTACCGATTTTAGATCTGGGGGGGGGTCGAGGAAAGGTTTCAGGTTTCTTAGGTAGTTCAAATGAAATCTGGCAGATTTTGGCCATCGTGTTGATATGTCCCGCATGTTGTAAAAATGGTTCTTGAATAGTTAGTGCCTGTAGCTCACTGACTCTAAGGGAAGTAATGGCCACAAGGAAAGCGACTTTCCATGTAAGAAATTGTAACTCGCATTTGTGCAGAGGTTCGAATGGAGGGCCCATTAGTATTGTGAGAGCAATGTTTAAATTCCACACAGGGGATGGTGGTACCCTGGGAGGAATTATTCTTTTGAGGCCTTCCATAAACGCTTTAATGGCAGGTACTCTGAATAGCAACAAATGTCATCTGGTTTGTAAGTAGGCTACTATGGCTGCGAGGTGTTACCTAATAGATGTGTATGCTAGATTACACCTTTGGAGAAGTAGTAGATAAACTATGATGTGTTGAATAGATGCATCTAAAGGATTGATGGTGTTGTTACAGTATATCACAAATCTTTTCCACTTGACTGCATAGCAAGCTCTAGTGGTGGGGCGTCTAGCTTCTCCGATGATGTTCATACAGTCAGGGGGAAGGTTAAGGTAGTCAAACTAAGACCTCAGGAGACAGATCGCAAGGTTGAGCTGTGCTGGGTCAGGGTGTCTGATCTCTCCATGGTTCTGGGTTAAGAAGCGTGGGGAGAGATGTAGTTTTTGGTGCAGGACTACAGATAGGTCCAGTAATGTGGTGTAGCAAGGTTGTCTGGCTCATACAGGAGCAACTAGGATGAGTCAATGGGTATTGCTGCAGTTTGCGCACCAACAGTGGAATGAGTGGGAGAGGCGACTTAAAGCGTACGCAAATTTACCTGACCAACTCATCCATATCTCATTGCCTTTGGACAATGGGTGTGGCTATGTGGCAGCAAAGCTTGGGCATTTGGTGTTTTCCTGTGTGGCCAAGAGATCTATCTGTCATACAATCAGTGTACACACTGATTGTATGACTTGGCTTTTATGAGCCAGTCGTCCAAGTATGGGAAGACGTGAATTTGCGGTCTTCTTAGGTGAGCCGCAACTACTGCCAGACATTTGGTGAAGACTCTGGGTGCTGTGGTGACTCCAAACGGGAGTACTTTGAATTGGTAATGCTGACCGTCCACTAAAAACCTCAAATATTTCCTGTGAGAGATGTAAACGGGAATATGGAAGTAGGCGTCCTTGAGGTCTAGGGTGACAAGGAAATCACCTTGTGTGAGAAGAGGAAGGACCTGTTGAAGTGTGACTATGTGAAAATGGTCTGACTGTATGTAAAGGTTTAGGGGGCTGAGGTCCAAGATGGGTCTCAGAGATCCGTCCTTTTTTGGTATAAGGAAGTACAGGGAGTAAACTCCTGTGTTTTGTTGGTGCAGGGGAACTGGTTCTATTGCATATTTTTGTAGGAGGGAAAGTACCTCTTGCTTTAGCAGCGATAAATGTTCTGTTGACAATGGACGCTATCTGGATAGTATGTTTGGGTGGCAGAAGTGAGTTCTAGACAATAACCAGATTGACCGATTTGTCTGACCCACCTGTCGGTAGTGATGTTGTTTCAGACAGATAGGAATTGTAGCAATCTTCCCCCGACCAGAGTGGAATGGTGCGGGGGGAGTGGAGCAAAGTCGTTGGGGTGGAGGTGGAGTGAGTATTGTTGGTTTTGCCTCTACCCTTGTTATTATTGCCTCTGTAGCCTCCTCTGTGATAACCTCTGGTAAATGAGGTCTGGGTGGGAGTTTTGTAGGCCGTGGAGCGGTTGTCAAAGGAACAGCCTCTGGAGGTGCCTTTGTAAGAGGAGCAGCGAAAAGAACGTCTGGGAGCTTGCGATTGCAAGGCTCCCATTGATTTAGCCGTGTCGGTGTCTTTTTTCATCTTTTCTACAGATTAGTCTACGGCAGGTCAAAATATGTGGTTTTGATCAAACGGCTGGTTAAGTATGGTAGTTTGGGCTTCTGGTTTAAATGCGTAGCCATGCATGTCTACGTAGTAGGACACTTGTGTTAATGGCTCGGGAGGCGGTGTCTGCCACATCTAGCGTGCAACGAATGGAGGTGTTTGTTATCAGTTTACCCTCTTGATTGTGGTCATTGGCTTTGGTCTTGTATTTGTCAGGAAGGTGTTGCAATAGGCTCTCTAGCTCGTCAGTGTGCCCTATCGTATCTAGCCAGCAATGCTTGTGTGTTTGCGGTTCGCCATATGTTGACTGCTTGTGACGCTTTACGTCTAACAGAAGCGTCCAAGAGTTTTGATTCCTTGTCGGGAGGCAAAGAATCGCCTGACGTTTGTGAGTTGGCCCTCTTTCTGGCATAGGAGACCACTAAGGAATCCAATTGTATTTGTCCCTTGATGTAAACAGGGTCTGCGAGGGCAGATTTATATTTTTTCTCTATTCTGGGGTTAATAACCCTAGCCCTAACATGATCTTTGAAAACCTCAGGTGCGTATTTAATTACTCCTTTTAACATAGATAGAACAGAAGTGGACCTTTGAGATGTATCGAATGTGTCCATTAAGAAATCCTCCTAGACAGGTTCTGTATGTAGATCTACCCCATGGTATTGTGCAGCTCTGTGAACGAGCTGGTTGAAACCCATGGTGTCCTCTGGAGGTGAAGGTCTAGAGGAATGGATTTTATCTTGTGGTACATCAGGGACATCTGGTGTACTATAATCGTTCCATGGGTCCTGGGTGTAAGGTTGCCTAGGATCCTCTAGTGGTTCATCGTCTGCACCCTCCCCCTCGTCGTCAGAGGTGTCATCAACATCCTGTGGTGGAGGAGAGGGTGAAGGGAGTGGAGATGGAGTAGGGGAGTGTTGGGGAGGTGGAGGAGGAGGTGGAGAAGGGAGTCTGAGAGGAGATGTTGCAATGTCTCTTCTTTCGTGGAGACGGAGCAGGTAGAGGCATGTCCATTGGTCTCTTTCTGGAACTGAGAGTCAGTTGACCTATTTTGGGGTCTTTTAGAAGAGTTTTTTTGGGTGGGATCCGGTCGAAAAAGCTCTTCTGGTGTAGGCTGCTCTTTTGGTGTCGGTGTTTTCGGTTCCAAAGGTTTACGTGGCACCAAATCCGGAGTGGATTTGGGTTCTTTTGGCTTAGAAGCGTGAGGTTTTTTTAGTCTCTGAAGGAGCCCACAGAACTGGTTATTTTTTCGGCTCCAAGGGTTTTTTCGGTGCTGAAGTTTGAGAGTCCGTTCTCTTTGGAACTGGTTACAATTTCTTATTCGGAGTCGAGGGGTCAGTCTCAGTAGGTTTCGTGCCGAGTGCATGGATGTAGAGCTAGTGGCCGGCAAGGAGGAGGACGACAGCTTCTTTTTGGGTGCCGGGGTTTTGGTTTCGGCCAGGCTGACTCAACCCCAAGTGGCCTGAAGGCTCATTTGTCAACTTCTTTGGACCCGAAGGCGGGGCGTGAGAAGTATTGTCCCGGTGTGCACCTAGGCCCGAAAGTGAAAGTGTGACCAAAGCCTTTGGTACTTACGACATGCTGCCCTGGAGTGATGTCTTCGACGTCGGAGTTATCGGCTTCAGAGGCGCCGACGAGGCCTTCTTCGATCCGCTCCTGCTCTGGTACATCGACACCCTCCTGGAAGATGTCGTCGGGAATGGATGTGGACTAGCGAGCCATGCTTCTTCGAGCTCGACGATCCCGAATCGTTTTCTTGGAGCGGAAAGAGGCACAAGCTGGACAGTCTCTGGCCTCGTGCGCCGGTGAAAGGCAGAGGTTACACACCTCATGAAGATCTGTGTGTGGAAACTTCGATCCACATAGAGGACACTTTTTAAAGGGAGTCCTTTCCATGAGCCAGATGTAATGGCGTAGGTAGGACTGAAGGCCTTCGTCAAGGACCGGAATCGAAGACTTCGAGCTTGAAAAGATGCGTGTCGACTAGGGATCGCGATCAAAACAATACTGGAGAAAAGGGTGAAGGATTGCGCGTCGAAAGTTGGATCGGTAACGGCACCGAACTGGAGCCAGATAAACACATCCGAGCCCGATGGCGGAAAAAAAACTATCTGAAGATGGAGCCGATGCCCATCCGAACTGTGTACCAAAGGAGGAGTCACCTATCTTGTGACTTCTAAAGACTTTTCCAATACAACAAGAAGTGCAAACATCCGGGCCCAACACCAGATGGCGATCTATGCACAGTGTGTGATCTGCAGCTCATATGCCTCGAACACTGTTACTTAATTTTTATCGAGGAAATGGCCCCGTGTGATATCTAGGCATATCATGGTGAAATACAATAAAGAAATATTTTTGATACAATTAGTCAGGAGTTCAGTCTTTGCGTGTGTGACATAATTTCTTGCCTGATTGTGTACAATAGATGCTTAACACTACCCTCTAATAAAGCTTTACTGCTCATCCATACTACCACAAATAAAGAGTAAGGCATTGGACTCTGAGCAGACTATACCTTACTTGGGTATAGAATATATAGAACCAGCTTCCTACACTATTTCAAAGCCATTATATTGCAGAAAAAACACAACTGACGATACTGAGATACAATTTTACTCAAGTGGTCACATAGAAGGTATTAAAAAAAACACAAGTAAGCACCCCAAAAACACAGAAATATCAGAGACGCAAACTGAAGACTTGGCAGCTATAGGCAAGTACACAAACTACCTGTTCATGTTTTGAGATTCTAGAGGAGGTAGAGTGGCAGTGACCTACAATTTTAGGTGTTTTGCAGAAAGCCATTGAATCCCCTATTTTTCTGGTAGAGTGGGCTTTAGGGGGTAAAGATATTGTATGTTTTGCTTTTTGATGCAAATTTGTATGCATTTGACAATCCACCTTGCAATTGCAGCTTTTGATATAGGATTGCCTTTAGGTTGTGGTGAAAAGGATACAAAAAGTTGTTGAGTTTTACGAAAAGGTTTTGTTCCGTCAATATAATAAAGGAGTGCTCTTTTCACGTCTAGGGTATGAAGAGCTCTTTCTGCGACTGTTTGTGGTTGCGAGAAGAATATTGGCAACTCTACAGACGGATTAAGATGAAAGGGAGAAATAACTTTAGGAAGAACTTCTGGGTTTGTCCTGAGAACCACGTTATTATGATGGAGTTGTAAAAATGGTTCTTAAATAGTAAGTGCTTGCAGTTCACCAACTCTTCTAAGGGAGGTGACGGCCACTAGGAAAGCAACTTTCCATGTGAGAAATTGCAATTCGCATTTATGCAGGGGGTCGAATGGAGAACCCATTAGTCTTGTGAGCACAATATTTAAGTTCCATACAGGTGAGGGTGGTACCCTGGGTGGAATTATTCTTTTGAGTCCTTCCATAAAAGCTTTGATGGCAGGTACTCTGAATAGTGACAAATGTTGTCGGTTTTGTAAATAGGCTGCTATAGCAGCAAGGTGTAACCTAATAGATGTGTATGCTAGGTTAGACCTTTGGAGATGTAGTAGGTAACCTATGATGTGTTGGATTGACACATCTAAGGGGTTAATGATGTTATTGTTGCAGTATATAACAAATCGTTTCCACTTGGCTGCATAGCAAGCTCTAGTGGCGGGGCGTCTAGCATCCTTGATGCAATCAGGGGGAAGGTAAAGGTAACCAAACTCTAGGACTTCAGGAGCCAGAACGCTAGGTTGAGCTGTGCTGGATCTGGGTGTCTGATCTCTCCATGGCTCTGGGTTAGGATATGTGGAGAGAGGTGTAGGTTTTGGTGCGGGACTACAGATAGTTCCAGTAATGTGGTGTACCATGGTTGTCTGGCCCATGTTGGAGCAACTAGGATGAGGGTCAGTGAGTGTTGCTGCAGTTTGTGCACCACCAGTGGAATGAGTCGGAGAGGCGGAAAAGCGTACGCAAATCTGCCTGACCAATTCATCCATATTGCATTGGACAATGGGTGTGGATACCGGGCAGCGAAGCGTGGGCATTTTGCTTTTTTGTGTGTGGCGAAGAGATCTATCTCTGGGTGCCCCCACAACTGGAAAAATGGTTGAGAACTTGCGGATGATGTTCCCACTCGTGAGTCTGTTGCGTTCCAAGACTTAACAGAACTGCTATAGTGTTCTGGAACATGTTGGGCTAGGAGAAACATGTTTTGAGGAATAGCCCATCTCCACATGCTTTGTGCTAGTTTGGAGAGTTGCAGAGAGTGTGTTCCGCCCTGTTTTTGTATGTAATACAATGCTGTCATATTGTCCGTGCGGGCTAGGACAGCTTTGCCCAGAATGTGTTTCTGGAACGACTTCAGTGCTAGGAATATGGCTAGTGGTACAAAAGGGGGTGGTGATGGACGGAGCATCTGAACCAATCAAACACTCACACACAGTCAAAAGATCTGGGTTTGATCCATCACCGTTCTTTAGCCCACTCTGCCACCCCAGTTCAGACATGGCTATATGCAAATCAGTCTGACCCTGTGCCTCATGGGAACACTCCAGCCCGAACTGCCATACCATGCCTTCCCTGGACCGGAAACAAGCTTCCGAGGACCGGTTTCTGGCATTCCAGCCGTCTTCAGCCCGGCTTGCTTGAATCCAGTGGCAAAGTGAGCAAGGGACTCACGTCTGAGCATACCCTGCCACACTTATGGCGGCCAAAGCGGTACAAAAAGGAGTGGTGATGGACGGAGCATCTGAACCAATCAAACATGGCTAGTAACTCTAGATGATTGATGTGGAGCAATTTTTGTTGGGGTGTCCACGTGTCCTGCATGGTATGATGCAAAAGATGAGCTCCCCATCCGGAGAGCGATGCGTCCGCTGTTAGTACAATCTGTGGAACTGGCTCTTAAACGGTTGCACCTTGGAAAGGTTTTTGGTGTTCCACCAATGCAGAGAGCGATGCGTGCAACCGTCGACCAATACCAGATCTGTAAGTTGACCTTGAGCATTGTTCCACTGATCTTCTAGACATTCCTGTAGGGGGCGCATCTGAAGTCTTGCATGAGGTACTATGAATATGCAAGATGCCATCATCCCTATGAGTTGCATGAACACTCGAGCTGGAAGAAAGTGTTGCGGCTGAAACCTTGTGACTAGGCTTTGTATGCTTGCTATCCTGGTTGGACTGGGATATGCACGTGCCTTTGAGGTATTTATTGTACCCCGAGGTATTATTGTATGTGGGACCGTTGTCGGTGAGACTTTGGGTGGTTTATGGTAAACCCAAAGTCGTGCAGCAGTTGGATTGTGGCTTAAGTGTGGTGTACACACTGATTGTATGACTTGGCTTTTATGAGTCAGTCATCTAGTTAGGGGTAGACATGAATATGCTGCCTTCTTAGATGAGCCGCCACAACTGCTAGGCACTTGGTGAAGACTCTGGGTGCTGTGGCGACTCTGAATGGGAGAACCTTGAATTGATAATGCTGACCGTCCACTACAAACCGGAGGTATTTCATGTGAGAGGTGTGGATTTGAATATGAAAGTAGGCGTCCTTGAGATCTAGAGTGGCAAGGAAATCACCTTGTGCGAGTAAAGGAAGGACCTGTTGAAGTGTGACCATGTGAAAGTGGTCTGATTTTAAGTACAGGTTTAAAGGTCTGAGATCCAGAGGGGTCTCAGAGAGCTGTCCTTCTTTGGAATGAGGCAGTAAAGGGACTAAACCCCTGTGTTTTGCTAAAGCAGGGGTACCGGTTCTATTGCATGTTTTTGCAGGAGAGAGATGACCTCCTGATATAACAGTGATAAGTGTTCTAGTGACATTGGGTGCTGTCTGGGTGGTAAGTTTGTGGGGGTAAAAATTAGTTCTAGACAGTAACCTGTTTGAATTTTTTGTCTTACCCACCTGTCTGTGGTGATGTTGCTCCAGACAGGAAGGAACTGTCGTATTCTTCCCCGACAGGAGTGGAATGGCCTGGGGGGAGCGGAGGGAAGTCATTGGGTAGGGGTTGAGGCAGATCGGGTGTTGTTGGTCTTGCCTCTACCTTTATTGTTGTTGCCTCTGTAGCCTTCTCTTTGGTAACCTTTGGTGAATGTAGAGTGGGTGGGAGTCTTGTAAGAGGTGGAAGGGGTGTCAGAGGAGTAGCCTTTGGAGGTGCCTTTGTAGAAAGAACGACAAAAAGAGCGTCTGGGAGCTTGCGATTGCAAGGCTCCCATAGATTTGGCTGTATCTGTGTCTTTTTTCATTTTTTAAAGTGATGAATCTACATTAGGTCCAAATAAGTGTTCCTGATCAAATGGCTGGTTTAAAATGGAAGTTTGTACTTCCGGTTTAAAACCTGAAATGCATAGCCAAGCATGTCTACGCAGAAGTACACTTGTGTTGACGGCTCTGGAGGCTGTATCTGCTGCGTCCAGAGCGCAACAAATGGAGGTGTCAGTGATGATCTTTCCCTCTTGTGTGAGGTCATTGGCCCTGTTCTTATATTTATCTGGTAGGTGCTGCGATAGGGTCTCAAGTTAATCGTAATGTGCCCTATCGTACCTGGCTAACAAAGCTTGAGTGTTGGCGAAACGCCATATGTTAGCTGCTTGTGACACTGTTCTTTTGCCAGAGACGTCTAATTGGACTGTTTATCGAGGTGGAGCGTCTCTGGATGTCTGAGAGTTGGCCCTCTTCCTAGCATTGGAAACTACTAGTGAATCTAAAGGTACTGGTCCTTTAACATAAGCTGGGTTCCCAGGGGCAGCTTTATACTTATTCTCAATCCTGGGGTTAATAACTCTTGCTCTTGAAGGGTCTTTAAACACGGCAGGTGCATGCTTGATGACCCCTTTTAGCATGGGTAAAATAGAAGTGGTCCTTTGTTAGGTATCAAAAGTGATCATTAGGATATACTCTTCCACTGGGTCTGTGTGTAAACTAACCCCATGGTATTGGGCAGCTCTGTGAAGTAGCTGATTAAAACCTGTTGTGTCCTCAGGAGGGGAAGGCCTAGAGGGGTAGATATCCTCCTTTGGAACATTAGTGACGTCTGGAGTGTTGTAGTTGTCCTGAGGATCAGGAGAAGAAAGTGGACTATGGTCCCCTAATGGCTCCTCATCCGCACCCTCCCCTTCATCAGAAGTGTCATCATCGTTCCCTGGTGGAGGAGATGGTGTAGGAGAACGGTGTGGTGGGGGAGGTGGGGGAGATAGTGGAGGAGGTGGTGGAGAAGGGACCCTGAGGGGAGATGTGGCAATGTCCCTCTTTTTAGGCGGTGGAGCCGGTGCATGCATATCCAATGGTCTCTTCTTCGAACTTAGGGTGAGCTGACCAGTTTTAGGATCTTTTAGAAGACTTTTTTGTCAAGGGTCTGATGTAAAAATCTCTTCTGATGGAAGCTGATCTTTCGTCACCAACTTTTTCGGTTCAGTAGACTTTGGTACCGACTCCGGACTGGTTTTGTGGTCTTTTGGCTTGGACCCGTGATGTTTTACAGTCTGTGGCTGTTTGTGGAACCGGTTGTTTTCTTGGTTCCGAGGTCTTTTTCGGCTCCGAAGGACGTGGATCCGAACTTTTAGGGAGCGGCTTTTTGCTCGGCTCCGAGTGTTTTTTCGGAGTGGATGGGGCCGTGCTTGTAGATATAGGTGCCAAGTGCTTGGATGTGGAGGCAGCGACCGGCACGGAGGAGGAGGGCGGCTTCTTTTTCGGTGCCGGTGACCGGGTTTCGGTACCGGCGGCAGACTCACTCGAGCCAGAGTCACCTGAAGGCTTAACAGGCTTCTTTGCCGAGCCCGGAAGTGGGGCATGGGAAGCAGTCTCTCGGTGTGCACCTGGGCCAGACTGTGTAGGTGTGACTGAAGCCTTTTTGGATGGTGTGTGGAGGGAGTGAGGGTCGACGTCTTTACTTACGACCCGCTGCGCAGGAGTGATCTCTTTGACCTCGGAGTCCTCTAATTCGGAGCCGCTGCCGAGGGGTTCTTGGATTCGCTCCTGTTCGGGTACATCGACACCCTTCTGGAAGATGCCGTCGGGAATGGATGTTGACGAGCGAGCCATTTCCCTTCGAGCCAGACGATCCCAAATGGTCTTCTTGGAGCGGAAAGAGGCGCAAGCAGCACAGTCTCTAGCCTTGTGCTCCGGTGAGAGGCAGAGGTTACACACCTCATGCAGATCGGTGTGGGGAAACATCAAACCACATTGAGGACACTTTTTGAGTCCTCTTCATGAGCCAGATGCCAAGGCCCAAGTCGACGATCGGATCGAGAATGTCGACGTTGGAGAGATGCGCGACGACTTGGATTCGCGATTGAAAACAATACCATAGAAATGGTGAAGGATAGTGCATCGAAAGTAGAATCGGTAACGGGTCCAAACTGGAGAGCGAGAAACACATCCGAGCCCGATGCCCATGCGAACTATAGTCCAAAGGAGGAGTCACCTATCTCGTGACTTCCAAAGACTTTTCCAGGCCAACAACAAAATGCAAACATCCGGGCCCAACACTAGATGGTGATCTATGCACAGTGTGTGATCTGCAGCTCATATGCCTCGAACATCAATTTATGTAGCAGCTGCAAACGACTGATAGGAAAATAATCTAAAAGGATAGTCACAAAAGTAATCGGTCTGGTTCTCTTATTTAGCACTCATAGCTCCTGGTAAGGGTGTTCATAATTTCTTAACTTCAGAAGGCAGAAGCCATTTTTACATATTCCCAGCTCAAGATCTGCATTCATTAAACAGGTTAATCAGTAAAGGCACTGGTGTTGCATGTAGTTGTCACTGACAATATGCCAACATTACATGCTTCTCAGAGCCTCATAAATAGGCAATTAATTATATGGGCATTTGCAATGCTACTCTAAAACAAGAAGGATTTTCGTATGTGCATTGACTAACCTGACTGCAAGATGGTATTGACTCTGCATTCTCAAACAGTAACAAAACAAAACTGATCAGCCTGGTTAGCAAGGCTGCTACCACTATTGGTGATACTAATTACTGAATTACATATGCTGTTAGTATTGGCTTCACACAAATTGATATTAAATTCAAAGTACCTTTCCTTTTCATATTTTCCAAAATGATTTAAGGCACTGATGATCTCTTCACTATTCATATGAATTCTGTAAAAGAAAATACAGAACATCTATTTTGACAAAATTAATAAATGCAGGTAGCAATGACATCCTAATGTAGTGAACAAAGAGCACTATGAAACGGCACACTGACGTTAAGCTCTACTTACAAAGAGTGTCTATATACATGCGAGGCAAAACAACTTGTGCTGCTGCAAGGTCTTCTGAACTGTTTGGATGTGGAGTATTTTAGCAGCGTTAGAGTGAACCCCGCAACATACCAAAAATCAGCATCTGGTGCATGAACTCAAAGTAGCTGACATAAGTTCAAGCAGCACTCCCACTGCTTGTGAGTTAATGGAAACATACTTGGATAGGAACAAAACAAACCTATACAAAGCAAACAGTTCTGGCTGATGTATAGCTCAGTAACACATACAACTTATCAGCACCCAGGCAACCCACACACAACATATATCCATGCCCACAAGCTGAGGCACAATAACATGTATACATGAACCTATAAATGCACATAAATCAATAGCCACGCAGACACAAATGCACACAGAACAAAAATACAACCACTGAGGCATCCAGATACCCATGCACACCAATCTTTTATCCTAGTTCACAGTCATAAGCACAACACCTACCATACACCAAAACAGTGTAGCATACATAAAGGTAATAATGTTCCCAGGATTACATACGCACGCAGGCACCCATTGCACACAACAGGAATCCTTTTTCTTAAAAGCAAAACAGGGGATGAATGCAAGCTGACCACAAATGAACATGCAAATACAATCAATCACACTATGTGAGTACACAAGCATGTATGCACAACAATAAATGGGTAATGTATGACTGAGCTTTGCGATGGAACGATCAATGGTTGTTAGAGTTGATACATCAATACCTAGATATATGCATACGTGTTGATGAAAAAAACTGATGCTTAGATGAATGATGTGGATATATGCATAAATGAGTGTGTTGGTTGAGGAAGGATTATATAAATTGCTGGGTGAACCACGATATTGGAAGATAAACATATGTAGGTAAATATTGCCCAGTTGTCCACCAACTAACTCAAAATTACTCGCCCATTCATTGATACATGCACTTTCCTTTCATTCAACCATGTAAGAACTTGCGTATGCATCCATCCACTTAAACATTCATCAGGTCATGAATTCACTCGTCTACATTCATAAATCCACTCATTCACGCATGCATAGTCACTAATTCATTTGTCTTGACACTTGCTCATCCATTCATTCATCCAACCATTGCCTTATAATATTCATGCGTTCACACACACAAGCATTCCAATCAACAAATAAGTAATTCTATTTATAGATTCCAGTAAAAGCTCTTGATTCAGGTCACTGTAAGTGTAAAGTTTTTGAACAATACCTTGATGTTGCATCTATTTAAATAGCTGGGAGCCACAGCAAGCAATGCAACTTGATGAAGGGGAACACAGTATGACAATGGTTCTTGGTATTATAAGCATCCATACAGAAAATCTCCAAATCACAATAACAATTAACACAAAATCTTTTAAGCAACCTCAGGGATGATATACAGCTGGGGGAGAAAAGGGTACTAGGCAGTAGTGGTAGCCCTTCATGGATGGGGCATGGCAGTGTACCCTACATAGTCACTCATCCTAATCTCATAAATTGAGACCTCACTTATTTGCATTGAACAGCAAAGGCTGCAGCCTGTTGGCTGCTTGCCCTTACTAGTGATCCATCATTGGTTCACTTTATGTGCTATATTCAAACTGGTAACTTTCTTTCCCCCATGAACATTCATTGCCAGGTACTTCTATCTTTACAAGGTGACTATTCACTACTAGTATCATGCATCAATAATGAATGTGTTACTTACCCTGAAAGCATCTATTCATAGTGTGTTGTCATGTCTTTTAGGATAGCCCTGTCATGTATACCCCATTTCAAATACATTGTCCCATCCACACGACAATAACTATTCTAAACAAGTAACCTTTTACCTAGTAGCTTACCCCTATCTCTTCGACACCAGGCTCTCTGTATTGTATCATAATCTCTGTACCAGACGTACATAAACAAGTCCTCAGGCACAGTATAATTATTCTGTAAAAGGCTTACCACTTTTTCATCCTTGGCCAACAGCCAGCTGTGAATGATCGCATTTGTTTGGAAAAACATTGATGATTGTTCTCAAAACATTTATGGTTGTTTTCAAAACATATCGGTTCTAGAAGAAACCCTGGAGTGACCACTCTAGTATAAAAGACCCTAGGGGTTTCTTGGCTACATATATACTCACAAATACAATCTACATGCACAGATCTAGGCTAGGTACATTTAGGCAAACTACTTAGGGCGCACATTTTAGGAATATGCAAGTGCTACTGTTTTTATCTGAACTGCTTATGTTCATCTTATTAGCAATATGGTAGAAATGTATCTACTATTTACTATATTGGTACCAGCAATCTTTTTCGTATGCTTCGGTCTCCTGATAATCTCAGCACATATGTTTTACACAAGGCTGTCGCTGGACCAATAAATGCTTATTGAAACAGTCTAATATCCATCCTGTGTATTTTCTGAGAAAAAGCATTCACAAGTGTCCAAGCGAAACATTCTGTACTGTTTTCCACAGTCCCTGAGAAATCAGAGTTGTCCTGTTCAGTGGTTTCCAGAGACTACCTACACCAGTGTAAGGTACAGGGGGGTGGTAGTGGTACTTTAGAACTAGCTGGTCTAACAGCTAATATATCCTGTGGGGTATCTGGAAGCGGTTGGGACAACAAGCCCTCAGTTTAGGTTATCCAAAATGTGCAGATCCTGGGGATTTCTAGGAACTAAACGACGTAGTGCCCAACGTGGGTTAGGTTCGTGAAGTGGTCTTGCTTGTAGTGGAACTGCACATCGAAGACAGGAGCCAGAAGTCTTCAGTTTGATGAAGTATTTAATAATATATTTGGAAGATAGGTAAAGCAGTGTAAAGGGCTCAGGTTAGCAGGTACAACTGCCACAGAAGCCTTCTCTATTCATAGAGCAACATTCTCTACAGATTAATATATAGAATACATGAGCCACTACAAAAGAACATTCTAACATAACTATTCTCTATAAAAGAGGAACACTATTTCACAAAGTACAGATGCCACAGTTCGTATATTAACAGTAGAAATCTGAGTTGTTCAGTCGTGCTTTCTCAGAAAGCCCTACTCACACTTTTCAGAGAGGTCTCAAGTGGGAAGGGAAACCTGCCTCAGCTGAGCAGACATACTCTGTGTATTAGCTTAAGGTTTAACAAGCTTGTGAGGGGAAAAAGTTCCCACATTGTGCAAAACCCATAGTCACATAAATCTTTTTTCTCTTGTCCTGAAAATGACCAGAGTCATTGAGTGGAGGTTCGGGCTTGGGGCAAGAAGATGTAGTAACTATCAAGCTGTTGGAACACTGTGTGCCTGCAACAGTTGGCTGGGTTACCTTTGTGATGGAGGCACACTAGGTGTTCGGATCGGAGGTATTCTATTCTTGGGTTCAGTTCTTGCCTGCATATCGGCATACTACATTGTTCCACACATACATTGAAGTTCAACCAACAGATGAATAAATTCCATACGAAGACATTGAATTCCCATTCACTTACCAGCAAAACAGAAACTGGTTTAAAGGCACACTCCCACACACATCTGCCGTGAGACTCGGTCCAATCAGTATAGAAAGAACAACCCGGCTGGTCTTAGCGACATACATTTAACATCCTGAAATAGATACACTACCAGTGGATGAACTCCGTGCCATATACAAAGTCATAGTCAGGCTACACAGACACATTGTCCAGTTTGTCATACGAACATGTCGTATGACAAACAGTCAAACCTGCTAGAAATGCTCTAGCTGGTCCACATCAGACCACACCTACAATGAACCCACACACACTGAAATCAGTAATAGGGACAATTTTTTCCTAACTGGAGCAAATTACGTACTGGATTGCACAAAAAATTCCACAGCTGGAAGCAATATTTCAACATATGGGACCGCAGGAAAAACAAAGAATGCTAACCATTTGCTTGCCAATGGAGATGGTTCCCTCGATTGAGGATTGTACCACATGGGGAACAAACTTTCCTGCCATATACATCAGAATACACAGTACCCCTTCCATAGCAGTCATTCCAGAGGTATTGAAACAGATACAGAATGAGTAGAGGGCAGGTCCTGCCCTGGACTTGGGAATGAAACTGATGGGTAACTGTGCCCAAGTCTCTGCTATCATCCTGAGCAACATAAAGGGGGAGGTAGCAGCAGTGGCCATACACAGTTGCCATGGGAAAATGGCTACTTTATATAAGAAGCGAAAATTACCCAAAAATATTGAAGAAACCTATTCAGCATTTTTGAAATCCAAGCAGAGAAGCCACAAATGGCGGGTAGTCCCGACAAGGACGACACGAAGAGAGGACCCGCTTCTTCTAAAAAGAATTGGGAAAATTAAAATTCTAAAAATAACACGATCGAGGGGTGGGTCTCCCCAACGAGAGTTCTCTGACAAGAGGTATAACCTTAGAAGTAGTGATAATATAAAGGAAACCTGATGGGTATCAGGACACTGATACACATTCCTATTGTTCTTTTCAGGGTTCACAAATTCATCAAAACACTGAGTGGGACGGGCGATCAGTACAAAAGTGGGTAGATCTACCAAAGACAAAAAGAGAAACACATTGGAATTCAGATTATATTATCAAACATGAAGAGCAGCCTAAAGCAAAGCCTCAATTCATAAAGAAGAAAGTAGCTGGCTCAAAAATTAGAAATGCCCAGGTCCTGAGGACTCAGCTTCTGAACGGGGAATGGGCTCTGACGATCCTAGACAGCACAGCAGAAGTTACTCGCCAGAACCTGAAGGCTTTTCTGGTGCCAGCAGTATTGAATGAACACATCACTGTGGAAACACCTGATACGAGAGTTTGTGTTCCACATCGATTACACAAATTTCCACTCCAGATAGAGGGGGACATCTCAAGAAAGGTTAAAGATCTCTTTTGGGACATACGTATATGACATACAGCTAGCAGAAAAAGATTGGCCGCCTGCGTTTGTGATGGATTGCCCAAAAAGGGAAAGCTTAATTTTGCCTGCCTTCTCCGACTTTGCAGGAGTGGGCGCTAGAGCTAGCCCCGGTATTATACTGCAACCATGTAGGGTGGGTCGTGGAGTCTACTCACCATGAAATCCCATTAAAATCTACTGCAAATCCACAGAGACAGTACCATATCATAACAATAAAAAAAAACAGGTCAAAGAAATTCTAGACCATCTTGAATACCGAAGTGTAATCGAGACTTGCACCTCCCTGATGAACAATCCTTTGTTTCCAGTAATGAAACCGGACAACACATTGTCTAGTTTTATATTACCCACATTTGAACACATGCACACAAACATTTGCAGATCAAAACACACACAGTGCCGCATTGAGGAATAACATTGTGCAAAAGAAATAAAAAACTACATTAGATCTCTCCAATGGATTCTTCTGCCAAAATATAGCTACAGACAGCAGATATTTGACAGCATTTTCTGCCCGCTGCACTCCACGTCACTTCCTTCGTTTTCCTGAAGGGCACAAGAACAGCCCAGGGCTATTCTCTGCAAGAGTGTCAGAAATATTACAAAAAAGCAATGGAGGCAGTGTCCTGTGTAGGTGGCATCTATCTAAAAGACGATGGATTACTTGAACACTTGTGCAAGTTTAAACTTGGATGCTATGGCATGTCAGCGATTTATGCTAGATTTCCATTGAAATGAATGGGCACTCCATGACGAGCTGACCTTGTCATTAGCATCCAAGTGGTTAACAACATAATTGTAGGATTTTAAATTTGGGCTACAAAATTAATTTCAAGAAATCTAAAAATGCCCATCCCAATGTCCTATTTTGGGGATATAAACGGTCAAGTAAAGGCAAGAGCCTGGCAGCCAACTTTTTAGAAAAGTGTGCCCTACTGCAACCTCCAAAGACTCAAAGGTTTGCAATCCATATTAGGATTTCAAAATTTTGGCAGAACATACATTCTAGATAATGCAAAAAGAGTAAAACCTTTTGACGATTTAATCAGACCTGCTTTCACAGCACATCAGTGAACAGAGCAACACACAAACACTCTCCGTTCAGTTCAGGCTGACATGACAGCATCCAAATATGTGCACACATTTGAATTCTACAAACTTGGTGATTGGGTGGTCCCGGGTTTATCAGGATATAAGTACATCACTTTCAATGAAGGTGAGACAATCACGTTGGCATACAAATAACATTTATACACAAATGCTGAAATGCGATTTGCGGTAACTGAAAAAATATTGTTCGCAGTACAGACTGCTGTAGTGAGAGAAAGAGCACTAGCACCGGGGCAATGCATAATTGACGTAACCCCGGTACCAACTTTAGAAGCTGTTACCAAAGTGAGCATTCCAAATGCAAAAGCACTGCATCCGCGATGGATACAAGGGGCTAATTCTCCCACTGCAACAGATGTAGATATCAAATTTGATTCTACATTTAAAACACAAGCGTTCCTGCAGTGCGAACAAGAATATCCTCTCCTGAATGAAATCTTGCCTCTAGAAAAATATGAATACGTCATGAATAGTGATGGTTCTGCACAGCCTGCCATAGGAAGGAAACAGCAGTGTAACGCAGCATGTGCAATAGTGAAGGGATATAAGCAGGATGGTAAATTTCATCCCAGCAATAAGACTACACAATCTGGGAGATTGTACAGCGCAGTTGGCAGAGATGAAAGCCCTGATATTAGCAATACAGCATACAGATCGGCAATTCCCCAAATTGATAGTGTGCAATTCATTTTATTGTGTGCAGACCCATAATGAGTATCTTCATTACTGGGGCCAAAATGAGTTTAGAGTTTAGAGATTACAAGGGCTGTACAATTATACATACATTGTTATGGGAACAAGTGGCAAAGCAGAAAGAATACCTGCCACAGGTTCAAGTTATTCACACCTGGAGTCATCAGCGTGTTGGCGTACACGTTGAAGGGAATCCACTGGCTGATGAAGCTGCCAAGGCCATTACTGCAATCACTCGTTTCAGCATGAGGATAGACGGAGACATACTCATAGCAGTGAATGGCTCAAAGAACGGCTCTGCAGTCCCGAAAGGCTTTCCACTCATAACAATTCCTATAAATCAGTTGTGCAAAACACACTGTATGCCCAATTTCCAGGAGTGGGGGATAGAGCTATAATAAACATAGATCACAGATTAGGTTTAATTCTAGCTGCACACAAGGGTCTGGACTCCGCACATGCAGGAGTCCCATTTACAGTTTCATTACTGTAGCGGCGATTCTGGTGGCCAAGTTTATCTAAACAACCATACGCTTATGTCTTAAAGTGAGACATCAGTCAGCAGATGAAAGCTTCACCGTAGCACGGCCATCACAAAGACAATTATTCATTTATGACAGAACCTTTAGCATTTGTCTATTTGGATCACTGCCGCCCCTTAAATTCAGACGGGGCTTCCAAGTAATCTTGCCACCAAGATAGGTTCATGCTCTAGGTTTCTATGGGTTCGGCCTCAGCGCTCTGCTGACGCTTGAACTGTTATAAAAATGTAGCTACTCTTTATCGGGCCATACGCAATTGGCACGTTACATTCAGACTGTGGCCGTGCGATTAGCTCTCGAGCTTAAAAGGAAGCCATGGAAAGTATTGGGGTGGCCTCGAGGTACTCTTCCACCTACCATCCTGAGGGAAATTAGGTGGTAGAGAGGAAATACCGAGACCTAAGGCAATCCTCAACAGCAAGGGTATTAGGTGTGGGCGGTAGTTGGGTCAATGACCTATATGGGGACCAGAGGGTACTAACCAATATACCAAGTAAATCCTTGGGAGGACATAGCCCCTATGAGATCCTGTTCGGGACAAGAATGTGAGTACCTGACCTCGATTGTGCCAGCACAGTGGCGGATATAAAACCATTTGAATGATCGTTTGGCTGTCTTACAGGAACTCAATGAATTCCAGGCATTACTAGGCAAAGTAAAATGCAGAGCCACTGAGGCAGTGAAACCGGTTCCCGCAAGACCTGTCTGGGTCCCGAAGATTGGGGACCTGATCAGAGAAAAGATTGTAGACAAGGAGGAGTCTGGGCCACCCTACAGAACACCTGTGCCTGTCCTGGGGGTTCAAGGAACAAGAACAGTACTTCTTCCGCCTCTTGCCAGCAAAAAAGAAATAGCATTTGCAATGCAATAGGTCTCGCAGCATTAAAGTTTGAGTTACTGGTATTGTAAATGACAATGCTTTGCATTAATTTTTTTTTCTTTAATTTACAATTGGTATATAAACATTGTTTGTGAATGGTTAGCTGTTGCTTATGCTAAGCAAAGTTGGCAGTAATATAGAGTGCTAGTCTTAGTTGTTATAAGCATGCTGATTTAAAGTGCTCAGATACCTGCGGGTAAATTTGCGCTATATAAAAGTGAAATTTTTTTTTAAAAAATGCGAGACCAATTGCATTGCAAATGTTTGTTAAAACTGTGATCGCCATCCAGATCTCTGCCCACCCAAAAAAAAAATAACACTTTCTCTGTAATTTCCAGTTTTACTTAATTCGACGCAGAAGCGCCAAGATTACCTAATGAATATCAGCAAGGACCAGTGCCAAGACTCTGTTCTAGATCTTCACTAACCGATCGGCACCCTTAGACACAGTGAACCCTGGTTCATGACCTCCCAATCAACAGAGGCGATAGCTATGCATTCATTTAGGTCATTCGTAGTAAATTGTACAAAACAGATAAAAAGAAGTTACTTTTGCTCATACAAAAGAACTGTGGCCTTCTACAGAGACCTGCGGGATTCACATGATCTCTGTTTTTCCATCTTAGTGAAATGATGAACTACAATTTAGGTTATCACTTGTAAGCCGACAACAAAATCAAAATATTCAAGGATGTGGATAATCACAACATTTTTAAAGAGAGCCTCCCACATGTAAATCATTTGGTAAGCCAAAATTGTCTTTGCATCAGTACAGTAAATACAGAAACCTTGCTCAGACTGTGCAGACACGTATGATTAAATGTTGATTCGCTGCTACTCCAGTTCCCTCAAGTAAAGTCAGAAACTTGGAATGCATGTTCAACTCCAAGTTACCCAACATTATGGATGCAAACAATGTACCCAAGAACAGTTTTACAGCCTTTGATGCATTTGTGAATACTCAATCTCCTATAGACATCATTAAATTACCCTTGCAGTGATCCTATTTGTAATGCCTGTCCCTTCATCATTGTTTTCCTACCTTTCACGGGGGCTAACAACGTAGCACTGTTGACGATACACTGAAGACGTGTTTAAAGAAACTCTCCAGATAGACCTCTCTGTAGGTGAAGTGATCCCTCTCTTGCTTATTGAAGTATCTTTAAGGCAAAATGCAGTCGCTACACAAATTTCAAAAGTCAGCCCTGGTGAAATGTAAAATATGTATTTCTTTTGTATGCAAATGATAGAATGTGCCCAGATTCTACCCTTCGCCGTCTCCAGACTGCTTACGTGGTGTAATGAAGCTATACAAAGCTAAAAAAAACAAATAAATAAACCTGTCTCTTTACCAAAAAGATTAGCACGAGCCTGGTGCTTTCTGCCCCCATTCGAAACTCTATAAAGTGTATGTGCGCAACATGTCGCCACCACACAGAATACCAATGAATAACTAAATCCACATATAACTAAACAAATGTGTCTCTGCTTCACAAGCAAGATCGCGGTACCTACCTCTCGTTTCGTCAATCGTTGCAGGCTATCTAAGCGCACTGAAGTGCCTGGAAGGCAGCGTGTTGGCGCTACGCAAAACACCAATAACTGCATTAATGGGTCTTTTGCTGGGTAGGAATACAGCATGGCGAGCCTAGCTCCCTCTATCACTCCAGATTCTCAAAACATTCTGATGTACCTTGAAGGCACCACGTTAACGCTCTACAAAATACGAACCAGTAGGCTAATAATATTTATGTGTATCGAGTTGGAAAACACGAGTGCACTCTGCTTTTCTACTCCGGAACATCGTGCGCTCTGAAGTGTCTGAAAGGCAAATTGGAAATAACCTAATGTTCTGAAGAATGCCCAAAAGGATGATAATTGTGATACCACAGATTCAGACAATAAGTGAGATGTTTCCAAAGCTTTCGGTATTGTTCACAGCAGCTCTTAACCCACCCAAGATAACAACACTTACTTAATTCCTTTGACCCTTGTGTCTGGAGGCCAAATGCAAGAACAAGAAATAATCTAATGTTGCTCTGGAAAATGCACAAATGCCTGATTATGACAATTAGAATACCTTTGGTTCAGCAAATGATAATGAAATAATTGCAATACATTCTGCTTTGGTCTGGGCCCATACAAACAGATTTCCATGATCCCTATCTCTAAAGACTGGAGTATCCCAGAACTAGTGTCAGTTGTTTTACATGCCAATTTTAACCCTAAATTTAATCTATTATTCAGCACTCTAATTCCACATTGATCACAGTATTGGATTTTAAAATGTTTAACTGTTCACCAAAAGTAGGAGGGTCACTTGTTGCCTAAAGTTTATGGTGGAAGACTCTCAATCTCAAGGTTAACAGCTCAAGTCCTGATGCCTTCGTTGTCATGTGTGTTTCTCAACAAAGAGTTCCAAATTTAAATGGACCAAGCAAATGGTGATTTCTTTCTGTCATCCAAACAACTGAGAGCTGGTGGCCTTGGTGGTTCTAATTTCCTTACGCTGGGTGGCTCATGCCTGGTTCGATCTCTCCTCACAATGGCCACAGACATTTGTCAGCACAAATTTATATAGGGGAAACATCCTTTAGTCTGTAAATTGCTGATGGATATCAGATATTCCACCCTCTAACCTCACTTATTCCTTAACGTGGGATAAACTATTTATGTAATTGTTCCAAGCCGCCACTAGAGTAATGGCATTCAGAGGTATGAATTAAAGACTACTGATTGTAGAACATCCTTTTCTCGTTTGTTAATCAGTCTTTAAAAACACACCACACACACACACACACACACACACACACACACACACACACACACACACACACACACACACACACACACACACACACACACACACACACACACACACACACACACACACACACACACACACACACACACACACACACACACACACACACACACACACACACACACACACACACACACACACACACACACACACACACACACACACACACACACACACACACACACACACACACACACACACACACACACACACACAAAACCATCCTTGTGGGGACTATGTGTGAATACCAGCCTTGTGGGGACTAACCTTTTGCAATGTTTTTACAACACACTAATAACAGAAAAATGTTAAGAAAAAATTCAGGATACAGGATCCTGCTTCAAATTTGCAAATATATTGTTATTTAATCGTGCGCACAGCACCATCCTTGTGGGGACTTGAACATGTGCTACCATCCTTGTGGGGACCTAGTCCCTAACACTAGTTGTGATTGAATACAGTCAAAGGCACATGGCTAAATGTTTATTTTATCAACAATATACACAAGCAACATTATATTCTATTCATATATGAATTGCTGCATATATACTAGGTGTATACATTTAAGACAGAGTATGTTAATGTGCCGAAAAATATATCATGCTTAAAGAAAGAGTCTTAATGCTATATTTACCCTATTTATTAGTGCATACAATCTTAGGAGATAAGGGAACTAACATATGGAATTAAGGAATATGGTCAAGTGGAACCCAGGGCTTAATTAGCTGCTTACATTTTTGCCAAAATAGATTTTCAAGTCCCCACAGAGATAGTAAGTGAAGATCATTGTGTTTAAGTCTCCATAGAAATAGTGTGTACATTCAAAGCTTAAATTCCATTATAAATAGTGTGAAGCTAATGATGTTCAAGTCCACACCTTGGCTGTGTATAATTATAGGAATGCTCAAGTCCCCGCAGTGATAGTGTGTTATTACAGTGTTGTTCAAGTCCCCACAAAGATGGTGTGTTATTATAGTGATGTTCAAGTCCCCACAGAGATAGTGTGTTATTACAGTGTTGTTCAAGTCCCCACAAAGATGGTGTGTTATTATAGTGATGTTCAAGTCCCCACAGAGATAGTGTGTTATTACAGTGTTGTTCAAGTCCCCACAAAGATGGTGTGTTATCATAGAGATGTTCAAGTCCCCATAGAGATGGTGTGTTATTATTGTGATGTTTAAGTCCCCACAGAGATAGTGTGTAATTACAGTGTTGTTTAAGTCCCCACAGAGATAGTGCATGAAGGTGATTGTGTTTAAGTCCTCATTAAAATAGGGCCCGATTCACAAAGGTAAATTTAGACCAGGAGTCTAACTTTACTTCTTTTCAATGTTCACCAAGCCCCATACAGAGAATGTTAAGCTGATCAAGTCGAAGCAAACACAAGGAGATGATGGACGGAGTGCTGAAACTTTTTAGTCACTCACTCCAAGTCACGGATCTGGGTTAAATCCATCCTTGTTCTTTAGCTCACTTCACCACCCCAGTTCTGACCCAGCTATATGCAAATCAGTGTTGACCCTGTGCCTCATTGGGAACAGTCCAACCCAAACTGACAAGCCATGTCTTCCCGAGACTGTAAACAAGCATCCTGCGACCAGTTTCAGGGTAACACCCCTCATCAACCACTAGCTTGAATCCAGTGGCAAAGTGATCAAGGACCCCACATCTGGGCCTACCCTCGCAACTTAGGACGAACAAATGAAACACAAGGAGATTATGGACGGAGTGCTGAAATGTTTCAGTCACTCACCCCCAGTCACAGATCTGGGTTGAATCTATCATCGTTCTTTAGCTCACTTTGTCACCCCAGTTCATACCTAGCTATATGCAAATCAGTCTTAACCCTGTGCCTCCTGACACCCCCTACTGCTTCAAGTCAAAACAGAGCTTGTGTTTAATTACAGGAATGCTCACGCCCCCACAGAGATGATATGTTTTATAGTGATGTTCAAGTTCCCACAAGGATGGTGTTTTATTATAGTTTTTTCAAGCTGTCACAAAGATAGTGTGTTATTATAGCGATGTTTAAGTCCCCACAGATATAGTTCATGAAGATGACTGTGTTTAAGTCCTCATTAAAATAGGGCAAAATTCACAATGTTAAACTTAGACAAAAAATATAACTTTTCTACTTTTCAGTTTCAACAATGTAAACTTAGACTAAAAGTCTAACTTTACTACTTATTAGTATTCACAAAGCCCCATACAGGGAATGCGAAGCTGATGATGCTCAAGCCAAAATAGAGCTTGCCTGTAAATACAGGAACGCTCAAGTCCCCACAGAGATGGTTTGTGACTATAGTAATACCATGGTTGTTAAAGAGAATGTGTGATTATAGACATGCCCAGGTCCCCACAGACATAGTGTGTGATTATAGACATGCTCAGGTCCCCACAGAGATAGTGTGTGATTATAGACATGCCCAGGTCCCTATAGAGATAGTGTGTGATTATAGACATGCCCAGGTCCCCAGAGAGATAGTGTGTGATTATAGAGATGTTGAGGTCCCCACAGAGATAGTGTGTGACTATAGACATGCTCAGGTCCCCACAGAGATAGTGTGTGATTATAGACATGCCCAGGTCCCCACAGAGATAGTGTGTGATTATAGAGATGCCCAGGTCCCCACAGAGATAGTGTGTGATTATAGAGATGCCCAGGTCCCCACAGAGATAGTGTGTGATTATAGATATGCCAAGGTCCCCACAGAGATAGTGTGTGATTATAGAGATGTTGAGGTCCCCACAGAGATAGTGTGTGATAATAGAGATGGCGAGGTCCCCACAGAGATAGTGTGTGATTATAGATATGCCAAGGTCCCCACAGAGATAGTGTGTGATTATAGAGATGTTGAGGTCTCCACAGAGATGGTGTGTGACTGTAGTATTACTGCAGTTGCCAAATAGAATGTGTGTGAATACAGACATGCCCAGGTCCCCACAGAGATAGTGTGTGATTATAGACATGTCCAGGTCCCCACAGAGATAGCGTGTGAATAATAGAATGCATAGAGATAGCACACAGTTATAGTGAGTGATTATAGTCATGTACACGTCCTCACAGAGATATTATGCGATTATAGTGATGTTTAAGTGCCCACAGTGCTAATGTGTGATTACAGTCATATTCAAGTCTCCATCGTGATGTTTGCAATGATAGGTGTGTTGAAGAACCCATACAGATTGTATTAGTCTGGTGGTTTATGTGTTTGACCACTCTCTCACATGTCTGAATCCTGGTGCAACCACTCAGCCTTTATTCCTTCCAAGGTCTATACAATAAGTATTATTTACTTGCATAACATATGCTATTCAGCAACAAGTACTCTCAGGTGTGAATGTGCACTTTATATTTGCTCATGAGATGATGTGATAATAGTGGGACTCAAGCCACCACTAGAGATAGACTGTAATTAGCCCATATCTAAGAATCCCACTTCAAATGCAGCATTAACTGTATTGGCAAATGACATTGGCTTTTGAGACTACTGAAATGGTCCCCTATTAGACACGGTCTGGCCGAAATTCACTGGTTCCCAGTTAAACACAGCATTGAGTATAAAGACCTGTGCTTCACGCATAGGATAATGTATTGGAGGGATCCCAGCTATCTATTCCCCCTGATCAAGGCGTGTACACCCTCCAGACCGCCTAGATCTGGAGAAGCAGCGCTGGCAGTGATCTCCAGAGTATGCCAGGCAAGACTCGGGGGCTGCTCGTTTGGGCTGCGTGCAGCCAAGCTATGGAATTCAATGCAGATCAACCTAAGACTTAAATAGTCTGAGGCAAAGTTCCAGAAGAACCTGAAGACTTGGCTCTTTACAAAAAATCACGAGATGGGGCGAAAGACGGGATTGTGATCCATTCAGCTTCCTTATTCATATAACAAAAACATCAAGTGGGGAATAGATCCCTTGTCCTGAGTAACCAGGGCTTTTTGGATTTTGTGTAGTATACTGATAAAAAAACCCTCATTCACGTACAGAAGTAGGGGTGGCGGTATATCTTGATTCTCCACCAAACTCTTAAAAACGTGACAGCATCAGCATAGGGTTAGTTCTTATGCTTCCTCCACCCGGAGGTATACCCTCAGTTAGTTCAGTAGCGATCAGTGATAGAGAGGTTCTGGTGTAGTGAATCAAATGAGGGGAAAAATAGTTAAAAAAATTCATTGCGCCAGAGTGACAATTTTAATGAGTCTGGATTTGAGTTATTAAAAAATGAGTCCATGCGTAAGGAGACTTGTTAGGGATCTCCCGCACTTAGTGTGACCATAAAAAGGTCAACTTGTTTCAGCCCTCGTTGTTTGCCCAGGCGGGTCAAGTGGGCTTTCTTCAGGACCTAGAGTGAGAAAATGGTGATGGAGACTGTGTATGTCTCCGTGGATATATCCCTGTATTTGTCAGGGTCTCAATAAGATTAGGTATATTAACCTAATGCTGATATGGTCTGATAGTACCTGTAATTAGAAAGGAGGAAACAAGACAAACATACAAAGGAAGAGAATGTCAGTTGTGCATTCTCTAAATGCTGGTGCTGTCTGTGTGCAAAGAAACAAGAAAGAAACTAAAAAATGGCAATCCTTTATATCAAGACACAATTCCTTTGGTAGACCATATAGGCAAAAGATCTCACTATATTCTGTTATCCTTTCCACATTGTTATCAGGTTCGGATAGCATTTGTAAGGAAATAAGCGTGATTATATGTAGGTTAGAATGACAACAATCCACTCAATAAATCCACATTATCATCCCTAGCTGTGTATATTTGCTTTGTCAGTGTTTGTACGTGTGTCCGTACTTTGTGAGTGTTCTTAAGTTGGTGTCTTATATTGTCATTGTACTTAACATAGCCATCGCACATATCACAAAATGAACATGTTATTTCTTTGCTCTGTGCTCCAACACGGCCGAGTAGGATATACATGCGGCTTCTGCGATAATCAAAAAATGGCGGAAGGCTCCTTTCTGACTCTTGTGATTATTTCGGCACTGCGGCTTGATATAAACATGCCGAGTATTTGTTCAATGTGGTATGGCAGTGCAAGTTTAGGCACATGTTGTTATCTGCAACCTCGCCAGTCATTATCTTTTAAACATTTATTAAACTAATTCAATGTTTTATGTTCCGGCCAGCACCCCTCACTTCCCTGTTGTGCGGACATCAGTGGGCCGCCAGTGAGTTAGTAACCTGCTGGATAATAGATAGAACATACAAAATTACACGTTTTCAGGGTATACTTTACGGTTTTGTAGCCGGGCGTGCTCGTGATCTTCGCTTTCTACCTGCTGCGCTGGAATTGCATGACTTGTGCTGACTCCTCCCCTGGTGGACCGGTGACGATTCTCTTCCGTGTGCTATGTTTTTTAAGGGACTAGAGAAATTGAGCAAGAAGACAGACTGAGAAGGTTACTTCTCTGTGTTATTTTATAATTTGGAGCAGGTATTCTCGGTCTATTAATTCTTGTTTTGTTTGACATATTTAAAATAATATTTATTGCGAATAATATACTCATTATGAAAAAATGTATATTAGGCCTTCCATATCGGAGTGTGGAGTTCAATGTTATTGAAGCGGAAGGTTAGTTTCTGTCTGTGTTTCATTGATGGGTCCTCCTATGCTGATGTTAAAAGTACTACCATTGTACAGTCTTGGAATTTCTTTACTTCAAAAAAATGCTTTGCGAGTACTCAGAAGCCTGATCAGTGCTTGACGTATTGAATTGATATTCAGTGATTTAGGCTCAGCCAGGGAATGTTATCATTAAGCCCATGGTCATTGGTACGGAGGCTGTGTACCCACCTCTGCTCTTTTCTGAACAATACTTTTTCGGAGTTATGATTCTTAGTTGTAAGAGTTTCCAAGATAACCCATTTCAGGTCGTTTACTGTATGGTTCGTTTCTATGTAGTGGTTACTCATTTTTGTTGTGTTTCTTTTGCATTTGACGTTGCTCTTATGTTCGCATATCCTTTGCTTAACTTTGCGGCATGTCATCCCTATGTAACGTAGGGCACACGGACAGGTGATCATATAGATTGCGTGTGTTGTGTTGCAATTAGTATGATACCTAATTGTCCATTTAAAGTCTGGGAGGAGTTGTATGATTTTTGTTGCTGTGGTTAGGTTTCAGACAGAACATGAACCACACGGATAGTGTCCCGCCACGGGTGGGTTATCCCATAGTCGTGGGATCCTTTCTCCTCGTGTGTCCGGTGGTGGTCTGGTATGTACCAGGATCTCTTTGAGGTTTCTGGTTCTTTTGTTTGCGGATCTTGGTTTAGGCCAACTCAAGGTCCTGAAGTCAGGATTCTCCAATTCTTGTTTACTATTTTCTTTACGTTGTTAGACGCTGCATTGTAAGTGGTCACACAGGTCACTAAACCTTTTTCTGGTACTTTGAGGGTTGTGTCTTGAAGGCTTTCTCTGTGTTGGTTTCCAGTCCTCTTTTGGCATTTATTGATTATTTTTTCGGGTACTCACAGATCCTCAATTTGTTACACAGATCTTCCGCTTGTCTGTCGTAGTCTTGAGGTTTGCTACAATTGCGCCTGAGATGCAGAAACTGGCTGTAAGGTATATTCTCCCTGAGAGGTCGTGGGTGATAGCTTTTGTAGGAGAGCAGACTGTTCTTGGATGTAGGCTTGAAAAAGGTCTTAGTTTGCATTGTGTCGTTCTCAGAGTAGATTGTTATATCCAAGAAATCCAGTCTTTTCTTGTCTGCTGTGTGGGTAAATTTCAGACATTCATACCTGGCATTTATACACCTGTGGAAATTTTGCAGGCTTTCTATGTCGCCCTCCCAGATCAGGATGATATCGTCAATGTAGCGTTTCCAGAGCAAGATCCTCTGTTGGTAAGGATTCGAGATGTTCCGTATATGGGTCTCCTCAAAGTCGCTCACGTACAACCCTGCCACAGTAGGGGCCAAGGTACTCCCCATGGAAGTTCCATGGCATTGTTGGTACAAGGTGTTGTTTTACTCAAAATAGTTCTTGGTCAGGGCTAGCCTACAGCATTCCAAGACAAAATGTCTTGGAGTTTTGAATTCCCATTGTTTGCTGAATAGTAGGGCCTCCAAAGTGTCTAAGGTCTTTTGTTGGGGGAGGCTTGTATGAAGACTTTCCACGTCTAGCCCTATGAGTAACATACTATCCTCTGAGTTTGTTAGGTCTTTTAGAATGTTCAGCAGGTCTCTGGTCCTTCAGATATGTTGGTGTGTCTTGAACCATGGGTTTTAGGTATTGATCTGCAAATTGCAAGAGAGGTTCCAAAATGGAGCCTATCCCTGAGACGATAGGTCGTTCTGGAGGAGGCCTCCGTTCTTTATGGATCTTGGGTAGCGAGTAGAAATATGGCAATCTTGGTGTCTTGGTTTGGAGGAATTCCGCCTCATTTTTTGAGATCCAGTCATTCAATTCGGCTTCATCAACCATGATTCTAGTATTCTTTGTAGTCTTTTTGTTGGATCTGTCACAATTTATTTGTAGAGTTTTTCGTCTGCGAGTAATTCTGTACATTGTTGGTGGTAACTCTTTACTCAGTAGAACTATTCCTCCACCTTTATCGGCCAGCTTGATCACTATTTCTCCATTTTGACATAATTCATCTAATTCTTTTTGTTCCGCCCTTGATATGTTCATAAAGGATTTTTTGTGTGATTTTTGAGGTCGTCTATTTCCTTCATTACTGCCTGTTCGAAAGTTAATATTTCGATCGGTGTCTGGTGGTTCAGTGGGCAGAATTTGGACTTGCGGCATAGTGTGGTATCTCCGTCTCTGACGTAGTCCTCTTGGTTGTTGAAGGCTTTAAGTTTCAGATTCCCACAAAATTCAGCCATTTCGCACTGAAGTTTGAATGTGTCCAGGGCTGACGTTGTGACATAGCCTAATCCTTTATTTAGGACGTCTTCTTGTTCTTTGCTTAAGATCTTATCTGTTAGGTTGATGATGAAGTTGTGCTTGTCCCTGGTTTGGTTCCCGTCATGCTCCTGGTGTGGACAGGTAGTTCTTGGTCTATCCAAGTTACTCCTTTTCGTCTGGTCCTCTGGTTTGTCTGTCCTCTTCCTAAAAACGGCAGTCTTTGTGCGTAGTGCGTAGTGCTGGCCCATCTGTGGTATCATTGAAGGTCCCATTGTTGGTGGGCCTTGAAAATACGGGTTCATCCATCCGTGGAAGTTGGGGTTAAATGGCTGAAAGGGGATCCCTTGTGGTTGGTTGCCATAGTAGGGTGTATGCCACGTATTCGGTCTGCAGCAGTTCGGACGTCTATTTTGTCCTCTCCACTCCAATCTGAGCCTTCTGTGGAGGAACAGGCACTCAAGTTGTTGTCAGACATGTTATCTGGGACTTTATAGTCCTTGGAACTGAACGGATGCATATGTTCCATTGAGAATTTCTTCAAATCTTTTCCAAGTTTTTGTATTTTGTTTTGTGTAATGTATTCCCTGGTCTCGTTCATTTCTCTGTTGATCTCCTGGAGTCTTTTTTTGTACTCCGTAATATGTACCATATTCTTTAATTTCGCTTCACGCACTTGGATCTTGATGGTGAGTTCTTCCGTTAGTCTTGTGGCAGTTTTAATGATTAACACTAGATAGTCCCTTGTGCATTTCCACATGATTGCTGACCAATCTTTCTGAAATATTATATCCTAGAGGAAAAAGCATGGGGCATTATTGACCCAAAGTCCTTTGGATGCCGCATTGTTGCGGAGATATTCAGTCATTATAATTCCATGAACGGCTGTTCTCACTTGTCCTTTTTTTGTTTCTGAGAGTTCTTCCCAGTCGTTAGTTTGGACTTGGCTCTTTAGATAGAGTTAGAAATCCATTTGCACCGGACTGGCCAGGGCTTGATTTTTGCTCAGCGCTAGGACACTCCCTTGGAGTAACAAGGCACTTTATAATTCTTTCATTCATTCATTTATTCATAATTGGGGTAGGGATAGTTAATATAACCCTTACCAAGTCCAACACTTTCCCTACTGTTTCTTAGGATGGAGTGAGAATAGTAAATATAAACTCTTTGAAGTCCAATTCTTTTCCTCTGTTTTGTATATATTGAGTGATTTTCAAGTTCTAAGAAAGACAGTGTTGTATTATAGTGTTATTCAATTCCCCACAGAGATAGTGTGTAAAGATAACCATTGTTCAACTCTCACTGAAATAGTTTGTAATGGCAGTGCTTGAATCCCCATGTGCAGAGTGTGAATATAATGATAAAGTCAAAACAGAGATTGTTTATACTGATAGCATGGTTCAAATTCCCATAAAGACAGTGACTGAAAATGATCATGTTCAAGTCCCCACAATGAATGTGTCTTACTATAGTGATGTTTAACCCCCCCTGAGTTAGTGTGTGAATATAGCGATGTTTATGTCCCCGCAGAGTTTGTGTGGTAATTGGGATGCTCAAGTCCCCAAAAAGATGGTGCATGAAGATAATCTTTTCAAGTCATCTAAATCATTTGAAAAAACAATGATCAAGTCTCCACACAGATAGTGTGTAAAGATAATGAAGTTCAAGTTCCCACAGAGATAGTGTGTGAAGATAATCACGGTCAAGGCCCACTGAAATAGTGTGTAAAGATAATGTTCAAATTTCCACATGGAGAGCATGGGAAGATAATGACATTCAAGTTCAAAAAGAGATACTATGTCATGATAGGCATTTTCAAGTCACCATATAGATTTTGTGTTATTATATGAATCTTATAGCCCTTGCACAGATGTTATGTGAAGGCAATAAAGTTCAAGTTCCCTCAAAGATAATGAGTTATTATTGTCATTTTCAAGTCCCCACAGAGATGAAAATATCATTGTGTTCATGTCACCACTGAAATAGTGGGTAAAAACAATGTTCAAGCCTCCACACAGAGAATGTAAAGATAATAATGTTCAAGTCCAAGCAGAGATTGTGTGCAATGATAGGAATAATCAAGTTCCCATAGAGACCGTGTGCAAAGGCAATCATGTTAAGGTCCTGCAACAATAGTCTTAATATAGTGTCATTCAAGCCCCACTAAGATAGTGTGTGAATATATAGAGATCTTATTGTCCCCATAGAAATAGTGTATGATTATTGGATGTTCAAGTCCCTAGAAAGATGGTGGATGAAGATAATCTTATTCAAGTCCCCAGTGAAAAAGTGTGAAAAGACAATGTTCAAGTCTCCACACAGATAGTGTGTGAAGATAATGAAGTTCAAGTTCCCACAGAGTGTGTGAAGATAATTATGATCATGGCCTACTGAAATAGTGTGTAAAGATATTGTTCAAGTCCCCACATGAAATGTGTGTGAAAATGTTGACTTTCAAGTTCAGGTGGAGATAGTGTGTGATAATATGCATGTTCAAGTCTCTACCTAAATGGTGTGTGGCTGTAGGAATCTAATAGCCTTTGCTCAGATGCTATGTGTAGGTAATCATGTTAAAATCCCAACAAAAAGTGTGTGTTACTAAATTGATTATCAAGTTCCGACAAAGCTAGTGATTGATTACAGCAATGTTTAAGTTCCCACAGAGACACAGTGTAAATATAATCTTGTTCATGTCCTCACTGAAAGAGTGTGTAAAGCCAATGTTCAGGTCTCCACATACACAGGTTGTAAAGATAAGGATGTTCACGTCCAGAGATTGTGTGTGAATATAGGAATGTTGAAGTGCCCACAGTGGTGGTGAGAGAAGGAAATCATATTAAAATCCCCACAATGATACTCTGTGACAAAGGTGATATCAGGTCCCCACCAAGCCGGTGTGTGGTTATAGGGATGTTTAAGACCCCAGAGAGAGAGTATAGGTGTCCACTGATATCTGGTTTAAAGACAATGTTCAAGTCCCCACTCAACTAGTATGGGAAGATAATGATGTTCAAGTCACAACAGAGATAATGTGTGGTTATAGGGATGCTCAAATCCCATTGTGCGTTATAAAGATGTTCAAGTGCCCACAGAGATAGTGTGTAAAGATAATCGTGTGCATGTCCTCACTAAAATAGTGGGTAAAGACAATGTTCAAGTTTCCACACAAACAGCTTGTGAAGATAAGGATATTCAAGTCTAAAGAGAGATTGTGTGTTACAATCGGCAGATAATGCAGCAGATGATAGATTATGTGGTAAACACGACAAATCTATAAATATGTAAAAAATGTTGCAGCCGCATAATGTCATAATCCTAGTGGCCCTGACAATACAGCATACACATACCTTCCCAGACATTAAATGGATCACAGATTTATGCAACCTTAAGTGTAGCAGTCCTATTTTAGTACAAAAGGGAGACACATGTTTTTTACTATTTAGCCTTTCCAATCATACAGCATGAGGAGGCATCGCCATCGCTCACAAGACCAGTCTGCGGCTGAGCACCTTTTCCGATGGCCCACAGACCTAATGGAACACCTCCATTTCAAGATCCAGACCAACCCGTCCTACACCCTCCAAGGCACCCTCATCTACAGATCCCCTGGACACCGCGCTCCTTTCTCTGACTCCATCACAGACATCATCACGCCGCATGCCATCACCTCCATCAACTTCACACTACTAGGAAACCTCAACTTCCACCTCGATAACCGCTTGGACCCCAACTCCGCAGCCATCCTGGACAACCTCGACACCGTCGGACTCAAGCAGATCGTGCCCGAACCAAAGCACTCAGCTGGGCACATCCTCAATCTCATTTTCACAGCCGGGAACTCCATCACCTTCAGCCACACCTCTGACCTCCCATGGACTTACCACCTCTGTGTTCACTTCACCTTCAAATCAAACAGTCCCCGCAAACGCCCAAATCAGCTCCAACGCACAAACAGGAACAAGATCTCCGATGACCAGCTTGCCACCGCCCTCAGCAGCTCTGCTCCCACCACAACAGACAATGACCTCATCACCGCCGACCACATGCTACACAACTGGACCACCAACTGTGCCAACACCATTGGCCCCCTCAAACAAACTATCCAGCCCCACGCCAAGAACCCCAGCTGTTTTTGCACTGAACGACAAGACTCTAGACGCACCTGCAGATGACTCAAAAAACTGTGGAGGAACTCCAAAGCCATGACTGACCATGACAACTTCAAAATAGCTCCTGTGGCCCACCACAAGCTTATCAGACTCTCCAGGAAGGAAGCACTTCAGAACAGAATCGCCACCAACGTTCACAATAGCATGGAACTCTTTGGCATCATCAAAGAGTTCGCTCAACCCAACAGCGAGTCCACAGTCATCACTCCCTCCGAGGACCTCTGCGACAGACTCATCGCTTTCTTCCATCACAAAATCAAGATCATCTATGACAACTTCGACGTCAACAACCCCCATGAGGAACCCCCTCCCACTGCACACAGCAGCACGCAACCAACACTTAGCAGTTGGACAGCCCTCAGCATCGAAAACACTCTGAGGATAATGAAGACCACCCACTTCGGGGCCCCCACGGAACCCTAACCCCACATCATCTACTACAAAGTTGCAGATATCATCGCTCCCAAATTTCAACGCATCTCCAACGGCTCCTTTGGGACCGCCTCGTTCCCGACAACTGGAAACATGCCAAGATCAACCCTCTCTTGAAAAAACCTTCGGCAGACCCCACCAACCTCGAGAATTTCAGATCAATCTCCCTACTCCCTTACCTGGCCAAAGTCATGGAAAAAGCAGTCAACAGCCAACTTGCCGCCTTAATCGAAGAGAACAATATCCTCAACCCCTCCCAGTCAGGCTTCAGAACCAACTCCAACAACCTGCGGAGTCCCCCAGGGATTCTCCATTAGCCCGATCCTGTTCAACATCTGCATGGCCATGCTTGCAGCCATCGTCAGCGGTACAAAAGGGAGTGGTGATGGACGGAGCATCTGAACCAATCAAACACTCACACCCAGTCAAAAGATCTGGGTTTGATCCATCACCGTTCTTTAGCCCACTCTGCCACCCCAGTTCAGACATGGCTATATGCAAATCAGTCTGACCCTGTGCCCCATGGGAACAGTCCAGCCCAAACTGCCAATCCATGCCATCGTCAGAGCACACGGATTCAACATCACATCATATGCAGTTGACACCCAACTCATTCTCTCCCTCTCCAACAAACCCAACACCGCTAAACTCAACTTTCAAGATGGAATGGAAGCCGTCGCCAGATGGATGAAGAACAGCTGCCTTCAATTCAACACGAACATCACAGAGATACTCATCATGGGCCCACACCCTGACACCTGGAACAACACATGGTGGCCCCCTGCCAGTGCCTAATTTGTGCCGGTGCTTGCCGGTGCTTAGCACCGGCACTTAATTATCAGGGCCGGGTCTGCACGCATTTAGTGAACATCAGTAATTGACTTATAATTAGTGGCACAGAGTGTGTGCTGTGCTGTTATACCATAAGTGCAGCTGTCAGTGATGTGTTACTAGTTAAGAGGTACTGGTTGTGGGATGACTGGTGATGTTGAAGAAATTGTTTCACTTTGTGACTCCGATTCTGTCTTCACGACTTTCAAGTTCTTCTCAATCAGGCACTGGCGGCCCAGGGGCAGCGGATCAGTGTTGCGGGCCCAGTGGGTGGGACACTGAGTTGGACAGGGCTTTGCCTGGTCTTCTGCGAGGGTTGGGGCTGTGCGCGCATTCGCTGTTTGCCACGCCCCCCCAGCATACCCGCACCTAACCGCATCGAGTATCGTGGTTCAACAGCCGCCGCCGTTTAAAGTAGCATGACCTGGATGATGTTGGCCGCGTTGAGGTAGACTCGGTGGAGTAGACTGGTCTGGACAGTACCTAGAGTTAAGCACCAGGTGAGGCAGAGCCTGGTAGGCCTAATCATCGATTCATGAGTTAAAAAATAAAGCTGCGCAACAGCCTAAGCAGCACCAGATGAGGCAGGGCCTGGCAGGCGCTGGGGCCTAATGAGTTAATGTCATGAAGCTGCGGGGGCCGCGGCAGCCTAATAGTGACAGAGTCCCGAGTGGAGTGAGTCGTGTTGAGCACAGCCACATACGACCTCGACGGCCATTGGAAAACTATGAAGGGGCAGCCAAAAAATGCCAGAACACGCGTCAGCCTTAATCACTTTCACTAAGTTCTTCAGTTCTGGTCATGACTAAATCAATAATGCTGTGCAAACAAGCGCGTCAAACACACACAATAATTCTGAAGGTTTTATGCATTCATTTGAAACGCATTGATTGCGGAGTGAACTGGCACCCATGTGTAGTTCTAGTGTGTTGGTGGGGACAGCATTAGTGTGTTCATTGGTTAATGTAGGCAGACGTGCATTTCCTGCTGTGTTCGTTAAGGATGCCTCTGTGAGGGTGTCTGTGAAGGTGGTATGCCCATCAGGGGGTTGCCTGCATGGACCATTTCATCTTGCCATTCAGTGCAGAGTGGGATGCAGAATGGGTCTTTTTCTTTAAATTGCCTTGTCTACAGTGCAAACATTAACTCTGAAAATCTGAGTTAATGTGTAAGCTGTAGACCGCACAGTGCTGTAACAAAAACAGGCAATTACTGCTCTATGTTAAGCTGTGCAGTCGGAAGCAAGTTGACTTACTAAGCGACGGGCAATTTTGGGAACAATAAAGTCACAGACCCCATATGTGCATGGCCTACAAGCTGAACAGCCTCTTGATATGTCGTGTGCTCAGGAGTGCAGAGATGTCCAAAGTGTACACAGCTGTGTGGACCACTAGTATGTGCAGAGCTGTTCAACTGTTAGTATGTGCACAAGTGTGCACTAGCAAATGAAGTATGGAGCCTTCCTCTGCCATGCGTGCACAAGGTACAGGCAGGCAGATTTGTTCTGTGGCGGGTGTATCCTGAGATGACACTAAAAGGTGTGTGGAGATGTGTGCCCCCACTGTGCAAGGCAAGCAGCGTGCTCAGATTTTTTCACATTGCAATGCATGCGCATTTGCTTCTTTCAGTGCTTTGCCAAATGCCACACCCCAGCATACCCGCGCAGTGCCAGGCTCACTACGACCACCGTCCAACAGTCCGAGTCATCATGGGGTGGAAGTGGGTGGAGCCAATGGAGGATGTGGGTGGAGACAGAAAAGTGGGTGGTGGCCTCCTATGAAAACATTTGAGCACTGACACTTCTTTTTTTACAAATTAAGCACTGCCTCCTGCCCTCGGGGACCAACCATGCACGCGACCTCAGGATCATCCTGGACTCAAACTCAAAATTGACCGCCAGGTCATTGCCATCACCTCCTCCTGCTACCACACCCCCTGCCTAGTCCGCAAGACTTTCAAGTGGATCCCCCGAGCACAGGAAAAAGATCACGCACACCCTCATCAGCAGCAGACTGGACTATGGCAACGCACTCGACGTCGGGATCAACAAGAACCTCACCCATAAACTAGAAGATCCAGAACACCGGCGCCAGACTAGTCCTCAACCTACCACACCGTTGCCATGGTAAACATCAGTCACCCCGCATACATCAGCAGGCGGTTGTTACAACATCCGCGTTGTAACAATGCAATACCATTACCCCGCAAGTCGTTACAACGACTTGTGGAGGGGGGAGAAGGTGTTGGATTTAAAATCCAAAACCTTCCCTACTGTCTTCACAGACTAGAGTTGGAATAGTAAATTATACTATTCCAACATCCAGCACCACCCTCCTCAAGTCGTTGTAGCAACTTGCGGGGTAATGGTATTGCGTTGTTTCAGTGCAGTTGTGGTAATGACCGCGTTGTAACAACATGCGGGGTGAGGGGAAGTGGGAAAAGGAGGCATATTCCACTGCCACATCAGCCAATATCTAAGGACCCTGCATTAGCTCCCCGTCGAGAAGAGAATGACATTTAAGCTTCTCAGTCACGCACACAAGGCCCTACTCAACACCGCAACTGCCAACCTGAACCACTGCCTTGTGTTCCACGCACGCCAGTGCTCTCTCCGCTCGGTCCAGCTCTCCCTCGCAACTGTACCTCGGATCAAGAAAAGCAGAACAGCAGGGGTGCTCCTTTTCCCTCCTTGTGGCCAAGGCATGGAACTCCCTCGCTCTCCACCTCCAACAGGCTACATCGCTCCTCAAGTTCCTAAAGGACCTCAAAACCTGGCTCTTCGATGATTCGCAGTGAACTTGTAGGATCTGCGGAACTCCGCCCTGCCCTCCTCTCCCTCGGCGCCTTGAGACCCGTTCCAGGTGAGTAGCCTGCACTATACAAACCCCCAAATTGATTGATTGATTGCTTAAGTGACATGACAGTCCACCAAAAGCCATTACTGGACTAGGGCAAAAAAATCGGACCGGCCATCAAAATAAAGTGGACCCCATTCGCAAATCAGGTAGCTAAAATGTGCAAATTGGGGCCATTTTGGAGGTGTAAAGACACACTGCAAAAGTGTTTTGCAAGGTATGAGATACTGCATGTATTTGTGCTTTCTGCATGCAACGATTGTGGTAAAACCAGGGAAATTAACAGAAACAGGCCCACCAGACCATATCCTGGTGCACAAACAGCAAATACACTGCCCGAATACTCACTTGTAACAGCAGCCCTTCTGGCACTACCAGATTGCCCTATCAGCCAGTGCGACCCTGTTCTTAGCAGAGACCATCATACTGCGCTCTGTGTGACATTCTCCTTCTGCTGCTGTTCTTGCTTTGTTAAGCAAATTATTGGCAGTGAATTCTTCCCTTAAAGTTGTGTAATTTAGGCTGGGCGCAATATACTTGTGAGACCTTCAGCCTCAGCCTAAAATATAATTGGAGGTCAGTTTATGAGGATTTATGAGCGGTGTATCCCTTTCACGGAGTGCAAAATTGTGGTACAGCTTCAGCCAGGAATGGAGGAACACTTGTTTAGTTACAATGTTACCTCTGGATAGAAATGTTATGTATGGGATATTTTAATATGCGATTCCATCTACATAGTTTTATTGTGCAACTGTAAAACTTCTATGCGAGGACAGACAGCGTTTCTGTTTGAAAGCAAAGCCTTAGTTAGCCCTTTCCTGACTGCTAATCTAAACCCCAACTCGTGCAGTTTCTCTCTAGAAAGGTGTGTGCATAGGAAAAAGGGCCATCCCCCAGTCTGGGACTAACCCACTTCAAGAGCTTCCAGAGCACTTGTCTTCTGTGAGGCTAATGGCCCTGTTGTTATGCATGAAAGTGGAATTTGCACATCTTTGATGGTCCATCCAATAGCAATGTCTTGAGTCTCTTTCCAATGCAGATCATAGCAACATCCCCAATGGGTGAATTCAAGGAACAACTTTTATCTACGTAATGCAAGAAAAAGTTTAAATACTTAAATGTGATTTAAGCCTGGTGGATTCAGTGAGGATCCTTTTTTATTATGAATTTGTTTCGTTTTTATATTTACAGCACATGCACTATTCTCAAAGTAATCCAAATAGCACTAACTTTGAGACCAGTGTTAATAATTTCCCAGAGCCTGGTCAAGGCATTCAGAATTAAAAACAAAATCCAACACATGACCTCTTTTAAGGTCCATTGTATTGATTTGAAGTTATTCGGTCGATTAGTTATTCACACACATAATATGACATTTACAACACTTTTCAGGAGGGCTAATTTGTATACAATAGGCTGGCTTTCAGAGTACGAGTATTGTAAGCACTTGGTAAACCCGATTATGAAGACAAGTTTTAAAGAAACTACATTTAACTGAATAAAAGCAGCACACAGTGTACTACAGGTGTGTAAATGTATTTATTTATTCACACTTTTTGTTTTCTGCTGAGTGCAACAAAGCACTTGTATTGGGTAACCCATTTTAATTGGGAGGTATAAAGCAGCGCATTAATAAAGCCGTGTTCTTGACTTAAATCATATGGTATTAGATTGATACTAAATTACCAGAAAGTTGTCAATAGTTCAGCAAATATGTTATAATTATTGCATTTTCTTTTAGTTTAGGCAATCTCACCTTCAGGCGCAGGGTCTAAACTGTTCACATAGTGCAGGAATTATTAAACGCTGGAGGATAACTTAACTTTGCACCTCTTTTATAAATACGATTTTAATTCTAAACAGTGTAAAGGCATCTTGGTGGTTATGTCCCTGTGAATGAATACACCTGCGAGAGCTCTCTATGTTACCACCATTCACTTCCCAGGATTGAAAATTCTGAGTGATCACTGCTCCTTGAAGCCTTTCATTTGGGGAGAATGCCAGGAAACCCAGTGCTGCCGTGGGGGATGGGACGTCTGCCTGATCACTTTAGATATGCTAATGCCAGCCTTTGTCCAGGTGTGTGTGCGCGCGCCCTTGCAGGAGAAAGGCTCTCTGAAGCAGCCGCTGCCCGGTTACCAGCTCTGGCTTTGGCTTTGTTATGGATAAGTGTTTCCTCCCGTGATAGAAGCACAGCCACACCTCTGCTACCTGCTGTCAAACTCACTAACTAACATGAAGAGAAACAGACGATTTCAAACAGAGCCTTGTGTGCGATCACAAGACACCAGCAAAGCGTTCAGTTGTACTTTTTTCCCCCGTAAATCTGTCAATCGTATTAATCACATTTGAGCACTCACTAGACACTTACAGAATGGCAATACCGACGTTTGCTTATGCAATATATTTCAAAAACTGAATCTAAACACTTGGTAAAAAGGTTTTCAACTCTTGCAGTTTTACTCTGTTGCACATTATACCTCTACAATTTTAATAATTAGCATCCTATCATTAATAAATTGTATTTAAACTGGACTAGAGGTGAATGTCTGCTGTTTTTCGTAAAGTGCAGCAGATTCTCAAGTGCGCTTAAAATTGTTTTCACAGGGTTCAGCTGGTATCAATTTAGTATTTTTAAATTCTTCACCTTTAGTGTTTAATACTCACTTACTGTTACAAAACGACTCATCTAAATAACTAATGTATAGTATTTAAACAAATGAAAAATGATTTGTATTATATTCCAATTGCGTATAGTCAGGGAAAGTTCAGATCTGGCAAACAAATGTATTTTTAACAAGTGAGATACCCTGAATTATTAATGTGTTTGTCTATTGAACAATATTAATTACAATTGTGTCATTTGTCATGTTCAGCTGTGTATCGATAGTATTAAATCGTAAGTGGATTTATATCGCTTTTGTTGAGGAACACATCTAGTAGATTCAATATCACTGTACAGGGGCATAACACAAGTACCAGCAGCCACCATGGCACAGAGGAACCCCGGCCCTTTTGGGGGGCCCCATTAACTCTTCGGGGGGCCCTCAGGGGCCCTCATTCTTGCCAAGTTCAACAATATCAACACGATTTGGGAGACTTATGGGCCTCTCCTTACATTCTGTGGGGAGAGAATATCATTTTGCTTTACACGACTGTCAGCCTAGACTTTATTTTCAAATAACCATTATCTGAAATAGTAATGAACATCTTTCACACCCCTAAGCAGCCCAAAATGCACTCGTGGGATGAAATATTAATGTATGTTGATTAGAACAAGGATCTGGTTCAGTAGATATACAAAATAGGATTCATATAAATTTAGCAAATACAAAAATATGTTAATAGGAAGTTTTTCAACCACAACCCCCTAGGCCTAGCTTTAATAAGGGGTTGTGCTGGTGCTAGCAGTGTGCAAAGCTGTGGAAACTGTAGCAACAATCTAGCACTATAACCTATTTGCACCAGAAGTTCAAACTCTCACAGCACAATAATCCTTTTATGTCAACCCATAGGCAATATAGTCTGAGGGATATTAGAATATCAATAATAGCTGTATAGAATATTGCACAAATCATAGGTGTTGGTGCAGAGCCTAATCTGACTTTGCCCCCAATAGACTCCAGGCAATGGCAAGGGGTCAAAAAGCATATAATCTAATATACTTATGTGTAGTGTGTGTTTTACACTAAAGCCCCCATCTTACACAATTGGCCCTTATGCAATTGTCTACACATTGGAATTTCCACTGAAGTCTTACCATTGCACATTGCACATGGCTGAGCGCCATCGTAATGTTCAATTTTAGCAGAAGCACCTTCAAAGACATCGGTGGGCAACTGTTTCTAAATCTGGGATACGCTATGTTCTGTCATTTGGGCAGTACAGCACAGCCCCCCTCTGTTACATGAGGGGTAGGAAATGTGGATCTTATTGTGCCTAGTTTATATGTGTACAAATGAATGTCTGAAATTAAGGTAAATGCGCTGCAGTAGGGTTTCTGTGGGCTGGGACCTAGTCACAGAAAAGCTAAACACAAGGCACATTAAACTTTCAGTATAATGTGCTAAAATTCATCCCCAATGGTACTAGACTTACTATTTGAGGCGTCCAAGATGGTACAAGCATTACATTGTAACAATAGGCATTAATAACTATAGGTTATTTGCAACAAAAAAATCAATTAGTTTATATTGCATTGCAGTGCTATGTACCTCGGGGCAGATTTACAAGCACCGTACACCACTTTTGCGCTGCCGTTGCGTAACTTCTGTAATGCAGCGGCAGAGTAAAGCCAGCGCTAGGCCTTGCTTGTTCGCGTTCTCAAAATGCGTGTTCCCCCGAGCACGCAAACAGCGATTGCGAACAGTAAAAAAGCATCGCGAACCATCAATTCTGTGAGTTCGTGGAATTTCTGCGTGTTCGTGGAGATTTTTTACCATTTTGCGGAGATTTGCGTAACGCGATTACGCAAATTCCACCCACCCCTCGCCAGCACCATGCTGCGGGGTATTTACAACATGACGCATCTAGGGAGATGTGTCACGTTGTAAAGCCCTGTGCCACATGTAACCTGCATCAGGTTTCAAGTCAGCGTTCTGGCGGGGGGGGGGGTGCGTTCCGGCGCAGGAACGCCTCAGAAAAGTGGCTGAGTGAAATCTACAAGATTTCACTCAGTCACTTTTCCGACCCAGCTACGTCAAAACCTTGCGCCTGCTTGAAGCAGGCGTAAGGCTTGACGCACCATGTTAGACATGGGTAGGGTTGGCACAGTGCTGGAGTTGCGTCGCGCCCGCAACACAACTCCTGCACTGTGCCAACGTTACGGCAGCAGATGCGACACGCATCTGCATTTCCTTGCGTCATGATGCGCCGCATTGTAAATGCGGCTCATCCATGGTGGCGCAAGGATTGAGAAGCGTGTCGCAAGTTTCCTGGCGCATCCCTGCTGATTTGCAGGGATGCGCCAGGAAACGTAAATCTGCCCCCTTATTCTTAAACTGCAGATCAGGTCAAACAGAAATAGTGAAGTATTCTGGGATTAAAAACTGACCTAAGTTGCTTTTAGAAATGGCTAGTCTGGGCCTGCATGTTTGATGATAAACCAACTTTCTCAACTCATGCCAATGTCATCGTCCTGTCCTCCTTCTACACTCTTAGAATGATCGAGAAACTGCTACCCTTCCTTCCACCAAGCGCAGGAAAAACCCTGATTAGCACCCTTGTTATGTCCAAAATTGAGTATTGCAACGGCTTACTCCTGAATGTCCAGAAAAAGATCACTAACAAACTACAGATGGTACAGAATGCCACTGCGAAGTTAATTACAGGTACCCCCAAGTACAAATCCATCTCCTTGGTGGTGCGAAACTTACACTGGCTTCCAATCCCAAGTCCCATCAAATTCAAGGCCCTATGCATTGCCTTCAAGGCCATTCATAACACAGGTCCGGACTTTCTAAAGAAAGCCTTTTGCGCCCACTTACCTGGCAGAAACCTACCATCCTCAACCGCCAATCTCATCATGATCCCCCGCACAAACAAGGTCTCCTGGGGAGACAAAAGATTCACTGTTGCCACGGCCAGACTGTGGAACACCCTCCCTCAGCAAATTAAATCCTGTCCATCGCTGCTGGTTTTTAGGAAGCTAATAAATACCAATGAGCAGCACACCACTTCACTACTGCCTCTCCCATCTACAGCGTCAAGACACTCTCTGGTATTTGCGCGCTCTGCAAATTACTTAAATAAATATAAAACTTTATAAATAAATAAATGGTGAAGCAATAGAAGCCACTTCTCACATACTTCTATAAATGCCCCATTCCCACCAGTGCTGTGCTTGTGTCACTCCACTTTGAAGCACTTTACATGATCACCAGTTAAGTCATGCACAATTTCTTTAGGCATAGGGAAATTAAGTGATTTGACCAGAATCACAGAATGTCAAGCTCACGTCAAGAATTGAGTTTGAAGTTTGCAGCTCTAGCATAACGCCACATCCTCTCCACCCTTCCGACTTGAAGACCTTCTCACTTATAAGGCAGGTGGTTGAGCACAGCCTATGCTACTGCAGTATGTTGTAGTTAAACTAGTATCATCTTGGAAGGCAAACTATATTTAAATACAAAGGAAGGACAAATTGAAGTGGACATCAACATGAGGGTGCCCATTTTACAGCAGAACTTTGCACCTTAGCTGAAGCACTAAGTCCAAACAGCAATAATTGTGGGTGCCAATACAGTAGTAAGGGCACTGTGACCCAAATGCAAGCTAGGGATTTGGTCTCCTATCCACCTCCCCTTTTTTGGCTTTTAAAACATACCCACTAATTAGGGTGAACCAGTAGTTTGTGCCTCTGCACCTACTTCACTACGGTTGAAATATATCTGAGTCTCATAGGTGACACCTTTTTGGCTTTGCCAATGCTTGTTATATGACTGTTCTTCACCCATCTATGGGAATGAAGCTGATTTAATTTGTAAAGCATTAGGAACAGTTTGAAAATTAAGCAATTCAATTAAAAGTAATTTCAACTTCTGGCAATATTTGAATATATTTTTTAAGAATGTCACTAATGTTCTAAGAACATGCTTTTTCTGTTAAAATTAAACTTCCCATTGCTGTGGGCATGACATTACTGCAGTTCGGCATCTGTGAGAACATAGCTGTTAGCACAATGCAACTCTAGGCACTCACTCATCTAGCCATCATCTTAAGAACGTATTCCAAAGTGCATATTAATATGTAATCAAATTTGTAAAAAACGATCAGATCAGTTTATATTGTATCATGTTGTAATGCACCTTCATTCTTTAATTGCAGATAAGGATCATACCACAATAGTGATGTAATCTGGGATTCAAATCGTATCCAAATTACTTTATACAATGTTTAACAAATTTTAAACTCAAATAGTCTGAATTCAATGTTACTTTGCATGAAAAATATGTTTTAACCCCGGGTTTTGCAGCTTTTCCTTTGAAATATCTGTGCTTTCTGCTGCTAACTTGTGTTCCTGGTGAACAAAGTGTGTTTAAATGCAAAGTGTGTTTAAGACTGCAGTACCGCCTCCTGTCTATGGGGGCAGAGCGAGCAAAAATATAAACACACTTTCTGAAACACAGGTCCCCACAAGACATTTTTTTTTAAAAGTTGTAAAAATTGACACAGATGTTCCTGAAGCCATTTTTTATCATTTAAAGGACATTACCTTGTGGGGACCTGGGTTCAGGTCCCCACAGTGCAATCAAGTCCTCACAGCGTGAGTGTGTTATCACACCCAAGTCCCCACAAGGATAGTAACACAAACACACAAACACACAAACACACAAACACACACACACACACAAACACACACACACACACACACACACACACACACACACACACACACACACACGTTACCATCCTTGTGGGGACTATGTGTGAATACCTGCCTTGTGGGGACTTACCTTTCCCAATGTTTTTAAAACACACAACTAACAGAAAAATGTTAAGAAAAAATTCATGATACAGGATCCTGCTTCAAATTTGCAAATATATTGTTATTTAATCGCGCGCACAGCACCATCCTTGTGGGGACTTGAACACGTGCTACCATCCTTGTGGGGACCTAGTCCATAACACTATTTGTGATTGAATACAGTCGAAGGCACATGGCTAAATGTTTATTTTAGCAACAATATACACAAACATTATAATATATTCATATATGAATTGCTGCATATATAATAGGTGTATACATTAAAGGCAGATTATCTTAATGTGCCAGAAAATACCATATCATGCTTAACGAAAGACACTTAAAGCTGCATTTAACCTATTTATTAGTGCTTAAAATCTTAGGAGACAAGGGAACTAACCATAAAGAAATTAACATATGGAACAAAGGAATATGGTCAAGTGGAATCCAGAGCTTGAGGAGCTGCTGACATTTTTAGCAAAATAGATGTTTAAGTTCCCACAGAGATACTGAAATAGTGTGTACATTCAAAGCTTGAATCCCATTATAAAGGGTGTGAATCTAATGATGTTAAAGTCCACACAGAGGTTGTCTGTAATTATAGAAATGCTCAAGTCCCCACAGAGATAGTGTGTTATCATAGAGATGTTCAAGTCCCCACAGAGATGGTGTGTTATTATAGTGATTTTCAAGTCCCCACAAAGATAGTGTTGTATTACAGTGTTGTTCAAGTCCCCACAAAGATAGTGTGTTATTATAGCGATGTTTAAGTCCCCACAGAGATAGTGCATGAAGGTGATTGTGTTTAAGTCCTCATTAAAATAGGGCCCGATTCACAATGGTAAACTTAGACAAAAATTCTAACTTTTGTACATTTCAGTTTCAACAATGTAAACTTAAACCAAAAGTCTAACTTTACTACTTTTCAGTATTCAAAAAGCCCCATACAGAGAATGCAAAGCTGGTGATGCTCAGGCCAAAACAGAGCTTGTGTGTAATTAAATGAATGTTCAAGTCCCCACAGAGATGGTGTGTGACTATAGTATTACCACGGTCACCAAATAGAATGTGTGTGATGATAGACATGCCCAGGTCCCCAGAGAGATAGTGTGTGATTACAGACATGCCCAGGTCCCCACAGAGATAGTGTGTGATTATAGACATGCCTAGGTCCCCAAAGAGATAGTGTGTGATTATAGACATGCCCAGGTCCCCACAGAGATAGTGTGTGATTAGAGATGTTTAGGTCCCCACAGAGATAGTGTCCGATTATACTCATGCCCAGGTCCCCACAGAGATAGTGTGTGATTATAGACATGCCCAGGTCCCCACAGAGATAGTGTGTGACTATAGTATTACCACGGTTGCCAAAGAGAATAGTCTTCTTTAGATAGTCGCTGGAAGTTCATCCTGTCTTTGTATTTCACTTCAAAGGCAAGTAATGTCAGCATTGACCACACACTTCTAAAGCACAGGATTTTACATTGCCTATCATAATAAGAAATAACAAGTGTTACACCCCCTTACCACCTTTTGATTTGAAATCTAGCCACAAACAGAACATGGTCACCCGTTTAAAAAAGACCTACAGAACTTCCCCATGACCCTATTCCATTAACTCTGCAAATTAGGTTGTTTATAGGCTTTTATTTTGCGATAAACACTCCCATCCTTGATAATAAAACCCAACTTAGATCCTAAAGTCCCCAGTAATTATCGGCTCATACCATGTTATCCCAAACTGAACTAGATCATTGAGAACCCAGTAGGATCACCATTGCAAGTGTACTGCAACAAATACCAGTTATAAAATACCTCTCACGCTTGGACAGTATTACTGACTATTAGTGGATTTTCAGAATGATAACCGACAGAGGGGCATATGTACAAGCCCCTATTGCCACCACAATATCACTTTTTCTGACGTTGTGGTGGCGTTAGGGGCTTAGCCTTATTTACCAGGCAGCATTAAGCCACTTACCGTGGCTTAACGCGGCCTGGCAAATAAGGCCCCCTTTTATGCTATTTTTAGTGTGAAAGGGTTGGGCAGTGGATGTTGGGGAGCGTCTCACTGCAACACCCATTGATTTTGACGCTGCCCTCTATGTGCAAGGGCAGCGTACATAGCAGGCAGTGCCAAAATTAATACTAGGGAAAACCTGGTCTTCACTTGGCAAAATGAGGAGAATGCATTATGTTCCCTCGTTTTTGCATTTTCCATGTGTGCTGCCTTGTGCAGCACACATGGAAAAAGCAAACAGCCATGGATTGCTATGTACAGGAAGGTCCCCCTTCCTGTACATGAACAATCTGTAAAAAATTGTCATTGTGTGACTTTTATGTGTGTTACATGAAGCAGCACACATAAAAGTGACAAAATGGCATTTTAGGATTGTTTATGTGCAGAAAAGGACATAGCCAATAGGTCTCGCCTTTGGGACCTTATAAGTATTTAGTTATGCAGCGCAATATCCTTGGTGCAACAACATCAACTGTTGCATGGCTAGACACTTATAAGGTCCCAAAAGCGAGACCTATTGGCTATGCCAATGCTTGTTAACTAGTGTGTTTTCTCTGTGGAAGCAACGGCCAGGTGAATATACTTACTCTGCTCTGACACCAAGAATTACTGTAAATTTCTAGCGATGGAATTGCTATTTGTAATGTGATAGCGCGAAAAGACTTCAGGGTATGTAGCTGTCTCAACACTTTAATTGATTTTCCTTTTTATGTTACAGCATACAAACTGGTTACTTTTATGTATTTATAATTTTACCAGTGCTTCCTCTCTCTGCACAGACTGTCTCTTGGCAAAGCAACACTTGTTACCTCTGTGACATAGAAGCTTTTCTCGGGAGGAAGCAGAAACACATTAGATCCCCTGTCTTGGGCTCATTTTAAACCACCGTACTGAGGGCCAGATGTAGGAAGGCAAAAACCGGTCGGTAACGGCCAATTTCGTCCGTTACCGACCGGTATTTGGAGTTTGGGATGTAGGGGCATGTTAAAATACAGATTCAGTAATTTTACCGAATCGGTAATTTTAGCGATTCGGTAAAATACCGATTCGGTAAAATTACCGAATCTGTATTTTGATATGTAGGTAGCGGTTTAAGAATTCGTTATTTACCACCAACTAGAAGTTGGTGGTAAATAATGAAAACCCTTTAAAAAACATTTTTTTTGCTTTTTAAACAGTGCCATGTTGCAGACATACATGCCCTAAAGGCATGTATGTCTGCAACATGTGCACCCATGCACAATTGAGGGGTGCAACAGGGTGTCAAAGTGACACCCTGCCACCCTTCAATGTTTCCCCCAATTACCGATTCGGTAATTACCGATTCATACCGATTCGGTAATTAAATCGGTAAAATTATCTACATCCCGATTGCCAGTTCTTAAATACCGAATCGGTATGATTCGGTATTTAAGAATCGGTAATCTGAGATTTCCTACATCTGGGCCACTGAGGAGTAGTAAAAGGAGTGCTTGGAGGCGTGGGGGTCAGTGCACACAGAGATCATGGTTCCATATTTACTTATTTCTCTGGTCTATCTCATTTGTTTGGAGAGTGAACCCTGTGTCCTAGGTACGCGGAATGGTTCCCACATGTCCTGAGGGACAAGAGATCCCAATGAATCAAGAGTCTATACTGCATACAGTGCAGAGAAGGAGAGAAGTGAGCTTCAACACCTGTGCCCTAGTTCACACCAAATCTCGGCTGCGCATGCACACGTGCTGGGGAATCCCGGTGTCACGGGGCGACATTAAGGACCAATCCTAGGGCATATTATATGTGAGACAGAAAGATCTCAAGGCGCTTTTACAGGGCGTCATTGATGTCCTGATCTGTGCTGCCCCGGAGTGTGGAGACGGCATTCACAGGAGGGGACCAAGACTCGACAACCCACTGTTTGAACTGCATCTACTGAGCGCAAAGGTATTGTAGCTGATGTCCGATTCTGCCACCATACACCTGCCCCCACTCCCGCCATCGCGTTATCAGAGCTGCAGGGCGAGCGGGACCATGCCGAGAGTCGAGTCGGAAGTCGCAAAATGATTACAATATAAAATGGGGAAAACACCAACACATATAGATTATAAATATGCACAGTACAGTTCCCGAGATTCAAGAGACAAAACGTACAAATAGTAATGCCCACATGGCTGTCGGAACAGAGATATGTGCATTTTGTTTTTAAACACGAACAAGTTAGCTCAACACATAGTGTGAGTGTTCTCCGGGTGCAAATACAAGAGGTAAAGTGGTTGCAAGAAATAGAAACTGTAAACAGAGAGGCAGGTGCTGAAATAGAATATACTAGAGGTCCACGATATAGTGCCGACCTGGATGCAGAGACCAAGGTGGCGCATTACACAAAGCGTTGTAAAAGTTGTGAAAGTGCTGCCTGTGAAGGGAGGGGTCCAGATGACAGATTGCAGTAGTGATGGTTACAGGTGAGAGTATGTGTGTGTGTGGGGGGGGGCTGTAATGTAGACAGTACTAGAAAATACACTCCGCCGTTCGAATTTTGTATCCTACATACTCCAGTCACAATTGCACATGATAATGGTTTCGTTTTCGGGTACGGGGGGGGAGGGTGATTTGCCACAAATCACACAACGTTTTTGGCTAAAAGTTGGATGCCGGTACTCGAATGACAGAATCTTCAACACTAAACGTCACTAATAAATGTATCAAGAAAGAGCGCCTCTATGCCGTGCATATTCCACTTTAAAAACGAACGTCAGGGCTAATTCTTGTAAAAGTTACTGCCCTCCGTGGTCGTGTGAATTTAGTTCAAACCGTGGCCACGGCCAGTTTGCATCGGCAGGATTTGTTTTCAAGACTTCGAAAAATTGTGTCGGAATATGCGTGTTTTCGGTAAACAGTTCAACTCTTATCTGTCGGGCTTGGAGCGAGATGACTGCCAGCTTACTGTAACACAAGGCTCATCACAATATTTCGATTTTTCACCAATAACTCATGCCCGTTTATCCTGTTATTTAAAGAACTGCGCCCGACGTCAGCAGAAAACATTACACAGAACTTTTTTTTTGTTCACATTGTTTTTTCACTCAAGCTCCTAGTAAAACAAGAAAAAAAGCGCTTGCGCTGTAGCAGGGGGGAGAGATTCACTCGCAGGAGCGATAATTGCGACCACATGGGCCGCGCGCTCCCGCGAGTGGATCTCCTGACGTGCACGCGTTGCCATTGAAGGCAATGTCAACGCGTGCACGTGCTTGGCTGAAAAGCCTAAGTGCTAGGAAAAGGTCGTTTTCCTTTGCAGCGCATGCGCTGCGAAGGCTCGACCTAAAAAGAAAGGCCAAGAAACACCTACCATCGATGCCTTGAGGCTTACTGCAAAGAGATGGGTTACACCCGGAGTCAGATTGAAAAAAAGCCCACAACAGAGATTGCTCGAGATTCCTGGTTCATGGCCTGTACCGAGTAAGTAAGTATCCTTTGAGATACAGTTCTTGCATTCTGAAATTGCAATAATGTCCTCTCCTGTAGGATATATCTTAAAGCCATGGCTTAATACAGCAGGGCTTAACACCAGATAAAATAACCAGACGTGGTCTACAGACAGACAGCAGAGCCATGTTTCTGGTTACAATGCTCTGATAGATGGTGCAGTTACACACTACAGAGCATTACTCAGGCAGCTGGATGATGAATGTTTTTAATCATTCTGAGTAGCAAAATAAATAGAAATTAGAGCTAACACAGAGTCAGTGTTGTACGTTTTTAGAATGGAGGAATATAAAATAAGTCCTTAATGAGGGAATATGTTTGAACTGCTGGCTAAACCCATAGAAAGAATGAGGCTCACTTAAGAGGTATTTTCTTGAAGTGTCTGTGTGCCCATCCCTTTTCAACTCAAGGTTGATGGGCATGTGATACAAAGAGCTTGTTTAACAGTACAAAAATTCAAAATTTGCTCAAATGATAGAATGTTTCTGTACTGCTGGGGTTACCAATCACCCTCAGTGCGCTCTTGAACTTGATAAGTGCAAAATTGGGTAATTTAAAATAAATGTTTCCCCTTTTTGCCCATATATGCCTTAGTCTCCAGGATTGTCATTTTTCAATTCCCCGAATCTCTCTATTTGTAGTGTGCATTGCCTTCAATCTGAGGACTTAAGAAAGTGCTCCAAAATAATGCTCAGCGTTTATCTTGTGAAGGGATCTGAGAGTTGGTTGTCACTATTACCTAGTACAAGTTCCTGAGACAGCTGCAGACACAGGCAGGAGGATTTTTGTGAATTAGAACATTTACTATAAACACACTGATGCATTTATTTTTACTATACACTTTAAAATCACACACTTGGCTTTATTGTTTTAACGCAAGATAGCGCCAAACTGTAATCCGAGTCAGCCCAGTTGGACACCTGAGTCTCAGGAGTTCAGGAGCCCCCGATGTTCCTTCTTTCTCAAAGGTGTGCTGTCTTCACAGCAGGGCTATTACCTAGTATGGAAATCATCTGACTTCAGGAGGTTCCAGCACACAGCTCGTTGAGGTGCTAATGGTTCCTTTGGTTCCTTTGCTTTGCACAAAGGTGTATTTATTTGTATACAACTACTTAGTCCTAAATCCTGCATTATATTTCATCTTGAAGCAGGTGATAGTAACAACCAAGCTGCGGGACTGCAGGAAAAGATTGTATCTACAGGGTGGAGCAAAATCTGTCTTAAATACTTTCGTTCATCAAATTCAGTGTGAAAAATGACTCTTTATGAGTCATGACATTGTTTTGTTTCATGTTGATGTGCATTCATGTTTATTCCATGTGCTATATTTAATGCCGAAAACCTTCATAGACATTTATGAAATTGTTAGTTATTTCAAGAGGACTTTCAGATTATAAGGAATTATAATACAAAACAAGGGCACTTCGTATTTAAAATAATACCTAAAATATCGCATTTCGTTTTTTTAAGAAAATGGTTGACGGCTTCTCTGATAATGTGGCTCAGAGTGAAGCGGATTTACAATATATAGAAGTGCACTTTGAGGCTCTATTGTGAGAAATCAAGTGTGTCTAGATTGCTCCAGCCCTGACGAGTGGAGTTCCCAGTCTGGGAGACTGCGAGCAGGGAACCACATTGTTCTGGGGGTAGGCTATTGTGGACACTTAAATATTGCGCCCCAAGGATGGGGTCCCCATGGTGATCACTGGGCACAGATCTGTAGCCTAAGACTGGCACACATTTGCAGTCTCAATTTGGTACATAACACAGTATGGATTTTTGTGATTTTGTATTTAACAAAAGAATTGAGTAGCATAGTATGGTTATTCTTTGCTGTGAAATAAGATCAACGAATAACCAGTTTTATTTCAAATGCAGTGTCCATGGAGGATAAACACAACATAAACACATATGTGTTTATAGCCCCAAAGACAGTGACATTAAATTGTCCATATATAATGATAGTGATAGTTATGGTGGGGCAAACGTGAACACACATTTAGAATTAATAAATAGTGGTGTATATCTAAGCATGCGCGTAGACATGGTTTAGTGAGTAATGATTCAAAGCTGGGCATGTAGTGAAGATTTCTAGGTAGTGGTGCAAATCTGACAATATACTAAGAATTAATTATCATATATGCAAACCCAAACAGGCACTGTTGAGTACTGAGTCATGATGGACATCTCAGCATGAGCTGATGATTATAGAGAGATAGTGCCAATTCCAATACTTACTAAGGATTACTAATGGCCGGTGTAACTATGAAGAAGCAGATCTGAATAAACAAATTAAAAGCCAGACCTATTGGCAGGTCAATTAATTATATTCCCTGCAATTCATACTTTCTAATTAAATAAAAAAAATATTTAATTATTTATAGCCCTACTTTGACAGGTATGGGACAAGTAGCTATTACACTTTTGGAGTTGGCAGTACCAATGTTCAAAATTATGATTTTATATAGATCAAAAGCTATAAGCTTGGCACCCCACTACTCAGAAGCTTACAAAGTCATCTCTAGGGTGCCTCGAGGTACATGACCCCTCTAACCACAATCATCAGCACATACCTCAGCATGCTTTCCTACACCAACGTCACACAATTCATACTCTCCCTCTCAGACATGATCCCCAACACAAGAAACAAGTTCATCACTTGCATGACGAAATCGCTAACTGGATGAAAGCTGACTTTCTCAAACTCAACACCAACAAGACAAATGTGGTGATCTTCACCATACCATGGGACTCCACCTGTTGGATGGCTGCACTCATACACACAACCACACCTAGCACCAGAACCTCGGAATCATCACTGACACCAAACTGGCAGTGACAGCACAAGTAAGCACAGTCATCCTGCTTCCACACCCTAAAGATGTTGAGGAATATTCTATGGCTTCTAAGTAACACCAGAAAAGAATGTCACCCTCACCACCAGCAAACTAGACTACTGAAACATTCTCTCTGGTCGTACGATCAAGCATTCATTCCGGTTGTATCACCAAGCATCTCACAAGAAGACAACAAACCATCCAAAATGTGGCAGCCAGACTCATCCTCAACCCACCACCTATAACCCACATACCATCACATCACATCCCAGGGAGCTCTGACTCCCAATGCACAAATGTGTGCATTTCAAACTTCCCAAACACATGTTCAAGCCACTACACTACTTAGGCTCCACTTACCAGGCCACCCACCTCTCCTTTCACCCACTACCTAGTCACCTACACTCTGCAGTACGATTCACACACATTCTATGCATGCACAGAACCACAGCATTCTCTTACATAACACCTAAAGCATCAAATGATCTTCCATTTCACATCAGACAGAGTCTTCTATCTTCTTGAATTCCAAAAGAACCTGAAGATCTGTCTCGACTGGTTTCGATGCACAGACACCTGGTCATCACTAGAATTCCATCATGGATGAGAGTACATTCTACAAATACACATACCATTATTGTATATGGCACATAATTATACTCTAGAAAACAATAAATACATGAGATTACATACATAACACAACCTGAAGAAAATTAGGAATATTGGATTGAAATGTCTTTCCCGCGCACATACAATTTGATGTAGCGAGTAAGTTAAGACCAGAGCCTCGACTTATGTCACAAAACATTGAATTCAGTAATCAAATTATTTCCTCCTGTACTGGCAATTTATATGAAAAAAATGCATTTATAGTATGGCATATGTAGCTGGTGAAGGGCCGAAATGCATTTATAAATGGGTATTGTGAAACTCTGTGGCAGTGCTAAAAATTGAAGAATGTGTGAAGATAAAGCTAAAAGTAGTGTGAGATAATGTGCTTAAACCTTAGTGTTAAGTCTATGGATGGGGGAATAGTGAGTCGGTGCAATCTGGCCCATTTGGGAGGTGTTTCTGTTTTTTATTATTTATTTTTTTTGCAGAGTTTTATATAGCACGAACTAGACCCGAACTGAATCGGGTATCAGAGCGCTTTACATGGCACCAGTTACGTTACATGAGGACACACATTAATTTTTGTTAGGCACGGGGAGATTAAGTGATTTGCGCAGAATCACAGGACGTTTGGCGTCGTTACCAAGACTCGAACCCAGTTCATCCAGGTCCGAGGTTGAGCGCCCTAGCCATTAGGCCAACTCCCTCTCTTGTGTGTATATGACAGCAGCTTTGCAAAATTTGTCACAGCAGCAGTATAGCTGTGTATATGCCTAGGTAGGTGGGAAAAGTGTTAGAAAAGATGTTGCTGTTCATGCATGTGGACAGTAGGAGTGTGAGAAATTCATGTGATTTGCTTTTACGCACTTACACAAAATTTTATGAAAATTATACGAAATGCACAATGTGAATCCGGCTTTTAGTGCTATATTTTAGCACAAAATAACCAATAAGTCATTTTTTGACACAGGCACAAATTCTGCAGCATATTATAGCTCAAATAAGACAATTGGCATGAGCAATACCTGCTCACGTTCTGTTTGTCCGCATTCCTCCTGAGTGTTCAACATAAATGTTTGTAGCAAATGCCACATAATTAGGTGATGTGACTTAATGACATACTTTCAGGGATTTTACATAACAAGTGCAACACGAAATTCCACAAATTACTCAAACTATGCAAGGGTAATTTACATTTTTCTCAGGCCTAGTGGACATCTACCATTTGGATTAGACTATCAAACGGTTTAAAGAACACTGAATATTGGCATTGGAGGTGTCCAGATGTGAAAGAAGCTAAGATGCGAGGGAGCTGTGGTGGGGGTCAATCATGGATTAACTATAGTAAATACTCTTGCCTTCACACATGACCATTAAAAGAGCTACCCATCAGAATGGCTATTTTCTAACCAGAAACAATATAAACTCTAATGAATCCACTGTGTACCAGCAGAGGAACAAACATTGTATGGTCAGCTATAGTCGGGGCCAGTGGAATTATGCAATTGTGTGGCAGCAGCGATTTTAACATGAGTATAGATCTGCTGCATTGGTCACAGAATCTACTCTCTACCGCATAATCTGCAGATTTTACCCCAAAATATTTTTTTGTTTGAACGGTTCAAAAGTTACTAAAAAAGAAGCAACATCTATTGCCACGCAATGGAAGGATCTTTGCAAAGGTTAACTAGTCACCTTTCTGTTGCAATTACTATATTAGGGTGGTAAACTGGTTCCAAAGAGGCACAGCCAATGCACTGACAGTGTTACCAAGTTTACAAATGAGAAAAGAATCAAGTAATACTATTAAAAAATCAAATGGGCGGGACGAGAAGAGGGAATCTGCCCAGCTTGTAACAACAGTAAAGAAGATATGGTCCATGTCTTGTTCTTCTGCCCTGCCTATAGTGTAATACGGAGATCCTGGCTGGCACCGTTGTGCAGAAATTTGGGTTTAAAACAATGTGCTCAAACTTGTAGAATTTTAAGATATGATACTTCACCTCCTATTGTGTTCTCGGTCTTTGCTTTTCATATGGTATGTGGCGTAGAAGGTCTACTTTGATTAATCGTGTTAAATTGTGATCAATTGTAATGATTGTTATCTTTCATTTGATAACTTATTGTTTAATAATTTTTTTAACCAAGGTTCCTAACTATTTATGTATTTTATCTTGTATGTACATATTTTATTTGTGCTTTTATGGCCTTCGGCCGAAATAAAGTTATCAAAAAAAAAAATCTGCCATCTTTTAGTGCATAATTTCCCTTTTCTTGCTGCATAATCTGCTCAAGCCTGCTGCATAATGTGGTCCTCCCCTGCTGCATAATTCCTGTGCCCCTCGCTATAGCATATGCCTGAAGAGATCACCCAGGTATTCCGGGCGCAACCTATAGAAATGGGCATTACACCACTGGATCGCTTGTCTCTCGATTGCTGAATCAGTGCACTGCATTTAATCAACAAAAAAACAAAAATAATAGGAGACATAAGAGGCCTCAGTCATAACATGTCCAGGAAGACAAAATACAAATACTATTTCAATAGGTAGTGGAAATCAAATCAGTGAGCAACATGGAATGAAATGCATGTGCTTTGCTCTTTGTAGTACTAAATGAATTGCTTGGAATGCAGAGCGCCCTACATATATGATGGCCCTCCTCTAATTTAACCAATACAACTTTTTGCAAAGTATTGCAATGTCTCAAGAAAAAACAAACATGATTTAGAAGCCAGTGACTTTACAGAAGGTCACAAAAGCACTTTGACGCCTCGTCAGGGGTAGTAAACGCTATATAAATGCAATTAAATAAATAAATAAATAAATAAATACATTACAAACTCAACTTGTTCAAATCCACAAAGGAAATTTAGCAGTCAACACCTACAATTTTGCTCTGTGACGTTTTAAATACAATTTTAGTGAAGGAAGTAATACAAGTTTGAAATCTGATTTTGCAAGTAGTGCTTCACAGGTTAACACAAGAGTGCCTGTGTTACTCTACACCTGCTACATAAGCGGTTACCTTTTTTGAATTGATCAGGGATGTGCATTGCCATCCACGGCTAGGAATCGTTTACAATTTGGCTTCCACATAGCGCTTTGCTTTTTACCTTGCATGTCTGCGTCCACTCTGTTTGAGAACAGCCTAAGTGGGGGGAATCCTTGAATTGTTTGAATAGGGCTGTGCTCACCATTCTCTTTGATTATCTTATTCAGGCCTTAAATGAGGTGCCAAAGTGCGTTAAATTGGTTTCGGAATGTGCATAAACTAATGAAAAAGAAAACTGCAAAATTGCCTCCTGCTACACCATGTAAAACCACGTTATAATTTTTTTTAACAGCAAGAGAACATGCTCATCATAATTCGGGCCCCACAAAACAGCTGTAAAGAAAATCTCTCCCCTTTCTCAGGTGACCGGTGCAAGAGCAGGGCGTTAGCAGTTCCTTCTGGGCAGCCGTCAAAGTGTTAATGTATGCAGATCGCAGCCTTTGTGTTTCGGCTGATCACAGAGGTGAGCCTCAAGTTAGGAATGAAAGGAACACCTCCCCTCCCCCAACCTCCAAACACAGGTTGCTTGCAACAACGAGAGCCACTCTTGAAAACATAATATGGACACTGAATTTAACAAGGCAACCGTGGAAGACCCATAGTTTGTTTTGCGTGTGACAATTTGTACCATTAATAGGTATTTGACAAAGGCTGATACATGAAGCTGGCATTTCTTTGCTGTCATCCAATAACCACATGATTATGCACTAGAAATTCCAGGGTGACAACACAAAAACTAAAGTTAATAGTTTTTGGTACATTATATTTTTTGTTAGTGAAGCAAACGAGAGGGAGGACTTTGGTGCACATAATTCAAGTCTAGTTATTCATCCTTCAATGTAAACATTGCAGGTCTAACCTTCCAGGACTCAAACCTGTGCAGGTTTATGTAGCAGAAACTCGACCCGAAGGCATTGGAGCGCTTTACACAGCAGCAGGTACGTTACACAAGGACACATTAACGTTCCTAACCACAGGGAGAATAAGTGACGCCCAGAATCACAGGTTGTTGAGCTGACACTGAGCGCCGAGAATCGAACCTGGATCCCCATTTATGGAGTCGGCATCCTCTTCCTTTCATTTAGCATAAATAGCTAAGCATAGGAACATAAAGCATTGAGCCTCTAATGTACATTTCACCCATGACAGTAAGAACGGGCCAGGGGAGGAAAATGGGGAGGGACTGGGGAAAATAGTAAGAGGAGCATAGGGAGAAATGGACAAAGTCAGAGAAAACAGAGAGAGATGGGGAGAGATACAAGTTGAATCAAGATTTAGGGAGAGAACGACGTGGTAAAAGTCTTGGAGACAAACAGGAAATAGGGGTAAACAGGAGAGAGAGATTTAGAGATAAGGAAAGTCAAACAAAACCAGTGAGAGCAATAGACAGGGAGAGAGAAAGTCAGAGATACGGGGAGACAGGGGAGGGCACAGGAATGACAGGAGAGGCAGATAAATTAAAGCTAGTGAGAGGCATCGAAAGATAGAGATACAGAGATAGACAGGGAACAAGAAAGAAAGACAGAAACAGAGAAAGACAAGAAGGGAGAGAGAAGAAATAGGGAAAGACAGCCAAATATGAGACGTATGAGACAGTCAAGGAGAAACAGGGTTAGAATTGGTGAGAGAGAAATAAAGCTAGATAGTGTCATAAGGAGGGAGAGATAGGTAGAGACAAAAACAGTGGGCGAAAGACAGAAACAGAGATGGAAAAATAGGAAGAGAGAAAAAAAGAAAGACAGGGAGAGATGTGAAATCGAAATGGAGGGAGGAAGTGGGAGAGACAGTAAAAGAAAGGAAAAGAGTAAGACAAGGAGAGGGGTGGGTTTATGAAACATACTAGAAGACAGGAAGGAGGACAGAAGGAAGAAAGGACGGAAATACACACTGAACTGAATCTAAATGCAGTTCTATCTAAAGCTATTTGTCTGTCCATTAACGTCTATCCCACCCTCTCTTGATCCCTCTACCTGTAACAGAGACATATTTAGCTACATAGATCGGTCTTTGTCTATATTTGTTTCTCCTTCAATCTATCCTTAGTAGTGCATCTGTCCATCTATATATCCCTTTATTTGTATGTACATCTGCACATCAGTCTGCCCATCCCTCTATCTAGTTGTAAATCTGTCGATCAGTCTATCTATCTGATTTATCGAAATTGTATCCACCATACATCTGAATGCACTTTTGGAAATGAGATCCCTGGCCACACAATTGGGAATGGGTGAATTTTACCCAGCAACTGACCCGAGAAGGGGGCTAGCAACCTCCCTCAGGCATCAGGTGCACAGATTTTAGGAAGGTAGGAACAGACATGGATTACAACCATGCTGAGACATCGGAGATAGACAACACCAGCTTAACACAAGCGGACCCATCATGCTTTGCAGTACAAGCAATGGATCCCACTATGCATCAATTCAGTACCCGCCATCCCACCCACATGAAGTCATGCACACCCCTGACCATCAAGTTGGCAAGACCTGTTGTGTCCAAAACATTACATGTACTTAGAGTGGAATTTGGGACAGCCACTTGCTCATGATTGGACAGCCATTGTTGTTTATATCAGATGTCTTGATTCAATGGCTTTTCTCCCTGTCCCTGTGTTTGTTCCACCCTGGGGCATTTTGATCTCACAGTGTTGTGAGTGAATGTTTTTTATCCTTCTTCTGCATACTTGTGGAGCTGTTTTTTTTTTAGATTTAACATTCCATGGAAGTGCAGGTATTTCCTTCCTGTCTATATTTATTGGTTTACAATGGGTTGGCATCTGCAAAATGCTTCTGCTCCATTTGCTTCCTTCTGTATATTGCACTCTTTTATTTACACTTTATTTACATTTGAATTTACTAATCTAACATGGTTGTCCGCCATGTTAGATTAGTACATTTAAAGCAGAGGCTTGTGTCATGACACATTCTTGTGTCATGAAGCTCATTCACACATGCATTAGGACACACATCACGGCGAACACTTGTGCATGTGGCATATTGCCGGCCACCTTAAAATGAGGTTTCTTTAATAAAAACTCTATTGCAAGATTGTGAACCATACATCTGTTAGTATGTGGTGGCCATGATATTCAACTCCCCACAGAGGTAGTAGTTGTGATATTCATATCCAAGACATACAGAAATAGTGTGTGATGAGAGTAATGGCCAGGTCCCCAGGGAGATAGAATGTTATAGTGTTCTTATTCAAGACATGCTGAGATAGAGTGTTCTGATAGCTGTGCAAGTCCCCACACATATAGTGTGATTACTGTAATGACCAGATTGTCTCAGTACATGATAAAAGTCATGGGGGAGACGGCAGATAGTATGTGATGATAGACAAGTTTAAGGTCACACTTATATAGTGTGCTAATCAAGTTCATATCTCTGAAGAGGTAATATGTGCTTATAGTAATGCTACGGCCCCCACTGAGATAGAGTCTAATGATAGTCTAATGATTGTCCCGTCAGAGTTTATGCATCATGATAGTAATTGCCAAGCCACTTCCGAGACCATGACAGACAGTGAGATGGAGGCCTTTCCTGTGTGGGGACATCAAGGAAGATGAACTAGCAATGCCCTGGACAGTATGAGTAAGGGGAACGATAAGTATGATGATTGCTTTCCAGTTCAATATTATAAATTGAATAAAGCAAAGTTGGTACCACTATTATACAGGTGTACAAGGATGCAGTGGTGTTTTTTCTAGGCATATGAGCTGGCAATCACCTTAGAACCATTATACATCCACAGTGGCACGTAAAGAATGAAGCAAATGACAAACTAGCAATATTGCTGGTTGCAGAAAAGGCCTTTTACTATGTAGAGTGCAGGTATCTATTCATGGTAATAGGTAAATTGAGTCTGTGCAGGGATTTCATTGAAAAAGTGCAGAAGCTATATAAAGTGACTGACTCAGATAAACATTTGGAGCTTTATCTCACAACCGTTCCTCATCTTAAGGGGCACTAGAATGGTCTGTCCTCTGTCCCCACTCTTGCTTTACTAACTCTGTTTTTATTTGAGATGGCAATCGCACAAAGCAGAGACATATGGTGCATAATAACACTTCTGTTTAATGCAGATGGTACTGTGGTTGCACTTGTAACGATCAAGGTTTCCTAACCAACATTAATGTCCTGATAACTTTTTTACAAAATTAACTGGTCTGTATGTAAAGCTCTGCCCATGACAAAAATCACAACTGCAGTGTTAGGTTGTGTGATGCTGAGAGCGTCGATCCACTGGTTCTGAGTGACACTGGTCCAGCTGTGGAGTGGGGCACTGGGGCGGTTGGGGGTGGTATGGGGGCGTCCATCGAGGGTGAAGTGTACGATGGAGTGGTCTGACCAGGTGACTTCTGTGGTGTGGCTGTATCATATTCTGTTGATGGACGTGAAGATGGGGTCTAGCGTTTGTCCTGCTTTGTGTATGGGGTATTTAACCAGTTGCTTGAGTCCAAAGTTGTCCAATCTTTCCAGTAGGTCAGTGGAGTCCAGGTGGAAGTTGAGGTCTCCCAGGAAGACATAGGGCCCGATTCACAAAATTAATCTGAGGCAAAATCCTAACTTTACGTCTTTTGGTATTTACAGAAGGCATTTAGGAGTAGTAAAGTTAGGATTCCTAACTTTACTACTACAAAACTGAGAAAAATCCTAACATTTTGACTTTTGGTATTCACAAAAGGAGTTTAGTTGTAGTACTACTACTAAATGCCTTTTGTGAATACAAAAAGTCGTAACCTTAGGATTTTGTCTCAGATTACTTTAGTGAATCGGGCCCAAAGTGTTCAGATTCTATGGTGAGTGTGCCGTGTGACCTTACAATAGAAATATGCATGGGCTTTTTTCTGACATAAGTGTCTCCAAGTGGTACTTCAGCATGTGTAGTGATACCGGGGCCCGAGCATGTAAAAGACTCACTCCCCTCAATTATGATAGTGTTTTACAGCATAACCTTTAAGCATTTAAAGTCTGACAACATTACCCACCCACACTTTGAGCTTTTTCGCATATGTGCTTTGTGAGCCTGAGACTCTGACAAGTGTAAATAAACACTTGCGCTCTGGGCTTTTCTTCCCCTCTGCCCTCCAATGGCTGCTAAATGCATGGGCTGATGGAGGCCGGGTCCCATTAGATGCTGTCGGTGTTTGCTGGGTTACATAATGAGAACCACGATTCCCAGATAAGGGGGATACTGCCTCAATGATCCAGAGATAAGAACGGTTGTCAGCAGCCCTGTTGTGACCACCTCAGCAGTCACAGGTAAAATGTGATGGATTGAAGTAGGACAGGGGCCTTTTCAGCAAATCACCAGCAGTCTAGAGCAATGGGCCATCTTCAGGCCTGTGGGGCTCACTCTAACCTGCACCGTCACTCAACAGGGGCGAACTGCGTGCCATATGTCACCCTCCCTGATACTCCAACTGCCTCTCATTCATCAATCCATCGATGAAAAGCCTGATGTCAGCAAGGCATCAGCATTCATGGAGCACCCTTTTTGATGCTGCCCTGCTAGACTACATTTTGGAATAACGAAAGGTCGGAGCCCCTACAAGCGGAAAGCAAATTATTCCTACTGCCAGTGCTTTAAATGGGCCGGTACTCACCGGTACTGGGTATCGGCACTTCTCAGATTTATCACTGTGAGTACCAGCACTTCTCTACTGCCGTTGAGAGTACCAGTACTCACGAAAAAAGTAAGGCTCATTGGCTGTGCTGGTGAGCCGGAGTGGACTGTGCATCTGGCAGCCAAGGCGCCGCTTCTGCAGCCCCGATCTGAGCCCCAGCTGAGCTATTCAGCAGGGCTCATTTGAATAATGAATGAAAGGGAGGGAGGATGGATGGATGAAAGGGTGGATGATGGATGAGTGAAAGGAGGGGTTAAGTGAAAGGGTGGATGGAATGAAAGGGTGGATGGAATAAAGGAGTGAAAGGGTTGATGAACAGATGAGCGAAAGGATTGATGAATGAGCGAAAGGGTGAATAAAGAGATGGATGAGGGAAAGGATGAATGGATAGGTTTTGAGTTGGATGGATGGATAGGTGTTTATGTGAAGGGTGGACAGACAGAATGGTGAAAAACTGAATGATCGATGAAAGACAGAATAGAAGACAGAATGTAAAGGTTAAATGGTGGACATCAGCAGGTAAATGGTAGGATGAAAGGATGAATGGATAGATCTGTGGAAGAGACAAGAGATATCTTCTGAGGAGGGTCATGATGATTTGCTTCATTTGCTTGGTGCCATAAGAGCTTTGGGCGACGTTGAGGTATTTTCAGTTTTTTCCTACTCATGTGCTGAAAAATATATGGTTTTGTGCCAAACAACAGCAATTAACAGTATGGTATTGAGAAGGTGCATCCATTGCAAAAAAAGGAAATGTTAACATATTATAGCATTTCTATTTCATTTTTGAGTAATGAGTTCACTTGCTTTGTTTATATAAACACATTTCTCATGTGTTTTGATGTGTCCTGCAACTAATAGAAGTCATGAAGTATCATCAGGTCTTGCCTTTAGCCCCACCCCTAATCCCGCCCCCTCACTACACCTCTAGCTCATTTTAATGAGTACCTGCACTTATTTTTCCCATTTAAAGCACTGCCTACTGCCATATAGGGATGTATGTTGGGACGTTTTCTCAATCTGAAAAACTACTTATATGATTATTCCCTGACTGTAAATGAAGAGGTAAGTTAAAAAAGGGTGCATTTGAATGTGACCATTGTAATTACGAGTGAATGAGATTCACTCAAGCATCCCATGTATCACTTTTTGTGCTGTTCATCTTAGAGGTTAGACCAGTTTTCAAAAGTATAAAATTATATTATGCCCCTTGGTACGATATGGCCTTGCGATACTTATATGGATTTGTGAAGAAGAATAAGGATAGCAACTATTGCATTTGGAGAAAGTGGCTTGTATCCGCTTGAGTTACAGAAAACAAAACTGGAGCAGGATTACAAATGCTTGTTTTTAAGGCTTCTGTATAGTAGGGATCTGGGTGGTCCCGTGAGAGCGCGGGGAAAGAATTGGTCCAGTCGGTAAGCTTGGATAGCCTCTGCAACCATGCTGGTCCATTAGTTCTTGATCTGCTGAATGCCTCACCTGCTTTTAAGCATGGCTGAAGGTGGCTGAAGGTGGCATTCAGCTCTACGCCACTAGCACATTCGCCCACTGAGCTATCTTTCTAGTTTGTGAGCATTAGCAATTTTAATGAGGTTCTAAGCCATGCTGTGATGTTTACGCTGCCTAAGCCATATGTTGTGGAAATATGGAGACATAATTCACATCTATGGGCTACAGCATTTAGTTTCCATATGTATCGCCTGATGAGGGGTTCGTAAGTGCTATATAAATAAAAAGCAGACAATAAGGACTCCAGAACGGACCAGCTGACCATTTACATTAGTGAACAGTTATTGTTTACTCTACCCATCAAGTCAGAACCATAGCTTCAGGAGGAGAGATTAAAGAGAATCTATTTACAATTAATCAATTGGGACTTATACAGCGGCTAATCAACCTCGAGGGTATCCAGGCGCTAAAGATGCGTTTAGAATTAAAGGAGTGCGCCCTTTCATTCAGAAACGCGTTTGGTCTGCTGATAGCTGAAAAGCTGTATATGGCACTTTCAGTCAGATATTTAACATTTTAGCGAACTGCATATGTTAAAAGTGAAACTGCAAGTCACACAACACAATTTGCTGCTGGGTAAACGCCAGGCTGACATTGTCACACATAACTAGATAGCCCTATAGTCAGACTTCTGCAACTGTTCCAATTGTAAGGCACACTCCCTTTCCTCTCATTCTCTTGCTCTCTTTCTTGTCCACTCCTTCTGTCAGTCTCTTTAACTTTAAATCCCAGTCTCATTTTCTTCCTCGCTCGCTCCTATCCTCTCTCGAGACCTCCCATTTCTTTCTCCTTTTTTAGGGCTCGGCCTACGTCACCACGAAGTGGGGCGGAGCTCCGAGCTCCTATTGTAAAAGAAGAAAAAAAAAAGTGTCTTTAGGGGTCTGGGCAGCAACATTCCTTAGTGCGTAAGCTTTTTTTATGGCATCTGCATAGTGATTCGTCTTCGCTGTGCTGTCTTTTTAGTAGCCTTGACGCCATAGGCTATATTTAATTTCCGTCCGCCATTGTTGGCATTTTCATGGCATTTTCTGTGTGGTTACGCGCACAGCAGACTATTAATCTTAATTAGGAGCTGTCAGAGTGCCCGTGTAATGCAATCCAGATGGTGGGAGCGCGTTCACCATTCAGCATTGCATTGCATGTATCAGGCGCGCGTGTAACATGTACCTTTCGCGCACGGCAGTACATTAATTTTAATTAGGAGCTGTCCGGGTGCTCCTCCAAATGCAATCCAGATGGTGGGAGCGCGTTCACCATTCAGCATTGCATTGCATGTATTATGAGGGCAGGAGGCCTTTTGTTTCTGTCAACATACTTTCCTCTCTGCATTTAAGTTACTAATTTCACATTGTTTGAAAAGTACACTTTTGTTGTCTTATGACTTATCTAAAATGTTAAAGAAACATTAATTCGCCTATCCTGCCGTTAACAAACTTGATAGCTGGCTTGAAACTTTATACATGTCTTTCACTATTTTTTATTAAGAATCTTTTGCAGTTTGCAAAGTTATTTGAGTAGCCTTGGGCAATGTGTCCCACTCAGCATCCACATGCCAACACAGAACAATAAATTGGCAGGGCAGGCATAATTCCGTATGCACAGTGTCATCTGATATGAGCACAGTAATCAATTAGTGGCTAACCTATGGTCGAACACTTGTGGTGGCTAGCCTTTTCAGAGCCATTCTGCACACAGGCTGCACTGACCCAACTCCAGGCATAAAGGTGGGCACCAGCATGCAGACATTAAGGGGCACATTTATGAAGGCCTTGCGCCGCCGGTGCGTCACTTTTTCCCATGTTAAAAATGACGCACCGGCGGCGCAAGGCCTTCATAAATCTTCCCCTAAGTTTACACATAATTTAAAATCCTTTGCCCTCCTCCCATCGTAGCATATTCCGTAAAAAGCAAACCTCGACGCCTGTAAGAGCAGATTTACCTCAGTCATTAATTCATGTATACATTTTTTGTTTTATAAAGCAGGAAAATTCAACGTAGATTCAGGAAGTTTAGATCCATGCCATATTTTTAGGATAAGAACTTACTAAGTAAATCGTTTGCATTTAGGTCAGTTACATGTATATTTATTTTATATGGATATCATCAAAATCTGACGTGTATCCGACTCCAAACTGATCTATAATGGCTTCCTCTGATATACATTAAATATATTAACCATGTATATATCAAACTCCACAAACAGAACTGCTTATTCGTGCTTAATTAAAAGCTGTTACCCAACAGAACACATTATTTTATTTTAAACCTGTGCACCTAGACATAGCACCCTTGTGCATAGGGAGTGCAGAGTGCATAGGGAGTGCAGAGTGCATAGGGAGTGCAGAGTACATAGGGAGTGCAGAGTGCATAGGAAGTGCAGAGTGCATAGGGAGTGCAGAGTGCAGCGTGCATAGGGAGTGCAGAGTGCATAGGGAGTGCAGAGTGCATAGGGAGTGCAGAGTGCATAGGGACTGCAGAGTGCAGAGTGCATAGGGAGCGCAGAGTGCATAGGGAGCGCAGAGTGCATAGGGAGCGCAGAGTGCATAGGGAGCGCAGAGTGCATAGGGAGCGCAGAGTGCATAGGGAGCGCAGAGTGCATAGGGAGTGCAGAGTGCATAGGGAGTGCAGAGTTTAGAGTGCATAGGGAGTGCAGAGTGCATAGAGAGTGCAGAGTGCATAGAGAGTGCATAGGGAGTGCAGAGTGCAGAGTGAGTAGGGAGTGCTACGGAGTGCTAGAGAGTGAAGAGGGAGTGCTAGAGAGTGCAGAGTGAAGAGGGAGTTCTAGGGAGTGCTAGAGAGTGCAGAGTGAAGAGGGAGTTCTAGGGAGTGCTAGAGAGTGCAGAGTGAAAAGGGAGTTCTAGGGAGTGCTAGAGAGTGCAGAGTGAAGAGGGAGTTCTAGGGAGTGCTAGAGAGTGCAGAGTGAAGAGGGAGTTCTAGGGAGTGCTAGAGAGTGCAGAGTGAGTAGGGAGTGCGATGGAGTGCTAGAGAGTGCAGAGTGAGTGAGTGCAGAGTGAGTGAGTGCAGAGTAGTGAGTGCAGAGTAGTGAGTGCAGAGTAGTGAGTGCAGAGTAGTGAGTGCAGAGTAGTGAGTGCAGAGTGAGTGTGCAGAGTGAGTGTGCAGAGTAGTGAGTAATGAGTGCAGAGTGAGTGTGCAGAGTAGTGAGTAATGAGTGCAGAGTAGTGAGTGCAGAGTAGTGAGTGCAGAGTAGTGAGTGCAGAGTAGTGAGTGCAGAGTAGTGAGTAGAGTAGTGAGTGCAGAGTAGTGAGTGCAGAGTAGTGAGTAGTGTAGTGAGTGCAGAGTAGTGAGTAGTGAGTAGAGTAGTGAGTAGAGTAGTGAGGTGAGTAGAGTAGAGTAGTGAGTAGAGTAGAGTAGTGAGTAGTGAGTAGTGAGTAGAGTAGTGAGTAGTGAGTAGAGTAGTGAGTGCAGAGTAGTGAGGTGAGTAGAGTAGAGTAGTGAGTAGAGTAGTGAGTAGAGTAGTGAGTAGAGTAGTGAGGTGAGTAGTGAGCTGAGTAGTGAGTGCATAGTAGTGAGTAGTGAGCTGAGTAGTGAGTGCATAGTAGTGAGTAGTGAGTAGAGTAGTGAGTAGAGTAGTGAGTAGTGAGCAGAGTAGTGACTAGTGAGTGCATAGTAGTGAGTAGTGAGTAGAGTAGTGAGTAAAGTAGTGAGTGCAGAGTAGTGAGCAGTGAGTGCATAGTAGTGAGTAGTGAGTAGAGTAGTGAGTAGTGAGCAGAGTAGTGAGTAGTGAGTGCAGAGTAGTGAGTAGAGTAGTGAGGTGAGTAGTGAGTAGAGTAGTGAGTAGAAAGTACTGAGTAGAGTAGTGAGTAGTGAGTAGAGTAGTGAGTGGAGAGTACTGAGTAGTGAGTCGAGTAGTGAGTAGTGAACAGAGTAGTGAGTAGTGAGTGTAGTGAGTTGAGTAGTGAGTAGTGAGTTGAGTAGTGAGTAGAGTAGTGAGTAGTGAGTAGAGTAGTGAGTAGAGTAGTGAGTAGAGTAGTGAGTAGAGTAGTGAGTGCAGAGTAGTGAGTGGTGAGTAGAGTAGTGAGTAGTGAGTGCAGAAAGTGAGTAGAGTAGTGAGTAGTGAGTAGGTAGTGAGTAGAGTAGTGAGTAGTGAGTGCAGAGTAGTGAGTGCAGAGTAGTGAGTGCAGAGTAGTGAGTAGTGAGTAGTGAGTAGAGTAGTGAGTAGAGTAGTGAGTAGGACATCACAGGCAGCAACTGTGCAAGCTTCTTACACTCACAAGGAGACCACAGGCAGCTGAGGTGCAAGCTTCTCCCACTCACAAGAAGGACATCACAAACAGCAGCGGTGCAAGCTTCTCACACTCACAAGAACGACATCACAGGCAGCAGCAGTGCAAGCTTCTTACACTCACAAGGAGACCACAGGCAGCAGAGGTGCAAGCTTCTCACACTGGCAAGAACGACATCACAAGCAGCAGTGGTGCAATCTTCCCTCACACACTCACAGCAGGTACTGTGCCAAGGCAGCAGCAGCAACAGACCAAGAGTCCCTTACAAAGAACAGGCACAGCACAGAGATGCACAATGCAATCTTCTCATACTCACAGGCAGCAGCGGCGCAAGCTTCTCACACTCACACGAAGGACATCACAGGCAGCAGCTGTGCAAGCTTCTTACACTCATAAGGAGACCACAGGCAGCTGAGGTGCAAGCTTCTCCCACTCACAAGAAGGACATCACAAGCAGCAGCGGTGCAAGCTTCTTACACTCACAAGGAGACCACAGGCAGCAGAGGTGCAAGCTTCTCACACTCACAAGAACGACATCACAGGCAGCAGTGGTGCAAGCTTCTCACACTCACAAGAACGACATCACAAGCAGCAGCGGTGCAAGCTTCTTACACTCACAAGAAGGACATCACAGGCAGCAGCTGTGCAATCTTCTTACACTCACAAGAACGACATCACAGGCAGCAGCAGTGCAAGCTTCTTACACTCACAAGGAGACCACAGGCAGCAGAGGTGCAAGCTACTCACAAGAAGGACATCACAGGCAGCAGCAGAGCAAGCTTCTTACACTCACAAGGAGACGACAGGCAGCAGAGGTGCAAGCTTCTCACACACGCTAGAACGACATCACAAGCAGCAGTGGTGCAAGCTTCCCTTACACACTCACAGCAGGTACTGTGCCAAGGCAGCAGCAGCAACAGAGCAAGAGTCCCTTACAAAGAACAGGCACAGCACAGAGATGCACAATGCAATCTTCTCATACTCAGAGGCAGCAGCGGTGCAAGCTTCTCACACTCACAAGAAGGACATCACAGGCAGCAGCTGTGCAAGCTTCTTACACTCACAAGGAGACCACAGGCAGCTGAGGTGCAAGCTTCTCCCACTCACAAGAATGACATCACAGGCAGCAGCAGTGCAAGCTTCTTACACTCACAAGGAGACCACAGGCAGCAGAGGTGCAATCTTCTCCCACTCACAAGAACGACATCACAGGCAGCAGCAGTGCAAGCTTCTTACACTCACAAGGAGACCACAGGCAGCAGAGGTGCAAGCTTCTCACACTCACAAGAAGGACATCACAGGCAGTAACGGTGCAATATTCTCACACTTACAAGGAGATCACTGGCAGTACACACTACATGAACACACTCCATAACACATAGCAACAATACATTGGCATTTACAATGCCATTAGCTCAAACTCAAATAAATCCGAGCCCGATTGCATTTCTAATGCTTGTTGTCTTTGCATCTTTCTCATCCTCCTTTCTCTTTTTGGAAATCACTCCACCCTCTTCCCTTTATATTCCACTACCTCTATTTCTCCTTTCTCCCCTCTTCCTGTCTCACATTTTCTATATTGATCCCTATATTTCTTTCTTCACTCGTGTTTGTTGTCCTTTTCTTTTTTGATGTTTCATTTGTCCTCCTCCTTTCATTTTACTTTCTCGCATTCTGTCGTATTTCACTTTCTCTATTTCACAGTTTACTTTCCGCTCTGTCTGACACTCTCTCTCCTTTTACCTTGAGCTCTATATTCATCATACTCCCCTTGTTATTTATGCTCCACTCTCAATACTCTATTCCCCTGAGCCACAGGTTTTGCGTGTTAGACCTTTAAACTGCGCATGATGAGCAACATAATTTTAAGTGCTGCAGTAAACTTACCAAAGTAAAGACGTGTTCACTAAATTACTTAATAAGACAACTAGAAGAAAAGTAAATTGTGTTTACGCCACAAATGCCTTTGTGATTGGCTGCTGTTACTGCTTATTATGGGTAATTTTTTATTGTGTGCACGGTTTAGAAATTGGATGTGATGCAATAGTTGTTGTTGTTAAACTTCTATTATGAAGGGCGACATAGATTGGTTCCAATGACTTAATAAATCCCAAATGTTTTTAAGATGGCATCCACGCACCCCACCTGTTGACTTTTGAAGTTTTATCAAAAATCGCATTTTGTGCAGAGATTTGTAACACCACAGTGCTGGGGTTTAGTTACCACTACTCATTTGCCCAGGTCCGAGCACTATGTACTCCTGGCCACAGAAAAGTGATGTAATCCTCAAACAAGATGGAAGCTGGACTGACTAAATTGACAGTCATACCATATGCATACTGCTCCTCCCCTTGACTCCATGTATGGTCAAAAGAGGTAGCTACACCAATATGCATTCCTTCTATTAAAATGTCTAGAAGTGGACATGAGGTGACAGTTAACTATAAAACTGACCTCTAATAAGAAAACCTGCTTTCTATGTAATCTCTATTAACAGTGCACAACACTGGCCTCACAATATTGTAGGCACCTTTATTTAATAAAAGACAGATTGGTGTTAATTGTTCCCTTCGTTTCTAGCATTCAGTATACACACATTCTTGTTGTACATAGCCTCCCTACATCCTCATATCACAGTAGATGTTGGAGCACCCAGGATATCGTGCTGCATCACTAAACACTTGGGTGACAAAGGCAGGATGTATTGGCTATGACAATGCTTGTTTTGTAGGCACTGGGAGAGTATGTGAATTGCCCAGAATCACAGAATGTTGAGCTGACATGCCACATACTCTCCCAATTAATTTTAGTGACAAATACACCTCTGTATGACATCATGCCTGCATTTCTAAATTACACAAATTGCTTTATTAATGTTTACAAACTCGCTAAGAGTTAGACTGGGTTCAGTCTCTGGGTGCTTAAACTCGTTCTGCTCTCAGTGTCCCAGTCAGTCACAGCTCATGTTGCCTTTCCCTGCAAAGGTGCCGTCTTTTCAGCAGGGCCCATCCCCCAGTCTGGGAGAGTTTCCTGCTCAGGTGATTCGAGCGCCGTGCTGGCCTCTTGAGGGCTAATGTCCCTTTTGTTATGCGCGAACGTGAATCTGCATATCTGTGCCCGGCCATCCTGAAGCCTTACAGGTTTTGTTTTCTTCAAGGCCGCCAGGATTATCATTCCGAGGGGCAGAGGAAATGCTATTCAAACTGGGCAAAGTGATTCTTCAGTGAGCAGACTTGTAAAAGTGTTTTGCTTACGTCCTTGCGCACCAGCTTCACAAGTATTTTTTCCAAACCATTTATTTCACGGACTCTGCTTTCATAAAGAATGCATTTCAAGTAAGCGCTGAAAGTTCAGAACATTATGCAAGCTAATATCTAATAACTCGTTATTACTGTCCTAAAATCTCGCTCGTAAGGGTTGAGAAAGCTTTAAAACAGGTAATAATACCACTGCAATTTAAACTCCGTGCTAGTGCAAGTTTTCAAATTTTGAAGAGTACCTGATATGCGCTTAGTAAAAAAGAAACACCTTTTATCACAGGTTTGTATTTAATTGTAAATGCAAATGATAAATTATAACAAGTTCTATCCTTTTCTTGATTCCTTCAAACCAATGTAAACTCTAATCCTTTTTTTTTTAACCCAAACGATGTATTGGATTACAGCTGGAGGACACATTTCTCACCCCAAGAATGTTTAGAGATGGAATTTTCATCAGGAAAAATGTGTCGCGAAACTTGCTGGCAAAATGGTGCAGATGCTGTGTTTGTGTAGTAAAGAGGTAAACATACATTTTGGGGCAGATGTATCATCCGTTTTTTTTCTCGCAAACGCTGCGATTCGCAAAAAAACAGCGTTTGCGAGAAAAAATAAGGAAAATGCGATGTATCATGGAAATCGCATCGCAAAATTAAGGAATCGCAAAATTTGCGATTCCTTAATTTTGCGTCAGCATTTAAGGAAACGCAAATTGCTATTTCTTAAATGCTAAGGGGCAGATTTACAATTACTGGCGCATCCCTGCCTATCAGCAGGGATGCGCCAGTAATTGTGCGTCGCAGCTCCGCCACCCATGATGCGCCGCATTTACAATGCGGCGCAGCATTGGGCAAAAACAGCACAGATGCGTCACGCATCTGTGGCAAAAGATGACGCATTGCTGGAGTTGCGTCGCAAGCGCGACGCAGCTCCAGCAAAGCTCGGGGGTGCCCTATTCTTCCAATGCTGCGTCAAGCCTTACGCCTGCTTCAAGCAGGCGCAGGGTTTTGACGCAGCATTGGCCTAAAAGTGACTGAGTGAAATCTTGTAGATTTCACTCCGCCACTTTTAGGAGGCGTTCCTGCGCCGGAACGCCCCCCTCCCCCCTGCGCAGGAACACCTATATGTGGCGCAGGGATTTACAACGTGGCGCATCTCCCAGATGCGTCACGTTGTAAGTACCCCACACCATGGGGCAGGATTTGCGTCGTCGCTGCGTCACAAAAGTGACGCAAATGCAGCGTAAATGAGGCGCAAGGGGGTTGAAAATCTACCACTATGTATGAAGCAATCAAGTTGTGCAAATTCCAATTAAGAAATCGCTAATTATTTTACAAATGCACTTTTTGGCATTTGTAAAGGTGCCATGTGGCGCACATACATGCCCTTAGGGCATGTATGTGCGCCATATGCACACACATGTACATTTCAGGGGTGCAGCAGGGTGTCCTTTGGACACCTCTGCACCCTTCAAATTATTCTCAAATTGCGATTAGCAAATTGAGAATAACTTCCCATTCCTTGCTATGGGACTCCTGGTGAATAGGAAAGTATTTCTTATTTGCGAATCGCAATTTGCAAATTCGCAATTAAGGAATATTAAGAAATCGCAAAAAAAGACTGGTGCACCAGGCACCACCAGCAATGAAGTCGACTCTGGCTGGCTAGTCCACCAAAGGATGGCCAGAGTCTTGGAGTGAATTGACTTTGCAATAGCGAAAAAAGACAAGGGCTCTGAACACTGGGCCTGAATAGTCCTCTAAGTTATTTACAAAACATGATCAGAATCATTTACTTTATATCGCAGTCCAGTGCACCATCATTCATTAATTGAAGATAAAGATCACATGGCAATAGTGAAGTGTTCCAACTCATATAAATCTTAAAAATGCTCATAAAACCACACTTTTCAGACACAAAAAGACTTAATTCAATAGCAGCATCATGTAAATAAGTTTTTATGTAGAGAAAAGGTTAATTTACATTAAAAATATTTGGATAAATAAAGGGATATGGAGCTTTCCCATCGAAATGTGCATCCTTTCTGCTGCTAGTATTTGTTTCTGTGAGCAATGTGTGTTTAAAATGCAAAGTGTGTTTAGGACTGCAGTACCACCTCCTGCCTACGGGGACAGAGCGAGCAAAAATATAAACACACTTTATGAAAAACAGGTCCCCACAAGGCAATTTTTTCAAAAGTTGTAAAAATTGACACAGATGTTCCTGAAGTCATTTTTAATCATTTAGAAGGCATTACCTTGTGGGGACCTGGGTTCAGGTCCCCACAGCGTGAGTGTGTTATCATGCCCAAGTCCCCACAAGGATAGTGTCACTGTCACTGTCACTGTCACTGTCACTGTCACACACACACACACACACACACACACACACACACACACACACACACACACACACACACACACGTCTTCTTTTATTTGAGCCAGATGGGCCAAGGCTTCCTTTGGAAGAAAGGTATACAAAAACATTAGGGAATCATTCCCCTACAGGAGACATAAGATCTAGAATCAATTGTTGTTGAAACAAGGTTAGAGGACATTCTTAGATCTGCTGATTGGTACAAAGCATTAACATCAGGACATTTTATTGCAAACCTGTGGATCATGTCTATTTGGTAACAACAAATATGCTTAAAACAAGCATAGTGACTCCAGTCTAGCTATAAAATACAGGATTTTTCTAGCTATATCAGTGAAGGAAAGTACTGATTTTTTTAAGGACACAAGTGAATATTCTCTCCACTGTCATGTATTTGGTTTCCCTCCCATTACAGGCCCATTCACTTTCTAAATGAACACAACCCCAGTTCTTTGCTAGCTCAACCTCTTGCTAGGATGGGCCAGTAGGCTATATAAATAGTTCTGCCTGAAAATCAGACTCTCCATAGGCAAGTAGGTTTTTTGAGGCGTGCATTAAATTTTCAATACTACAAATGTTCTCACTTCTTTCTTTCAGCTTCAATTGTTACAACTCCTGGTTCGTCTTAAGGCTTCTTCTCAATAGGACACACACATAGCTCAAGTGTCTAGGCTTCTGAATATTCCTGAGTCAAAAGACGCTTTTGTATTGTTTCACTTGGGGTTCTCCTTCTGAAAGTAGTTTTCAGAACTGCATGTTCTGCAACAGTTTAAATGGGGACCCTGCTTTCCCGTTTGCTACTAGCTACAAAACTGATACTGCCACATGTGTCTAAGATAAAAAAAAAGGTTTTAAGATGCCATCGAGCAAAGCCCACTTTCCCCAGCACAGTTTTCTTTTAGTCTCCTTTTACCACTGCACAAAAGTAGAGTTGATAAGCGTACAGCACTATGGCCCTCTTCAATTCACAACAGTGCACAGTACCCCTCCGTTTACCATGGTCTGAGCTAAACACACAAAGGCAAGGAATACACTCTTTTCGTGGATATGCAGAACATTCGTTGCCCAACCAGGGTTGCTGCTTTAACAATGTAAACCAAGACCGTGTTCCCAATCAGCAAAACACGTCAAATGAGTTTAGTGATGCAATGTTTACTTGCTGCCCTTGTTCCGTCCCCAATCAAGTTTCTTTTTCTAGATTAACAACGCAACTGTGGCTGACCAGGGTTTCGCACTATAAATTTCAATATTTGGGAAGTCAGTATGACGTTGTGCACATTAACATCCGGAGCTGGCCACAAAAAGCTCCACTGTCGAGACAGAAATCAAATTTTTAAAGCAAGGGATGGTGCACCAAAATTCAGTAGTCCAAACAGGCTGTTGAATTTTTCAAAAAAGTCCTTTATTATTTTCAATCTTTAAAAAGGCCATCAGCCAGTTTCTTTTTCTATCAATGCTACCACGCCCAATTGCACAAAAACACAGTTGCTTTCATCACACTAAAGAGGCCTAAATAAAAACGACAAAACGTGTGTATAAAGAAAATAAAACCTTTAATCATGTATTTATAGAAAATAAACACAAGTCGCTTTTCTAGTTATAACAGTAAAAACCCACGAAACGTCGTCACCTGTTTATTATGGTCTTCGCTTCTTTGAAATGTACAGTTCTGAAATAGCATGGGTGTCTGGCATGAATACTCGTAATTCCTCTGATAAAGCACTGTCGCCTTCTACCGCTATTATCTAGTCGCAACTGCTGCTGGAGGAAATGCAAGGCTAGTAGCCTAAGGTACCATTTGCTGGGGCATGATAAGGAATATGCTACTTACCAGTATGCATCTGTTCTTGGCATGTAGGGCTGCTGATATTCATATCTGTGCATAGATCGCCGCCTAGTGTTGGGTCCGGATGATTGCACATTGTTGTCCTGGAAGAGTCTTCGAAGTATCACGAGATAGGTGGCTCCTCCCTCGGACTACAGTGCGCATGGGCATCCTCTCCATCCTCAGATTGTTTTTCGCCATTATGGCAGAGATGGAGTATAGTACAGTAAGAGATGTCCATGCAAAGAGTGAGTGCTGCAGCTGCGACAGGTACTGGGGAGGCGGGTGGGCAATATGAATATCAGCAGCCCTACATGCCAAGAACAGATGCATACTGGTAAGTAGCATAATCCGTTCGAGGCATGTGGGCTGCTGAATTCATATCTGTGCATAGAATGTATAGCAGTATCTCACCTAGCGGTGGCCGCCTGTGCCAGCTGCAGCAGTCTGAAAAAGAGTTTTGAGAACAGCCTGTCCTACAGCAGCTTGCTGTTTGGAATTTACATCTACGCAATAGTGTTTGGTAAATGTATGTATGGTTGACCATGTGGCTGCTCTACAAATTTCGTGTAAAGGAATATTTCCTAGAAAAGCCATGGATGCCCCTAGTTTGCGTGTAGAATGCGCCCTAGGGGGAACTGTTAAGGTGCGTTTTGCTTTTAAATAACATTTGAATGCACTTAACGATCCATCTTGCTATACCTGATTTTGAGATAGGGTTGCCTTTGTGTTGCGGTGAGAAAGCAACAAACAACTGTTTTGTTTTTCGAAATGCCTTTGTTCTATCTATATAGTATAGCAGAGCTCTCTTGACATCTAGAGTATGCAAGGCCCTTTCAGCTACTGTCTGTGAGTTTTGAAAGAACACTGGCAGTTCTATTGTTTGAATTATATGAAAATGGGATATCACTTTTGGCATGAATTTAGGGTTTGTTCTGAGAACTACTCTATTTGCATGTACTTGAATGAATGGCTCTTGAATAGTTAGGGCTTGTAGCTCGCTAACTCTAAGTTAAGTAACGGCAATTAGGAAAGCCACCTTCCAAGTAAGAAATTGTAGTTCGCATGAGTGTAGTGGTTCAAAATGTGGTCCCATAAGTCTGGTTAAAACGACGTTTAGATTCCAGACAGGTGAAGGTGGGTGTTTTGGTGGAATTACTCGTTTGAGTCCTTCCATGAATGCCTTTATTGCTGGCACTCTAAATAGTGAAAGGTGTTGTCTGTTTTGGAGGTATGCTGCCAATGCAGCCAGATGTATCCTGATGGATGAGTAGGCTAAATTGCAACGTTGTAGGTGCAGGAGATAGCAAATGATGTTTTGTGTAGAAGCATCTAATGGGTTTATCTTGTTGTTTCTGCAGTAAAGGATGAAACGCTTCCACTTTGCTGCATAACATGCCCTGGTAGTGGGTCTTTTTGCCTCTTTGATAATATTCATGCAGTCTGGAGGCAAGTTGAGGTATCCAAATTCTAGTATTTCAGGAGCCAGATCGCCAGGTTCAGCTGTTGCGGATCTGGGTGTTGGATTTCGCCACGGTTATGAGTCAGAAGACTGGGTGTGAGTCGCAGTCTCTGATGAGGCACCACTGACAGTTCTAGGAACGTTGTGTACCATGGTTGCCTTGCCCACGTGGGAGCAACTAGGATTAGCCTCAGGGAATGTTGGCGCAATTTGCGTGCCACTAGCGGGATAAACGGCGCTGGGGGAAAAGTGTACGCAAATTTGCCGTACCAGTTCATCCATATCGCATTGCCCTGCGACTGCGGATGTGGGAACCTGGCGGCAAAGTACTGGCATTTTGCGTTTTTGATTGTGGCAAACAGATCTATTTCCGGTTGTCCCCGGTTGTCCCCACTTCCGGAAGAATGGTTGGAGCACATTGGGGTGAATCTCCCACTCGTGCATTTGTTGACTTGCCTGGGAGGTGTTCTGCCATGAGAAACATGTTCCTCTGAATGGCCCATTTCCACACTCTTTGAGCCAGGTGCGACAGCTGTGGGGAGTGTGTCCCTTCCTGCTTTTGAATGTAATACATAGCCGTCATGTTGTCCGTCCAGATCAACACAGTTTTGTTGCATAACTGTTTCTTGAACGCTTTTAGGGCTAGGAAGATCGCCATCAACTCTAGAAGATTGATGTGCATCTTTTTCTGTTGTATAGTCCATAGTCCCTGGACTGTGTAATGCAGGACATGGGCTCCCCCGCCTAGCAGGGATGCGTCCGCTGTCATCACTATTTGTGGGACAGGCTCTTGGAACAGTCGTCCTTTGCAAAGGTTTTTTGGATTCCACCAATGCAGAGAGTTGTATGCACGACTGGTCATCAACAGTAGGTCTTTTAATTGTCCTTGAGCCTGGTTCCACTGCCTTGCTAGGCACTCCTGTAGCAGACGCATGTGTAGTCTGGCATGAGGGACTATAAATATGCACGAGGCCATCATGCCTATTAGTTGCATAAACACCCGAGCTGGCAAGGAGTGTTGTGGTCTGAACTATCGGATCTGCATACTGTTTATCCGTGCTGCGTTGGGGTATGCCTTCGCCGCTAGTGTATCTATTGTCGCTCCTAGGTACTGTTGGACGTGGGAGGGTTGCAGGTGCGATTTTGGCTAGTTTAGCGAGAAGCCTAGACTGTGCAAGAGATGAATGGTTTTTGACATGTGGCTCGCACATTGCTGGGCCGATGGCGCGTGTATTAGCCAATCGTCCAGATATGGGTACACATGAATGTGTCGTCTTCTGAGATGTGCCGCCACTGTTGCTAGGCATTTGTTGAACACCCGTGGAGCTGTTGTAACACCGAATGGTAGGACTTTGAACTGGTAGTGTTGTCCTTGAATAGTAAACCTCAGATACTTTCTGTGAGCAGGGTGTATTGGAATATAAAAGTATGCGTCTTTGAGGTCTAGGGTTGCTAGGAAGTCTCCGTGACGCAGCAATGGTAAGACTTGTTGCAGAGTGAGCATGTGGAAATGCGCTGATAAAATGTACAGGTTGAGGGGCCTGAGGTCCAATATTGGTCTGAGAGAACCGTCCTTTTTGGGAATGAGGAAGTATAGTGAGTATACTCCTGTTCCTTGATGTTGAAGTGGGACTGGTTCTATGGCCCGCTTTTGCAGCATACGGATGCCCTTTTGCTGCAGTAATGTTATATGTTCCTGTGACATTGGTCGGTGTATGGGTGGAATGTTGGGTGGTGTTGATGTGAGTTCTAGGCAATAGCCATGTTGGATAATTTGCCGAACCCACTTGTCTGTAGTGATGTTTAACCATTGTGTCAGGAATTGTTGTAGTCTTCCCCCGACCGGTGTTATATGGTCTGGGGGTAGTGCCAAGTAGTCACTCTTTGGTGTTAGTGGAGGATCTATCGGCATTACCTCCACGACCTCTGCCCTTGTTATTATTACCTCTGTATCCACCTCTGTTTGTGTTTTTATTGTAGGTGGATTGCGTATTAGTTTTGTATGTGGAGGATTGCTGTGATGTGTTACCTCGCGCTCCTCCCCTATAGGTGGAGCGACGAAAGGAGCTTCTGTGTTGCTGGTACTGAAGAGCTCCCATGTACTTTGCAGTCTGTGTCCTTTTTAATTTTGTCCAGAATTGAGTCAACTGCTGGACCAAACAGAAAATCTGGATTTATAGGCTGGTTAAGAATTGTAGCCTGTACTTCATTTTTAAATCCAGATATTCGCAGCCATGCATGCCTCCTAAGTAGTACGCTTGTGTTAATAGATCTGGCAGCTGTTTCTGCCGCGTCTAGAGAACATTTAATGGAGGCGTTGGTGATGAGCTTTCCCTCCTGTATGAGTTCATCTGCCTGGTCTTTGTACGGTTCCGGTAAGTGTTGGAGAAGTCCCTCTAAGGAATCATAGTGTGCCCTGTCATATCTGGCCAGCAAGGCCAGAGTATTGGCTATTCTCCATGAGTTTGCTGCTTGAGCTGCTACTCTCTTGCCTGATGCTTCTAAAATCTTGGACTCCTTGTCAGGAGGAGCAGCCTCTCCAGTAGTTTGTGAATTTGCACGCTTTCGTGCGTTGGATACTACTAAAGAATCTAGAGGTAGTTGCCCTGTGATGTAAGTAGGGTCTACTGGTGCCGCCCTATACTTTTTTTCTATCCTTGGGTTGATGACACGTGCCCTAGCAGTGTCCTTGAAAATGTCAGTTCCGTGCTTTAGGACGCCCTTTAACATGGGGAGCGTTTTGACCCTTTTTTCTGATGTAGCCAGGGTATCGAATAGAAAATCTTCTTCTATAGCATCCGAGTGCATGTCTACGTTATGGTAGCTTGCTGCTCTATCTATTAAAGAGTTAAAAGCCACTGTGTCTTCTGTGGGTGATGGTTTAACTGGGTATACCTTAGGGTCTGTAATGGGTAGAGTCCCCTCATTGTCTGGCTCCCCCCCCACCCCATGGTTGTGAATTGGGGTCTATATATGGATTTTGTGGATATCCAAAAACCACGTCTGCATCCTGATCTTCATCTGGGTTATGGTCAGAGCGTGCAGGTGAGTATGGGGCATATGCAGTAGTAGGCATAGCTGGAGAGATAGGCTGGAAAAGAATAGGAGAGGTAGCACAGCCCCATTTATTTTTGAGAGGAATTCTAGAAAAGTGTTCAGCAGGAGCTGGTCTTTTCTTCTTGGTAAAAACAGTCACTTTCCCCAGTAGTTGGGTCAATATATAGTTTGGACTGATCTTCTGTGGAGGGGTCTGGATGGATGAGCTCCTCTTCCACAGTGTTGTGCCTTGGCGCCGATGTCTTTGGTTTGACCTTTTTTGGTTCGTTGCCTTTGGCTGGTTGGACCGGTTTTGGTGCCTGTATCGGTTTTTGAGGGTTTCCGACAGTTTTTGTCGGTCCGATGTCTTTTCCGGGTTTCACCACTTGTTTCGGACCGATGGTTTTTGTCGGTTCGGTAACTTCTTTCGGCTTTAGTGGTGTCCTCGGAGCCTGCGGCTTTGGCTCGATGCCCTTCTTCGGATCGATGGACTTCGGCTCGACAGGTTTGGTCTGGTGAACCTTAGGTTTCGGTTCGACGACAGCCTTGGGCGTAGCCCTTTTGTCTTCGGTGCCAGGCTTTTTCCCTTTTTCGACGGTTGAAGTCGATTTGGTCGATTCGACGATCTTTGGCTTCGAAGGTTTTTCTGGTATGGTGGCCTTCGGCTCGGCGCCCTTTGGTTTTGTGACCTTCGGTTCGACGACGTTCGGTCCGAAGACGGTCGTGTCGATGACTTTCGGTTTCGATAGAACCGGCCTTGGAGTACGTGTCTCAGAAGGCTCTTTTTGTATGTTCTTAGCCAGGCGGTATTGTGGGGCTATAGAACCATTTTTTTAATCTTGGCTAAGGCCTAATGGCGATGCCTCTGTGAGAAGTTGGCCTGATATATAGTGCTCACTATTCTAGTGATCACTTTGTATCATACCAAACAACCCTTATTGATGATTGGTTGTAAGTCAACCTTATTAGACCAGCTATCCTAGTAGCGTGGACAAGAGCAGTCTTTAGGCTAAACTCTAGAGGGCGTGTTAAGCCAGCTGTTTTACCATCACATATACCCCTTGAACACCCAGTGAAAGGACACCACACAAGTTGTTATAAAAATATAGGATATTTATTAATAACAAGTCTTCCCTGAACTCTTTATGAGTCAGGGAGCTAAGCACAATACAAAACTCTTACGAAAATACTATAAGTTGCACAATTTACACAAATGCCCGAGGGGCACGAAAAACCATATACTCTAAAAGTGGAATGCGAAATACTAGCAGATAAGTAACACGATCCAGAGGCTTCAGGACCGCTAGGACTACCTTACTGAACCCTCAGGTTAGGAGCAGGAGGCCTAGGGAACCCGGGTGCAGAGTGGGAACTCTTACGCGGGATGCGGGACAAAGTCTATGGATGCTAGCAGTTCTTAAAGTTACTGTTTCCGGACGAATCCGACTAGGTAGACTAAAAACGAAAACGGATCTGGACACTAGGAGAGTGAACCTGTGCTGGAGCACCGAAATGCTTGAGTTACCTAGCCCAGGGGCTGCGGCTGCATAGGGTTCAAATGACGTCTGGAATCCTCGTTGTAGTCTATGGAGCCTGAAAGAAGATGTTGCTGGCAGGCGACCGGTAAAGAAGTTCGGTGTGATCCAAGGCTGGATCAGTGAAGGAGACGACCTGAAAGCAGAGGGGACTTAGTTCTTAATCACTAGCCAGTGATTATGTGGGCATCAGGATGGCACCGGATGAAGTCACCTCGACCAGGTGAGTGGGCGACACTGGACTCTGCCGTCACACGGGCCAGGAGGCGTTGTCGGCGTCCAGGCTGGAGGTGCGAGCTGTCCCACGAGGCTGTCGGCCGTCGGCGATGCTGGACTCAGGATTTGAGCAACAAACCTTGGCAAAGGCAAGCCCACGCGGTGGAGTCAAGATGGCGTCTGGAGTGGACCAGGAGGGTCCAGGGCACTTCTTGTTGGGCAAGAAGCAAGGACCAGTCTAGGGGACCTAGACCAGCGGTGAAAACGTCGTGGTACGTCGTCAAGAGGGTCACTAGCCAACGGGCAAGTGACCGGACAACGTGGCAAGCAGCAAAGAAGCAGAAGGGCCCCACGCAGACCTCGTGGATGCTGGGGGGCTGGACTTCGGTGCTGGAGCTGCTTAGGGTTAGGGCTTCTCAAACCCCAGTGCACTTACTCGAGAGTCTCTCGGGGGTCGTGCTGGTGAAGCGTCGTGCAGGTTTGGAAGATGGCCGGTCCCACGGGTCTCGTCACACCCACGAATCTCAGCTGGGCTGGATGATGTAGGTAGAGGTCAGAGATGGCAGGGAATCCGGGTCTCGTCACGCTGGGCAGTCTTGATCCGGAGGATGGACGTGCAGCAAACCGCAAGAGCTTCGATGGTGCCTGCTGGTGCCGGGTGGCTACTCCTTAGCCACAAGGGAGAGTCTTCAGAGATGACAAGAGTTCCTTTCGTGGAAAGTAATTCAAGTTTCAAGATGATCTAATTTGGGAAGGGGGCCTGCTCCTACCTTTATCCAAAGAAAAGGGGCTGGCACGCGACTAGGTCCTGCCCTATGGGTGGGACCAGGAGGGGGGTGGTTACACCCCTCTCCTTTGTCCGGTCTCTCCCCAGCTCAGGGGCTGAGGTGCCCCAGGAACTGGTTTGAGAAGGCATATGCACAGTGAGCACCGGGGTGCCACTTGCAGTCACCTTCCTTTCAGCCCTGCCTACCTGGGATACACAAAATCCTGTCTGGGATGGTGCTAGCACCGCCCCTGACAGGAAACCCTTTGTCCAGGCCTCCGTTGCTGGAAGGACTCCCAGCAGCAGGAGGGCAGACTTGTGTCTCGGTGGCAGCATCCATTTTGTGGAGCTGAGGCTGTGTCTGACTTTAACCGGGGTTCACAGTTACATACATGTCGTGTCCCTCTAGAAGGGTGGAATGCTAACCCCGTCGCCAGAATTGGCGAGGGGTTAGTATTCCAATTCGTATGACACCTTACTCGACATGTTTTGATAATGCTATACCAAAGTTAGCATTTAACCGCGAGGATTATAATGCACTTAAGAGTATATGGTATAGCGCTATCATGGAACAGCTATTTGGACTTGGTTCCGCAAGCTGCAAACGGGCTCAGCTCATGCCAGAGCACCATCTCACATAATTCCAAGCACTCTGCCTTCAGGATCGATAAGGCCTGCCATAGGAGTGACTGACAGGAATATATGTGTCCATTTTAGGTTTAGATATAGGTATACTATATCTAAAGCAAAGGGTGATTACACCACCTTGCCACAGCTGTCGTGCAGCCAGTTGTGTCTGTTTGGGTGGCCAGCCAGGGGTGGCATAATACATGCTTCAGCCCCTGGTAGGCCCTGGGTACACCTATGCCCTGGATACCTAAGGTATGCTGTACAGGGACTGATAAGGTGGCCCAGTACCAATTGGTAAAATGCACTTAAGGTACATGGTTGTAATTTAGAGAGAGAACAGCTAGGCTGTGGGTCTGATTAGCAGGCCCACAGCCAGGGAAAGTCGTAAAACAGTGAAGCAAAAAGCAAAAATCTGGGGTGGCCATGGGATTGCAGACCCCACTCTCCTACAGCCTCGACCTGAGTCTCTGATATAGGTGTAGTGTCTATATGGGGCAATGTACTCACGGTTCGCCCCTCGTTGTCATCGGAGTCGTCTTCGACAGCTACGATGTCTTGATCATAGTCTTCGATATCGACGATTTCTTCTTCTTCGTCAATATAATATTCAGAGTCGTTCTCGGAGTATTGATCGTCTTGATCAGAGTCTTCGGCGTGGACTAGTTCTTCCTCATCGTCAAAGATATTCTCGGGCTCCGGTGCCGACCTCTGCATTTCTTGCCTCGCCGCCCGCCGATTCCGTATGGTCTTTTTGGATCGGAACTGGGCACTGGCTAGACAATTATCTTCATTATGATCTGGAGATAAACATTTGTTGCACACTGGATGCTTATCTGTGTGCGGGAACTTTGAGTTGCACTGCGGGCAGTATTTTAATGGACTTCTTTCCATCGACCGTCGGTCCACGTGGCGTCGAGAAGGCCTAACGGCCAGATTCGACGACCGGAGTGCAACAAAGTTGAAGAAAGTCTTTTGGTACCGATCGCAAACAATACCGACGAAAGCGAAGGCCTTTTGGCCTTTTATAAAAGTATTTGCATCGATATGTGAAATGACATCATGGGACAACGCCGGCAACAGAAAGAACAAGCGGGCTAGGAAGGGAAACAAAGTGCGCGGCACAATAGCTGCTCGTGCACACAAGCTTACGCACTGAGCATGCGTGCTGCCACCTCCATCTTGCCTGAGACAAGGGCGGGGATGGAGTGCGCAGCAGTCCGGGTCTCCCTTCAGCTGGGGGAGCCAGTGTGGAGCGCACCCCGCAGAGAGAAGTCCCACTGAAGCCCACCCCGGCGCCGATGCGATGAGTGGGGCTTAGTTGGAGGGGGCGGCGGGGGTGTCTGTGCGCTCGAGTGTGTGTGTGTGCGCGGCGGGGGGGGGGGGTGTCTGTATGTAGGCGTGCATGTGCGCTCGTGTGTGTGTGTCTCTGTGTGCGCATGCGTGTGTGAAAGCAGGGGGAGGTGTGGCTGTGTGTGTTGGAGCTTCCCAGGAGATGTGCACACGCGTGCACGGCCCGCTCCGATACGATCATGCGCGTGGCCATCGCTTGTCTCCTGGGAAGCTGAGCGGGTGACTATAGGTCTCTGGCGAGACCGCGCTTTCGCGCAGTAATCGCCACGGGACCTAAAAAAGATTTGTCTCCATTGATCTGATCAAACCACACCACGTGGACAATTCTCAACAGTAGGCCACGTGGCATCCTGGGTAGCCGCAGATCTCCTCTCGGTACTATACAGAAAATTCAAATGGAAAGACTGATAACTTTTCAAGACTCCCCAGTGCAAGATGCAGTCGTAGCCAATAACAGAGTACGAATTACACCAGTTGAAAGAGAACATCCAATGATACTGAAACACAAATTACACAATTCGGCCCAATAATGTATTTTACATTAATGTGCCTTCACAAGAAGCAACCACCAGTTCTACAAATACTGCTGAGCCCTCAAAGATGGATAGAACTGCGTCTAGCTACTTCATTAACTTCGATGACTTTTCTTCAGATCCAAGTGAACCTGAGCAAACGACACCCATTCCCAAAAAAATAAAAATTGACAATTCTATCTCTCACTGAAAAAGACTTAATTTGTGTCCCCTTGGCTGCATCTTTGGTTTGCATTAGGGATCATATTCCTGTTAATTTGGATTGGCATAATTACTATCTTTATCCTACTACTGAATGGACATTACCTCCCACAATACTCTGCAATACAACCTGTGAACTTGGTCCTGAAACCACATATGTCAGACTGTGAACAAAGACTTGTCCCTTGTGAACATTACAGCAGTTCCAATAATGGATGGTATAGGGTTTCATATGATGCATTTGGTCCTATTGAACATTTAAAAATTCCACACATATTTAAAATTTCAATGAATTATTTCATTACCTGACAAACTCTTGATGATTGGGACGTTGAGACTGTAAATACTATGCTCTCAGATTTAGAACAATCTGCTGCGTATTCTTACAAGGAATTGTACGAAGATACTGCGGACCGGACTTCAACAGTATTTATTGTAACCAGCACTACGGTCATCACTTTTTGCACAGAGCAAGTGTTTGATGCACTGTAATTGCTTACCATCAATGGGAACACTGCCCGACACCACCGAAAGGTAGTTCTGCCAAATTCATGCAGAGGTGTGCATAGTTTCAAAGGTTCAATACATCAGACACAATGTCATACTACTACAAGTTAGTACAAATTAGTGCAACTGCAAAATGATGCTGACCAACACCAAGCTCATATATTCAGCACCTTATATCTCCCAACTGTCTATACAAGGTTTCGACTATTGGAAGGACACAATAGGCACAAAATCCATCTGGGGGACAAAAGAATGGGAAGTTCAGGGATCTGAGGCTTTATTTAGAGCTTGCCTCATACCGTTACTGATAATATTCCTGAACAGAACAGTGCAACAGACTACCTGCTACGGGTTTACAAAAATTAAAGACCTAAAAAAAAAACAGGCATCCCTTGCCTACACCAATTGAAGGTATATTAAATGACACACTAACTAGTGAGGAGATGCTGGGTGTAATGATACACAATGGAATCTACAAGTAATCAGCTCCCAATTGGTTTCGATGGTTGGTCTGGCCTAGCGACACAAATGGGTGTCAGTCAAGATTCAAGGCTACCACCGGAGGGTTTAGTATCCATAAGCCTGACCCAAGCTAGGTACAAAGACTGGCCAGGGATCATGACTTCTTAGTGTTGGGAAGTTGTGCCTAGAATTGCTGGAATCCTCTTCATTACAGAAGGTGAAACACTAGTCCCTTCTAGTATACTACACGAATCTTAGGGATTTCCTGCTAGGTCCCAGGAAAACGCATAAAATGTGGAAAGTCTCCCAACAGGATGCTGCTGAGAGACTACATGAGATTGATCGGATTAACCTAGAAAAGACCTTGGCTGTGGTAGACAATGGTATGACCATACTTTCTTCAAGTATTTATTCACTGGGAAACATTGTGTAATCAGCACTTGACGTAATGGTACAAGATTCGTCTATTCTACAACATGGGCAATCTCAATTGCACTTCATTATGCTTTTAAACTGGATGTTACAATCAAATCTGGCTTATACTCTGATCGACAGACAGTTGACGATGTTACACAGAGAGGCAAAGTACACCATGCTGCTCATTGAAAAATTAGAGAAGATACCTTTTACAGTAGAAGAGTCACCATCTATGGAATGGTTAATTTATGGTTATATCACACTGCCAATCCCGATATTCCAGTTCTAATACTGCCTTAGTTACATTCAAGCAGACAGGTATGAAGCATTGGGTGAAGGGTACAAACAGGAAACCTGGGAATTACCGAATAGATATAGCTGCAGAAATAAGCACACTGAAGTTTTCTCAAGTGGAACAGACAGTGAGAGGGCTTTAAGTGGATCTTTAGTGTGCAGGGAGGTGTAGCATCATGGCGTGTGTAATGCGTCAAAAGCAAACGTATTTGCTACTTGAAAGAATCCCCAGCTGCTGTGATTCATCCAGTTTTCAAGTTACTTTCGAACAGGAGTTATTTAATGCTTGATGATCAAGGCTGTTGCAGGATAGCGCGGGGTATAACATATCTAGTCACATCAAACCTCAGGGTTGTTTGTTGTATGCAATTATTGTTTACCCTGGCTCGTACAGTAAGAGGCACCACTGTGGCTTTCATTGAATGTTTCAGGCATACAGTTTGATTTGCTGAGCTGACTGAAAGCCATGTTGTGTTTTTTAACAAAATATTGCCTTAAATTCAGCCCGAGACACTTTTGATCTCCAGGTTGCAAGGTCTTCAGCAGAGATACATGCCCTGGTCTGTACGAATTTCCAGATCCATTTTAGAGAAATGGTTCATCGTATCTTTAACATGTCTGATAAGAGTGGGGTTGTACACTTATTTAAGCGCCTTGGATCAGGCCTCTTAACCAACTTTCAGACCATCTTCCGAGTAATTCAGCTTTCATGCACTCTGTATGTAAGCATTTTTGGAGGGCTTCCTTTGGTCCTGCTATCAGTAGAGGGCATCCTGATTTTAATCCCATTGCTTCGCAATGGACGACACAATCCCTCAAGAAATGGAGAGAACACTGCTGGGACAATGTTGTCGTGAGCGTATGGTGTTCTACCTGACTACACCTAGGCTTCGAGGGCTGAGTGAGCATTGGTTACTTTCTTTTAGACTGGTCGCACAAGTTACTTACCTTCGGTAACGATAGATCTGTAAGAAACAGTAGTTAGTATTAGATTCCTTATCTTAGAATATCCCCAGGCGTCAGACTGGATCCGGAAACTTTTGCGTAGCAGTACCCTTGCGCGTCGGTAGGCGTCCTCTGCGGCTCCGCGTCCGTCGTTGGCGCCGGGATGACGTCGCCGGAGTACTTAGACGCACCCCTCGCGCGCAGACGTCAGTTCTTATACACAGCTTTTCCGCGCCAGAAACGCAGAGCCATGATAAAAACCAACACTGGTACCATGAAACTAGGGCCCTGAAAGGGGATGACCTTAACCCTTGATATCGGTTCGCAGAACAGGGAGGATGGGTGGGGCGGTAAGGAATCTAACACTAACTACTGTTTCTTACAGATATATCGTTACCGAAGGTAAGTAACTTGTGCATCTGAAAGAAACAGGTATTAGATTCCTTACCTTAGAATAGATACCCCAGCAATACCAACCCCGGTGGTGGGTCTGCGAACCAATGATCACACCAGAAAGTCCTGGAGGACGGAACGGCCAAAGAAGCCATCCCTCCGGACTTGGCTGTCCAGGCAGTAGTGTCTTGCGAACGTGTGCAGCGAGGCCCACGTATCTGCCTGACAGATGTCCTGCAAAGGGACTCCCCGGCCCAAGGCAGTAGTAGCCGCCGTGGCCCGAGTGGAATGGGCCCTCAGGCCAACAGGAGGCTTCCTCTTAGCCAAAGAGTAGCATGCCTTGATGCACAACATGACCCACCGAGAGATGGTCTGTTTGTGCACCGCCAGCCCCTTCTTAGCGCCCACGTAACCAACAAAGAGTTGGTCATCCACCCAGAACTGGCGTGTGCGATCCAGATAGTATGACGGCGCACGTTTTGGGTCCAGACGGTGGAGCCGCTCTTCCTCTTTAGAGGGATGCGGAGGCGGAAAGAAGGTGGGCAAGGTGATGGACTGCCGATGTAGAAGGCTGTGACTACCTTGGGCAGGAAAGAGGGTCTTGTCCGCAACACAACCTTGTCCGGATGGACAGAAAGGAAAGGAGGTTCAGAGGAAAAAAACCTGGAGCTCACTCAGTCGCCTGGCAGAGGTGATGGCAACCAGGAAAGCAGTCTTAAGTGTAAGAAGACGGAGAGGACAGTTATGATGCGGCTCAAAAGGAGCGCACATCAGGTAAGCCAGAACCAGGTTCAAGTCCCACTGGGGCATCACGAAAGGAACAGGGGGAACATATGAGCGATGCCCTTCAAGAATCTGTTAACAATCGGGGACTTGAACAAAAAAGGCTGATCAGGTAGCCTCAAGAATGCGGAAAGGGCAGAAAGGTAGCCCTTGAGAGTTCCCAGAGCAGAGCCCTGCTGGGCAAGAGAAAGAAGGAAGAGGAGAACCTCAGAAAGGGGGGCAGAGAGTGGATCCACAGCCTTTGCTGTACACCATGCCACAAATCTGTTCCACCTGCAGCCATATACCGACTTTGTGGAGGGACGCCTGGCTGCCAGAATCACAGTACAAACTTCAGGAGGCAAGTCAAATGGCCTCAACTGTCGCCGCTCAATCTCCAAGCATGGAGGTGGAGACTGGACAGGTTCGGGTGGAGGACCGTCCCCTGCTGCTGCGACAGAAGGTCCTCCTAAAGAGGTAGATGAATCGGGGGATCGACAGACATGTGGAGTAGCTCTGGATACCAATATCTTCGTGCCCAGTCCGGAGCCACAAGGATAACTTGGGCCCGGTAGCGCCTGATCTTCAGCACTCTGGGCAGAAGTGGTATAGGTGGGAAGGCGTACAAAAGACAGCAGCTCCACTTGCGACGAAAAGCGTCTCCGAGCGAGTGGCGCCCTGGAAATTCCAACGCGCAGAACTGATGACATTGCGGGTTCTCTTCTGTGGCGAATAGATCTAACCAAGGCTCTTCCCACTGCCTAAAGAGGCCTTGCAAATGTATGGTTGGTGGTATTGCACTCAGTCCTCAAAATTAAATGTTTGGTCGATACGTGTGCTGCACTAGATTGGTGCCTGCAAAGAACCTATAATAAGATGAATATAGCCTGGGATCGCTAGATCACCAGGACTCCAGTGCGCACCAACTGAATAAACAATTTTTCAACGTTTTCCAATTATTGTATATTTAATCCATATACTTTGATCTTTGCATCATTTCATTTTGAACACATACAGTATAAGCAAATGCAATATTTACATACAAAATATGCAATTAACGTATTATATCACACATTTTTTCACAATTCTTAATACACAACACAATTATGTATACAACCCAATGCATTTCGGGGTTATGAACCCCTTCGTCAGGGGCCTATGAAAGGAAAAAGAGAAAGGAAGCCTATTTAATAACGATGCTTGAAGAAAGATATTCATATGCTATATAAAGTCATTTAGCATTCTCTTACCTAGATAACTGGTTACAAACTTATTGCATGGTCTACATAGTTTTGGGGAAGATCTAAAAAAAGTATATAGGTAGATAAGTATCTAAGCTAGCGCTTGAAACAGCACGAAATATCACATAGTGCTTATATATAGTTACCTAACATCCAGTAGTTGAAAAAGAGACTACCTGTGAAAAATAATAATAAGCCTGTCATAGGCAAGCCGACATATCATAATCAATAAACCACTAGGGTTTTTTTATCACATAAATCAGCACAAGGCTTTATGCTCACCTCAAAATCTGGGCTTCTTATCAGCGATGTTAAAAGAAAATCTAACAAAAATAAATAAACGAATACGAGGCATTGAGAATGAAACCACCATAATTACATGCTGGATTATTTTCAACTCGAAATTCAGAATGTTATTTTACCTGCGAGTCTTTTAATGAATCGCGGAGCCTCGCTTAAATTCGACTAATTCCCGTGCTAAAAATAAATGAGAGCTGCGTTTAGTATTCGGCAAATCAAACCGATTAACTTAAAGCTCAAGATGCTCTCTTGTAGCTAAACGCTTACCGGAGGTACACAGAAAGTAGCGTTGTAACAGCGTCTTCCCTCACTGAAACTTTGTTATCTTAATCGAGGTTATCCTGAAAAGTTAATCGATCTGCAAATGGAAAAGGTTAAAACAATACCAAGGGCAGACCTGTTACAAAAAAAGACCAGAGACTTGAAAAAGAGGATGGTATTTGTCACCAAATACTCAACGGCAGCAAGAGAGATCAAAAGGACAATACTCAAAAGATGGGATATCTTGCAAATGGAGAGTGACTTTGAACATCTGTATGATCAGAAACCGCTTTTTGCGTACTCAAGATCAAGAAATATAAAGGAATTATTGAGTAGACCAGATGACATCGAATTGGAAGCAGATACTCCTAGAGGCACGACGAAATGTTTCAATTGCAAGAATTGTAATAACGTAATCAGTGGAAACAAACTGTCTCATCCTAAAACAGGAGAACAAATAACTTTACGACACTCAGCAAACTGCAACGCAGAGCATGTGGTGTACTCTATTAAATGCCCTTGCGGATTATTATATGTCGGCAAAACTGACAGGAAGATGAAAATACGCTTGGCTGAGCACAAAAGCAGAATCCGTAACAAAAATTTGACTTCACCATTAGCAAGGCATTGGGTAGAAAAGGGTCACACCATAGCACAGGTTCGATTCCAAATTATTGAACAGGTTCCGCAACGTTTGGGAATAGACAATGCTAAAATCTTACTTAGAAGAGAAACCTTTTGGATTCGTAAATTGCAAACTTTAGTCCCAGATGGGCTCAATGACAAATTGGACATGATATGTTTCCTTTAATTTGTACTAGAGATTGCAGCCAATTTCCCCAGGGTATAACCTACACAGTGATGCCTAGAATCTGTTGTAATATACATAGTGTTTTATATTGTTTGCATTAATGATTCAACTGTTTATATCACTTGTATTGCCAATAGTAGAATGTACATGTGACCAATCGATTTTGGTTTCTTCTGCTCTACTTCTTCACTTATCTTTTACATTTCTTTATTTTTTTTCTTTCCACTTTATCTGTTGAGCGAGTAAACGTGACTCCGTGTATCATAGGAACCATCTACGCATTAGAATCGTTGAGTTATCTATTTTTATGTTTTCGCTAGCTCTCTAGTAATTAATCCAGGAAACTGGCTGAGTATAACCCCCCTTAGATATGGCCGCCATCGGCTTGTGTTTGAGTCCGCTTTTTATTTCGGAAACTCTCGGGAATCCGTATGAACATAAACGAAGGACTTCTGTCCTCGTGGTTCAACAATGAGGGAAGACGCCGTTACAACGCTACTTTCTGTGTACCTCCGGTAAGCGTTTAGCTACAAGAGAGCATCTTGAGCTTTAAGTTAATCGGTTTGATTTGCCGAATACTAAACGCAGCTCTCATTTATTTTTAGCACGGGAATTAGTCGAATTTAAGCGAGGCTCCGCGATTCATTAAAAGACTCGCAGGTAAAATAACATTCTGAATTTCGAGTTGAAAATAATCCAGCATGTAATTATGGTGGTTTCATTCTCAATGCCTCGTATTCGTTTATTTATTTTTGTTAGATTTTCTTTTAACATCGCTGATAAGAAGCCCAGATTTTGAGGTGAGCATAAAGCCTTGTGCTGATTTATGTGATAAAAAAACCCTAGTGGTTTATTGATTATGATATGTCGGCTTGCCTATGACAGGCTTATTATTATTTTTCACAGGTAGTCTCTTTTTCAACTACTGGATGTTAGGTAACTATATATAAGCACTATGTGATATTTCGTGCTGTTTCAAGCGCTAGCTTAGATACTTATCTACCTATATACTTTTTTTAGATCTTCCCCAAAACTATGTAGACCATGCAATAAGTTTGCAACCAGTTATCTAGGTAAGAGAATGCTAAATGACTTTATATAGCATATGAATATCTTTCTTCAAGCATCGTTATTAAATAGGCTTCCTTTCTCTTTTTCCTTTCATAGGCCCCTGACGAAGGGGTTCATAACCCCGAAATGCATTGGGTTGTATACATAATTGTGTTGTGTATTAAGAATTGTGAAAAAATGTGTGATATAATACGTTAATTGCATATTTTGTATGTAAATATTGCATTTGCTTATACTGTATGTGTTCAAAATGAAATGATGCAAAGATCAAAGTATATGGATTAAATATACAATAATTGGAAAACGTTGAAAAATTGTTTATTCAGTTGGTGCGCACTGGAGTCCTGGTGATCTAGCGATCCCAGGCTATATTCATCTCTAAAGAGGCCTTGCGCCACGTCGGAGTTCAGACGCCATTCGTGATCCATCATGCACCGACGGCTGAGTTTGTCCGCCCTGGCGTTCAGGGAACATGCCAGGTGTTGAACCACCAGGGTCACGCCCTGATGTTCCAGCCACTGCCAGAGGCGCAGAGGCTCCTGGCATAGGGTCCACGACCCCACCCCGCCCTGTTTGTTGCAGTACCACATGGCGGTGGTGTTGTCCGTGAACGCCTGCACTACACTCCCCCGGACAGAGGGGAGGAATGCCTTCAGTGCAAGCCGGATCGCCCGCAGCTCCAGAAGATTGATATGGAGCTGGGACTCCGCCGGAGACCAGAGGCCTCTGATCTCCGCCTCTCCCATGTGGCCTCCCCAGCCCTGGAGAGACGAGTCCGTTACAACTACGTGCTCCGGTTGGGGTAGGGAGAGGGATCTGCCGCTGACCCAATCGCGGTCCGTGAGCCACCACTGTAACTGTCTTGCAGTGCCCTCCGAGATCAAGACATGGTCGGACAAGTTGCCCTGATGCTGGGCCCACTGAAACTTCAGGTCCCACTGCAGAGCCCGCATCCGCCACCGGGCGTGATGCAGAAGAAGGATGCAGGAGACCATCAGCCCCAGAAGCCGTAGCGTCAACCTGACAGACTCGGGATAACGGCTGAAAGATCGGAATCAGAGCCTGAATATCCCGAAACCGCTGTTCGGAAGGATAAACACGAAACTGCACCGAGTCTAGTACCGCTCAGATGAAGAGGAGCTTCTGAGAGGGGCAGAGGTGTGACTTCGGCACATTGATGGAGAACCCCAGCAGGTGCAGGAGGTCGGCCGTAGTCTGGAGGTGGCTGACGACTGTCTGGTGCGAGCCCGCCTTCAACAACCAGTCGTCGAGGTAGGGGAAGACTGAAACCCCTAACCTGCGCAGATGAGCTGTGACCACCGCCATCACTTTCGTGAACACCCGTGGGGCGCTGGTAAGGCCAAAGGGGAGCACGGTAAACTAAAAGTACTTGTGGCCTACCGTGAACCGCAGGTATCGCCGGTGGGCCGGCAGGACGGGGATGTGAAAATAAGCGTCCTGCAAGTCCAACGCTACCATCCAGTCTCCCGGGTCTAGGGCAGCAAGGACCTGAGCCAGCATCTTGAACTTCTCCTTCCGGTGGAAGCCGTTGACGTTCCGCAGGTCCAAGATAGGGTGCAGGCCCCCTTTGCCCTTCTTGGGTACCAGAAAGTAGTGAGTGTAACAACCACAACCGACTTCTGGCCCAGGAACGTGCTCGATGGCCCCCTTGGCCAAGAGGGCCGTAACTTCCTCTTGTAGAAGTTTCGAATGATCCCCCGACACGCTGTGGTACTGCGGTGGCATGGCTGGAGGGGACGCCTCGAAGGGGAGGGAGTAGCCCCTTCGGGCGATTTGCAGCACCCACCTGTCCGATGTGACAGTGCGCCAGTGGTGGTGGTGATGGCAAACCCTGCCCCCACTGGCGTCACATGGGCCTGAAAGCTCGGACTAGGAGGGTTTTGAGGCAGATGCTGCAGGGGCAGGTGTGGACTGGCCTCGCCGTTGTCCCCGACCGCCACCACGGCGGTTTCCACATCCGCCACCGCGCTGGATGGTAGAGCGCGGCCCGTGGCTGGCAGGACGTGTGGGGGCGCCCCTTCCTTGGCCACGAAAGGGGCGAAAGGCAGCAGTTTGCTGGCACGGGGCCAAGAGGCCCAAGGACTTGGGCGTAGCCCTGGAGTCCTTAAAGTGCTCAAGCGCATGGTCTGCCTTGTCGCCAAAGAGGCGACAGCCATCAAACGGCATATCCATAAGGGAGTTTTGGACATCAGCCGAAAAGTTGGCGGACCTCAACCAGGCGGGGCGACGATTCGCCACCGTCGTTGTCTTTGCTCTGCCCAGTGAGTCAGTTGTATCCAGCCCACACCGGATGGAATACCGTGCCCCATCTCGACCCTCCGCAAGGGCTTGGGCAAGATTAGTCCGGGCCTCCTCCGGACATTGTGGCAGCACGTCCGCGACCGTGTCCCACAGAGAGTGGGTGTAATGGCACAAGAGGCATGCGGTGTTGACTGACCCCAACCCCAAACTCAGGGAGGAGAATACCTTCTTCCCGTATTGCTCACACCTCTTGGATTCCCGATCGGGGGAGCAGTCGGGAATGCAGTCTGGGAGTTAGAGGCCTGGATGACCAGGCTCTCGGGGGTGGGCTGGGTGGACAGGAAGTAACGGTCGCCCGGAGCCGGGCGGTGGTGCCTGGCCACGTTCCTATCTACAGGCGGACCTGTAGCGGGCTTGGACCAAGTGCCCAGAAGAACGTCTGACAAGGCCTCATTAAAAGGCAGCAGAGGCTCGGCCGAGCTTGCCTGCGTTTTAAGGACCTCAGTGAGGAGGTTAGTCCTCACGGCCGCGACGGGGAGTTCAAGGCCCAAAGCCTGGGCAGCCCGCGTCAGCACCACACTATAGGCAGCCCCCTCCTCCATAGCCACGGTAGGAGGGGAGACAAAACCAATGTCGGGCGAAGTGTCCAGACCACTGGCCTCCCCAAGCTCACCTGTCCAGTCCTGAGAAGACTGACACTCACGTGCCAGAGGGTCCTCGGACCCCTCCCAATCCCCCTCGTCACCGATCGCCTGGTACTCAGGTTCAAAGGATGGGGCCGGGTCGTAGAAGTAAAAGTCTCTCATCGGCGTTGAGAACAGCGCCGAGCGGTGCCGGACCCGAATCGAGGGTAGGACCGGGGACGGCGTCGTCCTGGCACGGCGCCCGAGGCGACACCCTGGGGGCCGGCGCCGGCGAGGTAGTGAGGTCGACCGGCGGCGACCCGGATCCGGAGGAGTCCTGCGGCATCGGGACCGAAGTCGTCGACAGCGTCGGGGCCGAAGCGCCTGACGGCGCCGTGGCTGAAGCACTCGGCCCGCTAGGGGACCCAGTCGGGGCCGCTTGGCCCGAAGGCGCCGTGGAACCCGACGGAGGAGCGAGCAACCTCATGGCCATGAGGAAGGACTCGCTCTCATCCGGCGTCGCGTGCTGCCCAGGGACCGGCGGGTATGGAGCAGGCCGCGACGCCTGCGGCTCCAGCGGAGCCGCGGGGGCGGTGTCGCCCGAACCCCCGGCCGCGTCGCGTGAGTGTCGGGGGGAGTCAGAAGAGCGATGTCGCCTCTTCGACTTCTTGTGCCTCTTACCTGAGGACTTCGAGCCCGAAGACTGATGACGACTCCCGGAACTGTGATGACTCCGGTCCCTCGACCTCCTTTCGAAACGGGACCTCGATCGGCGTGGGGCTGACTGCCAGAGCTCGAGTCGCTTGCGGGACCGCTCCCGTCTAACTTTGGACGTCAGGACGCAGCAGTCGGAGCAGGACTTTTCGTCGTGGTCGGGGCCCAGACAGTGAAGGCACCGGCGATGGGGGTCGGTAACCGACATCAGTCAGCTGCAATCGACGCAGGGTTTGAACCCGGGCATCCCTACTGGCACCGTCGGAATTGAGAGACTTCGAAAGATGATCAAAAAGGATCGTAAAAAGTTAGTCAAAAATTGACTAGGGTACAAATTTTTCCGGATTGGCGCTTGCTGGCACGGAAAAAAGAAGAACTGACGTCAGCACGCGAGGGCGGTGTCTAAGTACTCCGGCGACGTCATCCCGGCACCAACGATGCCGACGCGGAGCCGCAGACGACGCCTACCGCCACGCAAGGGTACTGCTATGAAAAAGTTTCCGGATCCAGTCTGACGCCTGGGGATATTCTAAGGTAAGGAATCTAATACTAACCTGTTTCTTTCAAATTGGCTAGGCTGTGTCCAGCCTCTGTTCCGTTGCTTCTTCTCCAGAATTGGCTGCGTGTTGGACCGGTCTGACATTTACATTGGTTGTGCTGCCAGACACAGAAGTGCTGCTGGAGCCCTTGCAGGCCCGCATGTACAGTTGTCCACAGTAAATTCCATTGTTGATGACAGCATTTCTAGAGCTTGCAAGGGATGCCCTTCAATATTCCGGCCCTTTCGTTGGACGTTGGCCACGTTTCTGCGTACGAGGGACGCGCCATCTACTGCCGCCCATTCTTTGATTGCTAAAGAATTTAGCCGTCACCTATATATTGAAACCCTAGTGCATTTGTGTGAAGGAGCCTTCCCGGGGTTCGTATCCCGCCCGATCGGGAGGTGTCTCTACCCGGGATACCGTTGGAGCGGGTGTATGTGGACATGATCCATCGTGAGGCGATACATCTATTGAATAAACCCTGATCTACGCCTCTTCCAATTTTACGTTTATCTCGAGTCTTCCTCTGTCTTGCGGCAAAATATCTTGCCCCCGTGTTTACCATCCACGCTACTCCCTGTCCGTGGATAGGGATATTGTCTACTGACAGAATATTGTGATGTGAAGCGGCAGCCCTGAGTCTAGCTTTCCTCCTACAATTTATTGTATCTACTGATTTACATCTTGAACCTATGGATATGTTCTGATTAATTACAGAAGAGATTATATGTAACTGTCTGCGCCCTGACGAAGGATCGGTGAATATCGGTCCTGTTCCGAAACGCGCGTCGGCGCTTTTGTTCTGTTTTGTTCTGTTTTAATTTTGTATGTGTATGTCTAATGGTGTATATATATTTTTTGTAAATTGGTTTTTATATATTGTTGATTGGTATGACTGATGATGGTCTGTATGGTGTGATTGGTGGTTGCTATGAAGGTGTGAAAGGGCATGTGTCGCATATATTTTGATATGTGAATATATTTTGTATATACATTAATGTCTTTGTTGCTATTGAATCTATAAATGAAAACTTCAGATAAAAATAATAATAAATAGATATGTTTTTCAAGTAATTACTTTCTGTGTGGGACTATGACATTTTATATGGATTAGAGAGTGTGCCTCCAAATAGATTTAGTTTTAGGGGGGGTCTTCTTGTTTGGGACCGCATGTACAGTTGTCCACAGCAAATTCCAATGTTGATGACAGCATTTCTAGAGCTTGCAAGGGATGCTTCCGCTCCTGTTGCAAGAGAAATCGGCTTTGCTCCAGATGTACAGCCATCGTCATCAGGTGTGCTGGCATCTAATTCCTCCCTGGTGGCTGCTGTGGGAACCAGCGATGAACATCTTTGCTCACTTGAAATGAAACTGGAAGTTCTGGAGGGATTGCCACCTGCAGATATAATGTTCAGCAATGTTGAGTCTTCATCACAAGATTCCTAAACTATTTGGACTCTCCTGTGCTGGGAACCTTTTGGGAACTTTTTAAACATTTACCAAATTGAAGGTCGAAAACGGACTGTTTACTTTTTTTTTCTCTTCCTCTGCTCAAACTGAGCCTACTGGCTTTCAAGGTGCTCAGTGTAATAATAACCACATATACAAGTTTAAAGGACGTTTTGAATGCTTTTAGGGGATAAATAACTTTTATGGACACTTTTTCAGACTTTCAAAGTACTTTTAGCATGCTTCATCATAAATGATTTAATGCCTTTTATTAGCGTTAGCTTTATTATTATCTAGCTGACCCTGTTGACCTTTTGATGAGTGGGTGTCATGTCTATTAGGATAGTCCCGTCATGTATACCCGATTTTACATACACTGTCCCATCCATACGACAATAACAATTCCAAACAGGTGACCATTTACTTAGTAACTTGTGCCTGTCTCTTCTACACCAGGCTCTCGGTATTAAATCAATCTCTGCACCTGATGTACAAAAACATGTCCTCAGGTGCTGTATAATTATTCTGTTTAAGGGTCACCACTTTTTCATCCGTGGCCAACAGCCAGCTGTGCATATTCTCATTTGTTTGTAAAAACATTCATGATTGTTTTCAAAACTTTATGGTTGTTTTCAAAACAACAATTCTAGACGAAATCCTGAAGTGACCACTCTAGTATAAAAGACCATCACTCCCCCCTACAAATTAGTGGAGAATTGCTTCCAAACTGATACGGGGTCTTGCTTGCTGAATCTTCGACACACAGCAGTCTGACATCCCTTGCGGGGTGCCATCCTTAAAGCAGAGACGGGGTCCTTTGTTCTAAAGCATCAGGTGGTGGGGGGCTGGTTCTTCTCTAGGGTTTCTCTGCTAAATACATACACGCATATACATGCTACACATGCAGAATTAGGATAGGAACATTTAGGCAAACTACTTTGATTGGCGCATTTAAGGAATATACAAACGCTATTGTTTTTATCTGAACTGCTTATGTTCATCTTATTAACACTATGGTAGAAATGTATCTACTATTTACTATATTGGTACTAGCAGTCTTTTTCGTATGCTTCTGTCTACCGATTGTCGCAGCACATGTTTTACAAAAGGCTGTCACTGGACCAATAAATACTTATTGAAACGTCCTAACCGCCATCCTGTGTATTTTCTGAGAGAAAGTAAGCATGAGTGTCTGAGCGATATGAACTGTACTGTACGGTTTTCCATGGTCCCTGAGGAATCAGGGCTGTCATGCTCAGTAGTTGACAGAGTACCAACATCACTGTAAGATACAGGGAGGTGGTAGTTGCACTGTAGAGCTAACTGGTCTAACGGTGGACATATTCTGTGGGGGTGTCCGGAAGCGGTTGGGACACCAAGCCCTTAGTTTAGGTCAACCAAAATGCGCCGGTCCTGGGTATTTGTAGGAACTACACAACAGTGTAGTTTCTAGATTCAAATGCTTAGCTTATTCCCGCAATCTAGTGTTGCGCTTGAATGATTACATGTTGCTTTTCTTCAAATCAGTTCTTCGAGACAGGAGGTATAGTGACTCCGCCCATAGTCTGTATTAGCGCATATTCATTGGCTCCTTTGTTAGACTGTTTTTTTCTGTCATCTGGTTTGGATGTCGATCTTGCAGCTTCGGAACAAAGCTCAAGTTTTGCCACAAGGCCTTTCCAGCGCCACGTTTTCTTTCTCCACTGGCGACGAGAACTCCTACATTCGACACACCAACTGGTGTTCATTATTTTTCAAATCCGCCCACCGGGTCCGGTTCAACAACTTTCATAACTTCAACATTAAGTTCAACAACGAACTCCATATATTCGACATCGACAAGGGATGGAAAAGTAATTCAGTTTTTGTCCAAAGTTCGATGCCAACTATTCCAAGCAGGACCAGCACAAGGTGTGTATCCTTTGCTTGTCCCCAATGCAAAATGAAGTGCTGTATGAGGTGTGTCTGGCTTTCTGCTAAAAGAAGATGCTACTGCAGCGACAAGAACGCAATTGGGCCCACACAACCATGCAGTCAAAGCATACGCTCATGCCCGATATCTTCAAGGGGCAGTCTCCATAGCAAGTACACAAAGCATAGGACACCGAGGCACAAGCGGTGACCACAGACATCCCTATACTGATGCCAAACAAGTTACTTACCTTCGGTGACGATATATCTGTAGAAAACATTAGTTAGTTATAGATTCCTTACCTTAGAATTACTCCTAAGCTTCAGACTGGATCCGGAAAGTTTTTTCGTAAGCAGTACCTCTGCGCGTCGGAAGGTGGCGTCGGTCGGCTTCGCGTCCGTCATTGGAATCGTGGTCGCCGGGATGACGTTGCGTCAGCTACTTAGATGCCGCCCTCGCATGCTGACGTCAGTTCTGTATACGACTTTCCACACCAGAAATGCAGAGCCATGCTAGACATTGACCACTGGTGCACAAAACTAGGGCCCTGAAAGGATATCCTAAACCATAGAAATCAGTTTGCAGAACAGGGAGGATGGGTGGCGCAGTAAGGAATCGATAACTAACTCATGTTTTTTACAGATATATAGTTACCTAAGGTAGGTAACTTGTTCATCTGAAAGAAACACGTTAGTTATAGATTGCTTACCTTAGAATCGATACCCCAGCAATACCAACCCCAGTGGTGGGTCTGCGAACCAAGATCACACCTTAAAGTCCTGAAGAACAGAACGGCTAAAGAAGCTGTCTCTCCGGACTTGACTGTCAAGGCAGTGATGTTTGGTAAAGGTGCGCAACGAAGCTTACATAGCTGCCTGACAAATGTAATTTATAGGAACTCCACGTCCCAAAGCAGAAGTTGCAGCAATCGCCCTGGTGGAATGGGCACGCAGCCCCAATGGAGGCTTCTTCTTTGCCAGAGAATAACAGGCTTTGTTACACAAGACAACCCATCGGGAGATAGTCCACTTGTGTACGGCCCGACCTTTCTTGGCGCCCACACACCCAAGAAAGAGCTGGTCGTCCACCCGGAACTTTATGGTGGGATCCAAATAAAAGAAAAACACACGTTTTCGGTCCAGACTGTGGAGCCTCTCTTCCTCTTTCCAAGGATGCGTAGGCGGAAAGAAGGTGGGCAAAGTGATGGTCTGCCGAATGCGGAAGACCGTGACAACCTTAGGCAGGAGGGATGGACAAGACCTGAGGACAACTTTTTCCGGTTGCACAGAGAGAAAAGGAGGCTAAGAAGAAAGCGCCTGGAGCTCACTCACTCGTCTAGCAGAGGTGATGCCCACCAGGAACACAGTTTTGAGAATCAAAAATCCCAAAGGACAGTTGTGAAGCGGCTTAAAGGGAGCACCGCGCATTAAATAAGTTCAAACCGAGTTGAAGTCCCACTGAGGTATAACAAAAGGAATAGGAGGAAAGAGATGAGTTATGCCTTTCAAGAAACGATTTACAACCGGAGAATTGAAAAGGGAAGGCTGATCTGGAAGCCGAAGGAAGGCAGAGATGGCCGAAAAATAGCCCTTGATAGTGCCTAGAGCAGAGCCCTGCTGGGCCAAAGAAAGAAGGAACAGCAGAACCTCAGAAAGATGGGCAGAGAGGGGATGCAGAGCCTTTGCTGTGCACAATGCCACAAATGTATTCCACTGACAGGTGTATACCGTCTTAGTGGAGGGATGCCAGGCTGCCAGAATTAAGTCACAGACTTCGGGAGGCAGGTCGAATGAAGTCAACTGTCGCCACTCAATCCCCACGCAAAGAGGTGGAGGTTGGACAGGTTCGGGTGGAGGACTGTCGCCTGTTGCTGCGACAGAAGATCCTCCCGAAGAGGCAGACGGGTCGGGGGATTGACTGCCATGTTGAGAAGCTCAGCATACCAGACTCTTCGTGCCCAATCCGAAGCCACAAGAATGACTTGGGCCCGGTCGCGCCGGATCTTCTTCGGCACTCTGGGCAGAAGTTGTATAGGCAGAAAAGCGTATAATAGACCTCAGATCCACTTGCGACAAAAATCGTCGCCTAGCGATTGCCACCTTGGAAATCCCAACACAGAGAATTGCTGACATTGCGCGTTCTCGTCGATGGCGAATAGATGTAACCAAGGCTCTCCCCACTGTTGAAAGGGACCTTGCTCCACCGAGTGAAGACGCCATTCGTGATCCATCATGCAACTGCGGCTGAGTTTGTCCGCCATAGCGTTCAGTGAACCTGCCAGGTGTTGAACCACCAGAGATATGCCCTGATGTTCCAGCCATGTCAAGAGGCGGAGGACCGCCTGACATAGGGTCCACGACCCCACCCCGCCTTGCTTGTTGCAGTATCGCATGGCTGTGGTGGTGTCAGTGAACACCTGCAGTACTCGTCCCTGGACAGAGGGAAGGAATACTTTGAGGGCAAGACGGATCACCCGAAGCTCCAAAAGGTTGATGTAGAACCTGGACTCCGCCGGAGACCAGAGGCCTCTGATCTCCGTCTCTCTAATGTGGCAGCCCCATCACACAAGAGATGAGTTTGTCACTACTGTGTGTTGTGGTTGGGGAAGGGAGAGGGATCTGCCATTGACCCAATCCTGGTTTGTGAGCCACCACTTTAATTATCGTGCAGTGCCCTCTGAGATCTGGCCGCAATCGGGCACATTCCCCTGATGCTGTGCCCAATGGAACTTCCGGTCCCACTGCAAAGCCCGCATGCGCCACCTGGCATGATCGATCAGCAGGATGCAGGAAGCCATGAGGCCCAGCAGCCTCAGGGTCATTCTGACTGAAACCCGGGATAGAGGCTGAAAGATCGGAATCATAGCCTAAATATCCCTGACTCGCTGTTCAGAAGGTTAGACCTGAAACCGCGTCGTGTCCAGAACCCTTCCGATGAAGAAGAGCTTCTGAGAGGGAATCAGGTGAACATTGATGGAGAACCCCAGCGAATGCAGGAGGTTGGCTGTAGTCTGGAGGTGGGAGACGACTGCCTGGGGCGAGCCCGCCTTCAACAGCCAGTCGCCAAGATAGAGGCAGACTGAAACCCCTGATCGGCGCAGATGAGCTGCGCTCACTGCCATCACTTTCTTGAACACCCATGGGGCGCTGGTAAGGCCAAAGGGGAGCACGGTAAATTGAAAATGCTCATGGCCTACCGTGAACCGCAGGTAACGCCGGTGGGCCGGGGATGTGAAAATAAGCATCCTGCAAGTCCAACGCTACCATCCAGTATTCCGGGTCGAGGACAGACAAAACCTATCCATACCTCTTCCCTCTTTCTGCACCTCTGTTGCTTCTTTGTTAACCTCTCTTGCTTCTTTCTGCACCCCTCGTGCCTCTTTCTGCACCCTCGTGTCTCTTTCTGCACCCTCCTCTTTATGCAACTTTGCTCCTTTCTGCAAATTTGTTTTTTTCTGCACCGCTTGTGCCTCTTTCTGCACCTTTCTTGCCTCTTTCTGCACCCCTCTTGCCTCTTTCTGCACCCCTCTTGCCTCTTTCTGCATCTGTTGCTTCTTTCTCAACATTTCTTCTCATTATCCATACCTTTTCCCTCTTTCTGCACCTCTGTTGCTTCTTTGTTAACCTCTTGTGCCTCTTTCTGCACCCCTCGTGCCTCTTTCTGCACCCCTCGTGCCTCTTTCTGCACCCCTCGTGCCTCTTTCTGCACCCCTCGTGCCTCTTTCTGCACCCCTCGTGCCTCTTTCTGCACCCCTCGTGCCTCTTTCTGCACCCCTCGTGCCTCTTTCTGCAACCCCTCGTGCCTCTTTCTGCAACCCCTCGTGCCTTTCTGTTTTAGTTGTCGCCGTGAGGAGCAGTCGTCGCTGAAGCTTCGTGCTGGCAAGATATGTGGGCTATCGCTATTTGGCGCAAAGGGCAGGTCGCCATCAATACTTTGCATTGGCAGGACAATTTCTGACACGAAGAGCCTGTTCCCGGTCTTGAGGAGCCCCAAAACTTCTGAATTTTCAACTGGAGTGCAGATTTTGTTGATTTGAGGTAGTAGGAGTACATCCTGACCAGGACCTGAGGGGGCTCCTCCTGGGGATCAACGCTCCCTCCAGCAGAGGTGAGCAGCAGGGCTCAGGCAGGTACAGGTGATGAATGCCTGCTGGGCAGTTGCAAGGAGGGCTTGAAGCAAGTTTGGTACCTGTAGCTCAAAAAGGAGGTCAGCCAACTGACCCTTGAAGTCACTTCTGGGGATTCTTGTTCAAGGCAAGCAGGTCCAATCTACCTTCTTCTGACAGCAGGGCAGACCTTCATCTGAACCTTCCATAGGTCCAGGAGAGTTCCAATGTTTGTAAACGGATGTCGCTGCCAGATACTTTGCCAGCAATCTAGGGTTGTGACTATGTCAGGATCCATTCTGTCATCAAGATATTCTCCTAATATGAGAAATAAACAGGAAGAAAAAATGACTTTCCTTTAGTAACGCAGTTTCCTGTGGATACTCTAGTAGGAGAGTAGGGTCTGCTATCCTATGGTCACCCCATTTCTTTGCTTTTTGCTTCACTGGTTTTCGACTTAATGTGGCTGTGGGCCTGCTAATCAGACCCACAGCCCTGCTGTTCTCTCTCTAAATTCACAACCATGTACCTTAGGTACATTACCAATTGGGATTGGGTCACCTTATGAGCCCCTGTACAGTATACTATAAGTACCCAGGGCATAGGTGCATCCAAGGCCTACCAGGGGCTGCAGCATATCTTTTGCCATCCCTGGCTGGCCATCCAAACTGACACAACTGACTGATCACTCAGCTGGGGTAAGGTTGTGTAATCACCCCTTGCTTAGATATAGTATACCTATGTCTAACCTTGTATCTGGACATATGTACACCTATAAGTCACTCCTATGGCAGGCCTTAACAATCCTGGAGGCAGAGTGCTTGGTTTTATGTGAGATGGTGCTGTAGCATGAGCTGAGCCTGTCTGCAGCTTTCGGAACCATGTCCTTATAGCTGTTCTACGATATTGCCATACCATATACTCTTAAGTGCATTATGAACCTCGCGGTTAAATGCTATCTTTGGTTTAGCATTATCAAAACATGTCGTGTAAGGTGTAATACGCTTTGGAATACTACCCCCTCGCCATTCTGGCGACGGGGGTAGCATTCCACCCTTCTAGAGGGAGAAGACATGTTACTAACCTTAATCCCGGTTAAAGTTAACCAGAGCCTCAGCATCACAAAATGGATGCTGCTGCCACAGACACAAGTCTGGCCTCCTGCTGCTGGACGAAACTCTGCAGGAGAAGCCTGGACAATAGGTTTCCTGTCACAGGGAGGTGCTAGCACCACCCCAGACAGGAGATAGTGGATTGGGGCAGGGAGGGCTGAATGAAACTAGACACTGCCTGGGGCACACAAGGTGTCCCATGCATAGCCCGGTTCAAACCGATGCTGGGGCACTCCAGCCCCAGCTCTGGCGCGAAACTGGACAAAGGGAAAGGGGTGTAACCACCCCCTTCCTGGGTCCCATCAATAGGAGGGACCTAGCAGGTAATCCAGCCCCTTGGTTTGGAATAAAGGTAGGAGCTGTGTCCATAGACTTTAGATAATCCTGACTGAAACTTTGATACGAAACTCTGGACCCTTCGACATCCTACTCGACGTAGAAGACTGAAGAATCTCCCTTGTGGTCAAGGAGTGACCACCCTGTGCAAGCAGGCACCATCAAGCGCTCAACGGTTTGCTTTGTTGTTGCTCCCGCCGGAGCTCGAACAACAGAGATCGACAAGACCCGGACTTCCAGACATCCAACAGCCTGATCCACAGCCACAGCAAAGCTGAGACCCGTGGAGGCGACGTGAGACGTGGGACCGGCCATCTTGGAAAGCCAGCGAAGTGCTTTCTGTGCAGCTCCCGAGGCACCCTCTGCATTGGGGATTGAGAAGCCCCAGCCCAGAGTATCATTTGCACCGAAGATCACCTCTCCACACTCACCGAGCGCGGGGCCCTTTTGCATTTTCCTGCTCGACGCGTATATCCGGTCACTTGCCCGTTGGCTAGTGGCCTCTGTAACGACGAAACTTCTAATTGTTAAAAACAGGTCTGGTTGCTCCAGACTGGCCCTTGCTCCCCTGAAAAAGAGCAGCCCATCAAAACTTGCTGGTCTGATCCAGAAGCCATCTTCGAGTCCTGCGTGGGTTGCATTTGCCAAGGCCTGTTGACTCCGAATCGAGATCCGACACCGCCGACAGCGAGAGCCTTCGTGGGACAGTCCGTGCCCAGCGCCTGGTCGTCGTCGACACCTCCTGGTCCACGTGGCAGTGGAGACAAGCTTCACAACATCACCTGATCGCAACCCGACATCCCCTGGTTCCTTCCTGGTAACTGGCTAGTGACCCAGACTCTGTCCCCTCTGCTTTCAGGTACTCTACATCTTCGATCCACCCTTGGATCCAACCGGACTCTTCTCTCCTGGTCGCCTGCAGCATCTTTTCTCCAAGGCTCCAAAGAACTCCACGACGAAACCAGACACACTTTGACACCTATGCACCTGCTTCTTGTGGGTGAGGTAACTCTAGTACTGCGGTGCTCCTGTAGAGATTTACATCCCTTGTGTCCTAGTTTTAAGTGGTTAAGTTCTAGTCCAGTCAGAAGACTTCCAAATCTGCAACTTTCTAACTTTACGCACCCGTTGACTTCTATTGGTGCACACGTGTGCATTTAGACACTGCACCCGCATCCTGTGGGCCTCCTACGTCCTAACTGCTGTTAGTCCAGTGTAGCCCCAGCGATTCCCAAGGCCCTCGGCCTTACCATTGTTCGGGACGTGATTCTTATACCACTATTTTAGTATATGGTTTTAGGGGCCACCAGGGCCTATCCATATTTGTGCAACTTTTGTATGCTATATTAAGTTTCTTGTTATACGCTTGTGCTCCTGTGCTCATAAAGAGTTAAGGGGATTTATTTAGAAATAAATACATATATATTTTGAATATATAACCTGTGTGGTGTCCTTTCATTTGGTATTAAAAGGTTTGCATATGGTAAAACAGCTGGCTTCACATGCCCTCTTGAGTTTAGCCTAAGACTGCTTTTGTCCATGCTACCCCTAGGATAGCTGGTCTATAAGGTTGACTTTACAACCATCACCATAAGGGTTGTTTGGACTGGTGCAAGGTGCTCACAAGAATAGTGAACATCATATACCAGGCCAACTTCTCACAACTCTAACAGAAGATTCCTCATATTTTGAATATCCACTTGAAGTCAGATTGGATCTGGAAAATCTTTAGCAGTACCCTTGTGTACTGGTAGGTGACGTTATGTGGCTCCACACCAACACTATTGCATAAAAGTGCCATATATCCTCAACAACATCAGCGGCTTCCTAGGCTGTCCTCACCCCCAGACACCAAACCAACTAACAGATTGGCTGTGACCAGTGAGCAGATCACTAGGACTTGGGATGCTTTTATATGGATAGGAGAACCTCATTCACATAACAGGGAGGATGGGTGGGTTTGTGAGGTATATGCCATTAGATGAGAGTATCCACCAGAAGGAGGGCTGCTGAAGTTAAGTAACTTGTTCTTCATATGGATATTTTAACTGTAGATTCTGCACTATTTGAATAGATACCAAAGCAGTACCCACCAGGTGATGGGTTTGTGAATGCGCTCAGACCCAATAGGCAAAGTGCTCTTCTTAATGGACCAGACTATCCAGACTAGTGCTTCATGAATGTTTAAGCAATACCCAAGTAATAGACTCACAAATATCCAGAACAAGCATTCCATGGCCCAAAACAGTGGTAACTCCCTTGGGCTGGTGGAATGAGCCTGTAAGCCTCTTTGGAGCTGCTTCTTGGCCAAATAGCACTTCTCAATACAGAACACAATCCAACGATATATGCTTCTCTTCTACATTCCCAGTGGGGTCAATTTAAAAGCAGGGAGCTCTTTTAAGTATCTAACCAAATGGAGCCTGTCATCCACCATTGAGAGAAAGCAGGAGAATGATTCTTTGCCCGACATGAAAAGAAGTCACCACTTTCGGAAAAAAAAGGCTCGGGTCTTCAAGACTAACTAGTCTAGAAAGAAAACTTGTATATAGTGGATTAACGGAAAGGCCTAGTAGTGCGCTCACCAATCACCCCAATGTTATGGCCACTATTTACAGTTGTGTTGAGGTTCAAATGGCGCACACATGAGGAATGTGAGAACCAGATTTAGGTCTTACTGAGACATAATGACAGGAGTAAGCAAAACGCACATGGCATACCTTAAAAAAAACAAAAACACAACAGCGGCTTTAAATAAAGAGTGCTGATCTGGCACCCGCAAACAGGCAGAAAGAGCAGGGAAATAATCATTACATGTGCCCAAGGCAACATTTCGAAAGATTTGGCCTGAAGTGAGTTGATCTGCCAAGTACCACAACAAGCCTCAAATCGGTCCCAATGGCAGGCATATACTGATGGAGAACTCCCAGCTGCCAATATGACATTCACAACTTCAGGAGGGAAGTCGAATGCACTAAACTGTCGCGCTCAATCTCCAGACATGGAGCTCAAGACTGTCTAGTCCTTGGTGCTAAATCATGCTCTGTTGTAGCGTCAGTCGATCTTCCCGAAGCAGCAACCTAAAAGTAGGACAGATGCTCATACCGACAGATGCTATGGACTACCACCTGTGAAAAAATGGCTGACTTTGTCTCCTAAAGGTTGGCTGTGTTCTGCTAAGGGCAAACTAAAGTGGTTGGAGGCTGCTGTCAGGGTGACTGGGAGGTTCACTGTCCATGTGGCCATGGGAGCGGTTTGCTGGAGTCCAAACCCCCACAGGACTGGGGTTATTTTTGGGGTGAAGGATCTTAACGCTACATGTAAGAGAGACCCCTAGGGATAGCTCCAAAGGAGCAAAACATTTGGGGATACTGCCTTGCAGGTCTGGAGAGACCCAGAGAGCATGCAGTGGCTCAACTTTTCTTAAAAGCACTCCAGGGCGGAGTAGGCCTTTTCACACAAGAGGCAAGACCTGTTAAAAGTCATATCGATAAGCGATGCTTGGCGGGCCTATGAAAAGCCTGTGGATCTCATCCCTGCATGGAGCCAGAGCACCATGCTAGTTTAGACAGCTCTGCCTAAAAAGTCAGTCATGTCCAGGCATGCCCCTACAATATGTTTGACCATGTCCTGGCCATCCTGAATAGCCTGTGCCAAGTTGGCACAGACTTTCTCTTTGGCCTGATGGTAAGAGCTCTACAACCAAATCTTAAAATGCATGGGAACACCTACCCAACAAACAGATGGGGTTGACTGACTTGAGGGAGACACTTTCCGAATGCCTCAATTGTTTTCAACTATGTTGCGGGGAAGGGGTCATAGGGAAAGAAATGGGATTAACCCAGCTATTAGATTCCTTAATTTCCAGGCTCTCTGGGGTTTGGTGCTGAGACAGGAAGGGGGGGGGTCACCCAGAGAGTCTGTGGTGTCATGCCAATTGTCTGTTCACAGGGGGGCAGGAATAGGGTTTAGCAAAAATATCCATGAGCTTGCCAGTAGGTGCTTCATTCAATGGCAGCAAAGGTTCAGGCGAAGTATATCTGAGATGCAAGACTTCAATAATGGCATTGTTGTTTTGCCTCAGCAGATATTAATGGCAAGTCTAGAACTTCAATCAATCAATCATGCCATTTGTATAGCGCACTACTCATTCGGGAGGGTCTCAAGGCGCTTGGGGGGGAGGGGTATGCTACTGCTCGAACAGCCAGGTCTTGAGTTGTTTCCTGAAGGCGAGATGGCCCTGGGTCAGCCGAAGGTGGATGGGGAGGGAGTTCCAAGTCTTGGCAGCCAGGTAAGAGAAGGATCTTCCTCCGGCGGTGGCTCTTCGGATGCGTGGTACGGCTGCGAGGGCGAGGCTGGTGGACCGTAGCTGGCGGGTGGGCGTGTAGAAGGTCAGGCGGTCGTTGAGGTACTTGGGGCCCAGGTCGTGGAGAGACTTGTGTGCGTGGGTGAGGAGCCAGAACGTGATCCTCTTGTCGACGGGGAGCCAGTGCAGGTTCCTCAGGTGGCTGGAGATGTGGCTGCGTCGGGGGACATCCAGGATGAGTCGGGAAGAGGCGTTCTGGATGCGCTGGAGTCTTTTCTGTAGCTTGGCTGTGGTTCCGGCGTAGAGGGCGTTTCCGTAGTCAGGTATTTGACTAATGCAGTGAATGAGGTGGACTCTTCCATGGAAGAGCCAAGGACATTACTCAGCCACATGTCAGAGAAGTGTTGAACCCAATGGCCTCTAGAGGATTCGAATAAAAATCATCATCATATTGTAGGAGAAATTCATCACCATTTCCAAAAGCTGTGTGGCTCCAAAAAATTGCTGGAGCACTGGAGGGTGGCTCCTAGGCAAAGGCACTGTTTTATCAGTCAGAAGGTACGGGGGTCCAGGGAAATCAGATATGTTCTGGGGCAAAACTTCAGCAAAGATGGAGACAGGGTTGTTTTGGAGTCAGACAAGACAATGGAATGGGCATCCTCCTCCAGCCCTGGAGGCATATACATGGCAGGAAAATGAAAGGATCTTTTTGCTGTGTGTATAGTCTGCTCCGGAGTTAGAGCTGAACTCAAGGCAGGTTTGGCAGGCATAGATTATGTCGAAGCCAGACCTGCTGGTGATCACTCAGCTGGAGGCCTCTATGGATTCGTAGGACCTGAAGGTGCATCACAAAGATACAACAAAGCTCCAAATATTGGAAGCATGGCTTCTTTAAATGCCTTCATCTGCTGTGGTGTCGCAAACAGCCACGGAAATTTAGGGAGGATCTGGTACACTTCACAATCTTTGTGCGTATCTCACACAGACATTATTTATATATGAAGGCACCCTGAGAAAGGACGGACATCAGCTCACTTGGATGACGCTTATATTCAGATCCACGTAAATAAACAATTGTTCAGTGGGACTCTTTCATATATAGTTAAACTCTAGATCTACACAATATATTGCTCCATTTATTCTCAAAATGTATCAAATAGATGTCAACAACCAATTAAAGTACAGACAGTGCAATGCTCAGAAAGTGCAGTGGTGTGCAGTATTTACAATGATCCATATATACAGTAGGATGTATTAAAACATTCCTTTCAAAATAACAGTCGAACAAATATCTATCAGTTCCTATCTAAAATGTAATTATGCAACAGACAATCCCCATTGATTTGGCGGCGTTTCTACCCTTATATTGATCCTAAGGGTCTCCTTGGGACAAATCGTGCCATCTGGCAGTCCACTTGAAGCCAATATGCTTATTATTTGTGCTGGGGTTCTGTCTTAATAATAAGCGCCTGGTTCACACCGTATTTGGTCCCATGCATGTGCGCGCCAATTATTGGTCACCTATCCGCACCGCAGGAAAAGCTGCACCTGCAGCTGCTCATAATCAGGATGAGAGACAACCAATAATGGCGAGCACAAACACATACCAGACCAAAAAAGGTAGCAGTTGTGTTCTTTCACCACTACTTAGAACTTAGTAAAACATTTAAGCCTAAAGAAAATCTAAGACCAAGTATTGAAGGCTTTGGGCAATTTTACTGCTAGGAATCATGTTAATGAGCAGGAAAGCAATGTTGGTTGAGGAAAAGAAATCTAAACAGGTAATGGCTTAGCATGTATATTACCAACCATAGGTTGCAATTGAAGTTAATGCACATGAAAGCCTAAATATCAAAGCAAAAGAAAGAAAATACTTTGTTTAAATGGATTAAGATTTTTGAATTTTATAACAGGACATAAAACTCAATTTACATGAGTTACATCATTTATTTACTACATTAACTGACATCTATTACAAGTATTTTCAACTTACCCTGGAAATATTCTGGACTTTAAACCATCAACAAGTGAACAGCAATCCTTGACAGGTAACTTCAATCGACTAATAACCTAGAATTGGAGAACCTGAATTAAACATACACCAGAAAAAACAATTCTGCAATTTCTACATAATGTTGATTTGCAACATAAGGTAAGCAAGAAAGTTACGCTGACTAGTGAACCTAGTTTTCCCCAATATCAGCAACCTATAGAACGTCTCCCATTGATTGCAAGGCCCAAGGGGTGCTTCTCAAACATGTTAAAACCAAAGCTGTGTTCTTTTCAGTACCTACCTATTGCACAAGTTACTACTTGTGTAACGATATATCTGTAAGAGAGATTAGTTAGTGATAGATTACTTACCTTAGAATATCCCCAGGCGTCAGACTGGATCCGGAAAATTTTGCGTAGCAATACCCCTGCATGCCGGCAGGCGTCGTCCGCGGCTACACGTCCGTCGTCGGCGTCGTTAGCGCAGTAATGACGTCGGACTACTTAGACGTCGCCCTCGCTCGCTGACGTCCGTTCTGATACACAGCTTTTCCGCGCCAGATACGCAGAGCCATGATAGAACCAACACTGGTGCCATGAAACTAGGGCCCTGAAAGGGGATGACCTTAACCCTAGATATCGGTTCGCAGAACGGGGAGGATGGGTGGGTCGGTAAGGAATCTATCACTAACTATTGTCTCTTACAGATATATCATTACACAAGTAGTAACTTGTGCATCAGAAAGAGACACGTTAGTGATAGATTCCTTACCTTAGAATAGATACCCCAGCAATACCAACCCCAGGGGTGGGTCTGCGATCCAATAATCACACCAGAAAGTCCTGGAGGACGGAACGGCCAAAGAAGCCATCCCTCCGGACTTGGCTTTCCTGGCAGTAGTGTCTCGCAAACGTGTGCAGCGAGGCCCACGTAGCTGCCTGACAAATGTCCTGCAAGGGCACTCCTCGGCCCAGGGCAGTCGTGGTCGCCGTGGCCAGAGTGGAATGAGCCCTCAGCCCAACAGGGGGTTCCTTCTTAGCCAAGGAGTAACACGCCTGGATGCACAAGATGATCCACCGAGAGATGGTACGCTTGTGCACTGCCCGTCCCTTCTTAGCACCCACGTAACCAACAAAGAGTTGGTCATCCACCCGGAACTTGCGTGTGCGATCCAGATAGTAAGAGAGCACACGTTTTGGGTCCAGACGGTGGAGACTGTCTTCTTCTTTCGAGGGATGCGGAGGCGGAAAGAAGGTGGGCCAGGTGATGGACTGCCCGATGTGGAAGGCAGTGACAACTTTGGGCAGGAAAGAGGGTCTCGTCCGCAACACAACCTTGTCCGGATGGACAGAGAGGAAAGGAGGTGTGGAAGAAAGAGCCTGGAGCTCACTCACTCTCCTGGCAGAGGTGATGGCAACCAGGAAAGCAGTCTTCAAAGTAAGAAGACGGAGAGGAAAGTTATGGAGCTGCACAAAGGGAGCACACATTAGGTAAGCAAGTACAAGGTTCAAGTCCCACTGGGGCATCACGAAAGGAACAGGAGGAAACATGTGTGTGATGCCCTTCAAAAACCTACTTACAATTGGGGACTTGAACAAAGATGGCTGAACAGGTAGCCTTAAGAAGGCAGAAAGGGCAGAAAGGTATCCCTTGATAGTGCCCAGAGCAGAGCCCAGCTGGGCCAGAGAAAGAAGGAAGAGGAGAACCTCAGAAAGGGGGGCAGAGAGTGGATTCACAGCCTTTGCTGTGCACCATGCCACAAATCTGTTCCACCTGCAGGTATATACCGACTTTGTGGAGGGACGCCTGGCTGCCAGAATGACATTACAGACTTCAGGAGGCAAGTCAAATGGACTCAACTGTCGCCGCTCAATCTCCAAGCTTGTAGGTGGAGACTGGACAGGTTCGGGTGGAGGACAGTCCCCTGCTGCTGCGACAGAAGTTCCTCCTGAAGAGGCAGACGAATCGGGGGATCGACAGACATGCTGAGTAGCTCTGGATACCAATATCTTCGTGCCCAGTCCGGAGCCACAAGGATAACCTGGGCCCGGTCGCGCCTGATCTTCTTCAGCACTCTAGGCAGAAGTGGTATAGGCGGAAAGGCGTACAATAGACCGCAACTCCACTCGCGACGAAAAGCGTCTCTACGAGCTAGTGCCGCCTGGAAAATTCCAACGCGCAAAACTGATGAAATAAAGAAAAACACCAGTGCACTTCCAAAACAGTCTCTTTGATCCTTTCGCTATTTTAGCGTTTCATCAATAGTCCATATCCTTGGTCAAAAAGTCAATTTCACAAAACCAGAAGATGTAGAAATTTCAAGCCTTTATTTTGCCCACTTTATGGTCCACAGCCGGCGCGCGTTTCGCCCCCTTCGGGCTTTCTCAAGGCTTTATATGGTGTAAAGAAATATCTCAGTTACAGCATCTATATACAATTATTCGAATGATACTCATGTACCCTTGTCCAGTCGATCTAGAATGTAAGCTTAGTCTGAAAATTCATTATTATTGTTGCAGGATCCTTGTTTTTTCTCAAATCAAAACTGTAGTATCAGTTTTCCCGAATACCATCTTGATGTGGAGCCATGCTACGTTCCACAATCTCAGCGCGTGTATAGATCCGCTGTGTACGCCGTCCCTGCAACCCTGCAAAACTGATGACATTGCGCGTTCTCTTCTGTGGTGAATAGATCTAACCAAGGCTCTCCCCACTGCTGAAAGAGACCATGCGCCACTTCAGAGTTCAGAAGCCATTCGTGATCCATCATGCACCGAGGGCTGAGTTCGTCCGCCCTGGCGTTCAGAGAACCGGCCAGGTGTTGAACCACCAGGGTCACGCCCTGATGTTCCAGCCACTGCCAGAGGCGCAGAGCCTCCTGGCATAGGGTCCACGACCCCTCCGCCCTGTTTGTTGCAGTACCACATGGCGGTGGTGTTGTCCGTGAACACCTGCACTACACTCCCCCTGACAGAGGGGAGGAATGCCTTCAGTGCAAGCCGGATCGCCCGCAGCTCCAGAAGGTTGATGTGGAGCTGGGACTCCGCCGGAGACCAGAGGCCTCTGATCCCCGCCTCTCCCATGTGGCACCCCCAGCCCTGGAGGGACGCATCCGTCACAACTACGTGCTCCGGTTGGGGTAGGGAGAGGGATCTGCCACTGAGCCAATCGCGGTTCGTGAGCCACCACTGCAACTGTCTTGCAGTGCCCGCCGAGATCAAGACATGGTCGGACAAGTTGCCCTGATGCTGGGCCCACTGAAACTTCAGGTCCCACTGCACAGCCCGCATCCGCCACCGGGCGTGATGCACCAGAAGGATGCAGGAGGCCATCAGCCATAGAAGTCGCAGCGTCACCCTGACCGAGACTCGGGATAAAGGCTGAAAGATCGGAATAAGAGCCTGAATATCCCGAACCCGCTGTTCGGGAGGATAAATCCGAAACTGCGCCGAGTATAGAACCGCTCCGATGAAAAGGAGCTTCTGAGAGGGACAGGTGTGACTTCGGCACATTGATGGAGAACCCCAGCAGGTGCAGGAGATCAGCCGTAGTCTGGAGGTGGCTGACGACTGTCTGGGAGGAGCCCGCCTTCAACAACCAGTCGTCGCGGTAGGGGGAAGACTGACACCCCTAACCTGCGCAGATGAGCTGCGATCACCTCCAGCACCCGTGGGGCGCTGGTAAGGCCAAGGGGGAGCACGGTAAACTGAAAGTGCTCGTGGCCTACTGTGAACCGCAGGTAACGCCAGTGGGCCGGCAGGACGGGGATGTGAAAAGAAGCGTCCTGCAAGTCCAACGCTACCATCCAGTCTCCGGGGTCCAGGGCAGCTAAAACCTGAGCCAAAGTCAGCATCTTGAACTTTTCCTTCCGGAGGAAGCCGTTGACGTTCCGTAGGTCCAAGATAGGGCGTAAGCCCCCTTTGCCCTTCTTGGGTACCAGAAAGTAGTGGGAGTAACAACCACACCCTACTTCTGGCCCAGGAACGCGCTTGATGGCCCCCTTGGCCAAGAGGGCCGTAACTTCCTCTTGCAGAAGTTGCAAGTGATACCCCGACACCCGGTGGAATTGCGGTAGCATGGCTGGAGGGGTCGTCTCGAAGGGGAGGGAGTAGCACCTTCGGACGATTTGCAGCACCCACCTGTCCGACGTGACAGTGCGCCAGTGGAAGAGGTGATGGCGAACCCTGCCCCCCACTGGCGTCACATGGGCCTGAAAGCACGGACTAGGAGGGTTTTGAGGCAGGTGCTGCAGGGGAAGGTGTGGACTGTCATCGCCGTTGTCCCCGACCGTGGCCACGGTGGTTTCCACGGCCGCCACCGTGCTGTGTAGCAGTCTGCGGTGCGTGGCTGGCAGAACGTGTGGGAGCGCCCCTTCCTTGGCCACGAAACGAGCGAAAGGCACCCGTTTGCTGGCGTGGGGCCGAGAGGCCCAAGGACTTGGCCGTAGCCCTGGAGTCCTTAAAACGCTCAAGCACATGGTCTGCCTTGTCGCCAAATAGGCGACGGCCATCAAACGGCATGTCCAGGAGTGTGGCCTGGACATCGGCCGAAAAGTTGGCGGACCTCAACCAGGCGTGGCGTCGAACCGCCACCGTCGTAGCCATCGCTCTGCCCAGTGAGTCCGTGGTATCCAGCCCACACTGGATGGAATAGCGCGCTGCATCTCGACCCTCCGCAAGGGCTTGGGAGAGTTTAGCCCGGGCCTCCTCCGGACATTGTGGCAGCACGTCCGCGACCGTGTCCCACAGGGTGTGGATGTAGCGGCCCAAGAGGCATGCGGTATTGACTGACCGCAGTCCCAAGCTCAGGGACGAGAACACATTCTTCCTGAATTGTTCATACCTCTTGGATTCCCGATCGGGCGGAGCCGTCGGGAATGCGGTCTGGGAAGTGGAGGCCTGGATGACCAGTCTCTCGCCGTGGGATGGGTGGACAAAATGCAAGGCTCGCCCGGGGCCGGACGGTCGCGTCCGGCCACGTTCCTATCCACAGGCTGACCTGTGGCGGGCTTGGACCAAGTGCCCACAAGAACGTCACACAAGGCCTCATTAAACGGCAGCAGAGGCTCATTGGAGCATGCTTGCGGTTTAAGGACCTCAGTGAGGAGGTTAGTCCTCACGGCCGCGACGGGGAGCGTCAGGCCCAAGGCCTTGGCCGCCCGTGTCAACACTACACTGTAGGCAGCCCCCTCCTCCGTAGCCACGGTGGGAAGGGAAACAAATCCAGTGTCTGGCGAAGTGTCAATTCCACTGGCCTCCCCAAGCTCATATGTCCATTCCTGTTGAGACTGGCACTCCTGTGCCAGAGGGTCCATAGACCCCTCCCAATCACCCTCGTCACCCATCTCCTGTAGTTCAGGGTCAACAGATGGGGCCGGTTTGTGGAAATAGAAATCTCCATACGACCTCTAAGAGCGGCGCCCAGCGGCGCCGCTCCGGTGCCGGAACCGAACCGAGGGTTGGAGTGGGGACAGAGTCGCCCGTAGGCGCCGCCAGGGGCGAACCGAGGGTTGGAGTGGGGACCGAAGTCGCCGGCGGCGCCGGGGCCGGAGCACCCGACGGCATCGGAGCCGAAGCACCCGACCCGCTAGGCCCTCCAGCCGGGACCGTTGGGCCCGGAGGCGCCACGGAACCCAGCGGAGGAGGTAGGGACTTCATGGCCATGAGGTACCGCTCGACTTCCTCTGGCGTCGCACCGTGCCCAGGGACCGGAAGGTGTGGGGCAGGCGGCGACGTCCGCGACTCCGTCGGAGCAGTGTGGGTGGTGTCACCCGAACCCCCGGCCGCGTTGTGCGAGCGTCGGGGTGGGGCAGGAGATCGATGACGTCTCTCCGACCTCTCATGCCTCTTACCTGAGGAGGATCCCGAAGACCGATGCCGACTCGCGGAGCTACGAGGGCTCCGACCCCGCAACCTTTCCCTCGACCTCCTGTGGGACCGGGACCTGGAGCGGCGCGGGGCCGACTGCCTTAGCTCCAGTCGCTTGCGGGACCGCTCCCGCCTAGCCTTGGATGTCAGGGCCCGGCAGTCGGAGCAGGTGCGGTCGTCGTGGTCGAGGCCTAGACACTGAAGGCACCGGCGATGGGGGTCGCTAACCGACATCAGTCGGTTGCATTTGGAACAGGGTTTGAACCCGGACATTACCTACCGGCACCGTAAGAGTCGAAGACTCGATTAGAGAAATGATCAAAAAGATCAAAAAGTTTAGTCAAAAAATGACTAAGGGGTAGAGCTTCTCCGGATCTGCGCTAGCTGGCGCAGAAAAAAGAAGAACTGACGTCAGCGCGCGAGGGCGGCGTCTAAGTACTCAGACGACGTAATTCCGGCGCTAACGACGCAGACGACGGACGCTGAGCCGGATCTAGTAAGATTCCTTACCAATAAGGTTAGGAATCTATCACTAGCGTGTCTCTTTCAGATATATGCCACACAAAGGCTGACTATTTCAGTTCAACCAAGTCAGGGAGATGGATCGGGCCACTGAAAAGGGTTGGGGGGGGGCAGGATAAAAATACATGCACACCTAGGACAAAGGACTGAAGCTGCACTAAAGGTAAGAGTACCAAACACTTAAATTGTGGTAGACATTGTAGGAAACTGAATTTTGTTGCAGTTGTCCCCCCACTTTTTGTCTGGTATTTGATGCATCTTGAACTGAAGTACATTGTGTTCATGCTACACAGGTTCCAAGCACCAGTGTTCTTTACCCAAAACAAGAGAACTTGTCATTTGATCCCCAAATGACCAGGCCTTTAGCACCCCGGTAAGTGGTACCTCTGGTACTAAGGGCATAGGTACTAAAGAGGATCCCTAAGAGCTGCAGCATTTCTTGTGCCACTCTAAGGGACCTAGCACCAAACTCATATAGACTGCAACTGCAGGTTGTGTGACAAAGTGCTCTAAAAACTCAAAACACAACATGTCACACACCTATGTGAGAAGTCTCCTTACACACCATGTAATATTTGTAACTCACCCCTACAGCAGGCCTTAAAGCCCTAAGGCAGGGTGCATTATTTTATATGTGTGGACATATCTGCATGAGCAGATTTGCCCCTGTGCTGGCCAGTTCAAATACTGCCAGCACAAGTGACCAGGGAAGCCATTTTAAGTATGTGCTAGAAACCCTGGTCAAATAAGAGTCCTCCCTACAAACATCTTGTATTACTAATTACACTGATTCCAGCGATGGATTTATTAATACATGCACTCATAGGGCAACTTGGAGGTGCCCCCTGAAAACCTACCACCTACTGGTATGCTGAGTGACCTGTCCTAGCCAGCCTGCCATCACAGACCAGTTTGACTCCCAGTGGTGAGAGCCTTTGCCTAAGCCTGCTCGGGTAGAGGATCATTACACCCCCTGAACCAGGATGACATTCCAAGACCGGGTGCTTCAAAGAGCACTCCATCTTTGGAATGCAAATTTGGGTTCCCTCCAAAGAAAGGAGGCTGACCTCCTTTGTCCAGAGCCCCTCTGGCACCTGGACGGGTGGGAAAATTAGCAACGCCCAACGCATAAAAGCACCTCTGCACCCGTCTGCTACAGTGCTGCCTGAGGTGACCTGTTGGTGTTGCTTTGACCTTGCCCATAATTACCTTAAGTCCAGAAGATTGGCCCAGTAAGTTGTTAAGTGCTTGAATGCAGTACATGTTTTACTTCCATAGGATAACATTGGGCACCAGATGCTAAAAAGCACCTCTGCACCCTGCTCCCTGAGGTGACCTTTTAGTGCTGCCTTGGAGCTCGCCCCATACTTAACTGAAGTCTAGGAGATTGGTCCTGTAAGTCGTTGTATAATGCCTGTATGCAGTATATGCTTTTCCTCCATAGGATATCATTACCACTTCGGAAATTGCACTGTGTTGATTTTTCAAACCTGTACAAATTTATAACTCGAAACATACTTTCCGGACTTTGACGTCTAGAGCCAGAGCCAAGACCTAATTGACCCTGTATACTTGACCTTTTACCATAAGACATTTACTTGGGATACATGAATGAATTATGAAGACTTTATTGACTTGATCTGATTTATAGAAACAGTCAGTTTTGCTCATGTTTTCAGCAATGTACTTCTCCAAACTTTGGCCTGCTTGATGGTATTCACTGTCCTCTTTCTACTTAGTAATCGAAGTCAATTTGGAAATTGATGACTGTAGGAAGCCTGCTCTTTATATAGTATACCAAAAAGAGGTATACTGGGCAAAGAGTCCAGGTATTCCCGTGCAAGTGGGCATCGGCTTGCTCTGGCCATCCCAAGGTGCTCATAAATTATTCATGTATCCCAAGTAAATTTCTTATGGTAAAAGGTCAAGTATACAGGGTCAATTAGGTCTTGGCTCTGGCAGGACACGCATAAATCTTCAGAATGTGCAGTATTGAACTTTAAAAAATCAATTTTCATTGTCAAGTGGTCCCAAGAAGTTAATTATTTTAACCATTACAGAAACTTGGATGATTAAAAAGGAAAGTGAAAGTTGATGGGAAGCTCGCCAACATGACGGACAAGCACTAGAGATGCTCTGAACCCTAGCCCTTTTCCATTCGCAATTATTATTATTCTATGTGGAGAAAAGCCTGCTCCTATGTGACAGGAGCCAGCAGCAGATCGACCCCTATGGTGGAAAATGTTAGGGTACAAGGATAGAACTGAAAGTACATTAAGCAGGCGTACCACCCTCCGAACAGCTCAAAAGGTGCAGTGTGCTGGGCCAGATGCTGGTGCCTTTCATTCACAAGTCGTGAGACACAAGGCCTGGTGTAGGTGGCTAGGGATGACTGACTCACCAGCCTGGACGCCCATTTGAACGTGGGACCACTGGAAACGTCCCAAGGCCCACCCTTAGATAGAAACTGGTGAACTTTACTGGGGTTACCGTCACAGCAGGAGGATGGGTCCTAGGCTCCAAGGAATGAGGTTGTTTAGTGAGGTGGCATGAAGGAGGGAGGTGGGGGCGGCAGGAGGGGGGGGTTTAGGGGGGACAATCCTGGACAGCGCTGATGGGGTGACAAGCTAGACCGGCTTTTCTGATGTGCTCTGCGTAGGTCATCTGCGAATGGAGGGGGCCTGAGGCAAGAAATCCTGATTGAGAATACTAGAAATGGGGGCACACACTGGAACCAAATTGTGTTGCGGCCCGTTGATGCATATGTTACATCAAAGACTGAGTACAGGCTTGTAAAGGGTGGGGTGAATAAGAGAAGCAGGGGTTGCCATGCCCGTTAAGAACATAGCTGGACTGACACTAAGTGAAGAAGATTACTGGTTGGAGCCAGCTGTTTGAATCCCTCCACCCTATTGTAGTGTAGTTCCTATATTCCCAATAGGCTCTGCACATTGGAATAATATATTCTATAGATTTGACGTAGGACTGAGGTCAACTAGGTCTCTATCGAATATACTAAACTTAATTGTGTGTGCCAGCTAACTCAGAGGTCACTAGAAACTCACGAATACACAAGAAGGGATTAGTTTCTGACAACCGCATAAACATGGCGACTTTGTTTCCCAAGAATAAGAATATATCTCTTAGAGTCGCAGAAACAATAGATCAGTATTTCTCTCAGTCAATCGTGCATGCTTAGTTTCTACAGAGTTGCAGAGAAATAGCGAGACGGGCGTTTTCAATAAAAGGTTTGTTGAACAGTCTACTTTCTCATGCAAGAGAGATGAACTGCTACAATTGTTATGCAGACTGCAAAGTATAATGCATACAGCGTAAACAGTAATATGAAATACGGTAAATGCATTGTATGGTTTCTAAGCCATATAAAAATACATACATAAATAACAGACACATACTCAACTGGTGCTTCTAAAATACGCCTACCCCAATGTACCTAACCTAAGTCTAGTACGAGTGAAGAAATAAGAATTGTGTAGCATAGGTATTAGTTATTTTGCTAAGAATCTACCAAAGGTTTCTCTAGGTTCTAATCAGCTCCATACCTTGGTTTAGATTGAAGGAGATCTGGTATCTCTTTCTCGGGACTCTATTTCCCTACATCCCGCAAGGGGAGCCGGAAACACTGGAGCTGGATTCCGGGCAGGAGAAAGACAGCTTCCTGATCAGTGCCTTCTGCACTTGCTGTAGCGAGCTGCATCGGGCAAGTAGGTCTTCGAACTGCTCCGAACCACCGTAGTTTGCCAAAGCAAGTGAAGGTATATTTATACCTTGAAGGTGCTTAGGAATGCCATAGTTTGATGTAAAGTCGGGCATATGAACGTCATGAATGAACCCCTGGAGAATAGTTGTTCATTGTAAAGCAACTGAGTTCTTGGAGAAATCAATATTCAAGCAAGGGGAAGTCCCTAACGGCTTAAGCTGGTTTTCCAAGAAGTAGTTGTGACGTTTGGTACAGGTGGAAGTAGCCATGCCTGTATTTGGGTAGCATAGGCTATGCCTAAATAAGGGCTTGAATTCTATGCCTATATAAGGGCAATTTGAATTGTACCTATATAAGGGCATGAATCGGGAAAATTCACTCGGAGCCTAAAACGCCACACAACACTATGTAGCCAATGGAACATGTTGCCTAAGGAGTAAGATGGGCGGACACTTGAACTAAAGAGCAGGCTTGCCCACACCCGATGGTTGAAAAGATTGAGCCAGGTCACTTGCCATATCCTTCCGCAGCCTGAGGCACTCTCATACTAACCATACAGGGACACTCCTGGGACCCCTAGCAGTGGTGCTTGAGGACTGTGTGCGCCAGTCAGCAGGTGCAGCACCCTGCCCTCCACAAGTGTTTCCCTTTTTTGGGGAATCACTCCCTGAAGCAGTAATAGCTGAATCACAGCCATGTCCAAGGATAATGATACGGTCCCTTAAACTCAGACATAAAAAAATACACCATGATGCGTGCAATGTAAGCACTTGGGGTTGCAACACTCACTAAGCCAGACCCAAATGTACAACAAAGGCCATTATTCTACAACCTGTTAGAGACCTGCACATTTCATTAGAGTACAAGACTGAGGAAATGAGACTGGACATTTGTGACCAGTCAAAACCTAAGGAATGCTGTGTATAGTGTTACCGACGTGGGGATGAGTCAAGTGGAGAAGACTCCATTCAATCCATGAAAGACATCAGGCTGACCTCAAGAAAACAACTAAATACCTGACGGAGAAAAGACAGCCTGGTGGGCAGATGAGGCAGGAACAATATTAGACAGGTGGGTGTACCGAAGTGGATAGAAGGATCCGTCCTTGGTTCCCCGTGCACTATTTCAGGTCAGGTCATGGATTCCTCAAGGAGAACTCTTTGAATGCTTTTTAACAGAAAGTGCATACCAGGCTTTGGCATCCCGCCTGTCTCCTAGCCCATTCCAAAAATCCTGTCTTGCTGGCCGATCCCCATTCAGTGCCATCTTGTAATTATATTCCCAGAGGGGGACCATTTATCCCTCCCAGAGACCCCACTGCTCTGTGGGCCAGGACCCGCTGCCTTAGACAGAGCTGTAAGCGAGCAAGCTCAAAAATTAAGCCCGCAAGAGCCGCCCGGCTTACACCAAAGATGGTGCCGGCCCTTCGGGAAATTAGCTGCAGAGGGGGCCTTGATGCTGAGTGAGAGTAGTGAAGCAGCAGGAGGCCGCGTAGGGAGCGACCACTCCCGCGACAAAGCGAGGCACAGAGGAACAGATTGGGTCCGGATGCCAGGCCGGTGGATGTTTTCTGAGGAGGACCCGACAGTGAATCGCCGTAGCGGAAGAGAGAGGTTTCTGCCGTCAGTCTAGAGGAACAAGACAGAGAACTGAGACTGCCGGAGCACACAGTAGACTCGGCGACGAACTTGCGCTGCACCCGGTAGCTGTGTGGCTCAGTAAGCGGGGAACAGCGAGGATTTCATCGGGGACCCTCATTAACGACAGCACGGCCCTGGGCCTAGAACTGGGCCGGCATGGAGACCAAATTGCTGTGGAGGCCTGTGGCCGCTGAGGACTGGAAACTGGGGGCAGAGGTGAGCGGGTAGGGGTGAGCGGGCACCGCAGGGGCCCACAGGCAATTGGATTTCCCCACCTTTTTGAAGACGGAGTCCGGGAGGAGCAGATACACTCAGGACTTCAGCTAGCAAGATCTGGGGCCCTCATTGACGGTGACGCAGCCCGGGGCCTCAACCAACAAAGAAACCTGATCCCCCACGGAAGCCCAAGATCGCAAGTGGACTGCAATTTGCTGAGGGAGAGGGAGCGGAGGACACCACAGGGGCCCTGAGAGATCAGATTTACCCCCCTCCCCGAAGGCGGCAACAGGAGAGGAATCAATAGCACAATAGGGTGCTCATTAACAGAATGAGCAACCCGAGCTCGTAGGGGCAAGCAGGACTATAGTTAACTTGGGGACACACGAAGCCGCACACCCCATAGCGTAACTAAGAAGGCTGAAAGTGCACTTACGAAGGACACAGCAGCCTCCCTACCAGCATCCCGGAAAAAGCCCAATTGGCCAGGAATATAATTAGCAAGCCGCAGGGCCCCACTAGCTGCCCGGGATACAAGATCACACTGCGGCCCACTTTGGAGGTGGGTCCCACACCTAGAGATAGAGGAGGTTGGGGGAGCTATTGATCTCTTGTAAGAATCAAGCCAGGGATAAGGGATCAGCATAGAGGCCGGACTTGGGACAGCCACGACCCAGGGCTCCTCCCGGACTCCGGAACCGTGCAAATGAGGGAAGCAAAGTCTTTTGAAAGATAAGAGGAATAGCACTGGCAGCAGAGCTAGTTATCTGGAAGGGGACACGTGGGGTCAGGGGAACGCCTTCGACAGCCCCCGGTGTGCTTTCCTGGGACACCATGAGAAGGAGAGCTGCCTCGCCTGGTATTTCAGGGAAAAAGATCCTCCATACCGAGAACCGATGATAGGGAAAGCCAACATGTGCAAAGAGGCCGACCCTCTGTCCCAAAGCCTGACAGACTCAGAGGATAGTTTGGCCCTGGTCCCCACTCACAGGTAGAAGCACCAGCGACGCCAACGCTCCAGGATATTCTCCAGGCCATAGCTGCCTCAAGACTCTCAGTGGAGAATAAAATAAGACAGTTTGAGAAGAAATGGGCCTACTCAGAGCTGATCACCGGCGATTGGGTGAGAGAGTAAACACGGTCCAAACAGATATAGAAGGCTTGAAACCTGTGGCACAAACTACTACAGACAGGCTAAAAGCGATAGAAGCCCAAGTGAAGAACCTGAGAATCGGTCGTGTCGCAACAATCTGCACCTCACTGGACCGCAGGAGAAGATTGAGGGACAGCACATGGTGTCCTTCCTGGAGAGATGATTCAGGGAAGAAATAGCAACGAAGGTCTGTCCCCCTTTTTTGCACTTGAGAAAGCATATAGGGTGTCTGCGAGCCCCCTCACCCCCTTCCCTGGTAACCGTCGCGCCCTGTGGTGGCACAATTGTTATTCTACAAGGACAGAGACAATATATTTACACAGACCAGAAAGAAGTTGATAACAGCACAGTCAGGCTCTTTCCGGGTTTCTCCAGGGAAGTCAATAACAAAGGGCGTCCTACTTGGCTGTTAAGAAGAAGCTGCGACAGATGGAGATCCAGTACGCGATCTTCCCGGCTCAACTGCAAGTAGTGACCCCATCGGGCCACCGCACCCTGTGGTGGCACAATTGTTATTCTACAAGGACAGAGCCCATATACTTGCACAGACTTGGAAGAAGGAATCACTGATAGTTGACAACAGCACAGTCAGGCTCTTTCCGTGTTTCTCCAGGGAAGTCAGTGACAAAGGGCATCTTACCTGGCTGTTAAGAAGCTGGGACAGATGGAGATCCAGTACGCGATGATCTTCCCGGCCCCACTACAAGTAATGACACCATTGGGCACTGTCTTCTTTAGTTCCCCACAGGAAACATGGGACTAGATTAAAGGCCAGGCGAATGGGAGAACCTCTCAGGAGCAGCAGGAGAGAGGGGACAACCAACCACAAACGGGTTGCAGTAAATCCTTGGTTGCCCCTTCCAGAGCTGAGAAGCAGCAAGAACGGGAGAAAGTCATGGCAGCGGTGGCAAGTTTGAGCGCACCCAGCTCCAGTGGGGCCACTACTCCTGTGAGGGAGGTCACAGGAGACTCAGATTTAGATCTCCGCACCAGAACGATGGAGGGCGCTAGTCAGGAACTACCAGTGGTCACTCTGGCCACAGCAGATGAAATAATTTGATCACAAGAACCGCAAGTATTCACGGAGGATGGGAAATAAAAGGGGGAAAAAGTCCCCATGGACACTCACTAGTAGTTGTGTGGGGGGGAGGGGGGGAGATTGGAGTGGGAGCAACACACTACCTGGCTGGAGACAATCAACAGACTGTTCTACGCACTGGATGAGTGAGAGGGTGGCGAGATTACACTTTCGATTATACCAAATGAGAGGATGGCCTACTCCACCCCACACTTTCCATAGTTGGATATGGTTTTTGAAGGTTTGGATGAGGAGAGTTTGCTTGCTTGTCCTGGGGAGTGGGAGTTGGGGTTGTTATGCATTTATTTTTAAAGGGGTTTCAGATCTCGCAGACCCGGCATTGATAATAACCCTGGGCGTAGTTCGCGAAGTAGCGATACGCGTAGCTATGCGAACTGCACATCGCACTACGCGAGCTACACGTAGCACTACGCGAATTGCGTAGTACCCTGTTCGCACTGTGCAAGATACTGTTTTTAATGATTGCACAGTGCGAACAAGCATCCGGCACTGTGCAATCATTGAAAACGGCATCTTGCACAGTGTGAGCTGTAGTTTTCTGCCGCTCCAGTAGATTTTTACTCGAGCGGCAGCTTTCTCAACGTAGACTGGTAGTTTCTCATCGCGAGCGGTTGCGAGCATACGCGACCACTCACAATGAGAAACATGACATCCCCGCCTTGAGAATCTTGCCGGGAGGTTTATTTTCCACGCTCGCGATGGGCAACTTGATGTTGCTGATCGCGAACGAGGAAAAAGTCTTGCCAGGATGTAATTTTGCTTGCTCGCGGTCACCAAGTTGACGTTGTGGACCGCGAGCAAGCAAGAAATGACCGCTGCACTACTCTACGCTGCACGTGTTTGCACTGTGCTACGTGCAGTTCGCGTAGTGCAAAGTTGCGCAAACTTTGCAAACTACGCAAGCGTAGAGTAGTGCTTTGTCCAGGGTTAATTAATAATGTGGGAACCTGCCCCGCCCTCCTGCCAGCAGATTTCGGGGGTTGCGGGCCGGCAGAGCTCAATGGGGAACACACATGATGTACACTGATGGCTACACACCAATCATCCAAGATTATTTCCTGGAACATTAGAGGACTGCATACTAGGTCACAACTGTATAAAATTCTGTCCTACTTGAATAGAAGGGGAGTCCATTTTGCACTCCTACAGGAGTCCCATTTGACTGCGTGGGTGGCGCTCTGATGAAGATGGAGAGTTCAATTATATTACACATCATACTCTACCTTTGCTAGTGGAGTTTTGATCGAGGTCAGACCTACTGTCCTGTTTAAATGCACTGGGGGGACTATAGACCCAGAGGGTCGGTATGTGGCGGTAAGGGGCAGGCTGGATGGTTGTGACATAGCGATTGTGAGTATATACAGCCCTAACATATACAGGGGGGGTTCTTGTCCAAGATCACAGCCGTTCTTGCAACCCACCTGCCTAGGTCTGTTCTTGTTGACGGGGACTTTATTTGCATAGCGGATCCCCAGAGGGATCGGTCACACCCACCTCTGAGAAATGCTCCTGTAACTAGAGTGGCCAGGGCATTTCAGAGATGGCTGGACAGATGGGACTGGGTTGACTCCTGGAGGCGCCTGAATCTAGAGGGCAGGGATTATTCTTTCTACTGTCGGTTCAAGACCTACATGTTAGGTTAAATACCTTTTTATTTTCCCCGGATACACATGTTCAGATTCAGGTAGTGAAATACTTGATTTTCCCCGGATACACATGTTCAGATTCAGGTAGTGAAATACTTAACACAAACTATCTGATCATTACCCAACTCTACTACATCTAAAGAGTGGAGACAGATGCGTCAGAAAATACCAACGTGGAGACTCAAACCCGAGGCACTTGAGGATCAGGTGTTCTGGGAAGAGATCACGTAGTGCATAGAGAGTTATTTCACTGCAAATGCAAACACGACTAATTCCAGATTGACAGAATGCGACACCTTCAAGGTGGAGCGGAGGGCAAATGCATGGTGACCTACAAAGAAGTGAAGCGTTCGCTAGAAGCAGACCTTGAGACGGCAGATAGGGCATTGCGTTCGCTAGAGAAATGAAGACCAGGGCATCCAGAGTTGGGTACAGCCCTTTTAGATGCCAAGGAGGAAGTGGTCAAACAAATGGAGACTGCGCAGTTACGACTACAAGCAGTACATGGAGTGCACACACGCAGAGAGGGACAGAACTGACCCTGCTGGCCTTGCCGGCCAATCCAGCCTGGAGGGGCACACCGGTCCTGGCTCTGGAGGACTCGGAAGGGCATATACTGTATAGGCAGGAGGACATCAACAGAAGATTCCTAGAATTCTATGCTACACTACATAGGTCCAGGGCAGGGCGGGAGAGTGACGCAATTGGGGAGTACTTGAACGCAATCCTACTTACTGCTTTAGATGCGGAGGAGGCTGAGGCCTTAGGAGCCCCCATTAATGTACTTGAAATAAGGGTGGCAATTAAGGGACTGGCTAAAGTTAAAACACCTGGAACAGATGGGATCCCCATAGAGCCTTACGCTGTGTATGTTGAGGAACTGGCACCCAGGTTGAAAGAAGTATACAGGGCAGCCCTGGAAGAAGGCCAATTACCGGGGCATTGAATGTCCCACTTCTAAAGCCTGGTAAAAGCCCCACGGAGTGTGAAGCCTACAGGCCATTACTGATGTTAAATTTAGATTTTATAATATAAGTAAAATACTGGCCATGAGACTTCAACCTCTTATGCCGACCCTAGTACATCAAGACCAGACAGGATTCATCGAAGGGCGCACTACGGCACTCAATATTGGCCGGCTTATAGCCCTTATGACTAGAGGAGGTGTAGGGAGAGATGAAGAAGTGGTCGTCACATTAGAAATGGAAAAGGCTTTTGACAGTTTCGAGTTGGGTTATTATTCGGTGTCCTGGACAAAATGGAATGGGACAGGGCTTCTCGGCATGGGTTAGACTACTATATTCAGGGCCAACAGCGAGAACTTTATCAGGACGAATGATCACAGAGTTGAGCGGGGGACTCGACAGGGCCCTCTCTTGCCGCTCCTCTTTGCACTCACCATGGAGCCTTTGGCCTCCCTGGGACGCGCAGGATGACGCTACCAACAAATACAATTGGGGGCTAAGACGCACTATATTGCCCTTTCTGCAGATGATGTGTTGCTCTACCTGGGTAATGCGCAGAAGTACCAGGAGCTAGGGCGTTGATGGGCGAGTTCAGAGAAATGTCCGCATTGAAAATAAACTGGCGAAAGTCCAAATTGTTTCCATTGATGGCTGCTAGGACCCCTGTGGTGGAACTGGGAGCTCTCACATGGAAGCCCCACTGTCTAGAGTACTTGGGGGTAAAATTATATCATGCCCCCAGCTGACATATTTGAGGGAAACCTAGGTAAGGCTCGGAGGTCCTTGAAGGCCAACATGGAGTTTGAGGGGTCTCCCACTATCGTTAGCTGGAAGAGTAGCCCTCCTGGAAATGGTCGCATTGCCAAGACTACTATACTTCTTCACAACACTTCCAATATGGATACCCCCGAAATGGAACGCAGACTTACACTCTCATAGTTACAGCCTTCCTGTGGGGCATGGGTCGGAGGCAGGTCCCTCTTAGAACAACGTAACGATCAACGCGGGAGGGAGGGTTAGCAGTCTCAGATTTTGAGCAATACTACCTAGTGGCCCAACTAGAGTGGGGGGCAAGGTGGATAGACCTCCAATCCCAGACCCGTGAGATGGACCCACTTGCTCCAGACTTATGAACCTTATGGAAGCCACTGATGGGTAGGGGTAGAGACACACCTGAAGATTCTGAAGTGATAATGATAGCCTGACAGTGTTGGAGACGAGTGCTCCAAAAGACGCACTCCAAATTCCCATACTCTCCTGACCTCCCAATAACCGTGCTCAGGGTGCTTCCTCATGGAGCAGTTTGGGTGGGACTCGAAGACTGGGAAGTTGCACGAACGACAAGAATAGTGGACTTGTACAGCGGGGGGGCTTTGCCTTTTGAGGACTTCAGAGAAGGATATTACCTGCCCCGGGGCATGCGGGGCTAGTAGCGGCGATTAGAGCACATTGGAGATTGGGACCTGCTGAGCTCCCTCTGCATGCCACTTGTGGGTACTTGGGCACTGGGGGAGATAGAAAAAGTCTCACGTGAAGGGCTGAACTAGATTAATGGGCGGCCAGCGAGGGGAGAGTACTCCTTTGAAATGCCAAAAGAGGGATTGGGAATTTGGAGCGAGGTCGGGCCTGGGAAGCCCTGTTCAATAGCCTGAAGGAGCTTGAATCAGCATCGGAGGAGACAACTCCGATGAGCATCCCCACGAGGTACGCCACATACCTGTAAAGACCTCTCATAACTTGGGAGTACTACTAGATAGTAACCTCCAGCTGGACTCCCAAGTGAACAAAACAGTTAGCACCTGTCTATCTCTGCTCCTAGCATTGCGAAAAATTCTCCCTTTTTTACCAACTTCAGCTAGACCACAAGTGGTAAGGAGCATTATTATGAGCAGATTAGACTACTGCAATGCGCTATTACTGGGAGTCCCTACCTCCCTGTTAAAAAAAGCTACAAAGGATTTAAGTGATTGCAGCTAAGCCTGCATTAAATAGACAACTCATAGCTTCTGCCTCGCTTGGCTTAAAGGATCTCCAATGGCTACCTATGGCACAGAGAGTTCAGTTAAAGGCACTCTGCATTGTCTACAGGGCAGCTCACAAAATGGGGCCTAAGCCTTTGCAGAGGAAATTTCACTGGTACTCTCCAAAAAAAAACCTCAGCTCTTCCTCGGTTAATCTCATATGTACTCCACATTTCAACAAGGCCTGATTAGGAGGCAGATTATTGAGTCTGGTAGCATCCAGACTCTGGAACTCCTTGCCTATCGAGATTAGACAAAGTAACACTTTGCTGAGGTTTAAGAAGAATCTGAAAACCAGACTTTTTCCGAAACATCGAACTCTCAGCCCCTCTGATTAGACCTTCAGTTACGCACAGTGTCTTTTAATAGCAATCCCAGCACCAGGATACCTGTTGGGTGGCAGCCGCGCTATACAAGTACCTCATACAATACAAGACGGCGGAGGGGGGGGAACTGCTGGGCAGGAGGGAGCGGGGGAACAAACCACGAGGATTATATGCACAAGTTACTACTTGTGTAACGATATATCTGTAAGAGACATTAGTTAGTGATAGATTCCTTACCTTAGAATATCCCCAGGCATCAGACTGGATCCGGAAATTTTTGTGTAGCAGTACCCCTGCGCGTCGGTAGGCGTCGTCTGCGGCTCCGCGTCCGTCGTCGGCGTCGTGGGAGTACTTAGACGCCACCTCCGCGTGCTGACGTCAGTTCTTAGACACAGCTTTTCCGCGCCAGAAGCCCTGAGCCATGCCAAAAACCAACACTGGTGCCATTGAAACTAGGGCCCTGAAAGGGAGTAACCCTAACCCTAGATATCGGTTCGCAGAACGGGGAGGATGGGCGGGTCGGTAAGGAATCTATCACTAACTAATGTCTCTTACAGATATATCATTACACAAGTAGTAACTTGTGCATCTGAAAGAGACACGTTAGTGATAGATTCCTTACCTTAGAATAGATACCCCAGCAATACCAACCCCGGTAGTGGGTCTGCGAACCAATAATCACACCAGAAAGTCCTGAAGGACAGAACGGCCAAAGAAGCCATCCCTCCGGACTTGGCTGTCCAGGCAGTAGTGTCTTGCAAACGTGTGCAGCGATGCCCACGTAGCTGCCTGACAGATGTCTTGTAAGGGCACTCCCCGGCCCAGGGCAGTGGTAGTCGGCGTGGCTCGGGTGGAGTGAGCCCGCAATCCAACAGGGGGCTCCTTTCTAGCCAAGGAGTAGCATGCCTGGAAACACAAGATGATCCACCGGGAGATGGTCCTCTTGTGTACCGCTTTCCCCTTCTTAGCGCCCACGTAGCCAACAAAGAGTTGGTCATCCACCCGGAACTGGCGTGTGCGATCCAAGTAGAATGAGAGCGCACGTTTTGGGTCCAGACGGTGGAGCCGCTCTTCTTCTTTAGAGGGGTGCGGTGGCGGAAAGAAGGTTGGCAAAGTGATGGACTGCCCGATGTGGAAGGCTGTGACAACCTTGGGCAGGAAAGATGGCTTAGTACGCAACACAACCTTGTCCGGATGGACAGAAAGGAAAGGAGGAGTACAAGAAAGGGCCTGGAGCTCACTCACTCTCCTGGCAGAGGTGATGGCAACCAGGAAAGCAGTCTTCAGAGTAAGAAGGCGGAGAGGACAGTTGTGAAGTGGCTCAAAGGGAGCGCACATCAGAAATGTAAGAACACGGTTCAAGTCCCACTGAGGCATCACAAACGGAACAGGAGGGAACGTGTGTGTGATGCCCTTAAGAAATCTATTTACAATGGGGGATTTGAACAAAGAAGGTTGATCAGGCAGCCTCAGAAAGACGGAAAGGGCAGAAAGGTAGCCCTTGATAGTGCCCAGAGCAGAGCCCTGCTAGGCAAGAGAAAGAATTGAAGAGGAGAACCTCAGAAAGAGGGGCAGAGAGGGGATCCACAGCCTTTGCTGTGCACCATGCCACAAATCTGTTCCACCTGCAGGCGTATACCGACTTTGTGGAGGGACGCCAGGCTGCCAGAATGATATTACAGACTTCAGGAGGCAAGTCAAATGGCCTCAACTGTCGTCGCTCAATCTCCAAGCATGGAGGTGGAGACTGGACAGGTTCGGGTGGAGGACCGTCCCCTGCTGCTGCGACAGAAGGTCCTCCCGAAGAGGCAGACGAACCGGGGGATCGACTGACATACTGAGTAGCTCTGGATACCAGTACCTTTGTGCCCAGTCCGGAGCCACAAGGATGACTTGCGCCCAGTCGCGCTTGATCTTCTTCAGCACTCTGGGCAGAAGTGGTATAGGCGGAAAGGCGTACAATAGACCGCAACTACACTCGCGACGAAAAGCGTCTCCGAGCGAGTGCCGCCTTGGAAATTCCAATGCGCAGAACAGATGACATTGCGCGTTCTCTTCGGTGGCGAATAGATCTAACCAAGGCTCTCCCCATTGCTGAAAGAGGCCTTGCGCCACATCCGAGTTCAGACGCCACTCGTGATCCATCATGCACCGACGGCTGAGCTCTTCCGCCCTGGCATTCAGAGAACCTGCCAGGTGTTGAGCTACCAGGGTCACGCCCTGGCGCTCCAGCCATTGCCCAAGGCGCAGAGCCTCCTGGCAAAGGGTCCACGACCCCACCCCGCCCTGTTTGTTGCAGTACCACATGGCGGTAGTGTTGTCCGTGAACACCTGCACTACACTTCCCCGGACAGAGGGGAGGAATGCCTTCAGTGCTAGACGAATCGCCCGTAACTCCAACAGGTTGATGTGGAGCCAGGCCTCCGCTGGAGACCAGTGGCCTCTGATCTCCGCCTCTCCCATGTGGCCCCCAGCCCTGGAGGGACGCGTCCGTCACAACTACGTGCTCCGGTTGAGAAAGGGAGAGGGATCTGCCGCTGACCCAATCGCGGTCCATGAGCCACCACTGCAGCGGTCTCGCAGTGCCCTCCGAGATCAGGACGTGGTTGGATAGGTTGCCCTGATGCTGGGCCCACTGAAACTTCAGGTCCCACTGCACAGCCCGCATTCGCCACCTGGCGTGATGCACCGGTAGGATGCAGGAGGCCATCAGCCCCAGAAGCCGCAGCGTCAACCTGACTGAGACCTGGGATAACGGCTGAAAGATGGGAATCGGAGCATGAAAATCCCGGACTGGCTGTTTGGGTGGATAAACCCGAAACCGCGCCGAGTCTGGAACCGCTCAGATGAAGAGGAGCTTCTGAGAGGGGCACAGGTGTGACTTTGGCACATTGATGGAGAACCCCAGCTGGTGCAGAAGATCTGCCGTAGTCTGGAGGTGGCTGACGACTGTCTGGGGCGAGCCCGCCTTCAACAACCAGTCGTCGAGGTAGGGGAAGACTGAAACCCCTAACTTGCGCAGATGAGCTGCGACCACCGCCATCACCTTTGTGAACACCCGTGGGGCGCTGGTAAGGCCGAAGGGGAGCACGGTATACTGAAAGTGCTCGTGGCCAACCGTGAACCGCAGGTAGCGCCGGTGGGCCAGCAGGACGGGGATGTGGAAATAAGCGTCCTGCAAGTCCAACGCTACCATCCAGTCTCCTGGGTCCAGGGCAGCTAAGACCTGAGCCAGAGTCAGCATTTTGAACTTCTCCTTCTGGAGGAAGCCGTTGACATTCCGTAGGTCCAAGATAGGGCGTAGGCCCCCTTTGCCCTTCTTGGGTACCAGAAAGTAGTGGGAGTAGCAACCACACCCTACTTCTGGCCCAGGAACGCGCTCGATGGCCCCCTTGGCCAAGAGGGCCGTAACTTCCTCCTGCAGAAGTCGCAAATGATCCCCCGATACACGGTGGTTCTGCGGTGGCATGGCTGGAGGAGTCGCCTCGAAGGGGAGGGAGTAGCCCCTCCGGACGATCAGCAGCACCCACCTGTCCGACGTGACAGTGCGCCAGTGGAGGTGGTGATGGCGAACCCTGCCCCCTCACTGGCGTCACATGGGCCTGAAAGCACGGACTAGGAGGGTTTTGAGGCGGATGCTGCGGGGGAAGGTGTGGACTGACCTCGCCGTTGACCCCGACCGCCGCCACGGCGGTTTCCACGGCCGCCACCGTGTTGGGTATTACCCTGCGGAGTGTGGCTGGCAGCACGTGTGGGTACACCCCTTCCGTGGCCACGAAAGGAGTGAAAGGCAGTCGATTCCTGGCGCGTGGCCGAGAGCCCCAAGGACTTGGCCGTAGGCCTGGAGTCCTTAAAGCGCTCAAGCGCATGGTCTGCCTTGTCGCCAAAAAGGCGACGGCCATCAAACGGCATGTCCATCAGCGTGTTTTGGACATCGCCCGAAAAGTTGGCGGACCTCAACCAGGCGTGGCGTCTGACCGCCACTGTCGTTGCCATCGCTCTACCTAGTGAGTCGGTGGTATCCAGCCCACACCGGATAGAATATCTGGCTGCATCCCGGCCCTCCACAAGGGCTTGGCCGAGTTTGGCCCGTACCTCCAATGGACACTCTGGCAGCACTTCCGCAACCGTATCCCACAGAGAGTGGGTGTAGCGGCCCAAGAGGCATGCGGTGTTGGAAGACTGCAGTCCCAGACTAAGGGAAGAGAAGATCTTTTTACCGTACTGCTCGTACCTCTTGGATTCCCTGTCCGGCGGAGCCGACGGGAATGCGGTCTGGGAATTGGAGGCCTGGATGACCAGGCTCTCGGGGGTGGGGTGGGTGGACAGGAAACATGGGTCGCCCGGAGCCGGGCGGTGGCGTCTGGCCACGTTCCTAACTACGGGCGAACCCGTAGCGGGCTTGGAACAAATGCCCAAAAGAACATCCGTTAAGGCCTCGTTAAACGGCAGCAGAGGCTCGGCGGAGCATAACTGCGGCTTAAGGACCTCAGTGAGGAGGTTAATCCTCATGGCCGCGACGGGGAGCTCAAGGCCCAAGGCCTTGGCCGTCCTCATCAACACCACACTATAGGTTGCCCCCTCCTCCGTACCCACGGTAGGAGGTGAGACAAAGCCAGTGTCCGGCGAAGTGTCCAGACCACTGGCATCCCCCAAGTCACCTGTCCAGTCCTCCTGGGACTGACACTCCCGTGTCCGAGGGTCCTCAGACCCCACCCAATACTCCTCATCACCCATCTCCTGGTACTCAGGGTTAGAAAATGATGGGTCCGGTTCATGGAAAGTAAACTCTCCGAACGGCGTCTGAAGCGGCGCCGAGTGGCGCCGGAACCAGGTCGAGGGAGGCTTCAGGGACGGCGCCGCCCGAGGACGGCGCTGGGGGTGACACCTGGGGGGTTGGCGCCGGGGAGGTAATTAAGGCCACCGGCGGCGACCCCGATCCAGAACCGGATCCAGCGGGGCCCTGCGGCGCCGGGCCCATAGGCGCCGGCGGCGTCGGAGCCGAAGCACCCGACGGCGTCGGGGCCGAAGCCCCCGACCCGCTAGGACCCCCAGGCGAGCCCGTCGGAGGAGAGAGGGACCTCATGGCCATGAGGAACCGCTCGATCTCCCCCGGCGCCGCGTTGGGCCCAGGGACCGGAGGGTATGAGGCCGGATGCGGCACCCGCGACAACGACGGAGCCGCGTGGGCGGTGCCACCTGAACCACCCGGCCGCGTCGCGCGAGCGTCGGGGGGAGTCGGAAGAACGATGACGTCTCTTCAACTTCTTGTGCTTACCTGACGACTTTGACCCTGAGGAGTGATGTCGACTCCCGGAGCTATGATGGCTCCGCTCCCGCGACCGGTCCCTCGACCTCCGTCCGGACCGGGACCTCTCTTGGCGCGGGGCCGACTGCCTGAGTTAGAGTCGCTTACGGGACCTCTCCCATCTAGCCTTCGAAGTCAGGGCCCGGCAGTCGGAACAGGTCTTGTCGTCGTGGTCGACGCCGAGACAGTGGAGACACAGACGGTGAGGGTCTGTGACCGACATAAGCCGGTCGCAATCCTCACAGGGCTTAAAACCAGGCATCCCTACCGGCACCGTTTCGGAGTCGAAGACTCGAAAAAGGAAGATCAAAAAGTTTTAGTCAAAAAGTGACTAAGGTACCACTTTTTCCGGATCTGCGCTGCTGGCGCGGAAAAAAGAAGAACTGACGTCAGCACGCGGAGGCGGCGTCTAAGTACTCAAACGACGTCATCACGGCGCCCACGACGGACGCGGAGCCGCAGACGACGCCTACCGACACGCAGGGGTACTGCTACGCAAAAATTTCCGGATCCAGTCTGACGCCTGGGGATATTCTAAGGTAAGGAATCTATCACTCACTAATCAAAAAATGACCCAGTCCTCAAGGCAACGCAGAAATAAGTCAGGCTGTAAACAGTTCTAGATCGTCCAGAGAGCACTCTAGTTATATCTCTATTCATAGAGATTATACCACCGTTTCAGGCTGTTGCCAACGTTAAAAATTGAGCCCATCTCTGATAAACAGAAAACCATCCAACACAATACAGACATTCACTCAAAGGGACAACATTTAGGAAAAGGTGTGAATAGCTAGATGACACCTCACGGGCGCACCACCAATGGGGCCCCTGGTTGGTACTCACCAGGTCGGCCCTGTTCTCATCATCGGTGTCAAATAGCTTAACGAAAACGTGTCCAAGACCCAAAGTAAGAAAAATAACAGTGAATGGTGCAGTGTACAAACAACATATATGTGACACAAGACTAACAGCGTTCAACATATAACACACACTAAACTGCGCAGCAAGATATTACTCGTACTTTATTGATATCTTTTTGTTGCATTGCAGTTCAACATGTAATATAAAAGGGTGAGATATGAATACTACCTATCGCCTCATACTCAACCCGCAGCCGACATGTTTCATTGCCTTAGGTATAATATCAGGCAATTTCTTCAGGGCCAACGTATATTTACGATGTCACTGCCAGCGGTACTGTGCTTCTAAATGCTGGAAATCAAAAACATAAGACACACATATGTATATATGTGGGCATCTGCCTGTAGCAATACTGCATATTTAATATCCACTTTGCACCCTGTTATGGATTAAAAATGCTTTTTACCTAGATAAGACATTTGCTTTCATACCGTTACCGCTCTGGCTCTGTGCAAAAATCTCAGACCCCCTTCCGATCGGTAAGTAGGGTCCCGCCTCCCTTCTTGAGGTGCCTGGACAAATGACACGGGGAAAACGCCATACGGGCGGAAATTAACATCAGCATGCCTACTCTCACCGTCTATTCATCACCAGGTCCCGCGTTTGTGTGCTTACTCGCGGAGGTACTGCAAACGGCGTTTCCTCAACACCGGAGCGTCATGGGTTGGGTTTGCAGTTTATTTATCAGCGTTTCTGTGTAGCTAGACTCTGATTGGCCCAGCACCTCACGTGAGAAACAGGTCGATGATTGGGCCTTGTAACCACGTGACCGCTTGCTCGTTTACAATGTCTATCCTATTACATCCAGCTTGTCATATAGACCTACACTCGCCCGAGTGGGATATAAACAAGGGGAATTACTTTGTACACAGATGTAGTTTCACAGATGTAACTTTACACAGATCGAAAGGACGGCCGCCATCTTGGAACAGTCTATCTCAAAGACATGTCCCTTTGAAAACTACAAAAACATAACGGCCATCTTGGAATATTACTTCTATATTCAAAATGTACCTGGTTTCCAATGAAGGCACTATATTCCTATCAGTTACTTGTCACCTTATCAAATTCCCATTAAGATCGTATTACTAATGGTGTGGTACTGGTGTACTGTCATGGCGTTGACTATAAGCTAGAGACATATTACAGTGTGTATAGGTAAATTCACCAGGGTTAGATAGATAAGTGAGAATTGGCTATCTTAGATGTTTCTTGCTACCCATCAAACCAATGTGAAACCGATACTTAGACAATTCCTATTTTTACAGTGTGTTCTAGAATTATTGAGCCAAGGAACAACTAGATCATCGTAGTTTATTCCATTCTAATAACTCATTAAGTCCCTGTTGTTCACTAGATTCTTGGAAAATCCAGCGCGCTTCTTTAGTCGCCAGTCGCTTCTCCATTGATTGTGCATCCCCCATAACTCTCTCCAGAACAACCCATGTGAAGGTGTGCTTATTGCGATGACAATGTTGCACTAGTTTTGTCGTTAGCTTGCCCTGTCGTATCGTGCTTAGATGCTCTTGAATGCGCAGCTTGATTTTGCGCGACGTCAGCCCGATGTATTCAAGGCCGCATTCACAGCTCAGCCTGTAGACTACATTCGTAGTATTACAATTGCTAAACTGATTTAACGTCCAGGTTTTTCCGGATTTTAGTTGGATGGTGTTGCATTTATTGGTGATATGGCACACAGAACAGTTGCCACAAGGGTAGTGGCCATTAGGTACAGTCGAGGCTTCTGGTTGTTTCTTCTCTATCATCCTAGTATGGACGAGTTTGTCTTTTAAATTAGAGGCCCTTCGAAACGCGAAACGAGGAGGTGGCATCTTGTGGTCCTGTGTGCTAAGAAGGGACCAATGCTTCCTGATGGCCTGTCTGATTTTTGTGGCTAGTGGGTCGTAGGTCATGACCACTGGTATACATTCAGATTTTTCTTTTTTATTTGACTCTAGGAGTGCTGTCCTCGGTGTATTGAGCGCTCTCTTGTTGGCTTGACGGATTATTTTACGTGGGTAATCCCGAGCTTGTAGCCTGTTGCTCAAGTCAATAGCTTGTTCTCTGTAGGTCTCAGTTTTTGAGCAGTTCCTCCTGTACCTCATAAATTGACCCACCGGGAGGTTATCCCTGAGGGCCCGAGGGTGGTAAGATTGGTACGTGAGGAGAGAATTTCTATCTGTTGGTTTTTGGTGAACCCTGGTCTCAAATTTTCCATCTGCTGCCTCAATGTCCAAGTCCAGGTACACTGCCTTCGTACGGTGGTAATTCCAAGTGAAGCGTAAACTCCTGTCTTGCGTGTTCAGCCAATTGAGAAACTGGAGGAGACAATCTTCCTCTCCCGACCAGACGAGGAGCACGTCATCGATATACCGCCTCCACAGGCGTAGGTGTTCCCTGAAAGGGTTTTGATCGGTATCGATGACGTGCTCCTCGAATTGCCCCACATAAATACAAGCCACACTCGGTGCCATTGTAGCCCCCATCGACGTTCCCGTCACTTGGAGGAAAAGCTCGTTTTTATAGCCCAAAAATTTTTTTGTTAAGGCAAGCTCTACACATTGTAGGATAAAACTCTGTGGAGCATCGTAGAACCACTCTTGTTTGCTGATTGTTTTAGCAGTTGCTAATAAGGCCGCTTCCTGGGGGATACACGAGTACAGAGACTCGATGTCTATAGTCACAATATACTCTGTGGCGGGGTTGTAGGTCATTGAATCAAGGACATTTAAAATATCTGCTGTGTCCTTGACATAGGAGCGTTGAGTTATTACCGATTCGCGTAGGTAGTAGTCTGCGAATTGGGACAGGGGTTCCAGGATTGACTGAATACCAGCCACAATAGGCCTGCCAGGAGGAGGCCTGGCAGGCTTGTGTATTTTTGGGAGGACATAGAAGGCAGGAGTCCTAGGGTTTGTGTTGACAAGGAACTCCGCCTCCCTTGTACTTATCCACTTCTTTTCCTTCGCGTTGGCAACGAGATTCCTAATCATCTCTCTTAATTCAGGAGTAGGATCTCTAACAAGGGGTTGATAGTTAGTTCTGACATTTAAAAGTCTTCGGACTTCTGCCTCGTAGTCAGATGTATTTAAAATCACGATGGCACCGCCCTTGTCAGCATTCTTGATGGTTATTTTGTCGTTGTTCTGCAAAGATTTAATGGAATCCCAATTTTCTTTCGTCATATTCCTGAAGCCTATCGACTGGTTCTTATTCTCAATGCCTTTAATTTCCTCTAGGACTTTTGCTTCGAATACCGCGGTTTCTGGGCCAAGCGTAGCGGTTGGCGGGCAAAAAGGAGGGTTTTCTTAAGTTGGAATTGAAACCCTTACTTACTTCTGTAGGTTGTTTACAAAAGAATTTTTTAAGTTTGATGCGGCGCATTGTTTCGTGAAACTCCATCCGACATTTGAAGGCATCATGGTTCGGTGTCGGCACGAAGCCTAATCCTTTGTTTAGTACTTCTTCTTCTCCATTCGTCAAATTATGGTCCGAAAGGTTTACAACGATACTCAACCTAGCGGTTTCTTGCCCCGGCTCCGGGTCATCCTCGGTGAGGAGGTTTGCCATTGCTGTTGTTGGGGGGGTCGATTTCCCCGTCCTCTTCCTCTTCCCTGCTGTTGTTGGAATCCGGGGCCTTTGTTGGAAGCTTGGCCCTGTTCTAAAAAATTCCTCAGTAGCGTATTCAGATCTGTGTTTGTCGGTGCAGATTGATTAAATCTCACTCTGCTGGTACTTGGGGCCGGTTCAAGTTCCTCCTCGCTAGAAGTATTTGCGAAAGACCAATTAGTGGGAGTTCTTTTTTGTTGAAATCTATTCCCCTTACCACCTCTACTGCCACCAACTTGTGGTTGTTGTTCTTGGGCAGGCTGGTAGTAGGAGTCGTTGGTATATGGGAAAGCCCACTCGTGTGTGTAGCGTTGCAGGTTACGTTGTAAACCTCTGATCTTTTGTGTTACCATGTACTGTTTGTATTCCTCTAGATCTATTTTGATCTTTTCCAGTTGTTCCTTGGCATCAACAAAACTACTATCACGGTTTATGGCTTCCTCTAGTTCAGTGATTTCTTTTAGAACTTCTTCACTGAGACGTTGGGCTGTACTGATTATGAGGATCAACCAGTCTCTTGTACATTTATTGGCGATGAAGCTCCAATCGTTACGGAATTGCTTATCGTCCAAAAAAATACGCGGTTCAATTCGAACAATCAGGCTGGCAGGGGAAGCGCCTGCTTGATAATACTCTGACATAAGAGCTCCATGTAGAGCAATCCTTATGTGTTTCTTTTTTAAAGCACTTAATTTATCCCACTCTTCCCTTACTTTATTTGACCCAGCCAGGGGATTATCACTAAACAAAGAGGGGCCCGCTAGAATTGCCGCTATTTGTGCCTCGGTAAATGCTAAGCAATTTTTCTCCATTACAGAGACTGGGTGCAATGCAGAAGAAAGGCAGTGTTAATGAAAAAACAGCACAGGTTTAGCAATTAAAATCAGAGCAAACACATGGGGCTAGTCATAAAGACTCTCACGGCTAAGATGCCGTACTCAATATATTCAACTACTAGGAGTCAAGAGGGATAGAAAAGACTGGATCGCCCTCCACTCAATCAAACACTAATCAAAAAATGACCCAGTCCTCAAGGCAACGCAGAAATAAGTCAGGCTGTAAACAGTTCTAGATCGTCCAGAGAGCACTCTAGTTATATCTCTATTCATAGAGATTATACCACCGTTTCAGGCTGTTGCCAACGTTAAAAATTGAGCCCATCTCTGATAAACAGAAAACCATCCAACACAATACAGACATTCACTCAAAGGGACAACATTTAGGAAAAGGTGTGAATAGCTAGATGACACCTCACGGGCGCACCACCAATGGGGCCCCTGGTTGGTACTCACCAGGTCGGCCCTGTTCTCATCATCGGTGTCAAATAGCTTAACGAAAACGTGTCCAAGACCCAAAGTAAGAAAAATAACAGTGAATGGTGCAGTGTACAAACAACATATATGTGACACAAGACTAAAAATTTTTTGGGCTATAAAAACGAGCTTTTCCTCCAAGTGACGGGAACGTCGATGGGGGCTACAATGGCACCGAGTGTGGCTTGTATTTATGTGGGGCAATTCGAGGAGCACGTCATCGATACCGATCAAAACCCTTTCAGGGAACACCTACGCCTGTGGAGGCGGTATATCGATGACGTGCTCCTCGTCTGGTCGGGAGAGGAAGATTGTCTCCTCCAGTTTCTCAATTGGCTGAACACGCAAGACAGGAGTTTACGCTTCACTTGGAATTACCACCGTACGAAGGCAGTGTACCTGGACTTGGACATTGAGGCAGCAGATGGAAAATTTGAGACCAGGGTTCACCAAAAACCAACAGATAGAAATTCTCTCCTCACGTACCAATCTTACCACCCTCGGGCCCTCAGGGATAACCTCCCGGTGGGTCAATTTATGAGGTACAGGAGGAACTGCTCAAAAACTGAGACCTACAGAGAACAAGCTATTGACTTGAGCAACAGGCTACAAGCTCGGGATTACCCACGTAAAATAATCCGTCAAGCCAACAAGAGAGCGCTCAATACACCGAGGACAGCACTCCTAGAGTCAAATAAAAAAGAAAAATCTGAATGTATACCAGTGGTCATGACCTACGACCCACTAGCCACAAAAATCAGACAGGCCATCAGGAAGCATTGGTCCCTTCTTAGCACACAGGACCACAAGATGCCACCTCCTCGTTTCGCGTTTCGAAGGGCCTCTAATTTAAAAGACAAACTCGTCCATACTAGGATGATAGAGAAGAAACAACCAGAAGCCTCGACTGTACCTAATGGCCACTACCCTTGTGGCAACTGTTCTGTGTGCCATATCACCAATAAATGCAACACCATCCAACTAAAATCCGGAAAAACCTGGACGTTAAATCAGTTTAGCAATTGTAATACTACGAATGTAGTCTACAGGCTGAGCTGTGAATGCGGCCTTGAATACATCGGGCTGACGTCGCGCAAAATCAAGCTGCGCATTCAAGAGCATCTAAGCACGATACGACAGGGCAAGCTAACGACAAAACTAGTGCAACATTGTCATCGCAATAAGCACACCTTCACATGGGTTGTTCTGGAGAGAGTTATGGGGGATGCACAATCAATGGAGAAGCGACTGGCGACTAAAGAAGCGCGCTGGATTTTCCAAGAATCTAGTGAACAACAGGGACTTAATGAGTTATTAGAATGGAATAAACTACGATGATCTAGTTGTTCCTTGGCTCAATAATTCTAGAACACACTGTAAAAATAGGAATTGTCTAAGTATCGGTTTCACATTGGTTTGATGGGTAGCAAGAAACATCTAAGATAGCCAATTCTCACTTATCTATCTAACCCTGGTGAATTTACCTATACACACTGTAATATGTCTCTAGCTTATAGTCAACGCCATGACAGTACACCAGTACCACACCATTAGTAATACGATCTTAATGGGAATTTGATAAGGTGACAAGTAACTGATAGGAATATAGTGCCTTCATTGGAAACCAGGTACATTTTGAATATAGAAGTAATATTCCAAGATGGCCGTTATGTTTTTGTAGTTTTCAAAGGGACATGTCTTTGAGATAGACTGTTCCAAGATGGCGGCCGTCCTTTCGATCTGTGTAAAGTTACATCTGTGAAACTACATCTGTGTACAAAGTAATTCCCCTTGTTTATATCCCACTCGGGCGAGTGTAGGTCTATATGACAAGCTGGATGTAATAGGATAGACATTGTAAACGAGCAAGCGGTCACGTGGTTACAAGGCCCAATCATCGACCTGTTTCTCACGTGAGGTGCTGGGCCAATCAGAGTCTAGCTACACAGAAACGCTGATAAATAAACTGCAAACCCAACCCATGACGCTCCGGTGTTGAGGAAACGCCGTTTGCAGTACCTCCGCGAGTAAGCACACAAACGCGGGACCTGGTGATGAATAGACGGTGAGAGTAGGCATGCTGATGTTAATTTCCGCCCGTATGGCGTTTTCCCCGTGTCATTTGTCCAGGCACCTCAAGAAGGGAGGCGGGACCCTACTTACCGATCGGAAGGGGGTCTGAGATTTTTGCACAGAGCCAGAGCGGTAACGGTATGAAAGCAAATGTCTTATCTAGGTAAAAAGCATTTTTAATCCATAACAGGGTGCAAAGTGGATATTAAATATGCAGTATTGCTACAGGCAGATGCCCACATATATACATATGTGTGTCTTATGTTTTTGATTTCCAGCATTTAGAAGCACAGTACCGCTGGCAGTGACATCGTAAATATACGTTGGCCCTGAAGAAATTGCCTGATATTATACCTAAGGCAATGAAACATGTCGGCTGCGGGTTGAGTATGAGGCGATAGGTAGTATTCATATCTCACCCTTTTATATTACATGTTGAACTGCAATGCAACAAAAAGATATCAATAAAGTACGAGTAATATCTTGCTGCGCAGTTTAGTGTGTGTTATATGTTGAACGCTGTTAGTCTTGTGTCACATATATGTTGTTTGTACACTGCACCATTCACTGTTATTTTTCTTACTTTGGGTCTTGGACACGTTTTCGTTAAGCTATTTGACACCGATGATGAGAACAGGGCCGACCTGGTGAGTACCAACCAGGGGCCCCATTGGTGGTGCGCCCGTGAGGTGTCATCTAGCTATTCACACCTTTTCCTAAATGTTGTCCCTTTGAGTGAATGTCTGTATTGTGTTGGATGGTTTTCTGTTTATCAGAGATGGGCTCAATTTTTAACGTTGGCAACAGCCTGAAACGGTGGTATAATCTCTATGAATAGAGATATAACTAGAGTGCTCTCTGGACGATCTAGAACTGTTTACAGCCTGACTTATTTCTGCGTTGCCTTGAGGACTGGGTCATTTTTTGATTAGTGTTTGATTGAGTGGAGGGCGATCCAGTCTTTTCTATCCCTCTTGACTCCTAGTAGTTGAATATAAGGAATCTATCACTAACGTGTCTCTTTCAGATTCAATCTTCAGGCTCACTGCTCTTACTGATAAAGGACGACTGTTGGAGATCTGCCATGGGGAAAGGGGAATTGGGCGTTAGGGTAGATAAGGGGATTAGTTCCAATACCTTGTCAAATACCCATAACCCTCGATCAGTTGCAGAAAGGATCAATACAATGTAAGTAATTATAGAAAATGATTACAGAAATATAATGAAATTGATATCAAATGTATTATATGAAACCCCAATAAAATGTGTTTCAAAAAAGTGTTGTCAAAAACAAAATCAAATCCATTAAGGGATAATGCACCACGTCTGGGTATTTGTAAGGGAATGTCAACTTTTCCGATATATTTCATGAGATCTGGTGATGAAAATCTTAAAGCGGAAGCCGATATGTTATTTTTTAGGATTCTTTATGTAGCAAGAAAACCCCTGATTCTTCCTTGACTACACTCCTGGATCAAAAAATATAGAGCATTAAATTCAAGGTTTTTAGTGTTCATATCCATTGGAGTATCAGCATGAGAAAGGTAAAAAAATTCAACAGGTTGACCACTCTAGAGACGCGTCCTTAATGGTAGAATATACTTTAACAGAGATCACTGTTAAAGGCTGCTTCTTCTGTGTTGAGTAAAAGTATTTCAGAGAGAGTGGTACCATTATCATAGACAAAGAGAAAGTCAATGGGACTTTTTTTAGTACACCTAGCGTCAATATTTCCTCAGGGCTAAATCTGAGGCATCAGATTTATGGTTGTATCCATCACTGAATCCTTCTGGTGACTAATCTTCTCTAGAACACTTCAAGGTCTTGAGAGAATTTCGTCCTGCAGTATGCATCTGTTGGACCAAACTACTGACAGCTCAGATCATATCCTGGACATTTTATCAGTAATCGTGAAAGAACTCCCTATGAAATCTGGGAGGGTCGACGTACCAGTTGCTAAGAAGACTGTTCAAGTTAACCTTACTCAAAAGAATGATATTGGATTACAAGTTGGCTGTCACATATCAAATAATTTCTACAATCACGCATTAATCAATGCCGGAGGTAGCTCTATCTTCAATGGAGCTTCTCTTTATGGAATAAGATTCTCCTCTCCAAGCTTCTCCAAAGACCGCTTTGGGCAAATATCAAGATCTCCAAACTTACCAGACAAAAGTGCAAAACAGAATGGGGGAAATCATAACAAAATTTATTTTCTAATCGGAGGATGATTCTACCTTTTTAAAAGCGATCTCTTTTGTAGAATCAATTGGGGCACACAGGCAGAACAACTTAAGTTGGTAAGGAGTAGTGATAACTATTAGACACAACTAGAGAAGAAAACAAGGGTTACACCACTTAAGAATCTGATTTCGAACAACAAAGTTTATGTCATAGTAACCGATATTGTAGCCTCCCCTCTTACAAATAAGGTCTTCCCTGTGCGTCAGAATTGTTTTTGCCAATTTCATGTCCCCCTTGAGGAAGGTTCTGTTTCACAGGAAGAGATGGCCACTAATGCATACTTAACATTAGGATCTTGCAAAGCCAGCTCTAGGCTGCTTTCATGTAATGATTCCAAATGTGGCTTTAAATCAAAACATTATGATGCATCTCAATGGGCTTGGTTATCTGGTTGGGTAAACAGTGAAAAAGTGGCTGCCCCAAATGTGTTGAATTGGGGTGTTTAGTAGTGCGATCCACTCCATTAAAATTGCATTATGGATTATAGCTGGTTATTGGTATAACCTGGAGAAAATTGGGAGGTAACAAGTCCCGCGGAAATCTATTTGCCACATCAGAGGTTGAAAATTGGGTGACTAGCTATCCTGCTATTAAGTCAAAAGCACCATGCTAGTGGTTGTATAGCCACACCACTGTCTACAAATTTGAGTTGCACATATCAGGTACATTGTCAATCAAATGTATTACATTGTATTGTATTTCAAGAGCAGAATTAAAGTCTCTGCTCTGTTTTTCCTTTTATTTTGGTCAATCTTTATATTTCTCCAGGTCAAGAAAGGAAAATGCTACTTACCAGTATGCATCTGTTCTTGGCATGTAGGGCTGCTGACATTCATATCTTAGCATAGATCGCCGCCTTGTGTTGGGTCCGGATGATTGCACCTTGTTGTCCTGGAAGAGTCTTCGAAGTATCACGAGATAGGGGACACCTCCCCTGAACTACAGTGCGCATGGGCATCTTCTCCATCCTTAGATTGTTTTTCGCCATTGTGGCAAAGATGGAGTATAGTAAAGTAAGAGATGGCCATGCAAAAGAGAATCCTGCAGCTGCGACAGGCACCGGGGAGGAGGGTGGGCGATATGAATGTCAGAAGCCCTACATGCCAGGAACAGATGCATACTGGTAAGTAGCATTTTCCGTTCGAGGCATGTGGCTGCTGAATTCATATCTTAGCATAGACTGTATAGCAGTATCTCCTCTAGCGCTGGTCACATGTACCAGCTGCAGCAGTCTGAAAAAGAGCTTTAAGGACAGCCTGGCCTACAGCAGCTTGCTGCTTTGTTTGCACGTCTACACAATAGTGTTTAGTGAAAGTGTGTATGGTAGACCATGTAGCTGCCCTATATATGTCTTCAAGAGGAATATTCCTAGGAAAGCCATGGATGCCCCCATTTTACGCGTAGAGTGTGCTTTTGGGGGAACTGTTAGAGTGCGTTTAACTTTTTGATAGCATATTTGAATGCATTTAACTATCCATCTGGCTATTCCTGATTTTGAGATGGGATTACCTTTATGTTGTGGGGAAAAAGCAACAAACAGTTGCTTTGTTTTCCTAAATGATTTAGTCCTGTCAACATAATATAGCAGAGCTCTCCTTACGTCTAGTGTGTGTAGGGCCCTTTCAGCCACTGACTGTGGGTTTTGGAAGAAAACTGGCAATTCTATGGACTAATTGATATGGAAAGTGGATATGACTTTTGGCATGAACTTAGGGTTAGTTCGAAGTACTACCTTATTTGCATGTATTTGCATGAAAGGTTCTTGAATTGTTAGTGCCTGTAGCTCACTCACTCATCTGAGGGAGGTAATGGCAATCAAAAATGCCACATTCCATGTTTGAAATTGTAATTGACACAAATGGAGTGGTTCGAAAGGAGGTCCCATAAGTCTTGTAAGTACTATATTTAAGTTCCAGACTGGTGAAGGTGGGTGCTTTGGAGGGATTTTCCTTTTAAGACCTTCCATAAAAGCTTTGATTGAGGGTACTCTAAACAGGGACAGGTGTTATCTGTTCTGGAGATATGCTGCTATAGCAGCAAGATGTAGCCTTATGGAAGAGTATGCTAGATTGCATCTTTGAAGATGCAAGAGGTAACAGATAATGTTTTGGATGGAAGCATCTAATGGATTGATTTGTTATTATTGCAATAAATTACAAATCTTTTCCGTTTAGCTGCATAGTAGTTGGCCGTCTTGCCTCCTTGATAATGTTCATGCAATCAGGAGGCAAGTTAAGGTATCCGAACTCTAAGACTTCAGGAGCCAGCTCGCTAGGTTCATCCGATTGGGATCTGGATGCCTGATTTCTCCATGGTTCTGAGTTAAAAGATGGAGCAAGAGGCGCAGTCTTTGGTGGGGAACTACTGAAAGTTCTAGGAACATTGTGTACCATGGCTGTGTTGCCCATGTGGGAGCAACCAGGATTATTGTGAGTGACTGCTGGCATAGTTTGCGTGCCACCAGCGGAATTAGTGGGGCTGGTGGAAAAGCGTACGCAAATCTGCCTGACCAGTTCATCCATATCGCATTGCCCTGTGACAACGGATGTGGGAACCTGGCGGCAAAGTACTGGCATTTTGAGTTTTTGTTTGTGGCAAACAGGTCTATCTCTGGATGCCCCCATTCTTAGAAGAATGGTTGGAGAACTTGAGGGTGAATCTCCCATTCGTGTAGCTGTTGGCTGTGTCTGCTTAACAGATCTGCTATTTGATTGTCTTTCCCTGGCAGGTGTTCTGCTAGGAGAAAAATGTTTTTGGGAATTGCCCACCTTCATATGCTCTGTGCTAGGTGAGACAGCTGTGGAGAGTGTGTCCCTCCTTGTTTCTGGATGTAATACATGGCTGTCATGTTGTCCGTCCGGATCAACACAGCCTTGTTGTACAAGTATTTCTGGAATTCTTTCAGTGCCAGAAATATTGCTAGCAACTCCAAGTGGTTGATATGCAGTGTCTTTTGTTTGATTGTCCAGAGCCCTTGGACTGTGTATTGAAGTAAGTGGTGCGTCCACTGTTAGTACTACTTGTGGAACCGGCTCTTGGAACAGTCGCCCCTTGGAAAGGTTTTGTGGGTTCCACCACTGCAGAGAGTTGTAAGCGCGACTGTCTACCAACACTAGGGGCCAGATGTAGGTAGCCAAATACCGGTCGGCAACGGCCGAATTCGGCCGTTACCGACCGGTATTTGGCTTTTGAGATGTAGGTGGGTAGTTATTTACAGAATCGGTATATTTACCGATTCGGTAAATTTACCACTTCGGTATTTTACCGAATCGGTAAACATACCGATTCTGTAAATCCATATGTAGCTGACACTCCTAAGAGTGCCACAGGCCCTTAAGAGTCAGTATTTTACCACCCAATCCTATTGGGTGGTAAAATACCGAATTCAGGTGTGCATGCACACCTGTGCAATGTGACACACAGACATGCCCTTAGGGCATGTATGTGTGCCACATGTCACACAAGCCTGTACTTGGGGTGCTAAAGGGTGTCAAAGTGACACCCCCTGCACCCTTGCAGGATTCGGTATTTACCGATTCTGTAAATACCGATTCTGTATTTCCCATTGATTCCTATGGGCTTCAAGGCCCATAGGAATCAATGGGAAATACAGATTCGGTATTTACCGAATCGGTAAATACCGACTCTTACAGAATCGGTAATTTTTTACCTACATCTGCCTCCTTCCAATTCACCGACTCTTAAATACCGATTCGGTATGAGTCGGTATTTAAGAGTCGGTAAATCGGAATTATCTACATCTGGCCCTAAGTCTTTTAGTTGTCCTTGAGCTTGGGTCCACTGCCGTGCTAGGCATTCTTGCAATGGACGCATTTGAAGTCGGGAATGAGGGACAATGAATATGCACGAGGCCATCATGCCTATGAGCTGCATGAACACTCGAGCTGGCAAAGAGAGTTGTGGCTGAAACTTTTGAATGAGAGTCTGCATGTTGGCTATCCTGGCTGGATTTGGATATGCCTTTGCTACTAAGGTATCTATTGTAGCTCCCAGATATTGCTGTATGTGGGAGGGCTGTAGATGTGATTTTGGGTAATTTATGGAAAAACCCAGACTGTGCAGCAGCTGGAGTGTCTGAGACGTATGGCTTGCACACTGCGCGTACGAGTTGGCTTTTATGAGCCAATCGCCGAGGTATGGAAACACGTGGATGTGTTGCCTTCTGAGGTGTGCTGCTACTACCGCTAGACATTTTGTGAAAACTCTTGAGGCTGTGGTCACCCCGAAGGGGAGAACTTTGAATTGATAATGTTGACCTTTTATTGTGAACCTGAGGTATTTCCTGTGAGTTGGATGTATAGGTATGTGAAAATATGCATCTTTGAGGTCTAATGTAGCAAGGAAGTTGCCTTGCTGGAGTAACGGGAGTACTTGTTGTAGAGTAATCATATGGAAAGGCTCTGAGAGTATGTATTGATTTAGCGGTCTGAGGTCTAGTATGGGTCGGAGGGATCCATCCTTTTTGGGAATTAGGAAGTATAGTGATCCTTGGTGTTGAAAAGGGACTGGTTCTATGTCTCCCTTTTGTAGCATGGACGAGACCTCTTGCTGTAACCGTGTGATGTGTTCTTTGGACGTAGGACGGTGTTTGGGTGGTATGTTGGGAGGAGTAGAAGTGAGTTCCAGGCAATAACCATACTGGATAATTTGTCTCACCCACCTGTCTGTGGTAATGGAGTTCCAGACTGGTAGGAATTGTTTGATTCTGCCTCCGACTGGTGTTAGATGGTCTGGAGGGAGTGTGATGAAGTCACTGTTTGGTGGCAGTGGAGGCTCTGGTGTTCTTGCCGCCACGTCCCCTGCCCTTGTTATTGTTGCCCCTGGTAACCTCCTCTGTTAGAGGAACTTTGGGTGTTGCTTTTGTATGTAGAGGAAGTTTGTGATGTGTTGCCTCTTGCGGAGCCTCTGTAGGAGGAGCGACGAAAGGAACCTCTATGTTGTTGTAACTGAAGTGCGCCCATAGACTTAGCAGTTTCGGTACCTTTATTCATTTTGTCTAAGATGGTATCTACTGCAGGGCCAAACAGGAAGTCTTGGTTAACTGGTTGGTTGAGGATGGTGGATTGCACCTCGTTTTTAAAACCAGAGATGCGTAGCCATGCTTGTCTGCGTAGTCATACGCTAGTATTAATGGACCTGGCTGATGTGTCAGCTGCGTCAAGCGCACATTTGATGGAAACATTGGTTATAAATTTGCCTTCCTGTATGAGGTAGTTAGCCTGAGCTTTAAAACGTTCTGGCAGGTGTTGCAGTAAACCTTCAAGTTGATCGTAATGTGGTCTATCATAGCGTGCTAGTAGAGCTTGTGTGTTTGCAATCCTCCATGAATTAGCAGCCTGTGAGGCTACTCTTTTGCCTGAGGCTTCTAATATCTTAGACTCTTTGTCAGGAGGGGGAGCATCTCCTGTGGTTTGTGAGTTAGCTCTCCTTCGAGCGTTTGCTACTACTAGTGAGTCTAAAGGCAACTGGGATTTAATATAAGTAGGGTCTGTAGGGGCCGCTTTGTATTTCTTCTCAATCCTGGGATTGAGTACACGTGCTCTGGCGGGATCTTTGAATATGTCTGTTGCGTGTTTTAGTACCCCTTTTAACATAGGAAGTGTCCTAACATTTTTTTCAGCAGTAGGAAAAGTGTCAAATAGAAAATCTTCTTCTATTGGGTCAGTGTACATGTCGACATTGTGGTATTTTGCTGCCCTATCCAGCAGTTGGTTAAAAACAATGGTGTTTGCTATATAGGCTATGTCAGGATACTTATCAAGCCCAGCCCCTACCGGGACTCCGAGATGCCGCGGGGAGCCCTATCTCGGCTCCCGAGGTCCTGGCCCAGACGTTTGCTCAATACTATGAGACACAGTATGCCCCCCGGGAATCCCTCCTAGCGGAGGAGATCGACAGATTCCTCGCAGACCTTCCACCCCGGGCGCTCTCGGATGAAGCCCGGGATCGACTGGACCTCCCGCTGTCGGCTGAGGAGCTAGGAGAAGCTCTAGGCGGACTAAACACGGGCAAGGCCCCTGGGCCCAATGGGTTCCCCTGTGAATTTATGAAGATGTTTCATCTCCAATTAGGGCTGCGCTATAAGAAGGCCCTAGAAGTGGCTAGAGACCGTGGAAGACTGCCAACAGACTGGCGACATGCCGAGATAGTGGTTTTTTGCAAACCGGGGAGGCCCCAAGACAGCCCGGAATCTTATCGTCCGATTTCGTTGCTGAACTTTGAGGTGAAAATACTGGCAAAGGCTTTGGTGAACCGCCTTCTCCCATATATCAGGGACCTGATCCATGCGGACCAGGCAGGCTTCATGCCCCACAGAGCAACGAGACATAATATACGACGCGCGCATTTGGTGGTGGAGGCGGTGCGGGCGGCGGGTATCCCCGCGGCCCTCCTGCTGGCGGATATAGATCGCGCCTTTGACTCCCTGAGTTGGCCATACCTTCGAGCACTCCTCCTCCGACTCAATCTGGGTTCACGTTTTCTGTCTTACATTCACTTGCTGTATACGGACCTGACGGCAGCGGTCAGGGTTGCGGGGGCGGTCTCCAGCTCGTTCCCCATTGGTCGAGGCACCCGGCAGGGATGCCCTCTCTCACCTTACCTGTTCGCCTTGGCTATGGAGCCGCTCGCGGCTTGGGTGAGGATGGATGCCCAATTGCGCGGAGTGGAATGGGTGGGGGGCCCATCTGATAGGATTGCACTCTACGCTGACGACGTGCTCTTCTTCCTCACAGACCTCAATAAATCGGGGCCGAGGGTCCTGGAAATAATGCGCATTTTCGGTGAGGTGTCCGGTCTTAGACTCAATGTACAGAAGTCGAAATTGTGGGTCCTGGGTGACGGGGGGACCTTGGGTCCCTGGGCCTCGGTCCTGCAGGAAGCGGCGGGAGGCCTTAAATACTTAGGTGTCTTTTTGACGGATGTACCGGGAGTGTCGTGGTCCCGCAACATAGTGCCAGTCTGGGACAAGATCCGTTCGGATATGCAGACGTGGTCCAGGATGCCCATGAATGTCTATGGCTGCTCAGCCATCTTTAAGATGGTAGCCCTGCCCCGTATTCTATACCAACTGCAAAATCACCCGTACCCAGTTCCGCCGCATTAGTTTCGACAGGTGAACTCTGCCTTGGGTCGGTTCCTATGGACTGGGGGAGCAGTGAGAGTGGCGCTCCGCACCTGCTTCCTGTCGACCTACTGTGGGGGACTGGCCACGTCGGACGTCCAGTCCTACTATCAGGCGTCGCACCTGCTTGTCCTTAACGAATGGTGGTATAGGGATCGAGGCGACCCGACCTATGCCCTGGAGAGGTACATGAAGGACCCGGACACGCTCCATACTATCCTATACTCGGCAGCTATCCGAAAAAGACTCCCGATGGTCACCCAGGTAGTCTTCAGAGTATGGCGCGACGCTCTCCGCCGCATGGGATGGTGGAATAGGCTAACGAGTGAGACTCCTCTGTGGCACAATGGGAGGCTGCCCGGTTTGGCTTCAATGCGGGGCTTTGAAGGCTGGGACGCTATTGGCATCTCGGCGCTGGGCCACGTTCTAAAGGGCTCAGTCCTCAAGTCGTTCCAAGCATTGCGGGATGAATTTGACATGCCCCAGTCTAATTTCTTTAGATACCTACAGCTCCGACACGCCCTGACCCCCGCAATAGCAAACATAACGTCCTTACCGGAATTCAGTCCCTTAGAAGCTAAGATATTTATGGGGGAATCGGAAACAAAGAAAATTTCAACCATATACCAAACGCTGGTTACCCATTGTTCCCCTTCTCTTGATAAACTGCGGGCGGTCTGGGAGGGTGAGCTGGGGGAGTTGGAGGAGGATGACTGGAGGGAAGCCCTGGAGGCCCCTAGGGGAGCAGCGATAGCAGTGCGCCTGCGATTTATCCAATTTAAATACCTCCATAGGGCATACTATACGAGGGAGCGACTGTGGAAGGCGGGGCTGATAGCCTCCCCGGAATGCCTGAGGTGTGGAAGTGCGATAGGCTCCTTCTTTCATACGGTGTGGGGATGTGTACGGCTGCAGAGATTTTGGACTGGCGTGTGGGACTGTCTCGAGGAAGTACAGGCATGGGAACTCCCTCGCACACCGAAGTTGGGCCTCCTCCATGTTATGGAACAAGTGGGGGGTAATAGGTACAAACGTCACTTGCTTCTTCTGGGTCTCACGGTGGCCAAGAGGGACATAGCCCAAGCCTGGAAAGCCCCCAGAGCTCCGCTGGTGGGGGTGTGGAAGTGAGGCATGGACTTCAACATGGGACTGGAACGCCCAATCTTTGAGGCCAGGGGCTGCCCCAGGAAGCACTATCGGATCTGGGAGAAATGGGCAGATTATAGGGGCCTGCTACTTGACCCCCCGGCGACATGAGCCACTGATATGGACCTCATTCGTACTGCCCCTGAGTGAACTGAACCACATGCTGCTATTACGATGCTTAAGCTCCTGTTCTGGACAATGTAAACACCGTGCAGGGTGGGGGGTGGGAACTGGGCTGGAATACGGGGAGGGGGGTATAGGGAAATGTTGATTGAATATTTTGACCTTTATTGCTCTTATAAGCTCACTGTCTTCCTGCTACTATGGAAGCAGTGTCTCTTTTATATTCTGTCAACTGCTAAAACCAAATAAAATTTGTTCTGAAAAAAAAAAACAATGGTGTTGTCAGTAGGTGACGGCTTTGTAGGGTACGGGGAGGTGTCTGGGATGGGTTGTGGGTCATATGGATCATTCTGGTTATCCCATGTGTCATCCTGATCAGGATCCTCTGGTTCAATAAAATTATCCTGAGGATCTACCCCCATGTTATTCCCATCATTATTATCTGAATGTGTAGGAAAGTAGGGCACAAAAGGCATATTAGGAAAGAAAGGAGGAGGAGTAAAAGGCCTTGAGGGAGATGTCCCGAAGTCTTTTTTCTTTGGAGGAACAGGGGAAGGAGTGTCCGTGCCCAATGGTCTCTTTTTCCAGTGGTAAATCATAACGTGTCCTGTTTCAGGCTCTATGTACGATTTAGGTTGTGCCTCACTCACTGGATCAGGATGGAAGAGTTCTTCCTCAACTGTCCGTGGCTTTGGCGTCGATGGTTTTGGCTTAGTCACTTGTTTGTGGTGAGTCTTCGGCTCGAGGGCCTTTGGCTGTGGAGCTTTTTTCTGCTCGACTGCTGTTTTCGGGTCCGTGACCTTTTTCGGTTCGACTACGCTTTTTTGTTCGACGTCTTTTGTTGGCTGTACTGCCTTTTTTGGTTCGACGACCTTTTTCGGATCGACCGGTTTGTTCGGTTCGATAACCTTTTTTGGTTCGATGTGTTTTTTGTGCTCAACGACCCCTTTTAGCTCGATGTTTTTTGTCGACTCGACGGCCTTCTTCGGGTCGACAAGCTTTTTAGTGTGATCAGGTTTTTGTAGATCGACACTCTTTAGGCTCGACGTTTTTTTTCGGATCGACGACCCTCTTTGGTTCGAGGCCCTTTTTTTGGATCAATGGCTTTCTTTGGCTCAACAACCCTTTTAGGTTCTACGGCCTTTTTGGGAAGAGTGTTACTTGTTCCTGGGGTATCAGAAGGCTTGGGTTTGGTCTTCGGAGCCCGGCCGGAGGGCGGGCCTCTGAAGGAGTTTGTCGATCTCGGCTAAGGCCTTTATGTGATGCTTCGACCGGAGCCTTGTCTTGAGGTGGAAGCGGGATTGGGGGCTTGGTACTCATGGTTTGCCCCGGTTTGATCTGGTCATCGGAGTCCGACTGGTCCTCTACGGTGACGATTTCTAGGTCGGAGTCTGCCGCTTCGGGGAGGTCGTGTTAGTCATCGAAAATGTTCTCCGGTTCCGGTGCCTGCCGCTGACTCTCTTGTCTAGCGTCCCTTCGGTTCAGGATAGTTTTCTTCGAACGGAACTGAGCACAAGCTGGACAGTTCTCCTCGTTGTGCTCGGGAGAAAAGCACTTGTTGCATACTGTATGTTTATCAGTATGTGGGAATTTGGAGTGACATTGTGGGCACTTTTTAAACGGGGTCCTTTCCATCGGCAGCAGGCCCACATGACGTCGAAAAGGCCCAACGGCCCGCGTTGACGACCGGATCGAGATGGAAAGTATTATCGAGTCAAGGGGTACCAAACAAGAACAATACCGTCGAGGTAGAAGGCCTTTTGGCCTTAGAAAGTTGAAAAGTTTTGGTTCCGAAGTTGGAGTTGAGGAATAGCATTTGAACCCAATGTCGGAAAAAAACAATCTGAGGATGGAGAGGATGCCCATGCGCACTGTAGTCCAGGGGAGGAGTCACCTATCTCGTGATACTTCAAAGACTCTTCCAGGACAACAAAGTGCAAACATCCGGACCCAACACTAGGCGGATATCTATGCTAAGATATGAATTCAGCAGCCCACATGCCTCGAACAATATTTTTTTACTCCAGCTAACCAGCCTCTTGGATTCCCTGTCTGTGGGTGCAGAAGAGAAAGCGGGGAAGCGGAGCCAGGAGCAGGTTCAGCTGAACGAGGTCTAGCCAGCCTCTTGGATGTTGGTGCGGAAGTGAAATCTGGGAAGCACGGAGCAAACCAAGGCGCAAGTTCAGCTGAACGAGGTCTAGATTGCCGAGACTTTTCCGTTGCGTCAGCCGACCGACAGGGAGAAGTCCAAGTACGCTTCGACTTCTAGTGCTTTTTGTGCTTCTTACCTGACTTATTTTAAGACTTAGAGTGGGAGGATGAAGACTTAGGTTTGGGAACCACTCCCTCAAAGCTTTCGGAGCCATGGCCCAGCAGTTGGAGCTCAACTTCAAACCCTGGTTGTGCTCCAGGCACCAATGGCACACAAGGTGTGAATCGGTTACAGACATGGCGCAGCAACAGGCGCCACATAGCTTGAATCCAGAAGCCTTCTTGGACATCCTACACACCAAAAACTTGTTGATCAAAAGTTACAAAGAAATCATACCAAAAATTGACAGAGGACACCTGTCTTCAAGGATCTATGCTAACTGGAGCTGAAAGAAAATAACTGACATCAGTTGGCGCATATATAGGTGACTCGGACGTCACAACGGCAGAGCAATGCAGACGAGATACTGTGAAGCCGACCAATGACACCTACCAGCATTCAAGGGTATTGCGCAAAACAATAACATTTATATATATTCCGGATCCAGTTTAAAGCCTGGGGAATTCCAAGTAAGGAATCTGTGACTAGATGTCTCTATCATAAAAAGAGAACATTTCTGCAGTGCTGGGCTTCTGCCTTCGACAATTCTTCTCCCACAAAAAGGACACCGAGAAAGGCAATTTTAGGTTTTGGAAAATTGAACGTATACACTTGTTCAGCAAATCCTAGAAGTAAGTGACCCTCTCTGGCCAAATGTGTGTTGAAATCATCACCTGTGAGGTAAATGTCATCAACATTTGACAAGGCTTCAATGTCCATTTCTTGTAAAATTGAAGTTCCACGGGCAGCAAACAGACCTGGACTGACCTTATACCCCTGTGGGAACATATAGAACCATCTCTTGGCTCCAAATGCTGTGAAGGCGGTCAAATCGCTGCTTTTAGGTGCTATATTTAGACAGAAAAAGCCATTGGAAATGTCCAAAGTAGTTTTGTATATTGTTACAATGTTTATCAAGCCTGTGCTGTGGGAATTTTGTACTGCAAAGGTGCGTGTGTGACTATCTGTAGTCCAAGATTATGCAATACGAATGATCTGGTGTAAGCACAGGAAAAAGATTATTCATATGGGAGACACATGGTTAAATTAAACCTTAATATTCTAATTGTGCTAGAACCTCCTTAACATGGCATTTAGCTTTATGTTTAATAGGGTACTGTACTTGCACCTGCAGGCTGGGCCTTATTGGTATGATATAAGGCAAGTCTTTCTCCCAACCCGCCTGACTGCAATAAAAAAGCTGGGGCTTGAGCAAGAGCCCATTCTGTAGCATAAGCTGTTTTACCGTCCTCAGGAATTATAACAAGCATTTGCAACGCAATAGGTCTCGCATTATGAAAGTTTGAGCTATTGGTCTTGTAAATGACAATTTTTTTATTTATGTGTTGATTTTGAAAATAGCTAAATTAATAGCTTTGTCATTTTCAATGCCAATAGTTATAACTTTCGCACATGTGACGACTATAGCATTTGCACTCTGCACTCTGCACTCTGCACTCTGCACTCTGCACTCTGCACTCTGCACTCTGCACTCTGCATCTCAGAGGTCTGTCATTCAGAGAAGGTATCTGTGGCTCTCCCTCGACAATTCACCCGCTGTCGTTTGCACCACAATTGTGGTTTATTTGTTTGTAATGGCGAAGCAGTGTGTTTTCTGTGGCAAGGCGTCGTCTTTAAGAGCGAACGCGGGTTGTTTGGGCACATATAAAGAGATAGCGCTGGCTTGTAGGAGAAAGCCCTCGTTGCTCGGTGGTGTGGGGGCTGATAAACTTTAGGAAATACACATTCTAGCACCAGCAGGAGCCTGCGTGATTAGTGGAAACACGTCATCTAAACGCTTGTTTCAGTATGGCAGTAACTCGCATACAGATGTCAGGCGCGATTCTTGAGGGCCAGAAGGCTGACCCACCTTGTGACTCAGCAAAAGCTTCAAAGAGGAAAGAGTGCTTGATAAGATAGCAATGATACGTTTGAATAAGCAGCGCCATCTGTGCAGCGTGACGAAGGACTGGGGGGAAGGCTCCCTCTGTCCTTTTCCAGTAAGAATGCCTGTAGCAGGCGAAGCAGCAATCCCTAGGCAACGATGGCCATCGCACACTGCGTTTGCCCAGTGTCTTAGAAAAGCAGATGGTCACAGGGCCGAGATCCTAAAATGAAGTCTGCTCCACCCTACAAAGGCATTACTGACAGAGGTAGCCGGTGTACTGGGGTCATATACTGGAAACAATGACCCTTCGGCCACATCCTGCACCTTGCTTTCTTTCTGACAAGTTTGAGTGTGCTGTTAATTAAACAGGCAGAGATTTTCCAGTTGTAACACCACAAGTGAACGTACTTAACCACTGACTGACTGTCAACAGAAGCACAAGGACAGGGTTTAACTCCATGCAAACATTTCAATTCTTATGCACCGGCTACAGAGGTTTATAAACACTGAGCAGAGAACCACCAAGTTGAACAAAACTAGAGCACAGGCATTGTTTTTAAAGAGACCCGTACCTTGCATTTAAATGAAGCAACTGTCAGTGATGGAAAACGATATTTCAAACCACAGATTCCTCACAATTTGAAATTGTAACAAAGGCGCACACCCTTCCCCGCAAGGAGGTGGGGCTGCAAATTAGAGTTATACCAGATATCCTGCAGAAGCAAGAACGAGAAAGCTAGAAAAAGAAATCAGCGCCGCAGCCCTGCTCCGTGAAAACCGGAAGTCAGGCACTTTTGGCCGAGACGGGGGCGGGGCCTGCATTCCGGCAGGAAGTCCCGCCCCCTGGTGCCGCGACGAGATGAGACTGCCGCAGCGAGGAGCCCGATCCCCAGCAACAGCCCGGTGAGTGCCCACGGAACACGCCGAAAGAGCCCGGTGAGTGGGGGGGGGTGTACGCTCGTGTGTCTGTTCGAATGTGTCTGTCTGTGTGTGTGCGCGTGGGTCTGCGTGTGTGTATGCAGTGTGTGTGTGCCTGTGTATGGCTGTGTATGTGCGCATGCGTGAGTGTGGAGTGTGTTTGCCAAGGGAATGAGGCAGGAGAGGGGCACGGCGCCGTGCGCGCTCACAAGGTCAAAACTGAGACAATCTGCGCTCGTGCACCCTCTCCTGTCCACATTCCCAAAAACGGGTAGCAATAGTTGTCGAAGCACTGCAATCAATGCTTACGCATTGAATGCAGGTCGTGCTTCGACCTAACAAAAAGGAAGGCATGATTACATCCTCCCCTTGTGGGACTTTTGCAACAAACTCAACTTGTCAATCTACCTCAGCCAGGAGAATGTTTTATGCATTAGTTACATTATGTCAGAATATTACTTTAATAGTAAGTGGTTTGTGACCCTCACCTTGTATGTCCAGCTGATAGAGTCTATCAGGAGGGCTTAGCCACTGATCTGGAGTTTCTACTTGTATGTAGTCAGTAGTCGGTCTCACCGCCAGAAGCTCGAGGAGTCTTTTGAACTATGGTGTCCTCTGCTACGCTGTTGAGCAGAGTCCACGTCTTGTTCTGAAGAAGAGTTGAGTATTTGTGGCATATTTAGAGGAAATTTCTGCCACTTTCTTCTTTTTAAATTGTGCTTTTTATTGGGGAGGTTTTTCTTCCTTTTTTACCATGGCATCAGAAGAGCACTGCAAGTCTGTTCTTGGGTTCATTTGCTCATTCTGTCAGTGGTCGCCTCTTCTCCCCCTCTCACACCGTTTGTGGAGTCCTGAAAGGAACGAGGAGGACGCGTTTCAGAATTCTGATACTTATCAGGCTACTTAAGTAGATCATGGTTATGTAGATTGTAATGCTTTTTCTGAAGACTCAGTTGCGGATCAATATTTTTGCGTTAGTTTTGTTTTTATAATATCGCTTTTTAGAAGATTCAGGTGACTGCTTGGTTGTTTTGGCATGAGATTTGTCTTTAAGGAATGGATTATTAGGCCTGTTTCCCATCACATCAAGACCTATAGATGTAGAAGTTTCATAAATATTAGGACATTTGCGTCTCCTGATCGGATGGTGGAACTGCAACGAGCCGTTGGCGAATTGCCAAAGACGCTTCCTTCCCTTTAATATTACCTAAAATAAATGAGACACTGTTGCAAAGTTGCCAATGAACTGCTCCAAGTTCAGCCTGAATTTGTTTAAGGACTTTAAGTAAAATAGCAATTGACAGTACTGTGGGTGACAGCATAGATTTTTTCAAAAACAGTATCCCACTTACTACACTCCTCAATGGGTGAAACCATACCAACTGGAAGACACGTAGTGGGAATTCAAAATTAATTATGGGGTCCTGTATTGGGAAACACTGCCTCAAGCGGATTTAATTTTTGTATACTGCAAAATGGAATTTACTCCTATTTGGTAGGGACTTTGCCCATAATGGCATTTACTGTAATAGAACTTATTGCATGCATATCTAGTTGAGCCGGACCAGCTTTGGGAGCCCTTTATGGGCGAGTAGTGATATTACGCAGAACATACTGCAAACGTTGATACAATCTAACCAAATGTTTTAAAAGTGCAAGAGTGTCACACTGCTGTAATGTCTATGCATTGGGGAAAGGCATATAGCCAGCTAAAACTGGTCAGGTTGCCCCCTACTTACCGAGAGGACCCAGTCTAATATTGTGAACTACATGTACATTTTTTTTTTAAAGTAATATGTGCGGGCACACTTTGGAACCAATGATGATGTGCCTATTAAGTTAGTGGCATTTCTAAATATTCTTAATGTCCATGTGCATCTGAAGCTGAAGCCTCAGTGCATGTGGGAAATAGGCAAGAACTGGCATCAACTGCTGGAAAACCAACTCAGGAATAAAAAAAAAAACACATCTGTACACCTCATGTGCCTTAGCCACAAAGGTAACTTCTGCACCGCCATTGGCAAGTCCATGTCTAGTTAAATGTGAAGTTACTGCTTCTCTGCAAATAAGCAATGATAACTGTTAGCACCACTTTTAATCAATGGAATTCAAAGAAAGGAAACACACTATATCAGAAAATACTTTTAAACAATCAAGCTCGCTTATCAGACATAAATAGGTGCTCCCTATTCAGCTGAAGGAGGGTAAAGCCCTTATCACCACAGACATCTCTATAAAAAGGTAAACAAGCATTTGCAATGCAATAGGTCTCGCATTCACACGATTTTGAGCTATTGGTATTGTAAATGACAATGCCTTCTATTTATGTTTTGGGTTTTAAAACATAAATACAAGGCATTATTATTTACAATACTAACAGCTTAAAAAATGCAATGAACCTCACCATCTATACCAACAGAAAGGGCGCCTTAGATATATCAGGTCAAAGAGCAAACACCCAGCGCTAGGTCTGCGTCGTCAAAAGTCGATTTGTGTCTTGCAGATGTGCACATTGTGATGTTCGGACATACAATGAAGGGACGCATGCACGTATGGATGAGACGTTGGACATAAACAATAGCGACATATGTTTGTTTTGGTTTTTTTCTTAAGCCTTTATTAGATGTTAAAGCAGTATACACTACACACAGCCTTCGCCTACAACCTGAGACTTCAGGCCGGCAGCCTCGTAAAGATAGGGGGAGGGAGGGTAAAGGTAGGCATATACTGAACACAACATGGCAGGATGGTTAGACACAGCATGTCGCCTACAACCCGTAAGGGCCGGCCGCGTGAGAAATTAAGCACAGTCCGGTAAAGCATAAAACATAGCAGCAGGAGAAGGCAGACCGTATACAAGGAGAGTGCAGATGAGGCTTCTTTTGTCATTTTTCCCCCAAAAACATAGAACTGGGAACAATCCCACCAGTTATGTACCACCATACCTTGTATGTGGATCAGAGGATGTAGGGGTGGGGCACCACAGAATACAGAAAAAATAATACATAGGTGATCTCCGCCAGAATAAGTGTGGTCCTCACCCTGGGAATGCTATTGGCTAACACGGGACAGGAGGGGAAGAGAGGAGGAGGGGGGGGAAGGAGGGGGGTGAGGGGAGGGGACATCACATATCTAAGCCTGCGAGTTCAGAAGATTGCCAAGGTCATGTGTGTAACGCTACGTGTAACATGGTGGTGTCGCGAGTAACAGGGCGCCGCATTAGTAGAGGTCAGACTGCGGAGCTGGGCATTGAGTATAGGAGGACTATCTATGAAGAGGAGGCATAGGAGTACCGTGGGACAACGAGGGGGGGGGGGAACGGGACAAGGCGCAGAGTACAGGCAGGGCCGGACTCCGGAGCGCACTCCCAGGAGGGAGGAAAGCAGGGGAGAGGGCGGTGCAGGGGAAGTACGGTAGGGGCAAGGAGCAGGCCGGGGACAGGGGAAGAACACTTCAAGTATCAGGTTGATCTTCGCTCTGGTGTCGGAGCAGATAGGCAGTGAGGGGCCCCCATATATCCTTGGGGCGTGATTTGTGCGGTAAGAGTTCAGAATAGTTGTGTAGGTGATCTTGCCAGGTGGACATCGTATGGAGCCAGACCTTGAATTTGGGAGCTCGTCCTCTACCCCATCTACAGGCAACCTGGCGTTTAGCCAACAGAAGGCCTAGTGCAAAATTTTTTTGTGTGTCTTCAGTGCCGGGACCGCATGCCCCAGCAAGGCAGTTTTTGGACAGGGCTCCATACCGATCCCAACCATATCAGATAAAGCTCTAAAAATGGCACGCCAATATTCCGCCACTGCAGGGCAGGTCCACGCCAGGTGGAAGAAGTCAGCCCCTTCCGCTCCGCAACGGAGGCAACGGTCGTTATTTCGGAGGCCAAGACGGAACAGTCTGGAAAGAGTGAAATAAGTGCGGTGCAAGAATTTAAAGTGGATTAAGCGCAATCGGGTATTACCGGTTACTGCGGTGGTGTGCGTGCAGCTTTCCTCCCACTGGTCATCAGAGAGTGGTGCGTCAAGGTCCCTGTCCCACTCGCTGCGAGCCTTGATCGGGGGAGGCGATGGGGCAGGCAGAGCGTGTTTATAAAGCATGGAGACCACGTGCTTAGGGGTTTCGGTTTGTAAAAGCGAATGTAAGGGGGGGAGGGTTTCCGGCTCTTCAGGAAAGTTCGGGAGGACTGCTTTGACATTCTGCCTTAAACGGACATAAAGGAATGTGTCCATGACCATGGGGGGGGGTTTCCCCAACAAAATGCGCCGAGGAGCGGAACTGCCCCTGGAGGAAGAGATCCCCCCAGGTATGAATCGCTAGCCTCTTGAGGAACTTGCGCCCCATCTCCTCCCCGGCTAAGCTCAGTCTGGGGTCGTGAGCCAGGGGCATGCATGGTGAGTATAGAAAGGTAACCTCCATATGAGCCGCAATACGACGCCAGGCCTGGACAGTGCAGTCTACAGTAGTAGGGTCCCGGCCCGTCGCCCTCGAATCGGTATAAAGGTAACCTGATGGTTGAACGGGACGCATATAACCATCCTCCACCGCTAGATGGGCCATAAAGGGAGGGGGATGTAGCCAGTAGGCCACGAAGTGAGCCTGGGCACAGTCATAGTACCTCCGAAAGTCCGGAACATCAAACCCGCCTTGATGATAGGGTAGAGTAGTGCGCCGTTTGTGGGTGAGAGCGGTCCATGCACGGCCTGACGACGGCATTAAAGTCACCGCCTAGTATCACATGACCTATACCTAGGGTCTGAATTTTACCCCATAATGTGAGCAGCGATGAGGTGTCATCGACGTTGGGGCCATAGTAGTAGGCAAAAAGGACCGAATGGGAGTGTAGAGTCCCCCAGACCATGCAGTATCTCCCCCCGGGGTCCGCCTCCGTCCCAGCGGGAACAAACCTCAAACCCCGCCTGACCAAGATCGTAACACCCCTGGCGTAGAGTAGGAGGAAAAAACCCTACAGGAAGCCCAACGAGATGCAAAGTGAGAGGTGTTATCAGACAACAGATGTGTTTCTTGGAGCATAGCAATTGAGAACCCTGCCTGTCCAAATATCCCAAGATTTGCCTCTTCTATCTGGGGTTATTCAGTCCCCTAACATTCCATGACACCAGCTGGAATTGTAGCGCAGGCAGCTCAGACTCTACGTCACCCATTCATACAGATGTAGCATCTTGTAGCATAACATCACACAGTTTAGGACCAAAGCATTGTCAACTTCGAACATAGCACACATTTCACGCAGACAACCCCCCCTCAGGCCACCCAGGGACAACAAATCCAAAATGACTAGGTCATTAGTGGTGGAACAAAACCCATTCCCACCCACACCGGCAACCCCAACTGGCCGGGAATTCAACCCCCACCCGGTTCCCCAACACTCATACCAAGTACTCCCTAAACAGAGTAGAACACAAATACCACCTCCCAGGAGGGAGGAGGGTCTCAGGGGTTCGCCCATAGGGGGGGCCGGAACTAGGGGCCCCAGACGTACCGAACCACCTCCTTACTTACACCCACTAACCACAGGGACCCTGTCGTCTAACGTGGGGCGGAGGTGGGTGACCGAGCGCATATGGGAGTCTCAATCAGTTCTGCCCCGAGTGGAGCTAACAACAGGACAAAGCCCACTAAACCTAGTGTGTCCAGATCAATATAGCGCGCCCATGTCATGACAGAAAAGGAGGACCATACCATCCCAGAGTCTCTCAGTCCTGTTGCGACAGTGGTGATCGCGACCTAGATCTGCGCAGTGCAGCACCATCATCATTCCGCTCCGCCCTGCAGCTCTTAAGGAAGTCCTCTACCTGATGGGGATTTTGAAAGAGATGAGTAGTACCTCGGAAAGTCACTTTCAATCTGGCGGGGTAGAGCATAGCATAGGGAATCTCCTGCGCCTGGAGCTTCTTTTTAACCGTTGCGTATTTACGTCTTGCTTCCTGAACAGTGGAGGTGAAATCCGGGAAGAAGGACAGGGTGGTGTTGCAGTAGTTTACAGTTCCCACCTCCCTCGCGCGTCGCAACACAGAGTCTCTGTCCCTGTAATTCAGGAAGCGCACAATGATGGGGCGCGGAGTAGCTCCAGGAGGCGGGCGAGCTGCCAGGGATCTGTGGGCCCGCTCAACAATGAAATGTGACGAGAAGGATTCTCCACCGAAGAGTTCGACGAGCATGTTCTCCACGAAGGTCTCCATTTTACCTGTGTTGGTTGTTTCAGCAAGGCCCAGGATACGGACATTATTGCGCCGAGACCGCGCTTCCAAGTCCTCGTTCTTGTCAGCGATAAGTTTGAGCAGCCTCTCCATTTGAGTGACCTGTTTACTTGTTGAGGTGGAGCCATCCTCCAGGACGGAAATTCTATCCTCCGTCTCCTTAATGCGGGTACCGTGCTGCTCAAGCTTAGAGACGACGCTGTCCATGCGAGTGTTGATGTTGTCAATCTTGGCGTCGATCGTGGAGAGGCTCTGCTTCAGACCCAGCAACAGCGTCTTCCAGTCTTCATCCGAAGGCTCCTGGGAGGACGGACCCCCTTCAGGCTCCGGAATCGATTTGGGAGTCTTTTTGGATTCAAAAGGTATCTTGGACTGCCTGGCGTCGCTGCGATCCATGACACCTCTGGGCGCCCGCGTTGATGGGGGGGGGAGACGGACGCTAGGTCGCAAGGAGGACCAGGGCGAAAGCGCAGACAGTGCCCCACCGACCAAGAGCTCGCTGGCAGAGGAGAGGTGCTTTGCGAGGAGGCCACAGGAAGACAGCCAGATGATACCGCCACAGGAAGGCAGCGAGGAATTCAGCACCAATGGGCTGGCGGCACCGCGGACCGACGTCCCACGCAGTGTCCCCGTTCAGGCAGACAGTTCAGCAAAGTCAACCAGTGCGCTGGTTCCAAAGGTGAGTACACAGGCAGTGAGGCAATAGTTAGTGCAGCTGCAGCGGGGGGGGTAGGGAGGGGGAGGGAGGGTAGGTAGAGAGAGCAGAGCACCGGGTTGTAGATGGGGCTGTAGGTTCTGTTGGCCCCTCTGGAGAGCAGCAGGTGTGGCAAGGCAGGTAAGTAGGGGGGGGAAGGGGATGTGGAGGGAGGAGCTGCTCTAGGGCTGAGTATGTAGAGCAGGAGAGTCCAGAGTTGCCCAGTAGGATCGTAGCAGCGAGGTACAAGTCAGCAAGGTCCCAGCAAGGCGCAGGCCGCGTGGGTAATCCGGCCCGGAGAAGGGCGCACCAGTCAGCGGGAGCAGACAGACAGCTCCTCAGGAGGAGAGCGAAGAGGCCGCCCTCGCAGCGCAACCCCCCGGACCTCCCCGACCCCGCAGGGGACGATCCGAGATGGCGGGGGGGGGGGGGTACGAGCACCACGAGTGTAGCTGAGCGATGTAGGGTCCAGCCGGGCCGGCAGGAGAGCGGAGGGGCGGGCCGGGCAGGCAGCGGCGACTCACACCCACTGGACCGGTACCTCCCAGGCGTCCGTGGCAGTCGCGATTGACCCCCCGCCTGATGTTCCGCCGTAGGAAGGAGACAAGAGCCGCGCCGGCCACACCACAGGGTCCCAGGCAGTCTCTGCAGAGGGGGAGCTGCTCCGGAGGGTCGCAGCAGCAGCTCCGCGGGCCGGTCGGGAAGGAGCAGGCAGCCGGTCCCGCCCCTATGGAGGTAAGCGGGACAAGCACAGAAGTCTAAGGGGCAGGCAGTCTGTGCCCCGGGGGGGGGGGGATGAGCGAAGAGGCCGCTGTCGCAGCGTGGTTGGTCCGGGCCGCACCAGCCCCGCAGGAGATATGGCAAAATGGCGGGGAATCCAGGCGCCGAAGAAGCAGCGCAGCGCTGCAGAGGCTAGTACAGGCCGCGGAGGGGGGAGGGGTGTAGGCAGGCCACGACAAGCGGAGCCCAAAGGAAGCGGGTAGCTCTCACCTGAAAGGGTCGGAGCCCCCCCCAGACTTCGGAAGCAGTCCAACGCAGTCCGCGGGCCAGCGCTCCTCCACAGGAAGGATCGTAGGCCTCGTAAACCAGGCTGCAAAGCCCCGGGCTGTCCTGACAGAAGGAGGCCGACGCGGAGGGCAGCAACAAAAGCACCAGGAGCCGCTCAGGCCGAAACAGGCCGCCGATCACGACCAGGAGCAGTTGGTTAGGGCAAGGCAGGTATCAGTGGAATCAGCACATCGAGAGACAGGCAATGGGGCTTAGTAGCATCGGAGGAGAGACAACAGGATCACTGTAGGATGTGATGAAATGCTCAGTCGGTCGGGAGCCTCACATCAGTGCGGCCATCTTCGTCTGGCGCCCCCTACAATAGCGACATATGTTGCAGAAGATGTGTTTAGTACCTTGTTGAGGGAAGGGGTGATGCCAGGTTAAGTCAGTAGCTGAAGTGGGTGTTGGTATGGAGGATGCTCTTTGGTACCACTGTTGGCACATGGACTGCACAAGCGTGCATTTGAGTGGAGACATGTGAAACTTCGATGTGATGGCATTGTTTGGAGATTAGAATCTAAGAGAATATTTTAAGAGGTAGGATGCAGCATCATAAACCTTAGCCTGGGGTGGCATCAGCATGAAAGGCATGTGCCAGGTGGTTGTGATGGCACCATCCTAGAGGCAGATGTGTTGGACACAAGGTCAATAGCCACGTTTTATATCGACTGGTGCAGTGAACATAGGTTGGGACTTGTGCTGCTTGGGCTCAACCATGGGTGCATCTCTTTTCTTATAAGAAAGTGATCTGAAAATCTATGTATTGTTTTCTGTTATATCCTTTTAAAGCGAAAACAAAAGTTACTTCCATTGTCGCTTGATGAATCTGTTTGGCCGGTCAGTAATACTATCTTTTAAGTTCCTCTAGTGAGCCTTTTCTCAACCATTCATATTTGTGTGGACACTGGCTGATGAACCTTGAGGTTCCTTAGCAAAGTCAATTTTTTTCTGAAAAGCAGCCAAATAACCTGACCGTGTATTCGGAGCTTCGTCTTTCTCGTTTCATTGAATGCCTATGCACGCGTGTGACATGGAACGACTGTAAGGCATTTAGCGTAGAGTGTCAGTCCCCCATAGTTCTGGTCGTAAAAAACATTCATTTCTCTAGACTGTGTTCACTGAATCATAATCAGTGACATTAATATTTTAGAACTCAAAGCGCTACCTGTCATAATATTGGTAAAGTAAAAAATACTTTTTTTTAGTGGAACATCAACATGCCTTCCCATATCTTGGAATTGAAAGGAAGAGCATCAAAATACGTGCCTGCAATTATTTCATTTATGTCAATATGTCCCTTCATTGTTGGAGTTGGCATTTAATGCATGGCCTTTTCTAGATAAATACCTGTGGCTTAACAAGGAAGCAATTTGCCTTTAATGATAGAATGTGGTCAAGTTGCAAAATCAGGATTAGATTTCTTATGTTCTGCTTTTATGGCCAACATTATGACTATGTCTGCATACCATATTTGTGTTTCTAAATCTACCCTAAATGTTAACATGTTTCGGTTGCTGAATATTTTTAAGCTTTCGAGCCTTCTTAGAAACAAGATTATCATTTGCTTACCGTTGTGCAATTGTCATTTTATATCCAGTCCCAAAAAACATGAACTGTGTGTTAAGTTGGATTTTAAAATGGAGGACATGTTTCGATAAACATTGTTCGCAATTTTTCATAGATATACTGGTGTGGTGCCTAACCATTTATTTGCCCATGTATTATGCGGAGAGGCAAGAGTCTGTTATCTCGTTGAAAGCTGAAAACTCTCTCCAGAAAGACTGCAGAAAGCCACATTCATTTACAGCAGAATCTAAAACTGTAGTTGGGTCTCACTGCAAATGGTTTGTTTATTTCTTCAGGTTTACATCCAAAGATTCATGCTAAATCCCCCCCAAAAACTCCACTCTATATATCCCTAAAATCCTGCATGGAAAGTTGGCATTGACTTATACTTATACTTATATGTTTCTCCTTTATTTGTTTTGAACGGCCCTCTTCTTCCTTTCCACCTTCTGCCTGCCTCCTGAGTATTAATACATGCCTGACTGCGTCAATTCGTTTTCTTTGAATCCACACCCCTGCAACCTTACAATATATACATTCCATTATAGGTTTGGGCTGTCAATGTGGCTCAGCGAGTTGAGCACTGGCTGTTGACATTGCATGTGATCAGTGTGTTGGACATTCAAGCCCAGCAGACCTAATCCTTTTGAAGGTGGTGAACTAAGTGCTGTCAAATTTGCTCGTTTCACCACTCGAGTATGAAAATCCAGTTGTTATCTTAGAACGGCATGAGGTTTAAAAAGGGTAGTAGGCACATATTAATTAGAATTCCGGAAAGTTCACCCGTCTATCAGTCTATGGAGTTCCTTTGGGTACTGTTCTGCATGCACGAAGTACAGTGGAGGAAGGGTGCTGAGGGCAGGATCCAGGCCCGGTAATGCCCCTGAAACTAAGGTAGAGGGGTTTTAGTTTGATCGTTTACATATTTAACGCTGTATTTACGTTTTTGTCTTGGCACTATAGCACTTTCCTCTGAATGGAAACCACACAGCACAACACAACACATTTATGTTCGTGATTTTCTCAGTTCACCCCAATAAAGTACAGCTCACACGTAAATTGAATAAACCTCCATTTCATTATACACCGAAGGCTGGTCTTCGAAACACCGGGCCTTACTCAGTGATAAGGATCATGTTTCTCTTGGAGATCCTGTCCTGGTTAGACACCGGTTCACTTTATCAGCTGTGTATTCTTTTTATTAGAGGAGTCACAGCGCTAAGGTCGTGTTACACCTTTTTACTGATCACAAGCAGAAGCTCCTCCCCTGCTGGGTGTACTGAGGCACAGAAGGGTTGAACTCAAGGCTACTGAAGTACTGTTTTTTTTTAGAACCGGTACTGAACCGGTAACCCAGCGGTGCCAGGAACAACACCCTATGACTTCGGGTCCTTCCTGTTTCAGACTACAGAAACACAGAGTCTTCTAGGTGAAGTCAAAGATCGAATTTATTGGCTGCAACCAAGTAACAGGTATCCTAGAAGTACAACACGGTGTATATTCTCAGGAGACTGCTCAATCTTACAAAGCCAGCCTTCTCTTTTTATACAAAATTGTTATATTTAACCTGTCTTCTTTCTACCTCTGGGGTTTCATGGTCACTCACATGATGTCACCACTAGAACCTTGGGTGACATCATGGAGTGTTTGTGGCTTAGCCTGGGGACAACTGGCAGTTGGAACCAGGCAGGCTGAGTGGCAAGCTAGTCACTCCTGGTGGGTCTTCTCTGTAACTTAACTTACCATCTTGAAGACTTGAATAAAGTAACTTACATGATACCAGGCTCCATCATCTATTTACAACATTTTTGGCGACTTTGGAAAATTTTGGAGCATATTTACAAGGTACAAGAAACAGAAACAAGGAGAAAAGAACCCTCAGCGCAAAGCAAAAGCAAGTATTATGAACAGCTCAAGAACATTTAAATTAAAGAATTTTAAATTGAAGTTTAAAGCAGAAGACAAGAAATCCACCCTGGTAAGTCCCACCAGTGTCCTGTGTAACCGGACGGCCTGCAAACCCAGGGTGTAAACATGCTTAATAGTGTGTGAGACTTGCTGAAGTTTGCTGATGTGTAAATGGCTGTTGTTTAACCTAATCCACCAAGCGTACCAATTAGGATTGAACAAATCTTTGGGACCACTGTTCAGCGCTGTACTTACTGTATGTTGTCAAGTAGCTGAGTTGAAAGACACCGTGGGGTGTGAAGAACGAGAACTGAATTCAGCTGTCTTAAGCTTGCATGAATTGAGAAATGAGCTGCGCAGCGGATCGTGTGCCTAGAACTTTTCGAGGTCTAAAATACGCAGCTAATATGTTAAAAGCAACCTCAGCTTTCAAATTGGTGAACACGCATTCCATTTCTTATAATGCTATTTGAAATTGTCAAGGTCAAGAACACACAGCACATTTGTTTAAAAACTGTAAAATCTCACATGCCAGACAACACGCAGCGTATATATTTATTAGACAGTTGAATTGTCAGAGTGTTAAGCGCATGCAGCGAAAGCTGTTAGAACTGTCCGAGCGAGGAGCACACTACATATATTTACAGCCTGAGCGGAGTCTTGCGGAAGCTGTCTGCACGTATTTTTGGGAACGTTTCTCACTGACATTGTGAAATATGCCAAGGATGTTTCAACTGACTTTGCGAGGTAGGCCATTGATATTTCAACTGTCTGTGTATTTTAAAAAAAACAAATGCGTGTAGCTTACCTTCCCGGTGAAGCTCTTTATGACGTGGGGGTGTTCTCACTTCATTCCGCACTTGCACGTTTAGAGCAGCGACGTGCCGAGAGCCTCTCAGCCCTACGCAATATCGACACCATGGAAACGTCGTTTGTTCCTTGAGAGACAAATGGTTCGTGGGCAGAATATATTGCCGTTTTGTGCTGACGCAATGGACATCACGTTACAATTGGTTCTGTGGCATATGTGACCTTTGAAGAATACGTAAATCAACCACATTGCAGGGGAATTAAATGAACTCATGATAGTTGTTTAAATCCAACGCTGGCACAAACACTCTGGATGGGACATAGAAGTTAAGCCATGACGATGTGTGGAGTATTGAAATCCTGATGATGAGGGAAGTATGATCTGTTTTTATGGAGGACGTCGCGAATCTTACCATATTTACAGCGTTTACTTCTACTGAGGAGAACTTTGAGGAAGAACTCTGGTGAGAGACCGCTCACCGGAGCATAAGACATTTTTAACATTATGTATGCTGGTCATTTGTAGTGTATGTCTGGTGCTTTCTGGGGGGTGATGTTTATTATGCTTCAGGCAAACATTCTTTAGTTTACAGTTGACCATTCACATATTTTCATCACAAAAGAAAGCGCAGAGTCATGATGACAGTCCCACATTTCAGTTTGTTCAGCCCACAATCAATTACCCGGCAAGGCCCAGTATTTTCATCAGATATCGACGAAACCCCAATAAAAATGGACACCTCCTCCTCGTAAAGCAAGTCATGAAGTAGGAAACAGGGACAGGTGTGTGCAAGATTAGGAGTGGTTTGTGTGAGATGAAAGTATCAAGGCACAACGTGCCTTAAACCTATCTCGTTCGGCCACTGGGAGAGGAACTGACCGAACAGGTTTGGACTTGGGCGGTGGAGTCAGCTTGCTCGGGTCGCAGAGAAGTCAGGAAAGGTGTACGTGTCCTTCAGGATCGTGTTTGGCCTTAATCATTGGCCTATGTAAGGGCAACTCACAAAATGGCTGCCGTACACAAAATGGAACCCGGGGGTTCAGGACGAAAACTACCATTTCGAGGTGAAATCGTCACTCGAATATGACGAAAATGCTTGTGCATAGTGTACTAGCCATTCTCGGTCTTCTGATATCAAATTCGTCATGATACGAATATGCTTATGATCAGTACCACACTACATCACCTGAGCGCATCTGATGACGGAAGGCGAAAGGGGCTCCGGGCTACACCCACAGTCATCCCCTCCTTGTTTCGAGTCAGCAGCACCCCGCCCAAGCGGAGCAACCGTATACCCCCAACAATTCGACCTCAGTTATGTGAACAGCACAGGGTAGCCTGCACTCAAGAGGTAGTATGTAAAAGCTCCACGGAATCAGCACAAATCAATCAGCAGTCCAAGCGAACACACCAAGCTGGGAGCCTAATGCTGCGCACTCCCGTCAGAGATGCACGGGCACAGCGAGTACAGGCGTAGTAAATACGTCAGCGGCTAATGTAACGGGCACCCCTCCCCCACATCGAGGCAAAGAGGAAGACAGACAGCCACACGCACTACACTATCCAGCACAGATCTTGGGTGTACCATCTGCACAGATCAGTTAACCAGACTATAAAACAAGCATTTGACAGCCACACGCACTACACTATCGAGCACAGATCTTGCGTGTACCATCTGCACAGATCAGTTAACCGGACCACAAAACAAGCATTTGCAATCGGTCCGATTGCATATCAAATGCTTAAGTTTAATACCAGAATCTAGTGGCATTTATGAAACACTTAGGCTCCTGTGTCACGCCACCGGAACAGTCTGTCATCACTTAAACACGATAGGAAGTTAAAAGAGCAAACAAAACGTGAGCGTGCACATCCCGAAACCGGAAGTTCTGGAGCGTCACGCCTGTCGTGGGGCGGGACTTCCGTCTTCTGCGAGAAGCCCGCGCCCACGGAGTGGATGGCCCAGAGGAGCAATGGTGACGCGGGGCTCCCATGCCGGAGGGAGAGCCCCGCGGAGGCAGCAGAAGTCAGGAGTGGCGGCTGAGGCCGCTGATGCAGTAAGTGGGACGGGGGGGCAGCGGCGGTGTATGTGTGTGGGTGCGGGGGGGAGGCGGCGGTGTGTGTGTGTGTGTGTGTGTGTGTGTGTGCGCGTGAGTGTGTCTGTGTGTGTATGGGCGTGTGTGCGTGCCTTCGGCCGGCCTAAGTAACGCTGTGTGTGTGTGCGTGCGTCGTTTTTCCGGAAGCGCGTCCACAGACCCTAATCGGCTCGTGCACCTGTCTGTATCACTTGGGAGGCAAAACAACAACAATAGGTCTCGCTGGCGACAGCACTTTCGCGCAGCAATGCCAGACGAGACCTAAAAAGGTGTTTTGGGCACACACAAGTAAACTACTCAGGAGACCCAGAAAGTAGGTACCAATACCTTGAATGGTGGTGACGCCATGTTATATGGTCCCTACAAATCTAGTAGGACTGTATGTAGAACAACAAAACTTCATATTAAAGAGACCGAGCCTTACCACAAAATCTGTAAATTTTAGTGTGTTTGGCTAGCTCCCAGTACTGCATCTAAGCTACTAACACAGAGTTATAGATGTTGTCATTAAACTAGTACATTGCTAAAAAAAAAGCCCCAAGGAATTTGTGGAAATAGGTCTAACACCCTTTAGTTTATCATTCACCCATGCCCAAAGTTATCACAAAGGTAAGATACATTATTGCTTTTTCAAACGTTTATTGAAAAGCTCTAATCTTCATAAATATAACATGAACTATGATATAAAAAAAGATGAAACATATTGCAATAATCATTATTAGAATGGTGAAAAATCACAATTCAATCATGTTAACTGTTAATACTATTACTAACATTACTCCTATCTACTCCGAATAGCTCTTTGATAAAGAGAGCATATCTCTTTGATAAAGAGAGCATATCAGGAGTACCATTCCGCTAGGCGGCCTACTGGAATGACCCAACCCATACCTTGGTACTTTATGTCAGAAAGCCGGCCATAGTGCATGAAGGAATACACTGTCTTAAATGTGCAAGACTTCACACCACTTCTCCACAGCTATTTTCCTTCTCAGGATGAAGGTCGGGGCAGCTAAACTGCATCTCAATCAAAGGAACGTTCCATGACAAGTCTGTCAGGAATTAAACCTCTCACCGACTTCAGCATGAAAGCTGTTTTTATAATAAAACAGCAAGTTTATTACACTGTATCAGAGTTGCAGAAAGTCATGAACACACCTGGTTCCAATCGGTAAGTCCCTATGAAAGTGCACTGAGTGTGCAATTGCCTGTACTAGTAGTGGGTCTACAGCACAGATTTTGCCATTCACATGAGTAGCCGTGAAAAGTTCTCAGACCTGCCACTGCAGTGTCTGTGCACTGTTTAAAACTGCCATGTCCACCTGGCGAGTGCATCCACTTGCCAGGTCCTAACCTTCCCTTTTATTACATGTAAGACACCCCTCGGGTAGGCCCAAGGTACCCAAGGGGCAGAGAGCAGTGTATTTGAAAGGTGTGACATGCCCAGAGTGAAATACTGCCAATTTTGATTTTCACTGGTGAAAGACCATCTGTCCCACAGGATAGTGTGGGAGATGCTTTGTAACATCTTACAAGTATAACTTCCAATTGGGACAAGATAGAGGAATAACGTTTAGGTTCTCTAAACTCAGAACTTAACATCTTTTAATTACCTGCAACCATTGTCCGACAACACTATCTCAACATCGTATCCTACGCCGATGACACCCAGCTCATCCTCTCCCTCACCAAAGACCCCACCACTGCCAAACTCAACTTCCAGAAAGGAATGCAAGACGTCGCTGTCTGGATGACCAACAGCTGCCTGAAGCTCAATGCCGAGAAGACAGTCGTCTTCGTCCTCGGTACCACCCCTGCTGCATGGGACAGCACCTGGTGGCCGACCGCCCTCGGAAGCCCACCTACCCCCTCAGACCATGCCAAAAACCTCAGCATTGTACTCGACTCATCACTCACCATGAACCAACAGGTCAACGCCATCACCTCCAGCTGCTTCAACACTCTCAGCAAGACCTTCAAGTGGCTCCCCAGTAAGTCAAGGAAGACAATCAACCACACACACATCACCAGCAGACTGGACTATGGAAACGCACTCTACGCCAGCATCAACAGGTCCCTAATCCGCAAACTCCAGACAATACAAAACACCGCCGCTCGACTCATCCATGGCATCCCCCGACACGAACACATCGTCAACACCTACGAAGCCTCCACTGGCTCCCCGTGGAGAAAAGAGTGACTTTCAAAATCCTCACTCACGCCTACACAACAACGGACCCAAATACCTCAGTGGCAATCAACTTCCAGGTACCCAAAAGAAACCTCCAATCTTCCAACCTTGCACTGGTCATAACCCCGCGCATCCACAGAGCAGGCAGAAGAGCCTTCTCTCACATTGCAGCCAAGACCTGGAATGAGCTACCGGAAGACATCAGACGCGCCCACTCCCTGAACACCTTCAGGAAGACCCTCAAGACCTGGTTATTTGACCAAACAGATCTGCGCCACCCCCATCCCCTCTCAGCGCCTTGAGACCCTCACGGGTGAGTAGCACGCTTACAATTCCCTGATTGATTAAAGATGGTTTTTTAATTGTGTTTGAAAAAGCCTCTTTTAGAAAGTATGCAAAAGAAACAACATTCACCCCCAGTCATAAGGATCTGGGATAAATCCATCATTCTTTTGCTCACAACACCACCCTAGTTTGGAACCAGCCATATGCAAATCAGTCTTGACCCTGTTCCTTGTGGGAACAGTCCAGCCCGAACTGCCAAGCCATGTCCTCCCTGGACGGGAAACAAGCATCCTGGGACCAGTTTCAGGGCATCACCCTTCATCAGCCATGCTAGCTTTAATCCAGTGCTGTAGTGAACCACCTTGTCTGGGTGAACAGACTGGAAAGGAGGCTTTGAGGAAACAGCCTGGAGCTCACTCACCCTCCTAGCAGAAGTGATGGCTACCAGGAAAGCGGTCGTAAGAGTCAAGAGACGTAAAGGACAGTTATGAAGCGGCTCAAAGGGAGCTCCCATTAAGTAAGTCAGTACAAGATTCAAGTCCCACTGAGGCATAATGAAAGGAACTGGAGGAAAGAGATGCGTTAGGCCTTTCAAGAAACGGTTACCTACAAGGAACTTTAAAAGAGAAGGCTGATCTGGCAGCCGAAGGAAAGCAGAGATGGCTGAAAGGTAGCCCTTGATATTGCCCAGAGCAGAGCCCGGCTGGGCTAAAGAGTGAAGGGAAAACAGGACTTCAGAGTGAGGGGCAGAAAGGGGATCCACAGCCTTTGCTGTGCACCATGCCAGAAATTTGTTCCACCTGCAGGCGTATACAGTCTTTGTGGAGGGACGGCTGACTGCCAGGATTACATCACAGACTACGGAAGTCAGGGCGAAAAACGTCAACTGAGGGCGCTTAATCTCCACGGAAGGAGATGAGACTGGACAGGTTCAGGTGGAGGACCGTCCCCTGCTGCTGCGACGGAAGATCCTCCCGAAGAGGCAGTCTGATGAGAGGATCCATGGCCATGTTTAGCAGCACGGGATATTAGACTCTTCCTGCCCAATCCAGAGCCACAAGAATGACTTGGGCCCGGTCGCACCTGATCTTATTCAGCACTCTGGGCAGTAGTGGTATAGGTTGAAAGGCTACAACAGACCGCAACTCCACTCACGACAAAAAGCGTCGCCGAACGAGTGCCGTCTTGGAAATTCCAATGCGCAGAATTGCTGACATTGCGCATTCTCTTTGGTGGCGAATAGATCTAACCAAGGCTCTCCAAACTGTTGAAAGAGACCTTGCACCACCTCCGAGTGAAGAAGCCATTCGTGATCAATCATGCACCTGCGGCTGAGTTAGTCGGACCTGGCGTTCAAAGAACCTGGCAGGTGTAGAACCACAAAGGAAATACCTTGATGTTCCAGCCATCTCCGGAGGCGAAGGGCCTCCTGACATAGGGTCCACGACCACACCACGCCCTGTTTGTTGTAATACCATATGGCGGTGGTGTGGTCCATGAACACCTGCACTACTCTTCCCCGGACAGAGGGATAGAATGCCTTCATTGCAAAACAGATCTCCCTGAGTTCCAGAAGGTTGATGTGAAGCTCGGACTCCACCGCAGACCAGAGCCCTTGATCTCCACCTCTCCCATGTGGCCTCCCCACCTGAGAAGGGAGACATCCGTTACCACAGTGTGGTCAGAGAGAGGGATCTGCCACTGACCCAATCCTGGTTCGTGAGCCACCTCTGCAGTTGTTGAGCAGTGCCCTCCGAGATCTAAACGTAGTCTGACAGATTCCCCGATGCTGCGTCCACTGGAACTTCAGGTCCCACTGTAGAGCCCGCATATGCCACCTGGCATGATTGGTCAGCAGGACACCGGAGGCCATGAGGCCCAGCAGCCTCAGGGGCATTCCGACTGAAACTGGTGACAAAGGCAGAAAGATTGGAATCACAGCCCGAATGTCCAGGACTCACTGTTTGGGAAGATAGACCAGAAACTGCGCCGTGTTTAGAACCACTCCGATGAGGAGGCGCTTCTGAGAGGGAATCCGGTGCAACTTCGGTACATTGATGGAGAACCCCAGCAGATGCAGGAGGTCGGCCGTATTCTGGAGGTGGGAGACGGCTGCCTGGGGCAAGCCCGCCTTCAACAGCCAGTCATCGAGATAGGGGGAAGACAACCTCCTGTTCTGCGCAGATTAACTGAGACCACCGCCATCACTTTCGTGAACACCCAAGGAGCGCTGGTAAGGCCAAAGGGGAGCACGGTAAACTGAAAATGTATGTGGCCTACCGTGAACCGCAGGTAACACCAGTGGGCTGGCGGGACGGGGATGTGAAACTTAAGCATCCTACAAATCCAATGCTACCATCCAGTCTTGTGGGTCGAGGGCAGACAAGACCTGAGCAAGCGTCAACATTTTAAACTTCTCCTTCTGGAGGAAGCGATTGATGTCCCTGAGATCCAAGATTGGACGCAGGCCCTTGTCCTTCTTGGGAACGAGAAAGTTGTGGGAGTATCAACCACGACCTACTTCTGGAACAGCAACGCGCTTGATTGCTCCCATGGCCAAAGAGCCGTTACTTCCTGCTGGAGTAGTGCCAGATGATCTTCTAACATGTGGTGGTAACGAGGTGGCTTGGCTGGAGGAGTAGTCTCGAAGGGGAGGGAGTAGCCCCTACAGACTATCTGCAAAACCCACCTGTCCGAAAGTGATGGTGCGCCAGTTGGGGAGGTGATGGCAAATCCTGCAGCCCACTGGCGTTTGATGGGCCTGAAAAGTCAGACTAGGAAGGCTTGGAGGCTGCTGGGGGGTTGGTTGACTGGTCCGCCCGCTAGCCCCCGGAACCACGACGCTAGTTTCCATGTCCCCGGCTGCGCGAGAGCAGGGTATCTTGCTGCGGCCTGTGGCCCTAGGTGGGACGTAGTGGGGCACCCCTTCCGTAGCCACGAAAGATGCAAAAAGCAGACTGCGCCAGGCGGGAGGAGAGGCCCAAGGACTTGGCAGTAGCCCGTGAATCCTTGAATCGCTCTAGGGCGTTGTCTGCTTTGTAGCCAAAGAGGCGATTGCCATCAAAGGGCATGTCCATCAAGGTGTTCTGCACATCCCCTGAAAAGCCAGTGGACCTCATCTAGGCGTAGGGGCAAAAAGCTACCGACGTTGAAATTGTCCTGCCCAGAGAGTTAGCGCGGTCCAGCCCAAAACGGATCGTAAACTTTGCTGCATCTCTTCCGGCGGAGATAGCCTGGGAGAGCACTGACCGGGCCTCCTCCGGACACTTAGGCAGAACTTGCGCCACTCTATCCCACACTGAGTGCAAATAACAGCCCAAGAGGCATGCAGTGTTTACGGCCGCAACCATAAGTTGGCGAAAGAGAAACTTTTCTTCCCAAGATGGTCCAGCTTCCTGGATTCCCTTTCCGGTGGAGCGGTAAGGAAGGCGCTCTTGGAGGTTGAGGCTTGGACCACCAAGCTCTCCGGGTTGGGGTGTTGGGAGAGGAAAGTGGGGTCGCCCGGAGCCGGAAGGTGGCGTTGGGCAATCATCCTGTCCACGGGAGCCACCCTGTTGGGCCTGGACCAGGTGCCCAAAAGGATGTTGGTGAGGGCCTCATTAAACAGAAGCATGGGCTCCGAAGAGCTCGCCGCTGGTTGAAGCACCTCAGTCAGGACCACCACCGTAGGAAGCTCGAGGTTGAGAGCCTCAGCCGCCCTACGCAACACCAGAACGTATGACGCTCCCTCCTCCGTAGCCGCGGTAGGAGGAGACAACATGCCAAGTTCGGGTGTAGTGTTCCTCTCTCCAGTCCTGTTCAGAAACCAAGCTGGTCAGTTAAAGGGTCACCTGACCCTTCCCAGTCCTCCTCATCTCCCTCTGTTTGCCATTGTGATTGGAAAGGGTCCCCAGAAGTGAACAGGGGCACGAAAACCCCACCCAGATCCGGCGTTGATCCACGCCAGTCCGGTGCCGTGTCCACGCCAGGAAGGAGGCTGGGGTCGACACAGGCTGGGCGGCAGACCGGCGTCGAGCACGGAAGTGGTGCCGTCGGAAGCAGCAACAGTGGAGGTGTAATTAGGTCAAACAGCGCCGACCAGGATCCAGGCCTGTATCCAAGGGGGGCCTATGGCATCGGGGCTGGAGCCGACAGCAGCGAAGACCTAGGCCCCCCAACAGAGTCCAGGGGGCCCGAAGTGGCGCCGGCGGGTTCGGTCCGCCCAAAGATGGCATGCATCGCTTCCATGAATGTACCGGCGCCGATCCGGATACAGGCCTGGGTCCAACAAAGCCCGGTGGCAGAGGGCTAGCGCGAGGCTGCGAGGCGCGAGGCTGCGAGCGCACTCATTCATTTTTAAAAAAACCTTACCTTATTCTTGGCTACTGCTGAAGGCAAGCAGTCCCCTGTCTTTCATCCCGCTGATTACGAGCGGCTGCCTTGTGTTTTAACCCACCTCCCAACCCGCCCTGTTGACCCCGCCCACCCCCTCGCATCCGCCTATTTAGGCGTTCTTCTCTCTCGCCTCAGCGTTGCGAACAAGCCCGGTGGCAGAGGGCTAGCGCGAGGCTGCGAGCGCACTCATTCATTTTTAAAAAAACCTTACCTTATTCTTGGCAACTGCTGAAGGCAAGCAGTCCCCTGTCTTTCATCCCGCTGATTACGAGCGGCTGCCTTGTGTTTTAACCCACCTCCCAACCCGCCCTGTTGACCCCGCCCACCCCCTCGCATCCGCCTATTTAGGCGTTCTTCTCTCTCGCCTCAGCGTTGCGAACAAGCCCGGTGGCAGAGGGCTAGCGCGAGGCTGCGAGCGCACTCATTCATTTTTAAAAAAAACCTTACCTTATTCTTGGCTACTGCTGAAGGCAAGCAGTCCCCTGTCTTTCATCCCGCTGATTACGAGCGGCTGCCTTGTGTTTTAACCCACCTCCCAACCCGCCCTGTTGACCCCGCCCACCCCCTCGCATCCGCCTATTTAGGCGTTCTTCTCTCTCGCCTCAGCGTTGCGAACAAGCCCGGTGGCAGAGGGCTAGCGCGAGGCTGCGAGCGCACTCATTCATTTTTAAAAAAACCTTACCTTATTCTTGGCAACTGCTGAAGGCAAGCAGTCCCCTGTCTTTCATCCCGCTGATTACGAGCGGCTGCCTTGTGTTTTAACCCACCTCCCAACCCGCCCTGTTGACCCCGCCCACCACCTCGCATCCGCCTACTTAACGCCCACATGCGTCAGCGCAGCGGACGAGCGCAGCGGGCGCGCCGGCTTCGCGCCGGAGTCGCGCCAGAGTTAAGCCCGTCTGCGCCCGTCCGCGGCCGGTCGGGGCTAGGGGCCCCAGATGCTGCCCGCCCCCACATATATTCGTCCTCCCAGCTCTACTCCCTCTGGGCCCCCGGGACCATCGGCGGTCATACCATCGGTCGCTTGAAGCAGCTAGACCTGTTCACCCTTCCACCCCGGCTGCCTCCCTCGATGGTAACTTCCTTAGTCCTACCCCCCACCACTACACCTCCTGTACTCACTTCGCCCCGTGCCCCCCCTTCCTCTGCACCTAGCACTTCTGTTACACTTCTAAATACTCGCTCTGCGGTCTCCCACCAGTACGAGCTCTTTGACTACATTGACTCCCACGCACCAGATCTTTTTTTCTTGACAGAAACCTGGTTCAAGGATGATTCCCTCCCCAACCTGCTAACTGCCCTACCACCTACTTATTCGGCTATCCGAGCGGATCGCCCTGAGGGCAGGCGAGGCGGTGGAGTGGCTCTAATAGCTCGAACAACTTTCAACTTTCAGCTTCTCCCCTCCCCCCCAATTCCTGACGTGGACTACCTATTAGCTCGTTCGACCTCGCACCTGGTTCCTTTCACTTTTGTTTTAATTTATCGTCCCCCTCAGTCTACCCCCTCTTTTCTTTCCGACATTCAGTCTCTCCTAGCCACACTGGTGATCAATAACTCCTCAGTACTAGTTTTGGGAGATCTCAATTTTTGGCCGAATGACCCTGCTGAGAGCCCTCAGTCCAGGGACTTCACCAACCTCATGTTTAGCCTTAATTTTACACCAATAGTTCATGTCCCGACACATACTCACGGCCACACGTTAGATCAAATCTGGGTACTAAACATTCCGTCAACATCCCCCACAATAGTTCCCTGCCCTTGGTCAGATCATTCTATCATCGCCTTCTCTCTTGCCCTAGCCCCGATAACTAAACCTCAACTTCCCAAAAACACCTGGGTTAGGAAATGGGGCAAAGCCAACATGCCCTCTCTCTGCTCGACTTTGGCGAACACCAGTCCAGAGTTATCGGGCCTTACAGCCGCCTCGCAACTGGCCGCCATTGACAACTGGCTGACCGTGGCAGGTGACGAATTTGCCCCTTTAAAACGTCTTACGGTCAAACGAGCCCATGCCGCCAACCGCTGGTTCACCCCGGAACTAAAAAAACTGAAGTTGGCCGCACAGAGGGCTGAGCGAGTCTGGAGAAGATCTTATAGCCCTGAGCAGAAGACAGCCTACTTGTCCGTGTTACAAGTTTACAAAAAGGGCATTCTTGTAGCTAAAACTGAGTTCTATACGAACAGGGTGATGGCAGCAGAGTCTCAACCCAAGGAGATATTCGCTACGATTCACGAACTGGCTTCATCTGGCAGAACCGCGCCTACCATCCCTCCATCCCAGTCCCTCTGTAACTCACTCAATGAGTTTTTTATTGACAAGGTCGTTAAAATCAAACTTAACATCCCACCTCCCTCCCCCACATTTGTCAACCCCTCCCCTCCTCACACGGGTCCTAAATTGACTACCTTCCCTCTGTTAACCACCGAGTCTCTTCTTCCGCTGCTGGTCCGAGTCAAGTCTGGCTCCCCTTTGGACTTCGCCCCAGCTTACATCCTTAGGGAAATTTATGTAGCGTGTCCCACACCGGCCCTGACCCTCCTTAATGACTCACTTACACTGGGCTCTGTTCCCAGTTTTCACAAATCAGCTGTGGTTGTCCCAATTATAAAAAAATCGGGTGCTGACCCAACCTCCCCTGCCAATTACCGCCCCATCTCCCTTCTGCCCTACCTAGCAAAAGTCCTTGAGACTCATGTTACGACCTCTCTGAGTGCTCACGTAGAAGCCAATGACTGCCTCTCCTCCCATCAAGCCGGGTTCAGACCCCTGCACTCTACGGAGAAAGTGGTGATCTCGGTGATGGACAGGCTACGGGAAGGCATTGACATCAAGATCCCTCAAGCCCTGATACTTTTAGATCTATCCGCCGCTTTCGACACGGTGGATCATTCCATTCTTCTCTGCCGTGTCAGGGCGGCGGGCATTGAGGGCTTGGCCTTCTCGTGGCTTGAGTCATTTTTAGCCGGGAGAACCCAGGCGGTTCATCTCACCGGCTTCTCCGCGGCCTCCCGTAGGGTTGAGTGTGGGGTCCCCCAAGGCTCGTCCCTCTCCCCCCTTTTATTTAATTTGTACATCTTCCCCCTCATTTTTATGTTACAGCAGCTGGAGGTCACGGTGTTCAATTACGCCGATGACCTCCAACTAATTTTTAACCTCTCCAACTCCCCTTCATCTGCCCAGAACGTCCAGTCAGTGATGAGATTCATCCAGGACTGGATGAACTGCAATCACCTCAAACTTAATCCAGACAAAACCGAGCTGGTCTTGACTGGAGGTGGTTGCAGTCCATGGTCCCCTTCTTTCTGGCCCCCCTCACTCGGTGTCCCTCCTTCTCCTGTGCCTAAAGTTAAAACCCTTGGGATCTTTCTGGATTCACAACTTTCTATTCACTCACACGTCAGCTCAGTCGTCTCCTCTTGTTTTTTTTCTTTGAGAACAATTAGGAAGGTTTCCCGTTTCTTCTCTCTCCCCGCCCTGAAAATCATCGTGCTAGCCTTGGTATTGTCCCGTATTGATTACAGCAACGTAGTCTATAACGGGGCTCCCGCTTACGCGATCCACCGCTTGCAGCTGGTAATGAACCAGGCTGCGCGCCTGATTCATGGCCTCCCCAAATACCACCGGGCCAGCCCACTATTAAAGGCGCTACACTGGCTGCCGGTGCGGGAGCGTGCTCTCTTTAAGCTCGGCTGCCTCACTTTTCAGGCAAGAGCAGGGACTGCCCCTAAATTTCTTTGTTCCGCTGTCATCCCTTATCTCCCCGGCAGAGAGCTCCGCTCTTCCCATGCGGCCCTCTTAGCCATCCCTCGATTTAAGAAACTGAGGGCTGGCGGTGCGAGGTTCGCTGTTTTGGCCCCCACCTTTTGGAACTCCCTCCCTGTCGCCCTTCGCACTGTGCCCTCCTATACCCAGTTCCGGAAGGATCTTAAAACTTTTCTTTTCATTAAAGCCTATTCTGTTTAAACTCCCTCCCTCTGCTGACATCCTCTGTTATCGCAATAGCGCCATGAAACCGCTAGGTAGAAGTGCGCTGAATAAATGCTTTTAAATTCAAATTCAATTCAAGAGGGGGGCCTGTGGCGCCGGAGCAGACAGCAGCGAAGACCTAGGCCCCCCCAACCAAGTCCGCGGGGCCCGAAGGCGCGCCGGCGGGTTTGGTCTGCCCAAAGATGGCATGCATCGCCTCGTTGAATGTACAAAGCTGGGCGGGGGTCGCTCCAGGCCCCGGAAAGGGAGGAAAGCTCGGAGTCGACCAGTCAGGACTAACGTGGAGCCGACTGACGCTACCTTCCGATGCGCAGAGGTACTGCTGACGATAAATCTTTCCAGATCCAGTCTGGCGCCTGGGGGTAATTCTAAGGGAAGGAATCTATAACTAACGTGTTTCTTTCAGATAATGTATTACTGTGTGTTTTGAATACAAATACTTTACACATTGCCTTTGGGATAAGCCTGTCTGCTCGTGCCAAGCTACCAAGGGGGTGAGCAGGTGTTATCTAAAGTGTGCACCCCCTTACCCTGACTAAAAGCAAGGGACCCTACTCGGACAAAGGTATATACCTCTACCAATTAGAGACCTCCAGTTGTAACACAGATTGTAGAGCAAGAAGAACACAGATCGTAGAGCAAGAAGGGGTAATTCTTAGAATTTGAGAGACGGGGCAGACTAGAATCAGTGTTGCCCAACATGCTGCCTATTGTGAGGGAACCACACCTCCATTTCTGTGACCCAAAGTTCTATAGCCTTCTGTTTTCAGAGGATGAGATGTTTGGCTTTCTGGTTAAGGAACCACATATCTGTATTGATGTTATATGCTGTTGCTGTAATACTGGATGCTTAAAACAGAAGGACTGTAAAAATGTGCAGAGTAAAAAAATGTATGCACCAGCCCACTCGAGCAGACCAAGTTGCGTATGTTCCAAAGTTTACTGATTACCTATGTTCAAGATTAACGTTTCAAATAGCTCACAGTCTTATGTTGTACTGCCTTCAATTAAGCCACCTTGGTCTGTGCCTACCATGTTCATTTATCAATGACAACACTGTATAATGAATTCTTAAAGGGTCTGTTTTACAACTAGAAGCCAGCCTAGTATTATGGCATGGTTCCTGTACAAAAGTGCCAAACAGTCCCAGTCTGTTCTGAAATTAATCTGCTTTGATGTCTTAGGCATAGACCATGTGCAATACTTTATTTACACACAGAGATCTGAATTGGCAGACTGACAGACATTCTAACAGAACACTTTTCGAAAGCCCTAATGACTCAAAAATGTTATTGCAGATCAGTAGTTTACTATATTTCTGTCATTTCTTACTCTGTTTAAATGTAGTCGAATGCGTAGGTCTAAACCTGAAGTACAAGTTACTTACCTTTGGTAACAGTGTATCTAGTAGAGACTATTCTAGCCGCAGATTCCTTAACATAGAATTATTCCCAGGCGTGAGACTGGATCCGGAAAACTCTCCCTGCGATCTGCGCACCGGGGGTCGGTACCTCGTGATTCCGCCCCCACGCCGTCACACAAGCCCCTCCCCGGCGCGCCGACTTCAGTTTTCTTCGGAGGACTTTTCAGCAAGAACGTGGAGCCATCACAAACCAAAAACTGTGAGAATATGGAAACAGTGTGCGAAAAAATTAGATAAACCGAAAGGAAAGAAACGAATGGTGAGAAACAGCATCATCAGGGAGAGTGCCAGGCACAGTGGCACCAAAAGTCAGAGCTGGAAAGAGTAGAGCATAGCTACCGCGAAGCAACCCTGCAAGCAACTACAACATCCTCCCAGGGAACAGAAAGCAGATGAAAAACTTCACAACAGACAAAAGAGGCCCGCAACTCCAGTCTAGAATAGTGAGGGACAACAAGGCCAGAACAGAAGAGAAAAAAAACAATGTACCCCAAGACCACACCAACAAGTAGAGGCGCATTCTCTGAAAATTACATCGGTCGAGGCACAACCAAGAGACCCCAACTCAGAGGACTGCAGAGGAGTCAAAAGTGCAAGCAATGAAAAAGGGCATGAGTAGGCCCCACACTGGAAGACCAGAGTGCAGGGACGCAGAAGTACCCAGGGGCCACCCAACCAATCACCAGAAAGGAAGGAGTGAATCAAGCAAACAGAACAAGCATTCCACTAGGGAGGAAGGGAAAGAGGGCACTCGCAGAAGACAAAAATCACCCGGAGGCAGGCGAGTGAAGAAGACTAAGCTGAAGATCCTTGCAGAAAGGGGAGGAAGGGCGGGTCATGAAGGAATCTGCGGCTAGAATAGTCTCCTCCAGATACACAGTTACCTAAGGTAAGTAACTTGTACATCTGATCGAGACTACTAGCTGCAGATTCCTTAACGTAGAATAGATACCGTAGCCATACCCAGAAGGGAGGAGGGCCTGCAAGAGAGCCTCCCAGCAGAAAAAAACACAGAGCCCCAGCAGGGGATGTGCAATGGGGACAAGAAGGTGCCCCAGCCCCCACCAAGCAGAAGGAAGCAAGGATGAGGCGGAGGGAGGCCAGGACACCCCCAGTCCATCCAAGGTACCAGGGACCTCCACTAGAAAGCCCCGGAGGGACAGACAACGGCAGAAGAGTACCGATGAAGAAAGAATTACCCCAAACTCTAAGGAGAAGAGGTAGAAATGGGGCAAGGCCCTCCACAGGAGAACACACAAGTATAGGGGACTGCTGAACCCGCCTTAGCCTCGAGTCAGCGGGCAAGGCAGGACCGATTCCACAGTCAAGAAAGGCAGGTGAGAGAAGACAGACGCAGTCTCGCAAGGCTCCAGCAGAACAAAAGGCAAGGGCACAAGGGCACACGCCAAGGCCCTCGGCTGTGGACCAAAAGAGCAGGTGTGCACAGCCAGCAGCTGGCAAGTACCATGAAGCTGAGCACCCAAACCAAGCCAAGCACACGACAAGGGAGGCCGTTCCAGACAAAACCGACCCACGAAAAGAAGAAGGACCAGCCAGAAGAGAGGAGGAGAATTACGTAAGACAGACAAGGCTGTCCACCAGAACACAGGAAAAAAGCAGGAAATCCAATCCCGCCTGGAACAACAGAGGACCAGGCCGAAACGCCAGACAAAAAAGGGCAGAAACCCCACAGCACAATGCCGCAGGCAGCATGCCAAAGCCGGTGCAGCAATGCAGCAGATACTGAAAAGGACAGAACCTGGAGCAGCGGAAGCTACACCCAGACAAGAGCAAAGAAACCGCACCAGCGGTATACAGTAACGCCAGAATAGGCGAGGATCCCGCAAGGGGAGTCCACACCCTCCCAGCGTAGGACAGAGCTATACAATAGCTACAAGTACCCCACTTAGGGTAAGACAGGTCCCAAAGAAAACATGGGAACCACTCTTAGGGAAAAAATACCGCAGCTGAGAACAAGAACATAAGGACCTGCTGTTAGAACCACAGACGGCTTATCCATCAGCCAAAAAATAGACAATTGCCAAAAGGGCTGAACCAGCAGCCAACAGGAGAGAGGGGCCAACCTAGGGACCCCGAAGGCACGTCAAACCACACAGAACATTGCAGACGGGCCACTCAAAACACCAGATTCCAGGAAGAAGGTGGGACAATGCCTCCCACCAAGCCCCGGAGGATCAACAAGCCAAGCTTACAGAGGGGGATGAGGACAGAGCCCTGCAAGGAGACGTTGAATGGCGGAGTGCGCATGGGTGTTTAACAAAAGAACCCATTTAAAGGGCAGGTCAACCAGACGCTCCTTAATATTCTCAGGAAAAACACCATCCCGCAAGCAAGCATGGCAACGGAGAGCCACAGAACTGGCTATAGTACGGCCGAGAGCATCAGCAAATCAAAGGCCGCAGAGAATAAACTCGGCCAACTCCAGACCATCCAACACATGGTGCCGTAGATCAGCACGGGCACCGTAGTGGGAGATGTGAGACAGAAGGGACTCCACAAAATCCCACAAGCTGGAGGTAGCCCTGGCCAACACAGTGTTTGAGCGCTTGCAAAGCAGCACTGGAGGAAGCAAAGCTGTTACGCCCCCATGAATCCAACCACCGGGCCTCCCGTGACGGAGGAAACAACACCACAGGAAAGGACAGAAAAGCAGTCTTCAGAAGAGGGGGTAGAGTAGAAGGGTGGAATGAAAGGCAGACCGGGTCGTGCAGAGCAGGACGGTGGCGGTATAGGAGCGGCTGAGGCACCAGATCACCCATTGGCAGGACGCCCCCAAGGTCCCACAAGAGTTGTGGAGCGAAGCTTCGAATGGAAGAAGCAGCTCCCTTCCACCAGAGCCCTGGTGGAGAACTTCCAACAGATGATCCGTAGGGAATGGGGTGACGGGGTCACCCATTCGCAAAATGCCAGCGGCAGTGGAAATAGCCCGAACAAAGGCAACAGTGGCCTCCGTAGGGCGCCGCGGGGGAGAAATCAATTCCTCTGTGGCCGACGGCTGTAAACTAAGCCGTCCGTCCACAAGTCCAGATGGAGGAATAAACGGCCAGCCCCTGAATAGTGGGGATCCATGGACGAGTGGGGAACCTGAGGGGCCCCCGGGGAAGGCGGAGAAGCCGGCGAAGCAACCAACCACGAGCTGCAGAAGAGAGGGTCCGGGGGTTGAGGCAGCGGGGACCACGAGGAGCCCATCCCTAGAAGACGCCGGTGAAAAAGCAATAAAGCGGCGTCCGGTCTCCCGAGAAGATGAGACCAGGAGCTGACAAACCTCCGGAGAGAAAGGAACCTCTGGAGACGAGTCGAGGACCCTACGCCGGCACGGCACTGTGGAGTCCGCCACAGGCACCAGCGCAACGTCTATCGGCGTCTGAGTGGACATAGGCGGCGCCGAGTCGACCACCACCACCACGTGCGACCTAGGAGAATGGGGCGGGGTCGGAGCCGGTTCGGCTAAGGAACGGTGCCGAAAAGGCGCCGGCTCAACCTCACACGAGGCAGCCGCCTGCTCAGAGGACCGACGGGGACTATGGGACGAGCCCTGAGTCCCGGTGATCTCCTGCGGCGCCACAGGGAGCCCCATAGGGATTTGCGGCGAGGCAGGGACGCCGTGGGTCAAGGGACCGCACCTCAACGACAGCACCCTCCTACAACTGAACCCGTCTGCTCCGGGGTTGAAGCTGCTGCCGGCGGCTCGGCGCAAGGTCCCACGCGAGGCAAGGGATCCGCAGTTCTCAGGAGGTGTAAGAGGGGCCAAAGAAGCCTGCAGAGCCACAGCCTAAGCTTCCATGTGGGCCCTAGTCGCCCCGACGCCAGGAAACGGCGGGTAGGGTGGCGACAGGTGAGGGTGCACGTCCCGAGGGGAACCCGCGCCCTCTGCCGAACGAGGACAAGGCCTAGGAGACAAGCTACAGGACCTACCAGCTGGCGAGTGACGCCCTTGGGGCCGTGGCGCAGGGTGATGCCGCAGTTGGAATCGGCGGCTCCTGGCTTCCGAGGTAGAGGTCGGATGCTGGGACGACACCGACCTGGACAAGCGGGCCGACAGCAATTTCATTTGGCGATCCCGCCGGGACTTCGGTTTGAGGTGCTGACAAGCGTCACAGTCCGAAGAGTCATGGTGCTCACCCAAACACCACATACAGATATAGGGCGAGGGTCCGTCGCCGATATCTGACGTGCACAAGAAGTACACATCTTGAAGCCCGAAGGCATTCGAACACTGTTCCTCAATGCAAAGTGTGAAAAGAAGGCCTGAAAACAGGCCAGGACACGAACCGGATCCGCGTTGCACGTGGAAAAGAGAAAAAACTGACGCCAGTGCGCCGGGGGTGGGGCTTGTGTGACCTTGCGGACGTCATGCCCACGGACGGCGGCGGGTGGAGTACCGCCCCCCCGGCACACAGAGATGCTATGGCAGGGAGAGTTTTCCGAATCCAGTCTCATGCCTAGGGATAATTCTACGTTAAGGAATCTGCGGCTAGTAGTCTATCAGATACAATGATAAGTACATTTTGCACGGTCGGTTTGAAATACGGGGCACCCATAAATTAGTGGATTGTCTCATCCCCATGATTTCCAGTTACACATTTGAAAGTGTTGCGGTGGTCTGACACGGATAAAAGTTAATAAACAAAGTGAATTTATGCTTAAAAAAAATTAGGTTTGTAAATGGAGCACACAATGACTTCTATTAAACATTGGCAAGGATCCTTTCTAGGAAAACAGTTTTGCAGTAAATTAAACATGGGATTTGTTATTCTCAATTTCATGAGTGAACAAGATACCATCTCCTGCATTTGTCTTCATCTTCTGAGGGAGTAGGACTTGGTGATTTTTGAACGAGTTACTTACCTTCGGTAACAATGTATCTGGTAGAGTCACAGTCTAGCCGCAGATTCCTGAACTTAGAATATGCCCCCAGGCATCAGACTGTATCCAGAGAATTTTTTCTCAGCAGCTCCTCTGCGTGCCGGGGGACGGCGGCACGTGGCTGCACCCCCACGTCGTCCACGGACACGTCAGTAAAGCCACATAAGCCCCTCCAGACGTGCTGGCGTCAGTTTTCTTCGGTGAAACTTTTCCGCACCAAAATGCTGAGCCACCAGAAAAACTGTGAGAATGTAGGAACAGTGTGCCAAAAAGACAAAGTCGGTAAACAACAATGACAAAAAACATAGAAGGATGAGAGACATCACCATGTAAATCAGAGAAAGAATACTGATAAACTGTAAGGGACCAAAGGAAAAAAACAGTACACGCCCATAGAAAGAGTCACGCAGAAGCGAAGTGCCACGCTCTCCAATGAGGCAAAACGGAGTTGAAAATAAACGTTATGACAAGCAATAGGGCAGACTGCATCCATAGGATGCAACTGTAAAGGCAACCAGAATTGAAAAACAGGACTCATGGAAAGTGACCGCACATCTGTCACAACAGAGAATGTTAAATCATAAGCCCCATAAACGACCTATTGACTATAGCATAGTCAATTAAACCCCCAAACCAAGTGACGGTAAAATAGTCAAGGAAACTCAAAAGGAACGGGTAATAACAGATAGAGGCGGAAGGGAGGGCGGAAGAACATGACTAACCTTCACACTGGAAGAGCCAAGGTGAAGATGCGTGGAAGTACATATAAACCAACCACCCAATTGCGAGGTTGGGCGGAGAAGCAACAGAATGATACATCCTGCCCCGAAGGGAGGTGAAGTAGAACACCCCGCAAAGAAGACAAAGGCTACCTGAAAGGAGGCAAGTGGGGAAGGACCCAACCTGAAAAGGCCCTCTCAGAGCAGGGAGGATGGGTGAGTGTTAAGGAATCTATGGCTAGACTGTGTCTCTACCAGATACACCGTTACCGAAGGTAAGTAACTCGTTCATCTGATATAGACATCAAGCCGCAGATTCCTTAACTTATAATAGATACTAAAGCCATACCCCAGAGGAGGAGGGTCTGCAACTGAAACCACCAAGTTCCAAAGAGAACTAACCCATCAAGAACATTGACGAACACGGACGATTTGGCGATGAGAAGAACCAGACTTGAAGACCCCCTCATTTCCTAATAACTGTAATAACGCTTATTGATACACTGTACTACAGGAATGTCATACCCTACTGCAATACTGTACTTATGATTCTGTGCTTCTATTCAATAAAAAGTTAAATTAAAAAAATGTAAAAAAAAGAAGATTGACGAAAACATAGTGGAAACAGCAAAGCCAGCGTGGCGGACACCAGATCCATTATGCTCAGTAGGAGAGCATGAACTAGGGGAGGCAAAGGCCCAAAACCCGTCAGAGGACAGTACGATTCCTCTCTCGTCCAGACAGGGAGGAAGGAAATCACAGAAACAAAGTTGTCAGTGCAGAATGGAAGATAGCCCATAAAGCACTGCAAAAGGCAGTGAAACTGTACACAGGATCACATAGATCCACAAGAGACAACAACTCCGAGAAGGGGCGAAACAATATGACACAGTCATAGCATTCAACTGAGCACGCAAAACAGTGAATGGTACAAGGTGACATGTGATGGGACAGATGTCACCACAGAGATACACAGCCCATGAGTACCAGGAGAGATGTGGATGACAGGAATACACAAACAGGCAGTGTGTACCGTGAGAACCACACAATGCTAAGCACAATGAAATGGAGTATCAACAGCACGTATGCGGCGGCAGAGAGAAAAATAACCAGCAAACCTCACCCAGAGGTACAATGGCAAAGAGAGACTGGCAAAAGCCAGGCACACACACGTGGGAAAGAGAAGGGAGACGGAGAATGAGGGAGGGGGAGGGACGCGGAACCTGGGGCAAAACCCCCGGGAACCACAGAAAGAAAAAAACAAAATTCTTGCCCTCTCGTCGTGTGCATATCCCAAGACGGATAGACTATATACGAAAATATATTGAGAAGGGTAAGACGAGGGGTAACTCGAAGAGTATGCCCTAGACAATGGAATGCTGCACCATAGGTACGAACGGCACCAGTGTGAAAAATAGCAGGATAGAACAATGTCAAGACACACAAAAGCGAGAACAGCCTGCCCATTGGGGAAGGAACCATGGTCTCCCGCTCGACAGGCAGGGATACGGACCACCACACCAACAGGGAAGTCATGCACACACACAGTGTCAGAAAAGGAAAATGCTACTTACCAGTATGCATCTGTTCTTGGCATGTAGAGCTGCAGAGTAGTACACTTTGCATTAGATCGCCATCTGGTGTTGGGCTCCGATGGTTGCACCTTGTTGTTGTCTTGAAGAAGTCTTTGTTGTCACGAGATAGGCGACTCCTCCCTTGGACGATAGTGCGCATGGGCATCAACTCCATCCTTAGATTGATTTTCGCCATGATGGTAAATGATGGCGTTAGTAGAAAAGAAAGATGTCCATGTGTGTATATCTAAGTAAGATAGTACTGGAACAGAAACAGGTTCCAGGGAGGCGGGTTGGCGTGTACTACTCTGCAGCTCTACATGCCAAGAACAGATGCATACTGGTAAGTAGCATTTTCTGTTCGAGGCATATGAGCTGCAGATAGTACACTTTGCATAGATTGTACAGCAGTACCCTCCTTAGCGGTGGTCACATGCATCTGTTGCAGTAGTTTGAAAGAGCGTTTTAAGAACAGCTTGGCCCACAAAAGCTTGTTGCTTGGTTTGCACGTCAACACAATAGTGTTTAGTGAAGGTGTGCGTTGTAGACCATGTTGCACTCTACATATGTCTTCTAGGGGAATGTTCCCTAAGAATGCCATAAAAGCCCCTAGTTTACGTGTTGAATGCACCCAAGGGGGAACTGTTAATGTGCGTTTGGCTTTTTGGTAGCATATTTGTATTCATTTAACAATCCACCTTGCAATCCCAGCTTTAGAGATGGAATTCCCTTTATGCAGTGGAGAGAAAGCCACAAACAATTGTTTTGTTTTGCGAAAGCTTTTAGTTCTGTCAATGTAATAAAGTAGGGCTCTTTTGACATCTAGCGTATGAAGAGCTCTCTCTGCTACGGAGACTGGGTTTTGAAAACACACTGGTAATTCTACTGATTGGTTAAGATGAAAAGCAGAGATGACTTTAGGAAGTAATTTTGGATTTGTCCAAAGAACTACCTTGTTACGAAGTATTTGTAAGAAGGGTTCTTGAATGGTTAAAGCTTGGATCTCGCTTACTCTTCTAAGAGAGGTGATTGCGATAAGGGAAAGCTACTTTCCATGCGAGGAACAGAAGTTCACATTTATGTAAAGGTTCAAATGGGGGTCTCATGAGCCTAGTAAGCACAATGTTGAGATTTCACACCGGAGAGGGTGGTAATCTAGGAGGGATGATTCTTTTAAAGCCTTCCATAAAGGCCTTAATAGCTGGCACTTTAAAAAGTGACAAGTGTTGTCTATTTTGTAAGTAAGCGGCAAGTGCTGCTAGATGTAGACGTATAGATGAGTATCGAATATGCTACTTACCAGTATGCATCTGTTCTTGGCATGTAGGGCTGCTGACATTCATATCTTGTGCATAGATCGCCGCCTAGTGTTGGGTCCGGATGATTGCACATTGTTGTCCTGGAAGAGTCTAAGTATCACGAGATAGGTGGCTCCTCCCCTGGACTACAGTGCGCATGGGCATCGACTCCATCCCCAGATTGTTTTTAGCCATTGTGGCAAAGATGGAGTGTAACACTGTGAGAGATGACCATGCTAAGAGTAATTGCAAGTGCTGCAGGCGCCGGGGAGGAGGGCGGTCGATTTGAATGTCAGCAGCCCTACATGCCAAGAACAGATGCATACTGGGAAGTAGCATATTCGGTTCGAGGCATGTGGGCTGCTGAATTCATATCTTGTGCATAGAATACATGGCAGTCCCTCCATTAGCGGCGGCCGCCTGTGCCAGCTGCAGCAGTTTGAAAAAGTGTTTTAAGAACAGCCTGCCCTACAGCTGCCTGCTGTTTGGAGTGCACATCCACACAGTAGTGTTTTGTAAATGTGTGTGTGGTAGACCAAGTGGCTGCTCTACAAATGTCTTCTAAAGGAATATTTCCAAGGAAAGCCATGGAGGCCCCCAACTTACGGGTTGAGTGGGCCTTTGGGGGGGGACTGATAAAGTGCGCTTTGCTTTTTGATAGCAAATTTGAATACACTTAACGATCCACCTTGCTATACCCGCTTTGGAAATGGGGTTGCCCTTGTGTTGTGCTGAAAAAGCAACAAAGTTGTTTAGTGTTCCTAAAATCTTTAGTTCTATCAATGTAATACATCAAAGCTCTTTTGACGTCAAGAGTGTGGAGCATTCTCTCCGCCACTGACTCAGGATTTTGGAAGAACACAGGCAGTTCAATAGTTTGATTTATATGGAATTGTGAAACCACCTTTGGAATAAATTTAGGGTTAGTGCGCAGCACCACCCGGTTGGAGTGAATTTGTATGAATGGCTCTTGGATAGTTAGTACCTGGAGTTCACTAACTCGCCGCAGTGAGGTAATAGCTATCAGGAAAGCCACTTTCCACGTCAAGAACTGAATCTCACATGAATGTAGAGGCTCAAAAGGTGGACCCATCAGTAGGGTGAGGACCACATTAAGGTTCCATTGAGGAGCTGGTGGAGTCCGTGGAGGAATGACTCGTTTGAGTCCTTCCAGAAAGGCTTTAATGGCAGGTACTCTGAAAAGTAAGAGATGCTGCCTGTTTTGTAGATAAGCCGCTATGACGGACAAATGAATCCGAATGGAAGCATAGGCCAGATTGCATTTGTAAAGATGTAACCGATAACAAATGATGTTGTGCGTAGACACGTCTAGCGGGTTGATGTTGTGGTCTGCACACTAAGTGACAAACCGCTTACATTTTGCCGCATAGCATGCTCTGGTAGTGAGCTTTCTTGCTTCCCGTATGATATTCATGCAGGCGGGAGGCAAGTTGAGGTAGCCAAATTCTAAGACCTCAGGAGCCAGATCGCCAGGTTCAGCTGTTGCGGATCTGGGTGCTGAATGTCGCCATGGTTCTGCGTCAAAAGCCTGGGAGTGAGGCGCAGCCGTTGATGCGGTACCACGGAAAGTTCTAGAAACGTGGTGTACCATGGTTGGCGTGCCCACGTTGGAGCAACTAGGATGAGCGTCATTGAGTGTTGCTTCAGCTTGCGTGCCACCAGCGGTATTAGAGGTGCTGGGGGAAAAGCGTACGCAAATTTGCCTGACCAGTTCATCCATATCGCATTGCCCTGCGACTGTGGGTGCGGGAACCTGGCGACAAAGCTTTGGCATTTGGCGTTTTCCTTTGTGGCAAACAGGTCTATCTCTGGATGACCCCACTGCTGGAAGTACGGGTGGAGTACCGATGGATGTATCTCCCACTCGTGCACTTGGTGGCTGTACCTGCTGAGCAGGTCCGCCATCTGATTGTCTTTGCCTGGGAGGTGTTCCGCCATGAGGAAGATGTTCCTCTGAATGGCCCACTTTCACATGCTCTGAGCCAGATGAGACAACTGTGGAGAGTGTGTACCTCCCTGCTTCTGAATGTAGTACATGGCCGTCATGTTGTCCGTCCGGATCAACACGACCTTGTTGCACAGATGTACTTTGAATGCTTTTATTGCCAGGAAGACAGCCATCAGCTCTAGGAGGTTGATGTGCATCTTCTTTTGCTGCGTTGTCCATAGTCCCTGCACTGTGTAGTGGAGTACATGAGCTCCCCAACCGTGGAGAGATGCGTCCGTGGTTAGGATGATCTGTGGCACAGGCTCCTGGAACGGTCGACCCTTGCAAAGGTTGTGTGGATTCCACCAATGCAGAGAGTTGTATGCACGACCGGTTACCAACACTAGGTCTTTCAACTGTCCGTGAGCCTGAGTCCACTGATGTGCTAAGCACTCCTGAAGCGGACGCATATGTAGTCTCGCATGCGGGACTATGAAGATGCAGGAGGCCATCATGCCTATCAACTGCATGAACACCCATGCCGGAAGCGAGTGTTGTGGTCTGAATTTCTGTATCAGCAATTGAATGCTGTTGATCCTCACCGAATTTGGCTGTGCTTTGGCTGCCAGAGTGTCTATGGTCGCGCCCAGATACTGCCGTACGTGGGCGGGCTGAAGGTGTGATTTTGGGTAATTAAGTGAGAATCCCAGATCGTGTAGAAGGTGAATGGTTTGGGACATGCTGGTGGCGCACTGCTGGGCCGACTTTGCTTGGACAAGCCAGTCGTCCAGATAAGGGTAGACGTGAACGTTCTGTCTCCGTAGGTGTGCAGCCACCGTCGCCAGGCATTTTGTGAACACCCTGGGCACTGTCGTCACTCCGAAAGGAAGGACTTTGAATTGGTAATGCTGATTTTGAATGGTGAATCGGAGGTATTTTCTGTGTGACGGATGTAGCGGAATGTGAAAATATGCATCCTTTAGATCTAATGTTGCGAGGAAATCTCCCTGATTGAGCAACGGTAGAACCTGCTGCAGTGTTAGCATGTGAAAGTGTTCCGACAGAATGAATTGGTTTAGGGGTCTGAGGTCCAGTATGGGTCTGAGAGACCCGTCCTTTTTCGGGATTAAAAAGTACAGGGAGTACACTCCCGTGCCTCTTTCTTCCACCGGCACGAGCTCTATCGCCCCTTTTTGCAGCATGACGAGTACCTCCTGCTGCAATAAGTGCAAATGCTCCGCGGACATAGGAGGGTGTTTTGGGGGTATGTTAGGTGGAGTGGATGTTAACTCCAGACAATAACCGTACTGGATAAGCTTTATGACCCACCTGTCTGTGGTGATGGATTTCCAGACCGGCAGGAACTGTTGGAGTCTCCCCCCGACCGGTGTGGTATGGTCGGGGGCAGTGACAAGGCGTCACTGTTTGTTGGCGGCGGAGGATCGTGAGTTGTTGTTTCCACGACCTCTGCCTTTGGCGCTGTTTCCGCGATAGCCACCTCTACTTTGTTTGGTGTACGTGGTTTGCGCGCCACCTTTATTGTACTGTGTTTGCTGGGAAAGCTGGCCTCTGGAAACACCTCTATTGCCTGAGCGACGAAAAGAACCACCCCTGAACTGCTGCGACTGGAGAGCCCCCATAGACTTCGCAGTTTCTGTGTCCTTTTTGATTTTCTCGAGGGTGGTGTCCACCTCAGGTCCAAATAAGTGATCATGGTTTACAGGCTGATTTAGGATGGTGGTTTGTTTCTCCGGCGTGAACCCGGAGATTCTTAGCCAGGCTTGTCGCCGCAACATCACACTGGTATTAATGGCCCTGGCCGCGGTGTCTGCCGCGTCCAGTGCACACTTAATAGAAGCATTTGAGATGAGCATCTCTGCTGCCTCCTTATATTCATCTGGCAAGTGTTGTAACAGGGTCTCAAGTGTATCGTAGTGGGCCCTGTCATATCTGGCTAAGAGTGCCTGAGTATTAGAAATGCGCCAGATATTGGCCGCTTGAGCCGCCACCCTTTTCCCTGATGCTTCTAGCACTTTAGATTCCTTGTCAGGGGGAGGAGCATCACCAGTAGTTTGTGAGTTTGCCCTCTTCCGGGCATTGGAAACAACCAGAGAGTCCAACGGCAACTGGCCCCTGATGTAGGTAGGGTCCCCAGGCGCCGGCTTGTACTTCTTCTCAATCCTGGGGTTTATAACCCTGGCTCTTGTGGGCTCTTTAAAAATGTCTCCGGCATGTTTTAAGACACCCTTTAGCATTGGCAGAGTTTTTACAGTCCTCTCCGAGGTGGAAAAGGTATCAAACAAAAAGTCCACTTCAATAGGGTCAGCATGGAGCTGCACATCGTGATTTTTGGCTGCCCTCTCAATAAGCGCATTAAACGCCGCTGAGTCCTCAGTGGGCGATGTTTTTACGGTATACACCCGAGCGTCTGTGGCAGATTGTGGATCTTCTGGGTAAGCAGCATCTGCCCACGTGTCATGTTGATCTTCAGGATCAGTGTCGGCAGGGTAGTTGTACTCATCATAGTCACCTTCCCCAGCCTCCACATCCGACTAAGTGGGTGAGATAGGAGCAGTGTCCTGGCCACGTGGAGCTATCAGTTCGACAAGAACGGGTGAAGTCGTGGAATCCTTCTTTAATGGAATTGTGTACGACTCCATAGGCTGTGCCGGGGCGATCTTTCGTTTGTAAATAGAAAGTTTCCCCGTGTCGGCGTCGATGAAGTGTTCCGACTGCTCTTTAAGCGGGGGTTGTCGATGCTTTGCGCCCACAACCGCAGGTGTATGCTTCGGCGCCGTGGACACCTTTATAGACCCCTCGACGGCCGGCTTCGTGGCGAAGGCCTTCGGCACCACCTTCGGTGGCAGCGTAAACTGAATGGGCGCCGGCGACTTTTGAGGTTTGGTGGCAGGCTTCGGCGTGGAAGTATCCTTCGGACCGACAGCGGAAGCCTTCTCCTTAATGTGTTTCAACGAGTCCAACACCTGCTTCGAGAAGGAGGCGGACGGCTGCGTCGACTCGACTGGATCCTTCGAGCCACCGCCGGGCGCGGAGTCGAGGGCTTTACTGCTTTTGGCCTTGTCCGGCCGACGCGCAGGATCGACAACTCTTGGAGTTCCGAGTCCTTTGTCTGTGTCGACGGTCCTTGTCGCCGATATCTTCGGGTCGACGACCTTGACCAGTGTTTTTGGTGTCCCAGTCTTCGGCTCGACACCCTTCAGCGACCCCACCGGGTCGATAACACTTTTAGGCTTTGTCGGCGCCGATAGGCCAGAGGACTTCGAACCGACCATAGCAACACGCACTTTCGATTTCGAGGGCGCCTCTAGTGCTTTCTGTTGCGTAGACACCGATGCTTTCTCTTTCGGTTTCGATTTCACCACTTGTGGCTCCTTAGAAGTGTCCGAAGCCGGGCCTGGAGGCGAGGCTGTAGAACTTAGTGTAAGATCTTGGGTAAGGCCATGTGGCGATCCCTCGACCTGAGCCTTATGAATAGTTTGAACGTTTGGGCATAGCTCTTAGTGTGAGCTATCTTCCATGGCCCCATAGGCCTCATCGTGGTCTCCTACCTCGTCGACGACTTCTTCAGTATCGAGCATTTCAACATCAGCGTCGTAGCTGTAGTCGACCTCCGCTGCCGGAGTGGACATCGGCTCTTGAACTTCCTGCTCGTCTGCCTCTTCTCCCTCGGTATCGAAAATGTTCACCGGGTCAGGTGCCGTCTGCTGGGCCTCCTGGCGCGCCAAAGTCTAATCATCTTCTTGGAGCGGAAACGAGAACAAGCCATACAGTTGGCTTCGTTGTGATCCGGCGACAGGCACTTGTTGCACACCGGGTGGACGTCTATGTGAGGATACTTCGAGTTGCACACGGGGCACCTTTTGAACGGGCTCCGTTCCATGATGTTTCGTCAAATAAGGCCTCTGGCGTCGATCGGGCCTTCAGCGCCGAAGAGCCACGCAACTCCTCTGGATGTCCGACTCGGGAACTGAGCTGGAACAGAACTGGGCACCGATCGCAAGACAATACCGACGATATAGGAAAGGCCTTCTGGCCAAAAAGAAAGTTCTCTATTGATTCCGAACTTGAGTGATCAAATATGCATCCGAACCCAATGGCGGAAAAAAACAATCTGGGGATGGAGTCGATGCCCATGCGCACTGTAGTCCAGGGGAGGAGCCACCTATCTCGTGATACTTCGAAGACTCTTCCAGGACAACAATGTGCAATCATCCGGACCCAACACTAGGAGGCGATCTATGCACAAGATATGAATTCAGCAGCCCACATGCCTCGAACTCTAAATTACATCTTTGCAAGTGTAGCAAATAGTAAACGATGTTCTGGATGGATGCATCCAGTGGATTGATATGATTGTTAGTGCAGTAAATGGCAAATCTTTTCCATTTTGCTGCATAGCAAGCTCTGGTTGTCAGTCACCTGGCTTCTTTAATTATGTTCATACAGTCCGGCGGAAGGTTAAGGTAACCAAACTCTAGGACTTCAGGAGCCAGATTACTAGATTCAGCAGAGTTGGATCGGGGTGGTTCTGCGTTAGTAGTGATGGAGAAAGGCGTGTTTTTAGTGTGGGACTAGTGAGAGTTCCAACAGTCTGGTGAACCATGGCTGACGTGCCCAATTGGGAGCTACTAGGATCAACTTTAGAGACTGTTTGCTTAGCTTGCATACCACTAGTGGAATCAGTGGGAGTGGCGGAAAAGCGTATGCAAATCTGCCTGACCAGTTCATCTATATCGCATTGCCCTTAGACTGAAGATGTGGAAACCTAGCGGCGAAGGTTGGGCGTTTTCGTGTGTGGCAAACAGATCTGTCTGGTTGGCCCCACATTTGGAAAAATGGTAGAAGAAGTTGTGGATGTAGTTCCCATTCGTGAATCTGTCGACTTCACAGATCCGCAATCTGATTGTGAACTCCTAGAAGATGTTCTGCAAGGAGGTACATATTTTGTGGAATGGCCCACCTCCAAATGTTCTGTGCGAGCTGGGACAGCTGCAGAGAATGTGTGCCTCCTGGCTTTTGTATGTAATACATGGCTGTCATGTTGTCCGTACGGATGAGGACAGCCTTGTTCTGTACATGGAGCTGGAATGATTTTAGTGCTAGGAAAAAACTAGTTACTTACCTGAACACTATGGTTCTCCAGTATTATCTTTCATAGATTCACATGCTTGCATCTTCCCAGTCGTCATGGTGGGAGTCTCCCGGTAAAAAGAATAACCATAGCAGTAGAATAAAAAACTGCCTGGAAACCATAGATAAGTATAACAATAGGTAACCTCTCCTCCTCATTATGTGGACCAAACTACAGCCAATCAGCTGCCAGCTCCACCGTACACCATCCCCAGCAGAGCCACCACACCTCAGATTTCCAACAGCCCAAGAGTGAGCTATATAGGAAACCAGAGGCAAAGGTGGTCTACCTTGAAGAAAACGGGGAGGTGGGTGGGCGCATGTGAATCTATGAAAGATCATACTGGAGAACCATAGTGTACAGGTAAGTAACTAGTTTTTTCTCCAGTATTGTATCTTTCATAGATTCACATGCTTGTATCAGAATAGATAGCAGTCCTTTTCCAAGAGAGTTTCTAGGCTAGACCCCCTTTGTCTCAGGGCTGTGCGCCATAACTCTTCTTTTTTTTTTTCTTTTTTTTTTTTTTAAGAAAGGATTCATTAAGAAACCATGCTATAACTTTTTTGCCATTGAAACAACATTTGGATATACACACCATTACAGAGAAAAGTAATTGTAAAGAGTAAAAAACATGTACCTTAGTTGAATAGGTGTCGCAGAATTGCTTGTCCCACTGCTGAATCTGCTTTCCATTCTGTGTCCAGACAATAATGTTTGGTAAATGTATGGACATTTGACCAAGTTGCTGCTCTGCAGATGACTGGAAGCGATACGCCTGCTAGCAAGGCAGTTGAAGTTGCCATCTTCCGTCTATCATGAGCACGTACTCTTGTGCACAATGGTTTTCCCGCTTTTTCATGACAGAAAACAATGGCGGATGTAATCCATCTGGAAATAGAGGATCTTGAAAGAGCCAAACCTTTTCTTGGTCCTGAATAAGCTATAAATCATTGATTTGATTTACGAAATGATTTTGTCTTTTCTATGTAAAACTTCAGACATATCCCAATGTCCAAAGTGTGCAGAGCTTTTTCTGCAGCAGTGGAAGGATTTTTGAAATATGTAGGCAGGATCACAGGTTCATTTAGATGAAACGAAGAAGGTATTTTAGGGACAAATTTCGGATTCGTTCTGAAAAGCACCTTATCCGATCTGAACTGCATGTAGTGATCCAGAATTGAGAAAGCTTGAATTTCGCTGACTCTCCTCGCTGAAGTGAGAGCAAGAAGCAAGGCTACCTTCCATGAGAGAAATTGCAATTCGGCTTTGTGAATTGGTTCAAAAGGCGCTCTCATGGGTTGTGACAAGACTATGTTAAGCTGCCAAGGAGGCGGAGGACGTTTAATTGGAGGAAATTTCCTGAATAAACCTTTTAGGAATTCTTTAATTAGTCTCTGAGACCAAAGTGATGGACATCCTGGGGATCTACGGTATCTGGAGATCGCCGCTAAATGGACTTTTATTGAAGAATGAGAAAGTCCCGGTCTGGCTAGTTGAAGTAGATATGGAAGAATTTGCTCCAGTGAGGAATTAAAAGGATGAACATTATTTGAACTAAACCAATTACAGAATCTTTTCCACTTTACTGCATATGTCTTGGTAGTTGACATTGCTGTAGAATTTGCCAGAATTTAACAACATTGTTGGGGAATATCTAGCGACTGAAATTCATGCTTGAAAGGCTCCAAGCTGACAATTTTAGAGAGGTCAATTGCGGGTGAAGAACGTGACCCTTGTACATGGAAATTAGAGTCTGGATCATTGGAAAATGTATCCTGGGCTCTACTGATAACTGGAGAAGTTCTGTGTACCAAAACTGTCTCGGCCAGGCTGGGGCTATTAGGATTATGTGGCATGGTTCTGATCTCATTTTTCTCAATATCTTTGGAATTAGAGGAAATGGAGGGAAAGCATAAGCAAACATCCCTGTCCATCGAAGATGAAGACCATTTCCCCTTGATCCTTTCTGTGGGAATCTGCTTGCGTAATGTTTGCATTTTTTGTTGTTTTGAGTCGCAAACAAGTCCAAATTTGGTTTGCCCCATAGATTGAAGATTCAACGAAGTTGGTCTTAATTCAGTTCCCACTCGTGGCAAATGGCAGATGATCTGCTTAACAAATCTGCCCTTGTGTTGTCTACCCCAGGAACATGTTCCACCTGTAGAACTATGCTGTGATGTAGAAGCCAATTCCAAATTGTTTGTGCCTGAGCAGACAGGGGCTTTGACCTTGTGCCACCCGGTTTCAGATGATAGAACATTGTTGTTGTGCTGTCGGTCCTTACCAGGACTGATGAACCACTAATTCTGGGAAGAAAGGCTTGAAGACACAGGAAAACTGCTTTTAATTCCAAGAGATTGATGGGAAGTTTTGCCTCTTGAGGAGACCAATGGCTTTGAATCTCTAGGTCTTGCAGGTGTGCTCCCCAACCTTGCAATGAAGCGCCTGATGTCATGACATAACTTGGAGATTGAGGTTCGAATAGCAGGCCCTTTGTCAAGTTGCTCCTGATACCCCACCATGACATTGCCCGATTGATCTGAGAGTTGATGACTAGTTTGTCTTCGAATGAACCTAGAGCTTGAACCCATTGTTTTTCTAGGGATTCTTGTAGTGGTCTCATATGCAAACGGCAATTGGGAATCAATGGGATACAGGATGACATAATTCCCAGTAAAGATTTGAAGATCCTGATGGAAGTGGACATTTTTGATCTCATCGATGCTGTCAGATTTAAAATCTTTGTTATGCGTTCCTCTGAGGGAAAAGCTTTTGCTTCCTGAGTTTTCAATATCGCTCTGAGGAATTGGAGAGACTGTGTCGGAGAAAGAGAGGACTTCTCTTATTCGAAGGCCCAATTTCTGGAAAAGATCCATACAGATTTGTAAAGACTGCTGTGCCTCCTGGTAAGATGTTCCTTTTATCAGCCAGTCGTCCAAATATGGGAACATTTGGAGACCTTGCTGCCTTAGATGTGCTGCGATCGGTGCCATATATTTTGTGAAAACCCTTATGGCACATTTTAGGCCGAAAGGTAATACTTTGAACTGGTAATGGCGCCCCGCCACCATGAACCGCAGATACAGTTTGTGTTTTTTGTGGATTGGGATATGAAAATATGCATCCAAAAGGTCTAGAGAGACCATGTAATCTCCTCTGCGAAGCAAAAGGAGGATTTCCAGTAATTACAGCATGTGGAACGAGATTTTCTTTATGTATTTGTTCAGATCTCTGAAGTCCATTACCTGTCTCCGTTTGGAAGACTGCTTTTTCTTTATGAGGAAAAAGTGCGAATAGAATCCTGTTCCCTGTTGATCTGGTGGCACTTCTTCTATTGCTCCTTTCATTAGGAGAGTTAAAATTTCTGACTTGAGGGCTGAAAGATGATTTTGATTTCTGTAGAGAGGTGGGCGATTCAGAGGTTTTAGTGAGAATTCCATGGTGTGACCCTGTGTTATGATGTTGAACACCCATTTGTCTGATGTTATTGATTGCCAATAATTTAGAAATTGAGACAGGTAATGGAACTGTTTGAAATGAGACGGGCCGGAGGGGCCTGAAGAATATCACTGTCTTCGACCAGAATCTTGCGCCTTTCCTCTTGCAGCAGATTTTCTCCTTCCTTGCTGCTGAAAAGATGTATTAGAGGACCGATACTGTTGATTGGAGGAGAATTGACGGTACCCCTGTTGATGGTATGGCTGGTACCTGTTTGACTGGAAAGTGGAACGTTGCTGGAAATGTCCTCTCGATCCTCTTCGACGAAACGACTGGTAGCGTCCTTGTTGTAAGGATCCCAAAGATCTAGCAGTATCATTGTCTGCTTTTATTCCTTGAAGCGCCTCGTCAATGTGCTTCCCAAATAGGCTTTCTCCATCAAAAGGCATGTCCATGATTTTTGATTGGACCTCAGGTCTAAAAGATGTTGATTTTAGCCATCCCTGCCTACGAAGAGCAACCGCTCCAGCCATTTGACGAAAATCTACAGACACTATGTCCATCGCTACATCTATGGACTCAGATGCTGCTCTGGCTCCATCTTGCAAAATTGTATTTGCCTCCTCTTTCTTGTCATCTGGTAGATAGGACAGGATTGGTGCGATGTCTGACCACATCGGTCTGTTAAATCTACTGATAAGCGCCATTGCATTTGCTGCCTTAATAGACGCTGCCGCCATAACTGCAAAGCGCTTTCCAATATTGTCCATTCGTTTACCCTCCTTATCAGGAGGCGCTAAACAGGTTGCAACCGAGCATCTCTGCGCCGCTTGAGTAACAACAGACTCCGGACGAGGATGCCCAATTAGACATGCTGGAGCTGTCTCTGGAGCACCATATTTCTTGTCAAGTTTAGGAATTGATGTTGGAACTGATGCCGGATTTCTCATAAATTTTATTCATTCATCCCAGATGTGCTGGATTATCGGAATAGCCCTTACTGACTTTCCAGATGACTCTTTGAAGTCATAAAGGAAACATTCACTTTCTTTTACTGGCATAGTAAGCTCAAATCTTTTAGCAGCTTTTTCAATCAAGTCATGAAAACCGACTATATCCCCCGCTGGAGAACTCGCTTGAGGCAATGGAGACGAAGGAGAAATTGGAACGATGTATTGGTCCCATTCATCTCCAACTACATCATCCTGGGGGGATCTCTCCTTCAGCGTGAGCTTCATGATCAGAATCCATTAAGTCATCAAGGATTGTTATTATTTTCGGAGCGTCAACTCGTTGGACTGGAGGAGGAGACTGAACCACTGGTGTTTCCTTCACAGGTTGAGGAATACACGCAGGAGCAGAGACTGAAGCGTTATCTTCTGGAAAACGGCGGTAATAACTGTCTATCATGTGCCTTAAGTCAGAAATCAAAGATATTGGCACCGACATAGATTCCTCCTGAACATTGGAACTTACTTCCTCCTCCTCTTCATAATCATAAGCCCGATGAAATGACTCATAACGTTTAGGGCCTCTTACTGGCCGATCCTTAAAAGAGAATTGTTCTTGAACTTCTTGGAAATCCTCCTCCTCTGTTTCCTGACTTTTAATATGCAGCTGCAAGGGGCTATAGGCAGCTCCATAAGACCCCTCATCTTCAGATTACTGGCAATCTAGAATAGTGGATGGAAGCAGAGGGGAAATTTTGGGAGTGGAAAACTCTCCTTTCTTACTCGTCGACGAGCCCGTCGACGGGGTAATTCTCTTAATGGAAATGAAAGTTGATGTCATCATCAGAGATCCAACTGACATCGACGATTTTCTCGTCGTCGACGGGATAGTCGGCGGGGTCGTCGACGGGACCAATGACTGGCTTGTCGAGGGGATCGTCGTCGATGAAGATCTTGCCGTCAACGAAGGCCTGACACTCACCGTTGACAGAGTCGTCATCTTCACCGTGGTCGACGACGCAATCGTAGTCGAGATGGTCGTCGACGACGAGATCGTCGTCTGGGTCATCGATGGCTTCGTCGGCGATCTGACAGGGATTTCCTTCGTTTTCGTTGGCGGTAACGACGACGGAGTCTTCTTTTCTAAGGAAGGCTTGTGAGCAGTTGGACGAAGAGAAGAAGTTTCACCTTCTTTGGTTTTACTTGATTTTTGTCTCTTTTGATCTCCTTTTTCCTCAGAGGACTCTCTTATGCTTTTTAGAGGAATGTCCCTTGGCTTCACCCTCAGACTCGGAGTCTGTAGCTTTCTTCTTTTGAAGCCATAGTAATAGGCGAGCTTCTCTGTCTTTGAGAGTTTTAGCAGAGAAGGTACGACAATGTTTGCAGTCCTTACAAACATGCTTGGGATACAAGCAGTACAAGCATTCCTTGTGTGGGTCTTCAGAAAATAATCTGGCTTTGCCACAGGACCTGCAAGATGTGAAGTCTCTCTTCTTGGAGCTTTCAGACATTTTCAAGAAAGAAGAATGAAAATCAGTACCTTACTTTCAACTGTAGAAGGTCAAAAGTTCAGTAGTGAATAAACTGAGCTCAGCTCAGGGAGACTCCTTCTCACATGAAGGCGGTTGGAAATCGGAGGTATGGTGGCTCTGCTGGGTATGGTGTAGGGTAGTGCTGGCAGCTGATTGGCTAAATTTTTGGTCCATATATTGAGGAGGAGAGGTTATCTATTGTTATACTTCTCAATGGTTTCCAGGCAGTTTTTTCTTCTACTGCTATAGTTATTCTTTTTAACGGGAGACTCCCACCATGACGGCGGGGAAGATACAAGCATGTGAATCTTGGAAATATACAATACTGGAGAATATTGCTAATAGTTCCAGATGATTGATATGAAGCACCTTCTATTGAGTGATCCATTTGCCTTGAGTGGTGTGATTGAGGAGATGGGCTCCCCATCCTGTGAGTGATGCAAATGTTAGAACTATCTGAACTAGCGCGATGAACGGCCGCCCCTTGGATAAGTTTGTTGTGATCCACAACTGCAGAGAGCGGTGTGTGCAGCTGTCCACCAACACCAGATCTGTAAGTTGTCCTTGAGCCTGATTCCACTGACGTGCTAGACATTCCTGTAAGGGACGCATTTGAAGTCTTGCATATGGTACAATAAAGATGCAAGATGCCATCATGTCTATTAGTTGCATGAACACTGGCAGGGAGAGAGTGTTGTGTCTGAAATTTGACTATGAGGGTTTGTATGCTGGCTATCCTGACTGCATTGGGATATGCTAGAGCTGTATAAGTATTTATTGTGGCCCCTCAATATTGCTGTATCTGAGCAGGCTGGAGATGCAACTTGGTGTAGTTGATTGTGAATCCCAAGTCGTGGAGTGTTTGTATGGTTTGGTGAGTGTGTTGAGCACACTGGTTGGATGATCTGGCTTTTATTAGCCAGTTGTCTAGATACAGGAAGACATGAATATTTTGTCTTCCGAGGTGTGCTACTACCACTGCCAGGCATTTGGTAAACACTCTGGGTGCGGTGGTTACCCCGAAGAGAAGGACTTTGAACTGATAGTGTTGTCCATCTACCATAAACCTCAGATACTTCCTGTGAGAAGGATGTATCGGAATGTGGAAGTATGCATCCTTGAGATGTAGTGTGGCAAGGAAGTCTCCTGTTGGAGCAGTGGAAGCACTTGTTGGAGAATGAGCATGTGAAAATGATCTGAGTGCATATACAGATTGAGGGGTCTGAGATCGAGTATTGGTCTTAGAGTCCCATCCTTTTGGGGGATTAGGAAATACAGGGAGTAGACTCCTATTCCCTGATGGAGCAAGGGGACTGGCACTATGGCTTGCTTTTGAAGCAGCAAGAGAACTTCTTGTTTTAATAGCGCAAAATGTTCTGTGGACATGGGACGCTGCTTGGGAGGTATGTTGGGGGGGGGGGGGGGTAGCTGTAAGTTCTAGGCAGTAACCATGTTGGATAATCTGTCTTACCCACTTGTCTGTTGTGATGGAATTCCAGACAAGTAGGAACTGTGATAATCCTCCCCCGACCGGAGTGAAATGGCCTGGGGGGAGTGGAGGGAATCACTGTTTAGAGGCAGGGGAGGTACGAGTGTTATTGTTACCTCGTCCTCTGCCTTTATTATTTCCTTTATAACCTCCTCTAAAATAACCTCTGTTGGGGGGTGTTTGAGGGAAAAATGAATGTGGATGAAGTGTCTGTACTGATTTTTTGAGGCTCCTCTGTAAAAGGAGCGACGAAAGAAACCATGTATTTGTGGAGACTGTACGGCTCCCATGGACTTTGCAGTCTGTCTTTTTTCAATTTTGCAAGAGTTGTGTCCACAGCCGGTCCTAAAAGGTGCTCTTGATTGGACGGCTGTTTTAAAATTGTTGTCTGGACCTCCTGCTTAAAACCTGAAATGGTGTAATAGGGTCTCTAATTGGTCGTAGTGAGGCCTATCATATCTAGCCAGTAATGCCTGGGTATTAGCTATGCACCAGTGATTGGCCCCCTGCGCAGCTACTCTTTTGCAGGTTGTTTCTAGCAGTTTGGATTCTTTATCTGGGGGTAGTGCATCCCCTGATGTCTGAATTCGCACACGTTCTAGCGTTAGACGCTACTAGCGAGTCTAGAGGCAGCTGTCCTTTAATATAGACTGGGTCTTCTGGGGCAGGTCTATATTTTTTATCTATTCTAGGATTTAAAATCCTGGCTCTTTAAATACTTCAGGGGCATGTTTAATAACACCGTTGATCATGGGTAGAATTTGTACTGATCTTTAGGACTGTTCAAACCTGTCTAAAAGGAAATCCTCCTCTGGTGTGTTTGAGTGCATAGTCACACCATGAAAACCACAGCCCTATTAATAAGTTGGCCAAGACCAATATTGTCGTCAGGAGGAGATGGTTTTATTGGGTATGGCTGTTGGCTTAGGAGGTTTATTGGCACATTAAAGTCCCAGTCATCCTGTGGTACAGGTTGTGGATGTGTGAATGGATCCATAGGGTCCCACCTTCCCCCCAAATCATCATCATTATTTTGTGGTGATGTATGTGGTGGAGAAGGTACAGGCTGTGGTGTAGCTGGTTTAGGGAGAGGAAGTGGATTAGAAGGATGTACAGGAGAAGAAGGAGGCATAGGTGAAGTGGCACAGTTTTTTACAGGAGTATGTGGGTTCTTGCTGTTGGATTGCACAGCTATGACATGTCCTGTTTTAAGATCAATGAGGATTTTCTTCTCTTTGGGATCAACAGGATCCGGATGAAACAGTTCCTCTTTGTCGATAACCGCTTTCGGCGCCGTTTTTTTCAGTTCTGAGCGTGGTTTAGTTTTGTGGTCTTTGGACTTAGGAGGTGTGGTAGAATCCTTTGGCATTGTTTTCGGTTCTGAAGACTTGGGTTTTGGAGCAGGATCCTGATGTTTAGGCTTGGAAGTGTTTGAAGCCGTTTTATCACTAGGCCTGGATGTGTTCAGGGCCAGTCTGTCTTTCGGCACGGACGGGATTGGAACCGATTTCGGAGGAGAGTGTCCTTTTGGCTTCGGTATCGAAGGCGCCTGTGGGACTATGACATGTGGTTTTGCTCGGTACCGAGCTACCGGAAGGCTTATATTTTTTCTTCGGAGCCGGGCTCGAAGGTGGGGCTTCTGAAGTATGTTTTCGGTCGCGACTGGGGCCAGCAGGCGAAGTCTTGACCAGTGCCTTTTGTGATGGTGGGCTTGGGGCAGTAGTACTCACTCGTTGACCAGGAGTAATAGGGGACATCCGAGTCCTCTGACGCGATTTAGAGTTCTTCGGAATCTCCTTCAGGGACATCTGGGCCTTCATCGAAGATGTACACTGGTTCTGGAGCTGATCTCTGCGCCATGATGTGTCGTCGAGCCCGGCGATCACGAATAGTCTTCTTCGATCGAAAAGAGGCGCAGGCTTGGCAGCTGGACTCTTCGTGTTCCGGCGAGAGACACAGGTTACAGACCTTATGATGGTCGCTGTGTGGGAATTTTGCTCCACATTGGGGGCATTTCTTGAAAAACGTCCTTTCCATGAGCCGTAGGCCCAGCGGCGTAGATAGGCCCCACGCCCCGGGTCGATGACCTGAATAGAGTAGATGACTGTTGCGTCGAAGTTTAGATTGGATTTGAAGAGTTATAGATGTTTTGCGCGCCAAAAAAGTTATGAAAACAAAGTTTCAGATCGGTGTGCAAAAAGTTGCATCCAAACCCAATGGCGAAAAAACCAATCTAAGGATGCAGTCGATGCTCATGCGCACTATCGTCCAAGGGAGGAGTCACCTATCTCGCGACTACAAAGACTTCTTCCAAGACAACAACAAGGTGCAACCATCCGAGCCCAACACCAGATGGCAATCTAATGCAAAGTGTACTATCTGCAGCTCATATGCCTCGAACATGTATATATAGCCATATACAGATACTATATAAAGACAAAGAGTATCTTAAAGAAGAATACGTCCATTGATAGCAGCGGAGGCTCGGAGAAGAAGTACCCAAATCCTTGCGCAGCAAGGAGCAGGGGGACTGAAGCATAGGGCATAGGAAAACAGGGCACAAGGCAACGTGCAGCAGAGACGTGCGTGGTGTGGACTCCACCACCTATAGGCCCAAAACCACACAGTTTCTGAACCATTACAGAAGACCTAAGCACTTCCCCACCACAGGGATAGGAGAGTGAGCAATACCACCAGACAGAACACACCCGAGTCAATGGCGTAAGATATACCGCAGACACCCCGTGACAAGGAACACACACACAGTGTGTACTCAAATACCACAACCGCACAGAAGCAGAGCGAAAAGCTGAAGGAAAATGCTGTGGTGAACCAGGCGTTGGAGAACCCAACACCACCTTTGAGAAGTCTGCATCCACAGGAGCAGGATAGTGCCCAGTGTGAGAAGTTGGCCTGATATATAGTGCTCACTATTCTAGTGACCACTGTGTATCATACCAAACAACCCTTATTGATGATTGGTTGTAAGTCAACCTTTCAGACCAGCTATCCTAGTAGCATGGACACGAGCAGTCTTCAGGCTAAACTCTAGAGGGCTTGTTAAGCCAGCTGTTTTACCATCACATATACCCCTTGAACACCAAGTGAAAGGACACCACACAAGTTGTTATGAAAATAAAGGATATTTATTTATAACAAGACTACCCTGAATTCTTTATGAGTCAGGGAGCTAAGCACAATACAAAACTCTTACGAAAATACTTTAAGTTGCACAATTTACACAAATGCCCGAGGGGCACGAAAAACCATATACACAAAAAGTGGAATGCGAAATGCTAGCAGGTAAGTAACAAGATCCAGAGGCTTCAGGATATCTAGGACTACACTACTGAACCTTAAGATTATGAGCAGGAGGTCTAGGGAGTTCGGGTGCAGAGTGTGCACTCTCACGCGGGATGCGGGAAGAAGTCTATGGATGCTAGCGTTTCTTAAGTTACTGTTTCCGGACGAATCCGACTAGGTAGACTAAAAATGACAAAGGATCTGGACACTTGGATAGTGAACCTGTGCTGGAGTACCGAGATACTCAAGTTACCTAGCCCAGGGGCCGCGGCTGCATAGGGTTCAAGTGACGTCGGGAATCCTCGTTGAAGTCTATGGAGCCTGAAAGAAGAAGTTGCTGGCAGGTGACCAGTGAAGATGTTCGGTGTGATCCAAGGCTGGATCAGTGAAGGAGACGACCTGAAAGCAGAGGGGACTCAGTTCTTAATCACTAGCCAGTGATTATGTGGGCACCAGGATGGCACCGGATGAAGTCACCTCGACCAGGTGAGTGGGCGACGCTGGACTCTGCAGTCACACGGGCTAGGAGACGTTGTCGGCGACCAGGCTGGAGGTGCAAGCTGCCCCACGAGGCTGTCGGCTGTCGGCGATGCTGGACTCAGGATTTGAGCAACAAACCTTGGCAAAGGCAAGCCCACGCGGTGGAGTCAAGATGGCGTCGGGAGTGGACCAGGAGGGTCCGGGGTGCTCCTCTCTTGGAAGGGAGCAAGGGCCAGTCTGGAGCAAGCAGACCAGCGGTGAAATCATCGTGGTACGTCGTCAAGAGGGTCACTAGCCAACGGGCACGTGACCGGACAACGTGGCAAGCAGCAAAGAAGCAGAAGGGCCCCACGCAGATCTCGTGGATGCTGAGAGGCTGGACTTCGGTGCTGGAGCTGCTTAGGGTTAGGGCTTCTCAAACCCCAGTGCACTTACTCGAGGGTCTCTCGGGGGTCGTGCTGGTGAAGCGTCGTGCAGGTCTTGAAGATGGCCACGGGTCTCGTCACACCCACGAATCTCAGCTGGGCTGGATGATGTAGGTAGAGGTCAGAGATGGCAGGGAATCCGGGTCTCGTCGAGCTGGGCAGTCTTGATCCGGAGGATGGACTTACAGCAAACCGCAAGAGCTTCGATGGTGCCTGCTGGTGCAGGGTGGCTACTCCTTAGCTACAAGGGAGAGTCTTCAGAAGAGTCAAGAGTTCCTTTCGTGGAAAGTAGTTTCAAGATTCAAGATTATCTAATTTGGGAAGGGGGCCTGCTCCTACCTTTATCCTAAGAAAAGGGGCTGGCACGCGACTAAGTCCTGCCCTATGGGTGGGACTAGGAGGGGGGTGGTTACACCCCTCTCCTTTGTCCGGTCTCTCCCCAGCTCAGGGGCTGGTGTGCCCCAGGAACTGGTTTGAGCCGGCATATGCACAGTGAGCACTGGGGTGCCACTTGCAGTCACCTTCCTTTCAGCCCTGCCTACCTGGGATACACAAAATCCTGTCTGGGATGGTGCTGGCACCGCCCCTGACAGGAAACCCTTTGTCCATGCCTCCGTTGCTGGGAGGACTCCCAGCAGCAGGAGGGGAGACTTGTGTCTTGGTGGCAGCATCCATTTTGTGGAGCTGAGGCTATGTCTGACTTTAACCGGGGTTCACAGTTACATACATGTCGTGCCCCTCTAGAAGGGTGGAATGCTAACCCCGTCGCCAGAATTGGCGAGGGGTTAGTATTCCAATTCGTATGACACCTTACTCGACATGTTTTGATAATGCTATACCAAAGTTAGCATTTAACCGCGAGGATTATAATGCACTTAAGAGTATATGGTATAGCGTTATCATGGAACAGCTATTTGGACTTGGTTCCGCAAGCTGCAAACAGGCTCAGCTCATGCCAGAGCACCATCTCACATATTTCCAAGCACTCTGCCTTCAGGATTGATAAGGCCTGCCATAGGAGTGACTGATAGGAATATATGTGTCCATTTTAGGGTTAGATATAGGAATACTATATCTAAAGCAAAGGGTGTTTACACCACCTTGCCCCAGCTGTCGTGCAGCCAGTTGTGTCTGTTTGGGTGGCCAGCCAGGGGTGGCATAATACATGCTTCAGGCCCTGGTAGGCCCTGGGTACACCTATGCCCTGGATACCTAAGGTATGCTGTACAGGGACTGATAAGGTGGCCCAGTACCAATTGGTAAAATGCACCTAAGGTACATGGTTGTAATTTAGAGAGAGAACAGCTAGGCTGTGGGTCTGATTAGCAGGCCCACAGCCAGGGAAAGTCGTAAATCAGTGAAGCAAAAAGCAAAAATCTGGGGTGGCCATGGGATTGCAGACCCCACTCTCCTACACCCAGGACCAACCGTAACCCACAACGCACAAGCCCCCGGAGAGAGCCACGCCAATCCTGCGGGGCGCAACAGAGGGGACGTCCTACAACAGTAGGAAAGTGGAACAAAGAGAGAAACATAAAGAATGATCCATAGGACAATTCCCCCGAGGGACAGGATAACCATGCGAAGAAGACTCCAAGGGAGATTTCAAAACTACCCTGCAAGGAAGAGCAGCTATGCAATAGCCAACGAATACCCCAGAGGGTACGTCTCATCCCTTCAAACAGCAAGGGACATCTCCTGAGACGAGCTCATAGACCGAGGACACAAAAAGAAATAGAAAAACAGCTGACTAGCCATACCAAAGAAGGGCAAAGTAATCGGTTAGGGAAATATCATCTTGAACCCAGAGACAGATACCAAAGAAAACAGTGACAACACTGCAACGAAAAGCCAAAGTCCGCAAGTAGGACTGGAAACGACAGAATTCATAGACACCCAGACATAAGACGTTGGACCACGGAGTCAGCATGACTGTCGAAAAGGGATATCCCATCAAAGGGCAGATCCAAGACGCACCTGCATATTTTCAGGGAAACTGCCATCGCTTAGCCAAGCATGGCGACGCAGAGCAACCGACCTGGCCATAGCCAGACCCACAGAGTCAGTGGTGTCCATGGCCGACCGAATGAAAAACTGTGCAAGTTCCCGGCCATCATGAAGCAGTAGAGCCAGGTCAGCTCGAGGGCCCTCTGAAAGAGAAGGAAGGAGATGCTCAGCTGAGTTGCAAAGGTAGCCCGTGCAAACGCGCAAGACGTATTCAGAGACCCAAGGCCCGAACTGATGGACGCAAAGACATCGCGACCACATGACTCCAACCAACGAGACTCCTGAGTGGGAGGGAGCAACAGAGGAGGAGAGGAAGGCACCCCAGACTGCCTGATCTACCAGCCATTGAGCCATAGGATGGAGGGACAAGCAAACAGGGTCACCTAGAGCCGAGCGATGACGATGTGCAATAGCATGATCTACTTGGTCTCCTGATGAGGGTCTTGCCCAAGTCCCAAGAAGGGTGTTAAATAACGACCTGCCAAAAGGCATTAAGGGTTCCACCTCTGCGGTGCCCTGGTGCAGTAGCTCCAACAAGGGATCAGAAGGCAGAGGAACGGAGGGAGGCTGCAATCGTAAGATGCCGGCATCTGTGTGAACAGCCCTCACAAACGCCGCACTAGCCTCCGTGGCCAATCTAGGTGGTGACAACAACCCATCCGTAGGGGACGGTTGGAAGCTAACTCACCCACCAGACTGTAAAGGCAACGGGACCCGAGGGTGACCACGGGCCTGCCACTGTCCCGCCCCCTGGGCACCTGCTCCGAGGAGCATCAATACGACTCAGGGGGTGGGGAACCTTCAGGGGCCTCATCGTCTTCGACCAACAGAGGAGCAGCAGGAGACGGCACCAGCGTCAAGATGGCGTCATGTCGCCGTCGGTGACCCCTGAAGACGACTGCCGCACCAAGGGGCAGCTTCGACTCGATCTCCGAAATGGGGATCTGCGGGGAGGAACGAAGTTGACTCGGAGTCTAGCTCCACGCTGAGGCCGCAACCGGCATCAGAGCAGGGAGCCTCACAGGACTGTGCAGAGACACCACATGAGGGCTTGAAGTCTGACTGGGATGCCCCTCCGAGCAGTGTCCCGGCATCGCAGCAACTCTGGAATCGGAGCCATGGCACTCGATCGACGCAGAGGCCGCACCAGCCGGCGAAGACACAATCTGAGTCCCTACCCCCTTCTTGGGACCCACGGCGCGCCAGGGAGAGGGGTTGACCAAAAATGGCATGCAAAGCCCAAGAATAGGCTTCCATCTGGGCTCTAGTCGCCACAGCACCAAGAAAGGGTGGGTAGGTGGGGGCTGACTCCTGAGGACCCGTGTCCGGTGAAGACCGGGAGCAGCGGGCCTCGACTTCAGGTTTATAGGAGGTCAGCGACCTCCGTGACTACTTCTAATGCTTACCTGCATGAGGCAAGCGACGTCTGCGGGAACGGCTCTGTGACCGTGTCTGAGCAGGAACTCCAGCCCAAGATGGAGACTGGCGGCGCGAGGACTCCTAACGAGACATCTGGGAGGAAAGGAAAATGCTACTTACCAGTATGCATCTGTTCTTGGCATGTAGGGCTGCTGACATTCATATCTTAGCATAGATCGCCACCTAGAGTTGGGTCTGGATGATTGCACCTTGTTGTCTTGGAAGAGTCTTTGAAGTATCACGAGATAGGTGACTCCTCCTTTGGACTACAGTGTGCATGGGCATCTTCTCCATCCTTAGATTGTTTTTGGCCATTGTGGCAAAGATGGAGTATAGAAAAGTAAAAGATGGCCATGCAAAGAAAATCCTGCAGCTGTGACAGGCCTCAGGGAGGAGGGTGGGCGATATCAATGTCAGCAGCCCTACATGCCAAGAACAGATGCATACTGGTAAGTAGCATTTTCCGTATGAGGCATGTGGGCTGCTGAATTCATATCTTAGCATAGACTGTATAGCAGTATCTCATCTAGCGGTGGACGCCTGCCCCAGCTGCAGCAGTTTGAAAAAGAGTTTTGAGGACAGCTTGGCCTACAGCTGCTTGCTGCTTTGATTTCACATCTACACAATAGTGTTTAATGAAAGTGTGTATGGTAGACCATGTAGCTGCTCTACAGATGTCTTCTAGTGGAATGTTTCCTAAGAAAGCCATGGATGCCCCCATTTTGCGCGTAGAGTGTGCTCTTGGGGAAACTGCGAGAGTGCTTTTAGCTTTGTGGTAGCATATTTGAATGCATTTAACTATCCATCTGGCTATTCCTGATTTTGAGATGAGGTTACCCTCATGTTGCGGTGAAAAAGCGACAAACAGTTGCTTTGATTCCTGAATGGTTTAGTTGTGTCAACATAATATAATAGAGCTCTTCTTACATCTAGTGTATGTAAGGCTCTCTCAGCTACTGACTGCGGGTTTTGGAAGAAAACAGGCAATTCTATGGACTGATTGATATGGAAAGTGGATATGACCTTTGGCATGTACTTGGGGTTAGTACATAGTACTACTTTATTGGCATGTATTTGCATGAAAGGTTCCTGAATTGTTAGAGCCTGTAACTCACTTACTCGTCTGAGTGAAGTGATGGCAATTAAAAATGCCACCTTCCATGTTAGAAATTGCAATTCACATTAGTGGAGTGGTTCAAAAGGAGGTCCCATAAGTCTGGGAAGTACTATATTTAAGTTCCAGACTGGTGAATGTGGATGTTTTGGAGGGATTATCCTTTTAAGCCCTTCCACGAAAGCTTTGATTGGTGGAACTCTGAACAGAGACAAGTGTTGCCTGTTCTGGAGGTATGCTGCTAGCTGCAAGATGTAGTCTTATAGAAGAGTATGCTAAATTGCATCTTTGTAGATGCAACAGGTAACATATAATGTTTCGTATGGAAGCGTCTAATGGATTGATTTCGTTATTATTGCAATAAAATTACAAATCTTTTCCATCTGGCTGCAAAGCATGCTCTAGTAGTTGGTCGTCTTGCCTCTTTGATAATGTTCATACAATCAGGAGGCAAGTTGAGATATCCAAATTCTAAGACTTCAGGAGCCAGATCGCTAGGTTCAGTTGATTGGGATCTGGGTGCCTGATTTCTCCATGGTTCTGAGTTTGAAGATGTGGCGACAGAGGCAGTCTGATGTGGAACCACGGAGAGTTTTAGAAATGTTGTGTACCATGGTTGTCTCGCCCATGTTGGAGCAACCAGGATCATTGTCAGTGACTGCTGACGTAGTTAGCGTGCCACTAGCGGAATCAGTGGGGCTGGTGGAAAAGCGTACACAAATCTGCCTGACCAGCTCATCCATATCGCATTTCCCAGTGACAACGGATGTGGGAACCTGGCGGCAAAATACTGGCATTTTGAGTTTTCGTTTGTGGCAAACAGATCCATCTCTGGATGCCCCCATTTTTGAAAGAATGGTTGGAGAGCTTGAGGGTGAATCTCCCATTCGTGTATTTGTTGACTGTGTCTGCTTAGCAGATCCGCTATTTGATTGTCTTTCCCTGGCAGGTGTTCTGCTAGGAGAAAAATGTTCTTTGGAATTGCCCACCTCCATATGCTCTGCGCTAGGTGAGAAAGCTGTAGAGAGTGAGTCCCTCCCTGTTTCTGGATGTAATACATGGCTGTCATGTTGTCCGTCCGGATCAACACAGCCTTGTTGTATACATATTTTTGGAATGCTTTCAGTGCCAGAAATACTGCTAGCAACTCTAAGTGAATGATATGCAGTGTCTTTTGCTTGACTGTCCAGAGTCCTTGGACTGTGTATTGATGTAGGTGGGCTCCCCAACCTGTCAGTGATGCGTCCGCTGTTAGTAGTACTTGTGGACCCGGCTCTTGGAACAGTCGCCCCTTGGAAAGGTTTTGTGGGTTCCAACACTGCAGAGAGTTGTAAGCGCGACTGTTTACCAACACTAGGTCTTTTAGTTGTCCTTGAGCTCGGTTCCACTGCCGTGCTAGGCATTCTTGTAATGGACGCATTTGAAGTCTGGCATGAGGGACAATGAATATGCAGGAGGCCATCATGCCTATGAGTTGCATGAACACTCGAGCTGGTAAGGAGTGTTGTGGCTGAAACTTCTGAATTAGAGTCTGCATGTTGGCTATCCTGACTGGATTTGGATATGCCTTTGCTACTGATGTATCTATGGTAGCTCCCAGATATTGTTGTATGTGGGAGGGTTGTAGATGAGATTTTGGGTAATTTATGGAAAAACCCAGACTGTGCAGCAGCTGGAGTGTTTGAGACGTATGGCTTGCACATTGGGCGTACGATTTGGGTTTTATGAGCCAATCGTCGAGGTATGGAAACACGTGGATGTGTTGCCTCCTGAGGTGTTTCTGCCACTACGGCTAGACATTTTGTGTACACTCTTGGGGCTGTAGTTACTCCAAAAGGGAGAACTTTGAACTGATAGTGTTGACCTTCTATTGTGAACCTGAGATATTTCCTGTGAGCTGGATGTATAGGTATGTGGAAGTATGCATCTTTGAGGTCTAATGTGGTGAGGAAGTCGCCGTGCTGAAGTAACAGGAGTACTTATTGTAGAGTAATCATATGGAAGGGCTCTGACAGTATGTATTGGTTCAGAGGTCTGAGGTCTAATATGGGTCTGAGCGACCCGTTCTTTTTGGGAATTAGGAAGTATAGAGAGTATACTCCTGTTCCTTGGTGTTGAAAAGGGACTGGCTCTATGGCGCCCTTTTGTGGCATGGATTGGACCTCTTGTTGTAAGAGTGTTATGTGTTCTTTGGACATAGGACAGTGTTTGGGTGGTATGTTGGGTGGAGTAGAAGTGAGTTCCAGGCAATAACCACACTGGATAATTTGTCTCACCCACCTGTCTGTGGTAATTGCGTTCCAGACAGGTAGGAATTGGTTGATTCTGCCTCCGACTGGTGTTAGATGGTCTGGAGGGAGTGTGATGAAGTCACTGTTTGGTGGCAGTGGAGGCTCGGGTGTTATTGCCTCCACGCCCCCTGCCTTTGTTATTGTTTCCCCTATAACCGCATCTATTGGAGCCTTTGTTAAAAGTGCTCTGGGTATTAGATTTGAACGTAGAGGAGCTTTGTGATGTGTTGCCTCTTCGAGCGCCTCTATATGAGGAGCGACGAAAGAAACCTCGATGTTGTTGGAACTGAAGTGCCCCCATTGATTTTGCAGTTTCAGTGTCTTTCTTCATTTTATCTAAAATGGTGTCTACTGCGGGGCCAAACAGGAAATCTTGGTTTACTGGTTGGTTGAGGATGGTGGATTGCACCTCATTCTTAAAACCAGATATGGGTAGCCACGCGTGTCTGCGCAGTAGAACACTGGTATTGATAGACCTGGCCGATGTATCGGCTGCGTCTAGCGCACATTTGATGGAGGCATTGGTAATGAACTTGCCTTCCTGAATGAGGTCGTTAGCCTGCGCCTTAAAAGGTTCTCGTAGGTGTTGCATGAGACTTTCAAGCTGGTCGTAGTGTGCTCTGTCGTATCTCGATAGAAGAGCTTGTGTATTCGCAATTCTCCATGAATTTGCGGCTTGTGAAGCGACCCTTTTCCCTGAGGCTTCTAGTATTTTAGATTCATTATCAGGAGGGAGAGCATCTCCTGTTGTCTGTGAGTTAGCCCTTTTACGAGCATTTGCAACTACTAAGGAATCTAAAGGCAATTGTTGTTTTATATAAGTAGGGTCTGCCTTATATTTTTTCTCAAATCTTCGGATTGAGCACCTGCGCCCTAGCAGGATCTTTAAATATGTCTGGACCATGCTTTAGGACCCCTTTAAGCATAGGAAGTGTTTTGACATTTTTTTCAGAAGTGGGGAAAAGTGTCAAATAAAAAAAGTCCTCCTCTATAGGGTCAGTGTGCATGTCAACATTGTGATATTTTTCTGCCCTGTCTATAAGCGGATTAAACAGGATAGTGTCTTCTGTAGGCGACGGTTTTGTAGGGTATGGGGAAGTGTCTGGGATGGGTTGCGCTTCGTCAGGATCATTTTGGTCATCCCATGTATTATCTTGTGGATCAGGATCCCCTGGTTCATCATAAGTGTACTGAGGATCTTCCCCCATGTCCTCTCCCTCATTGTAATCAGAATGTGTGGGAGAGTAAGGTACAAGAGGCATATCAGGAAAGAAAGGAGGAGTAGTAAAAGGTCTTGAGGGAGATGTCCCAAAGTCTTTTTTCTTAGTAGGAACGGTAGAAGGAGTGTCTTGTGGTAAGGGCCTCTTCTTTCGGTGGTAATCTACCACGTATCCTGTTTTAGGGTCTATATATAATTTTGGTTGCTCTTCAGTCACCGGATCTGGATGGAAGAGTTCTTCCTCGACAGTCCGTGGCTTTGGCGTCGAAGGCTTCGGTTTATGGACTTGTTTTGGGTGTTGGAGCTTCTTGGGGCTCAACTGCCGATTTCGGGTCGGTAACCTTTTTTGGTTCGACACCTTTTTTCTTTTCAGCGTCCTTTTTTGGATCAGCGCCCTTTTTAGGTTCGACGACGGCCTTCGGATTGACGGGAGTTCTTGGTTCGGAACGTTTTTTGTCCGAAGACAGGTTTTTTTCAGGTCGATTGTCTTTTTTGTGTGATCGACCCCTTTTTTAGGATCAGCGGCCTTTTTTGGTTCGTCTGTTTTGTTAGGATCGACGACCTTCTTGGCCTAGACGGCCTTCTTCGGTTCGGAGGTTTTTGGATCCGAGGGCTTCTTGGGCTCGACGACCTTCTTTGGGTGTATGCCCTTCGGATCGACGACCTTCGTCTTCGGGTTGATGACCTTTGGGTGGACCACCCTCTTTTGTTCTGCGCTTTTCGGGTCGACCAGCTTTTTCGGTTCGACGACCTTTGGCTGGAAAGCTCTTTTTGGCTCGATGTCTTTCTTCGGGCCTGGGCTACCGGAAGGCGTGTGTTTAGGCTTTGGAGCTGAGCGAGAGGTGGGGTCTCCGAAGGAATATCTCTATCTTGGCTAAGGCCTTTCGGCGATGCTTCGACCGGAGCCTTCTTTTTTGGGCTGAGTGGAGTGGGGGGCTGAGTACTCACAGTTTGCCCCGCCGTGATCTGGTCATCGGAGTCCGATTGGTCCTCAACGGTGACAATCTCTAGATCGGAGTCGGCGGCTTCGGGGAGATCTTGTTCCTCCCCGAAGATATTCTCCTGGTCCGGTGCCGACTTCTGCATCTCTTGCCTGGCAGCCCGTCGATTCCTGATGGTTTTCTTGGATTGGAATTGGGCACACGCTGGGCAATTTTCTTCTTTGTGTTCATGGGGACAAACACTTGTTGCATACTGTGTGCTTGTCAGTATGAGGGAATTTGGAGTGGCATTGTGGGCACCTTTTAAATGGACTCCTTTCCATCGACGAAAGTCGCACGTGGCGTCGATAAGGCCCAACGGCCCGCGTGGACGACCGGATCAAGATGAAAAGTTTAATGGAGTCGAGGGGTACCGAGCGAAAACAATACCGTCGAGTTCTAAGGCCTTTTGGCCTTAGAAAGTAGTTTGTTTCGGTTCCGGAGTTGGAGTATAGGAAATAACATCCGAACCCAAAGGCGGAAAAAAACAGTCTAAGGATGGAGTGGATGCCCATGCGCACTGTAGTCCAAGGGAGGAGTCACCTATCTCGTGATACTTCGAAGACTCTTCCAAGACAACAAGGTGCAATCATCCGGACCCAACACTAGGCGGCAATCTATGCTAAGATATGAATTCAGCAGCCCACATGCCTCGAACACAACTTCATCCGACGCTCACGCAGAGACTCCGGTTGGTTTCAACTGCCGGCAGGCGTCGCACTCCTTGAAATAGTGGTGCTTGCCCAATCACCACATACAGATCTCATGCGGATCCGTCACCGACATCTGCCACGTACAGGATCCACACGACTTAAAGCCCGTAGGCATAGCACACTGTTCCCAGACACAAAACGGCATCAAGAAGGCCTGACAACAAGAACCAGGCCAGAGGTACTTTGCCTAGAACCGCATTGGGACGCGGAAAAGAAGAAAACGGACGTCAGCACCCCGGGAGGGGCTTATGTGGCTTCACTGACGTCATGTCCGTGGACGACGTCAGGGCAGAGCCACACGGCGCTGTCCCGCGGCACGCAGAGGTGCTGCTGAGAAAAATTCTACGGATCCAGTCTGACGCCTGGGGGGATATTCTAAGTTAAGGAATCTGCAGCTAGATGCCTCTAAGATATTACACAGGGCTCGGAAAGTTATGAGGTGAAAAGTGCACTACAGAGAGTTCCAAGGTGGAAAACTTTTACTGCAAAAGGTATGCACCTTTTAAGAGCTCTGTAAATCAATAAATATAATAGACGAAACAGTCCCTAAAAGCAATTTCAGAAACTAATCATTTAACTAGAGAACAAATGTCTTCATCTGGTTGAGAGTCATTACATGAAAAATAGGCTTAAATATTCATATTTATCTAAACTTAAAATACCTGATTCAAATTAAAATATGCTCTGGAGGATGGGGTTTCTTTAGATCCTCTAGCTAGTTGCATTGCACCTTTCAAATCGTCCAGTTTTTCTACAATTTTCTTCTTGGCATTTTCAATTTCTGCATAATAACCTTCTGCAAATGTTGCTAATTCTTTAAGAAGTGTCTCTTGCCTGTTTTGGAAAAAAGCAACATTGTAAAATACTCTGAATTTTCAGGTCAATAAAAATGAAGATTGTTATGTTAGTTGTGACTTCAGCACTTCCTATTCTAGGAAGGTTTACAGTACTATACTGGACGTGCATCAAGGAGGCTGGAGGTTGTTTTCAATCACTGCCGTTTACGGGCATCCTGTTCATGAAATATATTAACTGAATTAAAATAAAAACTGCAGCTTCCATAATGCAATATGTAAACTATTGACGCACATCTATGTTGCTGCCAGGCAGATATCTAAAATCTGAATATTTTGAAAAGGGAAAGTTGTGTTTTATCTCTAAAAGAATGTCCCATAATATGACCCATGAGCAACCAATCTACCATTGTATAACAGCTGAATTGAACCCATTCTCCAACCTGTCGAGAAATGGATTGTTTACCAACTGGTTTAAAAGCACTAGCTTGTCCTTTCAATGACATACTTCAATGACATCTCACATCTAAAATATGAACAGCATGTTACATGAATTGTGTAATTGAAATAGAAATCAGAAACAACGGCTAACAGACAAAAGTAGACTTTGTCCTAATAACAACCCTAACAATGATACACAGTAAAGGATTCATGATTTATCTACTAAAAGATTATGAATCTCACTTATACTCCAGGCAAAAGATGAAGTGATGAAAATGGCCAATTTGCTGCCACACACAGCGAGGGAAGGGGGTGCAAGGGTTCACGTACAAATGGCTAGTGAGGTACTTAGTATACAGACATTGGGCGTGGGGTGGGGAAAAGTGGAGACATCATACTAGCACTATGACCCTGTAAAGGGGGATTCAGTTGTTGTGATCTGAAATTTAAAAAACTTTAACATGTTGTTTCTAATTGTACCAAACCACTTACACCTGACAATCATGTAATTGGCACACTGGATCCGTTCTAAGTGATGATGCAAGCCAAGTAATGCATTATGTACTATACTGTGACAAAATTCAATGAAAGGTTTTAAAAAAAATCTCCGTTGATCGGCTCCGCATTGCAACAGCATCGTCCGTGGCGGATGTGACATGTGTGGTGCCTATATAGGTGCCACCCGAGCATGCTTATGTCAGCTACTTTTTGTGACTTTCCACACCAAGAACGCGGAGCAAAGAAAACACTGATCACTGGTGTGCTAAACTAGGGCACTGAAAGGGGCAAGAACTGCCCTAGAAATTCATTTGTAGTGTGGGGAGGATGGGTGGGTCATTAAGAAATCTACAGCTAGAGTCTCTGCCAGATAAGACATTACCGAAGGTAAGTAATTTGTCCATATGAATCAGACTTCTAGCCACAGAATTCTTCCCTAAGAGATACCCAAGCCATACCTCACCAGAGGTGGATATACAAAACAATTTCATACTAAGAAGTTCTGCAGACCGAACGGGCAAAGTGCTTATCCCGAAAGACCTGACTGACCAGGCAGTAGTGTTTTGTGAACTAGTGCAAGAAAGCCCACTTTGCAGCCTAGCAGATTTTCAGGATTGGGACTCTGCATGCTAACAGTGGCTGTAGGCTTAGCTTTGGTGGAATGAGAATGCAAACCGTGAGAGAGTTGCTTTTCAGCCAATGCGTAGCGGATTTTAATGCAGAGCACGATCCATCGGGAGATAATCTGCTTCTACACAGCCTTTTTCTTTCTTGCCTCCGACATACCCCACACAGAATTGGTTGCCCACCCTGAACTCTTGTGAGATCATGGTAGAATTATGACGTGCTTTATGGGCCCAGTATGTGAAGTTGCTTATCTTCTTTAGAGGGATGTAGCGTAGCATAGAATGTAGGCAGAGTGATGGACATGCCTAAATGAAGGGAAGTGACGACTTTGGGTAGATAGGAAGCATTGGGTTAACAGAACCAGCTTATCTAGGTAGATGTTCAGGTATGGAGACTTCGAAAACAAAGCCTGAAGCTCACTGAACCTTCCAGCAGAGGTTATTGCCACCAGGAAGGCCGTCTTGATAGGAAGAAACCTGAGATGATAGCGGTGCAACGGCTCAAACGGAGCACACACCAGAAACGTCAGGACGGGATTAGGGTCCCACTGAGGCCTCCTGATAAAAGGAGAAGGTGGAAACATATAACGCAAACCTTTAAAGAACCCATGTACAAGAGGGGATTTGAAGAGGGATGCCTGGTCAGGCAACCACAGAAAGCTGAAATACCAGAAAGATAACCCTTTAAAGGTACGCACAGCCTTGCTGGGCAAGGGAAAAAATAAAGCGGAGTATCTGAGAAAGGGGATCTACCTGCTTTTCTGTACACCATGCCACAAACTTGCCCCAACTGCTGGCGTATACAGTTTTGGTGAAGGGACGCCTAGCTGCCAGAATAACAGCACAGCCTTTAGGCAGAAGGTTAAAGGCTGTAAACTGTTGCCACACAATCTCCAGGCAAGAAGGTGGAGTGTTGACAGGATCGAGTGGAGAACTCTCTCCTGCTGCCACAACAGAAGAGCCTCCCAAAGGGACGGCCTGATTGGAGGATAATCAGGCTGGCCATGTTCAACAGCTCGGGATACCAAACTCTCAGAGCCCAGTCCGGAGCCAAAAGGATGCCTTGGGCTTGGTCATTCCTGAACTTCTTGAGGACTCTGGGAAGGAGTGGTATGGGCGGAAAGTCATACAGGAGGCCTCAGCTCCACTGGAGATGAAAAGTGTCTCCTAGTGAGAGCTGCCTTGGAAACTCTAGTGAGCAGAACTGCTGACATTGCATGTTCTTGGCGGTGGTGAACAGACATGACCACAGCTCTCGATACTGCTCAAAGGGACCTTGCATCACCTCCAGATGGAGATGCCATACGTGATCCGCTAGGCATCTTTGGCTGAGCTCATCGGCTCTGGCATTCAGAGAGCCTGCCAGGTGTTGAACCGCCAGGGAAATACCCTGCTATTCCAGTTATGTCCAGAGACGCAAGGCCTCCTGAGAAAGGGTCCACAACCCCACCCCGCCCTGCTTGTTGCAGTACCACATGGTGGTGGTGGTGTCCATGAACCTTGGAGGGTAGAAAGGCTTTTATTGGACAGCCCGATCGCTCAGAGCTCCAGAAGGTTGATGTGGAGTCTGGATTCAGCAAGAGACCAGAGAACGCTGATCTCCACCTTTCCCAGATGGCCACCCTATTCTAGGAGTGACCTACTGTCAGACCCGGTGGGGGAAAGGAGAGGCGTCTGCGGTCAACATAATCGTGCTTCATTAACCACCACTGCAGATATTTTGCAGTTCCCTCCGAGATCTGGACCATGTTGAAGAGCTTTCCCTGATGGTGCGCCCAATAAACTTCAGCTCCCAGTGCAGAGTCTGTATGTCCCAGCGGGCATACATCGCAAGCAGGAGGCCATGAGGCCCAGCAGCCACCGTCAGTCTCACCGACATCCAGGATGCAGGCTGCAACATCAGCATCATCTCCTGAATGGCGAGTCCAGGATATTCAGGCTGACAGGCCCAAAACCACACAGTGCCCAGAAAAGCTCTAATGAAAGGGAACGTCCCACAGCAAATGCAAGAGGTCCACGGTAGTCTGGAGGTGAGAGACGACAGCCTGGGTTGAGTCCACCTTCAACAGCACATCTTCAAGATAGCGGAAGTCTGGCACTCCTGATTTCCGCAGATGAGTTGCAACCACTGCCATCACCTTGGTAAACACCCAGTTATGTTTTGGAATGTACCCCAATATGGGCCTGGGTAATCACCTAACCTTTGACCTACATTTTTCCTGCCATTGTACTACATAACAGTTTTTGGTATTGACCTTTTACCTAGTTAAGGTGCTGCATAAATGTGTCATATTCACAGAAAATGACCCTCTATTATGCATGAGGATTCTCACAATCACAGCAGGATTATCATCTGCATAATAACTATGTATGAGGGTCATCCCTTCAGTCATCCTCGGCAGACATGACACAGCAAGGTAGAACCCCGGAGGGTAACTTTTGGGTATATATACACCATATCTTTTCTGGGGCAGGCAGAGGAGATAGACTTCCGTGCTGACACACTGATGTGAGACACTGAGGTTCCTGCACAAAGACACTCCAGGACGCAGTGGTCTGACATCCCATAGGGGGTTGTCCATCTCGAGACCAAGACTGGGTCCTTCATTCTCTCACACCAGGTAATGGTGTTGGCTTCATCCTAGGGGGATTCTTGGCTCTACACCTACATACATGCTAGGTACACTTGGGTCCATCTTGTTAGGGTTGCATGGTAGGAGTACACATTATTATTGTCATGTATTTATATACCGGTTATAATCATTGTTTTAGCACTATGGTAGAAGGAAAATGCTACTTACCAGTATGCATCTGTTCTTGGCATGTAGAGCTGCAGAGTTACCCACTATGGATAGATGGCCACCTAGAGTTGGGCCTGGATGTTTGCAGTTTGTTTTGTTGTAGAAAAGTCTTTGGAAGTCACAGGATAGGTGACTCCTCCTTTGGATGATACTGCGCATGGGTATCGGCTCCATCCCCAGATTGTTTTTCGCCATTAGGGAAGTGATGGGGGTATACAAGCGGTAGTGATGTCCATGTGATTTGTATCTAATTAAGATAATACTGGAACAGATAAATGTAGCCGGAGAGGCGGGTGGGTGTGTGTAACTCTGCAGTTCTACATGCCAAGAACAGATGCATACTGGTAAGTAGCATTTTCCGTTCGAGGCATATGAGCTGCAGATTACACACTATGCATAGATGGTATAGCAGTGTTTTTAGTACAGCCTGGCCCACAGTGGCTTGTTGTTTAGTTTGCACATCTACACAGTAATGCTTTGGGAATGTGTGTGGTGTAAGCCATGAAGCTGCTCTACATATATAATCTAGGGGAATGTTCCCCAAGAAATGCCATTGAAGCCCCTATCTTCCTTGTTGAATGGGCTTTTGGAGGAATTGTTAACGTACGTTTGGCTTTCTGGTAACATATTTGTATGCATTTAACAATTCACCTAGCAATCCCTGATTTTGATATGGGGTTGCCTTTATGTGGCGGGGAAAAGGACACAAAAAGTTGTTTTGTTTTACGAAAAGTTTGTCTCCTTTCGATATAGTACAGTAATGCTCTTTTGAAATCTTAGGTGTGTAGAGCTCTTTCTACGACAGTTTGAGGCTGCGAGAAAAATACAGGAAGCTCAATTGATTAGTACGAAGAACCACTTTGTTATTATGCATTTGCAGTAAAGGTTCTTGAATGGTAAATGCTTGTAGTTCACTAACCCTTCTGAGAAAAGTAATTGCTACTAGGAAAGCTACTTTCCATGTTAGGAATTGCAATTCACATTTATGTAATGGTTCAAAGGGAGAACCCCTTAATCTTGTAAGAACAATGTTTAAGTTCCACACTGGTGAAGGTGGCGTTCTGGGAGGAATTATTCTTTTGAGTCCTTCCATGAAAGCTTTTATAGCTGGTACTCTAAAAAGAGATAGATGCTGTCTATTTTGTAAGTATGTTGCAATGGCAGCAAGGTGTAGTCTGATAGACGTATAGGCTAAATTACACTTTTGAAGGTGTAATAGATATCCTATGATGTGTTGAATAGACACGTCTAAGGGATTTACTTGGTTGTTTTAGCAGTATATGACAAAGCGTTTCCGCTTAGCAGCATAACATGCTCTAGTAGTGGGACATCTAGCTTCTTTAATAATGTTCATACATTCTGGAGGAAGGTTGAGGTAACCAAACTCTATGACCTCAGGAGCCAGATCGCTAGGTTGAGCTGAGCTGGGTCCGGGTGTCTGATCTCTCCATGGTTCTGTGTTAATAGGCGTGGAGATCGGTTTAGTTTTTGGTGTGGTACTACAGACATCTGCAACAGCGTGGTGTACCACGCTTGTCGGGCCCAAGTTGGAGCGACTAGAATGAGGGTCAGGGAATGTTGTTGTAGTTTGCGTATCACTAACGGAAGTAGGAGGAAAATCGTACACAAATAGTTTTGACCAGTTCATCCATATCGCATTGCCTTTGGACAATGGGTGTGGGTATCTGGCGGCAAAGCTTGGGCATTTTGCGTTTTCGTGGGTGGCAAAGAGGTCTATCTGAGGTTGTCCCCACATTTGAAAGAACTGATGACGAACTTGCGGATGAAGTTCCCACTCGTGGATCTGCTGTGTTTGTCGACTTAGCAGATCTGGCATAGTGTTTTGTACTCCTGGGACGTGTTGGGCTAAGAGGAAGATCTTTAGTGGTATAGCCATCTCCATATCTGCTGTGCTAACAGAGAGCTGCAGAGAGTGTGTTCCCCCTTGTTTGTTTATGTAGTACATAGCTGTCATATTGTCTGTGCGGACTAAGACAGCTTTGCCTGACACTTGACTTTGAAATACTTTTAGAGCTAGAAACACAGCTAGCATCTCTAAATGATGGATGTGGAGTAACTTCTGCTGCGGTGTCCACCTACCTTGCATGGTGTGATGCAGTAGGTGCAGCTCCCCAGCCGGAGAGCGATGCGTCCGCTGTCATGACTATTTGAGGAACTGGCTCTAGAAACGGTCGCCCTTTGGAAAGGTTTTTGGTGTTACATCATTGCAGAGAACAATGATTACGGCCGTCTACCAACACTAGGTCTGTTAGTTGACCTTGAGCCTGGTTCCAGTGGCATGCTAGGCACTCTTGAAGTGGACGCATTTGCAGTCTTGCGTGAGGTACTACAAGTATGCAAGATGTCATCATTCCTATGAGCTGCATGAACACTCGAGCTGGTAGCGAGTGTTGCGGTTTGAATTTTGTTAGGAGAGTATGTACACTTGTTTTCCTGGCTGGAGAGGGATAAGCTAGTGTTAGTTGGGTGTTTATTGTAGCACCGAGATACTGTTGTATGTGCGAGGGTTGCAGATGCGCTTTGGTGTGATTTACTGTGAATCCCAAGTCGTGAAGCAGTTGAATAGTAGCGTGAGTGTGTTATACACACTGGCTGTATGAGCTGGCTTTTATGAGCCAGTCGTCTAGATATGGGAAGACATGAATATGTTGTCGTCTTAAGTGAGCTGCTACTACTGCTAGGCATTTGGTAAACACCCTTGGCACTGTTTTGACTCCGAATGGGAGCACTTTGAACTGGTAGTGCTGCCCGTCTAGCACAAATCTGAGATATTTTCTGTGCGCTGTGTGGATGGGAATTTGGAAGTAGGCGTCCTTGAGATGACCAGGAAGTTGTTTAGTAGCAGAAGTGGAAGGACTTGTTGGTGTGACCATGTGAAAATGGTCCGACTGTATGTAAATGTTTAGAGGCCTGAAATCTAGGATGGGTCGTAAATATCCGTCCTTCTTTGCTATTAGGAAATATAGGGAGTATACTCCTTTGTTTTTCTGATGCTCTGGAACTATTTCTATTGCATTTTTCTGCAGGAGCTGCAGGAGGGATTTTCTGCAGGAGGGATATTATCTCCTGTCTGAGCAGTGTTAAATGTTCTTGTGACATTGGACGTTGCTTGGGTGGCATGTTTCGGGGAGTTGGATGTTAGTTCTAGACAGTATAGTATGTATGTGAAAAAATTCCTAGGAAGTGTCATATAAGAAAACATGTGACATAAGATAACAGCAAGAAAAACCATAAAAAACAACAATAAATAATATCATCAATTTAATAGACACATTAAAAATCATACAATTTATGACAATTATAAACTGTCGATGGACAGGACATTAAAAACACAAATTGATGTAATTCAATACAAACAATAATCTTCAATATATAAAAAGCTTAACAGTTTTAATCAAAATATCTAAGCAAGGTGGCAAATATCATTGACGCGCGTTTCGGCGTAAAGACCATATCATTTCCTGTTTCCTTTTTACGAGGAATTCAACGGAGGGCATTCTTATACCTAAAGAATTTTTAACTAAAAATTTTAAAACAAATCTTGCTCATTGTGGCTCCTGAAGAAGGCGTTTCTTTACGCCGAAACGCGCGTCGATGATATTTGCCACCTTGCTTAGATAGCCCTGATCTCTTGACTGGGTGAGAGTTTTCTGCTTAATTCAGAGACTCTGTCCATCACCACCCCTTGTTGTAAATTATTTTGTCCACCCTAAGCGTGGAAGGGTATGCTCAGACATGAGTCCCTTGCTCACTGCACCATCAGGATTCAAGCAAGCCGGGCCGAAGAGGCTGAAATGCCAGAAACCGGTCCCCGGTAGCTTGTTTCCTTTCCAGTGTAAGAATTGGCTTTGTAGTTTGGTTTGCCCTGTTCCCATCATGCACTGGGACAGGAACAGACTAATTTGCATACAGCCAGGTTCTGAAACTGGGATGATGCAGTGAGCTAAAAAACGGTGTTGGATCTAGCCCTGATCTCTTGACTGGGTGAGAGTTTTCTGCTTAATTCAGAGACTCTGTCCATCACCACCCCTTGTTGTAAATTATTTTGTCCACCCTAAGCGTGGAAGGGTATGCTCAGACATGAGTCCCTTGCTCACTGCACCATCAGGATTCAAGCAAGCCGGGCCGAAGAGGCTGAAATGCCAGAAACCGGTCCCCGGTAGCTTGTTTCCTTTCCAGTGTAAGAATTGGCTTTGTAGTTTGGTTTGCCCTGTTCCCATCATGCACTGGGACAGGAACAGACTAATTTGCATACAGCCAGGTTCTGAAACTGGGATGATGCAGTGAGCTAAAAAACGGTGTTGGATCTAGCCCTGATCTCTTGACTGGGTGAGAGTTTTCTGCTTAATTCAGAGACTCTGTCCATCACCACCCCTTGTTGTAAATTAATGACTCCTTTAAGCATTGGTAAAATGGATGAGGACCTTTGTGCACTATCAAAGATATCCATTAAGAAGTCTTCATCTACAGGGTCTGTATGCATGTCTACCCCATGATATTGCGCAGCCCTGTAAATTAATTGATTGAAACCCATAGTGTCTTCTGGTGGGGAAGGCCTTGAGGGGTATATGTCATCCTGAAGGATATTTGGGACATCTGGGGTGTTATAATCATCCCACGGGTCAGGTGATCCTGTAGGAGTATATGGATCTGGCATGTTACCCCCATGTCATCAGAGCGATCATCCCTGTTGTCATCGTCTGATATGATAGAGGATGCTGGGGAATGTTGTGGTATGGGAGGATGTGGTGATGGTACAGGTGAAAGAGAAGGGAAGGCAGTCTTAAGGGAGAGGTAGCCATGTCCTCCTCCTTTGAATACGGAGTTGGAGCTGGTGTGTCCAGAGGTCGCTTTTTTAAGCCAAAATCAGCTGTCCAGTGATTGCATCTTTAGCTAGAGTCATTTGAGCAGGGTCTGGATAAGGTAAGTCCTCTGCAGGAGGCCGATCTTTTGGTGCGGAGGAAGGTTTTGGCACTGAAGCGGTTTGTTTTGTTTTTTTGGCAATGTCTTAAACCGGAGAAGCAGGAGTCTTTTTTGGCTCCGAAGCTTTTTTCGGATCCAAGGGTTTTTTCAGCTCCGGTAATGTTTTTTGGATCCAATGGTTTTTTCGAATCCAAAGCGGGTTTGCTTGGTTCCGACCTGGGTTTCGGTGCCGAAGGAGTAGTGGTATGTTTCGGCGCCGATGGTTTGGATGTCGGCATGACCAGTGACGTTGTCTTTTTCGGTGCAAGTAAGTGTGCGCCAGCACCGTGCAAAGGCAGACTTGAGCCCGAGTCGCCTGAAGGCTTCATTAGCTTCTTAGCCGGGCCTGAAGGTGGGGCAGTAGAAGTGTTGTGTGTGTGTTACCGGGGTCGTCTTTGGGTGTGTCGAGGAAGGGTCGACGGTCTTACGACCGCTGTGCTAGAGTGATGTCCTCGACTTCGGAGTCTTTCGCCTCGGAATTGCTGTCAACGTCGTGTTGTTCTGGAACGTTGACGCCTTCCTCAAAGATGTCGTCCGGAATCGAAGCTGAAGATCGAGCCATTGTTCGCCTCGCTCTTCGGTCCCGGATAGTCTTCTTGGAGCGGAAAGTGCCACGAGCGGAACAGTCTCTGGCCTCGTGCTCCTGGGAGAAGCAAAGGTTACACAATTCATGAAGGTCGGTGTGGGGAAACTTCGACCCACCTTGAGGACACTTTTTAAATGGCGTCCTTTCCATCAGCTGGAGTCGAGGCCTAGTTAGGCACGAAGGCCGTCAACGACGACCGGAATCGAAGTTTTCAGTGTTGAAGAGTAGCGTCGACTGGAAATGCATTTGAAACTTAATTTCTGTAAGTTGGTGAGGATTGCGCGCCGAAGGAAATCGGTCCCAACACGGAGCGCAGGAAACACAACCGAGCCCGGTGGCGGAAAAAAACAATCTGGGGATGGAGCCGATGCCCATGCGCAGTATCATCCAAAGGAGGAGCCACCCATCCGGTGACTTCCAAAGACTTTTCTACAACAAAACAAACTGCAAACATCCGGGCCCAACACTAGGTGGCCATCTATGCATAGTGTGTAATCTGCAGCTCATATGCCTCGAACATCTACCATCCACTTACTTTGTTGGTGCTTATAATAATTTGTATCTGTTTGTCTTATTTTACACTAGAATGACGTTGGTTCAATAAATGCTTATTGAAAATGTCCCCGCTTTTAATTCTGTGCATCTCTCTGAGACAAAGAGAGCACGATTGACTGCGCGAAAAGTACTGTGTTCACGATCCCTGATGGGACAGGATTGTCATGTTCGATAGTTGCCAGGAACTATTCTCTACTTCTGTAAGAGTTTACAGTGGCACTGTGAGCTAGCTGGTATACAGGAGAACATACCCGATGGGGGTGTCTGGAATCAGTCTGGACACCAATCCCACAGTTTATATTGTCTAAACACGCAGATCCTAGACAGATCTATAGGAACTACACGACAACTTGAGGGGAGCTGGTGAGGCCAAAAGGGAGCACAGCGAACTGAGATCGCTCATGGCCCACCGTGAACCGCAGGTAACACTTGTGAGCAGGCAGGATGGGAACGTGGAAATATGCATCCTGCAAGTCCAACACTACCATCCAGTCTCCTGGGTCCAGGGCAGGCAAGACTTGAGTGAGTGTGAGCATTTTGAACTGCTCCTTTTTGAGGAATACATTTAGAGGACGCAGGGCTAAGATAGGATAAAGGCCTACGTCCTTCATGAGCTCCAGAATGTAGCAGGAAAAGCAACTATGACCTGCATCTGCACAATCTCTATGGCCCCCTTTGCCAGGAAAGACGTCACTTCCTGACAGAGAAGAGGAAGATGGTCCTCCATCACTCGGTCATAAGCACGTGGCATGGGTGGTGAGGTAGTCTCGATGGGGAAGGAGTAGCCCCTCCGGACAGCCGACAAAACCCATTGGTCCGATGTCAATGACCGCCACTGGTCTAGGTGATGGCGGATTCTGCTGCCCACTGGGTGCTCTTTATAAGGGGGTAGACTAAGGGCTTCCCCCTTATGATTGAGGCTGCCGGGAGGTGGTTGACTGGCTGGCCCGACCGCTGGCTGCCTGACCCACAAGATCTGTGGGTACCTCGTCCACGGAGAGGCTGTGAGCTTGAGCACCACAGTGGCTGGGTGGGTATGGTGGCATGGAAGGACCCAAGGCACAGGACATAATCCTGCTGTCCTTAAAGCGCTCCAGCACTGAATCGGACTGGTCTCCGAAGAGACGGTAGCCATCAAAAGGCATTTCCATAGGCGAGGCTTGAACATCCCCAGAAAAGCCAGTTGTTGGACATCAACGGCACTGGAAGCGGTTGCTGAATTAACCAATGTCTATGATGGACATGTGCAAACTATACACAAGGCTTGGAGCAAAGTGGTCCTCAGATACATGTACATACCAAATCCATCTATATGGTGTACAGTCCTTTTGCCCACTGTATCCAACTTCCTGAAGAAGTGTAACCTGGAATCAAAGCCAAAATACCTGAAAGACATGTATGAGGAGGACACAACGATATTTACTGAGTTTTGTAGTAAATGGCGGATTACCAATGCCAGATACCTCACATATGCTAGAAAACCTACTGAAATACAGAAGAGCTGGCCTAACTTTCTAAATGCATCAGAAATACAAGAGGTGAATCAGCAAATCATATCTATAGAGGATGAAGACAAATTGATATCGAGCAGCAACAAAATATGTTTGACACATTGCAGAAATTAAATAGATTAAAAGAATGGGCAACTGATATCTAAGAAAAAAAAAGGGGCACAGACGTAGCATAGGTGTAGGAAAGTAGGATTTGCTTTCCTGTTTATCCCCACTTTTTGCTGGTGTCATTCTGTTTTCTGACTAGTCTGACTGGGATCCTGCTAATCAGGACCCCAGTCACTGTGCTCTCTCCCTAAATTGGACTAAAGTACTTCGGTACCTTCCAAATTGGCTACTGGTGTAACCTTCTAAATTCCTTGTATATGGTACTGAGGTACACAGGGCACAGGCACACCAGGGGTCTCCCATGGGGTGCAGCATGCATTATGCCACCCATGAGAAACCAATCAAGCCTACTAAAGGCCTGCCATTGCAGCCTGTGTGAGTGGTGCTAGCCTCCCAGGCAGAACTTAGTGTATTTAGCTGGAGTGGGGGCGCTTGCCAGCACCACCACACTGCTTTGAAGTGCACATTTGGTACCCTACTTGCATTATCCAGTTAAAACCAGTTCAGGGAGCCGTTGACTCCCGCTCTGGCATGAAACTGGAGAAAGGAAATGGGAGTGTCCTGCCATCCATCCAGCCCCTCCTCTGGGAGCGACCCCTGAATCGTCTGATCCCTTTCCTTTGGGTACTTGAGGGCTTACCTGTGAGTGGCTCATCAGTTTTGTCATGGGACAAGATTTGATTCCGAAACCACTTCTACTTCTACTGTCTGGGCTTCACTTTGGGAACCGAGACTGCATCTGGAAAGACTCCTGCTGCTCCTGGTCTTGATGTTCTGCCAGTCTTCTGCGTCTGCGCATCATTCAGGTTCTCCTCCAGGCCTGTGGGCATCAAAGACACTGAAGGAATCTCCCTTGGAGTGAAAGAGTCACAGATCTTGAGCGGAAAGTTGATGCTACATCTGAGGATCAGGAGATGCTGTGGTGGTGGGTAACAGCCCTGGAGGAGCAGAATATTGACCTATAAACCAAGCAGGAAGAATTAGAAAATAGAAGCCACCGCAAAAATATCCACATCCGGGAGGTTCCTAGGGGGGCGTAGGGCAGTGATGACATGGCCTTCACAGCAGAACTTCTGCAGGCGATCCGTGGGAACGACGCCTCTGCCTGCTCTTGAGAGGGCTCACCAGGTGACCCCTGCCAATGGACCCACAGATGTAGTTCTGTATATCCTTACCAGAGTAGATTTCTTCACAGAGAATGAAGCGATATTTGAACATCTAGAGACAAAATTTACCTCACATTTTGAGGATATCTTGTACAACTTTATCAGGATCTCTCCCTGAAGACCATGAGAAAGCAGCATGATTTCAAGCATGTCACTGACAAGCCACGTGCCCTGGAGATACACTATCAATGGGGCCACCCCTTTGCTCTTCTGTTCGAACGTCGCTCACTAAGATCCCTAACATGGTGAAGCATTTATTGGGACTCACAGATGACACTCAAAAAGATATATCTCCCCATCCCGGGATCTCCCTGGAAGGGAACTCGGGCCCAAAGGGACCACAGTGAAACCACAACTGCCCGACAAACAACAAGCAGAGGCATCCTCACAAGAGGCTAAGCGTGATATTATCAATCATCTTCGCATTATTGACAGGGTTGTCTCCCCTGCTCGCTCGTGCACATGCTTCCTTTGAGCGCAGGTGCCGCCTGCACTATCCTGCACCAGCATGCATGAGTTGACTTTGCTTGGCCCATTTCCTCTTCCTACTGCCAGTGGCGCTGGGCCTCGGGTCTATGAGAGCTCCAGTGTCCCCTGAACTTCTACGCTTTGATGCCTCATCTGATGGCTGCCCTCGTCGACTTGCTCTTCTGGAGGGTGACTCCTTTAGCAGGTTTGGAGCACTTTGGTGCCGACCTCCACAAAATGAAGTCACTATTATGACATGTTTTCTGTTACAGGTCGCGTTTCTTTGACAGCGGGGCTGGAGGATTGTTGCGGCTGCCGTCCCAAGGGTGGCAAGCTGGTGTCTGTTTGATAGCCACTCCCTTCACAGCCCCTTTAGTGCAACTCTGTCTCATCTTTATGCACACTGCCTGGCCCCATATCTATTCTAGTCTTAACTCCCCAAACAAACTTAAGCAAATCTGGCATTATGTACTACAACACGACCGGGATGTCATCCTGCTACAGGAAACCCACCTAATGGCGGCTGATCGCCACGGTATGGCACATCCCAAATACTCTAGGCGTCACTGGGCCTACACAAATACCAAAATGCTTGGGGTGGGTATCCTTTGCATGGAGAATTCTACACATCTGTTACCAGGGAGGTCTGAGACAAAGAGGGTCGTTTTTTGGTGGTACGCCTTCGGAGGCAGCGTCAACTCACAATACTCAATCTCTATGCTCCGAACACTTCACAAGATGCGTATATCAGACGTATCCTCCTGTAAGTATTAGAGGGGGTAGACGGTGACATTATAGAGTGGGGGCATTTTAATTTGGTATAGGACCCCACTCTACACCAAAGCGGAACTACTTTCAAGAATACGGGAGCCATGTCTTCATGATTAAAGCGGGATATAGAGGACCGGGGTCTGAGACGAGTGGTGATGTAAACATCTTGAAATACTGGACTATTCTTTTTACTCAAACGTACTGATCTTCTACTCCTGCACAGACTGCTTTTGTCTCTCATTCCCTCCTCCATCACAGACATAGTGGAGCACTCTGACATTTCTATTTCTGACCACGCACATCTGGAGTGGTCATGGGAGGCGGTGTGCCATACCCTAGAGGCCCACCATGCTGCTGCCTGACCCAACTCTTCCTTGGCAACCCAGTAGATGTGGCTGAGATATGGAGAGGGATTACTGACTACTTTCATTCAACGCAGTCCCTGAAACCCCCCTCTACACACTCTAGGATGAGTTTAAGGCCACTATAAGGGTCACGATTATGTCCATAGCCATTGTGCGGGGACGTGAGGAGAGACTGGTGGAATCCAACTCGTCGGTGGAAACTAAGCAGTCGGGGGAGCACTTGGACAAAACCACCCGACCCGCCAAGCCAAGCGGCAGCTGGCCGTGCTTTGTGGCCAACTGCGAACCCATCTGACAGGTTTAAGGCGGGACAGGCGCTCCTGACTCTGCAACAGCGATACTACGAGGGCGAAGACAACGTGGGTAGGCTCCTGGCTCACAGGTTGCGTCATGCACGTGCCAAGACGAACATTGCTAAGATACAGATTGGAGACACAGGATGGGTAACGCCAGAAAGGGACAAACTTGAGGCTTTTCATGCTTACTACCAAATGTTGTATTCCCGAGATGATCCACCCTCCATGCAGTTTAACTCCTACTTAGCCGATGGGGAATGGGAACCCATGCCCCTCTGCTCTTCTGGCTGAGCTGATCACTCCTGAAGAACTGTGTGCCGCAGGCTGGGCCCTACCTCTGGGCAAGATACCCAGGCCTGATGGACTCCCGGTCCCCTTCTAATGGCTCTTTTTATCCCACTTTCAGGACATCTTATTGCGGCGTTTTAATTCCTTCATGCAGGAAACGGCCTAACAACAATATTGGCTCCCATACTCAACGCTGGAAAAAGACCCCGCCTTGTGCTCCTCCTATCGCCCCAGAGCCCTATTCAATATAGATGTTAAGCGTTTCACCGAAATATTAGCCGCTCAACTGGAACCATACCTCCCGGACCTCATCAACTCGGATCAGGTGGGAGTCATCCGCCATCGGCAGGGTGCAGACAATGTCCGACACATAGCATGATTGGTGGAAAAGTCACATCAATTTCACATTCCTGCGTGCCTCCTCTCGCTCGATGCGGAGAAGGCCTTTGAATTGGTCTGACTTCCACGCAGTGCTGATTAAAATAGGGCTGGGACCGGGTTTCACCTCTATTATTATGGCCTCAGACGTGGCACCCGTAGCTTATCTCTGTGTTAATGGACAAACCATGAGGCCTGTATCTATCCAGAAGGGCACACGACAGGGGTGCTTGCTATCGCCATTAGTTTTTCCACTGGCGGTTGTACCCCCTCCCTATCACAATCCGCGACACTGATACGCTGAAAGGCATACCCTTTGGCGGCCAGACTCGATAAGCCTATTCGCGGAGGATCTACTACTCACACTCTCTCAACCTGAAGTGTCTCTACCAAGCGTTGTGCCATGTTTGCAGGCCTATGAGGTGGTCTCTGGCTTTAAGTCAATATGGCTAAGTCGTCAGTGCTTACTCTAACCATCCCTGCCCACAACATACCACCCCTGCAGCGCCTTGTACCTTTTCAGTGGTCCCCGGACACCATCAAATACTTAGGCCTCAATATGACCCCCATAATTACTTCCTGGTCTCGAGCCAACTGACCTCTTCGTCGCTCCATCTTGGCTGATTTTCAGAGGTGGAAGCCCCTCCATATCTCCTGGTTGGGGTGTATAAAATTAATAAAAATGAATGTACTCCTGAGGGTCCTCTACCTGTTTCAGACGCTGCTTACGTCAATCCTGCAGCAGGGCAACCTGCGTCTGCGTGTGACATTCAAACCTTTATATGGAATGGCAGACAACCCCGAGTACCCTATTCCTTGCTAATGTTGCCGCGAGATAGGGGCGGCCTACCATGTCCTAATCTCTTGGAGTACTATTGGGACTCAGTTACGGTATGTTTCTGAGTGGGTGTTTTTGTAGAGCGCCCAAAGATGCTCTACCACGCAGTGCGTATGTTGCCACCGCTACCAGGAAGGTGTTAGAGATCTGGGACAAGGTGGCCATTAAAAGAGGATTAACTACATTCCCTGCTCCCACACACATACTGCATGCAACCCAGAGACTCTCTTCGGGTGCTTGAGCCCCTTGCCTTCTGCTGTTGGAGCGAGGACGACAGTTGGGACGCTTCAGGACCTCTTTACAGGGGATACCATGAAGACACAACGAATGTAGGGCAGGATTCTAACTCCCAGACACCACGTGACTCCAATACTATCAGCTACAACATTGGGCAATGCATCCCTGGGTGTATTTGTTGATTATCCGTTCTCATACCATATTCCAAAAGCTAGTGCGGACCTAGAACTGTTCACGAGGAATAATATTGAATACATCATGTGCTGCAACACAATGCCAGCACACACTCATACGTTTCAATCCACATGGCATAACACCATGCAGGTATAGAACAAGGAGATTGCAGTTCCTAGAAGGAGGGATGGAAGGGAAGGTGGGAAAGATAAATCTTTTGTCATCTTGCCCTCACACACCCCGAAAGGTGTCATGCTTCATCATTGGGCCTTGCTCGGGCCAGCGCGGCAATGCTCAACGGGCTCACAGTTTCCGAGGCTCTTTGCTGGAGATCTTTTTAGGAAGCCGTTGGGTGCGTGCGGGTGGGGGCAGTGGGAGTGTGTGTGCACAGAAAGCGGTGAATTAAAATAGATCAGGGACAGTCCTATAATCAATAGCTTTAATGTTAAAGGTAGTACCTGCCTAATTAAAATTAAAGTGGACGCCCTATGGGAGTGTGATGTTCCCGGTCGACAGTCTCTAAAGTGAGGTCGACATGTTTCGTGCCTGGTCGTTATTCAAGGAATCAGGTGGCATTTCTTCAGGACCTATGTTAAGTGTGGTGCATAGCTATAGACAGGCTCTACGTTTGTTGGAGATAGCCTGCAGTGGGGCCCTAGTAGTCCTATACTGGGTGATGTGGCAACCTGTGGAAGGAAACCAAAAAACAAAATAACGTTAGGGGAAAACAGGGGGGGGGGGGCAAAAGGCAAGGGAGGACTGGGAGGTAACATGCTCAAGCCTATGTAGGTGCAGGCAGGGTTGTGAGCCTCTAGGTGAGTGGCATACCAACCCATGCTCTGTAAGGGAGCTGATGAATCTAAATGTATTCAATGGCCACCGAAGCCCGTAGCAAGGGTAAGGATGTCAGCCATGCATACGCTAAAGGTAAAAACAAATTGGAGAAGGAAGTTTAAGAAGCCATATATGCAGTGAACGGTGGCTAATGGAAGTGAGTGGCAAGCGCAGTGGTTGCCCGTGGGGAGGTGCCCAAAAGGTGTCATTGACATGGTGGTAATCATATGGCGCGTACCCACATGCTGGAGATATACTCATGATTATAGTGGGCAGTGCCCGATTGTGCATATCAAGTGGAGGATATTATGCGTCATATTCGCCCAGCCGGTAGACCAGGTAAGCTGGCTACCTCTGGGTAAGAGTGTTGGCATATGTGCTGATGAACCAACCCCAGTGTATATCTGGTCGAGCTGGTGAAGGAACTGGCATGCGGCGTGTTGTCCAGTACATACAACTTGCCATTCATCATGATTTTAGGCCACGCCCACTTCGCCGCGCATAAATACACTCGCTGAACACGAGCGACGTGTTAGACAGATCACCTCCTGAGGCGGAAAGCCGGGACCTCACTCGCACATTCTTGCTCTCTTTTTTAAAACGTTTGAGTGTCACAAATTACTTGTTGTTGTGTTTTTACTCACCAGCTAGTGTGAGCACTTTCAGAGCCTGCTTGACCTGTTCAGACGCGCACAGCGGACCTTAGCGCTGCCGCGCTGCCTAACAGAAACGCCATTCCCGGCCACGAGAGAGGCCACGCCCCTTTTTAGGCCACGCCCTCCCAATTTTCCCGTCCGGCATAAATATGTGTATTCACCGGAAGCGGAGCGGGAGCGCCGTCTGCGCGCCAAAGGCGCGCCTAAGGCAAGCCCGTCTGCGCCCGTCCGCGCCAGAACGGGCCTTAGGGCACGGCATTCTGATTCTCCCATCACATACTCGGCCCAATCCCTTAGGGATCTTCAACACTCTGCACTCATGACTTCTCCTACTGCCATCCGACGTATATCCGCTCTTGGCATCTAGCGCCACGACCAACTCCACCTAGGCGGACACCCACCCTCAGTCACGCCTAGCAGGAACTCCACCTTGATCAAGGTATTATACCTAAACACCCGCTCGCTGGTGAAACACTCCGAGGACATTTTTGTTCTCCTGTCTAACTCCAACCCTGATATGCTCCTGCTTACAGAGACATGGCTAACCTCCGAGTCCCTCCCTGACATTTTGGGAGCCCTCCCCCCGATTACTACATTCTCCATGCCGACCGCCCAGACGACCGGCCCGGGGGTGGGGTGGCAGCCATCATATCTAAATGCCTGACTTCTATCTCCTCCAATTCCCTTGCCCTACCTGAGGTTGAGAACTTACTCTTCAGCGTACAAACCGATACTGGCTCCCTTACCCTTCTCCTCCTATACCGGCCTCCCCACTCTATGCCCTCCTTTTCTTCCACTCTGAGTGAACAAATGTCCACTCTGCTAACAGCGCACTCCGGCTTCGCCATCTTTGGTGATCTAAACTATTGGTTTAACAACTCCAATGCCGGCCCTCACGCCACTGAGCTCTTCGAGACTCTCGAAAACCTGAACCTCACTCAGCATGTTTCCCAACCCACCCATAATAAGGGTCATATTCTGGACCAGATCTGGTCCTGTAATCTGGCCTTGTCCTCACCGGACATTCTCCCTTGCACCTGGTCTGACCACCACTTGGTGGACACCACCATCACAGTCGGCGGCCAGACTCCCACCCCTCTAATGGCCGGGGGCCAGTCACGGAAATGGAACACTTACGATGCCCAGGGCTTTCTCACCGCCCTCGCCGACTCTCGCCCAGTCCTCCACCCTTCTAGTGATATTGACCAACTAGAACAAGACATAGGCTCTTGGTTAGAGTCGGCCAGCGACCAGGTCGCTCCCCTAGTCACTTTCCCTTGTACTAGGCATCGGAACTCCTACAGGTGGTTCTCGGACGACCTCAAGACTCTTAAATTAAAAACGCGCCAGTCAGAACGCATCTGGAGACACGACTATTCTGACTCAGCCAGACAGGCCTACCTGGCCACACGCAATGATTATAAATCTGCCATTAGGTCAGCCAAAATGGAACACTTTTCCAATAGGATCGCATCGGCAGCAGACAAATCCAAGGAAGTGTTCAGAGTTCTGAATGAGCTAACCACAGATGAAAGAACTCTCCCAGCCCAGACTCCTACTCAGGTCGCCTGTGACACTTTGAATTCCTTTTTTTTGGAAAAAGTCATCAAAATCAAAAAATCTATCCCTCCCCCTCCACAGTCACTCCCCCTGGACCCTCCCTCTAATAACCCTCTGACCTTCACTACCTTTCCCGCTTTAGATACTATCTCCTTAGCGGAACTTGCCATCCGTGTGAAATCTGGCTCCCCCAATGATTGCTGCCCACCCTCCGTCCTGCGGAGCATCTGCCTCAATCTGCCAGACTGCATTTTACATTTACTCAATAGATCACTCAGCAGTGGCAGCTTCCCCACTTCTTTCAAGGAGGCCATTCTAGTGCCCCTTCTTAAGAAGCCAGGTGCCGACCCTGCAGAGCCATCGAATTATCGCCCCATTTCCCTCCTCCTCTACTTTTCTCGAATTCTCGAGGCCCATGTCACTCGCTGCCTGTCAAACTTTATCGAATCCTCCCAGCATCTTGAGCCTAATCAGGCTGGATTCTGACCTGCCCACTCTACCGAGGCGGTCATCCTGGCAGTCCTTGACACACTCAGGAGCAACGCTGACGTTGGGAGTCCTCAAGCCCTTGTCCTCCTGGATCGGTCTGCCGCGTTCGACACGGTGGACCATAACATCCTTCTCCAGCGTGTCGAGCAGGCAGGCATCCAGGGCTCTGCTCTTGAGTGGGTCAGATCCTTCCTCACTGGAAGAACACAGGCAGTCCGCCTGGGCCCCTATACGGCTAAAAAATCCTCCACGCCCTGCGGAGTCCCCCAGGGCTCCTCTCTCTCCACGCTCCTATTTAATCTGTACCTCCGGCCACTGATTCAATCCCTCCTCAAATGGGACATCACAACCTTTAATTACGCCGACGACTTACAGCTTGTTTTCTCACTTAACTCCCCACAGGCTATCAATACGTTCCACGCAGTAATGATCCACATCCAACTCTGGATGGACCAGAACCAATTAAAACTGAACCCCGGGAAAACCGCTCCTTCTCCCTGGCCTCAGCCACTCCCATTGGGGCCCACAGTTCTGGCCTCCGGAGCTTGGTTCCCCTCCTACCCCAGCTAAAACCGTAAAAAGTCTGGGCGTAATCATCGACGCTTGTACTTTCCCTCAAAGCCCAAGTTGGAGCGGTAATCTCATCATGCATGTTCCAACTTCGGAGGATTTGTAAAGTCCGTCACCTTCTCCCCCCAGCGGCACTCATTCAAACTGTCACTTCACTCGTGCTTTCCCACCTTGACTTTTCTAACTCTATTTATCACGGTCTTCCACTATTCCTGTTAAACCGCCTTCAAGTTGTCCAAAATCAGGCAGCCCGCTTAATCCATGGATCGCCTAGATGGCAATCCGCCAAGCCTCTGCTTCGTAGCCTCCATTGGCTCCCTATGCACCAAAGGGTCGGCTTCAAGGTGGCTTGCCTCACCTTCAAAGCTCTTCACTGCTCTAGTCCAGGGTTCCTCAAATCCCTTATCCGTCCCTATCGCCCCACACGGAACCTTCGATCAGCCCACTGCGACCTACTAGTCACCCCAAAATACCAAACTAAGAAATTTGGCTGCCGCCGTTTCTTCTACTTAGCCCCAACTCTCTGGAACCTTCTCCCTTTGTCTATTAAATCCTCTCTCTCTCTCCTCTCTTTCAGAAAACATTTAAAAACCCATTTCTTCCCATCCCCTAGTTAGGTCACTCTGTCTCCCGTTTCTTCCTCTCCTCCCACCCTGTCTAGCAGCGCCAGGAAGCTTCGGCGTCAGTGCGCTCTATAAATGGCACATAACATAACATGATTGCAGTCAACGCTGTGTGGTAGGTAGTAATTACACGAAGTGGCCATTAGAGTGATGAAATGAATATGCTACTTACCAGTATGCATCTGTTCTTGGCATGTAGGGCTACTAACATTCATATCTTATGCATAGATCGCCGCCTAGCGTTGGGTCCGGATGATTGCACATTGTTGTCCTGGAAGAGTCTTCGAAGTATCACGAGATAGGTGGCTCCTCCCCTGGACTACAGTGCGCATGGGCATCAACTCCATCCCCAGATTGTTTTTAGCAATTGTGGCAAAGATGGAGTGTGATAGTGTAAACGATGTCCATGCTAGTGATGAAATGCATGAAGTAGTCTGCAGCTGCTACAGGCGCCGGGGAGGAGGGCGGGCGATATGAATGTTAGCAGCCCTACATGCCAAGAACAGATGCATACTGGTAAGTAGCATATTCAGTTCGAGGCATGTGGGCTGCTAAATTCATATCTTATGCATAGAATACATAGCAGTCCCCTCATGAACGGCGGCCGCCCGTGCCAACTGCAGAAGTCTGAAAAAGAGTTTTGAGAACAGCCTGTCCTACAGCTGCCTGCTGTTTGGAGTGCACATCTACACAGTAATGTTTGGTAAATGTATGTGGTGTAGCCCACGTGGCTGCTCTACAAATATCCTCTAAAGGAATGTTACCTAGGAATGCCATGGAGGCCCCCAGTTTGCGGGTGGAGTGCGCCCTGGGGGGGACCGTTAAAGTGCGTTTAGCCTTCTGATAACAAATCTGAATGCATTTAACGATCCACCTGGCTATTCCAGCTTTGGAAATAGCGTTGCCTTTGTGCTGTGCGGAGAAGGCAACGAAAAGTTGCTGTGTCTTCCTAAAGGGTTGTGTTCTGTCAATATAGTACATCAATGCCCTTTTAACGTCTAGCGTGTGGATCATTCTTTCTGCTACTGTTTCTGGGTTTGGAAAGAATGCGGGCAGTTCAATGGTTTGATTGACATGAAACTGTGACACCACCTTCGGAAGGAACTTGGGGTTAGTGCGGAGCACTACCCTGTTTGAATGCACTTGTATAAATGGCTCTTGTATCGTGAGCGCTTGTAGCTCACTAACAAGCCTTAGAGGCGTGATAGCAATAAGGAAAGCCACTTTCCATGTCAAGAACTGAATCTCACATGAATGTAGAGGCTCAAAAGGTGGGCCCATCAACCTAGTGAGGACCACGTTGAGATTCCATACTGGAGCGGGTGGGGTCCTGGGAGGAATGACCCGCTTCAGCCCTTCTAGAAAAGCTTTAATGGCAGGCACCCTGAAAACAGAGAGATGCTGCCTGTTTTGAAGATAAGCCGCTACGGCGGATAAGTGTATCCTAATGGAAGCGTACGCTAGATTGCATTTGTAAAGATGTAACAAATAGCAGATGATGTTAGGAATGGAGGCATCTAGCGGGTCAATGTTGTGTGCTGTACAATAAATGACAAACCGCTTCCATTTTGCTGCATAGCAAGCTCTTGTAGTGGGCTTCCGTGCCTCCCTGATGATGTCCATGCATTCAGGAGGCAGGTTGAGGTAGCCAAACTCTAAGACCTCAGGAGCCAGATCGCTAGATTGAGCTGTCGCGGATCTGGGTGCTGAATGTCGCCATGGTTCTGCGTCAAGAGCCTGGGTGTGAGGTGCAGCCTTTGATGCGGTACCACGGAGAGTTCTAGAAACGTGGTGTACCATGGTTGGCGTGCCCACGTTGGAGCAACTAGGATGAGTGTCATCGAGTGTTGCTTCAGCTTTCTTGCCACCAGCGGTATCAGAGGTGCTGGGGGAAAAGCGTACACAAATCTGCCTGACCAGTTCATCCATATCGCATTTCCCTGCGACTGTGGGTGAGGGAACCTGGCGGCAAAGTGTTGGCATTTTGCGTTTTCCCTTGTGGCAAACGGGTCTAGCTCTGGATGACCCCACTGTTGAAAGTACGGGTGGAGTACTGATGGATGTATCTCCCACTCGTGCATTTGATGGCTGTACCTGCTGAGCAGATCTGCCATCTGATTGTCTGTGCCCGGGAGGTGTTCCGCCATGAGGAAGATGTTCCTCTGAATGGCCCACTTCCACATGCTCTGAGCCAGGTGAGACAGCTGTGGAGAGTGCGTACCTCCCTGTTTCTGGATGTAATACATCGCGGTCATGTTGTCCGTCCGGATTAACACGACTTTGTTGCACAGATGTATTTTGAAGGATTTGAGTGCCATGAAGATTGCCATTAATTCCAGATAGTTGATGTGCATCTTCTTTTGCTGCGTCGTCCATAGTCCCTGCACAGTGTAGTGGAGCACATGAGCTCCCCACCCCTGGAGAGATGCGTCCGTTGTTAGGATAATTTGTGGCACAGGCTCCTGGAACGGTCGGCCCTTGCAAAGGTTGTGTGGATTCCACCAATGCAGAGAGTTGTACGCCCGACCGGTGACCAACACTAGGTCTTTTAACTGTCCTTGAGCCTGAGTCCACTGATGCGCCAAGCATTCTTGTAGCAGACGCTTATGTAACCGTGCGTGCGGGACAATGAAGATGCAGGAGGCCATCATGCCTATCAACTGCATGAACACTCTCGCTGGGAGTGAGTTTTGCGGTCTGAACCTCCGGATGAGCGACTGGATGTTGCCGATCCTCACCTGGTTTGGCTGAGCCGTAGCTGTCAGAGTATTGATTGTCGCGCCCAGATACTGCCGCACATGGGCTGGCTGGAGGTGCGACTTTGGATAGTTTAACGAAAACCCCAGACTGTGAAGGAGATGAATTGTGTGGGACATGTCCGCGGCGCACTGCTGTTCCGACTTTGCTTGAACGAGCCAGTCGTCTAGGTAAGGATAGACATGTATGTTTTGTCGCCTGAGGTGCGCCGCCACGGTCGCCAGACACTTCGTGAACACTCTGGGGGCAGTGGTCACCCCGAAGGGCAGGACCTTGAACTGGTAATGCCTGTTTTGTATGGTGAACCTGAGGTACTTTCTGTGGGACGGGTGGAGTGGTATGTGAAAATAAGCATCCTTGAGGTCCAAGGTTGCGAGGAAGTCCCCCTGGTTTAACAATGGTAGAACCTGCTGTAGTGTTAACATGTGAAAATGTTCTGAGAGTATGTAGAGGTTGAGGGGGCGTAGGTCTAGAATGGGCCTGAGCGAGCCGTCCTTTTTTGGGATTAAGAAGTACAGGGAATAAACCCCTGTGCCTTCTTCCTCCACCGGCACGAGCTCTATAGCGCCTTTTTGCAGCATCACCAGGACTTCTTGCTGCAATAAGTGCAAGTGCTCTGCTGACATAGGACGGTGTCTTGGGGGTATGTTGGGTGGAGTGGATGTTAGCTCTAAACAGTAGCCGTATTGGATAAGTTTCCTGACCCACCTGTCTGTGGTGATGGATGTCCAGACTGGCAGGAACTGCTGGAGTCTCCCCCCGACAGGTGTTGGATGGTCGGGGGGCAGTGACAGGGAGTCACTGTTTGTTGGCAGCGGAGGAACGGGAATTATTGTTGCCTCTGCCTCTGCCCTTTGCGCTGTTTCCTCTGTAACCACCTCTATTCTGTTTTGGGTACGAGGCCTGGGCGCCTCCCTTGTTGAAATGCGACTGCTGTGCCAAGTGTCCTCTGGCAACACCCCGTGCACCTGAGCAACGAAAAGTGTTCCCTCTGTATTGCTGAGACTGAAGCGTCCCCATGGACTTAGCCGTTTCAGTATCTTTTTTTATCTTTGAGGGTGGTATCAACCTCTGGGCCAAACAGTCTGTCTGGATTGACAGGCTGGTTGAGGATAGTCGTTTGTATCTCAGGCTTGAACCCTGAGATGCGGAGCCATGCCTGACGCCTTAACATAACACTAGTGTTTATTGCTCTTGCTGCTGTATCAGCGACATCTAGCGCACATTTAATCGCAGCGTTAGAAATGAGCTTGCCCTCTTGTATCAGCATCCCAGCTCCTTCTTTAAACTGGTCTGGAAGGTGTTGTAAGAGCTGCTCTAAGGTGTCATAGTGCGCCCTATCATACCTGGCTAACAGGGCTTGAGTGTTAGAAATGCGCCATATGTTGGCTGCCTGCGCAGCCACCCTTTTGCCCCCTGCCTCCAGCACTTTAGACTCTTTGTCCGGGGGAGGAGCTTCACCCGTTGTCTGTGAATTTGCCCTCTTGCGGGCATTGGAGACCACCAAAGAGTCTAGAGGCAACTGTCCTCGAATATAAGTAGGGTCACCAGGCGCCGGCCTGTATTTCTTTTCAATACGTGGGTTCACCACTCTGGCTCTGGTGGGTTCCTTGAAAATGTCTGTGGCATGCTTGAGAACCCCCTTAAGCATTGGAAGTGTCTTCACCGTTTTTTCTGATGCCGAAAAAGTATCAAATAAAAAACTTCCACTGGGTCGGCATGCATCTCTACTTTGTGGTTTGAAGCTGCCCTTTCAATTAAGGCATTAAATGCCGCAGAGTCTTCAGTGGGAGAAGTTTTAACACCATACAGGTGTGGGTCACTGACCAGATGTTGGTCCCCCTGATCACCAGAGTGTATCCATGATTCTTGCTGCTCATCAGGGTCAGTATTTTCAGGGAAGTTATACTGCTCATCTTGGTCACCCTCATCCCCATTGGATCCAGTGGGTGAAGGTGTAGGACTCCTCCCAGGCCCTTGAGGGATGGGTTCAACAAGGTACGGCGTGTCTGGTGCAGGCCTTTTCTTTTTGAGAGGTATGACATAGGATTCTACAGGCTGTGCTGTAATTTTCCTTTTATAGAGGGTTAATCTACCCGTGTCGGTGTCGATAAACTGCTCTGAATGTTCGGTAGGCAAGGGTGGTCGACCAAAACCTCCCGTGAGCTGAGCCACTGATTCCTCGGTCAACGTACGAGGGGCAAAAGCCTTCGGCGCCACCTTTGGCGGTAGAGTGTAGAGTATCGGCATCGGAGTCTTGTCCAGTGGAACACTCTGCTTCGGCACCGAGTGTGTTTTCTGCTCCGACGCCTTGTCCTTTATTCGTTTCAGGGAGTCCGTGACTTGCTTTGTAAACTAAGCAGATGGCTTCGTCGAGCCGACCAACGACGTCTGCCCACCCACAGGGGAAGAGCCATGCGTCGACGATATGTCTTTGTGCGGCAGAGGCGCGGATGCACCTTCGACAGCTGTGCTCCGGTCCCCCATCCCGGTCTTAGTCGTCGACGTCGCTGACTTTGGAGCAGCGGATTTGACCTTGCGCGTAGGGGCTCCAGACTTCGGCTCGGTGCCCTTTGCTGACGCCGTTTCGACTGTCCGCGTGCCTGTTGGTGCGCCAGTGGTTGCTGAAGGAGTCTCGACAGTCTTTTTCGACTTCGGCTCGACCACCTTAGACGACACTGGCTCGACGACCTTCTTCGAGCCGGTCTCCTTGGGCCCTTTCGGTACCTTAGCCTGATCGATAGCCTTCTTTGGCTTCGAGGCCTCCGAAGACGACGGCGCTGATGCAGTCCCAGACGTCTTCAGTTTCGATGGTGTGTCGCCCATCTTTGTAGTTTTCGATTCCGAAGGTTTCGGTTTTGATTTGTGTGATGGAGGCTCGGTAGTCGTGTCCGTAGCCGGGCCAGGAGGCGGGGCCGAGGATCGAGGAGTAGGGTCGTGGGTAAGGCCGAGTGGCGATCCCGTGACCTGAGCCTTAGTAATTGTACGCACGGGGCATAGCTCTTCCTCTGAGCTATCTTCCGCGGCCCCATAAACTTCCTCGTCGTCCCCTACCTCCTAGACTGTTTCGTACAGGTCCAGGCCCTCGATGGGTTCCCCGTAGTCGGCCTCGACCTCCGCCGATGAAGGTGAGATTTGCAGGTGAAGCTCTTGCTCGTCTGCTTCGGGGTCTGTAAAGATGTCGACCGGCGCTGGTGCCGATCGCTGGGCCTTGAGGCGCGCCACGCGCCGAATCTTGAGCGTCTTCTTCGACCTGAATTTGGAACAGGCCATACAGTTGGCCTCGTTGTGGTCCGGCGACAGGCACTTGTTGCATACAGGATGCACGTCGATGTGTGGGTATTTCGAATCGCACACAGGACAGTACTTGAACGGGCTTCGTTCCATCGTAGCGTCGTCTGGGTCTTGCTGCGTCGACAGGGCCTCGATGACCGAAGAGTCACCCGACTCACTCCACAGTTATCCGACTCGAAGAGTTGGAGTACACACGAGACCGAACGCTAACAATACCGACGAAGTAAAGAAAGCCTTGTGGCCTTCAAAAGTTGTTTTATCGATTCCGAACAGGAGACGTCGAAATCACATCCGAACCCAATGGCGGAAAGAAACAATCTGGGGATGGAGTCGATGCCCATGCGCACTGTAGTCCAGGGGAGGAGCCACCTATCTCGTGATACTTCGAAGACTCTTCCAGGACAACAATGTGCAATCATCCGGACCCAACACTAGGCGGCGATCTATGCATAAGATATGAATTTAGCAGCCCACATGCCTCGAACAAGCTGATTATCATACACCGTCCCCTGCGTTGTACGTGGAAGTCATACATATACAAGAAACAGTTGGCAGTAGCATTCATTAAGCCCCCCGCTCAGACGGAGTACCAAAGAAACAAATTATGCCGCCTAGAGAACCCAAACCGCAAATTAACAAATAGTAGCCACGGACAAAGTGGATCAGTGATCCCATGTAAACACTCACCCGAGTAGCAGGAGCTACAGCCTGACGGGGGAGCACGGTGTTGCTCCACTCCTTAGGCGACAAAAGGAAAATTAAGTTTAGGGGCGGTAAAGGCTACTCGCAATGCTTACCGTAACATCCAGGTTCAAGGCATACTCACGGAAGGGTGGCGGCAACCTGCTGGAAGCCTACCGTCGCTCCTGTGCCCCGTGAGCTACAAACCCGGAAGCGGCATATTTCAGAAGCAGAGCATGAGGGACCCTAGAGCGTCAACTGCTTCCGCCGTCTTGGGGTGGTGTGTGTCATCGTAAAACTTTATTAGGACACTGACAAACGTGACAGTAGTAGAAACCAAAGGATATGTGCATCCAAGTAAAAAGTGTTAATGAAATAATGCAGTGGGCCAAAAGAACAGCAAAACACACAAGATGATGGACGGAATGTTGCACAATGGCAAAACATTCACCCCCAGTCACAGATCTGGCTTTAATCCATTGTTATTTTGTTCACCAAGCCACCCCAGTTCAGACATGGTTATATGCAAATCAGTCTTGACCCTGTGCCTCATGGGAACCGTCCAGACCGAACTGCCAGGCTGGTATGATCAGACGTGAGTCCCATGCTCTCCATGCCACTGGAATCAAGCTATCCTGGCTGATGAGGGCTGAAAGCCCGAAACCGGTCCTAGGATGCTTGTTTCTAGTCCAGGGAGGACCTGGCTTGGCAGTTCGGGCTGGACTGTTCCTATGGGGTACAGGGTCAAGACTGATTTGCATATGGCTGGGTTCAAACTGGAATGGCATGGTGAGCAACAAAACGATGGATTTAGGCCCAGATCTCTGTACTGGGGTGAATGTATGACATTGTTCTGCATTCTGTCCATCAACTGTTTTTGCGTGGGTCAAATGAAGGTGTAATGTAAATGAAGGTCCCACCAATGTGTGTTAATAAAGGGGAAGTCGGGAGAACTAAATGAAGACTCTGGCATAGTAGCAGAAGCGGTGACCAGTGGGTGGTGCATCCCAGGAAAGAAATAATGGATAACGAATTGGGCCAAAGGAGGTCCCACAAGTATCTGTTCAAGTCTGCGAAACGTCAGTCAGGGTTCAAGATGTGGGAGTGTTATTGTGTGGATATTAACTGGGCAGATGGGGGTCTAGTAAAGATTACACTAGGGATGGGAACGGGATTGAACTGGTGCGGTGCACCCAAGTCCTGGTTTGGATGATCACCCATCGTGGTCGTTGGTAGCCAGTAGTTCATGGAAAGGGCCTATCCCTTATGGAAGGCAGGCTGGGGGTGGTAGCCCATGAAAACATTGGGATGGGGTGATGAAGGGGTCACTTGAGCGGGGGTGCCCAGGATGGAGTTGCGTGGATTGGAGTCCCGGAAGGGGATTAGTGAGTCATTGCTGCCCAAGGAATGTCATCATTAAGTCCTTATGTATGGGTTGACAGTTTAAAAACCCAACATTGTTCCTTTCTGAAAAGTGCATCTTTGTGGATGTTTTGGTAGTGTTCCAGGATGGTCCATCGAAGGTCATTGGGGGAGTGTGCTGCTTCTACAAAGTGTGTGTACAGTTTTGTAGTGGTGTTTCTGCAGCAGATGTTGCTCCTGTGTTCTGAAATTCAGTTTTTTTTTTTTTTTTTTTTTTTCTCAAAACCTTTATTGCACTTTGCATATTCACACAGCGGATCGCCTACAACCCTACGGGCCGGCCGCTAATATGTGGATGATAAACATGGCATAGCTTTGCGGTGTAACACAAAAATCAACAGCGCTCGTAAGAGTCCAGTAGAGCATCCTACAAAGTAAAAGTGCATTCGAAATGTCATTGCAAACAGTAGACGAGGTTTTGATGGCATTTTGTCTTTTTGAAAAACAACAAACTCTACACCCAAAACAATAGGAATGATAATACGGTCATATACGGGTCAATAATGCAGATGATAAGCGCCTCTAGGGAGAGGCCTACTCTTATCCCTCGCCCCAGTATGTCAGTGTCCCTACCCACATCATGCTCACGTCCACCCCTGTCCCTCATTCTGCCAGCCAAAGGAGGTGACGCGCTTAACAGCCCCGGCCGCTCCCTTGCCTAACCATTTCTATTAAGTTCACCCCTCCTCCCCCTCCTCGTCAGAGTCCTCCTGTTCATCCTCCACTAATGGATCACAAATGTCCCCCCTATATCCATTCCATTGCAACCATACTTTGTTCCATTTCCCTGGGCAGGCTCGCCTAGAATACACCGCCCTCTCGGTCACCATCACCGTATCCATATGCAGGCACCATTGGGACTTGGACTGGAGGTCTGCCACACCCCATCGCTGCGCTATGTCACGCTTCGCCACCATCAACCCCACTGTGACCCAGAGTTGTTCATACCTGGACAGGTCATTGGGCTCCCAAATGTTAAGTAAGCACCTCCGTGGGTCGGGCAGTAGGGACCGATTCAATGCTTGGGAAATCGTACGGAGTATTTGCCTCCAATAGTCCTGTATCTTGGGGCACTCCCACATGGTGTGAAAAAACGTGCCCTCCTCCCCACACCCGCGAAGACAAAACGGATGGGGCGCCCTGTGTATGCGGTGTAACATGGTCCTCGTGTAGTAAACCCTGTGTAGGATTTTGAACTGTACCAGGCGCATGCGCGACGAGATGCCCACCTCTTTGGGGGATCCTAGAGCTTCATACCATTCATGTTCATCCATGTCTCCTACTTCCCCCTCCCACTTCGCTTTCAGTTGGAGTGTTGGATCCGGGGAGTTGTTGAGCAACTTGCGGTAAGTGAGTGACGTTGCCCTTTCTAACATGTATTCAGTGAGGAGGCGATCTTCCAACGGCGAGGATTCGGGTAACGGTGTGTCTGGGGATAGGGCCGTGAGCAGTGCGTGCTGTATTTGGATGTATCTATAAAGCTCCCTGTCGCCCAAACCATACAATTCTTTTAGACGGACAAAGGGCATCACAGCATTCCTCTCCCACAAATCACCCACCGTGGAAATACCTATCGTGTCCCATTGTTCAAAACCCTTAGTAGTCCTCATGTTGCCCAGTGCCCGCGAGTCCCACAGCGGAGTCATCCTAGTGATCTTCCCCTTCCAACCCAGCGCCGCCGTTGCCGTATGCCACAACTGAACGGTCAATTTAGTGGGGCCCACTAAGGCCCGCACCCTGCGGTGATCATACAACGGACCCAACAAGGTATTCGTGCCCAATTGTGCCCTATCTGACTGGAAGGCCGGTTCGGTTTGTGGGGCGTGAATCCAATGATTTATTGGCTTCAGGTGTGCAGCCCAGTAATACAACCTAAGGTTTGGCAGCGCTATACCCCCGTCGTACCAATCTCTATACAGCTTCGATTGCGCCACGCGCGCCGGGAGGTTCCCCCATAGAAGGTTCGAAACCAGAGCAGCCACATTCTGGAAGAATCGGGGAGCCACGGGGTAGGGTGTATTTTCGAGAACGTACAAGAAACGTGGCAGCGCCATCATTTTGTAAAGCGCCGCCCTGCCCAGGAGCGTCAGCGGCAGGCCAGACCAGAACTTGACATCCCGTTTCAACCTGTCCAGGTGGGGTTTCAAATTTTTATCAACAAATTCACTCGGGTCTCTGGTGATATGGATACCTAGGTATTTAAATGAAGAGCCCGCCAACTTCAGTGGGCACGTGTCGGCCAGAACCGGGGCCGGACCCCGCAACACATAGAGCTCCGATTTGGTCCAATTCAACGCATAACCAGAAACACTGCCATACGTATCACAAATATCTAGCAGCGCTGGCACCCCGTTCACAGGGTCTGTTAAGTATAGCAGCATATCGTCTGCGTATAATGACAGACGGTCCTCCCAACCCCCCTTCCACTTTATGCCCTTGAGGAGAGGCGAGGTCCTTAAAAGGGTCGCTAGAGGCTCCAAAGAGATTGCAAACAGCAGGGGCGACAGAGGGCACCCCTGCCGCGTGCCCCTCCCCAGCGGAAGTGTGCGTGACATATGGCCGTTAGCCACCACGTGGGCCACCGGGTCGGTGTATAATAGTTTGATCCATGCAATAAAGCGGGGTCCGAATCCCAGGCGGCGCAACGTCTCGAAAAGGTACTCCCATTCCACCAAGTCAAAAGCCATTTTGGCGTCAAGTGCTAAAATCACTGCTGGCGTGTCGATGGTATCCGCCCTCGCCAGTACCCCATGCAGCCGCCGCAGATTCAACGATTTATTTCTATGCGGCATAAATCCGGACTGGTCCGGATGTATAATCGATGACAGATGGGGCAAGACCCTTTGCGCCAGGAGTTTAGCCAATATCTTCACTTCGGCATTCAGTAAGGAAATGGGCCGATAAGAGGTACATTCCACCGGCGGCTTGCCGGGCTTGGGGATGGTCACGATGGTCGCTGCCCGCTGATCTGGCGGGAGGGAACCCCCTTCCAGGCAATCCTTATACATCTCCAACAGATGCACACTGAGGATCTCAGGCATCGCTTGGTACCATTCAATGGGAATGCCGTTCGGGCCCACTGCTTTACCCGGATGTAGGGCCTTAATTGCCAACTGTATTTCGTCAGCAGTAATGTCCGCCTCCAGCTCATCGGAGGCCTCCCGCGACAACGTCTGGACCGCTATCGGAGCTAAGAGGGTCCTGGCCCTCTCAGCCGTGACCGTACGTTCCGGGGTGTACACTCGCTCAAAATGGGCCGCCAGTATCTCCGTGATACGCCGTGGATCAGTATGCACCACCCCGTTCTCATCCTTCAGACTTTGAATCCCCCTAGAACTACCCTCCCGCTGATCTAGCCATACCAACATTTTCCCCGCTTTGTCCCCTACCTCATATATTCTATTGCGAGTATCAGCTATGTGTCCTTTTACCAGCTGGCGCAGGTGAGCAGTATATAAGTGTTGTTGGAGGGTGAGGGCGTGAAGACCGGTGGAGGAGGGGTTACGCTCATGGGCTTCCGTTTGGTCCTGCAGTGCCACCTCAAGATCGGCTAGTTCCCGTGACAGCTGCTTTCTATGCCCCGTGATGGAATTAAGGGCTTGCCCCCGTAGGACCGTTTTATAAGCTTCCCAGAGTGTCGCCGGGGAGCGCACAGAGTGCACGTTCTCAAGGAAATACTGCTTCGTTGCGGTTTTTAGAGCCTTACGAACCTGTGGGACCTTGAGGTATGCAGCACTAATGGGGTAGATGCGTTTACGTATGCTAGTCTGCGAGGAAAGTGACAGCGTGAGTGGCGAGTGGTCAGAAATCCCTCTAGGGTGAATTACCATTGCATCAACATATTGGAGGCCCTCCCCCAGCGAAAGGAAATAGTCAATGCGCGAAAGGCTGCCATGCACCGCAGAGTGGAAAGTGTACTGCTGCGCGCTGGGGTGTAAGTGTCTCCAAATATCAGTCAAACCCATAGCTGCTGCGAAGCGCTGGAAGGAGGAGCCCCCCCCTTGTGGAACCGGTGCGGGGTGTTTGTCTAATTGCGCGTCCATAACCGCATTAAAATCCCCCCCAGAATGGTCTCGCCCTCAGGAAGAGTCAAAAGGAATTTTCCTAACTTAGGGAGGTGGACCGATTGCAAAGCTGGCGGGATATATACAGACACCACATTGAAGAGCTTACCCTCCCATTGTCCATGAATGGCTGCGAAGCACCCCTGGTCATCAATCTTAGTCGATAAGGGCAGGAATCGTGAGTTTTTTTGCACCAGAATGCCGGACCCCCTGGATCCTGACGTAAATTCAGAGTGGACCCACATTTTATAGCCGCGTCTGTCTAACGCTTTCACTGCCCCTCCCACCAAATGAGTCTCTTGCAACAGGGCCAAGGCAGGTCGCTGGCGCTTAAGTGTAAGTGCAGTCAACACCAACCCCCGTTTAACCCTGTCCCCCAAGCCCCTCACATTCCAGGACAGCAAACGTAGGGGAGGACAGGGTGAGTCAGAGGAATCTACGGCCACTGCCGGGCCAGATTCATCAGCCATCGGTGCATAACGGGCTCGGGGCGTACCGGATGAAAAGCCAATTAGTACTAGTGGCCGCGCCCTTGCACAGCAAAAAAGCCAGGGACATTATGGGGGCATAGTATCACAGTCCTTCCCCAGCAACATGCACTGGCGCACATAGGGATTAAACCAAGGACCCCGACCGCAGGTATACATTCCCAACATCAACAAACACCATTCAGAACAAACCCCCCTCCCTGCTCCCCTGCCAAACGGACTTTGAACTGCCCGCCACCCCAACCAAGCAGAGTGCTTTACCCATCCCACAACCAGAGTACTTGCGCGTAGGGGGGAGAGTGTCTCCCCGGGCAGGCGGCCTCCCTGTAAGCCGTCGGGGTGGCCATGCCAGAGTCGACGTGCAGCAGTTCAAACAACAAGTCATCTCAGGAACCAGCGACCTTTAGCAATGCAGAGTTCGGGGTAGGAGTCATTCGTCCCCACCTCCCCCTTCAAATCCATGGGACGGAGACCGTTCCGCTCCCTCCATTCGACCAGAGGTTTGGGAGTCTGTCTTGCTGCCACCCCTGCGGTCTGGATTCGGCCATTGCGTCTTGCGTTGTCTCCCAACAGTGTGCCAGCCCTCCAGCCAGTCTCGGGCCGTTTCAGGGTTATCGAAGAACCACACCTTTTTGTCTGCCACCACTCGAAGCCTAGCCGGGAATAACATGGAGTATGGTAGTTCCTTTTCTCTCAGGGTCTTTTTCACTTCCAGGAACGTTCTCCTCCTTCTGGACACCTCCGCCGTGTAGTCCGGGAAGAAAGCAATCCTTGAGTTCTGGATCTGAATGGCTGGCGCCACTCTCGCGGCCTGCAGAATGGCGTCGCGATCGCGGAAATTGAACATCCTGGCCAATATCGGTCGTGGCGCGCCCCCCGTTTTGGGTTTTCCTCCCGGAACACGGTGAGCCCTTTCGACCAAAAAAAAGTTTGACAGCCCCTTGGGTTGCAGCCGAGACTTGATCAAGTCCTCCACGTAGAGATCCATCGCCCCAGTGTCCTCCGATTCCGGCACGCCTATAATACGGACATTGTTGCGTCTGGAACGACCTTCCTGGTCGTCCAGCTTGTCTTTGAGCAACTTGTTATCAGCCTGCAGCCGTTCCATCGCCGTTTGCAGTTCGGACACGTCCTCGACCAGCGATTTGGTGACCACTTCAACCTGTTTGACCCTCTCGTTCATCTTCTGGAGATCCGCCCATATTAAGGTGACTTCAGTCGCTGTGGCCCCCACCGTCGCCTGCACTTGGGCCAACGCCGCCAGGACATCATCCAGTGTGGCTTTCTTCGCCCCTTCGGTCTCCGCCATCTTACCAGCATTTTTACGTTGCTCCTGGGGCGGTGACTGTCTGTCATATGCAAACTTGTCCAGCCTGGCTTGGGTTGAGGTGTTTCGAGGGCCCCTATTTGACATGGCGCAGGCTGTATTCGCCCCGAGGGGGGGGCTGCCGTTGGACCCGTTCGAGAGGAGCCGAGTCGCCCCCTTACACCTCGACTGTCGGTCGTTTCAATGCGTGAATAGAGTATCCAATATGGGCTGAGGACGGTTCCTCGCAAGGTTGTAGCAGGCAGGGGGGGGGGGGGGGGTCGCCCCAGCCCACGCTGCGCACTGGCCGTCCGCCGGATCTAAGTCGGATCTGCACCCCAGTAGCGGGCCCGACGGGGAGCCTCGGGCCTCGCCTCCGTGGTATGCCCCGTGGGCCGCCCCACCACAGTGCCCCCGTAATGTGATGTTGTCCGATCCCCTGCCCTGCCGATGGATCCACCGGTTAGCGCCGTTCGGATGCCCTTGAGGCGATTTCAGCACCCCTACACAGCGGGCACCATGAGGAGTAGACGGCCGTTACCTGGCCCTTGCGCGTCGGTGCAGCGGGAAAGCGGCGGCGCCGAACTCGAGGCGCACAGCGACCTCCGCTCCCCGGAGTGTAGCTCGAGGGTCAAGAGATGTGCTAGGGCTGTTATCGGACGCCCCCAAGGCTGGAAGGCTCCGGACGGGGCTCCGTGGCTGCTCGGATCGATTCACCCGGCTCACCGGCACTTCCGGCCACCCCACCTCCGACTTCAGGCCGCTTCCGGCCGGCTGCAAACGCACTGTGGCTCCGCGGCTGTGTCGTGGAAAGCAGGCCCCACTCCTCCCCAGCCTGCAATCGGTGATTCCGCACTCGGTGAAGCCTTCGCCGCTCCCAAAATTCTGGCAATGCTTGCCGCACGGACTCCGGGTCCGGTCCGCCTCACCCAGCTGACGAGGAAAGGATAATTATTACGGATCGGTGCGGGAAGCCGCTTCTTCCCGGGAGCCTCCCTAAGCAGCGGCCGCCATCATCGGCTGCTAGCCACGCCCCCCTGAAATTCTGGTTTTGATGGTGCGTGTTGTCATGTCGACATACACGAGGTTGCAAGGGCATGTTAGCAGATAGATACAGTTCTTTGTGTTGCAGTTGGTGTGTTTGGTTTGTGTCCATTCCCATGTGTCAGATAATGCAATCGTTTTTGTTGCTTTGGTAAGGGGGCAGGCAACACACTGCCCGCAGGGAAAGTGGCCTGTGACAGGAGGTAACTCCCATAGGGTATTAGAGTGTGTCGGCTGTTGTCTAGGTCTGGCATTGACCACCATGTCTTTTATGTTAGATGTTCTTTTGAAAGCAAATCTGGGCTTCTCAAAGGTTTTTTCCCTCACCTGTAAGACCCTCCAGTGCTTGTTGATCACTTTTTTCAGAAGATTGGTCTCGGGGTGAATGTCGTAACACAGGTCAGGACTTGGGTCGTGGGATTTTCTTCATTCTCTAGGAGCGCCAGTCTATTGGTATTCTTTGCTCTGTTCTGGGCATTCTTGACCGGTTTCATTGGGTACTGGCGATTATGTAGGTTGGTACTTAATTCCGAGGCATGGTGTCTGAAATCCTCTAGCTCGGTGCAATTGCGCCCAAGCCTAAGGAATTGCCCGTAGGGAAGGTTTTCCCTGAGGGCCTTGGGGTGGAAGCTTTGGTATTGCAGGGGACAATGGCTGTCAGTAGGCTTCTTGCAGGTGGTGGTGATTTGTTGAGGTGTTTTTTAATCAGGAGGTCCAGGAACGGCACTTCACTAGTGGAACTATGAGCTGTGAAGGTAAAGTAAGGGTTGAGACCATTAATCCAGTCTAGAAAGGGGGTGATGGTGTCATTTGAGCCTTTCCAAAAGACCAGGCTGTCGTTGATATAGCGACGCCACAGTTGGATATTGGCCTTGTAGGGATTGGTTGTACTGAGGATGTGTTTGCCCTCGAAGTCTAAAGTGTAGAGACATGCCAGACTCGGGGGGGAAAAGGTACTCCATGCAGAAAATGAATAACAATTAAACAATCGGAGACACTGTCGGGATATACCCAAAACCTAACGCAGTCTCTCAATTCGAGAGACCGCATATAAATTGATGTTCCAATGTTACTATACTACAGCCCGTCTTTCCTCCATTTATTCTGATAATTCCCCTCACTGCTAGCATTGTGTGGAGGTGGACTGTTGCCATATCTGGTGGTCCTGTAGAGTGATTACCACATACTGGAAGGAGATACTGGGCCATATTAAAGACATTGTAGGTTATTCGCATCCCTTCTCCTATCCTACAATTATCCTAGGAATTCAACCTCCCACTTTGGCGCAATGACCGAGGCGGACTTGACAATCATCAGCTACTTACTTTTAGCTGTGTGACAACTCATAGCAATCAAGTGGAAACAGGTAGCGCCAACCTCCATCATGCAATGGTTCACCCGCGTGTGGCACCTTCTAGCAATGGAACGGATATGCCATAATATAGCTAAGTGGAGACCAAATTCCAGCATCTGTGGAAGCTCCTGATCCACTACCATACGCATATAGAGTTCACCTGCTTTAGCGCCACTAAACTCCAGACACTTCAGCTCTTTGAATGAAGCTGCCTTCAATGCCTTCCCTTACCGTAGGGAAACTTGTTAGGTCAACGGAACCCCTACACTTTCCTGCTAAGAGGTTACTACCCCTACCCAGACCCGTGTGATTGAATATTTGGCTCTGAGTAATAGTCATACTCTTGGTCATCTTCTATATCCTGGCACTTGATGAGAAGCTCCGAAGGACTAGGAGCAGCATCATCCTCCTCTGAATCCTCCTCATCCGCCCCATAATCAAACAGTTGTACTTGAAGATTAAGAGATGCTAAATTGGCAATAAAAGGTCCATAGAAGACGGTCTACGTTTCAGCAAAGGAACCTTCTTTGGCTCTGAAGATGGCAAAAGAACTGCTGAAGGCTTCAAAGGCACTAAAGCCATCAAACCAGGAGGTGAAACTAAAGATTCTGCCGCCGAATCTGCAGCCGTCAACGAGGGACCTATCTGAACCTCTGTTTGTGAAGGCTTCATTGCAGTCAACGAGGCAAACGCCAACGAGGCAAGCGTCGACGAGGCAAGCGTCGACGAGGCAAGCATCGATTGAACCGGCTGATACTTGGAGGGTCTTGTCGACGAAGAGGCGTCCGTTGACGAATGCTTCTTTTTCGTCAACGGAGAAAGAGAGGCAGTAGATGAATGAGGCCTCAGTGACTGATACAAGCATAAACAGAGAAGACGCAGATGACATCACCATAGCAGGTTTAGGCAAAGAAAAGGTGGCAGTCGTAGTCGTAACGACGGAGGACATTACTGACGGAGGAATCAACGACGAGCTCGTCGACGAGATGCCAGTTTTCTGAGGAAAAAAATCTCTCAGGCAAAGATTTTGACGCCTGAGACTTGGATCTCAGAGGCATAGAGGGTGGAGACTGACCCTTAGAGAGAGCAGGAGTCATTTTTTATGAGGATGGCTGGTCTTCACATTTAGAAGAGTGGTGCTTCTTTAGCCTTAGGAGATGTCATATCCGCCTCACTAGCCCTCTTCTTAGAGGCAACAGTATTGAGAGAGGAATCACTCAACTTCTGACAGTGGGTCATCCTTCATTTTGAGTTTCTGTAGCTACAGAGGTAAACATCCTTCTCTGTCTCTTAAAGTCTTTTGAGGAAAAGTCCTGCATATTTTACAGACTCTCACCTGATGGTCAGGATGAAGGAAGTAGATACACTTTTTGTGCGGGTCTTCCGAATGAAGTTGCAGTTTTCCACTAGACTCAGTGTCTGAAGAGTGATCTCTTTGTAGTAGACATTGTAGTGAAGATGTAAGAAGAATTCCTGAAGAGGAAAGTTGAAGTACTGAGCAGAGCTCAGGGAGACTCCCTTCACACGACGTGCAGTGGAAAATCTGAGGGTCTGAGCCTCTGGGGAGAAGGTTCTAAAGGGTGCTGATGCCTGATTGGTTGGAGTTCGGACTAGATCTAATGACTTGGACGAGCTAGTAAAATTACACGTTTTTTCCTATTGATTGCTATGTTACAATACTTACTATGGAATTTTTTAGCTATGCAAATATTCTCTGGATATATACACAAATATATATATATACATATATATATATATATACACACACACATATACATATACATATACACACACACTCGTTCCACATCCTCTGAAAAAGCCGGGACAACTTACTGCCGCGGTGCAACTCTGGGTCAGGGGCAGCCCGGTTGTCAATTACACCGCGCTGTGCACCAAAGCACGTATGCACTCCTCTCAAAACAATTGCGCCTCAGTCCAACGTTGTACTTCAACAAAGAATATTTATTTTCATTTTTGAAGCCAAAGAAAACCCTACGCGTTTCGGCGAGACTCGCCTTGCTCACAGGTTCATTCAGGACACTGGATCTCAGAGGATTAAATCAAAATGAGGAACTTTATACACACCTTTAAAGAGAAAAAGAAAAGATAAAACCACATTTATACTGAATTGAGAGATAAAACTCACCAGGGAGATAAACGCATGAATAATAATTAATCAGTGAAGATAATTGAAAATAATGCGTAAAGTAATGCATAAAGAAGCAGTTGTCAAATAAAGAATTGACATCTCTCGACATGATAAACGTGGATACAATAAAGCTCACTAGGGAGCCAAAAGCATCGGGGCTAAATTAAACAACTTTTACTCACTGCATTGTAAATAAAGCTTCAAAGTTGTTGTTGTTTTTTAAAAAAGAGCACTGTATACACATGAGTTAAATCACAAGTGAGCACAAATGTACACTCACATACAAGTATTATAATGAGGAACTACACACACCACAATGCATAACAATGTAAAAGGAAGTGAAATGGTGCTTTAAGAAATAAAAGATGTCTGTACTAACACCGAGTCATCACGTGATCAACCTTTCAGGGGAAGGTGAAACGCGTTGGGGAGGCAGCGTTTTTTAAATAAAGCTGCCTTAAAACTTCAACATATCCGAGACAGTGCGTCTTTACTTTACAATTACTGCTGTTCCGGCATCAAAACTGCGTATTGGTAAAATTGAAACCGGCGTGGTCCTGCCGGAAAAGATGCACCGTTTGAGAAAGGAGCACCAGCGTCAAACTCACAGGGCTACACTGTAGCGAATATATATCAAGGGCTTTCAGGGCCCGAAACGAGACATGGCGGTGCACAGCACTTTTACGGAATAATCTTTTGCAAATCGTTTACCTGGGTCCGTTTCGTCTGTCCAGGATGTGGAGACGAAGTTCTTGTGATATATATATGCCTGAAACAATAAATGGATATGGCACAAACACAGATTGACATACAAATATATGAGGAAAATCAAATTAGCTAAAATCTTTCAAGATAATCAGGATATGGCTAAACATATCAAACAGAAGTCCAAAAAAGTTTAAATGAAATGCACGTAACAAACTCTAGCAACAGGGGATATGACTGCTTTGGAGACATTGGTGAATTTGGATATCCTATCGGGCCAAGAGCCCATGGGGCAGGAAGAAATCTGTCCCTAAAAAGGGGCTGGCTTGAGTGGTAAGAAACCAGGGTCTCGTTTCTATCCGCAACTCCCACCAGGGAATAGAATTGATTTATTCCAGGAGGCAGTAATACAAGATCTGTATAAAATAAAAACAACCAACTTGAGATAACCTAACAAGAGAGGAAAGAACAGCCCTTAAAAATCTTACAGAAGACAAAGCGATTACCATTAAAATGGCAGATAAGGGTGGAAACATCGTCATCCTTAATACATCAGACTATGACATTGAAGCTCACTCATAATTGAAGAATCGTGAATACTATCGTAAACTGGATAAAAATCACACTCAAGTATATAAAGAGCAACTTGACAAAAAAAATCGGGGAGTGGCTATCTAAAAATCTGATAGATGAAGAATAAAAGTTCTTAGCCACGGATCACCCAACCACAGCAACCATCTATTTTTTGCCAAAATTACATAAAAAACCACTAAAACCACCAGGGAGACCGATAGTGTCGGCAAAAGGATCACTACTAGAACCCATGGCAAGCTATATTGAATTCTTTTTGATGCCCTTTGTGATAAACTTAAGCTCATATATCAAGGACACGACTGATCTCCTTCGGCATCTTCAAGAGTTAACATGGCAGGACTCGTACATGCTGGTATCAATGGACGTTATCTCTTTGTATACCAATATTGAGCACAACATTGGTCTTCTTGCATGCGTTTTTTTTTCTAAGGGAACGCAACATACAATACACAGCATAATCAGATGCTAATGGACATGATTAAGACATGTTTAACTCAGAATGTTTTTCTATTCGGTGATGAAATCTATCTTCAAACGAAAGGGTGTGCGATGGGTTGTTCATTCAGCCCGGCATATGCATGTATTGTCATGGGATGGTGGGAACAACAAGTGGCATGGCACCCCAACAATGACAAACATGTGAATAAAATTACAAAATGGCTAAGGTACATGGACGATCTTTTTATTGTATGGAATGGCACAGCGCTGGAGTTTCAGGAATACTTCAACATACTAAATGCCACAGACGCAAAGATCAAATTCACATATACTATCAACAAAGAGAGGATAGTATTTTTAGATACTGATCTATATACAGAACAATGAATTACATACCACCCTATATCGTAAAGAAACATCTACAAACTCTACTCTTCATGCCACGAGTTTTCATAAGACATCAATCATGGAAAACATTCCATATGGAGAGTTCCTAAGAATCCGCAGAATATGCTCAGACGAACTGGAGTGGGAAAAACACAGCATGAAAACTGCCCCCAGGTTCAAACATTGTGGATACAGAGAACATATAATCAAGAAAGGATGGGAGAAAGCAAATCAGAAATTGCGACAAGATACACTCAAGATAAAACCAAAACCACAGGACAACACAGGATTGAGTAATGAACCAGTCAGATTAATCATGGATTACTGCTGTGAATCAAAACAAATTGCCCAGGTACTACGAAAGAATTGGAAACTATTACAACTTGACCCAACGGTAGGGAAAATGATGGGCAATCACCCTAATATAACCTACCGAAGAGCGCGAAACCTGAAGGACAAACTGGTCCACAGCCACCATCAAACCGTTAAAAAATCAAAGGGAATGGAATGGTTAAAAACAAAGGGGTTCAAAAAATGCTACAATTGCAAGGTGTGCCAGATTGCTAAAAACATGAATCAAGAAGCACTACCTAACAACAATACATGGCAAATCAGGGATCTGATAACTTGCAAGAGTCAGTTTGTGGTTTATATGATTAAGTGCTCATGCTCCCTTAAATATATAGGGAGCACAATATGTGAATTAAAAAAGAGAATCTTGGAGCACATACCAGCCACAGTCAACAAGGATCGCAACAACGCGATTGCAAAACATATGGAGATGGAACACGAAGGCGATTGGAAGCTTCTGACTTCCTGGGCACTTGAAATGGTACCCCCGAGTGACAGAGGGGGGAACAGAGAGAAAACATTGAGTCAAAGAGAATCCAGACAAATTCTCAATTTCAGGACGTTTACTCCCTTTGGTCTGAACCAGAGTGAAGAACTTTATATTCATTTATAATTTGTGAACTGTTTGTTAGAGCATGAAGAACATATTTTTTCAGTGTACTCTTAAGCTAAGTGCAAAATGGGAGGGTGAAAAAAATCTCTTTACAGACATCGGCGTAAGAATTATACACACTCGCATATAGAAAATTAGAACATCTATAAAACAATAGATTAAAAAAGAGATCAACATAAATACCCATAAGCCGCTTAAAGTCATGGAATTTGGTTAAATGAGCCCTTCCTTAGTTCACATACACTACCATACTCAAGACGCAATAGGAACTAAGAATCTATTAATATGATGTGAATTGCCGATCCTATAAATAGTTAGTCAATGCCCACTGGAGGGCCTTATCGTATTATCATATATAATTTTTATCATCATCATTGTATGATTGCGCACAAACATTAAAACTGTGATCATAGCAACAATAAACATCTCTTGAGAGGAGTTAAACTCAGGCCAAATAATATCTATTAAGATCAATATATACGCTTAGATAAAAATTACTGATGCAATCAAACTGAGGCAAAGAATGACGGCAGAAAGAGTGGTGTCAGACCTTCGCTCTGCATTAAACATCATATGTAGTGCCTGAAAGCGCACAATGAAGAGAAATCTACATGACAAAATAAGGAGGGCGTATAGATCGGGCTAATACATGGGTCATGTTAAAATGTAAAAAATTTAAAAAGGAGTAAGATACAAGATATAAGGATAAAGTCTAAAAATTGTAATTAATACATGGGTAAAAAACGGTATTCACACATATTACAAATACCTTTTGCATGCAGGTGGACAAGTTTAATAGATATATATTGTAGGAAGGTAGATCCCTGACTATGGTTGCCCCCAACTTTTTGCCTGGTGTTTTGCTGGTTTTCTGACTTAGTTGACCTGGGGCCCTGCTATTCAGGACCCCAGGCCTACTGCTCACTCTGTAAAAGGGATTCCATGTACCTTAGGTACATATCTAATTGGATACTGAGTCACCTTGTCAGTCCCTGTACAGTGTACCTTAGGTACCCAGGGCATAGGTGTACCCAGGGCTACCAGGGGCTGCAGCATGTATTATGCCACCCCTGGCTGGCCATCCAAAATCTGACACAACTGGCTGCACGACAGCTGGGGCAAGGAGGTGTAAACACCCTTTGCTTTAGATATAGTATTCCTATATCTAAACCTAAATGGACACACAAATCTCCTATCAGTCACTCCTATGGCAGGCCTTAACAATCCTGAAGGCAGAGTGCTTGGAATCGTGTGAGATAGTGCTCTGGCATGAGCTGAGCCTGTCTGCGGCTTTCGGGATCTATCCCTTAGCCGTTTCCATGATATCGCATACCATATACTCTTAAGTGCATTATAATCCTCGCGGTGATATGCCAACTCTGGTATCGCTTTATCAAAACATGTCGAGTAAGGTGTCATACGAATTGGAATACTAACCCCTCGCCAATTCTGGCGACGGGGTTAGCATTCCACCCTTCTAGAGGGACACGACATGGATGTAACCTGTAACCCCGGTTAAAGTCAGACAGAGCCTTAGCATCCACAAAATGGATGCTGCCACCGAGACACAAGTCTGCCCTCCTGCTGCTGGGAGTCCTCCCAGAGCAGGAGGCAAGGACAAAGGGTTTCCTGCCAGGGGCGGTGCCAGCACCGTCCCAGACAGGGTTTTGTGTATTCCAGGTAGGCAGGGCTACAGAGGAAGGTGACTGCAAGTGGCACCCCGGTGCTCACTGTGCATAGGCCGGCTTGAACCAGTTCCAGGGGCACACCAGCCCCTGAGCTGGGGAAAGCCCGCCAAAGGAGAGGGGTGTAACCACCCCCCTCCTGGTCCCACCCATAGGGCAGGACTTAGTCGCGTGCCAGCCCCCTTTTCCAAGATAAAGGTAGGAGCAGGCCCCCTTCAAAATTAGATCATCTTTGGAATCAAGACACGACTTTCTACGAAAGGACATCAAGATTTCTTCTTCAAGATTCTCCCTTGTGACTAAGGAGTAGTCACCCTGCATCCGCAGGCACCATCTTAAGAACACTGCGGTCTGCTGCAAGTCCTTCCTCCGGAATCTGACTGCCCAGCTCGACGAGAACCGGCTTCCCTGGCACCTCTGACCTCTACCCACCTCTACAGCCAAGCTGAGAACCGTGGGTGCGACGAGACCTCGAGGGACCGGCCATCTTCAAGACTGCACGACTTCTTTCCAGCACGACCGCCGAGGGATCCTCTGATGAGTGCTTTGGGGTCCGAGAAGCCCCGACCCTGAGCAGCCCCAGCACCGAAGTTCAGCCTCCCAGCATCTCCACGATCTGCGTGGGGCCCTTCTGCTTTTTGCTGCTCACCGCGTTGTTTGGCTACTAGCCTGCTGGCTTGTGGCCTTCTTAACGACGCCTGACGACATCACTGTTGCTGGTCTGGTTGCTCCAGACTGGCCCTTGCTCCCTTCCAAGAGAGGAGCACCCCGGACCCTCCTGGTCCACTCCAGACGCCATTTTAGGTCCACCGCGTGGGCTTGAATTTGCCAAGACTTGTTGCCCCAAACCTGGGTCCAGCGACGTCGAGAGCATCATCCATCGTGGGACAGCTCGTACCTCCATCCTGGTCGCCGACAACGCCTCCTGGTCCGTGAGACTACAGAGCCCAGCGTCGCCCACTCACCTAGTCGAGGTGACTACCATCCGGTGCCCTCCTGGTGCCACCTGACTACTGGCTAGTAGTCACGAACTTGGTCCCCTCTGCTTTCAGGTGTCATCTATCTTCGATCCAGGCTTGGATCACCCGAACAATCTTCACTGGTCGCCTGCCAGCAACTCCTTTCCTTCAGGCTCCTGGTTCGTCAACGGAGAATCCCGACGTCTTTTCAGACCTATGCAGCTGCAGCCCCTGGGCTAGGTAACTTCGGCATTTCGGTGCCTCAGCATAGCCTCACTATCCAAGGGTCCAGATCCACTTTCGTTTTTGACCTACCTAGTCGGGTTCGCCCGAGAACACTAACTTTGTCTTTACTAGCTTCCATAGACTTTGTCCCGCATCCCGCGTGAGAGTGCACACTCTGCACCCGAGTTCCCTAGGCCTCCTGCTAGAAATCTAAAGGTTCAGTAGTCCAGTCCTAGCGATCCCAAAGCCTCTGAGAATCGTTACTTGCCTGCTAGTAATTCGCATTCCACTTTTGTAGTATATGGTTTTTCGTGCCCCTCGGGCATTTGTGTAAATTGTGCGACTTGAAGTATTTTTATAAGAGTTTTGTTGTGTGCTTAGCTCCCTGTCTCATAAAGAGCCAGGGTAGTCTTGTTATAAATAAATACACTGTTTATTTTCATAACAACTTGTGTGGTGTCCTTTCACTGGGTGTTCAAGGGGTAATGTGATGGTAAAACAGCTGGCTTAACACGCCCTCTAGAGTCTTAGCCTTAGACTGCTCGTATCCATGCTACTAGGATAGCTGGTCTATAAGGTTGACTTACAACCAATCATCAATAAGGGTTGTTTGGACTGATACATAGTGATCACTAGAATAGTGAGCACTGCATATCAGGCCAACTTCTCACATATATATATAAAAAAAACAACAAAAAAAAACATCTTTTGTACATATAAGTTGAATTGACATCGGAGCAAACCACAATTCCCAAAATGCACTATGTATATACAAAAAACACCACTAGTCACATGATGTTCTGATAATGTTTTTATTGGTTGAGTTGTTTGTTTTCCAAACTCCTCAATCTTGGATATATTTGAAATAAAATAATTGGGGAATGGGAAAGCCTGTGAGTGCGTTATTCAAAAGGAATTTGTGAGGATTCAAAACGTGGCAATATATATATATATTTGTTATTTTTGTTGTTTATTTTTGTTATTTTATGCACCGTGGGACTCCCACTTTGACTGGGAAGGATTCAAGCATGTGAATCTATGAAAGACACCCCAATACTGGAGAACTGCTCTTAATAGTTATCTTCTGTGATGTTACCAAACAATAATGTGTGCACTAGATTTAGGAGTATTAAAATAACTATATTAAAATAAATATGTCAAAATGCATATCCCGTTTCTTATGACCTATGAGTGCGTAATTCATTGATAACATATTGTTTGGGTTATCACTGCGTTCCTGAAACCTTTAAGGGACTGTTGGAATCCCAGAAAGCACAAACACCACACCTACAGGGATGTTCAGTGGGTTATGTGGGGATACAGTAACCTAGAATTCCTCAAACAATGGAGGCACTGAACTCAGTGTCCCTGCACCTGTGATTTGGGTATCCAAAACTTGTAGACCTGGACCAAAGCCCCAGGATAAGCAACATTACATTCTTATCAATGGCTCTCAGAATGTGTAATAACCAATCAGGTGCATTCCCAACTACAGTCTTTGCTCTGCGGAAGAACACAACAAATTTAAGTTGAGCGCTTTTCCTTCAGCTGCTACTTCATTGTAGTGGTGAGTCCCAAAAGGTTTGTCCCAGTCTCCTTTACTATTAAATGTGTATGTTCAACCTCTGGCTAAACTACTAAACAACGTAACATCACTACTTCTCTTTACACTGATGAGACATCAGTCTGAATCAATTCAATGAACTGCTCTTGCCGTCATTCTCAGTGAAGATGAAGGTTTTTTTCATAAACTCAAACACACTAAATCTGCAATTTTCCTAGTAAGCAATCATATCAACCAATGGGACAATACATCACAGCCTTTTCAGCTAGCAAACTGTCCTAATCTTGGACTTCTGGTTACCCACGGCTCTTAACCTAGATCTTCAAATTTTCAAGGTCACTAAGTCCTGACTATATCAAATACGTGGCTCAAGACAGATTTTCCCTTCCTTGGTTTCTCTCCTAAAATCTAAGTGACCAATGTTTTTCTTCAATTGCTCCTTGACTACCACAGGCAGCTCTGCTCACTTGGGGTTACCTACTAAAGCAATCAAAGAACTGCCCACTAATCCAAAATGCCCTAGCAAGGTACATCTATGTCCTCAAAACACTTGTATCAGAGGCAACCCACTTTAGGAAACGTCATTGTCTGGTTATAAAGAAATGCATACTTTGTAATAACTCCTGCATCTTCTACAAGAAACTTCTGCCCTCTTCACCAAACAATAGATTCCTTCCCTAAATTTAAGATTGGGCTCTTAACCAAACCTCTTAATTTTAAATACAAAAATTGAGAGCCATCACTTGGAATTCTATTCACATTGAAATCAGCTCTCGATCACTTATTGCAATTTAGAAAACAGGCTTTTCGACAACGGTCAAGAAGATCCCAGTTCCTTTTCGCAAAACTGTATCTCAGTGCCAGGAGACTCCATTCAGAGTGATAGTGTGCTATCCAAAAATTTCCAAATATTAAGTGGAAGTTTTGAAGGCTAGATTTCTGAAGCATCCCGTTCTTTGTAAAATAAGTTGTTGTATACAATTCTACAACCCAGTCTGACAAGAGATAATGTTTAACGTATGAAAAATCTGGTACCGAAATGTCTGACACTATTGAAAGATTCATGTATGTCAATCAGTGAAAGATCTGATGCAAAAAAATATTCACCAAATGCCCAGGTCTACAATTTTTGCCCCCCCTCAGCCATATCAGTTCTAATGTGAGGTGTAGTCCTTATGACCACAAGGTCGTCGAGAACTTTTCTTTAATTTACCCCGTTAGAACTGGAGGGTCTCTAGTTGGCAATGGTATACACCTTTGTCCAAATAGGGACCCTTGCTTCTAAGTCAGGATAAGGGGATTACACACCTAGATAACCCCTGCTCACCCCTTTGGTAGCTTGGCACGAGCAGACAGGCTTATCTCAACTGCAGTGTGTTAAGCATTTGTGCAAGAAAAGAGATAATCCCCTTGACCAAACAGTATGTTGAGTACACAATAATTATCCTATGCCTTTTGCATATTTACATACCCCAACAATACATCAAATTATGGATTGCGAAATACCATATTCAATTCTTACAGTCAACTAGTATTTTTTTTTTTTAAGTTTTAATTAAAACTTAAAAAACACACATGAAATCACAATTATGACCAAAAAATACTTTGAATTACAATCCATATAATACAGAGGAAAATTGATCAGCTCAAATTACAAATACCGTTATGACCAGCATAACAGACAACAACATATGTAAGACAAAACACCTTGTCATATACTATTGCACATCATGTGGAACTATCACTTTAAAACACAGCTAGTGATACATTGATCTAATTTGCATCTACAAATCTATGTTGGTCCTTGGATTGTGCCTGCAGAAGCGTCGACGCGTTTTGGTGGTTTAGATTTATATTCCCATCTTTATCAAGATAAATTGATTATGTTCTCTCAAATATTATTTCTGGTTTCACTCCCCTCAATTGTTGGGTTTATGCGTTTGCTTATTATTCACTTGTAATCATTCTTTTTTTATATACGTAGCAGTTCCTGTATCTTAATAACTTATGTTTGCATTTTAGATGAATTAGAATCGTCCTCGTGCCTTTCGTTTGTTTCTTAACAAGATCGATTTTTGTATGGTTTGTAGATCCAAAGTTTATCTTGTTAAAATACTGCACTCCCCTTGGATCTTAATCCCGTTGTCTTAGTGGCCCTGGTGTTGTACTCGAATGGTTATTTGAACTACGGCGGACAATCAAGGCTTTCAATCCTCTTCTCTGACACGCAGCCTTTAATTCTGAAGCGTTCTACCAGGAATACGAGTGTCGTCTTTTGCAGTATGTAGCATTTGTGAACACAACAGTAATACAGTGAAAACACTACAGATGGACACAACACAGGTTTTATAAAAATAAGTATTCTTTATATAGAATTAACACAAGACCACACACAACAAAAATCCACAATACTGTACTTAAAATTGACTTAAAGATGGTATAAGTTACTTAGTTCAAGTTGGTGATAAATGCAACAGTTCTCACAAAAGTACCTGGATGCGTAACGCACAACAAACAAAAGGCTCGCAGAGTGGGAGATGCGTTGGTTCCGTGCTTCGGGGGAGATGATGCGTCGCACCTCAATGCTTGCGCAGAGTAGGGAATGCGAACTTGATTCTTACCGGAGCGGAGGTGATGCGTAGATCCCTGAGACTTCAGCAGGAGGCAAGCACAAGTTCAAGCCCTTGGAGAACTATTCTGCAAGATGATGAAGTACACACAAAGTTCCTTCTCCTCTCCTTGGCAGTGAAGAATGAATATGCTACTTACCAGTATGCATCTGTTCTTGGCATGTAGGGCTGCTAACATTCATATCTTAGCATTAGATCGCCGCCTAGTGTTGGGTCCGGATGATCGCACATTGTTGTCCTGGAAGAGTCTTCGAAGTATCCTGAGATAGGTGGCTCCTCCCCTGGACTACAGTGCGCATGGGCATCGGCTCCATCCCCAGATTGTTTTTCGCCATTGTGGCAGAAGATGGAGTGAAAAGTGTAAAGGATGTCCATGCTAATAAGTGAATACAATAGTATATCTGCAGCTGCGACAGGCACCGGGGAGGAGGGTGGGCGATATGAATGTTAGCAGCCCTACATGCCAAGAACAGATGCATACTGGTAAGTAGCATATTCAGTTCGAGGCATGTGGGCTGCTAAATTCATATCTTAGCATAGAATACATAGCAGTCCCTCCATCAGCGGCGGTTGCCCGTGCCAGCTGCAGAAACCTGAAAGAGTGTCTTGAGAACAGCCTGTCCTACAGCAGCTTGCTGCTTGGAATGTACGTCAACACAGTAGTGTTTTGTAAAGGTATGTGGTGTAACCCACGTGGCTGCTCTGCAAATATCCTCTAAAGGAATGTTCCCTAGGAAAGCCATGGATGCCCCCAGTTTGCGTGTGGAGTGCGCCCTTGGGGGTATCGTTAAAGTGCGCTTGGCCTTTTGATAACATATTTGGATGCACTTAACAATCCACCTGGCTATTTCTGCTTTGGAAATAGGGTTGCCTTTGTGTTGTGGTGCGAAGGCAACAAAAAGTTGTTTTGTCTTTCTAAAGGGTTGTGTCCTGTCCATGTAGTACATCAACGCCCTCCGTACGTCTAACGTATGGAGCATTCTTTCCGCCACCGTTTGTGGGTTTTGGAAGAATGCCGGTAAGTCAATAGTTTGGTTGAGATGAAACTGTGACACCACCTTCGGAAGGAATTTGGGGTTAGTACGTAGCACTACCCTATTTGGATGAATCTGAATGAATGGCTCTTGGATTGTGAGCGCTTGCAGCTCACTAACACGCCGTAGCGACGTGATAGCGATTAGGAAAGCTACTTTCCACGTTAGGAACTGGAGTTCACACGAGTGCAGTGGCTCAAAAGGTGGTCCCATTAGTCTGGTGAGGACCACATTGAGGTTCCACACCGGAGCTGGTGGTGTTCTTGGGGGAATGACTCGCTTCAGACCTTCAAGGAAAGCCTTAATGGCAGGCACTCTGAAGACAGAGAGATGCTGCCTGTTCTGAAGATAAGCCGCTATGGCGGATAGATGTATCCGAATGGAAGTGTACGCTAGATTGCACTTGTAAAGATGCAACAGGTAGCAAATGATGTTAGGGATAGATGCATCTAGCGGGTTGATGTCATTGGCTGTACAGTAAATGACAAAACGCTTCCATTTCGCAGCATAGCATGCTCTGGTAGTTGGCTTCCTAGCCTCCTTGATGATGTCCATGCATTCCGGAGGTAGGTTAAGGTAGCCAAACTCTAGGACTTCAGGAGCCAGATTGCCAGGTTGAGCTGTTGCGGATCTGGATGCTGAATTTCTCCATGGTTCTGCGTCAAAAGACTGGGCGTGAGGCGCAGTCTTTGATGCGGCACCACTGAGAGTTCGAGGAACGTGGTGTACCATGCTTGGCGCGCCCACGTTGGAGCAACTAGGATGAGAGTCATCGCGTGCTGCCTTAGCTTTCTCACGACCAGCGGTATCAGAGGGGCTGGTGGAAAAGCGTACGCAAATTTGCCTGACCAGTTCATCCATATCGCATTGCCCTGCGACTGTGGGTGAGGGAACCTGGCGGCAAAGTGCTGGCATTTTGCGTTTTCTTTTGTGGCAAACAGGTCTATATCCGGATGACCCCACTGCTGGAAGTACGGGTGGAGTACAGATGGGTGTAACTCCCACTCGTGCATTTGATGGCTGTATCTGCTGAGCAGATCCGCCATCTGATTGTCCTTGCCCGGGAGGTGTTCCGCCATGAGGAAAATGTTCCTCTGAATGGCCCACTTCCACATGCCCTGAGCCAGATGAGACAGCTGTGGCGAGTGGGTGCCCCCCTGTTTTTGAATGTAGTACATCGCGGTCATGTTGTCCGTCCGGACTAACACTACCTTGTTGCACAGATGTACAATGAAGGACTTGAGCGCCATGAAGATTGCCATCAGTTCCAGATAGTTGATGTGCATCTTCTGTTGCTGCGTCGTCCATAGTCCCTGCACTGTGTAAGTGAGCAGATGAGCTCCCCATCCCTGGAGAGATGCGTCCGTTGTCAGGATAATTTGTGGCACTGGCTCCTGGAACAGTCGGCCCTTGCAAAGGTTGTGTGGAGTCCACCAATGCAGAGAGTCGTATGCCCGACTGGTAACCAACACTAGGTCTGTCAATTGTCCCTGAGCCTGTGTCCACTGATTTGCTAAGCATTCCTGGAGCGGACGCATATGCAACCGTGCGTGAGGGACTATGAAGATGCAGGAGGCCATCATGCCAAGCAACTGCATGAACACTCTCGCTGGAAGTGAGTGTTGTGGTCTGAACCTTTGGATTAGAGACTGCATGCTGTCTATCCTGACTTGGTTTGGCTGAGCCATGGCCGTCAGGGTATTGATCGTCGCACCTAGAAACTGCCGGACATGTGCCGGTTGAAGATGCGACTTTGGGTAGTTCAACGAGAAGCCCAGATCGTGAAGTAGGTGAATGGTAGTTGACATGTCCGCGGCGCACTGTTGTTCCGACTTGGCCTGAACGAGCCAGTCGTCTAGGTAGGGGTAGACATGAATGTTCCGCCTCCTGAGGTGCGCTGCTACTGTCGCCAGACACTTGGTAAACACTCTTGGGGCTGTGGTCACTCCGAAGGGTAGGACCTTGAACTGATAATGCTTGCCTTGGATAGTGAATCTGAGGTATTTCCTGTGGGACGGGTGTAGTGGAATGTGGAAATAAGCATCCTTGAGATCTAAGGTTGCTAAGAAGTCCCCTTGGTTTAACAAGGGAAGAATTTGTTGCAGTGTAAGCATATGGAAGTGTTCTGATAGTATGTATAGGTTGAGGGGACGTAGATCTAGAATGGGTCTGAGAGATCCGTCCTTCTTTGGAATAAGGAAGTACAGGGAATACACCCCTGTGCCTTCCTCTCCCACCGGCACGAGCTCGATTGCGCCTTTTTGCAGCATCACCACTACTTCCTGCTGCAATAAGTGCAAGTGCTCTGCGGACATAGGCCTTTGCCTTGGCGGGATGTTGGGTGGAGTGGATTTCAACTCTAGGCAATAACCATACTGGACTAGTTGTCGCACCCACCTGTCTGTGGTGATGTTTCTCCAGACGGGCAGGAAGTGCTGCAGTCTCCCCCCGACAGGTGTTAAGTGGTCGGGGGGCAGCGACAGAGAGTCACTGTTTGCTTGGGGTAGAGGAGCGGGAGCTGTTGTTTCCTCTGCCGCGACCTCTGTTGCTGTTATTCCTGTAACCTCCCTTGTTCTGTTTTGTGAACGAGGATTGTGCTCCACCTCTTGAGAACTGAGATTGTTGACCCATTTGTCCTCTGGTGACTCCACGTACACCTGAGCGACGAAAATTGCTGCCACGAAACTGTTGTGACTGTAGGGCCCCCATGGACTTAGCAGTTTCTGTGTCTTTTTTTATTTTTTCTAGGGTGGTGTCAACATCTGGACCAAACAGACTATCAGGATTGACTGGCTGATTAAGAATGGTTGTCTGAATATCTGGTTTAAACCCCGAGATGCGGAGCCACGCCTGTCGTCTCAGCATAACGCTAGTGTTGATAGCTCTAGCAGCTGTGTCTGCGGCGTCAAGTGCACACTTGATGGCTGCGTTTGAGATTAGCTTCCCTTCCTCAATAAGCAGTTTGGTGCCTTCTTGGAACTTTGGAGGCAGGTGTTGTATAACCTGTTCTAGGGTGTCGTAATGCGCCCTATCGTAACGTGCTAAGAGTGCTTGTGTATTGGCAATGCGCCAAAAGTTTGCGGCCTGTGCAGCTACTCTTTTGCCCCCTGCCTCTAGCACTTTGGACTCCTTATCCGGGGGAGGAGCTTCACCCGTCGTCTGGGAGTTGGCACGTTTCCTGGCATTGGCGACCACAAGAGAGTCCAGTGGCAACTGTCCCCGAATGTATGCTGGGTCTGCAGGTGCAGGTCTGTACTTTTTTTCAATACGTGGATTGACCACTCGTGCTCTGGTAGGCTCCTTAAATATATCCCCAGCATGCTTGAGGACTCCTTTAAGCATAGGCAGCGTCTTTACTGTCCTTTCAGAGACTGAAAATGTGTCGAAAAGGAAGTCTTCCTCTATCGGGTCAGCATGCATGTCCACATCATGATTGGCTGCTGCCCTCTCAATTAGCGCATGAAAACCTGCTGAATCCTCAGTTGGGGATGCACGTGCATTAAAAAGCTGCGGGTCCTGCCCCACACTTTGGGTGCCCTGGTCACCAGTGTCATCATATGAATCCGGTTGTGCATCTGGTTCATTGATAGGGAAATTGTATTGCTCGTCCTCATCATACCCCTCACCCGCAGAGTGTTCTGGTGAGGGAGTAGGGCTCCGTCTCGGAGGAGGCTGGGTTGGTTCCATGAGGCCTGAAGCGTCAAGGGGCACCCTTTTCTTTTTCAGTGGGATGACATATGAGTCCACTGACTCTGAAGTGATTTTTCTCTTATAGAGGGTCAATTTGCCTGTGTCAGCGTCGATGAAATGCTCTGAATCATCCTCTGATTCGAGTACCCGACGTGGAAGTGGGCCAGCCGTTGAAGAAACCGTCTTCTTCGGTGCCGATTTGGTGGAAAAGGCTTTCGGCGCCTCCTTTGGCGGCAAAATAAAGAGAAGTTTGCCAGAAGGCTTTGCTGGATTGTCCTTTTGCGCCTGCGGCGATGATATCGGAGCCGACGGAGCAGAGGCCTTCTCCCTGATTCTCTGTAGTGATTCGGCGATGAGGGACGTCTCACTCCCAGTGGGTTTTGGCGCCGACGAGGATGTCTTGACCTTTCCCTCGGATCCGACGTCTTTGTGGGCCTTGTGCGCTTTCGACGCGGATCCCGCTGTCACCGACCCCGAGTCCTGGGACCGGTGCGCAGACGTGCCAGTCTTCGATCCGTGCGCCTGCGTAGCCTCCGTGGAGCCGGCTTTGGCGTGCTTGGACGGCGGCGCCGCTGTTGACCCGTGCCGACCATCTTTCTTAGAGGACCCCTCCTCTGGCGTCGATTTTGATTGTGCAGCAGCGGAATCGACAGACTTCTTCGACTTCTGCGGACCGGAGGTCGACGGAGTCGATGGAGTAGCGGGTACAGTCGTTTTCGCCGGCACGGCAGCCATCTTAGGGACACTCGAGTCCTTAAGTTTCGGTTTCGTTTTCGGGTCGGCCATCTTAGATGTAGTCGATCCCGATGCTTTCGGTTTAGGTTTCGATACAGTCTGCTCAGCAAGTAAGTCCGTGGCCGGGCCAGAAGGCGGGGCTGTGGCTTGCGGCATTGGGTCTTGGGTAAGGCCTACAGGCGATCCCGTGACCCGGTCAGTATCCTCGAAACCTTCGGGGCAGAGCTCGTCCCCTGAGCTATCCGCCGCGGCCCCATAAATCTCTTCGTCGTCTCCCACCTCGTCGACGTATTCAAGGCCTTGACCCACGACTCCGTCGTCGTCTACCGGATCCACCTCGACCTCCGTCTCGGGTGGGGAGATTTGAAGATGATGACCCTGGTCCTCTTCTTCTTGGTCGCCGAAGATGTTTTCCGGATCCGGGGCCGCTTGTCTAGCTTCCATGCGCACCGCGCGCCGAAGCTTGAGAGTCTTCTTAGACCGGAACTGTGCACAGGCTTTGCACTTGCCGTCGTCGTGGTCAGGCGAAAGGCATTTGTTACAGACGGGGTGTAGATCGATGTGTGGGTACTTGGACCCACAGAGCGGGCAGTACTTAAACGGGCTCCGCTCCATGTTCAGAAAAGTTTTGCAGTCGTGTCGCGATGAGAAGGCCTCAAAGTCCGAAGAGCGAAAGAAAACTCCGCTTATTCCGGCTCCAAGAGACGGAAGACTCGAGACCGTGCGCAGACAATACCGACGCAAAAAAAGCGAGGCCTTTTGGCCGCTAAAGTTAGTTTTTCTCGGTTTCGACAGAAAGACGTCGAGACCACATCCGAACCCAATGGCGGAAAAAAACAATCTGGGGATGGAGCCGATGCCCATGCGCACTGTAGTCCAGGGGAGGAGCCACCTATCTCAGGATACTTCGAAGACTCTTCCAGGACAACAATGTGCGATCATCCGGACTCAACACTAGGCGGCGATCTAATGCTAAGATATGAATTTAGCAGCCCACATGCCTCGAACACCACTGTAGGCCAACACAGCACACTGGCAGGGGGGCAGTCCACACACAAAGTTCCTTCTCCTCTCTTTGGCACTGAAGAAACCACTGTAGGCCAACACAGCACACTGGCAGGGGGGCAGTCCACTCCTACAGCTTCCTTTGGTTCTTCTCCTTGGCAGAGGTCCGTCTTGTTGTTCCAGGAGTGATCTAAAGTCTTGGGGTATGGGTCCTCATATTCATACTTCTTTTCTCTTTGTTCTCTGAAGGCAGAGAGGCCTTTGCCTAGTCAAAACCAGTTCTGGTCAGTCCTGGAGCACTCTTTTTACCAGACTCCTCCTTTCCTTTCACAGTGCGTGCAGACATATCGGACACACCACAGGAGGTGGAGCCGGCATTGAGGAGGGAAGGCACAGCCCTATTTAGGTCCCAGGTGCAACTCCTCCCTCCCATCTAGATGCAGATCTCTCTATTCACCACTGGGCTGACTCACCATGTCTCCTTCAATCCCCCAGCCCGTCACTCAGAGAACCAGACACATAGAAGACAACCTAGCAGAGGCAGGCTTGGATAGTTAGGCAAGAATATACCTCCTTTCTAAAAGTGGTATTTTCAAACACAGAATGTTAAAACCAACCTCACTAAAAGATGTATTTTATCATTCAGAGTTCAGGCATACTAAACTCTAATTTCTACCATGCTCCCTATGCTACCATTCTGGCATATGGAGAATAGGTAGCCTTACAATAGTGAACAAGCATTTGCAATGCAATAGGTCTCGCATTATGTAAGTTTGAGCTATTGGTTTTGTAAATGACAATTTTTTTATTTATGTGTTGGTTTTGAAAATAGCGAAATTAATAGCTTTGTCATTTACAATGCCAATACTTTTATCTTTTGCAAATGTGACACCTATAGCATTTGTAATGCAACATGTTTTGTATTTACGTGACTTAGATGTATTGATATTACAAATAACAATGGCTTTTAATTTTTTTAAATACATAATACTTAAATAAAAAGTTATTGTAATTTATAATGGCAATAGCTTAAACTTTTGTAAATAACTTTTGTGAGGATTATGTTCAGTGTATTTTATTGTGACGAAAATCCAAGAACAGAAGTGAAATCTTAACATCTTTGTAACATTTGTAATAAAGCTTGAAACATGGAGAGAACATATTTGAACCAGTTGATGTTGAATGGTTGCACAGATTGATACTGTGGTGGCAACGAGTGATGCTGTGGCGTTTAGTGATGCTGTGGTAGCGCATATTGATGCTGTGGTGCCCCTGAGTGATGCTGTGGTGCCCCTGAGTACGGTAGAGTGAGTGAGGGCGGTTGAGTGAGTGAGGGCAGTGGAGTGAGTGAGGGCAGTGGAGTGAGTGAGGGCGGTGGAGTGAGTGAGGGCGGTGGAGTGAGTGAGGGCGGTGGAGTGAGTGAGGGCGGTGGAGTGAGTGAGGGCGGTAGAGTGAGTGAGGGCGGTAGAGTGAGTGAGGGCGGTAGAGTGAGTGAGGGCGGTAGAGTGAGTGAGGGCGGTAGAGTGAGTGAGGGCGGTAGAGTGAGTGAGGGCGGTAGAGTGAGTGAGGGCGGTAGAGTGAGTGAGGGCGGTAGAGTGAGTGAGGGCGGTAGAGTGAGTGAGGGCGGTAGAGTGAGTGAGGGCGGTAGAGTGAGTGAGGGCGGTAGAGTGAGTGAGGGCGGTAGAGTGAGTGAGGGCGGTAGAGTGAGTGAGGGCGGTAGAGTGAGTGAGGGCGGTAGAGTGGGGCGGTAAAGTGAGGGCGGTAGAGTGAGGGCGGTAGAGTGGTAGAGTGAGGGCGGTAGAGTAGTAGAGTGAGGGCGGTGGAGTGGTAGAGTGAGGGCGGTAGAGTGGTAGAGTGAGGGCGGTAGAGTGGTAGAGTGAGGGCGGTAGAGTGGTAGAGTGAGGGCGGTAGAGTGGTAGAGTGGTAGAGGTATGTGAGAGGGTGAGGGTGTGTGTGAGAGTGAGGGTGTGTGTGAGAGTGAGGGTGTGTGAGAGCGAGGGTGTGTGAGAGCGAGGGTGTGTGAGAGCGAGGGTGTGTGAGAGCGAGGGTGTGTGAGAGCGAGGGTGTGCGAGAGCGAGGGTGTGCGAGAGCGAGGGTGTGCGAGAGCGAGGGTGTGCGAGAGCGAGGGTGTGAGAGAGCGAGGGTGTGTGAGAGCGAGGGTGTGCGAGAGCGAGGGTGTGCGAGAGCGAGGGTGTGCGAGAGCGAGGGTGTGCGAGAGCGAGGGTGTGTGAGAGCGAGGGTGTGTGAGAGCGAGGGTGTGTGAGAGCGAGGGTGTGTGAGAGCGAGGGTGTGTGAGAGTGAGGGTGTGTGAGAGTGAGGGTGGTAAAGTGAGGGCGGTAGAGTGAGGGCGGTAGAGTGGTAGAGTGAGGGCGGTAGAGTAGTAGAGTGAGGGCGGTAGAGTGGTAGAGTGAGGGCGGTAGAGTGGTAGAGTGAGGGCGGTAGAGTGGTAGAGTGAGGGCGGTAGAGTGGTAGAGTGAGGGCGGTAGAGTGGTAGAGTGAGGGCGGTAGAGTGGTAGAGTGAGGGCGGTAGAGTGGTAGAGTGGTAGAGGTATGTGAGAGGGTGAGGGTGTGTGGGAGAGTGAGGGTGTGTGTGAGAGTGAGGGTGTGTGAGAGCGAGGGTGTGTGAGAGCGAGGGTGTGTGAGAGCGAGGGTGTGTGAGAGCGAGGGTGTGTGAGAGCGAGGGTGTGTGAGAGCGAGGGTGTGTGAGAGCGAGGGTGTGCGAGAGCGAGGGTGTGCGAGAGCGAGGGTGTGCGAGAGCGAGGGTGTGCGAGAGCGAGGGTGTGTGAGAGCGAGGGTGTGTGAGAGCGAGGGTGTATGAGAGCGAGGGTGTGTGAGAGCGAGGGTGTGTGAGCGAGGGTGTGTGAGAGCGAGGGTGTGTGAGAGCGAGGGTGTGCGAGAGCGAGGGTGTGCGAGAGCGAGGGTGTGTGAGAGCGAGGGTGTGTGAGAGCGAGGGTGTGCGAGAGCGAGGGTGTGCGAGAGCGAGGGTGTGCGAGAGCGAGGGTGTGCGAGAGCGAGGGTGTGTGAGAGCGAGGGTGTGTGAGAGCGAGGGTGTGTGAGAGCGAGGGTGTGTGAGAGTGAGGGTGTGTGAGAGTGAGGGTGTGTGAGAGTGCGACTGTGTGAGTGAGGGCGTGCAAGGGTGAGGGTGAGGGGGTGTGAGTGGGTGAGGGGGTGTGAGAGGGTGAGGGTGAAGGGGTGTGAGAGGGTGAGGGTGAAGGGGTGTGAGAGGGTGAGGGTGTGTGCGGGTGACGGTGTGTGAGGGTAAGGGTGTGTGTGAGAGTGAGGGTGTGTGTGAGAGTGATGGTGTGTGTGAGGGTGAAGGGGTGGGTGAGGTTTTTTAAGGGGAGTGAGGGTGAGGGCGAGTGAGGGTGAAAGGGTGAAAGGGTGGGTGAGCATGGGTGAGAGGGTGAGAGAGGGTGAGGGGGTGAGTGAGGGTGAGGGTGTGTTTGAGGGTGAGGGTGTGTGTGAGGGTGAGGGGGTGTGTGAGGGTGAGGGGGTCTGAGGGTGTGATGGAGGATGAGGGGGTGTGAAGGTGAGGGGGGGTGAGGGGGTGGTGAGGGGGGTGAGGGGGTGTGAGGTGAGGGGGTGAGTGTGAGGGGGTGTGGGTTGTGGGGATGAGTGAGGGTGGGTGAGGGTGTGTGAGGGTGGGTGAGGGGGCGTGAGGGGGCGTGAGGGTTGCAAGGAGGTGTGTGAGGGTGTGGTGGTGTGTGGGGGTGAGGGTGAGGGGGTGAGGGGGTGTGAGGGTGGGTGAGGGGATGCGAGGCTGAGGGGGTGTGAGGGTGAGGATGAGGGGGTCTGAGGGGGTGAGGGGGGTGTGAGAGGGTGAGGGGGTGTGTGAGGGTGAGGGTGTGTGTGAGGGTGAGGGTGTTTGTGTGGGTGAGGGTGTGTGTGCGGGTGAAGGGGTGTGTGAGGGTGAAGGGGTGTGTGAGGGTGAAGGGGGGTGTGAGGGTGAAGGGGGGTGTGAGGGTGAAGGGGGGTGTGAGGGTGAAAAGGTGGGTGAGGGGGTGGGTGAGGGGTTGTGTGAGGGTGAGGGGGTGGGTGAGAGGGTGTGTGAGGGTGAGAGGGTGTGTGAGGGTGAGAGGGTGTGTGAGTGAGAGGGTAAGTGAGGGTGAGAAGGTAAGTGAGGGTGAGCGGGTAAGTGAGGGTGAGGGGGGTGAGAGGGTGTGTGAGGGGGTGTGTGAGGGTGAGGGGGTGCGAGGGTGAGAGGGGAAGAGGGGGTGTGAGGGTGAGAGGGGGTGAGAGTGTGTGTGAGGGTGAGAGAGGGTGAGTTTGTGAGGGTAAGGGTGAGGGGGTGTGAGGGTGAGGGTAAGGGTGAGGGCGATAGAGTGGTAGAGTGAGGGCGGTAGAGTGGTAGAGTGAGGGCGGTAGAGTGGTAGAGGTATGTGAGAGGGTGAGGGTGTGTGTGAGAGTGAGGGTGTGTGAGAGTGAGGGTGTGTGAGTGAGGGTGTGTGAGTGTGAGGGTGTGTGAGTGTGAGGGTGTGTGAGTGTGAGGGTGTGTGAGTGTGAGGGTGTGTGAGTGTGAGGGTGTGTGAGTGAGGGCGTGCAAGGGTGAGGGTGAGGGGGTGTGAGTGGGTGAGGGGGTGTGAGAGGGTGAGGGTGAGGGTGTGTGAGAGGGTGAGGGTGAAGGGGTGTGAGAGGGTGAGGGTGTGTGAGGGTGAGGGTGTGTGAGAGGGTATGTGAGGGTAAGGGTGTGTGTGAGAGTGAGGGTGTGTGTGAGAGTGATGGTGTGTGTGAGGGTGAAGGGGTGGGTGAGGTTGTGTGAGGGTGAGTGAGGGTGAGGGCGAGTGAGGGTGAAAGGGTGGGTGAGCATGGGTGAGAGTGTGAGTGAGGGTGAGGGGGTGGGTGAGGGGGGTGTGTGAGGGTGAGGGGGTGTGTGAGGGTGAGGGATGTGTGAGGGTGAGGGGGTGAGGGGGTCTGAGGGTGTGAGGGAGGATGAGGGGGTGAGGATGAGGGGGTGTGAGGGTGAGGGGGTGTGAGGGTGAGGGGGTGTGAGGGTGAGGGGAGGGGGTGTGAGGTGAGGGGGTGCGAGGTGAGGGGGTGTGAGGTGAGGGGATGTGAGGTGAGGGGGTGTGGGTGTGAGGGGGTGTGGGTTGTGGGGATGAGTGAGGGTGTGTGAGGGTGTATGAGGGTGGGTGAGGGTGTGTGAGGGTGAGTGAGGGGGCGTGAGGGTTGCAAGGGGGTGTGTGAGGGTGTGGGGGTGTGTGAGGGTGTGGGGGTGAGGGTGAGGGGGTGTGAGGGTGAGGGGTTGAGGGGGTGTGAGGGTGGGCGAGGGGATGCGAGGCTGAGGGGGTGTGAGGGTGAGGATGAGGGGGTGTGAGGGGTGAGGGGGGTGTGAGAGGGTGAGGGGGTGTGTGAGGGTGAGGGGGTGTGTGAGGTGAGGGGGTGTGAGGTGAGGGGGTGTGAGGTGAGGGGGTGTGAGGTGAGGGGGTGTTGGTGTGAGGGGGTGTGGGTTGTGGGGATGAGTGAGGGTGTGTGAGGGTGTATGAGGGTGTGTGAGGGTGTGTGAGGGTGAGTGAGGGGGCGTGAGGGTTGCAAGGGGGTGTGTGAGGGTGTGGGGGTGTGTGAGGGTGTGGGGGTGAGGGTGAGGGGGTGTGAGGGTGAGGGGTTGAGGGGGTGTGAGGGTGGGTGAGGGGATGCGAGGCTGAGGGGGTGTGAGGGTGAGGATAAGGGGGTGTGAGGGGTGAGGGGGGTGTGAGAGGGTGAGGGGGTGTGTGAGTGTGAGGGGGTGTGTGAGGGTGAGGGGGAGTGTGCGGCTGAGGGTGTGTGTGCGGGTGAAGGGGTGTGTGATGGTGAAGGGGTGTGTGGGGGTGAAGGGGTGTGTGAGGGTGAAGGGGTGGGTGAGGGTGTGTGTGAGGGTGAAGGGGTGTGTGAGGGTGAGGGGGTGTGTGAGGGTGAGAGGGTGTGTGAGGGTGAGAGGGTGTGTGAGGGTGAGAGGGTGTGTGAGGGTGAGAGGGTAAGTGAGGGTGAGAGGGTAAGTGAGGGTGAGAGGGTAAGTGAGGGTGAGGGGGGTGAGAGGGTGTGTGAGGGGGTGGGTGAGGGGGGTGCGAGGGTGAGAGGGGAAGAGGGGAAGAGGGGGTGTGAGGGTGAGGGGGTGAGAGTGTGTGTGAGGGTGAGAGAGGGTGAGTTTGTGAGGGTGAGGGTAAGGGTGAGGGGTTGTGAGGGTGAGGGTAAGGGTGAGGGTGTGTGTGAGGGGGTGTGAGGGGGTTTGTGGGTGTTTGAGGATGAGGGTATGTGAGGGTGAGGGGGTGTGAGGTTGAGGGGTGTGAGGTTGAGGGGTGTGAGGTTGAGGGGGTGTGAGGTTGAGGGGGTGTGAGGTTGAGGGGGTGTGAGGGTGAGGATGTGGGGGTGTGAGGGTGAGGGTGTGAGAGAGTGTGTGAGGGTGACCCAGATTGAAGAGTCAAAGATGAAGTTGAGGGTGCTTAAATTTGGCAATAAAGCAAAATTTGTGTTCATATGTGGTAATCTGCATACTAACACTGTATGCGTCACCTTCATTCTGAGGTCAACACAGCTATAATGTTGCCCAATATCACATATGAGGTCTCAGCCAGGTCTAGCTTTACAGTCAAAAGCACACTGCATGCTGGGACTTGTAGTTTCACTGTTAACAGCGTAAGTATAGGTTAATAAATCGCAGCATGCAAAGAGCTGTTGTATAAAAAAAGGGCTGAACTGGCTGAACTTATCACACTTCACGTGGTCCTTCTTGGCAGCAGTAATATGAATAATTGGCAAGTGCAATAGGTTAAGCCAAAGGCACAACTCGATCTCTAGCTCTGTCAATTGTTTCGCCTATGTTGTTGTGACTGAGGAAAAATAAAAAAAGTGCTTGTTTTCCAATGACGAGAGGCATTTCCAAAAACAGTGCAAAAAAAAAAAAAGAAAATAAGCACATGCCCATCTCGCATGTGCATGTATCTGGCGTCACCATCTCGCATGTGCATGTATGTGGCGTCACCATCTCGCATGTGCATGTATGTGGCGTCACCATCTCGCATGTGCATGTATCTGGCGTCACCATCTCGCATGTGCATGTATCTGGCGTCACCATCTCGCATGTATCTGGCGTCACCATCTCACATGTGCATGTATCTGGCGTCACCATCTCACAGGTGCATGTATCTGGCGTCACCATCTCACATGTGCATGTATCTGGCGTCTCCATCTCACATGTGCATGTATCTGTCAAGACGCTCCAGTGACACCAGTGTGATGACGTGTACGTCATGATGCAGTAGCCATTTAAAAAACAAGATGTTGAGCTGACCCCGAAATGCGGACTTTGTTCCCCAGCACTAAAGTCAGCGGCTTTGGCTATTATGCCACATCCTCTACTTCAATTTCCATAACAGCAAACATATTTTTAAAATAAGTAAATGCATTTATTAAATGCACCAAAGCAAGCAAAAAAAACTAAAGCCGCTCCATTTTGTCGAAAGATGTTTTAGATTATCACAAAGGGTAAGCTAATTGTACTATATTCACGCTTTTTTATCAGAAAACGAAGGGAGCCAAGCAGTCTGGGCGAGTATGATAAGTTTGAACAGTTTCTGGAAGTGTTGGGAAAGGAGACAGCGACGGCATAATAAAGTGCAAATTAGGCTCGTAGCAAACATTGTTATCTTTACTGCAGTGGCATATGTGGAACACACTTCTGCACCTATGCATCTAGCGCCGGAAAAGCAGAGTACAGCCCGCAGCGCTAGGAAGGCCTGTTTTGTACGCATGCAAAGCAGCAGCCATGGGAACTTCAAGGTCGATAAGCCGCCCTGCTGCTATCTGGGAGCCAGAGTCACCCTGTATCACACCTGCTGCCAGCACGATTAGGGGGAGTCGGGCGGAATACAACCGGACAAAGATTTTAACATCCAGCGGTAAGGCCCTACGGCTGTCCCTACGGCTGTCCCTCTGCACATGCCCCCGCAGCAACCTACCCGTGACACCCCACGCGCTGGCGCTGCAGAAAAATTGCTAACTGCAAACCCCGCCACTTGTGCACCTTCTCTCGGTGCCCTGCGAGGAGCGTCCTGCCAGCAGTGTCCTGAAGGAGCCACAGCGTGTCCCTCTCTCCCTTCAGCGGGGAAAAGCGAGCCCGCAACACCTCCTGGAGCAGCCCCCAGGACAATGGCCATGCCCCGACCACCTGTTTGCACCGCCAGCATTATTAGGCACAGCCCACCGTACTGAAAAAGCGGCTGTGGCCTGTGTGTGCTCATGGAACGCTTACTGTTCATTGTGCATTGTCCCGAATGAGGTCTAGAAGGGAGCCTCCCGGCACTGCGCACCTCCGTTTTCCCAAAGAAACTTCCAGGAACAGAGTGTGGCCTGCTGTTTTCGGCAGAGAGAATCACGGTATTCTCAGAGACTATCGGCTAGCGGTGGTCTCACGACACTGCATCCTCGCCAGCAACTGAAGGAAAGTGCTGGGCACTAACTATGTGCCCGGTCGCGTCGTGTCGTGCAGATGGTCAAAACGAAACTGAAACCTACGGAGCATGGCAGAGTCGGATTCTGACGCGCGCGACCCAATCCCAAGGCGCGTGTCAGAATCCGACATTCACAGCAAACAGCCAGCAGCAAAAGCGCGCTCACGAGGTCAAATCCGAGACGGAAATGCGCGCGTCTTACTCGTGTCCACATATTCAGTAAGCACATAGGTATACTAAAGTATACATGAGGCCATTCGCTACGCTCGACCTAAAAACGAAAATGGCTGTAAATCACTATTAGGACATGCCACACACACCAGAGCATGTCCTACCTTATCCTTACAATGACCCCTGCCCTTGGGCCTACCTTAGGGGTGTCTGATATGAAAAAAGGGAAGGTTTGGAAACTGGCAAGTGGGTGCACCGGCCAAGTCGAAATGGCAGTACTAGACTGCACATAGGCTCTGCAATGGAAGGCCTGAGACTTTACAAGCTGCTTCTGTGGGTGGCACAACCATTGCTGCAACCCACCAGCAGCATTTGGTTTACAAGCCCTGGACACACATTGTGCACTGTACTAGGGTCTGACAAGTAAACCAAATAACTCAATCATGGAGTCACGAATCAATGCATCAATTTCACATATGGAGTGTAGGAGAGTAGGGTCAGCTTTCCTATGGTCACCCCACTTTTTGCTTCACTGGTTTTCGACTTAAATGTGGCTGTGGGCCTGCTAATCAGACCCACAGCCCTGCTGTTCTCTCTCTAAATTCACACCATGTACTTTAGGTACATCACCAATTGGGACATGGGTCACTCTCATGAGTCCCTGTACAGTGTACCATAGGTACCCAGGGCATAGGTGCACCCAAGGCCTACCAGGGGCTGCAGCATATCTTATGCCACCCATGGCTGGCCAGCCAAACTGACAAAACTGGCTGATCACTCAGCTGGGGCAAGGTCGTGTAATCAGCCCTTGCTTAAGTATAGTATTCCTATACCTACCATTATATATAGACACATATGCACCTATAAGTCACTCCTATGGCAGGCCTTAACAATCCTGAAGGCAGAGTGCTTGGTTTTATGTGAGATGAGGCTCTAGCATGAGCTGAGCCTGTCTGCAGCTTTCGGAACTGGCTGATCACTCAGCTGGGGCAAGGTCGTGTAATCAGCCCTTGCTCAGGTATAGTATTCCTATACCTACCATTATATATAGACACATATGCACCTATAAGTCACTCCTATGGCAGGCCTTAACAATCCAGAAGGCAGAGTGCTTGGTTTTATGTGAGATGAGGCTCTAGCATGAGCTGAGCCTGTCTGCAGCTTTCGGAACCATGACCTTATAGCTGTTCCATGATATAGCCATACATTATAATCCTCGAGGTTGAATGCTAACTTTTGTTTGGCTTTATCAAAACATGTCGTGTAAGGTGTCATACGCTTTGGAATACTACCCCCTCGCCAGTTCTGGCGACGGGGGTAGCATTCCACCCTTCTAGAGGGAGAAGACATGTTGTTCCTACTAATCCCGGTTAAAGTTGACCAGAGCCTCAGCATCACATAATGGATGCTGCTGCCACAGACACAAGCCTGACCTTCTGCTTCTGGGAGTCCTTCCAGCGAGGGAGGCTTGGAACAATAGGTTCCTGTCTTGGGAGGTGCTAGCACCACCCCAGACAGGCCATAGTGTAGACAGGCCATAGTGTATTAGGACAGGGAGGGCTGAATGAAATGAAACACTGCCTGGGGCACACAAGGTGTCCCATGCATAGTCCGGTTCAAACCGGTGCTGGGGCACTCCAGCCTCAGCTCTGGCGCGAAACTGGACTAAGGGAAAGGGGTGTAATGTAAATGTAAATGTAATGTAAATTGATACTTGTATAGCGCACTACTCACCCGCAAGGGTCTCAAGGCGCTTGTACGAATACCGCTGTGGAACCCATCCTGACTTTCCCTGTGAGGTGCCCACTCCTGGGCACCCCCAAGGTGGAGGCCAAGCATCCTTAGCGTTGTGGGGGTCGTTGTGGAGATTAAGCAAGCTATTGCCCAGAGTTGCAGAGTGGGACTCCATGATTGGAATAGGCACCGAGGCGAGAATGATCAGGTCCGTGGAATTTTGAGCCCAAGACCCGCCGAGGCGGGGAATTGAACCCTGGTCCCGGGCTAGACCTCTGCATCAGGGTCTGCCGCTCTAACCATCGAGCCACACTTCTCCATCGAACCACCCACAGGAGGGACCTAGCAGGTAATCCAGCCTCTAAATTTGGTATAAAGGTAGGAGCTGAGTCCCAAGACTTTAGATTTATCCTGACTGAAACTTGAAACGAAACTCTGGACCTTTGACGTTCTACCTGAAGATAGAAGACTGAAGAATCTCCCTTGTGGTCAAGGAGTGACCACCCTGTGTAAGCAGGCACCATCAAGCGATCAACGGTTTCCTTTGTCGACGCTCCCGCCAGAGCCCGAGCACAGAGCCTGACAAGACCCGGACTTTCAGACTTCCAACAGCCCGATCCACAGCCACAGCAAAGCTGAGACCCGTGGAGGCGACCAGAGACGTGGGACCGGCCATCTTGGAAAGCCAGCGAATTGCTTTCCGTGCAACTTCTGAGCCATCCTCGAAGTTGTGCATTGGGGATTGAGAAGCCCCAGCCCCGAGCACCAACTGCTCCGAAGATCAGCCCTCCACACTCCTCGAGTTCTGCCTGGGTCCTTCTGCATTTTCCTGCTCGACGTGTCTGTCTGGTCACTTGCCTGTTGGCTAGTGGCCTCTGTGACGACGAACCTTTGAATTTACACCGCTGGTCTGGTTGCTCCAGACTGGCCCCTGCTTCCCTGAAAAAGAGAAGCCCATCAGACCTTGCTGGTCTGATCTAGAAGCCATCTTTGATTCCTGCGTGGGTTGCCTTTGCCAAGGCTTGTTGACTCCAATCCGGAAGCCGACACCGCCGACAGCGAGAGCCTTTATGGGACAGTCCGTATCCAGCTCCTGGTCATCGTCGACACCTCCTGGTCCACGTGGCTGCAGAGACAAGCTTCACGACATCACCTGATTGCTCCGCGACATCGCCTGGTTCCTTCCTGGTTCCTTCCTGGTCACTAGCTAGTGACCCAGACCCTATCCCCTCTGCTTTCAGGTACTCTTCATCCTCGATCCGCCCTTGGATCCAAACGGACACTTCTCTCCTGGTCGCCTGCAGCATCTTTCTTCGAGGCTCCATATGATTCAGCGACGAAACCCGACACACTGACACCTATGCACCCGCTTCCTGTGGGTGAGGTAACGCGAGTACTCCGGTGCTCCTGTGAGTATTAACTATCCTAGTGTCCTAGTTTTCAGTAGCTTTCACCAAGTCCATCCGGAAGTGACCTAAAAGAACTAGTTTCCAATTCTTACGTTCCCATTCCAACTCTATGGTAACTCGCGTGTGTTTAAAGACACTGCACACGCATCCCGTGGGCCTCCGGCTCCCTATCCTTTGGTAGTACAGCGTAGCCCCAGCGGTTCTCCAGGCCTTAGGCCTATCCTTTGTTCATGACGTGGTTCCTATACCACTATTTTAGTATATGGTTCGAAGTGCCCCATGGGCATTACTGTATTTTGTGCAACTTATTGTATGATAATTAAGTATCTTGTTATGTACTTGTGCCTCTGACCTCATAAAGAGATCAGAGGATTAATTTAGTAATAAATACACCTATATTTTATATATATATATATACCCTGTGTGGTGTCCTTTCATTTGGTATTAAAGGGGTTACATATGGTAAAACAACTGGCTTCACATGTTCTCTTGAGTTTAGCCTAAGACTGCTTTGTCCATGCTACCACTAGGATAGCTGGTCTATAAGGTTGACTTTACAACCATCACCATAAGGGTTGTTTGGACTGATACAGGGTGCCCCCTAGAATAGTGGACATCACATATCAGGCCAACTTCTCACAGGGAGCACCTGCACTGTGGCACTGAATAGCAGTGGCACAGTGCCCAAAGCATACAACCAGCAAAACATATCAAAAACAGAGGAGGCAATCAGAAAAATTGGAAGGAAGACTCACGCCAATGGTACCAGGTCTCCTCCAGATGAAATGTGGGGAGAACTACCGTCCCCCTTGGGAGTTCTCATCTCTAAGGCGGAAAAATCTGAACAGACCATCAGCATTGGCGTTTTCTGTACCAGGGCGGTGTTGTTCCACCGTAAAGTCCATCCCCTGTAGGGAAATGGACCACCTCAACAACTTTGGGTTTTCACCCCTTATCTGCATTAACCATCTGAGGGGCCTGTGGTCTGTCTGAACTCGGAAGGGAGTCCCAAACAGGTATGGTCTCAACTTCTTCAGTGCCCAATCCACAGCAAATGCCTCACTCTCAATTGCACTCCACCTCGGTTTCCGTGGAAGTGACCTTCTACTGATGAAGGCTACAGGTTGGTCCAGGCCCTCTTCATTAATCTGTGATGGAACAGCCCCAACACCATGCTCTGAAGCGTTAGTTTGAACAGTCAATGCTTTTGAGAAGTTGGGCGCCTGAAGCACGGGTGCTGTATACATGGCAGTCTTTAGGGCGTCAAAAGCCTTCTGACAGGTGTCAGTCTTGTTCACTTTCTTGGGCTGATTCCTGGAAGTCAGCTCAGTCAAGGGTGCAAAAATGTTGCCATACTCCTTGACAAGCCTCCTGTAGTACCCCGTGAGTCCTAAAAAGGCTCACCTGTGTGAGTTTTTGGGGGTTCCCATGCCAGGATGATATCAATCTTGAGTTGCAGGGGCGCCAACTGGCCGCTCCCTAACTGGTGCCCAGAGTACACCACGGAACCCTGCCCGATCTGGCACTTACTCGCCTTGATTGTGAGGCCTGCCTTTCGCAGTGCCATCAACACTTCCCAGAGGTGGCGCAGATGTTCCTCCAGGGGTATTCTTCACCCCAAAGGACATAACCCGGAATTGGTAGTGCCCATCTAGTGTGGAGAATTCTGACCTCTCTTTGGCCCCATCAGTTAAGGCGATCTGCCAGTACCCAGACGTCACATCAAATGTGCTGAGGTACTGTGCAGCCCCCAACCGATCAATGAGCTCATTAGCTCTGGGGATGGAGTGCGCGTCAGTCCTGGTGCCCGAATTGAGTCCTCTGTAGTCCACACAGAACCGGAGCTCAGGTGTGGCACCAGGCGCAGCAGCTTTTGGGACCAAGACCACTGGGCTGGCCCAAGGACTGTTCGACGACTCAATCACCCCTAAAGCAAACATCTTGGAGACTTCTTCCTTGATGTAAGCTCTCACCTTGTCAGTCAACCTCTAAGCCTTGTGCTACACAGGAGGACTGTCCCAGTGTCCACATCATGGACGCACCACTCAGTGACACCAGGAACCAAGGAAAACAAATCAGAGAATTGTCCCAACAGGTGGCGACAATCTTGCTGCTGATCAGAGGTCAGTGTGGCAGAGAGGCTGACACCATCCACTGACCCATCTTGCTCTGTTGCAGACAGGAGGTCAGGAAGAGAGTTGGTCTCCTCCTCCATTCTATCATCCGTTGCTAGGAGCATGCCCCCTTCGGACCTTTCTAAGTGGGGCTTCAGGCGGTTAACATGTAGGACCCGCAAAGGGTTCCTTGGAGACCGCAAGTTCACCAGGTAGGTGACATTACTCTTGCGCTCCACCACCTCAAATGTACCGGTCCACCTGTCCTGGAGCGCACAAGGCTCCACAGAGGCCATGACCCAAACTTTCTGTCCAGGATGAACCTCAATCAGAGTGGCATTCTGATCGTACCACCGCTTCATCTCTTCCTGGCTGGCTTCCAGATTCGCCTGAGCGAGCTATCTGAATCGCCGGATCTGGTTCCTGAAGGCCACCATGTAAATGTGTACATCCTGGGGAGGTATCCTGGGAGATTGCTCCCAGCCTTCTTTGACCAGACTCAAAGGTCCTCTTACCAGGTGTCCATACAACAGTTCAAAGGGACTGAACCCTAGGGACTTTTGTGGCACCTCAAGGTAAGCAAACAGAAGGCATGGGGACGTCCCACTTACGCCTCATTGGTTCCTCAAGACCCATGATCATGCCTCTAGGGGTCCGGTTGAATCTCTCAACCAGCCCATTACCTTGTGAGTGGAAAGGAGTGGTGAACTTATAGGTAATACCACACTCCTTCCACAGAGACTTCATATAACTGGAAATGAAGTTTGTACCTCTGTCAGACAACACCTCTCTGGGGAACCCCACACGAGAAAATCCCCATCAGTGTACGTCCCACCACGGGGTCCGTCACTGTCCTGAGCGGGATGGTTTCCGGGTACAGGATAGCATAGTCCACCAAGACCAAGATAAACCTGTTGCCCATGGCTGTCTTGGGGTCCAGTGGCCCCACAATGTCAATGCCCACCTGAACAAAGGGGGAACTGACTATCGGGGAAGGTTAGAGAGGAGCCTTTTGCTTCCTTCCACTTTTCCCATTTGCCTGGCAAGTCGGACAGGTCCTACAATGAGTATCTGAGAACAGTCACAAGAGTAAAGTTCCCAACACACAAGGGCACAAAGAGGATGTAATATTTACTCAAGACACAGCTAGTGTTGTGCTTGTTAAGAGGCATCTTCAAGGGGGAAACAATTCCTACTTGCTGCACCTCACCGGGGCTGGAATAGGGCCCCCCCCATGACTAATAGCTGCAACATGGTTGGGGTCCAGGCTCTCACTGACCATGGAGGCTGACTTTGGGTAGAGGCTTTTATGTGATGCAATGACTGAGGGAAAGAGACAGATTGAGGCCCCAAAGATCTACGTTTAATGCTTGTAAATCACAATGATGCAGCACAAGGCTTGCTGATAGTTTTGTTCTTCTCCTGCATGGTCGCTCCCCTTCCTTCGGATTAACTTGGCAATGGCTGTAGAGCTTCGTCCCCTTAATAGAGGCTCTAAAAGCTGTACAAAATTGCAGTTGACAGACAGAGGTACCTCCCGGTTTCACACAAGAAAATAAAAATCAAAAAGAGCTAATACTTCTGAGGAAGGTCATGGCAGTGAGTCGCTGGTTGTGGTCCGCCACCCCCTCCAGATCCAGTAGAGAGCCCTGGATTGGTATCAAGGGGGAGGCATTTAAAACTTTCTAATTTAATGGCCAATGTGGACTTTGCGGCAAGCCTCAAAACAAAAATACGATAAGCTCATATGAAGGCAGCATCAGCCGCGGCAAGAGACAAGCGTAGCCAAAAATTACGATGTGGGTCTGCAACAATTTCGAGCTCTCTGAGCTCAGAAGAAGATTCATTGGAGCCCAGAAAGGGAGTGTTCAATCATGGAGAGCATACCATCAGGGCCTTGGATGTAGAAACAGGGGTTGAAGAAGAGCTCGGCGCACAAAACGAAGCACCAGAATTTTTACTCAGTGGTCCGGGCTCCAGAGGGCTGAGAGGATAAAGAAGAGGGGAGGGGCCGCCTACGGGGAAAGTTCAAGGGGGAAAGAAACTTGCCCTTCACAAGAGGACACACAGGAATCTACAATCAATCAACCCTATTGGAAAACAAAGGAGTACCCACAATTCTCCAAAGTCAAATTAACACTTGCTGCACTAATCACATCGCAAGGGTCTCCCGCTGAAAAACAATCTGGTGTCTTACTATGTGATTAGTCCTCTGCTGCACATTTGGCTCTCTTGGAGAATAAGGACAAACAAAGGCCCCCTCAAGAGGAGAGCAGTGTTTCTAAGCCGCAGCTACAGTCACTGCCACAGGCCCATCCACCGGCTCAGCCTTCAAATATAGGAGTAACTGCCATTGGCAGGAAGGAAGGCAGAGAAGGACTGGTGGGCTTTCAAACAAGAAGGCTGCAAGGAGAGGGAACTATGCTGCAATGCGACATACAATCATGTTCTATCTTATCTTAGGTGAAATAAGGGAGCGCAAAACAACACAAGCAATCACAGTGTGTCAAAAATCGAGGAGACTGTGGGTAGCTTCCCAGCAAGAATCCAAGAGGCAGAGTCCAGGACCTCGCAGCTTTAGGACCAGATAAACACTATGTAGCAACAGGTGAACTTAGCCAGGAAGGAAAAATCCTCACTAGAAAGCAAACTGGAAGAGCTCGATAACCACTCTCGACAGTCTAACAGGCGTCTAGTTGGGGTCCCAGAAGGATGAGAAGGGGCCCAAGCTCTTCAATGGGTTTTAGACTTATTAAAAAAGAGTGTTTTGCCAGAATTTGCAGGAGTGCATAGGGTACCGTCACAGCCATTTCCCAATCCAAAGTTACCACAAATAATCCTTGTGAACTTTGCTTTGCAGACTACCACATTAGAGAGCAAATACTCTGAGAGGAGCTACGCGCGCATCCGAGATGGCCGCGTGAACACAGGGCTCCCGAGGACCCTCGCTGCCTCCCGCATTTATCCTGGATAATATCCTGATTTGATGGAAGGTCATTGAAGACACAACCCGGCTGATGTACGAGCAGGTTTTTGGGTCGGATTCGGACGCAGGGTCCCAGAGTTCTGCCGTCTTGAAATTTGTGGCCTTCTCCATGGAACAGCCTGGACCTTGAGTTGTAGCAGTGCCCAGGTAGTAATTTAATAACAACGGCTTGAGGGGATCAGACCACAGCCTCACTTCACTTTCGGTTTTGTTTCTCCAGCGCACTGTCTCCTATCTGCGATGTGTCTGTTGATCGGACGAGCTCCGATGCCAGCTCATTGAGCTTCGAGCTAGCGACTGTTTGGCTGTGGACTCAAATTGGCCCGACTTCGCCTCCTGTATTCTTGTGTGTGAATTTTAAGGAGCCATTTGGACCAGATCCCAAGCCTCCCTCCGGGGCACCTGGCTCGCCATGACGGGCAAGCCCTAGGGTGAAAAACGGAAAGTCAAGACCACTATCCGTGGAGGTTCAACCCAGACGAATGTCATGGATCGCTACACACTTTCTAAAGGATACCCTGGTGGCGCGCCTAGGGCCCGGGAGGAGGCTGTCGACGATCCTGCTGTATTGGCGGAATTAACGCTACAGGACGTGATGGGCGCCATTGCTGGTATTCAGTCTTCTATTGGCCGACAGTATGAAGCCCTGGCTCTGAAGTTGGACACGGTGGCTATTGATGTCCACCTCATTCGCACGGATTTGGCCAAGACGAACGAGAAAGTGAAGTCATTGGACCTAAAGACATCCAGCCTTACCACGGATGTGTCCGACTTGCAAACAGAAGTGCGCAACCTTAGATCTGCTAATGGCTTTTTTGCTCGTTGCTTGGAGGATTTTGAAGGCCGTGCACGGCGCAACAACGTGCGTATTATTGGGGTCCCAGAAGATTCTAGTTCACTCGCCACTGATCTTCGAGTGGAGGACCTCATTCTTAATCATATTGCACCCAAGGGCCTGAGCAAATTCTTTGCCATCGAACGTGCGCACAGAGTGCCAGGGGGACAGGCGAAGCCCGGTTTTCCCCCCCGTCCGATTATTTCACGGATCTTCAACTTCAGAGATCGCGACGTCATTCTGCAGGCGGCACGGACAAGCGGCCCTACGCAGTTCGAGAACGCTGCTGTGAACTTTTATCCGGACTTTTCTCAATCGGTCCAGAAACAACGAATGGGATTTCAAGGGGTGAAATAAGAGACATGGAACTAAAATACGCTATGTTATTCCCGGCCTGACTGCGTGTTGAATATGACAATCGAACATTCTTCTTTGTCAGGCCTGAGGAAGCGAGTGATTGGTTGGACACTTTGCCGGCTCGCCGTGCTGGCCAGGAACATGCTGGTGGTGCTGATGGGGGACTGATGGACCAAGAATGATTATGGTGCCTGTGTCCGGAACACTATTCAACGTGTCCAGCTGAGGCTCACTGACTTCCTTGATCATTCCATTCGTATCTTGGGAGGTAGCGGGGATGGCGGGACCCCTTTCCTCCTCTGGGGTTTTCTTTGTGTAGATTAGTTCTTTGTTTGTAATTGTTAGGGCGACAGGCACACTGCAAATTGGGGTGGCTTTTGAGTCAGTGCAGGGGTGCAGGGTGGGGGGGAGTTGTGTTGGGAACCTTGGGGGGAGGGAGGGCCATGTTTTGGGATTGTTTGTTTTTTCTTTTTCAAGGCAAGGTACTTTCATTATCTTTGACATTGGTGTGATGCTTTTTTTCCGATGGGAGTTCATTGTGCATCTGGATGGGGGGTAGAGGGTTGAGGGTATTATGCTGGAATGTGAATGGGTTGGGTGATCGGATAAAGAGAGGGGTGGTTATGCAGCTGTTGCGGCGCCTTTCGCCTGATGTCGTTTTGCTACAAGAGACACACTTGATAGGAAATACTTGTCACGCTCTTAATAGACGGGGTTATCGTCTTGCTGCCCATTCTGGATTTACATCTAGTTCTAGAGGAGTGGGTATTTTGCTTAGGGCTTCCCTCCCCCTCGAGGTTGACAATGTGATCCTTGATGCCAGGGGTCGATATGTTGCACTTGTTGGGCAGTGAGAGGGAAAACCAATTTCGTTGGTGTCGGTGTATGTCCCTCCGGGCTTACAATTCACGACATTTACGGACCTGGGGCGGATGGTTCTGGGTCTCCCGGAGGGTGTTTTGATACTGGGTGGTGATTTTAACTCCGTCATTTCTGGCAGAATAGACCGCTATCCGCCCCGAGATCTTCCTGCTGCGCAATCCTGGTTGGCTGACTTCCTGGAAACATTGGGACTTATAGATTGTTGGAGACTAATGCATCCAGAGCAAACACAGTTTACTTTCCATTCGGGAGCTCATGGTAGTCTTTCTAGATTGGATTATATCCTGATACCGGCTGCCCTGTCCCCTTCGATTGGAAAGATTAGACACTTGCCCCAGGGTATATCAGACCATTCCCCTATTTGATTTCATTTTAATCTTAGCATTGGCGCTGAAGGGAGGGTGGCCCCGATTAACCCCTGGTATCTTCTTAATCCTAAGACTCGCACTGAATTGATTAAATCATTTGATCTGTATTTTAGTGAGAATGCTGGTTCTGTATCCTCGCCTGTTTCGTTATGGGAAGCTTTTAAGACTGATCAGGGGACAGGCATTGTCTTTGGTGGGGTGTGCTAAGAAATGTAAGAATGAGGCAATTGTTCAGCTCGAGACTGAAATCACAGACCTGGAGACTGCATTGGAACGAGAGGTGTCTCGAGAAGCATTACATGTCCTCCGCCTTAAACAATTAGAATATAAAACTTTGGTTACTGATGCGGCAATGATGATGAGTAGGGAACAGCAGGGACGGCTATATGATGTGGGTGATAAAGCTGGAAAATTGATTGCCTGGCTGGACAGAAGGGAGAGAGCCAGTCGAGTGGTTCCGGTGGTTGAGACATGTGGTGGTGTGCGTGTAACGGACTCTGTTGAAATTGTTGAATGCTTTGCTGATTATTTTCGAGAGGTCTATACCTCGGTGTCCGACAGGCCCGAGGAGGATTCGTAGTTGTTGCTTTGTGATATAGCACTTCCATGTTTGTCGGAATCGGATCGGGACTGTTTGGATGCCACGCCCTCGGTGGATGAGGTGGCTCTCGCGCTCCGCTCCATTCGTTCCGGCAAGGCTCTGGGTCCTAATGGCCTTCCTGTTGAACTCTATAAATTACGCCCTGATACTCTAGCTCCTTATCTCCGTGATATGTTTTTGGCTGCGCGAGACAGTGGCTCCCTCCCCAGAGATCAGCGTCTTACTACCATTGTGGTGATCCATAAGGAGGGTAAACCACGGGATCGCTGCTCGTCTTATAGACCCATTTCGCTCTTAAATGCGGAGCCTAAGATCCACGCCATACTGCTTGCTAATCGTCTGATTACGGTTATTAGCGACCTGATTCATCCGGATCAATCGGGTTTTATCCCGCACCGTAACACGGCATTAAATTTGCGACGTTTGCATGGTGTTCTCGCGAGGGCCCCAACGCTGCGTGAACCGGCCATCTTTGCGTCCTTGGACGCCACGATGGCCTTTGATACAATCGAATGGTCTTATCTCTGGGCGGTACTCGGCAAATTTGGATTCGGCGCTGGTTTTATTGGTTGGGTCAAACTCCTGTATGAAACGCCACTGGCCCAGGTGGTGGTTAATGGCCGTGTCTCCGTGCCTTTTACTCTTGGGAGGGGCACGCAGCAGGGTTGTCCGTTGTCCCCGCTCCTCTTTGCTTTGGCGTTGGAGCCACTCGCCGCTTGGCTACGGTGGTAACCTTCGATGAAGGGTATACGCTGGACGCCGGAATTTGAAGATCGCATTTCCTTATACGCGGATGATATTTTATTGTACCTTACATCTCCCCAAAAATCGCTCAACGTATTGTTTGACGTACTTAACTCCTTCGGGAGGAACTCGGGCCTTATCATGAATTGGTCGAAATCCTACATTTATGTACTTGCGGGTGATGTCCCTCGTTTGCCGCGGGGCTGTTCCATCCAGTTGTCGCAGTCTGGCTTTAAGTACTTGGGTGTGTTTATCTCGTTGGATCCGGCGGTTCGCTATGAACGCAATTTACTCCCCCCACTCCAAAGGTTGCGCTCCGATGTAGCGCGTTGGCGTAAATTACCGTTATCTCCCCTAGGGCGTGCGGCCCTTTTTAAAATGATGTCCTTACCGCGGTTCCTATTCGCACTTCAGAATAGTTTTGATGTCATCCCCTCGAAATATTTTCGGGAAGTAGAATCGTTGCAGAGGCAATTAATATGGGACGGACGTTCACGCATCGCTCTTCCAAAATTGACACTTCCCGGGTATGATGGCGGTATAGCGCTCCCGGATATTCGTGGGTATTATTGGGCCTCCCACCTTGCTGCCATCAACAACGAGATGTATGGCCCGGCGCTGAATCCAGCATTTGAAATGGATAAGTGGCTGCTCCCGGGTGGTGATTACTACAGGACGCTTTATTCGGGACCCTCGCGTTCACAACTCTCGGGACCTACCGCTATAGCCGTGCGGGTATGGCATAGCGCAACGGCGGCTATGGGCTGGAGTGATAAACTAACTGGTGCAACTCCGCTCTATGCCTCTGCGAAGTTGGGTGGCCTATGGAAGACGAAGGGATTTGATAAATGGGACACGATCGGTATTAGTAAAGTGTGTGATCTCTGGGTTAAAGGAAAGGTGAAGTCCTTCTCGGATCTGCAAGTAGAGTATAAGCTGAGTGACAGGGAAAAATTTCGTTATGTCCAGGTACGCCATGCTCTGAACTCTGTGTTGCCAGTGGGTAGTGATATTCCGGACTCCTCCCCCCTCGAAGATCATATACTAGACGGTTATGTGCCAGACAGTACCATCTCATTGTTCTATAAGAAAATGATTAATGACCAATCGAGTCTGCTTGATCGCCTTCGTGAAGCTTGGATTGCTGATGGTATTGAACTGGATGATGAGGACTGGCAGTCTGCGATCTCCTCTCCCAGGGAGGTGGCGATTCCGGACCGCCTCCGTCTGGTCCGACTCAAGATCCTCCACAGAATCTATGTCACCGGTCCCCGTCTGATCCATATGGGCTATTCCACGGATGGCATGTGTAGGCGTGGGTGTGGTCTCCTTGGCACCTATCTCCATATCATATGGGAATTCCTTGAGGTGGTGCGATTTTGGAAACGTATACATGAGGTGATGGATGAAGTAACGGGTGTTGTAATGATGCCGGAAGCCCGACAATGTTTATTGAATGTGTGGGGTCTGAATGATTATGACGTGTCGCAGCTTCGGTGGGTGACTCTTGCCAATATGGTTGCGAAGAGGGATATTGCACAGTTGTGGGGGTCCCCAAAAAAATGGGGGAAGATTTGGAACCAGTGGAACTCATACCGTGGAGATATCTGTACGCCCCCACTCACTGCGATTCCTAGTCCTTCCCAATCGCCCTGACCTACATTCCTAGCTGTGGTATATTGTGCTGTTCATATGCAATTCTACCTTTGGCACCCTCCCCTCATCTGTATTCAAAAATATTTTCTCCTGTTGTCATATATCTCCCGTCCTCCTTGAGCGCAGGCCAAATGGCTGTATTATTGCTGTATTGCCTTGATTTTATGTTTGATGTGTTGTTTCCTTTTGTTTTATATAATAAAAAGTTACAAAAAAAAAAGAGCAAATACTCTCTAAAGCTATTCAGAAGAGATAATTATTTATCAATGAAGTACCCAGCTGTAGGATTTTTGCTGTTATGTCAGCGGCTCCCACACGCCATCAAAAGGAGTTTGTCAAATTACTGTATCTTTTAAAGGCACATGGCGCGCAGGCTACAACAGCACAGCAGTCCAAGTTAAGGGTCCTAGTGAGAGGAAAGTTTCATATGTTTGCTATCAGAGGAAGCTCAGGAACTGCGGTAAGAAACCTACACCGCAAAATAGAAAAGAAAAAATCTAATAGAATATAGTACTGGGGACGGGGGGGGGGGACGGATTACTCAGGGTGCAGCACTACGGCACCCAGCAGGTGCGCTAATCAGGGGAGGGAGGAGAGAGGTATTGTAGGCTATTCCCCATCTCCCAGGGTGGCGGGGAGTCAGGAGGGCACAGGGGTAGGTGGGCACGGGTAGCAAAAACAAATAAATGAGGAATCTTCAAGGTTCAACTGTTTTACTGTGAAAGACTTTTTAATATGGGGCTGTCTAGCTTCAACAGTTTAGCTTCCTTAAATTCTGTTTCTACCAGAGAGTTTATTTTTGAGATTCATATTTTAGTTTATTTATACAAATTGCCTTCCATTTGATGCATGCAGTCTTAAAGGCACAGTGACAGTCCATGAAAAGCCACCATAGAGAAGAAAGGAATGGTATGATGCAGTGGCATCTTTCTGTATTGCAAACCATACAGGCTGAGGCGTGGATATCTTACTCTACTACTGTATAAAGCAGATTTGAGACATGGAAATGGCAGTAGTACTGCAAAGAAGGAACAATATTAGACAAAGTATGGAAAGCATCAAAATAAATGCAGTAAAAACTAAAACGAAACTTGCACTTGACAAAGCAGAGCATGAAAGGTGTAAGCTAACAGGCAGATAAGATCAACAGAATATAAAAAGAGCTGTAAACTGGTCTTGTGTACAATGTTGTCATTCACCCAGTTCAGTGTTTTTGTCAGCCAAAATAACGAAGCATACAGGGAGATTAAGTTCTACTTTTCCCATTATATGCGTAGAATTCTGTACTAGGTGACGCTAATGAAAAGAGCAAACTGGCAACTGTGGTATATGCAATAAATGCAAATGAATATGCTACTTACCAGTATGCATCTGTTCTTGGCATGTAGGGCTACTAACATTCATATCTAGTGCATAGATCGCCGCCTAGTGTTGGGTCCGGATGATTGCACATTGTTGTCCTGGAAGAGTCTTCGAAGTATCACGAGATAGGTGGCTCCTCCCCTGGACTACAGTGCGCATGGGCATCGACTCCATCCCCAGATTGTTTTTAGCCATTGTGGCAGAGATGGAGTGAAACAGTGTACAGGATGTCCATGCTAATGATGAATGCAAGAGAGTGTCTGCAGCCGCTATGGGCACCGGGGAGGAGGGCGGGCGATATGAATGTTAGCAGCCCTACATGCCAAGAACAGATGCATACTGGTAAGTAGCATATTCAGTTCGAGGCATGTGGGCTGCTAAATTCATATCTAGTGCATAGAATACACAGCAGTCCCTCCATTAAGGGCGGTTGCCCGTGCCAGCTGCAGAAGCTTGAAAAAGTGTCTTGAGAACAGCCTGTCCTACAGCTGCTTGCTGTTTGGAATGCACATCTACGCAAGAATGCTTGGTAAATGTGTGTGGTGTAGACCATGTGGCTGCTCTACAAATGTCTTCTAAAGGAATGTTCCCCAGGAAAGCCATGGAGGCCCCCAATTTGCGTGTAGAGTGCGCCCTTGGGGGTATTGTTAAAGTGCGTTTAGCCTTTTGATAACAGATTTGAATGCATTTAACAATCCATCTGGCTATTCCTGCTTTGGAAATGGGGTTGCCTTTGTGTTGTGCTGAGAAGGCAACAAAAAGTTGTTGTGTCTTCCTAAAGGGTTGTGTCCTGTCAATGTAGTACATTAGCGCCCTCCTAACGTCTAATGTATGAAGCATTCTTTCTGCTACCGTTTGCGGGTTTTGGAAAAAAGCAGGCAGGTCAATAGTTTGGTTGATATGAAACTGTGACACCACCTTTGGAAGGAATTTGGGGTTAGTGCGGAGCACTACCCTGTTAGAGTGTATTTGGATGAATGGCTCTTGGATTGTGAGCGCTTGCAGCTCACTAACACGCCTGAGCGACGTGATAGCAATGAGAAAAGCCACTTTCCATGTTAGAAATTGAAGTTCGCATGAGTGCAGTGGCTGGAAAGGTGGGCCCATCAGCCTAGTGAGGACCACATTGAGGTTCCACACAGGAGCTGGTGGAGTTCTAGGAGGAATGACTCGTTTCAGTCCCTCTAGGAAGGCTTTAATGGCAGGCACTCTGAAAACAGAGAGGTGCTGCCGATTCTGGAGGTAAGCCGCTATGGCGGATAAATGTATCCGAATGGAAGCGTATGCCAGATTGCATTTGTAAAGATGTAACAAATAGCAGATGTTAGGAATGGATGCATCTAGCGGGTTGATATTGTTGTCTGTACAGTAAATGACAAACCGCTTCCATTTTGCAGCATAGCAAGCTCTGGTCGTGGGCTTCCTTGCCTCACGGATGATGTCCATGCATTCAGGAGGCAGGTTGAGGTAGCCAAATTCTAAGACCTCAGGAGCCAGATCGCCAGATTGAGCTGTTGCGGATCTGGATGCTGAATGTCGCCATGGCTCTGCGTCAAGAGGCTGGGTGTGAGATGCAGCCTTTGATGCGGTACCACGGAAAGTTCTAGAAACGTGGTGTACCACGGTTGGCGTGCCCATGTTGGAGCAACTAGGATGAGAGTCATCGAGTGTTGCTTTAGCTTTCTTGCCACCAGCGGAATGAGAGGCTCTGGGGGAAAAGCGTACGCAAATTTGCCTGACCAGTTCATCCATATCGCATTCCCCTGCGATTGCGGATGAGGGAACCTGGCGGCAAAGCTTTGGCATTTTGCGTTTTCCCTTGTGGCAAACAGGTCTATCTGTGGATGACCCCACTGCTGGAAGTACGGGTGGAGCACTGATGGATGAATCTCCCACTCGTGCATTTGATGGCTGTACCTGCTGAGCAGATCCGCCATCTGATTGTCCTTGCCGGGGAGGTGTTCTGCCATGAGGAAAATGTTCCTCTGAATGGCCCACTTCCACATGCTCTGAGCCAGATGAGACAGCTGTGGTGAGTGAGTACCTCCTTGCTTTTGGATGTAGTACATGGCTGTCATGTTGTCCGTCCGGATCAACACGACTTTGTTGCACAAATGTACCTTGAAGGACTTTAGCGCCATGAAGATTGCCATCAATTCCAGGTAGTTGATGTGCAACTTCTGTTGTTGAGTGGACCACAGTCCCTGCACAGTGTAGTGGAGCACATGAGCTCCCCATCCTTGGAGAGAAGAGTCCGTCGTCAGGATAATCTGTGGCACCGGCTCTTGGAACGGTCGTCCCTTGCAAAGGTTGTGTGGATTCCACCAATGCAGAGAGTTGTATGCCCGTCCGGTCACCAACACTAGGTCCGTCAGTTGTCCCCGAGCCTGTGTCCACTGATTTGCCAAGCATTCTTGGAGAGGACGCATGTGCAACCTCGCGTGCGGGACTATGAAAATGCAGGAGGCCATCATGCCTATCAACTGCATGAACACTCTCGCTGGTAGGGAGTGTTGCGGTCTGAACCGTTGGATTAGTGACTGGATGCTGTTGATCCTGGCTGGGTTTGGCTGAGCCATAGCAGTCAGGGTGTTTATTGTCGCGCCTAGATACTGCCGCACATGGGCTGGTTGAAGGTGCGACTTTGGGTAGTTTAGCGAGAATCCCAGACTGTGAAGAAGTTGAATAGTGTGGGACATGTCCGCGGCGCATTGTATTTCCGACTTCGCTTGAACAAGCCAGTCGTCTAGGTAGGGGTAGACATGTATGTTCTGCCGTCTGAGGTGCGCCGCTACTGTCGCCAGACACTTTGTAAACACTCTGGGGGCAGTAGTCACCCCGAAGGGAAGGACTTTGAACTGATAGTGTTTGTTTTGAATGGTGAACCTGAGGTACTTTCTGTGGGATGGGTGGAGTGGGATGTGGAAGTAAGCATCCTTGAGGTCCAAGGTTGCCAGGAAGTCCCCTTGGTTTAGCAGGGGAAGAATTTGTTGCAGTGTCAGCATGTGAAAGTGTTCTGACAGTATATACATGTTGAGGGGGCGTAGATCCAGAATAGGTCTGAGGGATCCGTCCTTTTTTGGGATGAGGAAGTACAGGGAATAGACCCCTGTGCCTTCCTCCTCCATTGGTACGAGCTCTATTGCGCCTTTTTGCAGCATTACCAAGACCTCCTGCTACAATAAGTGCAAGTGCTCTGCCGACATAGGACGGTGTCTTGGTGGAATGTTGGGAGGAGTGGATGTTAACTCCAAACAATAACCGTATTGGATCAGTTTTCTCACCCACCTGTCTGTGGTGATGGATGTCCAGACTGGCAGGAACTGCTGGAGTCTCCCCCCGACAGGTGTTGGATGGTCGGGGGGCAGTGACAGAGTCACTGTTTATTGGCGGCAGAGGAACGGGAGTTATTGTTCCCTCTGCCTCTGCCCTTGGCACTGTTACCTCTGTAACCCCCTCTACCTTGCTTGGGGTAGGAGGATTGTGCACCACCCTTTGTAAATTGCGATTGTTGACCCAAGTGTCCTCTGGTAACACCACGCGCTCCTGAGCGACGAAAAGTGTTTCCTCTGAATTGTTGGGACTGAAGTGCCCCCATGGACTTAGCAGTCTCGTTGTCCTTTTTAATCTTTTCAAGTGTGGTGTCTACATCTGGGCCAAACAGTCTGTCAGGATTGACGGGCTGGTTGAGGATTGTAGTTTGGATGTCAGGCTTAAATCCAGATATACGAAGCCAAGCTTGTCGTCTTAGCATGACGCTAGTGTTAATCCCCCTAGCCGCCGTGTCTGCCACATCAAGCGCACACTTTATTGCAGCGTTTGATATAAGCTTCCCCTCTTGTATGAGCATTTCGGCTGCTTCTTTATACTTTATACTCATCAGGTAGATGTTGAAGGAGCTGTTCTAGGGTGTCGTAATGCGCCCTATCGTAACGCGCCAATAGTGCCTGTGTGTTTGCTATACGCCATACATTGGCAGCCTGCGCAGCCACCCTCTTGCCGGATGCCTCAAGCACTTTCGACTCCTTGTCAGGGGGAGGAGCTTCACCCGTAGTTTGGGAGTTTGCCCTCTTGCGGGCATTGGCGACCACCAACGAGTCCAGAGGCAACTGTCCTCGAATATATGCAGGATCCTGAGGTGCTGGCCTGTATTTTTTCTCGATATGTGGGTTCACCACTCTTGCCCTGGAAGGTTCCTTAAAGATCTCTGGGGCATGTCTAAGGACACCTTTGAGCATATGTAGTATTTTAACAGTTCTTTCTGAGACAGAGAAAGTGTTAAACAAAAAGTCTTCCTCCACCGGGTCAGCATGCATGTCTACATCATGATTTGCTGCTGCCCGTTCGATTAAAGCATTAAATGCTGCAGAATCCTCAGTTGGAGATGTACGTGCCCCAAAACCTTGTGGATCTTGTACCACCTGCTGTCCACCTTGGTCCCCAGTGTCGTCATATGTGTCCTGCTGAACATCAGGGTCATTGTCCACTGGGAAATTGTATTGGTCGTCTTCCTCATCATCCTCTCCCCCTGATTGGTTTGGGGAAGGTGATGGACTCCTTCTTGGTGGTGGTAGAACGGGCTCAATAAGGGCAGGACTGTCCAGTGCTGTCCTCTTTTTCTTCAGTGGAATAACATATGATTCCAGTGGTTGGGAAGTGATCTTCCTTTTGTAAATGGTCAGTTTCCCCGTGTGGGCATCGATGTAATGCTCTGATTGGTCATCTGAGGCTTGAAGCGCCGAAGGAGCCGAAGTCTGTGGCACCGATCTAGGTGCAAACGCCTTTGGTGGCACCTTTGGTGGAACAGTGTAAAGAAGCTTGGCTGATGACTTCTGAGGAGCGTCCACCTCCTTTGGAGCCGACGGCGTGGGAGCCGTCGTCGACAAAGCTTTTTCCCGAATCCGTTTCAGGGAGTCGGTGACCTGCGCGGTGAAGGAGGCGGAGGGTGTGGTAGCCGACGGCCGGTGGCGTCGGAGTCCCTCGGTGTCAACGGTATTTGCGTCGACGAATCTTCAGCCGCATTGTGGCGCGGCTCCTTTGTAGACTTTGGCGCCGACGCCGATGCTGCAGATTCGACATCTTTGTGCCGATGCGTAGTGCCTGCGGCCTTCGGGTCGTGGCTTGTAGTCGACTTTTGTTCGACTGGGCGTTTAGTTGGCTGCGCCGTAGGAGCGTCTGAAGGCGTGTGAACCGACTTCGACGACCGTGCCGGAGCAACAGAGGCCGACTCTTGACGGACGGCCTTCTTGGAGGACGAGTCCTTGTGCACCTTGTGTGGCGCTGCCGTCTCGACAGCCTTCTTCGACTTCTGTGGGCCGGAGGTGGACGGAGCCGATGAAGGAGCCGGTTTCGATATCGTTTGCCGGACGTCGTCCGTTTTTGGTGTTGTCGCGTCCGGTAGTTTCGTTTTCGATTTTGCCTAGACGTCGGCCATTTTGTCTTTTGTCGAATCCGTGTGTTTCGGTTTCGATTTCGGCTGGACGTCGGCCATCTTAGGTGCCGTAGAGACCGAAGGTTTCGGTTTCGGTTTCGATACGGTTAATGGCGGCTCCGCTTGAGTGTCCGTGGCCGGGTGAGAAGGCGGGGCCGGGGATAGCGGTGCGGGGTCGTGGGTAAGGCCGAGTGGCGATCCCGTGACCTGAGCCTGAATCATATAGACTTCGGGGCATAGCTCTTCCTCCGAGCTATCTTCCGCGGCCCCATAAACTTCTTCGTCGTCCCCTAACTCCTCGACGTATTCAGTGTCCTGGCCGTGCCCTTCGACGTGTTCTTCGGCATCGGACTGGACCTCCGTCGTCGGAGGCGAAATTTGGAGATGATGGCTACTGCCTTCCACCGCGGGGTCGTCGAATATGTCGTCGGGTGCCGGTGCCGCTCGCTGGGCCTCGAGGCGCGCCGCGCGCCGATGCTTGAGCGTCTTCTTTGACCTGAATTGAGAGCAGGCCATACAGTTGTCTTCGTTGTGGTCCGGTGACAGGCATTTGTTACAGACCGGATGCACATCGATGTGTGGATATTTGGATCCACAGATGGGGCAGTATTTAAATGGGCTCCGCTCCATGGTAAGGTTGTCGGGTCTTGCTGCGACGAGAGGGCCTCGATGTCTGAAGAGTAACTTGACTCCGTTGATTTCCGGCTCAGAGAGTCGGACGACGCTCGAGACCGTGTGCAAACAATACCGACGCTGGTAACGAAGGCCTTTTGGCCTTAAGAACAAAGTTTATCGGTTCCGACACGGAGACGTCGAGAACCACATCCGAACCCAATGGCGGAAAAAAACAATCTGGGGATGGAGTCGATGCCCATGCGCACTGTAGTCCAGGGGAGGAGCCACCTATCTCGTGATACTTCGAAGACTCTTCCAGGACAACAATGTGCAATCATCCGGACCCAACACTAGGCGGCGATCTATGCACTAGATATGAATTTAGCAGCCCACATGCCTCGAACATAACAGCACAGCAGATAATTAACAACCAATTTGTAGAATGTTCAACCCTTTCAAAAGATGGGTGTGTTCCCAGCCTCTCGGAAGTTGGAAGGATTCAATCAGCGGGATGTTTTTTGCTGGCACAAACTGTATAAATAGAATGAGCATACCTCTTTTGAAGGACACATAACATTTTTGAAAACTCTCCATTTATGGACTGTTCCACCCTTTGCTGGTCCTGCTTCCTTTGTGAGCGCAGATGGTCAAGTGTCTACAATAGGATTAGAATGTTTGAGAAAATAATAATGAATTGAAAAAGCAATGCTTTATTTAGAATACTTTAAAACTTAAAAAATAAAAAGCTTCTTTGCTGCATTTAAAGCAGCACTTCTTAGAAACAATTTTTATCCAGAAGCTAGTCCCAAATACTTAGCGAGCACACTCTCGACCAGAGTGTAGATAAATGGACACTTCAACACCTTAAAAGCACCTGAATCCAAACAAGTCACACATAAGCACAAATCAAGCAACAAGTACACACATTTGCAGCAATCAATGACTCGCAGAAAATAAAAGATGGTAACAGTATTCATAAATTTCAGTTGCAAATCTTTTGATTGATGGAACAGTAGAGAATCCACCTGGAGAGGAAGACTAATATTCCACTCCCAGGTGGAACAACAACGTAAAAACCAGGGGTGGGCGGAATTTGCGTAGTCGCGCTACGCACAGCTCAGCAAAACGGTAAAAAATCTCCGCGAACACGCAAAAGTTCCGCGAACACGCGGAATTGCCTGTTCCGCCCGTTCGCGATGCTTTTTTCCTGTCAGCGAGCACTGTTTGCGTGCTTGGGGGGAAATATCTCGTGAACACGCATTTTGATAGCGCAAACAAATAAAAAAATTCCCCGAAGTTGCGGATCGCGGAATTTTGGGCAATTTCGCGTTCTCCGTGGAACGCGAAATTAACCAAATTTCACAAATTCCGCGAGCGGAACGGAATTTTCTTCCCAGGCCTAGTAAAAACAAGGAAACACAGCCAGAAACCTCTACCTTTGTACCTGCAACTGACTATGTGCAGAGCCCTGGAAAATTGCGGCTATCCTGTGTTTTAGTTTTTTGGATTCTAAGTAATTTCAACCAGCACGCTGTAGAGTGCTTTAATGCCCTTTTGGCCTTGTAAGCGCTAAATAAAATGACAAGTTCTAAAGTGTCACAGACAATTGGGAAAAAGATAGAGAACATAAAAAAAAACTGCCAGGCTAAAGTGTTCTCAGGAAAAGATATACGAGGTAAGAGTAGATTCACTGGATGCTTTCTATATTTAAGTTTGGGGAAGACAAGATTGGGGAATTGATTTGGGGTTACTGAAAGACTTCACTGAATAATTTAATGTTGTATGATTAAATCTGACATACTGCTCAGAGATACGCTGCATGCATCCTTACATTTAATCAAACTACAAAATAGAAAAATAGAAAACATTAATATTTTCCAGGAATTAAAGAAACACCTACTAATAATTTAAAGACCATACATTTTTAATAGAGAAAAACATACAAACAAATTATTTTAATCAGCTCAAAATCTTATTTACTGAAGTTGTATTTTATGAATAAGAATTCCAATTGTACATGTATTGACCTTAGCCCAAAGAGTAGGTCTGGCTCATCCTCTGAGACGGATGAGAAACCCTAAAAAGTCTAACTTACTCAATTTAAATGGAAAAACAATTAGTTCTTCATATCTGCAATGAGTAAAGCAAATGAAAAGATTCACAGACAAAGGACTAGAATGAAACTCATTTTAATCAATGATATCCTCAAAACAAATATTTCAAACCCTACAGCAATGCATACTTGACATTTGTACATATTTACTGTATTACGACGTTCATGTGGGACCTTAGGCATAGCACACACTCAGATTCTCAATCTGAGGGGAGAAAACTGCATGTGTATACACACACACTGTCAATAATTCCGTGGGCCTCAAGACACTCAAACAAAAAGAAGACAAAAGCGTAAATGTATTGGTGTGGTCATATTTTCCGGGCAGGCCCATTGTATTTTTCCCTATGTTAGCATGAGCATGTTGCAGACAGCCCTCTGCTAAACGCAAGTTACTATAGAAACGTATTTTGCTTTGTGCTACATTGTACTTTTACACAGAACCTGCCGTTTTCACATTCAGCTGTTTCCTGGGATTTAGTCTGCACACCGTAGACAAGGTCAAACAACAATGCCCCTTGCTATGTACAGAATCGGTAACAACACACTTGGAGAGGAATCTTTCCAAGGAAGAGATCATGACAGCACCTGAGATGTAGAACTTTCATCCGTGCATGCTAAGGCATGGGGTCTGCAGCAGACACCGAAAGATCTTCTGATCTATAATACCTTAGCTTCTGTAGAAGGGGTGGGGGTTAGGCTACCCTGTCATATAGTGACAGCTCCTTTTATTATTTATGGACTACTTACTATACTGACCGTATTTGTGTTAGGCATTTTCTTACTCATTGTGCCATGTATACTGCATACTAGAGCACAATAGTTAAAATAAACATTTTGTACTTCCTGTGTGGGTCAGATCTTATTGTAGACTAGTAAGAGTGCGAGAGCAAAAGGGTGTGTCCTGCAGCGGCGATTCCTGAAAGGTTCAGGAGTGTTGTGTTCTGGGGTGTCTAATCACTTGATCCTCTGTGAGTGAGTAGAAGGGCAAGTGAGACACTAAAGCTAGTCGGTCCCCGGCTCATGGGTACTCGGGTGGTAGGACTTAGTCCCTGCCTACTTAGGATCTATGATCCCAGGCACAGTTGTTACTTCGCAAAATCCCTGCAACATGGCACCGCCTAGGTTTGGTCTGTTACTTATTCACGGGACCCTCGAGTAGCGCATGTGCTTGTCCACAATACCCTTGCACTGTTTTCCCAGAGAAATCCGTGGTGAGAGGGCTTTGCTTCCTCAGTTTGTAGGGATCACCTATTGTTGTAGGTTTTTCAAGTTTGAATTTTAAAAAGGTTTTATTTTTGGTGCTACCGGTTGAATCCCTATCTTTGGCTTAATGGATCAACCGGTTGTGATTCCAGCGCATTGCCGCAAGGCGTTTACTCAACATTTGTTGCAGCATGGAGTCCCCAATGCGGGATCTCCTTTTTTTGGTAGTTAAAGTGGATACTGCATACCATTTACTCTTGGGTTACGTTTTCCGCTGTGGATGCGAATTATAATTCTTTCCATGCTTACAGAGCTTTCGATGGTCCGACAGCTTATCGCTCTCATGCAGTTGTTGACGCCCTTCTTGCGGCCTGGCAGCACCAGATTTGGTTTCATGACGCCCTACCGCATTCTATTGCTACTGTTCCTATAGGCCCCCTAAGTATTGACGGGGCCACTAGGCCTGTTTTGGCCGGTTTTATTCCATACCCTAATTATATTAATGCCAATTTGACAGAAGTACGTTTGTTGTATGCTTAGATTGTACTTCTTTATAGACCCCATATCCAATTTGTTGTCCGTGCCTTTCTCGCGGCTACACCACCTGTGCAAGGTGGAGTACTTGTCATTAGCCCCGGTATTATTAACACGCTCATGGTCAAACGTCCTCAAAATCGTGGGGATTTTCCCTTTTAGAAAGCTCAGAACATTGATGTAGTTTTTCCACTTACGGGTCCTGTGCAAAAACATAGGATCCTTACTATGTGCTTGCCTATTGGTTGTATTCCAACCTTGGCCGACTGCAACACCTGGGGGACAGTATTTGCCTCAGTGTATACGCTTTGCTATGGCACCCCCTCGACGAGAAATCTTCCGAGCACTTCCAAACTAGTACAGAACAAAACACAGGGCAGTTCCTCACCTAGACTTAGGGATAAAGCTAATGTGCATTTTTCCATAGTCTCCAAAATGATTATTTCTAATGTAAAAGGGGAGGCCTTTCGGCTGTAGCAGAAGTTGACAGGGAGCGTGAGTTGCTGATTATTATTGATGAGGTGTATACATCCTTAGGTCTCAATAATTGGGTGGGGGGGTAGTTAAAAGAGAAACCACCTCTGTATAGAGCCCCTTTCTGGAAGAAGAAAGTTGTGACTTTAACAGCAAAATATGCCTCAGACCTTGAGAACCCGCCTCCTGGACAGGAGCTGGGCGGGGACTCTCCTCGCCAGCGCAGCAGAAGTTATTGTAGCGCGCCAGACACTCCACCAGTTTCTGGAGGCAAAAGCAACTGACAACTGCAGACTCCCGTGTGGCTTCACCTGATAGACTATCATGTAGACATTCAAATTGAAGGCGACATTAAACGTACCATTAATGATATTTTCTGGGACAACTTTACCTCTTATGATATTTTGTTGGCAGAGGTTGACTGGCCTCCCCAGGTTGTTCTAACATGTCCATTAGGCAAGCATGTGATCATACCTTCCTTTTCGCAATTTGTCCCTGATGAGACTAAGCATGCTTATGCTTCTGAATTGGCTCTTGCTTTGGCCCCTCCAACCAGGCTGTTTGGGAAAGGGACTCTTCTATGCATGCTTTCCTATACGTTCTACTCCTCAGCCACAGCCTCAATATCCTATCAAACGTGATGCTAAAGCGTCCTTAAGGAGATTCTTACTCAATTGGAATACTGGGGTGTAATTGAACCTTATCTCGCTACAATGAATAATACTCTTTTTCCTATTTTGAAATTTGATGGTTCATATTGCATAGTTTTGGATTATAGACATTTGAACAGTCCTACTCGTCCTTTTGAAGTGCAAAACACGCATAGTACAGCTTTCGTCAATAATATGGTGCGTAAAAGGTTTAAAACTACACTTATTTCTAATGTATTTTTCAGTCACAACCAGGCTCCTGAGAGACGGAATTTGTCCACGTGCAGCGCCCTCAGTTCTCAGAGGCAAAAAGCGAGATTGCCCATGGGGTATAAGACTAGCCCCAGGGTCTTTGCAGCACGAATTAAGTCCCATTTGCATGGTATTGATCCCGACGCTTTCTCTTATTTCAACAACTCAGTTCTGCAATTTGGTTGGACACTTCAGAATGGACACATTCCTTGGCAATACCAGACAGATGAGGACTTGAATCCCCATCTCGTGAGAGTGGATCGCATCATCACACGGTTCGCTGCTCTTGGTTACAAGTTCAATTTTGCAAAGTCGCATATTGCTTTTCTGGCCTTTCTTTTTCTTGGTTTTGAATTTACTAATGAAGGTTGTGGGTTAGCTCCCCATTTCTTGGCTAGATGTGCACAATTGCAACCTCCATCTACACCTAAGCAACTCAAGCCTTTGCTTGGTGTTCTGAACGTTGGCAGGGCTTACATTCCTGACTATGCTCAGCGTATCAAACCTCTAAGCTTTGATACACCTTGCAACACACTACTAGTAAAGAATACTCCTTTTTCTCACCACCACATAGGCTACACACTCGCATTGATAGGATCTTTTGCTCTATACATTTAATCGCCAGTGTGGCGGACACTACATATATAGGCAAGATCCTCTCAGATCATAATCCAATCGAAATTACATAAACATGGGGCAAGATCCCCACACATTCCGACCTGGAAGCTACAGCCGTTCCTGCTGGAAGACACAGTTTTCCACAGCGATTGTTAATTATTTTGCAGGCACTGCTAGTATGCGCCAAGTGGAATGGGACGCTTTTAAAACTGTGATAAGAGGAGTAGCAATTAGCATACACGTGGGGGTTCGCTCAGCTATAGTTGAACTGCTAACAGACATTGAGGGTAAAATGGGTGCACTAGAGCGGGAGGCGGTCACAAACGGCACAAATAAGGAAGAACTACAAGAGGCTCATATAAAACACGCTGAACGTTTGGAAGAACTGCGTGTAATAGATTATTGTTTATACACACAAAAGCAACATGCAAAGGTGGATAGAGCAGGCACACTTCTAGCCAGACTTATCAAAGATACACCGGTGATGTCTCCAATTCTCGAAATTAACACCCCAAAAGGCACCACTATCAATACTCAATTAGAGATAAATCTGGCTTTCAGAACTTATTACGAGGTGTTACATGCAGCTCGAATGGAACCCTGTGGCACTGAATAGGAGGCATTTTTTGAAGGACTGCAGTTCCCGCAGTTGCTAGCTGACCATACAAAAGAGCTAGAGAAACCAGTAATAGAAATAAGAGCAGCAATTAAAGCCCTACCCCGCAATAAAACTCCAGGACTTGACAGACTCCCGGCAGAATTTCGGCGGCGTATGCGGCGTTGCTAGTTCCCCATTTACGGAGGCTATACCAAGCCTCTTTGGAGTCCGGTTCTCTTCCTCCCACTACATGGCAAGCAATAGTATTGCCATTAAAACCGGGTAGGGATAGTAAAGATATGTCGGGATACCGAACCCTTTCATTATTAAACATGGATTATAAGATTCGGAGTAAAATATTAGCGACTAAGATCCAACAATACATACCACAACTCATACATAAGGATCAGTGTGGGTTTGTACCGGGGAGGGGCACTGTCTTTAATATTAGAAGGTTACACCAAATCATGACAATATAATTCCAATACTAACACACAAGGACGCATATCGCTGGACTTACGTTAAGCATTTGACTCACTACACTGGAACTATATGTTTTGCACTCTTCTGAAATTTGGAATCCCAACCAAGTATTTGAAATGGGTTGCCTTCCTGTACACAAATCCCACAACATGGGCACGTACAGGGACTCGTATATCACGACAATATGCAGTAGCACGGGGTACGCAGCAGGGCTGCCCACTCTCACCTCTGATATTCATCCTTGGTCTTCAACCGCTTCTCCTCAAACTCCGTACATTAGCGATATATGATATAATATTGCACTTTGACAATCTTCGAGGTTACCATGCACCAATCTCTACAATATGTAATAGTTTCCAATTGCTGTCAGGGCTCTCTATAAATCACACTAAATCCTGTGCATACTTCTTTACTGACACCGCAATCTGACCCACTACGGTTCGGCCGATGGATGTTTCAAACAGTGACCGTTAATTTTAAATAACTTGGAATTTACATTTATAGAGAAGTGGTAGATATGTTAGATGGAACTTGACTGACTAATACATCGCTTAGAGCGCAAATAAAATTCTGGACATCACTATCCCTGTCCGTAATGGGCAGGATAGCTATTGCCAAAACGGTAATGCTCCCGAGACTACTTTATTATTTTACGAATTTACCACTCATGCTCCCAGCGCATGTTTAAAACACAGGATACTTTGCTGGTGGAATTGATGTGGGGGCCGGCACGCCAATGAATAGGACTATCAAAACTTCAATTAGATAGGAAGAGTGGAGGAATGGGAGTCTCGGACTTCAAAGCTCACTGCTATGCAAGTCAATTACAATGCTTGGCTACTGGATTGTAGGTCCTAATCAACAGGAGATTAATATGATTCTGCGTGAATGGGAACGGGGAATGCTCCACACGCTTTTGTTACAAAACAGCAGGCCCCCACAGACTAGAACCCCATTGTTAAAAGTGGCACTGGTATACTGAAATAAAGCGTTATGTTATACAAAATGGTTAACTTCATTCACCCCCAATATTCCGCTACTACGACTCCTTCCGAGGGGAATAGTAACACTCCAACACATATCCCTTTGGGTAGAGGCTGGCATGGATACGGCGGGAATGTTATTTACAGATAACACACAAATGAATCATGACACATTTGTGAGGGAGCAATGTGTACCAAATACATTATACCTCCTTCACACGAATATAACACAATACATCAGGAACACATGGGCCCCTTTAGGGACAGTACCCCTGACACACAAATTAATACATATGCAATATTTGATGGGTAATGGCAGTCATTTAACCAGGTGGTTATATCGTGGGATTCGAATACATGCTGCAGTATCACTACAGACCCTCGGAGATAAATGGAATGACAACACAGGCCGTGAGCTAACAGACAAAGAATGAGGGAATATACTAGAATACCTAAGAAAGGTGTCGCACAATCCGAAGTTTAATTTCATTCAACTCATGATTGTACATCGTGCATACCGGACTCCTCACACACTGAATATGATGTATTCAAACACAGCGGACGTATGCCCCAGATGTCAAGATTCTACTGAAAATTTAATATATGCTGTGGGCTTGCCCACTTCTGACACATTAATGGACAAAAGTGAATACACTGTTAAATGAGGTTGCACCTCGGGGAGGGGGAGTGTCATTTGAGTACTGCATACTAGGACTAAATGTTAGAGCCAGGAAAGGCAACCACAAATACAGATTCACCAATTTGGCACTGATCTTTGCTAAGAGAACAATAACCATGCGTTGAAAAGCAGTAAATACACCATTAATAGTAGACTGGTATAATGAAGTGATTAGATGGGGTAAAGCTAAAAGCGCAGAGTTACAAAGAGAGGAGCAAGAGACTGCAAAAGAAACCTATATCGATGGAATGGTATACAATGTTGGAGGAGTTTATAGCGTTGGATGTGTAGACGCCATAAAGAGGGGAGGGATGACATGGTAATGTTACCTCACACAAAGTATGGCCTACAACAGAAAAAACAGGACGTTGTAAGGATATATCAAGATATAGGTATCGCATGTCGTACTTGTCTCATTAAAACATCACTGATACTTCCTGGATATGTTGACTGTAAAACTGAATACTTGAATCCAAAAAGGAACCTAGAGCTTTTGATGAGGTTCTGCACTATGTTCCAAAGGAATACGAAAAACAGAATGTGCAGTTCCTTACTAGGGGAGGTGGTAAAAACAAGTCTCTTATTGAATGCCCTCACATACCCAGCAAGGTGTCATGCTTCATCATTGGGCTCTGCTCCTCGTCGGGTCGTCGCTGCAATGCCAGACGGGCTACCGCGGAGGGGCTTTTTGCCGGAGATCTTTTAAGTGACAGCCGTTTGGTGCATGGGGGTCAGTGTAGTGAATGAGTGTGAGAGGTGGTTTTAAATAGCTTAAGCACTGCCCTGAGGGAATTAATTTTATTCACTGGGTGTGCTACCCTAATTAAAATGTGTGAGCCCTGTACAGAGTCACAATGATCCACAGGGTCTAGTATGTGTGCACTGTCGACAGGTTTCTTGCCTGCTGCCCCTAACGGGTCACTCGGCAATTCTTCGGGACCTAAGTCTAAAGAGTAAGTGCTCAAGAACTCTTAACACTACTACAAGGCCGGTGCAGGAAATTTTAAATATCACCAGCGTTGTTATTAAAAGATCCAGGGCATGTGAAAACCTGGCTAATAGAGACCTGTGAGAGAATAAAATAAAATGACAACATTTTGATGTAATTAATCGCGCATGGTTCTGGGGCCAATTGTATTCTCCAATAATGTGTTGGTGCTCATGCGAGGTCAATAGGTACCCTAAGTAAGGTAACTGAGTGAATGAATGAGGGGAGTCTTTTATCGCGCAACTTAGCCCAAGGGCATCAAGGTGCCTAAACAGGTCAAATGAGATGTAATCAACCAGAGTGGACTATTACCGATGGACTTCAGAGAAAAGCCAGATTTTTAAAGCCTTGCGGAAGAGAGCAAGCGACAGTTGCCCTAGGAGTTCGGGGGGGGGGAGGAAAGATAATTCCATAACCTGGGTACAACCGAGGAAAATGCTCTACCTCCACATTTCACTCTAACGAACCTTGCCACTTCAAGAAGATTTTTATTGGAAGATCGAAGGGATCGACTAGGTGAATAGGGGTGAACCAGAGACCTGATCCCCTCAGGGCCTGTACCGTGAAGGGCCCCATGGGCAAGACAGAGAATCTTAAACGAGATCCTGGACTGAATAGGAAGCCAATGTAGGCTTCTCCGGGCTGACGAGGCCGAGGCAAGTCTAGGAAGGTTAAGAACCATCTTCGCCGCCGCCGCATTCTGGACCATTTGCAGACGGTGGATAAGGCTCTTGTTTATGCCCACATAAAGGGCATTGAAATAGTCCAGCCTTGAGGAGACTAATGCCACGGTAGCCTGTTTCCGGGCATCGGGGACAGATAATGGGCCATCCTTCTGAGAATCCTAATGATACCACAGCAGGTGGAGACAGTCCGGCTGACCTGACGGTCAAAGGAAAGCGAAGTATCCATTAGAACCCCTAGGTTCTTGGCAAACTGACGGGAAGGAGGACAGTCCCCAAGTGAGGGCGGCCACCAGTCCTTTGACCAAATTTCCTGGCAGCCTTCAAAGATCAGCACCTCCGTTTTCTCCCCGTTTAATTTCAGGAAGTTCTGTATCATCCATCGAGACACAGCCTCCATGCAGTTCCTGAAATTCTGGGCAGAGTCCGTCACGGGCTGCGTAAGAGAGACCATAATTTGGGTGTCAGCATAAAACAGCACCTCCAGCCCAAAGGATCTAACTACCCTGGCAAGTGGGGCCACATATATGTTAAACAGGGTAGGGCTCAATGAAGAGCCCTAGGGGGACCCCACAATGCACAGGCTTAGGGGCAGATAGAAACTGGCCCAGCTTAACTCTCTGTTCCCTATCATTGAGAAAGGGATCCAGAAGGCTCAATGCAGGACCTCCGACCCCCAACTCCCTAAGACGGGCGACCAGAATGGAAGGGGCAGGGTGTCAAAGGCCGCCGTCAGGTCTAGCAGGACCAGAAGAGTGGTATGGCCCTTATCGACCTGGGAGCGGATGTTATTAACAACTACAGTAAGGGCGAATTCGGTGCTGTGAAATCTCCTAAAACCATGCTGAGACATCCAAGAGGGCAGAATCCTTAAGGAAAGAACTCAGATGCTGATTAAGATTGAATTCCAGCATCTTTGCAGGGGCAGGAAGAAGTGAGATGGGGCAGAAGTTTTTCAGAACCCCCGGAACCAGAGTGGGCTTCTTCAAAAGAGGTTTTTTAACCACCGCCATCTTCCATAGCGAGGGAAAAACTCCCTCCGTGATTACACGGTTCATGACCTTCATAAGAGGGGGAATAACTACTTTCGGACAGGCTTTCAGGACTCTAAGCGGGCATCGATCTAAAGGAGACCCCGATTTGATGTTGTCCAGGAGCTGGTTCATCAGCTCAGGAGTAAGGAGGGGGAAGGACGAGAGACTCGGAGGAGGTCCGCCGGACACTCTCCCGGCTGAGGAGGGAAAGGGAAAAGAGGAGGGTCCCAAACCAAGATTCAAGGTTTCAAGAGTGCCATGGATATCCACGATTTTAGAGTGCAAAAAGACCGAGATGTTGTCACACAACTCCTGGGATTCCACTATTGGGTCAGCTACTAAGGGATAGGACAGAGAATCTATGATTTTAAAAAGTTCTCTGGGAGAATTGAGGGAAGCAGTGATCTTAGTATAATAGGCCTTCTTTTCCTCCAAAATGGCTAGCTTGTATTCTTTTAGACGGAGTTTGTGTTCCCTCTCCAAGGGATCCAACTGAGCCCGCCAGAGCCTCTCCTGTTTGCGACACCCTTGTCTCAGCAGCCTAAGTCTGTCAGAAAACCAGGGAGCCGAGGGACTCTTTCTCGCAGAGTAATGCAGTTTAGGGGGGGGCCATGGTGTCCAGAGCCCCTGAAATGGTACTCGCGAGTTCGAGGGTAGCAGAATTAACATCCTGCAATTCAACAGGCATCAAGTTATTCAAGTAGGGAGCGAGACCCTCATTATTGATGGCATTAAAGTTCCTTCTGAGTTCCCATTTCCTGGCGTCTGAGGACGGCGGGCTGCGTCCTGATAAGAAAATCCTAACGGGACAGCCGAGTGGTCGGACCAAGCTAGCGGGACCGCACGTCCCACCTTCAACCTAAGGTCGTTGGTAAAGACACCGTTGAGTGTGTGACCAGCCAGATGGGTGGGGCCAGTCACCAGCTGCGCCAAACCACAGGAATCCAGAGTTTACAGAAGTGTCAGGGTATCTCTTGATCCCATATCTTCCAGGTGAAAGTTAAAGTCACCAAGAAGAGTAATATTGGGCCTCTCAATAAATGGCTCTAGCAGCTTGATCAGGTCCTGGCTAAAGGCGGATCTAGGGCCCGGCTGCCTATAGAACAAAAGGTCAGAGAAAGAAACGGAGGGAGTGGAATTGATAGAAAAATACATGGCCTGAAAGGAATCAGAGGGGGTGGAAAGAAGTTCAGTGCGGCATGTAAGAGAATCCTTGTATAAGATTCCTATTCCTCCTCCTCGACGGCCTATTCTATCCATCCTGGCCAAGGTATATCCCAAGGGGATAGCGTCCACCAAATCAGGTCCCGTGGCATCAGATGCCCAGGTCTCTGTTATGAACACCCACGTGGGCTTTCTAACTGAGACAAAGTCTATGAATGCAATATTATTTTTGATCAAAGATCTCGCATTAATAAGGAGCACCCTTTCGATCGTGCTGTTAAGGGAGGGCTTAGATACTCCAATGCTCGAAAATGTCTTCCCAAAATTCGCCCTTTCGGGACCACTGCTCTAACATCCGCAACCCATCCCATCTAATAAGGCATCTGGGGCAAAGGTATAATGACAGGGTTTATCTAAAGGCTTCAGCGCAAGCAAGAACCGTCTAGAGTAGCGGAAACTTACTTGAGAGCCAACTGTGGCTAACCCAACCTCCCTGACCCCTGGCGCGATCTTAGCGCGGACGGGCGCAGACAGGCAGGACTTTGGCGCGACTTCGGCGCGAGCCCGCTGAGCGTGGAGGAAGTCATGGAGGTTAAATCGGGTGGCGCCTGGAAGCAAACTAGCGCGTGACACTCGGTCTCCAATCAGGGAGAGACCAACAATCTATGCCGGCGCCCTCCACAGCAAGCGGGAAAACCCGTGGTGGACCGGGGCGCTGGCGAAAGTGACGAGTGCAGCAAAGTGTGTGCAAGGTACAGATAATTTTTTTAAATAATCAGGATTAAAAACGGCAAGAATACGGTGCAGCCAACAATTGATTACAGCGTTATAGACCACTAAGCGCAGGGCAGTTCATGGAGGTTAAATAGGGTGGCGCCTGAAAGCAAACTAGTACAAAATAATGAATATAGACAGAATCAATTCTATATTAGGAGCGACATGTCCAGCCGGACAGTGGTCTTCAAAATTACTCAATATGTAATGAATTACAATAAGAAGGAATACCTTCGACATTTACCAATGTGGGGCACAGGCCTGTACCCAAACACTCTTAGATCCCATAGAGAGAAGAAGAAGGCTTTTTAAGGCAAAATTAACGTTTTCTGTTTCAGAGATTCATATATACAGAAAAATCCAGAAGCACCATTTACAATACATTACATATTAATCAAGTTATGTATAAGGTGCGAGGCAGGTCGACGGCGTTTCGGTCCCACTACTTAGATCATGGGGATCATCATCAGGACATAAAATAATGCCTTAACGTTTTAAGCCTCTAATTGCCTAGGAAGGGGAGGAAGAAAAAGAAATAGCATATGTACATTTTCAATTTGTAAAATTATTCAGTGACTTAAAGAAACCTACTATACAGGCGCAGTGAGAGCGTGAAGATCCTAGGTTCTATGCCGAGTGGCATGGATGCAGTTAGGTGTAAAGTCCCATAAAAACAGATTCAGTAAAAATTCGGAAAAACTTAAGATAGAAAATTCAAGGGGTGGTCTAATGTGCACTATGTAGAACGGTATCCGTGTGAATTATATGCCGTGAAAATGATGTGGCATTCTGGCGGAGTGTTGGAATCGCTATGAAGGGCGACATCCCGTGAATTATTTGCCGTGAACGGGTAAAACCGTGCGTTCGGGTCGAGAATAGGGGCCGTGAAGTGCCTAAGCCGAGTGCGCTAAGGCGGCAAAAGCAATCTACATGCTGGGAGATACCGAGTAGTAGGGTGAGTGATCACAAGAGGCCGGGTGATTGCGTTGGCTTACCGCGTAGTTTTTCAGAGTCAATAGGGTGGCAACGGGATAATACCTGGTGGACGACCACACTCAATGACCTCTGGCAATTACCACCCCTGCGAGGCCACTCCAAGTGTGGGTCATGTGTGGTATGTGATTTCACAATAGAATGTAAGGAATTTGTATATAAAGAGGTTAAAAGTGAATTAAGGACTTTTACCAACTGTAACAGTTGTAATATCGTATATGCAATTTTTTGTCCATGCAATCTGTTATATGTAGGCCAAACAAAACAGAAAATTAAACTTCGGATTTCCCAACACCGGAGCCGGATCCGTTGCGGGACACCCAATGCCCCCCTAGTCGAACATTTCTCCACCAAAGGGCATACCGAGAATGAAATTCGTTGGACTGTGATCAGCCAATTCATCATTCCACCTAGAGGCGGAGACTTGACTCAAATGCTCAACAAAGAGCTCAAATGGATACTCAAAACGGACAGCCTAAACTCCGGGCTGAACCTCCAAGAAGACTGGACTTCCCTAATTCAGTGATTTGTTCACCTATGAACTTCGGCTGCTAGATCTGGTTGTCTCAGACATTTGAAATCATGCTACACATTCCCTGAAATGTTCCAATTTTTGTGTCTAAATAATTGTATGTGATATACCATGATTTTAATTACCCTATTCACTTTCACGGTGTACTTCTCTTAAGGTAAAACACTCCCTCCACTCCCAAGATGGCCGCCACCGCTTGTCCGCCCTTTATGTCTATGGCCCGGCACGTCCCCGGTTCACCAACCAACCAGAGCCCTTTTAAGATCACTTTCCACTTCCCCACGAGGAAGCCAGGAAAAAGAGCACATTCACCGACTAAACCGGTAAGCTGCCAGTGTGCAAGGGGATATGCAATGTAATAGCTCTCTGTTCCCTTGTTAAACTCCTCCTGATATAACCCTTTATCCGTAGGTAACTCCTGGTACCGCCTCATTACTTCATCGTAACGCGGTCTACGTCGCCGAACCCATTCCTGGGTAAGATCCGACCTAAACTTTATCACCATGCAGCTGACTCCTGCATCACTAGTCCTTCCCTTCAAAATTCCCTTTTAATTTTACAGGGTTCACTGTCGTCCACTGGGTATTATCCCGTTGCCACCCTATCGACTCTGAAAAACTACGCGGTAAGCCAACGCAATCACCCGGCCTCTTGTGATCACTCACCCTACTACTCGGTATCTCCCAGCATGTAGATTGCTTTTGCCGCCTTAGCGCACTCGGCTTAGGCACTTCACGGCCCCTATTCTCGACCCGAACGCACGGTTTTACCCGTTCACGGCAAATAATTCACGGGATGTCGCCCTTCATAGCGATTCCAACACTCTGCCAGAACGCACGGACTGTCCATACCTGCCACATCATTTTCACGGCATATAATTCACACGGATACCGTTCTACGTAGTGCACATTAGACCACCCCTTGAAATTTTCTATCTTAAGTTTTTCCGAATTTTTACTGAATCTGTTTTTATGGGACTTTACACCTAACTGTATCCATGCCACTCGGCATAGAACCTAGGATCTTCACGCTCCCACTGCGCCTGTATAGTAGGTTTCTTTAAGTCACTGAATAATTTTACAAATTGAAAATGTACATATGCTATTTCTTTTTCTTCCTCCCCTTCCTAGGCAATTAGAGGCTTAAAACGTTAAGGCATTATTTTATGTCCTGATGATGGTCCCCATGATCTAAGTAGTGGGACCGAAACGCCGTCGACCTGCCTCGCACCTTATACATAACTTGATTAATATGTAATGTATTGTAAATGGTACTTCTGGATTTTTCTGTATATATGAATCTCTGAAACAGAAAACGTTAATTTTGCCTTAAAAAGCCTTCTTCTCTCTATGGGATCTAAGAGTGTTTGGGTACAGGCTTGTGCCCCACATTGGTGAATGTCGAAGGTATTCCTTCTGATTGTAATTCATTACATATTGAGTAAACTTGAAGACCACTGTCCGGCTGGACATGTCGCTCCTAATATAGAATTGATTCTGTCTATATTCATTATTTTGTACTATTTTGTATGCATGGGACCGTTGTTGTTCTCAAAAATATGCTCCCCGAGGTCCTATGCTGACTTAATTGGGGTCCCTTGTTGTTTCTAAACATCCAATCAGGGAGAGACCAACAATCTATGCCGGCGCGCTCCACAGCAAGCGGGAAAACCCGTGGTGGACCGGGGCGCTGGCGAAAGTGACGAGTGCAGCAAAGTGTGTGCAAGGTACAGATAATTTTTAAAATAAGCAATTAAAACAATCAGGATTAAAAACGGCAAGAATACAGTGCAGCCAACAATTGATTACAGCGTTATAGACCACCTGTGGGCATACTTGTGCAAAGTGAGTATTAAAACCAGAGGAGACTCGAAGAACATCATATTCCGTGTGTCGGAAACATGAAAGGCTATATAGTCACGTGATTAGAAAATACAGACATGCACAAAGATCAAAAGTGCCCGGAGGACGCGCTTCGATGCGAATTAATGTGGAAAAACCACAGGTATTGACGTTATTACGCACTGCGGCGTGTAACCACCTACATTTCGGAAGGACTTGTGCTAGTAATTACAGACGTGCAACATGGCGACTTACCCCCACTGGTGGGGTCGTAGGTAGATGGGATTACCTTGTGAGCACTGCGTTGCTCACTCTGTAAAACAAACAAAGACCCAAGATAACAAGTTCAGTGAGAAGCCGCTGAAGTCCACTCTTACTGGTAGTTGACTCCGTGGACAGACGAGGTACTCACATGGAGGGGGCGACAACTAGCGATGCTCCTACCCTGGCTCAGGCTCCCGTGGTGAACTATGCCACTGGGAGAATTAAATAAAGTGAGGAGATACGTGACGGGAAGAAGACTAGACCGGCACGGCGGGCGGCCATCTTGTGAGTGAAATAGGTCGTTGGGAAAGCCTCAATTGCAACTCTATTGATCAGAGGTGTAAACCAAGGGCAAAGCTCATGGAACCAGGCATAAACAGTTAATCATGATCAATAGTGATTGTAAGCATACAGTTACAGGACTACCTCCTATGGTAGTCAAAATTAATTATTTAAGGGGTGTTTCAATGGTACCCCGATTATGGAGTATGGAGCGATAGTTAAAAGGGGAAGAGAAAAAAAGACTAAAGATAATGTCTGTTGGTGCTAGGTGTCCATACATAATTGGATGCCTTGGTAGTGATATAGCCTGTGCGGGGACTGGAACAAAAGAGTTTAAATTTGAAGATTTAATGTTCAGTGATCCAAAAACTTATGCTACACCATTATTTAGTACCACATATTATAACAAAAGGCAATGTTAGCAAAAGTTGTGGATGTAGGGGGTATTTATATGTGTTCAAAACCACCCATGGGATGTCATCATTGAGGCCGTTTGTGTTACCCGAAATTTTAAAAATCCATTTTTGTTCCCTTCTAAAGAGGGCTTTTTTTTACTGATCACAGGGTATGATTCAAGGATAGTCCAACTGATGTCGTTGGCAGTGTGATTGAGTTCTGTGTAATGTGTACACATCTTTGTGTTATCTCTCCTGCACCTGATGTTACTTCGGTGTTCAGAGATTCTGATCTTTATCGGGCGTGTCGTCATGCCCACATACATGAGTTTACATGGACATGTTATTAGATAAACACAATTGCGAGTGTTACAATTGGTATGTGTCTTCTGCACCCAGGTTAAGTTGTCTGACAAGGTGATCAATTTGCTGGCTTTTGTAAGGGGGTACACTATACACTGTCCACACGGGTAGCGTCCAGTGGCTAGTGGTAAGTTCCAAAGTCCGTTGGTCATAAGCAATTCTCTCTTTCGTCTGGTTCTGATTAGAAGATTTTTTGAGTTGTTCGTTCTCTTGAAGGCGAATCTAGGTGGTGGTACTGGGCAGTCACCTATGTCAAGGAGCTTCTAATGTTTGTTTATGATCTTCTTGATCATATTTGATTCAGGAGTATACGTGGTAACATGTTATTTGGTCGGTGTTAGTTTTTTCATTGGTCTGTAGGAGTATCTCCATGTTGGTGTTGCATGCTCTTTTGCATGCTGTTTTTATGGTCGCGATGGGGTATTCTCATCTTGTTACATTGGTTGTGAGTTCAGCGGCCTGTGTGTTAAAGTCCTCCAATTTGCTGCAGTTATGTCTGAGTCTTAAATATTGCCCATAGGGCAGATTGTCCCGAAGTGCTTTTGGATGGACGCTACTAAAGAGTAGCGGACTATGGCTATCAGTAGGCTTTTTGTACGTTTTTGTGGTCAGCCCTGTGGTGGTCCGGCTAATCAGTAGGTCCAGAAACTGTATTTCTTTTTCGGACATGTTTGCAGTGACGAGTAGGAAAGGATTGAGACTATTGACCCATGTCACAAACACATAAAACGGTACAAAAGGGAGTGGTGATGGACGGAGCATCTGAATCAATCAAACACTCACACCCAGTCAAAAGATCTGGGTTTAATCCATCACCGTTCTTTAGCCCACTCTGCCACCCCAGTTCAGACATGGGTATATGCAAATCAGTCTGATCCTGTGCCTCATGGGAACAGTCCAGCCCGAACTGCCAAGCCTTGTCTTCCCTGGACCGGAAACAAGTTCCCATGAGGCACAGGGTCAGACTGATTTGCATATAGCCATGTCTGAACTGGGGTGGCAGAGTGGTCTAAAGAACGGTGATGGATCAAACCCAGATCTTTTGACTGGGTGTGAGTGTTTGATTGGTTCAGATGCTTCGTCCATCACCACCCCCTTTTGTACCGCTTTGGCCGCCATACGTCTGAGCATACCCTGCCACACTTGTGTCCCTTGCTCACTTTGCCACTGGATTGAAGCAAGCCGGGCTGAAGACGGCTGCAATGCCAGAAACCGGTCCTCGGAAGCTTGTTTCCGGTCCAGGGAAGGCATGGCTTGGCAGTTCGGGCTGAACTGTTCCCATGAGGCACAGGGTCAGACTGATTTGCATATAGCCATGTCTGAACTGGGGTGGCAGAGTGGGCTAAAGAATGGTGATGGATCAAACCCAGATCTTTTGACTGGGTGTGAGTGTTTGATTGGTTCAGATGCTCCGTCCATCACCACCCCCTTTTGTACCGCTTTGGTCGCCATAAGTGTGGCAGGGTATGCTCAGACGTGAGTCCCTTGCTCACTTTGCCACTGGATTCAAGCAAGCCGGGCTGAAGACGGCTGGAATGCCAGAAACCGGTCCTCGGAAGCTTGTTTCCGGTCCAGGGAAGGCATGGCTTGGCAGTTCGGGCTGGACTGTTCCCATGAGGCACAGGGTCAGACTGATTTGCATATAGCCATGTCTGAACTGGGGTGGCAGAGTGGGCTAAAGAACGGTGATGGATCAAACCCAGATCTTTTGACTGGGTGCGAGTGTTTGATTGGTTCAGATGCTCCGTCCATCACCACCCCCTTTTGTACCACAAACACATAAAAAGCATTGTCATTTACAATGCCAATAGCTCATATCTTGTAAATGCGAGACCTATTATGATACCCATCAATTTTAAGAACAAATGGCTATAAAACCTTCATGGTAGAATAGACCCGTATATATGTGCCTCTAAGGGCAGGAGAATCGCAATAAGGAAGTTGCGGAGGTATTACTAAGGGGGCATTGCACTCCCAGATTTTCAATTATATACATGGGCTTTTTAATTAAAAAACTACGTATTTGTTGTCTGAGGGTGGGTCAAGGAGTGGCCAGCTCTGGGAAGTCCTGGTAAATGAAGTGGAAGGAAGTGGGTCCAAGTTTATGTATAAATTTGGGGACCAGAAGTACCTCAAAAAAGTAAGGCTAAAAGGGATGCAGGCGGCAGCCCAATTGTGGGCCCAGATTTGGCACGTAACATACCTGTCTTATTATAGTAGGTATGCTCCAATAAAGGGCTCCCCATAATTTTTGGAAGACGGGCTGGCTGTAAATGTAAGGGAATCGGGCACTAATGAGTGGAGCCAGATCCTTCACGACTGGAAGTTCTGCTCTTGGGAACAGTCCCAGCATGTAATCAACAAGACTGTGTCCAAATTTAATTCTCTCAAATACAAAGTTGGTCCCGAGATGTGGAAGGAGATAAAGTTGGTACCAACGATTTGAAAGGGCACTTGATCAACAGCTCACAATGGAAGGTGTTGGCAGCAGCCTGGTATGAGCTAATTATGGGTATCTCAGAGGAAGGACAGAGTATAACTAACTCTGTGGGGAGAAATAAGGCTGAATACAATTCTCAACCAATTATGGCAAGTATCTTTTCAGTTATTATATAGGTAGTTAAACCGGCATATTTCAGAAGGAGCCATCTCTTTTCCCTCCACAAAGCCTACTGGTCACCAGAACGGCTAGCAAAACTGAAGGTTTCTTAAGTGGCATACTGCAAGAAATTTGGCATACAGAACACTGACGATGTCCATATGTTCATACTTTACCCCAATATTCAGGACTGCAGGAAGGATGTTTGTCAGTTTGCTGGTTTGTCAGTTTTGGAATTACTTACTGCATACTCAAATCCAGATATGCCTTGAATTAATTTTTGGGTTGTCACCAACAGTTGGAGATCATTAGGATTATGGCAATAAATTGACGTTCTATTTCATTTTGTTGGGAAAAAGACATCTATAAATATTCAATCTAATCATTACCCCACCTCAATAGCAGAACGGCTTGACTCAGTATTCTATGTCTATAGGATGGATTTGAGTCATACCTCATTAAAAAGTTGCCACGGTATGGGATTCTTTTGACTACTAGGTTGAAAAGAAATGGAGGATAATTGAGAAGTTTGTTTAATTATGAAGGGATTAAGTTGGTTCATTGTCAATTGGTACTAGGATTACAGCCGTTTGGGGATATGGCATGGTAGTCAAGCCCACCCTTTCCACAACGCTATTTTATCAAAGGCTTCCTTGAAGGGCAGATCACAGAGGTAAAGGGGAAGGTTGGAGTCTTCAGCTGGAAACAAGCATGGCAAATTAGGACCAAAAAAAAAAGTGGGCAATGAAAGGATTTGGGTGTATTATAGGATATCGCAGTGGGACCCTATTGTAGAATGCACTCTATAAAACTGTCTTGTGTCCAGTCAGGCTCCTTTTTATCACTTTTGCCCAACCCTGGGTAGCTGTGGCTTCGTGCAGCAAGGCTTGACAAAGGAACGTAATTTAAAGCATTCAATAACTTCAATCAACGAAATAAAGTCACAACATGAAAGAAATCAGACACCAATTTATAAAAAGAGTATATTTTTTTAATGGATTTTTGATGATGATTCTTGATCAATATCCACGGGAGGGTGCCAGAGATTCAGATTTTTGAAGATATGAATACTTTTATGGTTTAAATCTTTTATTGGGTTTTCAAAACAGGAAAAACAAATAGACCACATTTCCCCAGCAGATTCAACAGTGCTGATTCTTGCGTAGTAAACCCCAGCCAGGCGTAAGGAAACAAAGATGTTGACAATGTCATATATGTAGGGTTTCCGTAACGGCGAAACCAAGTCCAATCCCCCCCCCCCGTCCATGTCCACAAGCAACAGAAAAGGTTAAAGGAAATCACCTCGTCCCTAATGGGAGGCCGTAGGTTGCACATCAGCCCTATATCTTACGCCTGCGCGCCTGAACCTTTAGTTCCTCGATTGGGGTGTCTGCAAGACGTAGCAAGCGCAAGTAGCGGGGACAGCGCAGTTCCCTAAATTCCCCTGTTAGTAGAGTAAAAAATGGCCGCCAAAGTGCTGCAAACTCCTCTCCCCTCCCCGCCTTTGCCAGTGATAACTTCTCCATCCCCAGTATCATCCACAGCCTGTGAAGCCAGCCAGTGTGTGGGGGAGGCTGAGTGGTCCTCCAGTGAGCCACAATGTTCTGAACGGCTGCCCCCAGTGCAATCGATATGAGTCTCCCTCTCCTGGACTTCAAGGGGTACATCAATGTATTAGGGAGTCCAAGCAGAACATAAGCGGGGAATCTGGGAAGTTGGGTATCCAAATGGGAGTCTACTTCATCTAGGATTGAATTCCAATAGGGTTGCAAGCGTTCGCAGCTCCACAATAAGTGCTCTAATGTGCCAAGCTCCCCACATCCCCTCCAGCAGCGGTCGCTAATGCGGGGATCCGGTCCGGTGTGTGGTACCAGTAGGTGGCCACTTTGGTCAGGGTCTCAGTGAGTCCAGTGTGGTAGGCCGAGTGCCTGGCTCTATGGTATATACCTCCCCATTCTTTGTGCGAGAGTTGTCTCCCAAGGTCCCTCTCCCACCTAACCCTCCCTGCGTTGTATGTGTATATGTTGGTGAGGAGGAGGTGTTGGTACAGGTCGGAAATCAGTTTCTTATCCGAAGTGCGCGTCATCAACCACTTTTCGTACAGGGTAAGGAAGCGTTGTGCGCCGGGTCTGATCATCGGCTGTAAGGCCCAGTGTCTGACCTGCAGATAGGGTAGGCGGTCTGCCTCTGGTATGCCGTAGTCCTCCTTCACCTTCTGAAAGGGAAGGATGCCGTTAAGCTCGAACAGGTGCCCCAGAGCCCTGCAGGGCGAACGTCTCCAGGCTGCAAACGCCTTGGGGTCCAGTCCCAGGGAAAAGTCGGGATTGTCAAAAAGCGGAGTCATCAGGGAGGAGAACGAGGTAAGATCATGTTTGACCGCTACTCTGTCCCACACGTCCAGAACGGTGCTCGTGATCTGTGATGCGTAGAGATTGGGGGGCCTATGGCATCGTGGTAGAAACGGAACTCCCTTGAGGGGCCTGCCCGCAACTGCCTGGTCCTGAAAGAGCCAGTTCTTGCCCGACTCCAACTGGTGCCACTCCACAAAGGTGCGAAGTTGCGTCGCCTGATAGTATAAAGCGAGGTCAGGCACCCCCACCCCGCCGTGCGCGGGAGTGCGTATTGGAATCGCATGCTTGAAGCGCGGACGGCGACCGTTCCAGACAAAGCGTGCCAGGTCGGACTGCGTCCGCTGAAGCCAGCCCGTTGGGGGACACAGAGGGAGGGTCTGAAACACGTAAAGGATCTGCGGCAGCAGAGTCATATTGGCGGCCGCTATCCGTCCCAGCCAGGAGAGTGAGTGTTGCCTCCACCTCCCGAGTTCGTCGCTGAGGCGCGAGTGGAGCCTGGTATAATTGGCCTCTGCAGTGGCCCGAATGGTGGGTGCCAGCAGAACTCCTAGATAGTGGAATCGGACCACTTCAGATCAAACTCGCTTTTGGCCACGACGAGCACTTCCGGTGACAGGGATATGTTCAGAGCCTCTGATTTCTCTATATTAATTTTAAAGTCCGAGGCCAGCGCGAAAGTTTGAAGCTCAATAAAGAGCACCCGGAGGAATTGCATCGGGTCTGTCAGGAAGAGCAAAATGTCGTCCGCATATAAACTAATCTTATTCATGTCTCCGCCGAAGGGAATGCCTTTGATGAGGTTGTGGTGCCGGATCTGCAGCGCCAATGGCTCCATGTAGAAAGCAAACAGGATTGGGGAAAGCGGGCACCCTTGCCTGGTGCCTCTGCCGATTGGAAAACGCGGGGAGGTATACCCATTGACCCGGACCGTGGCATTAGGCTGGCGATAGCAGTTCAGTATTCGGTTGCGGAGGGTCTCTCCCACCCCGAATGGTTGCAGCACTAGCTCCAGATAGGGCCAGTGCACTCTATCGAATGCCTTTTCGGCATCGATGGTAAGCAACATGCAGCCTGGCCCTTGACCCGGCCTCGATGAGGTGGAGGACTCGTTTGGTGTTATCGCTGGTCTGTCGTTGGGGAATGAAACCGGCTTGGTCAGGTTCTACCAACTGCTGCATATATGGCGCCAGCCTGTTTGCGAGAATGCCCGTGTAGAGCTTAAGGTCAATGTTTAAAAGGGAGATCGGCCTGTAGGAGCTACACCAGGTGTGGTCCCGGCCGGGCATAACCGATATCGCTGCTTCTAGCAGGTCCACAGGGATTGCACCGGGCCGGTAGAATGTATTAAAGAGGTCCCGCAGCAGTGGGGCCACCTGATGACAAAGGGTTTTATAGAAGGCCGCTGAGTAGTCATCAGGGCCCCGATTTCCCCAGTTTGAGGCGAGATATCGCCGAGATCACCTCCTCCAAGCCAATGGGCCGATCAAGGAACTCCGCTTGCGTTTCGTTCAAGGACGGGAGGGACGCTCCTCCTAGGTAAGCTTGGCCCGCCTGTGTGTCAAGCGAGTCCGCTGCGTACAAGTCGTTGTAAAAGTCCCCAAAAGCCGCGGCGATGGCGGCGTCGTCAGTAACAAGGTCACCCTGACTGGACCGGATGGTTAGAACGCCCTGTCTTTGACGTTGCTCTCGCAGTTTACTCGCCAAGAGCTTCCTGCAGCGATCCCCCCCCCAGTATAATACGCGTGTCGGAGGCGTAGGGCCGCGTATTCCGCAACATCTTGGTCCAGGGCCGCCAGCATCTTCCTCTCTGTACAAAGTTGGCACCACGCCCGGGCCGCCCCCGTGCGCTGGTGCATCTGCTCCAGCTCTGCCACCCGTTGGGCGATTTCTGCCCTTTTCTGAGCACGTTCTCTATTGTTAGCTGTGGCTATAGAGATGAATTCTCCCCGGAGGACCGCCTCGAGTGCGGCCCACTGGGTAGCCTTGGTGGTATCCGTGTTGGCATTATGAGTAAGAAACTGGGTGATGGCGGTTTTGACCCGCTCCACTATAGTAGGGCTCTGGAGCAGGGCGTCTCGTAGGCGCCAGTGACGCTGCGGCCTAGGCGTGGGTGGGAAGAGGAAGGAGGCCATCACCGGGGAATGATCCGACAGGGAGGTCGGGAGGATGTCTTTTGCGCAGAGCACCAGATGTGAGGAGCACAACAAATAATCAAGTCTTGTGTAAGATTTGTGGGCTGCCGAGTAGTGGGTGTACGCTGTAGCTTGTGGGTGGAGGTGCCTCCACAGGTCAACGAGGCCCAGGTCGGAGAGGTGAGTGTGGCCTGCCCTAGAAAGTGCCCCTACCTGACCGTAACGTTGGCCGGAACGATCTGCCGTGTTGTGGAATACTAAGTTAAGATCACCTCCTAGCAGCAAGTGTGATTGTGTGTTAGCTGTGGCCGACTCTAGCGCTGTGTGCAGGAATTTCTCTTGTCCCTCGTTGGGTGCATATATGGTGCCCACCAAAAGTGTCTGCCCCGCAATGAGAAAGCGGTGTATCAGCAACCTACCCTTGATCTCTGCCTCCTTCTGAAGAACTCGCCCCTCAAAGGATCTAGACACTAGAATCGGCACCCCCGCCACCTTCTTGGATGCCGACGAGAAAAACTGCAAGGGGAAGGATGGTGATCCTTTGGCAGTAAATGCGTCTCCTGTAGGAGGCAGATGTCTGCAGCAGAGTGTTCCAGGAGAATCGGCACCCCCGCCACCTTCTTGGATGCCGACGAGAAAAACTGCAAGGGGAAGGATGGTGATCCTTTGGCAGTAAATGAGTCTCCTGTAGGAGGCAGATGTCTGCAGCAGAGTGTTCCAGGAGGGAAAGTATCGCTCGGCATTTGATTGGGTTATTAAGTCCCCTCACGTTAAGAAAGAGAATATTCAACGGACGTGACATCCTAAGTAGTTAGTCGGTGCGGCACCGCGCTGAGCCTGACGTGTGGTAGCCAAAGAAACTAAAAAAAAACGTGGACAAGGAGGGCCCCCCCTCCCCCCTTGACCCCAACACCCAAACCATCCCCTCCCCCTCCAACCGCATCCCCACCACCCCCTTGCCTCCCGCCTTCTCCCTCTTCCCCCTCTACTCCCAACCCCACCCTACCCCAACTGGACCCTCCCCAACACCTCTCCCCCCTCCCGTACCCAGCCCATGTGTCCCCTGAACCCCAATGAAAGAATGTAGTCCCAGCCCTGCCCTCATGAGGTGCAGGCTGTGGTGGGTTACCTGTGTGGACGTCCAGCCACTGCGCCTCCTCGGCTCCCCCTTCCCTCCCGCCCCGGTCCAATTCACTGAATCATGCTAATGTGTACTGTGAGAAGTTGGCCTGATATATGATGTTCACTAGTTCTAGTGACCACCTTGTATCAGTCCAAACAACCCTTATGGTGATTGGTTGTAAGTCAACCTTATAGACCAGCTATCCTAATGGTAGCATGGACAAAGCAGTCTTAGGCTAAACTCTTTTGGCATGTGAGGCCAGCTGTTTTACCACAATATAACCCCTTGAATACCAGATGAAAGGACACCACACAGGTTGTTATGAAAATAAACAGTATATTTATCAATAACAAACACCTCTGAACTCTTTATGAGATCAGAGGGCTAAGCACATGACAATCTCTTAAGAAAAATACGACAAGTTGCACAAAATTACAATGGTGCCCGAGGGGCACGGCAAACCATATACTAAGTAAATGGAATGTGAGAGTCAATTAAAGAAATGGAGCGGTCCAGAGGCTGCAGAACCGCTGGGACTACGCTATCCTAATCTGAGGTAAGTAATAAGAGGCCCACAGGACGCGGGTGCAGAGTGTGAACTCACACGCGGGAATGCGTAACAACGTCTATGGACAGTACAGTTCAAAGAAAAGGTAAGTACGGACAATCCTGACTAGGTAGGACTAAAACGACTGTGGAACTGGACACTAGGAGAGTCAAGCTACCCTTGAGCACCGAAATGCTCTCGTTACCTCACCCACGGGCTGCGGGTGCATAGGTGCGAAGTCGTGTCGGGTTCTCGCGTTGAAGTCAATGTAGCCTGAAAGAAAAGATACTGCAGGCGGCCAGGAGGAAGATGTCCGGTGCGATCCAAGGATGGATCGGTGAAGAAGAAGACCTGAAAGCAGAGGGGACAATGTTCACAGTCACTAGCCAGTGACTGGAGTGGAACCAGGAAGGAACCAGATGTCGTTGTCGCGATCAGGTGAAGAGTGGACGCTTGACTCTGCGGCCACGTGGACCAGGAGGTGTCTTCGACGACCAGGATGGAGGCACGAGCTGTCCCACGCAGGCTCTCGCTGTCGGCGGTGTTGGATCCGGAATCGGCGTCAACAGGCCTTGGCAAAGACAACCCAAGCGGTGAGTAGAAAAAGCATCTGGTGCGGACTAGGAGAGTCCGGGGTGCCCCTCTTTTGGAAGGGAGCAAGGGCCAGTCTGGAGCAACCAGACCAGCAGCAAAGATTTCAAGGTTCGTCGTCTAGGAGGCCACTAGCCAGCCGGCAAGTGACCAGACAACGCGTCGAGCAGCAAACAAGCAGAAGGGACCCACGCAGATCTCGTGGATGCTGGAGGGCTGAACTTCGGTGCAGGGGCTGCTCGGGTGTGGGGCTTCTCAGTCCCCAAAGCACTTGGTCGAGTTTACCTCGGGAGTCGTGCTGAAAGCGAAGTGCAGGTTCGTTCAAGATGGCCGGTCCCACGTGTCTCGTCGCACCCACGGATCTCAGCAGTGCTGCAGATGTAGGTTGAGGTCGGAAAGGTATGGGAATCTGGGTCTCGTTGGGCTCTGAAGTCTGGATCCTCAAGGGAAGACGACAAAGTGAAGCCGCTGGACGCTTGATGGTGCCTGCAGTTGCAGGGTGGACACTCCTTGCCCACAAGGGAGATTTTCTTCAGTCTTCTGTGGAGCAGAACGTCGAAGTCCAGAGTTTCTTCTTGTAGAGTTGTTCAGGATAATCTGATTTGGAATGGGACCAGCTCCTACCTTTATCCTGCTAAAGGGGGCTGCACTACTGACTAGGTCCCTACCCTGGGTGGGACCAGGAAGGGGGGCGGTTACACCCCCTATCCTTTGTCCGGTTTTCGCGCCAGAGCTGGGGCAGGGATGCCCCAGCAACTGGTTTGAACCGGTGTATGCACAGGGCACCTTGTGTGCCCCAGGCATGTCTCATTCCGTTCAAGCCTATCCAACCCAATACACAAAATCCTGTCTGGGGTGGTGCTAGCACCTCCCAAGGCAGGAAACCCTTTGTCCAAGCCGCCCTCGCTGGAAGGACTCCCAGCAGCAGGAGGTCAGAATTGTGTCTGTGGTGGCAGCATCCATTTTGTGATGCCAAGGCTTGAGTTAACTTTGACTGGGGTTCACAGTTACATACATGTCGTGTCCCTCTAGAAGGGTGGAATGCTACCCCCGTTGCCAGAATTGGCGAGGAGGTAGTATTCCAATTCGTATGACACCTTACTCGACATGTTTTGATAATGTTATACCAGAGTTAGCATTTAAGCGCGAGGTTGATAATGCACTTAAGAGTATATGGTATAGCGTTATCATGGAACAGCTATTAGGACTTGGTTCCGCAAGCTGCAGACGGGCTCAGCTCATGCCAGAGCACCAACTCACATAATTCCAAGCACTCTGCCTTCAGGATTGATAAGGCCTGCCATAGGAGTGACTGATAGGTGTATATGTGTCCATTTTAGGGTTAGATATAGGTATACTATATCTATAGCAAAGGGTGATTACACCACTTTGCCCCAGCTGTCTTAACAGCCAGTTGTGTCAGATTTGGATGGCCAGCCAGGGGTGGCATAATACATGCTGCAGCCCCTGGTAGGCCCTGGGAACACCTATGCCCTGGGTACCTAAGGTACACTGTACAGGGACTGATAAGGTGACTCAGTATCCAATTAGATATGTACCTAGGGTACATGGAGTCCATTTTACAGAGAGAGCAGGAAGCCTGGGGTCCTGAATACCAGGATCCCAGGCCAAATAAGTCAAAAACCAGCAAAACACTAGGCAAAAAGTTGGGGGTAACCATAGTCAGATATCCACCTTCCTACATAACCCCCCCCCCCCCCAAACAAAAGGAGATAAGGCTATCCTTGACCAGGTAAGCCTATATTGCCTAAGTGGCCATATAAGGAAGTACCAGCACTGGCATGGTTACCCCCTATCTCATGGTCCACTAAGCAATCCCTCACCCTAAGGGTATTTGAGGGTCTCCACCATAGGGAATCTCTACCTGTGGTCTGTTTTGGCAAAGTAAAAGGCTGGTGCTGAGATGGAGTACTGAAGTGAGGCTCCACTAATGTTGGGCTCAGCTTCCTCCAATCCTCATCCACCATATAGGCCTTTCTTTCCACGACTGAATTGTGTTGAGCTCTCAGGGTCAACCTCTGGCTACCTAAAGCTGGAGGCTGGGTCCCTCTGTTTGGCTTACTGGAGGGACAGGTCAGGTCTGGGGCCCTTAGGTCCCAAGTTTGGCTGTGCCCAACAGAGTCCATCTGGGGGAGGTCCCTAACTAAGTTTAAGGGGGATCCCTCAGGAGTTTAACTTTTTCACCTTGCTAGGGCTGCTAGCTTTGGTGTCCCTAATCTGCTGATGGGGTTGTTCTATTGGACAGGGGGCCCTTTGGGGCTCACTGGCCTCCTTGATCTCTGTAGCCCTGGCTGACTGAGGCAGGGTAGAGAGGAGCAGGTTACCTGCTCCAGACTGGGTCCCACCTTGGAAGGGTCCACTGACATCAGGGGTTCTGCCAGGCTAGGCCTGACTACCTCTGGGGCAGTTCCTTCACAAGGGGTAAGATCAGTTCCCTGAGGAGGCTGATCCTTTCCTAATGTCTGGTGGGAGGGAGATTTCTCTTCCTCCTCTATGCTCTCTGTTTGTGTGGAGTGATCCATAGTTTCAGGCTTCACAACACAGGAATCAGTTTGAGTTTGGGCTGTGGCCATCACTGCCCCACCAACCTTTTCAGGAAGGGACTCAGTTTGGGTATGGGCTGTTACCATCACAGCCCTGCTAACCTTTTCAGGGAAGGAATCTGTTTGAGATTGGGCTGAGCCTGGCACAGCCCTCCCAACCTGTTCAGGACGATTTAGCATTTTAGAATGGGTTTCTTGTTCTACCTCAGCCCAGGCTGAGATCTCTAAATCATTCCCCAGTAGGCAATCTACAGGCAAGTTTGATGACACTGCCACTCTCTTGGGGCCAGTGACACCTCCCCAGCTGAGATTTACCACTGCCATGGGATGATTTGTCTGCACTCCATCAATGTTTGTCACCTGGTATGTGGCACCAGGTATAAGTTGCCTTGAGGGGACTAGGCTCTCAGTCACCATGGTGATGCTAGCCCCTGTGTCTCTATAGGCCTCAACTTTCAGACCATTGATGAGGGGCTCCTGTCTGTATTTGTCCAAAGTGTTGGGACAATCAGTGAAGTTGGCAAACCAAATGCCAGTTTCACATACAAGAGTATCTAAGTTAGGGGACCTGGTTAGGCCAGAGTCCCCAGGAACTCACAAAGTAATACCACCCAAATTCTTGGGGGCACTCCCACCACCTGGGGGATTACTACTAATAGTAACAGGAGGCTTGGGAATGTTACTTGGGGGCAGTGCTTAATTTGTAAAATTTGAAGTGCAGGTGCTCAAATCTTTGTCGAAGGCCACACCTACTTTTCTATGGCTCCATCCTCTTCCTACACTGGCATCACCCACTTCCTCAATTGGCACTGTGAAGTCAGATTTTCACCATAGCCTTGTTGTCCCATATATTAAAAACATCACTCAAAGTTGTTGAACAATCACAGATGTGTAAAACCCTGTTTGGGGGCATAATGTAGCAGAGTCCCCAGTATTCTCTCTCTTCTTGCTTCTATTTTTCTCTCTAAATCTCACCGCCACAGCCCCCTGTCTACCTCTAACTCCGATTGTCTTTACTTTAGTTTCTCTTTAGTCTACCTATCCTTCCCTCCACACCCTTTCTATATATCTTTCCTTCTCTCCTCACCCATCTCTTACTCTGTCATCTCTCTCTTGGTATGTGACCACACGGCTCACCCCTCTTTAATACCTCTGTCTCTCTTTCTGCTTCCTACCCTTTCCTCCCTACTGGCATCTTCCAAGTTATTCCTAACCTCACCTCCCTCTTGCTACCATGCATCTGTTCTGCAGTGGAAGACAGAGTATCAATGATAAAAAAAAGTTACCAAACATAAGTATTGTTTCCAGCATCCACATGTCGAACACTGAGGAACAATAATTATAGACATCACAGCAAATCAGAGCTTTCAGCATCCTTAAATGTGTTTCCCAACCTAGTCTTATATCTAAGCCAGAACCCGACCTGATACTTTTGTATTTCCTGTCAGGTACCTTTGAAACTTAACTGTAAAGGATCTCATCACAAGCCAGGGAGCCTGCTTTCTTATGCTTGCTACTCCACCAGACACTATGCATTGATCCCTTAGGTACGCACACCTACCTTCTCAATCCTCTGCTACCCAAACCTCCACAAGGTAATTCTCCTATCTACCTTCCCAGCCACTGATGCGCACTAATTTTGTTATAAAAAGCACAACATGCTCCTAAGGTGACACTTCTTTCTGCATGCCCAAAACCCCAGATCTCTACTCCTTTGAACAACAAAGCTTCTATCTACATTCCAACAGAATGACAGCAAGACAATGCGTAGAGCAGTGGTCATCGCTGCGGTGGCGGCTACCAATCATTTTGCTCGGAACAGTCCACAGTACATCCTCGGGCATCACCGTGTTGATAGAAGTCCCTGCTGGGCCGGGTCAATGAAATTCACCTTAATTCTGCATATATATATATATTATATGCACAACTGAAGGCGTGCAAAGGGGCAATGCCTTGGCGCTCCTATGGACACACCACACGGAAAAGCAAAGTTGTCCCTGTCAGTAAAACGGAGCAGAATATGTGAAGCAGAACCAGCAAATAATGTTACCCCAGGCTATGGAAGAGATAAACATCTGCCAGTGCTGTAGGAACAGCGAGTAAACCACAAGCTGCTCAACTTGGTGTAGAAAAATGGATTGTTTAAGCCACAGGCTATTCCTGTTCGCTCATGATAGTAGGGACTAAGAAGCCGTTCTTACACCCGTCTGTCGGGTGGAAAGGAACAACAGAGCCTGGACTTGCTTGACAGGTGTACATGTAAAAGGGACCCTCTGGTAACGGCTTACCATGTCGCAGACCCCCAAACACATATCAAATAAAGGAGCATTCTGAACGGCCTGCTGTTGATTGTTGTGGGTGCACCTTAAGGTTTCTTTGTTCTTTAAAACTTCATTAAAGTCATTGGGCAGTTGAGACTGTCCACGAATGAGACTGTGAAACCAAGAGTACACCCATCACTGTTAGATGTTCTGAAGAAACTGTAGGAAACAGAAGGCCTTATGCTTGCCCTAAACAGTCTACAGGTGAAAGGAAGAAATGGGGTATCAGGGTTGGTTACTAAACAAAAACGGCGAGCCTTTGTCGCAGTGCATGAATTGCAATCAATGCTGATGTGTTTTCACGAACATGCACACCAGTCCAAAAATGTCTCCAAATCTATATGAATTTTGACAAGTCTGAAAAATACATATCTGATTTTCAGTGATAAAGTTGGGTCCATCCACAGGCGGATCTCCTTTGAATCAACACCAGCTCCTGTACCAACCCCCAGCCTCCAGCATGTCCATCCTTGGACGCAAAAGCGACTTGATGTCTAACACCATTAGTACTGAGGGTTGCCCTTCTAAACTCCTCTTAGCGCCCGCTATTAATCAACAATGAAGATTGCACAAAGTGTCATCCATGAGACACCAAGCGTTCACGCATAATGGGCTTCAAAGAAGCCACTCTGCACAGTGTGATCAATGGAGTACCTAGTGTGCAACAATATAATCATCAGGTGAATCATTAATTTACAAGGTGTCTAGCATGCAGACAGCGTGCCTCCATGCTATCTAGTGTGCACACAGTATGAATGAGTAGGGAACTAGTGTGTATACAGTATTATGATTGAGATACGCAACATGCACACCATATGAAAAGTTGTGCGTCCCCTGTATATACGGTATGAACACAAACACACATAAATGCGCAGTCATGTGACTGGCACCCTCTCCCTTACAGGACGTTCAGAGGCCCCAGCATGCGCAGGAAAGGACTAAATATTGTTGAAGGAGTTTTGCCTGGTCCTGTTGCCTGCTGTGTGTAAAATAATCGAATTTTCAATGTGGGTCCGACGGAGACTATCTGCCCCACCAGGTCGCCACCCCTACTACTACGGTGATCTGGTGACCGTCGGACGGGTCATCACGGCCGTCACACCACCCCCACCACCACCACCACACTCCGAATTGAAAACAGTCAGCGTTGGTTTTTATGGCAAGGCAATGATCATGGCATATTGGCATCGATAGTACCGTTACAGTACAGAGTACTACTAAGTAAGTTTAGTGCTTAACTTACCGTTACCTGTGGTGGGCCGGCCGCACTCACACTGGTTTCACGCCGCACGCACGTTGCATGGCCTTTCTTAAATAACTGATTAGGCCTGCCTGGTGCTCCTTAATACTAGCAGACACAGTACTCAAATGGATGTGGCTACAAAAAAAAAAAAATCGCTGTCCAACCTCAGCGCCTTTTCTCAATATTCAAATTAAAAAACACATATTAACGTATTTATCTTTTCTCAGGGGGAAACTGTTTACTAAACTCTCGCCTGCGTCGCACGAGTAACAGTCTTCCTGCATAACAAATATCCGGACAAGGGAGACAGCTCTGCTAAGTGAATATCCGACTTGCCAAAATATTGCTTATTTTCCCTTCCCTCGCTGTTTGTCGAGCTGAAAACAGAAAGGCTATTGATAACAGAGCTGCTGAACAAACGCACGCAGATGTAAACTGTTGCTTGTGGGCCCAACTCTTTCAAAAGCAGAAAGCAGTCATCCTTAAAGCACGCCCCACTGGTAATGGATAGATAGCATTCCATGGCTCTCTCTGAGGAGGATATGGGTTGCTGAAATGTCAATGCATTTTGATATAAAATTAACTTACCTGATCGATGTCCTCACAGCGCGACGACACGATGACTGACCTGCCTGCGGCGCGCTGCGGTGGATAACCGTTATGCTGGGGCGTGGCAAATTGGCAATGTGAAATAAATCTGCGCAGTGCGCACGTTGCCACACAGCCCGCCCCTACCCCATCATAACAAAAATCCAGCCCAAACCAGTGTCTCCGGCCCTCCCACCACAGTCAAAGGCCCGAGGCGCGCAGTGCGGTGCCGCCATTAACACATTTATATTTAATGAATATTAATCTCCTCTGGGCTGGGGCGGGGCTCAGGGCAGGTTAAATATCTCACACTGAGCAGCTCTGTTAAACACCGGCTGCTCGGGAGATCTGAAAAACACGATGCAGCTACACGAGAGACCGGACAGTACAGTAGAGTGTTCAGCAATAAATTAAATAGAAAAATCTGATTTGCACGGTGCGCCTCGTAGACCCGGCCCTGTCAAATAAGTGCCAGTGCTAAGCACCGGAAAGCACCGGCACAAATTAAGCCCTGCTTGGGGGTATGTTCTCCTTATTGTGGTTCTTCGGGCAACTGCTGTCAGTTTTCCAATGACCTACCTGTTTGCAGGCATGGCAATAAGGTTTCTTCTGGGTAGAGGAAGTGTCTTGGGACCCACCCCCATTCTTGGAGTTTGGGGCCCTGGGGAAGCCTTCTCTGTAGATTTATCCCCACCTTTTTCTTGAGGCTTGGTAGTCTCTTTCTTTTGGTCACCACCCTGATTCTTAGGCCTAATCCTGGTTCTGACCCATTTGTCTGCCCTCTTACCCAATTCTTGTGGAGAGGTCAGATCAGAGTCTACCAGGTGCTGGTGCAAAAGCTGGTTTTGACAGTTAAGTAAGATTTGCTCTCTCATTATGAGATTTTACAATCCTGTGTAATCAGTAACTTTACTACCCAATAACCAGCCCTCCAGAACCTTAGTAGCACAATCTACAAAATTAGTCCAATCCTGAGCCTGAGTTTTCTGGGTGTCTCTGAACATCAACCTGTACTGTTCAGTTGTTAAGCCAAACCCATCAATCAGTGCATTTTTCAGGACTTGGTAGTCATTAGCATCCTCATCTCTAACAGTGAGGAGGTTATCTCTGCCTTTACCTTCAAAGGAGAGCCACAATATAGCTGCCCACTGACTCTGGGGTACCTGCTGTACTTTGCGGGCTCTCTCCAAAGCAGTTATCCACTTGTGGATATCATCTCCTGTCTTATAGGAGGGCACTATTTTACTCAGGTGTCTATTATCAAAACTCCTGTCTTTATCCTTAGGGATATTGCTGCCACCAGTGGGTGCTAACCCACTCAACTGTTGCTCTCTAGCAAAGGCAAGCTTCTCTTTGGCAAGGGCAAGTTCTTCCCTTTGGATCCTCAGATTAACTTCCTTCATCTTTGCTTCATGCTCTCTCCTCTGAGGGGAAGTCATTCTCCTCTGAGCAGATGCATGAGAGTGCACAGATCTATTGGAGTCCCTAGAAGGAGATCTATCTCTCCTAACCCCAAAGTTAGGCCTGCTAAGGGTCTGTACTGGGGGTCCCCCAGTTCCTTCCCTATGCATGTCTAAGTTGTCCCTGGTTAGTCTGCTGACTACCACAGGACCTTTGTCTGCCTCATCCCCAGAAGTGTCCTCTTCTTCCTCCTCCTCCTCTACATCTTCTGTTTCAGGGAGGTCTGGATCACCACAAGTACCTTCTAAGGCTGGCATGCTCCTATCTGGATTAGAAGGGTCTGTGTCAGCAGCCCTTCTGGCATCATATGTCTCTAAGAGACCTAACAGAAAAGGAGTTAGAACCCTGTTTCAATTTCCTGGAGGTACACAATTGTCTCATCTCCTGGAAACTGAGAGCTGCATATCTGGAAAGGACCTGTGGAGGGTCACTGACCACTAGGGGAGTCTCTGAAGTCTCTCCATGGGTAGACATGCTTTCTAGTGAGGTGTAAGTGATGCACCTACCTACACTATGGGTTTTCCTACTGATCCCTTGCTAAGAGTTGTAGTCAGGGTGTGCTAGGCCCTTTCTACTACAACAGCTGGTTCAGAAGAACTCAGAGTATTTCTAAGCTTGTTATATGTACCTATAGTACCTTATGTGATCTTTCAAATGATATTTCACGATTATATGTGGTAAAAACAACAGCAAGCTCAAATCCCAACCGCTGCACACCAATGTGAGAAGTTGGCCTGATATATGATGTTCACTAGTTCTAGTGACCACCTTGTATCAGTCCAAACAACCCTTATGGTGATTGGTTGCAAGTCAACCTTATAGACCAGCTATCCTAATGGTAGCATGGACAAAGCAGTCTTAGGCTAAACTCTTTTGGCAAGTGAAGCCAGCTGTTTTACCACAATATAACCCCTTGAATACCAGATGAATCTAACAATGGCGTGGCGGCTCCTACGCTGTGAAAAGGCAATGCTGCCCGTCTCTTGATGGCCAATGGAGTCTCCCGGCCCCACCGCCACCTGGTGCGTGTCCTCCCTGGCAGGGGTCGTGAAGGGTATACAGGGCCCACCGTGTCCGCTGTTGAACCTCCGCCTCTCCTCACCTTACTAAGCTGAGTCAGTTCCTGGGGGGCTGGTATCCCGAAGGCGCGGGGGAGGCAGGCCGTCTCCCGCAGCGTTCTTCTGGAGTTGAGTGGCCCCCTGCTCCGCCGTGGGGTCTCTGCTCAGGTCGACCAGTCGGGGCCCGTGGCGGACACTGCACCCACCAGCCCAGATCGCGGGCTCTACTGCGCGCCCAACAGGACCGGACCTAGGCGGACGGGGCTGCCGCCGCGGGTTTACTGATCTCTATGTCTGGGGGCCCTCTTGCGGGGTCCGACAGCGAGGGAGTGAGAGCTGGAGGTGCCCTGGGTCGTTCAGTGCGCGCCGGCCCAAGCGCCAGCCGGCCGGGACTCCTCCCACACTAGGCCGCAGCCCCGGCCTCGATTTGGTGCTGCCCGGGCCGCGTCCCGCACCTCCGTTGGGCCGCGCTGCTCAGCTACTCTCAGGCGCCGTAGGGTCTCGCAACGGCGCCGGGTCCGCCACCGGGTCGATGCGTCTCTTCCGGGGGCCTGGTGCGGTGTTGGATCTAGCCCTGATCTTTTGACTGGGTGAGAGTATTCTGCTTAATTCAGAGACTCTGTCCCTCACCACCCCTTGTTGTAAATATTTTTGTCCACCCTAAGCGTGGAAGGGTATACTCAGACATGAGTCCCTTGCTCATTGCACCATCAGGATTCAAGCAAGCCGGGCCGAAGACGGCTGTAATGCCAGAAACCGGTCCCCGGAAGCTTGTTTCCTTCCCAGTGTAAGAATTGGCTTTTGTAGTTTGGTTTGCCCTGTTCCCATCATGCACTGGGACAGGAACAGACTAATTTGCATACAGCCAGGTTCTGAAACTGGGATGGTGCAATGAGCTAAAAAACGGTGTTGGATCTAGCCCTGATCTTTTGACTGGGTGAGAGTATTCTGCTTAATTCAGAGACTCTGTCCCTCACCACCCCTTGTTGTAAATATTTTTGTCCACCCTAAGCGTGGAAGGGTATACTCAGACATGAGTCCCTTGCTCATTGCACCATCAGGATTCAAGCAAGCCGGGCCGAAGACGGCTGTAATGCCAGAAACCGGTCCCCGGAAGCTTGTTTCCTTCCCAGTGTAAGAATTGGCTTTTGTAGTTTGGTTTGCCCTGTTCCCATCATGCACTGGGACAGGAACAGACTAATTTGCATACAGCCAGGTTCTGAAACTGGGATGGTGCAATGAGCTAAAAAACGGTGTTGGATCTAGCCCTGATCTTTTGACTGGGTGAGAGTATTCTGCTTAATTCAGAGACTCTGTCCCTCACCACCCCTTGTTGTAAATATGTAGGGTCTCGCAACGGCGCCGGGTCCGCCACCGGGTCGATGCGTCTCTTCCGGGGGCCTGGTGCGGTATCCAGCCGGGCGGATCTGCCTGCTCCTCGCTAGGTGACTTTAGTCGTACTCCGCTCCTCACCCCTGATCTCCAATGGCGCCGTTGGGGCCGCCTCCACCGCTCCGCCTGCCACCACCAACTCTTTCCTGACCCCCGGAGACTCGTTGCCAGTTCCCCTCCATTGCTACGCTTCAGCGGGGGGGAGAATGCTATATATTATGGTCCGGGCCTAGTCGAGTCAGAGGAGCTCCGGGGAGATGCGTCCGTTCACTCCGGCATCTTGCCCACACCCCCTATAAACACTTTTAAATGCAACTGCTAACAAGCACTGGTCAACAAAGAGTTTATTAAATTGAGTTTGAAATAGTTGGTTCCAGCGGTGGTTCCACTATGAGGGCAGAAGATCATCGCCTCCCCAGCTGCGAGTTTAGAAAGAGTGAAAAATAAAATGGTACTAGAATGATTTTATTACTATTTTATCTTTTACTCCGCAGTACGAGCGGAGTGTGATGGCTGAGCCAATGGGCCATTGGAAGGGAGGAGTGGTGAAATCTCCAATTTGAACTGTGCATGTTGGTTTGGCCGACTGTCTTGCGATGCCTAGTCTTGCATATACAATTCAAACCTCTCCAAACCGAACAGTCTTCGACAGCTCAGTAGAAAGCAGGCACAGGATTCTAAGATGCTGCTCAACATTATTCACAGCATGAGAGCAGCGTAGCGATTGGTTAAGGGAGTTGGATGTGGGAGTGGACCTTGCTTAGAGCCAGGACTGGAGAACGAGAGGTGCTGAAGCTAAATGGGCATGTAAACATTTATTTTTCTTTATAATAAAACGTTTATTAACTTAATGTCATACATGCCATGCCAGCCTTTTTCTTCAATTTGCTGCTTTATAGGTTTAGCTTTGTTTCCCTTGGCCACAAAGGATCACATGCTACCACCCCCTTGGCTGCCTGGACCCTAAATCTGAATTGGAGGCATGACAAAAGACCGGGAGACCCCAGTTGGGAAAATGGACTCACTGGCAGGCCCCTTGAGCCAGCTAGCGCTCCTCGAAGTTGTCCAGATCAAACTGGGTAGGCTGTAAGCCCACCACAGTTCGTCCGTCTCCCCAAGGTCTCTATAAATGAACTCATTCCACAGGCCTGGGTTGTGCTGCGAGAGCTTGCAGACGTCGGCGGTCGAGTCACCGCTGACTCACGACTGAACGAACATAACTCAGCTCTCTTGAGTTGATTTCTGCCACCGTCAGTCGTGCAGGTGAACAGCACAGGCTGAAATCAAAACAAAACTGCAGCTTCCGGGCTCTGAAACGGTGACCAAGGTGCTGAGGATTGCGGAGCCATGGAACACTGAACCGCATAGGGCTCGCGGGTATTTTCCAATCGGATTCCAACAAGTTGATATGGAGTCATGTCTGTCAGAAATCTTAGGCATTTGATCTCCATCTCTGCCAGATGGACTCTTTCAGCCTGGTAGTGATGCATCTATGACCACTGTCAGTCCTGGGTAGGGTTAAAGAGAGGGGTCTTCCACTGACCAAATAGCTGTTCAGTAGCTGCCAATGCAGATCTTTAGGAGTGCCCTTCGAAAACTGGGTACAACACAACAGATTACCCTGGTGCTGTGCCCACTGGGACATGAGGTTCCACTGCAGAGCCCACAGGTGCCATCTAGTATGTCTGACCAGCTTGATACAGAAGGTCAACAATCCGAGCAACCTCAGAGTCCTCTGTAAAGAGATACAGGACAGAGGCTGAACCTTTCGGCCAGTGTCCCCGAAGGAAGCTCCTACTGTTTACCTTCGGCAGATTCCTCTGTTGCAGCGCCTGGGCATTCGAGTGCTATATACATTTCAAAATCAAATCAGACACTAAAGAGGATTTGCGGCGGAGAATGCTGGAGAAGCAGGGCACTAAGCTGTATATTGTTCCCGCTGTCTGGGGCATGGTCTTTGTGAGCTATGGTTAAGAAAAATAGGTGATCGAAAAGTGATAACGGACGGCGCAGAAGCAGGGCTCCCTGTCAAACTGAGAATTATGAACAAGCTAAGTCTACAAGTATTTCATGGAGAACACTGAAAATCCACGCATTGAATAATCTGTCTAAAGGGAATTTCGAGAACAATATTGATTTGGACATAAGCTGTTTCAGAAGGGAGTGGCTCTACTTTCATAAATGGGTAAATCGGGGAAAACAGTGGGATTAATGTAACATACCAGGTGTAAGGGGATATGATGTATTGCATTCTGGGATCGGTAGTAATACTGGCTTAAATACTGTGGAAGGAGTAATAGAGTGAACACAGTTAATCACCTGTAGAGTGTTAAGAAGGGCGGAAACACAGAAAAACAACTTCTGAAAGCATTAGATTCAGTTTTCATTTAAACAAGTCCCGCGGGCCTCGGCACGCTGGAGAAGAGGAAAGAGGTTACAGATTTTAAATAGTATAAAGCTTATTTTGGAATCGTTTATGGAGGTTCATAGATCATTCAGCATGTCATGATGCCCCTGATGAAGGGAATTTATTCCCAAAATGCATTGGGTCTGTTACAACAAAATAATCATGACATGGAACCCACCTTATGCTTCTGAGCCTTTTTGAACACCAACGTTGAAACATGGATTGAATAAAAATGAATTGAAAAAAAGAAAGGAGGATGAAAATTTTTGGAAAATGAAGTTTAAAAATAGATGAATTGAATTCATTGGATTCAGGCAGTCATGAGGCTGTGCAGCTTGGTGGAACATAGGATGGTTCCTTTGTTGTTTAGTAATGTTGCAGCACAATGATACGAAGTGCGAAGCAAACTTTGCACGCCAACAACGTTTGAAAGGAGGAATGTGGTTTACAAATGATTAACGTTTTGGATTACTAGGAGTGCATCTCATCCCCACTAAATTCTTTGTGAGCTGTGGCCACAAAAGAAATGAAAGGCCTGCTGGGCTGGTGGAGGCACTGTAGTGCTGAATCGGTCTTGTCCCCAAAAAGGCGAGAGCTATCGAACAGCATGTCCATCACAGATACCAGGACGTCCCCGGAGATACCCATAATCTCATCCAGGCATAGCACCAAAGTGCCACACTTGTACCCATCACTCAACCTAAGCAATTGGTTGGGTATAAACCAGACTTGATTACAAATTGTGCTGCATCAGGGTCATCCAGGATAGCTTGCGTCAGGGACGAACTGAAGTTAACTGGACCTGCAGACATTTAAGCTACTGTGTCCCATAGGCCATGGAAGTAGTATCCCTGAATGAAGCTGCCATTCACTAAATGCAGTGCAAACCTTGAGGAAAAAATACATGTTTGTCGAAAATTTCTAATTTTTTAGACTCATGATGAGGTGGGGTGGTAAGGAAGGCATTGGGATTTACCCAACTAGTGGATACCTACACCACAAAACTCTGGCATAGGATGTTGTGTAAGAAAAACATGTCACCTGGTAATGGTGCGAGCGACCAGACTATTAACCGCTGGTGCTCAACATGGTTTCACCGAAGCGAGTATCAGTACGGGCATCATTAAATCACAGTACAGGTTCTATAGGTGCTTGACCAGGCTGGAGCACCTGTCAAAACATTGGCCTTCACCTCCCTAGTGGGAAGTTGTAGATCCTGTACTTCTGTTGCCCTATGTATAACAGTAGCAAATAAGGAACTTTCTTCAATGGAAAGACCAAGATGTGAAACAAGGCCAATATCTACAGAAGTATCAGACCTGTGTAAAGTCTGAACACTACCACATGGTAACAGAAAAGTATCCGAACCAGATGGATTGCCTGCTAGCTGCACTCCAGTAGGAATAAAGCGAGGCCTTGGTTGAGGATGATTCCCCTCAGAATCAGACTACAGTGAGTTGTAAATCTTCCTCTGAAGTCAATGCAAAAGAAGTGGAGTGGAGGGTGGTGCCGGGCCCAAAGTCGGTACTGGAGTCGGCAGAAGCACCACTTGAGGGCTCTTCAGGTACAAAGACATGCCAGGAAGAACATGTAAGGTGCAGAAAATATGCAGTTTGACCTCACTAAAAAGCCACCACTTACTGAAACATTGAAGATGGACCCGGAAATTTGAGGACCATCAGGACTAAACTATGAATAGGCTCCAATGGAGATTGTGAAACTAGGAGAGACATCACTGAGCAGAGTTCATGGAAATTTCCTTGTCCACAACATGGGGTAGAAATCCTGAACTATTAAGGCTTGTGTGGAGAGGGATTGATACTGTGCTCTTTGTTGATTGTCTGAATCTTCAATATTTTGAGATGTTGAAAGGCTACTTTTGAAACCAGATTAAAGCTTTTGGTCTATAAACGTTGCTCCCTACGACCATTGTGAGACTCCAAGCTTGACCATAGGGATGATTCAAGCATGTTAATCTATTAAAGATGAAATGCTGAAGAACCAAGGTGGTACAAAAGGGGGTGGTGATGGACGGAGCATCTGAACCAATCAAACACTCACACCCAGTCAAAAGATCTGGGTTTGATCCATCACCGTTCTTTAGCCCACTCTGCCACCCCAGTTCAGACATGGCTATATGCAAATCAGTCTGCCCTGTGCCTCATGGAACAGTCCAGCCTGAACTGTCAAGCCATGCCTTCCCTGGACCGGAAACAAGCTTCCGAGGACCGGTTTCTGGCATTCCAGCCGTCTTCAGCCTGGCTTGCTTGAATCCAGTGGCAAAGGTCCAGGGAAGACATGGCTTGGCGGTTCGGGCTGGACTGTTCCCATGAGGCACAGGGTCAGACTGATTTGCATATAGCCATGTCTGAACTGGGGTGGCAGAGTGGGCTAAAGAACGGTGATGGATTCAACCCAGATCTTTTGACTGGGTGTGAGTGTTTGATTGATTCAGATGCTCCGTCCATCACCACCCCCTTTTGTACCGAAGAACCAAGGTGCAGCAGATAAGGGCTAGCGCCCAGGCCTGCACATGGCAATGCTTCAAGACGAAGGCTGTGGTTACGCAACTGATTTGAGAGCACAATTAGTCGTGAGTGTCTAGGTTAACTCCCTCGATCTTTGAACTATCCCTGAAAAGGAGTCAAGGTTGCTTTGAATCAGTTTGTGTGAGCCCCAGGATTGCATGCGTTATTTGCCCTTTTACTCCTCTTGGTGAAGAGAATTGAACCATGCAGACCAACACCTGACTGAAGCTTCACAGGAGTATGCAGCTCGATTTTATGAGTGTCTCAAGCCAGGACCCAAGCCCTGGGGCTACTCACAGTATTACCCAGTTCCCAGTAATAGAGGACAGGCTAGAGATGGGTGGGAACAAACGTGTCTCATGCTCGGTGTACCTTTAGACTACACAACTCCACATTGCTGATGGTACCAGAACGGCACAAACTGATTTAGGGTTGTTTCTATTATGATTTGGAGGGGAATTTACAGTTCGGACTGCTCCTATTAGAAAAGGATTTAACTAGATTTGAAAAGGACTGGTCTCTGCATAGTGGCAGATAGGGAAAAAAACAAACACTGAATGGACTGCAGGCTGAATAAGAAGCGGTACAAAAGGGGGTGGTGATGGACGGAGCATCTGAATCAATCAAACACTCACACCCAGTCAAAAGATCTGGGTTTAATCCCTCACCGTTCTTTAGTCCACACTGCCACCCCAGTTCAGACATGGCTATATGCAAATCAGTCTGACCCTGTGCCTCATGGGAACAGTCCAGCACGAACTGCCAAGCCATGTCTTTCCTGGACCGGAAACAAGCTTCCGAGGACTGGTTTCTGGCATTCCAGCCGTCTTCAGCCCGGCTTGCTTGAATCCAGTGGCAAAGTGAGCAAGGGACTCACGTCTGAGCATACCCTGCCACACTTATGGCGGCCAAAACCGGTACAAAAGGGGGTGGTGATGGACGGAGCATCTGAACCAATCAAACACTCACACCCAGTCAAAAGTCTGACCCTGTGCCTCATGGGAACAGTCCAGTACGAACTGCCAAGCCATGTCTTCCCTGGACCGGAAACAAGTTCCCATGAGGCACAGGGTCAGACTGATTTGCATATGGCCATGTCTGAAATGGGGTGGCTGAGTGGGCTAAAGAATGGTGATGGATTAAACCCAGATCAGTTGACTGGGGGTGAGTGTTTGATTTGCTCAAACGCTCCGTCCATCATCCCCTTTTGTATCGCTTTGTTCGCCCTAAGTGTGGCAGGGTATGCTCAGACGTGAGTCCCTTGCTCACTTGGCCACTGGATTCAAGATAGCCTGGCTGATGAGGATTATGAATCCGAAACCGGTCCCAGGATGTTTGTTTCCGGTCCATGGAAGACATGGCTTGACAGTTCGGGCTGGACTGTTCCCATGAGGCACAGGGTCAGACTAATTTGCATATGGCCATGTCTGAAATGGGGTGGCTGAGTGGGCTAAAGAATGGTGATGGATTAAACCCAGATCAGTTGACTGGGGGTGAGTGTTTGATTTGCTCAAACGCTCCGTCCATCATCCCCTTTTGTATCGCTTTGTTCGCCCTAAGTGTGGCAGGGTATGCTCAGACGCGAGTCCCTTGCTCACTTGGCCACTGGATTCAAGATAGCCTGGCTGATGAGGATTATGAATCCGAAACCGGTCCCAGGATGCTCGTTTCCGGTCCATGGAAGACATGGCTTGGCAGTTCGGGCTGGACTGTTCCCATGAGGCACAGGGTCAGACTGATTTGCATATGGCCATGTCTGAAATGGGGTGGCTGAGTGGGCTAAAGAATGGTGATGGATTAAACCCAGATCAGTTGACTGGGGGTGAGTGTTTGATTTGCTCAAACGCTCCGTCCATCATCCCCTTTTGTATCGCTTAGATGGAGGAGGGCGCCGAACAGGTGGGAATTTTCGGAAGAGCCCTTTGAAGAATTGACGTATGATTCTGGACGAACAGAGGGAAGAAGAGCCATCGTGTCGAAAACGAGAGATTGCAGCTAGGAAAACTCAGGGTAGCATGTGAAAGTCCTGACTGAGCGAGAGTTAAGAAGAACGGAAGAAGCTGCTCCGGAGTGGAATGGATGGGATGGACATTCGCTGCCACGCACCAATGTCAGAATCTCTTCCACTTGAGTTTGTAAGTTTTGATGGTAGACGGAGCCCTAGCATGAGCAAGGATGTCCCTGCATTCCTGAGATATACTCAAGTTTGCGAATTCAAGGTGCTCAGGTCCCATGCCGACAATTGTAGCGTGGAGGGGTCCGGATGGCACACTTGGCCCCTGTCCATCCGAAAACCATGCCTGTCTGGGCCAACGAGGTGCGATCAATAGGATGTGGCAGGGCTGCCTCCGCATCTTCCACAGCACCCACGGTAGTAACGGAATCGGCGGAAAAGCGTAAGCGAATAGATCACACCAATCGATCAAAAGGGCATTTCCGCACGACCCGGGGTGGGGATGCCAACTTGCGTAAGACGGGCATTTTCGATTCTCCATTGTCGCAAAGAGGTCTAGAGCTGGGCGACCCCATCGGCGGAACATAAGATCCAGAGTCGGCTGGTGCAGTTCCCATTCGTGTGTTGAGGAAGTGGACCTGCTCAGAGAGTCCGCCAGGATGTTGGACACGCCCGGCAGATGGACAGCTGTCAAGGTGATCTGATGACGGAGAGCATAATCCCAGATCGACTGGGCCAAGCGAGACAGATGTGGAGACTTGGTCCCTCCCTGTTTGTTCACGTAGTGCATGCTGGTGGTATTGTCCGTTTGGATAAGCACTGACTCTCCGTGAACTACAGGAAGGAATGACTTGAGCGCTAGGAAGATCGCCATCAATTCCAGCCTGTTGATATGCCATGTGCGTTGGGGCGGAGTCCACTTGCCTTTGATGGATAGGCCTTGGAGATGAGCGCCCCACCCCTCCAGAGAGGCGTCCATTGTGAGCGTGAGATCTGGTGCGTGAACGAGGAACGACGTTCCCGTCTCCAGATTGGTTGGCTGCGCCCACCAAAGCAAGCTTTTTCTCATGCGGGCTGTGACAGCAACTAGGTCGCTGAAGGACCCGGAGACCTGACGCCACAGTAAGTCCAGTTCCTCCTGAATGGAACGGATTCGCAATCTGCAATTTGGGATCAGTGCGATACAAGATGATGCCATCCCCAAAAATGACTTTAACGTCCGAACAGAAACGGACTGCCTTTTTCGAATAAGGGAGACCAGACGAAGGATCTTCTGTCGCCGCTCGTGCGAGACAAATGCTTTTGAAAGTCTTGTGTCTAAGATCGCTCCCAAGAAGTTTCTGGTTTTCAGAGGCGCAAACTGACTTTTCGACGTTGATGGTCAACCCCAGGGACTGAAACACCTGATGGCAAAGGCGAGTGTCCTGACATAGTTGATGGTGGGATTGAGACTTGAGGAGGCAATCGTCCAGAAATGGAAAGATTTGAACGCCTTGGAGACGCAGGTGAGCCACCACAGGGGCCAGTACCTTCGTGAACACACGAGGAGCTGATCGCAGCCCGAAGGGCAGGACCTTGAACTGATAGTGCATTTGTCCCACCTTGAAACGCAGGTACTGGCGATGTTGTTGGATAATTGGGACATGAAAGTACGCGTCTTGAAGGTCTATGGTGGTCATGAAATCCTCGCTGGATAGAAGACGCAGGATTTCCAGTAAGGTCAGCATGTGGAAAGTTTGGCACTTTAGGAATTGGTTGAGAGCCCTCAAATCCAGGATGGGTCAGTCTTCTTGAGTATGAGGAAGAAGAATTGAGAGTAAAACCCCTCTCCCCTTTGATGTTTCGGGACCACTTCGACTGCACCCTTTAAAACAAGAAGACTGACTTGATGGTGAAGCTCCTTGAGGTGTGGAGGAGGCGGGCCAAAAGGTGGAGTACGAGGAGGAATCTCGACAAATTCTAAGGTATGACCCCGCCGTACAATGTCCAAAACGCAGCGGTCCGAGGTGATGGAGGACCACCGAGAATAAAACAGAGATTCGACCTCCAAAAGTTTGGGGATGACAAAAGTCATTGACGCTTAGGAGTGGATCCGCGATAGGAGGACTTTCCCCTATAGGGTCTGGAGGGCTGCTGACGAGTCTGCTGAGTGAATGCGCAACGCTGGTTGCCCTGATTGTAGAAGCGGTACTGTTGCCCTCCTCGAAAAGTGGAAGAAGTGCTGCGTCCGCGTGCACCTTGAAAGGACTGCTTCCGGAATTGCAACATGCCCAAAGACTTTGCCGTATCAGTGTCCTTCTTAATGGACTCCAGGGCGTCATCGATGTGAGATCCGAAGAGCGATTCACCATCATACAGCATATCAAGTATCTTGGATTGGACTTCCTGCCGGAAGGAGGTGGATTTTAACCAACCCTGGCATCGGAGGGCAGCTGCACTTGCAAGCAGACGGAAACCTGTACTAGCAATATCGACTGCACAGTCAATCATTTCTTCTGAAGCTCTCTGCCCATCATGAAGAATCTGCTGAGCGTCCGCCCTGGAAGCTTCAGGTACGAGGTCCATTAATGCAGATATGTCGGACCACATCTGCCGGTCATAGCGTCCCAAAATGGCCAAGGCATTGGCTGCTCGGACAGAAGTGGAAGCCATGGTTGAAAACTTGCGGCCAATAGCGACTAGGCGTCGACCCTCTCTATCAGGAGGTGCGGTGATTGGAGACGCTGGGTTCCGGGCCCGACGCTGTGCAGCCTGAGTTACTACTGAGTCCGGTTTAGGGTGAGAAATCAAGCATGCCGGAGAACCAGTTGGGGCCTTGTATTTTTTCTCAAGGCGCGGTATTTGAGCCGGTAACGAATTTGGAGCTTGCATGAGTTTAATTCCCTCCTTCCAAACAAAATCGATGATTGGAATTGTGTAGAACAGTCCTCCTCACGTTGCGATCTAGGTAGTTTGAAACGCTGAGCCGCTTTATCCATAAGGAGATGAAAACTGGCGATATCTACAGGAGGTGATTCACCAGAGTTTCCTGGCTGAGGAGAGGGCGTCTGCGCTCTGTAATCGTCCCACTCCGCCATATCCTGGTCGCCTGCATCCTCGTCCGAATTGTCAGGGACCTCTCCATCCTAACGTTCTGGGACCGCCTCATCAGCTGCATCCTGCGGATAAACCGTAGTATGGATTCTGATTGACATCTGAACCGGAGACGAAGCTGTGGGTGGTAACGTTGGCGGAAGAGACGGTGGAGGCAACACAATGGCAGCAGGAGATGGTACAGGAGTACCTTGCGGCGTTGCTGGGAAACGACGGTTGTAATCATCCAGCATATGTTGGAGATTTGAGATCAAGGTTAATGGTATGGTAGCCATAGGCACTTGGACCAACTGTTCCTCATGTTGAGATTCCTGTTCTCCGCCATCTTCGTCAGTGTCAGACTCCTGACATTTGATAATCAGAGGGACTATGGGCCGCCCCAAACGTGTCACCTTCATTTTCAGAGTCCGTGTCATGCTCAGAGGTAGTGGCAAACATTGGAGAAGGTGGTTGCGGCTCAGGAGCAGAGATCTGTTGGCACGGAGCCTTATTGCGACGATGGGATGAATCAGCAGAGGATCCTGAAGTCTTCAAAGGCACTAACGGCAATGAGGCAAAGGAAGCCGGTGCCACCGTCGACGGCGCCGTCGACGCTATCGTGGACGGAGCAGATTTGGCTGTCAACGAAGATAATTTTGAAGAACTCATCGTCGACGGTGCGGCCGTCGACGGGGTCGTCGTCAGGGTCACCGTCGATCCATCGTAGACGAAGCCGTCGACGATACAGTCGTCGACGGTGCAGTCGTCGACGCAGGCAGAACCTCCGTAGACGGAGTCCTCGTCGACGGGGCTTTGGTCGACGGAGTCTTCGTCGACTAAACCTTGGGTCGACGGAGCCGTCGAAGATTTCTTTGAGACTTTCGTCGACGAGGATTCTTTCTTCATCGTCGACGAGGTGATGGGAATCGTCGACGGGACAAGCTTAGATGGCAAAGAAACTCGTTGACGTGAAGGCTGTCGACGAAGTAAAGGCTGATGTCGTCGTCGACAAAGAAGACATCACGGTTCTCGTCGTCGGAACGCTCGTAGACGCTCCCGTCGACGACGGAACTCTAAGAGGCGTGGAAACACCCCGAGAGGCAGAAGAAGACGCCTGAGAGCCAGGTCTCGTGGGCGTAGTGGTAGGAGGAGTGGTAGGAGACACCACAGAAGCCAGTACACTACCACGCTTCGAGGCTGCTGAAGAAGCAGCAGATTGAAAACTTTCTGCATCTGACAGGGCAGAATCCTTGTCCTTTAGACGTTGAAGCCAAAGGAGAAGACGGCCTTCTCTGTCCTTGAGAGTCTTAGTAGAAAAATGTCAGGGTTTACCGATGCGCCTACCTAACTATTAGACAAAAAAACTACATTTCCCATGGGCCTTGGGGGTTTAACTACAACTCCCATGATCCTTTGCTGCCCGACCGGATATAGTGCGGCATGCCCGTGAGGAAGGTGTACTTGATTCTGAATTCGCGAGCGGGAGCGGCTGCTCTCGACCTTTCTTGGACCATTCCTGTGACCGTTTCGGGAGGAGGATCGGCGTTAGGAGTGGAGGCGTTGCTCTGGTACTGTAATAGCGTCTGCGTAGTAGAGAGCGGGTAGCTCTTATAACAGTTGCGTTTCTTCTATTGAATTTTCTTGTTTTGTTTTGGGCATCTAACATTACAGTGCTCACCCGAGTTGTGAGTGTCTCAGTTGCTTCTGTTCTTTGTTTTGGAGACGTTCTAATCTGGTGCCAGTGGCGGAGTGTAGGGGGAATGATCTCCGCATTACCGTCATGAAGATATAACATCTTATCACTTGCTTTGTGGATTACAAGTACCAAAGCGGACGGCAGTGGTATAGTTACCACGCCCTCCCGTGTTTGGGTTCCGTGATTGCGACTGGGGTCTTACTTTTGATACTACAGGTGCAGATGAGGAAATCTGTTACCAGTCATTGAAATAACCTTTTGCGTAGACCAAGCGTTTTGCTTGTTTTATTCCTTATTACTGGAAGACTGACTGCTGCCAAGATTTAATTGGCACCAGGGCATATTTGATAACGGATTTCATTGAGCTATTGCGGGGTATGTATTTCGTATTCACTCTGCATACGTATAGGCAATGTTATAGATGAATGCTTTGGGTAGTAATGGATGTCCTTGTATTCTTTAGGGATAGAAGGCGCTCTGTGAGATACCACTGCATGGATGAAGATAATGCTAAGACAGCAAAGGTGACCTCTAATCCCTTAGCGAGAATATGATGAGTAGGATTTAAGTACTGTATTAACCTGTTGTGCATTTTGTCTTACAGCTTCCTTTTCCCTGCAGTCCCCTTCCTTTTCCCTTCCCGGTTTTTTCCCCTTTGGGGTTTTTCCCTCACCGTATCGCTTGAACACCCTGTGTTTATACATTCAGTGTGTTCGGGAGGTCCGGAGGTGGAGCTTTATTACTGCGGACGGATCCTGCTGAGTGGAAACCTGACAAAAAAGTTCTACAGAACTTGCAGCTGCCAGCCTCATGATCCGGGTATAAACAATAGATACACTTCTGGTGGGGGTCCTTCTCAAAAAGGCGCAGCTTCCCACAAGAAGAGCAAGGTCTGAATAAAGACTTCTTACTTGACATGTTGAAACAAACTGGAACTAGAAGATTAGAGTTGAAGAACTGAGCAGAGCTCAGGGAGACTCCCTTCACACGACGTGCGGTAGAAAATCTGAGGGCTTGAGCTTCTGAGGAGAAGGTTCTAGAGGGTGCTGGCGCCTGATTGGCTGTAATTTGGACTAACATAATGACACTAATGTGTTACAGGTAGTTTTTCTCTTTACCATGCATTCCTATGTAGGAATCGTTTGAGGTTTTCAGTTGTATTTCCTCTTCTTTTATTATGTATTATGTTGTTTCGACGACGGGGAATATTCAAGCATGTGAATCTATGAAAGACACCCCTAATACTGGAGAACAAAAGTTACTTACCTGTAAACTGTGGTTCTCCAGTATTGGTGTCTTTCATAAATTCACATGCTTGAATATTCCCCGAAGTGAGAGTCCCACGGTACATACCATAGCAATATAGCAATAACCTAACCATAGTATAGGTAAGAACAAACCATAGAGTAGCATTGAAACAGAGCTTAATGGATAGAAGGACTTGGCACGTTATTAACATATCCAGGTCATTGCAAGTAGTCCAAACTCCAGCCAATCAGGCACCTCTAGAATGTTCTCCTCAGAGGCTCAGGCCCTCAGATTTTCATTGCACAAGGGTGACAGTCAATAGGAGAGGAGAGCCTCTGAGGGGAGGAGGGTGGGTCGCATGTCAATCTATGAAAGACGCCAATACTGGAGAACCACAGTTTACAGGTAACTTTTGTTCTTCTCCAGTATTGGGGTGTCTTTCATAGATTTACATGCTTAAATAAGAGTAGTTAGCAGTGATACCAAAATTATGAAAGGTAAAATATATATATATATATATATATATTATATATATATATATATATATATATATATATATATATATATATATATATATATATATATATATATATATATATATATATATATATATAAAATCGTAAAACATAGTACGATAAAGAAAAGTATAGCATAAAAACAACAGTCCCTTGCATACAGGAGGAGGGAAGCAACAGAGGCTCACCTTATTTAAAGAGATTACGTAGGACCGCTTGCCTCACGGCTGTATCAGCATGGTCAGCAGCTTCCAGACAATAGTGTTTTGTAAAGGTGTCTTCTGGACCATGTTGCAGCTCTGCAGATGTGCTGAAGAGGGACACCAGCAAACAGCGCAGTAGAAGATGAAACAGATCTAGGAGAATGTGCCCGAACAGTTGCAGCAAGTGGTCTCCCAGCTTGCTGATGGCAAAAAGCAATGGCAGAAGATATCCAGCGTGCAATCGTCTGTTTGGTAACAGGATGCCCCTTACGCATCCGTCCGTGGGCTACAAGAAGCTGATCAGTCTTACGGATAGTAGCTGTTTTTTGAAGATAACATTTTAAACATCTCTTAACATCTAAACAATGAAGTGTCTTTTCCGCTATTGTTTGGGGATTAGGGATAAAAGTCTTTAAAATAACCGGCTCACTAAGATGGAAGTCAGATGGTACTTTGGGGATAAAGGCCTGATTGGTGCGGAGCATGACAGAATCCTTGTTGAATTGAAGAAAAGGCGGCTTTGTGGTAAACGCCCGAATGTCACTGACTCTACGAGACAAAGTGAGAGCCAACAGCAGCGCAGTTTTCCAAGAAATTAATTTTAGATCGACTTTATGGATAGGCTCAAATGGGGCTTTCATGAGTTGTGCCAATACAATGTTTAAATGCCAAGGAGGCGGCAGACGACGAATTGAAGGAAACATCCGAAATAGGCCCTTGAAGAACTGCTTTATTACTCTGGAGTAGTAAAGAGAGGTGGAGCCATCCTGCCGAAACCTTGTAATTGCTGCCAGAAACACTTTAAGGGTAGAATGTGAAAGGCCTGATTTTGCTAGATGTAAAAAGAAAGGTAAAAGTCGGTCTGGTGTTGAATGCACAGGGTGTACATTAGCCGTTTCACATCAAAGACAGAACCGCTTCCATTTGAGTTTGTAGGTTTTAACAGTGGAGGCTGCCTTAGCAAGAACTAGTCTGAAGGAATGTTCAAGGTGGCAAACTCATAGTGCCCAGGCCGCTAAACGAAGAGATGCCATATCGGGATGGCATACCTGTCCCTGATCCATATTAAGAAGATCCGGAAGTGGGGGGAGCAGAATCTGGTCGCACTGCGATAGGAGTAGGAGTTCCGTACACCATATCTGTCAAGGCCACCTGGGAGCTATTAGAAGAATGTGGCAAGGCTCCCTCCTCATTTTTCGAAGCACCCTGGGGGACCAGAGGAATCGGCGGAAAAGCGTAAGCATATATTTTTGACCAGTTCACCAAAAAAGCATTCTAGCACGACTCTGGTTGGGGAAGCCAACTTGCGTAAAATGGGCATTGGTAAGATTGGTTGCAAACAGATCCAGATTCGGGGAACCCCAGAGCCAAAACATGTGATCCAGTGTGGGTTGATGTCATTCCCACTCGTGGTTGGATGAGGTTGACCTGCTCAGAGAGTCCACTAGGATGTTAGATGTTCCCAGAACATGCACTGCCGTCAGAGTGATCTGATGCTGGATCGCCCAATCCCAGATTTGTAGCGCCTGAAGGGATAGCAAAATGGACCGTGTGCCAATGTTTGTTTATGTAGTGCATGCATGTTGTGTTGTCCGTCATGATCAACACCGAAGCTGAAGATGGCGCGAAAAGCTTTTAGCGCCAAAAATATGGCCAATAACTCCAGAAGGTTGATGTGCCAGTTCCTCTGGCGGGAATCCCACCTTCCTTTGACAGTGAGGCCCTGAAGTTGCGCACCCCACCCTTCAAGGGATGCTTCTATTGTAAGTGTGAAATTTGGGATGTCCACCAGAAATGGACAGCCTGCTGATCCGGTTGATTCTAGGGTCCACCATAATAGCGCTGTTTTCATTTGGGATGTGATTTTGACCACATCGTTGAATGATCCTGAAATTTGAGTCCATTGTTGGTCTAGTTCCTCGTGAATGGGTCTCATTTTCAGGCGGTAGTGAGGGACTAGGGGAATGCAAGAGGACAACATCCCCAGCAAAGACTTCAACTGCCGAACAGAAACTGACCTGTTTGATCGGAGCGAGGTCGCCAAGGTGCAAAGTCGTTGACGCCTTTCGAGAAACACAAACACTTTTGCCAGTTTGGTGTCTATTAAGGCCCGCAAGAATGCCCTCAGTTGAGCGGGAACAAAATGGGACTTTTCCAGGTTGAACGTAAGGCCTAGAGTCTGGAAGAGGGACCTGCAGATCAGAGTGTGTTGAGACGCCAGTTGGAACGATTGTGCCTTTAGAAGACAGTCGTCGAGATAGGGAAAAATGTGTACGCCTTGTAGATGAAGATACGCTGCCACCGGTGCCAGGACTTTGGTAAACACTCAGGGCGCAGAGCGGAGGTCAAATGGAAGGACCTTGAATTGGAAATCTCTCCCAGCCACTCTGAATCTGAGGAATTTTCTGGGTCTGGGAAGAATTGGGACATGAAAATAGGCATCTCGAAAGTCCAGTGTGGTCATGTACTCGTTCTGGAATAGTAATGGAAGCTTCTCCTTAAGGGACAACATTCGAAATGTCTGCTTTTTTAGGTTATTTGTTTAGGGAGCGTAGGTCTAGAATGGGACGCCATTCTCCAGACTTTTTCTGTATAAGGAAGAACCTTGAATAAAACCATCTGCCCCTTAGCAGTTTCGGAACCACTTCGATCGCGCCCTTTCTCAACAAAATTGTGAGTTGACTCGAAAGTTCCTTCAGATGGGCAGGCAGAGGACCTCTGGGCGGAGAATTGGGAGGGATTTTTACAAACTCTAAAGCATGCCCCCTGTGCACAATATCCAGAACCCATCGATCTGTAGTAATTTCTGACCATTTCGAGTAGAAACGGGAGATTCGACCTCCAACCTTTGTGTGTGTGGGCAGTATGGAGGGTGGCAGATGAAACAAGTCATTGTTTTTTGGAATAATCTCTGCCTCTGTTAGAGGATTTTCCTCTATACTGCTTGTAAGAGGCCGCCGGCGGTTGTCTGTACGACTGTTGATCCTGGGAGGAGTAGCGTTGTTGATTTTAAAGAGATTTGTATTGCCAGTATTGGTTAGAACCTCCCCGAAAGGAAGAGGAGGTGCCACAACCCCTCGCACCCCGAAAGGGCTGTTTCTTGAACTGAAGAGTGCCCATAGCACGAGCAGTGTTGTGTTCTTTTGGATCGTCTGAAGGGCATCAACGTGTTGACCAAACAGTGATTCACCGTCATAAGGCATGACCAATATTTTCGTCTGCACCTCCGGACGGAAAGAAGTTTCTTTTTACTAGCCCTCCCGCCAGAGGACTGCCGCTCCTGCCTGTTGACGAAAGCCAGTGGAAGAGACATCCACCGCACAATCGATAATTTCTGAGGAAATCCTTTCCCCTTCCTGAAGAATTCTCAGCGCTTCTGCCTTAGAAGGTTCTGGAATCAAGTCTATGAGGAATGTCCGACCACATTTGTCGATCAGAGCGGCCAAGGATAGCCAACGAATTGGCCGCTTGGACTGTAGTTGCCGCCATAGTGGATCACGTTTTTCCAATAGCATCAAGGCGACGTCCTTCGCGGTCCGGAGGAGCAGAGAGCGGAGACGAAGGATTTCGGACACGGCGTTGTGCTTCCTGAGTAATAATGGAATCAGGCTTCGGCTGTGCAATAAGACAAGCAGGTGAATTTGCCAGGGCTTTGTATTTCTTATCCAGTCATGGCAAGACAGCTGGAATGGAATTAGGGATCTGCATTAGCTTGAGACCTTCTTGCCAAATAAAGTCTATTATTGGAATAGCGCGAACTTGTTTTTGCAGCTGATCCTTGAAGTCATACAAGAAGCAATCCTCGTCTCTAGTTACCATAGGGAGGTGAACTCTTTTTGCTGCTCTTTCCATAGGGACATGGAATCCGCCGATATCCACAGGTGGAGAGTCGAGAGGAGTTTGAGCAGCGGGAGACGGAGTTTGAATTTGATAATTGTCCCATTTTGTGAAGAGGGATCTATCATCCAGCTCAGCCTCTTCTGTCATCATCCTCATCATCAATGGCCTGTGGATTGTCCTGGCGTTGGAACCTTGACGCAGATGTAGAAGGTGGTGGAAGCGGCTCCGCAACGAGCGGAGGTGGAAGAGGTGCTTGCGGTTCAGGAGAGGTCTGGACTGAGGTCGGAAAACGACGGTAATAGTCATCCAGCATAAATTGAAGATTAGAAATATGGGACATGGGCATTTACGCCATGGGAAGCTCCGGCGCTGGTTGGCCGGCATGCTCAGAATAATCTTCATAGTCCTGATCGTCATCAAAATCCTGAAATTTAATTAAAAGTTCGGAGGGACAGCGAGCAGCCCAAAATCTGTCATCCTCCTCCGAATCACCTTCACCAGCGTCAGATGAAAACTGCTCTGCTGGGAGAGGAGTCGTCGATTGGATTGGCATTAAATTGTCCAAGGAAGACTGTCGGCGTTGAAGGAGCGAACCTGTAGACTTCAATGGTACCAAATCCATGGATGCAGCCGTGGACGCTGTCACCGTTGACGAGAGATTTTGCCGCTGAGCCACCGTCCACGAAGATGAACCTTTCGCCAAAGTGTGTGTCGACTAATGCTTGTTCAGCTTTGCAGACGCCATCGACTAAATCAAAGGCACCGTAGACGACAGAGGCCTCACCTGCACTGCCACTGACGTCGCAGACGACAGGATTATGGCCGGTATCCTAGATGAAGTGGAAGTCGTCCTAGCATCGACAACAGAAGTCCTCTTCGATGGAAGGAGCAACGACGCGCTAGTCGGCGAGACAGCCAGTTTTTTTAGGTAACAACTTGTCAGAGTCTTGGACGCCTGAGAGTCAGATCTCGGGGGCGTAACAGTTGAAGATAGATTCTGAGGGGCTGGAAGCACCCTTTTGAAGTTGAAGGTAGATCTGCGGACTTAACATGATGTTTCTTCACTACCTTAATTTTAGGAGAGACCTTCTCTGACTCTCTAGCTCTCTAACGATTAAGCAGTCCCAACAGAGGACACACTTTCCACATCAGACAGGGGGTTATCCATAGTCTTCAACTTCTGTAGCCACAGAAGGGGACGCCCCTCTCTGTCCTTCAAGGTCTTTTGTGAGAAATTTTACAATCCTTTACCTGATGTTCAGGATAGAGGCAATACATGCACTTCTTATGAGGATCCTCAGAATGAAGACGATTTTTTCCACATGTTCAACAGGGAATGAAGAGGAACTGCTTAGTAGACATGTTGTTAAAAATACTCCTTTTAGAAGAAAAATTGAGAAAAACTGAGCTGAGCTCAGGGAGACTCCCTTCGCACGACGAGCGGAACATTCCAGAGGGTGCTGACGCCTGATTGACTGGAATTTGGACTAGTCACAATGACCTGGATATGTTAATACAGTGACAAGTCCTTCTATCCATTAAGCTCTATGTTTCAAAGCTACTCTATGTTTTTTTTATTTTTCTTACCTATACTATGGTTAGGTTATTGCTAGATTGCTAGGTTATGTACCGTGCGACTCCCACTTAGACGACGGGGAATATTCAAGCATGTGAATCTATGAAAGACACCCCAATACTGGAGAATTACCAGCGACTAACTGCAGCATTCCATCAATCACTTTTTTGGCTTTTCTGATTGAGATCTTTGATAGCAATTTGGCCCCTCCACAGGAACATAAAAATAGCACAATACACTAAGGGAATCTTGCCCACTACCTATCAATAGGACTGAGACAGCCCCACACAGTCACACAATTTGCCATTACCCCCTCATTTGTGCCATCACATGAAATCTTTGCCATAGCAGAGAATGCCCTCCCCCTTTTTACAGGATGCGGACTAGCGCATCTAGCTCTTTACCTGTATCTACCATGTACTCCTCCTCTATTCTACATGCACTGTCAATGTTACTTTTCTAAACATAAAGGTTCTGGTCTTAGAGTGTATACTTCCTTTCCCAACTAGACTTCACCTTGTCACATCCCATATGTGCTCTCTGATCCATTAATCAAGAGAATTCAGCAGACCACAGAGAAAAATCAACACATCACAAACAGCATTCATTCAATGAAAATAACTTGCAAGAGAGATTCCTTCTACGTAACACAGCAAGAAATCATCAGAGAAGGCATATGCTAATGGCACAATGACTTAATACCACAACAACATTCATTTTGCAAAAATACATGAACACTAATAAAATACGAATCCATTCACAATACTGAGGTCCCCTTGTAATTTTTAATGCCCGGATCTTTGTCAGAACTAGAACTCTAGCCAGACCTGTAAATAAATTAATGCATCAGGGATTCTAAAAAGCAGTTTTAACAATGTTATGGAACTTGACAGATGTACCTAGAAAAAATCCCCAACCTACCTCCAAAAATGCATTTAATTGGTCCAGACTGTGATTTCCTGATGATAAAGCATCTTCAATTAGCTGTAATGTACCGTCATCCTGAAAAACAGAGTTTACCATTATATAAAGCTTGCATCCTGTGTCTTTTACTGCATAACCAGTGAATGAAATCAAAATCCAGAGAATCCCAAGCTTACATTTTAGATTTCTCATTAACTTCTCACATACCTCGGATGTTGCATTACATATTTTCTGGACAACCTCTTGAATTGGGGAATGAGGAACTGCACCAGTATTTATGTGTTCTGGTTGATCATCATTAATTGCAATCCTAGTAAAAGCAAAAAAAAAAAAAACTCGGATCACAGAAACAGAGCGAAAGTCGTCTAGAGCATTGTAACTAAGGCGGCACATCACACTAGATGGCACTACTATATTTTCTGTATCGTTTTTAATTTTCTAAACATTGGCCGAAAATATTGTCAAATTCATAGTTAACTCCTTTTTTATAGTTGATAAAGTACACAAAAATCACAACTCTGCCCACTTAATGGCTTTGGCACCTTTACAAACTTTGTCAATTCTGTAATATTAGTCAATAAAGCAGACCATGTACTTTGGCTACTGAAACCTCATAGGTATGGAACAGCATCAGTGCTATGTTCAGCATATTACCTTTATTTTTAAAAAAAGAAAAAGCTTGATGGGGCGTTACTAGCCATCAACCAAAATGACTAAACCTTTCAAAGCTTTCTGAGGAGGACTAGTAATGGGGACTACCACACGGCCACTTCAATCAGGCTGACAAGTGAAGTCCATGCTCAGCAGGTGAGGAAGCGGTGTACACAAATAAGGCACAGATAAGGGAGAACTACAGTTCGCGTGACTCCCTGGCATGAAGTAAATACTGCAAGGTGGGGAGAGATCCATGAGACCATCTGGGGCAAACAGTCCACTTGCAGTTGCAAGCATAAAATCATCATGTGCTGCTTGGTGATGATCATGTAGCAGTGGACCGGAATGGTAGCTCCATGGCCTGATAAAGGGGCAGAAATTTTTCGGATCCATCTTTTGGGGGAGGTGAGGAAGGTGTTTCAGAACTCTTGGAGAGGGTTGACTAATTGAGATTCTGGACTTGTAGAGAAAGATTCAACATTTGTGGCTATTTGCTACAAGATCGGGAAGAGTACACACAAGAAAGTCAGACGAGGTGGTAGTAGACGTATGTATTCTGCATCCCCAACCTACAAGAGTGAAAACTCAGCAGCTATTACCAAGTGAGATCTCGGATATGGAGATTGTAAAATACTACTGTTTTAGTACATGATACTTCATACTGCAAAAGGTAGATCAAAAGGAAATGTTCGGCTTAGGGTATTAAGGCAGGACTTTTTGCAACCTGGTAAAATACATGTTACTCCCAACAAGAAGGCGTTTCCTTTTTGGAACCCCTAAAAGTCAGAATTTTTATCTATCTAGATGACAAGCGATTGCTGACTATTAAAACTCTAAATAAAGACTTGCACAGCCATCCCAGGTTTGCCACAGAGGCATATATGTACTTGAGTAAAGTGATACCCTTTGAACGGGATATAAAAGGACAGAGGAAAGGTGACTTGTTAAGAAATGATGTTTGGTCACATCATAATGCTAGGGGGCATGTAACCGTACTATGAGGAACAATTATTTTTCTTCCCCATGAAGCATGCAAAGCAGACTACCATTTTCCCATTTTATTCCTTACTAATCAGCATACAGAGCTCAAGTTGAGAGATGGTTAGGAGTGATATAAGATTGGGGGGGATTTCCACCTTAACTGTATACCTGGCTCTTTAAATAAGTCAATAACATTTTTAGAAATCTCATAAATGTATTATCGGTTCTGGCAATATAGGAGATAAGGGGAGCAGAAAGACCTTTTTCACAGAGCACAATTGTCTCAAATATTGACTCAAAAGTCAGCAAATATGGTCCAGTTTGTACCCAACATAATTTAGATAAATGGATAGGCCAAATTGCATGCAGCAACATTTTGCGACTGCTAAATCTTTCAATACCGACTATCGGCTTTGATGCAGCAAAGGTTTAGGCTAAGTCAGTTGGTATTAGCTGTGAATAAGGATAGAAAAATGGGTTCTTAATCAGAAACGAGGCAACCAACTGCTTAATGAACAAGAAAGACCTGGGTTTCCACGACTGTAGACCTGATCTGTCCTCTACAAAGAACTAGGATTGAGTAACAGTTTTCACCAAAATGCGAACCGAGCAAAATTGACTAATATTTTTCCACACACACTGAGCTAAACACTGCTCTGATGGGATAAAGTTTGTTTGGCTACTCGACAATTACCTTTGTGATGCCCACAAGAGGTATTCTAACACTTGTAAAAATTAACATGATTTGCAGCTTTTTATTGCTCAATTTATTTGCATACTCAAGCATACAGCAATTACTGCAAGTAACACTCCTTTACGGCTATTCACTGGTGCAGGATTTGTAAAGGAATGAGGGTTTTTAGGTATTTTTGCTGCAGGATTTAGTGAGTCAATAGCCTAGGTATTGCACCGATGTTCCTTCAGATCATAAAGAGGGCAGAGGACTCACATTTGCTGCTTTTGCACTGGAGAGTGCTGGTCTGGAGATGAAATTGTTGTTGGGTGACAGATTAAGACAACCAGGGGATTGCAGAAGGCAGACCGCTAGATTACAGAGAAAACAAAGTTAGGCAATATTGTAGATAAGCATTGGCAAAGCTAATCGGTTTGGCTTTTCACATAGCTACAGTACTTCAAGTAATTAGATATCCTTCAGAGTCAACACAATTTTGTAGGCTTTCAAAACTTTACTAGATGTCCATCTCAAGTCAAAAGCAACTGTTCAACAAGTAGCATAAAGCTGCAAGATCTCATGTTGTTACTAAATATCCCTTTTGAGTCTGATGTAACTGCTTCAAATGTCCTTCACAAAGTTGAAGGGTGTGGCTTTAATATAAAAATTTAAAATATACACTTTTAATACTCTAACATATTGTGCTAAATTTCTACAAGATAGGTAAATATTAATATGCTGGTATAGGCGGATGAGTCAATATTGCAACTTTCAATAAATGTCCGGATTACTATGGAACACTTGTGAAGACAACCTAGTATACAAAAGGTACTAGCAGTCACTGGTTAAGTCAAGAGCCTTCACCCATATTCTACCAGTTTTTTGAGTGACACTATACTTGCGTGATAGTAAAATGGCCACTACCTTGTGGCATGAAGAAGCAAGATGCAAACCAACAGATCAAGATACTCGATGAAAGGAAGGAAGACACAGACATGGAACCCTCCCCCCCCTTAGTCCTTACTAAAGGTCCCAATCAAGTCATATGCAATATCTACAAAAAAAGGTCATGAAGCTGCATTTCCTAAGGTCATATATAGAGGAGTAATTCAGGCCCAGCCCAAAATGCCAGGCAAGGCCCCCCCAGATGAGAAAACAAAGCCACACCGACCATGCTTGGCCTTGTTTGGCATCAAGAGTGAGATGCAGCTGAACTCCTACGGCACAGTGAGCATGAGAACCTATCTGGGGAAACATTTGGAACTCAGTGAGCCTTACTTTAAAAAAATGATTTGTTCGCGGTCCTGCGACATCTAGGCTGTCGGCCGAAGTTTTGCGCATGGATCAAACTCCTCTATACGAATCCGCTTGCACATGTAGTGGCCAACGGCCATATTTCCAGGGATTTCCGGCTGGGTCGTGGTACCCGTCAGGGATGCCCCCTGTCGCCTCTGCTTTTTGCATTAAATTTGGAACCCTTGGCAGCATGGATACGGTGGGACCCCATGATAAAAGGTCTTAATTGGACTGAAATAATAATAACAATGGTAACGGTTATATAGGAGCGCACAGCGTGTGTAAGTATGTACGTTAAGAGAATAGTAATCCAACCAGTTGGTGCTCGAGGCGGATTTGAGTAGGTTACCACTACTCAAATTGATGAGCCAAGGATTAAAGTACTTCAAAATTCCACCAAGCACTCAAATTGTAATGTTCCAATAATCCAAATCAAAAAAAGAGTATCTCTGAATATTCAGGTAGTGTTCATTTCTTGGTTTTTATTCCAAATTTTCAGCGTAACTTCCGAGACACAGCCAACACGTGTTTCGTCTTGTCAGTCACAGACAAACAGACTTCTTCAGGGCTGTAAACAAGTATAATAACCAAAATTCAAATATCATCACTAATTTAAACAATATCGCAATACCACCAAGATTCACCACGTCATGTGAAAAGTAACACTATAAAAAGCCCTACACCAAGAACAGAGCTAGAGTCACCTCAGATGTGTCAAAGACCAAAGGACAGTACCAAAGTACATAATTCAGTAAACAAATAAAAGTTGGCTAGTAAAACATACCATCAACGAAGGTTCAATATTATTCAATTTTCTTCATTGAATTCAATAAGCTAACCGCTGTAGAATATTCTAATTGCACAAAGAAAATAAAGACAAAGCCCCGGTCACAGATAAGCTTTAAACATAGATCATGAAATGGAGTATTACCTAGGGAATGATTGATACTGTGAAAAATGTTTAATGTTACTAATATGAGTACAACATTATGTGAGAGTTTCTTTACTGTATATCCAGAGCTATAAATTGCTGTTAGTTCTTAACTGTCTTTATGATTGGAAGTATGAATTATGAGACAATTTACTTATGTGACAGTGGTCATATTGTATACCTAGGTTACTGAATGTTGTGAGTTAGGAATAGTTCTGACATGTATGCTAATTTTTGCCTTCCCACTTCTCCTTCCCCTCTTTCTGTTTTTCTGTTTACTCTCCCTATATATTATCTGACATCCCCGGGGGAGATATGCACTCTTGGAATATTAAGGACTTTTGTCTTTTGTTACAATTACTTAATCTATACGATGTAATTCTAGTCATAATATACTCAATATAGTAACTTGACTTTATAACTTTATTAATGTTTTACACTGAGCGATTATACCAGGCTATATAGAGAATTTGCCATTATTACTTAAGGATATTACTAGCATTTTTACTAATTGTTTGAATATGACGCCCTTCAGGTTACTAACTGTGTAGCTATATACTCTGGTGCATTAGGCTTTATTAGCGAAGGGGCGCCTTGCATTTAACTATGATACCAGGCTTCCACAGATGATAGAGAATTTGCTGTTATTACTTAAGGATATTACTAGCGTTTTTACTAATTGTTTGAATATGACCCTCTTCAGGTTAGTAACTGTTTAGCTGTATATTCTAAAGGGGCGCCTTGCATTTAACTATGAAGGCTCAACCTGAGCGCTATTATTCACTACTCTAAGATGGCGCAGACCCTTTTCTTACTCTCTTCATGTCCTGGTGTCTAACGTGACATGTTAGTTACGTATACAAGTCACGTCCGGCGATTACCCTATTTACTTTTGTAATTTACTGTTATTGAGAGATTACGCTCGCTCAGTGTTTTATACATATTTTCGCAAATTGATGGATTTGCGGGGTATAATTATGCCACAACACTTTGCGCTTTGTAAAAAGATATTACTTTTGCCGCTCAAAGATGGCGCCCACAGCGATTTGCCTTAAATTGCCACTGTAAGATGGCGCCCGTGTAGCACGCGGAGCCTCTTACGAACACTCTGAGCAGACATGCGGTGAGTACGCTGTGCGGTATGCGCTGGTTCAAACTCACATGCTGGTAGACTTACAAGCCAGTTATGGTTGGGGATTTGATACTAAGAATTGTGTTTACTTATTGTTTTAGATACTGGACATATTGACGGATTATTGGATTATGTGACTTGGATTACTTAGAGTACTTTCACTCGGGTAAGATTATGAACTTGATGGGCACTGATACGTATAACCTGATGTTTATTTGGCTACTACATGATATACAAAATTGATATTTATTTGGTTACAGAGTGGAGTGTTGATCTACTAATTGGAATTACGGAATTGTTACCTATTACTCAATACTATTTTGAAATTACGGAACTGCTACTATATTTACTATTGTGCTACATGACCTACCATATACTTACATGGTGAGTCAATTTACATTTATTCTATACCAGTCCTTGATATTATCAGAAGAGCTTATCTGTGACCGGGGCTTTGTCTTTATTTTCTTTGTGCAATTAGAATATTCTACAGCGGTTAGCTTATTGAATTCAATGAAGAAAATTGAATAATATTGAACCTTCGTTGATGGTATGTTTTACTAGCCAACTTTTATTTGTTTACTGAATTATGTACTTTGGTACTGTCCTTTGGTCTTTGACACATCTGAGGTGACTCTAGCTCTGTTCTTGGTGTAGGGCTTTTTATAGTGTTACTTTTCACATGACGTGGTGAATCTTGGTGGTATTGCGATATTGTTTAAATTAGTGATGATATTTGAATTTTGGTTATTATACTTGTTTACAGCCCTGAAGAAGTCTGTTTGTCTGTGACTGACAAGACGAAACACGTGTTGGCTGTGTCTCGGAAGTTACGCTGAAAATTTGGAATAAAAACCAAGAAATGAACACTACCTGAATATTCAGAGATACTCTTTTTTTGATTTGGATTATTGGAACATTACAATTTGAGTGCTTGGTGGAATTTTGAAGTACTTTAAGCCTTGGCTCATCAATTTGAGTAGTGGTAACCTACTCAAATCCGCCTCGAGCACCAACTGGTTGGATTACTATTCTCTTAACGTACATACTTACACACGCTGTGCGCTCCTATATAACCGTTACCATTGTTATTATTATTTTAGTGTGGTTTAGGAGCAGCCGCATAAGTGAATATGAATAGAGACAAAGAAGCGGAATTACTTTTTGACAATTTAGTGGCGGGTGGAACTATAGGAGCCGCCATGGGACCTACTAAAGAGACTAAGAAGGAAGGCCTCAGAGCCAAGTTTGTGAAGCTAGAATCCCTCAAACGTACAGAACTTAACAAATGGTGGGATGCTGCGACTCTAAGGCAGTATTTAAAGCTTAATAGGATCCCGCGTGGATTGAGATCCCAAATCATCCCTACTTATGAGGATTTAGAGCCTGATCTTTACTTAACTTGGGAGAAAGAACTTAATGCTAGCTCTAGAAATCTTATTAACATTCTGATTGAAAATGCGGAAAGGAAAATAGCTAAATTGTTAATTGAGATTCAAAAAGTTGAAGACGAGATTAAGGAGATGAACCTGCCAGAGGCTACTATTAAAAATTATACTGTTTTGGATGAGAAACTTACAGATTTACAGAATGACATTAAACAAAGGAAGGCTAGAAAAATCAAACGCGACGAACGAGATTATCGCTCTGGTCGTGTCTACACCTTCGCAAGGAAATTTGATTACTTGATGGTTAAAACACCTTTAGATAAACAGAAGAGTGGCACCCCATCAGTGAGTGATAGTGATCCTGGATCTAGTAATATCTCTAGCAGTGATACTGATGATATTCCCGATTCCGTTTCCCTCCCCACACCTGAGAATAATTTTTTAGTAGAGGTGCGCAGGCTACGCCGGGGAAACAGGGATTTAGAAAGGAATCGAGCTTCAAATGTACAAAAACCAGGAGAGGCGGCAGAGGCGGGAGGAGGTCAAGGAGGAAGGGTAGGGATGCGAAAGAGATCTTGGAAACCATAATTGATGTAGATGCTGATGACTGTGGGGATATTGAAATTGTGAACTTGTCTTCAATTGTATTATCTGATGATATGAATAGCTTACTCAGTAAAGGGATGGGTTTTTGTCCTATGACCGAAGCAGATTGGTACCTAACTAAAATTGATTTGTTTAAATTTGTTAGGAGACTTAAACTGAAAAAGTACTTTGCCAATGTACCAGAGAAAAGTAAACATGAGAAATTAAAACCTTTGAGTAATATCACGATTCAAGAACTTAAAGAGACTCAATTATTACTATCCCTTACTGAGAAGGAGGATGACCCGGTAACTTTGTACAAGCTATTAGATGATCTTGAGATAGATAGATTTCTTACTGAAGGTAGTGGGTTGAAAGAAAGATCTAAATGGACACCCACAATTTCATCTGGTAGCACGATAGAGGCATTTTACAGAGCAGTCAATTTTGATATTGATAAGATTATTGATGCTAAATGTCGTGAGAAAAATAAGAGGTATAATGATAATCTGTTACCTGGAGAAAGGCTGGCACTGAAAGAACTTATGAGTAATCCTTCTATTACAATACGAAAAGCAGACAAAGGTGGTAACGTTGTTATTCTCAATACTGTTGACTATAACGAGGAAGTTTATTCACAATTGAATAACAACAAATACTATGAAAAACTATCTGCTAATCCCATGTTATCTCTTACCAAAAATATTAATGACCAACTAAAAACTTGGTATGACTTGACATTATTGGATCACGATGAATATCTTTATTTACAGGTTGTGACACCCAAAGCACCGTGCATGTACATACTGCCTAAAATCCATAAGTCCAGGGTCAAACCACCAGGAAGACCCATTATTTCGGGGATTGGGGGGCCTACAGAACGCTTATCCCAATATGTTGACACCTATTTGCAGTTGTATGTGAAGAATTTACCATCCTTTATTGAAGATTCTAAACATGTATTGAATCTAATGAATGATGTAACATGGGATGAGAGAATGATATTGGTCACATTAGATGTGGTATCACTTTATACCAACATAGATCATGAACTTGGTATCAGAGCTATTGATTTCTTTCTCAGTAACAGGCCTGCTGAATTTTTTGATCACAATCAGATGATACTAATGATGACAAGATTGGTGTTGCAAAACAACGTGTTTCTCTTTGATAGTAAATGGTACAGACAGCGTCTTGGTACTGCGATGGGTTCCAGATTTGCTCCGTCCTTCGCGAACCTCTTCATGGGGTGGTTCGAGGCGGAGAGAATCTGGGGCCCATCAGGTAAAAAATGGATACAACACATTTACTATTGGGGGCGGTACATAGACGATTGCCTTTTAATTTGGACTGGAACAGTGGATGATCTTAAGGGTTTTTTTGATTACCTTAATGACAATTCACTTAATCTTGAATTTACTACACATTATGACGCTAATAGCATCATATTTCTGGACATTGAATTATATATTCAGGAGGGCAAGATTTGTAGCCGAATGTATCGAAAACCTACCAGCTGCAATGCTGTTTTACATGCCCGGAGCTGTCACCCGGCTAGCCAAAAAAATGCTATTCCCTATGGAGAAATGGTGAGGGCAAGGCGTAATTGCTCAATGGATAATGAATTTGATGAAAACCTTAATGATCTGTCACGGAGATTCCTTAAACGAGGTTATCCAAATAAAGTGGTTGATAATGCTGTATTAAGAGCTAAAAAACTTAAAAGATCTAAAACCTTAGATAAGAGACTCTGTGGGAAGAGGGATGAAAGGATTCGCCTAGTAACTAATTTCAGTAGTGATAGTGCCAAACTATATAGTATACTTAATAGACACTGGCACCTTTTGAGTATGGACAAGGACCTTGAGTCCCATATTGGAAATAGACCCGGATTGACTTTTAGGAAGGGACGCACACTGTCAACTTTGTTAGTCCCAGTTACCCAGTAAAGAAAACAGAACCTGACTGGCTTACTGAAAGGACAATAGGTTTCCACAAATGTGGTAAGTGCAGCTCCTGTAGATGGGCGAAAACTAAAGTGAAGACTTAACTACAACGATACTGGTGAATATTCAATAAATATGTTTATCAACTGTGATACCACATTTGTGGTTTACGTTATAGTGTGTTCCTGTAAACAAATTTATGTAGGTAGTACCATCAGGAAACTGAAAGAAAGAATGGTGGAACATTTTAGAGCGTTAAAAACAGGTGATACCCGATATCCCATTGCTTCTCACATTGTTAAACATTTTAATGAGAAAGAGAAACATAAGTTCAGCAACCATGGTATTGATCATATCGAAAGAAACCCAAGAGGAGGGAATAGACAGCTACAATTGAGACGTAGAGAGGTACTGTGGCTTATGAAACTTAAAGCGGTTGAGCTGGGTTTAAACATAGATCATGAAATGGAGTATTACCTAGGGAATGATTGATACTGTGAAAAATGTTTAATGTTACTAATATGAGTACAACATTATGTGAGAGTTTCTTTACTGTATATCCAGAGCTATAAATTGCTGTTAGTTCTTAACTGTCTTTATGATTGGAAGTATGAATTATGAGACAATTTACTTATGTGACAGTGGTCATATTGTATACCTAGGTTACTGAATGTTGTGAGTTAGGAATAGTTCTGACATGTATGCTAATTTTTGCCTTCCCACTTCTCCTTCCCCTCTTTCTGTTTTTCTGTTTACTCTCCCTATATATTATCTGACATCCCCGGGGGAGATATGCACTCTTGGAATATTAAGGACTTTTGTCTTTTGTTACAATTACTTAATCTATACGATGTAATTCTAGTCATAATATACTCAATATAGTAACTTGACTTTATAACTTTATTAATGTTTTACACTGAGCGATTATACCAGGCTATATAGAGAATTTGCCATTATTACTTAAGGATATTACTAGCATTTTTACTAATTGTTTGAATATGACGCCCTTCAGGTTACTAACTGTGTAGCTATATACTCTGGTGCATTAGGCTTTATTAGCGAAGGGGCGCCTTGCATTTAACTATGATACCAGGCTTCCACAGATGATATAGAGAATTTGCTGTTATTACTTAAGGATATTACTAGCGTTTTTACTAATTGTTTGAATATGACCCTCTTCAGGTTAGTAACTGTTTAGCTGTATATTCTAAAGGGGCGCCTTGCATTTAACTATGAAGGCTCAACCTGAGCGCTATTATTCACTACTCTAAGATGGCGCAGACCCTTTTCTTACTCTCTTCATGTCCTGGTGTCTAACGTGACATGTTAGTTACGTATACAAGTCACGTCCGGCGATTACCCTATTTACTTTTGTAATTTACTGTTATTGAGAGATTACGCTCGCTCAGTGTTTTATACATATTTTCGCAAATTGATGGATTTGCGGGGTATAATTATGCCACAACACTTTGCGCTTTGTAAAAAGATATTACTTTTGCCGTTCAAAGATGGCGCCCACAGCGATTTGCCTTAAATTGCCACTGTAAGATGGCGCCCGTGTAGCACGCGGAGCCTCTTACGAACACTCTGAGCAGACATGCGGTGAGTACGCTGTGCGGTATGCGCTGGTTCAAACTCACATGCTGGTAGACTTACAAGCCAGTTATGGTTGGGGATTTGATACTAAGAATTGTGTTTATTTATTGTTTTAGATACTGGACATATTGACGGATTATTGGATTATGTGACTTGGATTACTTAGAGTACTTTCACTCGGGTAAGATTATGAACTTGATGGGCACTGATACGTATAACCTGATGTTTATTTGGCTACTACATGATATACAAAATTGATATTTATTTGGTTACAGAGTGGAGTGTTGATCTACTAATTGGAATTACGGAATTGTTACCTATTACTCAATACTATTTTGAAATTACGGAACTGCTACTATATTTACTATTGTGCTACATGACCTACCATATACTTACATGGTGAGTCAATTTACATTTATTCTATACCAGTCCTTGATATTATCAGAAGAGCTTATCTGTGACCGGGGCTTTGTCTTTATTTTCTTTGTGCAATTAGAATATTCTACAGCGGTTAGCTTATTGAATTCAATGAAGAAAATTGAATAATATTGAACCTTCGTTGATGGTATGTTTTACTAGCCAACTTTTATTTGTTTACTGAATTATGTACTTTGGTACTGTCCTTTGGTCTTTGACACATCTGAGGTGACTCTAGCTCTGTTCTTGGTGTAGGGCTTTTTATAGTGTTACTTTTCACATGACGTGGTGAATCTTGGTGGTATTGCGATATTGTTTAAATTAGTGATGATATTTGAATTTTGGTTATTATACTTGTTTACAGCCCTGAAGAAGTCTGTTTGTCTGTGACTGACAAGACGAAACACGTGTTGGCTGTGTCTCGGAAGTTACGCTGAAAATTTGGAATAAAAACCAAGAAATGAACACTACCTGAATATTCAGAGATACTCTTTTTTTGATTTGGATTATTGGAACATTACAATTTGAGTGCTTGGTGGAATTTTGAAGTACTTTAATTGGACTGAATCGTGGGAAGACTGCATATCATTGTATGCTGATGATATTCTTCTATATTTGACTCGCCCCAGGCGTTCTCTCATGGTTCTCCTTGACATATGTAAGATCTTTGGGAGGGCCTCTGGATACACTATCAATTGGGCCAAGTCGGTGTTATTCGTCCTCAATGGGCCCCCACCTATCCTCCCGAACGACTGCCCCCTGAGGGTTACTGCCGAACCCTTCAAGTATTTGGGGGTATGGGTGACACCGAATCAAGAGCTCTTTTATCGTCATAATTTGCTGCCACCACTTGAGCGATTCCGCACGGATGTGCGGCATTGGCACACCCTACCGCTGACCCTGTTAGGAAAAGCCGCTCTGTTTAAAATGATTACATTACCGAGATTTCTTTATATCCTAGAAAATGCCCCGTTTCTGGTGCCTCCGAAATATTTTCAGTCCATCAACGCATTAGTCACTGGCCTACTCTGGGGGGATAAACCTCCGCGTATCTCCCGACTAATGTTGGTAAGAGGGTGGTTTGATGGGGGCATCGCGCTTCCGGATGTCCAGTTGTATTATTGGGCGTCACAATTGAAAATCATAAATCACTGGCTCCAAGCCCCACAGACAGACCCCGTGTATAAGGCGGACAAATATGACCTGAGGGCGGGAGGAGTGATGACCGCGCTCTATGATCTCCGGAGTGTAGCAACCCTGATGGGCCCTACGGCCCACACAGTGAGGCTCTGGGCACATGGCATCAGCACGTCTCAAATGTCAGAACACGATCACGCAGATGACACCACTTTGGGCGTCGCGCCGCCTCGGCCGACTTTGTAATAGCAAGGGATTTGAGGCCTGGGACCGCATAGGAATTTCGACGATTGGAGACATTTACAGACGGGGTAAAATCCTTACTTTCGACCAACTTGCGGCCCAATTCAGTTTGGTGGAAGCGCAACGTTTCCGCTATCTGCAAATCACTCATGCCCTGCGATCGGTGCTACCGGCAGAGGGACGGCTACCTGAATCCACTCCTCTAGAGGATAGATTGCTTACGGAACATATGCTTAACAAAGCGACCTCACTGGTTTATCGTAAGCTAATTAACAACATGCCTGACCCCATGGACAGACTTAAAAATGCCTTGACTACAGAACTGGATGACATGGACGACTCGGACTGGTAAACCGCACTCTCCTCGCCTTCGGAGGTTGCTATATCATCACGACTCCGACTGGTACAATTGAAAGTCTTACACAGAGTATATTACACTAGGGTCACACTACATAAGATAGGAAGAGCCGCACACCAATATTGCCTGAGAGGTTGCGGAGAAGAGGGGACGTTCTATCATACTATTTGGGAGTGCCCTGCGATTGCTACTTATTGGACCCAGGTAATGGGAACTATATCCCAAGTGTTGCGAGTTTCGATGCTCCCTGAGCCACGACGGTGCCTATTGAACATTTGGGAGCCGAATGACCTTAGTAACCATCAGCAGGCTTGGGCTACGTTAGGTATTATGTACGCTAAACGGAATGTGGCCAAGGCCTGGGGATCCCCTGTGTCTCCGGCGCTCAGAGACTGGAGCACGGATTTAGACTCATCAATGGTTGCCGAAAGGACAGTATATTTGAATAGGAAATGTCCACGAAAGTGGGGGGCAATTTGGGGAGTCTGGAATGATAATAGGGGAGACATTTGTGAACCACCCCAGTTAGAAAGTGACACAGATTCGGATGGTTGAGGGAGGGGAGAAGGGAATATCCAGGATTGTGGGGCTTAGTTGCTGAGACATGCCGATTTTGATACTCGTTTTCGCTTGCGAACATATACTATGTCCACCACATGTCTTTACATTATTTATGTATGATGATTGATAAGTGCAATGTAACCTTGAAAATGTCCAATTTTTATTTTCAATATAAAAAAAAAATAATGATTTGTTCAATGCTTGAATTAGTTTTAGAGACTGGTAACTCTGGATGGATTCCAGTTCATAATCTTTTTTTTGCATAAACAAATTTTATTTTGCAATAATAATATAAACAAGTGCATCCCTTCCCGATTCTATAGCAGGACTGAAGGCGAGGATGATGCTCTGCTTTCTTTATTTTCCAACTCCAGCAGATTCAACTTTACAGAATAAAACTCTTTCCCGGGAAAGGGCAGTCCGAGAGGTCAGCCAATCAGCATCCACGCTTGTCCTCATGGTCCGGGGAATGCTGGGATATCTCCTCTTTCTTTTTCTGCGTACCAGCAGATAAGTACCTTTCCATTGCCCTCTATGTTTCACAGCTTTTTTTGTGTTTTGCATAGGGGTGCTTTGTGTTTGATTACATTTTGCTAATTTTGCTTATTGCGCGCTGTGTGCCCTTTTTCTTATGTTATTTGGCTCGATGCGGGTTTAAGCGTTAAGCGCGCAAACGCTGTTGTCTGTGCTGCATGGTGAAGCGTACACCCGACTTTATGATTTATTGCGTGTGTTTACTTTTGACCGCGGGAGCGTTCTCATCGCTCCTTTCGCGGTCTTTTTTTTCTCTGTGGGGTTGCGGCGTGTAAGCGGCTTCTAGAGGGCGCTCGAGTACCGCGTCTTTCCTCAACTCGTTCGCTCGGCGGGAACGCTTTCTGTCACAAAGTTCCTGTCACTGTGTCCCCGCCGAGCGAGAAGCCCACACAGCCTGGAGCATTACACCCGGTCTCGGGTCTGTTTCTCGCAGCCTGACGCCCGTTTCATGGTCGGAAGCGGTACAGTGAGCCATATTTCAACAAATTATTAATACAGAAAGGTACATCAATTGGTTAAATTTCATTTTGATTGCTTTTAATCAAGCCATTAGCAGTGGTTGTTCAGCCAACTGAAGAATCCATTGAGGTCTTCGACACTCCCATTCCATAGCATCAGCACATCGTCAATGTACCTCCGCCACATCCAAATATTAGATTCGAATGGATTAGTCCCTGTGAGGATGTGTTCACCTTCCAATTCTGCCATATACAGTATGGCTAGATCCGGCGCAAATGCCGCCCCCATCGCCACTCCCTTGCTCTGGAAAAAGAATTCATCCTGAAAGACGAAGAAGTTCTTCTTCATTGCCACCTCCAGGAGTTGGATGATGAAGTCAGTAGGCACCTGGGTTGGTTGGGTTCTCTTGTCCAATGCCCTTCTCATGGCTTCTAGAGCCGGGTCCTGGGGGATGCTCGTATATAACGAGACAATGTCTAATGTGACCATTATTTGTTTCTCTGGATCAAAGGCAACTTCATCCAATTGGTTGATGATCTGCATGGTGTCTCTGACATAGGTGGCAGTCCCAGTTGCTAGGGGTTTCAAAAACGTATCTATGTACTTACATAGAGGTTCAAGAAGAGAACCGCAGCCCGATACAATGGGGCGTCCCGGCGGTTTAGTCATGTCCTTATGTATCTTAGGGAGCGTGTAGATCGTCGGTGTTCTGGGTTGTGCGACGTTCAGATACTCATATTCCTTTTGAGTTAGGAATCCCTCTTCTCGGCCTCTGTCAGTGAGCTCTCGGATCAGTCTCCTAATTTCCTTAGTGGGGTCGGCGTTGGTCGCCGTGTAGCTTACTCCATCCCGGAGCTGTGTGTAGATCTCTTCTTTGTAGTTTTGGACATCTTGGAGGACTATCGCCCCTCCCTTGTCCGCCGGTTTGATTACCAGTTGTTTATTGCTGCTTAAATTGTCCAGTGCTTGTCTCTCCCCCAGAGTGATGTTATGTTTAACGTAAGTGCGTGTTGCGCAAATGTCCATCACTTCTCGCATCACCATGTTCTCATATGCAAGAATCCGGTGTGGCGTCTGGTGAGTCCTCGGAGTGAAGGTTGACGGTGGACGTAGTCCGGTTACTGAGTTGGTAGAAGGACTGGGCGAATGAAGGAAAAAATGCTTCAGCCTGATTTTACGAAAGAAGCGAGTCAGTTCCGATCTTATGTTGAATTGGTTCGGGTGAGATGTTGGTACAAAAGATAGTCCTTTATTCAACACACTTGTCTCTTCCGGAGTGAGAACATGCTGAGAGAGGTTGACAATAGGGCTTGACTGGACTACCACTTGTAAGTCTTGCGTCTCGTGCTGATCTCTCCGTGGGGCTCTGGTTGGAAGCGGACTTGTTTCTGTGGATTCTCTGGGCGCTGGGGGTTGCCTCCTCTGGCCCGGGTTGGCCATGATTGGCCTCTGCCTCTGCTCTGGTAATTTCCTCGTCCGCGCGGGGGTCGCCATTGGTTCCCCCCTAAAAAAGGGTGCCATTCTGGTTGTGGTTGGTACCATTGATCCTGATAGCTGTCGAACGTTGGTGGGCCGGGGGTTCCTGAGTCACTACCTGAGCTGTAGGACGAGTCGGAGAAGTTGGTGAATTTCCGTCTGCCCCTGTAACCACCTCTCCCCCTGTTGGTGAACCTGCCTTGAGTGTCCTGGTTGTAATAATCTTCTGCTAGATAGGGGTATGTCTTTTTCTTATCGTAGTTCGCAATGTCTTTATTGAGTTTGTCCAATTTCTTGGATTGGGTTTCAATGTCAAAAGTATCCAAGGTTTTCTCAAGTTTCTCTAGAGTTTCTCTCGCATTGGCAAAGGCACTATGACTCTTGATCTCAGCCTTGAGCGTATCAATTTCTTTCATCAGTGTTTCAACCTGTGTCTTGGCTGTCTCAATGCCCAGCACCATCCAGTGGCGCGAGCACGTGTTGGCTACGAAACTAAACCCCTCCTTGAACTTGGGATCGTCCACAAATATTGCCGGTTCGTTTTTAACCTGGAGTCCAGTAGGTATAATATTGGCTTGGAGATATTGAGTCAGTGCAAACCCATGTAGTCTCGTCCGGACCAATTTCTTCTCCAGTCTTTCCAGTTTAACAATCTTCTCGTTGAGTGATTGATCTAGCAGGATGGTCTTATTTGATAGAAATGCATGCCCTGTCTCACCTTCCAGAAGATTTTGGATATACTCTTCAGTATATGTTAGGGTTTCACGGTCACTCATGATATGCCCTACTTGTTTATTTTATAGATTAGAACCCTCGCAGACAGATGTCTGCTCTAAAGAGTGTTAGGTAATAATGGGGTAAACCCTTACCTCATCGACCTGGGTCAGTACAATGTTATATGCAAAAGGGTGGTCGATTACAAAACTGTTAAACATCTCATTATTAATACAGAAAGGTACATCAATTGGTTAAATTTCATTTTGATTGCTTTTAATCAAGCCATTAGCAGTGGTTTACTGCATTTGTACATGTATTATATTACACATTCATACAATACATGGTAGATTCAACTTAATTCACTAATTCGTGCTCGGTAATTGTCAAATAAAGAAAGGGATTCAAAGAAGGGTAGGTTGTGTTTGGAAAAGAATAAGGGACAAAGAAAAAGAGTAATGTCCTTTGAGCATTTCACTCATATTCAACTCAACTTTTCAAATCATGTCATAGATCACAATTTGTTGCCACAATATACACTATACACATTAGTTACACATGGCTCATTTTCCAGTAAAGTGTGTATGTGTAGGTCATAATGTCGACGTTTCGACCCCCAAAATTCAGGGTAAGTGGGTCCTCAGTTCGGGGTCTTCCTCAGGACAATTAAAAACAAAGACAGTGAGCACCTAGGAAAACAAAAAGTTTGTGTCACTGGGTGTAGTCAATTTAAATAATTAAATAAGCCCATGATGGGGATGTACCTACATGTGCAGGCGATCGAGTGGTGACCCGTCTGTGTTGGGACTCGTGCCTGGGACGTAATTGGCTGAGGAGAAATGAATTATAGTTAGGAAGGATAATGCGGGCTAGCATTTGGTGATCTGGAGATTACAGATAAGCAGCGACTTACTCAGTTCACCCATGCAGTGGAAGGCGATACTGGTATCGGTCTAGCTGTGGGCGAGGCAAGCGTCCTTCACTCAGCAGGCGGTCCAATCGGACGTGTAGATTAGTTACACAGTCTAAAAGAAAAAGGAATAGAGAGACTGTATTCCTTGTTGCGACCACATTGTGTGGTAGAGTAGAACAAAGGCCGGGGGTGGGCGCTTAAGGTTACACAGCCCTGGGTGGTGTCCCACCTATGTGGTATGACAGGCAACAGTGCCACACGGCCGTTAATGGGAGTCGGTCTCATGTGCAGCGGGGGAATAAATGAGTAGGAGCCCCGGGTGGTGTCCCACCTATGTGGTATGACAGGCAACAGTGCCACACGACCATTAATGGTGGTCGGTCTCATAAATGAGTAGGAAGTCAAGCTGGTCCTCGAAATGGAGATCGATAGCACACGCGGGAACGGTTTTTGCATACCTGTGGGTATTACTGAGCAAAAACCGCGGAGCGGTGCCTTAAGAAGTCAGGATAGCGTGACACATCGACTAGTTTGTGTCAGGTGATTGTTTACATAATTATCCTGTAAAAGACCGTCAATTGTGGTCAGTCTCGTGGGGGCGATGAAATAAGTCAATGGGATAAAGCCTAAAATAGTCAAAATAGCGGGAATCCTCGACTTGTTGTTGTTAATGGGTTGTTGGCATAATTCTCAAAACCCGGGCTTACCTGCTGGAGCCGCTGCCGTGTGGACCACAGTGACAGCTCGCAGCGCGCGTCTGCCTATAGATGTAGCAGACGTAACCAGGGCGCGTCTCCAAGGGGCGTGGCCAAGCACCTCGCGGTGCCGCCGCTGGCTGCTGCGCGGCTTGGAGGGGAGTGAGGATTGGACCGCCTGCTGAGTGAAGGACGCTTGCCTCGCCCACAGCTAGACCGATACCAGTATCGCCTTCCACTGCATGGGTGAACTGAGTAAGTCGCTGCTTATCTGTAATCTCCAGATCACCAAATGCTAGCCCGCATTATCCTTCCTAACTATAATTCATTTCTCCTCAGCCAATTACGTCCCAGGCACGAGTCCCAACACAGACGGGTCACCACTCGATCGCCTGCACATGTAGGTACATCCCCATCATGGGCTTATTTAATTATTTAAATTGACTACACCCAGTGACACAAACTTTTTGTTTTCCTAGGTGCTCACTGTCTTTGTTTTTAATTGTCCTGAGGAAGACCCCGAACTGAGGACCCACTTACCCTGAATTTTGGGGGTCGAAACGTCGACATTATGACCTACACATACACACTTTACTGGAAAATGAGCCATGTGTAACTAATGTGTATAGTGTATATTGTGGCAACAAATTGTGATCTATGACATGATTTGAAAAGTTGAGTTGAATATGAGTGAAATGCTCAAAGGACATTACTCTTTTTCTTTGTCCCTTATTCTTTTCCAAACACAACCTACCCTTCTTTGAATCCCTTTCTTTATTTGACAATTACCGAGCACGAATTAGTGAATTAAGTTGAATCTACCATGTATTGTATGAATGTGTAATATAATACATGTACAAATGCAGTAAACCACTGCTAATGGCTTGATTAAAAGCAATCAAAATGAAATTTAACCAATTGATGTACCTTTCTGTATTAATAATGAGATGTTTAACAGTTTTGTAATCGACCACCCTTTTGCATATAACATTGTACTGACCCAGGTCGATGAGGTAAGGGTTTACCCCATTATTACCTAACACACATATTTCAACAAAGGCTGTCGATACCTTAAGGGGCCAGCCCAAGCTTTAGGTTACTGCAGGTCTGGGACAGACTTTTCTCAGCAGTGCATACCCCCCTTATCTCGTGGGTGTAGGCCCCTGGGTTGGTTACCCAGAATTCCTTGCTTGCAAGGCCAAACATTTTCTCAGGGTTCTTATCTCTGGCAGAACAATCTAGTACCCTTAGGGTCACCAAATACTCAGACCGTTGTCCGTCAAGTGTGTCTTCATTATTATGGAAGGGGAGTTTTTTGAAGAGGAAACCTTTCAGGTTCACCCTGTAGATGATGCCTTTTGCAACGCTATGGATGCCTCCATCCATCAAGCCGTCGAGGCTGCCATGGGTTCCTTTGAGAGGCCCATTATGAAGGTTGCTTGCGCCTATGCCTCAGGGGAGCGCCAACCCCCCCACGCCCCAAGCGTACAGCAGAGGCGGCCGTGGAGGGGGGTGCTTTTGAGCGCCTTAAAGCGACCTTCCTAGCACGGTCCCCTTTGCCCCAGGTAGATCCCGTAGAAGAGGGCAGCCCCTTGTCACCGGAGGGCGACGATGAGGACGGCGATGAATCGCCTGAGGAGTCCCTTGAGAAACCAAGCCCGTCCAGGCCCTGGCGCCCACAACAGAGTGCACCCGAAGGCCCGGAAGATATGCTTGTCCCAGAGGATTTAGTTCATCCGTGTTCCTCGATGTGGACACAGAGTGACAAGGTGACGCAATTAGTCGCCAGCAGGATGAGGAAACTCCTAGAAAAGGAAGTCAGGGCCTGCCTGCGGGCAGAATGCCCCCGGCCTGCCCTTCCAGGCAAAGTAGCGGTTACCCCCGAGATAGATGCCAGAATGGCTACCTTCCTCCAGAAATATATTCGCGATCCTAAGAAAGGGATCGATAGGTCCTGGAAAGCTTGCCAGGACAAGCTCCTGGACGCCTGTGGTCCCCTGCCGAAGATTTTAGACCTAGTGGGGGAGGCGAAGGTCTCTGGTTCCACTCTTTCTCCAGAGTCAGTCTCCGGCTGGGCCCAACGGGCTATTGTTTTCTTGGGGAATGCAAACTGTGCCCTAGCTGCGTAACGACGCCGCTCCTTGTTACTTAAGGTGGACCCAGAGCTAGGGGACTTGGCCTCTTCGGAGGCGGGAGCAGAGGCGGATGGGGGACTTTTCGGCGAGCCCTTGGTGAAGGAGCTCACGAAGTTCGTAGCCACATTCACCACTCTTGATAAAGCACAGGCCTCCATTAAAAGTGTGTTCAACCCTAAGGTTTCAGTTGGGGTCGGTCGTGGCCGGGGGCGCTCGACCGACCGGCCACTTCTACACTCAAGCTCCCAACAAAGGCTTCGAGAAGGCAGGTGCCCAGCCCAAAGCAGGAATTCTTCTAGTCTCGCAGAAGCAGAAGAGGCGGCAGAGACCAGTTCCAAAATCAGTCAGGTGAGTCTCTCCCCTTGCCCCCATTTGCGGGTGGGGGGCAGGTTGGCTTTGATTGCTCACAATTGGGAGACTATTACTGCAGACTCCTGGGTTCTTCAGACCATAAGAGGGTTTCATATAGGGTTATACAGGACTCCGAGGCAGGATTGCCGTCCACGACCCCCAGTGTTCACGGCCACGCAAACGGCTCTGGTGGACGAAGAAGTTCACGATCTCCTCAAAGGGGCGATAGTGGGCTCCTCCCTCCACCCAAACGGTTGTTTAAGCAACATTTTTTTAGTAGACAAGACAGACGGGGTCAGTGCCTGGTTATAAGTTCATGATCTCCTCCTCAAAGGGGCGATAGTGGGCTCCTCCCCCCACCCAAACGGTTGTTTAAGCTTCATCTTTTTAGTAGACAAAACAGACGGGGGTCAGCGCCCGGTTATCAATCTAAAGGAGTTCAACAGTTGGTTGGTTTACCGCCATTTCACAATGGAGGGAATCCACCTGCTGCGCGACCTCCTGCGCCCAAATGACTGGATGGTGCGCCTCGACCTGAAGGACGCTTACCTTTCCGTCCCAATTTTTGCCCCGCATCGTAGGTTTCTCCAGTTTATGTGGAAGGACCAGGTTTACGAGTTCACGACGCTACCTTTCGGTCTTTCCTCAGCTCCTTAGTGCTTCACAAAGGTCCTCAAACCTGTGGTGTAGTACCTCAGAGCAAGAGGTTTCCGTCTTCTTATTTATCTGGACAACATCCTTCTTTTGGCTCAGTCTTCGACCTTGCTCACAGAGCAACTCCGGACGACGGTGCATCTCTTACAGAGCTTGGGCTTCGTCATCAATGGGAAGAAATCCCTTTTGATTCCGGCCCAGCAGACGTTTCTGGTGTTTATTATAGACTCGGTCGCAGCGACGTTAAGCCTTCCCTCCAGGAAAGTTTCCAAGATTCGAAGGGAGCTCAGGCACACGCTGGCTCGGCCACCACCTCTCTCCGGCAGATCGCCCAGGTGGTGGGCCTTCTTTCCTCCTCCATACAGGCCATCTTTCCATGGCCCCTGCACTACAGGGCCCTTCAACGGTTGAAGGCTACTAACCTCAAGAGGGGTTTGCAGTACTCGGAACTCGTTCCCCTCACGGAAGAGGTGAGGTTGGAAATACAATGGTGGCTGGACCATATGGAGGCCTGGAACGGGAGGGCCATTTTTGGCTCGGCTCCGGACATCGTTATAGAATCGGACGCCAGCAGGTCGGGTTGTGGAGCACGTTGCAGGGACTCCTTTACCGGAGGAAAATGGTCCGCAGACGAACAGCGCCTTCACATCAATTGTTTGGAACTTCTTGCCAGTTCTTTCGCCATCAAGTGCTGGACGAAGGACAGGATCAGCTGCCATGTCCTTCTCAAGATGGACAATGTGTCCGCTGTATAAACCACTTGGGGGGCACGAAATCCAAGGTCCTTGCGGACATGGCCAAGGAATTTTTGACCTTTTGCCTGGACAGCAGTGTCTTGGTAAAGGCGGAATACCTTCCGGGAGCAGTCAACGTGGTAGCTGACTGGTGCTCCAGAGAATGGTCGGATGTCAGCGTCTGGGAATTAGATTCCAGTGTCTTCCAGAGGCTTCACGCCCTTTGGGGCCCCTTCTCGGTGGACCTCTTTGCGTCTCGCCTGGACCATCAACTTCCTCGTTTCTTCAGTTGGAAACCGGATCCTCTAGCGGCGACGACCGACGCCTTCCTTCAGGACTGGTCCCTGGAGACGGGGTACGCCTTTAACCAGTTTGCGATGATCATGCACCTCACAGCGCAGGTTCGCCGTCAGCAGGCGAAGGTAGTGCTGATCACGCCTTATTGGAAGTCGCAAGTTTGGTTTCCGGTTCTTCTGGAACTTTCTTGGGATTCTCCAATCCTTCTACCCCTCAATCACATGATTCTTCGGGATCCCCAAGGAGGGCCTCATCCGTCAGTCTTGCAGAATCGGATGCCCCTCACGGATTGGAGGATTTCCCGCACAGTTGGAGACTCCGAGGCTTATCGGGAAAAGCTCAGACTATCTTGGCAGTGGCATGGGCAGACGGCACCAACAAGAGATACCGTTCGGCTTGGTCCAGATGGGTGGGTCAGGATCCCGTGGGGTGCGATGTGGTACACGTCCTGAACATCCTGGCCTCCCTTGCTAAAGGTTTGGCTTACCGCACCATAAATTCATACAGATCGGCCATTTCAGCGGGCCATGATCCAGTGCAGGGTGTTGCAGTGGGAGAACATCCTTTTGTATGTAAATTGTTAAGGGGTATACGCCTATCCCTACCTCCGTCTCGTTACTCACACCTGTGGGATGTTAAAGTTTTGCATCTCTTCAAATTCTGGCCTTCCAATAGGTACCTGTCTCACAAGCAACTCTCTGCAAAGTTGGCCATGCTCCTGTGTTGTGTAGTTGGCCATGCTCCTGTGTTGTGTCTCCTGCAGGAGGGTTTCTGATGTGAGAGTTCTTGAGCCCCCCCCCCCCCCCAAGGGATTACTTTTCATGTTTCTCGCCGTAACAAGTCGGACTCCAGGGTAATTTCATACCCGTTTTTTGATAGACACTCGAAGTTGTGTGGTGCGTGGTCTTAAGGCTTATGAGAGCATGACGGATGAACATCGTCCTCACGGGGTAAAGCAGTTGCTGATCTCCCTCAGGAAACCCTTCAAGGCTGTGTCTTCTCCCACCATTGCAAGATGGGTCACGCGGGAAGCTGGCATTGACATCTCACACTTCGGTGCTCACTCAGTGAGAGGAGCAATGGCCTCCAAAGGATGTATGACGGTACGACGCGTACCGTCACAACGCATCCCATTACACCGCGTCCCTTACACGCAAGTCGTTACTGTGAGAAGTTGGCCTGATATGCAGTGCTCACTATTCTAGTGATCACTATGTATCATTCCAAACGACCCTTATTGATGATTGGTTGTAAGTCAACCTGATAGACCAGCTATCCTAGTAGCATGGACAAGAGCAGTCTTTAGGCTAAACTCTAGAGGGCGTGTTAAGCCAGCTGTTTACCACCACATTTACCCTTTGAACACCAAGTGAAAGGACACCACACAAGTTGTTATGAAAATAAAAGTATATTTATTTATAACAGTACTACCCTGAACTCTTTATGAGTCAAGGAGCTAAGCACAACACAAAACTCTCAAGAAAATACTTAAAGTCGCACAATTTACACAAATGCCAGAGGGGCACGAAAAACCATATACTACAAAAGTGGAATGCGAATTACTAGCAGGTAAGTAACTATTCTCAGAGGCTTTGGGATCGCTAGGACTAGACTACTGAACCTTTAGATTACTAGCAGGAGGCCTAGGGAGATCGGGTGCAGAGTGTGCACTCTCACGCGGGATGCGGAACAAAGTCTATGGAGGCTAGTAAATGCAAAGTTAGTGTTATCGGACGAATCCGACTAGGTAGAGCTGAAACGAAAAAGGATCTGGACACTTAGATAGTTAAGCTATGCTGGAGCACCGAAATGCTTAGGTTACCTAGCCCAGGGGCTGCGGCTGCATAGGTCTGAAAAGACGTCGGGAATCCTCGTTGCAGTCTATGGAGCATGAAAGAAGAAGTTGCTGGCAGGCGACCAGCGAAGAAGTTCGATGGGATCCAAACCTGGATCGATGAAGATGGAGACCTGTAAGCAGAGGGGACCAAGTCCTGAATCACTAGCCAGTGATAAGGTGGGCACCAGGATGGCACCGGGCGAAGTCACCTCGACCAGGTGAGTGGGCGACGCTGGGCTCTGCTGTCTCTCGGACCAGGAGGCGTTGTCGGCGACCAGGATGGAGGGGCGAGCTGTCCCACGAAGGTATCTGCTGTCGACGTCGCTGGACCCAGGATTGGGGCAACAACTCTTGGCAAATGCAAGCCCACGCGGTGGACTCAAAATGGCGTCTGGAGTGGACCAGGAGGGTCCGGGGTGCTCCTCTGTTGGAGGGGAGCAAGGGCCAGTCTGGAGCAACCAGACCAGCGGTGTTGTCGTCGTGGTTAGTCGTCAGAAGGGCCACTAGCCAACGGGCAAGTGACCTGGACAACGCGGTGAGCAGCAAAGAGCAGAAGGGCCCCACGCAGATCTCGTGGATGCTGGAGGGCTGGACTTCGGTGCTGGAGCTGCTCAGGGTTGGGGCTTCTCAAACCCCAAAGCACTCACTCAAGGATCCCTCGGTGGTCGTGCTGGGCAAGCGTCGTGCAGTCTTGAAGATGGCCGGTCCCTCGAGGTCTCGTCACACCCACGAATCTCAGCTGGGCTGATGATGCAGGTAGAGGTCAGAGGTGCCGGGGAAGCCGGTTCTCGTCGAGCTGGGCAGTCTTGATCCGGAGGAGAGACTTACAGCAAACCGCGATGCTTGGTTGGTGCCTGCTGCTGCAGGGTGACTACTCCTTAGTCACAAGGGAGAAATCTTAGGAAGAGTCTTGAGTTCCTTTCGTGGAAAGTAGTTTCAGGATTCAAAGATGATCTAATTTGGAAGGGGGCCTCCTCCTACCTTTATCCTGAGAAAAGGGGCTGGCACGCGACTAAGTCCTGCCCTATGGGTGGGACTAGGAGGGGGGTGGTTACACCCCTCTCCTTTGTCCGGTCTCTCCCCAGCTCAGGGGCTGGTGTGCCCCAGGAACTGGTTTGAGCCGGCATATGCACAGTGAGCACCGGGGTGCCACTTGCAGTCACCTTCCTCTATAGCCCTGCCTACCTGGGATACACAAAACCCTGTCTGGGATGGTGCTGGCACCGCCCCTGACAGGAAACCCTTTGTCCAAGCACTCCTCGCTGGAAGGACTCCCAGCAGCAGGAGGTCAGACTTGTGTCTCGGTGGCAGCATCCATTTTGTGGAGCTGAGGCTATGTCCAACTTTAACCGGGGTTACAGGCTACCAACATGTCTTCTCCCTCTAGAGGGGTGGAATGCTACCCCCGTCGCCAGAACTGGCGAGGGGGTAGTATTCCAAAGCGTATGACACCTTACACGACATGTTTAGATAATGTCAGACCAAAGTTACCACAACCGCGAGGATTATAAGGCACTTAAGAGTATATGGTCTGACGCTATCATGGAAACGGCTAAGGGATAGATCCCGAAAGCCGCAGACAGGCTCAGCTCATGCCAGAGCACCATCTCACACGATTCCAAGCACTCTGCCTTCAGGATTGTTAAGGCCTGCCATAGGAGTGACTGATAGGAGATCTGTGTGCCCATTTTAGGTTTAGATATAGGTATACTATATCTAAAGCAAAGGGTGATTACACCACCTTGCCCCAGCTGTCAAGCAGCCAGTTGTGTCTGTTTAGTTAGTCAGCCCAGGGGTGGCATAATACATGCTGCAGCCCCTGGGAGACTTCTGGGTACACCTCTGCCCTGTGTACAGGGACTTGGAGAGGGCCCAGTGCCAATTCAGTACCTGGGTACAATTTGGAGTAGAGAGAAAAGCTAGGCTGTGGGTCTGATTAGCAGGCCCACAGCCAGGGAAGTCGTAAACCAGTGAAGCAAAAAGCAAAAATCTGGGTGATAATAGGATTGCAGACCCTACTCTCCTACATGACCCCCACCCCCCCCCCCCCAAACTTTGGGACAATAAGCTAACCTTGACCAGGTGAGTCTTCTTGCTCTAAGTGGAAATACCTGGAGAGCCCATCAGCATTGCCATGATCAGTACCAGGTCTATGCTCCACTGTAAAATCCATCCCCTGTAGGGAAATGGACCACCTAAGTAGTTTGGGGTTTTCACCCTTCATCTGATTTAGCCATAAGAGGGGCTTATGGTCGGTCTGAATCTTAAAGTGAGTGCCAAACAAGTATGAACCTCAACTTTTTCAAGGCCCACACCACAGCAAAGGCCTCCCTCTCAATAGCTGACCAATTTTTCTCTCTGGTGGTCAGCCTTCTGCTAATAAAAGCAATGGGCTGGTCGTTACCATCAAAATTCAGCTGAGATAGAACAGCTCCCACACCCAACTCAGAAGCATCTGTTTGGACAATGAAGGTCTTGGAGTAGTCTGGACTCTTTAGGATAGGTGCTGTGCACATGGCCTGCTTTAGGTCATCAAATGCTTTCTGACAGCTTGCTGTCCACTGAACTTTCTTTGGCATCTTTTTACTTGTCAGGTCATTAAGTGGAGTCACAATGGACCCATAATTCTTGACAAATTTTCTATAGTAACCAGTCAGGCCCAAGAAAGCTCGAACCTGAGTCTGGGTGGTTGGAGGAGCCCAGTCCTTGATGGCCTGTATCTTCCTCTCCAATGGCTGAACCTGGCCTCCACCTACAAGGTGGCCCAGGTATACAACCTGTGTCTGCCCTATCTGGCACTTAGTGGCCTTGATAGTGAGGCCTGCCTTTTGCAGTGCCTCTAACACAGAGGTCTTCAATCTGTGGGGCGCGACCCCCAGGGGGGTCGTGGAGTCCTGGGAAGGGGGTCGCAGATTCTGTCGGAGCGTGCAATTCCTGGCGTCAGGCAGATTGAGGGTGCTCATGGCGGAGGCCTAATTCACACCCGAGGGATGAAAAACATCAACGCCTCATTAACAAGTAAAGGTCTTTTGAAGACCTGTGAAGTACTCGGGTGTGCCTTTCTGTGTGTCCCGAAGCTGTTTCAGCCGGGCTCACATACACGAGCTGGGGGGGGGGGGGGGGTCTGGGAGAGGAGGCTGTAGCCCTTTGAGTTTAATCAATGGACTTAGCTGTGGGGTTTATTTTTATTTTTAACGTTTTATATAGCGCTAGCTTAACCCGTAGGTATCAGAGCGCTTTACAAACACACAGTAAACAGCAGAAGGACATTACAATCATTGGTTCAAGTCCCAGAAGCCCTCATACCTGGCGCCTGTGCAGGAGAAATGTGCCTGAGACTCTGTTTTTCACGGTGAGGTGTTTATACAGCCTGTCTGCTCCCCCCGCCCCCAAGCAGGGAAGCACAGAGATGCCCTCCCATGAGAGAGGAAGAAGAAGGAAGAAGACGCAGAGAGATACTGACCGCCCCCCCCCCCCCATGAGAGAGGCACAGAAAAGGTGGGTGGATGAATGATGGGTGGATGGATGGATGGATGGGTGGATGGATGAAGGATGAATGTATGTGTGGATGGAAGAATGAAGGGTGGATGGATGGAAGGAAGGATGAAGGATGGATGGATGTAAGGATGAAAGGATGGATGGATGTGTGAAAAGGTGGGTGGATGAATGATGAGTGGATGGATGTAAAGATGAAAGGATGGATGGATGGATGAAGGATGGATGGATGAAGGATGGATGGATGATGGATGGATGGATGAAAGGGTGGATGGATGAAGGGTGTATGTATGGCTGGAAGGACAAAAGGGTAGATGGATGAAGGATGGATGTATGGATGGATAAAAGGTTGCATGGATGAATGATGGATGGATGGATGTGTGAAAAGGTGGGTGGATGAATGATGGGTGAATGGATGAAAGGGTGGCTGGATGAAGGATGGATGTATGGGTGGAAGAATGAAATGGTAGGTGGATGGATGTTTGGATGGATAAACGGTTGCATGGATGAATGATGGATGGATGTGTGAAAAGGTGGCTGCATGAATGATCGGTGAATGGATGAATGAAAGGGTAGATGGATGAAGGATGGATCGATAAAAGGTTGCATGGATGAATGATGGATGGATGGATGTGTGAAAAGGTGGGGGATGAATGATGGGTGGATGGATGGATGTATGAAAAGGTGGGTGGATGAAGGATGGATGTATGGATGAAAGGGTGGATGGATATATGGATGTAATAATGAAAGGATGGATGAAGGATGGATGTATGGATGGATGTGTGAAAAGGTGGGGGGTGAATGATGGATGGATGGCTGGATGGATGGATGAAAGGGTGGATGGATGAAGGATGAATGGATAAAAGGGTGGATGGATAAAGGATGTATGTATGGATGGAATGTATGGATGGAAGGACAAAAAGGTAGATGGATGAAGGATGGATGTATGGATGGATGGATAAAAAGGTTGCATGGATGGATGATGGATGTGTGAAAAGGTGGGTGGATGAATGATGGGTGAATGGATGGATGAAAGGGTGGCTGGATGAAGGATGGATGTATGGATGGACGGATGAAATGGTAGATGGATGGATGGATAAAAGGTTGCATGGATGAATGATGGGTGGATGGATGGATGAAAGGGCGGGTGGATGAAGGATGGATGTATGGATGAAAGGGTGGATGGATGTATGGATTGAATAATGAAAGGGTGGATGGATGAAGGATGCATGGATGTATGGATGAAATGGTGGATGGATGTATGGATGGAAGGATGAAAGGGTGGATGGATGATGTATGGATGGATGGGTAAAAGGTTGCATGGATGAATGTTGGATGGATGTGTGAAAAGGTGGGTGGATGAATGATGGGTGGATGGATGGACGGACGGGTGGATAGGTAAAGGATGGACGTATGGATGGAAGGATGAAAAGGTGGATGGATGAAGGATGGATGGATGTGTGAAAGTGTGGGTGGATGAATGATGGATGGATGGATGGATGTGATGAGGTCTAACAGGCGCATTTATGGTTGTCGATAGTTGTTGATGATGAGGAGTACCAGTTTCTAGAATCTTTTGTCGGAAGGGGGTCCTTACCCCTAAAAAGGTTTTACAAGGGGGTCTCGGCATCAAAAAGTTTGAAGACCTCTGCTCTAACACTTTCCTCAGGTGGACCAGGTGATCCTCCCAGGTGGAACTAAAGACAGCTATATCATCAAGATATGCTGCACAGAAGTCATCCAACCCAGTGAGAACTTGATTCACCAGCCTTTGGAAGGTGGCAGGTGCATTTTTCAAACCAAAGGGCATTACCACAAACTGATAATGCCCACCAGGGGTAGAAAATGCTGTCTTGGGTTTAGCCTCCTCAGCTAACCTGATTTGCCAATACCCAGCTGTCAGGTCAAATGTACTTAAGTAGTTGGCAGAAGCCAATCTACCTATAAGTTCATCTGCTCTTGGTATTGGGTGGGCATCAGTCTTAGTGACTGCATTGAGGCCCCTGTAGTCTACGCAAAACCTCATCTCTTTCTTACCACCCTGGGTGTGAGGCTTTGGCACTAGAACTACTGGGCTAGCCCAAGGGCTATCTGAGGGCTCAATGACTCCCAGCTCCAACATTTTCTGCACTTCTGTCTTGATGCAGTCCCTGACATGATCAGGCTGTCTGTAGATTTTACTCTTGACAGGCAGACTGTCCCCAGTGTCAACCTCATGGGTACACCAATTAGTTTGACTGGGTGTCAGAGAGAACATATGTCTAAAGGATTGCAGAACTTGTCTACAATCCTGTTGCTGATGTTCAGAGAGGCTGCCACAAAAGACAACACCATCTACTGATCCATCATCAGGATTCTGAGTGAGCAGGTCTGGGAGAGGGTCACTCTCTTCCTCCTGTCCCTCATCTGTGGCCATGAGCAAGCCCATGTCCTTCCTGTCGACATATGCCTTGAGCCTGTTTACATGGAGCACCCTGAGGGGGCTCCTGGGAGTTCCAAGGTCCACCAGGTAGGTGACCTCTCCCTTTTGCTCAATGATTGTGTGGGGCCCAGACCATTTGTCTTGGAGTGCTGCTGGGGCCACTGGCTCCAGCACCCACACCTTCTGTCCAGGCTTGTACAGAGTCAGGACAGCATTTTGGTCATGCCAAGCTTTTTGGAGTTCTTGGCTTGCCTCAAGGTTTTTAGATGCCTTTTCCATATACTTAGCCATCCTGGAGCGGAGACCAAGTACATAGTCCGCAATGTTTGTTCCAGGCTTTTTGAGAGGTTTCTCCCATCCTTCCTTTACCAAACAAAGGGGTCCTCTTACAGGATGCCCAAACAGAAGTTCAAAAGGGCTGTAGCCAACCCCCTTCTGTGGGACCTCTCTGTAAGCAAACAAGAGGCAGGGTATCAGGACATTCCATCTCCTCCTGAGAGGTTCAGGTAGTCCATGAATCATCCCTTTGAGGGTCCTGTTGAATCTCTCAACAAGCCCATTGCACTGTGGGTGATAGGGTGTGGTGAACTTGTAGTTGACACCACATTCCTTCCACATTGCAGTCAGATATCCTGACATGAAGTTTGCACCTCTGTCAGAGACGACCTCCTTAGGGAACCCCACTCTGGAGAACACTCCAATTAGGGCTCTTGCCACAACAGGTGCTCTAGTGGTTCTAAGGGGTATAGCTTCAGGATACCTGGTGGCATGATCCACTACCACCAGTATAAACTTGTGCCCTGATGCTGTCTGGGGTTCCATTGGACCAACAATGTCAATCCCCACTCTCTCAAAGGGAACCCCCACCACAGGTAGTGGTATGAGGGGGGCCTTTGTTGTGCCACCTGACTTACCACTGGCTTGGCAAGTGACACAGGAGCGACAAAACTCCTTGGTATCTTCATTCATATGGGGCCAGTGAAAGTGTGTGACAAGCCTGTCCCACGTCTTGTTCTGGCCTAAGTGACCTGCAAGGGGAATTTCATGGGCCAAGGTAAGAAGGAAACCTCTCTGAGACAAGGGGATGACCAGCCTCCTGGTTGCACGAGGCTTGGGGTCTCTTGACTCAGAGTACAGGAGTCCATCATCCCAGTATACCTTGTGGGTACCTGTGGCATTCCCTGCAGCCTCAGCAGCAGCCTGCTGTCTGAGGGGTTCAAGTGAGGGGCAGTCCAACTGTGCCTTTCCCAGGTCTTCCCTGGAGGGTCCCCCTGAGCCCAGAAACTCAACCTGATCAGGTTCAAGCTCTTTAGGCTCAGTTTCCCTCAGTTCTTTGAGATCAGCCTCCTCAGAGACTTGTTCCCCAACCTGTGGCAAGGGTAAAGGCAATGCCTTAACCCTACTGCTCCTCTTCTTGGAAGGTGTCTGGTCCACTGTTCCAGGATCCAGCACCTGTTCAGTGGGGCATCCTTTGGCCTGTGACCTAGTCACAGCAAGGACATGTGCTGGCAAGCCTAACATTTCCATGTGAGTCCTCTGCTCCACTTCTGACCATAGGGATGTTTCCAAATCATTGCCCAACAGACATTCTACTGGGAGGTCTGAACTAACCACAACCTTCTTTGGGCCACTTACCCCTCCCCAGGAGAAATCAACAATTGCCATACTGTGATTGGTAGTGACATTGCTGGCATTGGTCACCAGGTAATCTGCACCTGGCATGATCTGTCCAGGGAACACAAAGTTAGGTGTCACCATTGTGACACTGGCACAAGTGTCCCTGTAGGCCTGAGCCATTTTTCCATTAATTAGAGGTGTCTGTCTGTATTTGCCCAAAGTATTGGGACTTGCATCAGGGGATATATCCACATCCCCTGTACAGACAAGGACAGCCTGAGTGAGTGTGCCAACTAAGTTGTCAGACCCCTCAGTTCCCAAGGTTAACCCAACTATTCCCTTGGGAGGTGCACTACCACTACTGGCTGTACTAGGTGGTGCAGTTGCCTTAGGGGCTGTAGTGGTAGGAGTTTGCCCTCGTCTCTTGGTGCACTCACTAAACCAGTGAGACTTACTTTTACAGTACTGGCACCACCTTTTTGACTGGCCTTCTTGAGTCTTCTTTTTCTGCTGTGAAGCCTGACCCCCACCCTCTTTGGTTTGTTGGGGACCTGTTGAAGACTTCTGGTCATTTTGTTCATTCTTGTTACTACCCTTTTGGTCTGCTTTCTTCTGACCACCCTGGTTCTGAGTCTGGTTCTGCATGACCCTTGTTCTGACCCATCTGTCTGCCTTCTTTCCCAATTCTTGGGGAGAGGTCAGATCTGAATCAACAAGGTGCTGATGCAACAACTGGTTCTGACAGTTATTTAAAATCTGCTCTCTCATGATCAGATTATACAACCCTGTGTAATCAGTAACCTTGCTACCCAGCAACCAGCCTTCCAAAGCCTTAGTGACACAATCCACAAAGTCAGACCAATCCTGAGACTGAATTTTCTGGGTATCCCTGAACAGCAACCTGTACTGCTCAGTGGTTAGGCCAAACCCATCAACCAGTGTATTCTTCAGGACTTGGTAATTGTTAGCATCCTCAACTCTAGTAGTGAGGAGCTTATCTCTACCTTTGCCTTCAAAGGAGAGCCACAGTATAGCTGCCCACTGACTTTGGGGGATGCACTGGACAGTGCAGGCCCTCTCCAAAGCAGCCATCCACTTGTGGATGTCATCCCCTTGTTTAAAGGGGGGCACTATCTTACTCAGGTGTTTAGTGTCTAAACTCCTTTCTTTATCTCTAGGGAGATTGCTGCCACCAGTGGGGACTACCCCACTCATCTGCTGCTCTCTAGCAAAGGCAAGCTTCTCTTTGGCCAGGGCAAGTTCTTCCCTTTCAATCCTTAGATTAGCCTGTTTCATCCTTGCTTCATGTTCTCTTCTCTGAGGGGAAGTCAGTCTCCTCTGGGGAGAAATCCTTCTCCTCTGGGAAGAGGCATTAGAGTGCAGAGATCTATTGGAGTCCCTAGAAGGAGATCTATCTCTTCTAACTCCAAGGTTAGGCCTCATTAGGGTCAGTACTGGGGGTCCCCCAGATCCTTCCCTAAGTAGGTCTAAGTTGGCCCTAGTAAGTCTGCTGACTAGCTCAGGCCTGTTGTCTGTCTCATCCCCAGAGAGTTCCTCTTCTTCCTCCTCCTCAACCTTATCTTCAGTGTCAAGGAGGTCTGGATCACCAAGGGTACCCTCTAAGGCTGGCATACTCCCATCTGTATGAGAAGCTTTCCTAGCATCATATGTCTCTAAGACACCTAACAGAAAGGGAGTGGTGGGGTTAGACCCCTGTTTCAATTTCCTGGAGGTACACAATTGTCTCAACTCCTGGAAACTGAGAGCTGCATATCTTGAGATGACCTGTGGAGGGTCACTAGCCACTAGGGGAGTCTCTGAAGACTCTCCATGGGTAGACATGCTTCTAGTGTGGTGTAAGTGATGCACCTACCTACACTATGGGTTTACCTACTGATCCCTTGCTAGAGTTGTAGTTTAGGGTGTGCTAAGCCCTATGACACTACAACAGCTGGTTCAGTAGAACTTTGAGTATTCTAAGTTAAGTTATATGTACCTATGTGATCTTTCAAATGATATTCTTAGGATACGTGTGTGGTAAAACAACAGCAAGCTCAAATCCCAACCGCTGCTCACCAATGTGAGAAGTTGGCCTGATATGCAGTGCTCACTATTCTAGTGATCACTATGTATCATTCCAAACGACCCTTATTGATGATTGGTTGTAAGTCAACCTGATAGACCAGCTATCCTAGTAGCATGGACAAGAGCAGTCTTTAGGCTAAACTCTAGAGGGCGTGTTAAGCCAGCTGTTTACCACCACATTTACCCTTTGAACACCAAGTGAAAGGACACCACACAAGTTGTTATGAAAATAAAAGTATATCTATTTATAACAGTACTACCCTGAACTCTTTATGAGTCAGGGAGCTAAGCACAACACAAAACTCTTAAGAAAATACTTAAAGTCGCACAATTTACACAAATGCCCGAGGGGCACGAAAAACCATATACTACAAAAGTGGAATGCGAATTACTAGCAGGTAAGTAACTATTCTCAGAGGCTTTGGGATCGCTAGGACTAGACTACTGAACCTTTAGATTACTAGCAGGAGGCCTAGGGAGATCGGGTGCAGAGTGTGCACTCTCACGCGGGATGCGGAACAAAGTCTATGGAGGCTAGTAAATGCAAAGTTAGTGTTATCGGACGAATCCGACTAGGTAGAGCTGAAACGAAAAAGGATCTGGACACTTAGATAGTTAAGCTATGCTGGTGCACCGAAATGCTTAGGTTACCTAGCCCAGGGGCTGCGGCTGCATAGGTCTGAAAAGACGTCGGGAATCCTCGTTGCAGTCTATGGAGCCTGAAAGAAGAAGTTGCTGGCAGGCGACCAGTGAAGAAGTTCGATGGGATCCAAGCCTGGATCGATGAAGATGGAGACCTGTAAGCAGAGGGGACCAAGTCCTGAATCACTAGCCAGTGATTAGGTGGGCACCAGGATGGCACCGGGCGAAGTCACCTCGACCAGGTGAGTGGGCGACGCTGGGCTCTGCTGTCTCTCGGACCAGGAGGCGTTGTCGGCGACCAGGATGGAGGGGCGAGCTGTCCCACGAAGGTATCTGCTGTCGACGTCGCTGGACCCAGGATTGGGGCAACAACTCTTGGCAAATGCAAGCCCACGCGGTGGACTCAAAATGGCGTCTGGAGTGGACCAGGAGGGTCCGGGGTGCTCCTCTGTTGGAGGGGAGCAAGGGTCAGTCTGGAGCAACCAGACCAGCGGTGTTGTCGTCGTGGTTCGTCGTCAGAAGGGCCACTAGCCAACGGGCAAGTGACCTGGACAACGCGGTGAGCAGCAAAGAGCAGAAGGGCCCCACGCAGATCTCGTGGATGCTGGAGGGCTGGACTTCGGTGCTGGAGCTGCTCAGGGTTGGGGCTTCTCAAACCCCAAAGCACTCACTCAAGGATCCCTCGGTGGTCGTGCTGGGCAAGCGTCGTGCAGTCTTGAAGATGGCCGGTCCCTCGAGGTCTCGTCACACCCACGAATCTCAGCTGGGCTGATGATGCAGGTAGAGGTCAGAGGTGCCAGGGAAGCCGGTTCTCGTCGAGCTGGGCAGTCTTGATCCGGAGGAGAGACTTACAGCAAACCGCGATGCTTGGTTGGTGCCTGCTGCTGCAGGGTGACTACTCCTTAGTAACAAGGGAGAAATCTTAGGAAGAGTCTTGAGTTCCTTTCGTGGAAAGTAGTTTCAGGATTCAAAGATGATCTAATTTGGAAGGGGGCCTGCTCCTACCTTTATCCTGAGAAAAGGGGCTGGCACGCGACTAAGTCCTGCCCTATGGGTGGGACTAGGAGGGGGGTGGTTACACCCCTCTCCTTTGTCCGGTATCTCCCCAGCTCAGGGGCTGTTGTGCCCCAGGAACTGGTTTGAGCCGGCATATGCACAGTGAGCACCGGGGTGCCACTTGCAGTCACCTTCCTCTATAGCCCTGCCTACCTGGGATACACAAAACCCTGTCTGGGATGTGCTGGCACCGCCCCTGACAGGAAACCCTTTGTCCAAGCACTCCTCGCTGGAAGGACTCCCAGCAGCAGGAGGTCAGACTTGTGTCTCGGTGGCAGCATCCATTTTGTGGAGCTGAGGCTGTGTCCAACTTTAACCGGGGGTACAGGCTACCAACATGTCTTCTCCCTCTAGAGGGGTGGAATGCTACCCCCGTCGCCAGAACTGGCGAGGGGGTAGTATTCCAAAGCGTATGACACCTTACACGACATGTTTAGATAATGTCAGACCAAAGTTACCATAACCGCGAGGATTATAAGGCACTTAAGAGTATATGGTCTGACGCTATCATGGAAACGGCTAAGGGATAGATCCCGAAAGCAGCAGACAGGCTCAGCTCATGCCAGAGCACCATCTCACACAATTCCAAACACTCTGCCTTCAGGATTGTTAAGGCCTGCCATAGGAGATCTGTGTGCCCATTTTAGGTTTAGATATAGGTATACTATATCTAAAGCAAAGGGTGATTACACCACCTTGCCCCAGCTGTCAAGCAGCCAGTTGTGTCTGTTTAGTTAGTCAGCTCAGGGGTGGCATAATACATGCTGCAGCCCCTGGGAGACTTCTGGGTACACCTCTGCCCTGTGTACAGGGACTTGGAGAGGGCCCAGTGCCAATTCAGTACCTGGGTACAATTTGGAGTAGAGAGAACAGCTAGGCTGTGGGTCTGATTAGCAGGCCCACAGCCAGGGAAGTCGTAAACCAGTGAAGCAAAAAGCAAAAATCTGGGTGATCATAGGATTGCAGACCCTACTCTCCTACAGTTACCACGACTTGCGTTGGGGGCGCGGATTTCGAATAGTATAATTTACTATTCTAACACCAGCCCCGTGGACACTAGGGAAGGTGTTGGGATAGTAAATTTACTATTTTTAATCCTTTAGCGCCCTCCAGCGCAAGTCGTGGTAACGACTTGCGTTGTAAGGGACGCGTTGTAAAGGCCACGCGGAGTAAAATCCGCGTGGTAAAGGTTGTTTCCCGCCTCCAAAGCCTTTACCCTCGGTGCTCGTCTCGAGGATATTCTCAATGCCGCTGACTGGTCATCAGACTCAATGTTTAAGGGATTCTATTTTAAACCGGTCATTGACATGGCTTCCCTGGTGGTGGACAAGCTTTGAACGAGCATAATCCTCGCCTCCGGTCCTGCCATAGAATGAAAAATTTCCTAGTAGACACGAAGGAAAGTTTCAATTCTATTAAGGACTCCGGAACTCTTGGAGGGAATAATCCTTGCCTCTGAGGAATCAGTTCCTTTCTCCCACCCGGCCTAGGTATCAACTACGCCGTAAGGTATACGTGTTGGTCTCAATGTTATTGTTTATGGTTGTTACTTTTCCAAGCGTAATTGTATTCGCATTGGTGATTGTGTATCCTTTTATCTTTCTGTTCATATTGCTCCTTATCGGTATAATACCTTTGTGAGCCTTATGTTGGTTAAGTTCTGGTTCATTTGTTATTCTCTTACTTCTTTCAGGACCAGATAAATCTAAAGCGGACTAATGGAATTTGGTTGACGGTTGGATGGTTCGCAGTCAAGAAAGAGGAGATATCCCAGCATTCCCCGGACCATGAGGACAAGTGTGGATGCTGATTGGCTGACCTCTCGGACTGCCCTTTCCCAGGGGTTCCTGGGAAAGAGTTTCTTTCTGCAAAGTTGAATCTGCTGGTGTTGGAAAATAAAGAAAGCAGAGCATAATCCTCGCCTCTGAGTCCTTAATAGAATTGAAACTTTCCTTCGTGTCTACTAGGAAATTTGTCATTCCCACCCCAGGTCCTCAATTTGAATAAGTCAGTACAAGGATTACCCCCTCAACTAGTAGAGGCAGCGTTGCTTAGTCTGGAATAAAGCCACTATCGGCCAGCCCAACATCTTGGTGTGCTTATGCGGGCAACCCTAGCTCAGTAAATGGGCTCCTCTAGTTTGGAACACCAATTAACTCCCAAGTGCCTATCTGACACCTGGGTGGGGGGGGGGGGCAAATCAGACATGGTGATGCTACTTCAGGCACAACCAGCAAGAATAAGACTAGCCTTGTTTCCACTATATGGGAACAAGCAACCCCAGATCAGTTTTGCCCTTGTGGGGGTCATCTCAGTGAGGTGTGAGGGGAAATGTTCTATTGCAAATGACCATTCGGTTTGGAATGGCCCAGTGACAAAAAAAAAAGTCAAGAGACTGCAGGGAGACTCAGTATCTAATAGTGGCTAAGAATAATTAGGGCATTTCAGCCATTATCCGTGTCACTTTTTTAAATCTTTTGCAGGTAGCACTCTGGCATGACATACAGCCTTATATTGTGAATAATAATTTGTTTGAAACCCACTTCATCTCATTTGTGATATAATACAGCACTCAAGTACTAGCAGCATCCAGTTCATGAAATTTGTAGCTCTAGACTTGAATTAGAAAACATATGCAAGTTACTTGTGTGGTTTGAGAAATGACAACTACCTCTTGGACAGGTTGTTTCAATAGTGACTAAATGCCACTGGCAAAAGACGTAAAGAAAGTATTTGCTGCTTGAGGTTTGAGCCCCATATTTGGGAGTGCGCCTCTTTTTGGATCAAAGAGGTATATTTTATTTTTTTGTGCTTTCAAAGTGTAAAAAAAAAAAAAACGTAGTTTGAAATGTTATAATTCCATGCATTATAAATGGAAATGTTTCATTATTAAAATTGTTCAGAACTTAGCCTGAATGATTCTGGTTTACCCACACTGGGATTGAATATAAACAGGACTGATATCTTATTGTTAGAAGTGAAAGATGAATATAAATTTATGCCACCAAGACAGTGAGATTAGAGTTCTAGGCTGTACCACTAGTCGAGGCCAGTAACACCATCTAACCCAGGGGGCTCCTACAATTTCTGAGACTTGAGCTACTTCCGATCAGTGCAAAACATTGTGAACTACTGAAGGCTAAACAACCTGCGCATTGTTACCAGACACCCTCAAGGCAAGCTTCATTGACTTGATGTCTAAAGTCTATGGAGTCAGATGCTATGGTTTGAACAAAATACTTTGACTAGGGGCACTATGACAGGGTAGTCATGTGTCAGTGAGAGCGTGGTCTTTGAGGATGTATGAACATGCGTATGAATGGAATATAAAAGTACGGGTGACTGAGAGACTGTCATACTTCTGGCACAGGACATAACTTTTTACCATGTGGCACAGTTACATGTATGTAAGAATTGCACTCCACCCAGGGGGAAAGTGTCCCTTTGATGCACTACTGGCTTCCAAAAGGAGGACGGTAATCCCTTTGCTCATGGTTTGTAATAACAGACTGCAATCAATTTTCATGGTTCATTCCATATTCTATTTCTTCATTCAAATATGCGTTTATTCTTTCAAACGTTGGGTTTCCAATGTGAATAATTTTTTCAGGACTACATCCATGACATGTATCGATCAAATTATCGTTTATCCTAATGCATTTCGGGCTAATTTAGCCCTTTAACAGAGGATGTGTTCGGAAAGATGTGTGTTTGCAAAGAAGCAGGATGCGAGTTTACGAACACAAACCAGAGATTACTGTCCTCCATTTGGAAGAAAGCAGTGCATTAAAAGGGACGCTAAGTGCTAGGGGGAGCACTATTCTTAGTTATGGAGACACGCTTCCGATCAGAAAGAGCTAACTTTGTGCACGCTAACAGCAGGCGTCGATACAACAGCAATATTTCTTGGTTATAGACTGTATACAAATACAGTGCGTGAGCCAATCATTTACAGTTACATGTATAACAAACGGGAGAAATTTAAAGTCCAGAAAAATATTGTTAAAAAATTCTCACAGTATGGAAAATATTTTGGCAGTTTAAATTCATCCAATTTAAATAATGGCTCTATTTTTTACTTTGAATATGGCAGGGTACTGAGAAAATTAAACCGAAGATTTAACTTTGTGGATTCCATGAAACTCATTTACATTTTCTCCCATTTCCAAGTGTCACATTTACAAACACCAAACATCTTGCAACCAGGAGACCACTGAGATGGTAGAGTATTTATAACAAAAATATATTTGTCTATATGGGAAGAATTTTAAGTGGAAAAACATTCTTCACAAAATATTACGAGATATTTGGCTTAATTTTAAGTGGAGAAGGACATTGCTACTTAATGTTTCATAGAAAACGTTTTCTTCAGTTTAAATCTCTACCATTTGAAAAATAAAATGACAATTTTTCAGTTATAACTATGCTTACTAGTCACTCGGAGCAAAAGCCCTGCTGCTTGTAAATGCAACACTTTGAGAGAGAATGAGCAAGAATAATCAAGACTGAGGAAGGATGAGTGAGTGCAAGAGTTGGTGAAAACGACTGATTGTAAGTGAGTGTAAATGAACTAGTGAGTGAGAATGAGTGAACATAAGTGTGCAAATGGAAGCAATAATTAGTAAGACTATGGCATTATGCTTGCGAGTGCCACTGGCCGTAGCATACTGAAGGTCATTCTCGGCTTATCGAGGCACCCATGGCAAAATTCTGATGCTAGCATTCTGCAAAAAAAAAAAGACAGGTACCTGTCACAAAACACTGCCACTGGCATACTGGAAGTAATTGCCATACTGGGCACCCATGGTAAAGTACTAGTGTTGGCAAACTAAAGGAGAATCTTAGCATATGGGGCACTCACAGAAAAATGCTGGCAAACTGGAAGTAAATCATGTCATGAGAGGGCCACGTGTCATATGCAAAGGATGCACACATGACAAAATGCTGGCCCTCCCACATTAGAAGTAATTGACATAAAGGTCACCCATGAGACAGACCGTAATAATGTCAAAATTCTGGCATATCAAAGTGCATGTAATTTTTGGCATTGGGCATCCATGTCTTAAGTGGCACCCATGAGAAAATGCCGGCTCTTGCAAAATGAAAGTAATTTATGATACATCTGGGCACAAAGAACAAACTGTGAAAGAAACTGGGTAATCTCTAGAGGAGCACCAGCTTTCATTGGCTCGGCACACCATGAAAAGATCGTAATATTTAATTTGAGGAGCTTGTGGCTTTTTAGCAAATTTATGAGAAAAATGTAACTTGAATGCACCTTATCCCCTTTTGGAATAACTATTCTATGGGAAAAATCCCCTTGAGCCCCTCTAGAACAGGTCCGGCTCACTTGCTCGCTAAAATATAGGGCAAGTTTTACTTTCCACCACTTTCAAAGTTTATATCAGCACCATAATATCGGTGGTATTGAAAACAGACATTTGTCCGTTTTGTGATATTAATCATTTATTTATTATAGAACTTCAGCAATGTTAACTATTGTGGCAACATCCAGGCTAAAGTTATTTAACATTTTCTGGAAGAGTTGGGCCTCATAGGTCAAAGGATGTAATGTAATGTGATGTCATTGTCAAAAAGTGTGTAGTGTCTCTTCTGTTACCTCAGGCAGTTTAGTGAATCGACATCCTCCTAAATCCAAGGCAAATTCAATAACCCTCTCAAATTATTTTGGTCAAAATGTGTTAATAGACCCCCAGATAGTCAACCCTCCCTTGTTTACTCCCCAAACTAAGCCACTTACTGTACGTTCTTGACAGTGGTGAAAAGATCCAGCTAGGGCTCTCCCAGCTATTGGGAAATGCCCCCACCTCAGGGTACAACTTAAAGTCTAGGCTGTCTAAAGAGAACATTTGCACCCTGAAAGCCTCGACTCCAACTCGGTCTGGAGGGGTAATGAAGAAAGCAGTAGGATGCTCTTTGCTGGTGGAAGCTTGGACCACCAAACTCACTTGTAGGATGTTACATAAGATAATCAGAATCGCCAGCTGCAGCTCTGTTGCATCTGACCACTTTTCAATTCACAGGTAGATAAAAGCAAAGCTTAGACCAAGTGGGCAGAAGGGGTGTCTGTTAGGACATTGATGGGCTCCGAAGAAGACAGCAAAGGGTGAACAATTTCAGTAAGCACATTTGTTTTAACCTCAATTGAAGGAAGTTGTAAATCTACTACATCTGCAGCACATCTAATACCTACGGCAATGGAAGGAAGCACTCCCTTACACCGGTGGCCTAAGGGGGAAACAATCTTCTATTAGGGGAAGAATTCAGCCCACTGGCCTCCTATAGATCCATATAAAGATTGTTATGTTATGTTATTTGCACTTGTAGAGCGCACGATTACCCTTGGGTGTCCTGGCGCTAAGCACTGGTCTTCCTGGGAAGCTGAAAGAATGCTACATGTGAAAAGAGCCATGTTTTCAGGCTCTTCCGGAACGCGAGAATATTTGGGGAAGTTTTGAGGGAAAAGGGAAGCTTGTTCCAAGCTCTCGAGGCACAGTGAGTAAAACTCCTGCCTCCCCAGTTTACTCTTTTTGGCATGGAGACTTGCACTTGTTTAGCCCTGGTAGATCGTAACGTTCTCCCAGGAACGTACCAGTGAAACTTTTGCCTAAGGAACTCAGGGCCGATTCCGTTAATAGCTTTAAAAATTATACAGAGAGCCTTAAAGCGAGTTCTTTGTTTCATTGGGAGCCAGTGTAGCCTCTTAAGCTCACCTTTAACGGAGACAAATCTAGGTGTTCCAGACAGCAGTCTGGCCGCTGCGTTTTGGACTAATTGGAGCCTGTTCATATGTTGTTTTTGTATGTTCAAATATAGGCTATTACAATAGTCCAAACGTGATGTCATCATAATGTGAGATTAAATCATCCCCATCACCTCCATTGCCATCTCGCTCTGGTGGCAATCTCTGGCCAGAATTGGGACCAAGAATTTGGTAGAACAGCTAAAGATGGCTTCCTGGCAGCAGAAGTGTTTTGTCTGAATCAGATTGTACGGGGGAATCAGATGTACTGAAGTGGAGTCAGAGTGACCTTGGTTGGGTCGAGGTGAATTCAGCTCAGTTCGGCCATCAGAATCGTTGGGAGTGTCCACCTACAGCGACGACAAGTCTGGTGTCAAGAAAAGAAGGGACCACCACTGGCCTTGGAGCAGGAATCGAAGTTGGCAATTAAAGTAGATCTGGAACTCGAGACGGGTTCAGGGGCTCAGACAGTGCTAAAGGCAGACCCACCGGATAGGACCAAACTGGAGAAGCATATGTGGGTTTTTGAGATGGAAGGCAAACCAGAGGGTGCTGGAGGGGAGCCTTAAAGGTGCAAGATGTCCTCCTTAAAGGCCTTGATATAGCTGCTGCATCACTGATTGCCTGCAAAACTCTGGGAACATCAGGAAGAACTGTGGAATAGACTCCTTTGTTGGAGGTTAGCAACGAGCAAGACTTAGTGGTACCTTGATGCCGTCAAAACTTATCTTTAGATATAGTGACAGAATCAATTTAAGTCCCTCTTGCTTTCTTAAATTTCCTCTTGAACTTAAGACTTCGGCTTACTGGACGAACACAGCTACAAAGACGACGTCTTGAGGGATTGACCTTAAGAACAGGAAGGGGTCTGAATTTGATTGAGACCAAAACGGGACATGCATAGTTTCTTACGATGTTTGGCAACTTGCAGCTTAGCTTTAAGGTCTTTAGGGGCACAAGGGCACATTCCTCCAAAAACCTGGAGCTGTGCCACAAACCAAAAAACAAGAGGCGCGTGTTGATCCATCAACAACATCTGTTTACGACAGGTACGGCAGGCTTTGAACCCCGTTCTAGGATCCCTTGCACAATGAAATTCAGTCTGGGAAAAAATAGCCAAACCAAATCCAACACATTGGAAGGCGCAGAAAGAAAGTAACGAACGTCAGTGCAGATGGGTCACATTTATAAGTTCTGCAATGTCACTTCCAGGGCAGAACGTAGAGCCGCACTCGACCACCTGTTGGTGCATGGGTACACTAATTGAAAAACTTACAAAACCAGTCCAGCACCTGCAGGATTTTTAAGTGTGAAGAATCTGGGGTCACAAGTACACATCAGAACATTGCAATCACATAAACAGCACATATCCAAGATAAACTATTTCATCTGTTGTGTATCTTTCAGCAGAAATCAAACCCAATTGATCAGAAGATGCCCATAATATACAAATACGTTACCTTTTTAATTTTTTAGGACTCTTCAAATCATAATGGGTAGACAAGTCGTGGATATTCATCTATAAAGATTAAATAAAATTACAGTTGAAACATTTTTTTTACTTGGTTTGAGGGAGAGTGCTATGGTAAATGCAAAATACAGTTGGCGTCATGATATGGTTTCACAAAAGCAATCAAAAGTAAATTGAATATACACACACACAAAACCACTCACCAATGGCCTTCAGCTGTGAGTTTCAAGTGGAAGAGAATCTGTAGCCCAGTGCATTCTAGGTAATGTGGTCCATCTTTGTAAAGTTGCAGTTCTTTCAATGAATAAAAGCTTGGTAAGTCTTAATTTCTTTAAAATCGTTCACTCATGAACTCTTTGGTGGAGTACAGAAGGTACAGAGCGAAAACGATGTTTGCATCTTAACATTCAAAGACTTGTGCCTTCTTAACTGTCCAACAAACATGTTACTGCAAGTGTCATACCACTCTGGTGCAAGCCATTGGACTGAGAACCATTTTATGCAATGTGGCTGCACTCAAAACAGGACTGGCACTCACCAGTAGCCTTTAGCTGTGAGTTTTAAGAGAAACCCTAACTGCGCATTTTGGTCAATGCACTCCATGTTTGCAAAATTGCAGTTCTTCAAATGGAGCAATGCTTGATAATGTATTCCAAATATTTCATTTTCTCCTCTGACACGTTTAGCTCTTTATGTGCTTTTTGCTGGAGCCATGCCGGTAAACCTTGTTCCCGACGCGTCTTGAAGAATAATTAGCCGTGTGGATTTGAGCCGCCAGAGAGAGAAGAATTGAACTTTTCCTTTGCTGTGAATTTTTCTACCGAGTGGGCACTAGAAGTGGGCGCCAACCCTCAGAGGTACCCCTCGTTGGGAGTACCCCACCTTGGACTCTCCAGCCACGGTGCACAGGGTCCGTATTTAAATCGGTGGATCCCTGTACTTTGGCCCTTCTGTCCGGAGGAAGCCCATAGATACGTGTGGCTGAAACGCGACTGCGACGACATTCTGTGGAGGAGTCCGTTTCAAATGTGAATTTGTGCTAGATTGTAGCATAAGCGCCGGTTGAAATAATTAATTTGGGGTAATTAGTTTCTCCTGGCGCTGTTAGATAGGACTACCTGGGAGTGTAGCATTGAAATTCAGGAATGCACACAGATATACAAGTGTTTTTGTGTAAATTCTTTTTTTTGGTTTTTATTTTTGTAGGGCTGTGTTGTAAAATTAGTGTGTAAATATGTATATGTGATGTATATGTTGTATATTGTATTATATGGAAAGATTGAGTGCAAGTGAAGGTACTCTTGTTGTATATAATCATTTGTTGATTTTTTTTTGTGCTCCACCTAGTTGTTTGAGATATAGATATATATATATATATATATATGTATGTGATTGTAATTTGTGTATTCATTCCTTAAAAAATTCATTTTTGGATATATCTGGGTTTTTAATTTAACCTGGATTATAAATAAGAAATGCGTTACTTACCTGTAACTGCAGTTATCCAGTATTAGTGTCTTTCATAGATTCACATGCCTGACTCATTCCCCGTCGTCGAGACGGGAGCCTCCGGTATATAAAAAAGTAATGTCCTAGAGACATACATAGAAAAGAATAGGCCTAAGGATCCCACCTTAGTGTCCTATCCACGTCCTTTTGTAAAAAGGACCAGAATAGAGTAGGCCCAAGGGTCCCACCTTAGTGGCCTATCTGTGTCCTTTTGTAAAAAAGGACCAAAGTAAAGAAGCCAACCAATCAGCTACTACCTCCTTCTAGAACCTTCCTGTCAGGAGCCTAGGTATCTCAGATTTTCGTACGCACCAAGCTAGAAAGGCGTAAACTTGTTAGAGAGATAGGGGAGTTCTTCCAGGGGAGGCGGGAGGGTGCATGTGAATCTATGAAAGACACTAATACTGGATAACTGCAGTTACAGGTAAGTAACGCATTTCTTATCCAGTATTTGGGTGTCTTTCATAGATTCACATGCCTGAATCAGAGTAGCAAGCAATATATTATGCACATTTTTGATGGAACATCATATATGAGTCTGTAGATAATACATATCAGGCGATTGCAAACCACCAAAATGCATGGTCATGTAAATATTAGTAAAAGAATGTGCATAACAATAAAGGATGGAGGGATGTCGGAAGGCTCACCTCACTGGAATAGATGGCGAAGCACTGCTCGGCCCACTGCTGCATCCTTCATCAGCTCAGTATCCAGGCAATAGTGCCTGGTGAAGGTATGCGGGGACTTCCAGGACGCCGCTCTGCAAATGTCCAATACCGGCACTCCAGCAAACAGTGCCGCAGACGTGGACATGGCTCTTGTCGAATGAACTTTGACTCGTGAGTCCAAAGGTCATCCGGCCTTGTCATGGCAAAAGGTGATCGCCGAGGAAATCCACCTTGAAATGCTTTGTTTTGATAAGGGCATGCCTTTCCGTGGTCTACTAAAAACAATAAAGAGTTGAGATGATTTTCGGAAGTGTTTTGTCTTATCAATGTAGAACTTAAGACATCTCTTCAGATCCAGCGAATGTAGAGTTTTCTCGGCTACAGTGGTAGGATTTGGAAAGAATGACCCGAGTACCACTGGTTCGTTGAGGTGGAAGTCCGAGGGGACTTTCGGAATAAACCGAGGATTAGTTCGTAAAATGACTCTGTCCTCCCTGAACTGTATAAAAGGATCTTGAATTGAGAGAGCCTGCAACTCACTGACCCTTCTGGCAGAAGTCAAAGCCAGGAGGAGGGCAGTTTTCCACGAAATAAATTTGATGTCTGCCCTATGGATGGGTTCAAAGGGGTGCTTCATTAATTGGTGAAGGACCACATTGAGGTGCCATGACGGAGGGATCGGTCTTGGACGTGGGAAGGACCTGAAGAGACCTTTAGGGAACTGCTTTATGAGTCGGTTTGCCCACAGGGATGGACCCTTAGAAGTCCTGGTGAATCTCGAGATCGCCGCCAGATGCACTTTGATCGATGCGTGTGCAAGGCCCGATTGCGCCAGATGTAGTAAGTATGGTAGCAGCTGCTGTGGAGTGATGTGGAAGGGGTGCAAGCCTTCGGCCACACACCAAGAGCAAAACTGCTTCCATTTTAGTGAGTAAGTTTTATTAGTGCTGTCCGCTCTAGACTGCAAGGACGTCTCTGCACTCCTGCGGGATGTTTAGGTGGCTGAATTCCCTGTATTCAGGAGCCAAGCTGACAACTTTAGAGAGCTCAGATTCGGGTGATGTACCTGTCCTTGGGACATTGTGAGCAGAGCTGGATGTTGGCGCAGGCGAATAGGTGGCTGGGCAGAGAGGCGGTGAAGGTCCGTGAACCAGTGCTGCCTCGGCCAGAATGGAGCGATCAGAATCAGAGTGCAGGGCTCCGACTTCATCTTCCTGAGAACCCTGGGTATCAGTGGAAATGGCGGAAAGGCGTACGCAAAGACGTTGCGCCATGCGATGGAAAATGCATTTCCGAGGGTTCCTGAGTGGTGATGCCTGCTTGCGAAGCTTGGGCATTTTGCGTTCTCTCTCGTGGCAAAGAGGTCTATTCGCAGAGTTCCCCATTCCGCGAAGATGTGTTCCAGCACTTCCATATCTAGCTCCCATTCGTGGGATGAATACCCCTCTCTGCTCAGAGCGTCCGCCAAGACATTGTCCTTGCCCGGGACGTACTCCGCTTTCAGCGTTATTCCATGTTGCAGAAGCCAGTTCCAGACTCTTTGCGATTCTCGAGATAGTGAGAGCGATCGCGTCCCCCCCTGCTTGTTCAGGTAGTGCATCGTCATGGTGTTGTCTGTCCTGACGAGCACTGGGGAGTTTCGAATGCGTGGTAGGAAAACTTGTAGAGCTAGGAAGACCGCTCTTAACTCCAATAGGTTGATGTGGAGTTGGGTTTCCTGTTTTGTCCATTTGCCATTGATCTGGAGTTCTTGGAGGACAGCTCCCCAGCCTTCTAGGGATGCGTCCGTCGTTATCACATGTGGCTCTGCGGGAAGCAGAAACGGCAATCCCTGTGACAGGTGTTTGAGCGATCTCCACCACTGTAAGTGGTTGACCATAGTTCGAGTGACTCGTATGCGGTCCTCGAATGATCCTGTACTCTGTGTCCATTGTTTCGTCAGCTCCTCCTGGAGTGGGCGCATCTTGAGGCGGCAGTGGGGAATGAGCATGATTAGGCTGTCCGGAATTCGGTTAAAACCGAGTCTGCCCGAAATAACCATACCGACTGCAAATCAGCTGACCCGGTTTAAACCGAGTATCGCTGAATTTTTCAAATTTATTTGACCACTTGGCCATTTGCACCTTTTCACCACTTGAGGGAGCCAAAGCAGTACAAACCCAGCATCCGCGCTAGGGATCGGTAATTTCATGAAACATTTCAGCCTCCTCCCGCTGTTCATGGCCTTTAAGCACACTTTTACTTTTAGCGCGGTGCTCTTGAAATGGGCGCTGCGCTTTGCACTCGGCGATGGTTCTGTGCCCCTCCCCGCCGTAGTGAATGTCTCCACCGGTGCTTAAGTTAAACCCCAAGCGCCATTGTCCTTTAATCTCAGCGCAGTGCCCTGGTTTTAATTGAAGTAACAAAGCTGTGAGCCTTATTTTTAAAAGTTATCATCCCCTTCGTGCTAAATATTAGGGACTGCTCTGCAACTCAATTATTTAAGAAGGCGGGTCTTCTCCATAAATGTGCAACTTCCTCCAAAGCCCAGAGTTTCAAGCCGGCCTAGGGTGTCCGCTCCTTCCAGTTCCACGGGGTCTGCCTTTTGTATTAACTGTGGGACTGTGACTCGCCGCCAGTGTCTGCGCCCTGAGGAGGAACTGGCTCCATACACCACAGGAGGTGCCGAGGTGTGCTTACACCCCCTGTTGAAACACTTCACAAGGCTTTGTTGCTCGTTCACCCGAGATTCAAAGGAGATTCAAAAATTAACACCTCGTACGATTTTATTGGGTGGGGGGTCACACCACAGGCAGCGCCTGCTGTAAACGTGCAAGAGGTGAGTCACCAGAGTTAGCATTGATAATTGCTATCTTTGGTCTTAGTCAAATCTTTATTATTGCTTGCGCTTTTATAAATGACAGAGCTTTGAAACAATTAGGAAGTAAACCTCTTCCTCGTAGCATTTCTTAATCTTAGCCCTGTGTGAGATGGGGCGGCGGAAGCAGTGGGCAGTATTGCATGCATTTATTTACTGCAGTTAAAGCGCCTCATGCTTCCTTCCTGCCGCTTCAAAGCGCCGAATGAGCACAATGCCGACCTTGTTCACAAAAAAAATGCCACATTCATGCTTTTTCATCATCAAATTTGTTTGGGTAGAGCTTTTGTGAAGAACCGAAGGCATCTCAAAAAAATCTTGTGTTAATAAGATGAACTGGAACCTTCGGAGCAGACTGCCCTACTACACACGGGGGTACTGAGAACAAGTACTGCACAGGCAGGAGTGGTGTAACCTCCCTATCCTGCTGTAAATAGATATAGCGCAGGCAGAAGTGCTTAGTTTGTTAAAAAAAAAAAAAAGTGCCAGGGCTTCGTCAGGAGGCCACTCTAGCTTGAGCTACTTTATTGCCCCTGCGAGTCCAGCCAATGACAGTACCAGCAGAACTATTAACATCACACTGCTACAAGTGTGACTAGTCAGGCCATTCCAGATACCCAAAGCTGTTAGAATGGCTTGAGCAGAGGTATTAGTCGTTTCTAATGTATCTCATTTAATAACACACTTTTGTATTAATTTCTAAATTAGACTAACAGCGTGGCAGACTGTCTTAAGAGTCGATGTTGACAATTCTGTCGAGCGCCGAAAGCCACTGGCTCAGATTAAGCACAGGCAGCCACTGAACAAGCGTCCCTCACACAGATAAAACAGGCAAAGCACACTTTCTTTTCACAAGCAGAGAGTACAGCGGAGAGACACCAGAAAGTCACTCGAGTTGAGCACACAGAGCAGCTACATAACAGGCGCTAGAACTGAAACAGTTCACTCATTAGGTGAGCAAGCTTCCGCCACCTAGGGTCGGTAAATAAATAACAGACAGCAGCAGTGCAAGAGTCTATCAAGCACACAATAGGAACAGCACAGCCATGCACCTTCCGTTGCACGCACAAAAGAGGCACAGCTCAAGTACAGCAGTGCAAGCCGTATGCACATTCACGGAACATGTACACCTCACAGTTGCAATAGACCTCCTCCACGCTCCATTAACTTCAGCAGCCACGGCAGTATGATATAGCAGAAACTCAACCCGAAGGTATTGTGGCTGTATATGAGCTGGGGCACCATATTTGAATATTGGATCCTATGGCACAGCTGGCCAATGGTACCCACGCGTAAACAACGCAGAAAATGCAATATATGCGCTGTGAGCCATTAGTTTGAAAGACACCAACCTGATTTGCGATTCTCAAATAGCGATTTTTAAGAAATCTCAATTCGAGAATCGCAAATAGGTATGTATGTACATAAATCGCATTTTTTTTGCGATTTCTTAAAATTCCTTAATTGCGATTAGCAAATTGCGAATCGCAATTAAGGAATACTTTCCCATTCATTTCGATGGGCCAGGAGGCCCATAGGAATGAATGGGAAGTTATTCTCAATTTGCGATTCGCAATTTGCTAATCACAAATTGAGAATAATTTCAAGGGTGCACACCCTGTTGCATCCCTGAAATATGCATGGGTGCACATGTGGCGCACATACATGCCCTAAGGACATGTATGTGCGTCACATGGCACTTTGAAAAATGCTAAAATTTGCATTTTTCAAGGAATTCGCAACTTACCACCAACTAGAAGTTGGTGGTAATTTTGCAAAATGTATTTGCTTCATACATTGCATTTAAGGAAACGCAAAATTTGCGATTCCTTAAATGCAATTGCAAAATAAGGAAACGCAATTTTTGTGATTCCTTGTTTTGCACCAGTTTTTGCTTTATACATACCATTTAGCAAATTCGCATTGGCAAAGGCCGAAATTCTGTGAATTTCTGCCTTTGGAAATGCAAATTTGCTTGATACATATGGCCCCAAATGAAGTACCAAACAGTGCTTCGCGCACACAAGTCGTGTGAGGGCGCTATATTGATGATACAATGCAATGCGACACTCTCTGAGCAGGAGAGGGGTGGCGACTCTGGAACACAGACTAACTTTCAACTTGCTGAGTGACCAATTCACGCTTTCGTTTAAAACAAGTATTTGCAATGCAATAGGTCTCGCATTTACGCAAGTTTGAGCTATTGACATTGCAAATAACAATGCCCTTTATTTTTGTTTTGTTTTTAAATACAGTGCCAATAGCTTACACTTGCATAAATGCAAGACTTATTGCATTGCAAATGCTTGTTAAATCTGAGCTGCAGAATCAAAGGACAATGGAAAGTATTTCATGGCTGTATTAATATTCTGAAATGTAGAGCAATATACAATTTCTGAAGAAAAACAAAAAAAGATTTTAAGGTTAAGACCCTAGAGGTATATATGCATATCATTAATGTTTAGCAAAATATAAAAATGTAGAAAAAAAAACATAAAATAAAAAATATCCAGGGCTGGTTGCTCCGTGGATTAATACACCCATTGTAGGGACCCGTCTTTGACTTCAAGGAACCTAGTTCAAATCCTGACACATCCATCCACTCAGCCTTTCATCTTCTGAGGTTGAAAAGACGAGTGCCATAGAGTCGGGAAACAATAAATATCAGTTATTTAGCACTGTGGTGCTCTTGCTCTTCGGGGCGAAAATACACTTTCTAAATACACGATCCGTTTGGCTCATACAACGTGTAACTTTGTATTATGCTTGTAGAGTGTCATTCTGGTGACACATATGAACACTTGTAAATCACGTCGGACGAAGCTCCCAGTGATATTGTAGGGTAAATTAGGAAAAATTATCCGAACTGTGAGAAGTTGCTGGCTGCCACAAACGATTCTCTGTAATTTGTACCTATATACACTGCTTGGTCTGGTCAGATTGTGACATTCTGGCATTCATCTCTTCAGCACACATCATGATCGCCCTTTTATCCACTTTAAATGTCATACAGTGTGGTCCTTACCATGGCTGGGGTCTGATGAAGAAAGCAAGCAATAATAAAAGCCAAGCGTTCCATAAACACCGGTAAAACACTGTTTCAGTTGTTTTTAATGGCGCGAAAATGAGTAACCACTGAAAAGCACTGTTTTTTTGAAGTTTTGAAATCACTGGAAAACACTGAAAAAACACCACCAGAATTTACCAAAAATAGAAACTGAAAACAGGAAAGCCTAAGCATGATACATGAGGACATCATGCCGAGGAGGGACTTGAAGGTGCGGACCGGAAAAGTCTTCCGTGATGCCACTGACGTGGCCAGGGAGATGAGTTTGACTTTTCTTTCCTGAGAGGGGAAAGCCTTGACGCGTTCCGTGTCTAGAGTCGCCCCAAGAAATGTAAGGACCGTGTTGGGTACCAGTGCCGTCTTTTCGTGGTTGAGGGTCAAACCTAGTCGGTGGAAAATATCCAGACAGGCGCTGGAGGATTTGGCTGCGCCGGTCGCAGATGGTGCCTTTACCAGCCAGTCGTCCAGGTATGGGAAGACCTGGTGTCCTTGTTGACGAAGGAAGGCTGCCACAGGGGAGAGGCATTTGGTAAATATCCGTGGAGCAGATTTGAGGCCAAACGGGAGGACACAAAATTGGTAGTGCTGGCCCGCTACAGCAAACCTGAGGTATTTCCTGTTCCCTTTGAGGATAGGAATATGGTAGTAGGCGTCCTGCAGGTCTAAGGACGTCATGTAGTCCCCTTCCTCCAGTAGTCCCAGGATTTCCTGGAGTGTTACCATACGGAACAATTGTTTCTTTAGGAACACGTTGAGTGCCCCGAGGTCGAGGATTGGTCTCCACTTTTTCCCTTTCTTGTGGATCAGGAAGAAGTGGGAGTAGAAACCCTTTCCTTTGTGGGTTGGTGGAACTCTCTCTATCGCTCCCTTCTGTAGCATGGAAGAGATTTCCTGAAGAAGCAATCGTAGGTGCCTGTGGGACCGTTTGCGAGGTGGTGTTGTCAGGGGGGAATTGTGACAAATTCTAGAGAATGTCCAAATTGAATGAGCTGGAGCACCCATCGATCTGTTGTTATCAATTTTCAATTGTCTAGGAAGTGTGTGAGTTTCCCTCCAATTTCTAAAAAAATTCGATGGTGGGTGGGCTGGCCATTGACACAAGTCATTGGCTGTTGCCAGCGGGTCTTCTCTGGTTCTTCCCCCTGTAGTTCGACTTGCCGTAGGAAGTCTGACGCCCTTGCTGCTGTTGTCGCGGTTGGTATAGTGTTCTGTTCTGGTTGTATGAATAGGAGGACCTGTTCTGGTAGGTGCCTCTATTAGAAGATTGCCCTCTACTTCTGTTTCCACGAAAGGACTGGTTTCGGAATTGCAGTGTTCCAAGGGCTTTGGCAGTGTCCGTGTCCTTTTTGATAGTAGTTAAGGCCTCATCAATCTTTTCACCGAAGAGATGCTGGCCGTCGTAGGGCATATCAAGAATCTTCGTTTGCACCTCCTGGCGGAAAGAGGTGGCTTTGAGCCAGCCTTGTCTTCTGAGTACGGCAGCACCTGCCAGTTGCCTGAAACCGGTCATGGCGACATCCATTGCGCAGTCAATGAGCTCGGAGGCAGATGTTTGGCCTTCCAAGAGAAGTGAATGAGCCTCCTCTTTTAAATCCTCTGGCAGGTTAGATAGGTAAGGTGCAATATCTGCCCAGAGTTGCCGATTGTAGCGGCCCAGAAGTGCTATTGAATTCTCCACCTTCACTGTCATGGCCGATGTGGTGGAGAAACGCTTGCCAATAGTATCCAGTTTTCTGCCTTCTTTGTCAGGTGGTGTGGACAGAGGCGATGCTGGGTTACGTGAGTTTTTCTGTGCCGCTTGGGTTACCACAGAGTCTTCTTTGGGGTGACCTGTGAGGCATGCTGGCGCCGATGAAGTCGCCTTGTATTTTTTATCGAGCCTGGGTACTACTACTAGGAGTGAAGCTGGTGTTTGCATCAGTAGTTTCCCTTGCTTCCATATAAAGTCAATGATGGGAATTGACCTGGTTGTCTTTTTAGTTGGCTCCTTGAAGTCGTACAGGAAGCACTCGGTTTCCTGAGTTTCCATAGCCATATGGAATCGTTTGGCTGCACGCTCTACAAGGTTGTGGAATCCACCGATGTCTGCGGGTGGTGATTCTGAGGACTGTGGTTCCGGGGAGGCCGGAGAAGGAGCGATATAGTCTTGATCTACATCTGGGTCTGACTCGTCATCCCGGACCTCGCCCTCTTCCTGGTCTCTTTCCTCGTCATCAGACGAGTGAATTTCTTGGACTGGCTCTTGTTCCCTACTAAGCACCAGTGGTGGCGGCTTGTGTCGGGACAGAGGAGTGGGTGCTTGTACAGCTGTAGGTGTAGGTGTAGTGGGTTTCTCTGGAAACCGCTGCTTGTAGTCCTGTATTAAGAATTGCAGGTCTGATACAATGGCTGCTGGTAGGCACACCATCGGTGTAACCTGTGTGCGGACTTGAGTGTGGACTGACTGCTCTATATGTTCCGCCTCTTCCAGTTCCTCATCGGTGCTTTGGCACTTGACCACCAGGTCTGATGGGCTTGTGGCTTGTGTGTAGAACTCTTCCTCCGACTCCTCGCCTTGTAATAGACAGGTTGGAGGCAGCTCTTGCACCTTACTGGGTGACGTCAGGTCAGGCGTAATTAGCCTCCTCGTGATTTTAATGGCGATATGGGATGTCTGTGGCGGCAAGGTATCCATGGCTTGAGATAGCAACTCAGACTCTTTCCATTTCCCTGTTGGCGTTGTCAGATGTGGCGCCGATGATGACGATGCATTACCAGGGGTCGTCGACGACTTCGTTGACGGTGTCGTCGTCGATATTACCTTCGTCGACGGTATTTTCCCTGTCGTCGACTGTGTCCCCGCTGACGGCGCTCTCGTCGACGTGTCCTTCGTCGACGGTATTTTCCCCGTCGTCGACGTGTCCTTCGTCGACGGGATGATCTTCGTCGACGGGACCATCGTCGACGGCTTCGACTTCGATGTCGACCTCGTCATCGACGATAAGGTCTTAGTCGTCGAAGGAGTGAATGGAATGGTCGACGACACTGGCATACTCGCCGTCGATGAAGGCGTTGTCTTCGTCGTCGAGGAGGTAATCGACGATGCTGTCGTCGTCGACACTGTCGACGTTGACAGTTTTTTGCGCTGAAGAGATAATCGACGCTGTCGTCGTCAAGGTCAGCGGTTGCTTCCTGGTGACAGGAAGATCCTTGCCAGACACTAAGGTTTTGCCCTCTGAGGACTTCTTGAGAGTCTTCTTAGGAGGGGTGTCTGAGGGGCTAGGGGAAGTAACCCTTGGCCTCTTCAAGGAAAATTGTGAAGTACCAGAGACACTCTCACCGTCTTCTGACACCAAGTCGTCTGTTCTGTTCTTCAGCCTGTTCAGCCAGAGTAGCAGGCGTCCTTCTCTGTCTTTGAGGGTCTTGTTTGAGAAGGTCCTACATATTTTGCAGTCCTTGGGTTGATGGTGAGGATAGAGGCAATACAGGCAGGTTTCATGTTTGTCCTCTATATGGAGCCTTTTCTTTCCACACGAGGAACAGGCTCTGAAGAGACCCTTCTTTTGGCCATCAGCCATAATGTAATAAGTTTGGTAAATTCGTTTTTTAAAGTAAGAAGAAGAAAAATCCTGAGGAGAACTCAGGTGGAGACTCCCTAGCACAACGTGCGGTAGAAAATCTGAGAGACCTAGGCTCCTGACAGGAAGGTTCTAGAAGGAGGTAGTAGCTGATTGGTTGGCTTCTTTACTTTGGTCCTTTTTTACAAAAGGACACAGATAGGCCACTAAGGTGGGACCCTTGGGCCTACTCTATTCTGGTCCTTTTTACGAAAGGACGTGGATAGGACACTAAGGTGGCATCCTTAGGCCTATTCTTTTCTATGTATGTCTCTAGGACATTACTTTTTTATATACCGGAGGCTCCAGTCTCGACGACGGGGAATGATTCAGGCATGTGAATCTATGAAAGACACCCAAATACTGGATAAATACTGAATCGATCCCTCTGTGCTTCTTTGTATTTGTATACATCTTTTTGATGTCATGTGCTCATGTACACGAGGGTAATTTGGGCAAAACACCCATTTTTTCCTAGTACTTTTTGCTGGAGCACAGCAGGCATACCAGGTACAGTAGAGCAGACTTATTGGCCTTACGAAAACGTCTTTCCTTCTGTCCTCTTCCGCTTGTAGCGCCGCTAAGGGGTCCTTATCGGTGCACTTGCTGCTGCTGGCGCCTGCCTCCACCTTCCCGCATCCGTTCCCTAGAAACTTCCTCCCGGCAGATTAACGTGTCTGGGGTGAATACTGTCAGTATATACAGCTTAAATGTCAGATCTCTGGTCAAACATCAGGCGGAGATCTTTGACATTGTTACTAAAGACTCCCCGGATGTGTTCTTCATGACCGAGACCTGGTTACAGGATGCGGATACTGCCATCCTAAACCTTGCTTTCCCCCCTGATTATACCGTAGCTACTCTTAATCGCGGCTCGAGAGGGGGTGGAATTGCAATGGCAGTAAAACGGCGTTTTTCCTATGAATGGAAAGAACTAAAGCTTCAGGGCTGCAAATGTGCCCGCTTTAGAATCTCACTTTCCCACTGTTACAGCCTCTCAGGTCTCCTAATATACCGGCCTCCGGGCTGCGATGCTGCCTTCAGGGCCGCTCTCCCGGACGTCATCAGCACAGAAACTCTTGGTTGTGCAAATTTTAACATGGTAGGCGATCTTAACCTACATTTTGATTGCACATTCTCACCCTCTATCAAGAGTTGTTTAGCCGATCTAGAAGCCTTGCAGCTCCTACAAAGAGTGTCATCCCTCACCCATTTAGGTGGGCACATACTGGACCCGTTCTTTACCACCCTAGAGGACATAACTATATGCCCACCTGTTCAGCTGACATGGACGGATCACATGCTGGTGAAAGCAGCTATTCCCGTGGTAGATCCTCTTTTTGTAACACAGCATAGAACCTCTCTCTCTCGTCAGTGGAGTAAATTAAAACTAGAAGATTTCTACTCTCTTCTAGAAAAGACACCCTTACTTCCCTTTTCGGATGTTGACTGTGGGTATGACACATTCTGCACCTGGATTGTCAAGGTCCTGGATTCTCTTATTCCCCTGGTACGTTCCAAGTGCCGGACTAAGCCCCATAGCCCGTGGTACGACGAGACCTTGGCGTCTCTTAAGAGAGAGTGTAGGCAAGCAGAAAGGCGATGGAGGAAAGCCTATGACCCTGTGCTCAAAACCTGCTACCTCACTTTATCCAAGGCGTATCATAGAGCGGTCTGTCGAACACGTGCTGCATACTATGCGCAGGAGTTTCGGAACAGCCCTAACCCCTCTAAACTAATCTTCAAGGTCCTAAAGGACCTTATGACTAAGAGGGCTTCTGCAGCAGAAATTTGCACTGACCTCCATTGCGAAAGACTGGCCTCTTTCTTTGTTCAAAAGGTGCAAGTAATCTATCGCACCTTTCCAACTATCATGCACCGCTTGGACTTAGGTGTCTGTCCAAAGGGCAACGATATGACCTTGGATATGCTGGCCCCCCTTTCTGAGGAGGGTTTTGATCTATTGAGCCTAAAAATCAAATCCGGCTCCCCTGCAGACCCTCTCATACCGGCCCAGTTTAAAAAACATGCAGGTAATATGCCGCTCACCCTTGTTGGCCCTTATCAACTTGTCACTGGCCTCAGGGAGTGTACCCACCAAGTGGAAGCAAGCGGTAGTTACACCCATCCTAAAAAAGCCTACCCTAGATCCTATAAAACCCGAGAACTATCGACCCATCTCACTGCTTCCGTGGGCTGCTAAAGTCACCGAAGCCCACGTGAATAGGATCCTGGCCGACCATCTTGCCAAAGTTAACATCTTGGATCCTACGCAAAATGGATTTCGAGCAGGTCACAGCACGGAGACTGCCTTGTTATACATGGTCGAACATCTGCGCTCCGTGCTGGACACCGGACGAACAGCAGCACTCTTGTTGCTAGACCTGAGTGCCGCCAACGATACGGTGTCCCACGAGATCCTGTTGCGGCGGTTAGAGGAAGCTGGGGTTAGGGGTTTGGCTTTGGGGTGGTTCCGCTCCTTCCTTTCCAACAGATCTTTTCAGGTTGCGATACCACCCGCCAAATCCACCTCTTACCCGCTCACCATGGGGGTTCCACAGGGATCATCTTTGAGCCCCACCTTATTTAATCTATATGTGAGTCCGCTGGCTGCGGTAGTCAAACGCTGGGACCTGACAATGGTGTCCTATGCGGATGACACACAGCTGGCGGTCACACTAAGTGGGGACTCAGCTGTGGATGCCCTCAACTTTTGTGAGGGGTTACGTGCGGTGGCCAATTGGATGAATCAAAACTGTCTCCAATTGAACACAAAGAAGACAGAGGTGATGGTGGTTGGGAAGCAACCTGGATGGTGGAATGACAACTGGTGGCCCCACTCTTAGTTTTATCTGCCAGACTAAGAGGGTGGCGGCCTCCTGTTTTGGAATTATTAGGGGTATCAGGCCGGTGCTTAAATTCTTCGATGCCCCTACCAGACAGCTTGTGGTCCAGGCCTCTGTACTATCCAGGATAGATTATGCCAGTGCCCTGCTAGCAGGTACGAATAAGGCAGAACTTATGCGGCTGCAACGAGTGCAGAATGCCGCCGCAAGAGCGGTATTAGGGCTGCCTAGACGTTCTTCAGCGTCTAAAGCATTACAAACGCTCCTTTGGTTACCTGTTGCTCGGCGGATCGAGTTTAAGGTGCTCTGCCTGGCTTTCAAAATTTTGAAAGGCACGGCCCCACCTATTCTGATGAACTTACTGACCCCATATGTTCCCTCTCGATCATTGAGATCGATGGGCCAGAATTTGTCAGCTGTTCCACGCTTTCGATTGAGCAGGACTGGAGGCCGCTCCTTTCGAGTAGTAGCCGCCAAATTATGGAACGCCCTTCCAAGTGAAGTTCGAGCTCTGGAAGATTTATTCCAGTTCAGACGTGCCATCAAAACCTTTCTTTTCAATGAAAATCCCTGATTCTGTTGCATTTTGTGATGTTGTGTTTTCTTTCTTGGCGCCAGGACGCCCCTTTGCTGGGGCAGCTGTGCGCGGTACAAAAACCATTAACATAACATAACATACCAGATAACAGTCAACAGTCAAACAAGATTTATTCGACAGTCATAAAAGCATTACAGATATAAAATTTGTTATATAAAAATAGAGTTAAAATTTACACAGAAATTTAGAACAAGGAATTCATTAAAGTAATAATTAAGAATCATCAGGTTAAGATACATCAAGTATTCAGGTATAAAGTGCATTTTCAAGAACCTATCCCTTTACATTTTTGTTTCTATTAATCCAGGCCCATCCTAAATATTTCGCCACAGCTATATATATTACAGGGCTTGGGTTTGTGCAGATGATTCTAGTAGCGACAATTCCACTCCGTGTGCCTAAAAATTTAGCCATGGGTCGCAGCCAGACTCTGCGCGGGGCAGAGTAAGCCGGACACACAAAGAGTAAGTGGCTAACTGTTTCTTTAGGATCTGGGCAAGATGGACAAGAGCTACTTCCACCATTAGACCATCTGGATGTGAAAGATCTGATAGGTATACTACCGATTCTCAGTTGAAAATAAAGTTTTCTATCCTGTGGCTTCGTTATGTCGTCCCAGAATGTCTCAAAATGAGTTTCATCCTTGAACTCCATAAACACCCCTGTTAGTGAAAGTGGGGGAATGGTCCTGAAGAGTTTCAAAGATATCATCTCCCAGTACAAGCCCTTGATAACCTTTTTCGAGGGAAATACAGCATTGGTTGGGTCTTCCCATGTCTCCACCAGACCCAGCTCTCTGAGAACCGCTCTAATTCCAGAGAGCCATTTTATCTGGTGAAAGACATCACTTTTGATAATGTCCAGAAGTCCCATAGCGAATATTTTCAACTCTGGCGTAACCCATATTCGCCTCCAATACAATACAGGACGGAGATTTGCAATAATCTCAATTGGTTTCATGCCTAGGTCCTGTAAAACCGGGCCTATGGGGCTACTGTGTGGGAGCATCACAAGGTTTCGTAGGAACCTGTTGTCAGAGGCAGTTAACTTACTTAGGTTCCCGTGTCCCCACATCTCAACCCCATAAAGTGCTGCACTCACGGCCTTTGCATTATAGACCGTAACTGCGGGTGCCATTGGGTTTGTTAGGGACCTGGCATGTTCGCGGTCAATGCCCCTGCGATTTGCCTATGTTTAAGAGTAGCCAGGTCAACCTGTTCGTTCCATCGTAGGTCATGCTGGATGGTAACGCCTAGATATGAAAACGATTTTACTTGCTCCAGGGGTAAGTTATTCATCAGCACCTTTCCTCTGAATGACTTATGTTGGTTAAAAGACATAAATTTGGATTTTGAGACGTTAATTTCCAGGCCATGGTCAGTGCAGTATGTTTCAAAGATCCCAAGTGCTTTTTGCAGACCACTTGGGGTCTTAGAAATAATAAGACAGTCGTCGGCAAACATTAAGATTGGTATTTTGGCGCCTGCTAAGATTGGGGCGTCAACGTTTGCCTCTAGCAGGGTCTTTGCGACGTTGTTAATGTAGAGGGAGAAGAAGGTAGGCGCTAACACGCAACCTTGGCGCACTCCTCTCTCTACCGGGAACTGATTAGTAACATGCCCGGGGGAGCCCCATCTTATCTGGGCGTAATTATGCTCATGCAATTTAATAATCAAGGAAAGAAGAGTGGGGGGCATGCCCATATCATTCAGGACAAACCAAAGGTTGGACCGTGGTACAAGGGTGAAGGCTGCCCTCAAATCAATGAAGGCAGCGTAAAGGCCACCTCCCCCAAGTTGAACAACCTTCCAATATAGCATTGCGAAATGTAAGACTTGATCGACTGTACTTATGCAGGCTCTAAATCCTGCTTGAAGGTGCGACAGGATGTTCATCTCCCGCTCCCATTCATGGACTTTATTTAAAACCAGTCTACCGTAGATCTTCTGGATGGTATCAATTAAACTGATCGGGCGATAGTTGCCTGGGAGCGATTTATCGCCTTTTTTGAAGACGGGGATATTTCCGCCCCATTCCAGGATTCGGGTATTGGGGAACCGCTGGCTAACATATTTGCCAGTAGTAGTATGTACTTCCCCCAGAGTTCTCTGTTGTTTAGGAAGATGTCAGCTGGGACACCATCTATACCTGGCGCCCTTCCGTGTGTGATAGAATCTAGTGCGTGTTGGATGTCCATGATAGTAAACGCATCTTCCGCACAGGGGGTACATACAATCCCTTCTCTCTGTTCTGCGGGTAATTCCGGCCCTTTAGCGTATTGGGGCCTAAAATGAGCTACCCAATCATCCTGGGCTACCCAATTTTGGGGTTTTTCTGGGCGGCCTTCACAACCCCATTTCAGAAGGTCCCAGAATTGCTTACAATTTTTGCGAGAACAAGCCTCCTTAAGCTCCTCCCATATTTTTACATCCCAGGCGCGCTTGGATTTTTGGATGATAGTTTTATACGCGCTCCTGGCAGTGCGAACACTGGCACTGGATCCATTTTTATTGGCCTGACCTAGTTCCAGCCGTGCCTTTCTACATTCTTTATTATACCATCTCGGAGATTTGTCGGTCGTGTTTTTGTTCGGGTTGTTTGGTTTGACAAATAGACCTTTTATCTGAAAAAAAAGTGTTTCATGAACCTTATTTGCGCTTTCTCTCTCTGGGGTAAAAGGTTCGGCATTGGAGCAGGCACTCAATTCCATGGTGGCTTTCTGTAGATTCTTTAAAATAAAGTCAATGTTTGACTGGCTTTGGGCAACTTTGGCCCACTTCAGGTGGCGCATGTCGTTTGCCAGTACGACGGGTTGAGAGCTTCCTTTACTTGGATCCTCTGTTGTCACTGGGACTTCCCAGTAGGAAAAGATCATGCATAGGGGGTTGTGGTCACTCTCAAGGCGGTCAACAACCATCATATCCACCAGGTGGTGCCATACCTCAAGGTGGACTAGTATGTAGTCGATTCTACTTTCTCTGTTGCCGCTCTTGAATGTGACAGCACCCATCCTATCTTTCGAGGTCCTACCATTGGCCGCCCTTAGTCCTTGATTCAGACACATTGAGTTAATTTGGATCACCAGGTCAGTCCATCTTTTCACTGGGTCCAATTCTAGCTTGGGGACCCCCCACTGGCTATCTGGATCGTCTACAAAATAAGAATCGCCACCCGATAAAGGTTCAAAGTTTACATTAAAATCTCCAGCAATAATCAGCCGTGAGTGTGGGGAGAGTTTTTCAATGAGGCCTTCAAGGATAGCAAGGGTGTCAGACTTCCGCCCCCCTGTGCTCCTGGCATACACATTATAAATGTATAGGGGTTTGGATCGGTTAAGTGCAAGGGAGAGAATCTGTATATCCTTGTGATTGGAGGTGAGCTCCTTTACGATGATCCCAGAATCCTGTTTGACCCAAATGGTTAGTCCCCCCGAGGGTCGTCCCTTATCGCCTTTTTCGGCGGCGACACTAAAGTTTAGAAACCCTGGGAAATACTGTGGGTGAAGGAGCCACGTTTCTTGGAATATACAGATAGTAAACTGACTGACAAACAAGGCCCATTCTGGGCTTTGCACCTTGGTACTCAGCCCTGCGATGTTCCATGACATAATTGAGACGAATGTATCGAAATCTGTCAATAAGCTTGCATCAGGGTTCAGGTTTGATGGACTACATCCCCATTATTCACCCCTATTTCTAATAAAACACGAGGCTTTCTTGTGTTGGTGTCCTGTGGTGCAGATACATCAGGGTTCAGGTTTGATGGGCTATCCTCCCCAATATGCACTCCTATTTCTAGTAAAGCACAAAGGTGTTTCTGTGTGGGTGCCCTGTGGTGCGATTAAGGTGGATAATGGTGCATCGTCACAGTCTTTATAGTTAATATCATCTGGGGTTAGTCAATCATTTGATTCCAGGGATGAGCCACCCACTCCTACCCCCTGTGATTGGGTTCCAATTTCTTTTAGCCACTTTTGGGGGGGTGAAGATCTAATTTGGATGGATGAATGATCGGGGGAGCAGGACCTGAACTCCAGCATTATTAGATTTTGTGCTGTGTTTACGTTTTTGAATGTTAGTTCTATGCAGTCAGCTCCGTATCCTGGATGCGAAAGCCTGGTGGCCCTAAGGATATCTTCCCTTATCACCGATCAACATTCTCTGGTATGTCTGATCCAATGGATAGCTTTGTTTGTCAGTGAGTCTTTAGTTTCCAGGTCCTTGCCTAGGCTTATTTTTGGGACGTTCAGCATATATACTTTAGCTAGATCGGGGGGTGTAGGTCGAGGCAGGGAAGGACATCTGCCCGAACAATTTTTTGGGGTGTACCTAGTAGTATTGGGAATATTGATAGGCCTAACATTGAGCTTTGCATGCTCATTATTTTTAGCTCTGTCGGGAGATTTAGGTTTAGATATTTTCACAGGGAGGGGCTTTGCCAACGCCTCTGTACCTTTACCTTGTTTGCTAATCAGGATGTGTGCTTTGGTCTGAGTACTACCCCTGGATTGCTGCAATACTGGACCCCGAGCTACTGCCTTTTGCTTCTCCACAGTATCAGTGCTCAGCTGTTTTATAACAGGGTTACAAGTGGAGCAAGTGTTCGCATTAGTAATTACCTTGTGGACTTTAGAAGTTAAAATGTCAACTTTATCTTGCATGCAATGTATAAAGCTACATAAACTGTTCACAAGGCTGCAGAGCTCAGAAAGATCATTCCCTGTTCCAGAAGTGGGTATGTACGGGTTAGCTTCCAATCCCTGCCCTTGGTAAGTATCAGATGGTATTTGCTGTGTCAGAGGGACCCCATTCTCTTTATCAGAACAGTCAATATCAGTAAGAGGTAGATACCTGTTTGAGCACAATACAAGTGGATTAAGCGGGCAAGGGGATGCATTATCAACCTCAATATCTACTATGGTTAGCCCATCGTTTGAAGCATCCCCTGTATGCTCATCAATATTGTGATTAGACCTTTTCTTCAAAAACATCCCAGGGACAACAGTCACACCCCGTTTGCCTTTTTTCTGCGTTGAATCAATTACATCATCCCCATCCATCTCTGTCGAAATATTCTCTAGCGGCGGCTTAGATGTGAGAATGAGGCTACAGTCTTCAATAAGTTCCTCGATGCGTGACATTACACAGTTTTTCCCGCAGGTTTGGAAACTTTTGTGGCTTTCTTAGATTTTCTCCTTTTTACCCGGGTGCTTGTCCCATCTGTAGCACCCTCCATCGTTTCCTCTTCCCCATAGCAAATAAGCGTATAGAAACAGTACCTTAAGTGATGGTGGGGCGATGGTGATGTATATGGCGTGGCCCTGCCCTGCATCGTTCTGCCCCGGACGGCCACTGACGGCCCGCCCTTTGCCCGGGCTTAGCTCGGGCGCTCCCGCGCGCGACTCGCGGGGCGAGAGGCGTTCCTCTCTTTTCTGGCGCCTCCGGGCGCAAAGGTGGCGTCAGGGACGCAACTTGCCCGCTGGGGCACCTGGGATGTGTAGTTCTTGGCCCCCCGGTGGTTGCAGGCGGTGTTGCGGCGTGAGCGGGACAGCCGTTCCCCTCACGGCGTTTTAGTGGCGCTGGTGGAACAAGAAACAGCAGCCGTTGCCCTCACGGCAGGTAAGCAGAGGATTTTGGGCGTCCCACGGAGCGCTCGGCGCTTCTCTCTTTTCTGGCGCCTCCGGGCGCAAAGGTGGCGACAGGGACGCGACTTGCCCGCCGGGGCACCTGGGATGTGTAGTTCTTGGCCCCCTGGTGGCTGCAGGCGGTGTTACGGCGTGAGCGGGACAGCCGTTCCCCACAAGGCGTTTCCCTGGCGCTGGTGGAACAAGAAACAGCAGCCGTTGCCCTCACGGCAGGTAAGCAGAGGATTTTGGGCGTACCACAGAGCAATCGGCGCTCCTCTCTTTTCTGGCGCCTCCGGGCGCAAAGGTGGCGTCAGGGACGCGACTTGTCCGCCGGGGCACCTGGGATGTGTAGTTCTTGGACCCCCCGGTGGCTGCAGGCGGTGTTGCGGCGTGAGCGGGACAGCCGTTCCCCTCACAGCGTTTCCTTGGCGCTGGTGGAACAAGAAACAGCAGCCGTTGCCCTCACGGCAGGTAAGCAGAGGATTTTGGGCGTCCCCTAGTTGTTTGAGATATATATATATTATATATATATGATTGTAATTTGTGTATTCATTCCTTAAAAAATTCATATTTGAATATATCTGGGTTTTTAATTTAACCTTGATTATAAATAAATACTGAATCGATCCCTCTGTGCTTCTTTGTATACATCTTTTTGATGTCATGTGCTCATGTACACGAGGGTAATTTGGGCAAAACACCCATTTTTTCCTAGTACTTTTTGCTGGAGCACAGCAGGCATACCAGATAACATTTCAAGAGCAAGCCATGGTTTACTGGTATGCTTCTAACCAATGGTAGAACTTTCAACAATTTTATGTATGACGGGTCTGAACTTTAAAGAATATATATATTTTTTTTCATTTCTCAACACAATTCAAAGAAATGCTTTTGTGTAGCATCTTATTGGGCCCAATTGTGAAAGGGTTCCGCTTGTGTTTGCAATGACCTAATATTAACTGGCACACAGCAATAAACACTTCTAGAAAGGTATGATCATCTGGAGTGGCACAATTCTTTTCAGTTTGCCATATTCATAAATGTTGGATAATATAAGTGCTGCCAATGAGTTAGGAGCTTTCAACAGGAGTTTGTCAATTGGTGGTTTAGTAAGTCTATTCATCTTTGTGTCATAAATCTGTCTCAACTGAAGAAGCCGGTCTCACTTGGACCAATCACCACCAACTAAGCCTTGCCCCTGTCTATCTAGTGCGTTCTCCAACCTCATTCCCACATCTAGTATATGAAGGGTCTGCCACCTCCTATGCCTATACCATCTTCTAAATATCAAGTTTCTCTACCTGTTGTTCATTTCTTTTTGTCTTTTTTTATATGCCCTTCCTTAGCCACCATACAGTCAAACCTATCCGTGACCCAGCTTTGCAATTGGGAAGGGGGTGGGTTCCATTTCATCCAGGGGACAGCTATTCACCTTTCGGTCAGCAGAGCTTCCGGCACCGTAAATTGGTTCTTTATCTTACCTTTCTTGGGCCTCGTATTATGCCCAGCAACCTAGTTTTAGATATGTTTGGGGTGCCTACATGTTTAGTGGATGAAATATTGAAATCACTTGTCTACAGAAGCTTTAGATGCCCTTCCAAGACCAAATCATATGCAAGAACTCTGCATTGGCCTTCATGCATCTTGGTCACTGAGGGATGCTTAAGGTATATACAATGCAGCTTGACAAATATCAGGTATGTCCAAGGAAAATAAATGAACTGAACTACTTTGAACCTAGTATTTCTAGAGGTTTGCTGAACTTGGGAGTGCTTCAGTGACACCAACTCACAGTTCCTTGGCTGTCCCTAGCAACCTCCTGTATTATAAGAATTGGTCTGGCCTGATGCCCAAGGTCTCCAGTGCTGCCTGAAAAGTGAGAATGGTTCCACTTGGATATAAGTCTGAAATTATTTTGCATCCCCCTGCTGCCCATAGTGAAAGGGAAAATCCTGTTTGATAGTCAAGAAAGGAAGAAATATAAGCAGAGATCAAGTGATTGTTTAATCACCCTACTCAAAGCCCTCTTCCATAATTCACCCACCTGTTCTGTATGTATTCGCTCATAACAGAATACCCAAATGCCCATCATTAGCAGTTCTCTAGCATCGGTCTGTGGGTGCATAGCTGAAATCAAACGTACCTCAAGTAGGGCTGCCATCAAACCAGAGAATTGCAAGTGCTAAGCCCACATGTAATACATTTCAAAATACTGCAAATCTGAGGTCTCCCTTACTCCAGGGCCCCTTCAGCATATCTAATCTTAAACTGCTACATTTATATGCCCATACCAATGCCACCAGTAATTGGTCCAAATCATTACATGACAAATGCTAAATGGCACAAGGTGCCCTATTAGTTACAAACAGAGAAGGAATGCATCAGAGAGGTTGGAAGTGTGCTCCAGGACGTCACTGCTGCGAAGCATGCACATCAATGCTCTGCCAACACTCTAGCAAAAGGGCTTGCCCAAGTTATGACAATTCTTAATTTAAATGTGGTTAATACCCAAATCAAGGTTGGCTTCCCAATTCGGGACAACTAGCTCCCTCCACCTTTTTCCTTGTAGGGATAGCTTAATTTTATCGTGCTTTGCCTTCAACAGATTTGGGTCAGTTCTTGTAGGAGTATTGTCCCTGATCTTTCCAGGTCTCTCAAATACATTATACCACATGTGTAGTGGATTCTAGTGCGACACTACAGTCAAAGCCTGCTCCTCAACTGATCTCTAGTGCGACCAGGAGATGCAAGACAGGATAACCATGCCTAGTCTCTTGTTCAGTTCTTCAGCTTAGTGACACCTTCTGAAAATCTTTTTTTTCCTAGGTTCTTTTTAAGCAATTCAATCCACCCCAAAAAATACATCCAGAATCCCATGTGCTTCAAAACCTGAATCGTGTTTAGCGCTGCACTTTTCTCTTACAATACTTTCTCACTCACAGCTTTCAGTTTTGTCATCACTGGTGCCATTTCTCCCACTGGAACAAATGCTCTAGCATTAGTCACAGATCACATGACAGATAAAAATATAGGATTGTGCGTCCACCCAAGTTAGTGTGCCAAAGGTAAGCCCATCTTCATCTGCTCCTTCACCACCCAGGCAGAGGATAGTGCTCATATCTTCAGATCTCTTCACACTTACAGCTGTGACACTCTTCTAGACCTCAGATAATTATCTTGGTGTAAGTTAAGACCTTTAGTTAAGCTGAACAACTTCCCCATTAATGCTGTCCTATGCCCAATCAGCCAATCGTGTTCCTTTTGCAACTTTTCATGCACCCCCTCTAAAAACCATGGCAGTTCTGTTATTCCCTCTCTGTCAGCTCCCATACTTCTAATAAACTTGCAGGAATTTGCCCTCAGGCTCAAACTTACAAACCTTCCACTAATATTAAATGGGAACTCCACAATGCTGGTTCTGTTTTCAAATATGAAGTGGAAGCATAGGACCTTATCTTAGAGCACCAACTGGATTCTTATATCTAACAGACACTTGGATAAAAGATCATGTCAGTACTGATCTTACTATGGCCACTGTAGGAGAGTAGGGTCTGCTTTCCTATGGTCACCCCATTTTTTTGCTTTTTGCTTCACTGGTTTACGACTTAATGTGGCTGTGGGCCTGCTAATCAGACCCACAGCCCTGCTGTTCTCTCTCTAAATTTCACACCATGTACTTTAGGTACATCACCATTTGGGATTTGGGTCACTCTTGTGAGTCCCTGTACAGAGTACTATAGGTACCCAGGGCCTAGGTGCACCCAAGGCCTACCAGGGGCTGCAGCATATCTTTTGCCACCCCTGGCTGGCCATCCAAACTGACACAACTGGCTGATCACTCAGCTGGGGCAAGGTCGTGTAATCACCCCTTGCTTAGATATAGTATTCCTATGTCTAACCTTATATCTGGACACATATACACCTATAAGTCACTCCTATGGCAGGCCTTAACAATCCTGAAGGCAGAGTGCTTGGTTTTATGTGAGATGGTGCTCTAGCATGAGCTGAGCCTGTCTGCAGCTTTCGGACCCATGTCCTTATAGCTGTTCCAGGATATTGCCATACCATATACTCTTAAGTGCATTATGAACCTCGCAGTTAAATGCCATCTTTAGTTTGGCTTTATCGAAACATGTCGTGTAAGGTGTCATCCGCTTTGGAATACTACCCCCTCGCCAGATCTGGCGACGGGGGTAGCATTCCACCCTTCTAGAGGGAGAAGACATGTTACTTCCATTAATCCCTGTTAAAGTTAACTAGAGCCTCAGCATCACAAAATGGATGCTGCTGCCACAGACAAGTCTGACCTCCTGCTGCTGGGAGTCCTTCCAGCGAGGGAGGCTTGGACAATAGGTTTCCTGTCACAGGGAGGTACTAGCACCACCCCAGACAGGCTATAGTGTATTGGGGCAGGGAGGGCTGAATGAAATGAGACACTGCCTGGGGCACACAAGGTGTCCCATGCATAGTCCAGTTCAAACGGTGCTGGGGCACTCCAGCCCCAGCTCTGGTGCGAAACTGGACAAAGGGAAAGGGGTGTAACCACCCCCTTCCTGGGTCCCACCCATAGGAGGGACCTAGCAGGTAATCCAGCCCCTAGATTTGGTATATAGGTAGGAGCCGAGTCCCAAGACTTTAGATTCATCCTGACTGAAACTCTGATACGAAACTCTGGACCTTCGACATCCTACTCGACGTAGAAGACTGAAGAATCTCCCTTGTGGTCAAGGAGTGGCCACCCTGTGCAAGCAGGCACCATCAAGCGCTCAACGGTTTGCTTTGTCGTTGCTCCTGCCGGAGCTTTAACACAGAGCCTGACAAGACCCGGACTTCCAGACTTCCTTCAGCCCGATCCACAGCCACAGCAAAGCTGAGACCCGTGGAGGCGACGCGAGACGTGGGACCGGCAATCTCGAAAGCCAGCGAATTGCTTTGCGTGCAACTTCTGAGGCACCCTCGAAGTTGTGCATTAGGGATTGAGAAGCCCCATCCCCGAGCACTAACTGCACCAAAGATCATCTCTCCACACTCACCAAGTGCTGCGTGGGGCCCTTTTCCATTTTCCTGCTCAACGCGGCTGTCCGCTCACTTGCCCGTTGGCTAGTGGCCTCAGTGACGACGAAACCTTGAATTTCCACCGCTGGTCTGGTTGCTCCAGACTGGCCCTTGCTCCCCTGAAAAGGAGCAGCCCATCAGACCTTGCTGGTCTGACCCAGAAGCCATCTTCGATTCCAGCGTGGGTTGCATTTGCCAAGGCCTGTTGACTCCGAAAACACCGCCAACAGCGAGAGCCTTCGTGGGACAGTCCGTGCCCAGCTCCTGGTCGTCATCGACACCTCCTGGTCCACGTGGCAACGGAGACAAGCTCCTCGACATCACCTGATTGCTTTGCGACATCGCCTGGTTCCTTCCTGGTCACTGGCTAGTGACCCAGACTCTGTCCCCTCTGCTTTCAGGTACTCTTCATCCTCGATCCACCCTTGGATCCCACCGGACTCTTCTCTCCTGGTCGCCTGCAGCATCTTTTCTCCAAGGCTCCATAGAACTCCACAACGAAACCCGACATACTTTGGGACCTATGCACCCGCTTCCTGTGGGTGAGGTAACGCAAGTACTGCGGTGCTCCTGTGAAGATTTACTCTCCTAGTGTCCTAGTTTCAAGTGTTTAGTCTCTAGTCCAGTCGGAAGACTCCTAAACCTTTAACTTTCTAACTTTACGCACCCATTGACTTCTATGTGTGCACACGTGTGCATTTAGACACTGCACCCGCATCCCGTGGGCCTCCTGCTTCCTAACAACTGTTAGTCCAGTGTAGTCCCAGCGATTCCCAAGGCCCTAGGCCTTTCTATTGTTCGTGACGTGGTTCTTATACCACTATTTTAGTATATGGTTTAGTTACTTGTTATGCGCTTGTGCTTCTGTGCTCATAAAGAGTTCAGGGGATTGATTTAGAAATAAATACATATATATTTTGAATATATAACCTGTGTGGTTTCCTTTCATTTGGTATTAAAAGGATTGCATATGGTAAAACAGCTGTCTTCACATGCCCTCTTGAGTTTAGCCTAAGACTGCTTGTGTCCATGCTACCACTAGGATAGCTGGTCTATAAGGTTGACTTTACAACCATCACCATAAGGGTTGTTTGGACTGGTGCAAGGTGCTCACTAGAATAGTGTTCATCATATACCAGGCCAACTTCTCACAGACACTCCTCATGGCTACAACTTTTTTATGTAGGAACAGATCGCACCGCCACTGCGGTGGTACTGCAGCGAACAATAGTGTGACAGTTGACATCTCTGCATTGTCACTGGATTTTACCTCACCTATAGAGTTGCTTACTTTCAGTATCCTAAGCAGTCTCACTTAAAAGAAAAACAATTCTAATTTACAAACCCATAAAACAGGTAGCAGCAGGGCAATGAGGTTTGCTGCAAGGAGACAAAGAACATGGAAGCCAGACATCCCTTCATAGTTGCAACAGCCAAGCCCTACTGGGCAACAAAATTTGCAACATGCCGAATTTCCGACCTACAAGGATGAAAGGGGTTTAAATCTTCAGACTGCGTAGAATGTCAGACAAGACTGCTTGGAGTTCTAACATTCAGACTTGCACCAGGCAACACATTTTGACCAGATTCCTGCATAGATTGGGCATCATGTTTTTGAGAAGCCAAGATGAGGTCTGCTACTTAAGGGTAGCAACATAAACAGAATGTCTGTAGGTGGCACTGCTTATTGTTCACTGATGTGTTTGAGAACTGGGGTAGATGATCTTAACATCCTGATGCAAAAAGAAGGAAAAGAAAAAAAGGGCCAAAAATTCATTACCAAATTCAAAGACAATCAGGTCAGCTGAGCTTCTTCGTCTCATACATTTTGCATGACCTTACAAAGAAGTGAATTTGGGTGGAATGCATACAGCAATCTGCATAACCAACTGAACCTGAAAGCATTCCCAGAGAACCACTTAAGGGAATGTATGGCACAAAATTGAAGAAACTTCCTGTTCTGAACCACGGCAAAGATCTACATATGGACACAAAAAATCATAAGACATCATCCCACCACCTCAGGATGAAGCTCCCACTCAAAGTTCCCTAAAGAGGCAACTCCATGCATTCACACTCACATTGAGGGTGTACGCAAGGTGACTCCCTACTGGGAATATACCCAGTGTTTTGCCCTCATTTGTATTGCAGTTAATGTCCTGTTGTTGCATCACTGCTTCCACAAGCGTCCCTGTCTAGAGCCATCTGCCTACATGTGGATATAGTATGTAGAATATTGATAAATAAGGACCAATTTGTGAAAGCTGGGAAATGTTCGGTCTATGGTGAAGATTGCTGGTCGCACTGAAATATATCTTCTTTTCTGAGACCTGTTTATTTTAACAATGGCCACACGCAGGTATGAAGACCACAGACCCACACATGCTTCATGGAGCAGTCTTCTTTGTGTTCTTTGAGAACTTCGGTGAAGAGCCAGTTCCTGAGTATGAGCATTTTCAAAGTAGCTAAGAAACACTAGTGCATGCTGCAGAGTCCTTCGTCACATAGCTACACTCTTTGGAGTGTTGAAATACTACTTTTTGTCAACACTGGATTTCAGGCAGCATTATCTATTGTGACAGAAGGACGTATCAAGGCTGCAAGCCTGGCTTCTCCACCAACTTAAGAAGCATTGGCAATGGCAATAAGTTTGGCTTTAAAGGCATGTCGTATGGTAATGTGAAGCATTACAGATAGAATGTGGATGGTTTTGAATGTGTGTGGAAGCAGAGTACTTCAGAAGCATATTGGTGTAGGTTAACTTGTCTAATGACAGCTGCATTCTGAAGCCAGACCTTAAAATCCATGCAAGATGACTGCTCTCATTGCTTCTGTGCTGCTGCTCAGAGAAAAAATAAATAAATTAGCGAGTTATCAAAGACACTTTAATAGCAGTACAATGCCGCGTGTGTCCCTGAAAGGTCATGGTCTGGCAGCTGGATAAAAAAAAATGATCACAGCTGTGTGGATGGCAAGCTCTTTATCTCCTCGAAGCACACCACTTCTGCCCAAACAAAACATGGGCTCCTGGTGCTCAGCATGTGGACAGAGCCAAAGTCCCCTCTTCTGGCGATTCTCACATAATTACCGTGCAACTGCTGTGCTGTCAAGCCAGACCATAAAAAGTAAGCCTGACTTTGGAACGGGCGGAGATGCACAGTGGGAACTAGACACAGCCTAATAGCCTCAGAAAGCAACTACGTGGCAATGATCACACAGCAGCAGGTAGAGAAGGAAACTCGCTGCCACACAAGAGTTCAAAGTTAGACACTACACTAAATAAACACGCCAAAGCTCTGCCACAATCTCGGAGCAGACAGAACTACATGACAAAACGGGGGTTTGGGGGGCAGATGGGGCGAGAGAGAGGAAGGAGGCAACTGACCACCTGGCAGTGGAGACAGCTATGAACAGTGAGGAAACACAGAGATAAGTTTGGATAGATGTTGGCAGGTGCAATGGCGCGAGAGGGAACTAGTTTATTTGGTCCAGGTATCAGCTAGTTATTATTATGGTGATTTCCCAGCACATACGACATGGGGAACCAGTCCAGATGTCACCTGGATTAGAGGTTTGTTTCGAACAGTAGAAACGGACTAAGACAAAATTGAAACTCTAGACTTACTTGTTGTAGTGGTTTGAATTAATAGGAGTACACATTGGTAGACTTGTTGCTTAAATAGGTTAATGGTCGGGATTTACATTTGTGATGGGAAGGTACTTCATTTATTTCTACAATGTGAGGAGGTACGTGTTCACACAGAAAGATACTATCAAGGGTGGGCAATCTTCCATGCTAGTGTCAGGCAACTGACTGGCCCTAGTGGCAAGGAGCAACTGCAAGACTAACCATTGTGAAGATTTTTTCCTACTATATAAAAGGGGCTTATTTCTCCGGTTAAAAGAAATGCAGTGTGTGGCCCTTACAGACTCCAAACCAGATATATTTTTGTTTGCAGGAAATCTATCTAACAAGACCAGCATTTCATGCGACACAGACACTACCCTACAGCATAGCACTTGGCAACAATCAATCATAATTGGGATTCATATTTAATAAAGAGGCACTTGGAATACACAATGTTAAGAATTATAGGGAGGGGCAGTACCAAATTTTATGCTGAAAGCTTGGAGGGAGACAACTCATTTTTGTTACTCTGTATGCTCCTTACAACGCCAGGCAACACAACAAAGTAAATTTATTGAAGAAATATGCAATTGAGACCTGATCTTAGTGGGTGAATTTAATTCAGTTTGGGACCAGCTTCTAGACAGGAGTGGTGAATGAGGAGCGTCAATTGCTGCCTTTTCAAAAACACTGAAGGGGAACACGAGTGGGATTTTTTTTAGATGGCTGACTCGAGACCCGCTGATTGAATAGAGAATATTTCTTTTTTTCCTCCTCATGTGCATTGTACTTACTCCTGGATCGACCTTGTACTGCTCAATAATCCCTTGGTTGCTCTCATAGTAGGCATAACTATTATACTTTTTAGCCTAAAAGAAGATACAGTGGTGCAGATCCATTTAGGGCAGACAACAAAAAACTACAGGGTTCTTTAGAGACCTTATCCTGCGGAAGGCATTGGACGAGCAGATTAAAGTTTCTCAAACTAAACAATAAGGAGGAAGTGGGCAAAGTGGTCTTGTGGGGTGCACTGAAAGCCATAGTGCAAAGCATGTGTATTTCTCTGATGGCCAATGTTAGACCTGTCTGCCCTTTGGGAAGTCCCTCCTTATTATTTATTTATTTTAGTCCCCTTTTTGCCCCTCAAACTTTTTATTTTTGATGTCCACTAGGAATTTTTGGCGTTGACCTGGGGGTTAGGTGCACCTTGACCCCATGTTTCATCACAGACCCAGAAATTCCTCCTTTTTCTGAGGTAAAGCCTAGATACACAAAATGGTGGCCAGTAACTGCCATAAGGGACACCTCAGGAGAAAGACCCATAGGTTAGAATAGGGATATTCCAGAACCTTCTGGACCTCTCTGGACACTCCGGGGAAAGCCTATATAAGGCGGAATGTTCGGCAGCCATTTTAGGATGATAAAGGCGGCTGACTTGTCTGGAGTGAAGGCTGTGGGGCGAGGAGATTTGGACACAGAGGGGAGCCGATTGCCCTCATAGGTTGCTGACCCCCACTCCAGATGTTGTCCCTCCCTCACTGACCTGGCCCAGCAAGGACATTGATGATTGGCTCCTTTAATCCAGAGTTGTGAGTGGAACAGGCCAGACAACGTAGGAGTAGAACTGAGGTGAGGGTGTTCGAGACTGTTTCCTGACTGACGGCAGACGCTGCTAGAACAAGGCTCTGGCCTGGCTGTCCTGCCCTCTCCCTAAGAAGGAGTAAGTCACCTGATAACCCGCCTGGGCTAGCCTTTGTAGAAGACCACTTACCGGCTTCCTGTACTGGAGACCCCGGAACCCCCCCTGGGCTCCCTGCGCTGTTGTGCGCTGCCCCTGGGCTGTGGAGCTCGTGCATCGGAGCCGGCCACTGCCACCTGTCGGGCAACCCATTGCCAGTGTGGGTTACGGGGCCACTCTTCGGCCGAGTCCTGCGGGGGATAGCTGGTGCGGAAAGCAGGGACGCCGGGTGTGTGGTGAATGGTCTTGCGGTGTTGTATGCAAGGCGGAAGGAAGACGAGGAGAGGCCCCTCCTCGGCGCTGTCTGCAGGAGCGCGCTGGAGGAAGGAAGGCGTGACTGGAGGCAGCAGGGGGAGGAGACCGCTCTTCCTGCGGCGTGTGGGCGGAGGAGGGAGTCGACGACGAAGAGCTCCCAAGGAAGGTCAGGTTCCGCCTCCTCAGGCTAGCGCCTGACAGACTTCAGACCTCTGTGTGACTTCCGTGTGGGGAATCCCGGCCTGCCAGTCAGCAGACACCAGCCGGGTTGAGCAGAGCAGCGCTCGAAGGTAACGCGAGCAGGGATTTCAACTGTGGGGGCTGGAGGAGGATAATTTGATCCACAGAACTCTCTCTTCCAGGCCTGCTAGAACACGAGGCTTCCTGGCCTTGTCAAGAGATAGTGGGTCAGGGCGAAGAGGTTACTAGTGGCAGAACTAGCAGAGGAGACTGCCCCTTGTCCTATGAGAGGATTTTAGCAAACAAAGGGACAGTGAAGGGATTAGCTGAAACTATACTGTGCTAACATAGAAAAAGATACGACATACATGTTAAAAATGCATGTACCAGGGTCACACTTGCAAACAGTGTACACATTAGTGAAATGAAATGATTACTGTATTTGGCTATCAACAGGAGTGACATGTTTAAGAGATAAAAGAAATCCTATTGACAACCTGAACCATAACAGTTAAATTAGTGCCAAGAAGGTTTGGGTGCAGATAGTTACAAGTACCCTTTCAAGCTGAAAACCCATGTAATCAGTAGACTTGTTAAGCTGTTGTCCTGCAACTAGACAATTGATCAACGACAGGAATAAGTAATAACTCCTAGTATAGCAGGATTGTTGTTGAGGTTTATACCTGGAATATTACATGTGGTATTATGAACTGTAAAGACATACATAAATGAAAGTAACCCTTAAGAGGAAAAGATAAACTTTTCTACTTTTATAAATAACGGTGTAGTGTCATTATTTTTGGTGGATGGACGCTGGGTTACTGTAAGGGTGAGACGCAAACTTAACATATGTCCCTTGAGTTAAGCCTTCCAATTTAGTGCCAAGCTACCCTATGTGACTTGGAGACCCCAGGTCCAACATAATTGGTGTCCAGCGGTGGGATGAGAACTGTGTTTGCGTCTACTCTATAGTAATCTAGTGTACTCCATAAGCCTACACCTGGAGTTTTCTCCTGGCGGACTTCCTAATTAGTTCTTTTGGTTTTTCCAAATTTACTCCTGGTGGTGGGTGGAGGTAGCTTCGAATTACTCTTTTAAACCAATTCCTTCTGAGTGGTTGTCCCTATAACTCTCATTAGCAAAATGGAATTTGCTCTGGAGGAACTGGAGACCTATACTACAGCCCAGCTTAGAGACTTTTGCCAGAAGATGGGAGTGTTTTTTAAGCGTGGTGCCAAGAAGGGGGAACTCCAGACCAGTTTGAGGGCTTGGGTGGCAGCACATGGAGAGGGAAAGGAGGAGGAAGAGGGGACGGACCGGGACACAGTCATAGGGGTAAATGGATTGTTCCAACCTGAGATGGGGAACATACTACCAGGACCTAGGACCTTTTCAAGGAAAGGCAGCAGTGTCTCCGGGAGAAGCTTAACCGAAGCTGAACTAGTGGACAGGAGGGAAAAGAGACAGCTAAAGTGGGAGTTAGCCAAGATGGAAAAGGAGAAAGAGGAACAGAGGATGGCTCACGAGTTGAAACTTAGGGAGCTAGAACTCAAGGCCCTACAGATAGGACCCTCCAATTCTCCAAATGGTGGCAGCGAAACAAAAGAACTGACCAGGGAATCCAGACCCTACCTACCTAAGGATATAGTTGCCAGCTAAAGCCCAGGGGATGACATCGCCAAGTGGCTGGCTGCCTATGAGGTCTCCTTAAGAGCACATGGGATCCAGGAAAAACACTAGGGGGGGGTGGCTTGTACAAGTACATGCCTCCTGCAGGACGGGATACACTATTGGCCCTAGAGCAGGATGAGCAGACCCACTACCCCACCATGAAAGTGGCGCTGATCAAAAAGTTTGGACTGACCCCAGAGAAGTAGAGGCAAAAGTTCAGGGGTAGTCACAAATTAGGCACACAGAATTGGGTGGATTTCCTGGACTACGCAAGGAAGGCACTAGAGGGTTGGATACAAGGCAGCGAGGTGAGGAAATATGAGGGGTTGTACGACCTTATTCTCAAATAGCACCTACTCGAGAAATGTTTTCCCGAACAGCGTTAACACCTGGTGGACAGCAAGCTGACCAACCCCCGGAAGCTTGCAGAGGAGGCGGACATCTGGGCAAGTACCCGGGTGTCCTCAAAGGGGACTGGAGGGGATTCCCAAAGGGCCGGACAGGGCGCCCCCCAGAAGAAGGAGGGGGGAGATAAAAAAAGGGAGTTCTCAAAAGGCCCCCAAAACAGTTTCCAGGGAAAGGGAACAGGATTCACCCCTAAGGCTAACCCACCCAGAAACCCTCATCCTGGCCAAAGTCAGCAACCAAGGGTTGTCCACTGCTTTGAGTGTGGTGGTGTTGGACATTATAAGGGAGACATCAAGTGCCCAAAGAGACCACCCCCTCCCACTGGAGGAAAAGCCCCGGGAGTAGCTAGTGTAGTGCTCGGTGAGGAGTTGCCCTTAGATAAGGGGGGTGAGTGGGCGGGTGTCACCTTAGTGTCCCTGGGAGATCGGGAGATGGTTCCTAAGATCCAGGTGTCCTCAAATACTGTAAAGTATGGGCAATGGGTCACCATCAATGGCCAAAGAGGGGAGGCTCTGAGAGACACAGGAGCCAGTATGACTATGGTAAGGAGTCAACTGGTGTCTCCAGAGCAGGTGATTCCACATGTACTCCACCCCGCCGCGATGGCTGACGGCAGATTGGGCCACTATCCTGTGGCCGAGGTTCCATTTGAGTGGGAAGGGGTTGCAGGTTCACTTCGAGTTGCCGTAAGCCCTGCCGTGCCAGTCGATTGTCTGTTGGGGAATGACATGGAGCACAATGCTCGGAAAGAGGTGGAATACCGGACTCATTCTGAGATGCTGGGTACACCTGACTGGGCCTGTGCAAGCACAAGATCCGCGACTGCCCGGAGAGGGAGTTCGCCTGGGCTGGAGCCTGGAACAATGGCCCAGCCCGCTGCCAAAAAGGGAAAGAACCGAGGACAGGAGTAGCCTGCTTCGGCTTCCACGCCCCATGAGACAGATCGGCCACCTGCGGTGGTGGACCAGGAGTCTTTGGGGGAGGAAGTAGTCTCCCTGGAGAACCTACCTATCCCTGCTGAGTGGCACGTGGAAGGAGGGCCTACCAGGGAGGAGTTTTGTAAGGGCCAGAAGGAGTGCCCTACCCTTGAGGGACTGAGGCAACAGGCCGAAGCCCAGACAGCAGGGAACGTTGCAGGGCACTACCATATTTACTGGGAGGACGGACTCCTCTACAGTGAACCCAAGGTACCTTTGCCCGGTTCATCACGGGCCTTGGTAGTCCCTCAACGATACCGAGCCTTTCTTCTAGAATTGGCTCATGAAATTCCCTAGGCAGGACACTTCGGACAGGACAAGACCTTTGCCCGGCTTGTCCCCCACTTTTACTGGCCTCAGATGAAAGTGGCATCCAACGCATACTGTCGGACGTGTGTATCCGGTCAAGCCAGTGGGAAGACAGGGGTGAAGCTGAAAGCTCCCCTGGAACCACTTCCTGTCGTTAGCACCCCCTTTTAAAGGGTGGGCATCGACATTGTGGGGCCATTGGATCCACCGACTACAGCCGGTCACAGGTTTATCCTGGTTCTGGTGGATCACGCCACACGGTACCCAGAGGCAATTCCTCTGAGGACTGTCACTGCACCTGTAGTGGCTAGGGCCCTGATGGGGATCTTTACCCGAGTGGGGTTCCCCAAGGAGGTTGTGTCCGACAGGGGGACCAACTTCATGTCAGCGTACATGCGGGCTATGTGGAAGGAGTGTGGAGTTACCTACCGGTTTACCACTCCTTATCACCCCCAGACCAATGGCCTGGTGGAAAGGTTCAATAAGACCTTGAAAGGCATGATAAGAAGTCTGCCTGAGAGCCTGCGGAGGAAATGGGACGTCCTCCTGCCCTGTTTGCTATTCTCTTACAGGGAAGTGCCGCAGAAGGGAGTGGGCTTCAGCCCCTTTGAGCTACTGTACGGGCACCCTGTGCGTGGACCTCTCAGCCTGGTGAAGGATGGATGGGAAAAGTCTCCCAGAAACCCTCCCCAGGATGTGGTGAGCTACATGCTGGCCTTCCGGAGCCAAATGGGAAAGTTGTGGAAGCAAGCTTCTGACAACTTGGAAGCCAGTCAAGCAGTAATGAAAGAGTGGTATGACCACAACGCTCACCCTGTGGAGTTGGAGCCTGGCCAGAAAGTATGGCTGGACAGGCCCCTTTGAGGTGTTGGAGAAGAAGGGTAAGTCCACCTACCTGGTGGATCTTAAGACCCCTCGACAGCCCCTACGGGTGCTACATGCTAATCGCCTCAAACCCCACCATGAGAGGCCAGAGGTCATCTTGATGATGGGGACTGATGGAGGAGAGGAAGCGGAAAGCGAGCCTCTCCCTGGCCTTTTTTCGTCTCAGGAAAAGGATGGGTCGGTGGAGGGAGTGATTCTCTCCCCATCCCTAACTCCTGAGCAGCGGGAGGACTGCCGCCAGATATTGGAGCAGTACTCTTCGTTGTTCTCCCTTGTCCCGGGAAGGACCCACCTGTGTACCCATGATGTGGACACAGGAGACAGCCCACCAGTGAAGTCTAAGACCTACCGGCTGTCAGACAAGGTGAAGGCCAGCATCCACGGTGAGGTTACCAAGATGTTGGAGCTAGGGGTCATTGAACCTTCCAGTAGCCCCTGGTCCAGTCCAGTGGTGCTAGTACCAAAAGCTGCTCCACCGGGCACCACTCCAGAACTGAGATTCTGTGTGGATTACCGGGGACTGAACTCAGTGACTAAGACTGATGCACATCCGATCCCTAGGGCGGATGAACTTATTGACCGGCTGGGAGCTGCCCAATATCTGAGTACCTTTGACCTTACTTCAGGGTACTGGCAGATCTCCCTTACAGATGGAGCAAAGGAAAGGTCAGCCTTCTCCACGCCTGAGGGCCACTACCAGTTCTGTGTGATGCCCTTTGGGCTCAAGAACGCCCCTGCCACTTTTCACCGGCTGGTGAACCAGGTCCTCTCTGGAATGGAGGCTTTCTCCGCTGCTTATCTGGATGACATTGCCGTCTTCAGCAGCAGTTGGGAGGACCATTTGTGTCACTTGCAAGCTGTTCTCCAGGCCCTGAAACAGGCTGGCTTGACAATCAAGGCCAGTAAATGTCAGATTGGGCAGGGGTCGGTTGTGTACCTAGGCCATTTGGTGGGTAGGGGAACAGTCAGCCCCTCCAGGCAAAGATTGAGGCAATCATGGCCTGGGAACCCCCCAAGACCCAGACTGAGGTCCGAGCTTTCCTGGGCCTCACAGGTTACTACCGTCGCTTTGTGAAGGGGTATGGCACTATTGTAGCGCCCCTCACAGAGCTCACATCCAAGAAACAACCTCGATGGGTAGTCTGGACAGAGGCTTGTCAGCAAGCCTTTGTGAAATTGAAGCAGGCAACGTGTGCAGCACTGGTCCTGAGGGCCCCAGACTTCTCCAAGGAGTTCATTGTCCAGACAGACGCATCAGAGCATGGCATTGGGGCAGTGTTATCGCAACTCAATGAAGAGGGTCTGGATCAACCTGTAGTCTTCCTGTCCAGGAGACTGCTTCCTCGGGAACAGAAGTGGAGTGCAATTGAGCGGGAAGCTTTTGCGGTGGTATGGGCTCTGAAGAAGTTGCGGCCATACCCATTTGGCTCGCACTTCCTGGTTCAGACTGACCATCGACCTCTTCGTTGGCTGATGCAAATGAAGGGGGAGAATCCCAAGCTGTTGAGATGGTCCATCTCCCTACAGGGAATGGACTTCCGAGTGGAACATCGGCCTGGAGTGGACCACGCCAATGCAGACGGTCTCTCTAGATATTTCCGCCTTAGTGATGAGGACTCCCAAGGGGTTGGGTAGCTCTCCCCACTTTCAGCTGGGGGGGGGGACGCGTGTTAGACCTGTCTGCCCTTTGGGAAGTCCCTCCTAATTATTTATTTATTTTCGTCCCCTTTTTGCCCCTCAAACTTTTTATTTTTGATGTCCACTAGGAATTTTTGGCGTTGACCTGGGGGTTAGGTGCTCTTGACCCCATGTTTCCTCACAGACCCAGAAATTCCTCCTTTTTCTGAGGTAAAGCCTAGATACACAAAATGGTGGCCAGTAACTGCCATAACGGACACCTCAGGAGAAAGACCCATAGGTTAGAATAGGGATATTCCAGAACCTTCTGGACCTCTCTGGACACTCCGGGGACAGCCTATATAAGGCGGAATGTTTGGCAGCTATTTTAGGATGATAAAGGCGGCTGACTGGTCTGGAGTGAAGGCTGTGGGGCGAGGAGATGTGGACACTGAGAGGGGAGCTGATTGCCCTCATAGGTTGCTGACCCCCACTCCGGATGTTGTCCCTCCCTCACTGACCTGGCCCAGCAAGGACATTGATGATTGGCTCCTTTAATCCAGAGTTGTGAGTGGAACAGGCCAGACAACGTTGGAGTAGAACTGAGGTGAGGGTGTTCGAGACTGTTTCCTGACAGAGGGCAGACGCTGCTAGAACAAGGCTCTGGCCTGGCTGTCCTGCCCTCTCCCTAAGAAGGAGTAAGTCACCTGATAACCCGCCTGGGCTAGCCTTTGTAGAAGAACCACTTACCGGCTTCCTGTACTGGAGACCCCGGAACCCCCCCTGGGCTCCCTGCGCTGTTGTTGTGCGCTGCCCCTGGGCTGTGGAGCTCGTGGATCGGAGCCGGCCACTGCCGCTTGTCGGGCAACCCATTGCCAGTGTGGGTTACGGGGCCACTCTTCGGCCGAGTCCTGCGGGGATAGCTGATGCGGAAAGTGGGGACGCCGGGTGTGTGCTGAATTGTCTTGCGGTGTTGTATGCAAGGCGGAAGGAAGACGAGGAGAGGCCCCTCCTCGGCGCTGCCTGCAGGAGCGCACTGGAGGAAGGAAGGCGTGACTGGAGGCAGCAGGGGGAGGAGACCGCTCTTCCTGCGGCGTGTGGGCGGAGGAGGGAGTCGACGACGAAGAGCTCCCAAGGAAGGTCAGGTTCCGCCTCCTCAGGCTAGCGCCTGACAGACTTCAGACCTCTGTGTGACTTCCGTGTGGGGAATCCCGGCCTGCCAGTCAGCAGACACCGGCCGGGTTGAGCAGAGCAGCGCTCGAAGGTAACGCGAGCAGGGATTTCAACTGTGGGGGATGGAGGAGGATAATTTGATCCACAGAACTCTCTCTTCCAGGCCTGCTAGAACACGAGGCTTCCTGGCCTTGTCAAGAGACAGTGGGTCAGGGCGAAGAGGTTACTAGTGGCAGAACTAGCAGAGGAGAATGCCCCTTTCCCTATGAGGGGATTTTAGCAAACAAAGGGACAGTGAAGGGATTAGCTGAAACTATACTGAGCTAACATAGAAAAAGATTCGACATAAATGTTAAAAATGCATGTACCAGGGTCACACTTGCAAACAGTGTACACATTAGTGAAATGAAATGATTACTGTATTTGGCTATCAACAGGAGTGACATGTTTAAGAGATAAAAGAAATCCTATTGACAACCTGAACCATATCAGTTAAATTAGTGCCAAGAAGGTTTGGGTGCAGATAGTTACAAGTACCCTTTCAAGCTGAAAACCCATGTAATCAGTAGACTTGTTAAGCTGTTGTCCTGCAACTAGACAATTGATCAACGACAGGAATAAGTAATAACTCCTAGTATAGCAGGATTGTTGTTGAGGTTTATACCTGGAATATTATATGTGGTATTATGAACTGTAAAGACATACATAAATGAAAGTAACCCTTAAGAGAAAAGATAAACTTTTCTACTTTTGTAAATAACGGTGTAGTGTCATTATTTTTGGTGGATGGACTCTGGGTTACTGTAAGGGTGAGACGCAAACTTAACATACGTACCTTGAGTTAAGCCTTCCAATTTAGTGCCAAGCTACCCTATGTGACTTGGAGACCCCAGGTCCAACAGCCAATCTATATACAATTCTTAAATAGGAAGCTATGAGGCTAGGGAAAGACACTTAAGGATAAAGAATTACAATATAAATATTCTCCTTCGACAGCCATTCTAAGACAGCCTAACACCTTCCTGATTCAACTCAGACTACTGTATATTAATAAGGCAGAGCTCTCCATGAAACGGGCTTTGCACATGACTGGAAACATGGTCCTACTTGGCGAGGCAGCTTACAGAGATAAGGGAATAGTCCAGGAAATCTCCAAAGGCACAGGGGATTTAGAATAGACTAAGGGCGATAAGCTTGTGCCTTTTCTGACATTACTTTAGGCCAGTGGTTCTTAACCTGTGGTCTGAGGTCCCCTGGGTGTCTACAGGGTATTCTGAGGGGTTTTACAAAATGTAATAAAATTAATCAATTAAAATACAAATAAGGTATCGCAAAGGCCAAATTGGTGCGAGGATGGTATGATGGAGGAATAGCGCTCCCTGATGTTCAACTCTATTACTGGGCAGCGCAGCTGAAAGTGATTAACCAGTGGTTGCACATCCCGCAGTAGGACCCGGCATTCAAGGCCGATAGAACGCAGCTTGGCACAAGGGGTATGCTTTCTCCACTCTACGACAAGAAAATGGCGTTGGCAATGTATGGGCCACTGCGCCATACTCTGATGTTATGGCATACCGCTCAGGCTAAATTAGGATGGCGGGGGTGGTGACCCGGCTCACTCTACTATGGGACACGAAAAAACTAGGCAGACTCCGAAATAGCAAAGGCTTCGATCAGTGGGATGATATAGGAATATCAACAGTGGGTGATTTGTGGCAGGGAGGCGAGATAGTGTCCTTTGAGTGTTTGCAACACCTCTACGAATTGGCACCCTCTGAATTATTCAGATACACGCAAATTAGACATGTCCTGATGACGGCGCTGCCATCCGGATCCGAAGTCCCAGAGGCATCCCCTATGGAGGATAGGTTACTAACTGATCACATGCAGAAGAAAGCCACTTCTTTTACTTGCCGTAAATTAGTGAATAACTTGCCTGAACCAACGGGATCCCTGAGAGCTAAATGGTCACAGGGCATAGGTGATATGAACGACTCAGAATGGCAAGAAGCATTGGCATCACCAAGGGAGGCGGGCATACCCTCACGCCTTAGGCTTGTGCAACTCAGAATCTTGCACCGATCATACTACACCAGACTTGTCCAGCACAAGATGGGAAGGATATAACACCCCTTCTCTCTCTGTGGTTGCGGAGAGAAAGGAACCTTTTTTCATACTATATGGGAATGTCCCAGAATAGCAGCTTACTAGGCACAAGTGCTGCGTACTGTGTCACAATCAGAGGGGGTGTCGCTCATACTGGAACCACGAAGATGCCTGATAAATATATGGGAGCCAAATGACCTCACACGTTATGGACAGAGTTGGGTTACGCTAGGAATTATGTTAGCTAAGAGGAATATAGTACACAAATGGGGTGGGGTGGGGTGGAGGTCCCGTCTCTTGCAGCATGGGGCAGAGACATGGATGAGGCCATGATAACCGAAAGGGCGGTGTTGAGTAATAGAGGATGCCCCAAAAAATGGACTAAAATCTGGGGGACATGGAACGAATACAGGGGGGGTATCTGTAATACACCGTCAGATAGAGAGGATGATGACTCGGAGACAGATGAGGGGTGAGAAGCAGTGGGTGGCGGGGCAGGGCTTGTTTTTAATTACTGCCAGATGTCAAAACTGTGCATTTGTGCTAATTGTTGAACTGATTAATACTGAAGTGTTGTGCTATGATGTTTTTTTATGTACAGGACTGACTCATTTTGTTGGAACAACGAAATGAATAAAATGTTTATAAAAAAATATACAAATAAGGAAGCAACAGTAAAAGTATGAACATTTTCTAAATTGGATTGGTAATTACACCAAATCGTTTAATACATGAGCATTTGTTTTGGGTATGCTTGTTTTTTGTAATTGTGTATCGTTTTGAGGTCCAAATCATGGAAACTGCTTAGACCCTGGCTTCCAATAAGGACTGTGCGGGTCCTCAGACTGTAGTCAGTCAGTAATGATTCAGGGGGGTTCACATAAGTCGAAAGGTTATGAACCACTGTGCTAGGCTATATGCTAAAGAAAAAGTTAGTGCCGCTAGCCAGCAACATTTCTTAGACGAGCTGACTCTACCAGACATACAGCCAATGAAAACTGCTGGAAGAGGAAATTTCCCAGGAGGAGGAGATATGGGCAGCCATCAAAACTCTGACATAATTAAGCTGCAGGCACGGATGGGTTTACAAACCCTTTTTATAAAATATACAATGGTTTTTTACCCTACAGCTGAAGAAACTAACCATATAGCACAAGGGGTGGTTACAGGAGATATGGCAGAAGTGTTACCATCAGTGCTTTAAAAACCAGGCAAAAGTCGAAGGTAATGTGCCGCTAACAGGATAATTGTACTAATAAATGTAGACATTACATTTTACTCTAAGATCATAGCAGTGAAATTGGAAAATGTACTACAGGCACTGGTTAACGTAGACTAGTTCAATTTTATAGCTTCCAGATGGACGCATGATAACATTTACAGGACCTAGACGAAAAGGCACACAAACAAGGTTTTGCCAGTATTGGTGTCCTTTGACACCAAGAAAGCCTTTCAGCAAGTGGACAGGTCCCATCTAGGGATGGTCATGGGCAAAATGGAATTCGGGACACATTTGCAACAATAGTACTTGCACAATATAGTTGCAGGAGTGCGAAAATCACCCTTAAGATTCTAGGTCAGTAGCGGTACACCTAAAACATTTTTTTTTTTTTTAAAAGGGGGGAGCCAAGCCCAGACTGATCAATTTTCCTTTACTTTTTGCCACAAGCATTGAAACACTTGGATAGAAAATATGCACTGAGAGGGACGTATTAGGTATCCCTTCTTGAAGGGAAGAGTATAAAATCTCTTTGTTGGATTAATGGGCATGCCCAAGATAGAGCATTGAAGCACTTTCCACCATCGCTTCTGTAGGCTTCGGCAAAACCATGAGTCTACTTCTCACCGCAGGGGAGCCCAGCGACATAGGGAGATATTGGAGAGCCAAGAACACACGCCAGAGCTCCCCTCCCCACCCAACCCCCATGAGCTGAGGCGCCAGAGGAAGCAGCTACAAGCACATCAGAGACAGGCCTGACCGGCGCGCAGGAGAGCCCTAAGCGTTCGGGCAGGTAATGGCAGCAGGAACCGCTGCCAATGAGGCGGCATCCTTGTGAGGGAGACATCTTGGTCCCAGGGACCCCTCAGCAGCAAGAGGGAGAGCAGGGGTGATCCACTGCCTGACTGTGAGCAGCTCTTGCCCATGCAGCCGTCGGCAGGCCCCTGTTGGTGGCTGAGAATCTGCGCACTTCCATAGTGCTACAAAATGGCCCTCAGCGGAGCAGACTGGAAGCTTCTGTGGTGGAAGGAGGGGAATCGGAGCATCCCTTTGAGACATACACTGCCCCCTGCAAATCAGTGGGTTCCTTTACGTCATCCACCAGAATGAAGCTGAAAGGAAGCTGCCCCGGTACTGACAGTGTGCTGGGTTTGATAGACCGACCATCTCCCTCTGCTCGAGTACTCCTTCCTGCCATACTTGGGTACTTGAATGGGTAAAAGCCTACTCCACACTAGGGTGGCATGTGGTTGGGTTGTTCCTTAATACTACTGGAAGCAATACAGCATGAGGTTAAGACACACCCTTTGACTGTTTGAAATAATGGGGCACCCCAAAAGCGGGAGAGCAGAGGAAACATCCTTAGCCCCCTTACCCCCCCAATAAGAGGAACCCTACCCGCCAATCTAGACAAGCTTCAAATCCAAATATTTAAGGCTGAGCTATGAGAAGAGTTGAATAAGTATCTCATGAGGGGCCTCGCGACCTCCAGTTTGACCTAAGCGTGAATTATCAGACCTTCAAATGGACTCTTGTGGGCCAGTATACACTGGAAGCTGGGGGGCAAGTGGAGGCAGTCACAGCGGGCCATGCAGAGATGGCAGAGAAATGCTCTAAACTGGAGGAGGAACTCAATGGGGCCCATTGATAAGCCAGAGTACCCCAAGACCTGCTCAAGAAGGGAGAACCTGCATCTGAGGTCTCAGTGGCCTTAGTGGTGGGCATGCACTCTACTTTGCTGGGCGATGGCCACCTGGGCATGTGTCTCAGAGTTCACCGTACTGGGGCACTCAACGACAGTCCCAACAGAGTCCACAAGATGTCCTTGTCAAATTTCATTACTTTTCAGAAAAGGAGTAAGTCACTCAACAGGCCAGAAATTAGGGGAGATGAGTTTTCAGGACTACACATGCACAATTTATCAGGACGTCTCCCAGCTAACACTACAATGTTATGTTATGTTATAAAAAGCTTATATCGCGCACAAATACTCACGAGTGTCCTGGCGCATAAATGAGCCGAGTAAACAGATGCGATTTTAATCGATTTTTAAAAATTCAAAAATCTTGGGTGTGCTGTAGATCCGTGGGGAGAGCATTCCAGGCAGCTGGTGTTTTGGCAGAGAGAGACTGGCCCCCCCAGATGTGATCTGCGAAACCGCGGAATAACCATTCGACGTTAAAAGGAAGAGCGCAGGGATCGACTGGACACATACAGAGCAAAGCGCCTCTTAAGATACACAGGCCCTTGACCGTGGAGGGCCCTGTGAGATAAGGTAAGGGCTTTGAATTGCACCCAATGGGCCACAGGCAGCCAGTGCAGATCCCGCAGATGCTGCCGAACACTAGATCTCCTAGAGATGTTGAGCAGAAGTCTGGCTACGGCGTTCTGTATAATTTAAAGTTTTTTCAACAATCAATCAGGGGTTTAAAAAGCGCCCTACTCACCCGTGCCGTGAGGGTCTCAAGGCGCTGTGAGGTATCGGATGTGAAGGGGGTGCAGCTCCAGGTAGGTCGAAGAGCCAGGTCTTGACATTTTCTGACGGTGTTCAGAGTGGGGGAGCGTCTAATGTTGACTGAGCTCGTTCCAGGTCTTTGCTGCGATGTAGGAGAAGGCTCTTTTGCCTGTACTGGTTCTGCGTATGCAGGGGGTTTCTGCTAGGGCAAAGTCAGTGGAGCGGAGGTTCCTCTTGGGTACTTAGAAGGAGACTCTTTCATTGAGGTATTTGAGCCCGATGTTGTGGAGGGATTTAAAGTGTGAGTGAGTAGCTTGAAGGTTACTCTTTCTCGATGGAGAGCCAGTGGAGGTCTCGTAGGTGCTGGGTCATGTGCTCGTGTTGTGGGGTTCCGAGGAAGAGTCCGGCCAGGGTGTTCTAGATGGTTTGAGCTTGTGTAGCAGGGTTTTGTTGATTTCGGCGTAGAGGGCTTTGCCGTAGTCCAGTCTGCTGGTTACGAGTGCATGGGTGATGGTCTTTCTGCATTTGTGGGGGATCCACTTGAAGGTCTTACGGATTGAGTTGAAGCAGTTCGAGGTGACTGCGTTGATCTGGCAGGTCATGGTGAGGGAGGACTCCAGGGTGACGGAGATTCTGGGCGTGGTCAGTGGGTGTGGGAGGGTTTCCAAGAGCAGGGGGCCACCAGGATCTGTCCCACGCTGTGGGGGAGAGTCATAGGACGAGGACATCGGTCTTCTTAGAGTTCAGCTTCAGGCAGCTGTCCCTCATCCAGGTTACCAGGTCTTTTATTCCATCTTGGAAGCAGAGTCTGGTGTTTTCGGGGTTCTTCGTGAGGGAGAGGATGAGCTGGGTGCCGTTGCCATAGGATACTATGCAGAGCCCATGCGGACTGACGATGGCGGCGAGGGGGGCCATGTAGATGTTGAAAAGAGTGGGGCTGAGTGAGGATCCTTGGGGTACTACACAGTTGATCTCTGTTGGTTCGGAGAGGAAGAGAAGGAGGGGGGAGGGTGGGGGGGGGGGGAGTCGAATACTTTGGGTTCTTCCAGTGAGAAAGGAGCAGATCCGGTCGAGGGCGGTTCCTCGTATTCCAGCATCGTGGAGTCTGGCTGTGAGGGTGCGGTGTGAGACAGTGTCAAAGGCTGCTGAGAGGTCTAGTAGGATGAGGGCCGCGCTGTGACCCTGGTTGAGGAGCATGCGGATGTCATCAGTAGTGGCGAGGAGGGTGGTCTTGGTGCTGTGGTTGCTGCGAAATCCGGACTGAGAGGAGTAGAAGATTGCGTTCTCTATGAAGGTGGTCAGCTGTGCGTTGACGAATCTCTCTGTGACTTTGGCTGCGAAGGGAAGGAGAGAGGTGGGCCAGTAGTTTTTCAGGTCCGTTGGGTCGGCCGGCGGTTTCTTGAGGAGGGGCTTTGTAGGAAGGTAGATCCCCGACTATGGTTGCCCCCAACTTTTTGCCTGGTGTTTTGCTGGTTTTCTGACTTAGTTGACCTGGGGCCCTGCTGTTCAGGACCCCAGGCCAACTGCTCTCTCTGTAAAATGGATTCCATGTACCCTAGGTACATATCTAATTGGATACTGAGTCACCTTATCAGTCCCTGTACAGTGTACCTTAGGTACCCAGGGCATAGGTGTACCCAGGGCCTACCAGGGGCTGCAGCATGTATTATGCCACCCCTGGCTGGCCATCCAAATCTGACACAACTGGCTGCACGACAGCTGGGGCAAGGTGGTGTAATCACCCTTTGCTTTAGATATAGTATACCTATATCTAACCCTAAAATGGACACAGAGATCTCCTATCAGTCACTCCTATGGCAGGCCTTAACAATCCTGAAGGCAGAGTGCTTGGAATCGTGTGAGATAGTGCTCTGGCATGAGCTGAGCCTGTCTGCGGCTTTCGGGATCCATCCCTTAGCCGTTTCCATGATATCGCATACCATATACTCTTAAGTGCATTATAATCCTCGCGGTTATATGCCAACTCTGGTATCGCTTTATCAAAACATGTCGAGTAAGGTGTCATACGAATTGGAATACTAACCCCTCGCCAATTCTGGCGACGGGGTTAGCATTCCACCCTTCTAGAGGGACACGACATGTATGTACCCTGTAACCCCGGTTAAAGTTAGACAGAGCCTTAGCTCCACAAAATGGATGCTGCCACCGAGACACAAGTCTGCCCTCCTGCTGCTGGGAGTCCTCCCAGCCCAGGAGGCAAGGACAAAGGGTTTCCTGCCAGGGGCGGTGCCAGCACCGTCCCAGACAGGATTTTGTGTATTCTAGGTAGGCAGGGCTTTAGAGGAAGGTGACTGCAAGTGGCACCCCGTTGCTCACTGTGCATAGGCTGGCTGGAACCAGTTCCAGGGGCCCTCCAGCCCCTGGCCTGGGGAAAGCCCGCCAAAGGAGAGGGGTGTAACCACCCCCCTCCTAGTCCCACCCATAGGGCAGGACTTAGTCGCGTGCCAGCCCCTTTTTGCAGGATAAAGGTAGGACCTGGCCCCCTTCCAAATCAGATCATCTTTGAATCCTGAAACTACTTTCTGCAAGAAGGAACTCAAGACTCTTCTCAAGATTTCTCCCTTGTGACCAAGGAGTAGTCACCCTGCAGCAGCAGGCACCAACCAAGCATCGCGGTTTGTTGCCAGTCTCTCCTTCGGATCAAGACTGCTCCAGCACGACGAGAACCGGCTTCCCTGGCACCTCTGACCTCAACCTACATCATCAGCCCAGCTGTGATCCGTGGGTGTGACGAGACCTCGAGGGACCGGCCATCTTCAGAACTGCACGACGCTTGTCCAGCACGACTCCCGAGTGACCCTCGACTGAGTGCTTTGGGGTAAGAGAAGCCCCGACCCTGAGCAGCTCCAGCACCGAAGTTCAGCCCACCTGCATCCACGAGATCTGCGTGGGGCCCTTCTGCTCTTTGCTGCCAACGGCGTTGTCCAGGTCGCTTGCCCGTTGGCTAGTGGCCCTCTCACGACGCTCCACGCCGACAACTACTGCTGGTCTGGTTGCTCCAGACTAGCCCTTGCTCCCCTCCAAAAGAGGAGCACCCTGGACCCTCCTGGTCCACTCAAGATGCCATTTTAGGTCCACCGCGTGGGCCTTGCATTTGCCAAGACTTGTTGCCCAATCCTGGGTCCAGCGACGTCGACAGCAAGTACCTTCGTGGGACAGCTCGCACCTCCATCCTGGTCGCCGACAACGCCTCCTGGTCCGAGAGACTGCAGAGCCCAGCAGCGCCCACTCACCTGGCTGAGGTGACTTCGTCCGGTGCCATCCTGGTGCCCACTCAAATCACTGGCTAGTGATTCAGAACTTGGTCCCCTCTGCTTACAGGTTTCTTCTTCCCTGATCCAGGCTTGGATCACTCCGAACTTTCTTCACTGGCCGCCTGCCAGCAACTCTTTCTTCAGGCTCCTGGATCTTCAACGAGAGTTTCCGACGCAACTTCAACCCTATGCAGCCGCAGCCCCTGGGCTAGGTAACATGAGTACTCCGGTGCTCCAGCATAGTCCAACACCCTAAGTGTTCGGATCCACTCTTGTTTTCGACCCACCTAGTCGGATTCGCCCGAGAACAGTAACTTTGCAACTGCTAGCCTCCATAGACTTTTTCCCGCCTTACGCGTGAGAGTTCCCACTCTGCACACGACGTCCACAGGCCTCCTGCATCTAATCCCAGTGTTTAGAATTGTAGGCCTAGCGATTCCTAAGTCTAGAAAAGTACTACTTACCTGCTAGCAAGTTCGCATTCCACTTACTGTGTATATGGTTTTTCGTGCCCCTAGGGCATCTGTGTAAATTGTGCGACTTTCAGTAATTCTTTAAGAGTTTTTGTGGTGTGCTTAGCTCCCTGTCTCATAAAGAGCCAGGGTAGTCTTGTTATAAATAAATACACTTTATTTTTTATAACAACTTGTGTGGTGTCCTTTCACTTGGTGTTCAAGGGGTAATGTGATGGTAAAACAGCTGGCTTAACACGCCCTCTAGAGTCTTAGCCTTAGACTGCTCGTATCCATGCTACTAGGATAGCTGGTCTATAAGGTTGACTTACAACCAATCATCAATAAGGGTTGTTTGGACTGATACAAAGTGCTCACTAGAATAGTGAACATTATATATCAGGCCAACTTCTCACAGGCTTGACTTCTGCCTGTTTCTAGTCGCTGGGGAAGATGCCGGATTCGAGGGAAGTGTTGATGGTTCGTCCTAGTTGAGGAGCTATGGCAGCATCAGCTCTGTGGTGGATGTGTGGTGGGCAGGGGTCTGTGGGAGCTCCTGAGTGGGTGTTCTTCATGGTCTTGGGGGTGTCTTCCATGGAGGCAGGTTTCCAGGAGGTGATGATCGGCCGGTTGTCGTTGGTGGTGGTGTCAGAAGTCGTTTTGCTGAAGTTGTCGTAGAGGGCCTTGATTTTCATGTGGAAGTAGGAGCCGAGCTTGTTGTAGAGATCCTGGGATGAAGGGACATCCATGGCTTCGCTGGGGGGTTTGGTTAACTGCTGTATGACGTTGAAGAGTTCTTTTGTGTTACTTGCGTTGGAGTGGATTTTGTTTTTGATGAAAGTCTTCTTCGTGACTCTTATGCGCTGGTAGTATTCATTCATGGCGTTCCTATAGTGGTTATGGTCTTCTGTGGTTTTCTTGTACCGCCAGAGTTTCGAGGCGTATGCAGGAGCACCTGGCTTCTTGGAGGTCGGTGGTGAACTAGGCTGCCTTCGGGGGGCTATGATAGGTGGGGTGGCAGAGGTGTGCGGGCTTGTCAGCGCAGATGGAGATTCAGTGGTGTAGGAACGTATTGCAAAGGAACACCGACTGGACAGAGACAATGACCATCCCCAACTTATACCTTGCGAGAAACTCATGGATTAGGAGACCCTGAGCTGACCTCAATGGCCGACCCAAAATGGCAATAGATCGGCCCAGAGGATCAAGAACAGTTCCTGGATCGAGATCCCTCCAGACATCTGGACCTGGTGGCACAATTTGGGTGGAGGGGGGATTTGTGCTCTGCTCCTCCTTCTGGCCAATTTGCACAACGAGGTGAGATGAGTGATGCCTCGGCGACTGGTGAACTTTTTATATTCCTAAATACAAACTGGCTAAAGATCATCTAAGATTTCAGCACAGCCTCTGGGGAGTAGGAGGGAGATCAACAATCCCCTTGGGGAGATAGTTACTGAAGTGGAGGGGCTCCATGCCTAGACAACATCGGATTGCCAGTGTTGGAAGACACCATAAAAAGTGAACACATTTTGCTGATCTTCTGAAGCCTCATATTGCAGCACTCCCTCCTCACCTGAACACGGGAGAACATTTCTGGACCGAGTCCATCTCCATAAACGTTTGAGAACTCAAAGGGAATCCTTAGTGGGTCATATTATGCCTGCTGAAGTCCACCTAGCTATTAAGTCATTGATTTTCAGAACAACACCAGGCCCAGATGGCCTCACAGCACTTTTCTACAAGACGCAAGTGGCTATACTCACTCCCAAATTGTAGAGAACACACTGGTTAATCAGGTTCACCAGAGAGGTTACATGGACGATGGGGGAGGTGACAGTAATGGGTATCTCAAAGCCCAACAAAGATCCCCGCAGGTGTGAGTCTTACCGACTGATGGCCCTTTTAAACACAGACATAAACTGCTTACGAAAATCTTGCCCACACGCCTCAATGTTGTACTGCACACTCTTGTCCATCCTGACCAGAGTGGATTTATGCAGGGCTGCGAGGATTTATGAGACATACTTCAAGAATTGGGGGGGGTGAGTGTTGTTCATACTAGATATCCGACAGAAAAGAAAAAAAATATCAAGGGGAAGGCACAGTAGTTTTGCTTCCCATGTGCTGAGAGATGCAAAGAAATCTTCCTCAGTTATCGAAAAAGGAATGTTACTCTGCATGTGAGCAGTGCAAGAGTTCAGGAGCCATTTGTCGGGTAGAAAGTTTACCATCACAAGAGATTACAACCGCATTGTTTTAATTGTGGCTAGGCCATCTGCACATTGCTAAAGACTCACTATTAGACGGGGTAGCCTCAGCACTAAGTTTCTGGTACTTCTTTTTCCATGGATCTTTGTGCTCCGCTCTACATAATCCAGCATGTATATGGTCAATTACAGTATGTGCACACTATATTATAGTTAAGAGTTCACATAGCAGTCTCAATTTACTAATGCTCCTTTAATTTCAATCAGCGTTTTTGATCACACCAAGTTGCTGGTGTTGAAATGGCTGAGAACTCACAGATGTCAGTTTTGGAAGCAGCATCTATAGCCGCCTCTGCCATTTCTTCCAGGTCAGAAATGGAAATTGAAAACAAAAATCGACATAAGTTTTGTTTTCAATCTGAGCGAGGTTACTTATTGAATCTTCTGGTCTTAGGCAATGACTAAGGGGCATGATGTGAAATGGCACGTCTTACACAAAGTATTTTTTAACAATTAAAAATGAAGAATTCATAAATATTCAGAAAAACCCATATATTATAGTCCAGCTGGCCTAATGATTAGATACAAGGATTAAACATCCAAATGGAAAAAAAACCTTGTTATACAGAGAAAAATCACAAATCGTTTTTCTACAACCAGATTAGTGTCTAACTTTTTTACAATTGAAAACAGTAACGCGAGGATCCAGGCGCTCATTTATATAGCAGCGTTTCGTACTGCAGCTCCTTTTGAAGAGGGGGAGGAGCAAAGGGTCTTTGGGGACATTCGACCTGCTTTAGAGTCACATGTATATCAACTTCAGTTGTCTTCTATGCTATCCTTTGGGGGACTATCTAGATACAAGTCAGATTCTGGACAATTACTGTAAGAAATCCTTTTTGCATTATTCACCTGGAATTTCTTGGATTCAAGGAATCTGGATAGCGGATATGTTGACCTCTATACAATTGGATTCCGCTAAAGAGCAACAGCTCTCAGCTAAAGGGGTCATTTTCAAAGACCGGTAACCGTTTTTCAAATTAAATCGCAATATATGGCTTTTTGTTATGGCATCTCTAATGTGCAAGGCAACAAAGCAGGTTGCACTACGTTCAAATCCCAGATGAAAGCCTGTAGTGGACATATGCTCAGTATACATCAGAAGCAAAAACTATAAACTGACATAAAACAAATGTGACAGCAGAGGCTAGTATTAACCCTGAGAAGGAGAGAAGGATTGTCAGCATTGTTACTGGTCATTAGTCTGCGTTTTTTGTTTTGTGCAGAGATTATGGAATACAGTAAGAAAAAAAACTTGTTGGATATTTGGCTGTCTTCTCTGCCCTCTCCAGGAGCACAATCCTAAAAGGCTTAATTGGTACCACCAGGAGAGTAAAGGAATCTTTCATAACCCCCATATTCAGAGCCATTGCTTTTCAGAAAATATTACTCAAATTCTTCCACCCCACCCCCCCCTCCCACCCCACCCAGTCGTCCCGCCTGAACCCTTTTTTAGAAATGCCGGGCACCAGCCACCTCAGCACTTGTGAAAGTCCTCACAGTGGTAGCACAAAACCCATAAGAGACCACTAAAAACTGTGGACCCCTAGGCAGCTTCAGCAGGTGTATTTTCTACAAAAATGTATCTGATTTTGTTCAGTCTACACAACCTGTGGAAAAGTAAATTTTGCCATGTTCTGTGTCTCTACGTGTCATCCATCATATGTTATGTGTGCATGACCAATATGCATATGTTATTCCCCATGTCCGATTCAAGACGCAATTATAGTTGTGTCCTTCTCTAGTATGCCAGTTTCCAGTCCTCGTGAATACTACGAATATCAGGCCTATGTAAAGTAATGTTGCCACGTTTCTCAGTGTGCAAGTTATTTCATTATAAAGTCCCCGTTTCCAGGCCTCAACAGGGCCCGGACATCAGATTCAGCTCCTGTCTCCTGAACCCTTGCTGAGGAGCGATCCAGCCCCCACCTGTATCCTCGACCTTTCACTTACTTCCTGCCTCGCAGTGCCCGGTGCAGCTTGGCTCTGCCTCTGAGTCTGCCAAGACTATGTTATGATTCCAGCTATCAGTTTAGTCCTCCTTCTCTGCATTCCTAAGCTACTGAACTACATCAATAGTTTCCGTCATTGTCTAGCCTATGCGGCTCCATGTTAAGAGAAATACTGTATTTAATGGTCATTTAATATTCTTCATCACGCACTATATGTAGAATAAATGCATGCTCCAGTCTTAGAGTCAGTTAGCTTTTCCCCTCATGACTTCTAGTTTATATCAACATGTTCCCTAAACATCAGATACTAGATAGGGTTTAGGTACATGTCGCTCCGACCCTCCAGACTTTAGTCTCTGCTCCTAGCACAGAGTTCATAGCCCCCAGCTTCTCCTCGTAACACGTCATTGCCAGTTTGCGCGCACCACCAGGTTAGAGGCCCCGGCTCCTTAGGTAGCCCCCTCCTATGTTTCCGCCCATTCATGACATATTCTGTTACGTTTGCATCACATGTCTGAGTTACACCTTCTTTTTACTCTTATCTTTCGCGACTGCTACGCGTCACGCCTTCTGCTCCACCCACTGCTACGCCTACTGCAATGTAATGCTATGTGTTTGCGTTATGTATATATGCTCATGTATTGTTATTAAAAGCCAGCGCGCTCATCCCAGACCCAGCCCCAGCAGCTGCTGGGCCCTGTCATCCTATTCCTATGCAGGTTGTCCTGTTCCTGTCCTTTATGCTGTAATAAACCTGCAAAACTCCCACTACCTCGAATCTTGACTCTTATTTATTGAGCTATCTGTTATGATATATGTCTAGTCAAAAATAGGGTATTATTTATTTATTTACCACATAATGGCGCCCGAACAGGGACTTGCCCTTTCCCCACGCGTCGGTGAAGCCACGCCGACCCCCTGACCCTCTGCAGTCGTGACGGAACTCTTCTGCGCAGTGGCAGATATTTCTGCTCAAGTATCCCTCAGGCCCACGGAGGAGACGGAGGAGGCGGTCCAGCATCCAGACGAGACGGTGGAGGAACGCGGCGAGTCCCGACCAGAGCCCAAGCCAAGAGTCCAAGGTCCGAGGTATCCGGAGGTCCACCCGTAACTGAAGTCCGAAGTTCGTCGTCGTAGCAGTGCAGTCCAGTCCGAGGCCTTCCGTTCTTGCTGCCCGGTGAGTACCGTTACTGGGGTGGTATCTAGACAGGGTCAATTTAATTGACTCTGGTCTGTGGGTTGGTGGTACACAGTCCCACAAACGAAGTGTCCACTTCGGTGGATGCGGGTCCTGACGTGTCTCTTTAAGAGACCGGTAAGTTTCGTACTGTTTCAGCAGTGCATCTAGTTTCTGTTCTAGTCAGTTCTGTTCTCGAGAAATTTCAAGTATTTTCAGGTGGTATTCTGTTCGAACTGTTATTCATAATGTTCTTCATGTATTTTAATGTTGTGGTATGAGTGCGACGTGATTTCGTGTTTTCATTGTGTATTGTATTATGTCCAGATTATAGTCCAGTCATGCCGCTCTTCTCAAAATTACGTCAGTTAAAAACTAGAAAGGGTCTGCTGGAAGCAGCAGTTCCCGTCCCGCCTAGGGACAGTCCAGGTCACTTTATGTATCAGAAACATGGCATAAGTGCCATATTGTATCTAGATTTATGGGTAGAATATACCAAACAGTTAGAAGAAAAGTATAGATGGCCCGTATCGGGTACATGGGATGCCGAATGCATCATGCGAGTAGAAGAGGCATTATGGAAAAAGAAAGCCAGACAGTCACAGAAAGATGCCATCGAGTTATGGCGCAAAGAAGCTCATAAAAGAACCGAAAAAGAAATCAGAAAGACAGAACTAAGTAGAGAATCCCAAGAACGAGCCCAAGAAAGAGAATTAATCGAGATAGGTGAACGAGTTAGAACTGAGCAGTCAGACAGACAGAGGAATGCCCTCATTAAGGGTATGTATCCTCTTCTTGCTGAGGGCTTGCCAAAAGCGACCCCAGAGGCATCCAGTAATTTCCCGCCACCATTAGTTCCGACCAAGCTACGTCACAAACCGACCGCAGCTGATATTTTTATTTCGTCCTATCTGGACGACACAGTCCCCGAATATGCAAATCCTGTTCGCGCTCCGCCAGTCCCTGTAAATCAGGTAATTCCTGCTCCTCCAGACACCGGGGTGCCCTTAACAGCCCCCCCGGGTCAGCCCGCCATACAAGTCCAGCCCACGTTACAATTACCGACCCTGCCAGGACGAAAAGCATCAGTTGATGATTCTAGTTTAGGGGCCGCAGGAGGAGGTCTTCCTCAAACCCCGCCGCCATACAAGCGTTTATCAGCACTCGAATTACATGCTCAAGCATCACAGCGTACTCCTAAAAGTAATAAGTCTGTTGCAGAGATCAGGCAAACCCTTGGCGAATGTGTCTATGACCCAGTTCCAGGCGAGTTTAATATGGTTTTATATTCCGTACGCGTAAGGAGAGTGACCGAGTATCTAGTCACCCTGCCGAATATGAAAGAAGATCTAGACAGGATATATCGTTTCATCCGTACAGGGGATGACCCACAAAGTATTAGTGATGCCATGTCTCAAAGGAAAGCCGAGATTCAGCGCATGATATTAAAGTTCTTAATTAACTGTCTAATAAGAGAACAGGATTACCCGTCTAAAGACCCGGAAGAAATGAAAACTCTAACAAAATGGAGTGATAATATAGCCGAAGGAAAGCACAATACCATTGGTGCCATGGAAAGTATGTACAAGAAAATCCGTAGAGAGATAATAAAGATACACGAACAGCGTAAAGCAGCACAAGTAAGCGAGAAAGAAAGTACCTCTGATCCTGAAGAGGAAGACGACGAGAATACCGCCAGAATAGCGTATGTAGGAAAATCTAGATTTCCAGATCGCCATTTACGTCTAGAACACAAGTCTATTTTCCATCATCCAGCACCAGAACAAGGTTCCCTAGAACAAGTATTTCAAGCTACCGATCACATTCTGAAATCACGAATCGGTTATAGTGAGTTAAGTACTATGCATGAACAGGAACTAGTCCGATCAGCAGTCAGATGGATTACTGATTCTACCACTTTTCCAGACGAAATAGTGGCACAAATGTTTCTGAAAATGCCCCCAGCCGAGCAGCGACTGGTGGGTATGTATATGATTCAGCACCTCATTACTCTGTATGAGGGTCAACATTCTGATCCAGGCCCGTTACATGATATCCTGAACGAGTTACTCCAGTACAAATGGAGAGGTCTAGGTACCGATTTAATTAGTGTCATTCTAGAACAGCGCCACAAATATAGAACATTCTTGAACCCGCATTTTGTTCATGTCTCACCCCCAGAAAGTAAATCATTCTACATAGACAGACAGAATCCGTTACGAGAAGTCCACCCAGTCAGAGGAGCGGGTGGCGAAATGCAGCGAGTGTTTGTATACACTCCAATCACAAAGATGGAACTCCTCGAAATGAAGAAATTAATTCCCTGTCATGACAAAGATCCAGCAGGGTTCCATAGAGAATTAAAAGACATGCTCCGTATGGGAGAATACACTTACCCAGATATCATTAAAATGTTAAAGGTTCTGCTACCCGCAGGGGTGTATGAAAAGCTAAAGGAAAAAGAATGGGAGGTGGGAGAGAAAAAGATAGATTGGGCAGTCCTAGAAGCAGAAGATAAGATACGAGTACCAGGTACTGGTCTTGGAGAGAAATGTAAAGAATTTCCAGAATTATTAATTCAAGTTTTACCCAGATTATTAACAACGAGAAAAGAAGACTGGGATGCAATCTCAGCCTGTAAACAGAAACAAGATGAAGATATTAGTGATTTTTATTCTAGGTTTGAAAAGTGCTTTAGTATCAACAGTGGTCTCAAGACAAGTAGTGAGTCATACCCTCACCTTTTCGTTACCAAATTAGTCGAGAATTCAAGTCCACCAATTAAAAACCGAGTTTTGAAAGTCGAAAGCACCTGGCAAGCAAATACTCCGTCCCAGATGCTCCAGATGCTCCAGTACCACCAGAATAGAATCAGGGAAGAGCAAGAACACGAGAGAAAACGTATGAAAGACACGAAAATGAAAGTACTAGTTGCACAATCTGTTCCTCAAGACAGTCAGAAGAGGGGTCCGAATCAAGTCAGTCATCCTGCAGCTCCCGTTAAAGGGAACTGCAATTATTGTAAACAGCCAGGTCATTTTATAAATGAGTGTGCAGTTCTGAAACACAACATAGCTACTGGTAAGACTAAAGAAAGACCACGTCCGCCTAGACAGGAACAAGTTTCACAGATTCCTCAGCCACAGAATGCACAACAGACAGTTACAGTACCGCAGCCTATTGCTGCAACACAGCATGTTACATCGCAGATGTACCAGTATGCACAGTCTGAGTATCCAGAGTACCAGCCATATTCATGAAACAGCCTAGAGAGGGAGGTAGGCTTGCCTCTCATCGAGATACCTGTAGATCAAGAAGGTCCCTATGTTCACAGTCAAGTATTAGGGAAAGACAGAAAGTTTTTGATTGATACAGGGGCAAGTAGGACCACAATTAGTCATGCCGAAGTTCCAGGGGCTCCGCTCTCAGGCTCAAGAAATGTTTCCCTTGGATTTTCAGGAAAGTCTATCGTTAATGAGATTTCAAAGCCAGTCACTCTAGAAGTAGGTCCATTGTCCCGCACTACTGATCTGTTACTTACTAAGTCATGTCCAGAAAATCTATTAGGCATTAAAACACTGAAAGAGTTAGGTGCCGTTATATGTTGTTCCCCAGAGGGAATACGATTGTTCCTACGTGACTTTAAGGGTCACTATGTATTACGAGATTTTGATTCCAGACTGTCTAAAGTTCCGCAGCATTTATGGGCGCAAGGTCCAACTGATGTAGGTTACATGCAAATCACACCCCATCGTGTGACTCTCAAACCAGGTGTAGTGTTACCACGAATCAGGCAGTATAGATTGCCACCTGAGGCTGTAGCAGCCTTATCCAAAATTATAGACGAGCTCATGGCTCAAGGAGTAGTTGTAGAAACTGACTCCAATGTATGTAACTCTCCGATCATTCCAGTCATGAAACGTACTGATCTAAATGCACCCCCAGTATATCGATTAGTGATTGATTTACGGGAACTTAATAAATGTATTATTCCTCAGTACCCAGTTGTCCCAGATATCTCTTCCCTATTGACAGCCATTGATTCCGAAGCCATGTTCTTTACAGTAATCGACCTCAAGAACGCATTTTTTAGTGTTCCCATCCATCCAGACAGCCAGTTTCTTTTCGGATTTTGTTTAAATGGAAGGAGCTATATGTTCACACGCGCTCCTCAAGGTTTCACAGAAAGTCCTAGTATTTACAGTCAAGCACTTAAGAGACAACTAGATAATATTCACATGCCAACTGACACTGCCCTGCTCCAGTATGTCGATGATCTACTGATCACAGCCCGTTCTGAACGTGCTTGCGAGCGAGCATCCCTGACGGTTCTGTATTTTCTAGCCGAGATGGGGCACAAGGTGTCCCCTTCGAAGCTTCAATTCTGTGTCCAGCAAGTGGTCTACTTAGGACACTTACTGTCCAAGAGGGGTAGGCAGTTGACACTTGGCTCTGCCTGCGTGCCTCAAGTCAGCTGCAGCCACAGCACTAGCTATCAGACAAAGTGATTCCATAGTCTTAGGACATACCTTGACAGTACAAGTCCCACACTCCGTGGAAGTTCTTTTAAACCGAACACAAACACAGCACTTGACAATTGCACGTTTAACAGGTTATGAATTGACACTGTTCCAGCCACACATAGAAATCAGACGCTGCAACGTCCTGAACCCTGCTACATTGTTACCATCAGTTAGTTCAAATCCTGCCGCACACGACTGTGTGGAAGTAGTCAACATTACGACAAAGCCAAGACAAGACCTGACAGACATTCCGTTACCAGATCCTGACCTGACACTTTATGTGGATGGTTCATGTATGAGAACTAGTACAGGAGAACTAGTCGCCGCGTATGCAGTGACTACTGACACCGAAGTTATTGAAACACACCGCATTGACACTCTGTCCGCTCAAGCAGCAGAGCTAGTTGCTCTGACACGAGCCTGTATACATGCCAAGAACCTGAAAGTTAATGTTTACACAGATTCACGTTACGCATTTGGAGTTGTACACGACTTCGGAGTGCTCTGGCAGGAGAGAGGTTTCATGACTTCTCATGGAACCAAGATTCAGCATGGTCTCCTTATCCAAGCTCTGTTAGATGCAATACATTTACCGACATCCATTGCTATCATGAAGTGCAAGGCACACACGAAAGTCACTGACATTATTTCCCAAGGTAATGATCTAGCAGATCGCACAGCCAAGCTTACAGCACAGACTCTAGACAGTCCAGTTAACATGACACACACTCCAGATCCGATTACATGTATGACAGTTAAGGACCCTACACAAGATGTCATAGATATCCAGTTACATGCTACTCCCGAAGAAATCAAGAAGTGGTCTGAACAAGGAGGGGTCCAGACAGATCAAGGATGGGTGACGAAGGGTAGGACCGCATGGTTTCTCCCCGACTCTATGGTTCAAGTCATCATTAATACCGCACATAGTCCAGCACATTTAGGAGAAAAAGCTATGTTAGACAGTATCCAGAACATTTGGTTCAACAAGCATTTACGAGCTGCAGCCAAGCAGAAAGTCCGTACCTGTATGATATGTTGTCAGTTTAATCCAGGTAAAAGTGTCCCGGTGGAACAAGGTGGTTTCCAGCCCCCTGACCACCCTTTTGAAGTCCTCCAGATGGATTATATTCAGATGGAGCGATGTCGAGGTTTCAAGTATGTCCTTGTAGTTGTATGCGCTTTGTCCAGATGGACAGAAGCATATCCAGTCCCAGATTACACAGCCGCGACCACTGCCAAGCAGTTGGTTCGTGAGTTTTTCCCTCGATATGGACTCCCTAGAGTCGTATATTCTGATAACGGTCAGCCATTCTCATCTGAACTCATGAAGCACGTTTCCCTGTTGTTGGGGTACCAGTGGAAGTTTCATTGTGTACGCCATCCTGAAGCAGCTGGTCTAGTCGAGAGACATAATCAGACTCTGAAAATTCGAATTGCCAAAATATGTAAAGATAAGGGTGTGGACTGGCTAGTAGCTCTGCCAGTCGCTTTGTTTTATATGCGCATGGTCGCACATTCCAGATCAGGTCTGTCCCCGTATGAGGTCGTATTCGGCCGCCCCCCTAACATGTGGGGTACTCCTAGACCCCGAAGTATTACTGATGTTTCATGTAATATGCTGACAGATTACCTAGCTTCCTTGATGTCTGCCCTCAACTCATGTCGTTCACAGGTTGCCGCCACATTTCCAGACAATACCGAGGTGGCACCGCATGAAATCGTTCCAGGTTCGATGGTGCTCGTACGTAACTTCGACAGATCAAGTCCGCTGGAACCACGTTGGAAGGAGCCCCGTCAGGTCCTCCTCACCACCCGTACAGCTGTGAAATTGGAAGGACGCCGCGGCTGGGTGCACCTTTCGCACGTCAAGAAATTCTACGGATTAAAGCCGGTCTCTAAGAACATTTCCCAGGATATCAAGACTTGTCAAAACATTGTTCCTAAGGACTGTCCCGCAAATGACATTGACACAACCCCTCCCCTGTTAGAGAAAACTCCGCAACAGGAGTATAAACAGAAATTAAGGTCTAGTAAAATAAGTCAGCCAGTTTGATTGTCTAAGTCCTCCCCTAGGTGAAACGGTTAGACTGTTTCTGACATGTATAAAATAGACCCCCATAGTGAGAGAGTTAGTCAAAACTCAATCCGATGTATCGTTTTTCTAAGTTTCATATTATTTCTCAGCCTTTTGATTTCCTGCACTAGTTACGCATTTTTCCTGTGTTTTCCAGTTCCTCATGTAAATAAGCCTTCTAATGTTACAGTAGAGCACACGTTTAGTGATCTGCCTCCTCACGAATATTCATACCGCCTCGCTATGCGTAACAATACATTTATCCGCATGTTACATTACTCACACCAGGCCAGCAATGCCACTAATTGTTGGGTGTGTGGTCGACTCCCCCCTTTCCAGACGTCAAAGGGAGTTCTGCCACTTTTTCCTTATCCTTTTTCACATAATGGTTCGTGTGGAGCATGGTCCACGTTAACGTCATCCTTAACAGATATGTCTTTTCTTAACAGCACATGTTTCCCAGACAAGCAAGGTCTCCCCCACAGAACAGGTTTAGATCTAGAAAATGAAGTGTATAATTTAGGTAACTATTCTTCGAATTTCATGGTCCTGAATGTTCAGTCTGATACTACTCCAGACTCACCTGCTATTTCAGTATTACCAGTCAAAGGCGAATTATGTGTTCGTAATTATGGTTCTGTACACGTAGGACATAGTGATTGTACTACTATTGTCAAGTATAGTGACAGTGGGAAATCTATTTTTAAAGCTTCACGTCATTCTTATTTTGTTTGTGGTCAAACCGCATATGTTCGTCTGCCCCTCGATTGGGAGGGAACCTGTTACATTGCCTTCCTACTGCCACCTGTTTTCCTAGCCCCACCTGACTACCATAGGAATTCCTTCCTAGTACATACTAGACACAAGAGAAACCTCCCGATTGTCGATTATACTGAAACTGCTGCAGAGCAATTCATTGATATTGATAAAGGTGTTTTCCCTTATTTAGGTACAGTTGTAAACAGTAAGCTAATCCGTAGGTTAACAAGAACCCTTGAAGCTGTAGTAGATGAGACTGCCTCCGCTCTAGGTAACTTAACCGAAGAGCAATCCTTTATGAGAATTGTTGTGCTCCAGAATCGTCTCGTCCTTGACGTCATACTGGCCGATAGGGGCGGGGCCTGTAGACTCATCGGATCCAGTTGCTGCATTTTCATTCCAAATAACGCGCCGTCTGTTTATTCAGCTATAACCAGACTCCATAAAATTGCCCATCTGTTACACCAGGATCCAGGCACCTGGACATGGTCCGGTTGGTTCTGGAATATAATTTCTGCATGGGGATGGAAAGTCCTGTCCTTTCTAGGTATCGCAGTAGCGATCATATTCAGCTGCTGCCTCTGTATACAATGTGGCCCTGCGATTTGCGGCATGTGTGCTACCTCTTGTATTCCTAGTCCCAAGCCCCGTTCTAAATCCCGTTCCAAGACGATTCGAGATGAACAAATGGTACTGTATGAAATGATAGATGGTATCATGAATATTGATGTTTCCTGATGGAAACGTAGTGACAAGGAGGGAATGTGGAAAAGTAAATTTTGCCATGTTCTGTGTCTCTACGTGTCATCCATCATATGTTATGTGTGCATGACCAATATGCATATGTTATTCCCCATGTCCGATTCAAGACGCAATTATAGTTGTGTCCTCCTCTAGTATGCCAGTTTCCAGTCCTCGTGAATACTACGAATATCAGGCCTATGTAAAGTAATGTTGCCACGTTTCTCAGTGTGCACGTTATTTCATTATAAAGTCCCCGTTTCCAGGCCTCAACAGGGCCCGGACATCAGATTCAGCTCCTGTCTCCTGAACCCTTGCTGAGGAGCGATCCAGCCCCCACCTGTATCCTCGACCTTTCACTTACTTCCTGCCTCGCAGTGCCCGGTGCAGCTTGGCTCTGCCTCTGAGTCTGCCAAGACTATGTTATGATTCCAGCTATCAGTTTAGTCCTCCTTCTCTGCATTCCTAAGCTACTGAACTACATCAATAGTTTCCGTCATTGTCTAGCCTATGCGGCTCCATGTTAAGAGAAATACTGTATTTAATGGTCATTTAATATTCTTCATCACGCACTATATGTAGAATAAATGCATGCTCCAGTCTTAGAGTCAGTTAGCTTTTCCCCTCATGACTTCTAGTTTATATCAACATGTTCCCTAAACATCAGATACTAGATAGGGTTTAGGTACATGTCGCTCCGACCCTCCAGACTTTAGTCTCTGCTCCTAGCACAGAGTTCATAGCCCCCAGCTTCTCCTCGTAACACGTCATTGCCAGTTTGCGCGCACCACCAGGTTAGAGGCCCCGGCTCCTTAGGTAGCCCCCTCCTATGTTTCCGCCCATTCATGACATTCTGTTACGTTTGCATCACATGTCTGAGTTACACCTTCTTTTTACTCTTATCTTTCGCGACTGCTACGCGTCACGCCTTCTGCTCCACCCACTGCTACGCCTACTGCAATGTAATGCTATGTGTTTGCGTTATGTATATATGCTCATGTATTGTTATTAAAAGCCAGCGCGCTCATCCCAGACCCAGCCCCAGCAGCTGCTGGGCCCTGTCATCCTATTCCTATGCAGGTTGTCCTGTTCCTGTCCTTTATGCTGTAATAAACCTGCAAAACTCCCACTACCTCGAATCTTGACTCTTATTTATTGAGCTATCTGTTATGATATAGGTCTAGTCAAAAATAGGGTATTATTTATTTATTTACCACAAACCAGAAATTGTTTGTGAAGCCTGATTTGTTCATTCTTTCACATAACATACATAAAGGCTAAATCTGTCACTAAGACTCAAAATTCTAAGCCAAAAACTAAAGCACAGAACACCCATTCACAACCCATTTCTTTCCACAGGACCACTTGAAGGCAGGGGTGGGTGGTATTGAGACCAATGAAGTCAGTAAGTATCAAAAGTGGAGGGAGGAGGCAGAGTGCAGCTGTCTCCTAAAATTTTTTTTAATTCATGCAATTTGATTTTTTTTACACGTTTTGGCTGGAGTAATTCTGACATCTATAATTTCTTGAATGGCCTTAAATGTGTGTCTTAAACTGTGCACTATGCTTTGTTAATCTGCCAAAATTCATACGGACACCAATATTCCACAATAACCTGTCTAGGTTAAACATTCTAAGCTTTACCACCTATTTGACGGCCACACATAGGAAAAATTCTATTGTTCACTCACTTGCCATGTCTGAGGGCTCAGTGGACTAATCCATCCACTGCAAAGATCTTATCTTGACCACATGGTCACTGTTTCAGTTCTGGACATGTTCACTCAGCTCTTCACCCAAGGTTAATAAAAATAGTATTACTGACTTATGTGAAAAAGGTTTTAAGTGAGCATCCAACGATTAACATATGCTTATTATGTGTTTGATGGTTTGAGAAATACAACAAATTAAGCAATTTGTTGATGGAGAACCACATTCCATTATATCTCAAATGTGTAATTGATGTGGAGGTTGCACCCATGAATAATCGTCAATATGCCAAATAAACATATGCATTACTTGTGTGTGTGAAAAACATGGCATGTGAGGTATAAGGGTTTGAATGACCCAAGATCTACTTTCTGAAATATGTTTGATCAGAGGAGTGGATAAGCACCCCAGCACTTATCCATTTTTAAATATTCTTCTATACTTAAGTGTCAAAACACGTCCTGGCTTTTCAACAAATGAGATGAAGTAATTTAATATTAGCGGTATTTGCACATTTGTAAGTGTCACACTCTTAACCTACTATAATGCTATTCGTACCTTTGCAGAACACAGGTCAGAGCAATCTGCTTCATCACAATTTAGATGATGTTTTTGAGAACCTGAAAAATAATATTTTAATTTAGTAGGTTGGGGAAAAAAAACACAAGCATCTTTAGGTATGCACAAATTTGACTGTTTCAAGAAATGCAATTTTCACATTTATTTCCTCAAGTAAACTGAATATGAAAATGTTTCCAATAAGCCATGCTTTTTCCATAACAATACTCAAAATCTGAATATGAATGCACTACAAAATCTCAAATTGAAATCCCATAATGCACATTGCCAAAGCAAAGAAAAGAAGCGTTGGAAAAGTCAATAGGTCTGGTGTTGGCCGCCAGACTTCTAGTAATTCTTGCTTTGTCATGTTTTTTGCAAAACTTTGTTTGGGAACACGCCGGGCCCTTATCAATCAAAAACAAAAAGCTTGCAACAGGCAAAAACGTGTTTGGGGTCAAATAAAATCCACACATTATCTTAGTACTCTCTGGCACTTAATTCAAGAGCGGAGTTTGTGGATGTGTTCCTTGTGAAAGGGCGAAATGCCGTAACTCTTAGTGAAGTCAGACAATGGCTCAAGTGGGCGGATATATTGCTCCTTAATGCATGATGGAGTGGGTTGAAGAAAACTGTGAATGTCACCAACCACAGACTAAATGATGAAGTCTGGCTGAAACCCCTAGAAGTAAGTATGTTATACACAATTTTAGTAAACTCAAAAGGTCCGGACGAACACTGTCCTCAAAGAAAACCAATCTGTCTGGCATTGGCTGCAAACCTCCTGCCCTAACGAAAGAAAGGAGGAAATTAAAACGCAAAAAGAAAGAAAGTAGAGACGAAAACGAAAGACAAAAAAAAAGGAGAAAAGAAAATCGGAGTAAAGGGTAAAGAAGGAATTAAAGAGAAAAGAAAAGGGCAAGAAACAAGACAAGACAGAAGGTGAAAGAAAGGTAAGAAGGGCGGCAAGAATGAAGTCAAGCGAATGAAAAACAGGAAAAGAAAGTTGAAAGAAAAACAGAAAAGTGAGAAAGAAACATAATGGGAAGGAAAGGAGAGAAACAAAGGAAGAGGAAAGTGATAAGGGAAGGAAAGGAAACAGTAAAAAGAATGAAAGTCAAGGAAGAAAGAAGGGACATAAGGAAACGAAAAATGAGAGATGGCAAGAATGAAAGATGGCAAAGACAAGAAGGCAAATATAAAAAGCAAAGATGAAAGAAGGGAACAAAGGAATGGAGAAAAGAACAAAAGAAAGGTTGGATGGAGGAAATAAAGAAAACAGTAAAAAGAGAATAACTTAATATAGAAAGTTTCAAATGGAGACTGTCTGGTATGCTATAAAATACCAGCAGGCAGAAAAGCAAAACACTGCAAAATGAATTTACAACACTGTTGGCAGGAGATAGGATCTGATAAAGATGGAATGTGCATCAGAAGCATCCTGCTATCACACCAGTCTCTAACCACAAATGCAAAACGAAAGCAATTGTAAAGTAATACAAACAACAGCATTGAAGGGTACTAGCTTGTGTGCAGATGTGCTCCTCCTTGAGAGAGAGCAACATGCAGTTACTCAAAGTGAAGTTTACCAATGGCAGAAATAGGCTGTATGCTGTACTAGGCAGCAACAAAATGTGAACGACAACAATGGTTGTAGAGAGAGGGTATGTATATTAGACATTTTAGGAAAAACGTATATTTCTTTAAATCACATGCATGGGCTACATTAGACTTTTTATGATTCAAATAAATACTTTTTAGGTTAAAAGTTAAGAGAAGATTTGAAAATTGGATATTAATAGAGGAAAAACAGTTACTAGCAGCTGAGTTATCCAGTTTGCCTTACGTCGACAGTTCACAGTCATAAAAAGCTTCACCCATTGAGGGTGTCAATCAATTTGACTTGCAACAGCCTCACAAATGTACATAATCTACTGCAACAAAGGATTGATATAAACTGTCACAACAACTGATGCAAAAAAGATCCATCTGATATTCAATACTGAAAGAATCTTTTTGACAAATCCAAGCAGATATTTCAAAATTAAGGAAGATATTGCTTTTGCAGTCTTTTTAACTTTATAAAAATGCTGACAAAGCTGAGAATGGCTCGTATATTCCCCAACAACTTGCGGTGTTTGTTTTTTTTCTTTGCAAGTTTCTCAATTTCATCATCACCTCGGACTAATAATGGATTAAATGACTGCTAAAATCCTAAATAAATTCAAGGTCGTGAAAACTCCGATCGAGTTTTGTTTGCACATTTAACAAAAAAAGACACAAATTCACTTTAGATTCAAATGAAGAAGAGCAAACAAAAAATTAGAACAAGATTATTGGGGACAAGTACTTCAAAAGTGTTGTTGGAAGTATAGGTACCATAAAAGAACGTGGAATACCAACTGAGGGAGATGACATGCAACTAAATTTGTCTCGAAATGGATATTGTCTCAGACTATAAGAACACAGACAAATTTGATCAGTTTCTTGCGGATTATATTCAACATCATAGAAATTCTTGGTCCGAAAAGACACCATATTTCTCCAAAACAATAGTTCACAGAATTTTTGACAAGCATATAGCCATGTCTGAACTGGGGTGGCAGAGTGGGCTAAAGAACGGTGATGGATTAAACCCAGATCTTTTGACTGGGTGTGAGTGTTTGATTGGTTCAGATGCTCAGTCCATCACCACCCCCTTTTGTACCATAAAATACCAGCAGGCAGAAAAGCAAAACACTGCAAAATGAATTTACAACACTGTTGGCAGGAGATAGGATCTGATAAAGATGGAATGTGCATCAGAAGCATTCTGCTATCACACCAGTCTCTAAACACAAATGCAACACGAAAGCAATTGTAAAGTAATACAAACAACAGCATTGAAGGGTACTAGCTTGTGTGCAGATGTGCTCCTCCTTGAGAGAGAGCAACATGCAGTTACTCAAAGTGAAGTTTACCAATGGCTGAAGTAGGCTGAATGCTGTACTAGGCAGCAACAAAATGTGAATGACAACAATGGTTGTAGAGAGAGGGCTGAAAGCTCTTATATGTATATTAGACATTTTAGGAAAAACGTATATTTGTTTTAAATCACATGCATGGGCTACATTGGACTTTTTATGATTCAAATAAATACTTTTTAGGTTAAAAGTTAAAAGATTTGAAAATTGGATATCAATAGAGGAAAAACAGTTACTAGCAGCTGAGTTATCCAGTTTGCCTTACGTCGACAGTTCACAGTCATAAAAAGCTTCACCCATTGAGGGTGACAATCAATTTGACTTGCAACAGCCTCACAAATGTACATAATCTACTGCAACAAAGGATTGATAGAAACTGTCACAACAACTGATGCAAAAAAGATCCATCTGATATTCAATACTGAAAGAATCTTTTTGACAAATCCAAGCAGATATTTAAAAATTAAGGAAGATATTGCTTTTGCAGTCTTTTTAACTTTATAAAAATGCTGACAAAGCTGAGAATGGCTAGTATATTCCCCAACAACTTGCGGTGTTTGTTTTTTTTTCTTTGCAAGCTTTACTCAATTTCATTATCAACTCTGACTAATAATGGATTAAATGACTGCTAAAATACTAAATAAATTCAAGGTCGTGAAAACTCAGATCGAGTTTTGTTTGCACATTTAACAAAAAAAGACACAAATTCACTTTAGATTCAAATGAAGAAGAGCAAACAAAAAATTAGAACAAGATTATTGGGGACAAGTACTTCAAAAGTGTTGTTGGAAGTATAGGTACCATAAAAGAACGTGGAATACCAACTGAGGGAGATGACAAGAAACTTAATTTGTCTCGAAATGTATATTGTCTCAGACTCATTTGATCAGTTTCTTGGGGATTATATTCAACAGCATAGAAATTCTTGATCCGAAAAGACATCATATTTCTCCAAAACAATAGTTCACAGAATTCTTGACAAGCAATGTTATTGGTTTTCATGTTCAACAAAAGAAAGAACAATTGTCACTTACCTGTAAACTGTGGTTCTCCAGTGTTGGTGTCTTTCATAGATTCACATGCTTGAATATTCCCCGTCGTCGAAATGGGAGCCCCAAAGTAAATTAATTAGCAATAAAAGCCACAATATATGTATATAGAAACATAATAACATACATTCTAAAAACCATAAATACTTATAAGTACCAAGGATAGCAGTAATACACAGGAATACATTAGAAGAAAAAAACACTTACCTAACATATTCAAGTCATTATGTTAGTCCAAACTACAGCCAATCAGGCGCAAGCACCCCTTTAGAACGTTCTCCTCAGAGGCTCAGGCCCTCAGATTTTCGTAGCACCAGAGTGACAAAAGAGTCTAAGAGGAGAAGCGAGCCTCAGAGGGGAGGTGGTTGGGTCGCATGTGAATCTATGAAAGACACCAATACAGGAGAATCACCGTTTACAGGTAAGTAAAAATTATTCTTCTCCAGTATTGGGGTGTCTTTCATAGATGCACATGCTTGAGTAGAATAATGAGCAGTAACAGCTGGTCGCAAGGCAAAAGAGCAGGGCATAAGCATACAATGCAATGAAATCACATAATGCTGCCAGACAGATACATTACTCATATAGGCAGAGGGAATGAAAGAGGTTCACCTTATTTAAAAAGATTACGAAGCACCGCTTGGCCCACTGCTGAATCAGCTTAGTTGATCGTCTCGAGGCAGTAGTGCTTTGTAAAAGTATGCCTGCGGGACCACGTGGCTGCTCGGCAGATTTGGTGAATCGGCACACCCGCAAACAGGGCAGTAGAGGAAGACATCGCCCTGGCGGAATGAGCCTGAACTGTAGATTGAAAAGGCTTGCCGGCCTTCTGATGACAAAACGAAATTGCTGAGGAAATCCAACGTGCAATAGTTGGCTTGGTAACAGAACGCCCCTTGCACATGCGTCCGTAAACAACAAACAGTTGATCAGACTTATGAAAAGGTGCTGTCCTGTCAATGTAGAATTTAAGGCTTCTTTTAACGTCCAATGAATGCAAACGTTGCTCCACTGGAGATTGAGGATTAGCGAAGAAAGTCTTTAGGAACACTGGTTCATTGAGGTGAAAATCAGTCGGCACCTTAGGCATGAATGCCGGGTTGGTGCGAAGAACGACAGTCCGATTTGAATTGAAGAAAAGGAGGCTGAATGGTAAAGGCAAGGATATCACTCACGCGGCATGAGGAGGTCAAGGCAAGAAGAAGTGCCACCTTCCAGGTCAAAAATTTCAAATCCGCTTTGTGAATGGGCTCAAAAGGTAACGTCATCAATTGCGCCAAACCAACATTAAGATGCCAGGTAGGAGGAGGATGCCGAATGGGCGGGAACATCCTGAATAGTCCTTTGAAGAACTGTTGAATGACTCTGGAAGAGTAGAGAGAAGACCCATCCTGCCGGAAACGAGAGATTGCCGCTAGGAAGACCTTCAAAGTGGAGTGGGAAAGTCCTGATTGAGCCAACTGAAGAAAGAACGGCAGAAGCTGAGCAGGAGAGGAGTGCACAGGATGGATGTTGGCAGAGGCACACCAGTGACAGAACCTTTTTCACTTTTGGACAGAGCTCTCGCATTGGCAAGAACATCTCTACATGCTGGTGAAATATTCAAGCGGGCAAATTCAAGGTGCTCAGGTTCCAGGCCGATAATTTGAGAGAGGAGGGGTCCGGATGACAGATCTGACCCTTGTCCATTGTGAGGAGATCCGCTCAAGGATGAAGGAGAATGGTTTTGCACTGTGAAAGAAGCAGCAGCTCAGAGAACCATGCTTGTTGAAGCCATCTGGGAGCGATAAGGAGAATGTGGCACGGCTGTCTCCGCATTTTCCACAACACTCGAGGAACCAGCGGAATCGGCGGAAAAGCATAGGCAAATAGATTGCACCACTCCAGCAAAAGGGCATTCCCGCATGACCCTTGATGGGGAAGCCAACTTGCATAAGGCGGGCATTTCCAGTTCACAGGGCTCGCTAACAGATCCAGGTTCGGGCGACCCCACAACCGAAAGATGAAGTCCAGAGTTGGCTGATGCAACTCCCACTCGTAGGACGCAGACCTGCTGAGGGAGTCCGCTAGGATGTTGGAAATGCCTGGTAGGTGAACCCTTGTCAAGGTTATGTGGTGACGGAGCGCCCAGTCCCAGATGCTCTGTGCCAGCTGAGAAAGGAGCGGTGACCAGGTGCCGCCCTGTTTGTTCACATAGTGCATACTGGTGGTATTGTCTGTTTGAATGAGCACAGATTCTCCCTGGAGTGGAAGATGGAGAGACTTGAGCGCCAGGAAAATGGCCATGAGTTCCAGTCTGTTGATGTGCCAGGAACGTTGAGACAGGTTCCACTTGCCCTTTATGGATAGCCCCTGAAGATGTGCGCCCCAGCCTTCCAGGGAGGCATCCGTTGTAAGGATGAGCTCCGGAGCGACGGTTAGGAAAGAAGTACGGGCAGCGATGTTTGACGGTTGAGTCCACCATAAGAGAGCAGACCTCAGAGCGGTCACCAGAACCAGATCGTTGAACGAACCGCTGACCTGACGCCACTGCTTGTCCAATTCCTCCTGAATTAGGCGACTTGAGCCTGCAATTTGGGATCAGGGAGATGCAGGAGGACGCCATCCCGAGAAAGGATTTCAACACACAAACTGAAACCAACTCTTTTGAACGGATGAGAGCCACTAGGCGTAAAATCCGCAGCTGACGCTCGTGAGACACGAATGCCTTCGCCAGCGAAGTATTCAGAGTGGCGCCTAGACAAGTCCTGCAGGGCGCTAGATCGACCTGAGACTTCTCGGTGTTGATGGACAGACCGAGAGTGTGGAATAGAGTCAGACAGAACTGAGTGTCCAGAGACGCCTGGTGACGAGATTGCGACTTAATGAGACAGTCGTCCACGTAGGGAAAGATTTGAACGCCCTTCAAATGTACATATGCCACCACCGGAGCCAGGACTTTCGTGAAGACGCGAGGGGCAGAGCAAAGGCCGAAAGGCAGAACATTGAATTGAAAGTCTCTGCCCCCCACCCGAAAGCGTAACTACTTCAGGTGTCTTGGACGTATCGGAACGTGGAAATAAGCGTCCTGGAGATCAAAGGTGGTCATAAACTCGTCCTTGGAGAGAAGGCAGAGAATTTCCACGAGCTTGAGCATGCGGAAGGATTGGCACTTCAGGTACTTGTTTAAGGCTCGTAAGTCAAGGATAGGACGCCATTCGGCGGACTTCTTGAGAACGAGGAAAAAACGGGAATAGAATCCCATCCCCTTCTGAGACTTGGGAACCACTTTGATGGCACCTTTCTGAATCATGAGTCGAATCGGTTGGAAAAGCTCCTTGAGGCGTGCCGGAGGTGGACCAGATGGAGGAGTGTTTGGAGGGAATTTGACAAACTCCAAAGCATGGCCCTTCGATACAATGTCCAGCACACAACGGTCAGAGGTGATTGAAGACCAATTGGAATAGAAGAGGGAGATTCGTCCTCCAACTTTGAGCGGGGAAGGCAAGTCATTGCTTCTTAGAAGCGGAGCCTCTGTAGGAAGATTTTCCTCTGTAGTATTTTGAAGACTGCTGCCGATAAGACTGCTTCGACAGGGAGGAATACCTCTGATTTCCTTGGCCCTAGGAGCGGTACTGGTTGGATCCGCCGCGAAAAGAAGAGGAGGTGCCGCGTCCACGTGCACCGCGAAAAGGCTGTTTGCGGAACTGCAAAGTGCCCAGGGCACGAGCCGTCTCTGTGTCCTTTTTTATGGTCTGAAGTGCGTCAACCACATGCTGGCCAAAGAGTGATTCGCCGTCATAGGGCATGTCGAGGATCTTCGCCTGAACCTCTGGCGAAAAGAGGTGGAACAAAGCCAGCCCTGACGATGCAAAACAGCCGCCCCCGCAAACTGACGAACACCAGTGCATGCAATGTCCACAGAGCAGTCGATTTCAGATGACGCTCTCTCTCCCTCCTGAAGAATCTTGAGAGCCTCTGCTCTGGAGGGCTCAGGAATGAGGTCGATAAAAGAAGACATATCTGACCACACTTGGCTGTCATAGTGCCCCAGAATGGCTAGAGAATTTGCAGCCCTCACAGTGTTAGAAGCCATAGTGGAGAATTTTCGTCCAATGGCATCAAGACGACGCCCCTCACGGTCAGGAGGAGCGGTAGTAGGAGAAGACGGATTCCTGGAACAACGTTGTGTGGCCTGGGTAATGACGGAATCAGGTTTAGGTTGCGCTACCAGGCAGGCTGGAGAACCCTGGGGCGCCCAGATTTCTTCTCCAAACGAGGAAGAAGCGCCAGGATAGAAGTCGGCCTCTGCATCAGTTTGACGCCCTCATTCCAGATGAAGTCAATTATAGGCACTGCCCGTACCTGTTCAAAAGGTTGACTCTTGAAGTCAGAGAAAACAGTCCTCATCTTTCAGAACCATAGGGAGCTTGAAGCACAGCGCCGCTCATTCCATAAGTTGATGAAAACCCTCTATATCCACAGGAGGGGAATCCCCTGGGCCCTAAGGTGGCGGCGATGGCGCCTGGATTTGATCATCATCCCAATCAGCCATGTTCCCATCATCATCAACTTCGCCGTCTTCCCGATCTGGGCGTACGTCATCATCCTCGTAAACAGTTGTATGAACCTGAATAGAGGTAGTAGGTGGTGCAGAAGACGCAGACGGCTCTGGCATTGCAGTAGAGGGAGGAGCCTCTGTTGTTGCAGGCACTGTAGGATGTGGAGACCCCTGGTGAGAAGGTGGAAATCGCCTATTATAATCCTCCAGCATATATTGTAGATTAGAGATGAGGGAGAGTGGTATTTGCGCGGTGGGAACCTGAGCAGATGGTTCCTCCTCATGGTAGTAAGGATCTTCTTGATTGTCCTCATAGTCCTGATATTTTATAACCAGTTCCGAAGGGCTTCGAGCTGCCCGGAATCTATCATCTACCTCCTCTTCAGAATCAGAGTCATGCTCCTAAGCAGTGGCAAAAAGTGGTGATGGACGTTGAGTGACGCGGGATGGGAAGCGGATCCAAAGGTACATGCAGACGGTGGTGCAGAGGGTCAACAGCAGGAGCCCCTGAACTTGCTGATGAAAATGGCACCAGAGGTAGTGATGCGAAATAAGATGTCGACGACGATAACACAGTCGACGGGACAACCACCGTCGCTGAAGATGCTAATGAAGCCGGTGACTACAAAACCACGGCTGTTGACGAAGCCGGCGTTGAAGGAACCGCCATTGACGAACCAGTCGCCAATGGAGCAGTCATTGATGGAGCAACCACTGACGAAGAGGATCTCTTTACAGAAGGCGTCGACGAAGATTTTGATGTAGAAGAGACTACCTTCTCCGACGCCGACGAGGAGATTGGAATCGTCGACGAGACAGACTTGAAGCTTACACACACCATCGTCGACACTGATGCAGTTGACGCAGCCGCCGTCGACGACCCGCTGGCACAAGTCGTCGTCACTGTCGTCGTCAGAGAGGTAGAGACAGCAGATTTTGTCGTCGGAACGACCGTCGACGGTCCCATCGACGATTTTGCCCGCTTTTAAGGGAAACATGCGTAGAAGAAGCCGTGGACGCCTGGGAGTTCTGACTCTCAGAGGTTCACGGCTCCTACACAGGCTTAGCAGGAAGAGAAGACACAGCAGGAGCCTTCTGGAATTCAAGTTTCTTCTTCTTCAGGAATGGAGATGGCATATCCTGCACACTGCTACGTTTAGAGGTGGCTCTAGACCCAACTGACGCAAGGCTTTCTGCATCAGAAAGAGGTGAATCCTTCTCCTTCAACCTCTGCAACCAAAGGAGGAGACGCCCCTCCCTGTCCTTAAGGGTCTTGGTGCAGAAAGTCCTGCAAATTTTACATTTGCCTACCTCATGCTCTGGATAGAGGCAATAAATACACTTCTTGTGAGGGTCCTCAGAGAAGAGCCGCATCTTCCCACAAGAAGCACAAGGACGAAACAAAGACTTCTTACTTGAAGACATCCAAGAAAACAGAAGAAATCCACAAGGAAGTTGACCGAGCCATTGCTCCCATCGCGTCTTGAGGGAATCTAGCGTGGACGATGTGTTATCAGGGATATTCCTCCCTTCCCCAGATTTCCCAGGAGGAGTTTGGCTTCCAGTGGACTGAACTTGGGGGATTGTCGTGTGTTCTGGAATGTCTAGGGCCAGGGCATGTCGCAATTGGAGGTACATGTACAATTGAGTAGGCTGCAGAGAGTATGTGTGCTGCAACTGCTGGAAGGAGGGCAAATGATCTCCTCTCCCACCCGGGTAATACCGATCAGACCCCACTTCTGAAAACTGACCAATGACCCCACCTCTTGCAGACTAGTGCTGTGCCAGAGGGGTGTCTGCAGTGTAATCCTGGCGTCCCACCGGTGTGTCGCATCGCAGACCTCAATGCCAGAAGAACCGTCTGGGTAATAGAAGGTAGGGTGTGAGGAATAGGAGCTCCGTATAGCATGGCCTGTATGCGGGAGAATCTTAGGTTCTCCAGCCAGTAGCCCGGGTCCGCCTAACCACCATTAAACCAGTTGTGGATCACCAACAGGCAAGTGGCCAGATAGTGCAGAAAGGGATTTGTCATACCCATACCACCATCATCATAGGGGGGCAGTTGACAGTCTACAAGAATGACTTTGAGCCACCCCAGAGGAAAGTCTTGATCAGTGCATCCAACCCACAGAACCAGCTGCGGGAGGGGGAAGAGTGGAAGGTTCTGAAGTACATTAAGGAGGCGGTGCAGAACCATCATTTTAAATAAGGCAATCCTGCTGAGGGGGTTAAGCGGAAGGGATTGCCAACGCTCAAAGCATCTTTTGTATGTTTGATCAGTGGGTTTACGTTAAGGGACCAGGTCAGCTCTGGGAGAAGGGCAACCCAAATACCAAGGTACTTGAAAGAAAGTCTCCGTAGGCGAATGTTGGTTTGCCAATCCAAACACTCCTGTGAGGGGTACAAGGGCACTATATTGGATTTAGTTGGGGTCAGACACAGGCTCGACGCGCTCTCAAAGGACTCGAGGATGTGGAGGCATCTCGGTCCAGATTTGGCAGGGTCGGCTGAGAAGAGCATGACATCATCCGCATACAGGGTGATTCAGTCTTCATGGTAATCATGCCAATGCCATACCCAGATATGCTAATCTGTCTGTATTAGACAAGCCAAAGGCTTGATCGCAAGAGCGAATAGGAGGGGAGAGAGACAGTGCCCCTTTTATAAGGACCCTAGCAGACGGGTTGGAGTAGAGGGCCACCACCAGGTTTCGAAAGTGGGGGCCGAAGCCCACACGTTCTAATACACATCCCAAGTACCGTCAGCCAAATATATCGAAGGCCTTTTCAAAATCAAGGAGCCTTAAGGGTATTTCCGTGATAGTCATAATCATGTCAATAGTCCCAGCGTGGACCCCGGAGCACTTCATTAGATATATCTTCTTAAGTTGTCAACTTTTGCCTTTCTTCAGGAAGGCCTGTATGGACACTTAAGAGATAAAAAGACAATAATGCAGCCTAAGAAACTAGGCTACATTGGCCATTTACTTCATCTTGAAGTGAAAAAGATAGCCAGTTTAACTTTAATTGTAGTCATTTGCTGAGTTTTACACATAGATAACTCCTTCACAAAACTACTTTTTCATGATCGAGATAAACGGAATGAATAGAGAAGCCCCCATAGGCTGCCATTATGTGTCTGAAAATGGGTACTGTGCCTTTAAGTGTCTCCAGAGACCCCCGGTATCCCATGAGGCACAGCGTGAGACATTTACTTTCAGTTCTTTTTGAAGGCGTAAATAAGCAGAGCCTGCTGAGTCTTGGGGACATCTGTGTCTGCCACCGGGGAGGAGGGCGGGCTGCTTATGACTATCACGGAAATACCCCTACAAGAGAACTGGAGTTACAGGTAAGAAACTACTCCTTCTCTTGTAGGGGATTTCCGTGTATAGTTCTAGTCATGTGAATAGACTAGGAAGCCCATCCCCAAACTCGCCAGCGGTGGCAGAACAGAGAACAACCGCACTATTGTTCAAATAAATTTCTAAGTGAAGCCTGTCCAACCTGGGCATCTGCCTTAGCATCAGTAGTGCTTAGTAAATGTGTGGACTGACTTCCAAGTGGCAGCCTTACAGATTTCCGAAATAGGTACATTGCGAAGTAAAGCCGGAGTGAGCCCTAGGCTTACTAACCCAAAGGCTGGTTTGCTTTTTGATAACAAAGCTGAATACATGAAACAATCCACCTAGAAATGGATTGTTTAGAGGTAGCTAGACCAGTTCGAACGGAACCATAGTTTACAAATAGCTGGTCTGATCTACGGATATCCTTAGTCTTGTCTAAATAGATTTTCAAGACACCTCAAACGTCAAGAGAATGTAATGACCTCTCCGCAGGAGAAGATGATTTTGAAAAGAATTAGGTAATGTAATAGTCTGGTTTACATTAAACTCATGAGAGGTGGTGAGACGCACACCGGTATAATCCTGTTGGTCAATGTTTTAAACCGATCCATAACTAACTTTATAGGCGTGCGAGCTCGTCCGCGCTCTGCCCCAATGCGCAGCAATAGTACCAAAACATGAGGGGAACCATTGTCTGGCTTCCACCAAGCTGCACAGCCACATTCTTAAATGAATCAAATGAATTAAATTCAATCTATTTACTCCTCATTGTTCAAGTTTTCACGCTTATGTTTAATCCTCCTTAATTTTAATTTTTTCTTCAATCCATTTTACTCATTGCAAATTTTACGATGGTGTTCACAGAAACAGAGGTGCGCCATAGAGTTTCCAAATGTCACGATTTATTTAAAATAACCCAATGCATTTTGGGATCACCGTCCCTTCATCAGGGGCATCTACAATACAAAAGGAATGGATTTTATAAAAGGCTAACAGCATTACTATATTAATGTTAAACTTCCTATTCAACTGACAAAACGTTTACTCTCCTTTTACTCAACTGTCTTTACACCAATGAACTGTCAATAAGCAATGAATACAGTATTACTAAATATATTTAAAAGCACTTATTCTGAGATATTAAACAGCAACCCTTTAGTCAAAGTACACATGACCTGAACGACGTATTATATCTAAAGAATCAACGTTCCCTTTTCCTGAATTAATCATTGAGCTTACCGTGACATGTGTTATAATGCATCCCTCATTTTTTAGAGAAATCTTTCCTTTCCAAATGCAATTCAGAGTTTCATGGCATTAGTATTTCTATCTCTTTACGTGCCGAAGCATGTTTTCCCCCTTGCAATAAAGAAACTGCATCTGCTCTTCAACACCTGTTCATGGTTTATCAACCCTCGTGGCCTCCCACAAGGAGCATGTCACGTGTTTCCCTATTCAGGCTATAAGGAATACTAGGCTACTGGATAATTAGTTTAGCAGTTTCAGTCTCCTGCCTTCCCTCGTTCCTCCAAACAAACTTTGTTTCCCAGAATGGATCATGCACCTTCCCTCTGTTAACGTTAATTTGCTAAGTACTCAAATTATTCATAAAATCAACCGTTATAATCTCGTTTTCTGATGCTGCATAACCAACATTAACAAAAACCCACTTTTAATTCTAAATTGTCCAAAATAATGTTTCAAATAACATTGGTGTCCATGATTAACAATTATTTCGAGCTAGTTCAACAGACAGCTGATAGCATCTTTTCCTGACCCAAAACTGGGGCTCCTGTGTAAGTCATCGTAGTAAACAATCTTTTGTCCCATACTTTCCATTGATCATGCTTTTTAACTTAAGATTGCTTTTTTCAACGAGGGTTGAAGTCGTCTGGAACGCGAAGTCCCTGTCAAGGACGATAGGCTCACCATGGAGCGAGGCCCGGGACGGGACCTCGAAATCGAACCAGATGTCTACCTTCTCTTCGATCCTCTCCTCGACGTCTATTTTCTTCTCGACGTCTATCTTCGTGTTGACGTCGATGGTGATCGGCGACGACCTGCGGCGTCGACCGCCGCTTGCGAGCTTCAGACCAACGCCGATGTCTCGACGGCAATTTTCTTTGCGTCAACGTCAAACGAGGGGAACCCCTTGACGGCGATCTCGCCATTCTTCTCCTCGACGTTGATCTTCGACGTCACTTCGACCCAGAGACCTGGGTCGACGGGGAGCACTTTGTTGTCATGCCAGCTCTTGACGTAGTCGTTGCCGTCCTCTACGTCAATAGGGAACGGGGTAGTTATTCTGCCGTTTTCCTGCTGGAGAGCCCCCCAGAGGCCAAAGCATAGGACTTGGTAGAGGACTTACCCTCTCCTTTCCCAGAGGCTGAAGAAGCTGCCTTGGGTCTCCTCTGCTCCATCCCTGAAGCCAAATCTTCTTCCCGTTACGCAGAGTGCGCCTGGAAAAGGTCTTACAAATGGCACGGTGTCAGGAACATGAGACACAGGCAAACACAGAATACAGACTCTGTGGGAATCCGACTTGGCCTTCTTCCTACCTCATTCAGGGCACTTAGAGACGGCATTTTGACAAGACAGTAGAAATTCTACCAAAAAACGACAGCAGTAGTTAGCTAAAGGCCAAAGACGTCAAGTGAAACTGCAAAAGTCCAGAAAAAAATACAAATTTTGATGAAATACCAAAAAAGGTAGAGCTCAATTCTCCAGGGTCCTGCTAGCAGGAGCCGGAAAAAAGAACTGAAAGTAAATGCCTCTGGCTGTGCCTCATGAGATACCGGGGGTCTCTGGAGACTCTTAAAAGCACGGGAGCCATTTTCAAACACATAAAGGCAGCCTGTGGGGGCTTCTCTATCCATTCCTCTCATCTCTATTATGAAAAAAGAGTTTTGTGAAGGAGAGTTTTCTATGTGTAAGACTCAGCAAATGACTAAAATTAAACTTAAACTGGCTATCTTTTTCACTTCAAGATGAAGTAAATGGCCAGTGTAGCCTAGTTTCTTAGGCTGCATTATTGTCTTTTTATCTCTTAAGTGTCCATACAGGCCTTCCTGAAGAAAGGCAGAAGTTGACAACTTAAGAAGATAGATCTAATGAAGTGCTCCGGGGTCCACGCACATGGGCGGGACTATTCACATGATTAGGAGTATCATGGAAATCCCCTACAAGAGAACACAACAGACACTTATTGCCAAAAGATCATGGCCTACTGGCTCTTTGAGAAAGGGTGCACTAAACTAATGAACATCACATCACCCAGCCAACAGACCAGCTTGTCTGCAAGGCTTACAGAGTTCTTAAATTTCCATATATCTTGTGCGAATAGCTCTTCTCAATCCAGTTGTTTTTTCTTTACATTCGTGTACATCTTGTCCTAAGTATTCCATCATAAATTATTAAAAGAACTGGAATGCAAAGAAAATAAATGAGCTGGGCGGCATGAGCTATTCTCCCACAGAATTGGCAAACATTGCTACGGGTCAATAAAATGAATTTTAATTTTTGGCGCAAGCATAACAGTGACCTGGTGGCATCCTAAGTTTTATGCCCCTGTGCGCTGTGTAGTACAAAGTTTTCCTGCTAGCGCAGAATGTGTTAATGAGTTATGATGCAACAGTCTAATACTTAGTGTGTGGCGAAGGTGAAGACGGACATGCATGAATGAATGAATAAATTAATTTGTAAAGCATGCAGCTATTCAAGAGTGTCCCGGTGCCAAGGCAAATGCAGGTCGGGTGCACTCATATGGGGCTATCATAGTCAGTAAGACCGTAGCAAGTGATAGGAGTGAGATTTCTTGACAATCACTGTGGTGTACCAAAATAAATTTAGTGTAGCCAGTAGTGGTTAGATGGGTGGTGGGGGAGGGAAGGAGGATAACAGTGGTACTGGGGAAACACTGGAAGGGCGTATGATGGGTGCCAGTGGAAAGCAGAATATTTTGTGACATGTCCAGAGTATTATTGAAGCATTTCAATTATAACCAAGCACAGAGTCTGTTGTATTTATGTTTTCACAATCTGTAAGATGCTAAACATGCTTCTAATAGCCACTTCAGGGCCAGATAAAGAAAGGAATACAATGGCAAAAAACTGAAGGCAAGGGACAGATTTATGCAAAGATAAGCAGGGTGGGTTCTCGAATCAATGCTGAATTCGCTGTTCAGGCGGATTGGGTGGGACATCTGAGATCGCCTGAATGAGCAGAAAAGTTTTCTGAGCTTATTGCCATTGCAGGTCTTTTAATTCCCATAAAAGTTTCAAAACAGCGGGTAGGTAGTTTTGGTCCATGGTGTCATATGCCGCTGATGTGACTAAGGGGATTAAAGTTGCAGGGTGGTTATCATCAAGAGCTCTGATCATTTCCTCACATTTGCTAGTGAAGATTGATTATGTTATACTGGTGAGTCTGAATCTTGATGAAAGGTACTGTAGAAGGGGTATTTCATACCGGAATGCCTGCAGTAATTTTGTCACTACCTTTTCTATGATTTGCCCCTCGAAAAAAAGGAAAATACTCTAGTCACCAAATAGTACCTTGTAATTTCGCAAAAATAAAATAGTTTGTAATAAACACTTTTATTTTTTGGGGCAAATTGTCATTTAGTCACAAGAAAAAAGTCTTTTTCTGGAACTACCACAATTTTTCCTCAAAATCAGCTTTCTATTTTCAGTAATTTTTCTAAATGCTCATGCACTTTCATTTAGTACTGTCCTACAAGGACAACACAGCCTAGAATTCTCACATAGATTCTCGAATACTGAGGATCAGCCTAAGGCACATACATACCCACTGCATGTCATAGAGGTCTACCTTAACTCCAGGGAATGCCAACATCATGCCTGAAATGTGCCTGCACATATGCATGCTCAGACACAAGGCAACCCCATCTCTACACTCCTCATTCTTCTCATATTGCCTTTGTTAGTGTAGGAGGGGCAGAGAGGAAAGTGACTGCACATATACATGCTCAGACAAGGCAAACCTATCTACACTCCTCATTCTTCTCATCTTGCCTTTGTTAATGTAGGAGGGGCAGAGAGGAAAGTGATTGCACATGTACATGCTCAGACACAAGGCAAACCTATCTACACTCCTCATCTTGCCTTTGTTAGTGCACTCAGGATCAGCCTCAGGCCCATGCATACCCACTGCATTTCATAGAGGTCTACCTTAACTCCAGGGAAGGCCAACATCATGCCTGATATGTGCTTTTACGTATGCATGGTCAGACACAAGGCAAACCCGTCTCTACACTCCTCATTCTTCTCATCTCTCCTTTGTTGGTGTAGGAGGGGCAGAACGGAAAGTAGCACAATCAAATTATTATTTCTATGAGATACATTTCATCTGCATGAATAGGAAAAACTGTGCATTCTTTCCCTGAAAGTTTTTATCAGTTCCCCTATATTTTCCCTCTAGTGAACTTTAGAATTGGAGTCAACTTAAGGCTCACAACAATAATCCCTAGTCAGTAATGCTAAGCTCTGCCAACATGTAGTGAGCCAAAATGAAACCATCACAGTGAGGGTGGCTACTGCCTCACATCACAGACTAGGAGGAGACCGAAGACAGTGGCAGTACAGGGGTAATAGTCCCAAACCATTGATAGAAAGCTGCCAACTGCTGCTCTCCTTTAATTGTCTGTCAACTTCTGTATAACCATGGTCACTTAGCTATTGTCATCTGTGGGATATGTATCATCTGTGGGATATGTGTAGATAGGGGCTGTGTGTGCACATGTTTTATATAGGCTTATACTGAATTAGGACACCATGTGCATGCTGCACAAGAGTGACTAACCCAGGCAAATTTTGCCAGGGTGACCATGTCTGCCTTTGTCAAGGATTTTAGACCCACCATAATATCTGCTCTACCAGTTATGGTTGCCATATAATTTAATTTGTTCAGCGTACGTTTCCACTTCTCTGGTGAACATCTGATTTTCCTCTTCCTGCATTGCCTGCTATTGCCTAGTGACTAGCCCGGAGATCTTTCTCGGGATCAGGTGACCAACCCTGACTAGTTCTTACTGGCGTAAGCTGAATCCATGCATAAGGAGTCTGTAAAATGAGGGACAAGAGGAAAATGCACTTCCCTCTAATAATTTTTATTTATTTTTATTATTTGTGTATTTTATAAAGCGCACAGCTGCCCCAACGGGGCGTCCCGGCGCTGAAAACTTTGAAAACAGGGGGCACAGGGGTGGGAAGCCAGATTAAGGGGAGAACAGATGGGTCTTCAGGGACTTGCGGAATGACAATTCTGTTTGGGAGAAACGTAAGGCTACCGGTAGCTTATTCCAGTGCTGAGTGGCACAGACCTCAAAGGTTTTTCCACCTGCTCGAGATCGTTTAAAGCGTGGAGTTTCCAGGAGAAGAAGGGAGTTGGAGCGTAATGTCCTGTAGTTGGCATACGGTCGCAAGGTGTTTTTCAAATGGGCGGACCCATGGCCTTTTGATGCTCAATAGGCCAGCGTCGTGGCTTTGAAAACGCATCTTTTAGCAATTGGCAGCCAGTGCAGTTTGCGGAGGTGTGGAGAGATATGATGTCTGAAGGGGATTCTTTCCACCAGCCGAGCGGCGGCGTTTTGGACCGTCTGAAGTTTATGACATAGGCCTGCTGTGATACCGAGATACAAGGCATTGGCATAGTCAAGATGGGAGGTAAGAAATGCGTTACTTACCTGTAACTGCAGTTATCCAGTATTGGTGTCTTTCATAGATTCACATGCCTGAATCATTCCCCGTCGTCGAGACGGGAGCCTCCGGTATATAAAAAGTAATGTCCTAAAGACATACATAGAAAAGAATAGGCCCAAAGGTCTCACCTTAGTAGCCTATCCACGTCCTTTTGTAGGAAGGACCAAACAGAGCAGGCCCCAAGGGTCCCACCTTGGTGGCCTATCTGTGTCCTTTTGTAAAAAGGACCAAATAAAGTACAACAGCCAATCAGCTACCACCTCCTTCTAGAACCTTCCTGCCAGGAGCCCAAGTCTCTCAGATTTTCGTACGCACCAAGCTAGTTAGGCGTAAACTCATTAGAGAGAAAGGTGAGCCCTGCCAGGGGAGGCGGGAGGGTGCATGTGAATCTATGAAAGACACCAATACTGGATAACTGCAGTTACAGGTAAGTAACGCATTTCTTATCCAGTATTTGGGTGTCTTTCATAGATTCACATGCCTGAATCAGAGTAGCGAGCAATACATTATGCACATTCTGTATGAAGATCAAGTATGAACATGTGGATAAAACATATCACATGACTACAAATCACAAAATGCAATGGCATATAAATACAGTAAGAGAATGTGCATACCCGTAAAGGATGGAGGGATGTAGTAGGGCTCACCTCACTGGAATAGATGGCGAAGCACTGCTCGGCCCACTGCTGGATCCTTCATCAGCTCAGTATCCAGGCAGTAGTGCCTGGTGAAGGTGTGCGGGGACTTCCATGTCGCCGCTCTGCAGATGTCCAATATCGGCACTCCAGCGAACAGCGCCGCAGACGTGGACATGGCTCTAGTCGAATGAGCTTTGACTCGTGAGTCTAAAGGCCGTCCGGCCTTGTCATGACAAAAGGTGATCGCAGAAGAGATCCATCTTGAGATGCTCTGCTTTGTCAGGGGCATGCCCAGTCTTGGTCTACTAAAGGCAATGAAGAGCTGGGATGACTTTCGAAAGTGTCGTGTCTTATCGATGTAGAATTTAAGACATCTCTTTAGATCTAGAGAATGTAGAGTTCTTTCAGCTGCCGTGGTAGGATTCGGAAAGAACGATCTAAGCACCACTGGTTCATTAAGATGGAAGTCCGAAGGGACTTTTGGAATGAAGCGAGGGTTAGTCCTCAGAATGACTCTGTCCTCTCTGAATTGAAGAAAAGGATCCTGGATGGATAGAGCCTGCAATTCACTGACCCTCCTGGCAGAGGTTAGTGCCAGGAGGAGGGCCGTTTTCCAAGAGAGGAACTTGATCTCAGCCTTATGGATGGGTTCGAAGGGATGCTTCATTAGTTGATGAAGAACCACATTGAGGTGCCACGATGGAGGAATAGGCCGTGGTCGTGGAAAGGACCTGAATAGACCCTTTAGGAATTGTTTGATGAGCCTGTCCGCCCACAAAGATGGGCCTGTAGCCTTTCTTGTGAACCTTGAAATCGCCGCTAGATGCACTTTGATGGATGTATGCGCAAGGCCTGACTGCGCAAGGTGTAACAGGTATGGTAGCAGCTGCTGTGGAGTGGCATGGAAGGGGTGCAAGCCTTGATCCACACACCAGGAACAGAATCGCTTCCATTTTAGTGAGTAGGTTTTGTTAGTGCTGACCGCTCTAGCGTTCGCAAGGACATCTCTGCAATCCTGCGGGATGTTCAGATGGCTGAATTCGCGGTATTCAGGAGCCAGGCTGATAACTTCAGAGAGCTCAGGTTCGGGTGGAGAACCTGCCCTTGAGACATCGTGATCAGGGCCGGAAACTGCTGCAGGCGAAGAGGGGGCCGGGCAGAGAGGCGATGAAGCTCCATGAACCAGTGCTGCCTCGGCCAGGACGGAGCAATGAGGATCAGAGTGCAGGGTTCCGATTTCATCTTCCTGAGAACCCTGGGTATCAGTGGGAATGGCGGAAAGGCGAACGCAAAGACGTTGCGCCATGCGATGGAAAATGCATTCCCGAGGGTTCCGGAGTGGTGATGCCTGCTTGCGAAGCTTGGGCATTTGGCGTTCTCTCTGGTGGCAAAGAGGTCTATGTTCGGGGTGCCCCACTCCTGGAAGATATGGTCCAGCACCTCCCTGTCCAGTTCCCATTCGTGGCAAGGAGACTTCTCCCTGCTCAGTGCGTCCGCCAAGACATTGTCTTTGCCCGGGACGTACTCCGCTTTTAACACTATGCCATGTGTTAGAAGCCAGTTCCAGATTCTTTGCAATTCTCGAGATAACGAGATGGAACGCGTCCCACCCTGTTTGTTCAGGTAGTGCATCGTCGTGGTGTTGTCCATCCTGACGAGCACTGGGGAGTGACGAATGCGTGGAAGAAACGCCTGTAGAGCCAGGAAAACCGCCCGTAACTCCAACAGATTGATATGGAGCCTGGTTTCCTGTGTTGTCCATTTGCCGTTGATCTGGAGGTCCTGGAGGACAGCTCCCCAGCCTTCCAGGGACGCATCCGTAGTTATGACGTGTGGCTCTGCTGGGAGCAGGAACGGCAGACCCTTTGAGAGATGGTGGAGAGATGTCCACCATTGCAAATGATTGATAATGGGTCGAGTGACTCGTATGCGGTCCTCGAAAGAACCTGTGGCTTGAGTCCATTGCTTTGTCAGTGCCTCCTGGAGTGGACGCATTTTTAGGCGGCAGTGTGGAATGAGCAGTATGCATGAGGACATCATGCCTAGGAGAGACTTGAACGTGCGGACCGGAAGAGTCTTCCGCGAAGCCACTGCCTTGGCCAAGGAGATGAGCTTCATTTTTCTCTCCTGAGAGGGGAAAGCCTTGACACGGTCCGTGTCCAGAGTCGCTCCAAGGAATGTGATGACCTTGGTGGGTTCCAGAGTTGACTTGGCAGTGTTGAGGGTCAGTCCTAGGCGGTGGAAAATATCCAGACAGGCGCTGGAGGACGAGGCTGCGGCGGCTGCCGTCGGTGCCTTCACCAGCCAGTCGTCCAGGTATGGAAACACCTGGTGGCCTTGTTGACGAAGAAATGCTGCTACTGGTGATAGGCATTTGGTAAAGATCCGCGGGGCCGATTTGAGGCCAAATGGAAGGACCCGAAATTGGTAGTGCTGTCCTGCCACCGCAAACCTGAGGAACTTCCTGTGCCCTTTGAGAATAGGTGTGAGAAGTTGGCCTGATGTGCAGTGCTCACTATTCTAGTGATCACTATATATCAGTCCAAACAACCCTTATTGATGATTGGTTGTAAGTCAACCTTATAGACCAGCTATCCTAGTAGCATGGATACGAGCAGTCTAAGGCTAAGACTCTAGAGGGCGTGTTAAGCCAGCTGTTTTACCATCACATTACCCCTTGAACACCCAGTGAAAGGACACCACACAAGTGTTATGAAAATAAACAGTGTATTTATTAGAATCACAACAGCCCTGTACTCTTTATGAGGACAGGGTGCTAGGCACACAACAAAACTCTTACGAAAATACTTAAGTTAGCACAGTATATACAAATGCCCGAGGGGCACGAAAAACCATATACTCTGAAAGTGGAATGCGAAATTACTAGCAGGTAAGTACAGTACTAATAGGCTTTGGAATCGCTAGGACTTGACTATAGAATCGTTAGATTACTTCTAGGAGGCCCAGGGGACTCGGGTGCAGAGTGTGCACTCTCACGCGGGATGCGGGACAAAGTCTATGATAGCTAGTAAAGTTAAAGTTAGTGTTTACGGGCGAACCCGACCTGGTAGGAAGAAAACGACAGTGGATCCTGACCCTTGGATAGTGAGGCTATGCTGGGGCACCGAAATGCCGAAGTTACCTAGCCCAGGGGCTGCAGCTGCATAGGTCTCAAAGGACGTCGGGAATCCTCGTAGACGAACCAGGAGCCTGGAAGAAAGATGCTGGCAGGCGACCAGTGAAGAGAGTTCGAGTTGATCCAAGCCTGGATCTGGAAGATGGATGACACCTGAAAGCAGAGGGGACCAAGTTCGTGACTACTAGCCAGTAGTCAGTGGGCACCAGGAGGGCACCGGATGGTAGTCACCTCGACTAGGTGAGTGGGCGACGCTGTGCTCTGCAGATCTCACGGACCAGGAGGCGTTGTCGGCGACCAGGATAGAGAGGCGAGCTGTCCCACGATGGATGAAGCTGTCGGCGTCGATGTACCCAGGATTGGGCAACAAAGCCTTGGCTAATTCAAGCCCACGCGGTGGACTCAAAATGGCGTCTTGAGTGGACCAGGAGGGTCCGGGGTGCTCCTCTTCTGGAAGGGAGCAAGAGCCAGTCTGGAGCAACCAGACCAGCAGCAGTGAAGTCGTCGGGCGCCGTTCAGAAGGCCACAAGCCAGCGGGCTAGTAGCCAAACAACGCGGTGAGCAGCAAAAAGCAGAAGGGCCCCACGCCGATCGTGGAGATGCTGGGGGGCTGCTCTTCGGTGCTGGAGCTGCTCAGGGTTGGGGCTTCTCGGACCCCAAAGCACTCGCCAGGAGATTACTCGGCGGGCTTGCTGTGAAGAAGTCGTGCAGTCTTGGCAATAGTCGGTCCCTTGAGGTCTCGTCGCACTCACGGTTCTCAGCTTGGCTGTAGAGGTGAGTAGAGGTCGGAGGTGCCAGGGAAGCCGGGTCTTGTCGAGCTGGGCAGTCGGATTCCGGAGGAAGGACTTGCAGCAGACCGCAGTGTTCTTAAGGTGGTGCCTGCGGATGCAGGGTGACTACTCCTTAGTCACAAGGGAGAATCTTGAAGAAGAAATCTTGATGTCCTTTCGTAGAAAGTCGTGTCTTGATTCCAAAGATGATCTAATTTGGAAGGGGGCCTGCTCCTACCTTTATCTGGGAAAAGGGGGCTGGCACGCGACTAAGTCCTGCCCTATGGGTGGGACCAGGAGGGGGGTGGTTACACCCCTCTCCTTTGGCGGGCTTTCCCCAGGCCAGGGGCTGGAGTGCCCCTGGAACTGGTTTCAGCCGGCCTATGCACAGTGAGCACCGGGGTGCCACTTGCAGTCACCTTCCTCTGTAGCCCTGCCTACCTGGAATACACAAAACCCTGTCTGGGACGGTGCTGGCACCGCCCCTGGCAGGAAACCCTTTGTCCTTGCCTCCTGCTCTGGGAGGACTCCCAGCAGCAGGAGGGCAGACTTGTGTCTCGGTGGCAGCATCCATTTTGTGGAGCTGAGGCTATGTATGACTTTAACCGGGGTTACAGGTTACATACATGTCGTGTCCCTCTAGAAGGGTGGAATGCTAACCCCGTCGCCAGAATTGGCGAGGGGTTAGTATTCCAATTCGTATGACACCTTACTCGACATGTTTTGATAAAGCGATACCAGAGTTGGCATATAACCGCGAGGATTATAATGCACTTAAGAGTATATGGTATGCGATATCATGGAAACGGCTAAGGGATGGATCCCGAAAGCCGCAGACAGGCTCAGCTCATGCCAGAGCACCATCTCACACGATTCCAAGCACTCTGCCTTCAGGATTGTTAATTTAATAACAACAAGGGGCCCCAATTTTAGTCAGCAGGGACCATGGGGAGCATACTTTTTGAACAACAACAGCGGTCCCAAACATTAAAGGATATCACATGAATAAAATATAGACAGAGTCAATCTATACTTTCAAGAAAGACATGTCCAGCCGGACAGGGGTCTTCCAGAGATTTTACTCGAAATTTATGTATTGAAATCACATAAAGGTACCATCCAACAATCACCAAAGGTGGACCACAAGCCTGTGTCCAGTACTAACAGAGCAAGTACAAGAGGTGATGTAGACAGCAGAGAAGGGCTTTGTAAGGCGAAAAAACGTTACTCTATAAACAGTACAATTATACAGAGTATAACAGACATGCACTGGACATTTTAGTAGTATTCACAGTTAGGTTCAAGTGCATAAAAGGTCGACGGCGTTTCGGACCCCTATGAAATATCAGGGACCATCATCAGGACAAATACAATGAAAAGCCTTAGGTTAATTAAGCCTCAAAATGCCTAAAGGGGGGAAAAGAAAGCAATATTCAAAACACATACAGGAAAAATGAAGATAAGAACTGTGACATAGTGACTTGAGTGTGACCAGTGAGCGACAAGGTACCGGTCAAGTATGTCAAGTGGACTATGGTGCTGGTGTACACATTATTAGCCGTGATCCGGAAGCGGGAGAGTTACATATAATAGTGAGAGTGTCCAGTGGAGACGTAATTGCAGTCAAGAACGTAATATTGCCGCGGTGACTAAATTAAATTGGCCTCGCAGTCAGGGAGTGATGTCGGGTGAAAGCGATGTTAAAAAGGGGGCAAGACGCGTGATCGTGAGGGAATAACGTGAAGAGATAACGTGAGGAACCGGCCGGTGCGGTTGATTCAAAAAGGTGCACAAAGGCTCACCGGGTAGCCTCGTGGGATGGGGGCTGGCTCCTCGGGCATTAGGATACCGCGCGATCACCCTGCAAGGGCGAAAGGGTCAGTAGTGAACAGATCGCGGTATTTTAGAATAAAGGGCCGCGAGGGCTAGGGGCTGAGAAACTCACCAGGATCGGGACGCGACGGCCGCGGAAAATTAAAGTCCGTCGGCTTGCCAGGATACCTAATGGGATGGGGACGCATTGTTAGTATCTTCAATGACAATACAACCAGAGCGGAGGGGGGAGCAGATGGAGTCCACTTACCGGGTTAGTCGGCATGAATCATTTCCTGGCGTGCACAATGCAGGGCATCCAGTTAGTAATATACTCGCACCGGATTGGTCCGAGGGTGGGGCATAGAAATCGAAGACGGACACGCATGGGCGCCATCTTAGGGCAGTGTTTGTGAGGGGGAATGTGACGCGGAGTGGAATACCATGCTAGGGAGGCATGCTTTTTAGAAACAAGCGCGTTTTGAGAGAAATCGCATGTTTAAGGAACAGTGAAGCTAAAATAAATTTTTTACATTTATACAGTGGACTGATAGCAGCATCCAGTTCTTGATGAATGCTTCAGGGAAGGCACATAGTTATTACAGTCCAAACACAATCATAAAATAAAGGATTTAAGGAAACAAGTCTAACTCCAGACCCAGAGTATCAGATAAGGGCAGTCCATTCATCTTGAAGGTTAAGCCCTGAGTTCAGACTATCAGTCTTCAAGATCCATTTCAGTTCCTCCCTGTTCAAGAGGCGTGTCAGATCACCACCCCTGGGTGAGATGATGATTTGTGCGATCACAGTCCAGCGAATGTCTTTCTCGGAGTGTCCCTTCTCCAAAAAATGTTCCACAAGAGGGGCGTTGGGTGTTTTACACCTGATGCGGCTTCGATGTTGGGAAATCCTCAGTTTGACCTTCTGTTTGGTTTGGCCCACGTATATCATGTTACATGGGCAGATGATGGCATACACAACGTTCTGACTATTGCAATTGGTAAATGTTTTTAGTACATATCTTGCATTGTTAAACACAAATTCCTTGCCATCAATTGAGAACTCACATACAACGCACGACCCGCAGCGGGCGTGCCCAAGAAGTGGAGGTAATGGCCAGTGGTCATGGAGGGTTATATTTCTAGTAGATGGTAACGCAGCCCTCACCAATTGGTCCTTGAGATTTTTGTTTTTCTTGAAGGCAAACAACGGAGTGTCCCAATTTAGTACCCCTGAGTTTAAAATGTGCCAGTTCTTTTTGACACATTGCCTCACCCTGTTGGAGACTGGGGAATATGTAGTCACACACACCAATTTTTCAGTAGCCTTTTTGGGTTTTGGGTCAAGGAGTGTTTGTGTGATCGCACAAATCATCATCTCACCCAGGGGTGGTGATCTGACACGCCTCTTGAACAGGGAGGAACTGAAATGGATCTTGAAGACTGATAGTCTGAACTCAGGGCTTAACCTTCAAGATGAATGGACTGCCCTTATCTGATACTCTGGGTCTGGAGTTAGACTTGTTTCCTTAAATCCTTTATTTTATGATTGTGTTTGGACTGTAATAACTATGTGCCTTCCCTGAAGCATTCATCAAGAACTGGATGCTGCTATCAGTCCACTGTATAAATGTAAAAAATTTATTTTAGCTTCACTGTTCCTTAAACATGCGATTTCTCTCAAAACGCGCTTGTTTCTAAAAAGCATGCCTCCCTAGCATGGTATTCCACTCCGCGTCACATTCCCCCTCACAAACACTGCCCTAAGATGGCGCCCATGCGTGTCCGTCTTCGATTTCTATGCCCCACCCTCGGACCAATCCGGTGCGAGTATATTACTAACTGGATGCCCTGCATTGTGCACGCCAGGAAATGATTCATGCCGACTAACCCGTTAAGTGGACTCCATCTGCTCCCCCCTCCGCTCTGGTTGTATTGTCATTGAAGATACTAACAATGCGTCCCCATCCCATTAGGTATCCTGGCAAGCCGACGGACTTTAATTTTCCGCGGCCGTCGCGTCCCGATCCTGGTGAGTTTCTCAGCCCCTAGCCCTCGCGGCCCTTTATTCTAAAATACCGCGATCTGTTCACTACTGACCCTTTCGCCCTTGCAGGGTGATCGCGCGGTATCCTAATGCCCGAGGAGCCAGCCCCCATCCCACGAGGCTACCCGGTGAGCCTTTGTGCACCTTTTTGAATCAACCGCACCGGCCGGTTCCTCACGTTATCTCTTCACGTTATTCCCTCACGATCACGCGTCTTGCCCCCTTTTTAACATCGCTTTCACCCGACATCACTCCCTGACTGCGAGGCCAATTTAATTTAGTCACCGCGGCAATATTACGTTCTTGACTGCAATTACGTCTCCACTGGACACTCTCACTATTATATGTAACTCTCCCGCTTCCGGATCACGGCTAATAATGTGTACACCAGCACCATAGTCCACTTGACATACTTGACCGGTACCTTGTCGCTCACTGGTCACACTCAAGTCACTATGTCACAGTTCTTATCTTCATTTTTCCTGTATGTGTTTTGAATATTGCTTTCTTTTCCCCCCTTTAGGCATTTTGAGGCTTAATTAACCTAAGGCTTTTCATTGTATTTGTCCTGATGATGGTCCCTGATATTTCATAGGGGTCCGAAACGCCGTCGACCTTTTATGCACTTGAACCTAACTGTGAATACTACTAAAATGTCCAGTGCATGTCTGTTATACTCTGTATAATTGTACTGTTTATAGAGTAACGTTTTTTCGCCTTACAAAGCCCTTCTCTGCTGTCTACATCACCTCTTGTACTTGCTCTGTTAGTACTGGACACAGGCTTGTGGTCCACCTTTGGTGATTGTTGGATGGTACCTTTATGTGATTTCAATACATAAATTTCGAGTAAAATCTCTGGAAGACCCCTGTCCGGCTGGACATGTCTTTCTTGAAAGTATAGATTGACTCTGTCTATATTTTATTCATGTGATATCCTTTAATGTTCAGGATTGTTAAGGCCTGCCATAGGAGTGACTGATAGGAGATCTGTGTGTCCATTTTTAGGGTTAGATATAGGTATACTATATCTAAAGCAAAGGGTGATTACACCACCTTGCCCCAGCTGTCGTGCAGCCAGTTGTGTCAGTTTAGTTAGTCAGCCCAGGGGTGGCACAATACATGCTTCAGCCCCTGGGAGACTTCTGGGTGCACCTCAGCCCTGGGTACAGGGACTTAGAGAGGGCCCAGTGCCAATTCAGTACCTGTGTACAATTTGGATAGAGAGAACAGCTAGGCTGTGGGTCTGATTAGCAGGCCCACAGCCAGGGAAAGTCGTAAACCAGTGCAGCAAAAAGCAAAAATCTGGGTGATCATAGGATTGCAGACCCTACTCTCCTACAATAGGAATATGATAGTAGGCGTCCTGGAGGTCTAAGGACGTCATATAGTCCCCTTTTTCCAGCAGACCAAGGATTTCTTGCAGAGTCACCATACGAAACGATTGTTTCTTTAGGAACACGTTGAGTGCCCTGAGATCCAGGATTGGGCGCCATTTCTTTCCTTTTTGGTGGATTAGGAAGAAGTGAGAGTAGAAACCCTGATTCTTGTGGGCCCGTGGAACTCTCTCTATCGCTCCCTTCTGCAGCATGGAAGCTATTTCCTAAAGAAGCAATCGTAGGTGCCTGTGTGATCGCTGGCACGGTGGCGTAGTTGGGGGGATAGAGGTAAATTCTAGGGAATGTCCAAATCGAATGAGTTGGAGTACCCACCGATCCGTTGTTATAGTTTGCCAATTGCGATGGAAGTATTTCAGTTTCCCTCCAAGTTTTAAAGAATGTAGTGGTGGAGGGGCTAGCGAGGGAGACAAGTCATTGTCTGTTGCCAGTAGGTCGTTTTTGGCCTCTTCCTCTGTAATTGGACTTGCCGTAGGAAGACTGTCGGCCTTGTTGAGGTTGTCGCTGCTGAAACTGCGGCTTGGACTGCGAATATGTGTACGAAGACCTATTCTGATAGGAACCTTTGTATGCAGGCTGACCTCTTCCCCGGTTGCCACGAAAGGACTGGGTCCGGAATTGTAAAGTACCCAGAGCCTTGGCAGTATCCGTGTCCTTTTTTATGGTTGTAAGGGCTGCGTCAATCTGTTCCCCAAACAGATGCTGGCCATCGTAAGGCATATCTAATATCCTGGTTTGCACCTCCTGGCGGAAAGTGGTGGCCTTGAGCCAGCCCTGTCGCCTCAGGACTGCAGCTCCTGCCAGTTGCCGGAAACCAGTCATGGCGGCATCAATGGCACAATCGATGAGCTCTGAGGCAGAGGTCTGTCCTTCCAATAGAAGTGAATGTGCCTCCTCTCTGACATCCTCCGGCAGATCTGAAAGATATGGTGCAATGTCCGCCCAGAGTTGGCGATTGTAACGGCCCAGGAGGGCTATTGAATTAGCCACTTTGACCGTCATGGCTGAAGTGGTAGTAAAGCGTTTGCCAACGGCATCCAGTTTCCTGCCCTCCTTATCAGGTGGCGTCGATAGGAGGCGAGGATGGATTTCGAGAGTTCTTCTGCGCCGCTTGAGTCACCACGGAATCTGGTTTGGGGTGACCTGTCAGGCATGCCGGTGCCGTGGAGGTGGCCTTGTATTTCTTATCAAGCCTGGGCACCACCACCTGTATAGAGGCAGGCGCTTGCATGATTTGTTTGCCCTGCTTCCAAATGTATTCAATTATGGGGATTGATCTTGAAGTCTTCCTAGTGGGCTCCTTGAAGTCATAAAGGAAGCATTCCGTTTCCTGAGTTTCCATGGACATATGGAACCTCTTGGCCGCCCGCTCAATGATGTTGTGGAATCCACCGATGTCTGCAGGTGGAGACTCCGAGGTCTGCGGATCCGGAGAGGCTGGAGAATGTGCCACAATCTTGATCTGCATCCGGGTCCGAGTGGTCGTCATCGACTTCACCTTCCTCCTGTTCCCTCTCCTCATCGTCAGATGAGGGAGCGTCCTGAATCGGAACCTGTGTCTTCTCAATGACCAGGGGAGTTGGTCTGTGGCGAGATGAAGGAGCTGGCGTCTGTGCAGCTGGAGGTGCTGACGCAGAATGTTTCTCCGGGAACCGTTCCTTATAATCCTGTATGAGGAATTGTAGGTCCGAGACAATGGATGCGGGGAGACACACCATAGGAGTAACCTGTGTCTGGGGCGGAGGCTGGTCCTGTTGTTGTGGAAGGACTTCCTCCTCTTCAGGCTCCTCCTCTTCAGGCTCCTCGTCTGTGGTTTGACATTTCAGGACTAGGTCCGATGGACTAGTAGCCTGCGTAAAGGAGTCCTCGTCCGACTCCTGACCTTGTAGTAGACAGGCCGGAGGAAGTTGTTGTATCCTACCGGGCGAGATCCGTTGCGGCGTAATAGGCCGTTTAGTAATTTTCAAAGTGACATGGCTCACTTGTGGTGGAAAGGCATCCATGGCGTGGGAGAGGAGTGCAGACTCCTTCCAGGGTCCTGTCGACGTCGAAAGCGACGGTGCCGTGGTAGATATGGTCGTCGACGGTAATTTAGTCGTCGTCGACGGTGGTTGCGACGACGATGTCTTCTTCGATGTCATTTTCGTCGACAGTAAAGTCCCCACCGTCGACGGTGTACTCGTCGTCGACGGCTTTCCCACCGTCGACGGGATGATCCTCGTCGACGAGGTAGACTTCGTCGACGGCGTTGTTCTCGTCGACGGTGTCGTCGTCGTCGACGCCTTCGACGAGGGTCTCGTCGTCGACGACGAGATCTTCGTCGTCGATGGAGTGACCGGGATGGTCGACGGCGTAGGTCTACTCGCCGACGATGAAGGCCTAGTCCTCGTCGACGAGGAGGAAGCCGATGAGGCCGTCGTCGTCGACACTGTCGTCGTCGACGTCGAGACGGTGTTCTGTGCTGAATGCACCATCGACGCCGTCGTCGTCGTCGCCGGGACCAGTGGCTGCTTCCGGGGGACAGGCAGGTCCTTGCCAGACACAGATGGCTTGCCCTCTGAGGACTTTTTAGAAGTCTTCATAGGAGGGGTGTCTGTGGGGCTAGGGGAAGAAACCCTTGGCCTCTTCAAGGAAAATTGCGACACTCCAGACACACTCTCACCTTCGGATACCAAGTCATCAGTCTTGGTCTTGAGCCTGTTGAGCCACAACAGAAATCGACCTTCTCGGTCCTTGAGGGTCTTGTTGGAGAAGGTCCGACATATTTTGCAGTCCTTTGCCTGGTGGTGAGGGTAGAGGCAATATAAACATTTATCATGTTTATCCTCAATGTGAAGTCTTTTCTTGCTGCAGGAGGAACAAGCCCGGAAAAGACCTTTCTTCTGACTATCAGACATAACTTTAGAGAATAATTAAAGTTGCTTTTAAAGAAAAAGAGAAATTCCTGAAGAGAACTCAGGTGGAGACTCCCTAGCACAACGTGCGGTAGAAAATCTGAGAGACTTGGGCTCCTGGCAGGAAGGTTCTAGAAGGAGGTGGTAGCTGATTGGCTGTTGTACTTTATTTGGTCCTTTTTACAAAAGGACACAGATAGGCCACCAAGGTGGGACCCTTGGGGCCTGCTCTGTTTGGTCCTTCCTACAAAAGGACGTGGATAGGCTACTAAGGTGAGACCTTTGGGCCTATTCTTTTCTATATATGCCTTTAGGACATTACTTTTTATATACCGGAGGCTCCCGTCTCGACGACGGGGAATGAGTCAGGCATGTGAATCTATGAAAGACACCCAAATACTGGATAATCAATGCTTGGATCACAGTCTTACGGCAGTCCGCCGGCAGGTAGTTGATAAGCCATTTGATAGTCCTGATCTTGGCAAAACAGGAGGCTGCTACTGTTTGCACCTGAGTGTTGAAGCTGAGGTGGTTATCCCAACGGACTCCGAGGTTTCTAACCGAGTCTTTGGGCGTGGGGGCTTGGCTCAGATCTTCTGGCCACCACAAACTAGAGTCCAGAGGGGATGGCGAGTTGAAAAACAGGATCTCCGTTTTTCCTGCATTAAGTCGGAGGGAATTGGCATTCATCCATTTGGAATTGTCCCTAAGGCAAGTTTTTAACGGATCAAAAGCAGAGGAGGGAGTGTCGAAGGTGAAGAGTAGCTGAATGTCGTCAGCGTAGGAAGTAGATTTAATCCCAGTCTGAGCGATCAGCTTGGCCAAGGGGGTAAAGTAAACATTAAACAGGAGCGGGCTTAGGGAGGAGCCCTGAGGGACTCCCCATTTGAGTGGTCTGGCGGAGGAAGTGTAGGGAGGGGTAAAAACCTGCTGTGTGCGGTCGGAAAGGTATGATGTGAACCATTTCAACACAGCGCCACCTAAGCCTAAATCCTCCAGCCTCCTCAGCAGGATCCTGTGAGAGACGGTGTTGAATGCTGCTGAAAGATCCAGCAGCACTAACACCGCCCTTGACCCTTGGTCGAGCGTCCACCTCACCGAGTCAGCCATTTCAATAAGGGCTGACTCCGTGCTGTGGCCCGACCTAAAGCCGTGTTGGGAATCATGAAGTAGCCCGTTGGATTCAATGAAATTCGCCAACTGAGAGTGTACCAGCTTTTCCAGGATCTTAGCAGGGGCAGGCAGGAGGGAAATAGGCCTATAGTTGCAGGGAAGGTCCGGGTCCAGATTGGGTTTTTTAAGGATGGGGACCAGGGAAGCATGTTTCCACTTAGCGGGGAAACTGCCCGATCTGAGGGAGTCATTCCAGATGTGATTCAGGTAGGGATTTAGAAGGGGTGACAGTTTTTTGTATTGCTTGGCAGGCCATGGGTCATTAGGCGAGCCTGACTTGCATTTAAGTAGTTCTGCCATGGTGTCTGCTTCCGAGATGGCTGCAAATTCGGACAGGGTGGCCAGCGGTGGCGGGAGAGTGGAGGGTACCTCTTCCCAGTCCTCTTTGTTGGGGGTGGGGAAGGAGGAGTAGATGATCTTGATTTTATCCTCGAAAAATTGAGAGAGTTTGTCGTATAGTGACTGTGATGCGGGCTGAGTTCGAGTCAGAGCGTTGGGGTCTGTCAAGGATCTAACTATATTGAAAATCTCTCTGGCGCCATTGCTGGCGAGTTTGATTCTAGAGGCTAGAAAGTCCCGCAGACGAGCTTGCCTTATGCGCGCCTTCGCAAGTGAAGTGAAAGTAAGTAAATACATATGAAGAATTACTTTTTCAGGAATCTGAGCAGAACCATACACTTCCAATTTCCTAATGCAACTCCCCATAAACTAAAACTGTGTAAAATACTGCATGTAAGACAGCGCACACAACCACCAATTTTGGGAAATGCAAAAACCTGAAGTGCAACAGAGAAAATGTATGAATATCACGGGATATCTCTTTAGAAGCCATCTGTTCATATATCCGGGTATATAAAGTACAGGTCCTGACAAGTGCCGATAATCCACCCACCACCTCATTTCTGGTCCACGTTCTATTGTCTATTTTACAGCAGTTTCTTCTACACTGCTTGCCTTACTGTCCTCAAACCCTTCTATTCCTCTGGTCATCGGTCTTTTCACTCAATTAGTCATCCATGCATTCCATCGCTCACATTCACTGCTCCTAATCACAACCATACACACAATCAATGAATAAACAATGAATTATAAGCCGAACATACTGGATTAGACATTGCATGCTGCAGTTAAAGACATACAATGTATTATACTTTATAAAAGTATCACAAACTGCCAACAGGAGGCAGTAAATCTGCTCATGAGATCACGGAAATCTCCTACAATGGACAATCAGAACAAGGTAAAATTACATTACACCAATTGGTACTTTTGAAAAAGCCATAAAACAACAATTCCTATTAACAAGCTAGAAACTTTCACAGGCTAAAAACTTTAAGCAGCTTTTGGTGATGAAACACAAAAGAAAACTTACATCCTTCATTTGCGTGTCCTGCGTTTGACATAGTACAATTGACTGTCTTTGCTTCAGAGGGCTGTCTGAAGGGTGAGAAAAGGCAAGAATTAAGCTTTAAAGGTCTAAAAGAAGTGCTTATAAACAACTATTTTCTGTTTTTCTATTTAGTGTAAATATACAGCCATTGAAATTAAAGCACAAGTTACTTACCTTCGGTAAAGATATATCTGTAAGAAACATTAGTTAGTTATTGATTCCTGACCTTAGAATGACCCCCAGATGTCAGACTGGATCCGGAAAGTTTATCATCAGCAGTACCTCTGAGAGTCGGAAGGTGGCGTCAGTCGGCTCCGCGGCCGTCGTTGTGGTCGTCGGGATGACGACGCGTCAGCTTCTTAGACACCGCCCTCGCGCGCTGATGTCAGTTCTATACACGACTTTCCACACCAGAAACGCAGAGCCATTCAAGACACTGACCATTGGTGCACAAAACTAGGGCCCTGAAAGGATATCCTTAACTCTAGAAATCAGTTCGCAGAACGGAGAGGATGGGTGGGGCGGTAAGGAATCTATAACTAACTAATGTTTCTTACAGATATATTGTTACCGAAGGTGTAAGTACCTTGTGCATCTGAAAGAATCACTTTAGTTATAGATTCCTTACCTTGAAATAGATACCCCGGCATTACCAACCCCGGTGCTGGGTCTGCGAACCAAGATCACACCAGAAAGTCCTGGAGAACAGAATGGCCAAAGAAGCCGTCTCACCGGACTTGGCTGTGCAGGTAATAGTGTTTGGGGCGACTGCCTGGGCGATCCCTGCTTCAACAACCAGTCGTCGAGATAGGGGAAGACTGAGACCCCTGAGCTGCGCAGGTGAGCTGCGACCACCGCCATCACCTTCGTGAATACCTGTGGGGCGCTGGTAAGGCCAAAAGGACTGTAAACTGTAAATGCTTGTGTTCTACCATGTATCGCAGACAACGCTGGTGGGCCGGCAGGACGGGGATGTGAAAATAAGCGTCCTGCAAGTCCAATGCCACCATCCAGTCGAGGGCAGACAAGACCTGAGCAAGGGTCAACATTTTTAACTTCTTCCGGAGGAAGCGATTGATGTCCCTGAGGTCCAAGATAGTATGCAGGCCCTTGTCCTTCTTGGGAACCAGAGAGTAGTGGTAGAAGCAACCAGGACCTACTTCTGGGACAGCAACGCGCTCGATGGCTCCCTTGGCCAAGAGAACCGTAACTTCCTGCTGAAGAAGCGCCAGATAATCCTCCGACATGCAGTGGTAACAAGGTGGCATGGCTGGAGGGGTAGTCTCGAAGGGAAGTAAGTAGCCCCTTCGGACTATCTACAAAACCCACCTGTGCACCAGAGGTGATGGCGAATCCTGCTGCCAACTGGCGTTTTATGGGCCTGAAAGGACGGACTAGGAGGGTTTGGAGGCTGCTGCAGAGGGAGGAGGGGGGTTATTTGGACTGGCCCACCTGCTGGCCCCCGGAACCTCGTCGGCTGTTTCCACGTCCCCGGCCGTGGCTGGTGACTCAGGGCCTGTTCCTGTTCTTTCCACCACATTACAAGGTGGACCAAAGGTGCCCCCCTGGTCCTGATGAAGATCCTTATGTAAGGGGTGGAATTTCTTACACTAACCTTGGGTCGTAACGTCAACAGCTCAATCTTCTCTGTATTGAATGCAGACAACAGTGATAGACTCACCGTGTCCTTTTTTTACATTCTATTTCTGTAAATAATTTAGCCATGGTTAAGGCTGGATAGGCCTTTCATGCGTTTGGATGTACACACTGTTCACTGCCCTCCCTACATCACTCGCCCTCACTTCTGCACACTGATGCATCTACTCCTCCCTTCTGGGGCACCAATGCACAAACTTTTTTGATAAATGTGCTATGTTTTGAACATGATGCATTATATGTCCAACATGATAAAATATATTTAATATGCATAAATATTGTTTGCAATTAATTAATGAGGTGATTGATGTCAATGTAATATTGTGTTTCAACTGGGACCAGCCCCCCTTATTGTACTTCCCTTTATGAGTGGGCGCAAAAGCAACAAAAGGTTGTTTTGCAAAAGTCTTTTGTCCTGTCAATATAATACATTAATCTTCTTTTGACATCTAGTGTATGAAGAGCTCGATCTGCCACAGAATTTGGGTGAGGGAAGAAAACAGGTAGTGCAACAGATTGGTTAACGTGGAAAGGGGAAGGAATTTTAAGTTGGTACAAAGAACCACAATATCTCTATGTAGTTGGAAAAATTGCTCTTCTAAAGATGGGGACTAGAGCTGACACACCTTAGTGAAGTGATGGCAATTAAGAAGGCAACCTTCTAAGACAAATTGGAGGGGGCAATTTTGCCATAGTTCAAAGGGTGGACCCATATGTTTTGTGAGAATAGTGAGATTCCACACAGGTGCAGCTCTAGGTAGCATTACTCTTAAGGCCTTCCATGAAAGACTTAACCGGCACTTTCTACAGAACAGGCAGCACTTCTTGTTCAAAGGCAGCCACTGCCGCAAGATGTAGACGTATGGAAGTGTAAGCAAGGCCATAGCTCTGTAAATGCAAGAGGTAACAAATGTTTTGTACAGATGCATCGAGTGGATCAATTTTTTGGTTACAAAAGTAAAAAAACAATATATTTTCCACTTGGCTGCATAACAAGCTCTAGTGATAGGTTTACATGCTTCCTTACAATGGTCATGCATTCTGGTGGCAAAATTAGATACTATCATTTCCAGGAGCCAAATCGCATGGTTTAGCTCGAGTAGTGTGGTGAACCACGGTTGATGAGCCCACGTAAGAGCCAACAGAATAAGGCGATACGTTTGCCTGAGCCTCCAAACCAGAATTGGAAGAAGAGGCGGAAAAGCGTAGGCAAATATCCCTGACAAATTCATCCATAGAGCATGGTCTTTGGATAGAGGTTGAGAGAACCTGGAGGCGAAATTTAAGCATTTTGCGATCTCAGCGGTCACAAAGAGATCTATCTGTGGAAACCCCCAGTTGTGGAAGTATGGGAGAAAGACTTTGGGGTGGAGTTCCCATTCGTGGACTTCTTGCCGCATCCGGCTGAGGTCAGCAAAATCATTGTTCATGCCCGGAAGATGTTATGCTAACAGTTGGATTTAGTGATGTATTGCTAAACAGTCTGAGAGAGGCGTGACAACTGTAGAGTGTGCCCCCCCCTTTTTTTGTACACAGTACATGGCTGTTATATTGTCCATCAAGACTAAGACGACTTTGCCTCTGAGGTGAGGTAGAAATGCTTTCAACGCTAAGTGAAAAGCTTGAAGCCTTAGGTAGTTGATGTGGAGATTGTGGTGTTTGGTGTCCCAGAGACACTAAACTATCAGATCTTGTAGGTGAGCACACCAACCTGCGAGGGATGTGTCTGCTGTTAGAACGACCAGTGCAACAGGGTCGAAGACCTGCCACCTTTTTAACAAGTTTTGTATGTTACACCCCTCCAGTGAGCGATAAGTGCAGCTGTCTACCAACATTAGATCATCCAGTCGTCCCTGTGACTGAGTCCCCTGTCGTGCCAACATTTTTGTAGTGGACGCATGTATAAGCTGGCATGAGGCACTATGGCGATGCATGCCACCATCATTCCCAAAAGACGCATGGTAATTTTGACTGTCAGGTGCTGATTGGCTTGAAATTGTGGTAGCAGTGTTTGAAAATTTTGAATTCAGGCTGCATTTAGATAGGTTAAACCTAACTGAAAGTTGAGCACAATCCCTAGATATGGTTACAGCTGTGAAGGTTGAAGATGGGGCTTTTGAACATTGATAGTAAACCCCAGTTGATGTAGGAGGTTTATGGTAATCTTGTTTGTTGATCACATAGAAGGCGTGTACAGACTTTGATAAGCCAGTCATCGAAATAAAGAAAGACATGAATGTTTTGTCTGCGTAAATGCGCTGCTATCACTGCTATGAATTTGGTGAACACTCAGGCTGCAGTGGTGACTCCAAACGGAAGGACTATGAATTGGTAATATTTTCCCGCTATCACAAACCGGAGGCATTTGGAATATGCTGGGTGAATGGGGATGTTAAAGTAGGCGTCCTTTAAGACTAGTGTTGACATGAAGACGCCTTGCTGTAGAAAAGGAAGCACCTGTTTAAGTGTGACTATATGGAAGTGCTCTTATAGAATGTAGTGATTCAGAGGCCTTAGATGCAAATTGAAGCAAACAGAAGGAGATGATGGACAGAGCGCTGAAACGTTTCAGACACTCACCCCCAGTTGCAGATCTGGGTTGAATCCATAATCATTCTTTAGCTAACTTCACCGCCCCAGTTCAGACTATGCCATAAGCTAATCAGTCTTGATCCTGTTCCTCATGGGAACAGTTTGTCTCGAACTGCGAAGCCAGGTCTTCCCTGGACTGGAAACAATCAGCCTGGGGCCGGTTTCGGGGCAGCACCCATCATCAGCCAGGCTAGCTTGAATCCAGCGGCAAAGTGAGCAATGGACTCACGTCTGGCATACCCTGCCAACTTAGGACGAACGAAGAAAACGCAAGATGATGGACGGAGTGCTGAAACGATTCAGACACTCACCCCCAGTCACAGATGGGCCGTAGGAAGTAGTCCTTTCTGGGACTAATGAAGTACAAGGAAGAAACCCCTGACCCTTGATGTTGTAGAGGAGCTGGTTCTATATCTCCGTTCAGAAAGAGAACTTGCACTTCCTGTTTGAGAAGTTGTTGATGTTCCAGAAAGAGTCGGTGGGTGCGAGGCGGAATACTGGGAAGAGTGCTGAGGAGGTCCAAGCAACAACCATGTTGGATAACATCTAACACCCACTGGTCCAAAGTTATGGACTGCCATGTGAGACGAAACTGCTGCAATCGACCCTCGACAGGTGTAGAATGATCGCCGGGGAGGGGGGCGGGTGGGGAGAGGAATAAGTGAGTCACTTTGTTGCCGGATGGCACAATACAGGTTGGTGTACCTTTGCCCTGACCGTTGAAGTGGTTACCCCTGTAGTTGCCTCTGAAATATCCTCTAGATGGAGAGGATTGGGTTTGTGACCTGTAGGAGATGCCAAGGCATCTATGGAGGTGGCTTTGTAACCTACGCTATAAGAAGAGTGACAAAAGGAGCCCCAAGGAGTGGGTGTTTGAAGTGCCCACACAGATTTGTCAACCTCCGTACCTTTTTTTCATCTGTTCCAAGGCCTCATCTACTTGTGGGCTGAAAAGATGTATCTTATCAAAGGGGATGTTTTGTAAAGTTTGCTGGATTTCTGGTTGAAATCCAGAGATACGCAGCTAGGCATGCCTCCATAGGAGGACACTTGTATAGATACCTCTGACGGCAGTATCTGCAGACTCCAGTGCACATCTAATGAAGGAGTTGGAAATTAACTTTCCTTCATGAACCGGTTCTTGCCTTTTTTTTGTTTTATGCTCCTCTGGGAGATACTGGAGGAGTTCCTCCATCTCATCCCAGTGAGCTCTGTGATAACTGGCCAACAGCTCCTGTGTGTTTGACATTTACGAATGATTGGCGGATTGCGCAGCAACCCGTTTGCATGAGTTGTAAATAAGTTCGGATTCCTTATTAGGAGGTGGTGCATCTGCTGTAATTTGAGAGTTTGCAAGTTTACAGGCATTTCAGCCAACTAGGGAGTCTGGTGGAAGCTGGCCGCAAATAAAAAATTGGGTCAGATGGTGCAGCTTTATTTTTTTTTATCTACCCTGGGTGATAATGCGAGCCCTTGCAGGATCCTTAAAAATCATCTGCATGGCGCATCATGCCTTTCAGCATTGGAAGAGATTGAGACGCCATGTGTGGTGCACAAGATTTCAAATAAAAAATCTTCCATGGATTACTTATGTAGTGTAACCCCATGGTATGCTGCTGCCCTAGCAATGAGGTCCAGATATTGATGAACTACCTCGTCCTTTCTTCTTCATAGGTATCTGAAAGTCAATTTCTTTTTGAAAAGAGGTTTGCTGCTTGGTCGAGGAGGGCTTAGATATAATCTATGGCAGCAAAAAGGGTGATCTCGGTGGGGTGGTTGCTTGGGAAGCCGGATTGAGAGGAGTCCAGGATGTGGATGGCTTTTATAAACGGAGAGTTGTGCGTTGATGCCTTCTAGATGACCTTGGCTGGAAAAGGGAGCAGGGAGATGGGTCTGAAACTCTTGATGTCTGTTGGGTCGGCAGATGGTTTCATCAGCAGGGGATACATCTTGGTGTTTCCAGCCGTGGGGGACAGTGGCGGTCTCGATGGACCAGTTGATGGTGCGGCATAGTTCGGGGGCGATGGTGGCTCAGTGAAAGATGTGGTGCGGGCAGGAGTCCAAGAGGGCTCTGGAGTGAATGCTCTTCATGGTCTTGAGGGTGTCATCTGTGGTGAGCGGGGTCCAGTTGAGCAGGATCTTTTGGGGGCTGGCGTCATTGGTTGTGGTGGGAGAGATGGGCAGGTCTTGGGTGTCGAAGCGGTTGTAGATCTGCTTGATCTTGTGATGGAAGAAGGTGCAGAGTTTGCTGCAGAGATCTTGAGAGGGTGGGACTTCTGTGGTTTCCCTGTTGGGTTTGGCAAACTCCTTGATGATGTCGCCGAGTTCTTTGCTATTGTGTACGTTGGCCTTGTTAGGTCGAGCTTGGGCATCGTATGCGCTGCTCTGAAAGGTATGTTGTATTCCAGTATAGACTTTAAGCTCCACCTACTCCACGCACATATTTTTCATTGCCTTATGTCACTGTCCTTTATAAATGCTGGCTTCTGATTCGTTAATAGGCCTGTTAGTCCCTCTTTAGTTCAGGCTTGTCTACATTTTGTAACCTCCCATGAGGCCTGGCTCTTACTTCTGTTACACGGTATTTCATTAGTCTGTAAGCACCATTTTCTTTAATGAGTTTCTCCTACTGCAGGCACAACATGCTTTCCTGCAACATTCAGCGCACCATGCACGCTTTCATTTTCCAAGCAGTTAGAGACAATGGCGGACGCTTCTTTGAAGTGAAATAGGTCTCGCATTCACAAGAGTTTGAGCTGTTTGCAATGTAAGTGACAATGCCTTTTATGTGTTAATTATAAAAACAGATAAAAGGCATTGTCATTTACAATGGCAATAGCTTAAACTCTCACAAATGCCAGACCGATTGTATTGCAAAATGCTTGTTCTTTGTGGTTTTGAGGAGGATGTGGTGTGATTGCGGCTTTGAAGGCTGCGTAGGCCTCTGCGGTTTTGTTGTTACTCCATCTCTTCTCGAGCCCTCTACAGTTGCGTCTGGACTCGTGGACGGTGGCAGTGAACCAACTGGATTTCTTGGAGTGTTGCTTGCATTGAGGGCCGTCAGAACAGTTGGAGATCCATTGGTGGAGGTTGCGTGCTGATGTACTGGCATCTATGGATGACGGCGGTGTGGTTGTGCTGAAGGATGCAGTGAGATGTTCTTCAGTGACCTTGTTCCAGTTGCGGCAGGAGAGGGCGGTGGTGTATCGTGGGTTTGGTGAAGCCGAAATAAACGCAGTGGTGGTCGGTCCAAAAGTGTTCGGAGGTGTGGCTGTAGGTGATGTTGTCACTGGTAAAGAAGACTGGGTCGAGCGTGTGTCCTGGATGAAGTCGCCACTCGGCGTTGGCAAGATGAAGCCAGAGGAGAAGGTCTGCTCACACATTTAACACTCCCACCACGCGGTGTGTCACCAAGCAGATTTGATGGCAGAGTCTACTGACCAGAGTTGCAAAGCTTCTCTGCAAAGGGGATGCAACCCTACTCCTCCAAGTTTGTTGATGTACCGCATTGGTCATGTTGTCCGTCAAGATCTCAACCGACTGATACCAAATTAAGAGGAAACCCATGATCGCCAAAATTCCAACAGTGATGTGTAACATCTGTTCTTCTGTAGACTAGAGGTCCTTGTTCTCCAGTTTCTGGATGTCTTCCAACCCTATGGTGAAGGCATTCATGATCATTGTTGTCACCTTGTGTAAGGGTGTTGTCCACAATCCACCAATGTGGATTCGCTGAGGTATCTTTAGTTTAAGATTTTGATACAGCCTTAGAGGTCCCCGTTGTACTGAAATCTCTCCTTACCATGGCACCACTGGAGGGCCCTCATGTGCCAGCGACAGAATGCAGGAAACTAGCAGACTGAGTAGTCATAAGGCCATCAGGCCTGGAATGATGGCTCCACGCAAACATCAGAATCACAGTCTGAATGTCTCAAACTCTGAGGAATAGGGAAGGTTCAATTTGAAGTGTTGTCTAGTACGGACCCTATAACCTCTTCGATGCGGACGGGCCCTGGCCGCCCGATGTCACAGTGGGCATTGTGTGGAGGACGGCCGGGAATGTCCAAACCACGGACGCGTCAATTTTTTCAGCACCGCTGCGGAATGTCCGCCGCAACGAAGAGGATAAACAGAACTCAATGAGATTTGGGCTCGTTGATTAAAAGCCAAGTACGATAAAGAGTGAGGTTGTTGCCTGCAAAAGGTGACCTCTCCAGATAGCTGGTTTAGATGGGCTAGTCATCCAGGTAGAGGAATAGTTGAATTTCCACCTGTCAGCAATGGGCACGACCACTTCTATAGCCTTCCTGAAACCTTGAGGGGAGGAAAGGAGGCTAAAAGAGAAGGACTATAAGCTGGTAGTGCTCCGACCTAACCATAAAGCTAAGTAACTACCTGCATAGGGCTGTGTATCCTCCGGGTCGACAGACAACATCCAGAACTTAGATTCCAGCACAAATAGAACATGAGCTAGGCACAGATTTTGAACTTTACCAATTTGAAGAACAGATTCAGAATATTGATATATAGGAGCAGGCAGAGGCCACCATCCTTTTTGGGGACCAGGAAGTACCATCAGTAGCACCCTGACCATTTCCTGTTCTCGAACCAACTCCACTGCACCCTTGAGAAACAAGGTCTGAATCTCCTGGTGGAGGGTGAGCAGGTTGTCTGACCAGAGGGTGTGTCTGTTGAAAGAGTAGAGCATACCCACTTTCCACAATCTGCAAGACACAGGTCTGATGTGATGGCCCTCCAAGCTTGTGGAAAGGAAAATGCCCTTTCTCCAACCGGAAGAGTGTGCAAGCAGGGCAGAACGATGCTTCTTTGTAATGAAAGGGAAAGAGGAGGATGAAGAGGAGGAGAAAGAGGAGGGCATGCATTTGTCCTCTATGTGCCTAGTAGAGTGGGTTTGCTTTCTCTTAATGGGCGTACTGCTGATGGTCCTTGTGAGAAGTTGGCCTGGTATATGATGTTCACTATTCTAGTGAACACCTTGCACCAGTCCAAACAACCCTTATGGTGATGGTTGTAAGTCAACCTTATAGACCAGCTATCCTAGAGGTAGCGTGGACAGAACAGTCTTAGGCTAAAAGACTCTTGAGGGCGTGTAAAGCCAGCTGTTTTACCATATGTAACCCCTTGAATATCAAATGAAAGGACACCACACAGGATATATATAAAATATATATGTATTTATTTACTAACACACTCCTCTGAACTCTTTATGAGATCAGAGGCCAAAGCACATAAGTGCCGCTCGTAGCCTTTGGGACTTGCGAAGCTACCTTTGGGCTTTTGTCTTTGCTGTTCCCCCGGACTGCCCTGCATACGGAGCCTGACCCAGGAGGACCTGCACATCTCGGCGCTTTCCGCCGCTGCTGGGGCCCGGACTGCGAGACCCAGGGTGCACAGCGCTATACCATCACAGCGCACCTGGTGTCTCTTCCCGCCCCCCAACTCCCTCATAAGAGCACGCCCACTTCCGCGCACGTGGGACGCGCGTGGGACTCAGCCCGGGGCTAAGCCCGGGCCAAGGGCGGGCCCGTTTTAGCCAGTTTGATCCCGGGAGAGACCGGACCGGGCCCCCCTCTAAGTCTGCGCCCAGTTGCCTTTGGTCTGCTTGAAATACACTTTTATAACTTGGTCTGGTCTTGTGCAACCCAGGGTCTGATTAATATGGCAACGAGGGAGACGAGGAGTAAACCGGCCACCTCGGCAACAGGTACTTTGGATAGTTTTCTCATTAAAGCAAATACTGTGGTAAATAATGGACTCACAGCCCTAGAAAAGCAGCTAGCAGAGGGAATTAAAAGTACACCGCGATCTTCCCTGGGCTCAACCACGAATGCCAGATCCCCAGATCTATTGGATGTTACCGACCCATCCCTTTTGGATAGTATTGATCAAACAATCGATTCAGTGTTACAGCAGCTGAGGACACCCTCTAATTCACACCGTGCTCGAGACTCACTCCTTACTATTCCTGAGATGACGTCACCTCCAATCCCCCCATTTACTTTTGACACGGGAAGGGGGGAGTGATACTAACCTAACACATCTATGGGGTCCTCGGGAGGGTGCAGTCCCGAAAAGAAAAAGACCTAGGCAGTTAAAGGGTGCTAAGAGGGCAAAATTGGATCAAATTCCAAATACCACTGTCAACATCACTGATGTCACGGAAACTTCCTCTGACGTGATTGTCAATGAAAGGGTGAGTTCAATGCACCCTGCCCACACTCAGACGCCAATACAGCATTGCCCGTTTATTTTTGGAGAGGGGTCTTGTAACAGTATGGACCGCTCTACAAACTTCATTACCAATATCCTTAAAAAACTGCTAGACCCCTTGTTGGTAAGGCTTGACTGTATAGACGCCAGACTTCTAGCAATAGAAAAAGCAACCGGGGGTAGGGATGATCAACAGGGACTGCGGACCAGCACCCAAGGAGTAACTCCGACAAATACTGGGATCTCCCCTCCCCTCAGTGCTTCTAGCACTATGATTTCAAATCAGCCTACTTCCACTGCTATTGTGAATGCTCCCATAGCTACACCACCTCAACCTAATCCATTACCCCTTCCAAGGCATCTTCCTCCCGTGCCTTTAGTTCGGAAGTCAAAGTTGCCTATTCCGACGACAACATCGAGGCAGGAAAAGTTGCCCACCAGAATGGCTGACCGTCCTCATCGGATTGGCAACAGCCTAATTCGGCCAAATGTAGTCAATCTGCCTCCCGAGGCGGCGGCTCATACTGTAATTCTGACTGGGGTACCTGAGCTTTCTAACTCTGCGGTGGAATCTTTTGACTCCTTACGCAACAAAGTTATTAGCTGGTTGAACATTCACAGGCCACTACCATCTAATTTGAGAGGGGAAGTACTGATGGTTAGGAGGGTTCCATGGGTTGGGCACACTGAAAAGAAAATAGGGGGTGACTGTATTCTTGTAGGTTTTAGGAACTCCCAGATTGTCCCCCATATCTGCAACCGGTTGGGGTGTTCGGGGAATACATCCATTGAATTGGTCCCGCGGTCGTTTATTTACCCTAGAAGCGATGACTCGCATCTTGGGGCAAATGACGGCTGGACTAGGGTGGGATCTGCCATTGATGGTTCAAGGTATAGGCCCGCACGTCATGACACATTTACACTTAGTAATTATGTTCATGCTAACAGATATAGCTGCCTTGACCAGGTTGACTGACTTGCGAGGGCTGCACTTACTGGGGGTAGTGAAGGGGTAGTCTCCTATATCGTTCAGCTTGGGACAGGGACAGATGTCACCGACACTGGTAATTGTAGCCCTATCCCCCCACCATCAGAGAGGCAATTTACCATTAGTACGCAGGGCTTCCCTACTGATCAACCACTAAGAATACTTCACCAGAATATAATAGCCCAAGAAGTAACTGATTTGGTGCTTCAAGATGGGTAGGCAACTCTGGATGGGTCTCTAGTGGTATGTACAGATATAGATGGTGAGAGAGTGAGGGAAATGATAGCCAAGCCAGGTCCGAAAAGGATGAATGTCCTTTCATGGAACGTTGCAGGCATTGCCAATAAAATAGATTCTAGCGACTGGGGGTCCCTAGTAGATAGCAACGACATCTGTCTCTTTCAGGAGACTTGGGCTAGGGAAGCTTACCTCAGGCTGGGTTATGCAACTTTCTATGTTCATGCTAGGTGGAGCGGCAAAGGGAGGCCTTCCGGTGGACTTGCGATTTGGGTGGCTTCTCACATAGGTTGTATAGCAGAGATAATACCAACCCACTCGGAGGACATACAATGTGTTCTGCTCAAATGGCCAAATGCCTACAACCTGGCGATTGTCAATGTGTACTCGCGTCCAGTGAGTGTGTCCATGGAATCACCTACCCTAGATGATTTATCTTCATTTCTGGGACAACTACCCGTTGATTGCAAGATACTGATGGGTGGGGATTTCAACTGCCACTTTGAACCACTAAAAGGTTTAAAGGAGGGTGCCTTAACGGATGAGGATGATTACTGGGGATTCCCCCCTGCCAATCTCCAAACCCGAAGTCGTGGTCCCCCTTAGCGTTGCAGATTACGTCCCTTACCTTGAACTACGCTCTGAGGGCCTGTAATGGGCGCACACCATCTGATGCCCCTTCAGTGTGTACCTTCAATAGGAAGGACCACGAATCACGTTTGGACTACATTTTTGTAGATACAAGTATGTGGCCCACGGTTTTGGACTTCAGGGTGGTTGAAAGAGCAGAAAGCGATCATAATGCTCTTTGCTTGGATATGGTACACCCAGGGCCCAAAGAAGGCACGTCACTCAATGACCCAAAGCAAGACACAGGGACCCTAGTTCTATCTAATAATAGACGTAGGGTAAGATGGGGGAATTGAATTGGATGAACTGATTAATAAACCCAAAGCCACTGATTTTAATGAGAAACTAGGTCAAATTCATGCAGACCTAGTGGGAAGCTTAGGAGAGGTTTTCTATCCTGAGACCGTGAGCAGGAAGAAGAGGACACCAACGCCAGCTTGGTACAATTCCACCTGTAAAAAGATAAAAACAGAGTTGATCTTTATGGTCAAGTCTGGTACCGATAAAAATAAAGTATCTGAGCTGAGACGGAAATATAGGGAAGCCACCGCCCATGCAAAGTCCGAATGGGGTTGGGATAGATGGCATGACCTATCATTGGCACTGGAAACCAGGGACTCAAGAAAATTCTGGTCACTAGTCCACACAGGTGTAGGTGAACCGAAATCAGCGGTGGAGCCAAACATCGCTGCCTCAATATGGGAATCTCACTTTAGTAATTTGTACCAAGATACCTTTGCAATTCCCCTAGAGGCAGCTGTTGATAGCCCCTCTGAGCCCAATGAAAAACTAGAGTTGACACTAGGTGAGGTACTAAATGCTATAGGGAGACTGGCGCCGGCGAAGGCTCCAGGTCTCGATAAATTCCCCGGAGATTTGTTTAGACACCAACCAGAGATCTGAGGTCCCTATTTGCTTATTATTTTCAACTCTATTCTAAAAGGGATGGAGATCCCCTGTACTTGGCTGGGGGCAGAGATAGTGCCGATTTTTAAAAAAGGTTCTCCTCTGCTCCCAGTCAACTACAGGCCGATCAGCCTTATAGATGTACCTCAAAAACTCTTTTCCCGTATTCTGCTGGACCATCTCCTGGACTGGATGGAGGACAACGCAATCCTTAGTCCGCTTCAGGCGGGCTTCAGGAAAAACACGTCCACCATGGACCAGATTTTCCGCCTTGTTCTCCTCTACTGGAAAACGGTAGGGATCGGGGGGGGGTCTGTACATGGTGTTCGTGGACCTGAGGTCCACATTTGACTTGGTACCACGCAAGAAACTATGGGCAGTGGTCAGGGAGCTGGGTGTTCCGTCACAGCTACTACAGGCAATAATTAGGCTCCACGATGGAAATTTTGCCCAGGTCAGGTGTGGGAGGGAGGGGGCACTGTCATCTAGATTTCCAGTTCTCAGGGGGGTAAGACAGGGCTGCGTCCTTGCACCGACCCGGTTTTGCCTCTTTGTTAACGGTGTAATATCTCATCTCGACAATGTCATGAACAACGATGCCCCCAGGTTGGCAGGCAGGAGGGTTCCGGCAATTATGTTTGCCGATGATACCATCCTGCTCTCCAAATCCCCGATGGGGATCCAACCGATACTGGATGGGTTTGGGGATTTCTGCAGGGCGCATGGCCTTGAGATCAACGCAGAGAAAACCAAATACATGGTATTCAATCCCTCAACAACTAGGCCTAATCCAACCCTGGGATCCGATAGGCTGGAAAGGGTTAGAACGTTTCAGTATTTAGGGGTAACTTTACATGAAAATCTATCGTGGGGTCCACAGATAGCAAGATCCTGTTTAAAGTTATCCCAAATGGTGGGGGCAATTTTGAAGGTCTCGAATTCATCAACCTTCAAACCAGTTAGTCCAGCCTTGGAGATGTATAAAACCCAAGCCAGATCAGCCTCATCCTATGGTGGTGAGCTTTGGGGTCAGAACTCGTCAAGGTGGAAAACAACTTCCTCAGACGTTTGTTGGCCCTACCACAAGGCACACCCCTGCTACCACTGAGACTAGATTTGGGGCTCCCTTCAATAGGGGATGAACTGGCTCTAAAGCCACTGAAGTTTTGGCATAGGCTTTGGTCTACTAGTGAACTCTCCCACTACAGGCAAGATCTGAAGCACGTTCTGAGTCTTAACTGTTGCGACAGAATTCCATGGGTGGCACACGTGAAACGTGAATTCTATCGATTGGGATTGGCCTTTTTGTGGGATGATCCCGAAAGAGGTTGTCTAGGGGTCTCTCGCAAAATGCTCACCAAGACTTTTAAGGACAAGAGCCTAACTTCGCTCGTGTGTGCTCCAAATACCGGCACCCTTACTGAACAAAAGTTCTATTTTTTTTTATAGAAATTTTTGGATGTTATATTCTCTATCACTGCAAGGAAACTTTTTATCCAGTGGAGGTTTGGCACACTGCCCCTTAAAGATTTTACAAGTAAATGGACAACGTTGGATGCCAAAACTTGTCCTGGGTGCAGCACGCACGCGGAGGATGAACGACACGTGCTGTTTTTTTGCCCTGCTTACAAAAGACCGAGAAAGTATTGGCTAGTGCCACTGTGTAGGAATCTGGGCTTCAGAAATTATTTACAATCATACAGAATTCTGAAGACAAGCACCCTGCACTACATTGTCTTTGCTGTAACCAAGTATTTAATGGCTATGTGGCAGATAAGGGGGAAATAACTGAAAGGGTAACCTCCAACTTTCCAATGTGCAATGAACTGTGAGAAATGCGTTACTTACCTGTAACTGCAGTTATCCAGTATTAGTGTCTTTCATAGATTCACATGCCTGAATCATTCCCCGTCGTCGAGACGGGAGCCTCCGGTATATAAAAAAGTAATGTCCTAGAGACATACATAGAAAAGAATAGGCCTAAGGATCCCACCTTAGTGTCCTATCCACATCCTTTTGAAAAAGGACCAGAATAGAGTAGGCCCAAGGGTCCCACCTTAGTGGCCTATCTGTGTCCTTTTGTAAAAAAGGACCAAAGTAAAGAAGCCAACCAATCAGCTACTACCTCCTTCTAGAACCTTCCTGTCAGGAGCCTAGGTCTCTAAGATTTTCGTACGCACCAAGCTAGGTAGGCGTAAACTTGTTAGAGAGATAGGTGAGTCCTTCAAGGGGATGCGGGAGGGTGCATGTGAATCTATGAAAGACACTAATACTGGATAACTGCAGTTACAGGTAAGTAACGCATTTCTTATCCAGTATTTGGGTGTCTTTCATAGATTCACATGCCTGAATCAGAGTAGCAAGCAATATATTATGCACATTTTTGATGGAACATCATATATGAGTCTGTAGATAATACATATCACGCGACTGCAAACCACCAAAATGCATTGTCATGTAAATATTAGTAAAAGAATGTGCATACCAGTAAAGGATGGAGGGATGTCGGAAGGCTCACCTCACTGGAATAGATGGCGAAGCACTGCTCGGCCCACTGCTGCATCCTTCATCAGCTCAGTATCCAGGCAATAGTGCCTGGTGAAGGTATGCGGGGACTTCCAGGTCGCTGCTCTGCAGATATCCAATACCGGCACTCCAGCAAACAGTGCCGCAGACGTGGACATGGCTCTTGTCGAATGAGCTTTGACTCGTGAGTCCAAAGGTCGTCCGGCCTGGTCATGGCAAAAGGTGATCGCCGAGGAAATCCACCTTGAAATGCTTTGTTTTGATAAGGGCATGCCTTTCCGTGGTCTACTAAAGGCAATAAAGAGTTGAGATGATTTTCGGAAGTGTTTTGTCTTATCAATGTAGAACTTAAGACATCTCTTCAGATCCAGCGAATGTAGAGTTTTCTCGGCTACAGTGGTAGGATTTGGAAAGAATGACCCGAGTACCACTGGTTCGTTGAGGTGGAAGTCCGAGGGGACTTTCGGAATAAACCGAGGATTAGTTCGTAAAATGACTCTGTCCTCCCTGAACTGCATAAAAAGATCTTGAATTGAGAGAGCCTGCAACTCACTGACCCTTCTGGCAGAAGTCAAAGCCAGGAGGAGGGCAGTTTTCCACGAAATACATTTGATGTCTGCCCTATGGATGGGTTCAAAGGGGTGCTTCATTAATTGGTGAAGGACCACATTGAGGTGCCATGACGGAGGGATCGGTCTTGGAGGTGGGGGTAGGACCTGAAGAGACCTTTAGGGAACTGCTTTATGTGTCTGTTTGCCCACAGGGATGGACCCTTAGAAGTCCTGGTGAATCTCGAGATCGCCGCCAGATGCACTTTGATCGATGCGTGTGCAAGGCCCGATTGCACCAGATGTAGTAAGTATGGTAGCAGCTGCTGTGGAGTGATGTGGAAGGGGTGCAAGCCTTCGGCCACACCGCAAGAGCAAAACCACCTCCATTTTAGTGAGTAAGTTTTATTAGTGCTGTCCGCTCTAGCCTTTGCAAGGACGTCTCTGCACTCCTGCGGGATGTTTAGGTGGCTGAATTCCCTGTATTCAGGAGCCAAGCTGACAACTTTAGAGAGCTCAGATTTGGGTGATGTACCTGTCCTTGGGACATTGTGAGCAGAGCTGGATGTTGACGCAGGCGAATAGGTGGCTGGGCAGAGAGGCGGTGAAGGTCCGTGAACCAGTGCTGCCTCGGCCAGAATGGAGCGATCAGAATCAGAGTGCAGGGCTACTACTTCATCTTCCTGAGAAGAAAACGAGTTACTTACCTGTAACTACGGTTATCCAGTATTAGGGTATCTTTCATAGATTCACATGCCTGAATCAATTTCAATTCAATTTTCAAAAATCTTTATTCGGATTTCAAAAATCCATAAAAGCACACTTTAAAAAACAATTTGACATTTACAATTACAACTACAAAGGTACAATAGACACTATAAAACATTATTTAGGGCATTTACTAAGTCACGCATTTCAAAAGTGCAAGAGAGGAACAATAATCATTAATAATTCAAGGGTTTTCCATACTTCTACGTACATTAAAAATGACTTTTAAAAAACAACTTGTCCTAAATATAAGTTCATCGTCCTCCAATTTTAAAAGCATCAAATAAGACTGATTCAGGGAAATGGGTCTACGTTTTTTAAAATATGGTGCTAGGAACCATTTAATATATTTCTTATAAAACTTGCACATGAAAAAGAAATGTAGATCATTTTGTTTGCTTGTTCCGTCACAAGGACACAGAATCTTGTCATCTACGGTGTGTCCCAGAGGAAAACAAAGTAAAAATTTTACCGTTCCTGCTTTCATTCTAAACAATAGAGATCTTTCCCAGTAACACATTGGTAGTGTCAAATACAACGGAAATTGCTGGGTTAATAAGCCATTGTTAATATAGGACACAACAGTTTGTTTCTTCATCTCTTCTGACAATCTTTTTTCCCTGTAATTGGCATACAGTTCAAGTTGGACTACTTTTTTGTCAGTCCTCTGTATTTGAGATGGATTCTCAAAGAGGTTGCCCCTGTCTATGCTAGACAGACTCTCTTGTACGCCACGGAACCATGGGATCTTATTCCATTTATCACAAGCTAAACATTCTCTCAAAATATCATGTGTTAGGCTAGCATATTCATTTACCCAGATGGCTAACCAAAATAGTGCAGGCCTGGCTGCAATAAAGTCACTAATATATGGTGCATTCAGCTCTGAGTGACAGATAAACCCTGATGATGAGATGGGAGCACCCAGTAGCTTCCTACAGAGCCGATTTTCTTCTCTTTGTATTGAGGGGGTTTTTACCGACCCCCAAATTTCGGCACCGTAGGTTGCCACTGGGATGCATTGGAGCCTATAAATCTTTAAAATTGCTTTAGTTGCTCCCACTTTCCTCGGTTTGGGAAGAGATAAAATTGAGTTTATGGCCTTTGAGAACTTGCCTGTGGCGTGGGCAATGTGCCCACTCCACAGGCCGTTCGCAGCAAAGACCATACCTAAATATGGGAAAGTTTTAGTTAGGAGTAACTTATCAGCTCCTATCGTAATAGAGTTTAATTGCTTAGCACCCGGCCCGCAAGACATGATAAATGATTTTTTAAAATTTACTTTTAAATCCAAATTCCCCATATATGATGCAAAATCCCTGACTAGTGCCCGTAGGGCATTAGGTGTTAATCCCATGAGCACAGCGTCATCCGCGTATAGGAGACACGGTAGTTGGCAACCTTTAATTTTAGGGACATCTTGGGTAACCTTTTTTAGGGAGTCTCTTAAGCCATTTATGTAGATGATGAATAACAGGGGTGCTAAAACGCACCCCTGTCTCACCCCCCTTTCTACATTAATTGGGCCAGAGAGTGTACCCTCCATGTCAATCCGTACTTGTGCCTTTGTGTCTTTATGGACATAGGCAAGGAAATGTACCAGAGGGGGATCCAGGCCATAAGACAATAAAATCGACCACAATTTTGACCTGTTCACCAGGTCAAATGCGGACGATAAGTCCATAAACGCCAGATAAATGGGTGATGCCTTAGCAATATTATATTTGCTAATTAAGAGATTTAAATTTAGGCATTGTTCGATGGTTCCCACCTTGCGTCTAAAACCCATTTGGCAACGGTCGAGTACCCCCATTTCCTCAGCCCAGTCATTAACTCTATTATAGAGTACCCTACCCAAGATCTTTAAAGTGTTGTCCAGGAGCGAAATAGGCCTATAATTTGCGGGATCAGATCTTTCGCCCTTTTTATAAATAGGCACTATTATGCTCGTGGACCAAGTTGCGGGTATTGGGGCAAACGGTATACTGTTAAAAAGGTTGACAAAAATATTTCCCCAGAGTTCTGGGTTGTGCTTGATTAGGTCTATTGGGAAGCCGTCGGGCCCAGGAGCCTTGTTACCAAGGCTCTGATTAATAGCCACGGTGACTTCCCCCACAGTGATTTCTAGGGATTCTAATGTTCCTGGTGTATAATCCTCTAAAACCGCGCCAGGAGTGGCATATATTTTGGAAAAGTGCAATTCCCATTGCTCACTTGCTATGGTACAACTAGTCGGGGTTAATTGCTTACCCATATCCCGCATCTTTTTAACGGCAGGCCAAAAAGTGGTGCTGCTCCCCAGGGTAGCAGCAGTTGTTAATGCCTCCCATTGCTCAGTTAGTAGAGCAGCCTTCCTTGAGCCTATAGCTATTTTGTAATTTGATCTAGCGGTTCTCACGTCTATTTTACTTCTCGGTTTACAGTTTAAAGCTCTGCGAAGAGCTTTATTTGCTGCCGAGCAATGGCGGTCGAACCACCTTGGCTCAGGGACAGTTGGTTTGATAGGGACGCTTAAGAGGGATTTAATGGTGTTGCAGAGTTTAGAAAAATCTGTTACTATTCTGCAATGGTTCCCATCATCCAGAGAACATGATTCAAGCAGCGGACCATGGTTACTTATAATAGTGTCCGTTACTTGTCCACTATTTATCCCTCGCCATTTTAACCTCAATTTGTTAGCTGAAACCGTAATATCCCTTGCCCCCAGGGAACGAACAAGGGCATTCGGGGGGCCTAAGCCAATGTTGACCACCAAAGCGTTATGGTCCCCAAAGGCAGTTTCAAGGACACCGACCTTATTAACTCTATTTATTAAGTCAGAGGACATGAAGATATAATCCACTGTACTAGAAAAATCTCTTCCTCTAAAGGTTGGGATATAGATAAGTGGCTCCTTTTTGTCAACATCCATTATATCGATTAGGATGTGTTCATTAAGGAAGCGTTCTAGTTCTTTGCCCCGTTTGTATGCCCTATCTATTTGTGCATTCTTCGTTTTTGGTGTTATAAACTTGGCATTAAAATCTCCAGCCAATATTGTCCTGGTGCTTATTTGATAATGAAACTTTTCTGCTATTTTAGATAGTTCTCCGAAAAGTTCAATAAAATTCCTATTCGGAGTAGAACTAAAATCATTGTTATAAAAGTTAATGAGACAGTATGGAACCCTTCGAGTATACTCAATTATTTGAATATTTGGATTTTTTGAATGAATCAGTTTTATGGACCCTCCTATGCTTATCTTGAACCCCATCAATAAACCTCCAATCGGGCGGCCAAAGACAGGCTTTCTGGCATTAATACAATAACAGTGAAAACCCTCTATATGCACCGCTGTTGTCGCCCAAGTTTCCTGGAATAATATTATATCCTTTTCGGAAATAACTTTTAACCATTCAAGATCAGAGACCCTTTGCTGTAATCCAGCAACATTCCAGCTTAAGATCTTAAACTCCTTATTATACTCCTTTGGGTGTTCACTACCTTCCTGTATCGCCAAGTCATAGGGAATGGCATATTCTTCTTCTTTTCCAAAGGGAGCTAATTGACCCAATGCGTTAACTAATCCTTGTACTGGTGTAGCATATATCTCATCTATTTGTATGCTTCCTACCTGAGGCTCATTGATGTTTTTGTCTCTAACAAAGAATCATTCCCCGTCGTGGAGGCGGGAGTCCCACGGTAAATTATATACAATAGCAGTGCCTATAAATTTCTTGTAGTAGGCTGGAAAAGCCCAAAGGCCTAACTAGGCCTCAAAACTTAGCAGCATATCTACATCATTATGTAAAAAGACCTGAAATAGTAGCCTTAGCCAATCAGCTGACCTCACCCTCTAGAACCTTCCCAGCTCAGGCAGTTCTCCTCAGATTTTCCCAGCACAAGTGAGAATGAGTATCCATAGAAAGAACTGCCTTACCGGGGAGGAGGGTGGGTGCATGTGAATCTATGAAAGATACCAATACTGGATAACCGTAGTTACAGGTAAGTAACTCGTTTTCTTATCCAGTATTAGGGTATCTTTCATAGATTCACATGCCTGAATCAGAATAGCAAGCAGTAACATCATATCTGTCGATAGAGGAAGGTGGGAGACAAAGAAAATATATATATATCTATCCCCACTCAACCAGGAAGGTAATAGAGTACAAACTTGTTAACATAACATAGGCATCAACATCTTCAAAAACATGATTGATAGGACAGCATTAGAAATACTTAAACTTTAAAAGAAGAATAAAAGGCAATAAGCCATCCAACCTTAGTGAAGAAGATGCTGCAGCACCGCATCACCAACAGCGGTGTCATCCTGGACCGCAGACAGTAATGTTCAGTAAAAGTGTGTACACTTTTCCAAGTAGCAGCTCGGCAAATGTTCTCCAGCGTCACTCCAGCGAAAAGGGCCGTAGACGCCGACATTGTTCTTGTGGAATGAGCTTTAACCTTCCTTGATAAAGGTCTGTTGGCTTTGTCATGACAGAAAGTAATTGTGGAAGACAACCACCTGGCAATAGTTGCTTTTGTGACAGCTTGGCCCAAGGTGGCCTTCCCATAGGCAACAAAAAGTTGTTTAGATTTGCGGATGTCCTTTGTCTTCTGAAGATAAAACTTCAGACACCTTTTCACATCCAGAGAATGTAAAACCCTCTCTGCAGGAGTTTTTGGATTCGGGAAAAAGGTTCTGAGTTTGACCGGTTGATTAATGTGGAATTGAGTTGGTACTTTAGGAATGAATTTTGGATTGGTCCTAAGCGTAACAAAGTCCTTAGAGAATTGCAGAAAGGGGTGAGTAATAGTGAAGGCCTGTATTTCACTAACTCTGCGAGCTGAAGTAAGAGCCAACAAGATTGCCACTTTCCAAGTCAGAAACTTTAGTTCTGCTCTATGAATCGGTTCAAAAGGCCTTTTTAGAAGTTGGGAAAGAACAACATTAAGATCCCATTCCGGAGGAGGAGGACGAACTGGCGGAAAAGCTCGGAATAGCCCTTTAAGGAATTGCTTGACCAAAGAGGATGAACATAAGGATGGTGTGTTGGAACTCTTCCTGAATCTGGATATTGCCGCCAGATGAACTTTAATAGAAGAGAACGCTAGACCTGCCTTAGCCAACGACAGTAGGTATGGAAGAATGGCTTCAGGAGGAGCCTGAAGTGGATGAACCTCATTATCTCCACACCATGAACAGAATCTCTTCCACTTGAAACGATATGTTTTGATGGTACTCTGCGCACGTGCTTGCGACAATATCTCCCTGCAGTCCGAGGAGATGTTCAGGTCCTTGAACTCTAGGAAATCAGGAGCCAAGCGTGCAAGTGCAGCGATTGAGGATCCGGATGATGGATTTGACCTCCCTCCCTTGTCAACATCGACACTGTCGGTTTGAGACGAAACTGAGGTTGTTGAGACAACAGAAGGAGCTCCTGAAACCAAACTTGCCGTGGCCAACGTGGAGCAATGAGGATGAGAGTGCAGTGTTCCCTCTTCATCTTTTGCAGCACCTTCGGAATGAGCGGAATCGGAGGAAAAGCGTACGCAAACATTCCTGTCCATCTCATCAGGAGGGCATTTCCTCTTGATCCCCGTTCTGGGAACCTGGTGGCATAAAACCGGCATTTGCTGTTTTGCTGCGTGGCAAACAAATCCAGCGTTGGCTTCCCCCAGAACTGAAAAATATTCTCTAGTTGATGGTGGTCGAGTTCCCATTCGTGACAGCCCACGAACGTTCTGCTGAGACTGTCTGCTAGCGAGTTGCGAACTCCTTGTACATGCTCTGCTTTGAGGGATATGCCGTGAGTCAGGGCCCAATCCCATATCTCCTGCGCTTGCAGTGATAGGGTTAGAGATTTTGTTCCTCCCTGTTTGTTTATGTAGAACATGCTGGTGGTATTGTCCGTACGCACCAGCACGGACAAATTCACAATCCTTGGCAGAAAGGCTTGTAGGGAAAGAAAAATGGCCCTTAGTTCCAAGCTGTTGATGTGCATCTGTTGGTATTGACGAGACCATCTTCCCTGGATCTGAAGGTCCTGAAGGTGACCCCCCCAACCTTCCATGGACGCATCCGTAGTCAGGGTGAACTCCGGAATGTCTTGGAGAAAGGTGAGGCCCGGCGACAAGTTGTGTGCCTTTGACCACCAAAGAAGAGCAAGTTTCATTTTGGCAGTGACCATGATGCGGTCGTCGAATGATCCCTCGACTTGCTTCCACTGACGAAGTAACTCCTCTTGCAACGGTCTCATTCTGAGTCTTGCCATAGGAATGAGGTTGATCGCAGATGAGCACATCCCTAGAAGGGAAGCATATATCCGAACTGAAAGAGACCTTCTTGCGGATACCTGTTTTGCTAGTTTTACGAGTTTGTTTTGTCGCTCCTGTGTCAGATATGCTTTGCACTGGCATGTGTCCAAGATTGCACCCAGGAAGGTCAATTGTTGACGAGGTTGGAGCTGAGATTTCTTTGAATTGAGGGTCAGTCCTAGGTTCGAGAAGAGAGAAAGCGTACTGTTGACCGCTTCCATTGCCAAGTTTTTGGTTGGACCTTTTAACAGCCAGTCGTCAAGGTATGGGAAAACTTGCATTCCCTGGGACCTCAACATTGCTGCCACTGGAGCCAGGCATTTTGTAAAGATTCTGGGGGCCGATTTGAGGCCGAATGGAAGCACTTTGAACTGGAAATGGACGCCAGCCACTTGGAACCTTAGGAATTTGCGGTGGTTCGGGTGAATAGGGATGTGGAAATAGGCGTCTTGTAGATCCAGAGAAGCCATAAAGTCCCCTTCGTTGAGACAATTCAGAATGTCCTTCAACGTTACCATGCGGAAACTCTGTTTCTTTAGATATTTGTTGAGTTTGCGCAGATCTAATATTGGACGCCACTCTTCCGAATTTTTCTCCACGAGGAAGAAGCGAGAATAAAACCCCCTCCCTTTTTGAGAAGGAGGGACTCGTTCTATCGCATTCTTGTGTTGCATCTTTAAGGCTTCTTTGAAGAGTAAGTGAAGACGAGGGGGAGGGGGACCCCTGGGCGGCGTTGTCGGAGGCTTCTGCAAAAACTCCAAAGTGTGTCCCTTGCTGACCAAATCTAGGACCCACTGATCTGAAGTTATCTTCCGCCATTGGTGGTAAAAGGCGGAAATTTTGGCGCCCACGGGAAGGGAAAGGTGAGTGGCTGACATCCGGCAAAGCTCATTGGCGCTTGTTGGAATCTCGGCCTTGATTGCCTGCGCGTCGTTTCCCTCCTTGCCGAGAGAAAGAACCAGAGGCAGGCTGCCTGTAAGAAGATTGGTAGTAGGGTTTGTTGTAGTTAGATTGATACTGGCGATTTTGTTGGTTGGAATAATTGCCTCTGGATGAGTAACCACGGCCTCTTGCTCCTCTAAAGGATCCCCTCTTATATTGCAGGGTTCCAAGAGATTTAGCGGTATCGGTATCATTTTTAATAGCTGTAGGAGAGTAGGGTCTGCAATCCTATGATCACCCAGATTTTTTGCTTTTTTGCTGCACTGGTTTACGACTTTCCCTGGCTGTGGGCCTGCTAATCAGACCCACAGCCTAGCTGTTCTCTCTATCCAAATTGTACTTAGGTACTGAATTGGCACTGGGCCCTCTCCAAGTCCCTGTACCCAGGGCTGAGGTGCACCCAGAAGTCTCCCAGGGGCTGAAGCATGTATTATGCCACCCCTGGATTGACTAACTAAAACTGACACAACTGGCTGCACGACAGCTGGGGCAAGGTGGTGTACTCACCCTTTGCTTTAGATATGGTATACCTATATCTAACCCTAAAATGGACACACAGATCTCCTATCAGTCACTCCTATGGCAGGCCTTAACAATCCTGAAGGCAGAGTGCTTGGAATCGTGTGAGATAGTGCTCTGGCATGAGCTGAGCCTGTCTGCGGCTTTCGGGATCCATCCCTTAGCCGTTTCCATGATATCGCATACCATATACTCTTAAGTGCATTATAATCCTCGCGGTTATGTGCCAACTCTGGTATCGCTTTATCAAAACATGTCGAGTAAGGTGTCATACGAATTGGAATACTAACCCCTCGCCAATTCTGGCGACGGGGTTAGCATTCCACCCTTCTAGAGGGACACGACATGTATGTAACCCCTAACCCCGGTTAAAGTCAGACAGAGCCTTAGCATCCACAAAATGGATGCTGCCACCGAGACACAAGTCTGCCCTCCTGTTGCTGGGAGTCCTCCCAGAGCAGGAGATAAGGACAAAGGGTTTCCTGCCAGGGGCGGTGCCAGCACCGTCCCAGACAGGGTTTTGTGTATTGTAGGTAGGCAGGGCTTTAGAGGAAGGTGACTGCACGTGGCACCCCGGTGCTCACTGTGCATAGGCTGGCTGGAACCAGTTCCAGGGTCACTCCAGACCCTGTGCTGGGGGAAAGCCCGCCAAGGAAGTGGGTGTAACCACCCCCCTCCTAGTCCCACCCATAGGGCAGGACTTAGTCGCGTGCCAGCCCCCTTTTACAGGATAAAGGTAGAGACTGGCCCCCTTCCAAATCAGATCATCTTTGAATCCTGAAACTACTTTCTGCGAAAGGAACTCAAGACTTCTTCCTAAGATTTCTCCCTTGTGACTAAGGAGTAGTCACCCTGCATCCGCAGGCACCATCTAAGAACACTGCGGTCTGCTGCAAGTCCTTCCTCCGGAATCCGACTGCCCAGCTCGACGAGAACCGGCTTCCCTGGCACCTCTGACCTCTACCCCCCTCTACAGCCCAGCTGAGAACCGTGGGTGCGACGAGACCTCGAGGGACCGGCCATCTTCAAGACTGCACGACTTCTTTCCAGCAAGCCCGCCGAGTGAATTCCTGGTGAGTGCTTTGGGGTCCGAGAAGCCCCCACCCTGAGCAGCTCCAGCACCGAAGAGCAGCCCCCCAGCATCTCCACGATCTGCGTGGGGCCCTTCTGCTTTCCGCTGCTCACCGCGTTGTTTGGCTACTAGCCCGTTGGCTTGTGGCCTTCCTGACGACGCCCGACGACATTTCTGCTGCTGGTCTGGTTGCTCCAGACTGGCCCTTGCTCCCTTCCAGAAGAGGAGCACCCTGGACCCTCCTGGTCCACTCAAGACGCCATTTTGAGTCCACCGCGTGGGCTTGAATTAGCCAAGGCTTGTTGCCCAATCCTGGGTAACTTCGACGCCAACGACTTCATCCTTCGTGGGACAGCTCGCACCTCCATCCTGGTCGCCGACAACGCCTCCTGGTCCGAGAGACTGCAGAGCCCAGCAGTGCCCACTCACCTGACTGCGGTGACTTCGCCCGGTGCCATCCTGGTGCCCACTTAATCACTGGCTAGTGATTCAAGAACTTGGTCCCCTCTGCTTTCAGGTTTTCTTCTTCCTTGATCCAGGCTTGGATCCATCGAACTTTCCTTCACTGGTCGCCTGCCAGCAACTTCTTCCTTCCAGGCTCCTGGTCCGGCAACGAGATCCCCGACGTCTTTTCAGACCTATGCAGCTGCAGCCCCTGGGCTAGGTAACTTCGGCACTCCGGTGTCCCAGCATAGCCTCACTATCCTAGGGTCAGGATCCACTGTCGTTTTCTTCCTACCAGGTCGGGTTCGCCCGTGAACACTAACTTTGCCTTTACTAGCCTCCATAGACTTTGTCCCGCATCCCGCGTGAGAGTGCACACTCTGCACCCGAGTCCCCTGGGTCTCCTAGTAGTAATCTAACGATTCCCTAGTCCAGTCCTAGCGATTCCAAAGCCTATTAGAACTGTTACTTACCTGCTAGTAATTCGCATTCCACTTTTAAAGTATATGGTTTTTCGTGCCCCTCGGGCATCTGTGTATAACGTGCTAACTTAAGTATTTTCGTAAGAGTTTTGTTGTGTGCCTAGCACCCTGTCCTCATAAAGAGTACAGGGTTGTTGTGATTCTAATAAATACATTGTTTATTTTCATAACACTTGTGTGGTGTCCTTTCACTGGGTGTTCAAGGGGTAATGTGATGGTAAAACAGCTGGCTTAACACGCCCTCTAGAGTCTTAGCCTTAGACTGCTCGTATCCATGCTACTAGGATAGCTGGTCTATAAGGTTGACTTACAACCAATCATCAATAAGGGTTGTTTGGACTGATATATAGTGATCACTAGAATAGTGAGCACTGCACATCAGGCCAACTTCTCACAATAGCCAATAAAGCGTCATCAATGTGCTTCCCAAACAATGACTCACCATCAAATGCCATGTCCAAGATTTTGGTTTGGACCTCAGGCCTGAAAGTGGTAGCCTTGAGCCAACCTTGACGCCGAAGCACAGCTGCTCCAGCAATTGTCTAAAATTGGTGTTAGAAATGTCCAGGGCGCAATCAATAATTTCTGAGGCCGCCCTTTCACCCTCTTGTACAATTCTGCGCACCTCCATCTGATGATCTTCAGAGATCATTTCCAGATATTCCGTGAGCTCAGACCACATTTGTCTATCATAACGAGCTAGAATAGCTAATGAATTAGCAGCCTTAATGGAGGTTGCTGCATTTGCTGAAAACTTCTTTCCAATTGCATCAAGCTTTCTTCCCTCCTTGTCAGGTGGCGTTGAAATGGGAGCAGAAGGATTTTTGGATTTTTGCTGCGCAGCCTGAGATATTACAGAATCAGGTCGAGGGTGACCTATTAAACAAGCAGGAGTATCAGATGGTGCTCGATACTTTTTGTCTATCCTTGGCAGGACTGCCGGAATTGAAGCAGGAGTTTTCATTATGCTGAGGCCTTCCTTCCAGATATAATCAATAATAGGAATGGCCCTGACCACTCTCCGATATCCTTCTTTAAAGTCATGTAAAAAACAGTCCGACTGTTCAACTGTGACAGCTAACTCAAAACGATTAGCAGCTCTCTGCATAATATTGTGGAAACCACCAATATCTTCAGGTGGAGAATCTGAAGGGCGAGGAGGAGGTGGAGAAGGCATAGGGATGACATAATCTTCCCAAGGATCCACAGGTGTTTTATCCGGTAACTCTCCCTCTTCCCTGCTGTCTTCATCATCATTGGAGGAACTGTCGTCAATTTGAGGAACTGGTGCAGTATTTTGCTGTGGCGACAATGAAGCTCTTGGTGACGGAGGTCTTGGCACAGTAACTGGAACAGGTGACCCAGCAGGCGCACCCTGATTGGATGGAAATCTCTGGCGATAATCTGCCAACATAGCCTGCAAATCCTGTATTAAGGAGGTTGGTAAATGCGTAGTGTCCTCAGACTGAGAAGGTCTAGTATGAGGTGACTGATATGGCGTGGAATAAACATCATGTGTATAATGATCATGAACTTCCTCTTCATCATCCTCCTGCATTTTAATATTTAATTGAGAAGGGTGACGGGCAATCCCAAAAGGACCATCATCCTCTTCCCCTTCATCTGACTCCTCCTCCATGTATGTCTCCAAAATGTGTGATGGCAAGAGTGGAGAAATATGTGAATAATCCTGCCTTTGATACGTTTTCATTTGAAAATGAGTGAATTGTATCTTTGCCGGAGGGGAACCGTGTATCCGATGAACAGATGTCAGAGCGGAAGCTCCGGATACCGGGATCTCCGTCGACGGTCCTGTCAATGAAAAAGATCTTGCCGTCGACGAGGTTGTGAATGGCATCTTCGTCGACGAACCCCTCGTCGACGGGGCCGTCGATGGTATCTTCGTCGACGGGTCCCTCGTCGTCGGGACCGTCGGTGATGTCTTCGTCGACGGGTCGCTTGTCGCCGGGACCGTCGATGGCATCTTCGTCGACGAGTCCGTCGTCGTCGGGACCGTCGATGGTGTCTTCGTCGACGAGGCCTTCGTCGTCGGGACCGTCGATGGTGTCTTCGTCGACGAGGCCTTCGTCGACGGGTCCGCCGTTGGTGTCTTCGTCTACGATTTCTTCGTCGACGAGACCGTCGATGATGTCTTCGTCGACGAGGCCGTCGATGGTGACTTCGACGATGATTCCTTTGATGACGATGTCTTCATCGACGACGGCTTTGATGTCGTCGACGGAGCAGGAGATTTAGTGGACGGAACCGTCGTCGAGAAGGACTTCGACGATGGTAACTTGGATTTAGTCAGCAATGGTTGAACAGACATCAAAGGCGACGCAATAGCTGAAGTGGTAACCATAGAAGTAGATGAGGAGGTAGAAGTCCAAGTAGTGGTAGGTACAGACACCAGAGAAATAGTCTTAGCCTGGGTTGTACTTACAGTTGAAGAAGCCGATGCACTCTTAGAGGGTTCTGAAGCTTTCTGAGAGGATTTTAGTTTTTTCTTTCTCTCAGGAGAAGCACTTTCTTTGGATCTAGCTCTCTTGCTGGAGGTAGAGGCTTTGTCCTCATCATCAGTGGAAGAAGACTTCAACCACAAAAGAACCCTTGCCTCCCTATCCCTGATAGTTTTCTGAGGGAAGGTACAGCAAATTCGACAGTCCTTCACGACATGTGAAGGGTGCAGGCAATAAATGCAGTCAGAGTGCTGGTCATCCACATGGACTCTCTTCTTGAAGCAGGTCCCACAAGCTTTGAAAAGAGCCTTCTTTTCAGACATTTTAAGGAATAAAGATCAAAAAACTGAGTAGGCACTCAGGGAGACTCCCTTACACACGAAGTGCGGTGAAAATCTGAGGAGAACTGCCTGAGCTGGGAAGGTTCTAGAGGGTGAGGTCAGCTGATTGGCTACGGCTACTATTTCAAGTCTTTTTACATAATGATGTAGATAGGCTGCTAAGTTTTGAGGCCTAGTTAGGCCTTTGGGCTTTTCCAGCCTACTACAAGAAATTTATAGGCACTGCTATTGTATATAATTTACCGTGGGACTCCCGCCTCCACGACGGGGAATGATTCAGGCATGTGAATCTATGAAAGATACCCTAATACTGGATAACCCTGGGTATCAGTGGAAATGGCGGAAAGGCGTACGCAAAGACGTTGCGCCATGCGATGGAAAATGCATTTCCGAGGGTTCCTGAGTGGTGATGCCTGCTTGCGAAGCTTGGGCATTTGGCGTTCTCTCTCGTGGCAAAGAGGTCTATTCGCGGAGTTCCCCATTCCGCGAAGATGTGTTCCAGCACTTCCATATCTAGCTCCCATTCGTGGGATGAAGACCCCTCTCTGCTCAGAGCGTCCGCCAAGACATTGTCCTTGCCCGGGACGTACTCCGCTTTCAGCGTTATTCCATGTTGCAGAAGCCAGTTCCAGACTCTTTGCGATTCTCGAGATAGTGAGAGCGATCGCGTCCCCCGCTTGTTCAGGTAGTGCATCGTCGTGGTGTTGTCTGTCCTGACGAGCACTGGGGAGTTTCGAATGCGTGGTAGGAAAGCTTGTAGAGCTAGAAAGACCGCTCTTAACTCCAATAGGTTGATGTGGAGTTGGGTTTCCTGTTTTGTCCATTTGCCATTGATCTGGAGTTCTTGGAGGACCGCTCCCCAGCCTTCTAGGGATGCGTCCGTCGTTATCACATGTGGCTCTGCGGGAAGCAGAAACGGCAATCCCTGTGACATGTGTTTGACCATAGTTTGAGTGACTCGTATGCGGTCCTCGAATGATCCTGTACTCTGTGTCCATTGTTTCGTCAGCTCCTCCTGGAGTGGGCGCATCTTGAGGCGGCAGTGGGGAATGAGCATGATACATGAGGACATCATGCCGAGGAGGGACTTGAAGGTGCGGACCGGTAAAGTCTTCCGTGATGCCACTGACGTGGCCAGGGAGATGAGTTTGACTTTTCTTTCCTGAGAGGGGAAAGCCTTGACGCGTTCCGTGTCTAGAGTCGCCCCAAGAAATGTAAGGACCGTGTTGGGTACCAGTGCCGACTTTTCGTGGTTGAGGGTCAAACCTAGTCGGTGGAAAATATCCAGACAGGCGCTGGAGGATTTGGCTGCGCCGGTCGCAGATGGTGCCTTTACCAGCCAGTCGTCCAGGTATGGGAAGACCTGGTGTCCTTGTTGACGAAGGAAGGCTGCCACAGGGGAGAGGCATTTGGTAAATATACGTGGAGCAGATATTTGAGGCCAAACGGGAGGACACAAAATTGGTAGTGCTGCCCCGCTACAGCAAACCTGAGGTATTTCCTGTGCCCTTTGAGGATAGGAATATGGTAGTAGGCGTCCTGCAGGTCTAAGGACGTCATGTAGTCCCCTTCCTCCAGTAGTCCCAGGATTTCCTGGAGTGTTACCATACGGAACGATTGTTTCTTTAGGAACACGTTGAGTGCCCTGAGGTCGAGTATTGGTCTCCACTTTTTCCCTTTCTTGTGGATCAGGAAGAAGTGGGAGTAGGGTAGAAACCCTTTCCTTTGTGGGTTGGTGGAACTCTCTATCGCTCCCTTCTGTAGCATGGAAGAGATTTCCTGAAGAAGCAATCGTAGGTGCCTGTGGGACCGTTTGCGAGGTGGTGTTTTGTCGGGGGAATTGTGACAAATTCTAGAGAATGTCCAAATTGAATGAGCTGGAGCACCCATCGATCTATTGTTATCAATTTCCAATTGTCTAGGAAGTGTGTGAGTTTCCCTCCAATTTCTAAAAAATTTGATGGTGGATGGGCTGGCCATTGACACAAGTCATTGGCGGTTGCCAGCGGGTCTTCTCTGGTTCTTCCCCCTGTAGTTCGACTTGCCGTAGGAAGTCTGACGCCCTTGCTGCTGTTGTCGCGGTTGGTATTGCGTTCTGTTCTGGTTGTATGAATAGGAGGACCTGTTCTGGTAGGTGCCTCTATTAGAAGATTGTTTTCGGAATTGCAGTGTTCCAAGGGCTTTGGCAGTGTCCGTGTCCTTTTTGATAGTAGTTAAGGCCTCATCAATCTTTTCACCGAAGAGATGCTGGCCGTCGTAGGGCCTATCAAGAATCTTCGTTTGCACCTCCTGGCGGAAAGAGGTGGCTTTGAGCCAGCCTTGTCTTCTGAGTACGGCAGCACCTGCCAGTTGCCTGAAACCGGTCATGGCGACATCCATTGCACAGTCAATGAGCTCGGAGGCAGATGTTTGGCCTTCCAAGAGAAGCTAATGAGCCTCCTCTTTTAAATCCTCTGGCAGGTTAGATAGGTAAAGTGCAATATCTGCCCAGAGTTGCCGATTGTAGTGGCCCAGAAGTGCTATTGAATTCGCCACCTTCACTGTCATGGCCGATGTGGTGGAGAAACGCTTGCCAATAGTATCCAGTTTTCTGCCTTCTTTGTCAGGTGGTGTTGACAGAGGCGATGCTGGGTTACGTGAGTTTTTCTGTGCCGCTTGGGTTACCACAGAGTCTGCTTTGGGGTGACCTGTGAGGCATGCTGGCGCCGAAGAAGTTGCCTTGTATTTTTTATCGAGCCTGGGTACTACTACTGGGAGTGAAGCTGGTGTTTGCATCAGTAGTTTCCCTTGCTTCCATATAAAGTCAATGATGGGAATTGACCTGGTTGTCTTTTTAGTTGGCTCCTTGAAGTCGTACAGGAAGTACTCGGTTTCCTGAGTTTCCATAGCCATATGGAATCGTTTGGCTGCACGCTCTACAAGGTTGTGGAATCCACCGATGTCTGCGGGTGGTGATTCTGGAGGACTGTGGTTCCGGGAAGGCCGGAGAAGGAGCGATATAGTCTTGATCTACATCTGGGTCTGACTCGTCATCCCGGACCTCGCCCTCTTCCTGGTCTCTTTCCTCGTCATCAGACGAGTGAATTTCTTGTACTGGCTCTTGTTCCCTACTAAGCACCAGTGGTGGCGGCTTGTGGCATCTCCCTTCTCCCCTACATCGGTAAAATGACGGAGAAGCACGTAAACATCCACCTATCGAATCATCTGGAAGCAGCAGAAGGCCTGGACCCCTCGCAATCTGGGTTCAGTCCAAACCACAGCACCGAGTCGGCCCTACTAGAAGTGACCAACAACATCAGGCTCACACTGGATAGTGGGGGGTCTATGATTCTGGTGCTGTTGGATTTATCTGCTGCTTTCGATACGGTGTCGCATACAGTGCTTCTCGATCGTCTGAGAGATGTAGGGATGGGAGGTGTAGCCCTGTCTTGGGTGGAAAGCTTCCTTTCTGGCCGCTCTCAAGAAGTCAGGCTGGGCTCCCATAAATCCATCTCTAGGGAGCTCACCAGGGGTGTGCCACAGGGCTCGTGTCTCAGCCCCACATTATTTAATGTGTATGTGGCCCCCCTGGCCGACTTAGTGCGGCCATATGGGTTTACCCCGATATCCTACGCTGATGACACCCAGCTACTGTTCCCTTTTAAAACCTTTACCCCGGCCCTGCAAAAATCTTTTGCAGATGGCATGAGGGCCGTATCGAGATGGATGGCCAAGAATTGCCTACAATGCAATGTGGGCAAAACTGAGGTTTTGTTGTTGGGGGGGCAGCTGCACTGTGGTCTGGGGAGTGGTGGCCCACAGAACTGGGGCCTGTTCCTGTCCCCAAGCAGACTGTCAAAAACTTGGGGGTGTTATTCGATCAAGCCTTGACTTTCCAACATCATGTCAACCAAGTTGCTGGCACCTGCTTTAGGGCTATTGGACTATTAAAAAGGGTCTTTCCCTATTTACCTGATAGTCACAGGAAAACCCTAGTTCAGGCACTAGTGATCAGTAGATTGGACTACTGTAATGGCCTTCTATTGTCAGCTAATGAGGGCCAATTAAACAAATTACAAGTGGTCCAAAATACGGCGGCGAGGTTAGTTCTCAATGTTCCATCCAGAACTCCCTCCCGCCCTCTACTGGTCAAACTACACTGGCTGCCAGTGCGGCAACGCACGAAGTTCAAAATTCTGTGTACTATTCATAAATGCTTGACAGGAAAGGGTCCTAAATATCTGACCAAAGTTTTTCAACCCTATGTTCCAGGCCGAGCACTCCGATCGAGCAATACTCAACTGTTACAGGTCCCTAAAATAAAAAAATCTCGTCAGGGAGGTCGTGCCCTGTCATATACAGGACCTTCTCTCTGGAACTCTGTAGGAGAGTAGGGTCTGCAATCCTATGATCACCCAGATTTTTGCTTTTTGCTGCACTGGTTTACGACTTTCCCTGGCTGTGGGCCTGCTAATCAGACCCACAGCCTAGCTGTTCTCTCTATCCAAATTGTACTTAGGTACTGAATTGGCACTGGGCCCTCTCCAAGTCCCTGTACCCAGGGCTGAGGTGCACCCAGAAGTCTCCCAGGGGCTGAAGCATGTATTATGCCACCCCTGGATTGACTAACTAAAACTGACACAACTGGCTGCACGACAGCTGGGGCAAGGTGGTGTACTCACCCTTTGCTTTAGATATAGTATACCTATATCTAACCCTAAAAATGGACACACAGATCTCCTATCAGTCACTCCTATAGCAGGCCTTAACAATCCTGAAGGCAGAGTGCTTGGAATCGTGTGAGATGGTGCTCTAGCATGAGCTGAGCCTGTCTGCGGCGTTCGGGATCCATCCCTTAGCCGTTACCATGATATCGCATACCATATACTCTTAAGTGCATTATAATCCTCGCGGTTATGTGCCAACTCTGGTATCGCTTTATCAAAACATGTCGAGTAAGGTGTCATACGAATTGGAATACTAACCCCTCGCCAATTCTGGCGACGGGGTTAGCATTCCACCCTTCTAGAGGGACACGACATGCCTGTAACCTATAACCCGGTTAAAAGTCAGACAGAGCCTTAGCATCCACAAAATGGATGCTGCCACCGAGACACAAGTCTGCCCTCCTGCTGCTGGGAGTCCTCCCAGAGCAGGAGATAAGGACAAAGGGTTTCCTGCCAGGGGCGGTGCCAGCACCGTCCCAGACAGGGTTTTGTGTATTGTAGGTAGGCAGGGCTTTAGAGGAAGGTGACTGCAAGTGGCACCCCGGTGCTCACTGTGCATAGGCCGGCTGGAACCAGTTCCAGGGGCACTCCAGCCCCTGGCCTGGGGAAAAGCCCGCCAAGGAAGTGGGTGTAACCACCCCCCTCCTGGTCCCACCCCTAGGGCAGGACCTAGTCGCGTGCCAGCCCCCTTTTACAGGATAAAGGTAGAGACTGGCCCCCTTCCACATCAGATCATCTTTGAATCCTGAAACTACTTTCCACGAAAGGAACTCAAGACTTCTTCCTAAGATTTCTCCCTTGTGACTAAGGAGTAGTCACCCTGCATCCGCAGGCACCATCTAAGAACACTGCGGTCTGCTGCAAGTCCTTCCTCCGGAATCCGACTGCCCAGCTCGACGAGAACCGGCTTCCCTGGCACCTCTGACCTCTACCCACCTCTACAGCCCAGCTGAGAACCGTGGGTGCGACGAGACCTCAAGGGACCGGCCATCTGCAAGACTGCACGACTTCTGCACAGCAAGCCCGCCGAGTGAATTCCTGGTGAGTGCTTTGGGGTCCGAGAAGCCCCGACTCTGAGCAGCTCCAGCTCCGAAGTGCAGCCCCCCAGCATCTCCACGATCTGCGTGGGGCCCTTCTGCTTTCCGCTGCTCACCGCGTTGTTTGGCTACTAGCCCGTTGGCTTGTGGCCTTCCTGACGACGCCCAACGACATTTCTGCTGCTGGTCTGGTTGCTCCAGACTGGCCCTTGCTCCCTTCCAGAAGAGGAGCACCCCGGACCCTCCTGGTCCACTCAAGACGCCATTTTGAGTCCACCGCGTGGGCTTGAATTAGCCAAGGCTTGTTGCCCACTCCTGGGTAACTTCGACGCCGACGACTTCATCCTTCGTGGGACAGCTCGCACCTCCATCCTGGTCGCCGACAACGCCTCCTGGTCCGAGAGACTGCAGAGCCCAGCAGCGCCCACTCACCTGACTGCGGTGACTTCGCCCGGTGCCATCCTGGTGCCCACTTAATCACTGGCTAGTGATTCAAGAACTTGGTCCCCTCTGCTTTCAGGTTTTCTTCTTCCTTGATCCAGGCTTGGATCCATCGAACTTTTCTTCACTGGTCGCCTGCCAGCAACTTCTTCCTTCCAGGCTCCTGGTCCGGCAACGAGATCCCCGACGTCTTTTCAGACCTATGCAGCTGCAGCCCCTGGGCTAGGTAACTTCGGCACTCCGGTGTCCCAGCATAGCCTCACTATCCAAGGGTCAGGATCCACTGTCGTTTTCTCCCTACCAGGTCGGGTTCGCCCGTGAACACTAACTTTGTGAATTCTAGCCTCCATAGACTTTGTCCCGCATCCCGCGTGAGAGTGCACACTCTGCACCCGAGTCCCCTGGGCCTCCTAGTAGTAATCTAACGATTCCCTAGTCCAGTCCTAGCGATTCCAAAGCCTATTAGAACTGTTACTTACCTGCTAGTAATTCGCATTCCACTTTTAAAGTATATGGTTTTCCGTGCCCCTCGGGCATTTGTGTATAACGTGCTAACTTAAAGTATTTTCGTAAGAGTTTTGTTGTGTGCTTAGCTCCCTGTCTCATAAAGAGCCAGGGTAGTCTTGTTATAAATAAATACACTGTTTATTTTCATAACAACTTGTGTGGTGTCCTTTCACTGGGTGTTCAAGGGGTAATGTGATGGTAAAACAGCTGGCTTAACACGCCCTCTAGAGTCTTAGCCTTAGACTGCTCGTATCCATGCTACTAGGATAGCTGGTCTATAAGGTTGACTTACAACCAATCATCAATAAGGGTTGTTTGGACTGATATATAGTGATCACTAGAATAGTGAGCACTGCACATCAGGCCAACTTCTCACAAACTCCCTTCCCCTCAAACTCAAATCCATCACTAATCATTTATCCTTTCGTAAAGCCCTTAAGACTCACCTTTTCATGATTAATTGACCAGCTGTTACTTACTACCTCTGTTAAATGACCAGGCATGAGACAAGTTTTTCATTTTTTAGTATAAGCGCGGAGATATCCCTTCGGGGATCTATTCAGGCGCTATAAAAGCACATAAATAAATAAATAAATAAATAGACAGAGGAGTGGGTGCTTGTACAGCTGTAGGTGTAGGCGTAGTGGGTTTCTCTGGAAACCGCTGCTTGTAGTCCTGTATTAAGAATTGCAGGTCTGATACAATGGCTGCTGGTAGGCACACCATCGGTGTAACCTGTGTGCGGACTTGAATGTGGACTGACTGCTCTATATGTTCCGCCTCTTCCAGTTCCTCATCGGTGCTTTGGCACTTGACCACCAGGTCTGATGGGCTTGTGGCTTGTGTGTATAACTCTTCCTCCGACTCCTCGCCTTGTAATAGACAGGTTGGAGGCAGCTCTTGCACCTTACTGGGTGACGTCAGGTCAGGCGTAATTAGCCTCCTCGTGATTTTAATGGCGATATGGGATGTCTGTGGCGGCAAGGTATCCATGGCATGAGATAGCAACTCAGACTCTTTCCATTTCCCTATTGGCGTTGTCAGATGTGGCGCAGATGACGACGATGCATTACCAGGGGTCGTCGACGACTTCGTCGACGGTGTCGTCGTCGATATTACCTTCGTCGACGGTATTTTCCCCGTCGTCGACTGTGTCCCCGCCGACGGCGCTCTCGTCGACATGTCCTTCGTCGACAGTATTTTCCCCGTCGTCGACGGTTTCCCTGTCGACGACGTGTCCTTCGTCGATGGGATGATCTTCGTCGACGGGACCATCGTCGACGGCTTCGACTTCGATGTCGACCTCGTCGTCGACGATAAGGTCTTCGTCGTCGGAGTGAATGGAATGGTCGACGACACTGGCATACTCGCCGTCGATGAAGGTGTCGTCTTCGAGGAGGTAAATCGACGATGCTGTCGTCGTCGACACCGTCGTCGTCGACGTTGACACCGTTTTTTGTGCTGAAGAGATAATCGACGCTGTCGTCGTCAAGGTCAGCGGTTGCTTCCTGGTGACAGGAAGATCCTTGCCAGACACTGAGGTTTTGCCCTCTGAGGACTTCTTGAGAGTCTTCTTAGGAGGGGTGTCTGAGGGGCTAGGGGAAGTAACCCTTGGCCTCTTCAAGGAAAATTGTGAAGCACCAGAGACACTCTCACCGTCTTCTGACACCAAGTCGTCTGTCCTGTTCTTCAGCCTGTTCAGCCAGAGTAGCAGGCGTCCTTCTCTGTCTTTGAGGGTCTTGTTTGAGAAGGTCCTACATATTTTGCAGTCCTTGGGTTGATGGTGAGGATAGAGGCAATACAGGCAGGTTTCATGTTTGTCCTCTACATGGAGCCTTTTCTTTCCACACGAGGAACAGGCTCTGAAGAGACCCTTCTTTTGGCCATCAGCCTCATCAATCAAATTCGTTTTTTAAAGTAAGAAGAAGAAAAATCCTGAGGAGAACTCAGGTGGAGACTCCCTAGCACAACGTGCGGTAGAAAATCTGAGAGACCTAGGCTCCTGACAGGAAGGAGGTAGTAGCTGATTGGTTGGCTTCTTTACTTTGGTCCTTTTTTACAAAAGGACACAGATAGGCCACTAAGGTGGGACCCCCTTGGGCCTACTCTATTCTGGTCCTTTTTACAAAAGGACGTGGATAGGACACTAAGGTGGGATCCTTAGGCCTATTCTTTTCTATGTATGTCTCTAGGACATTACTTTTTTATATACCGGAGGCTCCCGTCTCGACGACGGGGAATGATTCAGGCATGTGAATCTATGAAAGACACCCAAATACTGCATAACGAACCGTAGCTAACTGGGCCTTTTGTTCCCAGATTCTTATATGCACAGAATTAATTAGTTCCAGATTCTTATATGTACTGAATTAATTAGTTCCTCGCTTCCTTGCACTATTTTTACATGGTATGTTTGCATGTGTTTTAACTGTATCTTTTATGGTCTCAAAAGGCCGAAATAAAGAATTTTTGGATTGGACTGGACATAACAAGTTACACTTAGAAATAGCACAATTTACAGTTAGGCCCTAGGGGCGCGTAAAACCACATACTAAGTAAGTGGTGTAAGAACCACGACTCGGGAAAAGGAAAGGCCTAGGGCCTAGAGGATCGCTGGGGCTACACTATCTGACCCTTAGGTTAGGAGTAGGAGGCCCAAAGGCGGCGCGTGCAGTGTCATTACACAGGTTACCTAGCCCAGGGGCTGCGGCTGCATAGGGTTGAAGTTGCGTCGGAAACCCTCGTTGAAGATCCCGGAGCCTGAAGAAAGAGTTGCTGGCAGGCGGCCAGTGAAGAAAGTTCGGAGTGATCCAAGCCCGGATCAAGGAAGAAGAAACCTGTAAGCAGAGGGGACCAAGTTCTGAATCACTAGCCAGTGATTTGAGTGGGCACCAGGGTGGCACCGGACGAAGTCACCTCAGCCAGGTGAGTGGGCGCTGCTGGGCTCTGCAGTCTCTCGGACCAGGAGGCGTTGTCGGCGACCAGGATGGAGGTGCGAGCTGTCCCACGAAGGTACTTGCTGTCGACGTCGCTGGACCCAGGATTGGGCAACAAGTCTTGGCAAATGCAAGGCCCACGCGGTGGACCTAAAATGGCGTCTTGAGTGGACCAGGAGGGTCCAGGGTGCTCCTCTTTTGGGGGGGGAGCAAGGGCTAGCCTGGAGCAACCAGACCAGCAGTAGTTATTGTCGTGGAGCGTCGTGAGGGGGCCACTAGCCAACGGGCAAGCGACCTGGACAACGCGGTGAGCAGCAAAAAGCAGAAGGGCCCCACGCAGATCTCGTGGATGCAGGGGGGCTGAACTTCGGTGCTGGAGCTGCTCAGGGTCGGGGCTTCTCTTACCCCAAAGCACTCGGTCGAGGGTCACTCGGGAGTCGTGCTGGACAAGCGTCGTGCAGTTCTGAAGATGGCCGGTCCCTCGAGGTCTCGTCACACCCACGGGTCACAGCTGGGCTGATGTAGGTTGAGGTCAGAGGTGCCAGGGAAGCCGGTTCTCGTCGTGCTGGAGCAGTCTTGATCCGAAGGAGAGACTGGCAACCAACCGCGATGCTTGGTTGGTGCCTGCTGCTGCAGGGTGACTACTCCTTAGTCACAAGGGAGAAATCTTGAGAAGAGTCTTGAGTTCCTTCTTGAAGAAAGTAGTTTCAGGATTCAAAGATGATCTGATTTGGAAGGGGGCCAGTTCCTACCTTTATCCTGTAAAAAGGGGCTGGCACGCGACTAAGTCCTGCCCTATGGGTGGGACTAGGAGGGGGGTGGTTACACCCCTCTCCTTTGGCGGGCTTTCCCTAGATCAGGGGCTGGACTGCCCCTGGAACTGGTTCCAGCGGGCCTATGCACAGTGAGCACCGGGGTGCCACTTGCAGTCACCTTCCTCTAAAGCCCTGCCTACCTAGGATACACAAAATCCTGTCTGGGACGGTGCTGGCACCGCCCCTGGCAGGAAACCCTTTGTCCTTGCCTCCTGGGCTGGGAGGACTCCCAGCAGCAGGAGGGCAGACTTGTGTCTCGGTGGCAGCATCCATTTTGTGGAGCTACGGCTCTGTCTAACTTTAACCGGGGTTACAGGTTACATACATGTCGTGTCCCTCTAGAAGGGTGGAATGCTAACCCCGTCGCCAGAATTGGCGAGGGGTTAGTATTCCAATTCGTATGACACCTTACTCGACATGTTTTGATAAAGCGATACCAGAGTTGGCATATAACCGCGAGGATTATAATGCACTTAAGAGTATATGGTATGCGATATCATGGAAACGGCTAAGGGATGGATCCCGAAAGCCGCAGACAGGCTCAGCTCATGCCAGAGCACTATCTCACACGATTCCAAGCACTCTGCCTTCAGGATTGTCAAGGCCTGCCATAGGAGTGACTGATAGGAGATCTGTGTGCCCATTTAGGTTTAGATATAGGAATACTATATCTAAAGCAAAGGGTGATTACACCACCTTGCCCCAGCTGTCGTGCAGCCAGTTGTGTCAGATTTGGATGGCCAGCCAGGGGTGGCATAATACATGCTGCAGCCCCTGGTAGGCCCTGGGTACACCTATGCCCTGGGCACCTAAGGTACACTGTACAGGGACTGATAAGGTGACTCAGTATCCAATTAGATATGTACCTATGGTACATGGAATCCATTTTACAGAGAGAGCAGTAGGCCTGGGGTCCTGAATAGCAGGGCCCCAGGTCAACTAAGTAAGAAAACCAGCAAAACACCAGGCAAAAGTTGGGGGCAACCATAGTCAGGGATCTACCTTCCTACATATGTGATCAAGTTTCTTCATTCCGGTGACCATTTTGGCTGCTGCGTTGAGCGTGGTTTTGAGGGAGGGGGAGGATGTGATTTTTGGTACTCCAGAGAGGGCTCCATTTCCATAGTCTAGTTTTGACAACACAAGTGCTTGGGTGGTGCTCTGGAGATGTATGTGGGGAGAGGAAGGTAGGGTCACTAGGAGCTGGCGGGTGATGGCTCTTGAAACCTCTGCAGAAGTTGGTTTCTCCCAAATAGATAATAAAGGCTTGGGAGGGTGTCATTAATAGGTAGTAATGGCTCGGATGTGTAGGCGTCTGAATTAAGCACCTAGGCAAGGATGCTGGGCTTGGTATTGGTTGTTGGGAGCTGTAGATTCAACAGGTCTTCTCTTTTCTAATGACTCAATGGTAGCAAGTGACCTCAGGTGATGTGTAGTGGAGGGAAAAGATCCCACACTGGGGAGGTATCAAATCCACTGATGCCAGCAAAATCTAGGTCTAAAAGAGACAAGCCTTCTCTATCATCCTCTGCACTTAGGGTCCTAGTGAGGAACTTCCCCTTCTCAGAAAAAGAACTGCAGTTCCTGAATCGGTCTTTGTGCCTCTTCTGAAGCAGTTAAGTGGTAGGTTCAGAAGAGAGACAGATAATCTGGTGTAGATAGATGCTGCAATGGAGGAGGCCTTAGGGCTGATGGGGCCAGGTGCAGCGCTAGTGACATCTGCTGTGGCACCAGGAGATGTTACAGGCTGGCACTGAAGAAGATGAACTCAGGATGTTCAGTGGTGGTGGTGTCATCCTCACTGCCAATCCCAATGGCAGGGGTTGTGCTAGGGTCAGATTCAAATGCAAATGGCGGCATGAAGGGTGCCATTAAACCTCCAAAGGAAAAGCCTAACAGCAAATGGGGCTGGCTTGAGCTGCAGGTGGAGCCATTAACCCACTAAGAATGTGATAAGAAACGTCTTTCAATTGGTCTCAGAAGTTGGAAACTCTTGGTAGAACAGACTTTCCTTTAGGTTTTTGTTACAGCAGCATTTCCGGGTCCTAAAAAGTCGCAGGTGCCGGATTCTATACAGGTTGTCTGTTTATATTGATGCACAACGGGTGAAGTGAAATAGAGGGCCTTGGTGACTTGCCTCAAAGCATAGCGTTGAAATTGGGGTCATCTCTTATTTTTTTTCATCGAAGATTTTGGAAAAGGTGGAAACTCTTGGGGGGTGCTAGGTGGCGCTCGAGCAAGATGGCTGCACTGGAGTGAGGCTCCTGCGACTTGGCACATTTATCCTTCATATAATCCTTCCAAGATGAAGATTACGGCGCAAAAATCATAGCGCTGAAGAGCCTAATGAGCCGAGAATAAATGCTGCGAAATTGAAGGTGCTGCTGCATCGAACTGCGCCGCTAGCGAAGCTGCCTGTTTATGCCAGGGAGTGGCCCTACTTGGGCTGCAACTCAGGTTAGGGGAGGCGCATCAAGCAAGCTCCATGCTCGCCACGAGATGACAAGGCCAGGCCTGCCTTGATTCTGCCACTTACGCCCGGAGACAAGCGGTGAGTCGGCGTTACACTCCTTAAGCGCGACAGTGTTATTGCACCAGCCTGCCCGACATGAGATTTAGGAAAGAGGAGGCAGAGCTTTGCTTTACTGCAGACAGAATCAGAATCAGCACCGGCCCGGCAGACGAGGACACCATAGTTAACGTGATCGCCCAGGTGGCGGCTCGGCCATAGGCGATACCGCACATCGCCCTTTACCGCTGCGCTGCAATGGATCTGATGTGGGAAGCTTAGTACCTTACGCTTAGAGCTGCGGAGCACAACAGAGTTGATGAACGAGCCCATACCCAACATTAATTGCAGCGCAGACTCTATTAGGGGCAGTAGCGGGACCGGCGCTGCTCACAGACGCAAGCTTTCCATGTCCGGAAATCTCGCCAAGCCGCCCCAACAAGCTACCTTATAAGAATTAGCTGCAACTGAAATACTGTACATATCTCATGGACACGGATGCTGGTGATTGACACCTAATCCGCGAATAGCTTGCTCCGACCCCTGGTGCTGGGGGTGGCTGGGTGCGCCCAGCCAGCGCCTGGTGAGAGGGCACTAGAATCGATTCAGTGGTATTGCAAACTGTGCATCATTGTGCATCGCTGTACTGCCTTTCCGCCTGTATGTTACCAGAGAGGACTGGCTTCTCTACTGGCTTAAGTCTGCTGTATGCTGTGCCGAGACATCGCGGCTCTCGTGGAGGCGGATTGGTGCACAACTCCCATTGAATGCTTGATGTGAGAATAGAGCGCACTACTGTGTAATTAAAGTGACTTCACTACCACCTAACGTCCTTACTGTCGGAAAATATCTTCAGGAACCGAAAACTCCTCGGTTCGTGCGCGAAAGATATGGGCGACTTACATTAATCATATAGCAAGGGGCGTACTACAGTAACGCATAAATTATGGGGAAACCAGACGCGAGGCAACCAAGGCTAACGTTTGATGCCAAAAAAAGAGCCCGAACACAAGAGGAAGAGTCCGGGGGAGGCAACGAAGGGCAGGCTCAGCAATCATCTCCATCCACCGATGAAGACGTGAAAGCCATACTGTTGGAGGTCAAGCAAGGACTCACCGCAATTGCAGACAAAATGAACACCATGACCACGCGCATAGATGCCATAGTCCATAAACTGGTTAACCACGAAGAGCGCTTAAAGGAGTCAGAACGTCTTATCTCCGATGCGGAAGACGTGACATCACATATCCAGGCAAATGTGACACAGATGGATAAACTTCTAAAACTTATCGGAGCCAACAATTAAGATATTGAAGCAAGAAGCAGGCGCAATAATATACGTATACTGGGTATTCCGGAAAGTACAAATACTGGCAGAATGGAAGATTACATGGAGAAATTGCTGCTGCCCACAATAGGAGCTGAACGGGCGCATTGCTCACTAAGGCCCCGGCCTCCTCCGGGTGGCACACCCAGACCCATTATAGCGAGGCTCCTGAATTACAGGGATCGTCAGGTCACTCTAAAGATGGCCCAGGAAAAAAAGACAGCTCAGTTTTGAAGGTAACAAGTTCACCATTTATCCTGATTTTACGGCTACAGTGCAAGAAGAAAGACAAAGGTTTCTCCCTGTCAAACAAAAACTGAGACAAGCCCAAATCGATTATGCGTTATTATATCCAGCCCGCCTGCGGATCACACGTCGGGCAAACAAACATTTTTCACTAAACTTCAACAGGTGGTAGAATTCTTGAAACACCTCAAACACAAGAATCGCACCTTCAATTCCCCAGGCGCGTCATCCAGATCACCTTCAGCGAGTGCAGAATGATATCCCAGATGCAGCTGTAAAAGCGAGATCTACGAAAGGCATGGGATGCCACGATAATAGACTGCCTTAGGCCTAAAGACTCATATGCCTGTGGCATTAGAACAATATCCTTCACAGACTCAATGAATATTAAACTGGGTAAACGAGAACACCTTTTGGTGGCAGTTACCAACACCTTGCTGGCTCTTTGAGGGCAAGGGTACACGTGCATGTCCCTAGGAGATCCCCCCTCGCGGGTAATCCCTCCCTTCTGAGTTACACTGCACGCTTATGTGCTGCGTGTTTTTGGGTGTTAGGGTGGGAGGTGGGATAGAGATATCTGGCATAATTGGGTTGCTTCAGTAGAAGGGGGGTATGGGTTTGGTTTTAATGTTCATGGAATACGGTATGGTATGATACAACACGATTGCTTAACTGTTGACTTCGCGCCGGTCACAGGTAGACAAGGTTCTCTCACACATCATTGGAGGAAATGGCTGATCAGAAAACTGACCAAAATGTAAGAATCACTTGGAATGTTCAGGGCCTGGGGGACCTGAGAAAATGTTGCCAGATACTGGTCAGCTTGGTATGTTGCTATAGCCCTAATGTAGATACACCAGAGTTCTTTACTTCACTATGGGGCAAGATTGTGGAAATAGGGTCCACCCACATAATAAGGGGGGGGTTCACCGTTGCCCTAACTCCAGTAGTAGATAGCTCCAATCCTGCAGCACATCATTATAATAGATCATACGATGTCCTACAGGAAATTAGGACGGATACTGGTCTACTCGACGCATGGCGTCACCTTCATCCCTTTGAATTGGAAGGTACTCATTTCACAACACAAGCCGCTTCCTGGGCACGTTTAAACTACTGCTTATTATCCTGAGGGCTAGGTCCATCGATAAGTCGCACACATCTGGCTAGAACATACTAAGACCACTCCCCTGTCAAACTTACACTATCCCCTCCCGGGTACCTTGTACCACATAGCAGCTGGTGGCTACAACCCTCAATACTACTAGACACTATTTCACAGTGAATTGGGATAAGAAATTCAAGACTTCTTTCAAAGAAATAAAGGCTCTGTGAACAGTGTGGAAACAATTTGGGAGGCGTGTAAGGTAACGATACAGGGTTTTTGTATCTCCAAAAGCTTGGTTGTCCTTCGAAACATCCAAGGTACTCTCCGGAAGTTAGAAGTGCAGCTTGAGACACTGGAGCACCAAATGGCTAACAGGGGTGACAGCGATATTTAATATACTTTCCGAAACACATCAGAATACACCACCACCACAACTCGCTAGACTAGGTTTAGGGGGAAATACCAGCGTGACTCGCAGGTATGGGGAGGGTGAGAGCACTGGCGGAAACAGTACGACAACCACGCTTTTCTTACTATGTGCTTGAGATCTCTGGGCCCGGAGAGATAGTGCACTGTAATACCGCTGACATACTAGCCACCTTCACTGCCCACTACTCTACACTGTACACCTCACAGCAAAGAGACAATTTTGAACTGGAAAGCTTTTTGGGTGAAGTGGCGCTTGGATGGTTGGGTGACTCCCAAAGGGAATTCCTATGTGCCCCCTTCGAACTTGATGAGATCCGGGCCGCTATCATGCAGATGAAGTCCGGAAAGGCCCCTGGCCTGGATGGGATTCCTGCTGATTTTTATTAAACCTATATTGATCTGATGGCCTGATACTTAAAGAGATCTATGAGGATGCACTTGACATCGGTACACTTCCCCAATCTATGAAAGAGGCAGTCATTACTTCACTCCTCAAAAGTGGGAAGTCCCCGCTCCATTGCGATTCATACAGGCCACTGTTATTGATAAACTGTGACACGAATATTCTGACCAAGGTCATTGCGAACAGGATGGTCCTGCTCACGTAAAAGCTGTTACTCCGGGATCAGGCAGGCTTTGTGCTGGGAAGATCTACCACACACAACCTCCGTAACCTCTTTTCCATATTGCAGAACGTTGCTTCTGAACTGCCGCTGGCGGCGGCATTTTTGGACGCCACCAAGGCTTTCGACTCTGTAGAATAGGACTACCTCCTCGGAGTGTTACAGCAAATGGGTTTTCCTCCTCTATTTATATCCTGGATACGGATGCTATATCAGCTACCAACGGCAAAGGTCCTACTTAATGGGCATTTATCTGATGCCTTCCCTATTTCAAGAAGTACCCGACAGGGGTACCCACTTTCCCCTCTGCATTTTGCCCTGGCCGTTGAGCCCCTGACGGCTAAATTCCGACAGCACCACTAGGATAAAACATTACACTGCGACCTCAGACAGATCCTTATATCTTTATATGCGGATGACATGTCTGTTTATGTAAGAGATCCGCAACATAACCTGAACCCACTTTTACGCGAGTTTATTGTCTTTGGGAAGTTGTCTGGGATACAAATTAACTGGGGGAAGTCACTACTTTCTCCTCTTACACCTGCGGTTACCCGATTCCCCCTGGATTTTCCTTTGGAATGGTGCAACAGCGATCTACGCTACCTGGGGATCTGGATCTCGGGAGATGCGCCTCAACTATGGTACTACCATGGACCGTATTACAGGATGCGTTGCGAGCTGGATCTCATTGCCGCTTTCTTTAGTGGGGCGAGCCGCATTGATTAAAATGGTGGTACTCCGGCAGTTATTGCATCTATTTTTAAATATCTCATATGACCTTGGGTGATATTTTTTTTAAGACACTCCGGTCAGAAATTATTAGGTTGATGTGGGTGGGGCAAAAAGCTGCGACTACAATGGAGCGTGCTCAGGGAGGCTTCGATGTCCCAGACTTCGAACTATACTATACAAGCGCACAAGCAACTACGCCTCATACTGGTTTCAACCCCCTAGATATATGCCTCAGATTGCAGCAAAGCAATGGTTAGCAGATCCCATCCCACTGGATGGCATGCTATGCGCGACCCCACGCATGCGTGACATGGCACCACCACAATCACGGGCACAGTCGATGCATGGAATCGTATCCGGACTGTCCTATGTTGCATTCACCGCTTCTCCCGCTTTCTTACCATCCCCCGAATGCCATTGCTTCAAGAAAGAGGGTTTCATAGATTCTGTGAACGCACGAAAATCACCACATGAGGAGGGGGGGCGGGATCTTTACCACAATGGGAAATTCCGAACTACTTCTTTCATGAGATACAAGCCTCTCCTCTAGACATATTTCTTTATGTCAGACTTCGTCAGGGCATATGCTCCATTACACAGGATTTTCACCAGGAACCTCCCACTCTCGCTCCCGTACATATGATGATTAGTACAATACCACCGGAACACTTGGTCTCCAAGCTTTATCATGCCATCAGCACTCAACAGGAGTACTCTCCCAATTCCTCAAGCACACAATGGAACTCTGACTTGGGGTATGAAGTGACGGATGAACAATGGACATACAGGAAGAGGTGTGGCGCCACGGCCAGGGTGACTGATTCCGGAATCTGGGGATCACGGTTCGATCCCTGGCACCGGCGGCAGATTAGCCCAGCACCATGTGACTCTGGGCAATAGCTTGCTTAATCTTCCTGATGGCCCCCAGCGCCTAGAGACCCTTACGGGTGATTGTGCGCTTTACAAATGTGGATTATTATTATTATTATTATTATACAGCTGTCTCCAAACAGAACAAATATCTGACAGCGGCAGATTACGCAGAACACATTACAAATTGCTGCAACGCCTATATTACACCCCTGTCAAAATGCTTTGTTTCAAATTAGGAGACAATGATAATTGTGAGAGATGTAGGAGCCCAGCGGCTGGGTTTCTGCATTGGTCCTGGGAATGTACTAAAGTGAGCCAGTATTGGGCACAGGTTTTTGATGCTCTGGAACAAATGACTTCCATCTCTATTAAACGCACCCCCCCGATGGCCCTAATGGGCCATACGGACCACATCCCCGAGGCGAGTCGTAGTTCAGTTACCATAGTCTTGTTACAAGCTAAACACAGAGTGGCTTGTAGATGGGGTAGGGGCGGGCGCCTAAGTTCAAGGACTGGCTTAATGACCTAATACACTGCAGGAGCAACTAACCGTGTATGCCGAGACACTTCCATGAGCCTCGAGGCCTAGAGCTATATGGAATCCTCTTCAGTGTTGCCTCCTAGCACAAACATCAGCTGCCTCGACTGACACCCCAGAGGAGCTGATGAAATGACATACTTTGTATTATACGAGAGTTGTAATATAATTGCTGCCCATGCTGATATGTGCGTCTCTCTGGCCCCCTCTTACTGTACCCAGCCAACAGGAAGGTTGCAATGGGCTGTCCACTGATACAATGCAGACGTACTTGGGCCATGCTATGAAGCAGTTTTTTGAGCACCAAGCCAAATGTATTGTAAAATTCTTGTGGTACTCTATACCCTGTTCCCCTACGTGTCTGGTAGTCAGTATGCACAATTATAAATACTATTTGACCTAAAGCTTACTGATACTGCAAAATTTGTCTTTATAATGTGAAGGCGCCACTGCTTTTATTACAATATGCTATGTCTGGTGTGTTATACGTATGACTGTACTGTAATTTCATCACTGTTTGAAAATCAATAAAATATAAAAATAAAAAAAAATTAAAAGGTGTAAACTCTTGAGACTTTGACATTCTTCTTCCACAGGCCATAAGCCTTTTGGCCTCCCACTCCTGAAGCGCTTAATCATCGTCTGGCACAACAAACAGGCTCCAAAGTCATTGTCAGATCCCATACACCTGAGGCAGATGTAATGGGGGTTTGTGATGGACATTGTGTAATGATCAAATCCACAAGTGTTCATGTAGTTTAAAGATGGTTTATTTCAGGATAGTTACAAGATAAGTAGATAGGAACAAGACCACAGGGAGACTCCACCAGGAGCAGTCAGCATGCTGCTCAGCCCAGCCAACTGTCATAACTCTCTGCAGATTCTCAACATTCTGACAGCATCATCACATTAACATTCCACTGGTGGTAGAATGGCATTGCATTAGCAGGATATTACATATCCCCCTTTCTTATACAGGAAAACAAAAAGCTAGAAACAGAAAACAAGAACCTGAGAAAGTGAAAGCAAAATGATTATACAAAAGCAAAAGGAAGAACAACACTGAGAAAACAGCCAACAAAAGAAGGAGCAATGAGAGAACAACATCGCAAGAAGAAAAATCAAGAAACAAAAAAGGAAACCAAACCGAAACCATCCTCCCTTTTTACACAACAGAAAAGAAGAAAAAACAAGAACGTCAGAGAAAAGGATAAACGAAAGCACAAGAGACTGCCCCAAAGCACACCCACTGGCCAGAACAGGAATGAATGGAGGCTGAAAAAGGAAAACTAACAGAACACAGGGCTACAGGCTGCGACGGACGCAGAGAAAGGAAACACAACAGAAAAGCAGAGGAAAGTCGAAAATCCACAAGAGACACGAGAAGAAGACCTCAGAAGGAAAACAGAAAAGAACAAACAAAGAAGATGAGGAAAAATAAGGGCGATTCCCCATCTAAACACCATTATCGTTACGCAATGACAAAAATGTAATGCAAAGATAACAGTGCAAAATAGCAATTAAAATACAATATAAACGGAACATACTTAGCAATTAAAGCGTGAAATGCACTCAAATAGGATAAACTCGACACTGGATGGGCTGAGCAGCTAGGAGGCTGCTCAGCCCATACTCAACTGTCAACACTCATACACAAGGCACCAAAGCATTCCACTCATGTCACTCACACCAACATTCTAACTGGAACACTCAGACTGGCTGAGCAGCTAGATGGAGAGGAGTAAGAAATGCGTTACTTACCTGTAACAGCAGTTATCCAGTATTGGTGTCTTTCATAGATTCACATGCCTGAATCATTCCCCGTCGCCGAGACGGGAGCCTCCGGTATATAGAAAAGTAATGTCCTATAGACACACATAAAGAAAAATAGGCCTAAGGACCTCACCTTAGTAGCCTATCCTCGTCCTTATGCAAAAAGGACCAAACTCTTAGAGCCAGCCAATCAGCTATCACCTCCCTCTAGAACCTTCCCTGCTGGAGCCTCAGTCTCTCAGATTTTCGTACGCACCAAGCTATGTAGGAGTAAAGCAGGTCGAGAGAACGTGAGTCCTTCCAGGGGAGGCGGGAGGGTTGCATGTGAATCTATGAAAGACACCAATACTGGATAACTGCTGTTACAGGTAAGTAACGCATTTCTTATCCAGTATTAGGGGTGTCTTTCATAGATTCACATGCCTGAATCAGAGTAGTTAGCAATACATTATGCACATGTCTGATGCAATGATGCCTTATAAGCAGTTAGATAATACTCTCAGAATCATGCAACTGTAAGCATTAGCATACATCAACATAACCAAATAGAAGAGATGTGCATACCAGGATGGCGGGATGTAGGAAGGTTCACCTCACTGGAATAGATGTCGAAGCACCGCCTGACCCACTGCTGCGTCCTGCAGAAGCTCAACATCCAGGCAATAGTGTTTGGCGAACGTATGCGGTGACTTCCACGTCGCTGCTCTGCATATGTCCAGAATCGGCACTCCAGCGAACAGCGCTGCTGATGTGGACATTGCTCTTGTGGAGTGTGCGTGCACCGCGGCATTCAACGGCCGGCCGGCCTTTTCATGGCAGAATGCTATCGCCGAAGAGATCCACCTTGAGATACTCTGTTTCGTGAGAGGAAGACCAAGCCTTGGTCTACTGTAGGCCACAAAAAGTTGTGACGACTTTCTGAAGTCTTTTGTCTTGTCCAAGTAAAACTTTATACACCTTTTGAGGTCTAAGGAGTGTAACGTCCTCTCTGCTGCAGTGGTAGGGTTTGCAAAGAAGGAACGTAGAACCACCGGTTCATTAAGGTGAAAGTCTGAAGGCACTTTTGGTATGAATTTGGGATTCATCCTCAGCACCACTCTGTCCTGTTTAAATTGCATAAAAGGTTCCTGAATGGATAGAGCTTGTAACTCGCTGACTCTCCTGGCAGATGTTAGAGCGAGCAGAAGAGCTACCTTCCATGAGATGTACTTGATGGGTGCTCGATGAATGGGCTCAAAAGGATGGCTCATAAGCTGGGTGAGTACCAAGTTTAGATGCCATGTAGGTGGAATCCTTCGAGGTCTTGGATACGATCTATACAAGCCTTTGAGGAACTGTTGAATAAGCCTGCTGGACCAAAGCGAAGGGGCCTTCGAGGATCTAGTGTAGCGTGAAATCGAAGCCAAATGAACCTTTATTGATGCATGCGCCAACCCTGACTCCGCCAAGTGTAGAAGGTATGGCAATATCTGTACAGGGGTAATCTGGAGAGGCGACAATTTGTGTTCCACGCACCATAAGCAAAATCGCTTCCACTTGAGGGAGTACGTTCTGTTGGTACTGTCCGCTCGTGCTTTCGCTAGGACCTCCCTGCATTCCTGTGGGATGTCTAGATGACAGAATTCTCTGTGCTCAGGAGCCAGGCTGATAATCTGAGCGATGGTAGGTTCGGGTGTTGGATCTGTCCGTTGGACATAGTCAGCAGGTTCGGGTGCTGTTTCAGACGAATCGGAGTTCTGATGGAGAGGCGATGAAGGTCCGACAACCAGTGCTGCCTCGGCCAGAACGGGGCAATTGGGATCAGGGTACAAGGCTCTGCCTTCATCTTCCAGAGGACCCTGGGAATCATCGGGAAGGGGGGAAAAGTGTACGCAAAGACGCCGAACCAACTGATGGAAAGGGCATTTCCGAGTGACCCTTGTTGGGGACGCCAACTTGCGTAGTTTGGGCATTTGGCGTTCTCCCTGGTGGCAAAGAGGTCGATCCTTGGGATTCCCCATTCTGAGAATACCTGATCCAGTGTACCTTGGTTGAGCTCCCATTCGTGAGTGAGAGACGTCCGTCTGCTGAGTGCGTCTGCAATGGTATTGTCCTTGCCCGGGACATATTCCGCTTTGAGCGTGATCCCTTGGAGCACTAGCCAGTTCCAGATTCCTTGCGATTCGCGTGATAGAGTGAGCGAACGCGTCCCTCCCTGCTTGTTCAGGTAGTGCATCGTCGTGGTGTTGTCTGTCCTGACGAGCACCTGGGAGTTCTGGATACGTGGTAGAAAGGCCTTCAGTGCCAGGAAGACCGCTCGCAGTTCTAGAAGGTTTATGTGGAATTTCTTCTCCTGCTCCGTCCATTTGCCGCTGACTTGGAGGTCCTGGAGGACCGCTCCCCAACCTTCCAGGGATGCATCCGTGGTGATCACCAAAGGTGCTGCTGTAAGGAGGAAGGGTAGGCCTGTCGACAGATTCCTGTGGTTCATCCACCATTGCAGGGTCTTGGACACCTGTGGTGTTATTCTCACTGTGTCGTCGAAAGAGTGTTCTTTGAGTCCATTGGTATGCGAGGGCTTCTTGCAATGGGCGCATCCTGAGGCGGCAGTGCGGGATGAGGAGGATACAGGACGACATCATGCCCAGTAGTGATTTGAAAGTTCGAAATTCTAATGGTCTTTCTCGAAGCCACAGCCGTGGCCAGAGATACGATCTTGTGTTTCCGTTCCTTCGAAGGAAATGCTTTTACGCATTCCGTGTTCAAGGTTGCCCCCAGGAAGGAGGTGCTTCTGGTCGGGGTCATGCAGGATTTCTCGAGATTGAGAGTTAATCCTAAGTGCAGAAAGAGATTGGTGCAGGCGTTGGAGGATGAGGTCGCGCCTGTCGCTGAGGGAGCTTTCACCAGCCAGTCGTCGAGGTAAGGGAAGACCTGGTGACCCATTTGACGTAGGAAGGCTGCCACATGAGAAAGGCACTTCGTAAAAATCCGCGGCGCGGATTTGAGGCCGAACGGCAGCACTTTGAATTGGTAGTGGCGTCCCGCCACCTCGAATCTTAGGAATTTTCTGTGCCCTTTGAGTATTGGGATGTGGTAGTAGGCATCCTGGAGATCCAGGGATGTCATGAAGTCTCCTCTTTCGAGGATGCTTGGTATTTCTTGGATCGTCACCATCCTGAACGACTGACTCTTTAGGAAAGAGTTGAGGGCTCTGAGGTCCAATATGGGCCTCCACTTCTTCCCCTTCTTGCGAATAAGAAAGAAGCGGGAATAGAATCCCTGTCCTCTTTGAGACGAGGGGACCATCTCGATCACTCCCTTCTTCAACATCGCAGATATTTCCAGGAACAAAGGCCGCAGGTGTTTGTGTGGCAGTTTGCGTGGCGGTGTTGGAGGTGGGATGGTGATGAATTCCAGGGAATGGCCGAATCTTATTAGTTGTAGTACCCACCGATCCGTGGTTATGAGATGCCAATTGTGTAGGAAATGGGTCAACTTTCCTCCAATTTTGAATGAGGGAGATTGTGGCGGGACTGGCTGGAGTAATCGGTCACTGGCGTCCACCAGTGCCCCTCCTCTGGTTCTTTCCACGGAAGTTCGATCTTCCATACGAAGTTTGGCGACTCTGCTGTTGCTTCTGCGGATACTGCGATTTATTTTGGTATGAATATGAGGATCTATTCTGGAAGGACCCCCTGTAGGAGGGTTGACCTCTGGACCTGTTGCCCCGAAAGGACTGGTTTCTAGCCTGCAGCGTACCCAGTGCTCTAGCCGTATCGGTGTCTTTTTTGATGTTCTGGAGCGCTTCATCAATTGTGGCTCCGAAAAGATGTTGGCCGTCGAAGGGCATGTCTAGCACCTTTGTTTGAACTTCTTGTCTAAATGAAGTAGCCTTAAGCCAGCCCTGGCGCCGCAGGACTGCTGCTCCAGCTAATTGGCGAAAGCCAGTCATGGCTCCATCTATGGCACAATCTATGATTTCCGCTGCCGAGGCTTGACCTTCTGAGAGCAGTGCCTTGACCTCTTCCTGCATTGTATCTGGTAGCTCCGCCAAATAAGGGACTATGTCCTCCCACAGTTGGCGATTATAACGTCCCAACAGGGCTATAGAGTTGGCGGCTTTGATAGTCATGGCTGACGTAGTGGTGAACTGTTTCCCGATGGTATCCAACTTTCTTCCCTCTTTGTCCGGTGGTGCTGACAAGTGAGAGGAAGGGTTGCGGGAATTCTTCTGAGCTGCCTGGGTCACCACTGAATCAGGTTTCGGGTGCCCATTGAAACAAACTGCCGCCTTGGTGGGGGCTTTGTATTTCTTGTCCAGACGTGGGATCACCGCAGGTATGGAGGCCGGCGTAGCCATCAGTTTCTTCCCCTGGTCCCAGAGAAATTCTATAATCGGGATTGATTTAGTGATCTTTTTTGTTTGTTCTTTAAAATCATATAAGAAACATTCGGTTTCCGTTGTTTCCATTTCCATGTGAAAACGCTTTGCTGCCCGTTCCACTAACTTATGGAACCCGCCAATGTCCACTGGCGGAGAATCCGACTGGCGTGGTTGGGGTGAAGCTGGGGAGGGCGCGACGTACTCGTCATCTTCGTCCTGATCCGTGCGATCCTTAGGGACTTCGCCTTCTTCCATCTCCTCAGCTTCCTCATCTGAGGATTCCACTACTTGAGGTGAGACTGCCTCATGGGAGGCCTGCGGAGGTGGTCGCGTCTGTCGTGGGGCTGCCGGTGGAGCAGATGTAGCCGGCGTTGGGCCCCTATCCTCAGTAGCCCGTGCCTCCGGGAAACGCTGCTTGTAGTCCTGGATGAGATGTTTAAGGTCATCCACGATGGACGCAGGAAGGCACACCATTGGGGTCACTTCCGTCCGTACCTGCGCTTGGAAAGAGTGTTCCTGGTAGGTAAACTCCTCCTGTTCCTCATCAGTGCTTTGGCATTTCATGTGGAGGTCTGAGATAGACTTAGCCTGAGTCGTATTTTCCTCTTGCGATTCTTCACTCTGGAGAAAGTCAGAAGGTAAGTGGCTTTGGACTTTGCTTGGGGACGTCGTTTCAGGCGTGATCAGCTTCCTTGGCAATTTGCGCGGTGGTGTCGGCAGAGGCAGCGTCCATGACGACGGTTCCACTAGCTTGGACTTCTTGCATGGTTCCGCGTTGTCCCTGGTCGTAGACGACCCTTCCGTCGACGGTTTCGTCGTCGACGGCATGTTCTCCGTCGTCACGGTTTCGTCGTCGACGGCATGTTCTCCGTCGTCGGTGGTTCAAGCGACGAGATTTGTCGTCGATGTTTTCGTCGACGACGCGGTCGTCGACGACGTCCTCGTCGACGACGCACTAGTCGACGATTCATTTCTCGTCGACGATTCATTCGTCGACGTCTTCTTCGTCGACGGTCTCGGCGACGCGTCTTCCGTCGACGGCGGGCTTCTCGTCGTCGACGTCCCTGGTTTGGTCGTCGATGGGTTCCTCGCCGACGGTGTCGTCGTCGACGATGGGTTCCTCGTCGACGGTGTCAATGTCGACGGCCCCGATTTTGACGTCGAGGAGCTCTTCGTCGACGGGGTCGTCGTCGACGGCCCCAATTTCGTCGTCGATGGTGTTTTAGTCGACGACGGTTTCGGCAGTATGACAGATGTGATGGGCCTACCTGCCGACGACGATGATGGAGTGGTCGTCGTCGATGCGAGGACTGACGACGCCGTCGTCGTCGACACCGTCGTCGTCGTTGTGGAGACGGCGAGTGGTGCCACAGCTCTCTTTTGCGTTGAAGATGGCGTAGGCTTGGTGGATGAGTGCGCAGGCTTCTTAAAGGCGTGAGAGCCTGTGTCAGACACTGAGGAGGTTGTAGATTTTGCCTCTGAAGATTTCTTTTGCATCTTCATAGGATGAGTGTCTGAGGGGCCAGGGGGGTCCCCCCTTGGCCTCTTGAGGGAGACGTCCGAAGTCATGGAGAAGCTGCCCTCTGAGGACTCCACATTATCCCTCTGTTTAAGCCTGTCCAGCCAAATGAGAAGTCGACCTTCTCTATCCCTCAAGGTCTTATTAGGGAAAGAGCGACAGATTTTACAGTCCTTGGGGACGTGGTCCGGATAAAGGCAGTATAAGCACAGGTCGTGCTTGTCCTCCACATGGAGCCTTTTCTTCCCACATGAAGAGCAGGCCCTGAAAAGGGCTTTCTTCTGGGATCCAGACATTCCTTAAAAATGGTAAGGAAAGACAGCACTTACTGCAAGAGAAGAGTCTGAAATATCCCAGTTGAAGAATTTGAGAAGGTAATCCTTTTTCCAAGTGAAAAAAGTAGGTTTAGAAGATATCCTGAGGAGAGCTCAGGCTGGAGACTCCCTAGCACAACGTGCGGTAGAAAATCTGAGAGACTGAGGCTCCAGCAGGGAAGGTTCTAGAGGGAGGTGATAGCTGATTGGCTGGCTCTAAGAGTTTGGTCCTTTTTGCATAAGGACGAGGATAGGCTACTAAGGTGAGGTCCTTAGGCCTATTTTTCTTTATGTATGTCTATAGGACATTACTTTTCTATATACCGGAGGCTCCCGTCTCGACGACGGGGAATGATTCAGGCATGTGAATCTATGAAAGACACCCCTAATACTGGATAAAGTGAGGATACTACACATTGTCATCACAGTATCGAACCGGCTGGAATCCAGACCATTTGGGCAGTGGCGTTACAAAGAGAAACCTGCAGTACATCAACACTCCTGAGGAGATTATAGAGAGCTCTGGAATAAACAAGTAACAGAAAAAAGGGAACTAAAATCATGCAGACGAGGCAATATATGGCTCCAGTGACATCTCAAGGGCATGAGAGCTATTGAAGAGTTTCTGGATCCAGAGTACCACCTGGGATATTCAAAAGGTGAAGAATCTGCAGGAAGAAGCATTCAACACAAAACAGTTGTGTATGCCTGTTTGTAAGCTGCTCATCTGTAAAACTTTAATACAAGCACATTAGAAGACCAATGCATGATCATCTTTCGAAATCGCTTAGAATGGCAAATACACATGCCCACTCAACCAGTTACTAAGGGTGCCAGATTGATACAGTTGCTTACATGGGATAGGAGAAATCTGAACAATCCACACAAGGTGAACCAGATCTTGGCATATCTCAACAGGTAGGGAGTGGCGATTGGCATGCTACAGAAAAACGCACCAACACATGCAACAGCCTCAACAACCGCAAAGGAGATGGGTATCACCACTCGATTATGCATCACCATACTCTTAGTCACACAGAGTATGTCTCCAGATTAGGAAAGGTATTCCACTTTGCCCTATATGTTCTTAAGCTGATGACCATGGTAGGTCATTGTGATAGAATGCACTTTTTTTTCAATCAATACAAGTAAAATGGTACTTATGATGTTGTCCCCGGTGGACTGAACTCCGCATCAGATAAGTTGGATGCCTGGGGGAAGCACGATGGGCATGTTGCAGCAGTACTAGGTGAACCGATTACCTTGTATGCCCTGCTCGATACATGGTGACTAAAGCGTCCTAAACTACATGAGAGTATATTCATATCATGTGTGAACAACTCATGGTCCTGGTTTGATTTCTGGCTACCTACTATAGACACGAGAGCAATCTGTTTAACACCTTGCCAATATGCTCTTTGATCACTCACCCATCCTATTATGCCTGAAACTATCCAACACACCATAGTCCTCTTTTGTGTGGAGTTTGCACCCAAGAGCTTTATCTGACAGTGTTTCAGGAGGTACTTAAAGTAGAAATCATTAACTATTTCAATATAAAAGTGGGAACGTTAGATCGTGTGAGCACATTATGGGAAGCTTTTAAGGTGATTGTAAGGGGTGCCTGGAGCACAAAACTGGGTGGGAGTTTGAAAACATTAAGCCACCATCTGCAAAAAATAAACAAGAGATACATGATCCAGACGTCTAGTATATGACTTCCCTATATCCCCATTATGTAGACGATATACAGCTTAAAGTAGCGGAGTATAATGAGACCTCTGAGAAGCAAGTCAAACAACTAGCGAAAAACACAAAGCCTGTTTATTTGGAGCGGGGGAGCGGCGTGGCAATATTCCAGTAGGTATTTTTAAAGGCCCCTGGACCACTGCAGACAATGAAAATGAAAAGACCACCGCAGTGGCTGGACATGAGCAACACAGATGCAGAAAGTGTACGCCAACCATTCACTAGTTTCTGTGCCAACTTGTATACCACCAAGTCGCACATAGTGGATGTGAATTGCCTGGATATCAGAATAACGCAGCGCTGGTGTGACTTGGCAATGGTAATCATGAGATTCCAGCACACAACCTTACAGTGGAGAAAATAGTGGTGCACAGCAAGCCTGGCAGCAAGGGAGCATGGTCTGGTGGACTGACCTGCGATTTCAATAAAGCCTATATTTCTGTATTATCCCCATAATTATCCTTATTTTGCAAAGAGGCCCATGAGAAGGGAATTATTTCCAGTTCGCCAAGTGAAATTCCAGTTCGCTAAGTGAAGTCCTTCTTGTTACAAAAAGTCACACTGCTGTGAATCTCACAGGCCATTATCACTTATCTACATAAACATCAAAATGCTTGCTAACAGGATTCTGTCGATGACAGCCAACTTTGTGTTGTGTGATCAGTCTGGATTTGCACCCACCACATCCACGCCATATAATATCAGTGCACTTTTTGGTTTAATGCATCAAGTAAACCCGGACTTTGAAGCGGTCACTGTATTACTGGATGACACAAGCAGTCAATTAACTTGAATGGGACATTTTTTTCGCTATAGTTTGTGGAATGGGTATGCCACACCCTTTATCAGACTAATAAGGTTGCCTTACACTGGCCTCTCATTGAATTCCCATGTAATTGTTTGATCTCTAGTGCAATATTTATAATACACAGCACCAGGCAATTTTTCCTGCTTTCACCCATGTTGCTCATGTACCCAGTGGAACGACTGGCCTGCAAGTTAAGACAGCACTATTCACACTCTGTAATGAATTTTACAAGCAGGACATTGCTAATACTGTTAGATGCTGATTATATGGCAAACATTTAAGACCCCAAAAGCAACTTGACCTCAATCATACAAGAGTACATAAGATTCGGAGCCCTTTCTGGTCTTCACATAGTAAATCTCTAATTTGTCCTTAGCGGACAGAATAGCATTATTGATGATCGTAGTCCTGCCTAAATTACTTTACCTTATCAACAATATTCACATTCCAAGGCCAAAGTATTTTTTCAATAAGCTCAGGTCATTATTGGTTAAATTGGTCAGGACAGGTAAACCTTCCAGACTGAAATAGGACACTTACTTTGCCTTGTGACCAGGGAGCTTTGCTCTCCCAAACCTGGAATTGTATTATCTGTGTGCACAAATACAATATGCTCAATTTAGTACTATCAAACATCACACTTTGCAGGTGATTCTACATCAGCTGAAACCTAAGCAGCCAGAATAGGACTATATAAAGTAAGGTTGTGGCATGGGAGATGCTGCATGCTAGAATCCCATTAGACTAGCTTTATTCACTATTATTGACACTATTTCACTGCCCTGCGATCACCCATACTTGTGAGAACTCCCGTCAAATACTTTTTTAATTTACACTTGCACGTTTAGCGATACATGTCTTTAGGTCCGATTTGTTGAATGGCCGAAAATAGCCAAGGATACAACCTACACACCCTAGAGACATTCTTTATTACAGACTCTGCACAGTCTGTAAGGCTGTCTTTAGTACCATCCAGCAGGAGCCTCCATGCTGTATAAGACGTGCTCTCTTATAGCCACTTTCAACCAAAGGCCTCATAACACGCCTAAACAACAACACCCCATACTTCGAAGCACCAATAGATAAATATACTGCAAAGGAAAAATGGAATTGAGAATTCTATGACCAAATTACAGAGGCAGACCGGGAATACAGCGTAAGCTGGTATGCATACAGGGAATAGTTTACCAATTGTACATTTCAAATGTCTATATAGGATTGATCATTCCCCACCACGTTGGTGCTTCAGGGAAGATACAGACTGCGCTGTCTTACTTTCATGTGGTATGGTCAAGTCCTCAGGTTGTGGACTATTGGGACACTATAAAGAGGACAATCACAGGTATGATCTAATAAGTTTGGATACATTGGCTTGGCCTCTTGGGACGCATAAGGGATATCCCAGATGAACGCAAAAACATATGACCGTTGCTTTATTACTTGCAAAACACTGTGTGTCCCCCACTGGGGATGTCGCTGCACACCTACACAGACAGAATTGCTTATAGACCTTATGACCTGCAGCAAACAGCTGGATGGCAACGCGGATCTACTAACCCCCGCATTGCCCCCACAAGACATATGGGCTCTCCTACGTTCATACCTTCTTAACCTTACAAAAGTATCTAACAAACCCCCTTTCACCCCAATTACATTGCAATAATCAGGCGATTACGGGGAAGATCAGTTATTTAGTAGAATAATAAAAAGTAATTAAGTACTTACATAAGAATAACATTATAGTAGATAATATTGCTGTTGGTTTTGCCACATTTGGTGTACTGGATTACAATGTGCATTGTCTCTAATTTTATCTTCGAGACAAATACGTACTCTTCTGTGTGTTTGGTGTTAAAGTTTTGTAAAATAATACCAAAAAAAAGTGCCACTTAACCCGAAAGTACACCTTCACTTATGAAAGACCAATATGGGTGTAGGCATTATGAGCAATTTTTATAAATCGATAACAAGGGTCACCATTCACCAACACAAACAGCATTTTTACCTTGGGATACAGATTCCTTAGTTTGGGTGTAAAAAGAACAGATAGAAACTTACCATTATCCCTTTTCTGTCATTGGGTTTAGCAATGTACTCCTTGAAGTTGAGGTAATATGGTAAAGGTTGTGCCAATACAGAAATCATTTGTAATTTAGCTGCAAACAGATAACCTTTCAATATTTACCAAAGAGAATCTCAAAAGAAAAGACATTAAAGACAGTGCAAGCATAGTTCAGGATCCATGCACTGCCCAGTAGTAAACTAAAGAAATGGTGCCTCATGGGTGGTAAATTAGCAAAACCAGCTCTGCGCCTGAAGGGGGTACACATGTACCTAAAGCAAAACAAGAATGATGGTAATACTTTTGTTGTCCCTTCAAAGTCGCGCGCAAATGCTAGAAACATAAAATAGCCTGTTAATGGAATAAGTCAGTAATTTGTGAATTTTACAGTCCTAGTTATCATTTTGAGGATAACTTTCAGATTTACAAAATCATTAAACCTATAAATAACTTTAATATAGCTTACCCCGTTGACCACCTTCCCTGTTGATCATCTAGCCATTTATTGACTGGGTACAGAAGAGGTTTTTCACATACATCTTTTAAGGCCTAGCAAGAGGAAGAGTTGAAAAGAAATTAGCATTAGGTTTTACATCAATTCTCCAATTAGACCACATAGTGGAAATCCTTGACCACCAATTACGTTCAAGAGACCTTTTTACCTTTTGGTGACAGATTCTAAATCTACCAGTGCCATTTGGATTACTAACTTTATGGAATTGCTAGTAACTGCTGCCAACCATCACATTTCAATATACTACATACAGTTTTAAAGCAACAGGTCAGGTTATCAGATTTAATGGAAACTCCAACAATGTTCTTAAAATTACCAATGTTGTTAGCCCTTTAATCATATCACTATAGTTCATTCTCTTCATCCTATTTAAATATTAGCATTTAAAGTCTCTCAGTGGTAATGAATATGCTACTTACCAGTATGCATCTGTTCTTGGCATGTAGGGCTGCTAACATTCATATCTATTGCATAGATCGCCGCCTAGTGTTGGGTCCGGATGATTGCACCTTGTTGTCCTGGAAGAGTCTTCGAAGTATAACGAGATAGGTGGCTCCTCCCCTGGACTACAGTGCGCATGGGCATCGACTCCTTCCCCAGATTGTTTTTAGCCATTGTGGCAGAGATGGAGTGAAATAGTGTAAAGGATGTCCATGCTAATGATGAATGCAAGAGAGTAACTGCAGCCGCTACGGGCACCGGGGAGAAGGGCGGGCGATATGAATGTTAGCAGCCCTACATGCCAAGAACAGATGCATACTGGTAAGTAGCATATTCAGTTCGAGGCATGTGGGCTGCTAAATTCATATCTATTGCATAGAATACATAGCAGTCCCTCCATTAAGGGCGGTTGCCCGTGCCAGCTGCAGAAGCTTGAAAAAGTGTCTTGAGAACAGCCTGTCCTACAGCTGCTTGCTGTTTGGAATGCACATCGACACAGTAATGTTTGGTAAATGTGTGGTGTAGACCATGTGGCTGCTCTACAAATGTCTTCCAAAGGAATGTTCCCCAGGAAAGCCATGGAGGCCCCCAACTTGCGTGTGGAGTGCGCCCTTGGGGGTATTGTTAAAGTACGCTTAGCCTTTTGATAACAGATTTGAATGCACTTAACAATCCATCTGGCTATCCCTGCTTTGGAAATGGGGTTGCCTTTGTGCTGTGCTGAGAAGGCAACAAAAAGTTGTTGTGTTTTCCAAAAAGTGTTGTGTTCTGTCAATGTAGTACATCAACGCTCTCCTAACGTCCAATGTATGAAGCATTCTTTCCGCTACTGTTTGTGGGTTTTGGAAGAATGCGGGTAGGTCAATAGTTTGGTTGATATGAAACTGTGACACCACCTTAGGAAGGAATTTGGGGTTAGTGAGGAGCACTACCCTGTTGGAATGTATTTGGATGAATGGTTCTTGGATTGTGAGCGCTTGCAGCTCACTAACGCGTCTGAGCGATGTAATAGCAATGAGAAAAGCCACTTTCCATGTTAGAAATTGAATTTCGCAGGAGTGCAGTGGCTCGAAAGGTGGGCCCATCAGCCTAGTGAGGACCACATTGAGGTTCCACACTGGAGCTGGTGGTGTTGTTGGAGGAATGACTCGCTTCAGTCCCTCTAGGAAGGCTTTAATGGCAGGCACCCTGAAAACAGATGCTGCCTATTCTGGAGATAAGCCGCTATGGCGGATAAATGTATCCGAATGGAAGTGTACGCCAGATTGCATTTGTAAAGATGCAACAAATAGCAGATGACGTTAGGAATGGATGCATCCAGCGGGTTGATATTGTTGGTTGTACAGTAAATGACAAACCGCTTCCATTTTGCCGCATAGCAAGCTCTGGTAGTGGGATTTCTTGCCTCCCGGATGATGTCCATGCATTCCGGAGGCAGGTTTAGGTAGCCAAATTCTAAGACTTCAGGAGCCAGATCACCAGATTGAGCTGTTGCGGATCCGGATGCTGAATGTCGCCATGGTTCTGCGTCAAGAGCCGGGATGTGAGATGCAGCCTTTGATGCGGTACCACGGACAGTTCTAGAAACGTGGCGTACCATGGTTGGCGTGCCCATGTTGGAGCAACTAGGATGAGAGTCATCGAGTGTTGCTTTAGCTTTCTTGCCACCAGCGGAATGAGAGGCGCTGGGGGAAAAGCGTACGCAAATTTGCCGGACCAGTTCATCCATATCGCATTCCCTTGCGATTCCGGGTGAGGGAACCTGGCGGCAAAGCTTTGGCATTTTGCGTTTTCCCTTGTGGCAACAGGTCTATCTCTGGATGACCCCACTGCTGGAAGTACGGGGAGTACTGATGGATGTATCTCCCACTCGTGCATTTGATGGCTGTATCTGCTGAGCAGATCCGCCATCTGATTGTCCTTGCCCGGGAGGTGTTCCGCCATGAGGAAAATGTTCCTCTGAATGGCCCACTTCCACATGCTCTGAGCCAGATGAGACAGCTGTGGCGAGTGAGTGCCTCCCTGCTTTTGGATGTAGTACATTGCTGTCATGTTGTCCGTCCGGATCAACACGACTTTGTTGCACAGATGTACTTTGAAGGATTTTAGCGCCATGAAGATTGCCATCAATTCTAGGTAATTGATGTGCAACTTTTGTTGCTGAGTGGACCAGAGTCCCTGCACAGTGCAGTGGAGCACATGAGCTCCCCACCCTTGGAGAGATGCGTCCGTTGTTAGGATAATCTGTGGCACTGGCTCTTGGAACGGTCGTCCCTTGCAAAGGTTGTGTGGATTCCACCAATGCAGAGAGTTGTAAGCCCGACCGGTCACCAACACTAGGTCTGTCAGTTGTCCTTGAGCCTGTGTCCACTGATTTGCCAAGCATTCTTGGAGCGGACGCATGTGCAACCTTGCGTGCGGGACTATGAAGATGCAGGAGGCCATCATGCCTATCAACTGCATGAACACTCTCGCTGGTAGGGAGTGTTGCGGTCTGAACCTCCAGATCAGCGATTGAATGTTGTCGATCCTGACTGGGTTTGGCTGAGCCATAGCAGTCAGGGTGTTTATCGTCGCGCCCAGATACTGCCGCACATGGGCTGGTTGAAGGTGCGACTTTGGGTAGTTTAGCGAGAACCCCAGACTGTGAAGGAGGTGAATAGTGTGGGACATGTCCGCGGCGCACTGTTGTGCCGACTTTGCTTGAACAAGCCAGTCGTCTAGGTACGGGTAGACATGTATGTTCTGCCTCCTGAGGTGCGCCGCCACTGTCGCCAGACACTTTGTAAACACTCTGGGGGCAGTAGTCACCCCGAAGGGAAGGACTTTGAACTGATAGTGCCTGTCTTGAATGGTGAACCTGAGGTACCTTCTGTGGGATGGGTGGAGTGGGACGTGGAAATAAGCATCCTTGAGGTCCAAGGTTGCTAGGAAATCCCCTTGGTTTAGCAGGGGAAGAATCTGTTGCTGTGTGAGCATGTGAAAGTGTTCTGACAGTATATACAGGTTGAGGGGGCGTAGATCCAGAATGGGTCTGAGGGATCCGTCCTTTTTTGGGATGAGGAAGTACAGGGAATAGACCCCTGTTCCTTCCTCCTCCACTGGTACGAGTTCGATTGCGCCTTTTTGCAGCATCCCAACAGCTTCCTGCTGCAATAAGTGTAAGTGCTCTGCTGACATAGGACGGTGTCTTGGGGGAATGTTGGGAGGAGTGGATGTTAACTCCAAACGATAACCGTACTGGATAAGTTCTCACCCACCTGTCTGTGGTGATGGACGTCCAGACTGGCAGGAACTGTTGGAGTCTCCCCCCGACAGGTGTTGGATGGTCGGGGGGCAGTGACAGAGAGTCACTGTTTGTTGGCGGCAGAGGAACGGGAGTTGTTGTTCCCTCTGCCCCTGGCACTGTTACCTCTGTAACCCCCTCTACCCTGCTTGGGGTACGAGGATTGTGCACCACCTTTTGCGAATTGTTTGTTGGCGGCAGAGGAACGGGAGTTGTTGTTCCCTCTGCCCCTGCCCTTGGCACTGTTACCTCTGTAACCCCCTCTACCCTGCTTGGGGTACGAGGATTGTGCACCACCTTTTGCGAATTGTGTTTGTTGACCCAAGTGTCCTCTGGTAACACCACGTGTTCCTGAGCGACGAAAAGTGCTTCCCCTGAATTGTTGAGACTGAAGCGCCCCCATGGACTTAGCAGTCTCATTGTCCTTTTTAATCTTTTCAAGGGTGGTGTCAACATCTGGACCAAACAGTCTGTCAGGATTGACGGGCTGGTTGAGTATTGTTGTTTGAATGTCGGGTTTAAATCCAGATATGCGAAGCCATGCTTGTCGCCTTAACATGACGCTAGTGTTAATTCCCCTAGCCGCTGTATCAGCCACATCAAGTGCGCACTTTATTGCAGCGTTTGAGATGAGCTTTCCCTCTTGTATGAGCATCTCGGCTGCTTCCTTAAATTCATCAGGTAGGTGTTGAAGGAGCTGTTCTAGGGTGTCGTAATGCGCCCTATCGTATCGTGCCAATAGTGCCTGTGTGTTTGCTATACGCCAGATATTGGCAGCCTGCGCCGCCACCCTTTTGCCGGATGCCTCAAGCACTTTCGACTCCTTGTCTGGGGGAGGAGCTTCACCCGTTGTTTGGGAGTTCGCCCCTTTTACGGGCATTGGCGACCACCAACGAATCCAGGGGCAACTGTCCTCGAATATATGCAGGGTCCCCAGGTGCTGGCCTGTATTTCTTCTTGATACGTGGGTGCACCACTCTTGCCCTGGTAGGTTCTTTAAAGATCTCTGGGGCATGTTTAAGGACACCTTTGAGCATAGGAAGTATTTTAACTGTTCTTTCCGAAACAGAGAAAGTGTCAAACAAAAAATCTTCCTCCACCGGGTCAGCATGCATGTCCACATCATGATTTGCAGCTGCCCGCTCTATCAAAGCATTAAATGCTGCAGAATCCTCTGTTGGTGATGTACGTGCCCCAAAACCCTGTGGATCTTGTACCACCTGATGTCCACCTTGGTCCCCAGTGTCGTCATATGAGTCCTGTTGAACATCAGGGTCATTGTCAACTGGGAAATTGTACTGGTCATCTGGGTCCTCATCCTCTCCTCCTGATTGGTTGGGGGAAGGTGATGGGCTCCGTCTTGGTGTTGGGAGAATAGGTTCAACAAGGGCAGGAATGTCCTGTGCCGGCCTTTTCTTCTTTAGTGGAATGACATAGGATTCCAGTGGTTGGGAAGTGATTTTCCTCTTGTAGAGGGTCAACTTCCCCGTTTGGGCATCGATGTAATGCTCAGATTGGTCTTCTGAGGCTTGATGTCGATCCAAGTGGCTTTTTTGCGTTGAAAGTTCTGACGTGGCAGCGATTTTCGGCACCGATTTGGGTGCAAACGCCTTCGGTGCCACCTTAGGTGGCAGAGTGTAGAGAAGCTTGGTCGAGGCCTTTGGAGGTGTGTCCACCGATGTTGGAGCCGACGGCGTGGGAGCCGTTGACGACAAAGTCTTCTCCCGAATACGTTTGAGGGAGTCGGTGACGTGCTTTGTGAAGGAAGCAGAGGATTTTGTAACCGACGACCGATGTTCGGTAGTGTCGGAGTCCCTCGGTGTCGACGAGTATTCCGTGGACGAATCTTCGGCTCCAACGGGTCGCGTCTCCGTTGTAGCCTTTGGCACCGACGCCGTTGCTGCAGATCCGGCATCTTTGTGCCGATGCGCAGTGCCTCCGGGTCGTGGCTTTTAGTCGACTGACTCGACCGTGCGTTTACTTGTAGGCGCCGCAGTGGATTCCGAAGGCGCGTCAACAGTCTTGGAAGTCCGCGCCGGAGCAACCGTGCTCGACACTTGGACGTCCTTCTTAGAGGAAGGTTCCTTGGGCACCTTTTGCGGCGCTGTCGACTCAACAGCCTTCTTCGACTTCTGTGGACCGGAGGGCGACGGAGTCGATGAAGGAGCAGGCTTCGATATTTTTTGTTGGACGTCGGCCATTTTAGGTGTTGTCGAATCCGATGGTTTCGGTTTAGTTTTCGGTTGGACGTCGGCCATCTTTGGTGCCGTCGAATCCGAAGGTTTTGGTTTCGGTTTCGATACGGGCAATGGCGGCTCCGCTTGAGTGTCCGTGGCCGGGCCAGAAGGTGGGGCCGGGGATAGCGTGCAGGGTCGTGGGTAAGGCCGAGTGGCGATCCCGTGACCTGAGCCTGAGTCATGTAGCTTTCGGGGCATAGCTCTTCCTCTGAGCTATCTTCCGCGGCCCCATAAACTTCTTCGTCGTCCCCTACCTCCTCGACGTATTCAAGGTCTTGGGCCTGTCCTCCGACGTGTTCTTCGGGATCGGCCTGGACCTCCGTCGACGGTGGTGAAATCTGAAGATGATGGCTACCGCCTTCTTCTGCGGGGTCGTCGAATATGTTGTCGGGTGCCGGAGTCGCTCGCTGGGCCTCGAGGCGCGCCGCACACCGATGCTTGAGCGTCTTCTTTGACCTGAACTTAGAGCAGGCCATGCAGTTTTCCTCGTTGTGGTCCGGCGAGAGGCATTTATTACAGACCGGATGCACGTCGATATGTGGATATTTAGATCCACAGACGGGGCAGAACTTGAACGGGCTCCGCTCCATGTTCAGTACGTCGGGGTCTTGCTGCGACGAGAGGGCCTCGATGTCCGAAGAGTTCCTCGACTCCGCAGAATTCCGACTCAGAGAGCCGGACGATGCTCGAGACCGTACGCAAACAATACCGACGCAGGTAACGAAGGCCTTTTGGCCTTAAGAACAAATATACTCGGTTCCGACACGGAGACGACGAAACCACATCCGAACCCAATGGCGGAAAAAAACAATCTGGGGATGGAGTCGATGCCCATGCGCACTGTAGTCCAGGGGAGGAGCCACCTATCTCGTGATACTTCGAAGACTCTTCCAGGACAACAAGTTGCAATCATCCGGACCCAACACTAGGCGGCGATCTATGCAATAGATATGAATTTAGCAGCCCACATGCCTCGAACCCTAGAGATTAGTCAATGGTTCCCAAAATGCTGCGTGGACAACCCCATAACTCAGTAGGTACAAAGAACAAATTCATTTAAGGTGTAAATGTCCCTATGGAGTTACTGTGAGAAGTTGGCCTGATGTGCAGTGCTCACTATTCTAGTGATCACTATATATCAGTCCAAACAACCCTTATTGATGATTGGTTGTAAGTCAACCTTATAGACCAGCTATCCTAGTAGCATGGATACGAGCAGTCTAAGGCTAAGACTCTAGAGGGCGTGTTAAGCCAGCTGTTTTACCATCACATTACCCCTTGAACACCCAGTGAAAGGACACCACACAAGTTGTTATGAAAATAAACAGTGTATTTATTTATAACAAGACTACCCTGGCTCTTCATGAGACAGGGAGCTAAGCACACAACAAAACTCTTACGAAAATACTTTTAAGTTAGCACGTTACACAAATGCCCGAGGGGCACGAAAAACCATATACGCTAAAAGTGGAATGCGAATTACTAGCAGGTAAGTAACAGTTCTAATAGGCTTTGGAATCGCTAGGACTGGACTAGGGAATCGTTAGATTACTACTAGGAGGCCCAGGGGACTCGGGTGCAGAGTGTGCACTCTCACGCGGGATGCGGGACAAAGTCTATGGAAGCTAGAATTCACAAAGTTAGTGTTCACGGGCGAACCCGACCTGGTAGGGAGAAAACGACAGTGGATCCTGACCCTTGGATAGTGAGGCTATGCTGGGACACCGGAGTGCCGAAGTTACCTAGCCCAGGGGCTGCAGCTGCATAGGTCTGAAAAGACGTCGGGGATCTCGTTGCCGGACCAGGAGCCTGGAAGGAAGAAGTTGCTGGCAGGCGACCAGTGAAGAAAAGTTCGATGGATCCAAGCCTGGATCAAGGAAGAAGAAAACCTGAAAGCAGAGGGGACCAAGTTCTTGAATCACTAGCCAGTGATTAAGTGGGCACCAGGATGGCACCGGGCGAAGTCACCGCAGTCAGGTGAGTGGGCGCTGCTGGGCTCTGCAGTCTCTCGGACCAGGAGGCGTTGTCGGCGACCAGGATGGAGGTGCGAGCTGTCCCACGAAGGATGAAGTCGTCGGCGTCGAAGTTACCCAGGAGTGGGCAACAAGCCTTGGCTAATTCAAGCCCACGCGGTGGACTCAAAATGGCGTCTTGAGTGGACCAGGAGGGTCCGGGGTGCTCCTCTTCTGGAAGGGAGCAAGGGCCAGTCTGGAGCAACCAGACCAGCAGCAGAAATGTCGTCGGGCGTCGTCAGGAAGGCCACAAGCCAGCGGGCTAGTAGCCAAACAACGCGGTGAGCAGCAAAAAGCAGAAGGGCCCCACGCAGATCGTGGAGATGCTGGGGGGCTGCTCTTCGGTGCTGGAGCTGCTCAGGGTGGGGGCTTCTCGGACCCCAAAGCACTCACCAGGAATTCACTCGGCGGGCTTGCTGGAAAGAAGTCGTGCAGTCTTGAAGATGGCCGGTCCCTCGAGGTCTCGTCACACCCACGAATCTCAGCGTGACTGATGATGCAGGTAGAGGTCAGAGGTGCCAGGGAAGCCGGTTCTCGTCGAGCTGGGCAGTCGGATTCCGGAGGAAGGACTTGCAGCAGACCGCAGTGTTCTTAGATGGTGCCTGCGGGTGCAGGGTGACTACTCCTTAGTCACAAGGGAGAAATCTTAGGAAGAAGTCTTGAGTTCCTTTCGTGGAAAGTAGTTTCAGGATTCAAAGATGATCTGATTTGGAAGGGGGCCAGTCTCTACCTTTATCCTGTAAAAGGGGGCTGGCACGCGACTAGGTCCTGCCCTATGGGTGGGACCAGGAGGGGGGTGGTTACACCCACTTCCTTGGCGGGCTTTTCCCCAGGCCAGGGGCTGGAGTGCCCCTGGAACTGGTTTCAGCCGGCCTATGCACAGTGAGCACCGGGGTGCCACTTGCAGTCACCTTCCTCTAAAGCCCTGCCTACCTACAATACACAAAACCCTGTCTGGGACGGTGCTGGCACCGCCCCTGGCAGGAAACCCTTTGTCCTTATCTCCTGCTCTGGGAGGACTCCCAGTAGCAGGAGGGCAGACTTGTGTCTCGGTGGCAGCATCCATTTTGTGGATGCTAAGGCTCTGTCTGACTTTTAACCGGGTTATAGGTTACAGGCATGTCGTGTCCCTCTAGAAGGGTGAAATGCTAACCCCGTCGCCAGAATTGGCGAGGGGTTAGTATTCCAATTCGTATGACACCTTACTCGACATGTTTTGATAAAGCGATACCAGAGTTGGCACATAACCGCGAGGATTATAATGCACTTAAGAGTATATGGTATGCGATATCATGGAAACGGCTAAGGGATGGATCCCGAAAGCCGCAGACAGGCTCAGCTCATGCTAGAGCACCATCTCACACGATTCCAAGCACTCTGCCTTCAGGATTGTTAAGGCCTGCTATAGGAGTGACTGATAGGAGATCTGTGCGTCCATTTTTAGGGTTAGATATAGGTATACTATATCTAAAGCAAAGGGTGAGTACACCACCTTGCCCCAGCTGTCGTGCAGCCAGTTGTGTCAGTTTTAGTTAGTCAATCCAGGGGTGGCATAATACATGCTTCAGCCCCTGGGAGACTTCTGGGTGCACCTCAGCCCTGGGTACAGGGACTTGGAGAGGGCCCAGTGCCAATTCAGTACCTGAGTACAATTTGGATAGAGAGAACAGCTAGGCTGTGGGTCTGATTAGCAGGCCCACAGCCAGGGAAAGTCGTAAACCAGTGCAGCAAAAAGCAAAAATCTGGGTGATCATAGGATTGCAGACCCTACTCTCCTACATGACCCCCCCCCAAACTTTGGGACAATAAGCTAACCTTGACCAGGTGAGTCTTCTTGCTCTAAGTGGAAATACCTGGAGAGCCCATCAGCATTGCTGTGATCAGTCCCAGGTCTATGCTCCACTGTAAAATCCATCCCCTGTAGGGAAATGGACCACCTAAGCAGTTTGGGGTTTTCACCCTTCATCTGATTTAGCCACAAGAGGGGCTTATGGTCGGTCTGAATGGTGAAGTGAGTGCCAAACAAGTAGGCCCTCAGCTTCTTCAGGGCCCAGACCACAGCAAAGGCCTCCCTCTCAATAGCTGACCAATTTTTCTCTCTGGGTGTCAACCTTCTACTAATGAAAGCAATAGGCTGATCATTACCATCAAAATTCAGTTGAGACAGAACAGCTCCCACACCCAACTCAGAAGCATCTGTTTGGACAATGAATGGCTTGGAGTAATCTGGACTCTTGAGGATAGGTGCTGTGCACATGGCCTGCTTTAGGTCATTGAATGCTTTCTGACAGCTTGCTGTCCACTGAACTTTCTTTGGCATCTTCTTGCTTGTCAGGTCATTAAGGGGGGTCACTATGGACCCATAATTTCTGACAAACTTCCTATAGTACCCAGTCAGGCCCAAGAAAGCTCGAACCTGAGTCTGGGTGATTGGAGGAGTCCAGTCCTTGATGGCCTGTATCTTACTCTCCAGTGGCTGAACCTGGCCTCCACCTACAAGGTGGCCCAGGTATACAACCTGTGACTGCCCTATCTGGCACTTTGTGGCCTTGATAGTGAGGCCTGCCTTTTGCAGGGCCTCTAACACTTTCCTCAGGTGGACCAGGTGATCCTCCCAGGTGGAGCTAAAGACAGCAATATCGTCAAGATAAGCTGCACAGAAGTCATCCAGCCCAGTGAGGACTTGATTCACCAACCTTTGGAAGGTGGCAGGTGCATTTTTCAGTCCAAAGGGCATTACCACAAATTGATAATGCCCTCCAGGGGTAGAAAATGCTGTCTTGGGTTTGGCTTCCTCAGCTAACCTGATTTGCCAATACCCAGCTGTCAAATCAAATGTGCTTAAGAAGTTGGCAGAAGCCAATCTATCTATAAGCTCATCTGCTCTTGGTATTGGGTGGGCATCAGTCTTAGTGACTGCATTGAGGCCTCTGTAGTCTACGCAAAACCTCATCTCTCTCTTACCACCCTGGGTGTGAGGCTTTGGCACTAGAACTACTGGGCTAGCCCAAGGGCTATCTGAGGGCTCAATGACTCCCAGTTCCAACATTTTCTGCACTTCAGTTTTGATGCAGTCTCTAACATGATCAGGCTGCCTGTAGATTTTACTCTTGACAGGCAGGCTGTCTCCAGTGTCAACATCATGGGTACACCAATCAGTTTGGCTGGGTGTCAGAGAGAACATATGTCTGAAGGATTGCAAGACTTGCCTGCAATCCTGTTGCTGATGTTCAGTGAGGCTGCCACAAAAGACAACACCATCAACTGATCCATCATCAGGATTCTGAGTGAGCAGGTCTGGGAGAGGGTCACTCTCTTCCTCCTGTCCCTCATCTGTGGCCATGAGCAAGCTCATGTCCTTCCTGTCAACATATGCCTTGAGCCTGTTAACATGGAGCACTCTGAGAGGGCTCCTGGGAGTTCCAAGGTCCACCAAGTAGGTAACCTCTCCCTTTTGCTCAATGATGGTGTGGGGCCCAGACCATTTGTCTTTCAGAGCTGCTGGGGCCACTGGCTCCAGCACCCACACCTTCTGTCCTGGCTGGTACACAGTCAGTACAGCCTTTTGGTCATGCCAAGCTTTTTGAAGTTCCTGGCTGGCCTCAAGGTTTTTAGATGCCTTTTCCATATACTCAGCCATCCTGGAGCGGAGGCCAAGTACATAGTCCACTATGTTGGTTGCAGGCTTTTTGAGAGGTCTCTCCCATCCTTCCTTCACCAAACACAGGGGTCCCCTTACAGGATGTCCATACAGAAGCTCAAAAGGGCTGTAGCCAACCCCCTTCTGTGGGACCTCTCTGTAAGCAAACAAGAGGCAGGGGATCAGGACATCCCATCTTCTCCTAAGAGGTTCAGGTAGTCCATGGATCATCCCTTTCAGGGTCCTGTTGAATCTCTCAACAAGCCCATTGCATTGTGGATGATAGGGTGTGGTGAACTTGTAGTTCACACCACACTCTTTCCACATGGCAGTCAGATATCCTGACATGAAGTTTGTACCTCTGTCAGAAACGACCTCCTTAGGGAAACCCACTCTGGAGAACACTCCAACTAGGGCTCTTGCCACTACAGGGGCTGTAGTGGTCCTAAGGGGAATAGCCTCAGGATACCTGGTGGCATGGTCCACCACCACCAGTATAAACTTGTGTCCTGATGCTGTCTGGGGTTCCATTGGACCAACAATGTCAATCCCCACTCTTTCAAAGGGAACCCCCACCACAGGTAGTGGTATGAGGGGGGCCTTTGTTGTGCCACCTGACTTACCACTGGCTTGGCAAGTGACACATGAGCGACAAAACTCCTTGGTATTCTCATTCATATGGGGCCAGTGAGAGTGTGAGACAAGCCTGTCCCAAGTCTTTGTCTGACCTAAATGACCTGCAAGGGGAATCTCATGGGCCAAGGTGAGAAGGAAACCTCTCAGAGACAAGGGGATGACCAGCCTCCTGGTTGCACCAGGCTTGGGGTCTCTTGACTCAGAGTACAGGAGTCCATCTTCCCAGTATACCCTGTGGGCACCTGTGGCATTCCCTGCAGCCTCAGCAGCAGCCTGCTGTCTGAGGGGTTCAAGGGAAGGGCAGCTCAACTGTTCCTTCCCCAGGTCTGCTCTGGAGGGTCCCCCTGAGCCCAGAAACTCAACTTGATCAAGTTCAAGCTCTTTAGGCTCAGTTTCCCTCAGCTCTTCTAGATCAGCCTCCTCAGAGACCTGATCCTCAACCTGGGGCAAGGGGGAAGGCAAAGCCTTACCCTTACTGCTCTTCTTCTTGGAAGGTGTCTGGTCCATAGTTTCAGGATCCAGCACCTGTTCAGTGGGGCATCTTCTGGCCTGTGACCTAGTCACAGCAAGCACATGTGCTGGCAAGCCTAACATCTCCATGTGAGTCCTCTGCTCCACTTCTGACCATTGTGATGACTCCAAATCATTGCCCAACAAACAATCAACTGGGAGGTCTGAACTGACTACAACTTTCTTTTGTCCCTTCACTCCACCCCAGGAGAAAGCCACAATTGCCACACTATGACTAGTAGTGACATTGCTGGCATTGGTCACCAGGAAATCAGTACCTGGCATGATCTGTCCATGGTCCACAAAGTTAGGTGTCACCATGGTGACACTGGCACAAGTGTCCCTATAGGCCTGAGCCATCTTGCCATTAATCAAAGGTGTCTGCCTGTATTTGCCCAAAGTATTGGGACTTATTTCAGGGGACATATCCATATCCCCTGTACAGACAAGGACAGCCTGAGTGAGTGTGCCAACTAAGTTGTCAGACCCCTCAGTACCCAAGGTTAACCCAACTAATGCCTTGGGAGTGACACTACCACTACTGACTGTACTAGGGGGTGCAGTTGCTTTAGGAGCTGTAGTGGCAGGAGTTTGTCCTCCTCCTCTTTTGGTGCACTCACTAAACCAGTGAGATTTACTTTTGCAGTACTGGCACCACCTTTTTGACTGGCCTTCTTGAGTCTTCTTCTTCTGGGAAGCCTGACCCCCACCCTCTTTGGTTTGTTGGGGACCTGGTGAAGACTTCTGGTCATTTTGCTCATTCTTAACATTACCCTTCTGGTCTGCTTTCTTCTGACCACCCTGGTTCTGGTTCTGGTTCTGCTTGATCCTTGTCCTGACCCATTTGTCTGCCTTCTTTCCCAATTCTTGGGGAGAGGTCAGATCTGAATCAACAAGGTGCTGGTGCAGCAACTGGTTCTGACAATTGTTCAAAATTTGTTCTCTCATCATTAGATTATACAGTCCTGTGTAATCTGTAACCTTGCTACCCAGCAACCAGCCCTCCAAAGCCTTAGTGGCACAATCCACAAAATCAGACCAGTCCTGAGACTGAGTTTTCTGGGTGTCTCTGAACAGCAACCTGTACTGCTCAGTGGTTAAACCAAACCCATCAACCAGTGTATTCTTCAGGACCTGGTAATTGTTAGCATCCTCCACTCTTGTAGTGAGGAGCTTATCTCTACCTTTACCATCAAAGGAGAGCCACAGTATAGCTGCCCACTGACTCTGGGGAATGCACTGCACAGTGCAGGCCCTCTCCAGAGCAGCCATCCATTTCTGGATATCATCCCCTTGCTTAAAGGGGGGCACTATTTTAGTCAGGTGTTTAGTATCTAAACCCTTCTCTCTATCTCTTGGGAGATTGCTGCCACCAGTGGGAGCTAGCCCACTCATCTGCTGCTCTCTTGCCAGGGCAAGCTTCTCTTTGGCCAGGGCAATTTCTTCCCTTTCAATCCTCAGTTCAGCTTGTCTCATCCTAGCTTCATGCTCCTTTCTCTGAGGGGAAGTAAATCTCCTCTGTGGAGGATTCCTTCTCCCCTGAGAAGAGGCATTAGAGTGCAGAGATCTATTGGAGTCCCTAGAAAGAGATCTATCTCTCCTAACTCCAAGGTTAGGCCCACTTCGGGTTAGTACTGGGGGGCCCCCAGATCCTAGCCCAAGTAAGTCTAAGTTGGTCCTAGTTAGCCTTCTGACTACCTCAAGACCCTTGTCTACCTCATCCCCAGAGAGTACCTCCTGATCCTCCTCCTCAACTGCTGAATCAGTGTTGTGGAGATCTGGATCCCCAGAGGTTCCCTCTAAGGCTGGCATGTTCTCATGTAACTGAGAAAGCTTTCTGGCATCATATGTCTCTAAGAGACCTATCAGAAAGGAAGTGGTGGGGTTAGACCCCTGCTTCAGTTTTCTGGAGGCACAGATCTGTCTCATCTCATGGAAACTGAGAGCTGCATATCTTGAAGTGACCTGTGGAGGGTCAACACTGACCAGGGGAGTCTCAGTAGAGTCCTCCTGAGTCGACATGCTTTTCTAGTGAGGTGTAAGTGGTGCACTTACCTACACTATATGTTTGCCTACTGATCCCTTGCTAGAGTTGTAGTTTAGGGTGTGCTAGGCCCTAGGAGCTACAACAGCTGGTTCAGTAGAACTCAGAGTATTCTAAGCTAAGTTATATGTACCTTTAGTACTTATGTGATCTTTCACAAGATATTCTTAGGATATGTGTGGTAAAACAACAGCAAGCTCAAATCCCAACCGCTGCTCACCAATGTGAGAAGTTGGCCTGATGTGCAGTGCTCACTATTCTAGTGATCACTATATATCAGTCCAAACAACCCTTATTGATGATTGGTTGTAAGTCAACCTTATAGACCAGCTATCCTAGTAGCATGGATACGAGCAGTCTAAGGCTAAGACTCTAGAGGGCGTGTTAAGCCAGCTGTTTTACCATCACATTACCCCTTGAACACCCAGTGAAAGGACACCACACAAGTTGTTATGAAAATAAACAGTGTATTTATTTATAACAAGACTACCCTGGCTCTTTATGAGACAGGGAGCTAAGCACACAACAAAACTCTTACGAAAATACTTTTAAGTTAGCACGTTACACAAATGCCCGAGGGGCACGAAAAACCATATACGCTAAAAGTGGAATGCGAATTACTAGCAGGTAAGTAACAGTTCTAATAGGCTTTGGAATCGCTAGGACTGGACTAGGGAATCGTTAGATTACTACTAGGAGGCCCAGGGGACTCGGGTGCAGAGTGTGCACTCTCACGCGGGATGCGGGACAAAGTCTATGGAAGCTAGAATTCACAAAGTTAGTGTTCACGGGCGAACCCGACCTGGTAGGGAGAAAACGACAGTGGATCCTGACCCTTGGATAGTGAGGCTATGCTGGGACACCGGAGTGCCGAAGTTACCTAGCCCAGGGGCTGCAGCTGCATAGGTCTGAAAAGACGTCGGGGATCTCGTTGCCGGACCAGGAGCCTGGAAGGAAGAAGTTGCTGGCAGGCGACCAGTGAAGAAAAGTTCGATGGATCCAAGCCTGGATCAAGGAAGAAGAAAACCTGAAAGCAGAGGGGACCAAGTTCTTGAATCACTAGCCAGTGATTAAGTGGGCACCAGGATGGCACCGGGCGAAGTCACCGCAGTCAGGTGAGTGGGCGCTGCTGGGCTCTGCAGTCTCTCGGACCAGGAGGCGTTGTCGGCGACCAGGATGGAGGTGCGAGCTGTCCCACGAAGGATGAAGTCGTCGGCGTCGAAGTTACCCAGGAGTGGGCAACAAGCCTTGGCTAATTCAAGCCCACGCGGTGGACTCAAAATGGCGTCTTGAGTGGACCAGGAGGGTCCGGGGTGCTCCTCTTCTGGAAGGGAGCAAGGGCCAGTCTGGAGCAACCAGACCAGCAGCAGAAATGTCGTCGGGCGTCGTCAGGAAGGCCACAAGCCAGCGGGCTAGTAGCCAAACAACGCGGTGAGCAGCAAAAAGCAGAAGGGCCCCACGCAGATCGTGGAGATGCTGGGGGGCTGCTCTTCGGTGCTGGAGCTGCTCAGGGTGGGGGCTTCTCGGACCCCAAAGCACTCACCAGGAATTCACTCGGCGGGCTTGCTGGAAAGAAGTCGTGCAGTCTTGAAGATGGCCGGTCCCTCGAGGTCTCGTCACACCCACGAATCTCAGCGTGAGTGATGATGCAGGTAGAGGTCAGAGGTGCCAGGGAAGCCGGTTCTCGTCGAGCTGGGCAGTCGGATTCCGGAGGAAGGACTTGCAGCAGACCGCAGTGTTCTTAGATGGTGCCTGCGGGTGCAGGGTGACTACTCCTTAGTCACAAGGGAGAAATCTTAGGAAGAAGTCTTGAGTTCCTTTCGTGGAAAGTAGTTTCAGGATTCAAAGATGATCTGATTTGGAAGGGGGCCAGTCTCTACCTTTATCCTGTAAAAGGGGGCTGGCACGCGACTAGGTCCTGCCCTATGGGTGGGACCAGGAGGGGGGTGGTTACACCCACTTCCTTGGCGGGCTTTTCCCCAGGCCAGGGGCTGGAGTGCCCCTGGAACTGGTTTCAGCCGGCCTATGCACAGTGAGCACCGGGGTGCCACTTGCAGTCACCTTCCTCTAAAGCCCTGCCTACCTACAATACACAAAACCCTGTCTGGGACGGTGCTGGCACCGCCCCTGGCAGGAAACCCTTTGTCCTTATCTCCTGCTCTGGGAGGACTCCCAGTAGCAGGAGGGCAGACTTGTGTCTCGGTGGCAGCATCCATTTTGTGGATGCTAAGGCTCTGTCTGACTTTTAACCGGGTTATAGGTTACAGGCATGTCGTGTCCCTCTAGAAGGGTGAAATGCTAACCCCGTCGCCAGAATTGGCGAGGGGTTAGTATTCCAATTCGTATGACACCTTACTCGACATGTTTTGATAAAGCGATACCAGAGTTGGCACATAACCGCGAGGATTATAATGCACTTAAGAGTATATGGTATGCGATATCATGGAAACGGCTAAGGGATGGATCCCGAAAGCCGCAGACAGGCTCAGCTCATGCTAGAGCACCATCTCACACGATTCCAAGCACTCTGCCTTCAGGATTGTTAAGGCCTGCTATAGGAGATCTGTGCGTCCATTTTTAGGGTTAGATATAGGTATACTATATCTAAAGCAAAGGGTGAGTACACCACCTTGCCCCAGCTGTCGTGCAGCCAGTTGTGTCAGTTTTAGTTAGTCAATCCAGGGGTGGCATAATACATGCTTCAGCCCCTGGGAGACTTCTGGGTGCACCTCAGCCCTGGGTACAGGGACTTGGAGAGGGCCCAGTGCCAATTCAGTACCCGAGTACAATTTGGATAGAGAGAACAGCTAGGCTGTGGGTCTGATTAGCAGGCCCACAGCCAGGGAAAGTCGTAAACCAGTGCAGCAAAAAGCAAAAATCTGGGTGATCATAGGATTGCAGACCCTACTCTCCTACAGTTACTTATGTTTGATACCTTTCTAGGAGATAAGAGCTTCAAAAAGGTTCCACTCGAAGACACAAGAGGTACTGTACCACAAAGTATTAAAACGTTTCAAGAGTTTCAGAATGACATGGATTGGGTTTATGAAGGAATAGGAGTTTTAGGTATGTTTCTAGATGCCATCACAAAGAATTTTCCAGCATGTAAAGCTGTAAATTAGGCATACACTTACAGGAACAAGAATTACAATTTTAGCTGAAGTAATCTTTCAAAGAAAATGCAATGGTGTTTCGAGGTTGCCATAGCAGCAGTCACTCAAACTGGAAGAAATTAAACTATCAATATTTTTAATCTCAATTAAGAGATTTATTAACTGTAGAGTAGATGGGGTTATAACCAATGACAGATTGTCAAAATCAACTGGAAGACAGCTATTGATTGTATAACAGATAAACAGTGCTCTTTCATACTTGGTGACTGGTGCCTCATTCTGGAGGCTGAAAGAAATGTATTTGGATTAGAATTGACATATATTGGAAGGTACAGAATAGTCTGAACCTTACCCCAACAAATTCATTTAGAACTAGCTGTACCAGGCCACGCGTTGCTGTGGCTCAGTCTGGTTAAATGGAAGAGAAAGAAAAGAGTATGCGCACGTTTCTAGTATGTTTAACTTCACAATGCTTGTGGGTATACAATATGTTTTTGTCCATCCTAATATATGTAGACTATTGTCTATATGTGTCCCTTGTGTTTGTTGCGCAGCAACCAAATCGAAAGGGTATGTTCGGGTTGTAAAGTGAACCAACTCCTCCCCCATCCCTCCACCCACTTCCCGGTCTGCCATCCTGACACCAACTGTCCATCCTTATATATGTAGACTATTGTCTATATGGGTCCCTTGTATTTGTTGCGCAGCAACCAAAATCGATAGGGTCTGTTCGGGTTGCAAAGTGAACCAACTCCTCCCCCCCCCTCCACCCACTTCCCAGTCTGTCATCCTGACACCAACTGTCCATCCTAATATATGAAGACTATTGTCTATATGCGTCCGTGTATTTGTTGCGCAGCAACCAAATCGATAGGGTCTGTGCGGTCTTTCGATTAAAAACACGCCATATTGGACACGCATGTATTCGAAACCAAGGTTGTGTGTATATAAACAAGCGCTAATGTTGCATAGTGAACCAGCTCCTCCCCCCACTTCCTGGTCTGCCATCTGACACCAACTGTCCATCCTAATATATGTAGACTATTGTCTCAATGCGTCCTTTCTTAATGTTGCCAAGTGAATCAACTCCTCCCCCCTCCCTCCACCCACTTCCCAGTCTGCCATCCTGACACCAACTGTCCATCCTAATATATGTAGACTATTGTCTCTATTCGTCTATTGTAGTTGTTGCGCAGCAACCCACTCGATAGGGTCTGTTCGTCCTTCAGATTAAAAACATGCACGTATTTGACACGCATATTCGTATCCAACGCTGTGTATATACAAACACGCGCTTATTCAAATTCAACGTTGTGTCAAAATTTCAAAGCAACCGGTAAAGAACTTTCATAGATTTCAGATTTTTATCAAACGCACACTGACATTTTTGTGTGTCTGTCCTTTCGATTAAAAACACGCATGTATTCGACACGCGCGTATTCGAATCCAACGTTGTGTATATAAAAACATGCGCGTATTCGAATGCAACGTTGTGTCAAAATTTCAAAGCAATCGGTGAAGAACTTTCGGAGATTTGAGATTTTGAACAAACAAACAGTTACAATTTTATCTATATAGATAGATTGTATCAAACTCTTTGGGGGAAGATCTACATGACAAGTGTTCAGAGTGGGATAGAAACAGTTTAGACAATTTGATGCAATGTTCGACAGACTCTGTGAATGACTATTCTTCAAAACTTTTACAAATCTGAGGGTTCCTTATTATTCTGGGGAGGGTAGAGAGGTTTTTGCTGGAATACAGGATACTGTCTCCCTAAATGTTGTTATATTTAGGTACCCTAAATCTCTGCCCATGTGAACTCAAAACTCAAAGCCTCAGTGAGGTTTTTTTTTGTTTTTTTTCAGACACTCACAAACTATTAGCATCATGCTTCACTGTCGGGTCTCGTGCTGGTCCCCATCCACCAGGATGGGCTTAGCATATTCCAGGGAGCACTTATGATATTAATCAAACGGTGTCTAACCAGTAGAATAAAAATACCTGAAGAACACCGCAGTTTCCTTGAAATGTTGAGTGCCTTTGGGGTGATTAAAAACAATTGAGGAGGGTGTTTTGAGAGGATTAGTGACCTTTCACCCTGATGAATGTCAACCTGCATAAACCCTCGCTGTTAGGCCAATACAGGTTTCTTCAGAACATATAAGTATGCCCTGTGTAATGAAGTACTGTTATCAGGTTGTACTGTCCCTATTAGTCCAAACACATTAGACAACACACAACATAATACATGCAATCAGGCCTACTTGACCATTTTTTGAGCAGCATTTATTAAATATCACGTAATGAAATGATGATATGAATTGGAAATAGTGAGCCAATTTTTATAACAGCACCAATCGCTGGTATTAGGTGTAGATGGGGTTGGGACATAACGTAAGTACTGCACATGTGTCTGCAACGGATGCTTCAGTGCGTCTCCGCTTGTAGAACCGCTGTGCATTGAATATGCTACTTACCAGTATGCATCTGTTCTTGGCATGTAGGGCTGCTGACATTCATATCTATAGCATAGATCGCCGCCTAGTGTTGGGTCCGGATGATTGCACATTGTTGTCCTGGAAGAGTCTTCGAAGTATCACGAGATAGGTGGCTCCTCCCCTGGACTACAGTGCGCATGGGCATCGACTCCATCCCCAGATTGTTTTTAGCCATTGTGGCGAAGATGGAGTGTAACAGTGTGAGCGATGACCATGCTAAGAATAAGTGTAAATTCTGCAGCCGCTACAGGCGCCGGGGAGGAGGGCGGGCGATATGAATGTCAGCAGCCCTACATGCCAAGAACAGATGGATACTGGTAAGTAGCATATTCAGTTTGAGGCATGTGGGCTGCTGAATTCATATCTATAGCATAGAATAAATAGCAGTCCCTCCATTAACGGCGGCCGCCGGTGCCAGCTGCAGATGTCTGAAAAAGTGTCTTTAGAACAGCCTGCACTACAGCTGCTTGGAGTGCACATCAGTAGTGTTTAGTAAATGTGTGTGGGGTAGACCATGTGGCTGCTCTATAAATGTCTTCCAAAGGGATATTACCAAGAAAAGCCATGGAGGCCCCCAACTTGCGGGTGGAGTGGGCTCTAGGGGGGACCGTTAAAGTGCGCTTAGCCTTGTGATAGCAAATCTGAATACACTTAACGATCCACCTGGCTATCCCTGCCTTGGAAATGGGGTTGCCTTTGTGCTGGGCTGAAAAGGCAACAAAGAGTTGTTGCGTCTTCCTAAAATCCTTTGTCCTCTCGATGTAGTACATCAAAGCTCGTTTGACATCAAGAGTGTGGAGCATTCTTTCTGCCACTGTCTCTGGGTTTTGAAAGAACGCGGGCAGCTCAATGGTCTGATTGACATGGAACTGCGAAACCACTTTAGGAAGAAATATAGGGTTAGTGCGCAGCACCACCCTGTTGGAGTGAATCTGTATGAATGGCTCTTGTACAGTGAGCGCCTGCAGCTCACTAACACGTCGCAGAGACGTAATGGCAATGAGAAACGCCACTTTCTATGTTAAGAACTGAATCTCACAGGAATGCAGAGGCTCAAAAGGTGGGCCCATCAACCTGGTGAGGACCACATTGAGGTTCCATAGAGGAGCTGGAGGGGTCCTGGGAGGGATGACCCGTTTAAGTCCTTCCAGGAAGGCTTTGATGGCAGGCACTCTGAAAACGGAGAGGTGCTGCCTGTTTTGGAGATAAGCCGCTATGGCGGATAAGTGTATCCGAATGGAAGCATATACTAGATTGCATTTGTAAAGATGTAACAAATAACAGATGATGTTGGGAATGGATGCATCTAGCGGGTTGATGTTGTGGTCAGTACAGTAAATGACAAACCGCTTTCATTTTGCTGCATAGCAGGCCCTGGTGGTGGGCTTTCTAGCCTCCCGTATGATATCCATGCATTCAGGAGGCAAGTCAAGGTAGCCAAACTCTAAGACTTCAGGAGCCAGATCGCCAGGTGGAGCTGTTGCGGGTCTGGATGCTGAATTTCGCCACGTCTCTGCGTCAAAAGCCTGGGTGTGAGGTGCAGCCTTGGATGCGGTACCACGGAGAGTTCTAGAAAAGTGGTGTACCATGGTTGGCGTGCCCACGTTGGAGCAACCAGGATGAGTGTCATCGAGTGTTGCTTTAGCTTTCGTGCCACCAGCGGTATGAGAGGTGCTGGGGGAAAAGTGTAAGCAAATCTGCCTGACCAGTTCATCCATATCGCATTGCCCTGCGACTGTGGGTGAGGGAACCTGGCGGCAAAGCTTTGGCATTTTGCGTTTTCCCTTGTGGCAAACAGGTCTATCTCTGGATGACCCCACTGCTGGAAGTACGGGCGGAGTACTGATGGATGTATCTCCCACTCGTGCATCTGGTGGCTGTACCTGCTGAGCAGATCCGCCATCTGATTGTCCTTGCCCGAGAGGTGTTCCGCCATGAGGAAGATGTTCCTCTGAATGGCCCACTTCCACATGCCCTGAGCCAGATGAGACAACTGTGGAGAGTGTGTTCCTCCCTGCTTTTGAATGTAGTACATGGCCGTCATGTTGTCCGTCCGGATCAACACGACTTTGTTGCACAGATGTACTTTGAATGCCTTCAATGCCATGAAGATTGCCATCAGTTCTAGGTAGTTGATGTGCATCCTATTCTGCTGCGTTGTCCATAGTCCCTGCACTGTGTAGTGGAGCACATGAGCTCCCCATCCCTGGAGAGATGCGTCTGTCGTCAGGATAATCTGTGGCACAGGCTCTTGGAATGGTCGGCCCTTGCAAAGGTTGTGTGGATTCCACCAATGCAGAGAGCTGTATGCCCGACCGGTCACCAACATTAGGTCGCTCAACTGTCCCTGAGTCCACTGATGAGCCAAGCATTCTTGGAGCGGACGCATATGTAGTCTCGCGTGCGGGACTATGAAGATGCAGGAGGCCATCATGCCTATCAACTGCATGAACACTCTTGCGGGAAGCAAGTGTTGCGATTTGAACTTCCGGAGCAGCGACTGAATGCTGTCGATCCTCACAGAAGTTGCTGAGCCGTGGCTGCCAGAGTATTGATCGTCACACCCAGATATTGCCGCACATGGGCCGGTTGAAGGTGCGACTTGGGATAATTTAGTGAGAATCCCAGATCGTGAAGGAGGTAAATGGTGTGGGACATGTTGGCGGCGCACTGCTGGGCCGACTTTGCTTGGACAAGCCAGTCGTCCAGATAAGGGTAAACGTGAACTTTCTGCCTCCTGAGGTGCGCAGCTACTGTCGCCAGACATTTCGTGAACACCCTGGGTGCTGTGGTCACCCCGAAAGGCAGGACCTTGAACTGATAATGCCGACCCTGAATAGTGAACCGGAGGTATTTTCTGTGTGATGGATGCAGTGGAATGTGGAAATGGGCATCCCTGAGATCCAAGGTTGCGAGGAAGTCTCCCTGATTGAGCAACGGGAGAACCTGCTGCAGTGTGAGCATATGAAAGTGTTCTGATAGAATGTACTGGTTCAGGGGTCCGAGGTCCAGTATGGGTCTGAGGGATCCGTCCTTTTTTGGGATTAAGAAGTACAGGGAGTACACTCCCGTGCCTTCTTCCTCCACCGGCACGAGCTCGATTGCCCCTTTTTGCAGCATGACGAGTACCTCCTGCTGCAATAAGTGCAAATGCTCTGTGGACATAGGACGGTGGTGTGGTGGCATGTTGGGTGGAGTGGATGTTAACTCCAAACAATAACCAAACTGGATAAGTTTCCTGACCCACCTGTCTGTGGTGATGGATTTCCAGACGGGCAGGAACGGCTGGAGTCTCCCCCCGACAGGTGTAGTATGGTCGGGGGGCAGCGACAGGGCGTCACTGTTTGTTGGTGGCGGAGGAGCGGGAGTTGTTGTTTCCACAACCTCTGCCATTGGTGCTGTTGCCCCGATAGCCGCCTCTACTCTGCTTGGTGTAAGAGGACTACGCCCCACCTTTATCGTATTGCGTTTGCTGGGACATCTGGCCTCTGGAAACACCTCTATTGCCTGAGCGACGAAAAGTGCTGCCCAGAAACTGCTGGGACTGGAGAGCCCCCATGGATTTAGCAGTTTCGGTATCCTTTTTTATCTGGTCTAAGGTTGTATCCACCTCAGGACCAAATAACCTATCGGGGTTTACTGGCTGATTGAGGATGGTAGTTTGTATCTCCGGCTTGAAACCGGAGATCCTGAGCCAGGCCTGACGTCTCAACATGACACTGGTGTTAATGGCTCTGGCCGCGGTGTCCGCCACGTCCAGTACACACTTAATGGAAGCGTTGGAGATAAGCTTCCCTTCCTGAATAAGCATCTCAGCTGCCTCTTTATACTGATCTGGAAGATGTTGCAACAGGGTCTCTAGTGTGTCATAGTGCGCCCTGTCATATCTGGCTAGTAGCGCCTGAGTGTTAGAGATACGCCAGATATTGGCCCCTTGAGCCGCCACCCTCTTCCCTGATGCCTCCAGCACTTTAGATTCCTTGTCGGGGGGAGGAGCATCACCAGTGGTTTGTGAGTTCGCCCTCTTCCGGGCATTAGAGACGACCAGAGAGTCCAATGGCAACTGGCCTCTGATGTAGGTGGGGGTCGCCAGCCTATATTTTTTTTCAATCCTAGGGTTGACCACCCTGGCCCGTGTGGGTTCCTTAAAAATGTCTGCAGCATGTTTGAGAACTCCCTTCAGCATGGGGAGAGTCTTGACAGTCTTTTCTGCAGTGGAAAAGGTATCAAAAAGGAAGTCCACTTCGATAGGGTCAGTGTGGAGGTCCACGTCGTGGTTTTTAGCCGCCCTCTCAATGAGAGCATTAAATGCAGCTGAATCCTCGGTAGGAGAGGTCTTGACAGCGTACACTTGAGGGTCCTGGGCAGTGTGCTGGTCCCCTGGGTCACCTGCAACTGTACATGAGTCGTTGTGATCCTCAGGATCAGTGTTGGCAGGAAAGCCATACTCCTCGTCATCACCATCCCCACCCTCCACATCCGAATAAGTGGGTGAGGGTGTAGCCACTCGTGGAGTCGGTGTAGCAAGAGGCTCCACCAGAACAGGGGATTCCGCAGCAGGCTTCTTGCGCTTCAAAGGAATCCTGTAGGACTCCAAAGGCTGGGTTGCCGTGATCTTCCTCATGTAGAGGGTGAGTTTCCCGGTGTCGGCGTCGATATAGTGTTCCGACTGCTCCTCCACCGAGGGTTGTCGAGATTTCAAGCTTCCAAGCGGCTGCGAAGGCTTCTGCGCCGTGGACACTGGTACGGGCGCTTCGGTGACCGACCGTGGAGCGAAGGCCTTTGGTGCTACCTTTGGCGGCAACGTCTCTGCTGCTCACTCTCTGCTGCTCACTCTCTGCTGCTCACTCTCTACTACTCAATACTACACTCTACTACTCACTCTACTACTCACTCTACTACTCACTCTACTACTCACTCTACTACTCACTCTACTACTCACTCTACTACTCACTCTACTACTCACTCTACTACTACTCTCTACTACTCTCTACTACTACTCTCTACTACTCACTCTGTACTCTCTACTAGTCTCTACCTCTCTACTAGTCTCTACCTCTCTACACATATATATGCATTTATATATATGTATGTATATATATATATATATATATATATATATATATATATATATATACACACATACATATATAAACATATATAATCTGCATATCTATATAAATACAAATATAAATGCATGCATACATATATGCATACATATGCATGTTATTTACATGAACGTTTTAAAAACACTAATAAAAGCAAAGCTAAAAAGCCACCTCATTACAAACAGAATGGCTTTAACTTAAACGAGGGCGAGATCTATTGCATTTCCAATGCTTGTTTACTTTGGTTCCATCAAGAAGGCATTGAGATGTGTCAAACATTTGCCATAAATTCTGAATGTTAGCACTCTAGTTGTTCATTAGATCACTGTAGTAAAGCTACTGCTCACCAGTGAAGTCTGCTGCTGGTATTCAAAGTGCATGTTGCAGTCTGCATGTCAGAATTTTTTTTAATGAAATAGAAGAGGATTTGAGAAGTCACTCAAAATGTGCCCTATTTTTTCTTTCTGAAGCACTAATCATACTTTCTATGGCAAAATGAACCCCCTCATTTTGTTCCTTTTTAAATTCAATGTTTTCAGACTTACCACTTCATTCCAATCAAGATGGCTTCTGGTGTGCCATACTTTTGTCATAAGTAAGACTGTTAGCGCTCTAGTTGTTCTTTAGAACACTCTGGGACATTCTGTCATTGGGCTATACTTGGGCTACATCTGGGTGATATTTGGGCTCTTTTGTCTCTGGTGGCCATCTTGGGAGACTGGATGTCAGAATTTTTTTAATGAAATAGAAGATGATTTGAGAAGTCACTGAAAATGTGCCCTAATTTTTCTTTCTGCAGCACTAATCATACTTTCTATGGCAAAATATACCCCCTCATTTTGTTCCTTTTTAAATTAAATGTTTTAAGAGTTACCACTTTATTCCAATCAAGATGGCTTCAGGTGTGCCATACCTTTGTAATAAGTACGACTATTCGCGCTCTAGTTGTTCTTTAGAACACTCTAGGAGGCTGCAGTAGAACACAAAGGAATCAACTGACAGTCTCTGTCCTTGTTGGATGTACATGTTTTACTGAGAATGTCAGACATCATTCTCACATGACTGAGAAAGATATTGTGAATTTACAGAAAATATGCTTTCAGTTTAGCTTATAGATCCCCTTCCAAATCACTGTGGGAAAAGCATGAGATAATAGTTTTCTTTCAAACATGATTCATGATATCCCAGCAGAAGGCTTTTTCACATGGTAAAATCACCTTAGAACACACCAGAATTCCTAAAATGAGTATGGTACCATCAACAAATGATTTATAATGTAACCAAAGTCCTAAAACCTTCTATTAACTGCAATGCTTTTTAATGAGGTGCTATCATGTATATTGGTCCCAAGATGGCTGCCAACACTTCTTGGATGAAGTGCTGACAGCCAATCAGATCTCACGATGAGATGTGTGGTTAGGCTCCTCCCAGATATATATATTTTTTTCCTTTTGATTTTCTCAGGAACTACTGGAGGGATTTACACCATTTAAACAAAAGGCACTTCTGCGTACCAGTCCATACCATTTTGCCAAGTTTGGTGTAATTCCATTCAGCGGTTCGGGCTGTAGCCGTGTCTGAACGTCCTATGAAAATTAACATGGGGAAAACACGTTTTGGGACCCCCCTTTTTTCTCGGCCCCGCTTGACGAATCCCCCCGACACTTTCAGGGAAGGAGCAGAGCGGAGCTGGCCTAAAGTTTGGAAAATTACATGCAAATTCCTCAACCGGCGCCAAAGTTATTCTCAATAGAATGTTGCGGATTTCCTATGGAAACTAGGTCCTAACTATATATACCTACTGGCGACCGCCAGTAGGTTATATATATATATATATATATATATATATATATATATATATATATATAAATAACTGCTATTTTATGTACCGTGGGACTCTCTTCATGCAGTAGGCCTGACAATCAAGCATACACAGAGAGCAACTTGGTTACATGTAGTAAATAACTGTTCACCAAGACTACTCCCGGCATCCTGTAAACACTGCCTTAGGAACAAGGGTAAAAGGACCAAGAGGAAAACCTTTAAACCAACCGTGAACGTAGATTATTAGTTCCACAGGAACTCTCAATCCCATTGTTCTATACTTCTATTTAATATAAAGAATGTTTTTGTAAAACTGTTTTCCTTAGCCTCTTCCATGCTCGTGACGGCCGGGAGCTGTCACGCGTCACGGTGGACGTGTGCACAGGACGGCCCCCGGTCGTCCGAATCCCCGCCCACTAATGGAAACGCCGCACAGCGCGGGAATTCCCCGCGCACGGAAGGGGTTAACCTTCGGATGCACCGAAAAGTTGCCATGCATAAGGATAAACTTCATCTGTTTTAAGAGTAGTGCGAACACGGAAGATCAATACTTAGCATATTAACCCGTTTACCGCGGCGCAAATTACGCCGCGGTGCAGGAGAAATAATGAGTGGGTGTGGTACGGACGGCCCCCAGCCGTCCTCCGCACACGCCCACCGTGACATCGGACGGCTGGGGGCCGTCCGATGCATCGAACGGGTTAAATAAATTCATATGTTAACCATTTCCCAAAACAAGTTTCACCAACATGAACGGCAACATGCATTGAGACATTTTTACTGACTTTATTAAACATTTGGATTATGTCCTTTTCCTCCCTAATCTAATTAAATTCAAGATTAAGCCTTACCCCACAAGCAGGACACGCAGAAGTAAATTCCTGTACTGCAGCTAAGCACAATTCACAATACAGGTGCCCGCACTGAAAATCCTGATGCTTTTCTAAAAAATCAAGTTCTAAAATCATAAAAAAGAAGGATTACATTAAGCACAATCTGGCATTTAAATTAGCAATCCTATTAAATAAACTTGTTAAACACTGCTGCCTCCCCAGTACAACTAAAAACTGTTGATCGAATACAGGTTTGCTTTTTCAGTCATCTATTTACAAAAAAAATCATGTTTCTCTTCATAGACTAGCATGACTAGATAGTGTCACAGTTACCTTAATTTCCTACAATTATAGTTTACATTTCTGTAAGATAAAAGGCATAGCACATACTGCTGATCTACATTATGCAACTTTAGTTTCACTGCAGGTCCCAGTCCCAGCTCACCCCCTGCTGCTGCATCACCCTTCCTCCCGTCTTCTCCTTGCTTTTCCCTCATTTTCATTGCTTTTTTCCCCATTTTTGAGTGCCATCTCCTTGCTTTTCCCTCGTTATCACTTCTTTCTCCTTGCTTTTTCTCCTGTGGAGTGCCTTCTCCTTGCCTTTCCGACGTTTTCACAAATTTGGGGTCTACTGGCAGGCATTCACTCAGTATCTTATTAAGTTCCTCCACTACAGTAGTCCAATATGAACTGATCAGGGGTCAAGACCACATTGTGTACATGAATGAACCAGCCTCACCCCACATCTCAGACAATTAAGGGCCTCTGCCCTACCAAATTTATGTAAACGGCCATATCATAGTGTATCGTGTGTAGGAACTTAAACTGAATACGCTGTAGGCAGGTCTTGAGTGCCACCTCCCCTGGGTGCATCAGGGCTGCCTCCCAATCTGTGCTGTTTAATTTCCCCCCCCCTTCCCATGTTGCCTTCAGTTTCATCAGGATATCCGGGACGTTACTGAGAATAGTCTTAAACGTCTACGAGACCACTTTCCCAGCTATCTCACCTTGGAGAAATCTCCCTTCCAATGGCGCAGAGTCCAGGAAGTCGTCCAGTACGACCTTCTCCGCCTGCCAGATGTGTTGCTATTGCAAGCATTTAAAATACTGGTCATTATGTAGAGGATAGTCAAACTGTAAGGAACTAAAGGAGATCAATGTGCCACCCTCTATGAGGTAACCCATCTTGGAGTTTCCAATAGTGTCCAACGGTCCAAAACCCTTCAGCTTCCCAAATTTCTTCAAACGTATATCCACCAATAAAGGGGGGGGAGGGGTGGGAAGGCAACATGAATGGCCAGGGATGATGACGGAGCTTAAGAGTGGGGCTTACTGTTCCTCTTGTATTGTACTGTAATTGCATTATGCAGCGCTGACTACCCCTGACGAGGCGTTGAGGGGCTTTTTCGGCCAGTAGCATGCTACTCCGGAACCTAAGAAGGATTAGTACTTATTAGTATAGTGAAATATGAAAGTAATTTGAGTGTTGGATAGGTTAGTCAGTTGTTTGGATTCAGAAGGATAGCGGAGGGATAGAAGAGGGAAAAAAGGTTTGCATTTATATCGTGCTTGTTACCCCTGATGGGGGTTCGGAAGCCGCTTTTTTAGCGAGTAGCACACTTCTCCAGAACCCATAAAAGATTAGTGGTAAATTAGTATAGTGAAATAGGAAACCCAGGCTGCCAAGTCTGTCTGAGACACATGCAAAACGTTTGTGCTCTTGAAAGGGATCAAATGGGGCAGTAACACAATTCTGTTTCACACCCTGTCTGGTTGCTGAAGAACTCTGCTTTTGCCCTACTATGCTTCCATCTCCTGTTCTTTTGTGGGACTAGGACTTGCTTCATACTAAATTTTAGTATTAGTGGGCGGACACTGGTGATTTTCATAATACCTTCCCAAACACACCCCCAGCTCTCAGAGCCCAAGCTTAAAGTGGCTTAGAACTTCATGGCATTGCCCTGGCACAGAGCGCTGTGGGCCTATTTGTAGTAATGCAAACAAGTACTACTGACAAAGTGGGTAGGGTCACCCCAGGAACATTTACCCCATTGGTTAGGAAGGGCTCATGAGTTACCCCCGCCCACTAGCTGGTGCTAACCATAAATGTGTCACCCCCAGGCACCCTCCTTAGAACGCATTCTGGAACTGTGGAAGAACACTATTGCACCTTCTATTTGAGACGTCTGAGGAACCTGAAGGGTTGGGCCCGCTCCCATGTTTACCTAAGACAAACAAGCATTTACAATGCAATGGTCTCGGCATCATTAAAGGTAGAGCTATTGGCATTGCTCATGACATTTCTTTTTTTTCCTTTAAATCATAAATAAATGGCATTGTCATTTACATTGTCAATACACACCACTCTGCACTCACCTGCACTGCACTGCACTCACCTGCACTGCACTCACCTGCACTCACCTGCACTGCACTCACCTGCACTGCACTCACCTGCACTCACCTGCACTGCACTCACCTGCACTGCACTGCACTCACCTGCACTCACCTGCACTGCACTCACCTGCACTGCACTGCACTCACCTGCACTCACCTGCACTGCACTCACCTGCACTGCACTGCACTCACCTGCACTGCACTGCACTCACCTGCACTGCACTGCACTCACCTGCACTGCACTGCACTCACCTGCACTGCACTCACCTGCACTGCACTCACCTGCACTGCACTGCACTGCACTCACCTGCACTGCACTCACCTGCACTGCACTCACCTGCACTGCACTCACCTGCACTGCACTCACCTGCACTGCACTCACCTGCACTGCACTCACCTGCACTGCACTGCACTCACCTGCACTGCACTGCACTCACCTGCACTGCACTGCACTCACCTGCACTGCACTGCACTCACCTGCACTGCACTGCACTCACCTGCACTGCACTGCACTCACCTGCACTGCACTCACCTGCACTGCACTCACCTGCACTGCACTGCACTCACCTGCACTGCACTGCACTCACCTGCACTGCACTCACCTGCACTGCACTCACCTGCACTGCACTCACCTGCACTGCACTCACCTGCACTGCACTCACCTGCACTGCACTCACCTGCACTGCACTCACCTGCACTGCACTGCACTCACCTGCACTGCACTCACCTGCACTGCACTCACCTGCACTGCACTCACCTGCACTGCACTGCACTCACCTGCACTGCACTCACCTGCACTGCACTCACCTGCACTGCACTGCACTCACCAGCACTGCACTCACCTGCACTGCACTCACCAGCACTGCACTGCACTCACCAGCACTGCACTCACCTGCACTGCACTCACCTGCACTGCACCGCACTCACCTGCACTGCACCGCACTCACCTGCACTGCACCGCACTCACCTGCACCGCACTCACCTGCACCGCACTCACCTGCACCGCACTCACCTGCACCGCACTCACCTGCACCGCACTCACCTGCACTGCACTGCACTGCACTGCACTGCACTCACCTGCACTGCACTGCACTCACCTGCACTGCACTCACCTGCACTGCACTCACCTGCACTGCACTCACCTGCACTGCACTCACCTGCACTGCACTCACCTGCACTGCACTCACCTGCACTGCACTCACCTGCACTGCACTCACCTGCACTGCACTCACCTGCACTGCACTCACCTGCACTGCACTGCACTCACCTGCACTGCACTCACCTGCACTGCACTGCACTCACCTGCACTGCACTCACCTGCACTGCACTCACCTGCACTGCACTGCACTCACCTGCACTGCACTCACCTGCACTGCACTCACCTGCACTGCACTCACCTGCACTGCACTCACCTGCACTGCACTCACCTGCACTGCACTGCACTCACCTGCACTGCACTGCACTCACCTGCACTGCACTCACCTGCACTGCACTCACCTGCACTGCACTGCACTCACCTGCACTGCACTCACCTGCACTGCACTCACCTGCACTGCACTCACCTGCACTCACCTGCACTGCACTCCACTGCACTCACCTGCACTGCACTGCACTCCACTCACCTGCACTGCACTGCACTCCACTCACCTGCACTGCACTGCACTCCACTCACCTGCACTGCACTGCACTCCACTCACCTGCACTCCACTCACCTGCACTGCACTCACCTGCACTGCACTCACCTGCACTGCACTCACCTGCACTGCACTGCACTCCACTCACCTGCACTGCACTGCACTCCACTCACCTGCACTCCACTCACCTGCACTGCACTCACCTGCACTGCACTGCACTCACCTGCACTGCACTCACCTGCACTGCACTCCACTCACCTGCACTGCACTCCACTCACCTGCACTGCACTCCACTCACCTGCACTGCACTCCACTCACCTGCACTGCACTCCACTCACCTGCACTGCACTCCACTCACCTGCACTGCACTCACCTGCACTGCACTGCACTCCACTCACCTGCACTGCACTGCACTCCACTCACCTGCACTCCACTCACCTGCACTGCACTCACCTGCACTGCACTGCACTCACCTGCACTGCACTCACCTGCACTGCACTCCACTCACCTGCACTGCACTCCACTCACCTGCACTGCACTCCACTCACCTGCACTGCACTCCACTCACCTGCACTGCACTCCACTCACCTGCACTGCACTCCACTCACCTGCACTGCACTGCACTCACCTGCACTGCACTCACCTGCACTGCACTGCACTCACCTGCACTGCACTCACCTGCACTGCACTCACCTGCACTGCACTCACCTGCACTGCACTCACCTGCACTGCACTCACCTGCACTGCACTCACCTGCACTGCACTCACCTGCACTGCACTCACCTGCACTGCACTGCACTCACCTGCACTGCACTCACCTGCAATGCACTGCACTCACCTGCACTGCACTCACCTGCACTGCACTCACCTGCACTGCACTCACCTGCACTGCACTCACCTGCACTGCACTGCACTCACCTGCACTGCACTGCACTCACCTGCACTGCACTGCACTCACCTGCACTGCACTCTGCACTCACTACTCTGCACTCTGCACTCACTACTCTGAACTCACTACTCACTACTCTGAACTCACTACTCACTACTCTGAACTCACTACTCACTACTCTGCACTCACTACTCACTACTCTGAACTCACTACTCACTACTCTGAACTCACTACTCTGCACTCACTACTCTGCACTCACTACTCTGCACTCACTACTCTGCACTCACTACTCTGCACTCACTACTCTGCACTCACTACTCTGCACTCACTACTCTGCACTCACTACTCTGCAGAGTAGTGAGTGCAGAGTAGTGAGTGCAGAGTAGTGAGTGCAGAGTAGTGTGTGCAGAGTAGTGCACTCACTACTCTGCACTCACTACTCTGCACACTCCCTCTGCACACTCCCTCTGCACACTCCCTCTGCACACTCCATCTGCGCACTCACTCCTCTGCGCACTCACTCCTCTGCGCACTCACTCCTCTGCGCACTCACTCCTCTGCGCACTCACTCCTCTGCGCACTCACTCCTCTGCGCACTCACTCCTCTGCGCACTCACTCCTCTGCGCACTCACTCCTCTGCGCACTCACTCCTCTGCGCACTCACTCCTCTGCGCACTCACTCCTCTGCGCACTCACTCCTCTGCGCACTCACTCCTCTGCGCACTCACTCCTCTGCGCACTCACTCCTCTGCGCACTCACTCCTCTGCGCACTCACTCCTCTGCACTCACTCCTCTGCACTCACTCCTCTGCACTCACTCCTCTGCACTCACTCCTCTGCACTCACTCCTCTGCACTCACTCCTCTGCACACTCACTCCTCTGCACACTCACTCCTCTGCACACTCACTCCTCTGCACACTCACTCTGCACTGTGCACGCCGCTGATATCATTGAATCTTCCACCACACTTTCTAAAACTCTATAGTCAGAAGCATAATAGGCACAGAACCAAAAGAAGGGTAGACATTGCTTAAAATAATCTTATTGTATTTATGAGAAGCAAAAGCGAGACTGTGAAATGTGCTGAGTATCAGTTTGTTAGGAATCAACAGAGTGGAGTTAGAGAACCAAGAAATAGTAGTTTAGAATCCGGGTTAGAAGGAGTAGTAATCACAAGCTGAGGATCAACGGGCGTGAAACAGCGTGGTGGGCGCGCACGATGCAGCGTGGGCGTGCACATCAGCTGAAGATCGCCGGAGAAGACACGAGTCTGCCTTCTGCCGTGACTGACCCGATGCGGAGGGAAAGAGCCCGGTGAGTGGGGGGGGGGGGGGGGCGGCAGAGAGAGAGAGAGTGTGAGAGTGTGTGTGTGTGTGTGTGTGTGTGTGTGTGCATGCATGCATGCGTGCGTGTGTCTGTCTGTCTGTGTGTGTGTCTGGCGCATGCCTGCCTGCCTGCCTGCCTGCCTTTGTGCGCGTCCACAGACCCTGGTCGGCTCGTCCACCTCTCTGTAGTCCCTTGCTAGCTTACTAGGCGACACTAGTTCTCGTTGCCGAGACCTAAAAAGTGGTGTCAAAAGGGCAGTTGGCTAACATCCTGTATGGGTACAGGGACACACAAGCAGCAAGAGGTATTTTTTCTAAAGTGCCCAATCAATCAGAAACAACAACCTAGACTGGAACCTGCTACACGCATCTGTCTGACACAATATCAGTCTCTAGGGGTCTCTCCCGATGTCCTTAAGGACTTAGAAGTGTACTGCTGTGGATGTTTGAGTACTGGAAGAAAGTTTGGAAACTTCTGAAAATGCTTCCTCCAGAGCTTCAGAGGGATGCAGCAATAAAAATATCCAACCAGTAATTCCACAGCATAGGATTAGACTTCAGCTTTGTTCCGCTCAAGGGTCCCAGCACTTTAAAAAATAGATTAAGACTTATTTTGTTAGGAAGTTTTTTGCGAGAGTTCTCCAAAGCACGAGCTCAGGCACCTGGCTTTCAGTTCCAAGCAGTAGTCACAGTATCAGCGGCAGCACAAGGGGATGATTGTTCTCCTCAAATGTGAAAGTCACATTCTGAATTGGGACTTCGAAGAAATTTCTATCCTTCCACCAAAATGACAAAGCCCCTTTCTTTAGTGGGACTTAAACTTTTTCAACTTTTTGGCTTCCCGACTTTCACCAGAACCCACCCAGGCTCCATCGTAGTGGGCCTGAAATTGCACCTTTGGCCAGGTCTACCATGACCTTCGACTTACATTGGGTACTTTGTCTTGGCACTTTTTCCACTATTTAGTTGAGCAGACACTGCGAATGGTCCTGGAGGCAGACCGGGCCATACGCTACCAGTTTTTTGCTGGCAGGAGAGATACAGCTAAGTTTATGATTAGATGTGGACTTGATACCGCCAACTCGCTAACAGAGCGTTTTCCTCAATGGTGGCCTCAGGGCAACATACCTGGCTGAGAACTGTTTTTTTCAGGGGTTGTCTAATCCTTGCTTATAGACATACCCTTTGACGGCAATGTCTCGTCAGAGAAAAGGCTGATTTAGCACTGGAGTACTTTATGGACAGCAGGTCCTTCGGCTTTTCCATGGCCCCTCGCAACCTCCGATCTCCCATTTGCTCCTTTCGTGGCCAAGGACGGGGCTTCCAGCTGCGACTATACCCGACCAGCCACTAGAGAGTGCAAGCATCCCAGCCTAGGTAAACGACGTGGTACCCACAGACTCTGTGGGTCGGGAAGCCAGATGTCAGTCCAGTCCACCAACGCCCCGGCAGCCACAGCATCTAAACCCTTCTAGTATGCCCACTTACCATCATGTGGAAAAAAAGAAGGGTGGGCGGGGGACTTGTAACCCAGTATTGCATGGGCTGCACCACAAATACTGTAAAAAAAGAAGTAACTCTAGCAGGACAAATCTATGCAGGAAATGTGTCAGCCCTCTTTTTATTTGTGTTTGATGGTGTTATAGCTGGCCTACTGTAATTCTTTATATTTTTTTTAACAAAAAAAAAAGAGAAGTGGGAATATGATTTACACTCAACGATAAAAGGAATTGCTGAGCCGAATCTAGGGATGTACAATATTGACTAATCTTCTTCGAAATTTATTAATTACATCGAATCAAGGTATCAAAAATCGTACAAAGTAATTCAAACCATAAAACATTGTAATAAAATATACACAAACCAATAACAAAACAATGTACGAGACGCACAAGTTACTTACCTTTGGTAACAATATATCTGTAAGAAACCGTAGTCAGTGTGAGATTCCTTACCTTAGAATATCCCCTGGTGTCAGACTGGATCCGGAAAGTTTTGCGTAGTAGTACCCCTGCGTGTCGGTAGGCGGCGTCTGCTGCTCGGTGTCCGTCGTCGGCGTCGTGAACGCCGGGATGACGCCGGAGTACTAAGATGCCACCCTTGCGCGCTGACGTCAGTTCTGTACATAGCTTTCCCCGCCAGGAACGCAGAGCCATGTTAGAAACCGACACTGGTGCCATGAAACTAGGGCCCTCAAAGGGAGATACCTTAACCCAAGATATCGGTTCGCAGAACAGGAAGGATAGGTGGGCGGTAAGGAATCTAACACTAAGTACTGTTTCTTACAGATATATCGTTACCGAAGGTAAGTAACTTGTGCATCTGAAAGAAATAGGTCAGTGTTAGATTCCTTACCTTAGAATAGATACCCGGAGAATAGATACCCGGCAATACCAACCCCGGTGGTGGGTCTGCGAACCAAGATCACACCAGAAAGTCCTGGAGAACAGAACGGCCGAAAAAGCCATTTCTCTGGACTTAGCTGTCCAGGCAGTAGTGTCTAGCAAACGTGTGCAGCGAGGCCCACGTAGCTGCCTGACAGATGTCCTGCAAGGGGACTCCCTGACCTAGGGCAGTAGTAGCCGCCGTGGCCAGAGTGGAATGGGCCCTCAGCCCAACAGGAGGCTCCTTTTTCGCCAAGGAGTAACAGACCTTGATGCACAACACGACCCACCGAGAGATGGTTTGCTTGTGCACCGCCCGTCCCTTCTTAGCGCCCACGTAACCAACAAAGAGCTGGTCATCCACCGGAACTGGCGTGTGCGATCTAGATAGAAGGAGAGCACACGTATTGGGTCCAGACGGTGGAGCCTCTGTTCCTCTTTCGAGGGATGCGGAAAAAAGGGTGGGCAAGGTGATGGACTGCCCGATATGAAAGGCTGTAACCACCTTGGACAGGAAAGAAGGACGAGTTCTCAAGACAACTTTGTCCGGGTGGACAGAGAGGAAAGGAGGTTTACAAGATAGAGCCTGGAGCTCACTCACGCTTCTGGCAGAGGTGATGGCAACCAGGAATGCAGTCTTAAGAGTTAGAAGATGAAGAGGGCAATTGTGAAGGGGCTCGAAAGGAGCGCACATCAAATAGGTTAGAACAAGGTTCAAGTCCCACTGAGGCATCACAAAAGGAACAGGAGGAAACATGTGTGTGATGCCTTTCAAGAATCTATTTACAACCGGGGACTTGAAAAGAGAAGGCGGATCGGGAAGCCTCAAGAAGGCTGAAATGGCAGAGAGGTAGCCTTTGATAGTGCCCAGAGCAGAGCCCTGCTGCGCAAGAGAAAGAAGAAAGAGGAGAACCTCTGAAAGGGGGGCAGAAAGTGGATCCACAGCCTTTGCTGGGCACCATGCCACAAATTTGTTCCACCTGCAGGCGTATACCGATTTTGTGGAGGGACGCCTGGCTGCCAGAATCACATCACAGACTTCAGGAGGCAAGTCAAATGGCCTCAACTGTCGCCGCTCAATCTCCAGGCATGTAGGTGGAGAATGGACAGGTTTGGGCGAAGAGGCAGATGAATCGGGGGAATCGACTGACATGCTGAGTAGCTCGGGATGCTAGAGTCTTCGTGCCCAGTCCGGAGCCACCAGGATGACTTGGGCCCGGTCGCGCCGGATCTTCTTCAGCACTCTGGGCAGAAGTGGTATAGGCGGAAAGACGGACAACAGACCGCAGCTCCACTCGTGACGAAAAGCGTCTCCGAGCGAGTGCCGCCTTGGAAATTCCAACGCGCAGAACTGATGACATTGCACGTTCTCTTCGGTGGCGAATAGATCCAACCAAGGCTTTCCACACTGCTTAAAGAGGCCTTGCGCCACGTCAGAGTTCAGACGCCATTCGTGGTCCATCATGCACCAGCGGCTGATTTAGTCCGCCCTGGCGTTCAGGGAACCAGCCAGGTGCACCACCAGGGTGACGCCCTGGTGTTCCAGCCATTGCCAGAGGCGCAGAGCCTGACAAAGGGTCCATGACCCCACCCCGCCCTGTTTGTTGCAGTACCACATGGCAGTGGTGTTGTCCATGAACACTTGCACTACACTTCCCCGGACAGAGGGAAGGAATGCCTTCAGTGCAAGACGGATCACACGCAGCTCAAGAAGGTTGATGTGGAGCCGGGACTCCGCTGGAGACCAGAGGCCTCTGATCTCCGCCTCTCCCATGTGGCCCCCCCAGCCCAGGAGGGACGCATCTGTCACTACTACGTGCTCCGGTTGGGGTGGGGAGAGGGATCTGCCGCTAACCCATCCGCGGTCTGTGAGCCACCACGGCAACTGTCTCGCAGTGCCCTCCGAGATCCGGAAATGGTCGGACAGGTTGCCCTGATGCTGGGGCCACTGAAACTTTAGGTCCCACTGCAGAGCCCGCATCCGCCACCTGGCGTGATGCACCAGAAGGATGCAGGAGGCCATCAGCCCCAGAAGCCGCAGCGTCAACCTGACCGAGACTCGGGATAAAGGCTGAAAGGTCGGAATCAGAGCCTGAATATCCCAAACCCGCTGTTCGGGAGGATAAACCTGAAACTGCGCTGAGTCCAGAACCGCTCCGATGAAGAGGAGCACAGGTGTGACTTCGGCACATTGATGGAGAACCCCAGCAGGTGCAGGAGGTCGGCTGTAGTCTGGAGGTGACCGACGTCTGTCTGGGGTAAGCCTGCCTTCAACAACCAGTCGTCGAGATAGGGGAAGACTGGAACCCCTGATCTGCGCAGATGAGCTGCGACCACCGCCATCACTTTCGCGTACACCCGAGGGGCGCTGGTAAGGCCAAAGGGGAGCACGGTAAACAAAGTGTTCGTGGCCTACTGTGAACCGCAGGTTACGCCGGTGGGCCGGCAGGACGGGGATATGGAAATATGCGTCCTGCAAGTCCAACGCTACCATCCAGTCTCCAGGGTCCAGGGCAGCTAGGACCTGAGCTAAAGTCAGCATCTTGAACTTCTCTTTCCAAAGGAAGCCGTTGACGCTCCGGAGGTCCAAGATAGGGCATAGGCCTCCTTTGACCTTCTTGGGTACCAGAAAGTAGTGGGAGTAGCAACCACGTCCTACTTCTGGCCCAGGAACGCGCTCGATGGCCCCCCCTTGGCCAAGATGACCATAACTTCCTCCTGTAGAAGTTGCAAGTGATCCCCCGACATGCGGTGGCACTGCGGAGGCATGGCTGGAGGGGTCACCTCGAAGAGGAGGTAGTAGCCCCTTCGGACGATTTGCAGCACCCACCTGTCCGACGTGATGGTACGCCAGTGGAGGAGGTGATCGTGGACCCTGCCCCCCACTGGCGTCGTATGGGCCTGAAAGCTAGGACTAGGAAGGCTTGGAGGCAGATGCCGCGGGAGTGGGTGTGAACGGACCCGGCCGTTGTCCTCCGGCACCACCACAGCAGTTACCGCGACCGCGCTGAGGTTGGTTCTGCGGCCTGTGGCTGTCTGGAGGTGTGGGGCGCCCCTTCCGTGGCCACGAAAGGGGCAAAAAGCAGATGTTTGCTGGCCCGACAGGCCAAAGGACTTGGCCGTAGCCCTGGAGTCCTTAAAACGCTCTAAAGCACTATCTGCATTGTCCCCAAAAAGGGTACGGCCATCAACGGGCATGTCCATGAGCGTGGACTGGACACCCCCCCGAAAAGTTGGCAGACCTCAGCCAGGCGTAGCGACGAATCGCCACTGTCGTGGAAATCGCCCTGCCCAGCGAGTCCGTGATATCAAGTCCAGGGCTTGGCCGAGCCTCCTCCGGACACTGTGGCAGCACGTCCGCAACCGTATCCAGCAGCGAGTGGGTGTAACGGCCCAAAAGGCAAGCGGTGTTGACAGACCGCAGCCCCAAACTCAGAGAGGAGAATAGTTTCTTTCCAAACTGATCATTACCTTTTGGATTCCCGATCCGGTGGAGCGGTCGGGAATGCGGTCTGGGACGTTGAAGCCTGGATAACCAGACTCTCAGCATGGGGTGGGTGTTCAGAAAGCAGGGGTCGCCCGGAGCCAGGGGGTGGCAGCGGGCCACGTTCCGATCCACAGGAAGGCCTGTAGAGGGCTTGGACTAGGTGCCCATCAAAACGTCGGTGAAGGCTTTGTTAAACTGCAGTAGAGGCTCTGAAGAGCTTGCCTGCGGTTCGAGCACCTCAGTGAGGAGGTTAGTCCTCACGGCCGCGACAGGGAGCTCAAGAGCCAAGGCCTTGGCTGCCCTGGTCAACACCACACTATAAGCAGCACCCTCCTCCAAAGCCACGGAGGGAGGAGAGATGAATCCAGTGTCAGGCGAAGTGTCTAGACAACTGGCCTCCCCCAGCTCAGCTGCCCAGCCCTTACTTAACTGGCACTGCTGTGCCAGAGGGTCCTCAGCCCCTCCCAGTCCTCCCCTTCATCCGTGGCCTGATCATCAGGCAAAAATGACGGAGCCGGGCCATAGGTGAATGGTTCACCCATCGACAGAGACGGTGCCGAGCGGCGCCGCACCGGGGTTGGACCCGAATGGGGCTGAAACCGGGGACAGCGTAGTCCAAAGACTGCGCCAAGCGTCGGCACCAGCTGAGGAGTCGTGAGGTCGACGGGCGACGCCCGGATCCAGGCCTGGATCGGGACCGGAGTCGAAGACGGCGCCGAAGCACCAGACGGCGCCAGGCCTGCGGGGTCCGAAGGCGCCACCACAGGCACCGGAGGAAAGGGAGTCCTCATGGCCACGGGGAAATCACGTATCTCCTCCGGCATCGCATGAAGCCCAGGGACCGGAGGGTGTGGGGCTGGAGGCGGAGCAGAGTGTGCGGTATCGCACGAACCCCCGGCCACGTCGCGTGAGCGGAGGGAGGAGTCAGAAGAGCGATGTCGTCCCGTCGAATTCTTTTTTGAATGCCTCGACTTACCGGAGGACTTGGAGCTTGACGAGTGATGACGATGACTCGACGAGCGATGACTGCGGCTCCGCCACTGGTCCCTCGACTTCCTCCACAATCGGGACCTCGAGCGGCGCAGAGCCGACTGCCGGAGCTCGAGCAGCTTGCGGGACCACTCCCGCCAACCCTTCCAAGTCAAGGCCCGGCAGTCGGGGCACGACTTGTCGTCGTGAGCGGCCCAGAGGCAGTAAAAGGCACCGATGGTGGGGGTCTGTCACCGACATCAAGCGGTGACAGGCCTTGCAAGGTTTAAACCCAGGCATCCCTATCGGCACCAGGAGTCGATGTCGACTCGAAAAGAAGATGTTATGTTATAACCTATTTGTAAAGCGCACTTCGACCAAGGTTTCATGGCGCTATGTTGAGCTGTTCTGAGTTGACTGTTCTGAGTTGACTGCAGTGGGATCGGCTTACTCATGCGCCTGTATGAACAGCCATGTCTTGAGCTGCTTTCTAAATTGAAGCAGATCGGGACAGGAACGGATCTCCCATGGGAGTGAGTTCCAGAGTTGTGGCGCCAGATATCCGAAGCGACAACCGCCATGCCGCTTGCGTTTAAACTTTGCGCTCACCAACAGATTTTGATGTTTGGAACGGAGGTCACGAGTTGGAATATATCTCAGGATCAGATTGTTAATAAAAATAGGACTATAACAGTTTAGCGACTTGAATGTAAGACAGGCGGTTTTAAAGGTGGCCCGTTGGAGCAGTGGGAGCCAGTGTAGTTTTTTTATCAGGGGTCTGGCCGATTGCCACTTAGGCTGCTGGTAAATCAGTCGTGCCGCCTGGTTCTGTACAAGCTGTAGCCTCTTAATCTGATAAGAGGGAAGGCCTAGATAGATAGAGTTTGCATAATCTAGATGAGACAAAACTAGTCCAATCACAGTACTGCTCTTCCCGGCGCGGAAAAAAGAAGAACTGACGTCAGCGCACAAGGGCGGCGTCTAAGTACTCCGACGACGCATCCTGGCGGTCACGATGCCGACGACGGACACGCAAACGATGCCTACCGATGCGCAGGGGTACTGCTACGCAAAATTTTACGGATCCAGTCTGACACCTGGGGAAATTCTAAGGTAAGGAATCTAACACTAACCTGTTTCTTTCAGATAAAAGACTGGTAAGTAGCTCTTATCAAGGACACCAATGAAAACACAGCCTACCAATCCCAGCATCAAATTCTTGTTAGACCATCTAGTGCATTTCAAAAATTAATTGGCTGCAACATAAATTTTATGATCTTAACCCAATCAGGTTTGTATTCTTTTTTTTTTTTTATAAAGTAATGACTGGCCTGGTCCTAGTTGGTAAGGGTCGACATGTTTCGGCCTCCAAGTTGTGGCCTCCTCAGGATGATTCGGGACCAGAATCACCCAAAATCCATGTTTAGACCACCAAATTCAGAATACACTCGCAAATTCTGTGCTCCATCTCAAAATATGGATTTGTTTAAATGCAGCAAAAGTGAATCAAAACCACACGCGATGAAAAAAATGTGCTCCATCTCAAAATTTGGATTTGTTTAAATGTAGCAAAAGTGAATCAAAACTTAGAGTCCGAGCTCCACACAGCCGAGATCCGACATGCTAATGACCCGACTCCTGATACAGCCCGCATCTTGCGCCTAAAACTGCTACAACATAAAGAACACCTCACAGAATTGACGAGACAGCCACTGGAGGCCACACGCCATAGAGTATACTACATTGGAGACAAGGCCGTGAAGCTAATGGTGTGGCTAGATAGACGGGAGAAAAGTGATAGGTGGATTGCGCAGCTTAGCGTGGAGGGAGGTCGGGCAACATCTGACCCGCAAACAATAGTGAGCATGATGGCGCGCCAATTCCAGTTAATTTATGCCTCAGACGCTGAGATGTCCCTAGAGGAGGCAAGGTCTTATATACAACACCTTGCTATGCCCAAGCTATCCCAACAGGAAGCACTAGAACTAGAAGGTGATCTTACTATAGACGAGCTGCAGGCAGCCATTGGGACGCTGCAATCGGGTAAAGCCTTAGGGCCAAATGGCATACCTGTCGAACTCTATAAGAGAACAGCAGACACCATTACACCTTATTTATTGAACATGTACACAGACAGTCTGAGGTCGGGCGAACTCCAGTTGGACCAGCGAACGGCCACCATTGTGGCTGTTTTGAATCCGGGGAAGCCTGCGGATAAATGTACCTCCTGTCGGCCTATCTCCTTAATAAACGCGGAAGCTAAAATCCTCGCAAAGCTGCTGGCAAATCGGCTCACGCCGCATCTAGCGAAACTTGTACACCCAGGTCAATCGGGCTTTATGCCAGGGAGAAACACAGCTCTTAACCTGAGGAGATTGCATGGTGTTCTTGCGCGCGCAACCTACGTAGAGGAACCGGCAGTGGTGTTATCGCTGGACGCCCACATGGCATTTGACATGGTCAAATGGCCCATTCTCTTCGCAGTATTACAGCATTTGGGGTTTGGTCCAAAATTCTGCTCCTGGGTCAAGCTGTTGTACATCAAGCCAATGGCCCATGTTACAGCCAATGGTCACATTTCTGATTTTCCCTTAGCAAGAGGCACGCGCCAGGGATGCCCATGGTCACCGTTGCTTTTCGCTCTGGTATTGGAGCCGTTGGCGGCATGGATACAATGGGACCCAATAGTTCGGGGCCTTAAATGGACAAATAGCTGGGAGGATCGAGTGTCCCTATACGCTGACGCTATTTTGTTATATCTGACCTCGCCGAGGCACTCTATATTGGTTCTTTTAGATATTTTTAGGGCCTATGGCAAGGCGTCTGGTTACACCATAAATTGGTCCAAATCGATACTATATGTGCTGCATGGTCCGCCGCCAAGTCTCCCTGAAACGTGCCCGCTTCAGATGGCAGACAGTACGTTTAAGTATTTAGGTATCTATGTTACTGCTGACCTGGGGGAATTTTTCCATAAGAACTTGCAACCACCGCTGGAACGTCTCAAGCGAGACGTACGTCACTGGGGGACACTGCCACTGACCCAGTTGGGGAAGTCAGCGCTTTTTAAAATGATGGCCCTACCCCGATTGCTCTATGTTCTAGAGAATACACCTTTTCCAGTGCTAACAACGTACTTTAAGGCGATTTCGGCACAGGTCTCTAGTCTTCTATGGAACAACAAACCCACACGTATTGCGCAAACTAAGTTACTGCGCGGATGGTACGACGGGGGGGGGGAGGATAGGGCTCCCCAACATACAACTTTATTATTTAGCGGCGCAATTGAAAGAGATTAACCAATGGATGCATGTCTTACAGGAGGATGTGGCAATTAAGGCAGACAGGGCACTACTGGGCATGAGAGGTATGCTTAACCCCCTATATGACAAGAAAGTAGCCTTAGCAATGTTCGGTCCGCTGCGCCATTCACTGGGTCTATGGCATACGACACATGCAAAATAAGGATGGCGGGGAGTGATGACCCAGCTCACACCACTATGGGACACAAAACGGCTAGGCAGACTTAGGAACAGTAAAGGATTCGATAGATGGGATGATATAGGGATCTCCACGGTGGGAGATATGTGGCAGGGAGGAGAGAGTCTCTTTTGAGCGTCTTCGGCAGCAATACGACTTGGCCCCCTCGGAAATATTACGATACACACAGATAAGACACGCCCTCATGACAGTGCTACCTCACGGTACAGAAGTTCTGGAAGCATCCCCTATGGAAGATAGGTTACTGACTGATTATATGCTTAAGAGGACCCTCTGACGTATGGTAAATTACTGAATAATATGCCCGATCCGATGTGACCTCTGAGAGAAAAATGGTCTCAAGATATCGGAGATGTGGACGACTCAGAGTGGCAAGAGGCAGTGGCATCCCCAAGGGAGGTGGGCATACCCTCGCGCCTCAGACTAGTGCAGCTCCGCATCTTACATAGGTCATACTACCCTAGATGCACCCTACACAGGATGGGAAGGGCAGAACACCCCTACTGTATGCGTGGCTGCGGGGAAGAGGGAACCTTCTTTCATACCATGTGGGACTGTCCTAAAATAATGGAATATTGGACGCAGGTAATGAGAACCATGTCACACTTGGAGGGGGTATCGATGGTGCCGGAACCAAGACGTGGTTTATTAAATATATGGAACCGAATGACCTCATGCACTCTGGGCAGAGTTGGGTAACATTGGGAATTCTGGTCACCAAACGGAACATAGCGCAAAAATGGGGTGGGACGGAAGTGCCATCGATTGCAGCGTGGGGAAGGGACATGGATGCAGCCAAGTTTGCCGAGAGGGCAGTGTACAGCAGCAGAGGATGCCCTAAAAAGTGGAGTAAAATCTGGGGGGCATGGAATAAATATAGGGGTGATACTTGTGAACCACCTTCGGACCACGAAGATGATGACTCAGACAAGTCATCATGATTGGTGGGTGGATGGACGGGGCCCAGTCTCAGATGTTGGGAAAATGCAAATTGGTGACTTTATAATGATGATCAGTAATTAGGGTGCTGTAGTGTTGTGCTACACTGCTGTATTATGTACAAGAATGTTTTCTTGCTTTGTTGAAATGAAAATCAATTAAAAAAAAGTTTTAAAAAGTGAATCAAAACCACACGCGATGAAAACAAATATATCTCTTCCTTCAAAGAAAGAAAGAATATCCCCGATGGTAACTCTCTCCTGATAGTCGGTGGTTTGCCGAACTGCATATAGAGGTAAAAGTTCTCAAAACCCGGATCAAGTCCTTTGTGGCTGTTGCACTAGCTAATGGTGCAGAAAATGCATTAACACAAATCAATACTTTGAGAATTCCGAAGGAGTGTTAGTCTAAATTTGTAAATCCCTTGATTACACTCAGCAATTCCTAGCATCGTGGAGTGAAAATCATTACCACTTCGCTTTTTTGTTCAAAGAATATAAACAATGATGGTAGACAAGCTATCACGCCATCAGCCACAAATAAATTGGGTTGAGACATTTACTGTATACATTGGTCCTGCTAGAGCTACTTATTCTTTTATATATTCTTACATCATGGGAGGCAGAATACGCCGTGACTTGCCCCACTGAAGGTCTATAACAGACTGATGGGTTCTCCAAATTTTCCAGAGAGGATAATCCCTCCCCTTTGTGACTACCCCTCCACCCTTGCCACCTGCTTGCAAGATGCCCAAGGAGGCCTGCCAGAAGTGACAACTCTTGGCAATTGGAGCCATCAAGAGGCTGCAGACGGAAATAGGTCATGGTTGTAATTCCCATTACTTTCTGGTGCCAAAGAAAGACGAAGGCCATAGTTGTATCCTAGATCTGCGCCCTCTCAATTTCTTCCTCAAGAATTAGTACAAAAAGCTCACGCTCACTCCTGCCAGCCCTGGGCCGAGGAGACTGGATGGTAGCGTTGGACTTGCAGGACAAATTTCCACATTCCCCTCCTGCCTGCCCACAGGCATTATCTGCAGTTCATGGTGGGTGACTAACACTTTGTTAGGCCAAAAGAGAGCACGGCAAACAAGCACCCCTTGAGTGCTCACCAAGGTGATGGCAGTGGTTTCAGCTCATCTGCGGAGATCAGTGGTGCTAGTCTTCCCTTATCTTAATGACTGCCATATGCAGGCTCTGCAGTGAGACCTGAAGTGTTACTGGGCGCAGCATTAGGGGAAATCTCTGACATGGCCCAGATTTCAGAGGAAACTGTACAAGACTTGCAGTAGTGGTTAACGAACCGTGAATGGGTCAGCAGCAGACCCCTCTCCCTTCCCCGCACAGATCTCAAACTGGTGACAGACGGGTCAGTCCTAGATGGGGCGGCCGTCCTGGAGAGGTGGAGAGCATAGGCGTCTGATCTCTGGCAGAATCCAGTCTCCACATCAACGTTCTGGAGCTGTGGGCCATACGGCTGGCATTGAAAGCTTTTCTACCCTCCATCAAGGAAAGTCTAATGCAGGTATCCACGGATAACACCACCGCCAGGTGGTTTTGCAACAAACAGGGCAGGGTGTGGTTGTGGACCCTTTGTCAAGAGACCCTGCGTCTTTGGACATGGTTGGAACAGCAGAACATATCTGTGATGGTTCAACACCTGGGAAACTAACTGTCTGGGCGGACAAACTCAGCCAAAGATGCCGAACAGATCACAAATGACATCTCCATCCGGAGGTGGCGCAAGGTCTTTCTGGTGGGGGGAGAGCCTTGTTAGATCTGTTCGCCACCGCCAAGAACTTGCAATGTCAGCAGTTCTAAACGCTGGAGTTTCCAAGGTGGCTCTCACTCAGACTCTTTTTGTTTCAAGTGGAGCTCAGGCCTTCAGTACATCATACCACTCCTACCCAAAGTTCAAGAAGATCAGAAAAGAAAATCTTGTGGCTCAATGCAGCTTTAGAAGCACATTGGTTTTATTTTTAGAAATGCTAAAAAGGAAGAATGTGGACACAAGAGTACAGCAACCCCCCCTATATCCTCCCCCCCCCCCCAACTACCAAGGGGACAACAATCAGCCAGCAGAGTACTAGGCCCAAAACCTTTGGTGAAGCCCAGCCCATTCCACATTAGCTGGATTGAGTTACTGGTCTGTCCACAACCAGCGGAGAGGGACTATGACTGACACTTCTTCTCTTTGTTTCATAAGCCACATTCGGTAGACCAACCCACCCTTGTAACAGCACTTTGTGCAATTGCGTCCTGACATCCCGGATCAAGGCAGCAACTTCTACTGTTTGGAAAGAGTATGGGAAGTTTGCTTGCTTGAGGGTAAACCTAGTGCAGCTCAAAGTGTGCATAGTGTGTGTCTGCAGAGCATGAGTGTAGGAGAGTAGGGTCTGCAATCCTATGATCACCCAGATTTTTGCTTTTTGCTGCACTGGTTTACGACTTTCCCTGGCTGTGGGCCTGCTAATCAGACCCACAGCCTAGCTGTTCTCTCTATCCAAATTGTACTCAGGTACTGAATTGGCACTGGGCCCTCTCCAAGTCCCTGTACCCAGGGCTGAGGTGTACCCAGAAGTCTCCCAGGGGCTGAAGCATGTATTATGCCACCCCTGGGCTGACTAACTAAACTGACACAACTGGCTGCACGACAGCTGGGGCAAGGTGGTGTACTCACCCTTTGCTTTAGATATAGTATAACTATATCTAACCCCAAAATGGACACACAGATCTCCTATCAGTCACTCCTATGGCAGGCCTTAACAATCCTGAAGGCAGAGTGCTTGGAATCGTGTGAGATGGTGCTCTGGCATGAGCTGAGCCTGTCTGCGGCTTTCGGGATCCATCCCTTAGCCGTTTCCATGATATCGCATACCATATACTCTTAAGTGCATTATAATCCTCGCGGTTATATGCCAACTCTGGTATCGCTTTACCAAAACATGTCGAGTAAGGTGTCATACGAATTGGAATACTAACCCCTCGCCAATTCTGGCGACGGGGTTAGCATTCCACCCTTCTAGAGGGACACGACATGTATGTAACCCCTAACCCCGGTTAAAGTCAAACAGAGCCTCAGCTCCACAAAATGGATGCTGCCACCGAGACACAAGTCTGCCCTCCTGCTGCTGGGAGTCCTCCCAGAGCAGGAGGTAAGGACAAAGGGTTTCCTGCCAGGGGCGGTGCCAGCACCGTCCCAGACAGGGTTTTGTGTATTGTAGGTAGGCAGGGCTTTAGAGGAAGGTGACTGCACGTGGCACCCCGGTGCTCACTGTGCATAGGCTGGCTGGAACCAGTTCCAGGGTCACTCCAGACCCTGTGCTGGGGAAAAGCCCGCCAAGGAAGTGGGTGTAACCACCCCCCTCCTAGTCCCACCCCTAGGGCAGGACTTAGTCGCGTGCCAGCCCCTTTTTACAGGATAAAGGTAGGAACTGGCCCCCTTCCAAATCAGATCATCTTTGAATCCTGAAACTACTTTCCACGAAAGGAACTCAAGACTTCTTCCTAAGATTTCTCCCTTGTGACTAAGGAGTAGTCACCCTGCATCCGCAGGCACCATCTTAAGAACACTGCGGTCTGCTGCAAGTCTCTCCTCCGGATCAAGACTGCCCAGCTCGACGAGAACCGGCTTCCCTGGCACCTCTGACCTCTACCTGCATCATCAGTCACGCTGAGATTCGTGGGTGTGACGAGACCTCGAGGGACCGGCCATCTTCAAGACTGCACGACTTCTTTCCAGCAAGCCCGCCGAGTAATTTCCTGGTGAGTGCTTTGGGGTCCGAGAAGCCCGACCCTGAGCAGCTCCAGCACCGAAGTGCAGCCTCCCAGCATCTCCACGATCTGCGTGGGGCCCTTCTGCTTTTTGCTGCTCACCGCGTTGTTTGGCTACTAGCCCGCTGGCTTGTGGCCTTCTGAACGACGCCCGACGACATTCCTGCTGCTGGTCTGGTTGCTCCAGGCTGGCCCTTGCTCCCTTCCAAAAGAGGAGCACCCCGGACCCTCCTGGTCCACTCAAGACGCCATTTTGAGTCCACCGCGTGGGCTTGAATTAGCCAAGGCTTGTTGCCCAATCCTGGGTAACTTCGACGCCGACAGCTTCATCCATCGTGGGACAGCTCGCCTCTCCATCCTGGTCGCCGACAACGCCTCCTGGTCCGTGAGATCTGCAGAGCCAGCGTCGCCCACTCACCTGCCTGCGGTGACTTCGCCCGGTGCCATCCTGGTGCCCACTTAATCACTGGCTAGTGATTCAAGAACTTGGTCCCCTCTGCTTTCAGGTTTCTTCTTCCACGATCCAGGCTTGGATCCATCGAACTTTTCTTCACTGGTCGGCATAGCCTCACTATCCTAGGGTCAGGATCCACTGTCGTTTTCTTCCTACCAGGTCGGGTTCGCCCGTGAACACTAACTTTGCCTTTACTAGCTCCCATAGACTTTGTCCCGCATCCCGCGTGAGAGTGCACACTCTGCACCCGAGTCCCCTAGGTCCCCTAGAAGTAATCTAACGATTCTATAGTCAAGTCCTAGCGATTCCAAAGCCTATTAGTACTGTACTTACCTGCTAGTAATTTCGCATTCCACTTTTTAAGTATATGGTTTTTCGTGCCCCTCGGGCATTTGTGTATAACGTGCTAACTTAAGTATTTTCGTAAGAGTTTTGTTGTGTGCCTAGCACCCTGTCCTCATAAAGAGTACAGGGTTGTTGTGATTCTAATAAATACACTGTTTATTTTCATAACACTTGTGTGGTGTCCTTTCACTGGGTGTTCAAGGGGTAATGTGATGGTAAAACAGCTGGCTTAACACGCCCTCTAGAGTCTTAGCCTTAGACTGCTCGTATCCATGCTACTAGGATAGCTGCTACTAGGATAGCTGGTCTATAAGGTTGACTTACAACCAATCATCAATAAGGGTTGTTTGGACTGATATATAGTGATCACTAGAATAGTGAACACTGCACATCAGGCCAACTTCTCACAATGAGTCTCTGCAGAGTGTGCACCCATTTATGTGGAAGTAGTATCTCTGTACTTGGGGTGACTTTCTATGTCGATCTACAGATGTGCTGTCTATTTACAGGTCTGTGGATGTGCATTGTGTAGGTGTGACAAAGACATGTATGCGTCTGTGAAGAGAATGGATGTCTGCGGTGGGTGTGGGTCTGCACAAGACCGGTCTCAAGAAATCCACTACCCTTACTCAGAATTGCAAGACAGATTTCATCAGGGCAAGCTATTTTTAGGGCCTGCTCACCTAGTCTGGTGAGCTGACAAACAGGCGTTTTGTTTACTCGCAAAGTGAATGAGCAGTAAAGATGCCTTTAAAGCATGTTTTTATCTGGTCACATTTGCTCAGCGTTCAGAGAGAGGTCAAATGCCAGTCTGTGAACCTACATTTACTTTTCTTTCTCCGACTGAAGTAAGAGGATTTTGTAAAGTGAACTGTGGTTCAATCGTGCTGTGCAAAGCGTATGAAATGAAAGGCTATGAGGGGTCAGGCTTTATTTCTAACACAACATTTAAACAGCTAATATGGGAACTGTACACACATTTCAAAATATAGTTAAGTAGTTATGAAGGCACATTTTGTAATTCTGTGTGGTGAAAAAAAGTTGTATAGGATGAAAACAAATCAGAACACTACTTGGTGATGCGCAAATGAAATATTTTTGTGGAAACCCAATTTCTAAACATTGTTTATGCGCTATATAGTTTTATCGGTAAAACTGCATGTTAGTGGGAATGGTTGTGGCTATTTGAAGAAAAATGTGCACTCTATAAATGAGGGTGCACTACCACATCTTGCTTCAGTAAAATATTTATTATAAAGTTTGTTTTTAAACATGAACTGAGAAATATTCCTTTACCCGCCCGAATGATAATGCTATTAGTGAACTAAGAGGCAAGGCAGAAGTCATATGTACCATTTTTGCAGGCTCGATTCTTATTATACATGGAGCAAATGTTTAGTCTGTTAAATCAAAAAAGGTTTTTTGTACATCAAAAGTGCTGAACACATTTAAAGGTGCTCGAATATGTGAGAATGAAGAAAAAAGCGGCTACATAATATTAATTTGCCTAGGATCACACAATTTGTGACAAGTTCACAGGTCAAGTATAATACAGTTAGGTCGAGTAGATTATTCAAGTTACTAAAAATGCAGGTCTAGTAAGTACATTTTTTATGATTTTGAGGTTTGCAAAAAGTATGTCTCGGTAAGGGGGGTTGTGTCTAACAATCAGGAGTGAATCGGTCCATCTAAAGTATCTGCACAATGGGGTGGGAGTACGTCTCTAGGGGTGTGTGCCTGCATGAGTTTGTGGGTCTCTCAAGTAAGTGATATATCAGTCTAAGCATGGATGAGTGCATCTATAGTGTAGTTATATGTTTATGCATTTGGGCTGAGGGCGCAGTGGGTGAGTTTGTCTGTCCCGGGAGTATGCATCATTGCAGTTGGGTTGTGTGTATGAGCAGGGAGTATGTCAGTAAGGAAAGGCGAAAGTCAATGAACCAATTAGGATGGAAGCAGTCCAGGCAACTCGTGACAGACAGCACTTCCCTAACTGCACAGATGTTCTGATCCATTTATTAGGTCGAAGCCTGCGTTGCAGCGCATGCGCTGCTGCAGGCGCGAGTTTTGTAAACAAGGGGCATGAAACCACCCCCCTTCTGCCATTGGAGGGCATCGCGAAATGGAGGCCTGCCATTGGACAATGCCCCTGTTTTCATGATTTGTCCGCCTGTACTCCCTCCTTTTCAGGACTCCGTGACCTGACTTCTGGTGTCGCAAGCCGATTTCCTGAAACGTTGCTATGGCAACCAGGAGGCAGGTCACGGAGTCCTGGAGGGGAGGGATTCGATAGCTGTTCCCGCCCCTTTATTTAGGTCCGTGCGGTTTTTAGGTCGAGCAGACCTGCATTCAAAGCGAAGCTTTGATTGCTGTCTGCTTCTAGACCTATTGTCAGCCGTATTTGGGAATGTGGACAAGAGAGGGTGCACGAGCGCAGATTGCACCTCGTGGGTGCGCACGGCGCCGTGCCCATCTCCTGCCTCGGAAGCTCCAACACCACACACGCATGCGCATACACAGAGACACACAAGCGCCCATGCACGCACCCATACATACAGAGAACCGATCCCCGCCGTCGCATACACACACACACACACACACACTGCATACACACACTGCATACACAGAGAGACAAACACAAGCGCCCACGCACGCACGCACCCATACATACAGAGAACCCACCCCCGCCGTCGCATACACACACATGCGCTCGCACACACACACACAGCACACACACAAGCGCACCAAGACCCCCGCCGCCCCACCAGACCCGCCCCACTCACCAGGTTCTTCGTTCGTGTCCCTCGGCAGCCATCCGGTCATTCTGGGCAACAGGCGGGTGCCGCGCTGAGACGCAGTCACGCAAATCTTCCGGCGGGCACAGGAGCGCGGGGTAGACTCCCGTCTGCTTCCTGTGTTTGTCTGGCCCCGCCCCCGTCCCAACAAAGGTTGCCTGGCTTCCTGTTGAAGCCGGGCTGCGGCGTTTCATTATTTTTTATGTGGGACAGCATGTAAGGCATTCCCAGTGTTATTTTGGCAACAAAAAATGTGCTAGCGAAAAACAAAATAAAGGCGAGCGTTCGATGTCAGCCATGTTGTCTCTCCCCTCCCCCTGATGGACGCAGAGATATCTCTGAAAGGCCGGATTAATATCAGTTACGTCTTGTACTCACTGGTGCCCTAAATAATCCTCACATGGCTTCTGTAACCTGTTCCATGCTGTCAGTGCTGGGTTAGGCACACGGGTATCAGATAAGGGCTGTTCAGTGATACAGTAACCCGTATGAGAGGCACATGACTTTCTGCCGCGGTGCTTGTGTTTTTTTGCCCTTCAACTGAACTTTAGACAGAGTCGGAACAAGGTACTAACTACGTATATTCTGGAGCCGGAGAGACGCAGTAGTGATAATAACATGTCCGGTAATTAATTCCACTCTCTGAAGAATGCTACAAGCCAGAACTAAATATGCAAATCCGTCTCTGCTTTACTTTAAAGCTGCATCTGTCTTACTATCTATCCCCCCAAAACACACATCTATTAAGATTCCGATAAGATCGCATTTTTTCCGAATCCATAAAAAATAGCTGTGCTGCAGTACAAACGCCAGCTTCCCAAGTAGCTATGGCTGTTATGATTTTACTGGGGGCTGTCGGTGCTCGGTACTTTTTTTAATTAGATCTGTCTGATGAGAATAAAAAAAGTTATCCGTCAATCAGGTAGCTTCCAGTCTTGCTTTTGAAAAGGAGGCTGGGCAAAATATAGCTCGTGTGCATGCAGGGCTTTCTCGTTGACAACAAAAGACGTCTTATATGCAATTCAATCCATTACATGCCCCCGTGCTGCAGAAAACGAAGTGTTCTGTGAAGAAATTTGTATTCACGCCAAGCAACAAAAACACGACTTATCTTCCTGACTAGAACTACTCTATACTACAGTGTGCACTCCCAGTTTTGTCTCCTTAGTGAACGGGGTGGGGGAGGGGGTTGGGCTTTCTCTCAATATAATTCCTAATTATGCTGCCTACTAGAAAATTACCATGCTGGGGCAGCTACCTAGTGCTGCTATTAGCAATTGAAACTTCAGCTCAAAAGTTTTGGAGGTGTGCAACTTCACATACATCACTTCTCCTTCTGCTCCGCAAAACTTTATGCGGGCAAATTGGTCCCTGTGGGTATCTGTGAGTATCTGGTCTTAGGACGGCAGAAGAGAACAACTTGAAATGTAACGATCCTTCTTTCTTTTATGTTCACTTAGCGCTGAGCCTTTTACATTAAAAGAGAAAGATGTTTAATAAAAACTTTTCAGCTGAAGGTTCGCGACCCAACCTCTAACCTCCCCCTCCCCAAATGTGAACATATGTATTTGCATTGAGAAGAGGCCTTGCTGTACCTCAGAGGATATATAATTTTCTAAAGCTGTGACTTTTTTTAAATGTTAGAATAGAGTCATTAAGCGCTTTTCTGTGCATGCCTGGATTTACCGGCTGGTAAAACCACACCCTGTATTTCCTGGCAGGAAAATCAGGGGATGAAATTCCAGGTGCAGTATCACTCATGATTAATCCATGCAAGAGCACAGGGTTATTGGTTTTCTGGGGTTTGACCCTGGTCAATCAGTAACCACAATCTTTGTTAGTTTAAGGCACAAGCAAATCCCAAATTAACATGTGCTAACCCACTTGGTAGCTTGGCACAGAGCAGTCATGCTTAACCCAGAGGCAATGTGAAAAGGAACCCAGAGACAATGTGAAAAGTATCGATCTGCTGCTCTCTTACACCTCGCCTCCTTCGTTAACTCCCTGTTCTTTTCTCCCGTGGTGATTTGCTGTTCTCTACCACCCGCTTCCTTCTTTAACTCCCTGTTTTCTTCTCCTGTGCTGATCTGCTGCTCTCTTCCACCCCACCTCCTTCTTTAACTCCCTGTTCTCTTCTCCCGTGCTGATCTGCTGTTCCCTTCCACCGCCTCCTTCTCTAACTCCGTTTTCTTCACCCGTGCTGATCTGCTGTTCCCTTCCACCGCCTCCTTCTCCAACTCCCTGTTTTCTTCTCCTGTGCTGATCTGTTGTTCTCTTCCACCCACCTCTTTCTCTTCCACCCACCTCTTTCTCTAACTCCCAGTTCTCTTCTGCTGTGCTAATCTGCTGCTCTCTTCCACATACATCCTTCTCTAACCGCACACACACATACATACAACCATGCACACACACACACAACTACACACACCCAACCACACAAACACACACAACCACGGCACACACACAATCTCACACACAACCACACACAACGACACAACCAGACATACAACCACACACACACAATTACACCCAACCACACAACCACACACACAACCACACACAACCACACACAAAACCACAAACACAACACACACAACCACACACAACCACACACAACCACACACAACCACACACAACCACTCACAACCACAGACACAGCCACACATACAAACACACACACACACAACCATACACACACACAACTACACACACAACACCACACACAACACCACACACAACACCACACACAACACCACACACAACACCACACACAACACCACACACACAACCACACACATCTATCTGTGGCTCTCACTCTATCTATTGCCCTCACTCTATCTATCTATCGCCCTCACTCTCTATCTATCAATCTATCCATCGGCCTCACTCACTCTATCTACATCTTATCTATGTATCTATCTATCTATCTATCTATCTAACGCCCTCACTCTATTTATCGCCCTCACTCTATCTATCTATCTCCCTCACTCTATCTATCTATCGCCCTCTATCGCTCTCACTCTATCTATCTATCGCTCTCACTCTATCCATCGCCCTCACTCTCTATCTATCAATCTATCCATCGGCCTCACTCACTCTATCTACATCTTATCTATGTATCTATGTATCTATCTATCTATCTATCTATCTAACGCCCTCACTCTATCTATCGCCCTCACTCTATCTATCTCCCTCACTCTATCTATCTATCGCCCTCTATCGCTCTCACTCTATCTATCGCTCTCACTCTATCTATCGCCCTCACTCTATCTATCGCCCTCACTCTATCGCCCTCTATCTATTGCCCTCTAGCTATCTATCGCCCTCTAGCTATCTATCGCCCTCACTCTATCTGTCTATCTATCGCACTCACTCTATCTATCGCCCTCTATCGATCGCCCTCACTCTGTCTATCTATCTATCTCCCTCACTCTATCGATCTATCGCACCACCACAGCATCACTCAGGGGCACCACAGCATCACTCAGGGGCACCACAGCATCACTATGCGCTACCACAGCATCACTGAACGCCACAGCATTACTCGTCACCACCACAACATCACTCAGCGCCATTCAACAACAACTGGTTCAAATATGTTCTCTCAATGTTTCAAGCTTTATTACAAATGTTACAAAAAAAGTTAATATTTCACATCTGTTCTTGGATTTTCGTCACAATAAAATACACTGAACATAATCTTCACAAAAGTTATTTACAAATGTTTAAGCTATTGCCATTATAAATTACAATAACTTTTGTTTAAGTATTCATTATTTTAAAAAAATTAAAAGCCATTGTTATTTGCAATATCAATACATCTAAGTCACGTAAATACGAAACATGTTGCGTTACAAATGCTTTAGGTGCCACATTTGCAAAAGTTAAAAGTATTGGCATTGTAAATGACAAAGCTATTAATTTCGCTATTTTCAAAACCAACACATAAATAAGAAATTTGTCATTTACAAGACCAATAGCTCAAACTTTCCTAATGCGAGACCTATTGCATTGCAAATGCTTGTTCTCTCATTGTTGCCTCCTTCTCCTTGCTGGAAGAAGGCATTTGATGGACCCTCCTTGTCTTTACTGGCGGTGAAATTTGCAGTTCTTTGTGCGCGGATTTGTTTTCTTTTACCGGCACCATTATTCCGGGGCTTGCATAATTGTGCCCATTAAAGAAAAAAACACCCGCAACAGGCGCTCGGCTTTCACACCCGCTCCCCCCTCACAAACAGGGAAGAGCAGTGCTGGGACATCAAAGCACCGCTGCGAGGGGGTGTTGGCTGTTTGGAGACAAGGGACAGCCTCCGCCACAAATCTAGCACCCTTCAGGCGACTGGGTCATCGCTTCTCTTCCGCATCCTCGGTTTCTAGCTGCTGAGTGAGCGGTGTGCGGCCCCCGGCTCAACTCCCAGGAACAAATCCCGCCACCTGCAGGGAAGATGTCCCCGTCCTCCTCCGGACACTGGCCATCGGAAGAGAACGGCACTCCCACCTCCTCCTACGGGGACAAGGACGACGTCTTCTACGAGAGGGTGATGACCTACCCGGTCAACAAGATGATACAGGTGTTGGAGCCTGTGTCACCCCTGTTCTCCCGGTCGATGTCTTGTACCAGACCGTGATGTACGCCAAGGAGCAGCAGCCTCAGCACATTCAAGTAAGGGACCTTCTCCATGCTTTCCTCCGACTCTTCTATGGTCAGTGGCGTAACTCAAAGTGAAGGAGCCCGTGCAGGATGTGCAGAGGGGCCACAGGGTCTCCCATACACCATTGCTATTCATTTAACTTGGGCTGCTCCCACCAAACTCCATTCCTCGGTCCCTGGTTACCCCTGCGCACCTTCATCTATCTGGGCCTGCACGTTCTGTGAATTGCCCATGAGAAGCAGCGCAGTCTAAACTTACACACACCCCCTCCTCCCCCCTGACAGTCCCTACGAGTACTTCGTGCACGCCTCTAACCTGTATTAATCAATCATTTGCACGTAGCACTTTTCCTCTACATGTGCCTCTGCCCCTCTCCATCCCTGTTCCATACATGCTGCACCAAGTGTCTCTTCACAACCTGCGGTGCACTGCGCCCTCGCTCCATGTTCTTCTGTCACTGTGTGTAGCACCGCTCCGGTTACTCTTCCTTACAGGCCTGCAGTGCCTCCCACTGGTGTATCACCATGCCTGCACCCTTTCTCCCTGAAATCTCTCTACCCGTCTACGTTTTCTTACTGGCCGCATAGTGCATGTGCTTGACCCCCAGTGGCTGTTTTGCTACTGCCCTTTTTATTCTCTCTGCACCTGTTGCATGTTGCTTGCCCCTCGCTCTTCCGTCAGCTCTCGCACTTCTCCATACCGGTAACACCTACCTGCCTGTACTATCTCCTTGCATGCCTCACTTCCTGCATCTTGTGCCTACCGTGTCCCTGTTCGTTTCTGTAGCCGAATGCGCTTAATGTGCACGATTTCCCTGCCTGCTTCTTTGCGCTTAATTTTGCCTGAATATCTCTTTGCAAGTTCCCTCTCATCCATTGTGCCTCCACAAACTGCGTTCTCATTGACTGTCTGAAATGATGTATATTGGACGCAGGAAAAGTATTCTTTAAATGAAGTTTATTGTAAGGAAAGGAGAGCCGTCCCAGCATAATAACAGGATAATAACTGTCTCCAAGAGAACTCTAGTCGAGGAACATTCTCAGTGACATAGAGTGGTTCCAGATTGCACAATACATATCACCACACCTCCCCTCTTTTAATAAGAAGAACAACAAACAATAAATACAGTAAGTGGAAAATATAACTCATGATAAATTAAATGAAGAATGCAAAGGAGTTAAACAATCTCGTAATTTGCTAGGTCTGACTGATACTCTGGTACTTTTCCTAACCTCATTCCCCTCTGAAACATTGTTGAAATTTACATTACTTGGAGAACCAGAAGGATCTTTGGCAATTTGAGAAGTGCACCACCAATTGCCATTGGACAATCTAACGGCATTCTTACGAGTATCCACTACTTGCTGGGAATCTAAAAACTTTGAAAAACCCTTTCTAACTGAAACAGGATTTTTAACCTTGATCCAATCTCCTATTTGAATATTGTGATAAACTTTCTTCCCAGGCTTAACATATTTAGAACACACATCAGAGGATTTTCTGTGAGCAGCATCCCACATATTGCTCATATTGCCACCTTGACAAAAATTTCTTACCATCCAGAAAGGACATACTTGTGAACAAGCTTTTCTTCCCCTCATGAGTTCAAATGGTGTGTAGTTGGTAGCAGAATGAGGAGAAGTGCGGTATGACCACACAAGATCTTTGACTGCTTTAAATACACAACTCCTAGACTTGAGAGCTGCTTGAACACACTCCACAATAACTCTGTTAAATCTTTCTGTTTTGCCATTGCTTTGTGGATGATATAGAGGAGTTCTAGTGTGTTTGATACCACACGACCTCAAAAAGGAATTAATTTCATGAGAAATGAATTGAACTCCATTATCGGTCAAAATCTCTTCTGGGTAACCTTCTCTTAAAAATATACTATTCAAACAATCAATAACACTTTTGGAATTCGGTATATTAATTGGTTCAACTTCCACCCACCTTGACAAATGATCAATGAGAACTAAAAAGTATTTTGAGTTGTTAGGGAGAACATGAAACGGTCCCAGAAAGTCCATTCCTAACTTTTGCCAAGCTCTACCAGTAATAGAAACTTTAGATTCCACAAGACCTTCTAAAACTAATACTTTGTCACTGGCATTACAACGTGAACATTGTTTAACCTTTTCATCTACCTGAGAATCCATTTTTGGCCACCAAAAATCAGATCTCACTTTCCTTTTGGTAATGGTGGCACCAAGATGACCCGAATGTGCTGCTAAAATAATTTTTTCTCTGAAACATGATGGAGGGACTAATTTGTCCCCCCGGACAATTATACCATTTTCCATTGAGAGTTCAGTATTAATCTTCCAAAACATTTGAAGATCAGGAGAAAGACATTTCTCTTTTGGCCATCCTCTTCTTATAAGAGGAAACTTCTTTAAGAACCTTATCATCATTTAGTTCTTTAATCCAATCATCTTCTAGAAAAGATATGGATTCTTGGCAGACATTAGCCACAAAACACTCCTCTACTTCTGTCTCCCAATCTTGTTCATCACTATCGAGAATAGGAAGTCTAGAAAGACAGTCTGCCCTGCTGTTTCTTCCCCCTGGTATGTATTCCACGCTAAAGGTGTATTCTAGTAATTTTGTTGACAACCTTGCTAAACGAGCTGTCGTGCGTTTAACATTTTTTCCATTTAAAATATCGACTAATGGTCGATGATTCGTTTTGAGAACAAATGACCTACCCCATAAATATGATTTGAACTTCTCAACACTCCATGTACAGGCTAAGAGTTCTTTTTCAATGACGGAATATTTCCGTTCAACAGGACAGAGAGTGCGAGAGGCAAACCCAACTGTGTGTTCCTTCTCCTCAGAATATGGAGAAAGGACTGCACCCAGTCCGTACTCACATGCATCAACCGTGACAAAAGTTTGTCTACCTTCAACAAATGCTTGTAGGGCTGGAGCTGAAAGTATATGATCTTTGATAATTTGAAAACCTTTTTTACATTCCTCTGACCAAACAAAAACAGCCCCCTTTTTTAACAAAGACCTGAACCACACTGTCTACTGTGCTACGTTCGTCCTGGCTCTTACTTAGGCCCGTGTCCTCTCCCTTCTCCCTGCCTGTGTCCTCTCCCTTCTCCCTGCCCGTGTCCTCTCCCTTCTCCCTGCCCTTGTCCTCTCCCTTCTCCCTGCCCGTGTCCTCTCCCTTCTCCCTGCCCGTGTCCTCTCCCTTCTCCCTGCCCTCTCCCTTCTCCCTGCCCGTGTCCTCTCCCTTCTCCCTGCCCGTGTTCTCTCCCTTCTCCCTGCCCGTGTTCTCTCCCTTTTCCCTGCCCGTGTTCTCTCCCTTTTCCCTGCCCGTGTTCTCTCCCTTCTCCCTGCCCGCGTCCTCTCCCTTCTCCCTGCCCGCGTCAGTCCCCCATCCTTCCGTACTGTGTTTTGTTCACTAGCATTCACAGAACTCTCTGAAGTCCTGGTGGCTTAGTTAAGACCACCTGTAAACTCTGGCATAAAGGTGATTTACATGTATAGACCATAGAACGCCACACCAGACTAGTGCTCACAATTGAGGTGTATCGGCTAGTACCGAAATACCAGTACACTTGATGAGCGGTTCAGCGAGGGGTGGCCGTGGCACAATCTAGTTGTGAAGCAGGGCCTAATTATATCCACATATAAGACTGACCGGGTTGCATCAGTTGTGTTCATTAAAATATTTTATTTCAAACCACAGAACTTGCAATTCAGAAGTTCTCTTTTGGAACAAGAGTAGTCCAAGCTAATCGGGAAACAAAATAACCTGTAGTTTGTTATTAGCAGACCACCCAAACAACTGGACAGCACGTGCGTTGAAATAACGCCCCCCCCCCCCCCTCTCCGTATTTTGCTAGTGATCTCGGGCTGGTAATTTTTTCCCCGCCCCTAACTGCGTCACGATAGAGATTTGAAAATGCTCAACTGATGAAGGGCGTCTGAAAGGGTTTCGTTTTAGGGCTGACGCCTGAAATGTTTCAATTGGCTAGACTAGAGCTACTTAAGGTAATTGATGACACCCCCGCGCCGCACGGCCACCAGCTGCTGCGTGTGCCCCATTGCCTTGCCCTCTGCCTCGCTGCCTGCCTCGCTGCCGGCTGACCCTGCTGTCGTTTGTTTTGTTTCCATTTGTGCCATTTGTTTTGTCTCCATTTGTGCTTGTTTAATTAGTTTTTTTGCCCGTGTTAGCGTTTTTGATATCCATTTGTGCCTGTATTTTGTCAGCTTGTGCCCGTATTAGCGTTCTCCTTCCTGTTTGCCCGCCTACCTCCCCGCTCCCCGCTTCCCGCCACCACCGCTGACCCCGCCCCTTTTTGCCTTCTGTTCCCTCCCCGCTCCCGCCTCCCAGCTGCTCCGCCCACCCGCGCACTTGGCCTTATATGGCGACCGTGCGACGCAGGTGAGTGTGACCCACTTGTGGGACACCCCCGCGCCGCACGGCCACCAGCTGCTGCGTGTGCCCCATTGCCTTGCCCTCTGCCTCGCTGCCTGCCTCGCTGCCGGCTGACCCTGCTGTCGTTTGTTTTGTTTTGTCTCCATTTGTGCCATTTGTTTTGTCTCCATTTGTGCTTGTTTAATTAGTTTTTTTGCCCGTGTTAGCGTTTTTGATATCCATTTGTGCCTGTATTTTGTCAGCTTGTGCCCGTATTAGCGTTCTCCTTCCTGTTTGCCCGCCTACCTCCCCGCTCCCCGCTTCCCGCCACCACCGCTGACCCCGCCCCTTTTTGCCTTCTGTTCCCTCCCCGCTCCCGCCTCCCAGCTGCTCCGCCCACCCGCGCACTTCGCCTTATATGGCGACCGTGCGAACGCGCAGCGTTCACGCGTAGCGGGCGCGCCGATTGTGCGCCGAAGGCGCGCCAAAGGTAAGCCCGTCTGCGCCCGTCCGCGACCGGACCGCGCCCAGCGCCAGGACCCCTGGCCCACGAAGACCCCGACCGCGACCGACCCGCCTGACGTACTCCGCCGCCACCCTCATCGCACTCAACACCGGCCGACTCCCAGAATGCCACCAAGCCTCACCACGACGCACCCACGGACCTTTCAGCTGCCACGCCTGCAAATTCTCCTGCACCCGGACCTGCCTCACACCAGCACCCGCCAAGTCGAACACCAGCAGCACCCACCTCAAGTGCATCCTGCTCAACACCCGCTCCGTCCACAGACACGCCATCGAACTCTGGAACCTCCTAGACGCCACAGCCCCTGACGTCGCCTTCCTCACGGAGACCTGGATGAACGCCTCTTCAGCTCCCGACATCGCCATCGCTATCCCAGAAGGCTACAAGATCGTCCGGAGGGACCGCAACGCCAACCAGATGGGAGGAGGCATCGCCATCATCCACAGGAACACCATCCGGCTCACGACCAGCACCGACAACACCCTGACCACCGCCGAACACCTGCATTTCCAGATCCACACCGACCCGAACACCACCCTCAGAGGCACCCATATCTACCGACCCCCGGGACCACGCACACAATTCAGCGAGGACATCGCCGACTTAGTCAGCCCGCATGCCCTCCCCTCCGCTGACTACATCCTCCTGGGGGACCTCAACTTCCACCTGGAGAACAACAACGACCGCAACACCAGCTCCCTGCTCAACAACCTCGCCAATCTTGGACTCAAGCAGCTGGTGTCCACCCCCACCCACCTCGCCGGACATACACTCGACGCAGTCTTCTCCTCCAGCCCAGACATCGACTTCAGCCACGCCACAGAGCTTCAATGGACGGACCACAGCTGCGTCCACTTCACCTTCAAGAGAACGACGACCCACCACCACCAGCAACAGACCGCCCGCAGAAGCTGGAACAAGATCACAGCAGACCAGCTCGCCACCTCCCTGAGCCAGCACCCTCCTGCCAGCTCAGCGAACCCCAGCCAGGCTGCCGACAACCTCACGAAGTGGATCAGCATCTGCGCGGACGAGCTCGCCCCGCTAAGGACCCCGCCCAGCAGACCCGGCAGCAAGAAAGCCCCGTGGTTCACCGACGAACTCAAGAGCTCCAAGAAGAACTGCCGAGCCCTCGAGAAAGTCTGGAGAAGGGAACCTACACCGGACAACAGGACCACCTTCAAGCTGGCCACCCGGAAGCACCACCAGCTGATCCGAGCCGCCAAGAAAACTGCATTCAAGGACCGGTTGGACAACAACGCACACAACTGCAAGGAACTCTTCAACATCGTGAAAGAGCTATCCAACCCCAGCGCAGGAAACAACGACATCACCCCATCGCAAGACCTCTGCAACTCCCTCGCTTCATACTTCCACAACAAGATCGCAGACATACACAACAGCTTCAACAACCAACCAACGCACACCAGGACCGAACAACCACCCCCCACCACCACCCGCCACGCCTGGACCCCGATCAGCACCGAAGACACCATCCAAACGATGAACTCCATCCACTCCGGATCACCGACTGACCCCTGCCCTCACTTCGTCTTCAACAAGGCCGACGCTGTCATCGCACCCCACCTGCGAGACATCATCAACACATCCTTTGACACCGCCACCTTCCCTGAGAGCTGGAAGCACGCCGAACTCAGCGCTCTACTAAAGAAACCAACGGCGGACCCCACCGAACTCAAGAACTACCGCCCCATCTCGCTCCTCCCGTTTCCAGCCAAAGTCATCGAGAAGACCGTCAACAAGCAACTGGCAGCCTTCCTCGAGATGACTGGATCCCTCGACCCATCTCAGTTCGGCTTCCGAGCCAATCACAGCACCGAGACCGCCCTCATCGCCGCCACCGATGACATCTGAGCCCTGATGGACAACGGAGAAACAGCGGCCCTCATCCTCCTAGACCTCTCCGCGGCATTCGACACTGTCTGCCACCGCACCCTAGTACAGCGCCTCAGCAACGTCGGAATCCAGGACAAGGCGCTGGAATGGATCATCTCCTTCCTCGACGGAAGAACACAGAGTCCGCCTTCCACCGTACAAGTCAGAGGCCTCCGAAGTCATCTGCGGCGTCCCTCAAGGATCCTCTCTGAGCCCCACCCTCTTCAACGTCTACATGAGCCCCCTCGCGGCCATCGCACGCCAACACAACCTCAGCATAATCTCCTACGCCGACGACACCCAGCTGATCCTCTCCCTGACCAACGACCCAGCCGCCGCCAGAGCCGACCTGCACGAAGGGATGAAAGAGGTAGCCGAGTGGATGACGACCAGCCGCCTGAAACTGAACTCCGACAAGAGGGAGGTCCTCATCCTGGGCTCTTCACCCTCCGCCTGGGACGACTCCTGGTGGCCTCCCGCCCTGGGCACCGCACCCAAACCAACAGACCATGCACGCAACCTGGGCTTCATCCTGGACTCCTCCCTCTCCATGACCAGGCAAGTCAACAACGTCTCCTCGGCGTGCTTCAACATCCTACGCATGCTACGGAAGATCTTCTGGTGGATCCCCACCGAGACCAGGAAGACCGTCACCCAGGCCCTCGTCACTAGCCGACTGGACTACGGCAACGCCCTCTGCGCCGGTACCACCGCCAAGCTCCAGAAGAGACTCCAGCGGATCCAGAACGCCTCTGCCAGACTCATCCTCGACATCCCACGAACCAGCCACATCTCCGGACATCTGAGAGACCTTCACTGGCTCCCCGTCAACAAAAGAATCACCTTCCGCCTCCTCACCCACGCACACAAAGCCCTACACGACCAAGGCCCGAGCTACCTCAACAGCCGAATCAACTTCTACGCTCCCAAACGCCACCTCCGATCAGCCAACCACGCCCTCGCCGCCGTCCCCCGCATCCGAAGAGCGACTACAGGTGGAAGGTCCTTCTCCTACCTGGCCGCCAAGACCTGGAACTCCCTCCCGACCGACCTGCGCCTGACCCAAGACCACCTCTCCTTCAGGAAGAAGCTGAAGACCTGGCTGTTCGAGCAGTAGCGGCACCCCCCCTCCCCCAGCGCCTTGAGACCCTACGGGTATGTAGTGCGCTCTATAAATGTCATTGATTGATTGATTGATTGAGATGTGTGCTTCATTAGCATAACGCTTGGTTTATGTGTGTTCTAGAAGATATTTCTGTGTGATTTGTATGTTTTAGTTCCATTTTATTGCGGAAGCAGGACAGCCAGTGCACTGCGTTGCCAGGAGTTGGCGTTGGGGCATTGGTTGGGGCCGGTTAATTTGTTTCTTTGGGGGTGGTGAGATTGCGGAACTGCACCAGAAGTTCTTGGTAGCAATTGAACATTCATACCGTTTAGAGTGGGATGATTACTCAGTACCCACCGATTTCTCGAGTTGATGTTAAATCTTTAGCACTTCCTCCAGATATGTGTACTCTCCTTTGCCAACCGTAAGCCAGGCTGTTAGGGGCAGGCATGGAATTAATTGAGGTTTGATGTTCAGGCCTCAAATACTTCTAGGAAGTCGGTGTTCGTTTTACAAAACCAGCTTTCAGATTGTCCCCTGTTTTAGGCTGGTGCCTGTCTGGAGCACTTGAGTGAATGGCTGTGCAATCTGTCAGTGTCTGAAGGCTGCCCCTGCTGACTGAGTGTGGAATATCTTCTTGGCAAAAGGGGTTAGGGACATGCAGTGGGGTAGACTGGTGCTGCCTACTCAACTACCTCATTTGGTTTCATGTAACTGGCAGGCTGCACGTGCCAACATTGTCCACAGTAGAACCCCCATGCACGGTGTAGACTGGACCACAGCTAGTGTTGACACGTGTAAACTGTTGACTAGATCATTCAATGGCCAGCACTCCATCTGAGTGGCACTTAACTTGGCCATCACTCCCTTTGAGCGGCTCATGCTTCGGGCCATTCCTTGAGTGTCAGTTTACAAGTCATTACTTTGTGTTGTGATTCAAGATCGTGACTTTGGACTCTCTGGTGCCATCGTCTGCAAGTTAGGTTTTCAGGAGCAGTAATGCCCAACTTCATCTCCCTCGCAGGAATGAGATGGAGGTTGCAGTGAAGTTCCAGAATATGCCTCAGGCGCACTAGTGTAGGATGACGTGACACGCTATTCAATTGGCTTGTGAGAAGCATGTGCATTGATCAATGTCTTTGACCCTCCCTCTTCACTCTGGGTGAATGCTGGTCTGCCTGGTTGAACTGTTATCCAGAATTCCACACGGCACTCAGGCCACCACTCTCCAGGCTCTAGTCTTCAGTGGCTGTCAGTCAAAGGATGAGCTGGAAATAGCGACCCGTTGGTTTCTCTCTATAGGAACGATGGCGCCCATCACCAGCGACCAGGTTGAACCCAAACTTTCTCTTCGGTAATTAAGCACCTTTGGCAGAGCTCTCAGCCCTGGGATCCAGGCAAATGATAGGTCTCAAGGCAGGAGGTCGTAAAAGTCTTACATGTCCCTGAAACACCTCTCTCTACAAAACAAACAATTATTACAGCACTATGGTGGTATGGGGATTGATTGGGTGTAGATAGCCAGCCCTTTGAATTGCAGATTTAAAGCACCCAAATGGCTTTAAGCAGGCCATCACCCATAATTACCAGTATGCAGTACAAATGGAAAGAAAGAACAAGCATTGGCATAGCCAATAGGTCTCGCTTCTGGGACCTTATAAGTATTTAGTTATGCAGCACAATATCTTTGGTGCAATAACATCAACTTTTGCATGGCTAAAAACTTATAAGGTCCCAAAGGCGAGACCTATTGGCTATGCCAATGCTTGTTTTTTTATGCAAACACTACGATCATTGACCTCAATATTCACTTCGTCAATATTTTATATGCAGTATTCTGTTAGCACGATATTCTGACCCAAATATTGAGAAGGTAACTGGGAAGTAAAGATTTACTATTCTTAACCACTTTATAATTTAGTCCTGTATTTTGGCAGCACAATGTTTCTGTAGTAGATGGACAGGGGCCTCCCAGCAGGGTAATTTCTCCTACATAGGCGACTCAACCACACCCGATGCACACTCTGGGTAATCACAGGCAGAGAACCCCAGACATACCCCGGAGATCCAGACCATATTGACCATGGGCCCTGGACGCCACCTGATCACCTGGCTGTACAATGCCATACACGAGCAGATGGCTACTGCGCTAGACACTTCGTTGTTAATGGGAGGAAGAGTTTAGAAGGGAGTGCCATGACTGGGAGAGGGAAAGAGCACTAGAGTACCTGAAGAAAGTATCCCGCAACTCACAGTTCAAGAACATGCAATTCTTCGTATTGCATAGTCCCTTCAGGACTACTGGCACGCCGTACACAACCCACTGCAAGAAGTTATAACTCCCAGACCTTTGGACCTGGGAAGCATGCTCCTTATGCATATTATAACGCAGGAAAAAATAACCAAGTGCAGACGCAATCTGAAGCCCTAGCTCTGTTCCTCGCTAAATGCACGATCGCGCTTCATTGGTGCTCTCACTTGGCCCCTCCTGTAGAGGCATGGAGGGGAGCTATAAACAGATGGTGGAGGCGGAGGAGGATACACTTCGTTATGAGGAAATTCGGAAAATACACCGGTGACCCATATTGCCACATTGGACAGCCCGGCTCAAACACTTTAGACAAGTGAAAGCAAATTATGACCTGTGCCACTACTCCAGATCTACTGGCACAGGGCCACCCCTCTGAAGAGCCCAGTTATATGATAAACACACCGACACACGTTTATTCCCCTTGGACCCTAGGACACTTTGATGGATACCAATACTATTCCTTCAGTCTGCCACTCCTCCTTCCACTATTTACCAGAGTTCGCTCCCAGTTACGATTAAACAGCATCGACATGTGGAGACTGCACACAAGTCCCATTAACATGTAGCCCTCTGCTAAGAGTATTGTAGCGCTCAATGAGATCACCAACTATATACAGGCTCACACTTGCAGGAGCGGCCACTACTGCACTCTTTCCGTCACTTTTTTCTTTTATCATTCTCCCTCTCTAACACTTCCATCTCTCTCGCTCTCTCATTACTTCCCCTTCCCTCTTCTTCCTTAAATGTAATTAAGCCACATTTCGATAACTGCCTTGTGGTTTTCTCGTTGTAAAACAATAACAAGCATTTGCAATGCAATAGGTCTCGCATTATTTAAGTTTGAGCTATTATTATTGTAAATGGCAATGTTTTTTGCTTTATGCTATAGTTTTCTTATGTACATAAAAAGCTACATATAAAGTATTTGTTGTTAAAATTATTTATGCAGTATTTAAATTTGTTTGCATAAAAGATTACAAGAATCTTAGCAAAAAAGTTAAACTTTTTAATGGTAATTGACTAAATGTCCATTTGTACATTTTAATTTCAAATAGGTAAGTGTAAACATCACAAATATATTGTGCAAACAGTGCAAAATATTTTAGCCCTAAATATTTTTGTTTTACGAGGTAGTTTGTAAGAAAATGATTGTAAAAGGCAAACACTGTAATTAAAATGTAACATATAACAGTACAGTTATGGCTAGTAAACATACATTAGTAGTATAGTATAATTGTAAACAAGATGTAAATAAGACTACAGAAATTAGCATGAATTATCACTTTAACATCAACTTTACAAACATTTTGAAAACACGATCACAGCTGGTAATCATGCATTGGCTTGTTATTACAAGCATTTCATTTTAATAAATATTTCTGATTCCCAAAAACAAATATGACAGTCTCTCAAAATAATGGCTTTTCAGTTTTAGTTGTATTTTTGATCTCCATGTCATCAAGTACTCATGAATATTACTGCCCCATGGACAGAGTCTGGCTTTACATGTCTACATATCAACATCCAATTCCATGAACACCCATCGCATGCCAGGGATGACCATCACCGCTGGTGAAGAGAAGCACAATTGGGTCAAGAATGCCCACAATACGTTGTGGTCCCATTATACCAGGGATGGGCTCAATAATGCCAAAGATGCCAACATCATGCCAAGCATTGCTAGACTAAAAGTGGGAATAATTCTAACAGGGACACCACCAATAAATTAAGAAGGAACACCATTACGCTAAGGCAAGCATTACCGCCTTCGGGTAAAGTCCGCGCTATATAAAAATGCATAAATACATGAATAAAGAAATACCGCCTTCGGGTAAAGTCCGCGCTATATAAAAATGCCTAAATACATAAAAAAATAAATACCGCCTTCGGGTAAAGTCTGCGCTATATAAAAATGCATAATTAAATGAATAAATACATACCGCAAAACATCCTCGTTACTCTGCCGGCCTGCGACCAGGAAGTCAGGCAGGCCGGCGCGACACCCGGAAACAGGAAGTAGGAGGGCGGGAGCCTACCCCGCCTCCCACGGAAGAGCCGCGATTGGAGCCGTGTTGGGAGCAGGGAGCACCGGAGCAGGCAGGAGCCTACCCTGCGCCCCGGTGCCGAAGGAGGGAAGAAGAGTCCTGCTGCCGGGCCTTGCAGCTGAGGAGAGGAAGCCGGTGAGTGCGTTGCTGAGCGGCGGGCGGGCGGAGGGAGAGGAGCATGTAGGCGCGGGGGGGAGGCGGCCTGTGTATGTGTGTGTATGTGTGTGCGTGCGTGTGTGTATGTGTCTTGGAGTGCGTGTGTGTGACTGTGAGGGAGGGGGTGTGTGTGTGAGCGAGTGTCTGTCTGCGACGTGTGTGTGTGTGTGTGTGTGTCTGTGTGTGTGCATGCATGCATGCGCGGTAGGCTGGGAGGGCGGCGCATGCGCAGTAGGCTGGGAGGGCGGCGCAGGACGGAACGTGCGCGTTCGCGCAGCCAAATCCGACTGCTAAAAATCGTGCCAGTTTTGTGTCCCTCATTCCCCGGCATCAGACAGCTATAGAGTCTCTGTCCCTGTTCCAGGGCGAGACCTAAAAAGGATTAAATAAAAAAAAAATTCTGTAGTAGATATTTCAAACTACCCAACATGAATGTATGAGCAAAATGAGATGCAGCTTGCTTTTTGGACCAGTATGTTCAAACTACCATACCTGAAGTCAGTTATTCAAGCTAATTTATTGTGGAGAGTCAGTACTTAAAGAGAATATCACTTTTCTTTTATTAAAACAAAAATCCATTAATGCTTGCGTCAGCACACAATTTATTTGGGAACAAGTTGATTGTCTCACAGGGCATGTAGATTTGTCCCATTAACAACTAGATTTAAAGATGTCCACACCATTGTTCACACACTTACGAGCAGAGCAGTTAACTTATGAATTGTTGATCAGATATACCTCATTATTATATACATTGGATCAGCAGTAGGCCATCGAGGTAGCTGAGCTGGATGGCTGGGACATCTGCTTTATTACGCTTTACACAATATACAGAGTGTACTTTTTGATGTGTCTTAATAAAAATCCGCTCTCCTGAGACCAGCTCCTTTGTATTGCCGGGGGTAGAAATCTCACAACTCATTCCACTCTTGATATAAAGCTGCTATGTGCCCCCGGATCAGGTGTACCACTGATACCAATTCCTTGCATGCAATAACGAACCACATCTTTTAGACCTTTAGAGAGGAAAGCATGATAGACGAACTATGTTCACCTACTATGCAGGTCAAAACAAGGCTAACTAAATATCAGATTACATGCTAATAGACTGGGATGCACATCACAGATTATGGGAAGTTGAGAATGGGGGCAGATCTTTAACCTACAACTCCTTCCTGATAAGATGGACTGGAGGGCAGTTCACATTAATTACAAATAAGAAACTTTATTTTTTTTTGTAGAGTTTTATATAGCGCGAACTAGACCCGAACCGAATCAGGTATCAGAGCGCTTTACATAGCACCAGTTACGTTACATGAGGACACACTTTCATTTTTTTTTTTAGGCACAGGGAGAATAAGTGATTTGCCCAGAATCACACGAGGTTTTTGGCGTCGTTACCGAGACTCGAACCCAGATCCCCAGGTCCGAGGTCGAACGCCTTAGCCGTTAGGCCAACCCCTCTTGTCTGGCACTTCGGCTTGTATCACTTAAGGAAATATTAGGGCTGTAGATAGGGGGATTCTTTGCAGTGAAACACTACCTTTTAGAGAAAAGGCTACAGTGATAGAGTGGCTGTGCTTCTGTGCCAATGGTAGGAGTCCAGAGTGATTTGATTAGATAGAACATAATCGATGGATCCCTAACCTACAGGTTTAACTCCAATGGTAGTATGTGCTGCAGCATTTTTTTAAATAGGTGAATAATTAAGAGGTGGGAGTACACAGAGGCATTAGGAGATGTTGATGCTTTGCTAGCCAATGATCAACATGTAGCCAAAAATATTGAAATCCAGAATGCACAGAACAAAACTCCTCATGCCCTTCTCCTGAACTGCTACCTCACCTAGTGGAAATAGTTCTTCACGAGTTGCGAATGATTTCTACTGGATCCATTGGTGACAGACGGAAGTTTGAGGATAAGACGATAAATGGCTTGGGGGCTGGAGGAGGGCTAAAATCCCACTTGATTAATTTTAAACCAGCAACCACACCCAATCTGCAAATGGTACCAACCTCATAGCATGCGTAGGCTCCAAAATGGTAAAAGCTGAACGCTGGAGAAAACATTTGTAATTCGCCTGGAGTTTATCAGTGGTTCTACAGGCGCATTGCAAATTGCACAATAAAATGGCCTCTTTACCTAGGCCGTGACTGTGCAAACCAGAGTACACTTCTACATAAAATACTACTGCTGTGGCAGTTCCCACTGAATAGCAGACACAAACACCAATATGTAAAGATCCATCTCTTCTTGCTCCTGTACAGAGCATGGGACATTTCTGACGGCGGATTTACTTCCGTATTTTTCCATCATCCATTGTGTTCACCAGTCCAATGTAGGGAGCTATTCTTGGAAATACAGACGCACAAGGTCAGTGGGTGTGGATGAGAGAATGAGTCAGAGTCAACAAAAGCGCCACTTCATTTCAAAGTAACAAAAATCACTTTTTTTAAAACGGCATGTGAAACGTGTAGAAAAGGGGGTAATAGTGCAAAGAGAGAAAAGTTATCGTCACGGTTCCGAAACAATGCCCTCATCTTAAACCTGAAATAACTATTTACATTTTAACACCTTTTAGTGAAGGTAGGGCATTAAATGTGCCAACACAAAAACATGGAAATGTTAAAGAAAAAAAAAACTACTACTGGGAGAGGCTCTCTGAAGCTTGCGCAAAGTTCTGTGCTCTTCGGGTGGCACAAGCCTATTCCTTATCCTGTCAAGCTCTTTGGGAAAGTTCCCTTCGATATGTGCGCTCTGGCCCGTCAGTGCCTAAATTGTGTCCCTAAGACTACCTCAACAGAGTGGGCCCTCACACCTCCTCCAGAGCATGCACGCTGCCTGCCATCCAGGTACCCAACCTTCCCATTCCACTTCTATGGGACTCCTCCGGGAGAGCTCCACGCCTAGTCTTGTCCCTGGAGCCAGGCTATTGTCCACTAGATGGCTACCCAGAGAGTCCCGGTGCTCCCAGCAGTTATCCAACCTACACTTAGCAGGGCACCCCGGGAGCGTCCCATCTCTCCCAGTCCTGTCTAGCCCTCTTGTCCTTTCAGTGGCTCCCTACTTGTGTCCCTAAAGTCAGCCTACTGCGCCGCACATAATCAAATCAGATGCTGTGCAGCAGCACTAGTCTATACTCAGTCATCCCTAACCCTGTTCTGCCAGGGGACCGGCCGCTGCATCTTATACAGGGGACACATACAGCCAGCATTACAGATATACATAACAGCAGTTTGAGATGCTGTGAGTTCGGTTGAATGAAGACGAAGGTTGGTACAGACCTTCTCCTTGAAGTCCAATGCTGTGGCAGCACTCACTCACTGTATGCATCTTTCTAGTAGTGTGACGAGTCCGGCGAGAGAGAGACAGTCACTGACGCAATGATGAATGAAGACAACAATTTTGCAAAATGCTATGCGAATCCAGTGCCGATCCCAGTTCGTGACCACACCGCCCGAGATCCCCCCCAATGACTGATTTAATAGAGTGCAGTAGGGGATGGCCCAAAAATATTGCCAGAGCAGTCATTGGTAGCACTTTAACACTACAAGATTGCCAGCCCAGTCACCCAAAGAGACTGTGTACAACACCCCTATGGTCCACTATGCTAGGGTGGCAAGTTTGACAACAGCAGCATGTCCACTTGCAGTTACACACATATGCGGTGTCCTCCTCCGATGATGATGTGTTTATTGGCCGCTGACATTCGTGCCACTGCCCACCATTTAGTCTGAGTGATAGGCGTCAACTTTACCCAACACAAATGAGTCATCACCATGGCCATTGGCTACCTGGTTGCGCTGCAGTGTCTGGTTGGCTCAGCTGGTTGGTGGCCATCCATGCTAACCTGCGAGTGTATCACAGACACCGTGTCAGCACCACCCCAGCTAAAAATGTGCACACAACTGGCTTAAATCGGCCCAAAAAGTAGCCAACCCCCAGGTGGGGCGTTTTCCCCCCACATAAATGGAAACAAGCATTGGCAATGCCAATAGGTCTCACATGCAAGATTAGAGCTATTGGAGTTGTAAATGACAAAGTATTTTACCCATGTGTTTTTTATTTTGGAGTGGAGGGGATGTATGTGGATTTGTGTAGTGGAATTATGGGAGTTGGATTGGAATTGCTGTGGAATGGAATTGTGTTGTATGAAGTGGATTTGTGTAGTGGAATTATGGAGCATGGTAGATGGATACTGGTGAGAGCTGCAAAAAAATAGAACCAAAAAGACAGAGAGGGATAGATAGTTTTTACACAAAGAGCAGAAAGTGTGTGAGAAAGAGTAAATTAGTATGATGAGAGCAATAGAATAGAAAGAACGAGACCCAAAAGAAGGACAAAGGGTGACAAAGAAAGAGAAACAAGAGAGAAAGGAGCAAGAAATTGTGTGCGCGCGTATATGTGCTTGAGAGAGAGAGGCAGAAAAAGCTAGAGAGAGAACAAGTGAAACTGGGTCCAGATAGTGTGCGTTAGAATGAGCGTGACCACAGGGGACATTTAAAGAAATAGAGGGCGAGTGCCTGGGTGAATGTTAGACAGAGAAAGAGAGAAGGAAGACTAGAGGCAGAGAGGAAGAGAAAAAAGCAGAGAGGGAAAATGGTGAGAGGAAGAGCACAAAGGTGTAGGAGAGTAAGATGAAGGGAAAGGGCGACAGAGAACGTGTGACACTGAGAGAAATGAATATATATATATATATATATATATATATATATATATATATATATATATATATATATATATATATTCCAGCAAACAGGTAGCACCAAAAGAGCGAAGCCCCCGGAAGCTCAAATCGTTCGTATTTCTTTATTTTCAAACACCTTGCCAGCGTTTCAGGATCAGAGTCCTTTCTTCAGTGGCAGGATGCGAGTGTGAAATTCACGCTGTGGACCTTCAGTTATAAATCATGAACACCTGCCCCAGTGGGCGTAACTCTCAAAGCATTCTGGTGTTTGAAGTCCATTTTGATTAAACCCCAGTGGGTGCGTGTCATTTCACTGCAATTGTTCAAAAAATAAAACCCCATGTGGGTGAGTGCAAGTCTTAGTGCAGTGAGTGCCTTGCTTTGTAGGGGCTTGAAAACGAACCTGTGCAAGCTGCAGCCCTGTACTGTAACGAGCACTGCTTCCTCCTCTCGGTTCCAGCTAGCAGATCAAGCCAGAACGGGCCTGCCAGGCAGCAGTGGTCCTACCTGTTTGTTGGAATATATATATATATATATATATATATATATATATATATATATATATATATATATATATATATATATAAAAAAAAGATGACATTTTAGGAAAATGCATGGAAACCAGGGTAAAAAAGCAAAGGAGTGATGGGGACAAAGTGAAAACTGACTGACAAACAAATGTGAACTGATGTTTGTCAAAGAAAAAAAAGAGAACGCTTGAGAATTAAAAGGTTGGCTAATTTTAGAAATAAAAAGTAGGAAGACAAGAGAAGAAAAATAGAAGATATGAAAAAGGACGTTAAGGGGGCACAAATATTAGCAAAATTAAAGAAATCTATGAAAGAGTAAGACGACTTAGGGCAAGAAAGAGTGGGTGAAAATAAATGAGAGCATTATTAGAGAGAGGCAGAAAGATGAAGGAATAAGCGGGGACAGGAAAAAGAAACAAGCATTGGCATAGCCAATAGGTCTCGCCTTTGGGACCTTATAAGTGTTTAGTTATCCAGCACAATATCCTTGGTGCAACAACATCAAGTGTTACATGGTAAACACATATAAGGTCCCAAATGCGAGACCTATTGGCTATGCCAATGCTTGTTTTAGATACACACGTAGTCATCAGAGTGCTTATCTCCCATGAGAGTGCACAGAGCAAGTTTTTCACCTGCCCCTAACTGCAGCATCATTTGTTTGCTTTATAAAGTGTTTGTGATTAATGTCAATAAATGAATTAGTTGGTTTCTTAATTTTTATTGCGCTGCACTTGTAATACACTGTTCACCCAAGGTCCCTGACAAGTCTCTGGTTCCCTGGTCATTTAAAACCCCATTGCACTTAGAATGACTGCTCTCATGCTTTTGTAATGCGCATCGACAACTGCCTGTTATGCACAGCCCCCAATACTCCCTCGCCTGCTTCATGCATTATACGCACCAGCACCATGTCACGTTTCACCCCTCCAGTCAGCCTTCACTTCAGTTCATTCCAGGTTGCACTGGAGCCAAATACCAACCATGCCAAATTCGGTTGAGTAAAAAGTGAGGACTTGATGAAGGTAAGCTTATGTCACGGGAGCTCTTGGAAGCATACATATGCAGATACATTGTGAATTGTAGTCAGTGGGTGTTACGTGGTGCTACTGTGGGTTGTTTATTGTAAAGCAGTGTTACTGTCGGCTGAGGTACTGCAGGCCGTGACTGACTGATATCTATGCTTTCAAGTTCTAGCTATCTGTGATGAGAAACGTAGATCAGTAAACTACGAGCGGGCGTACTGTACTCCGCAGCTTCAGAAGCAAACCTCAATGGACGCATCCACCCCATCTGCTCACCCAACCCAGCTCAGAAACAACCAGCTTAGGGGATTGTTAAATGCAAGACAGCAGGCAGAAGTTAAATAAAAGGGTGTTTATTCATAAACGAAATACACCCACGACCAGCTGCTGCGGATTAAAGCACAAAAATGAACGTTGCTTGAAATTCTGCTAAACAGTGCGGCGCATGTAACACTTAAATAAGTTTGTACACAAGATGATTGCACGCAAGAACCTCGTTAAAGTTTGCATGCGCTGCGCTCATCTCGTACACTGGAATTACAACATTACTACAGGGATGCTCAAAGCAACGGCCTTGGTGGTTATTTACAGCAGTTCTGCACCTCTAAATTATATGTTGTGAAATCACGGATGTATCCTAGCTACTGAGAAGTATGAGCGAAGAGAAATCCCGGGTGTATTCTCTAAAACCGCTCAACTGCCTCCTGAACCATAGAAATGGAGCCTGGTGCGTTTCCATCGCGGGGATTAACGAGTGGTGCGCGCGAGAGCGAGAACCAGGCAATCTGTCCTCAATTATCGCGCCCGCGCATGACAATTTAAAACAGATGGTGCCCGTGCGTTTAACCGCAAGCCTTAGGCGGTTACATTGGCTGGGAAAGGCGGGACATACGCCCGCCTTTGCCCAATTGCGTGCTGTCTTTTTTTAAAGACGCATACAAAAGCCAATTAAATAATGCTGAAAAATCCACACATGCACGAGCTTGTGAAAAGTGGAGTTCAGCTGCAAGAGGCTGTATCCTTAGAGCAGCGCATGCGCGCTTCGCTAAGGCTCGACCCAACAAGCATTTGCAATGCAATAGGTCTCGCCTTTATCAGAGTTTGAGCTATTGGCATTGTAAATGACAATGCCTTTTATTTATGTGGTTTGAATACATGGAAGCGGTGCGTAAACACACACTTTGTACTTATAGTCATTGCTTACGAGAAGCAAGGCTGAAAGTAACTGTGCCTTCTTTATTCCGGCTATTAGTACAAAGTGTGTGTTTACGGACCACTTACAGGTTTTCAAAACACATAAATGAAAGGCATTGTCATTTACAATGACAATAGCTCAAACTCTCACAAAGGCGAGACCCATTGCATTGCAAATGCTTGTTGTGCCATGTACTCCTTGTTAGAGCATAATGCCCTCACTCACAGTGAAGTTAACCTGTGGTGGGAGTGGGCAAACCCTTCGCTCCGTGCTTTGGTGGGCGGAAGGAAAATGTGAATGACAATAGCAGACCAATGGATGAAAAGGGTTGGCTGAAAGTCCTTAAAAGTAAGTATATTACGCATGCAGTGTAATTGATACTTCTGCAGCAAATACATTAACCCACTGAGCCGACGTGCCTTCTTTATGCCGGCTATTAGTACAAAGTGTGTGTTTACGGACCACTTACAGGTTTTCAAAACATAAATGAAAGGCATTGTCATTTACAATGACAATAGCTCAAACTCTCACAAAGGCGAGACCTATTGCATTGCAAATGCTTGTTGTGCTACGTACTCCTTGTTAGAGCATAATGCCCTCACTCACAGTGAAGTTAACCTGTGGTGGGAGTGGGCAAACCCTTCGCTCCGTGCTTTGGTGGGCGGAAGGAAAATGTGAATGACAATAGCAGACCAATGGATGAAAAGGGTTGGCTGAAAGTCCTTAAACGTAAGTATATTACGCATGCAGTGTAATTGATACTTCTGCAGCAAATACATTAACCCACTGAGCCGACGTACCAGGATTTTATTCTGTAACCTGTATTATACTCAGGGATCAGCGCAGACGGCTCACTGTACTGTTTTAGAAGGAAAGGAAGTGGTGTGGCATATACACATCGGACTCTACAGCAAATGCATTAACTTGCTGAGTGGCCAGGGTGCAATCAATCATGTGACCCCGACACTCATCCCTGCCTGGGCGAGTTATCCTGCCCGCTTATCTTGATAACAACGACGTTCCACACCGGCCTGTGAAAAGCAAAGGGAAAAGGTGACCACTGGGAGGGTACACAGGTCACTGTTTCCCAATAATAACTCACGTGGCGTGGCCATGTTTGTCCCAGTCATAAGACCGCAAAGAAGGAATAATGAGACAGCCGGGGTGAGTCATAAGAAGCAGAGCACGGGCTGCTGAGTGAGCAAAGGGCGGCGGTGAGGACAACAGTAGATTCTGGGACAGATTTCATACAGACTAAACGTATGGCTGGTCAGATCGCGGCAACCTATGTACGTTCTCTTCTCTCCGAGACTTGAGAAGTTAAGGCCCGTGTGACCAGAAAATATACGCCCCCTTGACAGGACAGCATGCCTCTGGCGACCTTTAGCCTTATTCCCCAGCCTCCCCCTAGAGACATGGAGCACTGCACCCACAGAAAAGGTGCAACTTGTCCCTCCTGAAGCACACTCGAGAAATCTAAAACCGGACAGGACCAGCCTCTGTGACCTAGAACGACGCGTTTCGGGACTACAGCTGCCTGACCCTTGTGGCCTGAACATCGGAGGAGTCTTCCTTATGGAGGACTGGGGCTGTGAGTCTCTAGCGCCACCTACAGTTCTAAAACACGTATGTTATCTCCTTTAGACCTGACTTTATCCACCAGGACTGTGTTTCAGACCTGTGCCTTTCTGCTGCAAATCGTTATCAGAACTAGACTACAGCACCCAAAATGCACTAGGTACGATCGCAAATGACAGCGTAATACGGTCAGAGATCAACAGCCTGAGGTTCCTTGTAGCAACCAATAAACGAAGGCCTCTGTTAGGGTCTGCTTTCTACAAAGAAAACGGGATACTCTGTTGTTCAGGAAGTGCCTACAAATAGTTAGGGAGTACTTCCTGTATACTAATAAGCAAACCCCGCCTCCTGGCACAGGTCATTAACTGAAGCAAATGGGGAGGGGCTATCCGTAAATCCAAAACCTTCTTAAAGAGGTATGTTTACCTCTCTCAGCCTCTAGTCACGTGTACATAACTGCCAACTTTCAAAGTTCTATGCCTAAAGTCCTGCTCAAGTCCACTTTTTTCTTTAAAATCAGGGACTTGAGGTCTTGTTTAATCCATTATAAAGCAGGACTAGAAGTCTCAATTCAAAGAAAAAAAAAACTGGATTGGAGCAGCCCATCACGCATGTGCCTGTGAAAGTTTGCGGCTATGCGTGGGCATACATTTAAAAAATAAACAAAAACATATCTACGATCTCCACAATGCAAGAATATACCAAGCCCAAGATGATGTTATATATATATAGTGGGACTGTTTGATGTGAAATGGAGACTAGAGACAGAAGTAAGTCTTTCAACGCCAGTTCTCTCCAGACAAAGGAGAACGATTCTGGGCAGCGCTTGCCATTTTCGCAACCCAAACACGAATGGAAATACAGGTACAGACAAACACAGCATTCGGGATTTGCCATTAGTGATCTGTAGTTTATCAAACTGGTCTCCGGTGACATTCCAAACAGGTTAGATCTTGTTTACCGGCTCTCTTACTGTAGACCTCGTTTACCGGGTCTCTTTCTGTAGACCTCGACTGATGTCCAGGAGAGAGGAACAACAAGCGTATCACGAACAGCACTTAAGAAACAGTGAACAGCTTGTGCGCACGTTAATTATAGTGGAGCACGCACACCACGTCTTCCGGAGAGGAGCACTCAACTATAATTAACGCGCGCACAAGGTGTTCACTGTTTCTGGGAAGCGCGTTCACAGACCAGAGTCTGCTCGTGCACCGGTCTGTCCCACTTGGGGAGGCAACACAACCACAATAAGGCTCGCTGGCAGCAGCGCTTCGTGCTGCAACGCCAGGCGAGCCCTAAAAAAGAGTGCAAGTGAGAGATAAGATGGAGAGAAAGAAAACAAGGAGAGTGGGATTGAGGAAGATGAGAGAGCAGGAAGGAGAGAGTTTGATTGGAAGACAGAAAGAGGGAAGAGAGAAAAAAAAAGGAGAAAAAAAAAAAGGAGGGAAGAGAAACGTGGATAGGAATTTCAGAGATTGCACTTGACCAATTTGAAGTAGTTAAATGTTGGCGTTTTCCACAAACAAATTCAAAATAGTCGATATTTTAAAATAAATATGTAATTCTTTCCTCTAAGTGCAACTCCACCTCTGTACTCGTTTTCTGTAGCTGAAGCGCCAAAACAGGTCAAACAAAAAAATACACATGCCACATAGATAATGGACAGAAACGCCCACTTCCATTTTTTTGTGCTGTATCGAAAAAGTGTTTACAACAAGGGGTGGTGAGGGACAGAGTCTCTGAATTAAGCAGAATACTCTCACCCTGTCAAGAGATCAGGGCTAGATCCAACACCGTTTTTTAGCTCACTGCACCATCCCAGTTTCAGAACCTGGCTGTATGCAAATTAGTCTGTTCCTGTCCCAGTGCATGATGGGAACAGGGCAAACCAAACTACAAAAGCCAATTCTTACACTGGGAAGGAAACAAGCTTCCGGGGACCGGTTTCTGGCATTACAGCCGTCTTCGGCCCGGCTTGCTTGAATCCTGATGGTGCAATGAGCAAGGGACTCATGTCTGAGTATACCCTTCCACGCTTAGGGTGGACAAAAATATTTACAACAAGGGGTGGTGAGGGACAGAGTCTCTGAATTAAGCAGAATACTCTCACCCTGTCAAGAGATCAGGGCTAGATCCAACACCGTTTTTTAGCTCACTGCAACATCCCAGTTTCAGAACCTGGCTCTATGCAAATTAGTCTGTTCCTGTCCCAGTGCATGATGGGAACAGGGCAAACCAAACTACAAAAGCCAATTCTTACACTGGGAAGGAAACAAGCTTCCGGGGACCGGTTTCTGGCATTTTGGCCACCACAAGTGTGGAAGGGTATGCTCAGATGCGAGTCCCTTGCTCACTGCACCATCAGGATTCAAGCAAGCCGGGCCGAAGACGGCTGTAATGCCAGAAGTAAATATAGTAAAAAAAATTATAGTAAAAAAAATAATTTAGAGTGCTTAGAGGTAGGGTAGCTCTGAAAAGAGCTGTTGTGTTATGTGGGTATTTTTTGTACCTACAAGTAGGTACCAATGCAGAGTCTTATATTCAAGAGGAAAACTCTATTCCCCTCATCTGTAAAATGCACACCATCTCTCCCATAGATGTCTTGCATGTTGTAACGCAAGTTGTTGTGGTAAATGGAACCCATACCATAGTCTCTGAGGTAAGCAGAAACAGATTTATTTACATGTTTCCTTGCTTTTTCAATCTGTGGACAAAATTGGTTGGACCAGTACCATTTTTGCCTTTGGCATATATTAGAAAATACCAAGGCAGTTTTTGGAAAAAGTGACATCAATTGCCCAAAGATGTCCTTTAAAGGCATTTCCAGACCTACCCCAGTCAAAGTGCCCAAGTCATTGCCACCACAGTGCACAATTATAAGGTCAGGGTGTGGTAAATGCATAAAGGATTTTACCAATGGTATCAATTGGTGACTTCTCAATCCTCTCTGTCCAATCCATACAATGTCCACATTTGGTAAATCAAGGTTGTAAATACCTCTGTTAGCTGCGTATTTTTTACTCCAGTGGACATAGCTATGACCCACAAACCAGACTTTTTGCATGTTGAAGGTAGATGTGCTTCTAGTCAGATGAATTGTGGAAATGAAATGGCAGTTTGATTATGAAAAAAAGTGCTTGGGAATCAGTGCAGTTGAAAAACCAGAAATGATTGGTGCTTTCTTAAAAATCTCCACTGAAAATTAGGCTGCATGCTTTTTTTGTGTAAGAAGTCATTTAAATGGTTAAGAAAAAGTCATTTAAAGAAACATTGCATTTCATTAGCTAGTAGATTGAGAGGTCAAACAACCTTGATGGATTTTTTTGCAACATAGTATGATGAACTTGTGAACTGTGTGCATGGTTACTTGGTGAATGAGCACTGGGGGATGGGTGAATGTTATGTGAGTTTCAAAGTCTTGAAATGTACAACCAATTAAAATGTGCAGTTTGGTTTTGAATTTGTGTGGGAACAATTTTAATCGGTTAGGTACAAGAATATGGGTCTGAAATGGGAAAGAATCTATGCCATTATTCTTTTCTTCCTCTCTCTTCCCATCCTTTGCTCTTTCACTGTTTTCCCTTCCCTTACTGGCCTTACTCCACTTCACTAATTCCTTCTCTTACTCCCTCTGTCCTCTTACTTCTACACTCCTCTTACCTCATTCTCTCTGTTAGCTTCATTCTCTCTGACCCCTTAGTCTGTCACTCCTCTTCTATCACACTCACTCCCTATGACACAGTCACACTCCCTCACTTATGTTTCTTTCCGCTCTCACTCAGGGCCTCATTTATGAGAAATGACGCATTGCTGCGTGAAAGCAGCGATGCATCACTTCTCAGTGCGCTCTCCTTGCGACATTCCTGATGCGTCATATTTAATGTATGACGCAGTATGTCGCAAGGAGTTACAGATACGTCAGTATTTCTGACGTATTTGTAAGCGCAAAAGTGATGCATTGCTGGAGTGTGTCACAAAAGTGACGCAACTCCAGCAATGCATCCTTTCACATGGGACCAGCCCCATGTGAAAGGGCCTGCGTCAGTCTTACGCCTGCTGTGAGGCAGGCGCAAGATTTTGACGCAACGGCGTCCTAAAAGTGACGCAGTGAAATCTCAGATTTCACAGCGTCACTTCTACAACCGTTTCTTGTGTCAATACGCCCCCTTTGCATACATTACACCTGGCGCAGGTATAATGTGGCGCAGGGTTTACAAAAGTGACGCTGCTACCTAGATGCGTCACTTTGTAAATATGACTCAACAAGGTGCATTTTTTACACCTCTGGTGCGTCAAGTGACGCACCGGCGGCGTAAAAGTGACGCATGGCCTCATAAATGAGGCCTTCAGTCTTCTACTCTCACTTTTTCTTTCACTTTCGCTGTCTCTTCACTCCCTTACTCACCTTGTCTCACACTCACTTGCCTTTATCCAGTCTGTATTTCCACTCTCGCAAGGAGTTATAGATACGTCAGAAATACTGACGTATCTGTAAGCCAGCCCCATGTGAAAGGGCGTGAGGCAGGCGCAAGATTTTGACGCAACGGCGTCCTAAAAGTGACGCAGTGAAATCTCATAGATTTCACTGCGTCTCTTCTACGACCCTTCCTTGCGTGAATACGCCCCCTTTGCATACATTACACCTGGCGCAGGTATCATGTGGCACAGTGGTTTACAAAGTAACGCATCTACCTAGATGCGTCACTTTGTAAATATGACTCAACAAGGTGCATTTTTTACACCACTGGTGCGTCATACAAAGTGACGCACCGGCGGCGTAAAAGTGATGCATGGCCTCATAAATGAGGCCCTCAATCTTCTACTCTCACTTTTTCTTTCACTCCTTGCGACATTCCTGATGCGTCCTATATTAAATATGACGCATTATGTCACAAGGAGTTACAGAGTAAGCGCAAAAGTGACGCATTGCTGGAGTGTGTCACAAAAGTGACGCAACTCCAGCAATGCATCCTTTCCCATGGGGCCAGCCCCATGAGAAAGGGCCTGCGTCAGTCTTATGCCTGCTGTGAGGCAGGCGCAAGATTTTGACGCAACGGCGTCCTAAAAGTGACGCAGTGAAATCTCATAGATTTCACTGCGTCACTTCTACGACCCTTCCTTGCGTCAATACGCACCCTTTGCATACATTACACCTGGCGCAGGTATAATGTGGTGCAGGGGTTTACAAAAGTGACGCATCTACCTAGATGCGTCACTTTGTAAATATGACTCAACAAGGTGCATTTTTTCCACCACTGGTGCGTCATAAAAAGTGACGCACCGGCGGCGTAAAAGTGACGCATGGCCTCATAAATGAGGCCTTCAGTTTTCTACTCTCACTTTTTCTTTCACTTTCTCTGTCTCTTCACTCCCTTACTCACCTTGTCTCACACTCACTTGTCTTTATCCAGTCTCTATCTCCACTCTCGCAAGGAGTTACAGATACGTCAGTATTTCCCTTCCACACCCCCATTCCTTTACTACATTTTTTTCACTTATCCTCATTCCCCATGTTCACTCTCCTTCTCCTCACTCACCTTCCCCACACTCACCTTCTTTCAGTCCACCTACTTCACTTCCCTTCCCCTCTTGTCCCTTTCTTTGCTTTGTGACTCATTTTCCTCTCCTCTCTCACTGCACTCCACTTCAGTTACTCTTTTTCATTTTTTTAAGAATACAGCTCTTTTTTGAGAATTGGAGGTAGTTCTGAAAAGAACTTTTTTTTTCTTCTTGTTTTTCAACAAAAACATAAACAGGGAATGGCAAACTGCTCAACTGGAGCAAAAACAAAACAAAAAAAATAGGGCTGGGGACGGCAGCGGTGGTTCTCTAATGCTCGAGCAATGATCATAATACTTTGTTCCCCGTAACAAAGTAGAGCATCACAATGCTTGCATTTGATGGAGGCCTCATTAAAAATAGGCTGAATATTGGGGGGGGGGAAATCAGCTTCTCTGGTCGCCCCCTCACCGATGCAGTTGCTCCTCCAGTTGAAGTAGAGGCACCATCTCTTGGAGCCTCTCGTGCCAGAGCCCTGACACTCTCCCGGGCATAGTTCTGGGGATGCCTTCTCTGGACCTGGCGAATCATGGTAGAATTACCAAAACTGTACTTCCTTGTGGGGTCTCCTCGGGAAAGTACAGTATGGCAGATCTTACACTCCACCTTTGGAGCATTTACTTTCTTACGTCCCTCAGGTATATCAAAAAATTTCCAGATAAAATGCTCCTTCACTCTAGGCTGAGGAACCTCTTCATCTATAAATCCATCTGTGTCATCACTGCTGCTGGATGCTCTGGCAGCCATGATAATCCAAAAAAGATTAAGCAGGACAAAGACAGGTCTTGCAGTCACAAAAGTGAAAGAAGAAGTGAAGGAAATAGGTGGGGATTTCATTCTTTGTAAAAAAAAAAAAAAAACTGTTAGCAACCAATGAAAAGTGTTATTTTAAGGTCACATGACTTGACACGCTTACGCTGCGCGCACCGGAGCGCTTCCGGGGGCGCTTACACGGCGCGAATGTAGGCACTTACGTGGGCGCTTACGCGGCGCGCCTGAGTGACGTTTTGGTAGCTTTACGGAAATGCAAAATCATTTTCATTACGTAAATCAAAAATACTGCTTTTATAAGTATGGTACTGAATGTCTTGTATTATTTAGTTTTCTTACATATTTTTTTTTACGAACGCAGAAATAGTGCTCTCGCTGCGCTCTCGGGAGAGCCTACCGGTGCGCGCACCCTGAGCGCTCCAAGTCAAAATGATACGGATAAGCTTACCGGTGCGCGCACCCATAGCGCACCAAGAGAAAATTATTTTAAAAAAAGAATACAGTGAACAAATACATTTTTTTTTTTTAAATAATTATAATTAATAGTTATAAAAAACAGCTAATTTAAAAAAAAAAAAAAAAGAAATCGTAGGTAACAAAGTCGATATACAAAAGGAATTAACTTTTAAAAAACTATGAAATTCACTGAAAAAACCATAGGTTTCACACTCGTTATAGTTAGGAAGTAGCATTTAAAAAACCTTTCAAATTCACTGAAAAAACCATAGGTTTCACACCAGTTATAGTTAGCTGAACATTTTACTCATACAAAACCATTGAAATCCCCACGTTATAGTTAGTTGGACTCACTATAACTCGCGCGCCCGCAATCCACTGCTGATGATGTCACATATTACATCATTTATGACATGGTCAATGGAGGCTATCTATAACCATTAAACTGCTGCGTTCCGATAGCCTTACTGTTGTAGTTCTGCCCGCTTACCATTTAATAGCCAACCAGTCTTGTTCCTTGGATTCATCAGATCAATACCTACTGCTCTAATACAGAAAACTACATTTTGTTCCATGTGCGCTTACATTTGTGTAGCCTTCAACAAACTAAGATCTGTGGAGTTATATTTGTGGGGAGGTAGCTTTATTTTTTGTAGCTCTGTAAATTGCACTACATTGCGAAGATTAATTTTTATCCGAGGTGTGCCACTAATTACAAGCACTTCAATGGTGCTTTTACTGTTTAAGAAGTATTGACAGCAGTTATCGTATTTTTAAAGACAACTGTACACTATGAAAGGCAATTCTTCTAAAATACGGAAACCTCTGCCTCCAAGAACAGTTAATCTTAGAAGGACAGGATGCTGCAGCTTGCACAAGGATACTAGACAAATTTGGATTATGATAACTATTTCCTTAGTCAAGTTTTCGAGTTGGATTTTGTAAGCGCCATCAGCTGCTTTTCTCCATTCAGACTTGTATCTCCCTGTGCATTAAAGGCTAAGTCCATTCTTTACTGCAGGAGCAAGAGTGAAGTTAGTGTCCGTTTCTTGTGTGTTGTCCAATATGGAGAGTGGAACCGAAGAGCAGTATTTCACAGACTTCCTCCCTCCTCCAAAAATGTTGTTTGGGAATGGATAACTGTTGTTGCGTGCTGAGCGCAGAAGTATCTAGAGCCGCCATACTTTATTCAATATTGAGGTTGTATCAGCCCCCCTTTTACCCACGAGAAGTCAGTTGCCTACTTGGCAATTGTCAGTTACCCCTTGCACTAGGGACAAGTCAATTTAAACTGATGTGCCCAGTGGGACATTCAAATTCTTCTTCTGTTTCCAGTTGGCCAAGATGCACAGACTATCAATGAGAATCTCCTGATGGCGCAATGACTATTGCATCCCTCCTTTTTGCCATTGCCTTCGACTATGTTCTGCATTTTAGCCGTGCCAGTAATGTCGACATATGGTTGTATTGGATATGGAGGGATGCGTGATATTGAAAGCATTTGTTTCTAAGCTTTGTATATTGTATTGCATTTCCACTTTAGATGTAAGCATCAGTTAACATTTCATACTGAGACTTTTGTACTTCTGAAATTAGATTGTAATGTTAAATAATCAATACACAGGACCTGGATTGGTATATTTGAAGGCTCTTAAACTGCTTCAGGATTGTGTATTTTAATTTGGTCCCATTCCATGACTACCATAAGCAAACCCACAAAGTATCCTATTTTTCCCTGATAAAAAACATTCACAAAGGGCTCTGTACCCATGGATACCCTGTAATGTAAAAGGGCAGGCGGGAGAGTCTGTTTATGGTATCACAGGATTCATTCTGTCAGACACTAATTTGAACAGCCACGTTAAATGCCTTGGCTTCATTCATTTTCTCAGTCTTGGTTAGCGATATTGGCTGACCTTAAATTGGTTCCTAAACTCTGATTATTTATAGCATGGCCACCATATTTCCATTACATTGGCATGTACATTCACCTCCCTAATCATCAGGGATTATATTGATAGTACTGGGTTAAGCCGAGTACGGATTAGGGGAGCTTGCAATGTAAAGGTCTTGACAGTACTACTGATGAGCTTAAAAGTAAAGTGTGCAATGGTCTGTGGGGTTTTGAAATGGTGGCAGTGTTCATATAAGGGATAGACAGATCATGTAGTGGCAGCCGAGGTGACTGATTAAAGGCAGACCAGGAAGTGCGTGCGTGGCGAGGTAGATTGGCATTTCATGGAACCGTATTCAATAAAACCCGTTTAGATCGGTTTTCCTTAAGCAGTGACAAACTATTTGTTGGAGGTGAGCGGAATAGCAATAAGATGTGTTTTTCAGTAAATGCACCACTCTAGGTATTGCAGCAAAATGTTCTCATTGCATTACTTGTCAGGCTCACAGCAAGTCGTTTTTGCAAAATGGTGTCCTGAGTAATCCTCAATAAAAGGCAGTTCACTGGAAGTGTTGGCTGTAGCTTTTTGTCTGCTGTCAGGATTGTGTGGCTAATCGTGCCGCAAATGTTTCCCGGCGGTGCCTGGAGTTTATAGGCCTCCCGTAGTCCAGGCTATGAATAGCAAGGACAGCTGCTTTGTTTTCAGATGCATGATTTAACAAGGAATACATGACTTTAGTTGTGGCTCGCTGAGGATTCCTTCCGCAGTGATGACGTATCTGTATTTATTTTTCCAAGCAGGTTATGGTGGAGAGATCTAATGTAGGATGCATTCGCATTCCTTCCTGAAGGAAGCGAAGAGCAGCTAGTGTGTCAAGACAAACGGCTGCAATAAACCTACCCCCACCTTTCGTGGCTTTCTGCTTGAAATCCGCAGAGAAGAGCTCCTCTGCGTGTAGTGAGCCACTGGGGCCATCTCCTCCCTATAACCGCCATTGAGCCGGATACGAGGAACACTACTGCAGATATATCAACACGTGCTACATGAGTCTACAATACGGTACAGGGGATTGGGACAATACACAATATGATGTGGCTATACATTGTCTATGCTATTATGGGTACTGTTTAAGTTATTCTCAAATATGCCAAAGCTGCAACACAAATAAGATTGTTGAAATCCAGACTCCTGCACTTGACAAAAACTGTGTCATTCTGGTCAACTAGCTGTATTTCCCAATACCCCAAAATTATTACTAAGTGCAAAATGCTACAAGATTCTGTCTAGTATGCAATGTGGCGCTCTTCCAACTACATGTTATACCCTCTCTGCCCCCACCCCCAATGTACGGATCCCAGCCTCACCCACGCCCTATCCACCCTCCTGCTCTGGGTAAAGAGGTTGTTTGTGTGTGTGGTGCTCCGGCCAACAGAAATGTTCTCTGGAAATAGCTTCCTTACTCTAGTGTTATATCCGTGCTATACCAGAGTTCAAAAGTAGAAAATGTATGAGTGTCACTGAACCGTGACACCACAGCCAGTTTTGTACTGCAGCCCTCACATTTCCAGACGTTGTGACAAAACAATTTGTCGGTTGCCTTAGACAACCGTTTCATGGTTGACGGCAGTGCTGTTAACAATATCGTCTTCGGGGGCGCGGCGTCACATTTTTAGATTCCAATAAAAACGCTTTTTCAAATATAGGGTTTGTAATCCTACTCTAGCACCGACAGACCAAATGACATTACGTCAATTAGAATGTTCTTTTTATACAATGTTTAAATCAATGGCGTTTCCAAGCGCTCACGATTTTTGAAATCGGAGGTAACCAAACAACTGCCAGCAGGCCACGTTGCCCCTGTGAAACCTTTAGCCAGAAACTGACCGGCTGCTTGCCTGACTTGAAAGCGCATATTATCTGGATGAACTAAACTACAAGTCACACAATGCGATGCGTTTTTGGCTCAAGATGTCGCACGCAACAGGGGGCCCTCATTAACAATTAAAGAAGGCGCCTTCAGGCTTGATTACTTCCAATCAGTAACGGATCCAAAATAGCTGTTTAGCTTTCCATTCTCGTTTTCCTCGTTTATGTTCCAGTAACCAACAGTTCCCTCTCTGTGCTAAATTGATGTCGGTTTTAGCACTGCCATGCCAAGGTCAGTGGCAAAAAGGATGCTGCCCCCCACCCCATTCACACCTCTCACAGCTTTTCCTTGGCCTTGGACGGAATGTAGCCTCTCTTGAATGGTTGCGTGCCCCACTCGGGGATTAGGGGACTCCTGCGTTGAAGGAGCTGCAGGAAATGTTTTTTAATCGCCTTGTGTTGTGATGAAAGAAAGGGGGAGGGGGGGCGTCTGCCTCTTTCCCTCCGGTAACACCCTGGCCCTGATGTCTGAAATCTGCTGATGCCATCCACGGTGTGGATTACCCTCTGCCGTGCACTTCATGCTGGTAGCTGCTGGTGGTGAACTACGTCTCGCCCCGGTGTGTGTTTTTAGACCTGTAAAGCAAAGGATCCAGAGACTTACGCAGCCCACAAGCAGACCAGTGACCGTTGGCGCTGGTGGAAGCAAGGAAATTAGCCTCCATCCCGTGGTTGGATAGTATACAAGCGGGCGCACCTCGCGCTGAAAGGAGGCAGCGGGGGGGCGAGGAGGGGGGCCTGAGCCAGTTTCCCTTGCGGAGAGAGCAGAAACCATATGTTTGTAATTAACACATGGTTTGAAAGCTCGCTTCCGCAAGGGTATCGCTGTGCTGATGGCTAAAGGTCTTTTTCCAAAACAGCACATGCGCGCTGCGTAGGCGAGACCTAAAAAGAGTTTAACGCAGGAGGCTCCCTTGGGGAATTGTCGGTTAATGTCAGCTGTGTGAGTGTGACGATTAGAGGCTGACAGGATAAGCTGATCATGGTGGAAGGGATACTTTCCTATTAAGAGCCGCCCTGGCCTAGCATGTCCTTGTACCCACCTTCAGTTCATGTATTTCTGGTAATGACAAATCCACAGACGTACAGAGTAAGTGATAAATTGGTGCACAATTCGCAGGTTGAATTTGGTCCACTATATAGTGCCTGCAGTATAAAGGAAACTCCACAAGCGGACCCTATTAAGTATTTAGCACATCTGTCAAAAAATGGAGGAGTTTATTACACACAACGCCAAAACAGGCTTTATTCCTGGCATCCATTATTGCTAGAAATGTGGCACATCACTGTACCAGAGGGCCAGCTCGCCCCTGCGCAAGCACATGGTACCGTGAGCCCGGTTCTCACTTCACAGAGGGGACAGAAAAGCAAGGCGCCGCGAATCCCTGACGGTAAACAGAGGGCGTGGCAAGGCTGTAAATATGCCGTCAGACAGCACACTGACTGGACTGGGTTTGTTGTAATAATCACAACTGCGGTAATGTGCTTTAAAGTGAATACAGGATGGAAGGGAAGGAGAGCCTCAGGATCAGTGGTAGAAGTGGGCGGGATCGGAAGGGCACGGCATGCCCCTTCTTTATTTAAAAAAAACGTCCCGGGACGGCAAGAATAATCCTACTTAAAAAACAATAACGTTTTCATTCAGCTTCCAAAGGCTGCTCGCACTTCTCTGTTGAACTCCAGAGGCTGCAGCAGCCCCTCCCTGACCTCGCACAGACTGCCGGCAGGCCCATTGTCATTCCAATTGAGGCCGATTATCCCCTTTCGAATGACAATGCGCCCGCCCTCTGCCTTTCACATATCACATGCCAGTGAGATCGTAGTTCCTGATTACAGAGGAGCTTTCCCCAAACAGAGTACTGTGGAGAATTTGCCGCCTTGTGTAATTTGTCAATGTTGTATACAGAGTGAACTGGGCAGGTGCAGTGACGGGACAGGAGAGGCGACGGGACAGGAGAGGCGACGGGACAGGAGAGGCGACGGGACAGGAGAGGCGACGGGACAGGAGAGGCGACGGGACAGGAGAGGCGACGGGACAGGAGAGGCGACGGGACAGGAGAGGCGACGGGGGCAGGAGCCGTGAACGGGGGCAGGAGCCGTGAACGGGGGCAGGAGCCGTGAACGGGGGCAGGAGCCGTGAACGGGGGCAGGAGCCGTGACTTGTACTTGTGTTCCTTACCTATTTATTTATATTCAACTGCAGGATATCCACTGATGTGTCTGCAAAGCATACCTGTTGCCCTGAATTTTGACCTCCTGTCTTGAATTTGTGTTGTGAATTTTGACCCCTTGTCCTGAACTTTTACACTCACCATCCTGAATTTGCACCCATGCCAGTTGGCCAACCTACTCTGCAGTGCCCACGACCTCCTCCCCCTTCCCTTCTATCTAGGGGCCTGCAAAGCAACACTAAAAGGGCCATCAGACAACTGTGAATTAACTGGTGACACAAATGAGCAGAGCAGATTGTTGACAATGCAATATCGGCCCTTGATTAGCAGTGGATTCCAGAACAAGGAGTGTAAAATCCTCTGTGTAAAGTATGCTGTGGTGCAGGGAGGCACACAAACTAGTTTATTTTAACAAACTGACTACTCTGAACTGGGTACCTGTGCACCCTAAACTGGAAACACAGTGATCCATGACGTTTATATCTAATAAGCATACATATCTGCAGTATTGCATTGCAAAAGGTAACTATGCCAGACTGGCCGTTCCAGGCATCAGGCATTTCCCAGGGCGACTGGAAGGGGCCAGTTTAGTTTGGGAGGGCCGGTTTTGTACAAGTGCAGGAGTTCTAAAAACACTGCAAAGTTCTTTATACATTCAGCAGGTTTCGGTCAACAATAAAAGTGCCAAGATAACTTTAGTGATCAAGGTACCTGCTGGAGAGAGATGGGATCATGTTTTGTCTAGTGGCTGTTTCACTCACCCAGGGTAGCGCCGAGGGGTAATATGCCTGCTGGAAAGAACGTGTACCATGCATATCAAAGAGCAATATTTTATCTGCATAGTTCAGTGGGTACTGCTTTGTGTTCACTTCCCGAATGAAAGGAGACTTGAATACATATGGCCTGGCAGTTCAGGCTGGACTGTTCCCATTGGGCGCAGGATCAGGACTGATTTGCATATGGCTGGGTCCAAACTGGAATGGCGAGCAAAAAAACGATGGATTTAGGCCCAGATCTCTGTACTGGGGTAAATGTATGACATCGTTCAGCATTCTGTCCACCAGTTGTTCTTTTTGCTTAAATATGATTGAGCAGCTAGCTGGCTGACATTATTATGAAGGAGCCTTTGTGGGTTTCCGTGAGTCTAGATTCTCCTGAAGAGTACCTTTCTCTTCTGAGCCCTGCTTAACACATGTGTACAGGAGGAGCCCTGTATTCATGTCCTCAATGTTTGAGACAATAAATACTCATGGAGTTCTGAACAATGAGTGTAAAAGCATTAAGGTAACATGTTGTTCCTGCTTATATTTCACACGCTTTACATAAACCTGTATTCCCTATGAGTGTTGGCTTTTTCCTAAATTAAACCTAAAACAAATATGTTTATTCATTGTTTGAATTAAATAACGTTATATGCTGTAACTGGTCACTGAAATGCTAAACGTACTAAAAATGGTATGTTTAGCTATTTCTAGCCACACCCCTGACTCCGCCCACTGATCTAATCTTTGGTTATTCCCGCCCCCTGATTCTCCACCCACAGTTCCCCTACTTTTTTGTCCCCCACTTCGACCACTGCTCAGGATGAACAGGATACTTACAGTCCCAACATTTTTACACAAGGCACTCACAGAATACCAATTAGAAGTCACTGCCCCACGTGGTCCGGATTCCAGCAAAATAATAAAGGCTCCTTAAAAAATATATTTATTCAAAGTATGCACTACAAAAAAGTAGAGATCTTCGTCATGACATTAATGAGGTCATCGTGCATGTCACTACCATCTTAAATTGGAGAGATATTCACTAAAAATCATAAAAGTAGCTATTTTGTCTGCAGGTTGGCAGGCATAACTGGATTTCTGTATAAATAGTTGTGGTCATGGCAGGGCGGCAGTGAAAACAGACTCCTTCGGAAAACAGCCTTTAACTTTGACCTCAGCCTTTCAATGCACAGCAAACTAACAAGGGGAGAACATGATTTACAGCCCTGTTTACAGAAATGGACCTGGAGCGACAAAGCATCTGCGCTCTGGTCAAATGCTCTTAGGGAAAGGGAGAAGTAGTCCCTAACAGATGTTACAATGGGACAAGTGGAAGGGTTACAAGTACTGTGGCGCTGCTCTGTGGGAGTAAACCGTAGAAAACTAGGGACAAAGAGGAAGGATTGACCACTAGCCAACAATGATTTTTAAAGGCCACTGAAACAAGCACATGAAAAGCAGTGGAAATGGCTTCAAGTCCAAAAAAAGTATATACTAAAGTATATATATACACAAGAGGTCTCTAACGTTCGATCTAAAAAATGTTTGCTTATTTGAGCAGGTGATAGCCCAATCTGGCAACATGGCAGGCAACCAATCTGGATTTTTTGGGGGATACCTCAAAAATGGCTGGCACACTGAGTCTAGACGTAATACGATGTCCATCTTGGCACAGTTTACCCAAAGTAACATTGTACAATTCCAAGACGAACGTCACATTACATCTAGAATCAACATGGCCATTTATAAGTACGAATAATAACCCAAGATGGCTGTAGAGGTCCATGGTTAACGGGGAGATCGAGTAGCACAAGCGGGGGGGGGGGGGGCACAAGAAGACAGAGGCAGTGTAGAGAGGGGGTAGATATAAAGGATGAATAAGCAAGGCTTGGGTAGGGCGAATGCCGGAGAGAGAGTCAAACTAACACCACTGCACCATTCTTTTCACAAAATATTCCCCAGGGAGTTAGAGGTGCCTCTGACTTGCTGGCCTATGTAATTCAGAGCATGTATCCACCCACCACTACATTTTTGAAGGTATTTATTCAACAACCCTTTTTAGGTCTCGGACTAGGCAGCGCATGCGCTGTCTTGTCAGAGAGATGCTGTATACAGTATAGTGGGGGAAGCTCCGCCCACTTTCCGGATTTTTTTTTTCATTGGCCAAAACCGTAAATACAGCATTCTGATTGGTGTTCAGCAAGTTAGTCCCGCCTCCTGACACCCATTACGTCATTTTTGTCCCTCCATGGCTATCAGCCCCTTTACTTTCAGAACGGTTCTGTTTCCCTGACTCCCCCAGATTCCTCCTTCTCTGGCCACCACAAGCCTCCCACCCACTCCCGGTCCTGCCTTTTTGCACAACCGCAGTTTTGTTTAGAATGCAATAGGGCTCCCGTAAATACAAGCCCTATTGCATTTGTAAATGCTTGTCTTCTCCTCTGATTGGCTAACTGAATACGCACTCGATTTTGTCTGACCTGTCCCTCTCTCGTGATTCACACGGCTGCATTACCCAGAAGCAGAAGCGCTTTCACTTTCTAAGCAGCCTACGCACTCTGCCCTGATATCCATGTGTCCACTCTGTCTCCGCAAGCTCGCTTCCTCCTTTGTTGTAATATTCCGAATCTCTCTCCTGCCCCTATCCTCGTGTGTTTGCGATTTTTACCCCTGCCTGCTTCTCTAGTCTACTCTCCCCTCTCTTTCACCTGTTCGTCCCCTCACTCCCCCCGTACCCACCTCTCCATTTGCTGTGCCTGTGCTAGGAGGGTTGAAGGCTGGATGCAGGTGGCAGCAGCGTGGCAGGTCCGGGAGGCAGCAGCGGCAGCAGCAACGGGGACTTGAAGGCTCCAAAATATGTAAACACGGGATGTGCTGTGTGTGTGTGGGAGCAGAAGCCCCAGCTTCAGCGCCAGTACCAGAGCCAGCCTCACTAGCAGCAGGTCCTGCTCCAGCGGCGCCCCCGCAGCACCTGCATCCTCTCCCGCCTGACTGCCCTCTCTCCCATCTAAGGCGATTTAATTTAGGACACAATCAGATTATTAGGAATATGATCCGTAAACGTGAATTAAACATATCAGCTTCTCGGAGACGGAGCGTTATTTGCACTACCGCACCTCCTACACTGTGGACACCGGGCCCCGGTCAGGGCTGAAGAAATCGCGGATTTCCTGGCCCTCATCCTTCTAGTTTTGATATGTCACTAGTGGAGAGAAGAATGTGCTGTACAGAACTGTCAGTTTAAATAAGTTCTAACAGAATGTGTGTGGTCAGATTTAGTTAATAATGCGTTCCATTGTGGCTTCTTTAAGGTGTGTAGGCTTTGTTTGATAGTTGCACTCGGGCAATATCTCAGGCTCCCGCATCCCCCACGGTGCGCGGGAGCCCTGAGCTGCAGGGGGCCCCCCCTCAGCACACTACTCATGAGCGTCCTGCTGGGTAATAGGAGTGAGCGTGTTGGACACCTCAGAGGGCTGCTGGGGTGAGAGAGATCATGCACAAAATCCCATTAAGGCGCTGTAATTGGATCCCAGTTCTCGCTGCCACCTGGCGCACTTGGCTGAGCTGCCAAAAAATATATTATTTTATTCTGCTGCTGTCAGTATTTGCAAGGAGAAGGAATCCATGTGACAGGAGGGGGCAGCATCCGAGGACTTTAGGGTGCAAAGGGGGGTGACACGGAATGACCGCAGAACCGGGGCTGTACCTGCAGAGGAGTGGGTAATCTTTCAGCTTGAAAAGAAAGGGGGTGGCTGGTAAGCGTTTCCTCCAGGCCCGGGGCCTCAGTGGGCTGATGCACTCGCTGCACGAATGTCTGTTCGGTTCTCAGCCTTTCATCCTTCCTGGTTGATAGGGCATCTAAAGTGTCACTTTAATGTGAGAGCATATCAATAAATTCCGCATATATATGTTAGGAACTTGATTTCCAATGTTCACATTTCTTTTTGCTGAGAGGGAGGCGGAAGCATGATCACTTCCCCACTTAGCCATGCTGGTTTCCAGTCCTTCATTGCACGCCCCGGCTTCGAAAGCGTTCACCAAGCGGTCCAACTGCATACCAAGCACTTGCACTCTCTTGGCACCCTGACACCCTTTCCCTCAGGATTTATGAGAGTAAACAACCCATGGCTTAATAATAGTATTGTGTCTTGAATTCCTGCACGGTGCTTCGAAGTCCTGTCTTTAAAACGCGTTATGAATACATCTCTGTTTCATAAACTGTGTCTCGTTCTGTGTAAAGTGTATACTAATTGCACATGCTTTCTGTACTGAGGTGGTAACTCCAGTCTATTAGAGATTAGCACCACACACTTTTAAAATGGGGATATTTGTATGCACCAATTCCACCTTTTGAGTCTTTAATATTAACTAGAATTCCAAATCAATAGTTCCGGAATAGGATCCTATTTATGTGTTTTCTTATGTTTCTATAGTCAATATAATGTCATCCAGTCCAAAGAAGAGTACAGGGTATCCTTAGTCTGAGAGTTATATACCTACAGGTGTTTCCCACAGGTTGAAAATACCCTGAGCTTTGTAAAGCCAACTCTAATAAATGCATTATAAATCATTAAACTATGTGAGTCTATTAGTCAACGGATGCAATCGATCCAACGCTTTGACACTGCGGATTGGACTGTGGACAATGGAGTTAGACCACTATTAGTAAGATATTGTTTTTGTTTCTTCCTTTGTCATTTGACTAAATTAAAATTGGAATTCTCTCATGAAACACACTGGGATGTTCCATAAGCGTGTGACTACACTGGGGAGTTCTGTAAGGTTGCTAGGTCTCATAAAAGGTCAACTTAACCCCTATACCATCCTCTATCATGCCTTGGCCAACAGTGCACACCCTTTCATGTCCCAAACCGTCCCTTGAAGAAATACAACAGCTGTTCTTTAGATACTGTCTATCTTGAACCGTGGTGAGTGGTGCAATGTTTAAATATCTGGATGAGTTTTTTACACTTTACAAAGTGAAAGTTCGCATTTGAATGACTGTATATTCTGTATTTGTTTTATGCACATGCATGTGCTATTTCGAAAGTAATGGTCGGGTTCTTCTCAGACACTGCCACGATGAATATACTGTACATCTTTCTGGGTTTTGCAGAGATAGGGGGTTTCCCACTGTCAGAACTCCCAATGTGATGAAAGAGAGGGAGCGGCTGTGTCCACATCTGTTTTTGGAATGCAGCATCCTCATTCCTATTTTTAGCAGCAATAATGTTATTAAATTATCTTATTTCCGAGATTTCAACATTTTTGTTGGTTGTTTATGAGCACTGAACATTTATAGGTTATACTGACCGCCTTTATGTGGAAGGTTTGAACAGCAGTGCTCTATAGAAACCACTGCTCCTCTCTGCCCTGTTCTATCCACCAGCGTCCCTCTTTTGCGCTGTCTCCCCATCAAAACCTCTCTCCATTCATTGCCATTCTGTCTGTCTCTTTCCCTCTGTTCCTGTATGTACTTTGCCTGGTCTCACTCTGCCTGTCTATAACCCCCTCGCTATTAGCATGTGTGTGTGTGTCTCTCTAACTTTATGCCTTTCTCTTTGCCTTTGTATAATACACCTCTAAAGTCTCTGTGCGCACTCTCCGTCCCCGTCTACTGCATCTATGCCTGTTAGTATTCAGGTTTTGCCTCCCATGGGTATGCCCTTCCCTTTCTCCTCTTCTGGCTCACGCCCATACTTTATCTCACCCCACACTCCGGATCCCTCACGCCTCTCCTTTAATTTGTCCATTGCTTTTCTGTGAGTGTTGTAGCTCACCTCCCAGTCTGTCCTCCCTTTCCTTCAATCTAGGCTTGCACGGCTCCCTCCCTACCTATCTTACCATGCATCTTCTTCCATGCCACCCCTTTCTGTATATTTAGCTAGCCCTTCACCCCGCAAGCCTGTCACCTTTACTGACCATTTTGTTTTTTTTGCTTAATGGTTTCGTGTCCTCTTTCTCTCTTCTTATTTGCCTTGGTCTTGCCAATCTCAGTCCCCACTTTCTTTTTTCTGGTTTCTTTACTATCCGCAGCGCTGCACAGTAGCTAAGATGCAACACAGCTAAGCAAAACACTAAGTAAATACCTCTGAAGCAAGTATGACCTATTAGGTTTGCCAATGCTTTTTTTCCTGTTGGTAATGGAGTGTTGTAGGGGGCAAGCAATAACACTGGAATTGTGGTATGGGGTAAAGCAACAATACGGTTTGGGGCGGGATGGTGAAAGGGGCAACCAATAATACTGGGAGTGAAGGGGCAAGCAACAACACAGAGCTGGTGCGGTTTGGCATTGAAGGATTGGAGGGAGACTGTCTGCAAGCAAATGCACTCTTAGGGAGTGCTGTACCTAAATGAAACAAGCATTTTCAATGCAATAGGTCTCGCATTTCAGATAGTTTAAGCTCTTGGCATTGTAAATGACAATGCCTTTTATAAAGGTTTTAAAAACCAAAACATAAATAAAAGGCATTGTCATTAACAATGGCAATAGCTCAAAATCGCGTAAATGCGAGACCTATTGCATTGCACACCGTGGCTCACAAAATAACGGGTGAGGCACTCGTGCACAAAGGGTGCACGCGCCGGGTGTTCCTTCAAGGCCGCTTTTTTCCAATTCCACAAAAGAAGATAGTGTGAAAATATGGGTTCCCAAAATAACACCATAACAGGCTCCGAATTTATGCTACATTTTGGGGTCCTCCTCACCTTATCACAAACACTCCTAGTTTCCCTCATGGCTAATGCTATTATATCTGCTTCATCTCGGTCTATTCTTTTGATCCATGGCAATTTCCATAGTGAGCGCACCCGCCATAATGTGGTCCATGTGTCATCATTTGTTTCTCAGATTCTGCTTTTCACCAGTCTCACATATCTACGTTGTGCAGCTTACAGAGTGTCAAAAGTTCTGGTACTCCCGCCACAGCACAAGTAGGATGTTGGGCAATTTAAAATAGTCTACCCGTAGCTTTTTACCTCTTCCAGTGATCAACATGCATGTTTTTTTTCTGTTTTGGAGTTCTGCCATAAAAAAGCGCCTTACACAAAACTGCCCTTTTGACTGAAGCTATACATCCACTCCATAATGTTTGAAAGATGTGCCACCTAGTAAGTTCTTTCTTGTAATATTACTAAGACAAAATAGTTCCCTGCTGATTTTCTGATTATTTCCAATTATTTTTATTGATTACTCCTTCCATCAAAACAGTGCCGTAATTTTCAAAATTGAATTGAATAGGAACTTATATAGCGCATACTGTCTCTCCGGTTAGTGCAGTTCTAATCTAATAATGCTGCTCACAATACTGTCCCACTGTTACTTCTGTGATCTTACTCCTATTACTATTCTCCTGGTGAAATTGTATTTGTTCTCCTTATATTACTGTTATTGCTAAACTGCTCAATCTGCTGACACTGCCATCATATTAGCTTTGCTCATACTGTTGTTCTGCTAACTACTAGCAATGCACTAATGTTAACTGCGATCACTACTCTATTGCTCCTGCTGTAACTGCTTTACTACTAAGACTGCTGCATTACTATTCTGCTACTTCAGAAGTCATTGCTAACCTGCTAACTTATTCTTCTGATACTAAACACAGTATATTAATATATTTATAATAGCAACTACATCACGAAACTCATTAATATGCCGAGACCAATTGGCATCGCCAATGCTTGTTTGTAACCTTAGAGCGCATTTATAATTGACAAATGTTACAGTATGCATTAAAAACTATATCCCACCATACTTAATCGGAATGATTTAAATGTATCTATATTCTGGAACTTTGATTTTCAGCATTAGTACGTTACCATTTTATATCTGTATGCGACTCCTTGTGACAATGTGCTTACTACTATAGAGTCCAAATTCACACCTACATGATTAGGCTAATAAACCACACCACAGCAGACACTGTCTTAAAATGAGTTTCATTTCAAGGCTCCTTCAACATTTCGCACTTAAAAGGCCACGTCCTTTATCAAGTTAATGAGCGAGTGTTTTAAAATAATTTATGCTTCGTGGAAAGTACCTTTAAGCAACTTAAGTGGGCTAAAATCGAGGCCTTTCGAAAGCAAATGTAGCAGCCCGCATACCTTATGAGCTCAGGTATTTATAGATGGAACGCAGCTAGCGACGCAACAAAAAACCAAAGTGCAAATATTGCATTAAGTTTTTAACAGTTAGAGCGTCACTTCTTTTCAGGTGCTGAGGAGTGGTGGCGGGATCCTCGCTATAAAATATATCACACTTTTTCTCCTTCCTCTTTTGTGCGCAAACCATACGTCTACCTAGGAATATTCGCTTACCTGACTGCTTGCAGCCGTAGCAAAGGTGTCGTCTCTCCGCCATTTTCCACACCCTTCCACTTCTACTAAATACCACACGCGCCGTACGGCACGTGCGTGCTCCCACTGCTGGCTTTTAAAACCTCGGGGTACGTAACGCCGCCGGCTTGAACGTGGCACGTGACTGACCGGAAAGGGTACATTTCTAGATTTATTGTAATGAGGAGCGTTCGTTAACCTTGTCGCTGCTGTTGAAAGGTTTCGTTAGCCAAAAAAAGACCTGTCAAAGTGAAACCGTCCCTACTGGTACCCATAAATACGGCGTTTACTCATGTAAGAATTTTAAAATTGCTCGAGAAATTCTGAAATTATCCCAAACTCTTTTGTGGTTTATGCAAATTTCTCACTTAGTAGCGATCAATAATGCTAATCCAAAATTCTTCCTGGGGTGATATGGGAATAGCCTCTGAAACAGCTAGGAATCCTTCCCAAGAGGCGTTGCCTATGAAAGTAAAATAGATGATCCAGTCCTGTCAAGTATCACGCATCTGGTGTGATACTAACGCATTTTAATGTGGTAATCCGCATTACCGCATTGAAATGCTTTGTCACGCATATGCATAGCATCTCAAGATGTTACTGCAAACTTTTAAGTGGGGCAGGAATCAGCGCGGAAAGCACCCACGCAGCTCTCCCAGGCTTGGGGCTGAGTTCGCAGTGATCTAAGGCAGCAGACAGGCTCACACTCCCTGCTCTAATGTTTTATAATTGCGATTTCCCCTGGTGCGCTCTGGCTGTCAGCCTGACGTCACAGGGCCCGTCAGGTTGTGTGCTAGTATGTGCCGGCGCCAGGAGGGGGGAACTGTCATCACATCCTGCTTTCAGAGCGGGCGAGTTCAGTTTGTTGAGGGAGGGAGACGGCTGGTGGCAATGCTGAATTTGCCGCGCCGCCCGCATTCTCAAACCATTCATGGCTCTAGCAGCTTCCTGCTGCAGTTCGCACCGTCCCGAGCTGGGCCTCTCAGTTGCTGGCACCCTGACAAATTCAAGTCTTGCCGGCCGTAGCTGAGAGAAGGAGTCACTCACCTGCGATACAACAGCCGTCAGGACAGTAACTGACTGGACCATCCTGCTCGGGAGTCACAGGACATCCCGGACGACTCACAGCTCCTTTAGGAAACGTGAGTGATATTTCATTTGTGCTAAGTGTTGCACCACGTATCGGCCCTGTGTTTTCAGAGTGCTAAATGTCAATATCAGCTTCATGTGTAATTAAAGATGTACGCTACGTGCACAGTCGGAGTAGACAGTCAAACCAAGAAACAATAATACAATGGACCATCCCCACCTCATCTGTCTGATTATGAACTGCTGAAAATCATATTGCTCCGCATTTTTTTGGGCCGACAATATGCACAGTGGTACAGGGCCGTTTTTCAATGGGAGTGTATTTTACACATGGAATCAACGAAGGGGCACGAGGCCGCAATGTTGGTGCTATGAATGTGTCCCACAGAGCTACAAATACCTAGAGTTTCTGATTCAAAGTGTCGTAATGTTTCTGCATCATTGACCATGTATAATAAATACCATTGTTTGTGGCATGGTTTCTTCATTAGTTATCCTATAAAATAACATGTCTGCTGAAGCTTGTCTATAAAACTAAGAAAAGACTGGCTGTGCAATTTGTATTTCTTTGCACTACCACGTGTTTAGAGCGAAACACCAACAGGTTTTGCGCTCGTGCTTCCCAACATTCTTTTTCACCTTATTGCATTAGCAATCAATTACGCCTGTCATTGCGTGATGGTATAATCTCCAAGTTGCACTTTCTATGCAATACAATTTGCTTTTTAGGCTAGCACACAGGTCATGAATGATCAGATCAATGAGATCATCTTCTGAGCAGAAGTGCCTGCCCGCCTCTGTTACTAAGAACTACAGTCATGCAGCCTGTCTCCCTTCCTTCGTTTCTTGTGCTTCGCAGTACTTTTAAGATCTTCCTTGAGTTTCCCGTTGCTCAAATGGGTGTCATGACTGATATTTATATGTTTTGCCTCGTCTTCATTGCCTGATTTTGCTCCCGAGAAAGTGTCACTCATAGTCGTTGAAATGTCACTCATAATTACTCTGAAATTCTGGAACTGTCACACATAGCATTCTGACACCTTGGCAGCTATGTAGATGCGTGACTTAAAACATGTAATCTAAAGTCCTGTGCATCACATAGTGTATGGTCCACCTAATAAGGTGCCTGTCTGTGCAGAGGCGTAGCTTCTGGGGGGTGTTTAGGGTGTTACACCCCCCTAATGTATTTTACAATAAATACTTGGGCACAGGTGCTTTCAGTAGGGAATGGCGAGTTGTCTGCAGGATTACCCCAGGTATTTTTGACAAAAAAGGCACACACTCTCTCCCTCTGTTTTGAAAGTCTTCAAAAAAATTGGTAATTTCCCAAAATATCATGTTGTCTCTCCAAGTCCTCCTACCAATCCGCATTTCTTTCCACTGCCCCTTGGGCCCTGCTCATGCATGCATGTCCTATAATGTTAATCTGAAGCTCACACAGCCTGCCTTTTTGGGCCATCTCATGTATGCTTGTCTTATAATGCAAATTTGAAGCCCCCCCACCACCGCCCAATTTTACTCACTGTAGTGCGCGAGGTCTGGGCCTCGCACGTGGCGTATTACACACTATGGAATGACACACACACACAGGTCAGTGGTATGCCGGAAATACCCCGAGCGGTCTTCCGCGCTTTTTAATATATACCTCGGGGCGTGCCCGTCCCGAGGGTGAAGGCGTGCGTGTGTGTGTGTTGATACAATGTGTGTGAGAGGCCGGGTGGCTCTCTACATCCCTCCTTCAATTTAGTTCACAAGAACACTGTCCAAACACAAGGGCTAAGGGGAAGTGCACATAAAGTCTCGGAGTCTTTGGCTTGGCCCGGGATTAGGCCTCAGGTGGTATCTGTGGTTGGACCGGACAGGGGATTCAACAGCCCCGGCCGGGGCGGTCGTCTCACCTCGTGAGGAAGAGGGGCACCCAGTTGTTTCGATTCGGGGCACACCGGGGTGATGTCCGTCGCTTCCTGGCTGGTCACCTCTCGGGAGGGGCACGGAGTCTTGGGTCCCCATTCTTCCATCACTCGGACCATCTGTGCCGACATCGATGGTTTCGTCGGCCACCTGGGGAGTGCCAGCCGGCACTCCTACTCGTTTGAAACAAGATATATTCCGTGTGACAGTCTGTTGGCCGAGGCGGGCCGTCACCATTGTTCCATGAATTTTCTCCACGATCCACCTTTCGGGTTCGAACGGGGTTCTAAATTTCCACCCGGGGTGCCGATCTTGTACCACCACAGTGTCTCCTTCTTGCAACCCCGGGTGTCTGGCATGTCTCCTTTTGCTTGCTTTCTGGTTAGTGACAGTTCTCCGTGCTTGGATAGCATCACCATCTCTCTCTTCCGGGGTCCACGTAGAGGACGCAGGGATGTTGCCTCTGGGTGCTCTTCTGAACAGAACATGCGCCGGTGCACAGTGGGTGGTGCTATGCGGGGTCTGTCGGTAGGCATTCAGGAATTGGTCCAACGCAGCTTCCGGGTCCTTGCCATCGTTGACGGCGATGCGGAGCGCCCTGTTGAGAGTCCGCATGAGCCGCTCCACTTCGCCGTTTGCTTGCGGCCATAACGGTGTGATTTTTCGGTGCTTTATCCCTAGGCCTTCCAGGTATGACTGGAACTCTCGTCCTTGAAAAGGGGGTCCGTTGTCCGACTTCACTTCCTCCGGGAGACCCATAGTGGCAAAGACGTGATCCAGCGCTTTCTTGACTGGTCCAAACGCTGTGGAGGAGAGCAGTTCCACTATGGGGAATTTTGAGAAGGAGTCCACGACGACCAGCGTGTGTCGACCATCCGGGAAGCTCCCGAAGTCTATGCTCAGCTGGGTCCAGGGTGATGTCGCCGCTTCCTCCGTGATGACGGGGGCAGGGGCTGGATCCGAGCCCGTGATGGTGCAGGCGTGACAGGAGCGCACCATCTCATCCACCATGCGATCCATGGCCGGGAACCATACTTTGTCGCGTAGTCTGGCCTTCGTCTTGGCCGTTCCTTGGTGGCCTGTGTGGGCGATGACGAGGGTCTGTTGTTGTAGGCTGGCTGGCACCACGATGAGATGCCCTCTCAGTATGACGCCTTCATCGCCGACACTCAATTCATGGCGGATCTGCCATAGCTGTTGTCGGGCATGGCTAACCTCTGGACGAAGTCCTTGAGCCCCTTCCAGAAACCTGGTCCAGCTCCCAGTGTCCAGGGCGTTTTTGACGCGGATCAGAGTCTCATCTTCGGCGGTGGCTCTTCCGATCTCCTGCAAGGTGAGGGTCTCCGGGCAAGCGGCTACGGACACCATGTGGACAAATTCCTCCACCAATGGACTGCCCGCCAGTGGGACTGCTTTCCTGGTGACATCCGGATGCCTGGACAGATAGTCCGCTGGATTATGGGCGCCGGGCCGGAAGACAAGGGTGAAATTATAGCCTTGTAGCTGGACAGCCCATCGTTCAATCCGCGGTGGGGCAAGCCTGGAGGATCCGGTGAACAGGGGCAGTAGCGGCTTGTGGTCGGTCACAATGGTGAAGGGTTGGCCGCAGAGGTACAAGTGGAAATGTTGGCAGGCCCACTTGATAGCTAGCGCCTCTCGCTCGATTTGAGCATAACGCGTTTCAGTGTCCGTGAGCGCCTTGCTCGCATATGCGACAGGTTTCCAGTCATTCTGGCCATATTCCTGGAGTAGAACAGCGCCGAGGCCTACGGGGCTGGCGTCCACGACCAATTCGGTCTTCCTGCGTGGCTGGAAGTAAGCCATCGTGGCTTTGTCCAGGAGGCTCGCCTTGATCTCCTGGAAAGCTTGGTTTGCTGCGCCGGTCCATTCCCATTCATGGTCCTGTCTCGTGAGCGCGCGGAGAGGCTCAGCCAGGTCAGCCAGGTTGGGTATGAATCGGCCACAGTACGTGGCCATTCCGAGGAAGCTTCTCACCTCGGTAGGGTTCCTGGGCGTGCTGGCATTCTGGATAGCTTCCGCCTTCTTCGGGTCAACTCGGAGCCCTTCGCGCGTGAACCGGTATCCGAAGAAGTCCACCGCTTCTTGGTAGAACGAGCATTTCTTTCTGTGGAGGGTTAGTCCATGCTCCTGTAGCCTCTGTAGGGTGGCCCTCAGATGTGTATGGTGTTCCTCCAGCGTGGTCGAGTAGATCAGAATGTCGTCGCTCAAGTTGATGACCCCACTCAGCCCTGACAGAACCTCCTTTATTGCATTCTGAAACACTTCGGCCGCAGATGACACCCCGAAACTTAACCTCTTGTATCTCCGGAGCCCGACATGGGTGGAGAAAGTCGTGATGTACCGGCTGCCCTGATCAAGTTCCAGCTGGTGGTATCCCGCGTTGAGATCAAGTTTGGAGAACCACTTCGCTCCGTTGAGGTCGGCGACGATGTCGTCCATAGTGGGCGTGATGTGGCGCTCCCTTTTCACGGCGGTGTTCGGCAGCCGCATGTCGACACACAGCCTGATGGCGCCAGGCTGCTTGGGCTTCGGGGCAACCACCAGTGGAGACACCCACGGAGTCGGTCCCGACACCTTCTCGATGACGTCGAGGTCTTCGAGCTTCTTCAGCTCGTCTTCGACCTGAGCGCGGAGGTTGAAAGGCACTCTTCTGTGACGCAAAGCGACGGGACGGATGGAGGTGTCTATGTGTAATTTGATTTTCTTGCCTTTGAGCTTTCCAAGGCCACTGAAGAGCGCCGGGAACTCTTCAAGCATTGAGTCAGCGTGTGATTGGTGAACTTGGTTGGCGAAGAAGACCAACCCCAGGTCTTCCGCTGTGTTACAGCTGAGTAGCGTCCCTTTCTTCCCTTCGGTGACATGGAATCGGGTTTCAGTCACGTACTCTCCATTTCGAACGGTGGTGCTGATGACGCCACGCAACGGCATGGGTTCGGTGCCCCCATACGTGTATATTCGAGCATTTGTCGGGGTCAGTGTAGGTTTTGGCGACATTTGTTCATACTGGTCCGAGTCCATGACGTTCACGGAGGCGCCTGTGTCAATGAGTGCTCTGACTTCTGAACCTTCCACTGATATCGTGCACATGGGCAGCGGCCTCTTCCGGGTGGCTACTCGGCTGACGTAGGAAATTACGTAGACCTCATCGTCTTCTTCATCTTCATAGTATGGCCTCCGGTCTTGGGCCTGCGTGTCCGGGGGCGGGTGCTCCTGCTCGAGCGACAGTTGCCTCACTCTGGACGTCATCGACCGAGGCCCATGTCCGCCTCGCGACCTCTGAGCATTGGGCCTGTAACGTCCTCCCTGGCACACCGCAGCAAAGTGGTTAAGTCTGCCGCACTTTGAGCACGTCTTTCCTTTCGCGTTGCACACGGCGGTCGCCGCATGGTCTCCTCCGCAGTAGGCACACTGTGCGTCCCGGGATTGCCACTGTCGAGGTCTCCCGCCCGCCGGTCTCCTTTGTATGGCGTCGACAGTCTCTTCCTTGATGGGCGCCATTTTTGGTGGCGCTTGCGAGGCAATGGGGGACCGGAGCGCCATTTCCATCTCGTCAGCTCTGGAGTCAGACAGCTCATGGGAGCGGGCGAGGACAAGGATGGCATCCAGCGTGATGCCCGGTTGTCTGAGGATTAGCTTCCGAAGCAGTTTCGACTTGCACCCAACGATGATCTGGTCTCTGATCTCCTCACGCGGTTCAGCAAACGGGCAGCTGCTGGCCAGCCGGCGCAGCCTCGCATAATACATGTCCACGGACTCATTCTCGGTTTGCCACGCCCGTTTGAACTTGAACTTCTCATAGTCGGTGTTGACCTGGGGGTCAAAGTGGGCATTCAGCGCGGTCACAGCCGCGTCATAGTCATCGTCCTCCCCCGTGTTTGGGAGAGATTCGAACAGGTCGTAAATCTCAGGGCCGCCATACAGGAGTAAGAGTGACCTCTTCACGGTGCTGTCGGTTTCTCGGGTCCCCTTAAAGTAGAGGTTTAACCGCCCCAGCCACGCCTTCCATCGCGGCGCCGCAGTTGCTGGGTCAGTGGTCTCGCTAAAGGGCGGAAGCGGGGACACTCCGGTGTGGGCATGGCTGACGACGTGGGTGGCAGCACTGCGCCGCGGGGGCGGGCATGGCGAAGCGGCATGAGCGGCCGTCCACGTGGATGCACCTCCTGTGGCGGCGTCGGTCATGGTGGCGGTGGCCCCTTTCTTGGATCGCTCCCTACCTGCGCAGGCCGCGCAGTGTGGAACTGGGGCAGGACGGTGAACACGTGGCTACCTAGCCCACCACCACGTGGCCCTCCGGGAGGCCGAAGCGGACTCGGCCCGTGACAAAAGAACAGTCTGTGTGCGTCACAGTGCAGCAGCACACACCCCCCTACAGGGCCTGAGCAGGCCGAGACAGCGGTGCGGGGGTCGGGGGAAACAGCAGATAGCAGAGGAAACAGTCCGCGTTGGAATGATGAATTTGCCAATGCTTGATGGATTTTATTTTTCAATTTGTCTTTTTTTTTTTTTTTTTTTATTTCGTGATGGAATCCCCTCAGAAGGCAGTCCCAGGGGCAGGACACAAGAAGAGGCCACTGAGCGGAGGGCAGGCGTGAACGTTGGAGGCGCCGGCACACGGGGCCTCGGGGCTGACGTGCAGCGTCTCCCCTCTTCGCCCCACCCCCTCTGGGGCAGCACACCACAAGGAGCGCGCTAACGCTGTGCGCGCAGCGGGGCAGGCCCCCAGGCACCAGCACGCACAGCGCGGGGGCGCCGGCAAGGACGCGGCGGGGGGGTGAACCACTCACCGGACGGCTCCCGCCAGCTGAACACGCTCCGACCTCGGAGGCGCGTGGGCGGGGAGCCGGTTCGAGACGAGGCAGCAGGCCGGCGGACGAGCTCCGCGGTCACAGGGGCGCCAGGCGATGGAGCGGGGAGCCCCAGCAGACAGGCCAGGCACGCGCAGGGGCAGAACCGGCCTCGTCGCCAGTGTAGTGCGCGAGGTCTGGGCCTCGCACGTGGCGTATTACACACTATGGAATGACACACACACACAGGTCAGTGGTATGCCGGAAAGACCCCGAGCGGTCTTCCGCGCTTTTTAATATATACCTCGGGGCGTGCCCGTCCCGAGGGTGAAGGCGTGCGTGTGTGTGTGTTGATACAATGTGTGTGAGAGGCCGGGTGGCTCTCTACACTCACCAAGCTACATCGATGTGTCTGTTAGCTTTCTGTTAATGGAAGCAGACATCACACAATATACAGACTTGCGACTAAAACACACCATCCCTTATAGGTATGTCAATGCTTATTAGTAATATAAGGTCAATGAGTAACATCAAGGTTTTTGTTGTAAATTTGATTTGAAATTATTTCATTTCTGAAAACATTAGTCTATAAATTGGGCATGTTTGCGCACAAAGAAGGCATTGCCTTGTTTTTTTGCCCTCAAAGAAGACGCTCTACCTCATTTTAAACAACTTCTTTGAACCCCCACAACTTTTAACTCCATAACCCCTCACCTCTGTGCAATCCTCTATCAAAGCTCCAACAACTAATATTCATTGCCACATAATGACTAATGTGCATTGTAGGAATCTGCCTCTTTATGTGATATATCAATAACTTGATATACCATGCAAAGAGTCCAGTAGTCCCTTAAAAGTGAACAGGGCCTTCCTATGCAATCTAAAGCGATGTTAGGGGTAGCCTTAGCTGTAGGCTTAACACAAGTGAGTGTAAGACATTTGCAAATACATACAATGATTAATAAATGACAGCACGAGAGGGGGGCGGAGCTTGCTAGCACCGATGGTAGACGCTTGAGCGCCGAACTCCGCTAAATCACCCAATATATCCGGCATTTATCCTGAAATAACGGCACCCGCCGACCACCGAACACAGCGCACAACCCCTAAGTACTGCTGGCATATTTGGTGCTTGGTGCGAGAGAATTCTGGTGACCGGAGCAGGGGCGACGAACACCCGAAACTTCGGCAGCGGAGGCCGCAAAGCCCCGGCCTAGCGTGGAGCTGCCCCCGGCTTGCGTCGCCCGACGGGCGGCGAACATTTAGTCACATGACCGGGAGCTGCAGCGCGCAGGATTACGTGCTGAGACATCTGCGAGCTGGGGCACGGACGAAGACAGCGGTGAGTGTATGGGCCCCCGTAGGCAGCGGACATTGAGGGGAGTGCCCTGCTTTGGCCCTGATGTCCCGGAACACAGCGGAGAGCAGGCGGCGCTTCTGATGTGCGAGGCCTGAGAGACGACACGCGGCGTTGGGAGCGACCTGGGGCGGTCACACAAGGGAGGACTCGGTGCAGCTACAACGGCCTAGGGGGCATTGGAGCGCTGGTTGGGACACCAGGAGCTGGAGTGGGCCCTGCGACCGATTTGCGCGCTCTAACGACGTAGTAGAGCACTGGTGTACACTGAGGCCTTCTCGCCCTCCACCCAAGAGCCTGGACACGGCCGGCGGAGCTAATCTCCCGCAGACATCAGGGTTTTTTTACAAACTTTGCTTTGGATGCTCCTTTGTGCGACGCAAGCAGTTGTGCCCAAGGCGCCATATTGAAGCAGCGACTGCGGTGTGTCGGGGGGTCCGGGTGCGGCGGAGTACGCAGAAGCGCTGAACCAGGACTAATCCTAACATTACTCCCCTCCACAAACTGGGAGAAGCGCCCTATGGGGGATACGTCACTGCCACTTCGGGACTGACGTGGTGGACGTTATACCCAAGCGGGGAAATCTTGGGCCCTCCGCGGCCTTCTGCGGTGGTCACACTACTCGCCACCCGGATACGTCTTGAGGCCCCCCCGTCTTGGACTGGTTGGCGTGGACTCGCCTACAGGAAGAGTGTAGCCCCCCCCCCCCGGTGGGCAGTCTGAGGGGACCGGGTGATTCGCTAGTGACGGCAACACAACATCCATCGAGACCTTCCCTCCCCCTGGGACGGACTACGCGGAGCGGAACTACAGAGAACCGTCTCTGCACGATGGGGAAAGGAGATAAAACAAAAACTAAACTCCCATTCGAACAGCAACGTGCGAAGGCCCCAGATTCACAAGAGCCAGAAACTGGGCAGCAAACCAGGACTCAGAAAAACTCGATATATACCGACATTAAGGAATTGCTTGTCACAATGGAGAAGGGCTTGCAGGACAGTTGTGGCGTCGATAGGGACAAAGATTGATGCTCTCTCTTACCGCATGGACAGGATGTCCGAAAGAGTGGACAAACATGCGGACCATCTAGATATGTCGAAAAGACGCCTGACTGAAGTGGAGGAGGGGCAAACGGAATTACATAAAGACCGCAAGCACATGGGTAAGATTCTACAGGTGATTCAGGACAGATCGGAGGATTTGGAAGCCCGCTCCAGGAGATCCAACATACGAATCACGGGAGTCTCGGAAACTACTCAAACAGGCAAAATGGAGCTATTTGTGGGAAAGCTTCTGACCTCCTTGCTGGGCGACAACGTCTTCTCGCCCATGTTTATAGTGGAGAGGGCGCATCGCACATTGGGTCCTAAACCGCGCCCGGGGGCCCCCCGAGGCCCGTAATAGCTAAACTCCTAAACCATAGAGACAGAGACACCACGCTACGAGTGGCTAGGGAGAAGGGACAGCTGCAGTTCGAGGGCGCAAATATATCCCTTTACCCGGACTTTACAGCGAAAGTGCAGGAAGAGCGGCGGCACTTTGCTCCGTACAAACAACAACTCCGGGATCTTGGCTTGGACTACGCCATGCTGTACCCAGCGAAGCTAAGAATAAACCGACGAGGGCACTCCCACTTCTTCATTGACCCGAAAGACCTCCAAAAGGCACTTAAGACTTGGACTAAGGAACAAAGGAACAGCCCTAGGGGACAGCGGAAGAACAGGAACCCACCAGCCGCTTGGATGAGCAAGAATGACCGTACATCACCACCTGCGTCACCCCGATTAGCGACGAACTGCGGCAAAATCGGGATATGATGTAGGAGCTGCGGTTTGCATATTTGGTTCCTCGGTCCTACAGATAGTGGGGACGGAGGAAGTCATGGGTTGCCTGTGCGAGCTCTGGAACTCCGAGATATGGTGAGACTATTCCATGATATACTTGTACTTTTTGTCACTTATGCTTGACTTTGGCTGGCTTCGGAACTTAAGGCACTCGCCCCCGACCTAGGCTCGCAGGTGAGGAGCCTGCTAGTCAGTTGGTGGTAGGGGGGACGATCCCGGAAGAGAACACTAGCTGGCACGTACAGATACGTTGCTGTGGGCTGCCGTTAAGAGATATATACCGGGTGATGAGGCTAGGAGCAGGACTGTGAAAACTGTTTAATTGTAATTGTTTCTTGTTCTAATACTGGCGACCTCTGCCCCAGCGCTGTTAGCACTACGGGTTCCTTAGGGGACCCGTATGGGTCACCTGGGTAGTTTTGGGGGGGGGGAGTAATTTCAGGCTAGGCCGAGTTGGGGATGGTCTGCTGTGGGAGGGGGGGGAACTTCTGACTGGGGGGGGGGAGATGGGGTGGAATTGTGCGGCACTGATGTTGACACACTTGCCCCGGCGCAACCAAGCACACACAGCTCGAAACACAGTGTAGTATATAATGGACACACAGGCAACGCACAGAGAGAATGCACGAGCGACCTAAACTCCGAGAGAGCTGGCGCAGCGAACCCGAAGCAATGGCAGGTGACATAGGCGACGCGCGCGCTGACAAACTCAGGGCGGTCACCTAGAACGTGCGCGGCCTAAATGACCACAGAAAAGTACGCAAGGTGCTAAGTTATCTGCAGCGACAATATAGATTTGGCCCTGATTCAGGAGACACGCCTCACTACGGACAGCAGGATCATATACTGTGGGGGATTGGAAGGCAATGTGGCGGCTGCTGGGTACACTACCCACGCCAGAGGCGTTCTGACGTGGGTGAACCCTAGATCCAAACTCACACAACAAACACTGGAGGCAGACACGGAGGGCCGCTATGTAATTTCTAGATGCACTGGACTGGGAGTGTCTTTAGTAGTTGTCAATACATATGGTCCTAACTTTGATTCCCCCGAGTTCTACAAGGGGTTGGCGAGTAAACTTTGTCGCTACAACCCTAATGACCTTTGGTGGGGGGGGGTATGAACCTCACCCTGGACCCTACACTGGATAGATCTGCTGGCCCACACCGTAAACCGGCCGCTGCGGCGGTGGAACTACAGGGTATTATGACGCGATTAGGACTTGGAGATGCCTGGCGATCACGCAATCCGACACAGGGAGGCTATACCCACTACTCCGCATACCACAACATACACACCAGAATTGACTACTGGTTGATCCCAGATTCCAGATTAGACCTGATTACTAGTTGTAAGGTTCTTCCCAGAACTCTTTCAGACCACTCACCTGTGCTCCTGGAGATAGTAACCCAAAGTTTGTCTATCCCGCCTTTCACTTGGAGGTTCCTGCCATATTCGTTACTGGACCCAGTATTTAGGGGCGAACTGGCTACAGCCATAGATCTATTCTTCGAGACTAATATAGGCTCAGTGGACAGCTTCCAGACTGTCTGGGAGGCATTTAAAGTATACATCCGAGGGGTGGCGATTTCCAAACATTCGGGCGTACTGAAGGCAATTCGTACGCGGCTAGCAGAACTTGAGAAGCAGCAGGACGCGCTGGAAAAAAGACAGAGAGACAGCGCTGACTGCGACTTGAGCAACAACATTAAAATCTTGCTCGAGGAATACCACGACGAAGCAGACAGGGAAGTCAAACACATGGGAAAATATGCTACTGCTAGAGTGTATGGTGAACGAGATAGACCAGGCGCGCTCTTGGCCAGGATAATTGGAGGCGGGAGAAAACACCAGATACTCGCTGAGGTAAAATCGGCCATTGGTGTCATCCTCACTGATCCAGTAGCTATAGCTCATGAATTTAAAACTTACTATACGACCCTCTACTCAGCTCAGGGGGGGGATCTAGACGAGGACATTGAGGATTACCTGGGGCATATAGATCTCCCTCTTTTGCCAAACTCCGATAGGGAATTTCTCATGCACCCGATAGAAAAAGATGAAATATCCGAGGCCCTAATGAGCATGAAGTCGGGCAGCGCTCCTGGAACAGATGGCCTTACGGCAGGCTTTTATAAAGCCTTCAAAGAACAACTGATTCCGCACTTATCGACTCTCTTTGATGACATCTGTGTGGAGGGCAAAATGCCAGAATCAATGAGAGAGGCGCTACTAGTGACTATCCTGAAACCTGGAAAGCCTAGGGAAGAATGTAGCTCGTACCGACCCCTGTCCCTACTCAATGTGGACGCGAAGCTGTTCGCTAAGGTGCTGGCGACTAGGTTAGCCTTACTGGCTCCCCAGCTGGTGACCCCGGAACAGGCTGGCTTCATTCCAAGCAGGAATTTGACATACAACATCCGCACTGTATTAGGCACAATGCAACACACACAACAAGATAGGACTGCGTTAGCAGTATTCCTCGACATGGAGAAAGCATTTGACTCTGTGGAGTGGCCTTTCATGAGAAAGGTGCTGCAACGCATGGGTCTGGGTCAACCTTTTTTACAAATGATAGGAGCACTGTACCATCGGCCGCGTGCCAGAATTAGAATTAATGACCTGATCACTAGAGGCACTCGACAGGGGTGCCCACTCTCTCCCCTACTATACGCATTGGTGGCTGAGCCATTAGCTTGTGCCCTCCGGGAATACCATGGTAATGAAGGCATTTGTTTCCCAAACTACAAGATAGTGGTCTCGATGTATGCAGATGACACCCTACTATATATAAGAGACCCAGATAATAACTTGACATCGGTGTTGAGGGAGGTAGTCCGTTTTGGCGCACTGTCAGGTCTTCGAGTCAACTGGTCGAAATCGCTAGCATTTCCCCTGACTCCTGTTACACTACCCACGACCATGGAATACCCACTCACCTGGACTACGGACACGGTCAGGTACCTTGGGGTCCAACTTGACACAGACCCGGAGACCCTCTTTAGAGCCAACTATGGTACTGCCTTTAGCAGGCTGGAGGATGACGTGACCGCATGGTGTAAACTCCCACTCTCCCTAATCGGGCGGATTGCTATCATGAAAATGGTGGTGCTCCCCAGATTCCTATTCTTATTCACGTCCATCCCGATGGTGCTCCCCAAAACGTTCTTTCAAAGACTACAACAGGAACTGACTAGGCTTGCATGGGCGGGCGGACAGCCAAGGGCGAAGTGGTCGCTCCTCACACTACCATACAGCATGGGGGGCCTGGGAGCTCAGGACCTAGAATTATACTATAGGGTGGTACAGGCAGCACACCTCCATACATGGGTGCACGGACACAAAGACATACCCCACGTGAAAATGGAGACCTTGTTTGCTCATCCGCTCTCCCTCCCACACATGATATTTGAACCCGCCGATCGCCGCACGGCTACGACGCATGCATGGAATAACCTCCTACAGAGGCAGATTTGTGCGCTGCTGTACTCCCCTAGCATGCCTATTGGCTGGACGCGGTGGCTGCCCCCACTGCGCGAGAAGGGGGTACTGGAAGCTATGCGGAAACTCGGGATCGAGACTGCAGGAGACTTGTTTGGGGACGGGGTGGTAAAAACTTGGGAACAAGCACGGGCTGACCAGGAGGACCCGTCTCTGCTGACGAGATTCCACTTCTTTAGAGTGCGTCATGCTTGTTTGGAACTCCTAGGGGTAGACATGGCAGAGCCGCCAGAAGTGAAGGAACTCACGTATATCATTAAGGCCACAACCTCACAGAAATTACTTACTCACCTTTACACCCTGTCACAAACACATAGGGAAATCACGTACACTAAAGCGAGATTAGCCTGGCAAGTAGATTTACAAATGGTGTTGGATGATGACACTTGGACATACTGTTGCACCAACACTAGGAGAATCTCCTAGAATGGACGGCACAGGCTGGTCCACTTCAAATTTCTCAACCGGATATACTATACGCCGGCCAGACTCTTCAGGTATGGTCTTAGAACCACTGCGGAGTGTGAGAGGTGTCATTCCCCTAACGCTGATTTCCTCCATCTAGCATGGACTTGCCCAAGTATAAATGACTTTTGGGTCAAAATTTTTGCAGAACTTAGCACCATCACCAAGGTTGCTATCTCCCCTGACCCTGCGATGGCGTTGATAGGTTACACCAAGAAATTGCCGAAGGCAGTCCGCAGGCTAACTGACATGGGGCTCCTACTTGTGCGCAGAGTAGTGGCATGCTGCTGGGTGAGGGGACTGAAGCCGACTCCTAAAAGATGGGCACACGATATGTTGTATTGCTGCACGCAATCTGAGATCTACAGCGAACTACTACCCCCCACTAGCAGACCGAAGAACTTTTGGGGGCTTTACCAAACCTACTTCACAGCTAGCGCAGACAAAGACCTGGATGCGGAGCTACAGGAGTCCCAGGGGGAGAGTGCGTAGTACACGTTGCGCACTGGATGTCGAGTCTTTTCTCAGATTCCTGGGCTTGGGTCGTGGGACATGAAGATGTTGCCTCCTTGCGTTCTCAGATCTGAACAGGTAAATATTTCTGTGTCCTTACAACGCCGCCTGCCCTATTAACAGGGTTGTTGGCTAAATGGCTGTGTAACTCCTTGGAAAGAACGCGGATAAGTGTTTGATATCACGCTGTACTTCTAGCCCAATGGTGGGAGGTGGGAGGGGGGTTTGAAGACTTGTCTGTACTGGTTGTAACTTGTCTCAAAAGTTCTAAAAATAAAATAAAATAAATAAATAAATAAATAAATGACAGCACGAATCAAGAAGGAGATCCACACCAATTTATAAAAAATACCAGTATTCTTATATATGTATAGGCAGCAGAGAAAAATCGTTCACCTAAGTACTGTTTAAAATAGCAGGTTTGAAGTAAACAGCTATTAGATACTTTCACCATCATTAAAGCACTTTGTAGTAATGTTAAGCTTTTGATAAAACATACGCTGCACTGCATTCAGTTACTTAACGACTAACAGGACCCTTCCCCAGGACTTGAGGTGAGTATAGGGCAAGGTCCAAGGCAGCACCAACAGCTCACCTCGGGAGGCACTGGGGAGTTCGTGTGCAGAGGTGTGTTTTTCAACGTCAGAAGATTTTCAGTGATTTTTGATACTTTAAATCAGAATTGAAAGTCTTACGGGTGATGTTAAGCTATGCAGGAAAAACACACGCAGCATACAAGAACTTTTTTTTTTGGTTTTCAAAAACCTTTATTGAACAAAATTGCATAGCATAGTTACAAGATTGCACCATATCAAAGCATAGCATGCAAGTACTTAGCAGCAATTTACAGGACCGATCTTCTGGAATTAAGGTGAGTCTCGGGCAAGGTCCAAGGCAGCACCAACAGCTCACTTCGGGAGGCTCTAGGGCGTCCAGGTGCAGAGGTGCATTACAACGTTGGGTGCCCCATTCACTTCAATAGAGGATCAGCTCTGTCACAAAGAGACAGCAGGCTTGTACTGGTGGACCAGTCGAGCTGAACCAGCAAGGGGGCTCAACTCTTGCTATGTCTAGGGATGTGGGGCTCCTTCAGTTCTCTTCTCCAGGGTCCAGGGGCGGCAGGTGCAGAGGTGTCCCTAGGCATAGGGGTTTTGTCACCTGGAGCTGTAGCGGTGGGGTCCTGCACACAGAGGTTGCAGGCAGCATCAGAAAGTTCACAGTGGGCAAGTCCAAAGTGGGCTTTGTCTCTGCCGGGCTGGGAGACCACTCTGGCACCTTTGGCCCACTTTAACTCGGCCTTGGAGTGATGGGTAAAGTGGTACTTTCTGGTGTTGGAGTTTTGGCAGTCAAGTGGCCTCACAGAGGTTCTTGGTTGCCTGCAGGATGCAGGGTAGCAGCTCCGCTACTCTACAGGAGACTCTTGGTTCTTTTTCTATGTCAGGCAGTCCTCCCAGGCATTTGGAGTTAAAGCTGCAGGACAAGTAGACTTTGGCGCAGTTCTCGATGAGGGATGTAGACAGGCCGGCAAAGCAGGGGCCTAGTCAGCTGCTTTTTCTCCTCTTCTATGCTTTTGCAGTGCTTTGGTCCTTCTTCTTAGGTCGGCAGGAATCTACCTCTCCGATGCCAGGGTCTCTACTGAATTTAGTGGTGTTAGAGGGAGTGCCAGGTAGTAGCCAATGGGCTACATACCTCTGGGGTAAGTTCACTCTCATATGACTACTTGCTTTGGGAAGCAGGCATAACCCAGACCCTGGTTGGTTAATTCTCTGCAAGACAATATGAAGGAGTCTGACGAGAGGGGTCCAAATCACCTAGGGGGAAAGTCAGCTGAATGTAGACACCACTCCTAATCTAACTAATTTTACCGGCTGTATTTCCGACAAAAGTGGAGTAGAGCAGAGGGGTTGGCATCCTCCCCTATGCGAAAAACCAAAGTCGCAAACCAAAGGCAGAGGTGCTGCTTTGAAGCTCCCTAGCCGGTTAATCTGCAGCTCATCCTGTGGGAGGGGGTGGGAGACACCCTCTGACAGAGCTGACCTGATTTTTGGCCTCCAAGAGCGAAGCCCTTCACCCTTGGGGGTCAGGAATTCGTCTCTCGTGTTAGGCTGGCTAAAACCAGTCAGTCAGCCCACCAGATGTTGGTACGGTTTCAGGGGGCACTTCTGAGGTGCCATCTGCGTGCATGTATTGATACATCCAGCAGTGGAATCAGTGTGGGTTCATCAATACAAGATGTTGGATATCTAACATCCCTGTTTTCAATTAAGCCATCCTGGAGATGGGTAACTTGTTTTTACCAGTGCCCAGCACATGTTTTAAAATGGCTTCCCTCTTCACTTGCACTGGCAGTAATCGAACCGACCAGCACAGGGGCATATCTGCTCATGCAGATATGCCCTCACATATAATATTAAGCACCATGCCTTCGGGCTGTCAGGCCTGCTGTAGGAGTGGATTACAAATATCATATGCATTGGTAAGGGACATGTCACACAGGGATGTGTGACGTGTTTTCACTTTTGTCTGCACGAAGACGAGCAGTCTGCACTGGCAGTCGTGCATGTGCTTGGTAAGGGATCCCTTGGGGTTGCCCAATTTGTGTGGCAGCCCTTAGGGACCCTCTTTAGCACCTCAGGCCCTGTTGTGTAGTTCCTATATAACCTATACAGGATCTGCACGGTTGGATAATATAAACTGTGGGATTGGTGGCAGACTCATTCCGTGCACCCCCATTGCCTGTGAGGAACACACCACCTTCCTCGACCGCTGCAGAAAAAAGCTTCGACAAACGGAGCATGACTGTGGAAGGACCAAACGAACATCACCCCTGCCGTCAAACCGATTCAAAAATGGCGGACGGAAGTAAATAGAAAACACCAAAAACAGGACACACACCCACCTGAAACACCCACCCCCAACAACTGCACGCGCCAATGACACCCCCCAGCACAAACAAGAGCACCCAAGTCACCACACCCACAGAACACTTGACTGGCAACAACCATTGGGACACAACCACCACAAAGAGTATAAAATGAATCCCTCCCATTATCACAATCCTTTGCATCACAGCACAGCTGGAACAAAGAGGCAAAATAGCACAAACTGCAGACACACACTAACACACATACAACCTGCACACCAACACACCCACCACACAAATCCCCACAACACCATCCCTACATACTGCCCACCCCACCCCACCTCACCAACACCTTGCACATCACACACCATGGCACCCAAGAAAAACCCCAAGTTCACAGAGAGTGAGTTGAAGGTCATGGTGGATGAAATCATCCACGACGAACCACATCAGTTCGGTACCCTAGTCCCGCAGACCACCTTGGCAACTAAAACCACCATGTGGGACAGGATAGTGACCAGAGTGAATGCTTCAGGGACCGTGCCACGCACCAAACACAAGATCCAGAGGCGGTGGCACGACCTCAAGGCAAGAGTGAAAGGCATCAGGGCCAAGAACCACCTGCGGGCACAACACACTGGCGGCGGCACTACCCCGGAGCCCATACCATTTGCCGAATGGGAGGAGAAGGTGCTGGGCATACTGCACCCTGAGAGCCTGGAAGGAATCGAAGAGGGACTTGAGGCTGGTAAGTACAAACCAATGACCACTATCACACTGTCATGGTCTGCCTTGCACAACTGCCAAGACACATCTCCCAGGCTCCAATCCATGCATGTGGGTCACACAGTCACCCAAATGTGAAGTCCTGGGCTCAAATGCACCCACCATGACCAACCACAAATGTTGCCTCCTACGTTCACAGGCTTGCATGTTGTCAAACCAGCCAACACCACAACTCCCAACAGGCCCACATGTCAACAGGGAGGGTGGGGGTGGGTCCAGCACTACAACTCCCAACAGGCCCACATGTCCACAGGGAGGGTGGGGGTGGGTGGGTGAGAGTCCGGCACTACAACTCCCAACAGGCCCACATGTCAACAGGGAGGGTGGGGGTGGGTCCAGCACTACAACTCCCAACAGGTCCCCATGTCCACAGGGAGGTTGGGGGTGGGTCCAGCACTACAACTCCCAACAGGCCCCCATGTCCACAGGGAGGGTGGGGGTGGGTCCAGCACTACAACTCCCAACAGGCCCACATGTCCACAGGGAGGGTGGGGGTGGGTGAGAGTCCAGCACTACAACTCCCAACAGGCCCCCATATCCACAGGGAGGGTGGGGGTGGGTGTGGGTGATTGAGAGTCCAGTACTATAACTCCCAACAGGCCCACATGTCCACAGGGAGGGTGGGGGTGGGTGGGTGGCCGTCCAGCACTACAACTCCCAACAGGCCCACATGTCCACAGGGAGGGTGGGGGTGGGTGGGTGAGAGTCCAGCACTACAACTCCCAACAGGCCCACATGTCCACAGGGAGGGTGGGGGTTGGTCCAGCACTACAACTCCCAACAGGCCCCCATGTCCACAGGGAGGGTGGGGGTGGGTCCAGCACTACAACTCCCAACAGGCCCACATGTCCACAGGGAGGGTGGGGGTGGGTCCAGCACTACTACTCCCAACAGGCCCAAATGTCCACAGGGAGGGTGGGGGTGGGTGGGTGAGAGTCCAGCACTACAACTCCCAACAGGCCCCCATGTCCACAGGGAGGGTGGGGATGGGTGGGTGGGAGTCAAGCACTACAACTCCCAACAGGCCCACATGTCTACAGGGAGGGTGGGGGTGGGTCCAGCACTACAACTCCCAATAGGCCCCCAGGTCCCATCCCAGAGCAAGATGGAGTCCACCCACCATTTGCTGACCAGTGCATCTCCTCCTTCAAACCTACAGGTAGCTAGCCATCTTCACAGGGGCACCATCCAATAGCAAGACCGGACCACACATATACAAGTATTGTCTCCCCACCTCCACACCACCATAATGCCCAGAACTGTCTACCACACCAACATGATGACACCAACAACCATGTCCTGATTCGCTAGAAATTTGTAATGTAACAACAACAAACCTGTCATGTCCACAGCATTGATTCTTAAATTCTTGTCCCTCAGGTGATCGCAACTTGACAGGCGAAACCAGCAACCGCCAGCACCAGTCGCCCCCTCACAGCCAGGACTCTCCGGAGAAGATTCCATGGACACCTCGGGTGCAGAGGACGATGCTGGCCCAAGCACACTCCCAGGGCCACCAGGCTCCCAGGACATCCCTGCCTCCACCACCTTGGCCAGTGTAACAACACCAATACCTGCCATTGTGAGCTGTGCAGCTACCACCACCACCACCACCACTCCTGCCAGTGCCACCCTGCCTGACCTATCGTCCGATGATGGGCCATCAACATCTCAGGCTAGCAGGGAGAGTGGACGTGGGAGGACACAGGTGAGGCCACAGCTCACAAACAGGAGTGCAGGTGCAAGGCGAGGTCGGGAACAAGACACAGCCCATCCTAGGACCGAGACCCTGGATGCCATTGCCAGAGTGGAAGCCTCCTACGAGTGGTCGCAGGCACAGGCGGATCGGGCACACCAAGACTCGCACAGACCTGCCAGCTGTTGCGGTCCATGGACACCCGCATGGGACAAATTGTTGACCTCATGGGGCAGCAAACAGGTCTTTGGAGGGAGTGGTTATCCCACGCAACACCACCTCCCCCTCCCCCAAGTGGCCAGCGGGACAGGGCACCAACACCACCGCCACGATCACCTGAGGCCACTGACAGGGAGGTGGTCCCTGAACAACCTGCCCCCACAGCTGGCTCCGCTCCGGCTCCAAGACGGAGGGGCCATCCAAGGCTGGATCCAGCAGAGAGCAGTGGCAATGCACCATCCACCCGCTCGAAGAGGGGCCGCCACTGACTTCACCCTTCCTTGAGCCTGGCATTCAGTCTGCGAACTATCTTGCCCCACAATGCCAAGCATTGGCACACGTCTGTTGGACTTTGTGTACATCCCACAATGTAGTGTCCCCACGGTGTTGTCATCTGACATGACCTTCAACTCACACTTCCCCCCCAACACCTATTTGTAAATATGCACTAACAGTAATCCACACCCTGTAAATAAACACCACGGAAACACTCAAGGCTGTGTGACCTCCATGTTTTAAACACAGGTTTGTCTTAGTAGTTGTCATTACCAGGTGCAGGGATCAATGTTCTTCAGAATCATGGCTCTGTAGGAGTGACCTAGGGATAATGAGAGAACAACAAGCACAGGTCAGGAAACTGAATCACACCCATCACACCACACCGTACTGCAACATCCCACAAACCGCACTCATCACTAATTAAGCGGATCACAGGACACACATCAGGGAGCATTGCATGTACACCATCTCACACACCCATTTGCGAACAGAACATACCAGAACAGGCAGCATTCACACACCACATCCACACATCACCAGCAAACATACATCACGCATTGAACAGCAGCACAAGAGGTAGTTACTCACATTCCAGGTTATGGAGCATGCAGCAGGCAATCACTATTTTGCATACTTTGCCGGGTGAGTATGGCAGTGCCCCTCGGGTTTTATCCAGGCAGCGAAACCTAGACTTCAGCAGTCCAAATGTATGTTCCACCACCCGACGTGTCTTCCCATGGGCCTCATTATATCGCATTTTACCTGGGGTAGTAGGATTCCGTAGGGGGCTTAGCAGCCACGGGCGGTTTGGGTACGCAGAATCGCCTAGGTGGGGGGATGACAGGCACATACATCATTACCAGGATTGGTGGGAACAGCATGGCACACATACAACACAGTAGTCATCACAGCACACTTACCTACAAGCCACGCATGTTCTTAACGCAGATTAGCCATCAGTTGGGGGACAATGCTGCTCCGCAGGATGTGGGAGTCATGTGCGGACCCGGGAAATCTGGCACACACATGGGAGATGATGTTGTCAGCCAGGCACACCACTTGCACATTGATAGAATGGTAGTGCTTCCGATTGCGATAGACAGGTTCACGTGCCTGGGGTGGAATCAGACCAATATGTGTGCCATCAATGGCACCCACTACGTGTGGAATCTGGGCCAGGGCATAGAAGTCACCTTTTACTGCAGCCAGCTCTGCCGGACGTGGGAAATGGATGTAATCATCCTTGTAACGCATCATGGCTTGCAGCACATCCCGCAGTACCATGCTGAACATGGATTGGGACATCCCCCCGGCATGACCAACTGTGTACTGGAAAGTGCCTGTTGCAAAGAAGTGAAGTGCTGCCATCACCTTTGCTGTGGGCGTAATTGCTCCTGGATTTGGCCTGCGTGGCTGCAGATGAGGTGCCAATTGAGCTACAAGATCCTGCAATGTCCGTCGGTCAAGCCGGAATTTACGGATTACCTCCTCTTCAACCATGTCCTCCAGCACAGTGTATGGTCGATGCACATTTGGAGCCCTCCTGTGTGGGAGTAGATGGGAGCAGATGTCAATTGACCAACACCGCACAGCTGTGCCACACGATCACATCTTGACCAACACAATACAAATAATACATGTTGCAGACACGGATTGTATGTGTGACGTGACTGAAATATAAGGCACTACAGCTAACTACACACACAATGTTAACCCCCAAACAACATCCTGTGTGCAAACATGTCCAATGGTACGTGCACAAATGTTGAAAGAACAGCCAACATCACATGATTGTGTGCCCATGTGTGGACAAGCGTCCCCACAGACACACATGGACGTGCACACACAACACGAACATGGAACACACCCTCCTTGTCTACATGCACCCATGACCCCACCTACAATGCTGTGCATCCTCACATGACAGGCATGGGCATACAACAGGCGACACACAGACGCATACACAGAATGCATGTATACCCCCATCATTGCTACTTGCACACACAAACCACACACTCACAACAGCTTCAAAATGTGGATACACAGGCTTGATGTACTGTGTAGATGTGTACAATTAGAAACGTGTGCGCTCAAAACCAAGACATCACCACATAGCCATGCACATCTGACGCAACTTGGGCTCACATCACTGGCCTTTGTTAACCACTGGCAAGGTCAATAGTATGACCACACATGCAACTAATGGACATAAATGAGACACGTGGACACGGGCCATTGACATGACATTATGATTCTTGACGCATTCCGGACACGGCCTGACACACATGTACACCTATAAACATTACATGTGTGCGGAGACATGCAGTGTGTGTACACACGGCATCCGGGTACGCCTTCCGCCAACACAGAAGATGATCCTTGATACTGCAATTGTGCGTAACATTTGCTGCATGGTGATGGACCATCACTGTCACACACCGCCAACCGCATGTGCGCACTACCGCGATGGTGCATCTTTTGAAAATCATCACTTACTGGCATCGCAATGTGACTGAAAGGGGGGTACCAACCGCCATTTCCACTTGCACATTAAAATGTATGTGTTGGCCTGACCCGCCCCCGCGGAATGCGTGCTCCGCCATTGCAATGCCAGTGGGTGATGAGTTTCAAAAGATGCACCATCGCGGTAGCGCGCACATGCATTTGGCGGGGTGTGACCGTGATGGTCCTTGCACATGTAGCCAATGGAAACAGGTAACGCGTAAACGATTTCAAAAATAGCGGAAGCCGTGCACCGCCACAGCAGGGCCAGTCATTGGCTCATTTTGAATGACTTTATAGGAAGATGCACAGCATTAGGGTTTAACAAAAAGTTTAACTTAAAGTAAATCAGTTAGGTTGCTCTCACAGGTAGCGTGTCCGTCTGCAACGCTAATACATCAAGTATAGGTCGTGCATACATACAAGTGAATGCATCCCTGGGTGAGGCACTCCTTAGGGTTCCAAAAAATGACTCCACAGGATGTGATATTCTCAAAGTTTATGTATCATGTACACTTTCAAATGAATGTCTTCAACATTTTAGCTTCTGCAATGTAATGATGATATTCTCATTAAACATTGGATTGAGTTTATATATTCCAACTCCGATGCATTTCGGGCTGGGGAGCCCTTTTTCAAGGAGTACTGTGGAAGACGAAAAAGATATAATAAGTCGTGTGAAATATGTTACACGAATTAAATGGTGCTCCATAAGACGTGGGATGGCGTGCACAGATTAATGAAAGTTGTAAATAAAAGTGAAAACCAATCAAAATCAGCGGTCTTGTGCTCATTAGTCATGTGAACTAAACAGTAAAACGGTAACACCGTGCGATAGCCAATTATATAGTGTAGAGAAAAAGGGGATAGGGAAAGCTAGGGCCGCGAAGCACCCACCATTCACCGTGTGTTTGGAAATGAAGAGTCTGGTCGAAACCACATGTGAGGCAAGCACTTGGGTCTGACCGCGATACATCGGGATAGTGAAGGGACCACTTACGGTCTAGTAAACGACGAACTTCCGCATAGCTGTGAAGGAAGATAGCGGAACGTTAGGTTAGGCTGACAGTTGGTGCAATTGGCCGCTAAGGCTGTGCGCATGTATTTTAACTAATTTCTTGTGTTTTAATTTATGTGCTGCTCCTTGGCGCTACGCGCTACCTGCTAATTTGGTTGATTTTGAAAACGATTTTACCTGCAATAACGCCGCTCTTCGGCACAACGCTCTTTCCTGGGAAACCTCCGCTCTAGGCACCGATCCGCCACGGCTTGTGCCGTTTGCAGCGGCGGGGCCATTCGAGCGAGACTCTTCCGGCCTCACACACTCACTTCCGCCCTGCAAACTCATTGGCAGGTTAGCGGGCTAGTGTGCTGAAGAGGCTGGAGGCTACTTAAACATCAGTACAGCCTCAGTTGGGGGCTGACAGTTGGTGCAATTGGCCGCTAAGGCTGTGCGCATGTATTTTAACTAATTTCTTGTGTTTTAATTTATGTGCTGCTCCTTGGCGCTACGCGCTACCTGGTAATTTGGTTGATTTTGAAAACGATTTTACCTGCAATAACGCCGCTCTTCGGCACAACGCTCTTTCCTGGGAAACCTCCGCTCTAGGCACCGATCCGCCACGGCTTGTGCCGTTTGCAGCGGCGGGGCCATTCGAGCGAGACTCTTCCGGCCTCACACACTCACTTCCGCCCTGCAAACTCATTGGCAGGTTAGCGGGCTAGTGTGCTGAAGAGGCTGGAGGCTACTTAAACATCAGTACAGCCTCAGTTGGGGGCTGACAGTTGGTGCAATTGGCCGCTAAGGCTGTGCGCATGTATTTTAACTAATTTCTTGTGTTTTAATTTATGTGCTGCTCCTTGGCGCTACGCGCTACCTGGTAATTTGGTTGATTTTGAAAACGATTTTACCTGCAATAACGCCGCTCTTCGGCACAACGCTCTTTCCTGGGAAACCTCCGCTCTAGGCACCGATCCGCCACGGCTTGTGCCGTTTGCAGCGGCGGGGCCATTCGAGCGAGACTCTTCCGGCCTCACACACTCACTTCCGCCCTGCAAACTCATTGGCAGGTTAGCGGGCTAGTGTGCTGAAGTGTGTACCCTCCAATAAGGTACTTAATGACGCAGTGGACGAAGCGCAGCGGACGAGCGCAGCGGGAGTGCCGACTTTGCGCCGAAGTCGTGCCAAAGTCCTGCCCGTCTGCGCCCGTCCGCGCCAGAACGGGACCAGGGGCTACTCCATCTGCCCCTGGCCACATAACATACTCCCGCTCTGACTTATTGGCTTTACAGACCCCTTCCTGTACCTTTGCCCCAATTTTTAATTGCCAAGACGCTCCATTAAAATGTCATGACTGCACCCTTTACCCTTGACTCAATCCCCTCGGTCACAGACTCCTTGTCCTCTTCTTTCTGGACTACTACTCATGTCACGCATCTGGCTTCCTCTGCTATGCCTAAATCTGCCCCTACTATGAACTTTATCAGCATAAATTGCCGATCTCTCTCTAAACACAAAAGAGATATCTTTGACCTTCTCGAGTCAGCAAGCCCTGCTGCCATGTTTGTAACGGAAACATGGCTTAACGATAGCTCCGGTCCTGACATTGCCATGGCTCTCCCTAATAACTACACCTATCTGGGGAGAAATCGTGTTCTCAAGGAGGGAGGAGGTATAGCGATAATTTTTAAAAGAGAATTTTCTTGCAAATGGGATTTTCCATATTGCGAAGCTGGCCTTTTTAAACTCTCTCTCACTCCTCATTTCCCCTTGACTGGAACCCTGATCTATCGTCCCCCGGGTTCGGCCAACACATGGGCTTCCTCTCTTCCTGAGCTCATTGCCCCTCTCATTTTACAATCCACTAACTTTCTTATAGTGGGAGACTTAAACATTCATTTTAATCTCACATCTTGTCCCATTAGCATGCGCTTACTTCAGGACTTAGCTGCCCTGGACCTCCACCTACACAACTCTGGCCCTACCCATAAAGCCGGCAATTTATTGGATCCCATTATCTCGAACCTCAACTGTATTACTCATCACTCTTCCTCTCCTGTTATTTGGTCTGATCACTTTATCGTTAACTTTTCAATCAAGATATCAGCTCACAACAATTCCTCTAGCTCTCACCCCCATAAAGCTAGTAGGAATTGGAAACGATTAGATATAGACAAACTAAACCTCTACCTTGACAATTCCAAACCAACGTTTCCTACTATCTCTACCAAGGAGGTATCTGTGGTAAATTCCTGGCTGACAACAGCCCTAGATTCGTGTCTGCCAACCCAGAGGAATAAGTCACAGATGCATCTCCCACCAGCTCCCTGGTTTAACGATTCACTTTGCCAGGAAAAATCCCGTTGCAAGAAGCTGGAGCGCATATGGCGCTCTGACTATTGCACACTTAAGAAATTAAACTACAAGGCTGCCCTCCAGGCATACCACTCTGCCTGTGACACTGCCAGAGCTAATCATGCAAACAGTACTATACTCAAGGCCCAAAATAGACCAAAGGCTCTGTTCAAATTAGTAAAAGATCTTTCTGGCATGTCCTCTGCACCAAAAGACCCTTCCTTGGATACTCCACAATGCAATGCTCTGGCAAAATTCTTTCTGGATAAAATTGACAAAATTTATGCTATCCTTGGCGCCACTCCCAATGTTTCTACCATCCCTGAGCCCGTACTTCCAACCCCCTGTTTCGTTGCTGCTGCTGATGGTATTCACACGCTTTCCCCACTTCACTCTTGGGAGCCGATATCTCTCCTGCTCCTCCAAAAATACTTACATGAAATAAAATCGGGCTCCCCCCTTGATCCTTTGCCCCCTCAAATACTGTGCACTCTGGATCCGGACCTACTTCAGATCATTTTAGATATGTTGAATGCCTCATTGGGTGAGGCTATAGTCCCTAATGAATGGAAACACGCGATGGTGGTTCCACTGCTAAAAAAGGCCAATGCGGACCCTAACAACCCTTCTAACTTTCGTCCTATCTCTCTCCTCTCCTGCTATTCTAAGATTCTCGAAAAACATGTTAATTCTCTTCTTACCTCTTACGTTGAATCTTTCCACCTTCTCCACTGTTCTCAATCTGGGTTCAGGGCTGGCTTCTCCACGGAGACCACGCTTCTTGGTGTGTCTGAGACCATCAGAAGACAGGTGGACAACGGGGAGACTGTGGCACTCATCTTGCTTGACTTGAGTGCCGCATTTGACACAGTCTCCCATTCCATCCTGCTGTCCACCCTGCAATCCGTGGGTTTTCTTTCTAATCGCACCTTTCAAGTCTTCTCCTCTACTTCTGTTTCTTCTATCTATTCTTCCCCTCACGGTGTTCCCCAGGGGTCTATTCTCAGTCCCCTCTTTTTCAACCTTTATGTGAGATCTCTTGCTTTCTTGGCAGAGCAAGCGGGCCTCACAATATATTCTTACGCCGACGACACTCAAATCGTCTACTCACTTTCCACCAATAATCACTCTCCCACGTCTTCCTTGCAGTCTGGTTTGGAACAGATCTCCAACTGGATGCACAGACATAAACTAAAACTAAATGGGGACAAAACAGAGCTGCTCCTATTCGGTCCCAATACATCTTTGTGGGGCCCACAACATTGGCCTCCGCAGATGGGCCCGTTACCTACCCCCTCAGACTCAGCCCGTAATCTCGGCGTTCTGCTTGAAAACCAGCCGTCACTGTAGCAACATGTTGTAAAGGTCTCTGCCACCTGTACCACCATCATCAGGTGGCTTAGAAAAATCACATGGATGCTTCCAGCTGATACCCTGAGAACCGTGGTCCAAGCCCTCGTCATCTCACGGATGGACTACGGGAACGTTCTACTTCTGGGCGCCTGTAAGGAGGTAATAAAGAAACTTCAGGTGGTTCAGAACATGGCTGTTCGCCTGATCTGTAACTTACCTGTCAGGTCTTCGGCTACTACCCATCTGCGCAAACTGCATTGGCTGCGAATTGAGAGACGAATCAAATTTAAAGCCCTCTGCATTATGCACCGTATTAAAATGGATAAAGCTCCGAAATACCTGTCCGCTTTGGTTCAGCAATATGTTCCCTCCCGCACGCTAAGATCTTCTACCCAAAACAAGTTTCAGATTCCGCGGGTCATCAGAGCCAAAATGGGTGGACGTTCGTTCGCCTTACTGGCTCCTTCCCTATGAAACTCTATGCCCCAATTCCTGCGCTCGGAAGTCTGCTATATGACATTCCAGCAAAGGCATTAAGACCTGGCTTTTTAACTCTTAACTTGCATGCCTATAGTCTTCTCTACTGGTTCATCTTCTGTATGCTTTAGCGCCGGGAAACCTCCGGGTAGCTGTGCGCTCAATAAATGCAATTATAATAATAATAGGTTCCTGAAAAAGTCAGACTATGCTTGACATGAGATAACTATAAATTGCTTACGGGATAATGTGAAGGAACTTACGTCGACAGGTAGCTGAATGTTGTTGCTTCGGGAAACCGGTAACAGTGGTCTGGCGAGAATACGGAAGGAAACCAGGAGTGATGTGAGTGGTGGGGCGGGTTAATCACGTGAACAAAAATAAACGATGGACTAACGTGGTAGCCATCTTGGGGAGGCTAAACAGGGAACGTGATAGATAGCGCAGAACTGTAAGAACGCTAATAGGTTCACAAAGTAAATATACCGCTGTAGTAAGCCAAGGTCAAACATACTCAGGACATGATTAAACAAAATGACAAAAGTGAATTAAACGTGGTACACATTCACTATAAAGTCGCACAGTAGGTGACACACAAGTCACTACAAAGAGTCAGGGTCAGACTACCACAAAATGTGGTTGAAACTGGAAAGTAAAAATAAATGTTAAGAACATTGAATATGAAACAAAGTTATAGGTAACAACTAAATTCAGTTCTATCATTCAATCCGAACGGCTTCATGGTTTGTAAACGGTAAATCCAAGTAATTTCGCGTTGCAGTAGAAATTTCCGATTATCTCTGCCTTCAACTTTGCATATGGTTTCAAGGACCATGAATTTTACTTGGGCTATTGAATGTTTGTGTTCATTGAAGTGAACTGCTACAGCATATTTTTCATTCTTAGTCCTTATGTTTGATTTGTGCTCATTTATCCGTGTTTTGATTTTTCTCTCGGTTTTGCCCACATAGAGTTTCCCACATGGGCATTTCAGAGAGTAAATGAGGTTCATGGAGTCACAGGTGGCATTTACATGGAGTTTGATATTATTCCCTTTCATGGGATGGGTGATGGAATTTCCTCTGATGACATTGTTGCAATTGCTGCAATTCATGCAAGGACGTGTGCCTTGGTTTTCCAGGTGGGTAACATGAGGTTTTTCAAGGATTTCCTTGATGTTGTTGCTTCTGGAATACGCAAAAATCGGCGGTTTATTGAACATGTTTTTAAAGTCAGGTTCAAGTTCCAGGATCGGCCAGTGTTTGAGGATGATTTTCCTATACGTTGGACTCATGGTAGAAAATTTAGATATGAGAACCATTCTGTTCTCTTCTGGTTTTTTGGATTTGTTTAAGGCTTCTTGTCTACTGATAGATAGGGCCCGCATCTTGGCATTTTTTCGAGTGGTCTTAGGGTATCCTCTTTCTACAAATCGTTTGATCTATTCGTCCATGCGTACTTTAGCGAGTTGGTCATCTGATGTTATGCGTCGAACGCGCAGCATTTGCGAAAACGGTAAATGTTTTTTGAGTGCTCCCTGGTGGAAACTGGAGTGGTGAAGAGTATTATTGCGGTCGGTGGGTTTGCGATACAAATCCGTTTTGAATCCATTGGCAATCCTTGTAATAGCCACGTCTAAAAAATGGATAGTTTCAGTACTCATTTGCCTTGTAAATTGGATTCTGTCATTTTTGGTATTGAGGTCTGTCAGTGCTCTTTGTAGACTCGCTTCTGAGTCTTTCCATAAGATAAACAAGTCATCAATGTACCTAGTGAATAATTTGATGTTGTTGTTAATGTGTTCATTTCCGTAGATGTGTAGTTCCTCGTACTCTTTCATATAAATGTTCGCGTATGTGGGAGCCGCACAGTTTCCCATGGACATTCCAGACATTTGTAGGTACCAGTTTTGGTCATGTTCAAAGTAACTGTGGTATAAAGTGAAAATCATGAGTTGCATCAGGAACTCTTGCATGGGTGAATCAATACCACTGTATAAGATGTTTTTTTCAATGGCTTCTATACCGCCATCGTGCGGGATGGAGGTATATAATGCACTGACATCTGCAGTGCATAGTATTAGTTGTTCATCAGGTTGGATGGAGACTTACGAGAGTTTCTGTAAGAATTCAGTGGTGTCCCTCACATAACTTTTCATTTTAGACACTGAGGGTTGGAGGTATTTGTCCAAGAATTTCCCCATAGGTTCGTGTAGGGATCCCTTAGTGGAAACAATTGGCCTAGAGGGTGGGTCTAAGAGGTTCTTATGAATTTTAGGAGTCATATGTATGGACGGACTCCTAGGGTGTTCTTGAAGTAGAAATTTCCTTGTACGATCATCAATAGTGCCTAATTTAAACGCTTTTGTAACAATGTTTAGTAGTATTTCTTTGAATTGGTTGGTAGGGTTGTTTGGCAGTTTCATATACGTTTTAACATCGTTGCTGTGTTCAGAAACTTTATCTGTGTACATGCGGGTATTAACGATGACTAAGGCCCCGCCTTTGTCTGCTTTAAGACATTTAATGTCTTTGTTGGTGGCAATCTTGTTAAAGGTGTCCTGGTCTTTTTGTGTGAAGTTTTTTATGACTTTTTTTCCTAAAATTCTATTTGGTGAGATCGCGTTTCACTAAGTTCTCAAATAGGTCAATGCATTTGTGGCTGCACGGAGCTTGGTAAGTGCTGTGAGGGCGTAATCTCAAAGTTGGTCTGGTTTAGCCGGTTGAGTCGGTGTCAAGACATTGTCAAAAAAGTGACGTAATCTTAATTTACGTGTAAATTATTTGAAGGTGCTAACTTCGAGTTCCAATAGGTTTGTGGATGTTTTTCAGGAACCTAACGTTCCGCTATCTTCCTTCACAGCTATGCGGAAGTTCGTAGTTTACTAGACCGTAAGTGGTCCCTTCACTATCCCGATGTATCGCGGTCAGACCCAAGTGCTTGCCTCACATGTGGTTTCGACCAGACTCTTCATTTCCAAACACACGGTGAATCGTGGGTGCTTCGCGGCCCTAGCTTTCCCTATCCCCTTTCTCTCTACACTATATAATTGGCTATCGCACGGTGTTACCGTTTTCCTGTTTAGTTCACATGACTAATGAGCACAGATTTTGATTGATTTTCACTTTTATTTACAACTTTCATTAATCTGTGCACGCCATCCCACGTCTTATGGAGCACCATTTAATTTGTGTAACATATTTCACACGACTTATTATATCTTTTTCGTCTTCCACAGTACTCCTTGAAAAAGGGCTCCCCCGCCCGAAATGCATCGGAGTTGGAATATATAAACTCAATCCAATGTTTAATGAGAATATCATCATTACATTGCAGAAGCTAAAATGTTGAAGACATTCATTTGAAAGTGTACATGATACATAAACTTTGAGAATATCACATCCTGTGGAGTCATTTTTTGGAACCCTAAGGAGTGCCTCACCCAGGGATGCATTCACTTGTATGTATGCACGACCTATACTCATTTTGAATGAGGCAGCCCGGGAAAACCAATTGCTGCAGTGGTGGGCCACTGATTTCAGCTCAGGGCCCTATAAGCGTGTGACTTTCAGCAGCACACATCCACTGCTTCCAGCCACTGCTGCCTGCACCCATCACCTCTACCTGCTGCTGCTGAGCACTCCACCAACTGCTGCCTGCACCCATCACCTCTACCTGCTGCTGCTGAGCACTCCAACAACTGCTGCTGTTGTGCCACAGTCCTGGACCTTGCCATGCAGAGAGTTCGAGAGATCCTGTCTCGTCCCTTCACCGCAGCGGAGCTGGAGGTCCTTGTGGATGGTGTGCTCCGCCACTATGAACGGCTCTACGGTGCCCCCGGACAGGTGGTAAGTGCAGTGGGGGACATGTTGGTGTGCATGAGGTGGTCAATGACTCCTGGCTTCTGCAATCTTGGCGGTGTGCTGTGGGACCTTCACATGTGTTGTACTGTGCATGGCTGCTGAAAGATACGTGTTGCTCCTATCTGTGTGAATGGCCAACTGTCCACTGACTTGCCCCCTCTTGTCTCCCATCATGGTAGGTCAAGCTGCACCTTCGCAAGGCCGTTTGGAGGACCATAGCACGTGATTTACGGGCAGTAGGGGTGTGCAATAGGGGACACACACACTGCCACAAGCGCTGGGACGACATCTCCAGGCTCAGCAAGAATGTGGCGGAGATGACACTGGGGCTGATTCCAAGATCATCCCAGCTTGCACGACATACCATGACCCCTCTAATGCTCCGTATCATAGCTGTGATGCATCCTGACCTGTCTGCTCGGTTGAGAGGGGAGCAGCAGCAAACTAGCGGTAAGCAGACTGAATGTGTTTGTGACTTGTGAGTGCATGCATGTATTGCTGCTCAGACACAGTAGTGACATCTGTGGAGTGTATGTTGTGCTGCAATTGCATGTGGGTGCCATTAGCAGAGTGAGCATCAGCATCCATGTCAGCCAGGTGGACATACCAGTTGCATTGTAGTGCAGGGTCCCAGGACATGCCGTTGAGGTCTGTGCTCCCATGGCATCACATGTGTGGTGGTCTGCATGCACTTGCCCTGTTTGTTTGATGTACATGTTTCACAGGTACCCCAGGTTCTTTGACATGAGGATGTCTGGTAGGGGTGGTTCGTGTGCAGGATGGGTGCTACATGTTGGTCAGCAGTCAAGGAAGTGTTGAATTTGTAATTTGCAGTATGTGAGTGTGGCACTTAGGTATACCTCTTTTCTCTCGCATTCAGCTTTGGCCGAGGGAACTGACCCACAAACGACGGAGCTCAGTAGTGCCAATGCATCCGGATCGGAGATCACACACACGCAGACTGAGACTGAGGAGAGCAGCCCCGGAGAGGGGGACAGAACTGTCCCTGAGGACTCACATGTGGAGACACCATCGTCCTCATCTTCAGACAGTTTTGGTGAGTCAGCACTGTTGGTAGACAAAGGGAGTGGGCAATCTACACCTTCAGTTGGTACACAGCACACAGGGCCCACACTGCCACTGTAGGAAGGTAGATCCCTGACTATGGTTGCCCCCAACTTTTTGCCTGGTGTTTTGCTGGTTTTCTGACTTAGTTGACCTGGGGCCCTGCTATTCAGGACCCCAGGCCTACTGCTCTCTCTGTAAAATGGATTCCATGTACCTTAGGTACATATCTAAATTGGATACTGAGTCACCTTGTCAGTCCCTGTACAGTGTACCTTAGGTACCCAGGGCATAGGTGTACCCAGGGCTACCAGGGGCTGCAGCATGTATTATGCCACCCCTGGCTAGCCATCCAAATCTGACACAACTGGCTGCTTGACAGCTGGGGCAAGGTGGTGTAATCACCCTTTGCTTTAGATATAGTATACCTATATCTAACCATAAAAATAGACACACAGATCTCCTATCAGTCACTCCTATGGCAGGCCTTGACAATCCTGAAGGCAGAGTGCTTGGAATCGTGTGAGATAGTGCTCTGGCATGAGCTGAGCCTGTCTGCGGCTTTCGGGATCCATCCCTTAGCCGTTTCCATGATATCGCATACCATATACTCTTAAGTGCATTATAATCCTCGCGGTTATATGCCAACTCTGGTATCGCTTTATCAAAACATGTCGAGTAAGGTGTCATACGAATTGGAATACTAACCCCTCGCCAATTCTGGCGACGGGGTTAGCATTCCACCCTTCTAGAGGGACACGACATGTATGTAACCTATAACCCCGGTTAAAGTCAGACAGAGCCTTAGCATCCACAAAATGGATGCTGCCACCGAGACACAAGTCTGCCCTCCTGCTGCTGGGAGTCCTCCCAGAGCAGGAGGCAAGGACTAAGGGTTTCCTGCCAGGGGCAGTGCCAGCACCATCCCAGACAGGGTTTTGTGTATTCCAGGTAGGCAGGGCTACAGAGGAAGGTGACTGCAAGTGGCACCCCGGTGCTCACTGTGCATAGGCCGGCTTGAACCAGTTCCAGGGGCACACCAGCCCCTGAGCTGGGGAAAGCCCGCCAAAGGAGAGGGGTGTAACCACCCCCTCCTGGTCCCACCCATAGGGCAGGACTTAGTCGCGTGCCAGCCCCCTTTTCCAAGATAAAGGTAGGAGCAGGCCCCCTTCCAAATTAGATCATCTTTGGAATCAAGACACGACTTTCTACGAAAGGACATCAAGATTTCTTCTTCAAGATTCTCCCTTGTGACTAAGGAGTAGTCACCCTGCATCCGCAGGCACCATCTTAAGAACACTGCGGTCTGCTGCAAGTCCTTCCTCCGGAATCCGACTGCCCAGCTCGACGAGAACCGGCTTCCCTGGCACCTCTGACCTCTACCCACCTCTACAGCCAAGCTGAGAACCGTGGGTGCGACGAGACCTCGAGGGACCGGCCATCTTCAAGACTGCACGACTTCTTTCCAGCACGACCGCCGAGGGATCCTCTGGTGAGTGCTTTGGGGTCCGAGAAGCCCCGACCCTGAGCAGCCCCAGCACCGAAGTTCAGCCTCCCAGCATCTCCACGATCTGCGTGGGGCCCTTCTGCTTTTTGCTGCTCACCGCGTTGTTTGGCTACTAGCCCGCTGGCTTGTGGCCTTCTTAACGACGCCCGACGACATCACTGTTGCTGGTCTGGTTGCTCCAGACTGGCCCTTGTTCCCTTCCAAGAGAGGAGCACCCCGGACCCTCCTGGTCCACTCCAGACGCCATTTTAGGTCCACCGCGTGGGCTTGAATTTGCCAAGACTTGTTGCCCCAATCCTGGGTCCAGCGACGTCGAAAGCATCATCCATCGTGGGACAGCTCGTACCTCCATCCTGGTCACCGACAACGCCTCCTGGTCCGTGAGACTACAGAGCCCAGCAGCGCCCACTCACCTGACTGCGGTGACTTCGCCCGGTGCCATCCTGGTGCCCACTTAATCACTGGCTAGTGATTCAAGAACTTGGTCCCCTCTGCTTTCAGGTTTCTTCTTCCCTGATCCAGGCTTGGATCTCTTCGAACGATTCTTCACTGGCCGCCTGCCAGCAACTTCTTCTTCAGGCTCCTGGTTCGTCAACGAGGAATCCCGACGTCTTTTCAGACCTATGCAGCCGCAGCCCCTGGGCTAGGTAACTTCGGCATTTCGGTGCCCCAGCATAGCCTCACTATCCAAGGGTCCAGATCCACTGTCGTTTTCGACCTACCTAGTCGGGTTCGCCCGAGAACAGTAACTTTGTGAGTTCTAGCTTCCATAGGCTTTTTCCCGCCTTACGCGTGAGAGTTCCCACTCTGCACGTGGTGTCCCTAGGCCTCCTGCTCCTAACCTGAGTGTTCAGTATTGTAGGCCTAGCGTTCCTAAAGCCTCTGAGAATCGTTACTTACCTGCTAGTAATTCGCATTCCACTTTTAGAGTATATGGTTTTTCGTGCCCCTCGGGCATTTGTGTAAATTGTGCGACTTGAAGTATTTTTATAAGAGTTTTGTTGTGTGCTTAGCTCCCTGTCTCATAAAGAGCCAGGGTAGTCTTGTTATAAATAAATACACTGTTTATTTTAATAACAACTTGTGTGGTGTCCTTTCACTGGGTGTTCAAGGGGTAATGTGATGGTAAAACAGCTGGCTTAACACGCCCTCTAGAGTCTTAGCCTTAGACTGCTCGTATCCATGCTACTAGGATAGCTGGTCTATAAGGTTGACTTACAACCAATCATCAATAAGGGTTGTTTGGACTGATATATAGTGATCACTAGAATAGTGAACACTGCACATCAGGCCAACTTCTCACATTGGTGAGCAGCGGTTGGGATTTGAGCTTGCTGTTGTTTTACCACACATATCCTAAGAATATCATTGTGAAAGATCACATAAGTACTAAAGGTACATATAACTTAGCTTAGAATACTCTGAGTTCTACTGAACCAGCTGTTGTAGCTCCTAGGGCCTAGCACACCCTAAACTACAACTCTAGCAAGGGATCAGTAGGCAAACATAGTGTAGGTAAGTGCACCACTTACACCTCACTAGAAAAGCATGTCTACCCATGGAGAGTCTTCAGAGACTCCCCTTGTGGTTATTGACCCTCCACAGGTCACTTCAAGATATGCAGCTCTCAGTTTCCAGGAGATGAGACAGGTGTGTACCTCCAGGAAACTGAAACAGGGGTCTAACCCCACCATTCCCTTTCTAATAGGACTCTTAGAGGCCTATGATACGAGAAAGCTTTCTCAGCTAGATGGGAATATGCCAGCCTTAGAGGGTACCACTGGGGATCCAGACCTCCACAACACTGTAAATTCAGTTGAGGAGGAGGATCCTGAGGAACTCTCTGGGGATGAGGTAGACAAAGGTCTTGAGGTAGTCAGAAGGCTAACTAGGGCCAACATAGACTTGCTTGGGCTAGGATCTGGGGGACCCCCAGTACTGACCCTGATGAGGCCTAACCTTGGAGTTAGGAGAGATAGATCTCTTTCTAGGGACTCCATTAGATCTCTGCACTCTAATGCCTCTTCTCAGAGGAGAAGGAACTCTCCACAGAGGAGATTGACTTCCCCTCAGAGAAGAGAGCATGAAGCAAGGATGAGATTAGCTAAACTGAGGATTGAAAGGGAAGAACTTGCCCTGGCCAAAGAGAAGCTTGCCTTTGCTAGAGAGCAGCAGATGAGTGGGACAGTTCCCACTGGTGGCAGCAATCTCCCAAGAGATAAAGAGAAGGGTTTAGATACTAAACACCTGACTAAAATAGTGCCCCCCTTTAAGCAAGGGGATGACATCCAGAAATGGATGGCTGCTCTGGAGAGGGCCTGCATTGTGCAGTGCATTCCCCAGAGTCAGTGGGCAGCTATACTGTGGCTCTCCTTTGATGGCAAAGGTAGAGATAAGCTCCTCACTACTAGAGTTGAGGAGGCTAACAATTACCAGGTCCTGAAAAATGCACTGGTTGATGGGTTAGGCTTAACCACTGAGCAGTACAGGTTGCTGTTCAGAGACACCCAGAAAACTCAGTCTCAGGACTGGTCTGACTTTGTTGATTGTGCCACTAAGGCTTTGGAAGGCTGGCTACTGGGTAGCAAGGTTACTGACTTCACAGGATTGTATAATCTTATTATGAGAGAGCAAGTCTTAAATAATTGTTAGAACCAGTTATTACACCAGCACCTGGTAGACTCTGATCTGACCTCTCCACAAGAATTGGGTAAGAGGGCAGACAAATGGGTCAGAACCAGGATTAGGCCCAAGAACCAAGGTGGTGACCAGAAAAAGGAATCAACCAAGCCTCAAGAGAAGGGTGGGAATAAATCTCCAGATCAAACCACATCAGGGCCCCAAAAATCCTCTGAGGGGGGTGGGTCCCAGAATCCTTCTAATAACCAGAAGAAACCTTTTGTTATCCCTGTAAACAGGTGGGTCATTTGAAAACTGACAGCAGTTGCCCAAAGAATAACAATAAGGAAAACATACCCCCAAGTAACATTCCCAAACCTCCTGTTACTACTAGTAGTAATCCCCCAGGTGGTGGGAGTACCCCCAAGAATTTGGGTGCATTTACTTTGGGAGTTCCTGGGGACTCTGGCCTAACCAGGTCCCCAAACTTAGATACTCTTGTCTGTGAGACTGGCATGGGGTTTGCCAACTTCACAACTTGTCCCAACACTTTGGGCAAGTACAGACAGGAGCCCCTCATCAATGGTATAAAAGTTGAGGCCTATAGAGATACAGGGGCTAGCATCACTATGGTGACTAAGAGTCTAGTCCCCTCAAGGCAACTTTTACCTGGTGCCACATACCAGGTGACCAATATTGATGGAGTACAGAGAGATCATCCCATGGCAGTGGTCAATCTCAGCTGGGGAGGTGTCACTGGCCACAAGAGAGTGGCAGTGTCACCAAACTTGCCTGTAGATTGCCTACTGGGGAATGATTTAGAGCTCTCAGCCTGGGCTGAAGTAGAGCAAGAACCCCATTCTAAAATGGTAAACATCCATGGTAAGGTTAGTGGGGCAGTGATAGCCACAGCCCCAGTCCAAGATGTCCTCCCTGAACAGGTCAGGAGGGCTGTGCCAGTCACAGCCCAATCTCAGACAACTTCCTTCCCAGAACAGGTTGCCAAGGCTGTGATGGTCACAGCCCACACCCAAACTGAGCCCCCTCCTGAAAAGGTTGGGAGAGTTGTGATGGCCACAGCTCAAACTCAGACAGATGATAGTGTTGTGAAGCCTGAAACTATGGATCACTCCACTCAGACAGAGAGCATTGAGGAGGAAGAGAAATCTCCCTCCCACCAGACTTTAGGAAAGGGTCAGCCTCCTCAGGGAACTGATCTGACCCCTTGTGAAGAAACTGCCACAGAGGTAGTCAGGCCTAGCCTGGCAGAACCCCTGATGTCAGTGGACCCTTCCAAGGTGGGACCCAGTCTGGAGCAGGTAACCTGCCCCTCTCTACCCTGCCTCAGTCAGCCCAGGGCTGTAGAGGTCAGGGAGGCCAGTGTTGGACCCCAAAGGGCCCCCTGTCCAAAAGAATTCCCCAATCAGCAGATTAAGGGCACTGAAGCTAGTAGTCCTAGCCAAGTGAAAATAAAATCAACTCCTGAGGGATCCCCCTTAAATTTAGTTAGGGACCTCCCACAGATGGACACTGTTGGGCACAGCCAAACCTGGGACCTGAGGGCCCCAAACCTGACCTGTCCCTCCAGTAAGCCAAACAGAGGGACCCAACCTCCAGCTGTAGGTAGCCAGAGGTTGACCCTGAGAGCCCAAAACAACTCAGTCTTGGAAAGAAATGCCTCTATGGTGGAAAATGATTGGAGGAAGCTGAGCCCAAAATTAGTGGAGCCTCACTCCAGTACTCCATTTCAGCACCAGCCTTTTCCTTTGCCAAAACACACCACAGGTAGAGATTCCCTATGGTGGAGACCCTCAGATACCCTTAGGGTGAGGGATTGCTTAGTGGACCATGAGATAGGGGGTAACCATGCCAGTGCTGGTACTTCCTTATATGGCCACTCAGGCAATATAGGCTTACCTGGCAAGGATAGCCTTATCTCCTTTCGTTTGGGGGGGGGTTATGTAGGAAGGTAGATCCCTGACTATGGTTGCCCCCAACTTTTTGCCTGGTGTTTTGCTGGTTTTCTGACTTAGTTGACCTGGGGCCCTGCTATTCAGGACCCCAGGCCTACTGCTCTCTCTGTAAAATGGATTCCATGTACCTTAGGTACATATCTAAATTGGATACTGAGTCACCTTGTCAGTCCCTGTACAGTGTACCTTAGGTACCCAGGGCATAGGTGTACCCAGGGCTACCAGGGGCTGCAGCATGTATTATGCCACCCCTGGCTAGCCATCCAAATCTGACACAACTGGCTGCTTGACAGCTGGGGCAAGGTGGTGTAATCACCCTTTGCTTTAGATATAGTATACCTATATCTAACCCTAAAAATGGACACACAGATCTCCTATCAGTCACTCCTATGGCAGGCCTTGACAATCCTGAAGGCAGAGTGCTTGGAATCGTGTGAGATAGTGCTCTGGCATGAGCTGAGCCTGTCTGCGGCTTTCGGGATCCATCCCTTAGCCGTTTCCATGATATCGCATACCATATACTCTTAAGTGCATTATAATCCTCGCGGTTATATGCCAACTCTGGTATCGCTTTATCAAAACATGTCGAGTAAGGTGTCATACGAATTGGAATACTAACCCCTCGCCAATTCTGGCGACGGGGTTAGCATTCCACCCTTCTAGAGGGACACGACATGTATGTAACCTATAACCCCGGTTAAAGTCAGACAGAGCCTTAGCATCCACAAAATGGATGCTGCCACCGAGACACAAGTCTGCCCTCCTGCTGCTGGGAGTCCTCCCAGAGCAGGAGGCAAGGACAAAGGGTTTCCTGCCAGGGGCGGTGCCAGCACCGTCCCAGACAGGGTTTTGTGTATTCCAGGTAGGCAGGGCTACAGAGGAAGGTGACTGCAAGTGGCACCCCGGTGCTCACTGTGCATAGGCCGGCTTGAACCAGTTCCAGGGGCACACCAGCCCCTGAGCTGGGGAAAGCCCGCCAAAGGAGAGGGGTGTAACCACCCCCTCCTGGTCCCACCCATGGGGCAGGACTTAGTCGCGTGCCAGTCCCCTTTTCCAAGATAAAGGTAGGAGCAGGCCCCCTTCCAAATTAGATCATCTTTGGAATCAAGACACGACTTTCTACGAAAGGACATCAAGATTTCTTCTTCAAGATTCTCCCTTGTGACTAAGGAGTAGTCACCCTGCATCCGCAGGCACCATCTTAAGAACACTGCGGTCTGCTGCAAGTCCTTCCTCCGGAATCCGACTGCCCAGCTCGACGAGAACCGGCTTCCCTGGCACCTCTGACCTCTACCCACCTCTACAGCCAAGCTGAGAACCGTGGGTGCGACGAGACCTCGAGGGACCGGCCATCTTCAAGACTGCACGACTTCTTTCCAGCACGACCGCCGAGGGATCCTCTGGTGAGTGCTTTGGGGTCCGAGAAGCCCCGACCCTGAGCAGCCCCAGCACCGAAGTTCAGCCTCCCAGCATCTCCACGATCTGCGTGGGGCCCTTCTGCTTTTTGCTGCTCACCGCGTTGTTTGGCTACTAGCCCGCTGGCTTGTGGCCTTCTTAACGACGCCCGACGACATCACTGTTGCTGGTCTGGTTGCTCCAGACTGGCCCTTGTTCCCTTCCAAGAGAGGAGCACCCCGGACCCTCCTGGTCCACTCCAGACGCCATTTGAGGTCCACCGCGTGGGCTTGAATTTGCCAAGACTTGTTGCCCCAATCCTGGGTCCAGCGACGTCGAAAGCATCCTCCATCGTGGGACAGCTCGTACCTCCATCCTGGTCGCCGACAACGCCTCCTGGTCCGTGAGACTACAGAGCCCAGCAGCGCCCACTCACCTGACTGCGGTGACTTCGCCCGGTGCCATCCTGGTGCCCACTTAATCACTGGCTAGTGATTCAAGAACTTGGTCCCCTCTGCTTTCAGGTTTCTTCTTCCCTGATCCAGGCTTGGATCTCTTCGAACTTTTCTTCACTGGCTGCCTGCCAGCAACTTCTTCTTCAGGCTCCTGGTTCGTCAACGAGGAATCCCGACGTCTTTTCAGACCTATGCAGCCGCAGCCCCTGGGCTAGGTAACTTCGGCATTTCGGTGCCCCAGCATAGCCTCACTATCCAAGGGTCCAGATCCACTGTCGTTTTCGACTTACCTAGTCGGGTTCGTCCGAGAACAGTAACTTTGTGAGTTCTAGCTTCCATAGGCTTTTTCCCGCCTTACGCGTGAGAGTTCCCACTCTGCACGTGGTGTCCCTAGGCCTCCTGCTCCTAACCTGAGTGTTCAGTATTGTAGGCCTAGCGTTCCTAAAGCCTCTGAGAATCGTTACTTACCTGCTAGTAATTCGCATTCCACTTTTAGAGTATATGGTTTTTCGTGCCCCTCGGGCATTTGTGTAAATTGTGCGACTTGAAGTATTTTTATAAGAGTTTTGTTGTGTGCTTAGCTCCCTGTCTCATAAAGAGCCAGGGTAGTCTTGTTATAAATAAATACACTGTTTATTTTCATAACAACTTGTGTGTTGTCCTTTCACTGGGTGTTCAAGGGGTAATGTGATGGTAAAACAGCTGGCTTAACACGCCCTCTAGAGTCTTAGCCTTAGACTGCTCGTATCCATGCTACTAGGATAGCTGGTCTATAAGGTTGACTTACAACCAATCATCAATAAGGGTTGTTTGGACTGATATATAGTGATCACTAGAATAGTGAACACTGCACATCAGGCCAACTTCTCACAGCCACCAACTGCAACAAGTACTGCTCGTGCTCGCCAGAGTAGGGGGAGCAGAGTGGCCTTCGGTGCAGGCAACGCTGCCCCTGCCCCTGTGACACAAAGCGCCCTTTGTGCTGAGGCGATTGATCTGCTGCGACAGCTGTGTGTAGGGCAGATCAACATGATCAATGCATTCCTAGACCACGATAGAAAGTTGGGGCAGGTGGTAGCATTCCTGGAGGGGAGGCATGGCGATGTTGCTGGTCTCCACAGAACAGTTCAGTCATTATCCAACACAGTGTCTGCAGCCATTCAACAGACGCATGGACAAGGTTCTACTTCAGTTCCCCCATCCACACAACTTGATGTCTCAGGGGAGAGTGACATTTCTGACCAGGCCTCATTTTCTGGGTATTGCACTAGAAGCAGGCACAAGCAGCATGGCAGGGCACGGAGGCAAGAGACACCATCCCCTAGGACAGGGAAATCTTTCACAGAACACAACATCAGCTACCCTGGAGTTGACACACAGGATCCTCAAGGGGTTTTGGGGGACAGGGATTTACTTGGAACACAGGCATCCCCCTCAAAAGGTACTCCCAAGGCAAGGCCACCTCCCAGGGACAGGGACACTACAAAGGACAGGGCACCTCCCAAGCACAGGGCACCTCCCAAGGACAGGGACACTCCCAAGAACAAGGACACTACAAAGGACAGGGCACCTCCCAAGGTCAGGGACACTCCCAAGGACAAGGACACTACAAAGGACATGGCACCTCCCAAGGACAGGGATACTCCCAAGGACAGGGCACCTCCCAAGGACAGGGACACTCCCAAGGACAAGGACACTACAAAGGACAGGGCACCTCCCAAGGACAGGGACACTCCCAAGGACAGGGCTCCTCCCAAGTACAGGGACACTCCCCCCAAGGACAAGGACACTACAAAGGACAGGGCACTTCCCAAAGCCAGGGACACTCCCAAGGACAAGGACACTACAAAGGACAGGGCACCTCCCAAGGACAGGGACACTCCCAAGGACAAGGACACTACAAAGGACAGGGCACCTCCCAAGGCCAGGGACACTCCCAAGGACAGGGACACTCCCAAGGACATAGCACCTCCCAAGGACAAGGACACTACAGAGGACAGGGCACCTCCCAAAGACAGGGACACTCCCAAGGACAGGGCACCTCCCAAGGACAGGGCACCTCCCAAGGCCAGGGACACTCCCAAGGACAGGGACACTACAAAGTACTGGGTAACTCCTAGGGACAGAGCACTGCCCACGGATGAGGCACATTCCAAAGACAGGACACATCCCAGGGCCAAGGCTTCTCCCATTCACAGGACATCCACCAAGGACAGGCATACGTCACCCCTGCGTCCCCTGAAGCTGGTGTTGGTGAAGGAACGTACACCACATGTGTCAGAGGTGGAGTGCCCCCATACCTCTACTCCCATCCACACCCCGGTGAAGCAGAGGAAGGAGTACACTGTTGTTGCACCCCCATTACACATGATACAGAGGGCAGAAGGCAGGGCCAGAGCAAGCGTCAAGCAGGGTCCAGCACGTCCCCAGGGAGCAGACCCCCACCAGCACATGATCCACCTTTGATGGGGGATGTTTCAGATGAGCCCGCACCACTTACCAGTCCAGTCATGTCCAGGGTGCCCTTACACACCCCTAAGAAATGGAGACACACACCAGTGACACCTGACCACCCCAATGTCGCTCCAGTACAGCTGTCCCCAGCTCCCAGAGCCACCCTGCCTCCTGGCCCATACAGCCCTGTGGCTCATCATTTCAGTGGTCCTAGTGGGTCAGCTGCAGTTCACTCTCATGTGTCAGATAGTGGCACTGTGTCTGTTGTTCGCTGTCATGCCTCATGTAGTAGCACTGTGTCACTTGTGCCCTCTCCTGTTTCAGGTACTGGCACTGTGTGTGTCCGCCACTCTCATCTCTCAGATGCTGGCATGGTATTTGTTGGTCACTGTACAGGGACATGTCCTGGCAGTGTGTCTGGGTCTATGGCTCATGTGTCAGTCACTCGATCTGTGGCTGTGTCTCACACTCCTGTATCTGGTGCTGGCAGTGTTTCTGGGTCTATGGCTCATGTGTCAGTCACTACATCTGTGGCTGTGTCTCACACTCCTGTTTCTGGTGCTGGCAGTGTGTCTGGGTCTATGGCTCATGTGTCAGTCACTAGAGCTGTGGCTGTGTCTCACACTCCTGTTTCTGGTGCTGGCAGTGTGTCTGGGTCTATGGCTCATGTGTCAGTCACTAGAGCTGTGGCTGTGTCTCACACTACTGTTTCTGGTGCTGGCAGTGTGTCTGGGTCTATGGCTCATGTGTCAGTCACTAGAGCTGTGGCTGTGTCTCACACTACTGTTTCTGGTGCTGGCAGTGTGTCTGGGTCTATGGCTCATGTGTCAGTCACTAGAGCTGTGGCTGTGTCTCACACTCCTGTTTCTGGTGCTGGCAGTGTGTCTGGGTCTATGGCTCATGTGTCAGTCACTAGAGCTGTGGCTGTGTCTCACACTCCTGTTTCTGGTGCTGGCAGTGTGTCTGGGTCTATGGCTCATGTGTCAGTCACTGGTACTGTGGCTGTGTCTCCCAATCCTTCATCAGATCCTGCCACTGTGTCCGAAGCTACTGGGTCAGTCAGTCCAGCTGATTCTGTGCTGTGAGGTGCAGTTCCCATCACTCACATGTCATTGTACTTGGCGTCTGGATTGTCCATTGTAACCACCCTTGCATTATTAATGTCCATGGCACGGGGCGCATGACACACGTCCTTGTGCTGCTTCAGGTGTACCTGCTCTGTGCCATGGACTGTTGATGCACTTAGCCCCTCTCATGTGCTGCTTCTGATGTACCTGCTCTGTGCCATGGACTGTTGATGCTCTTTGCCCCTCTCATGTGCTGCCTCTGATGTACCTGCTCTGTTGTAAACACTGCCCTGTTGCTGTTAGGATGCTGCAATGTGCCCTCTCATGTGCTGCCTCAGATGTACCTGTTCTGTGCCATGGACTGTTGATGCACTTAGCCCCTCACATGTGCTGCCTCTGATGTACCTGCTCTGTTGTAAACACTGCCCTGTTGCTGTTAGGATGCTGCATTGTGCCCTCTCATGTGCTGCCTCTGATGTACCTGCTCTGTGCCATGGACTGTTGATGCACTTAGCCCCTCTCATGTGCTGCCTCTGATGTACCTGCTCTGTGCCATGGACTGTTGATGCACTTAGTCCCTCTCATGTGCTGCCTCAGATGTACCTGCTCTGTGCCATGGACTGGTTTCTCTCAGTACTGTTGTAAACACTGCCCTGGTGCTGTTAGAATGCTGCATTGTGCCCTCTCATGTGCTGCCTCTGATGTACCTGCTCTGTGCCATGGACTGTTGATGCACTTAGCCCCTCTCATGTGCTGCCTCAGATGTACCTGCTCTGTGCCATGGACTGGTGATGCACTTAGCCCCTCTCATGTGCTGCCTCTGTTGTACCTGCTCTGTTGTAAACACTGCATTGTTGCTGTTAGGATGCTGCATTGTGCCTCTCATGTGCTGCCTCAGATGTACCTGCTCTGTTCTATCCAGTGCCCATGCTCCTGGCTACTCTAGGAAACAAACCACTATTATGTGCAATAAAGCAAGTGAATCGTGTGTAGTGGTTTCTCTGTCATTCCTGGTTGTCTCCTTGCATTGTTGATATATTGGTGCTATCGTAAATGCTGTTTATCCAACATGCCCCTCCCCCTCCCCACGTCACGGCCCCGGCAGGTACTCCCCTTCCGAGAGGAATTGGTGTGTTTGCCTACCTGCGTCATCGTCGGCGACGGTCCATGACTTGCTGGTGGTGGAGCACCAAGAATATCGGAAATGCGTGTAGAGCTGGGTCCATGACGGCGATCTGCCTGTGGTGGGTATCTCGGCAATGTTTTGTCTCTCCGCTGTGGTGAATCCGCCGTATTCAGGCTGGTGGTTTTTCCGCTACGATTTGCTGTGTCTTTTCCGCCATCGTGATTTAGAGGACGGTCGGAGACGTCATTCCGTACGGCGTTGTTTCTGGATTGGTTACGTCCGTCGCGGGGTCGGGTGTATTTACGCGGCGGTGCATGTTCTTCCGCGGCGTACGGACATTTGACAGTGGTTCCCATCCTAATATCGCGGACGGACTGGCCGCGGCTGGCGGACTGTAAAAAGGCATTTTCCGCCTACTCCAGGCTGGCGGTCGTCCTTCCGTTCACCATCGTAATCGACCCCTTAGTTTGTCTCAGAGAGATACACAGAATAAACAGGCTGGGCGTTTATAAGAGTTTAGTGAACAGTTGTTATTCTAGTGTAGAATAGATGAGCTGCAACAACCAGTAGACAGTAGCAAAGATATATGATTAGAAATACTATGAAAGTAAAGGGATGGTACAGTTCTACCATCTTGTAATAATCATGAATACATACAAGTATATAAAACACATGATAAAAAGTGTGTACTCCTACAATGCCTCCCTAACTAGATGTACCTAAATGTACCTAGCATCTGTGTAGGTGTTTTGCCAATAATGCCTATAGGATCTAGTCAACCCCAATCACCTGAGAATGAGAGCATATGGGACCCCATCCTGGTCTCGAGTAGGACACCCCGCGAGGGATGCTAGACTACTGCAAGCTCGAGCGTCTGCATGCAGGAACCTCAGCATCTCTGGTCAGTGTGTCAGCCGGGAAGTCTCGGTCTCCTCTATCCTTCTAAACAAGATGTGATGTATATATACCCATAGATCTCCCCAGGGGTCCTACCTTGCTGTGTTACTGTGTTGGCCTAAAGGATGATGTTGGGCCTGAACTTTATACAGAGATATTATGCAGGAGATGTTAGTCCTGCTGTGCTTCCAAGAAGCCTCATGCATAATGTATGAGATTCGAACTAGGGAAAAACCCGCGTTCTGTATGCAGTGTTGTATCTAGGTAAAAGGTCAGTCCCTAAGAACCGTTATGTATGTAATGTAGGGAAGAACGTAGGTAACAGGTTGCAATGTTACGTACGCCTATATGGGGTACCTATATGGAATATAACAGCCCTAGGTACCAGGATACCATTTACTATGGACTATCAGAGGATGCTAAAGGTTTTGTCAATTGGGGGAACAGTTTATAGTTTTTAGAATGAGCTCTGGCACTGGGGACCTGGTTAGCTGGAACCCAGTGCACTTTCAGTCTAAATCACATCATGTCCCAGGCACATATTGGGGGTGACCAGGTAAAAAAGTGCACTTCCCTATACACATCATTCTACATAAAGACTGATTTTCTAGTGCGATGTCCCCTTGTTTCAATACCGAGATCCCCATCAATCTACAAAAACCTCATATTTCTCAATTGACCTTCCTCTACTTCTCAATAGCTCTCAGCTTCCTGGCACCCTTCCAAACTTTCCTCTGTATTAATTCTTATAAATGAATGATTAATAGATTTGGGCTCTCTTTACCTGCTGTACACTTTGTCAAGAGGCTTAACAATCTCCCCACCTCATACCACTCTTTTCCACCACAAAACCACCACCCTGGCTCAGTAAAGTTCTTATTTCTATTGTATATACTGTCCTCTGGTTGTTTTGTCACCCAACAGGCAAAGAAATGCCCCACAATCCATCTATCCGAGATATAACTATGCAGCCCCACTACACAACCTAAGAAAGACACCCCCAGTTAATATAATCTTAACTAAACAATACTACTAATGGTTCACAAACAACCATAATGCTGATAGCAACTTGACTGCCACCTTTCCAAATATTTCCCTTTCCCTTTTGACCATCCCAAACACTTGGCTTCTTTTACAAACCCAATCCTGAATACATACCTACCCTAATTAGAAGCCCACAACCATAAATCCTCCAAAACATGCCTTAATTCTCGTTATACTTGGTTGAATGTCAAACTGCAACAGTATTCATGTACGAAAACTCACTGTTTGGATACACCCAATAAACATACAAATTCAAACCATCTGAACATTGGACAACAGGATCGAGGAAACGTGTTGGAAATTCCTACCTCTCTGCACCGCTTAGGCCTTTTACAGCTGCGCAGCAAGTAGTGCCAGCTGCACCGTTTAGGCCTTTTTACAGATGCGCGGCTAGTAATGCCATTTAGGCAACTTTATCCGTGGGGACAGTTCTGATTGAGTTAGGACTCCTGCTGCATTGGCAGCAACATTAACACTATGGATTCAGGGCCAGTTGGCCAGGGAGACTGCGAGGTTTGTAGGGCACCAGACCCTTGTACGTATATGTGGTACTAGGAATTGTTTTTCATGTAATATGATTGCCGCACACTGTTCTGAATACCTCTACAGGTGATCTTAAGATGACAAGGTTGTTGTGCATATTTAGATTTTGCTAGTGAGTTTTTGCTCCACCCTAACGTTAGTGATTCTCAGGAGCTTAGGGTCCAATAGTAGTCTGTTGAGATCATGGGCGTACAATGCGGTTGCTGCCGAATGTGGTTCTGTTAACAGGCTGGTGTTAAGTACAGTGTTCACCAATGGTCACTGGGTGTTCGTCTATATTCTGTTCTACTTCAACTATATTTGCTTTGTGAAGGTTCTGAAAGTGGTCCAGTTGGTCCTACCATATGTAAACTATTCCCTTGTAAATATTATCTAGTGCCAGTTGGCATCATGTATTCCTAGATGAAGGGCCCAACAAATACCCACCTCACTTCCCGGACGGCACATTAGTTCTGATATCTTCACCCAGCGTCTGGAATATGCGCCCCCTCTTTGCCCTTTTACTTCTCCTCACCACCGCTCTCCTAGGGACACCCTTTTCATATCCCCCCTACCCTACTCCACCTCACTTTCCCAACATGACCACCACTAGATTTAAGGCTGGAAGTAATTGCTACAAACCAATTATCCTCCCGACCAAACGAAAGCTGCAATAAAACGTTTGAAGCACAACACTATTGAACGTTTCGCGGATTCCCTCTTTGTTGATCAATTTTACAATGGTCGCTTTGGGAGGCTCAAAAACGACTTAACCCCTTCGGCGCTGATGACAAAGCCAGCTCGTCATCAACGTTACCTGCGGTGCGCGGATGACGAGCTAGCTTTGTCATAAACAAGCCATTTTTTAATTTCCCGCGTACAGCGGGAATTCGCGGTAGCGCGGAAGCGGTTCATTTTCTTCACTCACGACACCCCTCTTGGACCACCAGCTTATACAATTGATTCCCTTAACGTCACTTCCTCCTCCTCTATCCCTCAAGGGAAACAACTAAAAATGTCCCCCTCTGCGTGTTTCAAGGGCCACCTCACTATCTCACTCTATAACAACGGTACTGTCATGATTCAAGGCAAAGACAACTGTCTCTCGCTCTTTGACCACCTCTTCCCCTCCCTACTCCCCTCCTCTGTGACCGGGCTTCCCCCTGACTCTCCTTCTAGCTCCACCCATTACTCCCTATCTCCTCCCCTGACCCCCCTACACTCCAATTGGCTGCACTCTCGAGAAGCACAGGTCGGCCCTCTTCCCTCCCCCTCCCCTATGACCTCCTCTCCTATTCCTCCCCCTCAGAGTATGCCCTCCCCGCAAGACTTCAGCCTTACCTCTAGCTAATACGCTCCTTGTCCATTCTGCACCATCCCGGTACTCCAATCTCTTCTCCTCCCCCATATTCCTTCCTGTCACTCCCCTTTTTAGTCCACTTCCCCTCCAACCTTCTCCCCAGTTAACTTTCCCTACGCTCCCCTTATTCCTCCCTCCCCCCTCTTTTCTACCCCCTCCTCCCCTCGTTATTTACCCCGATTTCTCCACAAACCCACTGCATCTCTCTCCACCCTCCCACTCCTCCAGCAATGCTGTACCACTCCCTTTCCCCCCTTGGTAACCCTGTCCATTTCCCTCCCTCGGGCCCAGCAGAACCACTTCCTTTCCTCAACTTCCATCTCTCTCAACCCCCCTCACTCTACCAGATGCCCGTTCCCTCACTGCCACCTCTCCTATGTGACAGGACCTCTACAACCACCTCGCCTCTTTTCCTCCCAAACCTCCTACATTCCCATGACTCCACACAGTCCTCCTCTCTCCTTCCACTTTACCGCCTTGTTCCGCACCCATCTCCCCCTAAATAGGTCCTGAATTCCTCTCCCTATTGCAACGCCAACAAAGACAACTCTCCCATCACCTCCGATTCACCAACTCCCACTCTCAATCTCCACCTCTCCCCACTCTTGAACCCAATACCCCAACTCACCTCCTGTCCCCCCACCTCTCCCTGCTTTTCACCACCAATTCCACCCCCTCCTGTTTCCATCGAGCCACCCAACCTTCCGTGCTCTGCCTTACTCTCTCTGGAAAATAAGCTAGGCTCTCTTATCTCCTCCATCTCCCAGCTTGTAGCTGCCATTTCACTTTTAAGCTCCAAGATTTCCACCTCTCCATGCACCTCTACCCCTTCCCAACTTCCAACGAGATGCACCCCGCCCACTCACCCCAATGCAGCCAAGCTCAACCTGTCGTCCGCAAACTTCGTTAACTCACACAAGCCCTTGAACGCCACCCTTCTTCAACCGGCATCCCCTAGTAACCCTACTATCCCGACAATCTCCTCTGTCAGAACTAGGCATCCACCTAAACCCTCCCGAGCACCCCCACATAAGTACAATATCCCGATCACCCTTCAGAGCCCAAGTGCCCCGTCACCAAAACAGTCTTGACAGAGCTGCGCTGTCTGCTCCACAACTGCAGATCTGCAGTAAAACACAAACTTGAAATCTCCGATATCATCACCTTTCACAATATTGACGTGCTCTTCCTCACAGAGACCTGGTTCAAAGATACCTCTCACTCTATGTTTGATCTCCTATTACCCACAGGCTATTCTATATTTAGGAATGACAGAACTGACAACATTGGGGGAGGTGTTGCAGTCATCTTAAGAAACTCCCTTCAACTTAAGGCTTCTCCTATCAGCTCCTTCCACACCTTTGAATGCCTTTCTCTTGAGCTTCAATTGCACCACCGCTCACCCCTCAGATTCCATGTCATTGACCGCCTGCCTGGTAGTGGCCCTTCATTTATGGAGGAACTCACTGACTTCATCAGCGACCAGTATTCGCGAAGTGACAATCAGACCTTTGTGGGTGACTTCAATCTCCACTGGGGCGTACCGCATGACTCTTCGGCGAACTCGCTGGCCACCTTCCTCTCTGCAAACGATCTTATCCAACACTGCACAGAATCAACACACTCTAAGGGCTCAATACTGGACCTTGTTTTTTCTAAAGCAGGCATGCTCTCTATCACTACCCCCATTCAAGTAGACTGGTCCGACCACCTCCTCATCCCATTCTCTCTTCACCTATCACACTCTATAACCCTTGGTCAACCTAAGAGGGCTACCTCCTGGTTCCGTGATGCGAAAAATATTGATGTCGGACCCCTCTGTGAATCAGCTTTGTTATCACTTCCAAGGCTAGACCCGAACCTAGATGTTGACAAACTCACCTCCCAATGCCTCACAGTCCTTGCAGCCGAAATCAATAACGTCGCTCCACCCAAAAGCAAAAAGATAAGGCCCACTCCCTCCGCTCCTTGGTTCAACAAATCCCTCCATGAAGAAAGGAAGCAGCTAAGACTCCTGGAGAAACAATGGAGGCAAGTGCCCTCCACAGATAATTTGGCCACGCTTCGCTCAGCAAGATCCAAGTACCACAAGCACATCTTCCTTGGGAAAGCATCGCACTTCAAAACCCTTCTGACTCAGCCAAAACTAGACCCAAAAAACTATTCGATCTCATCAAGATTCCTAACTGCTCCCCCCAACCTCCAAGTTGGAGGATTCTACAAAGCAAGCAGCGGATTTCGCTATATTCTTCGATGAAAAAGTGAAATCACTTGTGGATCAGGTCGCTCATCCTACCCCTCCAGAGGAGCGCACATCCTCAGCCATTTGGCAGAACTTTGACCCCATCTCTGAAGATGACCTCCTCAAGTGCATCCGTGAAACAAAGCCCTCCAATCATTCTCTGGACCCCATCCCCAGTGCCATTGCCATTGACTTCTACACCCTTTCCCTTTCCTATTGGACCACTCTGGTCAACCTCTCCCTTTGTCAAGGCTCCCTTCCTGTCTCCTTCAAAACTGGGCAGGTCACCCCTCTGCTTAAAAAACCCACTGCTGATGCGAAAGACCTCAACAACTTCCGCCCCATCACTAATCTACCCTTTCTGGCGAAGATCACAGAAAGATGTGTAGTGAAACAACTCTCTCGTCATATCAAGGACAATGATCTTCTTGACAATTGTCAGTCCGGCTTCATCCAAAACTGCAGCACTGAAACAGCCCTACTGCAAGTGGTTGATGACGCGCTGAGGATACTCGATTCGGGGGGGTCCTGTCTTCTAATTCTCCTTGACCTTTCTGCAGCCTCTGACACTGTCAATCACAACACCCTCCTCAACACTCTTCAACAGAGAATGGGTTTGGAGGGCACTGTGCTTAGATGGTTTGCCTCCTTCCTCTTAGATAGATCCCAAATGATCAAAATAGAGAACAGTCTTTCATCTCCTGTGGCGGTAGGTCAAGGTGTTCCACAAGGCTCTATACTTGCACCCACTTTGTTCAATCTCTATTTAGAACCACTGGGAAATCTCCTAAGTAAATCCGGGATCCACTATCATCTCTATGCAGATGACACTCAAATCTACCTCAAGGTCGCCTCCACTCACGATCTCTCCATCCTAAGCTCCACTCTCGATTCCATTCAAAACTAGATGTCAACTCATCAACTGATTCTGAATCCCTCCAAAACTGAATTCCTCCTCCTCTCCTCTTCACTCTCTCCTCCCCCGGTTCAATCATGGATGGATCAGATGAATCTACTTAACAATAAACCCATCATTGTCGACAGCGCAAAATCCCTTGGTGTCATACCCACATCAATTCCATTGCAAAGTCTGCTCGATACCAATTGTGCCTTCTTTGGGGAATTCGTCGCTTTTTCCCGGAGGAGGGCCTTAAAACCCTGGTGCAATCGCTGGTCCTATCCAGACTGGACTACTGCAATTCTCTTCTTACTAGCCTCTCCAAATCTCACTGGTCCCCCCTTAGATCTGTTCTCCATTCAGCAGCTTGTTTCATTTATGGGGCCAAAAGAAGCGACCACATCACACCGATGTTATCCACCCTCCGCTGGCTTCCCATCGAGGCTAGAGCTATCTACAAGACTGCCTGTATCACCCACAAAGCCTTGCACTCCTCCTCTCCTCGCTACCTGGCGCACAAGCTGAAACTCTCTGGAGGCTCTAGACCTTCACGTAATGCGGAAAATCTACTGCTTGAACCTCCCACTTTCAAGAAAGAAAGATCGATGACCCAATCCTTTTCAGGCAACGCAGTGAGAATATGGAACTCACTTCCGCCTCAGCTCCGGACCACCACCTCCTCCCAGACCTTCAAAACTGACCTCAAAGTTCTCCTACTCCAAAGACACCTCCTAAAGTAATTCATGCCCTCTCTATTATCTGAAGGAAGACCTCCCATCACTGAAAACTAATCTCCATGACTATGGAAGTGCCTTCCCAGTGTGTTCTGGTAGTTTGAGTGTTTACCATTTATTGCAGTATTATCCTTGTACCTGTGTATGGTACCCTTTTGTAACTTGCACACGTCACTTTTCTCTTGTAACACACTGTTTGCTACCTCTCACATTTTGTTTGCTTTTGATACTTGCACAAGTGCCACCATTGCCTACGTAACGTTTGTTCTTGTGCCAGAGTGTCTAGCATATATTGCAGTATTATACCTCTAATTGTACTTTGTTTCTCTTGTAACCTGCACACTTGTCACTTTTTCCTCCTGTATTGCACCGTTTGCTACCTCATGTATTTTGTTTGCTCACAATTGTCACTTTTACCTCATGTAACTTATCGTCTGGTTTTGTAATTTTGGTTCACTGTAATTTTCTTTCCTATTGTGAAGCGCTCTGATGCCTTCGGGTAAAGTCCGCGCTATATAAAAACGCATAAAATAAATAAATAAATAAATAAATACCCCTCCCCAACCCTAAAACCTCCAAAACATGCCTTAATTCTCGTTATACATGGTTGAATGTCAAACTGCAAAAATCTTCATGTACGAAAACTCTCTGGGAGGATACACCAGATAAACTTACAAATTCAAACCATCTGAAAACTGGCTAACAGGATCGAGGAAACATGTTGGACATTACTACCTCTTTACCCCTCCCCAACTGGTCAGTCTTGTTGTGGGATATCCAAACTCTTACCTCCTAAGACGAAGCAGACACGTTCTTCCTCAACAAATAACCCTTTCCCCTCAAACCCAACAGCTCAGAAATGCGAAGTGTCCCCTGGAATAATCAGTGCATAAATAAAGAAAACAATGCCATTTCCAAAGAAGAAAAATAAAAACAAGACATCTTCCTCACAATGATTGAGAGCGACTTACCAGAAAATGGTCTAATCCTGTCACATCGAGCACCCCTTCTCTAGCCCACCCTGCCAAAATCCTCCTACATGCCTCACCCTCCATTGGGTCATATCCCCAAAATAACTTACAGTTAAAAGATATGTGGACCAGCTTATCCGAAATAGTGACTGACAAAAGACCCAGAATATCTGGCTCATTATGAAAGCAACCTCATCTGCTTTAAAGGAAATTCAAGTGGATCCAACCCTTACCTGCACACCCCAGAACTCATAAATTCTTGCCAGGCCTGCTTGTATGCTTTTTTAGTCAACAGAGCTACAGACTTCTCTATGAGTTCAAGCACTCTTATCTCCATAGCTGCCAGAGGTCCAGTGACTTCCTGGTCTTCATTGGCTCTGCTCCCGGCACTAGCCCATGGAACCTCTGCCCCTGTGAACGAAACAATGCATCTGCAATATTATCTACACCGGGTACATATCTCGCCTTATAGAGAATGTTGAACTTTAAGCAACTTAACATTAAAAACACTTAGAAGTCTGAGGATCCTCTCATCTTTTTGAGAATTTCCAAGAGCGATTACAGTTTGTTTATCAGCAATAAATACCACTTTCCTGTTAGCCAAATATTTTCACCACAAAACCACAGCAACCACCACAGTAAAGAATTCCAGGAAAGCAATGTTTCTCTTCTGTGTAAGCCAGTCCTCAGGTCAAGGCTTAGATGTTCATCATCCATCCTTGAAAAGGCCGTAAACATGAGCATCCGCAGCATCCGAAAAAAATTGCACCTGCCACAGTTAATCATCCTTCGAAGACCACATTGTGAGTCCATTAAATTATTTTAAGGAAATAATGCAAATTCTCAAATCTTCTCTCACGCTTGGTTTGCTATGCAAGTGTGATGCACTAGCATCAACCCTGCCACAGAAAAACCCAGCCTCCTTCAAAAAGCTTTGCCCACTCTCAACACTCTACAAGCAAAATAAAAGTGCCTGAGTAGCTGTTGCACTTTCCTCAATTCCACTGCATCTTCCAATAATTGCATCAAATGTGTAACCTGCTCGTGTTGCAAACGAACCTCCATGTGTATATAATCAAATTCAATGTTAAAAAAAGTAAATGTAGTTAGCGATCCTTCCTTTTTCTTCAGAGCCGATGGCACTCCTAGCTTCTCCATTGCTTTCTGAAAATCCAAAAGGGCCTTCCTGCAATCCCCAAAATTTCCTTTACATACCAGCAAAAAATGATCCAAAAAATTAGTAATATGATGAAAGCCATATCTAGAATACACTGCAAGAATGAACTAAACATTTTGAACAAAGATCAGGAAACTGAACATCCCGTCGGCAACATTCTGTCAATGAAAATACCTCCACCAAATTACACTCCCAACAATGTAAAATCATCAGGATAAACAAGCAGGAGCCAAAAAGTGGACTTGATATCAAACATGGCCATTTTTGCGCCTTTCCCACAAGCTCTCACTAAAGTAATGGCTTTGTCTGCACTGTTACTTATTCCCTGTCAATAAAATCGTTAACTGACTCACCTTGAGGCCATGACAGATAATGTATCAATCTATACTCACTTTGTTGTTTCTTGGGACCCCTCCTGATAGTGAAATTGTAAGAATCTTTAATGGCCATTTGTGGAAAGGGCCTACAATTCTATGTTCCTTTACTTCCTTTCTCAATTTATTCCGAAACACCTCCGCATTGGCAACCATGATCTTGAGTTATTCAACCATCTTCTTTGTCTCGGTCCCTAATAACAGAGTCAAAAACCTTCTGTAAAAAAACAAAACAAACATTGTGCTTCTGAGTGCCTTGGATACAATTGAAGGCAATGACCTAAGATATCTAAATCATTTGTATTAGGGCTCTTTTCCCACCATCTGCTGTTGACTTGTCCCTCTGTCACTTCCCCTGTACTGTCCCCCTGCCAGTTGAAAAGTAAGGTTCCCCATACATTGGACGACTGAATATCGGCAGAGCAAAGCTGGAAGAGGGATGGGGGTCTCTGTTAAATGGTAGTGCTGGCCGGGGTTGTCTAAGTGGTAAGGCAGAACGCCTCAAAATGCAAAACTCAATGCAAAGATTGTAAAGAATAGGAGATTTTTGAAGAGTAAGTTTCTATAAAAATAAATTACTCTATAGGGACAGACCTCTGAAAGAACCAAATTTGAATCTCTGGGCAGGGATGAATACTTTCATAGAGCTGGAAAGTCAAAAAGAACAGGCTTACTCCCAAGGACTGGACTAACTTCTCACGAAGAGCATAGCTGTTTCCAATTGGCAGGAGTTGTCTTCAAATAATTTGAGGGAAACATTGTCATTAGCTCAACTTTGGTGAAACACGTGGAAGCATTCAAGATTCTGGGCACAACTGGAACTTAAGTGTATGGAAAGATTCTGCTTGAAAGTATTATTGTTTTGGGGAGGAAGTGAAAACATCAGCATTAATATCAGCAACAACCAATCTGAGAGAAAACAGGTGACACAGAAACCAGATCTGCATTCCAAAGAATGAGCCTTGTCAGGTCGCAGCATGTCACATCGCACTGTCACTGTCGTGTAGGTGACTAAAGATAACAAGCATTGGCATAGCCAATAGGTCTCGCCTTTGGGACCTTATAAGTGTTTAGCCATGCAACAGTTGATTTTGTTGCACCAAGGATATTGCGCTGCATAACTAAATACTTATAAGGTCCCAAAAGCGAGACCTATTGGCTATGCCAATGCTTGTTTTTTTTAGTAAAGAAAAAGTCGTACTTACACATACCAAGACAGGTTCTTTCTTGCAATGCTCTACACTGAGATATTGTACAGTCGTGTATGTGCTGTGAATGAACCCAAGTACTGCACATCTTGGGCCCCCCTCTCTGTTCTGTTTGAAAAACTAAGGAGTTAGGCCCATGTAAGGGGTGGGGTAGGCTGTAGCCTATTATATATTAGCAAACCCAAAATGCCTGCCCCCACCTTTTCTTTAAACACTTATTCGAACCAATAGGACAAACACAAATTTTTTTCCGTTTGGCCTGGTATTTATTTTATACCCATCAACTTCAATTTTTTGAATTATTTTTCGTATAAAAGTTTATACAGAATAAAAACAAATACATTCAATATATTTCACTTGAATATGTACACTACTATTTACAAGACCAACATTATATACATTTCAAATATACAATTCTCATGCATTCTACACATAATACACAAAACAAACGAAAAAGGTGAATTGGACGAATTATTATTCAATAGACCTAATCTATATTCATAAAAGAAAGAAGAGAGACAAAGTCAAAGAGAAAGAACAAGACTTTAGTTGGACAATGACTTGACAACTGACCACAGCCAGTTGGAACGCTTGATGTAACACAATCGCTCCTTCAGATGTGCCGACGCGTTTCTAGTCCAATGAAACCAGTTCTTGGACTTTCATCAGGGCTTTGTCAATTATCTGAAATCTTCTGAAAACCTGGCCTCTTTCGATATCTTCAGGCTCAGGTAAAAAAGTTTCTGCACACTGTTGTGCTATTTATAGGGAAATAGAGGACAGTACGACCTCTCAAGAGAGGATCCAATCTCAAATGTGGCTATGTTTTACAAAACCAGCATCGAGCCATTCAGTTCCGGTGAAGTTGTTGACAACAGGGATAACAGTTGAGGGCACGCGCATTTCTTTCGAAAAAAGCTACGAGCAGAAACAGAAAGCGCACAACTATTCGCGCACTTTGCGCTCCGTGAAGGAGCCCTTTAATGGGCGACTGGGATTGAGAATTTCCTTCGCGCAATTTGAAAAATAAGATTACGTCTCAAAATTGGAGTAAGAATGGAAACATAGCCGCATTTGAGATTGGATCCTCTCTTGAGAGGTCGGACTGTCCTCATTTCCCTATAAATAGCACAACAGTGTGCAGAACCTTTTTTACCTGAGCCTGAAGATATCGAAAGAGGCCAGGTTTTCAGAAGATTTCAGACAATTGACAAAGCCCTGATGAAAGTCCAGGAACTGGTTTCCTTGGACTAGAAACGTGTCGGCACAGCTGAAGGAACAATTGTGTTACATCAAGCGTTCCAACTGGCTGTGGCCAGTTGTCAAGTCATTGTCCAACTAAAGTCTTGCTCTTTTCTCTTTGACTTTGTCTCTCTTCTTTCTTTTATGAATATAGATTAGGTCTATTGAATAATAATTCGTCCAATTCGCCTTTTTCGTTTGTTTTGTGTATTATGTGTAGAATGCATGAGAATTGTATATTTTAAATGTATATAATGTTGGTCTTGTAAATAGTAGTGTACAGGTTCAAGTGAAATATATTGAATGTATTTGTTTCTTTTCTGTATAAACGTTTATACGAAAAATAATTCAAAAAATTGAAGTTGATGGGTATAAAATAAATATCAGACCAAACGGAAAAAAATATCTGTTTATCCTATTGGTTAGAATAAGTGTTTAAAGAAAAGGTGGGGGCAGACATTTTGGGTTTGCTAAAGCCCTCTCTGTTCTGGGCACGCTGTGATATATGGCGAGCCACTGTTACAATTTCCTTGTGGGTCACATTCTGGCGCACAGAAGATGCTCGCTGTGGAGCTGGTTGCAAGAGAGCACCCCCTGGTGTCCACCCTCCTTGTGTTATTGCAGCCTTCAGTTCCATTCATAGGCTCGCGTTCCCCGCTACTGTGCATAGTGTGCACTAAGAGTCGAGCCTGGCTGCACTCCAGGATAGTAGAGGGCCTCCAGGACAGGCTCGGTATAATCAGTACTGGCTCTTACAACAAAGACAGTGTCACTGGAAGTCTGAGAGTGAGCATAAAAAGGCCTTTGTGCAGAGAGCAGCGCTGTGGATGGGAACTGCCAGGGCTGTGGTGCTCACACAGGAGCAGGAGGACAGCAGGGTGACCCGGGCGACGGTGGCGCAGCCAGGGGACACGCTGGTTATCCAGTATCAATGCACTTCTCTGTGCACTTGCAATGGTGTTTATTCTATTCTCTGCCCCCCTGGGAGGCATCGGGGCTGATGCAAATCTCCAAAGACGCTCTCCGCATGCAAGGGCCATCGGTGTCTAAGACTTTGCCAAATAAGAGAGACAATTGCCGAGGCAGAGGTGATGCAAGGGCAGCCTGTTTGGGAATGCCCGGCTGCCTCATGAAATTCATGGATATTTGTTTATTTCCAGGGCAGCGGGGATGACTTAGGGTCCTTACACTTTAAGATAGTCTGGTAACGTGGTGCTTTTTTCGACTCTAGTACTACGGCTCTGCTTGTCTGCGCATGAAGAAGATGGACCAGGAGGACTGTCAGAAGGGTTTAGGGTGCAGGGGGGCAATTGTCATGCGGGCCCCTCGTGCAAAATAAAAATATAGTTCTGTGACATGTTTCAAGCTACCTCTAGCATAAGCGCCACCACCTACTATCAGTTGACATTTCCTGCCTCAAAGTGAAAATCTAACAAGCACAAGCGCGCGATCCTCGCGCAACAGCAGGGGGATGGGGGGGAGGAGGGCGCCTGCACGATTTCCCTGCGGGAGAGAGCAGCTTGGCGCGATAATTGATAACATATGGCGCCAGCTGCTCGCACCCGCAAGAGAATCGCTAAACGTGCATGCGTTGCCATTGAAGGCAATAGAACGCGTGCACGTTTTTTGCCGAAAAAGGGAACCGATGGCTAAAGGTCTCTTTCATAAGCAGTGCATGCGCGCTGCTTAGGCGAGAGACCTAAAAAGTAACCGCTCATTATGCACAGGGAAAGAAATGGTTATCATTGTCAGTGTCAGTTCACCCCTCAGATGGTTGAATAACTATCACAAGTTTTCACAAATGAATCTCTTGGGTGCAACCTCCTTTCTGCTGTTGTCACTTTTATTGTTCAGAGTTTCAACTTCCTTCAGCTTCTTGTATGCCCCATTCTTTCTTTCTTCCATTTCTAGTTCTTCTCACTTTTGCCTTTCTCTTTCTTTGTTCTTCCTTCTGTCAGGTGTCATCTAAATTATTTATATAAAGCACGCAAGCATATTGAACAAATGCAATCAGGATTCAATATAACACTAAAAAGTCCTCCTCCTACAGTTGCAAACCAATTGCTGATGGCAGAAACCCACAGCCTTAAGTTCCTAACACACCAGTAGTTTCTAAAGATTCTTATTGAGGTTTTGAATCAGAAAGGTTCTTTGCAAATTCTTGTATCTTTCTGTTCCCATCAGGTATGTATGAACAGAAATGTTGAGCCTTCAACATTTTACAGACTCTGATTTTTCCTGCCAGATCTTACAAACCGATTGGTCTAATAGCAGCTAATTCAGTGTTAACTGCTAACAAAGCACCAGACATACTTTTAGCCAGTTGCTCTACTAGAGTGGAGAGCTGTCGTATTTTTCGCACCATTTAAAAGAACTTCCACTGATGGAATGATTACTTAAAATATATCTCCCACTAATTGTGCCTCATCAATGGTAGTGCATGTGTGAATGAGTCATTGTCAAAGCATCTAAGCTATTGTCATGATACATCTTAGAAAATAATAGAGCCAAATAGTAAACACCCTCCCAATCAGCAGGTAACTTTAAATATGCATCCTATCTACAAACAAAATAGACTCCAGGAATAACTGCCTCTGCCCCTGTAAATATTCAATGAGATCCTCCAAGAACTCCAAATGTGTGTTCACAGCTACTTATCCCAATATGTCTTTTCCTAAAGTGATTTCTCCTTTGGTAAACACATAATTTCCCTTTTTGTTGTCTGTCTAATTTCAATTTAGGGTATATTATCTTCCTGTATTCATGTTCCATCTTTCTCCAGACATTCTTTAAAAAATCATGTGAATCTTGTGAAATGTGAGCTCTCCTTTCTTCTAATGCAAAATTAATTTATTTTCTAATGGGTGCATTATACATTTCAGATTTTGTTTGTATGCCTTAATAGTGTCATCTTTGTAGGGGATTTAAAGCAATACCATAAAACTTGCATATCCTTAGCTTGTGGATGAGGGTGCATTCTTTTGCAAAGGGGAACTTTAGAAAAAATCATTTCATTGTTAGAAAAATAATATTCACAACATTTTTGTCTATAAAGTAAACTAAGTAATATACTACATGTAACTGCATATGAAAGTGTTATGTGATAATAGGTCACCTCTTCAGCAGTTGAAGAAGATACATTTGCACCTACATAATAGTCTTTAGTGTCCAAAGTTTTAGTGTAATCCTGAACTAAGTTAGAATAAACATTTGTTATGAAATCTTTCATTGAAACATCTATAAATGAAGCTTTTAGTTTCTTCTCATCTATTGTGTGTGCAGATGATGTTGCTGCAAGTGTATATATAAATGTTGTTGTCTCTAGGGTAAAACTCATTCCGACTAAAAGAACTGTAAATGATGGCATAACAACTAATAATGTGACAGTAATCATTATTCTACACTTAGCCTTGGTAAGGGCACACATATTTGTCTACATTCAGACCTTTAGTAGAATATAGCAGCAGGCAGGCTAAATATTCTGCATGGATTTCTACTTGTGCAAAATGGGCAAATTATATGGTGATTCTTTCAATTATTTAATTCAGCTTATGTCTAATGATCTTCGTGAGAATTCCCTAAGCCTACTCCGTCTTTTTCTAAATATGTTATACCATTTCTTGGGCACGAAAGAAATTAGCAGGGTAACGACAGAGGTAGACATTGAACCGGCAGCACTCTCTAACCACGATGGCCTGATCTTCACCTTTCAGTTACCACCACAGAAGAGGAGGGTGGGCTGTTGGAGATTGAAGAAAAATAGGCTTCATAAAAAGGCAGTGATACAACAGCTTACCAAATGCATTCAAGATTACTTAGACATTAACGACTCCCCCGAGGTGTCTACCCCATAGTGTGGGAGGCTCTGAAGGTGGTAGTGAGAAGTGAACTAAAAGCTATTGCGGCTGCTGAAATTAAAGAATGGAAAGAGAAACGGGATCAATTATCCACACAGGTTAGGGAACTAGAGAGAGTACATAGGCGCACCAGGGCAGTGTGGAGACAGTTGAAGGCTGCGATAGCGCAATTAGCGGGGGTAGACTTAGATAGAGTAGAGAATGTAGCGCTACGATTAAAACATTCCTACTACATTGGGGGAGACAGAACATGGCGAATGCGGGCAACCAAACTTAGAGCTTAAAGGTACAATCCCTCACGGGGCACGCAGGGGAGGAAATCACAACTGATGAAGACATAGCACATACTTTCTGCAACTTTTATGTGGAATTATATAAATGAGAAACCCCAGCTGAGTATAACATAACATCCTATCTATAGAATGTTCACACATCGAAAATAACCCTGACCAAGCAGATGCTCTTGACCCCCCCCATAAGAATCGATGAGGTGGTCATGGCGATCTTGCGGCTGATGGTCCTTAAATCGCCAGGACAGGATGGATATTCGGCATTTTTTTAATAAAACAATCTGTCAAATTCTAGCCCAGATACTGACAAGAGTCTTTAACTCCTTTGGTGGTCTGGAAACAATTCCTTCGAGTATGCTAGCGGCGCATATAGTGATGCTGCCAAAACCAGGGAAGGACAAACAGCTAAGCGCTTCTTATAGGCCTGCGTCCCTTCTTAATGTGGACCTGAAATTGTTTACAAGTATATTAGCCACAAGATTAAGCCACTTGATGCCAAACATAATAGAGACAGACCAAGCAGGGTTTATCCAAAATCGGCAAAGTGGGGATAATATCAAAAGAATCCTCCATTTAATTGACAAGGCACACCACACAAATATGGATGCACTTTTATTGACGGTTGATGCCGAGAAGGCATTCAAACAAGTAGACTGGAGCTTCTTGGGACAAACGCTGACCCACTTTGGGGTGGGGATAGATTCCGGGTATAGGTGGGGAGCTGTTACAGTTATCCTACAGCTACAATCAGAGTTAACAGCATTTCCTCACGCCCTTTCTTCATTCAACAGGGCACCAGGCAGGGGTGCCCTTTGTCGCCCCTCCTGTTTGCCCTCTACATTGAACTGCTGGCTCAGAAGATTCAACAGAACACTGGGATTCAGGGGATTCCGTTTGGGGGAGAATCACACCCCATTAGCTTGTATGTGGACGACTTTCTGACAGCACTAGAGAATCCAAAAAGATCACTCCCGTTTTTTGGGATGACTAGAGCTTTTTGGGCACACTTGGGGTTTCTGAGTAAACGACAGTAAGTCACAGATCATCAGTCTAAACAACACAACCTGGGACACCAAAACGGGAAGGGATTTTGCCCTGGGGATTTGGGCGGTGGAGTTGATTCCTTACTTGGAGACAGAGTTGGCAGCCACTACTCAGCAAAAGTGGCACTGAATTACGCTAAATTGGCGAAATAGATCAAGAAGGATTGCCTACACTTAATGCTGCTGGGTTGTATTGCAGCGATCAAGATGTCCATACTGCCTAAAGCATTATATTTGTTTCAGACCTTGCCGTTCTCCCAGCCGGAGGGCACCATCGCCTCATTACAAGCGGACATCCTTTGCTTTGTGTGGGCCGGGGCTAGACCTCGTATGCGACGAGAGTTGGGGAATTTGAGAGCAGAGAGTGGGGATTCCAAATTTAATGGACTACGTTAGGGTGACTCAGCTGAGATATCTTGTTGAGTGGAATAGGTATGAGTCTGAGAAAAGATGGTTATTCCAGGATAGGGCAGTAGCTGGGCTTCCCTTGTGGAAGATCCCTTTTTTAAAGAAACCAGATAGGCCGAAGAGCATTTAGAGGTCACCAATCACGAATACTGTGATGAGGACATGTGATGGAGTGGCTAACAAAAGGAAGCTCACAACGTTTCCCTCACCTATGACACCACTTTCCGGTATAGAGAGTTCACTCTAGGAATGGAAGACAAGGCATTCATAGCTTGACAGGATTCACATTGCAGTACTGCAGGTCACCTGTTCGACGTGGAGGGCATCATCCCCTGTTCACAGCAAAGACAGGATTATAGGCTGCTGGAGTCGGAACGAATAAAATCCTTGCAGATCGGACACTGGCTGCATCATCCAGCCACAGGTTAGCCGTAAATTGACAAAATACGAAAAATGGTTGATTACAAAACAGAATGACAATGGACTGATCTCCGGACTCTATGCTATACTTCAGCAGACTGCCCCACCTCACCCCACACATAGTTAGAAAAGGTGGACGAAAGAGTTAGGTAAAGAGTAGGGAAAAATGTATTATAGGACTAAGCATACAGCGCGCAACGTGTCCAGCATTAAGACAGCAACCAAAATTGCTACATATTGGTATCTGACTCCTGTGCGCCTTAACAGAGGCAATCCGGATCGAAGCCCTACATGCTGGAGGGATTGTGGTGAAGAGGGGAACCTAGTGTACCAATTGTGGGAATGCCAGGCCTTGACAGCTTATTGGTCCAGAATTTTGGATGAAATTGATCCGCAGATTGAAACACGAATCCCAAGATTCGCAGAGTATGTGCTGTTGGGCTTAACCAACCCTCTACCATTTCCACAGAAATCTCGTAGAGGCAGACCGATGGGGCTAGCGTTTGAGACGGCTCTCCAAAATATATTAACACATTGGGGGACACAAACTACACCTACATATTTAGGCTGGCTACATAGGTTGTAGTATATTCTTGGACTGGAGTGTATTAATGCCACTTTGACAAATTCCGACACTACATTGCAGGGAGTTTGGAGGCCAAATCTTTCTCTCCTATTGATGGAGTTTAACAAGATCACTTGCATGAGATACGTTTGGTTGCTGCGTTTAACAGAAACAGATCGAGTATCCCCAACCACCAAGGGAACTTGGAATAGAAGACCCACAGGTCCCTAGAGAACTCATTAAGGAAAGATATGAGAATACCGGTAAGGGGTGAGGGCAGTTTGAATTAGTTGTAAATTGTTGTTTTGTTCTAAAGAAGTGTGATTGGCATCACAGTACATATCGGACACTGTTCAAAAGGGAGGGCAATTCTACGGAAAGCTGGAATTAGAATTGCAATATAATGGAAAGACCCTTGAAAAACTGAAATGTACTTAAAGTAAATGTGGGGATGTTGACTTTTCAATGTGTGTTAACAAAAATAATAAAAAGATTTCAACATAAATATGTTATACCCACTATTCTAATGCAGGCTTGGCCCTAGGGAATTATTCTTAATTCTTTTTATCTGGTTGTTGGGAAACAATTGTCATGACCCTTTATTACAGTCTCTTATTATTTCATTTAAACACTGTACATCATTGATAGAATCAGATTTTACAGTTTTGATTTCACTAAATAGTGCTTTGTCAAGTCTTATTTGTAAATGGAAAAGAAGCTTAAGAAATATCAGCACCAATCATCAGCAACATCTTCTTGCCTCCTCTGGCAGAATTGCTGGATGTCAACGAGCTCACAAACCATTATAACAATTCCATGACGAACATCCTGGACTCTATTGTACCTCTTCAGCTAAAAAGAGTGCCCACCAAAGTATCTAAACCGTGGTATAACGGTAATCTTAATGCAGAAAGACGCAATTTGAGAAGGGTTGAATGTAAGTGGAGAATCTTCCCATCCCTCAATCACTTGAAACAGTTAAGATCACTTAGGCTCACCTATAACAAACACATCTGAAGCTCAAAAGCTAACTTCTTCTGACATCAGCTTGATAATGCTAGGAACCGACCTAAAAAACTATTTGAGCTGGTCGAACCCAATCTGACCCTCACTTGGATCTAATCTGCAACCAAACTGCGAGTATTTTGTCTCCTTCGTCCTGGAATAGATACAAAAAATGTTTAATTGATCAAATGACAGCTCTGGCGCCCCTTCCAAACTCTCCACATCCTAGCCTCTCTCCCCCCCTGAGCCCCGCCTTTCTCATGGCTTTCCTCCAAAAAAGAATGCTGTGTGGAGCTATTTCAAATTTTTATAAAGAAACTGACTTTCTCAAAATTCTCACAGCACTGAAAACCCCATGCCACTTCAACCACACTCTGCTATGAAATTTCTTTAATGATTTCAAATTGTCCCTAATACCACTCTGGACCAGGATTGTTAATGCCGCTTTACCTCAAGGCACTATCCCAGATTGCCTAAACTCCGGTCAGGTACCTCCAATTCTTGAGAAACCCATGGCAGATCATACGGACCTGAATAACTTCTGCCCTATCACCAACATTCCAACCCTGGCTAAGCTACTGGAGAAATGTGTCCACATCCAACCAGCCAACCACATAGAACAATTCCAATTGTTGGACCAATTCCAATCTGGCTTCTGCCAAGGCCACCACACTGAATCGGCTCTAATGAACATAGTAGACGATAAGATAAAAATGCTGGATGTAAATGAATCCTTCCTACTAATTCTCCTTGACGTATCATCAGATTTTGATATGGTTAAACACGACAGCCTCCTTGACCTTTTGGAATGGAGAATGGGATTATCGGGGTCCGTCCTTACTTGGTTCACTTCCTTCCTACACAACAGATCCCAAAGATTCAAGGTTAACTTCTCCCTTTCTACTTCCTCACCTGTCACACTGGGGGTTCCGCAAGGATCATTACTCTCACTCACCCTCTTTAACCTTTTAATGGAGCCACTAAAGAAAATCCTGAAGTTATCCAATATTCACTATCACATGTACGCTGATGACCCCGAATTGTACTTGAAACTCTTTTCCCTTGAAGATATATGATTTCTTAAGTCTACTCTCCATAAAACCCAAAACTGTCGTAGATGCAACCACTTCAAACTAAATGCACAACAAATGGAATTCCTCTTAGTTGCCCCTCCCAAACAATCAGCTGATATTGGAGAATGGATGAACCAACTAACAGCTTTAAATTGCCTTTACACATTATAGATTCAACTAGATCACTTGGAATAACTCTCGACAAGAACCTGAATATGTAGGAACACATCAGCTCTGTCACTAAAGGTGCCAACTTCTAAATGAACATCATAAGGAAAATCAAACCCTGCCTCGTCCTAAATCACTTTAAATCAGTTTTTCAAGCCCTTGTCATTTTAACCCTCTGTGGCCTACCTAGATCAACGTTGGCCCCTTTAAGGGCCTCCTTTAACTCTGCTGCAAGGCTCATCACACGATCAAAAAGATACAACCACATCACTCCTGATCTGCTTGCTCTAAATTGGCTCCCGTTTGATGCCAGGATTACGTTAAAAATCACATGCATGACCCATAAAGCACATCATCTTAACACCCAGTTGTACCTAGCACAAAAACTGGAGCTATCTGATGGCTATAGATCTTCAAGGAGCTCGAAAACTTTATTGCTCAAACCACAGAAATTCTGTAAAAAGATGACCTGGTTCTCTGGTTTTTGCCCTGAGGATCTGGACCTCCCTGCCCTCTGAAATCAGACTGAACCCCTCCAAAAGGAAGTCAAAGCGCTACTAATTAACAAGTTCTTGCTCTTGGCTCATGATCTTCAAAAGCCTTCAACATTTACCTACATTTGCTATACTATATTCAGTTCAGGACTCCTGCGATGTTGTATATTTTGCTACAATTTGGTCCCGTTATTGACCTCCTGCCTTTTTGGGACCCACCACATCTTGGTTAACACTGAATCTTGTTGTTTGTTTTACTGTTTCTTCCTTCCTGACATATTGTAAAGCACTCTGATCCCCTCTTAGGTCATGTTCGCGATATATAAAACTTTATAAATAAATAAATATTGTTTCAGAAATCTCAAATCAAATACTGTCTTAGTGTGGCATATCATGGATGTTTAAATGATCTATGTAACTGCCTGTAAATCATCTATATAACAGCACTGATTTTGTTCAAAATGATCATAACGGTAGCCCATCTGTCATTAAATGAATAATGGGCTCTTCACCTAAATAGAACTGAATCAATGTTTCACACGTTATTAATTACGGCATTAAAAAATCTCACGTTGAACCTCCTGGTACTGATAACCGAAGTACAGTAGTTTAACTGTCTTCATAATAACAATGTTCCGTCGCCCAAATAGAATTGGTTTACACGTAATGTATTACAGCACTAGCTTATCCCACGCTGAACCTTCGCGCACTGAATTACTGTACAATGCTCGCACACCTAATCACAATCTTGGCCCTTGTGCCACAATGCTTAACCATAGAGTCCGTGCCAGCCGCTGACCGGTTACTTTTGCAGCACCCTTCACAAGCCTCCATAGACACCCCGTGGCTCATACAAACCGGTCACGCATGATTCCTATAACACATATTCATGTATGTCATTCAGAGTGACCACACTTCCTCAATCTGAGTTGCAAGCTGCGTTGTCACCACTCTATCCTAGTGCAATTGTGTATTTTCTCCTAATTTTACGTTTGGGTATTTTCCCTCCACACCTTGCTCCCCCAGGCTAATAAGGTTCTACCTAACAGGCATTGATTGAATGTCCTGATGATGATCCGCCTAATTTCTCAATGGATCGAAACGCCGTCAACACTTTAAAACACCTTATACACCAAAACCTTTTGTTTATTATGCTGTAAAAGTGTTCCTTGCGGTTTGTTCTCATGACACTGTGTATTGTCTCTGTGTAACACACCAAAAAGCTTTGCCAGTGCCCCCTGTTGTTCGTTTCTCCCTTGTTGGGTATTCTACTGGCTAAGTAGGACACAGGCTTGTGTCCCATTTTATGTATTTCTGTGTAACTGTTGTCTAAACTGCTTATAAGTAAATACCTGACCTCTGTCCGGCGGGACATGTCCACTTAATATAGCAACGACTGAGTCTATATTCATTGCTTGGTTTCCTGTTTTGTACTTTTCTAGGGATCACTTTTGTGTAAAATAATAGTGGCTAGGTTGAGCACAGTTTTGAGTGGAGTTAGGTGGATTTTGGGTGTTCCAGAGAGAATAGCGTTACCATAGTTGATTCTCGAGAGGACCAGTGATTGGAGCACTGATTTGAAGTCGTCTGCAGGAATAAAGGGTTCAATTTTCTTGAGGTGTCGGAGAGTGAAGAGAGCTCCTTTAGCCGAATTTGTTATATGAGAGATAAGAGTTAGTTAATTGTCAATGGAGATGCGGAGAGATTTTACTGAGTTGGATACAGTGAGCGAGCAGTTGAGGGCATTAAGGTCAATGATCCAGGTTTGGATGGGGTGCAGGCTGTTTTTAAGAGAGCAGAGATGGATCCTCTCTTGAGAGGTCGGACTGTCCTCATTTCCCTATAAATAGCACAACAGTGTGCAGAACCTTTTTTACCTGAGCCTGAAGATATCGAAAGAGGCCAGGTTTTCAGAAGATTTCAGACAATTGACAAAGCCCTGATGAAAGTCCAGGTACTGGTTTTCTTAGAAACGTGTCGGCACAGCTGAAGGAGCAATTGTGTTACATCAAGCGTTCCAACTGGCTGTGGCCAGTTGTCAAGTCATTGTCCAACTAAAGTCTTGCTCTTTCTCTTTGACTTTGTCTCTCTTCTTTCTTTTATGAATATAGATTAGGTCTATTGCAAATAATAATTCGTCCAGTTCACCTTTTTTCGTTTGTTTTGTGTATTATGTGTAGAATGCATGAGAATTGTATATTTTAAATGTATATAATGTTGGTCTTGTAAATAGTAGTGTACAGGTTCAAGTGAAATATATTGAATGTATTTGTTTCTTTTCTGTATAAACGTTTATACGAAAAATAATTCAAAAAATTGAAGTTGATGGGTATAAAATAAATACCAGGCCAACCGGAAAAAAATGTGTGTTTGTCCTATTGGTTCGAAAAAGTGTTTAAAAGAAAAGGTGGGGGCAGGCATTTTGTGTTTGCTAAAGCCCTCTCTGTTCTGGGCACACTGTGATATATGGCGAGCCACTGTTACAATTTCCTTGTGGGTCACATTCTGGCGCACAGAAGATGCTCGCTGTGGAGCTGGTTGCAAGAGAGCGCCCCCTGGTGTCCACCCTCCTTGTGTTATTGCAGCCTTCAGTTCCATTCATAGGCTCGCGTTCCCCGCTACTGTGCATAGTGTACACTAAGAGCCGAGCCTGGCTGCACTCCAGGATAGTAGGGGGCCTCCAGGACAGGCTCGGTATAATCAGTACTGGCTCTTACAACAAAGACAGTGTCACTGGAAGTCTGAGAGTGAGCATAAAAAGGCCTTTGTGCAGAGAGCAGCGCCGTGGATGGGAACTGCCAGGGCTGTGGTGCTCACACAGGAGCAGGAGGACGGCAGGGTGACCAGGGCGACGGTGGCGCAGCCAGGGGACAGGCTGGTTATCCAGTATCAATGCACTTCTCTGTGCACTTGCCAGGGTGTTTATTCTATTCTCTGCCCCCCTGGGAGGCATCGGGGCTGATGCAAATCTCCAAAGACGCTCTCCGCATGCAAGGGCCATCGGTGTCTAAGACTTTGCCAAATAAGAGAGACAATTGCCGAGGCAGAGGTGATGCAAGGGCAGCCTGTTTGGGAATGCCCGGCTGCCTCATGAAATTCATGGATATTTGTTTATTTCCAGGGCAGCGGGGATGACTTTGGGTCCTTACACTTTAAGATAGTCTGGTAACGTGGTGCTTTTTTCGACTCTAGTACTACGGCTCTGCTTGTCTGCGCATGAAGAAGATGGGCCAGGGGGACTGTCAGAAGGGTTTAGGGTGCAGGGGGGCAAATGTCATGCGGGCCCCTCGTGCAAAATAAAAATATAGTTCTGTGACATGTTTCAAGGTACCTCTAGCATAAGCGCCACCACCTACTATCAGTTGACATTTCCTGCCTCAAAGTGAAAATCTAACAAGCACAAGCGCGCGATCCTCGCGCAACAGCAGGGGGATGGGGGGAGGAGGGCGCCTGCACGATTCCCCTGCGGGAGCGAGCAGCAAGGCGCGATAATTGATAACATATGGCGCCAGCTGCTCGCACTCGCAAGAGAATCGCTAAACGTGCATGCGTTGCCATTGAAGGCAATAGAACGCGGGCACGTTTTTTGCCGAAAAAGGGAACCGATGGCTAAAGGTCTGTTTCATAAGCAGTGCATGCGCGCTGCTTAGGCGAGAGACCTAAAAAGTAACCGCTCATTATGCACAGGGAAAGAAATGGTTACCATTGTCAGTGTCAGTTCACCCCTAAGATGGTTGAATAACTATCACAAGTTTTCACAAATGAATCTCTTGGGTGCAACCTCCTTTTCTGCTGTTGTCACTTTTATTGTTCAGAGTTTCAACTTCCTTCAGCTTCTTGTATGCCCCATTCTTTCTTTCTTCCATTTCTAGTTCTTCTCACTTTTGCCTTTCTCTTTCTTTGTTCTTCATCTAAATTCTTTATATAAAGCATGCAAGCATCGAAGCGCGGAGGTACCCCTTCGGGAGTGATTCCAGCGCTATATAAGCACATAATTAATTAATAATTAAAAAGCATATTGAACAAATGCAATCAGGATTCAATATAACACTAAAAAGTCCTCCTCCTACAGTTGCAAACCAATTGCTGATGGCAGAAACCCACAGCCTTAAGTTCCTAACACACCAGTAGTTTCTAAAGTTTCTTATTGAGGTTTTGAATCAGAAAGGTTCTTTGCAAATTCTTGTATCTTTCTGTTCCCATCAGGTATGTATGAACAGAAATGTTGAGCCTTCAACATTTTACAGACTCTGATTTTTCCTGCCAGATCTTACAAACCGATTGGTCTAATAGCAGCTAATTCAGTGTTAACTGCTAACAAAGCACCAGACATACTTTTAGCCAGTTGCTCTACTAGAGTGGAGAGCTGTCGTATTTTTCGCACCATTTAAAAGAACTTCCACTGATGGAATGATTACTTAAAATATATCTCCCACTAATTGTGCCTCATCAATGGAAGTGCATGTGTGAATGAGTCATTGTCAAAGCATCTAAGCTATTTTCATGATACATCTTAGAAAATAATAGAGCCAAATAGTAAACACCCTCCCAATCAGCAGGTAACTTTAAATATGCATCCTATCTACAAACAAAATAGACTCAGGAATAACTGCCGCTTCCCTTGTTAATATTCAATGAGATCCTCCAAGAACTCCAAATGTGTGTTCACAGCTACTTATCCCAATATGTCTTTTCCTAAAGAGATTTCTCCTTTGGTAAACACATAATTTCCCTTTTTGTTGTCTGTCTAATTTCAATTTAGGGTATATTATCTTCCTGTATTCATGTTCCTCCTTCTTCCAGACATTCTTTAAAAAATCATGTGAATCTTGTGAAATGTGAGCTCTCCTTTCTTCTAATGCAAAATTAATTTATTTTCTAATGGGTGCATTATACATTTCAGATTTTGTTTGTATGCCTTAATAGTGTCATCTTTGTAGGGGATTTAAAGCAATACCATAAAACTTCCATATCCTTAGCTTGTGGATGAGGGTGCATTCTTTTGCGAAGGGGAACTTTAGAAAAAATCATTTCATTGTTAGAAAAATAATATTCACAACATTTTTGTCTATAAAGTAAACTAAGTAATATACTACATGTAACTGCATATGAAAGTGTTATGTGATAATAGGTCACATCTTCAGCAGTTGAAGAAGATACATTTGCACCTACATAATAGTCTTTAGTGTCCAAAGCTTTAGTGTAATCCTGAACTAAGTTAGAATAAACATTTGTTATGAAATCTTTCATTGAAACATCTATAAATGAAGCTTTTAGTTTCTTCTCATCCATTGTGTGTGCAGGTGATGTTGCTGCAAGTGTATATATAAATGTTGTTGTCTCTAGGGTAAAACTGATTCCGACTAAAAGAACTGTAAATGATGGCATAACAACTAATAATGTGACAGTAATCATTATTCTACACTTAGCCTTGGTAAGGGCACACATATTTGTCTACATTCAGACCTTTAGTAGAATATAGCAGCAGGCAGGCTCAGTATTCTGCATGGATTTCTACTTGTGCAAAATGGGCAAATTATATGGTGATTCTTTCAATTATTTAATTCAGCTTATGTCTAATGATCTTCGTGAGAATTCCCTAAGCCTACTCCATCTTTTTCTAAATATGTTATACCATTTCTTGGGCACGAAAGAAATTAGTAGGGTAACGACAGAGGTAGACATTGAACCGGCAGCACTCTCTAACCTCGATGGCCTGATCCTCACCTTACAGTTACCACCACAGCAGAGGAGGGTGGGCTGTTGGAGATTGAAGAAAAATAGGCTTCATAAAAAGGCAGTGATACAACAGCTTATCAAATGCATTCAAGATTACTTAGACATTAACGACTCCCCCGAGGTGTCTACCCCATAGTGTGGGAGGCTCTGAAGGTGGTCGTGAGAAGTGAACTAAAAGCTATTGCGGCTGCTGAAATTAAAGAATGGAAAGAGAAGCGGGATCAATTATCCACACAGGTTAGGGAACTAGAGAGAGTACATAGGCGCACCAGGGCACCATAGTGTGGAGACAGTTGAAGGCTGCGATAGCGCAATTAGCGGGGGTAGACTTAGAGAGAGTAGAGAATGTAGCGCTACGATTAAAACATTCCTACTACATTGGGGGAGACAGAACATGGCGAATGCGGGCAACCAAACTTAGAGCTTAAAGGTACAATCCCTCACGGGGCACGCAGGGGAGGAAATCACAACTGATGAAGACATAGCACATACTTTCTGCAATTTTTATGTGGAATTATATAAATGAGAAACCCCAGCTGAGTATAACATAACATCCTATCTATAGAATGTTCACACATCGAAAATAACCCTGACCAAGCAGATGCTCTTGACCCCCCCCATAAGAATCGAAGAGGTGGTCATGGCGATCTTGCGGCTGAAGGTCCTTAAATCGCCAGGACAGGATGGATATTCGGCATTTTTTTAATAAAACAATCTGTCAAATTCTAGCCCAGATACTGACAAGAGTCTTTAACTCCTTTGGTGGTCTGGAAACAATTCCTTCGAGTATGCTAGCGGCGCATATAGTGATGCTGCCAAAACCAGGGAAGGACAAACAGCTAAGCGCTTCTTATAGGCCTGTGTCCCTTCTTAACGTGGACCTGAAATTGTTTACAAGTATATTAGCCACAAGATTAAGCCACTTGATGCCAAACATAATAGAGACAGACCAAGCAGGGTTTATCCAAAATCGGCAAAGTGGGGATAATATCAAAAGAATCCTCCATTTAATTGACAAGGCACACCACACAAATATGGATGCACTTTTATTGACGGTTGATGCCGAGAAGGCATTCAAACAAGTAGACTGGAGCTTCTTGGGACATACGCTGACCCACTTTGGGGTGGGGATAGATTCCGGGTATAGGTGGGGAGCTGTTACAGTTATCCTACAGCTACAATCAGAGTTAACAGCATTTCCTCACGCCCTTTCTTCATTCAACAGGGCACCAGGCAGGGGTGCCCTTTGTCGCCCCTCCTGTTTGCCCTCTACATTGAACTGCTGGCTCAGAAGATTCGACAGAACACTGGGATTCAGGGGATTCCTTTTGGGGGAGAATCACACCCCATTAGCTTGTATGCGGATGACTTTCTGACAGCACTAGAGAATCCAAAAATATCACTCCCGTTTTTTGGGATGACTAGAGCTTTTTGGGCACACTTGGGGTTTCTGAGTAAACGACAGTAAGTCACAGATCCTCAGTCTAAACAGCACAACCTGGGACACCAAAACGGGAAGGGATTTTGCCCTTGGGATTTGGGCGGTGGAGTTGATTCCTTACTTGGAGATAGAGTTGGCAGCCACTACTCAGCAAACAGTGGCACTGAATTACGCTAAATTGGCGAAACAGATCAAGAAGGATTGCCTACACTTAACGCTGCTGGGTTGTATTGCAGCGATCAAGATGTCCATACTGCCTTAAGCATTATATTTGTTTCAGACCTTGCCGGTCTCCCAGCCGGAGGGCACCATCGCCTCATTACAAGCGGACATCCTTTGCTTTGTGTGGGCCGGGGCTAGACCTCGTATGCGACGAGAGTTGGGGAATTTGAGAGCAGAGAGTGGGGATTCCAAATTTAATGGTCTACGTTAGGGTGACTCAGCTGAGATATCTTGTTGAGTGGAATAGGTCTGAGTCTGAGAAAAGATGGTTATTCCAGGATAGGGCAGTAGCTGGGCTTCCCTTGTGGAAGATCCCTTTTTTAAAGAAACTAGAAAGGCCGAAGAGCATTTAGAGGTCACCAATCATGAATACTGTGATGAGGACATGTGATGGAGTGGCTAACAAAAGGAAGCTCACAACGTTTCCCTCACCTATGACACCACTTCTCGGGAATAGAGAGTTCCCTCTAGGAATGGAAGACAATGCATTCATAGTTTGGCAGGATTCGCATTGCAGTACTGCAGGTCACCTGTTCGACATGGAGGGCATCATCCCCTGTTCACAGCAAAGACAGGATTATAGGCTGCCGGAGTCGGAACGGATAAGATACTTGCAGATCGGACACTGGCTGCATCATCCAGCCACAGGTTAGCCGTAAATTGACACAATACGAAAAATGGTTGATAACAAAACAGAATGACAAGGGACTGATCTCCGGACTCTATGCTATACTTCAGCAGACTGGCCCACCTCACCCCACACATAGCCAGAAAAGGTGGACGAAAGAGTTAGGTAAAGAGTAGGGAAAAATGCATTATAGGACTAAGCATACAGCACGCAACGTGTCCAGTATTAAGACAGCAACCAAAATTGCTACATATTGGTATCTGACTCCTGTGCGCCTTAACAGAGGCAATCCGGATCGAAGCCCTACATGCTGGAGGGATTGTGGTGAAGAGGGGAACCTAGTGTACCAATTGTGGGAATGCCAGGCCTTGACAGCTTATTGGTCCAGAATTTTGGATGAAATTGATCCGCAGATTGAAACACGAATCCCAAGATTCTCAGAGTATGTGCTGTTAGGCTTAACCAACCCTCTACCATTTCCACAGAAATCTCGTAGAGGCAGACCGATGGGGCTAGCGTTTGAGACGGCTCTCCAAAATATATTGACACATTGGGGGACACAAACTACACCTACATGTTTAGGCTGGCTACATAGGTTGTGGTATATTCTTGGACTGGAGTGTATTAATGCCACTTTGACAAATTCCGACACTGCATTCCAGGGAGTTTGGAGGCCAAATCTTTCTCTCCTATTGATGGAGTTTAACAAGATCACTTTCATGAGATACGTTTGGTTGCTGCGTTTAACAGAAACAGATCGAGTATCCCCAACCACCAAGGGAACTTGGAATAGAAGACCCACAGGTCCCTAGAGAACTCATTAAGGAAAGATAAGAGAATACCGGTAAGGGGTGAGGGCAGTTTGAATTAGTTGTAAATTGTTGTTTTGTTCTAAAGAAGTGTGATTGGCATCACAGTACATATCGGACACTGTTTAAAAGGGAGGGCAATTCTACGGAAAGCTGGAATTAGAATTGCAATATAATGGAAAGACCCTTGAAAAACTGTAATGTACTTAAAGTAAAAGTGGGGATGTTGACTTTTCAATGTGTGTTAACAAAAATAATAAAAAGATTTCAACATCAATATGTTATACCCACTATTCTAATGCAGGCTTGGCCCTAGGGAATTATTCTTAATTCTTTTTATCTGGTTGTTGGGAAACAATTGTCATGACCCTTTATTACAGTCTCTTATTATTTCATTTAAACACTGTACATCATTGATAGAATCAGATTTTACAGTTTTGATTTCACTAAATAGTGCTTTGTCAAGTCTTATTTGTAAATGGAAAAGAAGCTTAAGAAATATAAATCGGAATGCTTTAACAATCATCAGCAACATCTTCTTGCCTCCTCTGGCAGAAATGCTGGATGTCAACGAGCTCACAAACCATTATAACAATTCCATGACGAACATCCTGGACTCTATTGTACCTCTTCAGCTAAAAAGAGTGCCCACCAAAGTATCTAAACCATGGTATAACGGTAATCTTAATGCAGAAAGACGCAATTTGAGAAGGGTTGAATGTAAGTGGAGAATCTTCCCATCCCTCAATCACTTGAAACAGTTAAGATCACTTAGGCTCACCTATAACAAACACATCTGAAGCTCAAAAGCTAACTTCTTCTGACATCAGCTTGATAATGCTAGGAACCGACCTAAAAAACTATTTGAGCTGGTCGAGCTTCAGTCCAATAGTCATCCCAATCTGATCCTCACTTGGATCTAATCTGCAACCAAACTGCGAGTATTTTGTCTCCTTCGTCCTGGAAAAGATAAAAAAAATGTTTAATTGATCAAATGACAGCTCTGGCCCCCCTTCCAAACTCTCCACATCCTAGCCGCTCTCCCCCCTGATCGCGGAGCCCCGCCTCTCTCATGGCTTTCCTCCAAAAAAGAATGCTGTGTGGAGCTATTTCAAATTTTATAAAGAAACTGACTTTCTCAAAATTCTCACAGCACTGAAAACCCCATGCCACTTCAACCACACTCTGCTATGAAATTTCTTTAATGACTTCAAATTGTCCCTAATACCACTCTGGACCAGGATTGGTAATGCCGCTTTACCTCAAGGCACTATCCCAGATTGCCTAAACTCCGGTCAGGTACCTCCAATTTTTAAGAAACCCATGGCAGATCATACGGACCTGAATAACTTCTGCCCTATCACCAACATTCCAACCCTGGCTAAGCTACTGGAGAAATGTGTCCACATCCAACCAGCCAACCACATAGAACAATTCCAATTGTTTGACCAATTTCAATGTGGCTTCTGCCAAGGCCACCACACTGAATCGGCTCTAATGCACATAGTAGACGATAAGATAAAAATGCTGGATGTAAATGAATCCTTCCTACTAATCCTCCTTGACGTATCATCAGATTTTGATATGGTTAAACACGACAGCCTCCTTGACCTTTTGGAATGGAGAATGGGATTATCAGGGTCCGTCCTTACTTGGTTCACTTCCTTCCTTCACAACAGATCCCAAAGATTCAAGGTTAACTTCTCCCTTTCTACTTCCTCACCTGTCACACTGGGGGTTCCGCAAGGATCATTACTCTCACTCACCCTCTTTAACCTTTTAATGGAGCCACTAAAGAAAATCCTGAAGTTATCCAATATTCACTCTCACATGTACGCTGATGACACCCAATTGTAGTTGAAACTCTTTTCCCTTGAAGATATATGATTTCTTAAGTCTACTCTCCATAAAACCCAAAACTGTCGTAGTTGCAACCACTTCAAACTAAATGCACAACAAATGGAATTCCTCTTAGTTGCCCCTCCCAAACAATCCGCTGATATTGGAGAATGGATGAACCAACTAACAGCTTTAAATTGCCTTTACACATTATAGATTCAACTAGATCACTTGGAATAACTCTTGACAAGAACCTGAATATGTAGGAACACATCAGCTCTGTCACTAAAGGTGCCAACTTCTAAATGAACATCATAAGGAAAATCAAACCCTGCCTCCTCCTAAATCATTTTAAATCAGTTTTTCAAGCCTTTGTCATTTTAACCCTCTGTGGACTACCTAGATCAACGTTGGCCCCTTTAAGGGCCTCCTTTAACTCCGCTGCAAGGCTCATTACACGATCAAAAAGATACAACCACATCACTCCTGATCTGCTTGCTCTAAATTGGCTCCCGTTTGATGCCAGGATTACGTTAAAAATCACATGCATGACCCATAAAGCACATCATCTTAACACCCAGTTGTACTTAGCACAAAAACTGGAGCTATCTGATGGCAATAGATCTTCAAGGAGCTCGAGAACTTTATTGCTAAAACCACAGAAATTCTGTAAAAAGATGACCTACAATCGAGTTTTCTCTGGTTTTTGCCCTGAGGATCTGGACCTCCCTGCCCTCTGAAATCAGACTGAACCCCTCCAAAAGGAAGTCAAAGCGCTACTAATGAACAAGTTCTTGCTCTTGGCTCATGATCTTCAAAAGCCTTCAACATTTACCTACATTTGCTATACTATATTCAGTTCAGGACTCCTGCGGTGTTGTATTATTTGTTACAATTTGGTCCCGTTATTGACCTCCTGCCTTTTTGGGGCCCACCACATCTTGGTTAACTCTGAATCTTGTTGCTTGTTTTACTGTTTCTTCCTTCCTGACATATTGTAAAGCACTCTGATACCCTCTTAGGTCATGTTCGCGATATATAAAACTTTATAAATAAATAAATATTGTTTCAGAAATCTCAAATCAAATACTGTCTTAGTGTGGCATATCATGGATGTTCAAATGATCTATGTAACTGCCTGTAAATCATCTATATAACAGCACTGATTTTGTTCAAAATGATCATAACGGTAGCCCATCTGTCATTAAATGAATAATGGGCTCTTCACCTAAATAGAACTGAATCAATGTTTCACACGTTATTAATTACGGCATTAAAAAATCTCACGTTGAACCTCCTGGTACTGATAACCGAAGTACGGTAGTTTAACTGTCTTCACAATAACAATGTTCCGTCGCCCAAATAGAATTGGTTTACACGTAATGTTTTACAGCACTAGCTTATCCCACGCTGAACCTTCGCGCACTGAATTACTGTACAATGCTCGCACACCTAATCACAATACTGGCCCTTGTGCCACAATGCTTAACCATAGAGTCCGTGCCAGCCGCTGACCGGTTACTTTTGCAGCACCCTTCACAAGCCTCCATAGACACCCCGTGGCTCATACAAACCGGTCACGCATGATTCCTATAACACATATTCATGTATGTCATTCAGAGTGACCACACTTCCTCAATCTGAGTTGCAAGCTGCGTTGTCACCACTCTATCCTAGTGTAATTGCGTATTTTCTCCTAATTTTACGTTTGGGTATTTTCCCTCCACACATTGCTCCCCCAGGCTAATAAGGTTCTACCTAACAGGCATTGATTGAATGTCCTGATGATGATCCGCCTAATTTCCCAATGGATCGAAACGCCGTCAACACTTTAAAACACCTTATACACCAAAACCTTTTGTTTATTATGCTGTAAAAGTGTTCCTTGCGGTTTGTTCTCATGACACTGTGTGTTGTCTCTGTGTAACACACCAAAAAGCTTTGCCAGAGCCCCCTGTTGTTCGTTTCTCCCTTGTTGGGTATTCTACTGGCTAAGTAGGACACAGGCTTGTGTCCCATTTTATGTATTTCTGTGTAACTGTTGTCTAAACTGCTTATAAGTAAATACCTGACCTCTGTCCGGCGGGACATGTCCACTTAGTATAGCAACGACTGAGTCTATATTCATTGCTTGGTTTCCTGTTTTGTACTTTTCTAGGGACCACTTTTGTGTAAAATAATAGTGGCTAGGTTGAGCACAGTTTTGAGTGGAGTTAGGTGGATTTTGGGTGTTCCAGAGAGAATACCGTTACCATAGTTGATTCTCGAGAGGACCAGTGATTGGAGCACTGATTTGAAGTCTTCTGCAGGAATAAAGGGTTTAATTTTCTTGAGGTGTCGGAGAGTGAAGAGAGCTCCTTTAGCCAAATTTTGTATATGAGAGATAAGAGTTAGTTAATTGTCAATGGAGATGCGGAGAGATTTTACTGAGTTGAATACAGTGAGCGAGCAGTTGAGGGGATTAAGGTCAGTCATCCAGGTTTGGATGGGGAGCAGGCTGTTTTTAAGAGAGCAGAGAATGATTTCATTTTTTTTAGGGTTGAGTTTGCGATGATTGTGGTGGAACCAGGATTGGATTCTCGTCAGGGTGTCATAGAGGTGCAGAATGTCAGAGTGGAATTTAATCTTGTAGTAAAGTTGCGTATCACCGGCATAGAGGTGGTAATTGATTCCAGCTTGCTTTACAATGAGGATAATGGGTTCTATGAAGAGGTTAAAGAGAGAGGGAGAATAGATCCCTGGGGACACCTAAGGAGACAGGGGTAGTGTGAGAGAGGTAGTCGTGGATTTTGATTTGTTGAGTTCTGTGTTGGAGAAAGGAGGTGAATCATTTGAGAACAGTCCCATTGTGGCCAAAGCGAATGTTAAGTGTGTTAAATAAGGCAGAGTGGTTTACTGTATCAAATGCGGTAGAAGGGTCGAGCAGAATGAGTAGGCAAGACTCGCCTTTTTCGAGGGAGTGATTAATGTCGTCGACAATATTAAGCATGGCAGTTTCAGTACTGCAGCCTTATCTGAAGCCTGATTGCAAGGGGTCAAGAAGATTGAAAGTGTTGATGTGTTTATCCAATTGGAGCAGGGCACATTTTCCAGGGCTTTGGACAGAAGAAGGAGGTTAGAAATGGGGCGAAGATTGTTAAGTTTATTAGGATCAGCAGTGGGATTTTTGAGAATGGGAGAGATTTGGCCAAGTTGGAGGGAGAGAGGGACACACCCTTTGGACAGGGAGGAGTTGATGATAGTAGTTCAATAAGGGGTGGTGATGTGCTTTAAGTCTTGGACAAGGTTGGGAGGGAGAGGGTCTTTAGTATGAGAAGACGGTTTTAGTTTAGCGATGATGTCGGAGACAGGGTGGAAATTATGCCAGGAGGCATTGTTTTTATGCTGGGGGTTGGTGCGGCTGGATTCAGGAGGGGATGTAACGAAAGGGTGGTGTGAAGAGTCAGTAGGAAGAGTAGCCAAGGAGGGAGATTTAAAATAAATGTCATTGGAACGTGCAGGGTTGGGTGGGAGCGGGGTTAAGAGGAAGGATTGATCGATTTTGGTGATCTTTTCAGAGAAGTTCGTAATTAATTCACATCTTTCAATTGAGGCCTTCAACTTTGGGGGGGCAGAGGATGTTTGGCTTTTAACAATGCTGAACAGTTCTCTGGGTCTATTTTTGGCCAGATCAAGTTGTGCACAGAAGAAGGAGGTCTTTTCATTCATATTGGGCCTGATTCACAGAACTAACTTAAGACAAAATCCTAAACTTACTCCTTTTGCTATTCACAGAAGTTAGGATTTTGTCTTAAGTTTGTCTTAAGACAGACTTAAGTTAGGATTTTGTCTTAAGTCTGTCTTAAGACAAACTTAAGACAAAATCCTAACTTCTGTGAATACCAAAAGTAGTAAGTTTAGGATTTTGTCTTAAGTTAGTTCTGTGAATCGGGCCCAATGTGTTTTTGTTGTAATTGTATCTGGCGGATCTGAGACGTGCTAGGTGGGAGGAAGATGGGTGTTGCCTCCAAGTTCTTTCCGTCAGTCTAAGAGCGTGTCTTTCGTTATTAAGGTCTGAGGTGAACCAGGATTTAGAAGGGATGTTTCTTTGGGTTTTTAGCTTGGGTGGGGCAAGTTGGTCTAAGACCTCATTGACAGATTTGTTAAAATGTTCGGTGAGGTCGTTAGCATTTAGGGAGAAAGGGTTGAGCAGAAGTTGTGCTTGGAGTTTAGACTCCAGTTCACCTGGGGGGAGAAGATTAAGGTTTATGGTCAATTTCTTATGTTTAGAGTTTTTAATGGGGGTGGGGGCCTTGATGGCGATCGTGAAGAGGATGAGGTGATGGTCGGGCCAGTCGATGGGGATGATGTTGGTCAGGGAGGCCAAGTCATTATTTATGACGATGACATTAAGAATGGTCTCTTTGGTGTGTGCTGGGGTGTGACAAAGTTGTTTAAGGTCACTAATCTTTAGAAGGTTAGTGAGGAGGTTAACTGTGGGGTCCTCAGTGTCATTCCAATGGAGGTTCAAATCACCAAGTAAGAGATTTTTTGGGTTTGAAAGTGAGGATTGGATGAGAAGATCAGATAGTTCCTCTGCAAAGGGAAAAGTGTCACCGGGGGGAGGTAGATATTATGATAGACGAATAGGTGGGGAACTCTGAGCTTTTAGTTCTGCTCCAAGGTATTCAAAGGTAGTGTGGTCAGAGTTATTAACAAGCAAGTGTTGTAGTTCATTTTTAAAGATAATAGCTAGACTACCTCCTATTCTATCAGTTCTGTTTTTTCTGAGGATGGAGTAGCCGGGGGAAAAGGGGGAAGGGGGAGTAGGTCAAGGCTAGAAGTAGCATGGGCATTGAGCCAAGTTTTGTGAGGAAGGCGATGTCAATGCTTTCACTAAGGATGGTTTCGGCTATTTCTGTTGCATGTCGGACCGTCGAGCGACAGTTTACCAGCATGCTGGCGAGAGGTTTAGCGTTGCTTTTGGGGGAGATCATGAATGGATTGTGGTAAGTGGCGGTGGAAGTCGAGGTGAGACGGGGGAAGATGGGGTTCGGCTAGTCCCCGGGATTACAGGAATTGTAGAGTGGGGGATGGGCAGATCAAGAGTGGAAGAGTGTCTGTTCCACTAAAGAATTCAAAGTAGTTAAATCACACAAGAAACAAATCAGAAATGACACCCTAACACCTTCTGACTTACATACACACAGGCGGGCGCACACATACACACACACACAAAATCTCGACCAGCAAAATCATTCTGACTGAGTTAGTTTCCCCTTTGTACAATGGGTTCCACTAACACCTAACAATATTAGTACAATCAATACAAAATGTTACAGTCCCTATCTCAAATGTGCAGTCAATGGTACCTAATGAACCTGCACCACAAAAAAATGTAGGATTAATTTTGAGTAAAATGGAGTCCCAGTCAGTCAATGCACCTGGTTTCTTCATTGGATACCTCAAATGTCAAATAACCGAGTCTTCTGCCTGTGCCCATTTATAGAACTCATACCTCCATTCTGTAATTTCCGGTGCCTGGGGACGATGGCTTCCAACATATGGTGATGGCTCCTTTAGCCACCAAAAGAGCTAAACAAATAAATCTGCTGCTTATTCTGCTCACTCTGGGTCTAAGAAGCATCCCTCAAAGACACTCCATGGGACACAACAAGTGAAACCTGCTAGTTCTGCTCAAAACCAGGTCATGATACAACAAGTTTATTCATATTACCGAAAAAAATGCATTTGACTGAAAACTGAAAAAGTCCATGTTAAATAATGTAGTAGGTATCATACTTTGACAATATAAGCATACGTAAGAAATAATAATGTAACTGATTTAAGTTAGTTTAACTGTCAATGCTATGTTATCTGCAAATAATACACGATCATTGAAATGCCTGTTTTCCACGTTGAGCTGTTGTTTGCATGAGATGTTTTTATGTTCACTGTAGATGCTGTAACTTTCCAGAATGCATCTTTGGAAAGGACATCAGGGTCCCACTCTGGTGAACGTCGCCTAGATAAGTTCCTATTCGCTCCCAGTGGACGAAGCCCCTCAGGCCAGCCACTTATCGTAGCCAAGTACCCCACAACAGTGGCGTCATGTCCATGAGGCCACAAGCCCCCTGGGTAAGGCGGAAGGCAACTCTCCAACAGAGCAGCAACACTCGTGTGCCAGAGGATATCTTAGAAGGTAAGGGACTACCGTAGAGAAGGTCAAGGAGCCTGTCAACGCCTAAAAGATGCAACTCAGGTCTGTATGCGGGGTCATTCCATCCTATGGCAAACCTGTTATTCACCGGAACCAGATTTGCCACAAGGTACTAGCCATATAGATCGGGGATGCCAAGGCTTCTGTCAAGCGTCAATATGCGGGCTGAGGTGAAAGCTACACGGAGGTGCCCACCCGCCCAGACAAAGGATGTCAACTTTGAGTTAAGGGATCGAAACCACGCTGATGGAACAGGATGGGGTGAATTTGCCAGGACGTAAAGATACCGAGGGAGGCATACACGGCGATGTTAGGGAAATAACTCCTGCAACACCATCTATCCTGCCTCAACTAATGATCCTGGCATGCAACTTAGCAGTTTTTTAACCACAGCGGTGACTGATAGTGGCAGATCCATCAAACCCCAATGCAGGGGGAACATCCTTTACAACGCAACTTTTACAACGCACTACCATTACGACGCAACTTTTGCAACGCATTTCATTACAATGCATTGCGCTGGGGGGCGCTCTAGGATAGGGAATAGATTTAATTTACTATCCAACACCTTCCCTACTATCCACGGGGACTGGAGTTGGAATAGTAAATTAAACTATTCACTATCCAGCACCCCTTAGCGCTATGCGTTGTAACAGCATGCGTTGTAAAAACTGCGATGTAAAGGTAGGCGTTGTAACAGTATGCGTTGTAACGTCATACATCCCCAATGCAGTCCCAAGGATGACAGACCCAGTTCTAGCACGGTGACCCTGTGCCCATCATCCCCAGCAAACCTGACGTACTCCATTAAAAGGCAACTGATCTGAAGTTGGCAGGGGCGACGTTTTCCCATAACTAGAGGAAGCACCAGTGAGTGGAGCCTGCACCATTAAAAGCCGCCTTTCACCAGCCACCATTTTCCGACATGGGGGGTCCCGGCAACACTGTAGCAGCAGAGTGATGCACGAGGGCGCAATCAAGCACCCTACTATCTCTTAAGCCCCCACCAGTAATGGGGGGGCTCAGACAACCTTAAGCGCCCCCGCAATGCTGCCCTCTGTACCGAGTACTTGACTTCATAATGGCATGGGACTGATATCCAACACAGACGCCAGCTGATGGTGTAGTTTAGTGACACAGCGATGACACTGCTATCACCAGTGTGACAATATATCCACCTCAAGGGAGCCTTCCTCTGTGCATGTGCTGGGGCAAATTGGGGGCCCTCACAGTCCCAAGTTTGCACTCTTGAAATTGCCTGACTCAAGATGGCGGAGAAAGGGGACTCGTGGCCCTTATGATCGGGCAGAGGAACATACACTGGTGCCTCCAACATTCCACAATAACCTAATATCAGCATCCACAAGACACGTTAACGGAGGCACTTTTCCTCGGTTATTCAGGTTAAGCTAATTCCGCTGGCCTTAAAGGGATCACAGGTGTTGGCAGTGGACAGGCAAGTCGTATGGGAAGGGCTAGAAGGCAATTCCCTAAAATTGCTTCTGATCTCCCTAAAAATGCTAGTATCCAAGCTCTACGGAGAGAGATGAGAACTGCCACCTGGAGTGTGCTGGCAGATGCCAGAGCATTGAGCTTTTATTTATCTCTTAAAGATGGGCCCCCATGCACAAATTGTCACAGAAAATCTTACTAGAGATAATGACAACCTGCTCCGGGAAAAGGAACCCAGTGACAATAATGTAAAAAGCGCTTCAATGTTCCAAAGAGTTGTATAATAATAATAATAATAATAATACTGGATTTTGTAAAGCGCAACAGCTACCTCGCGAGGAGGTGTCCCGGCGCTAGTAGAACACAGAAGACCCGGGGCAAATGAAGGAAAAGCTAACGGGGTTGGATAAAGAGCCAAGTTTTCAGCAATGTCTTAAAACAGGGTTCAGAAGGAGCCCGTTGAATTTCTTGTGGCAGGGTATTCCACAGAGCGGCGACGTTAGCCGAGAAGGTCCGACCGCCTAGTCGAGCCTTTTTCGTGCGTGGGACTGCCAATTGAACACGGCAATTGGACCGCAATGCACGGGTTTGGGAGTATCTGAGGAGGCGGTTTTTCAAGTATTCTGGACAGGAGCCATGCAGAGATCTAAACGCCAATGTCAATGCTTTAAACTTTATTCTGCTGGCAACTGGCAGCCAGTGCAGGGATCGAAGATGCGGAGAGATTGACTGCTTGAGTGGGGTGCGCAGTAACAGTCTCGCAGCCGCATTTTGAACTACCTGAAGCTTTTGTGTCAGGTATTTTGGTAAGCCTAGGTAGAGTCCGTTGGCATAATCCAGCCTTGAGGTAACAGTAGCGTGGATAACCGTTTTTCGGCAGCTCTCTGGAAGGAGTCTGAGGATTTTTCGGAGATTTCTCAGTTTACTCATGCAACAGCCGGCAACTTGTTGGATATGGGAGGTAAAGGACATGCTATCATCCCATCTCACTCCGAGATTTTTTGCCGTGTGACTAGGTGAGGGGGCAGGGCCCATCTCCATCGGCCACCAAAGTTCTGACGCGGGAAGGGGACCCTTGCCAAAAAAGATAACTTCGGTTTTATTGGCATTGAGTCTTAATTTGTTTGCATTCATCCAATGCGCTACATCTTGGAGACAGCCTTTGAAGTTTGAAAAGGACTCTTGCGTGATCTCGGAATACGGAAATACCAACTGGGTGTCGTCGGCATACGAAATTGCCTTGACACCCCAGTTGGCAATTAACGTAAAGAGAGGAGCAAGGTAGACGTTGAACAAAAGGGGACTTAGGGCCGACCCTTGCGGAACTCCACAGCCAAGGGTCTTGGGTGCCGAAGAGATCGTCCCAAGTGCCACCTTCTGAGTTCTCTGGGATAGATAAGAATGTATCCAACCCAGCGCCTTATCCTGAATCCCTATCTCGGCCAGCCGGCTGAGAAGTCTGGCGTGGTCCACCGTATCGAAGGCGGCCGATAGATCCAGGAGTACCAGCATTGCTGAGTTCCCTGCATCAATCGACCACCTTACTGACTCGGCTACCTCAATAAGCGCTGTTTCCGTGCTAAAGCCGGGGCGGAAGCCAGACTGTGTTTCATGTAGGATTTTATTTACTTCTACAAATTTGCTCAGTTGGCGCTGTATGACTTTCTCCAACATTTTTCCCGGGGCAGCTAAAAGGGATATAGGGCGGAGATTAGTGAGATCTTCTGGATCCCCATTAGGCTTTTTCTTTAAGGGCAGGAGGGTAGCATGTTTCCATACATCCGGAAATATGCCCGAAGCAGTGGAGGAGTTCCAGATATGTTGGAGTACAGGGGCTACGAAATCGGCTATAGAGCTCCATAATTTTGCAGGGCAAGGGTCGTCGGGTGAACCAGATTTGCATCGGACGAGTTCTTGCCTTACTTCACTCAGGGAGATATTCAGGAACTGGGTGAAAGTCTCACCTCGCTCGCCATTACTCGCGAGGTCCTGTTTCACTGTTTTTATCACTGGTCCAAAAGAGTCATAGACCTTTTTAATTTTTTGGTCGAAGAACTCGGAAATTTGCTCACATAGCATAACTGTTGGAGCAACCTCCCTCTCAATGCACTTTGGTTTAAAAAACGACTGTACTACTTTGAAAATCTGTTTATCAGACTGTTCTGCCTGTAGAATCAAGTCTGCGTAAAAGCGTTTTTTACTTTTTCTAATAGCTTTCCGTAGATTTTTAGAGGCTTCCTTATACCTAGTTCTTTCCTCCAGGCCATAACTTACTCTCCAGAGTCTCTCCAGCTTTTTACAAGCAGCTTTCTCTTTTCTTAGTTCCTGCGAGAACCAGGGTGCTGAGGGAGAGTCTCTTTTTGATAGCGCTCGGGAGGCTGGCGCAATGGAGGAGACCATTTTTCCAACCCACTCGTTGAGGAGTTGAGCATCACTATTGGCATTGTTTGTCAGAGATGGGGTGGTTTGTGCCAAGACAGGGCCCATAGTCTCGGGGGTCAGCTTTTTCCATTGCCTTTTTAAGAAGTAGCATTTGCTGGACGCAGAAATATCATGCGCCAAGTTCAGTGTAAATGGGACAAGTGAGTGGTCTGACCAAGTCAGGGGAAGAGGTACCTCGGGCAGCACATTTTTGATGTTAGAGAAGATGAGATCAATAGTATGGCCCCCCGTATGTGTAGGGCCCTTATTGATCAGTCTAAGACTGGCCGAGCTTAAAGTAGTTCTAAGTTGCTCTGCCATGGTACAGTTGGGTTTATCCATATGGATGTTGAAATCACCCGCCACAATGAAATGGGGGTGGAGGAGCGAGCTCTGAACAATCGTATCCAGTAGGGTGATTAGGTTGGAATCTACGCCGTCCGGAGGGCGATATATCACCAATCCTGCTAGTGAAAGCTGAGGGTTCGCCTGAAAGCAGAAGTGAAGGCCTTCAATTCCTTGAATAGTCGTAGGGGCTGAGGAAGTTAATATTAAGTGCTCTTTAAAAATAATAGCTACGCCACCGCCTCTTTTCGTCCCAGAGCGGTTGGCGAGGCATATTTTAAATCCCAAAGGGACTGCCAGTGCAATGGAGGTCAAGTTGTCTTCCTTAATCCATGTTTCTGTTAAAAACAGGATATCCCATTCCTGTTCTTCAAGTAAAAGCCAGACATCATCAGCATGTTTGGCTAGGGATCTACAATTCAGTAAGCCAGCTCTAAGGCCTATCTGAGGTGGGGATTTGGGATTAGGAGGCCTTACAGGGTCTTCGCTGCCATAAACTATCTCGCAATTGCTGCATCTCTGAGGAGGGGCGAAAGTCAGAGGGTCTGTCGAGTGCGGGCAGCATTTGGATGGGGGAGCAAGAGCCTTTAGGTCCTCACCTGACCACACTAGCCTTCCACCTTGTGATCCACAGCCAGCAGCATGTCTGGCCACGGCCGCGGTCTGGTCGCGGACGGGCGCAGACGGGCTTGCCCTAGGCGCGCCTTTGGCGCGCAAACGGCGCCCCCGCTGCGCCCGTCCGCTGCGCGTCCGGTGGAAGCACATGTGAAATAGCAGGTGGGGAAGGGGCGTGGCCTGCCTGGTGGTGGGCGTGGCCTGTGTGTCCCAGGGGGGTGGCGGCAACACCGGGGAGTATCCCTCGGCAGCTTTCCAGGCGCTGCGCGGGAAAAGCCCAAGAAGAGAAGGTAGTTTTGTCGTTAATCACAAAGAATACACACAATTTTTAAAAGCAGTCTAAAAAGATAAGTCAGTTGTTTAAAATCGCAACCGCGACTCTCCCGGCTGTTTTGCCTCAGGAGGTCAAGTGTTCTGGCTCGAGCAGGGCTCGGCGCGTTAATTTCACTGCTCGGCGGGGAGGGGCGTGGCCTGCCTGGTGGTGGGCGTGGCCTGTGTGTCCCAGGGGGGTGGCGGCAACACCGGGGAGTATCCCTCGGCAGCTTTCCAGGCGCTGCGCGGGAAAAGCCCAAGAAGAGAAGGTAGTTTTGTCGTTAATCACAAAGAATACACACAATTTTTAAAAGCAGTCTAAAAAGATAAGTCAGTTGTTTAAAATCGCAACCGCGACTCTCCCGGCTGTTTTGCCTCAGGAGGTCAAGTGTTCTGGTATAGAGGGAGGGGAAATAGTTTCGATTAACCAGACAAAGAGTACACTCAGGCAATGTGCCAAAGAAACTAGATAGACGATTTGTGTTCTCTCAAAATCAAGTGTTCAGCCATTCCTTTCTTAATTTCAGAGGACAGCATGGATTTGTTCCCATACCTATATAATGCGTGTCTGTCTGCATCAGCCAATGGCAAGGGATGAGGAAAACCCCACAACACATCATGGTAACACTGACATTTTTTATTTTGAATTTTGTCAATTTTTGAGATGGGAGAAGCTGCAGTATTTGGGCAAGGGTTTGGCAAGCATCTAGGGTCACCTACCAGGTCCATACAATTTTTAAAACTCGACACCTGGAAGGCCAGGATGGTGTGACTTGCTTGGAACCCACTACATTTTCTAACCCAGGATACCTTGCAAATATTGAAGATGAGCTAAAATGTAAGAATTTCCTCCCATTTATGTGAGTTTTAAAATCTGCTGTGGTCACCAAAATTCCAAACTCCCAGTGTTCTGACACTTACTTTGCTAAAAACAGTAACCAAGTTCTGTGGGTGAACCGTTTTTCCACAACAGCATTTTCCCCAAAGCACACCATGGATATATCTAGATTTTTCCATTAAACATCAATCCTTCTGTGTCAAAATTAGATGTTACTATGTGGATCCTTACCCGGAATGCCTTTAGCCCACCGTCATTACAACGCATTGAACTTTAAAAATGTGTTGTAATACCACGCAGGGGTTTACAACTTATGACTTTACCCTGCACTGCATGTGTATATATTCATATATTCATCAGTTATAATTATCTCAAGTAACAATAACTTGTGCCCTTTAGTAACTATAACTCATACACCCGTCATGCACAGAGTTGTCATTAATGAAGTCAGTTCAGATGTTGCAGTGATGTTGTCAGTTATGCCATAGAGCATGTCATAAGTGATGTAATATATGAGGTATTTAGCAGTGCATGGCGAGAGTTATAGTTATTTCGCCGCCATCTTGAGCAGGATTGGGGTTAGCGGCCTAGTCTTTCTGCCCGAGGCCCTACATAACCGGGGATTTTCAAACGAACGCTCAGTTAAGGTCCTCCTGAGGCTCTGCCGGGAGAGACGAGCGCTTCGCATGGTTTTAAAATCTTTGCCTACTGTGAATGCTTTTTAAAACTTGATTATTGCATGTGTGTCATTTTAATGATCGATCAGGATTTTTAAATACTTAGCGCATTTGCACAACCTGTAATCCTCTAGAAATTCCCCTGAGGCATCTGTGACATTTTAGAATACGAATAAGATGTTTTTAATCTGCGCATTTGCACATTACTTAACTCCCGCTTCCCTCGCGGGATTCGCTGCCATCTTGAGCAGGATTGGGGTTAGCGGCCTAGTCTTTCTGCCCAAGGCCCTACATAACCGGGGATTTTCAAACGAACGCTCAGTTAAGGTCATCCTGAGACTCTGCCGGGGGAGACGAGCGCTTCGCATGGTTTTAAAATCTTTGCCTACTGTGAATGCTTTTTAAAACGTGATTATTACATGTGTGTAATTTTAAAGGTCGATCAGGATTTTTAAATACTTAGCGCATTTGCACAACCTGTATTCCTCTAGAAATTCCCCCTGAGTCATCTGTGACATTTTAGAATACGAATAAGGTGTTTTTAATCTGCGCATTTGCACATTACTTAACTCCCGCTTCCTTCGCGGGATTCGCCGCCATCTTGAGCAGGATTGGGGTTAGCGGCCTAGTCTTTCTGCCCAAGACCCCATTTAAGCAAATGACCAAACGGGAGCGCAGCGGACGGGCGTAGTGGGCGCGTCGTCAGCGCGCCGAAGACGCGCCAAAGGCAAGCCCGTCTGTGCCCGTCCGTGACCGACCGGGACCAGGGGCAGTTACCCCTGTTGAAATGACCTCCCGAAAGCAATACAGCTCTATGGAGCTTAGGAATCTCTGCCCACCTATCGGCAAGGTGTGTCAGCATAGCATGAATGTGAACAAGGGGGACAGAAAATGCGAGCACTGCTCTTTCACTGCTATACCCCAAATCAGATCAAGGTGTAGGAATAGGATACTAAATCTTGCCCTGATCAATTGTCGCTCCTTAGGGAAACACAGGATGGAAGTCCACGACTACCTGACGGACAGCCAGGTGGATGCCCTTTTTCTCACTGAGACATGGCTTAATGCCGCGTCAGCACCGGATGTGCTGGCGGCCCTTCCACCGGGCTATGATATTCAGAGAATAGACAGAAAGAAGGGGAGAGGGAGAGGAATTGCTATAATACACAAGCACGGCCTGGCCTGCACCCTAGAGGAGGCGAACATTGTGGACAGCGAGACTGGGTTTTTCGCTATCTCAGCCTCACATGATTACAGCCTCAAGGGACTCCTGGCTTACCGCCCCCCCGGGCCGGGAGCCAGGTTTGTAACCCAGCTAATGGAGAATATCACTCAATCAGCGTTAATATAAAAGAGGTTTCTCTTGTTAGGTGACATGAACTTTCACTTTCACGATCCCCTGAATACAGAAGCCAAAGACGTTAGACAGGAACTGGAAGGCATGCAGCTGTTATTAAAGTCAGAAATGCCCACCCACTGCCACGGCCATCTTCTAGACCCCATCTTTGCTAACTGGGATGCGCTGATGGTAGCATCTCCAACCCCCGTGATATGGTCAGATCACTCTTTAGTCTCTCTCAGGGTTCCAGTCCCTGAAAATGGAGTACAGACTGGAACCAACACTTCCAATACCTCTAATAAACGTAGGAAATGGGCTAAGTTCTCCGTAGAGACATTTAATAAAGAGATAATGATGGGAGGCCCACTCGAGGGCAGGGAAATTGAATCTGCGTGCGAGGCAATGGATTTGCGTATCCAAAAGGCACTAGACCACACGGCGCCTTGGACGCGTAACTTGCTGGCAAGGAAATCCAAGTCCGCCCTATGGTTTAATAAGGACCTGCGGGAGAAAAAAGCAGAATGCAAACGCTTGGAGAGGAAATGGCGGAAATGCTTCCCTGAGATAGAGAGAGGTGAATACAAGAAAGGTTTGAGGGAATACCACGCCCTGATACGGAAAACCCGCAAAAGCTACTACTGCACTAGAATTAGCGATGCTGAAAACTCTATGAAGGAAATGTTCCTAGTGTACAGGGAATTGTCCGATCTTGCCCAAACAGCTACCCCTATGACTGGTTCTGTTACTTCGTGCAACAAGGTAGCAGAATTTTTTGCTGGTAAAGTAGAAAAAATCTATTCGGCTTTTCCAGAAGCAGTCAGGAGCGGAGAGGGGAGGCTGGAAACCCCCACAACCACGCTGGACAAGAACTGTATTACGAAATTTCAGGTGCCCTCGCGGGAAATCCTATGCCTTATCGCAGGAAGTATTAAGTCAGGCTCTCCTAGCGACCCTGCCACCCCAAAAATACTTCATGGCAGCATAGACACTTTGGAGCCTTACATCAGGCACCTACTCGCGCTATCCTTTGAATCTGGGCAGGTACCCATGACATGGAAGAAAGCCGTGGTCCTTCCTCTGAGGAAGAAACCCAATGTCAGTAGGGATAAGCTAGAGAACTTAAGACCGATCTCGCTACTCCCATACTTCGCTAAGATCGCGGAGAAAGCCGTTAATAAACAACTCTCTGCTCACATTGAGTCTAACGGACTCCTCCACCCCTCACAATCGGGCTTCCGGGCTCTTCACTCTACGGAGTCAGCTCTGTTATCCTCCACAGAAATTCTACGTAGACATGCGGACGAGGGACAGACAGCGGCGCTGATTCTTCTCGACCTCAGCACCGCTTTCGACACTGTAGCTCATTACACTCTGCTACAGTGTCTGAAAAAGGGAGGAGTGGTGGGTAAAGCTTGGGAATGGCTGGAATCATTCCTTACCGACCGTAGCTTCCAGGTCGCTCAGGGACCTTTCCGGTCTAAAGAAATACAATTGAAACAGGGAGTGCCACAAGGCTCCAGTCTTAGCCCCACCCTATTTAATTTATATGTGGCGCCCGTGGGAAGCATCACAGACAGTTTTGGGGTTGAGATAGTGTCATACGCAGATGACACACAACGGATCGTGACCCTGACACAGCCAAAGGAGCAATGTGCAGCAAATTTCTCTCTATGCATGCAGGAGCTCGCCAAATGGATGGCCAACAACTGCCTCCAATTAAACGGAAACAAGACAGAGGTGCTGATTGTGGGCAAGTCACCATCAGTTTGGACCTCGGCCTGGTGGCCGGATGAGCTGGGAGCTCTACCCGAACCCAGCAATCCAGTCAAGAACTTAGGAATCTGGGTAGACAACAAAATATCCTTTGATGACCAGACAAAACAAGTGGCGAGCACTTGCTTTGGTATGCTGCGGGTCTTAAGGAAAACACTGGACCTTCTGCCTGTGCCGACAAGACAATCCGTGGTCCATGCTTTAATAACGTCCGGCTGGACTACGGAAATGTTCTATACTTAGGTGCCAGTGAAAAATGCTTGCAACGATTACAGCGCATACAAAATGCGGCGGCCCGTCTGATCCTACAACTACCTAGAAAAGCGTCAGCAAAAAAAGCATTGAGAACCCTACACTGGCTGCCGGTCAGAGAACGGGTGACGTTTAAGGCCCTCTGTGTAGGGCATCGCATCCTCCATGGAAAAGGCCCTAAGTACCTGCACAGTCTCCTCAAACGTTACAAGCCTACTCGCCAGTTGAGATCTGGTGGCACGGGGCAGGTTCAGGTCCCTAAGTTCAAAAGAGTGCGAATGGGTGGACGGTCCTTTAGAGTCCAGACCGCCATCCAGTGGAACAAACTGCCAATGAGATTGAGATTGGAGACGTCAGAGTCCGCATTCCGAAGAGAGCTCAAAACAATTCTCTTCCCCAAAGCCTAAGACTCATACCTTAGAAAGACTCTACTTAGGCTGGATGTAAGCTATAGCTGAAGCGGCAACAGTTCAATAGCGCGGGGACACACTTGCTAGTGTAACCATGCGCTTTACAAGCTGTATAAAATAAATAAATAAATATTTCAATAGCACTTTTTCAGCTTCTGCCGGATGGGAGTGCGCATTTATTTCTCTGCCTGGCAGGTAAACTATGTCCTCGGGTGGGCTGGTGAATTTCAGTGTTTTTGTTTGTTTAAAAGTTATGTTTTAACTGACATTTTCACCTAACAATAAGTTCCCTTAAAACTTATTTTGTCTTCTTCTTATTTATTGAACCAAAGTTAATCTTGTATAGAATACATGTGCTGCGATAATAAGTAGACAGAAGCAGATGAAAGAGATTACAAGCACCAAAAGCGTAAATAGTAGATACAGTTCTACCATGGAACTAAAACAGTGTATATCTGCAGGCATATAAACAGGGCAGTAATCAGGCGGACTTCTGCTATGCAGCACCCTACTCTAAGTGTACCTAGAGCGTGTGTAGGTTTGAAGCCAAGAATCTCCTCAAGGGACGATCCAACCCTAATACCTGGCGGGAGAGAATGTAGGAGCCTGACTTGGTCACAAACTGGAATCCCTTCACAGAGATGTCAGACCACATCGTGGTGAAGTCTCAGCATGCAGGGACCCTTGGTATCAGCTGATGTGCCTCCTCTACTAATCTTCTGGGATGCTCTTTATTCATAATAGAAAGCAGCTTTGTGATGTGCGTATAGAATAGTGATGTTATGGATATGTAGATAGCCCTGTCGCCCCATGGAATGAAGATAGAAATGCCATTTGTATACACTGCGTAGAAGGGACTTGTACATGATGGGCCAGGCATCATGATAATGCGGTACGAAGCTAGATATGTAAACAAAGTAGTTTCAGAGAAACTAATCCAACATTGTTGTGCACGCAAATATGTGCAGTAGGTCACAGCAGAAAAGTTATTGTGAAAAATGGGACAATGTAAGAAATGAGCAGCTTCGCTACATGGGCCTAGCCCGGGCATATTGCAATCCCTGCTTTGAGATATTTATTTAATATATTTCATGCTGTGAGTTTGAACTTATACTATATATAGATTCAATAAAAAAAAAAAAAATATATATATATATATATATACATATATATATATATATATATATATATATATATATATATATATATATATATATATATATATATATATTCAATAAAAAAACAAAGTTAAAGCTTGGTTCTAGTTAGTAAAACAAATTTACCCTATACACAAATGAAGTTTAAACTACACAAACTAAAAATTCTAAAGTTATAGTTATAACTTTCATTTACAGTTTAACCACCACCTTCAAATTAGTGGACCTCGTTACACACTCTTTTCAGCTTGCTAACCAGACAACACTAACTATAATTCACCACTCTACCATGCACTGTGTTGTGACAAATAATGTCATTTGATACATTTTAAGTGTTTCTTATGAATGGGATTTCTTCTCATGCTATAAGTGATGTAGTATGCGAGGATATAAACATTGCATGAAAAAGGCATGAGTTATAGCTAATGTAGTGTGGTGAGGGGGGTGACAAGACTGTGCGTGATTTATAGTAATTTGAAGGTGGTCCGTAAATTATAAATTGAAGTTATAATTATAACTTTACAATTTTTAATGCTTGTGTATTTTAAGTTGGGTTTGTATAGAAAGAATATGTTATTTCCAGCTATATATTATCCCTAACCTTTGTTTTACAATGTATGTTAATGGTTTTTATTTTTTAATAAAAATGTGTTTCAAATCTCAGTACTGATTGTTATAAAGTGGAGTGGAGTGTAGTGCAGTACAGTGAAGGAGAGTGTTGTAGTGTCTAGTGTTGTAGATTGAAGTATTGCAGAGTCGAATAGAGTGGACTCAAGTAAAGTGAAGTGATGTAGTGTACAGTAGAGTAAAGTGTTATACAGTGGAGTGGCGTGAAGTGTCATGTCATGGAATGGAGTATCGTAGAGAGGAGCAGCATGCTGTACAGTGTAGTGGCGTGTCAAACAGTAGAGCTAAGCGTTGTACAGTAGGGTGTCGTTAACTGAAGTGTCATAAAATGGAGAGTGGTGGAGTGAAGTATCATCGAGTAGAGTGTTGCAGACTGGCATAGAGTGTAGCAGAGTGTTGCAGAGTGTAGTGTCATAGAGAGGTGTTTAGTGGAGCAGAGTGTTGTATAGTTCATTGTTGTCGAGTGTAGTGTAGTGCAGTAGAGTGGCGGAAAGTCTTAATTAAGTGGTAATAGGTAGGTGAATATATTTATATTTTTTATATTTTTTTTATTTATCTTTAAATACATTTACAGCCATGTACCGCAGTAGTTTCACAATATTTTGTGAAATTCCTCAAAAGTACTGCACTGACAAGTATCACTAAGTTTGAATGCCTTATAACTTAAACAATACTTACCCTACTTACCAGCAGTAACCCAAAAAGCATAACTCCATTCAGCTGTTTTCGCCCTACATGAAATAAAATAGTCTGTGGAAAATTCATTGGTGGGACTGCACGTTTTGGGCCCCCGTTTTATCTTTACACCCTGTAACGAGTCACCACAAAAATGTACATGATATCGAAATGTAGGAAAGTTTTGTGTTGATTCGTAAAATGGGTTGAAAGTTATTACGGAGCTAGTGACTGAGGAATTCCTATCCTTGGGGACACTTACTATAACTACAGAGTGGCATTCAGATTTAATGTGCTTTCTTTCTTTTTATTTATTGTATTTGTTATATATTTGTTTACAAAGTTATGTGACCATAAATGTGTCTTTTATTTGCTTATGTTGTAATTTTGAAAATGTACACATGCAGTTTCTTAGGGCTTCCTTGCTAATTTTAGTAGGATTGTGCTACATATGAAGCCCAAAGTGAATGAAAACCAACCATTGTTGTTATAAAAATTAAGATTATTTTTTTCCATAAAGGGCAATTATCATGTCCTCCATTAAGTACGTTGTGTAGCTTACTACTGGGCCATGTTTTCATTTTGTTCATAGATAAGATGTTTTTTGTTTGGCTTGGTGGGCACAGTTGTATTTTGTGAACCAAAGAGCACTCAGAGAAAACTTCGGTAGATTAAGTTGTATTTTATCTGTTATGTATGTATTTAAAGGTTTCCATTAGTATGTGGCTATAAATGGGTCTTTCTGTTGTTGATGTAGTAAATCTGAAACTTTTTTTTTGATAATCAATTTTATTGTTTTGATAAAGAACAAGCACCAGCAACACTATTGATTTACAGATTCTACCTGCAAGGAACGCCAGCCAGGGGAGAACTTCTGTGACGTTTCTGCCACCGGACCTGCTCCTCGCAGCACCAGCTTCGCGGGTGCCGCAGCGCCTTGCTGCACCAGGGGCTGCATACCGGAAGGGTGAAGAGGAAAGGCGGACTCGGGCAAGAGGTATCCAGCGGGGCTGCGAGCGTAGCAGGGACTCCATCAACCAGGAGTCCCTGCGTGACCGACGGCCAGCTTCCGGTCCGCTCTCCCTGCTGGCCCGCCCACCGCCTACCTGAGGACTTACCTTAACAAATCAAAACATAAGACAGTTACTGTCAATCTTCCACCTGAGGTAGCTCCATACACTGCTATTTTAGCTGGGGTGCCCGAATTAAAATCGGATACATACGAGACAGGGGTCTCTTTAAAAAACAAAGTGATAAACTGGTTATCCACACACAGACCACTACCTAGAGGCATGTTAAGCGAAATCCGCATGGTCACACGAGTCTCGTGGGTAGGAAAGAGACCCAAAACAATTAGTGGCGACTGTATACTGGTGAGTTTCAAAGAACCAGGAACAGTCTCCTATATTTGTGGTTCCTTTCTGGAGGATGAGGGAAATAACATCCATCCACTCCCCCTATCTTTCTTCTATCCAGTAAATACCCACACAAATAACAATCAGAGACATGGGTATTTAGAGAACCGACAGGGCTCCTGGGGGGGTAATCAGGGAGGGAACAGAATCCCCTACAATCAAATGCGAATATCGCCTGAATACCCGCCAATCTATGATGACCTTCAAGGGTGGGAGACTGTAAACGCTAGAGGAGTGGGCAATGGAGGATTCATAAGAGAAGCACCTTGGCCCCCCAGACAATTACAGCTACCGCCCCTTCCACTTTATAATCGTTACGATTGTCTTGAGATGGTAGATTGACAATCGACCCCTGAAAGGGGACCCAGACGATTACCCCACAAAACCCCCAATTCCACCAATCGGGAGGAGATCTTTACCGTTAGTACTTCGGGGTCAGCCTTACAGGGAGAAGAAAGGGGAACTAACCTGGAGGGCCCATCTATGGGTCATAAGCAGACACAGAGGCCGTCTCAACCAGTATATAGAACACAAATGACCAACCGAACAATGCAGCGGGCTGGGCTCCAGGACTCTCGATCATTAAAATTGCTCTCCTGGAACCTGGCAGGCCTAGCCAACAAAATAGACTCGGAATCGTGGGGTGAGTTAATAAATTCAAAAAGCGTTTGCCTCTTCCAAGAGACTTGGGCAAGGGAAGAGACTTCGTATAGGGGCTTCATAACCTTCTCGATACAAGCCAGCTGGGGCGGGAGAGGCCGACCGTCTGGAGGTCTGATGACCTGGGTGGCAACTGACTTAGGTTGCTCAGCCTCACGATATACCGTGGACTCGGAGGATATACTGGCAGTTCTACTTGAATGGCCGGAACTTCATCAACTACTTGTAATAAATATCTACTCTAGGCCAGTTCCAATAGCCGCCACCTCTAAAACCATCGAGACACTGTCCCAGCTCCTTGAAACTATTCCGGAGGATGTACCATATCTGGTAGGGGGGGATTTTAATTCCCATTTTGAACCGCTACCTGGGTTACTTGACGGACCCTCCCTCGAGGAGGATTCAAGTTGGCAGGTCCCTCCAACAGAAGCCCCCCCTCCCAGAGCATGGACACCGTTGGCTGTTCAAATAAACACGCTCAATCTAACCCACGGCTTAAGAGCCTGTAACGGCTGCACTAGGTCTGACATCCCGAGTAAATGCACGTTCAACAGGGCGGGTAGAGAATCCAGATTGGATTACTTCCTAGTTCAGTTGCGTGCATGGAAAAGGGTCCGGGACTTCAGAGTATTGCCCAGACAGGATAGCGACCATAATGCGTTAGAACTAGAGTTTGTCATCTCCTGTCTGGAAGAGAGTCCCTCACGTGAGCAAAACCATGGTGAGGGATACCTCCTGGACAATAACAGGAAGAGGATTAAATGGGAAAACCTTGCCTCTAGTGAAGACAAGATAGCCACCCTATATGCTGGAATCATTCCAATCCTGGAAGAGGCCTTTGAGTTATGGAACACAGGTTCTAAAAGGGAGACTAGCGAGGACCTAGCACAGGTTCACGAACATCTAATTAGAAAGCTGGAAGCCGACCTCTTTAGTACCAGAGCACCTAGACCCCAGGGCCCAACCATACGCACTTGGTTTAATAGAGCATGCCGAGATGCAAAACGCTATCTACTATCTAGTATAAAAGCAGGAAGCCCGAGGGAAGAGATCACTGCCAGAAGGAAGGTCTACAAAACACTCATAGCTAACGCTAAGATGGAGTGGGATGTACAGCACTGGGAGAATCTATCGGAGTCTTTAGCAACAAGAGACTCCCGCAGATTCTGGAGAATAATTAATCACGGTTGTGGGGATTTACCTACCGCAATCGAACCCAATATTGCTGCAAACGTCTGGCAAAAGCACTTCCAGCAGCTATACTCCATAGGGAACGAGGACACAGAAGCAGAAACGCCAATCCCTCCTCCCAAACAGTCCTCCGATCCTTTTACCTTAACTGATATCATGAAGGCGATTGCAGGACTTACTGCTGGAAAGGCACCTGGTTTGGACGGGGTGCCGGGCGACTTATATAAACATGGTCCTGGAATATGGGCACCCTACCTTATGGTCCTATTCAATGGAGTGCTGGGGGGAATGAGAATACCAGGAACTTGGCTGGGAGCAGAGGTGGTCCCGATATTTAAAAAGGGGTCGCCTCTGCTTCCAGCCAACTATCGCCCAATCAGCCTCATTGACGTGTCCCAAAAACTGTTTGGTAGATTGGTTCTTGATAGGTTGTTAGGCTGGATGGGGGAGACGGACATTTTGAGCCCTCTCCAGGCGGGTTTTAGAAAAGGAGTCTCAACAGTCGACCAAATATTAAGACTGAACATCATATATTGGAAGACGGTGTTTTTAGAAGGTGGGACTTTGTATGCGGTTTTTGTGGACCTTCGCGCCGCCTTCGATTTAGTCCCTAGGGCTAAATTGTGGGCGGTGCTGGCCGAACTGGGTATTCCAGGAGATATTCTCCATGTGTTAGTCAGGCTGCACACAGAAAATTATGCCCGTGTGAGATACGGAAAGGGCGGCAGATTGACAGACAAATTCCCCGTTCGCAGAGGGGTAAGGCAGGGCTGCGTCTTGGCGCCGACCCTGTTTTGCTTATTTGTGAACGGGGTGATAGAGTATCTGAATAGGATCCCTAACATCGATGCGCCGCAATTGAACAGCAGCAGGGTGCCTGCGATCATGTTCACGGATGACACCCTGCTGCTGTCAAAAACACCAATGGGGCTGCAGAGGATTCTGAACGGGTTTCTGGGGTTTTGTAATGAGAGGGGCCTAGAAATAAACCCTTCGAAAACAAAGTTTATGGTCCTCAACCCCAGACCCAAAAGCTGCCCAAATCCCTATCTAGGATCCATAACTTTAGAAAGAGTACATGTAATAGAATATCTAGGCATAACCCTCAACCATAACCTGACTTGGTTGCCACACAAAATAAAAGCAACCACAAAACTATCCCAGAGGGCAGGTGCCATTACAAGAATCGCCAAAAAATCACCCCTTCGTCCACTGGCACCCGCCATTCACATTTACAAAGCCCAAGCCCGGGGGGGCATTACATACGGAGGTGAGCTATGGGGACATATACCACTGCACACTGTGCAGGTTGCAGAAAACAATTTCATAAGACAATTGGCTGCACTCCCCCCGAGCACTCCATTACTCCCCCTAAGAATGGACCTGGCATTACGACCAATTTCAGAGGAACTGGGACTAAAACCACTGACTTACTGGAGGTGTCTGTGGAGTAGTCAAGAACTAGTACACTACAGAAATGAACTCCAGGAATTATTGAGATCATCCTACGCCACCAAAATCCCGTGGATAAAGTACATTAGGGACATGTGTACGTCTCTTGGAGTCCCAGAGCTATGGTCCAACCCGGAAGTAGCGGCTCTGGTGCTCTCTAGAAAGGAACTTTCAACCCTGTTTTATAGCGCCATGCTTCAGAAAACCATCAACTCTATACGGGATGGATCCCTAACGGATAAATTTATTAAAATAAAAGACTCCTTCAGTCCCGAATATGTACTAGACACCATGATGCCTGTGTCTGCTCGGAAGATTTTCATGCAATGGAGATACGGTTCTCTCCCCCTGAGGTCCATTACTAAATCCTGGGCTGGTAATTTGGAAACAGGGGAGTGCCCAGCATGCAACTACAAACTGGAAAGCGATCTCCACGTGGTCTTGTTCTGCAGAGCTTATAGCAGAATTAGAAGATATTGGTTGGTCCCTTATCTGAGGAATTTGGGCTTTCGCACCTATGCCCCGGCCTACAGAGTCCTAAAGACTGACCTATCGGCACCAACAGTGTTCGCAATGGCGAAATTCCTGACGGCAATGTGGCGTTTACGTGCAATAACTCTTAGGAACTCTAAAGCTTTATGAATATCTTCCCCTTCTTTTTTATTACTTAAAATACATTTTCTAGTAATCTGATTGTAATTATAAGTGGGGGGTATTCTTTTTATAATATTTTTTATAATGTTTTTAATGATGAAAATCGTTTGTATATCTTTTATGATCTTTTTACGATCGAAATAAAGATTACTTGAATTGAATTGAATTGTTTTGATAAAGAACAAGCACCAGCAATACGGCATCAGATAGCGACAGTATTGACACACATCCAACTGAAAGAGCAGGCTACTCCACGGCCCCCAACCATTTGCCCCATACCCTCCGATATTTCTTAGGACATCCCGCGCCATATACATGGGGTTTTCTTGTGCCGCGCACCAATCCACCCCCCTATGCCACTTCTCAGAACATGGTGGTCTGGGAAACTTCCATGAGGCACCTATGTCCCACTTAGCCACAACCATGGCTGTATTGAAAAGTAGTTTCTCATTCATGGACCCGTCTAGCCCATCCGTAATCCCAAGAAGTGAATGTCGTGGATCGTGGGGAACCTCCCATCCCAGGACTAAGCTCATCCTCGATCTCACCCCAGAACCAAGCCAGTCGGGGGCATGCCAATACCATGTGGAAAAAGTCGGCCGGATCGTGGCTGCACCTTGTGCACGAGGCAGTTGGATAAAAAAAACGGCTCGGTGGAGGCACCTCGGGGTTAAGTAGGCAGCATGTAAATAATCAAATTGGATCAAGCGGAGCTTAGCGGATGCTGTGACCATCTTGGGTGACATGAGGGCATCATGCCAATCCTCCTCCTCTAGGGGACCCACCCACTCCTCCCATTGGCCCCTCAGTCGGTCTAATGAGGTCGGGTGTTATTAACCAGTGTCCGATAAATGCGGGAAATACCCCCTTCCCCTAAATCGCCTAGCATTGTCTGCGCCTCGGGAGGAATGTCTTCAGGGATCCTGGTACCTTCCGATATATGTACATGGAGGGCATGTCGTAGTTGCAGATATTTTTTAAATTGTGTTGGGAGCAGGGAGTATCTGGACTGGAGGTCCTGAAAAGAGCACATGCAACCGCTCGCCCCCACATCTTCGAGTTGAGAGATCCCTATAAGATCCCATGTTCGAAACCCCTGCAGCCCACTGACCTCCCGGAGCCATGTACCATACCATAGAGGCGTGTGTTGGGTGAGTTTGCATGTCCACTGGGTGCAGGGCTTAATTTATGCCGGTGCTTTCCGGTGCTTAGCACCGGCACTTATTTGACAGGGCCGGGTCTACGAGGCGCACCGTGCAAATCAGATTTTTCTATTTAATTTATTGCTGAACACTCTCTACTGTACTGTCCGGTCTCTCGTGTAGCTGCATCGTGTTTTTCAGATCTCCCGAGCAGCCGGTGTTTAACAGAGCTGCTCAGTGTGAGATATTTAACCTGCCCTGAGCCCCGCCCCAGCCCAGAGGAGATTAATATTCATTAAATATAAATGTGTTAATGGCGGCACCGCACTGCGTGCCTCGGGCCTTTGACTGTGGTGGGAGGGCCGGAGACACTGGTTTGGGCTGGATTTTTGTTATGATGGGGTAGGGGCGGGCTGTGTGTCAACGTGCGCACTGCGCAGATTTATTTCACATTGCCAATTTGCCACGCCCCAGCATAACGGTTATCCACCGCAGCGCGCCGCAGGCAGGTCAGTCATCGTGTCGTCGCGCTGTGAGGGCATCGATCAGGTAAGTTAATTTTATATCAAAATGCATTGACATTTCAGCAACCCATATCCTCCTCAGAGAGCCATGGAATGCTATCTATCCATTACCAGTGGGGCGTGCTTTAAGGAGGACTGCTTCTGCTTTTGAAAGAGTTGGGCCCACAAGCAACAGTTTACATCTGCGTGCGTTTGTTCAGCAGCTCTGTTATCAATAGCCTTTCTGTTTTCAGCTCGACAAACAGCGAGGGAAGGGAAAATATGCAATATTTTGGCAAGTCGGATATTCACTTAGCAGAGCTGTCTCCCTTGTCCGGATATTTGTTATGCAGGAAGACTGTTACTCGTGCGACGCAGGCGAGAGTTTAGTAAACAGTTTCCCCCTGAGAAAAGATAAATACGTTAATATGTGTTTTTTAATTTGAATATTGAGAAAAGGCGCTGAGGTTGGACAGCGATTTTTTTTTGTAGCCACATCCATTTGAGTACTGTGTCTGCTAGTATTAAGCAGCACCAGGCAGGCCTAATCAGTTATTTAAGAAAGGCCATGCAACGTGCGTGCGGCGTGAAACCAGTGTGAGTGCGGCTGGCCCACCACAGGTAACGGTAAGTTAAGCACTAAACTTACTTAGTAGTACTCTGTACTGTACTAGTAAGTAGCTGGTACTATCGATGCCAATATGCCATGATCATTGCCTTGCCATAAAAACCAACGCTGACTGTTTTCAATTCGGAGTGTGGTGGTGGTGGGGGTGGTGTGACGGCCGTGATGACCCGTCCGACGGTCACCAGATCACCGTAGTAGTAGGGGTGGCGACCTGGTGGGGCAGATAGTCTCCGTCGGACCCACATTGAACATTCGATTCTTTTACACACAGTAGGCAACAGGACCAGGCAAAACTCCTTCAACAATATTTAGTCCTTTCCTGCGCATGCTGGGGCCTCTGAACGTCCAGTAAGGGAGAGGGTGCCAGTCACATGACTGCGCATTTATGTGTGTTTGTGTTCATACCGTATATACAGGGGACGCACAACTTTTCATATGGTGTGCATGTTGCGTATCTCAATCATAATACTGTATACACACTAGTTCCCTACTCATTCATACTGTGTGCACACTAGATAGCATGGAGGCACGCTGTCTGCATGCTAGACACCTTGTAAATCAATGATTCACCTGATGATTATATTGTTGCACACTAGGTACTCCATTGATCACACTGTGCAGAGTGGCTTCTTTGAAGCCCATTATGCGTGAACGCTTGGTGTCTCATGGATGACACTTTGTGCAATCTTCATTGTTGATTAATAGCGGGCGCTAAGAGGAGTTTAGAAGGGCCACCCTCAGTACTAATGGTGTTAGACATCAAGTCGCTTTTGCGTCTAAGGATGGACATGCTGGAGGCTGGGGGTTGGTACAGGAGCTGGTGTTGATTCAAAGGAGATCCGCCTGTGGATGGACCCAACTTTATCACTGAAAGTCAGATATGTATTTTTCAGACTTGTCAAAATTCATATAGATTTGGAGACATTTTTGGACTGGTGTGCATGTTCGTGAAAACACATCAGCATTGATTACAATCTCATGCACTGCGACAAAGGCTCGCCGTTTTTGTTTAGTAACCAACCCTGATACCCCATTTCTTCCTTTCACCTGTAGACTGTTTAGGGCAAGCATAAGGCCTTCTGTTTCCTACAGTTTCTTCAGAACATCTAACAGTGATGGGTGTACTCTTGGTTTCACAGTCTCATTCGTGGACAGTCTCAACTGCCCAATGACTTTAATGAAGTTTTAAAGAACAAAGAAACCTTAAGGTGCACCCACAACAATCAACAGCAGGCCGTTCAGAATGCTCCTTTATTTGATATGTGTTTGGGGGTCTGCGACATGGTAAGCCGTTACCAGAGGACCCCTTTTACATGTACACCTGTCAAGCAAGTCCAGGCTCTGTTGTTCCTTTCCACCCGACAGACGGGTGTAAGAACGGCTTCTTAGTCCCTACTATCATGAGTGAACAGGAATAGCCTGTGGCTTAAACAATCCATTTTTCTACACCAAGTTGAGCAGCTTGTGGTTTACTCGCTGTTCCTACAGCACTGGCAGATGTTTATCTCTTCCATAGCCTGGGGTAACATTATTTACTGGTTCTGCTTCACATATTCTGCTCCGTTTTACTGACAGGGACAACTTTGCTTTTCGGTGTGGTGTGTCCATAGGAGCGCCAAGGCATTGCCCCTTTGCACGCCTTCAGTTGTGCATATAATATATATATATATGCAGAATTAAGGTGAATTTCATTGACCCGGCCCAGCAGGGACTTCTATCAACACGGTGATGCCCGAGGATGTACTGTGGACTGTTCCGAGCAAAATGATTGGTAGCCACCACCGCAGCGATGACCACTGCTATACGCATTGTCTTGCTGTCATTCTGTTGGAATGTAGATAGAAGCTTTGTTGTTCATAGGAGTAGAGATCTGGGGTTTTGGGCATGCAGAAAGGAGTGTCACCTTAGGAGCGTGTTGTGCTTTTTATAACAAAATTAGTGCGCATCAGTGGCTGGGAAGGTAGATAGGGGAATTACCTTGTGGAGGTTTGGGTAGCAGAGGATTGAGAAGGTAGGTGTGCGTACCTAAGGGATCAATGCATAGTGTCTGGTGGAGTAGCAAGCATAAGAAAGCAGGCTGCCTGGCTTGTGATGAGATCCTTTACAGTTAAGTTTCAAAGGTACCTGACAGGAAATACAAAGATGTCTGCATTGCATCAAGTATCAGGTCGGGTTCTGGCTTAGATATAAGACTAGGTTGGGAAACACATTTAAGGATGCTGAAAGCTCTGATTTGCTGTGGTGTCTATAAATATTGTTCCTCAGTGTTCGACATGTGGGTGCTGGAAACAATACTTATGTTTGGTAACTTTTTTTTATGATTGATACTCTGTCTTCCACTGCAGAACAGATGCATGGTAGCAAGAGGGAGGTGAGGTGAGGAATAACTTGGAAGATGCCAGTAGGGAGGAAAGGGTAGGAAGCAGAAAGAGAGACAGAGGTATTAAAGAGGGGTGAGCCGTGTGGTCACATACCAAGAGAGAGATGACAGAGTAAGAGATGGGTGAGGAGAGAAGGAAAGATATATAGAAAGGGTGTGGAGGGAGGGATAGGTAGACTAAAGAGAAACTAAAGTAAAGACAATCAGAGTTAGAGGTAGACAGGGGGCTGTGGCGGTGAGATTTAGAGAGAAAAATAGAAGCAAGAAGAGAGAGAATACTGGGGACTCTGCTACATTATGCTCCCAAACAGGGTTTTACACATCTGTGATTGTTCAACAACTTTGAGTGATGTTTTTAATATATGGGACAACAAGGTTATGGTGAAAATCTGACTTCACAGTGCCAGTTGAGGAAGTGGGTGATGCCAGTGTAGGAAGAGGATGGAGCCATAGAAAAGTAGGTGTGGCCTTCGACAAAGATTTGAGCACCTGCACTTCAAATTTTACAAATTAAGCACTGACTGGGTGTGACGCAAAGCTGCCTTCCAGGCCAAGAGCGCATAGCGCATGACTTCAGGCAAGGTAGAAGGGATAGATGCCCCGTACATTAGGGACTGGATGTTGGGCAGGCCGAGCTCGCTTAGTTCAAGCCTGTAAGCTGGGTCGGACCTACCCCTGTTAAACCAGTCATGTATAGTCATTAGGCAAATCGCCAGGTAGTATAGGTATAGATTAGATGTGTCATCCCCATGCCCCCGTCGAATGATGGAATCTGGCACAGATTCAACGCCACCCGGGCCCTCCCTGAGGAATTTAGTAGCCATAGTGTCCAGCTCCCGCAACCAAGCCTGGGGAAAACAGAAGGGGGTGTTTTGGAGAACATAAAGAAATCTGGGTAGAATCATCATTTTAAACAAAGCAACCCTCCCCAGGGGGTTTAGGGGTAGTGTCTGCCACCTGTGGAGATCCGCCTTAGCTTTCTTCACGAGCAGGGCAAAATTGAGGGACCAGCCCAATTCCGGGAGGAGAGCAACCCAGATCCCAAGATATTTAAAAGACTGACGCTGAGGCGGTATCGTGGATTGCCAGTTGTAGCAATCTCTAGAGCGATGTTAGGGCACCAGGACCAACTTACTAGCGTTCATTCGAAGGCCGGAGGCTTGCCTGAAGGATCGCAGGATCTGGAGACAAAGCAGACCTGGAAGGTCGTGTTCAGCCAGAATGAGTAGAACATCATCCGTGTAAAGTGCGATCTTGTCCACCTCTGAGTTGGGCCATTCCCATCCCCGAACGAGACTCTCGGACCGAATCAAGGTCGCAAGAGACTCCATCGCCAATGCAAATAGAAGGGGCGAGAGGGGGCACCCCTGTCTCGTTCCCCTTTGAATGGGGGAAGGCTTCAGATAGAACCCCATTGACCAAGACACACGCTTGAGGCCGGGCGTATAGAACCCAGACCAACTGATGGAAGTGAGGACCAAAACCCATCGCAGCCTGCACATCTCCCAGATACATCCAGTCCACGGAGTCGATTGCGTTCTCAAAATCGATAAGAAGAAGCAACAAATAAGGGGTAAGCACCTGGCGGTGAGCCAGGGCCAGATGCAGTGTCCGGAGACAGTGTCTGGTGCCCCGCTGGGGCATAAATCCGCACTGGTCCGGGTGGGCCAACGTGGTAAGGTAGGGCTTCAGCCGCTGGGCAAGAATTGCAGCATACAGTTTAACGTCAGTATTGATGAGGGAAATGGGATGATAATCAGCACAGTGGGGAGATGGCGGTTGTGATTTCGGGAGGACCAAGATGGTGGCCATGTCCGTCTCGGGCGGTAAGGAACCTTTCTTCAAAGCTTCATCATAGAGGTCAGCGAGGTGAGGCACGAGGGTATTGTGGTATGCCGCATAATATTCCTGAGGGAGGCCATCCAGGCCAGGAGTCTTGCCCGACGAAGTGTGAGCAATAGCTTTGTTAATCTCGTCATGAGAGATCGGGCGGTCAAGATCAGCCTGAGCAGCAGCGACTAGCGGAGGGAGGTGAGCACCACCAGGGTCCAGCAACTCGAGGAGTGATCATACTGGGGATCGTTCTGCGTAAAGTCGACGGTAGAAGGTGGCAAATGCGCTGGCCATAGTCACAGGCGATCGTTGTGGTGACCCATCCTGATCCAGTATCTCCGGGATAATGTGGTTTGCGCTGAGATACGTGGCGCACCTATGAAGGATTGTGCCATTTTTATCGCCCCAGCCATAAACTCTGGCAACGCAAGATCTCCAAAGGAGCTTGGCAGCCTCCTTGAGAGCTGTTTGATTTCGGCCCGAATACTGGCGAGGTGCCGCTCTTGAGAAGCGTCGCCATCAATGGAAGGGGATTGCTCAAGGCACAACGCTTGCGCTTTCTAGCGAAGTGATTTGTACCAGATGGGCCTGTCTCTGATGTTTAATTTGGCCTTTGGCAAAGCCACGAATAGTGGCCTTGCCCGCCTCCCACAGGCTACCCAGAGAAGGAACCGATCCCACATTGGTTAAAAAATATTGCTTAAGCTCCGACCCCACAGCCTTCTTAAAGTCCTTGTCCTGAAGGAACCAAGTGTTCAACTGCCATGTTGGGCGTGAGTAGGGGGGAGCCCCTGTGCTAAGGAGCAACAGGGAATGGTCGAAGATACCTCTGGGGAGTATTCGAACGTCATAGATCGTGTTGCAATCGATGGACGGGATGAAAATTGCGTCTATGCGCGCCTGCGTGTAGTGGGCAGCGGAGGTGTGAGTGAACTGTTTAGTGTGTGGATGCCATGTTCGCCATGCGTCGCAAAGGCCCAGGGATTCAGCCCAGTTTGTTAATTGTTACGCTTGCACCAACGTGGAGGTAGATGGGGGACCTGTCGTGACGGGGAGTGGGTTGGAAACCGAATTAAAGTCGCCTCCGATAACAGTGGACCCCAGAGGGAGGGTAGTGAGCAGAGCGGTGGATTGTTTCTAGGTCGCCGTAAGCATCGAGGAGGGTCAATACAAGGACCTAAGGTTAAGGGGAGTGCCACCCAGTGTACCGCAAATGGTCACTGACGTGCCCTGCGGGTCATGGATAACTTGCGAAAGCACAAAGGGAAGGGTGCGCTTCAGTATTATGGTCACTCCTCGTGAACCTTGAGCGAAGCCCGAGTGCCAAACTCTATTGTAGCCGTAGTGCACGAGAAAGGGGCAGTGATTACCCAGCAGGTATGTCTCTTGAAGCAGAAGCACCTCTATACCGAGGAGTTGTGCATAGCGCAGGACGGCCGTTCGTTTATGACAGTCCAATAGACCATTAACATTCCAGGATAGGAATGTGGAGGGTTGCTTTCGGAGAGGGTATGTCAGTCATGGGGGCTGGAGGTCGCTGTTGTGATTCATCGGACCTTGGAGAGTCGATGGCAAATGTGGGGCCTAGAGAAGACGCAGGAGCACGCTGGTTGAAGGACGGTGTGTGTAAGTCCCACAGGGAGACAGATGTGAGTGTCGTGTGAGTGTTGGTGCAGCAAAACAAAAAAATCAAACCTTGGGAAAGAACAATCCCAACCCCTCCCCCGCCCCCACCCTATACTTCGAGAACAGAAGCATCCGTTGACCCCCCTAGAAACCAGAAAACCAAATTAAAATTTGAGAAGCGTGGAAGGACCCCTCATATAAAAGGATGTACAGTGTCACGGCAGGAAGACGAAGAGTCAGAGGAGGCAGTCTGCCAGAATCCAGGACCCTCCGGAGGTCTGGGCCCGCCCTCAAAGTGTCAGCCGCTTCAGCGGTCGCTCAGCAGCGCATCAAAGGGTCGGGCTGCGAGAGAGGTCAGTGTCTGGTCCCGGGAGGTCCAGCTGAGCCGAAAGTGGAGGGTCCACTAGCGGGCCACCAGAAGCCTTGACTCTGAGATGCTGAGGGGAGGCCGAGGAGCTGGAAGATCCTCCAGGTCTGTGAACTGTGAGGCTTGAGGATCTTTGGGACGCCATTTGAGACCGGTGTCTCCTGCTGGATTTTGTGTGTCTCCGGTGCTGGCGCCCCGGCGACCGGGGCTGTGCGAGCTGGGAGCCCAGCGGTCCGGGGGACAGGATGCGTTGTTACCGCTCCTCTGTTAACCAAGTCCAGGCCGCTTGAGGGGAGTCAAAGAAATGTGTTGCGTTTTGAGATGACCCGTAAGCGTGCAGGGAATAGCAATTGATATTGGAGGCCCAGGGAACGCAGTTTCGTCTTGACCTCAGTATAGGATCAACGTTGGTTTTGCACTTCTCTGGTGTAGTCTGGGAACACCAAAATGGTGTGCTTTTGGAACTTTAACGGGCCCTGGGAGCGTGCTTCGGGCAGGATGGCATCTCGGTCCTTGATGTTGAGGATCTTCAGGATGAAAGGGCGAGGAGTAACCCCGGCCGCTGGTTTTGGGGCAAGAGATTGGTGTGCCCTCTCTCCACGAACCAGGCAGAAAGGGAGTCTTTTGGCATCCAGGAGGAAAACCAAGCCTCTACTAAGGCAGCTGCCTGGTTCTTCTCAATCCCTTCTGGGAACCCCACCAGTCAGAGCTTGTTGCGGCATGTGCGATTTTTCGGGTCTTTGGCACGCCGGTGGAGTTCTCTGGTGTGCGAGTTTAAGCTGGTCACTTCGTCCTTAAGCTGGCGAATATCGTCCTCCGCCGTCGAGATTCGGGGCTCAGTCTCCGTTATTCGGGCCGTAGCATTGCGGAGATCTTGCTGAAGGAGAGACACGTCCACCTTGACCTACCCTATCCTCCCTTCCAATGAAGCCTGCGAAGAGCTGATGGCCTGCAAAATGGTCGCAAGGTCGGTACCCTGGATAGGGGAGCGCCATCAGCTTGCCCCGGTGGTTCAGGCCCCTGGGTGGTGAAGCGGTCCATTTTGGTTTAATGACTGGGTCGGTCGGGCTGGGGCGCGAAGCGGGGCTGGATGCGCGCCACGGTTGGACGAGGCGCCTCCCTCCGGGCCAGCGGCGACTCTGGACGCGACCCGGGCCCTTCCCGTGGATCGCCCCAGCTGCGGTAGTCGCCTCTCCCCGTGCCCCCTCCCCGGGGGCGCGGGGCCAGTGTTCTGCCTTGGCTGGCGTCTAGCAGCTGACTTAGAACTGGTGCGGACCTGGGGAATCCGACTGTTTAATTAAAACAAAGCATCACGAAGGCCCAAGGCGGGTGTTGATGCGATGTGATTTCTGCACAGTGCTCTGAATGTCAGAGTGAAGAAATTCAATGAAGCGCAGGTAAACGGCGGGAGTAACTATGATTCTCTTAATTCCTATTCTCAGTCATAGTGGCCTTTACCTCCAAGTGGTCCCGCTGGAAACTGCTCCATAGGACTAGACCCTGCGGAGGGAAGTCTATGGAGTCAGGCTAAACAAGGTACTATCATGGCCGGGAGCGTGATAGAGAGAAATGGTGCGGGGATAACTGTAACTCTCTTAACCTATTCTCAGTTGCAGTGGCCTTTACCCATGTGGTCCCGCTAGTCATTGGCGGAGGAAGTCTATAGAGATAGGCAAACAAGGTTTTAGAGAAGTGGTGAATCAAACGAACCCAATACCAGATGGGGTAGTTCCTGGTTAAACAAAACCCCGATAAGATGGCGAAAGGGGGCGCTGTCTTTTATAAAAAAAACTCCTCCTTACTGACTTACCAGACTTGACAAACTGGCTATGCTCTCCAACTCCCAGTTCCGTGAGGACAGCATGCAATTTAGTAGCTGTACTCCGGAGCAAGTGTTGATGTTGGAAGCGAAATACGCTGATGGGCAGCATAATTAATAACCCAGAAGGGGCCACCGTAAGGTGGTACAAAATAGCCAAATGCCTCGTCATCTAATAATTTTGGTTTGTGTGGGGGCGGTCGCGGACTTAGGGACCCTGTCCCGTCCCATGATCTTCAGCAGGACAGGCCGCGGGGGCTGTGAAAGCTGGAGTAGGGGAGCGTCAAGCCCAACCAAAGGTCCAGTTGTAGGAACAAGAGTCAGCCCAATCTACCACTGGGGCGGGGTAATCACTATACATCAAGGGGAGGAACAAGGGATGCTTCAGACCACCCAATGTCACACACCGCTGTACTCGTATGTTATTGGCGGGGAGGAGAGGAGGAAGAAGGTTGCAGGTGCTCCTGTAGGTACGCTCTCAGTTAGCCGTCAGCCAGGGAGGGGCGAGCCACCTGATGAGGGGACCGTCAAGCCGTGCCCTGCTGCCCGAAATGGCAGCCGATAGAAAGGGGGGGAGTCCCAGCCCCGTGCAGGGTGTAGGCGGGTATGGTAGGATTAGGCCTCATGGTGTGGACGACGATGACAGGCCAGGAACGCCCCGGACCCAGGCGGCTTCACAGCGCCCAGCCCCGCAACCCCTCTCAGCAGGGCGACAAGTGCTAGGTCAGGGGGAGGACAGGGGATCGCCGGGGCAGGTCCAGCAGAGGAGGCAAGCACCCTCGGAGAAGGCACAGCACGACAAACCTCCCCAGGGCTACTCCGGGTATGACCAGGTGTGGAGTCTCAGGCCGGCATGGCACTTCAGAGAGTGGGGGGAGGGGCAGGGGGACCCCTACGGGAAGACCCAGCATCAACCTCCCGGCCCGCCGCCCAGCAAGGTGGCCGAACCCCCAGCCCACTCCCCACTCACTGGCATATTCTTGTGTGCGGGTACTGGCCGGTCGCTGCCCGTGAGGCGGGGCCCACGAGCCGGAGGGGAGGCATGAGGCGGCCCAAGGATCAGTATAGGCCGCCTGGCACAGGAGACCGTCCAGCTTCAGGGGCGGCAGATGTCAAAGCGGTGGCCAGTGGGACAGCACCTCGGATAGTGGCGACGTGAGGGAAGAAGGGGGCGTCCGCTGCACAGATCTGCACAGCCGATGGGCCCCCAGTCACAACCCCAGGAAGGCAAATGCTAGCAAATGCGCGACAGCCACAACTCTCTGATAAGTGGTCCGGCGCCGTAAGGATGAAGGAAAGGTGGCCCGGGAGGACCAGACACCAGCCCCGCACACACTCCGCTACCCGATATGGTAGCCGCCGCACCGAGGGCCCCCATCAGTCCACAGCCGCTCCACTGCAAGCCCCGGGCAGAGCCCAAGCCCTACGCAGATCAGAGCGCTGGCGGCCGCCCCACCCCATACGACATGAGGGATCTAGGAGCGCCGCCGCGGGCGTCAGGCCTGGGCCGCAGGCTGAGGTACAGGTCCCGCGGGCCAGAGCATCAAGCGCCGCCACTCCACCTCCATGGAGTGCGGGGGAGCCAACAAGGTCAGCCGTGCCAAAGCGGATTTCGAGGGCCAGGAAGTCACTGCCTGGCCAGGGGGGAGCAGCAACACAAGGCGCAATCCGCAGGGCCGGAGTGCCAGGCCCCTCAGTGATGCACGATGAAGGCTAACACTTAGGTTGAGTAAGTACACCTCAGTGGTGAAGGAGCCTTGAACAAATAACCAACATCCTTGAAGAAATACTAACTGCAATGTTGAAAACAGGCCACCATATTCGTATGGTGAAACTGAGGAGGGCTCCCGTGTGAGCAGTAGGTCAGTGGGTAAGCCTACCACATCTATAATCACTAAAAGCCACAGTGTTGAAGGGCAAGGAAGGTACAACCAGTGTTCTCTACAAATGCCAAGTAGTGGACGGCAAAGGTATAAATAGTCACGTAAACTTTGACAAGACTTAAAGTGTTCAAAATAATATTTGCTTTATTTTACTTTCAAAAAAAAATTCAACCAAATTTTTGTTTGCAAAGAAAACGTTGAGTGGACATTTTGTCCATCTTCTTTATAATCTGAAAATACACCGATTAATGTTTGTTTGCTCTGCATGACATACTTTCTTTATCTTAAAAATAGTTATTAGTCAGATCATCTCGACTTGCACGTTTCTCTGCTGGTCCTGCTTCATCCGGTCCTGGAAGTGGCAAGCAAAGGGGAAATTCTTAATTTTCCTCTTCAAAATCATCACTTGCTGACTAGATGGGTAGACTCCTATGCACAGTTAAGTTGCGCAGCACTGCACATGTAGCAATAATCTTACAGCACATTGTATGGCCATACTCCAGGGCACTCCACCTTTATGCACACATAGAAATCTGCCTTTAAGTAGGCTGAAGGTTTTTTTTCTACAATGCTCCTTGTTTGTCTGTGGGCAGGATTATATCGTCTTTGTCTAGGGGTTCTAGGTTATAAATATGGAACCATGGTCCACGGCCTTCAGGATTATGCACTGTCATCTAAAAATTAGGATAACTGATTTAGTGTTTCTAATGTGATACATTTTTACAATTGTGTAGTCATATTCAAAATTACTGCATTGCCAGCCAGCTTGAAACTCTCCTCTGGATAGCTACTCATACAGTCTGCAGTGTCTAAATATATAGGAGCCAAGAGTGCTCCCAGGGTATTTTGCAACAAGGTCCTTGATCATAGATTTTGCATTACATACTACTTGTATGTTTAATGAATGTTGCCATTTATAGTTATGATGCACATACTCTGTCTTAGCATTTAGGCAAATTAAGCAAATTAAAATATGAGTACTGTCTACACAAGCAAGCACTTGAGGAAAATGTGCTACTCCATCAAATTGAATGTTGGTACATTCTAACTCGGAATCCATTTGGCCACAGCCCTAGTAACATTAGGCATGAGAACATTGATTTGCCGATTCAAGGATGATAACCCCAGCCCCTCCCCTGCATAAAACACACATGTCTGTGACATCAACCACACCAATAGATTTCTCTTTGGCTTCTTTCACTCTCTTGGGCTATATGTTAAGGAAAAACATTGCAAAGAGAGCAACCAAGCTCAGTAATTAATTAAACTCTGTGGAAAACATGTAATATTTTATTTGGCATAAGCAGCAGCCATTTTTGCTGTGGTGTCTATTTCCTTTCCTTCGTAATTCTCCCGTCCTCTGCTGCTTTTCTTTTTCTGCCTGTGCTATCTATTTTAAGTGACTTCCTAACTCAGCTAAAAGCAATGTACGTGCTGGGAGTTTGTAGCTGCCAGTACATCTGTTGTCTGTCAAACATTTCTGCTGCCATAAGCACTCCTGCTCCCCCTCCCACTTTGCTGACCATGTAGTTTTTATCTGCCCTTCTTTGCTGATAACTATTTCTAAAACAGTTTTTTTTCATTACTGTTCACGTGCTTACACTGCACAAAACCTGAATAAAGGGGGCACTGGTTTGTGAAGCCAGTGTACTACCTCAGGCAGCACTTGAGAGTGCTGTGTGGATGTAGTCCGACTCATGAGTGATTAATAAACTTGTTATTTATTTTCAACTCCAGTGCTGCTCTCTACTTTGTTGGTCTTTGAACCCGTGGACAAAAGGGTGACCCTGCACCAGTGTACCCCTAAAAAGGTACATTTCCACAGTTGGCGTCCAACACGGGACCCCATTGGAGACGCGGCCATCCGAAGGAGTGATGTTGAGGATTGGAATTTTGCTGAGGAAGCGCACTGCATGAGGAGACCTTTGTCTTTGCAGGCCGACATGACTTTTCTGGTTTTCCCGATTTGATTCTCCAGGTGGTAGCCGGTCTCAACTGGGGTTTTCTTTGGTGCAATTTTGAAGAGACTATTAGGTCGACCGTAGATCAGCAGGTGGGAGTTGGATTCTTCTGTTTGGTAAGGTCGCTTAAGCGGCAGTCTTGATTTGTTAAGCCTGGGCTTTTTGTTTGAATTTGTTATTTAATTGTTGCAAAAATTGAAGGCAGGTAATGTGGAGATTTTTCTCCTTTTAAAGTATTTTTAGTAGGAATATTTTACTAATATTTGTAGACCATGCCTGCTCTCCGCACACTCCGTAGGTGGTGTTGCTGTGCTTGTGGTACCAAAACTAGTTTAGAACAAAGTCAGCCGGCTCCCCCAGAGGTAACGCCTAATCGCGATATGTATGTCAAATTTGGTATTTCTTCCATAATGACAAGTCCACTATGGAACAAATACACAAAAAAAGATTCTGATCTACAATGGCCAGTGAATGGGTCATTTGATTTTAAAAAGGTTCAATATGTAGAGAAGCGTTAATAAAAAAAAAAGTAGACAGGATATGTTTGATTGTGTGCGTATGTGGGAGAAAGAGGTGCGAGGGAGAGCGAAAAGAGCAGAAGCTATAGCAGAAAAAGAACAACGAAAAACGATATATCAAAAGGCGCTAGAATTAAAAAATAAGAAACGAAGGAAAAAATAGAAAAAGAAGATAGAGAATGTCGATTAGAAATAAATGGCCAGTACCCTATTAGGCGCCCTATTTATCCCATACTTAATAAACCTCAGGATGACTGTATCTTATTAGATCGATCCCCCCCTGTATAAATTCCCAACTCCAAGTGCCCCTGAGCATGAGGTTTCTGACTAGGAGCATTCGTCTTCAGATGAAAAAGATAAAGATATGAAAGTGGGGCGACGGACTCGCTCTACTCTGTCTAGCGCAGATAAAGATAAATTGAAGAGCAGTGCTAGAGAGGAATCTCGTCGGAAGACTACAGTGACGATCCTCACAACTACAGTTTAGGCTTGGGAAAATGCAAAACAGTTATATTTTTTAGAAAAGTTCTGTTGGGAGATATTATATAATTGGCAGCATCTCTCTGACGAATCAGGCCCAAATGATTTGAAGACAGATTTTAGGCAGTTAAGGGCCGGGACTTACCCTTTCAAAAATATATCTGACACAATTAACCCCTTCGGCACTGATGACGAGCTCAGCTCGTCATCAGTTGCGCCGCTCGCACGCTGATGACGAGCTGAGCTCGTCATGTAACGCGGCTTTTTGAAAAAAGCCGCGTAGCGCGAAAATCGCCGCAGCGCGCATGCGGTTAAACGAGCAGGTCAATTACGGGATGATACATTACAAATGCAAAAGGAAAAAGAATTAGCTAAAAAGCAGCAAGTAGGCATTCAGACAACAGGATCTCAGACAGAGAAGACGGCTATTCCGGTGGATGCGAATGATCCCAGCAGTAGTGAGCCTGCTATGAGACCAATGCGTGAAGCTGCACCCTTGTATATTCCCGCAAAGGGTGCCGGAACAAATGATGATAAAACTTCGGATGATGCAAAGGGATATTTTATATATAATTGGGTTTATACTCTTTGGAGTAGGTCTGATGTGATTGCTCCTAAAGCTGCTTTGCCCGACCCCCGGAAAAATCCTGCCACCTTCTAAGAGGAGGTGGAAGGAGCCATTAGCTCCTGCACTATGATTTTGCCAGATATTGATATGTTCTTTGGGCATATTTTGTCTCCTGATAGGTGGAGAACAATACGGGAAATAGATGGCAATGTAGCATATGGTGATACCTGGGAACATTTAGAACAAATAGATGCGGAAAGGGAGCCTGCACAGAAACCTCTGAAGAAGATATTAGATCTTCCTAAAGCTATTGTGACTAAGTTAAAGACTCTCATACCCCCTAAGAAAATAGATTGGACTACATTAGCGTCCTGTAGACAGAACACGGATGAGTCAGTTTCTGACTTCTTTTCAAGGTTTGGGGAAACATTCCATGATTTTAGTGGTCAGTCGTTGTCCCATGATATGGGTGAGCATGTGTTTGTTGATAAATTTGTCGCTAATACGTTACCGGAAATAGCTAGTCACTTAAAGGCCAGCGAGAATTCTTGGACCACGTCTTCCCCAGTTTCCCTTTTGACTATGGCCCAATATTATGAGCGGCAGGAGCAGTAAGCAAAAGGCAGGCAGGATAAGAAGCTTAAGGAGTTAAAGACAAAAGTTATGTTGGCTCAAGTATATGGTTAATCATTTAGGGGAGGTGGAAGAGGTGGACGTGTAATGTATACACCTGGAGTGCCCCCTCTTCCTTGAGCAAATTTGTCCCCTGATCAGGGTACTATTTATAAAGAGACTGGACATTGCCTTTCTGAGTGCCCTCTTTTCAGCAGTATCAGCGGGCGGGGAAGGGGCAGTATGAGAGGATGCCCAAGGAATTCAGGAAACAGGGGAGGTATGGGAGCTCGCCCCAAATTTGAAGCAGTTGAAAAAGGACCAAATTACTCTAATACTTTTGACGGACAAAATCAATATCAAATGTCTGATTATTCTGCTGATGCCCTTGCAGATTATGCTTATGCATAGGAAAGCCTAGGATGGAGTAAGGAACCGGTTGGGGTGCCAGTAGATCAAATGGGTCCTTATGTTGATGCAACCGTCTTGGAATCTACTGATCGGTTTCTGGTTGATACAGGGGCTACTCGTAGTGCTCTGTATAAGAAATAGCTTCCTAGGGCTTCCCTGTCCAGCACAATGATAACATCGATAGGATCCGATAGGACACCTACACCTAGCCCACTTTCACAGCCACTTGATTTCAGACTTGATAAATTTACTGCAGCATGCCCATTTTTGCTCTGCCCTACCACACCAGATAACATTGTGGGTATCAATATGCTTAAATATTTTCGTGCCACAATACGTTGTTCTCCGGAAGGTGTGCGTGTGTTTTTGAATGACAATTATCCAGTGGTTGAGAGGTCTTGTCTTATCAATGAGGATGTCGCTCAGGCATCCTTACCCACTACTTTGTGGGCTAAATCAGATACTGATGTGGGTCAAATGGTTGTTCCACCTGTACATATTCAAGTAAAGGAGGGTGTTTCATTGCCTCACCTGCCCCTATACAAAATATCCCAAGAAGGTGAAGAAGCATTGGCAAATATTGTTCAGGATTTGATTAAAGTGGGGGTGGCACTTGCAATAGCCCTATTTTTCCTATTTTGAAAAAAGACACTGGCACTAAAATATACAGATTCATTATTGATTTGCGAGAAGTTAATAAGATTGTAGTGCCCCAATATCCAGTCGTTTCTGATATCACTACACTTCTCACTATGGTCCCTCCTCTGCCACTACATTTTCGGTGATTGATTTGAAGAATGCTTTCTTCTTGATACCCGTTCACCCTGACAGCCGGTATTTGTTCGGGTTCACCCTGAAAAATAGATCACATCTGTTCTGTAGAGCTCCACAGGGTTATACAGAGAGTCCCAACATTTACAGACAGGTATTAAAAAGGCAGCTTGATTCCTTTTCTGTACCAAAAGGGGTGGCTCTTATTCAATAAGTCGATGATATCTTGTTAGCTGCAGATACCTCTGAGCAGTGTGAAGAAGGAACACTGTTATTGTCATTATTTCTTACCTCTCACAATCACAAAGTCTTGCGAAGAAATTGCAATTTTGTAGACAGCAGGTTATCTATTTAGGTCACCTCCTGTCTAAGGAGGGATGTGCACTTAAGGGTGCAGACATGAAGCGAGCGTGATCTCCTTACGTACATTGTGTTGAGACATGAGAAAGTATTATCCTCCAACAGGTTCTACTATTTGTCCCACGCTATAAGACAAAGCACAACTAATCCAGGTTTCAGGTAACAGTTAGAGTCGGATATTGAGCCCTTTGACCTTTGAGGCATCTTGCAGCTAAAAGTATGGCTATAATAGGAGAGGCAAGATTTCATAAACCACTTTGAGTCATTAAGAAGCATATAAAGGCCTTAGAATATATCTCCTCGAATTAAGTTTCTTGTATTGAAAGGGGATGTTTTTTATCTATCCTTATGATTGTATACCAGCTCTACTATTGATACACAAGGGACGAGCGTAGTAAACCACTGTGACGGAGTCCTGATTAAGGCTTAGCCGAAACACGTTGGTTTTCACCATGTGTCACCAGTCTCTGCATATTGTATTGTAGTAATAAGACTATGCAAGTAAATTACTGTAATATTGGCAACTGATTTATCAAGAATTCTCAATTCTCAATTGTGCGAGTTGTAAGAATGAACTAGGAGTTCATTATATTGATTGTTTAATGTTACATTATATGATTAGACGAATATGTATAAGTGGTTCTAATTAGATTATTGGGAATGTGTATTTATCAATTTTTAGATGTGAAGTTTTTTCTATCTAATATGAAAAATATTTTTTACAAAAAAGAATAAAGACAAATGTAATGATTAAAACGTTTTACTTGATGATGTTTTCAAATAGTTGAAGTATATTGAGATCATATACCCATCTAAAGTAAACAGCACAGCGCCCGGTGTTTTCTCTTTTCCAAACCGGGACGTGCACTTACACCAGTTTGCATTCAGACTATTTTAGACACAACTGTGCCCCATACTCAGAAGGATGTTCGTGCACTGATTGGCCTCTCTTCTTTTTGTATGCAGCGGATCCCTGGTTTTCACACATTATTAAACCTTTGTTGGCCCTTATGACTAAAGACACTCTGATGCCCCTCCCATGGACTACTGAATGTCAGAATGCCTTCCTACAGTTATGCTAAGCTCTTTGCTCTGCACCAGTATTAGGAACTCCAGACTACACTAAGACTTTCACACTCTATGTCCTCAGAGGGAAGGTTGTGCCCTCTCGGTTTTAACACAAACACACAGTGATAAGCAACGTCCTTGTGCATAGTTCTCAGCTGTTCTTGACCCAGTCGCCCGTGCGTTGCCTGGATGTTTCAGAGCAGTGGCAGCAACGGCTGTGTCAATACGTCAGGGTGAAGGAATAGTTTTGTCAATTTTTATTCAATTTATTTTATTATGTTTTGGCTCTCATAAGAGGGCCACATAAAAATATACAGACTTCAACACAATACAACTACAATTGAGCGAAACAGAAAAAGGGAAATTAAAAACAACACATGTACCATATAAGAGACCTAAGAATAAATACAGACCTCCCATGTGAGACAAATTGCAAAAAAAAGAAACAAAGATCGGAACATCAAACCATCTCCCGGAACATATTAGTAAATAGCTAAAAAGCCTTTAAAAAAATTAAAAATATGAAAGCAAAACATTTCATTAGGGGGACAATAAAGTGCAAAAAGGAAACCCTTCAAAGTGACAATACCAAGACGAAAACAAATAGCTTTTAACCATCTAAAGCGCAGTTTACGAAGCGCAGGGCATATCAGTAAAACATGCATACAGTCCTGGATGTTCACTTTACATAAATTGCACAAAGGAGAGGAGCCGTACCATTTGGATAACAATCGATTAAGCGGTATTAAATCGTAGCGTAGAAGGAACCAAAATCTACGTATACCATGTGGTAGGGCCCAAAAAACATAGGGTTGTGGTTGTTTCATCTGATAAGAATCAAGGAGAAGATTTATATTCCTTTTTCCACAAATTAATTTTTTATCAGATTGGAAACTTAGGTCCCATGACGCTGCTTTCAGAACCGATTTTAACTGTAATGGGGAATACAGAAAAAGAGCGGTTTCATCCAAATTTAGTAGAGTTACAGCTTTTCTAAAGTTACAAACAAGTTGGGAAAACTCATTAAAATTACCCAGCAATTCATTTCTGAGGAGAGCTCTCATTGTCCCCGCTTCAGCACTCGCAAGGCAAGCCACCCATCTTACAAGGGCACATAATCCCTGGACCCAACTACTTCTAAGACCAAAGTCGAGCCTACAGGCTGCCAGAGAGCACGCCGTATTAAGGGAAGAGAGAGATCTTAAAAGCTTCCCCTCAATCTTGTGGCAAAAGTCCCATTGTTTCACCTCCATGAGTTCAATACCGTACAATATTGTAGCGGGGATTTTAGATCTATACACTTCCAATAGACTCGAAAAGTGCCGTTTCCCCGTTGCCTGGTATAGGGAATTTAAACCTTTGCCATGGGCGATAGCTTTGCGTGAACAATGCTCTATATGGAGCTTCTCACTCAGATTAGCCATAACAATTTTTCCTAGAAACATAAACTGCTTGTGTTAGTACCCCATTCTGTTGATGCTTTACTAAATCAAACAAAAACACAACATTTGACAAGGGCTTGCTTGACAGGATATGAATTGACACTTTTGGCCCCTCATATTACACTGAAAAGATGTTTGACACTAAACCCTGCCACATTGTTGCCATTTCCATCCACTCAGCCACAGTCACAATAGTTATATGATTGTATATTCCTTACTGAAGAGCAAACAAAAGGCCGCATTGACTTACACGATACACCTCTCTCTAGTGTTGATGGGGAGCTCTGGGTTGACGGGTGTGTCTAAAATTGCCTGATGGCACTACATCTGCTGCCTATGCGATTACAAAACTTTAGACAATAGTTGAAACAGCTTGCATCTCACAGAAGTCAGCCCAAGCGGCCGAAATGATTGCACTAAAGAGAGCGTGTGAGCTTAGTACAGACTTACTTGTTAACATTTTTACCGACAGCCAGTACGCTTTCAGGTTGGCACACAATTTTGGGCACTTATGGAAGGAAAGGGGCTTTCTCACCTCACATGGCACACAGGTAGTGCATGGAGAATTGGTACATAATCTCCTTACTGCCCTAACCTATCCTAAGAAAGTGGCAATTGTTAAGTGTAGTGCACACAAGAAAGTGACTGATAAAATATGTGCAGGTAATCCCTTTGCAGATCACACAGCACGTGAAACCGCAATGCAGCGAAGTACCACATCCATGTTTGTAGTGAAGTCACAAGCTGAACGTTGGCCTGATGCCAGGCAAGGGGTGCTGGACATGCAACAATCTACTTCCGCTGATGAACTAGACCAATGGTCTAAGTAGGGAGCACTTGATGATGAGGGCTGTTGGAGGAATAAAGATATGACCAAATGGAAGTGACCCACAGCTTACTTATACCCCATGATTCACATGGCACATGGGCTGGCACATGTTGGTACATCCTCAATGGCGAAAGAACTCATGCAAGTTTGGGATCATCCTGATATTCCTGGCACTGCTAAAAAGATGGTCCAGTCTTGTTTGGTGTGTCTTCAGTATAATCCTGGAAAGGTAACACAAACTCCAACAGGAGGGTTTGCGACACCAACTGCACCTTTTGAGGTCCTGCAAATGGACTACATTCAGTTTGATCGATGTAATAACTTAAAATATGTCTTGGTAGTGGTTTGTGCCTTCAGTAAGTGGGTGAAGGCCTATGCTACAAAGGATAATACAGCTCTCACAACAGCGAAAGTACTCCTAAAGGAGTTCTTCCCTCGATTCAACATTTGTCGGGTCTTATGGAGTCACAACAGACCTCATTTCATTGGGCAAGTTGTCGAATATGTCAGGAAAGGGTTGGGGATTAAGCAGAAATTTCATGCAGCTTTTCATCCACAATCAGCAGGTTTGGTGGAACGTTATAACTCCACCCTGAAATCAAAACTGCTAAAATACAGGCTTCCATGTCTTTGAAATGGCCTGATGCCCTGCCCTTAGCACTACTTTCTATCAGATCAATACCACATACACGATCTGGCCTTACGCCATATGAGGTTGTGTTTGGCAGGCCTATGAATATTTGGGGAATCCCTAAGCCTCGCCCTATACATGATGTACCCCATGTGTTGATGAGTGACTATTTGTCCCAGTTAACTGACAGCTTGTCTTCTATTTATCAGAATGTACAGGAAGCCCTTCCAGACAGGTCGCAGGGTGATGGCCATGATCTGTGGCCTGGTGACTTTGTCTTGACAAAGTTGTTTCAACTAACCAGTTCCCTGGCACCCCGTTGGCGTGGACCAGAGCAAGTCCTCTTGGCTACCAGAACTGCGGTACGAGTGATCAACTGGAAGAATTGGGTGCATGCTACCCACTGTCATAAAGTTACTCTTGCCCATGTGAGCCCAGCTGTGCTGATAGATCACTGTGACTTTCCTGGTCACCGAGAGAGGACCAGCTATGTCACCTGAAAGGGTGCACAGACATAATATCGACTCCAAAATATCGTTTGGACAGAATATCGAGTCAAAAATATCGTTTGGACAAAATATCGACAGGACAGAATATAGACAGCCAAAATATCGTTTTTAAGGTAAGTGAAGTAATATCGACTGTAAATAATATAGAAAGTGAAAATATGTAAGTATATAATATAGATAGTAAAAAAATTTGTTTTTATTTTTAGGGTTCAGGGTCAGTTTTGGGTTTTTGGGTAAAGGGGTATTTTTAGGGTTCAGGGTCAGTTTTGGGTTTTTGGGTAAAGGGGTATTTTTAGGGTTCAGGGTCAGTTTTCAGTTTTTGGGTAAAGGGGTATTTTTAGGGTTCAGGGTCAGTTTTCAGTTTTTGGGTAAAGGGGTATTTTTAGGGTTTAGGGTCAGTTTTCAGTTTTTGGGTAAAGGGGTATTTTTTGGGTTTAGGGTCAGTTTTCAGTTTTTGGGTAAAGGGGTATTTTTAGGGTTCAGGGTCAGTTTTGGGTTTTTGGGTAAAGGGGTATTTTTAGGGTTCAGGGTCAGTTTTCAGTTTTTGGGTATTATTTTATTATATTTTGTTACTATATATTTATGTTTTATTAAATATGAAATAAAAAAATATTTATTTAACTTTCATTAATTATTTAATTATTATAAGTTAATTTAAGTAATTTTAAGTATATTTTAGTAATTAATTATTAATATTAATTTAATTTAACACTGTTTTTAGTAAATACGATATTTTTTACAACTATATTTTTGTAAACGATATTTTTAACTCGATATTTTTGTACTTACCTGTTTGTAGATAGAAACTCGATATTTTGACTGTCGATATTTTGTCAACGATATTTTTGATGGTCGATATTCTGTCCCTCGATATTATTTCAGTGATCCACCTGAAAGACCTGAGGAAGTCTTCCCGGACCACACGATCCCTGGTACATCTAGATATCTGCTTCAATCCAGGAAGAAAGACCTTTCAGCGCAGAAAGAGACTGTTTGAGCCACTGTCCTGGGTGGTTAAAAACTGACTAGACAGGGAGGTAGCCTATTAGGGACTACTCGTCTCAGCGTTAGTGAAGAAACCAACGCCTGCCCAGGACCTTAGGGCACCATCTGTTTTGTTGTTTACCGACTAAATGAACATGCCGGAGGAGAAGAAATCAAATGCTGCAAAAGTCTGTCATAAAAACATGATGCTTGCTATTGGACTAACTTTGACTGTTGTCATCATTTATGTCATAATGCGGGTTGTAGAGGAAGTAGCTCCGGCTTAAAACTTACTGACTGCTACTACTCCTGTCTCCACTTTACATTATTATTTTACTCTTCCTTATCCAAATGTCGTACCTCAATAACACTTTCATACAAATGTTGCATCATACTCATAATGCTTTGTTCCCTCTGTATTTCCACTTGTACTACTTGTCTACCATCTAAAACAAATATCCAAAATGTAAATGCCCGTTTAGCAATACATCAAGAAATCAGTAACATAATGTTAATTGATATATATATATGACATTTATCGTACTCCTTTAGAAGCATAGGAAAATGTATTCGCTATGCCAAAAGGACAGACTGTGGAAAATGTGTAATATTTTATTTGGCATAAGCAGCAGCCATTTTTGCTGTGGTGTCCTTTTCCTTTCCTTCATAATTCTCCCGTCCTCTGCTACTCATCATTTCCTGCCTGTGCTATCTATTTTAGTTGACTTCCTGACTCAGCTAAAAGCAATGTACGTGCTGAGAGTTTGTAGCTGCCTGTACATCTGTTGTCTGTCAATCATTTCTGCTGCCATAAGCACTCCTGCTCCCCCTCCCACTTTGCTGACCATGTAGTTTTTATCTGTCTTTATTTGCTGATAACTATTTCTAAAACTGTTCTTTCCATTTCTGTTTACGTGCTTACACCACCCAAAACCTGTATCAAGAGGGCCCTGGTTTGTGAAGACAGTGTACTACCTCAGGCAGCCCTTGAGAGTACTGTGTGGATCTGGTTCCACTCATGAGTGATTAATAAACGTGGTATTTATTCCCAACTCCAGTGCTGATCTCTACTTTGTTGGTCTTTGAACCCGTGGACAAAAGGGTGACCCTGCACCAGTGTACCCCTAAAAAGGTAGATTTCCACAACTCAAATTTAAGTATTCTGGATCAAATATTTTCATCTTTGATGTAACAACGAATAATCTCGTAAAGTTAGGATGGCAAGAAGGGATACAGGTGGAAATACTAACCAATTGTAGGATCTGTTGATTGAAAACCACCTGACAAACTCAAAAATATAGCTACTTGGGAATGGTTCTAGTTGCCATCTATGTAAGGGAGAACCCTCCCTCCCACTGAGTCACGGACCTTGCAACCCAAAAGACACGTAAATAGAGAGTACTTGTAACTACAACATTATCATACTCAATTCAAATTCAAAATTTCTTTATTCGACTGCATGCAAAACAGTCATAAAAGTGTCATAAAAATTCACATACATATATAAAACACCAAAGTTAAAAAGACGTTTCAACAGGGGTAGAGATCACTAGATGGAATGTGAAAACTCGAACAGATGTAGGTATACCGTTAATCAGAGACATATTTACAGTAGTGGGGAGGAATGGGGGTTAGCCGTCCATACTTTTCCTAAATTTCAGGGCTGTCTTAAAAAAATTACAAATGAATAAAGTGCTTTCACAGTGCAACATTTGAAGATAAAATAGTGCTGGTCTTATTTGCACAAAGTTCATTTTTTTAAGAAGAGGTTTTAAAAACATTTTCCTTGGTATCATGTAATAGGAGCATACAAATAAAAAGTGTGCCAAGTCTTGCGGAGACTTATTGTCGCAGCCGCAAGTTGGCAACACTTGTCCCCTATGGGCTCCACTGGGCACAGCTAGCAACAGATGGAATAAATCAAATCGAAATCTAGTCAACAAGAAGCGCTCATATCTGGAAATGGGCCAGGATAGGTATGGTTCAATTTGTAAATATGATTTAGTTAGAATATGTCTCAATACACTATCCTTCTTCAATTCTGACTCTTCCCTGACAAGCTGTCGAGACAACAGAAAAGCATCCTTCATAGATGTTATATCACTCTTGGGTACTTGCTGTGGTGTTAGAAAGAGATCCGGCCTACCCAGATCTTGAAGACAGTTTCTAACATATTTTAGCCATGGGATCTTGAGTTTCCCTTCCCAGTTGAGTGCTTCGAGTAGAATATTTTGAGTGAATGGGATTTCATCATTCAGCCAACAATTAAGCCAACACAACAGTGGTTTTACGGCGATCTTGTCAGCTAGGTGTGGCATGCCCAGTTCCTCATGAATAGAAAAATTAGCTGTGCTTTTTGGTAGACACAAGACTTGTTTTAAGAAGTTGTTTTCTGTGGTTGCGAGGTCGCCCACTGGGACATAGCCCCAGAGCTCACTCCCGTAACTGGCGACGGCGATGCTTTTTGCTTGGTATAATTTCATCGTGGCAACCACTGGTGTGTTTCCCATTTTGCGCGTAAAATCAGTTATTGCTGCATTGGTCCTTATTATTTCTCCTTTCTTTTTCTTTACTGCTGGGCCCCAGGTAAGTTTTTGGTCAAACAGTACACCAAGATACGAAAAAGTTTTTGTTATGGGTATTTTTTCCCCATTGATATGGAAAGGGTAGGATTTTTTTGTACCAGGACCTACCTTCATAACAAATGACTTGGTGTTGTTGATAGCCAGGCCCCGTAGCTTCATAAATTGGAAGAAAGAATCAAGTAATATTTGAAGGCCAAGAGCAGTTCTAGAGATGAGGATGGCGTCGTCTGCATAAAGCAGAATGGGTACGCCCTTATTCCCTATATATGGATAATCTGTATTTGTTTTTAAAAGATGCTCCTCAAGACCGTTTACATATAAATTAAAAAGAAAAGGTGCTAAAATGCAGCCCTGCCTAACCCCCCGATTTATTTTGAAGTCTCTGGATACTTTCAAGTCTTTAGTATAACGAACATTCGCTCGAGTGTCACTGTGAAGGTCCGCTAGGAAATTAATTAAGTTTTTTTCAACTCCCATGTCTAGCAGTACCTCCCAAAGTTTTCTTCTATCAACACAATCAAAGGCCTGGTCTAAAACCGTATTGAACGGGTGACAATATGTTGTTATTTTTTGCCCAGTTGGTCAGCCTGTTTAAAATGATCGCTCCCACTACTTTGGCTACTGAATTTATCAAAGAAATTGGCCTGTAGCATGCCGCATTGCTTCTGTCACCTTTCTTGTAGACTGGTACAATAGTCGAGGTCCCCCAGGATTTTGGAGCCCCAATTTTAGCTCCAGCATTAACAACCGCCGTGAGAATAGGGGCCCAGAATGGGATATTTGAGTCATCTGGGGATCGACGCTTTTGAAAATTTGACTAAAATGGGAGATCCATTCATTCTCGGGTATGACAGTTCCCAGGCTGGCAGCATTAGGTTCATCGAACATTGGTTTGTTGATAATGCTCCAGAATTTGGAGCTATTGCCAAGAATTGATGGGTCAAGTAAGGAATCCCAAATGTTCGTTTTTATGGACCTTTTACGTGTTGCCAGAGCTAATTTATATTCTGCTCGCAGTAGTTTAATTTGTGCAAAGTCCCTTGGCTTATTCTTAAGGGCTTTTTTAAAATTTCGGCTTGCAGCTGAGCAGGCGTGATCGAACCATCTTGGCTGTTGGTCAATTGGAACTTTTGAAGGGACAGAAAGCATGTTATCAATTCTTTGGGTTAGTACGGTGAAAGCAGATAAAATAGATTCAGGAGGCGTAGAGTTAGAGGCACAAAGATACAATTCCTGTTCACAACTCCTTTTAACAGACTCATGCAAGGTATCACCATTTATCATCGTCCATTTCAAACGGCGGTTACCACTAGTTAGTTTCAAAGCTCCCGGATCCTTTTTGTTTTCCCGTAATCGAAAGGAGCCCTTATCCAGTTCCACTGAAATTGGATTGTGGTCGCTGAAAATACTTTCATGTATATTAAATTTTAACACTGAAATAGTCAGGTCGGCAGAGAGAAGTATGTGGTCGATAAAAGAGCCATGCTCTGAGCCTTTATATGTTGGTGTGTCAAAAATGAACGAATCCACATTCAGAGACATTGCAACCCTCAAGTTCAGGCCATCTGTTAAGTTGTTCATGTTTGTACCTCGCGGGCAATGCGCAAAGTGAAGTCCCGACCTGTATCCACATCCTAGGGAGTCCAAGGCTGTCATGGACGGGTTTCCACAGACATGTACATTGAAATCACCGACGATTACTTTGTTACGTGGTAAATTTATCAGGTTATCTTGCAGATACGAAAGGATATTCAGGTGATCACTCCTACCTCTATGACTTTTCCTGATGTAGATAACCTGGTCTTCAGTCTTGGAACCGAGGTGGGCGCAGTTACCTTCATGGTACTCTACCGCCCCCCCCAGTCCATGCCTTCTTTCCCTGCGCTGTTTATTGAACAGCTTGCTAGCATTGCTACTTCCTCTCCACGCATAGTTATTGCCGGGGATTTCAACTATTGGTTTCAGCACAGGGACGCTGGTCCCCACGCTTTTGAATTGTTTGAAGGTCTCTCGAGCCTAAACTTCAGCCAATTAGTCACCTCTCCCACTCACAGTGCTGGCCATATACTTGACCACATCTGGGTCTATGGGGTGAAGCCCTCCCACCCGCTTATCACACCTTGCGTGTGGTCGGACCACCGCCTTATCGACACCACCATCTCTGTGGCTGGTCAGATTAGGATCCCTCCGCGGGAGGGTGGCATGGCTCGTAAGTGGAAGGCCGTTGATTCCTCCAAACTGTTAACTCACCTGTCTCACACACGTCCCCCTTCCCTCAATAACCTTGACATTAATGAGCTAGATGGGCAAGTCTCCAGCTGGCTTATATCAGCCAGCGACATCTTCGCCCCACTAACTAAGTTCCCTCGCTCGCGCCATAACCATTCACATAAATGGTTCACGCCTCATCTCAAAACTTTACAGTTAGAACTTCGTCAATCTGAACGCAGATGGAGAAGAGACTACTGCCCGTCAAGCAGAGATACTTATGTGGCAGCTCGCAATAGGTATAAATCCGCTATCTCTGCAGCCAAGAAAGCCTATGTCTCCGAGCGCATCCTGTCAGCCCCCTGTAAGTCGAAGGAGATCTTTAGAGTTCTGGACGAATTCTCGTCTGACTCCAGAACGCTCCTGTCTCAGGCCCCTACCCAGGAATCTTGCAATGCACTTAGTACCTTTTTTTTGCAGAAGATTGTTTTGATTAAGGGCACTATCCCGGTCACCTCATTGGATGCTGATCCCGTCACATCCCCTCATAATGCTTTCTCTATCACTCAGCTCCCTCCACTAGACTCCATATCTCTAGCCAACCTGGCTGTCCGGATCAAGTCTGGCTCTCCTGACGACCACTGTCCACCTTCCATACTTCGCGACATCTGCCATTCCCTACCTGACTGCATCCTTCCTTTGCTCAATTCTTCTCTTCTTTCCGGGACGGTACCCAGCTCCTTCAAGGAGGCCGTTCTAGTGCCCCTGTTGAAGAAGCCTGGAGCCGACCCTGCCGTCCCGGCAAACTACCGTTCCATCTCTCTCCTACCCTTTCTCTCAAAAATCCTGGAAGCCCATGTCACTGCCTGCCTCTCGGGGTTCATCGAGAGTTCCACCTTTCTCGAGGCCAACCAGGCCGGCTTCCGTCCTTGTCATTCTACGGAGGCTGTGATCCTGGCTGTCCTAGACACTTTGAGAGACGGAGCTGACAAGGGTACCTCCCAGGCCCTGGTATTATTAGATCTGTCGGCCGCTTTCGACACGGTGGACCACAACATCCTTCTCCACCGTGTCGAACAGGCCGGCATCCAGGGCCTGGCGTTGGCATGGGTGAAATCTTTCCTTATGGGGAGATCCCAGTCTCTCAGCCTAGGTACATTCAGGGCCCCTAGGGCCCCTAGGGAACATCTGCCTTGTGGGGTCCCCCAGGGCTCCTCTCTATCCCCTCTTCTTTTCAATCTTTATCTTCACCCTCTTCTTTCTTCTTTGAGGCAGTGGGACGTCCGCGTCTTCAATTACGCGGACGACCTACAACTCATTTTCCCTCTAAACTCTCCCTCTGCTATTCCCACCTTCCAGGCAGTTATGTCCCATATCTTTCAGTGGATGTGTCAGAACCAGTTGAAACTGAACCCAGGAAAGACGGAGCTCCTCCTGCCGGGTAAGAGCACCGTCCACTGGGGTCCACACTTCTGGCCGGCAGAGCTTGGCTCCCCTCCCACCCCGGTAGCCTCGGTGAAAAGCCTTGGGGTCACTATCGACGCTGAGCTCTCTCTCGGGCCGCAGGTGGGGACGGTGGTTTCCTCCTGCATGTTCCAGCTACGCAGGATTAGGAAGGTGGCCTCCATCTATTATGGTTTGCCCAAATGTTCCATCAACAGGCTGCAAATCATTCAAAACCAGGCGGCGAGACTGGCCCTCGGGATTCCGAAGTGGCAGTCCGCCAAACCCCTCCTTGTCAAACTACATTGGCTCCCGGTCAGCCTAAGGGCCGCCTTTAAGGTTGGCTGTCTTATCTTTAAGTCTCTCTCTGGTTCTTGCCCCGCTTTTCTGAAATCCCTTATCCGACCCTACTGTCCTTCACGTAACCTTAGATCACTTCACTTACATCTTTTGGTGGTCCCCTCCTTTAAACTCTGTAGATCTGGGGGTCGAAGATTCGCCTTCCTCGGCCCCAAACTTTGGAACTCTCTCCCTCTCCCAGTTAGGACCTCCGGCACTCTCATCCAATTTCGCAAATCACTAAAAACCTGGCTCTTCCCACAATCCTGTTAAATCCCCTCTGTTTCCTCAGCACCCTTTCAGCGCCATGATACCTCCGGTGACAGTGCGCTATACAAAATCCCCTTAACATAACATAACATAACATAGATTTGGAGCTTGCTAATGTTACACTCTCCTGCTGGTGTTAACGAGTTGTAAAAGTTGACTAGAGTTAGTGCTGTTTTTCCCCTACCGATCTCAATGATCTGGATGTTACTGTTATTCAGTTGCTTATTTTTTATCTCAGAGATAAGAGAGAGGCTAATGAATGTTGCAAGGCCCCCTTTTGACCTTCCACTGGAGGAGCAATGAATAAGGGTGAGAGAGATGCAGCATGCATATAAGAAAGCCGCTTGGATGGCCTAGAAGACCATAATGACCAGTACTAGGCAAAACGTTTTCACGTCACTAAACAAAAGATTCAAAATCTTTTTAGGAAGTGATAAATGACATAGAAAAGGGCCCTACAAAAACATTTAATGCAAACATAAAAGAGGAAACCTGGGTCACATATCTGAGAAAACACTACTCCATTAATATAGTACTAGTGGAAACATACATGGTGAGCACTATTTAAGTAAGCGGTCCTTGCCACAATAGCCCTGTACCAAAAGGCTTGGCAAAAAAATGTGCAGCAGCTGAAAAAAGACAATAAGGCTGCTTTAGGGCCACTAACAACGACACAAGGAGAAGGGAATATGATAGGAACTGACCTGCAGAACAGGACTGGGATCACAGATCGTATTGACCGATTCAACTGTCCTGACAAATTAGAAGCAATAATTAAGAGAAGCAGAGCTGCTGAGGCCCCAGGGACAAACGGTCTCCCCCAAGCATCATTTAAAGCTGGTCCGGTATTTTGGGATGAAAATTTAGCCAAGCTGTACCATTCAGTATGGTCATAACATAAAATGTGCATTTTGTAAAGCACACGTTCACCCCTGACGTTTGTATCTTGGTGCTGAATAACCAATGTTTTTTTGTTACCCAATGGTACTCATTTTATCAACCTCACATGGATGAAAGGCTGAGTGGATCTGCCATGATTTGAACCTATGACCATGAGGTCAAACACAGGCCCCTGCAGTGAATGCATTAATCCACTGCGCCACCAGACCCGACATCACAAGGGTCACAACAAGCCATCTGAGTCTTATGCAGGGACAAAATATTACACCATATCTTTATAGGTGGCAACTGAAGAAACTCTGACAACTACTGATTGATCGCTGTTAGACCTGGCCTTTTTGACAGGTGTATACCCAAACGTTTTGCCTTTTGTCTCCTATTTTTCTCACCCTATTTTCGTTGGCTATAGGATTCTGGGAACTTTACCACTGCTGATCAGTGCTAAAGTGCATATGGGTATTCAGTCAAAATATCGAGTTGGAAATATCGGCTTACACTAATATCAATTTTTAAATATTATGACACAGAAATATCGACAGCAAGAATATTGTGGTCAAGATTATTGACTTTTGTATCGGTAAAAAATATAGAAGTCATTAATATCGTTTGCAAAAATATAGTTGTTTAAAATATTGATTTTTTTAATTAGTGTTATGTATTTTAGTATATGTTTTACATTTATCTGAAGTATTTTTTGTATAAGTATTGTTTATATTTTTTAATATTTGTAGTTATTTATTTAATTGAGGTTTTATAATGTTATTTGTGTTTTTCATTTTTTGGGTAATATTTAGGTGTGGGTTGTGGGGTTTATAGGGGTAAAGTGTGGGAAGTAATTTATTTGTAATGAATTAATAATTAGTTGTTAATTCATTTTTAATAATTATTTGACAATAGATTATGGTAATTGTGTAATTAATTTTAGGTGCGGGTTGTGAGGTTCATGGGGTAAAGGGTGGGAAGTAATTATTTATAATTAATTAATAATTGGTTGTTAATTAATATTAATGAATTAATTCACAATTAAATATGGAAATGGTGTAATTAATTTTAGTTGTGGGTTGTGGAGGTTTTAGGAGTACAGGGTGGGAAGTAATTTATTTTTAATTAATTGATAATTAGTTGATAATCAATGTTAATTAATTTATAATTAATTAGGGTAATGGTTTAATTTTTTTGTGTTTGTGTTTTGGGTTTATAGGGGTGAAGGGTGGGGAGTAAATACATTTTACTTACTTTATAATTATTTGTTGCATCCCATTAGTTATTTAATAGATTTTTTTTTATTGTGTAATTAATTTTTTTTACAGTTTCATTTTAGGTGTGGGTTGTGGGGATTATAGGTGTAAAGGATGGGTTAAAATAATATTTTTCCCAGGCTATACCATCCAGGTGCAGAGGCAGAAATTCTCCATGGCAGTGAAAAAACACCTTCGGCAAAACAACCTGAAATACTCACTGCTTTTTACGGCACGCTTGTGGGTGGCTGCAAGTGATAAAACTAATTTCTTTGCCACGCCGGAGGAGGCAGAGAACTGGCTGGACACCTTCGCTGCTGCGGGACCTCGTGACGCTGCTGTGACGACGACCCTACCGAAGCTGAGGAGCCCCTTCCGCCGACGCCGGAGAGACCGTAGATTGTCAGGGGCACGGACGCCGCCTTCTCAAGCTGTAGTTCCAAACTCGGATTTGATTCTCAATGGACAACGCAACACCCTGCAGGCGGTGGCGGAAATCAGCGGCTCTCTGGTGGCTGAGGACGCATCCAACTCCAGCCAACCTGACCTCTCCAGTGATGACGAGCGAATTTATGGCCTGCAAAACTCACAGGACTCGACTGACCAGCCAGATGTCACTCCGCATACGGCTGACACGATAATATACACATTGCGAGACCCTATCCTTGATTGGACTGCGAGTTGAGGTATTGTAGTTGATGTGTGGGGGTATGCAATCGTTGACGTTATAGCCATGTGCAATGAACGCTACTGTGATTCCGAATATTCATATGAGGTGGTGGGTGGCGTCATGATATGGGGAGGGGGTAGTAGGACTTATTCCTATATTCTGTCACTGCTGCACAGCCCCTAGCACACATGACTCGCCCGGCAGGGTTTCTCCTGAACTGGTGCGCACAGACTGCCCTCTATATGTTATATTCTGCCTGATGACGGGGAGCCTCTAAGACACTGGGCATATATACTGTAAGTTATCTCTGCGTAGCACGCAGCGCACCCCCCAGGATTGTTTCTTGACTGTTATCTCTATTGAGAGTTTGGACGATTGCTGGTTACACTTTCGCCCTTTTAGAATTGTATGTTTATATTCTTGTTCTGGTTATATTGTGAGATATCCTTTGTTGAATACTGTTTCACACAACACAACATGCCACAAGTTAGTGTGCTAGGGAAGCTGTGCATTTTAGGGTTATCTGCACCACACGGGTGCATGGCTACTTAATACATTGTAGGGGCTATGTCTGCGCTTAAAATAGGCACATGGAATGTAAGGAGCATGCATTCACCGTCACGCAGGTATCAGATATACTCGTACCTTAAACGACACCACATACAAATAGCTCTTCTGCAGGAGACTCACCTGGCCAAATCGGAAATCCAACGTTTACACCGCCGATGGCGTGGCTAATTGTATGCCACAGGATATTCGGCTTTTGCACGTGGCACGCTAATATGGGTAAGACCAGGGGTCCCACTTAAAACCACACAATCATTGATAGACACTGAGGGCAGGTACGTTGTAGTAAATGGCACGTTAGATGGCCAGCAGATCGTAATTGCATCATTATATGCTCCCAACACAGAGCAGGCTTCTTATTTTGACAATATATCGCACGTTCCGGTGACATGGCATGATATACCTATGTTATTAGGGGGAAATTATAACAGCGTCCTTCATGTATCACTAGATCGCTCCTTCCCATTCCTTCCGGGCACAAGCACACACAATACTGTGAAGGCGTTAACTGCCTGGGCAACACAATGGCGCCTCACCGATGCCTGGAGACATTACAACCCTCACGATAAGGTATATTCCTACTACTCGGGTGCTCATGACTTACATGTGCGGCTGGACCGCTATATGCTTTCGGAGGAGCTACTCCCACATTTATCCGCAGTCTATTATCTAGGCAGGACACACTCAGATTACAATCCACATATATTGGAGCTGTTGTGGGAGCACCCCCAACCTCCAATCCCAACCTGGCGGTTGCAACCAGATATGCTACTGGATGCACCCTTCCGTGGACTGTTAGCCACTAATATTTCACAATATTTTGAAGAAAATACTGACACCGCTACAACGCCTCAAGTAGAATGGGACGCTTTTAAGGTTGTGGTTAGGGGCGACTGCCTCTGTGTGAAGGCAGCTAGAGGACAAACTTACACGCCTTGAAAATGTCCTGCTCCGCAGAGAGAGTGAGGAACTAGTGGGTGATACCGATGGGTCCCTGGCGCAAGACAGAGAGGAACATTCCAGATTGTTAGACCGGCTCCGCAACTTGAACTATGCAGCACACTCGGCGCGCACACACCATATGGGAGACTAACCTGGCAAGTTGCTGATGTGGCTGATACGGTAGGATGCAGTCACCACGCCGGTGACGTCCATACGAAATACACGAGGCGACGTGGTGCATACCCAAAGTGCTATACACAACGCCTTTGTAGAACACTATTCGGCGTTGAACAGGTCCTGCCTGCTAGCAACAGACACGGCTCTGCAGGAGTTTCTTTCTGCCCTGATGCTGCCGCAGCTGACAGAGCATCAGCAAGAGGAGCTTGGTGCTACTCTGCTGCCGGAGGAAATAAGGGATAGCAACTTCTCCGTCTCGAATGGTAAATCGCCGTGTCCGGATGGACTGCCGGCTAAATTTTACAAAGCCTACTCGGACATATTGATCCCAGAGCTGTTGCGGGTCTATAAAGCAGCTCTGGGTGACTCAGCCCTCACACCCGCGCAAAATGAGGTGGCGCTGATCTCCCTCTTAAAGCCTGGCAGAGACCCTGAACTCCTTGGTTCCTATCGTCCACTAGCGTTGTTGAACCCGGCCTATAAAATACTCGCCTCTGCTCGAGCTAAACCATTAGCCCCATTTGTGCCGGCTCTGGTACATACGGATCAAAATGGATTTGTCCCAGCGAGGAGTACCTCCCTTAATATACGTCGGCTATTTAAGGTCCAGAAGTACGCAACGACGAGCTGGCCACGATCTGGATGTTTGGTGCTGGACCTGGAGAAGGCCTTTGATTCGTTCGAATGGCCCTATCTCGCAGCGGTCCTACGCAAGTACGAGCTGGGAGACGGGTACTTACAACTGGTGCAACTATTGTACCAACACCCCACCGTACGGGCCCGCACGGGCAGGCTCATCTCTGACCCGATTAGAGTCAGACGTGGAACCAGGCAGGGATGCCCTTTGTCTCCATTGCTCATCTCCCTTGCCATGGAACCTCTGGCGGCTATGCTCCGTGAGAGCTGCGCGGACTGGGGCATCCCCTTGGATGCTGGTCTCCACACAGTGTCCCTATATGCAGATGACCTACTGCTGTACATAAGGGACCTTCATGCCGTGCCGCTGGCCATATCCGCGCTGTTTCGTGACTTCGAGAAAGTGTCAGGCCTTAAGGTAAATTGGGCTAAATCGGGTGTCTATTCTTTCCACGAAGACGCGACCGCAACTGATATTGTTATTGGCAGGACTGTGCTTACTTGGTATCCGACCACATTCAGATACTTAGGCATCTATATGTATAGATTCCCAGCAGTCATCTTGGAGGGTAACCTAGTGCGTGCCATTTCCTCCGTGAGGGCGCAGATACATTTCTGGAAGACTCTACCGCTCAATGTGATGAGCCGCATCACCTTAGTGAAGATGATAGTACTGCCAAGACTGTTGTATTACTTTGCAAACCTCCCGGTATATGTTCAGGTACGTCTGTTTCGGGAGTTGGAGGGATTAATCAGAAGTCTCATCTGGAATTCCGGGGCGACCCAGGATAGCACTACAGAAGTTGTATGCACCACCGGAGAGCGGAGGCTTGGCAGTCCCGCATTTCGAACTATATTACTTAGCCGCACAGCTACAATGGGTCGCAAAGTGGCTGAGTGGCAAGAACCTGGTGGACACGGCGACCGAGTCATTGACATGGACACAGACTCAAATCTATAGTCTGTTTCACCCGCTGGCAAAACTTCCCCGCCCGCCACAGATACATATAGACGTAGCCCATAGATGCTACTGAAGGAGTCTTCAGCTCACAAAAGATATGATCCCTTATGCCCCAATACTACCGCTTATTGGGACGCCCAGAGGCAGGGATTCTGTGATGGCTGTAGCGATGACACCCTGGACTGCAGCAGGAGTGGAGACGCTAGGAGACTTATATGCGGACGGAGCCCTTATGCCTTTTGTGACCCTGGCGGTGGACAGTATAAGTATAAGTTTATTGTGTTGATTATTTAAAATCTTACAATATTGCACATTCGAAAAAGTCAATAAAAACTATATTCATACATAAAACAGTTAAAATATCATTCAAAATGTAAGTATTTAAAATGGTTACATCTCCTAGTTTCTTTTTAGCTGTCATTAGAAATTTCACAAACGTAGCATTTAAAATAATATCATTCGAGTCCAAACACCTTATCAGGGCCTGTCTGCATGACCTTATGCCCCGTGCATTTAGCAAAGTTTTTCTCTCCTGGGAAAGTTCCGAACAAATACAGAGAAGATGGAGGATATCCTCCTCACCGGTGTTGCACAATCTACATTCTGTCTGTATTACCGTTCTTTCCCAGGGTGGACGATGGCACAGGCCTGGCATTTTTCCAAATCTTGCATTGAGGAGCACCTGTTTATTTGTTTCCGTCCACGGAGTCACCAGATATTGTTGGATTTCTTTCTTTTTATAACCATTTATTATTTTCCAAGCATGTTTTCTGTTAGTAAGGATGGCTTTATCGTTCAGAATTGATAGGTGGGTTGCAGTTTTGTTAATTATTCTCTTAAACGCTGACTTTGTTATATTTTTATCCCATATTGACGTCACCTCAAAATCTTTTCTTGCTTTCTTTAGGTACAGCCCTGCCAGAGAGTTCGTATTGTTACTTAATTATTTCCATAAAAGTTGCGATATTTGATTTTGGTGATCATTTTTTATTTGATTCCAATCTTTTATGAAGTGTGCTTGCCTTTTATGTTGTTGATTAATTAGTCCAAACTCCAACCTTACTTGTGCAGGGGAAGCGTTTACTGGAAGCCGAAATAGGGCCCGATATACTCTGGTTATGTTTTTATTCAGGATTTCAGTATCCCTACCCATTGCAGCTTCACTACCATATGTGATAGTCGGTTCTAGTCTTGCAGAAATAATACTGAGGAGAGGGCCGTAAGTTAGGCTGGGAAGTGATTTCTGCACAATTCTAAAAGCAGCAGACAATGCATTTGATTTCCTTTGGATGTCCCTTTTTTGTAGTTGAAAGTTGCCTTTCGCATCAAATAGAACCCCCAGGTATTTATATGACTCCACTTGCTCCAGCTCGGTGTTATCCATATACATTTTAGTAGTGTGTTTTTTCGTATTATTTTTTGTAATTACCATAATCTTGGTTTTTGTGTCATTTATGACCATACCGTTTGCCTTACAATACGTGTGAGTCCTCCTAATTAATCGCTGTAGACCCACTTTGGTATGGCTCAATAATATCACATCATCCGCATATAATAAGTTCGTGAGCCGCTTATCTGCTAACTTCGGGGGGTGCGCGTTTTCGTTGTCCTGTATTGGCGTTCGGTCGGCAAGAAACAAATTAAAAAGGAGGGGAGCTAAAACACAGCCCTGTTTTAGGCCTTCCTTTGCTGGAATCTCCTTAGATAATGTACTGCCGTGCCCCATCCTCACACTCACCCAAGTGTCTGTGTACAAGAGACAAATCAATTTAAGTAGTGAGGATGGTATTTTCATTGTTTTGAGTTTTTCCCAAAGTAAATTCCTACTTACACAATCGAATGCGGATTTAAAATCTATAAAACATAGATATAAAGGTTGCTTCTGTCTGATTGACTTGTCAATAAGTAGGGTAAGAATAAGAATATTTGTGGTTGTTCCCAAACCTTGAATGAAGCCTGTTTGATTCAAAGGCAATTTCTTATTCTCCGACACCCATTCTGTTAATTTAGTCAACAGGATTCTAGCAAACAACTTAGCGTCCGTGTCTTGTAAGGTGATTAGCCTGTAGTTTTCTGCTAGTGCCCAGTTTCCTTTTTTGTAAATTGGGGTTATTAGGGATCCTCGCCAAGACTTGGGGACAGTTCCTGTAAGTATAACTTCTAAGAATAATTTCTCTAGAATAGGTGCCCATAGTTCGGGGTTTTCCTTAAAGAGTGCAAATGGTAGCCCATTTGGTCGGGGTGCACCGTTCCTCTGTTTTTTTATCACCCTGGCGGTGGACAGTGGATTGCCGGTAGGCCAGTTCCCCTTGCATGCAGCTATCGTTGACATCGGCATGGGGAGCTTGATAAATGAGCTACTGACACATCAGCTATTGCAGTATCTACATGTGATGGGGGAGGGGTCACACGTGATCCACTGGCTAGTGCAGGCCTTACTTACTCATGTATTGAAACCAACACAAGCCAGTGCCACACATATGCCACACAATTCGAGATTTAAACTAATACAAACGTATATCTTGCACAGAGCGTACCTCTCACCAGATAAGTTTAATAAATATTTTAACATCAACACCTCCGATTGTCTGAGATGCCATCTGCTAGGCGCTGACCTCCTACACATGCTGTGGTCTTGTCCCTCACTTCTATCCTACTGGCGCGTGGTAACAGAGACACTTACAAACAGCACTGGCACCGAGGTACCCAACACATGGGAGGTCTGCATACTAGGGTTTGATAAACGAACGAAAGCTAACAAAGTAAGCTCTAGATTTTGTGACCTGGGCCTCATAACCGCGAAGCGATTGATAACCAAGAGGTGGAAACACAAGGACCCCCCGGAGGTACCCCACTGGCTAAAAGTCCCTCGAGATCTGGGCACAGACGGAGAGTACTATTTTGCACAGGGAAGAAATAGCAGGGTTACGTAAGTATCCCTTCGCACAGGCCTGGGATGACATCCTCAAAGCCCTTACAAATTCTAATGATGCACCACATGCATCACCCACGCATCAAACAGGGGACAATGCCTAGCATGTCGTCTGGGTGCAAGGGACACGCTGCCTTTGCAAAGCAACTCGGCCATCGCTGTCGGGAGAGGCCATGACCCCACATTCCATCATAGCACTTTATAGACACGACTTCAGATATAGGATACCCTAGTATCCCTGCGCTTATACACAGTACAGGAAGAGCAGCCCACATTCACTACAAACCCACAAGCCTAGATATGACTAAACTCGAAAAGCACCTACTATGCCAGATACACATTCGTCTCAAATTTGGATATCTCCCTTTTTCTTTTGATTTTCTTTTGTTTTCGTTAGTTGTGATTAAAATGTTTAAAATATGGATATCTCGCAGGCGGTTATGGTACTCACCTTTTCCCGCCCGAGCAAATTTGAGTTGTGTGATATTACAAGTTGAACCACGTATGGGCTGTACACCTCTGTTTCTAATGATATACCTGAATATTGAATAGTAACACTGATACTGATTTAAAGTGCGACCTGCACCAATGTTTGGTTTGTATGGAGCAAAAAAAAGATAAAATGAAATAATGATATTAAAAAAAAAATAGGTGTAAAAGGTGGGAATTTAATTACATTTTATGTGTTTTAATTTGTTTTCTAATTAAAAATATTTGTTTAATTATGTTAATTATTCCAATACATTTTTTTTCCCAATGTGGGTGGTCAGTTGTGTGGTGTTATAGACTAGGAAGTAAATAGACTATATTTATATAATAATTAATGTTTTTGTTAATAAATAATTTCTAAATAAAAATATGTATGTGTTTCAAAGTTATTTGTAGATATTTGTGATATATATTTAATATTATAATATGCATTTTTTATTTTTAATACAAAATATATTTTTATTTTTTACATATTTATATATTTATATTACTTACTTTAAAAAATATATTTTTATTCTGTTGATGATATTTTGTTTGTTTATAATTATGAGCGGACTGGAGTGAGAATAGTAAATTTTACCTCTCTGCAATCCAACACTTTCTCCATTGATGCACTGACTGGAGTGGGAATAGTAAATGTTATCCCTCCGCAATCCAACACTTAGCCTACTGTTGCACATATTGGAGTGAGAATAGTAATTTTTACCCCTGCGCTATTTAACACTTTCCCTACTGTTGCACTGACTGGAGTTGGAATAGTAATTTTTACCCCTGCGCTATTTAACACTTTCCCTACTGTTGCACTGACTGGAGTTGGAATAGTAAATTGTATCCCTCTGCTATCCAACACTTTCCCTACTGTTGCGCTCAAAGGAGTGGGAATCGTAAATTGTATCCCTCCGCTATCCAACACTTTTCCTACTGTTGCACTCACTGGAGTGGGAATAATAATTTGTATCCTGCTGCTATCCAACACTTTCCCTACTGTTGCACTCATTGGATTGGGAATAGTAATTTTTACCACTTCGCTTACCAACACTTTCCCTACTGTTGCACTGACTGGAGTGGGAAATTTAAGTTTAAAGATTCTTTTAATAGTTTAATGTTTTAATTTATAATAGAATGATTTAAAATAGATTTTATGGTATTGATATTACCTACTGGCGGTCGCCAGTAGGTATATATAGTTAGGATTTTTTCCCTATGGGATTTTTGAAAATTCTATGTCTAATAACTTTGGCGTTTGTGGACGGAATTGGCTGAAATGTTCAGGAAAATGGCACATTTTGTTTCTGAGCAGCCCCTGAAAATTTTGGGGGGGTTCGTCAAGGGGGGGCCGAGAAAAAAGGGGGGTCCCAAAACGCGTTTTTCCCATGTTAATTTCCATAGGGCGGTTGGCCTCACTTTTAGCCCGAACGGCTGAATGGATTTGCACGAAACTTGGCAAAATTGTAGGGACTGGTAGCCCGATGTGCCTTTTGTAGGTCTCAATATATGTGCTCCAGTGGATTTTGAGAAATTAACATTTAAAAAAAGATATATATCTGTAACAGCGGACCGGGCAGCGGCCCAGGACGCGTACTTGTCGCGCAACGGAGCTTTGTGAAGCGAAGCTGATTGGTTCTCCGGCGTCTGTCAACATTCCAAACAGTCCGTAGCGGCCGCCATCTTGTCTCTCGGTAGGATCGAGAGACAAGAGGAGGTCAAAACAAAGGGGGAAATAACTATAAGGGGGCATAGTAGATCCTCGCTGACCCCCTAGGTTTGATGTGGAGGTTTTAAAAGGGCCCCGCGGGGCAAAAAAAAATAATAATAATAATAATCGAACGGCTGAATGGATTTGCACGAAACTTGGCAAAATATTAGGGACTGGTAGCCCGATGTGCCTTTGCTAGGTCTCAATATATGTGCTCCAGTGGATTTTAAGAAATTAACGTTCAAAAAAAGATATATATCTGTAACAGCGCTCCGCTTCGCGTAACGGAGGTTTGCGAAGCTGATTGGTCATTCTGTCACTGGGCTATAGTTGGGCTACATCTGGCTGATATTTGGGCTACATTTGTTTTTTTGTGTGTCTGGCGGCCATCTTTGGGCTACATTGGGCTACATTGGGCTACATTTGGGCTCCAACATATATATAGGCCAATGTAGCCCAATATATATTTTTCAAAGTTAATTTTCGTAAAAACCACTGGAGCATATATCTTGAGACATAGCAAAGGCACATCGGGCTACCAGTCCCTACAATTTTGCCAAGTTTCGTGGAAATCCATTCAGCCGTTCGAGCTAAAAGTGAGTCCAACCGCCCTATGGAAATGAAGGAAATGAATGGGTAATTTGTAATTAGCAAATAGCTCATCGCAAACTAGGAATGGTAAAGAATCGCTATTTATTCCTTAAAGTTCGCTATTTAGGAAATGCAAAAAACTTTGATGATACATATGGCGGTTCATCTCTAACAAGATAAGAAGCATAGGGATACATTTATGATGACTGGCGCATCACCAGGGATGTGTTAGTCATTCTGTGCCGCTGTTCCGTCACCTATGGTGTGCTGCATTTACAATGCGGCGCATCATGGGGCAAAAACAGCACAGATGCGTGATGTATCTGTGCCGTAAAGGTGGCGCATTGCTGGAGTTGTATCGCAAGTGTGATGAAGCTCCAGCAAGGGTCGGGGGTGCCCCTGTCGCAGGGTTTCTGTTCTCACACAGAACTGTGGACAGAGGATTGGAACCTCGGCGAATTAGGGTGTCCCAAAACTCACGTTAGTAATCAAAAACTCCTTAGCAAGCTAGGTACAGTGTCACATTGGATATAACAAACTCTCAATGTTTAGACAATCCAGAATATGAACTTATAGTACCTCAGGATACGTGGAACTCATGAACAGTCGGTCGTTATATATTTCTTAGAAACCAGAACATGGAGTTAAGAAGAACACATGTGTATTTGAAATGTTTATTTACTAATGCCGTCTTCACAGGCGTAGTATCTTAGATAATACAAGTACACATATTATCAGTAGCAAAATTACCAGCATAGTTACTAGTACATAAAAAGCGAATGGTGATAGTATGTTAACATGCTGTAAATGAATAAGAGTTAGCAACACTTATAAGCAGCCGCGGGCCGTGGAGGGAGTTACGGTGGGGCAGGGAGGCGGGGAGGGGGAGGGGCAAGGTAGAGAGGGCTCCACCCTGCTTCTCCCCCTCCCCGCCTCCCTGCCTCACCGTAACTCCCTCCACGGCCCGCGGCTGCTTATATCTCACCCTCCCTAATACACATATTATATTATTTGCTAAGAAGGTCTCTTTGTGTTGGTTTAGGGCGTGCCCATACTTTAGTGTCTTAGATTTGAAGGAATCACATCAGCATACACCAGCTCTCTCTTCATGTGAGCCGCATCAACTGTTGTGTATGTGTGTTCGGCAAAGCAATATAAAACCCGCCTCATGCCCAGAATTGGCAGAAGTTGCACTTATGTTATGAGTATGAAGTCGTGGAGATCAGACCTCATAACAATTCTGTATCGTGTTGTTCTTGAAACTTTAGCACTCGCTGTACAGATATAGTTTAACAAGCAAAGCAGATAGTAGAGCAATAACATATTATTCTCATGTAAACCACGATGAACTACTAGGTGGAAAGCTAAAGCAACAACTAAGTGTCGTGTGCAGAAGTTGCAAAAAAGGAAAAATGGCGTTTAAACCGGTAATGAGCCCATGCTAACTTAACACGGTGTAAAGATATCCAGGACCTAGATGACACCTCCCCATGATCCGGAAACGAACTGAATAAGATAATAGAAGTGCCATCTCATGAGAGCAGATTGCAAGTTTATATGTGGACGGTCCGCAAGGTAAAGCATTAAAAACTAGGAAAATTTAATGCTAAAGAAAAATAAAACAGCCAAGTACTTTATCGAGTCTTAAGCCAATAGGCAAGGTAAATAATAAAAACTTGACAAATAAGTCAATGAATTGTCAATGAAATGCTAGTACTCAGCATATCAAACATGAAAAAGGTCTATGACATAACTGTGTATGCAAAATAAGCTGCAACAGCCTCCAATAGGAAGTCACCGTCTTCATCCGAAAACAGTTCAGCCATCCAATTTAAAAGCGGAAAAGAACATACGTGCTCTCCCAGCACCGGATCCTCTATCACCATCAGAGGACAGCTCGGTGGGTTTTCAAGAAAGCTCTGTTCCAAGAAAGACTGTGCTGCCGCCAGTAAATTCCAGGGACCAAGTAGTCCATGCATCAATGCCACAGCCATAATCCTTTCGCCAGGACAAACCAACTCGTGAGTAATGATAGGAGTCATCAGCTGATTAAAGTCGACGTCAGGAGAAACCGGTCCGCAGAGACACAAATCAATGGCCCAATCGAAATCACAGGTCAGGCAGTGAAATACAGGCTGGACACAGGTGAAGTAGGAGAATCGAAAAGATAATCCATATGCCGTGCTTAATATCGCCAACGGCATTGTGCCATAATATTCTAGCATGCGATTGCGGAACAGTGTCAGCAGCTGCAGGGTGGGAGGTTGCATAGGAGGGACATCCATATTTAAAAATGTAAAAAAGCACAAGAGCGTCCGCTGGTAATGCAAGTAAAAATGCCAATCCACGAACCAGAGTGGAGAAAATAGAATGAAAGGAAGCAGGGATGAGTCCAAAGATTTTCTCAAATGAAGTCACGAGACCACTGGTAACAACTTTAAAAAAGTGCGCCAGGGACTTTGCGGAGGATGCGTTAAAGATAGTCGGAACCATCTTGCTGAATTTGAAAGGCAAATCTGAATTGAAAAGTGTGTGCACCTCTGTACGGGTGTTCGCTATGTGAAGCACGAAAGTTTCAAGGGCCGAACTCAAGGCCACCTCTCTCTGAGACAAAAGAGCTCTTATTCTTGCCATGCCGTTGAAATCTGTCCCAAGGTTGGTATTTGTGGCCAGATTGAAAACTCCCTATGTTCATGTGTGGGAGGAAATAGAACATTTCTGCAGCAAATAACCCGTTCACTTACTGTTACGATAAAAGGAATACTTTTAATTAACTCAGAACAATCTTCATTATTGAGCATCAAATAACTACCATTTTCCAACAACTTGAACGTGGGGATGATAGCAGGAACTGGCGTGCCTTGCAACACGCAAGCCATATTTGGTCGGTGTTTGTTGCATGAACCGTGTAACTGTATGTGCCTACACATTAGTGAATGATCTGGCGTCTCAGTGCATTCCTCTCCATTCAGATAAACTTCTTGATCATCTTTGAAACATCTGTATGTGTATGGAAGCGACCAGACCTCATGAAGAAAAGCACTACCTAAAGGTTCATAACGACCTATTGGTATATATTTCATACAATTTGAAAACTTATATAAAGCAAAAGGCAGCGTTATTAAACCGTGGATAAGGCACGTTGCCAAAAAACCCGCAATCCTCTGCTGATGATGTCACTGAGCATGTCATGAATGATGTAATATGTGACATCATCAGCAGTGGATTACGGGTAATAGTATCTCTAGTTTACTCCCCTATAGCTGTCTTTCTTTTAACATAAGTGTCTGTTTCCTTCCCTTATACTTACTGTTTTTGGTTCGCTTCCGGTTCGCGTACCGGGGAGCGAACTGGGAAGCGAACTAAGAGAAATAGAGGTTGGCACAGTTCCAAATATTGTACCAATTTTTTAATAACGGGGAGGTAGTTCTGAAAAGAACTTTTTTTTTATTTTTCAGAACATTTTTTTACTTTTTTTGAATTTTTCTGAACAGTTTTATATTTTTTTGGGTTTTTCTTGGAGGGGGCAATGAAAACGATTCATTGTAAAGGGCTCAACAGGAGCAACAAAACAAAAAAAAGAAGTATTTATTATTTTGGGCGTTTCGTACAAACTTGCATATGATAGTCAATAGCTCTGTTGATCAGAGTGATGCTTTTTTCTCCGTAGGAAATGAATCCATCGCAAAATACGCAGATGTGTTTTACATCACCAAATCTCATTTGTATATTTGGCACCATCTGCCTGCCCTCTGGTCCCGTTACTTCCGGTACAACAGATCTTCTGGCCATAATAGGGAGATTATCTAGGTCGTTCCGAAACTGTGCAGCACTGTAGTTGTTAGGATGCCACCTAGTCATATGGCGATGCATTGTGTAGTTTCCGAAACTGTATTTTTTGTCGGTCCCTCTGGACAGTCTATCTTGACATATAAGGCAAGTTACGTATCTTGCATTTACTTTTTTCTGACCTTTGGGAATTTTAAAAAATTGCCAAATGAAGTTTTCTTTCCGGTGAGACGTCCTGGGCTGCTCAGGCAAAAACTGCCTCTCTTCGTGCTCGTCCTCCTGTTCCTCTTCTTCCTCTCCTTGTTGAATTATAACTTGAGCAGGTGGTCCACTCTTCCTTGGATGTGGTGGAGGTGGTGGGGAAGCACCAGCTGAAGCTACTAAAGAAGCCATTGCTCAGTGATCACAAAGGGTCTTTCTCTCACAATGATGAAAGTCAGAGTGAGGAAAGAAGGATGGATTTTCATCATTTGGGAAAAACAAGAGTTCTCAACCAATCAAAAGTGTTCATTTTAGATTATATGACCTAGTCTTACATCATTAGGAAACCAAAAGTGAAATGAACCAATGAAAAGTGTTATTACCAAGTCACATGACTTGCTGTGTTTACGTTAAGCGCTTTGCAGGGCCTCCCGGTTTGCTTCCAGAAACCTGCGCTTTGCGACTCGCTCCGCGTACCAGTTCGCTAACGTTGTACGTCATATGACGTATCACGCGACAACGTGAAACGTCATGCGGACGGGAGGCGTCACGATGTTGTTTTCTAACGCGGCACTTGCGGTAAAGAAACGTTTACCGGCTCGCGGTCTATTTCGCGGCATCAAGGTCAGCTAACGGGAAGCTTCCCGATTCGCGAAGCGGGAACGAAGAAAAAAAAATATAAAAAAAAAAAATTATTCATAAACATATAAAATATCTTTTTGGATTTAAAGAAGAATACATTTTACAGCTACAGATATTAGCTGTTAAAAAACCAATGAAATTCACAGAAAAAACCATAGGTTATAGACCATATATAGTTAGGAATTAGCATTTACAAAACCTTGAAAATTCACTGAAAAAACCATAGGTTATAGACCATATATAGTTAGGAATTAGCATTTAGAAAACCTTATTTTACTCACACAAAACCATTGAAATTCCATATATAGTTAGTTGCACTAACTATATATCGCGCACCCGCAATCCACTGCTGATGATGTCACATATTACATCATTCATGACATGGTCAGTGACATCACTGATGACATCACTGATGACATCTCAAATGACATCACTGATGACATCACTGATGACATCTCAAATGACATCACTGATGACATCATGACACACCAATACCAGTTACTACATAAGCACTCACTGATTCCTACGTCTACACACACATTCACTCATTCACCCATACAATCACTCATACATACAGTCACTTATTATTACAACACTATCATATGCACTCATACACCTATGCAGACAGTCACACACTGCCACTCATCCATGGAGTTACTCACACACCAAGCCAGTCCTGTAAAGAATCAATCACACTTCCATTTCTTCATCTATACAGTTAAACACAGAACACCATACTTCAGTGACATCACTGATGACATCACTAATGACATCTGAAATGACATCACTGATGACATCACTGATGACATCATGACACACCAATACCAGTTACTACATACACACTCACTGATTCGTACGTCTACACACACATTCACTCATTCACCCATACAATTACTCATACATACAGTCACTTATTATTAGAACACTATCATATGCACTCATACACCTAGTCAGTCCTGTGAAGAATCAATCACACTTCGATTTCCTCATCTATAGTTAAACACAGAACACCATACTTTTCACACATATACTAACACATACTTACTCTCTTATACAATCACTGATACAAGTACACATTGATATGCACAGAGTCACACACCTCCCAGCCAGCCACACACACACTCAGTCTTCCATACATCCACTCATTCTTCAATATGTAAAACGTATTTAAACTTTACAAAAACACACAGACACTAGATGATGTCATCAGTGATGTCATTTGAGATGTCATCAGTGATGTCACTGACCATGTCATGAATGATGTAATATGTGACATCATCAGCAGTGGATTGCGGGTGCGCGATATATAGTTAGTGCAACTAACTATATATGGAATTTCAATGGTTTTGTGTGAGTAAAATAAGGTTTTCTAAATGCTAATTCCTAACTATATATGGTCTATAACCTATGGTTTTTTCAGTGAATTTTCAAGGTTTTGTAAATGCTAATTCCTAACTATATATGGTCTATAACCTATGGTTTTTTCTGTGAATATATATATATATACATATATATATATATATATATATATATTTGTTAAATTTTGATATAATTTTATAATGATAAAATGCATTCAAAATTATTAGTGTAATAAATGTTTTGAAGTAAAAAAAAATTAATTATTATATATTTGTGTTAAACTTATTTCAATTAAGTTTATTTGTTATATGTGTTAAAATATATCTTAAATCGATTTTGTTTTATTAATTTATTCTTTAATATATTTAATATTTATTAATTTATTTTATACATGTAAAAAACTATATTTTGTACAACTATATTTATGGAATCGATATTCCCCCCCGATATTTTTGTATTTAATATTATAAGTATAGGATGTAGATATTTTTTACATCGATATTTTGGTCATGATATTTTTGTATTGGGATACTTTGAGTGTCATTATTTTGTCAGTGTACTGTGCATATGCTCTCCTTATAAATATGATATGATTGGTTATCCATGATTGTCAAATTTGCTTTACTGGTAAGTTCCCAGTAAAGTGCACTGAGTGTGCCAGGGCCTGTAAATCAAATGCTACTAATGAGCATGCAGCAGTAGTTGTGCCACTCACATGAGTAGCCTTGTAAATGTATCTCTGCCCTGCCACTGCAGCTTCTGTCTACTTAGGGGCTGATTCTGATGCGGGTTGGAAATGCTTCGAGACCAAATCGGGTTGGAAATGGTTTCCGACCCACTCGGATCGGGAGAGTCCGACCAACCAAGTACGATGTATCCGGATGCTTCCGGATACAATTTGGTTGGACTCCCATTTGACTTCAATGGGAGCACATGTTCCTAACCGCATCATAATTGGGCACTGGGTCGCTCCCGATCCTGTTTGGAAGGAGCTAATGCCTTAGGAGGCCTTTCTACCCGCATCAGAGTCAGGCCCTGGGTAGGAATGCTGTCCAACCCGCATCAGAATCGGGCCCTTCGTTGTAAACTGCAATGTTAAGCTGACCATTGCACACATTTGCCGGACCCAAACCATCCCTTTCCTTACATGTAAGGCACCCCTAAGATAGGCCCATGATACCCCCATTGGCAGGGTACAGTGTATGTGAAAGGTAGGATATGTACTGGTGGGTGTGACATGTCCTGATAGTGAAATACTGTGTATTTTGTTTTTCACTATTGAAAGGCTATCCGTCCCATAGGCTAACATGAGAGTTGCTTACAAGTTTAACGTTCCATAGGGACAAGATGGAAAAATTTAGTTTAGGCTCTCTAAACTCAGAATTTATTAACGCACCTTTTGGGGAATGAGTTTTTTAAATTCTGTGTTTGAAAATGCCACTTTTAGAAAATGGGCATTTTCTTACTTTACTACCCTGTGTGTAGGGCCGTACTGGGAAATGAAACCAGCCACGGCAAAGAGGTCGGCCAGGCTGGGGGAGGGAGTATGGGGGGTGTTAGTGGCAAGCTTTGTGCCGATTTTGTTGCAGGGGGCTGATATTGCAGCTATGCTGCAAAACCGGCTCCGGTAACAAAAACTGGTCCCTGGTGGGGTCTAAAACTGGCCCCAACCAGGGAAACGTCTGGTGTCCGCTACGGCCAGTCCGGCCCTGCCTGTGTACCTCTGACTGTTTGAGTATTCAACATCTGGTTTTGGAGTGACAGGAGCTGGGAATGTGCGTTCACTCTAGACAGTCACTGAAGGGGGTTGAGGTGTGCCCTGCCTTGCTTGGGTGGCTCATTGCTGGCCGAAATAGACCTGGTCTGTATTTAGAGTGGTGGGAGGAGTTTTGCTTGCACCTGAATTGGTTCTGTCCCTTTTTCACAATGTAAAAAGGAGACATTATGTGGTCTCCATCCCCTGTAGTCATGCTGCAGCAGTGAGGACAGGGCTGGATTGGACTGGGTTCAGAGACCATTGACACAAAGAGAACAATGACAAAATGGGGTATAAGTATTAAACCTAAAGGCCCAGGACTGTAGATTACTTCAAAAAACAAGAGGACCCTGCCAAGAAGAAGAGCAGAAGGACTGTGTGAGGAGTGCTGCCTTTTCTGAGTGAGGGGTGGATTGGCCACACATTGCTGCATCTGTCTATGGTGGAGGAAGAGGAGTAACTCCTTTTGCCCTGCTGTGGTATCCTGTTTGAGAAGAAATCTCAAAGGGCCTGTGTGTGCTTGCCTTCTATTGGAAGTCTCAGGGAAATAAAAGACTACATAAGAAAAGATCCTTGCTGGATTTTAAATAACCTGCCTGAGAGGAGAGTTGGAAAAGTTGTGTGAGGAATGCTGCCCCTGATGTGTGTGGGGGAAGGACGGCCTGCAGTAGTTTCTCCTGCCTAGAGCAGGAAAAGGACTGGACTGCCCTGGTGCCTTTCTGTTTGCAATAAAAAGAAGTAAGTGCATGTGAGTGTTGCACTGGCCCCATTGTGTGTGGAGCAGTGGGAAGGGGAGCTTACTTGTGAGGAACTGCTCTCCCCCTCCCACCTGGCAGCCAGTGTATGTGTCTTTGCCACATAGAAGCGCTGTGTCGGTACCTGGTAAGCGCATGGGGAGCAATGAATGATCTAGTTGTCTGAGCCCAAGGCTTGGGCTCTCTCTGCAAATTCACAAAGAAGGAAAGCAGTCAGCACCGCACTCCAGTATTACTCCTCTGTGCGCCCCACCTCCCTCTGGATAAGGAACGGTGATGTGTAAAGCCTAAGGGAGGAAGAGGCGCCGGATCCCTGACCACGTGGGTCAGCAACGTGATCGCCGTAAGGCAGCCAGGAGAAGGCAGTGAGTGAGGCCCCCAGTAGCAGCCCAAATTCCTCAAACGTGCCCGCCTGGCCCGCCTCCAAGAGTTTTTTTTGTGGTTTTTTTTTTCTTTTTTTTAAAAACTTTATTTTTTTCAGTAAAATAAACAATACAGTCCCCCCCAAAATTGGCATCAGTATAGATAGATACAGGTGTATACAGTTCACAGTCCTAGTATGGCTCCAACAGTAGCAGATATAACAGGAGATGCTAGATTCAAATCCTCGGGATGCAATGCTAGTATAGACACTGACAATAAGTGACTTGTGCGCAGTCAACAGGGTATTACTCCACCACCTACTCTACCTCCCCACCTCCCCCGCCTCCTAGAGTTAAGCGTCAGCAAGTGAGGATTCCCAACCTGCCTGGAATGCGGGTGAGTCTTCATTATCTCAGGCCTCTATGAAGGGTGGGGGGACCCAGCGAGGTTTCCTCACCGTCTGAGGCTGTGTTCCCCCGCAGCAGCTGCCCCTCTGTGCAATCGTGGGCAGCTGCCACTCCTTCCTGGTACCTACCTTGGGGCACTGTGATCCTCTGCCTTTTTGCCACATTGCTTTTGGTAGCTGCACCACGGCCCTGTGGGAAGCTGCCTCTCACTGTTGAAGGGCACTTACTCTTCCTTGTCGTCCTAGGGTGGTGAGCTTATGAAGGTGCCCTCCTAGGAGCTTGCACGGAGGAATTACCACTAAGGCTGATAGATAGCAAGCTTGCAGGTGTTCCTGCAGCCTATGTTCCGGGCCTGATTTGCATTGAGTTTTCCCGGCCCATATGATGTTTCATGGGTGTCATGGTTGCATCTCATTTTCTAGTGGGGTGTTATATGTCGTTTTAATTGCTGTGAAGGCAGAATAACAAGTACCAATTTAAGGAACTGTGCACCATGTACAGCAATTGTGTTTTTCCCAATGGTTTCATAATTTGTGCAACTGATAAGCAATTGGTTTATTGCACCACATGTAATGTAATGACACCTGCCTAGTTTGCAAAATAATTTATGATATGTACTGTTATGACAATTGCCTAATGGCAAAGTGGTTTATGTGATTTGTGGTCTAATGTGCTGTACATACTACAATGTGATGTATGGCCTAAGTGTTTTATATACAATATATGAGATATTTTTAAATAACCGTGTGTGGAGTCTCTTTTTTGTGGTATGTCTTGTGTGCCGCTGGTGTGTGTGTGTTGCACAACTGCTTTACACATTGCCTCTGGGATAAGCCTGACTGCTCTGCCAAGCTACCAAGGAGGTGAGCAGGGGTTATCTTGTGTGTGTGAAACTCCCTGACCCTGACTAGACTGGTGGGTTCTGCCTGGCTTAGGTGCATACCATAGCAAACAAAAAACCCAATTTCTAACAATCACCATCCTAGAGATAGAGGGCAAATACTATGCAAGTCTTATCTTACAGAATCTCCAACCCTGGGCTGACAGTCAGGATATAATCCCTGGAATCGAACTGGGTTTTGCCCAGGCCTGGGCCCCTCTCAAATCTTGCCACCCTAGTTATATGCCTTCACTGCTAAAACAACACTGTTTACTTGTTTTATGGACTTCAAGCCGGTCCTGGTGGCTTAGTAATCAATGCATCCATTGTGGGGGCCTATGTTCGACCTCATGGTCACAGGTTTAAATCCTGGTGGGTCCACCCGGCCTTTCATTCTTTTGAGATTGATAAAATGAGTACCATTGAGTTGGGTAATAATAAACATCTGCTATTCAGCGCCAATATACCCTTGAGTGAACATGCGCTTTACAAATACACATTATGTGTTTTGTGTTCCACTGGACTTGTGGCATAAACTAATAGCTTCTGGGATCCCACATAAACTTCTCAGAGCCATCCAAACGTTATACACTGATACATGTCGCTGTGTGAAAATAGTTCATGGCAGTAAGCTCTCTTGAAAAATTGATACTTTCTTCGGATTAAGGGAGGGGTGTGTGTTAGCCCCTCTGATTTTTAACTTGGACATTTCAGACCTATCATGAGAGCTAGACTTGGTGAACATACATCCACCTAAACTTCGGGGACATTCACTGTCATATATGATCTCTTCCTCATGAGTAAAACATGTGTAGGTCTCCAGCGACTCCTTGATGTCCTAGTTAATTACACAAAGTGGAACAACTTGGAGCTCAACTAAGGCAAAGCTAAAGTAATGAAGATTACCAAGAATACAAAAATCCCATGGCTATGGAATTTTAATGGCTGTTGACTGGCCAACATAATACAACATAAATAACTTGGGCTGTTAACTGACTCAAGGGGCACTTTCCCGCCTGCTGTAGATGTGATTAAAGTGCAGGTGTGTTTCTTGGCCTGAGGATTCCACACGCTGCTTAGGTCCTTACAAGGTCCAATACTTGTCCCTCTATTGAAAGTAATGAAGCAGAGTTACTCCCCACTATTACATATGGATGTAAGTTAAAAAGAGGAATGGTGGCACAGCTCTTTGACACATTAACAGCAAAGGCTTACAAAAGTCTTTAATTTGCCAAGCTACACTTCGCAGGCCCAGACGCGTCTCACGTTTGGATTAATAACACAAACCTGGGCCATGAAGTGCGTCTTTTTAAGACTTTGATGCTCTGAATCCAACTCCTTAGCTAACCGTGCTCGGATAGAAATCAGCACGCAGCGCGTTGAGTTACCTATCAGAATTTTGTTTTACTCCTGCTTACTTTCCCTGTAGGTTGGAAACCAGTGCAACATCTGAGTTTCAGTTCAAGAGTTCAAAAGGCTTGTAAATAACGCTGCTAGAAGGCTATCCTTGCAGGAAGATAAAGCGTCCCTTGCAAGCATGCCCAAGCCTGGCAAGTTATGAACAGTTACATGTAAAACCTCAATGTTACTTTGACACTGGAGACTCAAGCCATATTAAACATAGGTTTCTGCACCTCTGCTTTGGTTAAACACAGCAGGAGCAGTCGTGTGTAGATTATGTGGCTGTGCAAAAGACCCCATGATACACATAATATGTATCTGTCCGGTTATACTAGCCACGCACTGAAGGATACTACAGATGGTATTCAATCAAGCACACATCCGCATCCTCCTGGACCAAGGCCACTCCGCAGCCCTCATCCTACTCGACCTGTCAGTGGCCTTCGACACGTCTCTCACTGCACACTAGTCGCCAGGCTACACAATGCAGGCATACAAGGAACAGCCCTGGACTGGATCCAATCATTCCTCACTGGAAGAAGCCAAAGAATCAGACTACCACCCTCCCTCACCGATCCCAGGAAAATCACCCTGCGGAGTCCCACAGGGGTCATCACTGAGCCCGACCCTCTTCAACATCTACCTGGCCCGCTCGCAGCCATCATCCGACAACACAGCCTCAACATCGTTTCCTACGCCAACGACACCCAGCTCATCCTCTCCCTCACCAGAAACCCCACCACCGCCAAACTCAACTTCCAGAAAGGAATGCAAGACGTCGCAATCTGGATGACCAACAGCTACCTAAAGCTCAATGCTGAGAAGATAGAACTCATTGTCCTTGGAACCACCCCTTCAGGATGGGACAACACCTGGTGGCCGACTGCCCTCGGAAGCTCACCTACCCCCTCAGACCACACCAAAAACCTCGGCATCGTACTCAACTCATCTCTGACCATGAACCAACAGGTTAACGTTGTCACCTCCAGCTGCTTCAACACCCTCCACATCCTTCGCAAGACCTTCAAATGGATTCTCCCTGAGTGAAGGAAGACCATCACCGACGCACTCATCACCAGCAGACTGGACTATGGAAACGCACTCTACGCCGGCATCAACAAGTCCCTACTCCGCAAACTCTAGACAATACAGAACACCGCCGCCAGACTCGTCCTCGGCATCCCCCGGAACAAACACATCAGCCAACACCTACGAAGTCTCCACTGGCTCCCAGTGGAGAAGAGTCACCTTCAAAATCCAAACTCACGCCTACAAATGCCTACACAATAACAGACCCAAATACCTCAACGACAGAATCAACTTCCACGTACCCCAAAAAAAACCACGGTCTTCCAACCTCGCACTGGCCGAAACCCCGTGCATCCACAGAGCCAGACCAGGCGGAAAAACCTTCACTCACATTGCAGCCAAGACCTGGAACGAGCTACCGGCAGACATCAGACACCCCCCCGAACACTTTTAGGAAGACTCTCAAGACCTGGCTCTACATCCAACAGATCTGTGCCCCCCCCCACCCCCCCTCAGCGCCTTGAGATCCTCACGGGTGAGTAGCTCGCTTACAATTCCCCATATCTTGCAGATAAGATCTCATTGCAGAATGAAATCCAGAAAATACCCAACGAGGGGCCACATGTATCAAGCGACCAGTATTTTGACATTTCGGATGGGAATCAACCTTTGCGTCTCGGTCATTAGACCGCAATGCCTTTACAACGCGGTTACAATACAATGCCATTACTACGCAAGTCATTACATCGACTTGCAGTAGATGGCGCTCTAACATATTGAATAGTGTAACTATTCCAACACCTTCCCTACTGTTGCGTAGGCTGGAGTTGTAATAGTAAATTATACATTCCTAATGTTACGGCCCCATCTACTGCAAGTCGATGTAATGACTTGCACAGTAATGGCATTGCGTTGTAACTCCGTGGTCGTTGGAACAACCGGATTGTGAAATACTGCGGAGTAAAAGCACATGTTGTAATGTGCTATATTCATTTGGGATGCATCAACCCTAAAGCCATTTGCAAAATAGTTTTTTTGCGAAATCAGTTAGGGAATCGCAAATTGTGATTCCCTAAATGCGATGCATTATGCATTCGCAAATCGAGTTTTCACAATTTGGAATCGCAAATCACCATCAACTTCAAGTTGATGGTAATTTGCAATTCCTTTGAAAAATGCAAAAAATGCATTTTTCAGAGTGCATTGTGGTGCATACATGTGTATACTTACCTTTTTTGGGGGTGCATCAGGGTGGCCTTTTGGCCCCCTAGCACCCTTGAAATTGTGAATGCAATTTGCTAGTACCTATTTGGTACACGCAAATTGCGAATACTATTTATTCCTAAGGGCCTCTAGGCCCATAGGAATGAATGGGGAGCCATTCATTAAGGAATATGTAGGAATCAATTTTTTGGGGGGAAACCTACATGCATATGTAATTGCTACTCCTTAATAGCGATTCCTTAATAATTGCTATTAAGGACTCGCAATTCCTACCTTTGATGCATGTGCACCTAAATGTAATGGTTGTGAAGTTACTAGCTGTGTTTGAAGCCAAAATAAAAAAATCATGATCATTTGAAAGAAAAAAGACGTGGGGGACACTGCAACACGGAGTCCATGCACCTAGGAAGATTTTACCCAAAAAACCACACCTCCCACTAGTTCATAATATTTTAGCTAATTTTTACAGCATGGCTGTGGATGTATTGCAGTACGAGACACTTTAATAATCTTGATACAAATTACCAACTTCATTGCAATAACATTTAAGTCAACATATGTTATCGACTTATGCACTTTAGTTTGTTGAATAGGTTTTAAATATGTTTGCGTGTCACCTTTTGCATATTGTGCATGTAAGGGTTTAATAACCACACACAAATTACAAATAAACTTGAAACTTTTTCTTTCTAACCGTGCAGGGATGCCAGGGAAAGAATTGTGTGTACTAATTTTAGACAGCTTTGCCTTTAGAAAGTTGCAGAAAACCCTACATAAACTACTTTGAGGAATGACACCTGCAACTGCCACAGTGTGTTGGTAGCTACCAGAAGCTAGTAGATGTAAACTGCACAGTACCTGAATATGTGTAGTTATTGCTACACTGCACTGGAAAGGTGCACTTAAAGCATGGTCCTTATCATTAATCCCCGAAAAAATAACCTCTTTGGTAAATCTGTGTCTTGCATACACCTTCTCATCAGTTTTATCAAACAAAGTCACCCCCTGCCTGAGTATCTTTTCTCTCCTGATTCTCCTTTGTTGAGCTCTCGGAATTCGTATCCTTATCACTACACCATAGAGTGCTGCCATTGTGAAGGACTGCAAGGTATTTTGGGCCCCCTTTCATACTTTTCACCTAGTTGCCACCTGTTTAAATCCATGGTATTGTGCAGTGTTTTAACAAATTTCCTAATTGCGAATGTTTTGTAAATCAAAATAGCTACTCACTGTTTGTAATTAGCTTTTAGCGATTCTGTAATTTCCATCACAAAAATAAGATATCAGTATTTTTCTCTCCACAGAACAGCAAGCTGAAAAAACACCATCAGTAAATGGTCTACATGGCCCGCCCACGCAAGGCGACATTCAGCACATATTGCAAGAGCTAGCACTTTTCTACCACAGTTTCATTAAATCTATGAGACCGTTATCATTCTTTACGGTAGGCTGACAACTGCGTAGGCATGAGGAAACAGACCTGACACATATGCACAATGAAGTAACTCAGAGCAACAACACATAGCTCTGTCATGAACAATCCAAAGAGAATGCTGGTAAGTTGAAAATAAGTTTGTTAGTGAAGATTTCTGGCCAACAAAGCCACTGCTGTCGAGCATTCTGAGGAGAAACTCCAACTGTCATCTAGTGCAATGTTACCAACGAGCAAAAACAACATACCGGTACTTGGCTACTGTTGAGGCCCGAAGGGGCAGAGGAGGCTCCATGGCGGTGAGGGGGGGGCAGATGCTGATTACGGACATGCCACTTGAACTGTTACTACATGATAGTCTGTAAGTGGGTGGAATGTGGGTCGGGAGACGCTCGAGAGAGTGCGGGCCTTCTCCCGGATTTCGTTCCCACGCGTTGGGTGGGGGTTGTTTGACGCTTGGTGGGTAGTTGGGAGGGATCCATTGGTGCAGTGAGTCTTTGGCCTCCCGTTGGGGGTTCGGGATTGCCTGCGCCGCGACAGGTACTTCAATGTTGCTGAGGTATGGGGTTGGGGGCTGGAGGGGGGGTTGTTGTCACAGTTTGTGGAAGGGGGGGGTTGGTGGGGGGGTTGGTGGGGGGGTAGGTAGGGGTGGGGGGGGTGTTGGGGGGGGTAGCTTTAGTTTATGCACGGTGTATACGGGAGTCGGGAGGTTGGTGTGTGTAAGTGTGTGGCCTCTGATGCCCGCCAGTTTGCAGATCTGGCCTTTTGATGGTGGTTGATGGTCAGGAGGTGGAACCCCCCCGAGCTTCATTACGCATTTTGAGCTGGAATGTGAGAGGGGTGCTCGATAAAATTAAAAGGGGTGCGGTGCTACGAATGGGGAAGAAAGAAAAGGCGGATGTCTTGCTCCTTCAGGAAACCCACCTTATGGGCACCAAAACCCTTAGCCTGCGTAGATATAGATTCGACCAGGTGTTCCACGCTGGGTTTGCGAGGGGGTCCAGAGGGGTTGCGATTTTGATTCACCGCAGAGTACGATATACCCACGAGACACAGTGGCTGGATGCGCATGGTCGGTTTGCTTTGGTCAAGGGAATGGTGGGTGATGAGCCCATGGTGTTCGGCAGTGTTTATGCCCCACCTCCGCTGCAAGAGGCCCTGATAGAACGACTGTTTGATGTTTGGGCCGAAATCCCACATGTGTTGACTGTCGTGGGCGGGGACTGGAATGATGTGATGAATGGAAGGTTGGACCGTTATAGGCCTGGGATGGGTCTGCTGCCTGAGGCTACCACGAAACTGGGCAGAATGGTGCAGGGGATGGGTTGGATAGACGCTTGGCGATACCAGCATGCATGTAGTCGTGAGTACACATTTGTCTCTGCAGTCCATAAATCTTTCTCTCGCCTCGACTACCTCTTTGTCCCCCAGCCCTGGATAGGGAGGGTGGGCTCTACCTCAATACTTCTGAGGGGCCTGTCGGACCATTCCCCGATCTCATTGACGCTGCTTTTAGATGCAAAGCGACAGCCGTTTCGTTGGCGCCTCTCTACGTGGCACCTGCAGCGTGATGACTACCAGTCTCATATGAGGGAGGGGATAGCGCATTACTGGACTGAGAATGATGGCCCGGAAACGGACGCCATGACCCTGTGGGAGGCCCTGAAGCCGGTGCTTCGCGGAGTAGACATTGCGTGGTGTGCAGCGAACCGTAGGGCCCGTCAGTTGGCCATCGCGGAGGCGGCAAGTCAGGTCCGTAGCCGGGAAGCGGAAAGCACGTCGGGCGGAAGTGGCGATGCAGTGGGGCAGTTGCTCTATCATCAGGCAGGTGTACTCCTCATTATTGGATGAGGCCCGCCAGGTTTGGCTAGCTACACAGAGTAGAATTTATCAATGGGGGGACAAATCCAGCACGATGCTCTACAGGCTGTGCCAGGGTACCTTTCAGGCCCAACCCCTGCCGGGGCTTCGAGACGAAATGGGTGGTCCTATAATGGCCCCGGAGGTCCTGGCCGAGACCTTTGCGCAATACTACGCGACACAATACGCCCCCCCGGGAGTCTCTCCCGGCGGAAGAGATTGACAAATTCCTGGCGGACCTCCCGCCCCAGGCGCTCTCGGACGACGATCGTGCCCGTCTAGATCTCCCGCTGTCGGCTGAGGAGCTGGGGGAGGCTCTGGGTGAGCTGAACTCTGGCAAGGCCCCTGGACCTAACGGCTTCCCGTGTGAATTCATGAAAACGTTTAATCTCCAATTAGGGATGCGTTACAGGAAGGCTCTGGAGGCGGCCAGGGACTGTGGGTGTCTGCCGATGGACTGGCGACACGCGGAGGTGGTGGTCTTTTGCAAACCGGGGAGGCCGCCGGATCGCCCTGAGCCGGATCGCCCTGAGTCGTATCGTCCGATCTCCTTACTTAACTTTGAGGCAAAGGTGTTGGCCAAGGCCGTGGCGAAGCGCCTTCTCCCCTACATTACGGACTTGGTTCACCCCGACCAGGCCAGTTTTATGCCCCATAGAGCGACGCGGCATAACATCCGACGTGCGCAGTTGGTGGGGGAAGCGGCGCGGGGGCGGGTATCCCGGCGGCCCTTTTACTAGCAGATATAGATAGGGCGTTTGACTCCCTGAGCTGGCAGTATCTCCGAGCGCTCCTTCTCCGTCTCAATTTGGGCCCGCGTTTCCTGTCCTACATTCATTTACTATATACTGACTTGACGGCGGCGGTGAGGGTAGCGGGAGCGGTGTGCGGCTCATTTCTAATCGGCAGGGGTACCCGGCAGGGATGCCCCCTCTCACCGTACCTGTTTGCTCTAGCGATGGAGCCGCTGGCGGCTTGGGTGAGAGTGGATGCACAGCTGCGTGGGGTGGAATGGATGGGGGGCCCGTCCGACAGAATTGCGCTTTATGCGGACGATGTCCTCTTCTTTCTTACGGACCTGAACAGATCTGGTCCTAGAGTCCTGGAGATCATGCGCATCTTGAGCGAGGTGTCCGGTCTCACGCTCAATGTGCAGAAATCGAAATTGTGGGTCCTGGGCGGTGGCGACGCCTTGGGTCCTTGGGCTTCGGCCCTCCAGGTGGCGGCGGGAGGCCTGAAATATCTCGGAGTCTTTCTGACCGATGTGCCGGGAGTCTCGTGGACCCTTAATGTGCTCCCCGTGTGGGATAGAATACGGTCGGATATGCAAATATGGTCCAGGATGCCCCTTAATGTCTATGGACGCTCGGCCATCTTTAAGATGGTAGCTCTGCCCCGTATCCTGTACCAACTACAGAACCACCCGTACCCCATTTCGCCGCAATGGTTTCGACAAGTGAACTCGGCATTGGGTCGATTCTTATGGACAGGGGGGCAGTGACATATTGTGGGGGGCTGGCTACGTCAGACGTCCAGTCTTATTACCAGGCGTCGCATCTACTGGTCCTCAATGACTGGTGGTATGGGGATCGTGGCGACCCGACCTATGCCCTGGAGAGATACCTGATGGACCCGCACACGCTCCATACAGTCTTATACTCGGCGGCCCTCCGGAGAAGACTCCCGGCGGTCACCCAGACGGTATTTCCGGTGTGGCGCGAGGCGCTCAGACGCATGGGTTGGTGGAACAAGCTGACTGGGGAGACCCCGCTGTGGCACAATGGGAAATTGCCGGCTCTAGCTTCCCTGCGTGGCTTTGAGGGCTGGGACGCTATCGGTGTCTCGGCGCTGGGCCACGTCATGAAGGGTTCGGTCCTCAAATCCTTTCAGGCTCTGCGAGACAAATATGATATGCCTCAGTCTCAATTTTTTCGATACCTACAGCTCCGACATGCCCTGACCCCTGCAATAGCGGACTTGACCTCTCTACCGGAGTTCAGTCCCCAGGAGGCTAAACTATTTATGGGGGAATTGGAAACCAAAAAAATCTCTAGCATATATCAAACGTTAGTTACCCACTGTTCCCCGTCCCTTGATAAACTGCGACTGGTGTGGGAGGGCGAGCTGGGGAGGTTGGAGGAGGAGGACTGGAGAGAAGCTCTTGAGGCCCCCAGGGGGGCTGCGATTGCGATGCGCTTGCGCTTTATTCAATTTAAGTACCTCCATAGGGCATATTACACGAGGGAACGACTGTGGAAGGCGGGGCTGATAGCCTCCCCGGAGTGCCTGCGATGTGGAAGTGAGACGGGTTCCTTTATTCATACGGTGTGGGAGTGTTTGAGACTGCAGAGATTCTGGTCCGGAGTGTGGGATTGCCTGGAGGAGGTGCTGGGCTGGGAGCTTCCCCGTTCACCGAAGTTGGGCCTCCTGCATGTTATGGAACAAGTGGGGGGGAATGTATATAAACGTCATCTGCTCCTATTGGGCCTCGTTGTGGCCAAAAGAGATATCGCCCGGGCCTGGAAGGCACCTAGTGCCCCGTTGCTGGAAGTATGGAAACGGGGTTTGGACTATAATATGGGATTGGAACGCCCAATTTTTGAGGCTAGGGGGTGCCCTACAAAACATTTTAAGGTCTGGAAGAAGTGGGCGGACTACCGGGGCCTACTGCTGGACCCCCCGGCGCCTCGGGCCACCGACATAGATCGCGCCCTACCTGACTCTGGGTGAAGAGGTACACGTGCAGCTCTTCTAATAGCTAAGCTCCTCTTGATGGACACTGTAGACACCGTGCGGGGATGTGGGAGGGTACCGGGTGGGTTAGCGGAGGGTGGGACATGGGGGGGAATGTTGACTGAATGTACTTGCATAAGATCCATTTATGTGCACACTGCCTCTCTGATTCTTAGGGAGCGGTGATCTATTTCCTGTATTCTGTCAGCTTCTAAAATCTAATAAAATTTTGTTCTGAAAAAAAAAACAACATACCAGATACCTAACTAAGCACCCTAGAACACAACATAACATCTCACTTTTTTTTTTTAAACAGAAATATAATGCAATAAGAAAAGAAATGTTCACCCCATATAGAGATCACAGCTCCTGTAAGAGAATAAAAGTCTTCTCAGTTTCCACGGTAGGAACTTCTCTCAAGATGATCTGTATTGCGCTTTGTCAGACGAAGATGCGTTTTCCTCAGTCTTTCGACTCGGAGACAGTTCTGGTGAAGAAACCTTTTCCACAGTCCCTGGTCCTGGTGATTATTCTGGTTCCCTACCATGTACTTAGACAGTCTTCCCAAATATTCTATTATTATCTACCTTCAACTCTCACTGAATTGCGACACACATTACTACTGTCACCGGTTCACTGTAATTAGCATCCCCCTTTCTATACAGAAAATGGATTTCTTCACACAAACCACTTCACCAACATGAAACAATTGTTGCTTGGCATGAATTCTTAGTTCATAATTCCCTTTTTTTTTTATCCCTCTTTCACTCTAGAGAATATGGCTCTCTATCTACACCCCTTTAACACTTGCCATGAATGGATCTGGATGACCAGGCCGGGTAAAGGACAGACGTTGGTGATCGTCCCCTAAGCAAAACAAAAGGAGCAACCTTGGTTACTGAGTGCAGAGTTATACTGTAAAACCATAACATAGTTCTGTTGGCCTCTTCAATGCTGCACCCATTATTCTTGGCCCATCTGATACACTCAATCACCATTATGTTGGTCCTTTCTACCAAACCATTGGTTTAAGGGTGAAAAAGCAAACTCTTAAGATGTTTCACACCTGACTAATTCAGAAATGTCTCCATCTCTGTAGCCACAAATTGAACCCTGTTATTCGAAACAATATGCTTTGGGAAATGTTCACTCAGAAATTGGTCTCTCAGAAACATCATAGCCTTACCTGCCTTGAGAGAGAGAAAAAAACAACTTCCCGGTGCTTACTGTGATAGTCCATCAACGCAAACACATAATGTTGATGATGAGGCAAAAACTTTAATGGGCCAGCCATGTCAATACCCACTTTCACCCGTGGTCTGTCAGGGAACTGAATGGGTCGAAGGGGTAGCGTGAGGTGGCGTCCCTACCTCAGGATCCTTCTCCACTTTGCAACAAACTACACACTCTTTACGACAGAGTCAATGTCCTTGTCAATGGAAGGCCACCCGTAATGACCCAGAATCACATCCTCCTCACAAGCACTCTTCAACTCAACTTCTGAACAAGCTTTGAGCTCCAAAACATCAACAACAGCAATAAAACAGTTCTCTTTGTTACCATCAGGATCTACAACATCAATATCACATACTGGTGCCCTGGACAATACATCTGCTGTAACATTGCCTTTTCCAGGTACGTGTTCAACTGCAAAATCATATTGTAGCAGCTTAGTGGTGAGCCGGGTAATATGTGACATATTATATGTAACCTTATTCCCACAAGGAATATACATAAGAGGTTTGTGATCTGTTTGGAGAACATATCTTCTTCTCCACACTTACCATCTGAACGTTTGTATAGCCTAATAGCAGGCCAATAACTCCTTTTCTATGACTGAGTAGTTCAACTCTGGTTCTCAGAGAACCCTGGAGGAGTAGCTTATGGTGACCTCACCTTTATCAGTCCTTTAGGTCGGTATAGCTCCCAACCCATATTTACTCATAGCCACAGTAATCACACATAGGAAATTTGGATCGTACGAACGTAATGCCCTATCATTAGTCATTTCTGACTTAACCATATCAAAGGTATCCTGACCCATTTCATCCCACACAAATGGAACATTTTTATTTAACATATTGGTGAGACTTTTCATCTTTGTAGCATACCCAGGTATGAATTTTATAGTAAAACTCACATAGTCCAATGAACAAACGTAGCTCATCTTTGTTTTCAGGATTGGGACATTCCACTGCAGCTTTGACTAAACCTGGCCAAGGACAAATGCCATCACCTGAAATTCTATAGCCTAGAAACTCAGTGCTTCTCTTACAAGTTCATACTTTTATTTTTTTACTACCACCCCTCTACCAGAAAAAATCGTAAGAATTGATTTAAATATCTTGTTGTGCTCCTTCAACCACTTGGCATGAATTAACACATTGTCCTGAAACACCAGAAAGCCTTTCAGATCCCCGAACAGTTGGTGCTTTATGCGCTGAAATACAGACGCTTCAGACACCAAACAAAATGGCATACAACAAAATTGAAACGTGGCAAAAGGTGAATTGAATGCGGTATAGTGACCAGCGGCTTCTTCTAGTACCACTTGGTGATAAATGGAGGCAAGATCTACTTTAGAAAACCACTCTGCCTCACCCAGATTTTCCAACAAATCACTGATTCTGGGTAGCGGGTATGAATCAACCCTAAAAACTTTGTTGAGACTTCTCAAATCTATACAAAGCCTCATATCATTATTGCATTTATGGGCTTTAACTAATAGTGACAACCACAAGCATAATTCAACTGGTTCAATTACATCTTTACTCTGCAAGTTAGACAGATCTTTTTCCAAATCAACCCTCAAACTAAATGGTACCGTTCTGATCTTATGCTTCACTGGAATGTTACCATATTTAACTTTGATCTTGTGCTTGAACCTCAACATTTTTCCTAAACTGGCAGAAAACACACTAGGAAATTCCTGTTCAATTCCATCAGTCATGGGTTTTCTTTATGACAAGTACCCGCTCACTCGTGCCAGGCTTAAGCACCAAGCCAAAGAGAACCTGATATAACCACCCTAAAATGTTCAGGCCTCTTATTGGGACATACATTTTACCTTGAATTCCCCGCCCTTTAAATTCCAGAATATCTTCAATGACGATGAAGCCTTCCATCTCAATTTTTCTGCATTCATACAAAATTGGTGCACTATCAGAAGGGAACAATTTTCTGTCATCTCATGTTTCACAAAAAACATAATCCTTGTTCCAGAGTCCACCAAGAGATGCAAGCACTTACCTCCCACAAAGACATCAATATACGGGTCTCCACATCGGCTGCGGTCCCCACTCACAACAGTATCGATGGAAACAACCTCAATCATATCTTGAAATTCACTAATGATTTGTTGATCTACATCACCCTAAATACCAGCATCTACCACACTGCTCATGTTGGACATAATAGCTTGATTGTTTTGACATACTTTTGAAAAGTGACCCCCTTTAGAACACTTGCAGCATCTAACATTTCTAGCGGGGCACTCCTTCCCCCTCTACCATGTGGTAAGTTGCCACACCTGAAATAAATATTATTCTGTTTAAAGAAACTCTTCTCATTGAATCTCATATCCTTCCTTACTGGTACCCCTGTTGGAGCATGTTAACCCCATGCTACACTCAATTCTTTCAGAGATAACTGCCAATTCTACACTTTAAGCTACCTTGATGACATCTTCCAAAGTAAGATTACCCATGGTGTGCAAGTTTTCTTGAATATGCTTGTCGGAACAGTGACCAATAAATTGGTCTCTGATTAATTGATCTGTAAACTCCCGAAATTGGCACTGCAAGCACAACTTATGCAAAACCCTTATATAAGTATCAACATTTTCACTCTGTGTTTGTGATCTTTTAAAGAAGTTGTGACACCACCAAACTAGGTTGCACATCAAATCTCCTTTCTAATTTCTTAACACCTCTTGATATTAATCCAACTACTCCCCTTCTGATAATACTGTTTCTGGAAGATGTTTGAATACTTCCCTCCTTTCAAACCCCAGAGAATGTAATAACTAAAGCTTTTTCCTTTCTGGTCTGGCGTGTGATTAACCAATAGCTCCAAGATACATTTCAAATGCATTGAACCACTGCTTCCACGGAATCGACAGATTCCCTGGAGTTTCCAAAAAGGATTGTGGGGTTTCACAGATTGCATAGAGGATTTAAAGCAATAAACAAACCCCAAAACAAAATATAAGTTGTCACAATACACATTATCTATCAAAACTGGAATTAAAGTGAATTGCTGACAGAAGTAAGGGGCATCTACCAACAGTTGCCACCTTACTAAGGGCTAGATGTAGGTGGTTAAATACCGGTCCGTAACGCCGAAATTCTGTAAATTTCAGCGTTACCAACCGGTATTTAGGCATTTCAGCTGTAGGGAAGATTCGGTATTAAGGAATCGATAAATACCAATTCCTTAATACCGATTTCTTATGGCCTTGCATTTAAGGAATCGGTAATACCGATTCCTTAAATGCAATGTAGGTAGCACTTAAAACAGTGCACCTCAGCCTAAGGAATCGCTATTTACCACCAACTCCAAGTTGGTGGTAAATAGCGATTTCCTTTCAAAAGGCATTTTTTTTCTTTTTGAAATGTGCCATGTGGCACACATCCATGCCCTTAGGGCATGCATGTGTGCCACATGTGCACACATGCACATTTCAGGGGTGCAACAGGGTGTCCTTTGGACACCCTCGCACCCTTGAAATACCTCCCAGTATTACCAATTCGGTAATACCGAATCGGTAATAAAGAATGTCTTCACATTCATTCCTATGGGCTTCCAAGCCTATAGGAATGAATGGGTAGGTATTCATTATTACCGAATCTCAATTACCGATTCGGTAATAACGAATATTAAGAATTCTGTATTTTTTACTGAATTCTTACCTGCATCTGAAATACTGATTCCTAAATACCGAATCGGTAAAATTCGGTATTTAGGAATCGTATTTCCCAGTTACCTACATCTAGCCCAATATAGTCAAACACACATAAAGGTTTGTGTGTCACGGCTAATCCATGTAACCAGGACACAGTTTGATTTAAAAAGGAGGTGTACGTGTCACTGTTACTCCATAAACCCAGTGCACGCTTGTTAATGGGAAAATATTTCCCTGTCAAAACGTCTGTTTGAAGTAGAGCGTGTTCTATCACCATCGGTGAACAGAAAAGTAAGTTTTAACCTAAATAAAGATGGCTGCCAAACTGTGCACTAACAATTTTAACGTGAGTGGAGCTTGTTGTGTTAAGACTCGAAAAGGTGAGGGCTAGAATAGCTCGCAACTCCATTATGGCGGTCACACTAGTCTCCGTCCAGGTGAGGGGGGGTAAGCCGCGTCAGCAATGACACGGCGTTCCCTCCACATTACAACCAATGGTAGGAGGAGGTGTTTGTGAACCGGAAGCACTTCGATGCTTCCTGCCCCAAAACGTACAGCCTGGGACCAGGTAGACCGGTCTGGGCTGGTCTGCCTGGTCGCCACCTCTTTATAAGGGGGAAGTGGGGAGCAGAACAGTCTCTTGTTCTTGCTCCCCACAGGAACAACCACCGGGCCGGCTGCGGGCCCGTAATCAGTTTTCTTTTTTCTATTTTCTGCAGGTTACTGGTTGCGGAGCAGCGGAAATCAGGAGCCGGATTCCACACCGGAAAAATTGGGGTCTTCGATGCAGAGAGAAGAGGACTGTTGTTCGGGGAATACTGTTGTGTTTCCTGGTGAAACACACAGTTGTGGCATTGCGGGGAACCAGTAGCGGAAGAGGAGCGATATTGCCAGTGCTACGGGAGGAGCCTTTGTTTCTCCAGCTCGCTCACCCCGGTCGTTGCAGGTTCACGCGGGAGCCGGAAGATCGAAGCGGCTCCTATCGGAAGCAGCGCACTTTGCGGGGCACCGGACACAAGCTGGGACCTTTTGGCGCCTGTGGAAGCCAGCACGAGCAAGCAGCATTCATTTGAAGGTAAGGGCGTGTACATCTGGGTAGAAGTACTGTGTCACGCCAGGTCAGCGCGCTTGTGTGAATTTAACACCTAATCGCTCAGTATTCGAGCATTGGGTTGATGGCCCCTGTTTGTATACCATGTTGGGGCAGTGGTAATTTTAGCAGGATAATCTCTGGCGTATAGGGAGTCGGCGCGGGGATTGGTCGTGACGCGCCCATTGGTCACGCACTTCCTCAGGATAAAGCTGGGGGCAAAAGAGGGTTTCTTGCACATATCGGACGAACATTGGGTAACGTGCCCCGTGAGGTGGGGCCTGTTGCATGCCTGATACTTCACCTGCTGCTTTTCCAGGATACTGATTGGGGCCAGGTGCAGGAGATACTAAGACGGGGTGCTAGCAGGCGACAAAGTGAAGAGAGGCTAGTCTGCCTGGGTAGGGGGGAGTCTGAGGTGCCCAAGAGTGACAGACGCAGGGCCTTGCGCAGCAAAACCATTATTGTTTATTCTTCATAGGCACAGTGCACATTGCTGGGAGGTCGAGACTGTTCCTAGCTCAAAAGGTCGCTGGTGGTCACTGGAGGAATCTGCTTGGACGGCACCGGCTAGCCAGCATCTCATCGCTTCTTGGAGCCACAGAGGGTTTGAGCGTGCGGCTCACCTGAGCCTACTGGGTTAGCCAGTAGGTCGTGGCTCTGGTTGCGTGATGCAAAGGTTGGCTGGGGCTGCTACTCCTTGGAGGTAAGAGGTGACACGGTCATCTATCTACGGTCCACGGGTGTTGCAGGTTGCGCACGGGCAGGCACATATACGTCAGCCTCATTCGCCATGGCCCCTAAGGTGTGGCGGAATGAGAAGAGGTCCCGCACAGACGTTATGCTGGAGACTTTAATGCACAAGTCCAGGCAATTGGGTAGACCTTTAACAGGTTGCAAGATAAGGTGGAGGGTCTAGAGGGGAAGCCCAGGTGGCCTATTGTGCCGCCAAGAACCTATTCCCCACCCCCTCCAAAACGCAACAGGCACAGGCCCAGTGGTAATAGGGCTGGGGGAGACCAGGGGTGGCACCGAGAGATTCGCCACAGGTGCCGCCTGCACCGACGCCAGGTCCAAGTGACACAGTGCACGTGGGCCCATCAGAGGGCCAAGCTATTCTCCCCGTGCCCCCCCAAGAGGAAGGGCCCGTGGGGCTAACATGGGCCATGCTATTGTCCCTGTGTCCCCCCCAAAGGGGGAGGGGCAGTTGAAGCCACACCTGTTCAGCCCGAGATAGCGGGCTGCCTGGTGGCAGTACTCCCATGGCTGGAGACGGTGGGGAGCTGGTCCCATGCCGAGGGGCGAACTCCGGGAGGCTATGCAATTGAAAGGGCAAAGAAATTGATGGCTGAGTTAGGTAAAGGGAAGCCAAAGGAGGTGCCGGCAGTACCGGCGGTGGGTGCAACACCCACGGCCACAATACCGGTCCCCAGTGGCGAAGGCGTCCCGGGAACAAGCAGCAACGTGAATAACCCGGAAGGGCACAAGACGGCTGATGCGGCAGCACCAGCAGGTACGAGTGCGACATTAGCCCCACTAGGTTTGGGGGAGATGCGCTCCGGGAGGGAACGTTTGGTGCGGCATCTGTCTAAAGAGATTAAGGAAACAATCTGGAAGGGGGAATACGTCAGTATGTTTTCCCTCCTGATAGACGAGGCAGAGAGGGAAGAGGCCAGAAAAAACAAGGAATGGACACATCACAAGGAATGGTCAAACATTATTCTGAAGTACAGAGTAGAGGAGAGTTTGGCTTCACTATTTACATGGCTGTCATGTTGGAGCGTTTCCCAGAGGTGGGGTTTAAAATGGCATGTTACCAGAATAGGATCACCGTTGCACACACAACAAAAGGAGGGGATGGGTGGAAGGAATAGGACAAAGAGTTTAGGAGGGCTAAAGCTCAGGACCCTACTCTAAGATGGAACCAGACTGACATGTTTATCCATTTGAGGCATCTGGTGCAGAGCTCAACAGATAACATGCGGGGACAGGTACCTCATAACGGGCAGTTTCAGCCCTTTAAAGCGGGCCCCACCGGTAATACGGGGGGGGAGTCACTGGCAAATCAGGGAGCACCAGAAAAAAGGGCATCTGTTTTGACTTTAACACAAGATCCTGCAGTAGGACACCAGGTACATGTAGGTTCAAAGATTCCTGTTGTTACTGTCGTAATGCATCCCACCCCGAATCCAAGTGTCACAAGAAATCTAGAGAAAAAAGGGGCAAGAAACAAGAATTTTTAGGAATCGCTAGATCCCCAGTTAACGTTAGCGCCATGATACCTTGGTTAGAGCTGTACAATTGCCCTGAGGCAGCCAGAACGATTAGGGAAGGATTTGTTGAAGGTTTAAGGATACTAGCCCAGTGTTACAATGGGGTGACACATTGCAGGAATCAGCTGTCAGTTAGGCCCAATATGGGCATAGCAACAGCACAAATCCAGAAGGAATTAAGCCTGGGTAGGGTGGCAGGACCTTTTGAGGACGTCCCAAAGGAGGATTTTGTATGTTCACCCCTACGGGTTGTACCTAAGAAAACGCCAGGCGAATTCAGAATGATCCACAACCTTTCAGCGCCTAGGGGCAGTTCTGTGAACGATGCCATTGCAGACACACTGTGTAGTGTGAAATATGCATCTTTTGACCAGACAGTTGACATGCTCAGATCGCTAGGTCAGGGGACGCTGCTGGCAAAATCCGACATTGAGTCCGCTTGCAGATTGCTGCCGGTTCACCCCTCAGATTTTCACTTGCTGGGTTTCCAATTTCTGGGGAAGTACTAAGTGTATGCCAATGGTTTGCTCAGTCTCTTGTGCCTATTTTGAAAAATTCTGCTCCTTTTTGGAGTGGGCATTCAGGAGAGACTGAGGGCATCAATGGGTGCTCCACTACTTGGATGACTTTCTTTTTCTAGGGGCACCAGGCTCAGGGGATTGCAGGGTAGCTTTGTCAAAAGTTTGTACCCTGATGCGGGATTTCGGGGTTCCTTTGGCACCCGGTAAGACAGTGGGTCCGAGCACCACGATTGAATTCCTGGGGATTGAACTAGATTCTGTGCAAGGGGTGTCTAGATTGCCAGCAGATAAGGTCAAAGACTTCGGGGTTGCATTGCAACTCTGCCTCAACAAAGAGAAGGTTACTCTGCACCAGTTACAGCAGGTGGTAGGGCAATTGAATTTTGCATTGCGCATTATCCCACACCATTGCACACGTCATGTCAAGCCTCAGAGAAAAGCATCACCACACCAGGCTGTCCGGCGAAGTCAGGCAGGACATGCTGATTTGGAAAACATTCCTGCGTGACTTTAATGGCAGAGTGGTGTGGCCCAGCCCACCCATGTCCAGCCCGGAACTGGGCTTGATGACCAACGCAGTGGGCAGCGAAGGTTTCGGGGCCATTCTGGGGTATGACTGGGTGGCTCAGCAATGGCCAGACTGGTGGAGGGACTCTGAACTCACGAGTAACATAAGCTTCCTGGAACTTTTTCCAATCCTGGTGGCACTGTCTGTATGGGCTGAAGGACTGAAGGACCAGTCTGTAATATTCTGGTCTGACTTTATGGAGGTAGTGGAATGCATAAATAGCCAAACTGCTAAATGCAGCATGATGCTGCGTTTGATGAAGGAGATTGTTTTACAATGCATGATGTTGAATGTCCTGTTTAGAGCTAAACACGTGCCAGGTATTGTGATCCATGCAGCTGATGCATTGTCTCGTTTTAAAATGCAGGCATTCAGGTCGCACATCCCAGAGGCAGCGGTGCACCCAACACCTTTCCCATTACAGCTTTGGCATCTTGGTGCCCCCGAGTATCGAACCTTGTGGCAGCGAGCCTAGTGCCCAGAACCAGGAGTGCTTACAAAGGGGCGTTCGGGTCTTTTCGTCTTTTCTTGGGGGAACAGTGGGAGCACAGGTGGCATGACCCAGAGTCAGTGGTAGCATATATTGCCTTCATGAGGGAACAAGGGCGCACAGTAGCAGGGGCAAGGAGGCATATCACAGCAATATCATTCTTTGCAAAGATAGGTGGAAAGGGAGATCCTACGAGCAATTTCGTGGTGTGACAGGCACTGAAAGGATGGCAATGCCTCCAGGGAGTGCAGCCAGATGTTAGGAGACCCATAGGACTAGAAACACTAGGGAAGCTAGTAGAGGCACTACCACAGATTTGTGTTTCCCCGGGCGAGGTGGTCCTGTTCCAAGCAGCATTCTGGCTTGCATTCTATGGTGCTTTTAGGGTAGGCAAGCTAGTCGCAAGAAACAAGAAAGATTGGCTAGGGGGCCTACAGATGGGACACGTGAACATCAGGAAGGATTCAGTGCTGATATCCATCCTGAAGTCAAAAACTGATCAAGAGGGGAGGGGGGAAGAGCATAGTATTACACAGGGCAGGGAACACTGCATGTTGCCCTGTCTACAGGCTGGAGGCTTTTATGGCCCTATGTGCAAATGACAGGAGGGGGCCTCTCCTGATACATGGGGACGGGTCACCACTCACGGTATTTCAGTTCAAAAGGGTCATGGTTCTAGCATTGGAGAATGCCGGGTTAGACACTGAAGAATTTGGGTCCCCTTCTTTTAGGATAGGGGCAGCCACAGAAGCAGGAACAAGAGGACTGGGGGACGAGCATTTCAAGAGGATCGGTAGGTGGTCCTCTAACTGTTACAAGAGATATGTGCGTCTGCACATGCTCTAGCAAGGGCGACAGTCCATTCACCAGCAAATTGTGTTTGTCCCTTCATCCTGTGACTCAGGGAGGAGGGTGTAGTCCACTATCAGAAAGTGCTACGTGCATGTTTGTTATGTGTGCAGCATGCCAACGTGGCAATGCATTTACTCTGGCTCTCTTTTTCCTCGTTATTTGCAGTTTCTTCACCCTGTGACTCCGGGGAGAAGCATGCACTCGTTCGCACTAACAAGCCGCAGGACCATCCGGGAGACCGTCGGGCGACGAACTTCAAGGAAGCAGTAGTGGTGGCGCAAGTTCACTCTTCGCACCAAGAATATCAAGATATTTGGGTGATAGGGCATTCATATGTCCGCCGTTTGAAGAATTTATTTTCAGAGCCTGTCAGGACTAGGGCCCATCAGCTAGGGGTTGGGTTATCATTTGTTGGACAGGGTGGTCTGTGCGTAGGTCAATTCAGGGAGCTGGTGAACCGCACTTTGAAAGCAAGTAAGGGACCACCCGTGATCTGGATCCTGCACTTAGGGGATTTGCCCGATTAGGTAGAAGGGTACTAGTGGACGAACTGCTCACATAAGAAGGGTGGCTAGCGAAGCAGTGTCCCCAGTCGATAATCGCATGGTCGCACATGATCCCTAGGTTCCAATGGAGGGGGGGCGAGTCAGTTAGAGCGTTGAACCACGTGGTAAAGCGGATCAACAACAAATTTGATAAGTTGTTCAGGACCCCAAAATTGAGAGGTCAATAGGACACAGATACATCAAAGGGGAACAATTTTTTATGCAGGACGGGGTGCACCTCTCTCATAAAGGGAATCAGGCTTTCATGGAGGACATCCTAGCTTGGCTGGAGAGTATGAAGCGCAGTACATGACCATCCTAGTGAGTGAGGGGGAGGCCAGGTAGTCTGGCAACTACGCTGGCCTGTGGCAGTAAGGTCATGATTGGTAAGCATAGTCTTCGGTCCTTAGCGGTCAGCACCATGTAACTCCAGGGGTAGTGACAGCTGGTAAGTAGGCTGTCGGGGTGCGGGCCAGTGGAGTCATCCTTCCCAGTGGGCCTGGGGCCACCCTGCGCGCGCATGCGCATCAAGGCGCCAATATGTATAAGTCTGCAGCCCCGGTAAAGGAGTTTAAGGCACAGGGCGTAGGGGGGCCCAGGGGAAAGTATCCGTCCGATAAGCTGTACCCCCTGCGCAACCTTACTCCGGGAGTAGTATTGGTAGTACACTGGGATCGGGGGAGCTGCCAGTCATTGAGTTTGCCGTAGCCTCTAGATGGGACACGCAGAAAGTAAATGTATGCACTGCTAGATTTACGGTAGGAGTGCCTTGTGTATTAGACTGTGTTAAGGTTAGCCCCGTAACAGCATCTGTCTTTCAATGTATCTGTACTTTCTGCATAAATTTCTGTATATAATGTTTTAAAATTGTTTGTTAATTTTTAATAAATAAGGCTGGAGGGGTTACACCCCCTAATCCAAAAATATAAAATTTGGTGTGGTTTCAAATACTGTTAGCCTGGGGGAGGGAGGTGCCATCCATATCCCAGAATCAGTAGTTGGTGTAGGGGACCTAGGTAAGTACAAGACCATATAGAAAAGGCGAGGGCTAGAATAGCTCGCAACGCCATTATGGCGGTCGCACTAGTCCCCGTCCTGGTGAGGGGGGTAAGCAATGACACGGTGTTCCCCGGCATGCCAGCCAATGGTAGGAGGCGGTGTTTGTGAACCGGAAACACTTCGGTGCTTCTGGCCCCAAAACGTACAGCCTGCGACCAGGTAGACCGGTCTGGGCTGGTCTGCCTGGTCGCCACCTCTTTATAAGTGGGAAGTGGGGAGCAGAACAGTCTCTTGTTCTTGCTCCTCACAGGAACAACCACCGGGCCGGCTGCGGGCCCGTATTCAGTTTTCTTTCCACCCACCATCCCCTAAGGCAAATTTTGTTGGTAGGTTTTGTTTTGGGTAGTATGGATAATTGTCTTTTGTTTACCTTGCCCATTTTATTTATTGTATTGAACGTAAATATTTCTGTATGAGCGTGTAAATAAAGTTTGAAGTTCATAATTTTTTCAGTTAATATTGTCGTATTTAGTGGTATCTCTGGTCAGGCGGTAAGGTCATGATTGGTAAGCATAGTCTTCGGTCCTTAGCGGTGAGCACCATGTAACCCCAGGGGTATTGACAGCTGTTAAGTAGGCTGTCAGGGTGCGGGGGCCGGGGGAGTCATCCTTCGCAGTGGGCCTGGCGCCACACCCGCATGCGCATCAAGGCACCAATATGCATAAATCTGCAGCCCCCGTAAAGGAGTTTAAGGCACAGGGCGTAGGGGGGCCTGGGAGAAAGTATCCGCCCGATAAGCTGTATCCCTTGTGCAACCTTACTTTGAGAGTAGTATTGGTAGTACACTGGGATCGGGGAAGCTGTCAGTCATTGACTTTGCCGTAGGCTCTAGATGGAACACGCAGAAAGTAAATGTATGCATTGTTAGATTTACGGTAGGAGTGCCTTGTGTATTAGACTGTGTTAAGGTTAGCTCCGTAACAACATCTGTCTTTCAATGTATCTGTACTTTCTGCATACATTTCTGTATATAATGTTTAAAATTTGTTTTTTAATTTTTAATAAATACGGCTGGGGTGGTTACACCCCCCTAATCCAAAAATATTAAATTTGGTGTGGTTTCAAATACTGTTTGCCTGGGGTAGTGAGGTGACATCTATACCCCAGAGTCTGTAGTTGGTGTACGGGACCTAGGTAAGTACTAGACCATAATACTATCAACAGAAAACCCACCGATGTAATATGGCGGCCGTTCGCGTGGGCTATATCAGGAGGGTATAGAGCTTGTATGCTTGAATGCATATTGTCCCACCTCTGGGCTAGCGTGAGAGGGCTAAGCCCTGCTTTTACAGGCAGAGGGTCTTGCTAGTGACACGTCTGCTCTGTGACTTTCAGTCTTGCTTTGTCGACTTAGAACCCCCCCCACGGTAGAGATGGCTTCTGACTCACCTTAGTGCCAAATATGCCTTCCAGAGTCCCCTCAGAGGTTAAACGACCTTGACGAATGTTGACAGCTTTAACATTGACCTAGCAGCCAAACACCAGGACTTTTTCAGCACACAGCGCAGGAACACCGGTGAAGAGATGATCGTGTGAAACACAAATGCGTGTGGATTCATGACACTGACTTCAGCTCATTGCCAAAATATGATGTGAACGATCCAACGAGAATGCAGGTAACTTGAAAATAAGTTTATTAGTGAAGATTTCTAGACAATGAAGCCATTGCTGTTGAGTCCTCCGAGAAGCAACGCCAACTGTCATCCAATTGCATTCTAATGCAAAATCAACATACCATCTACCTAAGCACCCTAGACCGTAACAAGCTGTACTTGAATAATTGAGTGACTCAGAGAACTGTACTCGGTGTAACCCCAAACAGATAAGAGGCATTAGAAGAGAAATGGGAAACACTGTTCTTGAAACACATGTCCATAATCAATTGGATCGCATACTTAAAACAAATAATGACCATGAGATTGTCTTGGATTGTAGGCATAGTGTTCACGACATTGCAGATAAAAGATAAGTTAACTCCCGATGTGCTTACCAGGGTATATTTCTTCAATCTAAAGGAGAACATCCTTGTGGTTTCATGGGAAATCGATCACTATGACTCTTGCCTAAAGAAGAGACATGAACGAAGCTCACATGCATCTCAGGAAATCAAAAGGTTCCATATAGATGGAGATTTGTTTCTGCCTCATTCTCTTAATCTACAGCAGTGCATATTCCACCAAAACTTTGGAAGAAGCAAAAGAAATTCTTAACTTTGCAATCCCAGGAATAAAATACTCGGGTTTATCAGGCTAATGATACCAAACAATAATAGAGATGGCTGGAAGAAGGCCCGAACTAAGAGAGAAAGCTAAGCTGATAGGAGATTGTGAAAGAGGCAGGAAAGATACATTGTTGGACAATAATGCAAAAACAGCTGTTCTTTCCCACTCTACAAGACTCAGCAGACTATACTGTGTTATATATTTTATTTGTCTAGTGGGCTATTCCATTTTATAATAATGCAGTTTTATCTTTTTGAAGAGTCTAAAAATATTGTTCTACAGTTTTTTTTCTTTCCAGCTAGTAAAAATAATAAGCTGTTTATGAATCCTAACTTTTTAAAAAAAACTTTTTTTCGTTTTTATATGTACAGTAAAATCAACAGAGGCAGAGATTATCAGTAAAACATGTACAGCTTGGAGAGGTCTACGTCAGAATGTAAGATTACAATATAGTACATGGTTACCGACCACTATACCAGTCATCTGACAGCAATAACCGAATAGTAAGGACATCACCACTCTGCGCTCAGCCAGGACCAGGAGGAGCTGTAGCAATTTATACTCCAACTTGCGTTTCTTGGGCATTGTGACATATCCAAGTAGATAATGTAGTGGGGATGTCTGTACCCTGAGACCCGTACCACTTTTTCACCGACCCCACTACCCAGGTCCAGAAGCAATGTACCTCAGGGCAGCCCCAGGCCAAGTGCAGAAAGTCTGCCTCCGTAGTGCCACACCGCGGGTACGCATCCAAGCGCACGTTGGTCATGCGGCTCAGCCCTATCGGGGTCATATATGTGCGATGTAAGTAGTTGAACTTAAAGCGTGCATTGCAGGACAGTGTACATGTGAGTGTGTTTATCGCTTTCCACTGTTAATCGGTCAAGGGGTCCATCAGTTCCTCGGCCAATGCTGAGCTGGCCCTGGTGGGGGGGCCCATCACGTCTGATCTTATGCCACTATAAAGAAGTGAGATATGCCTACGACCAGACCAGCAGGTAAGCATTATGTCCAGTGTTTGTGTTGTAGGCGGTATACTTGTGAATGAAAACCACGTAGCCCGAACCAGATCTAACAGCCCAGTATATTGAAGGAACCGCCCTCCCCAGCATGAAACAGTCACAAGCCTGCTCGTAGGAGATAAAGGTTTTGTTTGGGTACATGCATGCCAACACCTGACAGCCCCCCTCCTTCCAAGCTTGAAATGACATCCCATCCAACATTTTCCTAACTGGAGTGAATGAATCCTAACTTTTTAAGGTTTTCCCCGTATTGGAGCCCTACAGCTTCAGGGTAGATGCTTCAGCACTAATTGCCAATGAGAATAGAGTTTTTTTATTAAACACAACGTTTTATTAGTTTTGTGGTACATCATTATGAAGGTCAGAACATTCTGTGAGATCAAAATCAATATATTATGCACATAGTAATGACTTATTCAAACTACGTGAGTACAAGGGTCAGTACAAGGTACAAATGTATGCACACAATCTGTGAAAATGAAGAATGTGAGCGAACCTTCACAAAATCATCAATGAGTAAATTATATACAAGTACCAACAAATTTATGCTTAGGGTTCCAACTGCTGAACATATTATCATGTATTGAAATCTTACATTTGTGACATAAAAAAAGAGGAAACCATAATAAAGAACTATGCTATGATAAATAAAGTGTCTGTTCTGATTGCCATTGTGGGGAGCGGGGGGGGGGGGGGGGGAGAGCAGGGGAGTGGCACCGGGTAGAGGGCGGCAAGGAGGAGAAGGGGGGAAGGAGTGTGGGGAAGGACCAAAAAAGGGGAGGGGGGCAAGCCGGAAGGATATATGTACGGGACAAAATATTCATCAGTGTTATCCATACATCGTATCCTAAAAAGCTCCAACATTTGAGCCCACTCCAAGGATATCGGTTTCCGACTCAACCCTCTGTGCTCTTCACGGTACAATGCCTTCCTCTCAGTTATGGCCCATTTTATAACTTCTTCCTGCCATTTCCCTCTGCGTGGGGCCGTAGCTGACTTCCATTGTTGCGTGATAAGCCTCTTAGCTAGCATGAGAATGAGGTTTAGAAAGCGGCGCAATACTTTTGCCTTTTTAGGAAGTGGAAAGAGCCTGAGGAGACAGTACCTACGCACTAATGTGTGATCGCTGCGTGTGTTAAAAACAATGTAGGAGGAGCCGAATAGGTTTGTACAAATTCTGCATGCAGCAGTAAGGTTCCTTCCAGGAACAAGTCCCCAACAGTTGTCACACCAGATTCCATCCATCCCGCAGACTAGTGTCGGACAGAACTGCCTGGGCCGGGGGTAAGCCACATAAAGGTATATCCAGGGCATATGGCACTGATAAATTAGTATATTTCAGCACCAACTTCAAATGATGGAATGCAATATGTAAAAGAAATGGAGGGTCTTTCATTTTAGTCAAATCAAATCAAATTAAATCAAATATTTCTTTATTCAGCATTTACAAAATACCATAAAAGAGCATAAAACATTTATAAAAAAGCCTTAAAATACAGTTCATTGGCCAAGGGTCATCAGTTAACAGGCAATACAGTCAGCACCTCCCTCTCGAGTTCCTTGTCCTGACCGCCATCTTAATAAAATTCATAATACAAAACAGGGTATAAGCATCGTTAGCCTTTTGCAGGAACAATAAACCTACTTTGGCGTGTTTAAACTTTGCTTTTTTCAAAATTCCCACCAGGATCTTGCGCCTAGGTAATGTATAAAAGGGACATAATAAAACAAAATGAAGGGTATCCTGCGGAGACCTATTGTCGCAGCCGCAGGTACCCTTCTGCTCAACTGTTGCAGTAAAACCAGGGGGATAAGCCAATATGTGATGTAAAAGGTTGAGCCTAAAACGGGTCATAAAAAATCTGTCCTGTGCGTTATGTATGAGTGCAAGATAGGGTTCCATCCCATACTCAGTTTTCAATAGGCTGTAGGCAAACAACTGTGTGTTTACATTCTTCACTGGCCGCCCTACGTGCAGTTGCCCGTTCCCTAAACATTTTTTTGACTCTCTGTTTATCTTGGGTCGTGATAACTTCTGGGTTACTAAAAAGGATCTTACAGCCGATACCTTCGAGGGAGCCCTTTACATAGTTTAACCAAGAGATACGCATTCCTTTGTCTCTTTTCAGGCAATCTAAGATGATTTGTCTGCTTAAGTCTGCCTCCGGGTTAGTCCAGATCTTCACCCAGGCCATAAGCGGCCTAACCTTAATTTGGTCTTCGATGTAAGCCCACCAAGTTCTTCGTGTATGATATAGGCAGGGATATTGTGTGGGATTTTAAGCACTTTTCTAAAATATTTATTTTCCTCTGCCTGTAGCTGGTGGATGTTTGTGAAGCCCCAGACTTCTGCCTCGTAGGCTACTTTAGCACAACAGATAGTTCATGACTTGTTCAGGTGACCACCTTCCCAGCCTGCGACCATAATTCATTATTGCCCCAGTTGAGGCCACCAGTTTTCAGCGGTGTTTTTCCACAAGGAGTTTAAAATTTAACAGCCCATCACATATTAGGCCTAAATAGGAAAAGGACTGAACCTGCCCTATTTTATGGGTACCTATCTTGTAGGAAAACTTCTTGTCGGGTCTGGCCCCTGTCAGCATGACATAAGACTTGTCCAAATTTGCGGATAGGTCTAATGTGTTCATGAAGCCAACGAACCCGTCAATCAGCCTCTGGCGCCCCTTAGGGTTCCGGGCTAACAGCACCTCGTCGTCCGCGTAAAGCAGGACGGAACCCGGACGGCTGCCTACTTGGGGGGAATCTACTCCTAGTTTACCTAGTTCTCTGTCTAAGTTATTAATGTAAAGGAAGAACAGAAAAGGAGCGAGAATACAGCCCTGCCGAACCCACTATTGCACGGAAACGATGGTGTTAAACCTCCGTCTGAGTTGAAACGTACTGAGGCGGTGGTATTCCAATGCAGGGCTTTAGGTATGTTGACTAAATCAAGGTCCACCCCTAGGCTTATCATCAGGGCCCATAGCTTCTCTCTGTTCACATGATCAAACGCGGCAGAGAGATCCATGAACCCTAAATACACCGCCTCATAACTGGCTATGGTATATTTAGCAAAACCAAAGGAAATGATGGACGGAGCGTTGACAATACAAGCACTCACCTCCAGTCAACTGATCTGGGTTTAATCCATCACCGTTCTTTAGCCCACTCTGCCACCCCAGTTCAGACATGGCCATATGCAAATCAGTCTGACCCTGTGCCTCATGGGAACAGTCCAGCCCGAACTGCCAAGCCATGTCTTCCCTGGACCGGAAACAAGCTACCGAGGACCGGTTTCTGGCATTTCAGCCTTCTTCAGCCCGGTTTGCTTGAATCCAGTGGCAAAGTGAGCAAGGGACTCACGTCTGAGCATACCCTGCCAATTTATGGCCAACAAAGAAAAACCAAAGGAAATGATGGACGGAGCGTTGACAATACAAGCACTCACCCCCAGTCAACTGATCTGGGTTTAATCCATCACGTTCTTTAGCCCACTCTGCCACCCCAGTTCAGACATGGCCATATGCAAATCAGTCTGACCCTGTGCCTCATGGGAACAGTCCAGCCCGAACTGCCAAGCATATAGCCATGTCTGAACTGGGGTGGCTGAGTGAACTAAAGAATGGTGATGGATTAAACCCAGATCAGTTGACTGGGGGTGAGTGTTTGATTTATACAAACGCTCCGTCCATCATCCCCTTTTGTATCGCTATGGTATATTTAGCGACCAGGAGGTAGAGGTTCAGGCATTGGTCCGTTGTTGATCTTCCCTCCCTGAACCCATATTGTGTGTCAGTGATTATCTGATGCGTGTCCGCCCATTCTGTGAGGCGATTAGGGATAACGCGGCCCAACACCTTCACCGTGACATCGATCAAGCATATCGGGCGATAACATTGGGGATTGTCCCTATTCCCTTTTTTGAAAATTGGGACTATTATAGCTGAGGACCAGGAATGCGGCAAGCCGGCTTCAGGTGCCGCGTTCTGGATCCTCGTCAGGATAGGGGCCCACATCTCCACATTACTTAAATAGAGATCAGGGGGAATGCCATCTGGCCCGTGCACTTTATTTTTTGATAGGCCTAATATGGCCCCTTCTACTTCTGTCAGAGTGAAACTCCATCCTTGCGGCCCATCTTAGCCCTTGGCCCTCGTCATCGTTGATTTTGCCAGTGTGATTATATAAATCATTAAAATGACGATGCCATTGTTCTGGCAAGATAGTATTGCAGATCTCTGGGGCATTAGAGTCCTGGAAACACGGTTTGTTAATGATTTTCCAGAACTCTGTCAGGTTCCTTCTGTCCGCAGCCTCCCTTAGGCCCTCCCATGCTTGCGTTTGGAGGCAAAATTTCCGTTTTTTTAATGCCTGTTTGTATGCCAGCCTGCATTGGGCAATGTAGGGTTTATCTCTGGGTAAAGACTTTAAACTAGACTTCAGCTCTTTGTGTGCCTGTGAACAGTCTTTATCTAACCATCTAGGGGTGGTATTTGATCTCACGTTCTTGGTGGTTTTTAATAGACCATTGATCAAGTGCGCCATCTCCTCAAATGCGTTTACAACGGCAACAGGGGATCAAGACACACGTTAAATGCGTCTTCCCCTTTTGCCATTGGAGATCTATAAAAAGTGACCCCATTAATTTTGGACCATCTGAGTCGCCTCCCATGGTCTATTGCCCTCTCTACAGTGCCTACCCCTCGGATCCTGCTTTTAGTAATCGGGCCTTTTAGATCCAATACGAGGGGGTTATGATCACTGTATATGCTCCATTCTATTTCCGTCCCATTGAACCCGTCCCGGTTCCACTCCCTGCTGCTTTGACCTTCCTTTGCCCACCCCGTGTTGTGGTGTCCCCTGGGGTAGAAAAAACTCAAGAGCATAGATCTAATATTGCTCGAATCTGTGACAGGGCCCCAACTTAATATCTGGTCTACGACACGCTGGTTCCGAAAGTTTACTACCACACAATCCCCGCCGTGGTCCTTAGGAATGCTTCCCACCCAATTCACCCTGCGTACCATCTAGATTTCCCCCTGTTCGTTCCCTACTAGGGGCCTATACTTGTTTAGCCAGAACATGGTTTTGTTTTTGAGCTCACCATAGGGCTCTGTTTGGTCTGGTCTCAGCTCCGGTACTCCTGTTAAAATGATTACGTATGGGGCTACATCAGGGGGTAAGTTAAGACATACTGGCGTGTTAGTGGGTGGACTGGGCATAGATTTTTCAGCTTGACACCAGGTCATAGGTGAAGGCGAAGATTGTCTGTGAACCATAACTTGATGGGTGCCTTTTGACGCTCCCCGAGTAACCTCCCTAGGGATATTGGCGTGACCTGTGGAAACCTGAGCCAAGCATGACATTTGTGTGTGTCGGGGGGGCGGTGGGAGCGTGGCAGTGGTACTTTCCCCTTTTGAAGGGTGACTTGTTGGTAGCGTGTCTGGGCTTATAAGCATGGATTCCCCCACTGTGATGTTACATGGGGGGAGGGGGTTGGGGCCACCATCCAGTCCCTTTGTTTTCACCAGAGCAACTACCTTATCCAGCCTATTGAGAATTAGTTTTGTTTGGGTCGCAATGAATTGCTGTAAATGGTTCTGTAGGTTGGATATAATTTGAGCTACCCACTTTGGGGGGACTTGTGTGTTTGATTCGCCCCCTAAATGTCCCCTTGCCTCTATGTGGGAATTTTCAAGCGGGACCTCAATGGGTATAGTCCTCTTTCTCCTAGTCTTTTTGCTGTTGATTTTGCTTTTCTTGCCTGTTTGAGGTGGTGTCTCCCCCTTGTGGATGTCTCCTGGGCGAATGGGGTCCCCCCTTGTGCGCAGGGAATATCAGTAATCTCAGGGTCTAGTGGAGCATGTAGTGGGGTTGCTAAAGCTTCTAAGTCCCCATCCAGTTGCGAGGCTGTTAGATCTATCTGGGGGTTTATTGAGAGGCGTCTCTCGGTTTGCTCTATCTCATTTGTCACTTCCCCTATCGCTTAGCGCAGCATTCTATCTATTGCTGTCGGTTTATCACCAATCAGGGGCGGTATTCTCTTTGGGTTACTGCTTCGACAGGGGTCTGCGGCTGTACACTTGGTGTGCTTAGAGGACCTTGTTTAAACCGTGCCAGCCATAGATGATACGGAGTGATAGACTATGTGTCCCTGGCAATAACAGGTAAATAAACAATAACTAGCAGAGGTGCCAAGGCGCTGGCAGTCAGTTGCAACCACCCGCTACCACACCCAATTGTCAATCAGTGGCCCCCCAAATCAGTCTCGTGTTGGCCCCTTAGCACAATAGGCAAATGCCCTTCTTGTCACTAACCGACAAAGTGGTCCAGATATTTTCTCCAGTCCGTTCCTGGTCGAAAGTTGTTGGGGGGAGGGCCCAGCCGAATGTATGATGTTACAACGCATGCTTTTACCATGCATGCTGTTACAACGCAGGTTTTACTACGCATACCATTACAGCGCATTACACCTGGGGATGCTGGATAGTGAATAGTTTAATTTACTATTCCAACTCCAGTCACCGTGGACACTAGGGAAGGTGTTGGATAGTAAATTAAACGTATTCCCTATCCTGGAGCGCCCCCCAGTGTAATGCGTTGTAATGGTATGCGTAGTAAAACCTGCGTTGTAACAGCACTGCGTTGTAATAGTTGCGTTGTAATGGTTGTAAACCGCCCAGCCCGGCCTCTGCCGGCCCTGGACGGCCACAGACGGTCCCGCCCTTGTCCCGGGCTTCTCCCGGCGGCGGCCGCGCGCGTCCCGCGACGCGGGAGAAGTGCCTCGCCTTAGAGCGCCTCCGGGCGCGGAAGTGGACGTAAGTGGGCGGGGTGATAGAGCAGGGAGACCTGGGGGCTGTAGTCTCCCCCCTCGGCGGTCGCGTGTTGGTTCTAGCGGCGGCGGGGGAGGCTTGCAGCAGGTCTCAGTAGCCCCCCAGGTCAAGCGGCAAGTCCAGCGCAGGTAGGAAAGTGCCCAGCAACCTCTTGTTGCACCTCCGTTACTGTAAACAAAGCCCCCGCTCCACCGGAGAAGTGCCTCGCCTTAGAGCGCCTCCGGGTGCGGAAGTGGGTGGGGTGATAGAGCAGGGAGACCTGAGGGCTGTTGTCTCCCCCCTTAGCGGCCGCGTGTTGGTTCTAGCGGCGGCAGAGGAGACTTGCAGCAGGTCTCAGTAGCCCCCCAGGTCAAGCGGAAAGTCCTGCGCAGGTAGGGAAGTGCCCAGCAACCTCTTGTTGCACCTCCGTTACTGTAAACAAAGCCCCCGCTCCACCGGAGAAGTGCCTCGCCTTAGAGCGCTTCCGGGCGCGGAAGTGGGCGGAAGTGGGTGGGGTGATAGAGCAGGGAGACCTGGGGGCTGTAGTCTCCCTCCTCGGCGGCCGCGTGTTGGTTCTAGCGGCGGCGGGGGAGACTTGCAGCAGGTCTCAGTAGCCCCCCAGGTCAAGCGGCAAGTCCAGTGCAGGTAGGGAAGTGCCCAGCAACCTCTTGTTGCACCTCCGTTACTGTAAATAAAGCCCCCGCTCCACCGGAGAAGTGCCTCGCCTTAGAGCGTCTCCGGGCGCGGAAGTGGGCGGAAGTGGGCGGGGTGATAGAGCAGGGAGACCTGGGGGCTGTAGTCTCCCCCCTCGGCGGCCACGTGTTGGTTCTAGCTGCGGCGGGGAGACTTGCAGCAGGTCTCAGTAGCCCCCCAGGTCAAGCGGCAAGTCCAGCGCAGGTAGGGAAGTGCCCAGCAACCTCTTGTTGCACCTCCTTACAAAGTCTGCAGGTTTTGTTTGGCTCCTACGTCACCTAGTTTAATTTTAGTCACTTCGGGGCATAATAAGGATTAGAGCGTTCCAGCCCGTAAGCAAGCAGGCGAATAACCTATTTCAAATAAATTATGAACAGCCAGCCAATGAGCCAACCATTATAATTGGGCGGCTCTAGAGTATGCTTTAAAATCTGGCACACTCATTCCACCCTCAGTACTAGGTAGTTGTAGTTTGGCAAGGGCATGACAGCCCTGTCCCCAAATTATAGATCCAAGCAGGAAGTGGTACTGGGAGATGTGCAAATTGATACAGTAGTTTAAGGAGCATAACCATCTTAGAGAGAGCTACACGACCTGCAGTAGTTAAAGGCAAAGTATTCCAAAACGCCACTTGGGATTTGAGGTTGTTAAGTGCTCGGACAACATTCCCATCAACTATGTCTGAAGCAGTTCTATAAATATGAATCCCCAAATATTTAAAGGTAATAGGTGCCACCCTAAACTGCAGTGGACCAAATTGTAGTGTGGGGTGTGTATAGGTGTCATAGAAGGAATAGGCCACTGATTTAGAAGCATTAAGGCACAATCCCGAAATTTACTCAAATTGTTCAAACAGGGAGGCGATAAGCGTCATATCTACATGCAGATCTGCAAAGTAGAGCAACATGTGACCACCTGGGCTAGCCCGAAGCGGTCGCTCACCCACGCTCCCACGCCTGCTGCCAGATTGCATACCTCACTGCTGCCTGCTACCCTGCTGGACCCGTGATCGAGCGCACTCTCTCAGCGCCTGGTATCGTTACCGCTAAGCGCTATCAGTGCCCTTCCTGCGCCACATTGACAATTTCTTATTACATAGCCAGCCTGTTGGGGATTCAAAATTGAACAAGCTGCTTGCTTTTGCTCACGTTTGCGCTGCTCTGTGCCTGATACTGTTTTTCATTTGGATAGGCCATTTTGTTGTTGTTGTTGTGTCCACTCCCAGCCTGTGTCTCCTCCCCGCTCCCGCCTCCCAGCTGACCCTCCCACCCACAGACAGAGTAAGACCGTCCCTCCTCCCCTCCTAGCGCTGTGACCACCTGGGCTAGCCCCGAAGCGGTCGCTCACCCACGCTCCCACGCCTGCTGCCAGATTGCATACCTCACTGCTGCCTGCTACCCTGCTGGACCCTTGATCGAGCGCACTCTCTCAGCGCCTGGTATCGTTACCGCTAAGCGCTATCAGTGCCCTTCCTGCGCCACATTGACAATTTCATATTACATAGCCAGCCTGTTGGGGATTCATAATTGAACAAGCTGCTTGCTTTTGCTCACGTTTGCGCTGCTCTGTGCCTGATACTGTTTTTCATTTGGATATTGTTGTGATTGCCGGTCCTCGGCTGTGCCCCGTTTCATTTTTCTATTTAGGAGGCCATTTTGTTGTTGTTTTTGTGTCCACTCCCAGCCCGTGTCTCCTCCCCGCTCCCGCCTCCCAGCTGACCCTCCCTCGCCCCTCCCCTTCCACTATCCTCTTATGACAGATGCTCTATCGCGCAGCGTTCACGCGCAGCGGACGCACCCCATGCGCGCCGAAGGTGCGCCAAAGGTAAGCCCTTCTACGCCCGTCCGCGCCTGGACCGCGCCCAGCGCCAGACCTCCTGGCCCCCGCAAACCGCACTCCTCCCGCATAACATATGCCGCCGCCACCCTCCTTGCCCTCAACCCCGGACGCATCCCACATTGTTGCGTAGCTGCCCCAGGATACACCCACGGACCCTTCTCCTGCCACCCCTGCAAATATACCAGCTTCAAGTCCTATACCACTTCCTCCAACCCCAAACGCTGCTCCGACTCTAACCACCTGAAGTGCATCCTGCTGAAAACCCGCTTGGTTCACAGACACGCCACCGAACTGTGGGATTTACTCGACACTACATCTCAGGACGTCACCTTCCTTACTGAAACATGTATGAACGCATCATCAACACCCGACATCGCCACAGCCATCCCGGACAATTACAAGATTATCCGGAAACACAGCACCGTCCAAACAGGAGGAGGCATCGCCATCGTCCATAAGAACACCATCAAGGTCACGACCAGCTCCGACGATAACCTTACAATCGCCGAACACCTCCACTTCCAAGTCCACACCGACCCTAGAACCACACTTAGAGGCACCCTCATCTACAGACCCCCAGGAACCCGCAAACAATTTAGCGAAGACATCACCGACTTCATCAGCCCACATGCCCTCGCGTCCGAGAACTACATTCTACTGGGAGACCTCAACTTCCACCTGGAAAAGAAAAACGACAACAACACCACCACCCTTCTCGACAACCTGGCCAACCTCGGCCTCAATCAACTGGTCAACGCCCCCACCCATGTAGCCGGACATACGCTCGACCCAATCTTCACCTCCAGTAAACACATCTCCTTTGATCGCACCACAGCTCTCCATTGGACGGACCACAGTTGTGTTCACTTCAGCTACAAAACCACCCCGACCCACAACCCCCCACAACCTATTCCCCGAAAAAAATGGAACAAAATCACCACCGACCAACTCCTCACATCGCTCAACCATAACGCACCCGCCCTCTCATCGGACCCAAACCAAGCCGCCATCACATTCAAACAATGGATCACTCACAGCGCTGACGAATTAGCACCCTTGAAAAACCACCACACCAAACAAGAAAGCAAAAAGGCCCCCTGGTTCAACGATGACCTTAAGAAATCCAAGAAGCTATGCCGCACTCTCGAGAAAACATGGAGAAAAAACCCAACCACCGACAACATGACCACCTTCAAGGCAGCCACCCGCAAACACCACCAGCTGATTCGATCCACCAAGAAATCAGCATTCAAGAGTCGACTCGACAACAACGCCCATAACAGCAACGAACTATTCAACATCGTCAAAGAATTCACCAACCCCACCGCAGCCTCAAACGACATCACTCCCTCCCAAGACCTCTGCGATTCGTTATCCTCCTTCTTCTACAACAAAATTGCCGACATACATAACAGCTTCAAAAACAGCTCCAACGAAGAATCCTCTCCACCCCCCTCAGATCCTAAACCGCCCTCTAACAACCTCAGCGCCTGGAACCCAATCACCACTGAAGACACCACCCACCTAATGAATTCCATCCACTCTGGCTCGCCAACCGACCCATGTCCCCACCACATCTTCAACAAAGCAGACTCCATCATCGCACCCCATCTCCGTGACGTCATCAACTGCTCCTTCAACTCTGCCACCTTCCCAGAAAGCTGGAAACATGCCGAAGTCAGCGCCCTCCTGAAGAAACCCACAGCAGACCCCTCTGAACTTAAAAACTACCGTCCCATATCCCTCCTCCCTTTCCCGGCCAAAGTCATCGAGAAAGCCGTCAATAGCCAACTCGCCACCTTCCTCGAATCCAACAACTCCCTCGATCCCTCACAGTCCGGCTTTCGAGCCAAACACAGCACCGAAACCGCCCTCATCGCAGCAACAGACGACATCCGAACACTACTGGACAACGGAGAAACAGTGGCCCTCATTCTACTCGACCTCTCCGCCGCCTTCGACACTGTCTGTCACAGCACCCTCATACAACGCATCAGCAACATCGGCATAAAAGGAAAAGCCCTGGACTGGATCATCTCGTTCCTAGCTGGGAGAACTCAGAGAGTCCGACTTCCCCCATTCATTTCAGAGGCCACCGAAGTCATCTGCGGTGTACCGCAAGGATCATCACTTAGTCCCACCCTCTTCAACGTTTACATGAGTCCACTCGCTTCCATTGCGCGTCAACACAACCTTAACATCATCTCCTACGCTGACGACACCCAGTTGATCCTTTCCCTCACCAAAGACCCCAACACCGCCAAAACCAATCTTCACGAAGGCATGAAAGAAGTAGCCGTATGGATGAAAAACAGCCGCCTAAAACTTAACTCAGACAAAACGGAAGTGCTCATCCTTGGATCATCCCCCTCTGCCTGGGATGACTCATGGTGGCCTTCGGACCTGGGCTCAGCACCTACGCCCACAGACCACGCACGTAACCTTGGCTTCATCCTAGACTCCTCACTCTCGATGACCAAACAAGTCAACGCCGTCTCATCCTCCTGCTTCAACGTTCTTCGTATGCTCAAAAAAATCTTCCACTGGATCCCCGCCGAGACTAGAAAGACTGTCACTCACGCACTGGTTACGAGTCGACTAGACTACGGAAACACCCTTTACGCCGGAATTACAGCCAAATTACAGAAAAAACTCCAACGCATCCAAAACGCATCAGCAAGACTCATTTTGGACATCCCTCGCCAAGATCACATTACCAGCCACCTGAAAGACCTCCACTGGCTTCCCGTCAACAAGAGAATAACATTCTGTCTCCTCACCCACGCACACAAGGCCCTCTACAAACTAGGGCCCGCATGCCTCAACACTCGACTATCCTTCTACACACCCACCCGCCAACTAAGATCCTCCAATCAAGGCCTCGCCGCAGTTCCGCGTATCCAAAGATCCACCATGGGAGGCATATCCTTCTCCTACTTGGCGGCCAAGACCTGGAACTCACTCCCCACTCACCTCCGCCTTACACAAAAACACATCTCCTTCAGAAAAGAACTTAAAACCTGGCTATTCGATAAATAATGAACCCCCTCCCCAAGCGCCTTGAGACCCTCTGGGTGAGTAGTGCGCTATATAAATTCCTGAACTTGAACTTGAACATGTCGTCTGCATACGCCGAAACGGAGTGGCAGAGCTGACCCACAGGGATGCCTTATTGTGCCACTATAAGTCGCAGCTGTTATGCCAGGGGCTCTAGGGAAAGCACAAACAACAAGGGCGACAGCGGGAAACCTTGCCGCGTACCCCGATACACATCATATGCTGTAGAAATATTGGGGCTGGTAATGGCCCTGCCATAGGTCCGGTGTAGAGGGGCTTAACCCATTGAATAAAGCAGGGGGAATCCCATATTTAACCAGCGTGGCCAGCATGTACGACCAGCTTATAGAATCGCACGCCTGGCGTATGTCTAATGAGAGGCAGCTGGCGAGGGGGGAGCAATTGCGGGCAGAGTACAGCAGGGCATATAGGCGACTTATGTTCAAGGAAGTACCGCGGTTAGGCACAAATCCGCATTGGTCGGTGTGAATTAGAGTGGAGAGTAAGGGGAGCAGTCGCGTCGCCAATAGCTTACTAAGAATTTTGTACTCCGTATTAAGGATCGATAGGGGCCTATACGCCAAAAGCTCTTTTGAAACCTTATTAGGTTTCAACAAAGAGGTCACTATTGCGTCCCGTGTGGTAGAGGGTAAAGCACCTTCCTCCAGAGCAGTGGGACCATGGATGCTGCAAAAGTAGAATAAAATTCAATGGGAATCCCATCGGAGCCCGGGGTCTTATTATGGGCTATTTCTTGTATAGCACAACGGATTTCGGGAGCAGTTAGAGGGGCTGCAAACTCCTCAGCCTGGGCTGCTGTGATGGTAGGAAGTACCACCTCCCCCAGGAATGCAGTAGTTGCCCCCGTGGTGTCATGAGGGGGAGCAGCATAAAGAGTTGTATAATAATCACAAAATTCCCTATTAATGTCCATTTGTGTGGTGAGCAATTCGTATTGGGCATTATGTATGGCTAGAATAGGTGTGGGGGAGGGATGTGGTCTAATTAACTTGGCCAAGAGCATACCAGACCTGTCTGAATCAGCATGAGTGTGCAGCGTGTATGCATGCAAATCTATCACTCTCAAGTGTTCCAATAATTCAGCATATCTGACCCTTGCTTCTTGGAGGTCCGGCTCTTTCCCATCGTCAGACTGTGCAGTGACTTCCATCGATTGTAATTTACTCTCGTGGTCGGTAAGATCACGTACGGCTTCTCGCTGAATCCCCACCAATTTTCAATTGTTCAGTTTTATCAGGTTCAATCCCCTTCTGTTTGGAAAGAAGCCTATGTCCGGCCTATCCTTAAGAAACCGACGGCCGTTCCCCAAGTCCTCAGTAATTATAGACCAATATCTCTGTTGCCCTTGCTTGGAAAAATATTGGAAACCGCAATAAATAAACAACTACGTTTTTACTTAGAATCCAATATGATCCTTGACCCTTCACAATCGGGCTTCCGCCCTGGTTTCAGCCTGGAGACATCTTGGCTGTCACTGATTCCATAAGACAGACTCTTGATGCAGGAGGATCAATGATACTGATCCTCTTGGACCTCTCAGCAGCATTCAATACTGTCTCTCATCGACTGCTAGTGGAGAGATTATATGAGTGTGGTATTCGGGGCTTAGCCTTAAAATGGCTTAGTGATTTCCTATCAGACACTTGGCAAACCATAATGCTGGCTCCCCATCTGTCCCAAAAATTCTTGCTAGATAAGGTGGTGCCGCAGGGCTCGTGTCTCAGTCTCACGCTCTTTAACGTCCCCTTGCCAAGATTGTTGAACCATATGGGTTTGAAATAATATCGTATGCTGATGATACTCAGCTGCTGTTCCCAATGGGTTCTAATCCTGCATATGAAAAACTGCGTTTCTCTGCTGGAATGCTTGCCATCTCAAAGTGGATGACAGAATGCTGCCTTCAACTAAATCCCGAAAAAAACCAAGCTTAGGCTCCTGGGCAAATCATCAAACATCTGGACGGCTGACTGGTGACCTCCCCATTTGGGAGTAGCCCCCATTCCAGCCTCCTCAGGAAAAAGCTTGGGATTGTAACTGGACCAAATGCTTACAATGAAGGACCATTTCACAACCACTATTGGCTCTTGCTATTATAGCCTTCGTCTTCTGTGTAAGATACTTCCCTACCTGCCTTTGGAACATCGCAGAACGGTGGTCCAGGCGATGATCATGAGCCGCCTTGACTACAGGAATGCGGTTTTGGCAGAAGTAGGCGAGACACTATTAGCTAAGCTCCAAGTGATCCAAAACATGGCAGCTAGGATGGTATTAAACCGTCCCCCTTGGGTCCCCCTCACTTCCTCTGCTCAGAGAGCTTCACTGGCTTCCAGTGAAAAAAAGGTCCTATTTTAAGATTTGTTGCCTCACATTCAAAACAATAAAGGGAAAGGGTCCCTGTTACTTGCAAAAGAAGTTTTTTAAACTGGTCTCGGGCTGCAATCTTTGCTCTAATTCATTAGCCCTTTTAAAGACCCCTCGTATCCGTCTTACCCGCACGGGAGGCAGAGCCTTTTTGTATGTTGCCCCCAAGTATTAGAACTCACTTCCAGAGGCCTTACGCAAATGCACCTCCTATTTGGTCTTTAGGAAACACAAAAGGCCTTTCTGTATTGATCTGTTCTCTCCACCCGCCTTCCTATTTTTCCTGCCTCCTGTTATCTGCTAAGCAAGCGCCGAGATGCCCCCGGGTGAGTCGTGTGCTATATAAGAGTCCCCTAACATAACATAACATAACGTCCCCATAGAGGCACCTCGGATTATTACCTTGAACGCCTCCCATTCAACAATCCTAGAGGACGCAGTACCCTTGTTGCCCGCAAAATAAGTGGTAATGGTGGTATCTAAAGTATCCCGGTAAATCCGATCTTCCAGTTGGAGTGGATGTAGACACTACGTGGGAATCGGCGCAGGGGTTCGACCCAAATTAAGCACCAACTCCAGGGGATTATGAACGGAGATGATACTCATTTTATTGACCTCAGATGGATAAAAGGCTGAGTGAACCCACCAGGATTTGAACCTGTGACCATGAGGCCGAACATAGGCACCTGCAGTGGATGCATTAGTCCATTAAGCCACCAGACAAATATGTGGTATGTGCTAACTAGGGAACAAGTCTGGGGAGCACAGAAAATGATTCAAGTGTGTGTGCAAGGAGTGTGGATAAGAATAAAAAGAGTATTCACGCATACCAACATGTTGCATCTTCCATACATCCAACAGTCACCACCCCTTCGTCCAATTAACTAAGGTGGTCGATTGTGTAGTGGAAGCTACGCTAACCAAGGGGGGGTGTGATCTATCAAGATCCACATCAAATACATCATTGAAATCCCCACCCAGTATCCACAGGTAGTGTGCCCAGTCTGACAGGGCTCTCGAAAGGCGGTAAAGGAAAGCGTCTTGATCCGTATTGGGCACATAAACTGATCCCAAGACCACCACAATACCATCCAGCATGCCCCGTAAAAGTACATATCTCCTCTGGTCGTCGATCCTACTATCCGACAGACAAATTGCCACTCCACGGGGGAAGGCAGAATAGACAGTACCATATAATTGCCCCCTCCATCGTCTCTGTACTTTGGCAAGCTCAGAAGACACTAAGGGCCAGATGTAGGTCACCAAATACCGGTTGGTAACGGCCGATTTCGGCCGTTACCGACCGGTATTTGGTGATTGAGATGTAGGGGGCCTTAAATTTACCGATTTGGTATATTTACAGAATTGGTAAATTTACAGATTCTGTAAATTACCGAATCGGTAAATTTACCGAATCTCAAATTTGTGATGTAGGTGGCACTGAAAACAGTGCCACTGGCCCTTAAGAATTCGTTATTTACCATGACATACTATGTTATGGTAAATAACGAATTCCTGTGTACATGCACATCTGTGCATGTACACCTGTGCCATGTGGCACACATACATGTCCTAAGGGCATGTATGTGTGCCACATGGCACACAAGCCAGAATCAGGGGTGCAACAGGGTGTCAAAGTGACACCCTGTCCCTCTTGCAAATTCGGTAATTTTACCGAATCGGTATTTACCGATTCGGTAATTGCCATTGATTCCTATGGGCCTCAAGGCCCATAGGAATCAATGGCAATTACAGAATCGGTAAATACCGATTAATTGATTACCGAATCATACCGATTCGGTAATTAATTTGGTACATCCCGATTGCCAGTTCTTAAATACCGAATCGGTATGATTCGGTATTTAAGAATCGGTAATCTGGGATTACCTACATCGGGCCCTATAATGCGTTTCCTAGAGGCATATTATCTGTGCTCGACAACGGTGTAATTGAGCACCCGATGGCGCATCTGCACAGAACCCATCCCCTGTATATTCCAGGAGATAAATGTATGATTTCGTTACAGACATATCATCCAGCCATGCGTCCTACCCGCTGCCCACCATCTCCCACACCCTCACACCCACAGGAGCACCAAGAAACAGATCAGTAGCATATACAAAACAACAATGAACCAATACAGGGTCCAACGATTAAACTTCGGTCGACCAAATTGTGCACAAACCAGGCACATAACTCACTGAATAAGGAAACAAAGGCTTCTCGCCAGTGGGGTGGGCTACGCACTGTAAATACGCAAGAACCAGTTATAAAAACGCAAAGCAATCCAAAACAGGCCGGGCCAGGGACTGCATCATTAAAGCTTACCTAGCAGCCTCCTACAGAGCTGTCCAATATAGGAGCATAATACAACATATGAGACCCAGCAGCCTCTTATGGAGCCGCCCATTTCGTAAGCATAACACAACAAATGTGGCAGAGCATAAAACATAAAGGTCTGCGCTTGCAACCGGGGACGGACAGTTACCAAGAGATCAGAGTGAAACATCCCTCTTCACATCATAGGATACAGCATAATTACATCACTTATTCAACCAGTGGATCATTGCTAAGCTGGGTGGACACAGACGGAAATAAAGCCAAACTGCCAACAGAGTCTGAGTCCGAGGATAGCTCCACTGATGGGCTGATGCTAATAGGCGCATGGGAGTTCGCAATGCTCAGGCCGAGCGGAGGGCCGCCCGTCTGCTCTCCAGCACCGATTGCTGCAAAGGAGTATTACATACAGTACTGTGCGTAGTGATTCCCCTCCGTCTACAGCATGGGAGGCGCCGCGGTTTTGGCTGTAGCTGTGCAGGGTGCATAGGACAGGCAGTGTCTGTGAAATTCCTATCCAGCCATTCCCATGCGCTTTCCGGGATCTCAAAGAAGCAAGCATGTTGATTATGAATAATTTTGAGTTTGGCAGGGAACAAAAGAGCAAATGTCAATCCCTCAGTGCAGTATCGGGTCTTGACCTCAATGAACGAGGAACGCAGGCATTGGACTGTCAGTGTATAGTCCGGGAAAATGGATACTTTGGTATTATCTAAGAGAATAGGGGCAGCTTCTCGTGCTGTTTGTAAAATACCATTGCGATCCCTGTAATTAAGGATTCTGGCCAAGAGCGGTCTAGGATTAGCACCAGGATAGCTTTGTGCGTAGGTACTCTGTGGGTCCGTTCTACCGTGAAGTGCGCCGACAGGCCAGTGGGGGCCACTTTGGTCCGCAACCAATCTTCAATGAAGGTCGTGGGGTGTGGACCCTTCGGGAGCCCAACGATATGGAGGTTGTTGCATCGGGCCCTACTTTCAGCATCATCTGCCCGGGGCTGCAAGGACTCAACCTGTTGTTGCAGGAGCCAAATGTGCGTATCTTGTTCCTTTACCTGAGGCTGCCGCGTTGAAACTGAGTGGTAAATGTCTTTCACTTTATCCGCCAACTTTTTATGATCCTGCTTCAGCAAATTCAATTCGGTGGAGATAGTGCCAATTTGTTGCGCTATAGTGGCACGAGATTCACGGATATCCAGGAGTATCACATCCAGCTTTTCAACGGGAGGAAGAGAAGAGACCTCATCATCAGTCCGATAAGATTGTATGGAGGACGTCTCAGAAGGTGGGGAGCCAGCCCGCTCCGAGTCCTGCACTACTTTTGTTTTGTTTCTGCCCATGACTGGTCTCAGCTACACACCCAGCACCTCAACAAGGGGATCCACTACGGGCACCAGGAGATCAAAGTCCATTGTGGCACCTCACAGGGGTCACATGAAGTTTGGGGCCAGCAGGAGAGGATGATGATGGAGACATAGCTGGGGTCAATGCCCGGCACCACAGCGACCCCTAGCAAGAGTCACCAGCCACCAATCAGTACTTTAGCGCATTATGAATTGGGCCTGGACCAGACATGCCAATGTTGAGGGCGCTACACAGTAGAATGTGGGACCGGAGCCCCAGTCCAAATGCAATTCTTGGGTCCATACAAGGTTTCGGCAGGGGAATACAGCCACGCTGTAGGAACAACAGCAGTCTCAGCAGTGTTCAACAACTGCACCACAGGCCAAGCATGTTCAAGGAAGTTCAAACGCTATGGTCACCAGCCACCCCAAGCCACAGCCTCCAGCTCAGGGTCAGCCTCGCCCCTAATGTGGTAGTAGGAGCCGGCCAGGGAAGTCAAAGCCCCCTCCAGCCAGGCAATGATTCCCACAATGCTCAATCCAGGCCCCGCAACACCGTGCGCCGTACAGGGGGAGCGGAGGGAACACTTTAGGCATCAAGAAGTAGAAGCAGACCGGCCCCCCAGGCTTTAATCAGGGCCGCACTACCTCCAAAACTGTTCAGTCCGGGACCTCCCAAGGAAGAGCGCAGCAGGGCAAGTACACCCCCGCACGCCCCCGATTGCCGATCTGGTCAAGGTTAGCACTCACTGCACGGCAACGACAGTCCCTGGGGGTCCGAGCGTCTCTCACCACACCCTCAACCAGTGGAGTCCATCTCCAGCGCCAGCAGCCCAGTCCCGCCGAAGGAAGGCCAGCAGTGGCAAAGGGGGCCAGAGTCCCAGGCCAGCTTCGCAGGTCCGCCGAGGCTTCATTGGAGGTCTCTCGGCACTAACTCCCAGCTGTCGCAAGGCACAGCAGTGCACCGCCGGATGCTCCGAGTACAGACAGGAAGCTCCGGTCACCACTACGGTCCAAAGAACCTCAAGTCCGAATCCAGGGCCTCACGCAGACAGGCACGCCGCCGCAGGGTTCCACTCGACCGGGCAGACCTTACTGCAGGCCGCTGCTCTAGAGGCCACTTCCACCATACAGGCCCGCCGCAATGCCAATGCCAGAAACCACAGCGGGCCACACTCACAGTGAGCAGTAACTACGTTCCGCCAGATTGCAGGAAGGCAGTCCCGTCACAGTCCGCCGCACCTCAGGAGGTCACCAACAATAATTCCACAAGGAGGTTATAGGATAATGCATGGATATTGACGCCCCTGGCCAGGAGCTCGCTGCTTATGCGACCTTCATCTTGGGATGCAAACCACGCCCCCCCAACGATAATAAAGTTAATACCCCTACAGAGTACAGTATTTCCAATTTTGCTTTACTTAGTTTATGTTTGTTCAGTGCTTTTCCTGTTTGTTAACAAGTGGTGCAAAAATGTTCACTATATGTGATGATAGGTGGATGGTCAGTTTTTAAGAGCTTTGACAGATGGAATCTGGCATAATGTCTGTTAGATCAATGTAGTGAATACAATGGTGAGTAGAAATGAGTTTCTTGTAGGTGTTGTAATCATCAAAGTGTTGAGTTTAGTAAATAAAATTCCCTGTCTATTACAAGGATGACACTTTTTGGGGTGTTTGATTTAATGCCCTAAGTGGGCATGGGTATGCCCAGACATGGGTTCCACGTTCACTGTGCCAGTGAAACCATTCTACGCTCAACTTTAAAGGCTGACTGGCCTCAGGCACCAGGATGGCAGAGCCTGGTAAGTCTACTTCCATCGACAACCTAAGAGCAATAACACTTTTCAATACAGCTACAGGCACTGGAGCAAACTGTGAATATGAAAAAATAATAGCAATGAAAAGAAAATTAAAAATGTACAATTTATTTCAATTTAAAAACATCTGCTGCCAAGCAACTATCGCATTTGATACAAACATCAATAATAATATATTATACATATACAGTGGGAAACAATAAAAATAAAAGCAGTCGCGGCTCCTCCAGGGAGTGCTGCCGGGTGGTGAGGCGGGATGGGGGAGATGCAGGATTGGGATAGTAAACTCCAGCATACGGCCGTACGGAGTTAAGTACATAAATAAATAAATAAAACAAATTACATTGCGTGCGCTGCAACGCATTTGGTGTTCTGAGCCTGACTATTAGCAGCCAGTAATAAATATGCTCCACTCAAAAAAATAAAACTGTCTCGTCGTCTTGATGCACAGAGATGATTCTCCTCTGAACTAAAATGACAGAAACTGTCCCTACGCCAACTAGAAGGCAAGTGGAGACAAAATTACTCACCAGAAGGGAAACAAATCTATCTGGTTGCTATGAGAGAATATAAAAAAGCCATCTTAATCGCTAAAGCCACTCACTTCTCCTCCAGAATTCTGACCTCTAACAACAAATCAAAGGACATTTTTGCAATTGTAAATGAACTATCCAATTCGGACAGAGTTTTTATAAAACCCACACCCACTCAAGCACTCTGTGATTGCTTGAACAACTTCTTGAACGAAGAGATTTCCACCATCAAAGCTAGCATTCCTACACGTACCTCCCAGGTGATATTCCCTTCTATGCCTGGAAATCCCTGCTCTCTCGAACACTTTCCGGCCATTAGCCTACAGGCATTCCAGGACCTTATGTCTAAAGTAAAATCTGGACTCCTATTGACTATTGTCCACCCCATGTCCTAGAAGAAGCATTCACCTGTTTCCTGGGGCCTGCCCTTTTTTCTTCTGAATGAGTCCTTATCTCAGGGTTGTGTTCCCATGGCTTTTAAAGAGGCAATTGTTGTTCGTCTTCTGAAGAAACCAGGGGCTGACTCCCAGATCCTGTCAAACTACCGTCCGATCTCCTTGTTCCCTTCTCTGGCTAAGGTACAGGAGGCCCATGTCGCTAGATGCCTTTCTGACTTTATTGAACAATCCAACTATCTCGATTCACACCGAGCTGGGTTCCGCCCTGCCCACTCAACTGAGACGGTAATACTGGCGGTACTAGACTCCTTGCGAGAGAAGGCCGACAGGGGCACCCCTCAGGCCCTGGTGCTGTTGGATCTCTCTGCTGCCTATGACACGGTCGACCATGGTATCTTGGCAGACCGTGTCAAAGAGGCAGGCATTCAGGGCTCAGCTCTCAGTTGGATCAGTTCCTTTCTAGAGGATCGCTCCCAGTCAGTCCGCAACGCCCAGTTAACGGCTCCAAAATTAAAAACCACTTGCGAGGTTTCGCAGGGTTCCTTGCTATACCCCCATCTGTTTAATCTCTACCTCCTCCCTCCCTTAAGGAAAGGAAAGTTGCCATAACAATTATGCCAATGATTTACAACTAGGGCTCCCGGTTTCATGATATAAATTTCCATCTGTAGTTATCCATATATTTATTTTTTTTGCTAAGTTTATCTGTAATTATCCATATTTATTTTGGGTTTTGTGGAAAAATTAAGCTGAAATGAGCATATTCCCACATGTATTTAACCGGTAAATATGCACTCATGCTTGAATGCCTACTAGGTTTCAATACTGTAAACGCCCGCAGAAGATAAATTAATGCACTTTGAAGAAAATATGCACATTTCAGTATCCACCTTGTGCCTATCTACTGCTATTAAAGCCTCTTTACTAAAATGTCTTTCTTTTTTAATTAATCCACAGAGCTATTGCCCTAGTAGTCATGGGATACAGTATTTAGAATTACTCAAAAAGTAACCCAATTTCTGTTTTTATCCACATTTACAAATAAATACAGACAAGAAAATAAATGTTTTCTGTCTGTATTTATCTGTAAAAATCAGTAAAAACGGAAACCAGGGAGCTTTATTTCCAACTAATGTTCACCATCGACAACTCACCTCAATCAGCTTCTGAATTTCAGTCTACCATGCTGCACAACGGTCGCTGAATGGACTATTACCATTTACAGCTTAACTCAGGCAAGACTGAATTGGTCCTGACGGGGGGCGGCCATGTTTTCTGTGGTCCACATTTTTGGCCAACGGAACTAGGACCCTCCCCCACCCCTTCTCTTGCTGTAAAAAGTCTTGGCGTCACAATAAATAATGACCTGTCACTAAAAACCCAAGTTGGCTCTGTGATCTCTACCTGCTTCTTCCAATTACGGAAGATCAGAAAGATCAGCAGATTACTCACACAGGAAGCACTGACACAGGTTGTGATAGCCATGATTATGTACAACTTAGACTATGCAAACTCAGTCTACCTTGGTTTGCCACTATTCCTAACCAAACGCTTTCAGTTGGTACAGAATCAAGCAGCTAGACTGATGCACCAGCCACCTAGGTGTCACCATGTCACCCTAGCGCTGAGCCTTTAAAGTGGGATGCCTGGTCTTTAAATCTCTATATGGACGGAGCCCCAAATTTATCAACAGTCTTATTCTAAGGTACACTCCCTCACGTAAACTACGCTCGGCGCACCTTCATCTCATGGCAACTTCCACCTTCAAGCTGAAGCGTCAAGGGGGCTTTAGGTTTGCAACTTTGCCACCCAGACTTCCCCTGGAAATTAGATCATGCACTGACCTGCTGAGCTTTAGGAAATCCCTTAAGACATGATTGTTTACCCAAGCATATGAATAAATTCCATTGTGGTTCGGCAAGTCCTAGAAACAGCGCCATGAAACCAATTGGTGTACGTGCGCTTTATAAGAATTTTATTACATTACATTACATTCATCCCATCGAGGAATTTGGTCTTGGCAAATGTGGGTTCATTGGAGAGGGAGAGAATCAGCTGGGTGTCGTCAGTGTAGGAGACGATTTTGAGTCCGTGGTTTCTGATGATGGCTTTGAGTGTGTCCTGGTAGATGTTGAAGAGAGTAGGGCTCAGGGAGGAGCCTGAGGCACACCCCAGCTGATCTCTGTGGGTTAGGAGTGGTAGTCTGACTCTCTGTGTACAGCAGGTGAGGAAGGAGCGGATCCCTTCCAGAGCTTTGTTGCGGATGCTAGCGTCATGGAGTCTTATGCATAGGGTGCGGTGAGAGACGATATTGAAGGTGAACGAAGGTCCAGGAGGAGGAGGGCTGCAGTTTTGCCTTGGTCAAGGAGGTAGCAGACATCATCTGTGGTGGCAAGGAGGGCAGTCTTTTCTTAGGTCTGTGGTTGCTTAGGAAGCTGGACTGGGAGAGGTTCATTTTTTTTTGTAAAACAATTTTTATTGCAGTGTTATGTACAACATACAGTGCCACATTTAGTATCATATAGTACAGAGTCGCTGTTCACTCATTGCTTTCCAGATGTTTTGTACACAGCCTTTCAGCCCATATCCCGGAGGCAGGGCGGCGTCAATTCGCAAAACAGTGCTCTCTCTGGACCGGGCCGTCCGCTACTGTCAACATTTAAGGTTCTCCGCCCTCTGCTTTTAACTTTTGAATGTGCTGTGTCGCACTGCTGTTCCAGTAAGGACGTACATGTTCCACTGCGGGATCCCCTTATACTGAACTCCCCTCCCTTCCCTCCCCTCCCGGTGTCTGCGTCTGTGCTCGGTGCAAGCATGTGCTCCTATACTGTGGGACTTCGGAGCTATTGTGTCTTACTGTGTGCGTGTGTCCTGCGGACGTGATCGTCACTGCTGGGGCTGTCACGTCTTCTGTCTCCTCCTCCCCCTCCTCTTCTATTGCGCTATCTCTTAGTGCCTGCACTAGTATTTCCCATGCCATTGCCGCTTCTTGCGCCTTGTCGTCTGAACTACGGCGGGCCATTTGGTAACGTATTGTGCTCTCTGCAGTCGCCCATTTCAGGAATTCATTCAGCCACCTCCTATGTGTCGGTCCTACCTTTGACTTCCACCCCTTGGTCAGCTCTCTCTTCGCTATGAGTAAGCCCATGTCTATGAATTTGCTTGACAGTTTGTTCTTTTTCGTGTGAGGGAACCAATGTAAAATAGTGACCGCGCTGCCATAATGTAACAGCCTTTCTGTGACTGCATTCAGGGTCTCCTCAATTTCCCTCCAATACTCTTGCAAACAGGGACAACCCCTTAACATATGTACTAGGTCAGCTCCTATTTGGTTGCATCTGGGGCATGCCGCGTCTTCCACGTGAAAGTATGCTGTGATTTTACTCTGGGTGAGGTAAGCTCTATGGAGGATATAGAGGTGTATCAGTTGGAAGCGCGCGTTCCTGGTGCTCTTTCTGGCTCTCCGCACCAGCTGCAACAATGTCGCGTCTGGGATTTCTAAGTGCAGGCCCGCCTCCCATTTATTCTTTAGTGGTGTAAGTGGCAGTAGGGTTTCCGTGTGCATTCTGCGATAGAGGCATGTAACAGCTTTAAATGTTCCCGCCGCCATCATTGTATATTGGCACGCTAGCGTTATGGTGGGCTCTATCAGGCCCCCCCCCCAGTGCACCTGTATGGCTCTCACCACCGCCGCATGCAGTAAGTAGTCTCCCCTCGGAAGATCGTACCGCTCCTGCAAGACCTGGTATGGGGATAACACCCCGTCCTCGTATAGGTCTCCTATCATCTGCAACCCGCCTCTTCCCAGAGACGTAGTCCCGACCAGTCCCCGCCATGCGGGAGTGCCGTCACCATGCCCAGTGGAATCTCGGGCGCATATGGGTGAGCGGGTCCAGCTCTCTTTTGCGAGCGGTTCCAGCACAATCGAAGGGTCCGTTCCTCTTGGGATAGCCCCCGTAGCCGTAATTTTTGTTGCAGGGTGATATACGCCAGGACATGGCGGGGGGTGCCGTTCTCCCTTTCCCGTTCCGGGCCACGGTACACTCTCGCTACTTCCTGTGTGAAGAATTGCAACTGAGCTGCTAAGTAGTAGAGCTCAAAATCTGGGACAGCCAGGCCCCCCTCATCCTTAGGGCGGGCTAGCGTCGCCAGTGCAATCCTGCGTCTGCCAGTTCCCCATAAAAAGGACGCCAACATTGATCTCAATTGTTTGAAGGTTGCTCTGGGTATCCACACGGGGAGGGTCCGGAAGAAATATAATAGACGCGGCAGGTCCACCATTTTCAGAAGTGCAACTCGGCCCGCCGTCGAAAGGGGCAGGGTGGCCCAGAAGGACATACAACCCCTCAGGGCACGGATGCAGCGGCCTACGTTACCGTCCAGGAGGTCCGTCGGTGCATGGTATATGTGCACCCCCAGGTAACTCAGGCAGTGGGGTTCCCATCGGAGGTTCGGGCGGAGTGAAGGGCTTTCCTCCCCCCTCCGTAGCGGGAAGATACAGGTTTTTGTCCAGTTTACCCGCAGTCCCGATATATCGCCAAAGCGCTCTAGTAACCTCTCGGCACCCTCCACAGCCTCTTCCGCATTGTCTAAAAAGAGGAGGAGGTCATCCGCATATAAGGAGATGTAATGGAGTTCTCCTCTGAAGGCTAGCCCGTCGTAATATTCACCTCTTCTAGCCATAGCTGCAAGAGGTTCCACCGCAAGCGCAAACAACAGGGGGGAAAGTGCACACCCCTGTCTGGTTCCCCGAGACACCTCGTATTGGTCCGATACTAATGACCCGACCCTCACTCTGGCTTTCGCTGATGAGTAGAGCACCTTCATCCACTGTATATATCCCTCTCCTAGGCCAAATCTTTGCATCACTCTGTATAGGTAGTCCCACTCTAGGCTGTCAAAGGCCTTTTCTATGTCGACTGCCAATACCAGGGGGGCTCTCGCCTCTAGTGGCGGAGTATCCACTAGCCTGAGCAGTCTACGAATGTTGTGTGTAGTATTTCTTGTGGGTATAAAACCTGATTGGTCTTTATGGACCAGATCTTGCATATGGGTCAACAGCCTGGTGGCCAGCACCGTACTCAATATTTTGTAGTCAGTCGTTAGCATGGACAACGGCCTATAGGATGCAGGGTCTGTGCTCTCTCTTCGCAGTTTCAATAAAGGGATCATTATGGCTTCGCGCATTGACCGGGGGAGTCTTCCCTCTTCCTTGGCCTTGTTATAAAGCACCTGGAGTCTCGGGGCTAGTTGGTCTAAGTATCTCCCGTAGAACTCAATGGGCAGCCCATCCATCCCCGGCGTTTTATTGCGCGCCATCCGCTTCACCGCTCCCCTTATTTCGGCCAAGTCAATTGGGCCTCCCAGGATGTCAGCTTGTTCTTGCTCTAGGTGCGGGAGCTGCAGGTCGCTCAGAAAGGCGTCCAGCGCTTCAGTGTGGTCACCCAGCTCAGTTCTATACAACCTCTCGTAGTAGGACCTGAAACAGTCCAGTATTGCGGATTGTGTAGTACGGGTGTGACCTCCATTCCCCTGTAAGGCTAGAATCGGTTGGCTATTCCTATTGGGGTTTGCTAGCCAGGCCAAGAGTGTTCCTGTTTTGTCCCCTTCAGCAAGAGTCTTCGTTAAGTATGTCTTATAATCGAAGCTACGAAGGCGCTCCACTTCTACTGCTACCGCCTCCCGCGCCCCACTTACTTTCTCCTGTAATTCAGGGTGGTTAGGTCGGTCTAGTTCCACTTCTCTTAGTGTGCGCTCAGCCTTTTCTAGGTCTTCTACCAATGTTTTGCGTACTCCCGCATATTTCCCAATGCTGTGTCCTCTCACTACTACTTTAAATGCATCCCACTCTATAGCCCTGGATGAGGTGGTACCCTCGTTCTCCACAAAATATTGGGTGATCCGATCTCCCAGCTCAACGCGAAAGGGCGGGTCATCCAATGTGTCCGGCCGCAGTCTCCATGTTGGGATTTTAGGTGGTTCAGTCATCCAATCCAGCGTCAGGAGGAGCGGATCATGGTCAGATAACGTACGTGCTAAGTATTCAGTCCGGGCCACAGCAGCAAGTACCGCAGGGGAGCAAAGAAAGGAATCAAGGCGTACGTGTAGGTCGTGTAGACTAGAGTAGAACGAGTAATCCCGCTCAGTGGGGTGCTGTGCGCGCCAGCTGTCGGTTAGATCCCAGGTACCCTGCCATTCAGACCTGCACTTCGCCAACCGGTGTACTGGGGAAGTGCGCAGTGGTGGGTGTGATCTATCTAGTATAACATCCTCTATGGAGTTGAAGTCCCCTCCCATCAGCACAGGACCTGTGAAGTAGCTGGCAAGCACCCTGGAGAGTCTTGCAAAGTATGTTGCTTGATCCATATTCGGCGCGTAAATGCTACTGATCACTATGTGTCGGCCTCTAATTAGTCCCTCGACTGCCACATATCTCCCCTCCGGGTCCTCTGTGTGCCTTGTCACCTGGAGGGGGATTCCCGCCCTCACCCAAATTAACACTCCCCTAGCAAATGCAGAGTACGTAGTATAGAATAAATGGCCCCTCCACCTACGCTGGAGCGTAATTCCTTCCTTCTTGGTTAAATGGATCTCTTGTAGAAATGCTATATGCACTCCTCTGCGAACTAGGTATGAGTGGATCTTATGTCTCCTCGCCATTGTATTTAAGCCCCGCACATTCCAGGACACACATTTCAATGGACCCACATTAGCCATTGTCCCATTGGACGTAAAGTGGACCTCCAGTAGTATGCATCCAGACCACAGACTTGACCCCGAACCCTCCCTTCCCCAACAGTCTCCCGACCCCTCCTCCCCGAACTGCTCCTAGAGTCTCCCCAACCTCTCTAGGCCCTCCCTCCCCCAGAACAGGACTTGACTTCAAAAGAGTCGCACCCATCCAAACAATTGAGCAACGTGCTCACAGATCCTCTAATCCGTAGTCAATACTACGTTGGCCTTATGGGCCCCGGGGTGCGCACGCTAGCCTCTGGGACCTCCAAATGTTGTCTCCTAACCCCCGCCCCACAATATACTTCATGTCTTACAACAGTCCATTCTTACAGCGGCCTGCTCCAGAGTTCTCAGTAGCTGCATTATACCCCCGCATCTCAACCAGGTACCTTGTCGAGGGTTCAACTCTCGATGATTTCCCCCGATGTCTGTGGCGTGACCTTAGGGCCTCTGGCTCCGCCCAGCTCCGATAGTTCAGTGTCCGAGCCCGTACCCTGGCCCTCCGAGCCCGATTCCTTCTCCGATTGGGTCAGTGCCGACCCCGATACATCTTTTACCGCCTGCAGTGCTGCTCTACGTTCATCCGCTGTTTGGAAGTCCGTCGGCCTTCTGGAGCCCTGTCCGCGCCCTCGGTGTCATCTCGATCGCCTGAGTGAATGTTCCTGGCGCTCCTCCTCAGCCCTAAACCGAGCCCCATCCGTGCCTGCTTTGTAGGTATCCCACCAGGTCCATGCTTCTGCTGACGTTGGGAAGAACAGGGTGTTATCGTCCACCACTACCCGGAGTCTGGCCGGGAACAGCAGCGAGTATTGTATGCCTTCCGTGCGGAGCTCTTTTTCGATAGAAAGGAAGGAGGCGCGCAGTTTTTGGGTCTCGAACGTGTAGTCCGGGAACAGCGTTACCTTACTGTTGTCCACCTGGAAAGGTCCCGCTTCCCTGGCTCGCTGCAACAGCCAGTCCCTGTCCTTGTAGTGTAGTAGTTTAATGACCACTGGGCGAGGCGGGAGGCCTGGTTTCGGAGGTCTCGACGACACTCGGTGCGCCCGCTCCAGAGTGAAGAAGGGGGAAAGGCCCTCCGGGGCCACCACCGACTGCAGCCATTCGTGCAGGTAGCTCACCATGTCCGTTCCCTCTTTTTTTTCCGGAAGGCCCACGAGGCGCACGTTGTTCCGTCGACTGCGATTTTCAGCGTCTTCGGCTCTCCTTTCCAGGGTGTGAATCCGGTCCAGCGCCTCCGTGAGCTTCCCGTCCATCGACTTTTGTGCTGGTACAATGTCCTTTAGGGTGGCCTCCGCTTCCTTGACTCTGTCCGTCAGTTTCGCGTGATCAGCTCGCAGGAGCCCCAGCCCAGCCGATACCTGCGCAATGTCGTGGTGCAAGGCTTCTTTTGTAGCAGCTATAGCCTCCAAGATCCTGTCCTGCATTTGTTGCAGGTCCGTTGCAGGCTGCGTGGAGTCTTCGGGCGTTTCCGAGGCAGGACTCCCGTCCCCTTTGGGGCCTCTGGTCTTTCCCATGTCACACCTGCGTCGTTGAGCTGAGCCCCAGGGATATGCAGCGGTGGTCGACGCCTCCCGCAACGGGCTGCCCTCCGTGTGTCAGCCTGGGGCCTCCTCCTCCCCCCTCTCCGGTAGTCTGACCGTGGGGCCTCCCTAGGCTCAAAAGTCTTTTTCCCGGGCCCCAATGGCAACCCTGGAACTGCCGTAACGAGATCAGCCGGGCTCCCCGTTTAAAGCTGGGCACTGGTAGATAGTTGTAGCGCACTCACAAGCTGGCCTCTTCCCGGGGTGCTCGTCCTATGCAGGTCGGCAGGCCAGGTGGGTCCCCAGTCACCCCCGTGAAGGTTGCTGTGCGTCCCCGAACAAGTTAGCACCCTGATCCCCGCCGCAGGCGCAGCACAGGCCCAGTCGCTATCTGGTCGTACTCGGCAATAATCGTTGAGCTCCCAGCATCTGGTACGGCGCGTAGAGAACTGCGCCTCTCAACCGGGGCCAGAGACAGGGGAAACGCACCTCCCAAGCAGGCAGCCAGGGCCCCAGCCGCCTTCCAAGTCTCGCAGAGGCGCCCGACCCCAAGGCCGGGGAGTCGGTTGCAGGTGTCCGGTGGGGCAGGGCCTTCGTAGGGTCGTTGCCACGCAGGGCGCTGCGTTAGGCGCGCCGGATCATCGGAGCGCCGACTGGCCCCAGTCTGTAGTACGGTCTCCCCCGGAGCGGCCTGAGGAAGCGGTCGATGACGGAGATGGGGCCGCAGGCGTCAACAAGGCAGACCTCCGAGCCGGGGCACCGTTCCCCACTCCTTGCGGTGGCGGAGCTCTGCTGCCTCCTCTCGTTCACAGCAGTCGGGCCGGCGGGATTCCGGTGGCCAGCCGCCTCTAGTCCCCGTGTCCTCCACAAAGTCACCCCCCTTGCCTGGCCGGGCCCCGGGACCGGGCAGCCCCCGCCGGGACTGTAGGCCCCAAAGCCGGGGCGTGGATTTATGGCTTTCCGGGTGGGGCGGGGCCTCGTTGGGTCTCCCTGTAGGCAGCTCTCCTCACCGGTCCCGCCGCAGGTAGGGGTCGGTAGCTCGCCAGAAGGTCCCGGTCTGCGTGGCAGGAACTCGCCGGCCTCGCGCAGTTCAGCCAGGCGCCGGGGAAGGAACCCCTGGGATCGCTCGGCGTCCCATGACTCGGGAGCCGCCATCTCGTGCTTCGGCGGCCCGGGCACTCCGCAGTGCGCGGCACCCGCTGCAGCAGACCCGCCAGCTCGACACTCGCACCGGAGCAGGCCCGGGAGTCGCACTCGGGATCCACCCGATTTGCGCGGGGATCCCGGGTCTCAGATAGGATTAATGACGGATCGCCGGGCGGAGGGTCGGGAGCCTCGCTAGGCTGCGACTCTCCTCATCGGCTGCTAGCCACGCCCCCCTGGGAGAGGTTCATGATGTGGTTTGCTTCGATGAACGCAGAAAGTTGGGAGTTGATGGCCTTCTCGATGACCTTGGCTGGGAAGAGGAGAAGAGAGAGAGGTCTGAAGTTTTGATATATGTCGGGTCAGCAGAAGGTTTCTTCAGCAAGGGGTTGATCTCTCAGTGTTTCCAGTCTTCCTGGAAAGTGACAGAGTTGATGGAGCAGTTGATGGTTCAGCAGAGTTTGGGGGCGATGGTGGTGGGAAACAACCTTTACAATGCAACTTTTACAACGCACTACCATTACAACGAAACTTTTACAACGCAACATCCATTACATCGCATGCCATTACAACGCAACAATTACAACACATGACACTACAACGTATACCACTACTACGCATGTCATTACAACGCATACCATTACAACGCATACCATCACAACGCATAGTACCCATACACTATCCAACACTTACCCTACTGTTGCACCCCCTGGAGTTAGAATAGTAATTTTTACCCCTACACTATCCAACACTTACCCTACTGTTGCACCCCCTGGAATTAGAATAGTCATTTTTACCCCTACACTATCCAACACTTACCCTACTGTTGCACCCCCCTGGAGTTAGAATAGTAATTTTTACCCCTACACTATCCAATACTTACCATACATGCAATGTAATGTTATGCGTTGTAATGGTAGTATGCGTTGTAATGGAATGCGTTGTAAAGGTAGTTTTTAACAATTTGTTGTAATGGCATGCGTTGTGATGGAATGCGTTGTAATGGATGTTGCGTTGTAAAAAATGAGTTGTAAAGGTATGCTGTAGTAATCAGGATACAGAGACGTTGAAGTAGTAAGAAATAGGATTTATTTCATAAGTCAAACTCCACCCGGCAGCGGAGCGTCTGATCAGCGGTAAGCCAACTGTACTATGGCAACCGAAGATCAACCAACGTCCATGCACGGGAGGACATACATTTATATCATAACATGTTATGTGCACGAGATCTAACCTTACTGTCATACGTCGCGTGGGACCCTCCGTGATGTGAGAAGCTCCACGCGGCGTATGACGTTATACCAATATTTACATTACATTACACCACCTTCCCCCTTATAACAATAAACAGAGCAAAGTCAGTAGTGTCTAGAATTTCACAAATTCATTATATCTCTCTGGTATTTTAATACATCTACCAAAGGAAGACATTTTTTTACTATTAACGGAATTTTGAATATCTACATTTCGTTCTTCAGGAAGAGGTTCATCAAAATGACGTGGAATTTCTAATTCATGTCTGGCTGAACACGTTATCTCAGAATGATTAGAATCATCCACTAATAGAGGTTCCTTGATCCAAAAGGACCAGTCTAAGTTTTCAGAGATGTTAGAGTTCACTTTACCTTTAATAATTTCAGCTTGGCGTTCTGTAATCTTTACTAGTTGACGTTTATTCCACCAACCTCTTTTATTAATAAAAGCAGATCCTTTGCTAACTTTTAACACTTGGACAGGTGTACCAAATTTTGAACGACCTTTCGTTATTTTCCCGGGACTTTTGATCAACACCCAGTCACCTGCAGAAATATCAGCAAAATTATTTTTTAACTTCTTGTCAAAATTCATTTTCATTTGGTCTTGTTTCACGCGAACCATATTTTTGATTGACTGAGACTCAAGTGGTTTCTTTACAGAATCTTTTTGTAACCATGATGGAAACAAAACAGAACGATTTTCTCTTCCCCTTAACAGAGAAAAAGGGGATACACCTGTTACACAGTGAGGGGACGTGTTGTAATGCCACACTTTCCGAGTAACAAATTCCCCCACTTTATAACCACAAGAGATTGCAGTCTGGACGCCTTCTTTAATTACTCTATTTCCCCTCTCTACAAGACCATTTGAAGAAGGTGAATATAAAGCTACTTTAAGTTGTTTGATATCTAAACCTTCTAAAAATGTATGCATTTTATCAGACACAAAATGTGTACCATTATCTGTAACTATGTACCTTGGAATTCCTTCTAAATCAAAAACTTTCTTTAGAAAAGTAATGGTGGAGTCTGAATCTGGTGACTTGACGAAATCAAAGTATAACCATTTCGAAAAATAGTCAACTAAAAGGATCACATATTTATTCTCTTGTTGGAGAACCGAATATGGTCCTGAAAAATCTACACCAACTTTTTCCCAAGGGGTATCCGGAAATTTTGTGGGGTGCAATGGCATTTTTATAGTACGCCAATGCTTATCTGACAACAAACACTCAGGACAAGAATCAATTAAGTTCTTGACCTGAGTATCCAAAGACGGCCACCAATAGTTTTGTTTGATTCGCATAGCTGTCTTTGTTATTCCTAAATGTCCCTGGTGTGCTAAGTTAATAATGGACTCTCTCAATTTAAAAGGAGGAACAAATTTCTCACCTTTGCGAACAATATCATTTTCTACAAAAAGTTGATCTGCCACTTGGGCAAAATTTCGTAGCTCTCCACTCAAATTTCTCGGTTCAGGCCAACGTTGAGTTGAAAATTCTATGACCTTCAACAAAACGCTATCCTCCTTAGTACTATTTTTCCAGTCTTCCTCTGAAATGATAGTACTAATTTCATTAACAGCATCTATTAATGTAACACATTCTACATCTTCCTCAATAGAGTCTTCTTCATCATCATTGGACATAGTCATTCTAGATAAACAATCAGCACGGAAATTTTTTCCACCTGCTATATGCCTAATTGTAAAGTTGAACTCTTGTAATTTTGATACTAGTCTCATAAGTCGAGCTGATAAAGATGGACTAGACTTGGTGAAAATATAAATCAAAGGTTTGTGATCGGTCACTAGCTCAAATTTCCTTCCCCAAATATACATTTTAAATTTGTGCACCGCCCAAGAACAAGCCAACGTTTCCCTCTCTATTGTACTGTACCTTTGCTCAAACTCTTTCAATGCTCTTGAAGCGAATGCGACGGTTTGTTCTTGCCCGTTCACTTTTTGGGTAAGGATTGCTCCTAAACCAGAAATACTAGCATCTACCGTAATAGTTGAAATGGCATCTTCCCTAAATGCATGAATGGCTTTTGCTGAAATTATCATTTTCTTAACTTCACTAAAAACTTTATTTAATTCTTCAGTCCAAATAAAATTTACCCCTTTCCTTAAAAGCTGTCTCAGTGGCTCTACCAATTGCGAATAAGATTGCACAAACCTGGCGTAATACTCTGCTAGCCCAAGAAATGATCGCAGAGCGTCTTTATCTAAAGGGGGTTTTGCATCTTCAATAGCCCTGACCACAGAAACTTTGGGAGTAATACCTTTATCTGATACAGTGTGTCCCAAATACTCAATTTCATTTACTGCAATTTTACACTTTTCCTTATTAATCGTCATATTTCTAGACATTAAAATTGATAAAACTTTTTTAAGGATTTTGTTATGTTCATCTAAAGTTTCTGCAAAAATTTAAATATCGTCCAGATATGCCTGAACCCCTTCAATCCCCTGAAATAATTCATCCATTAATTTCTGAAACACACTACCTGCGGACGCTAACCCTAAAGGTAGGCGCATAAATTTGAACGCTCCGAAAGGAGTAATAAAAGAGGTGAGTTCTTGTGACTCTTTTGACAAAGACACCTGGTGATAGGCTGACCTTAAATCTATCAATGAGAACCACTTTGCTCGACCAATGTTAGCCAGTAATTCGTGAATTCTCGGTAAAGGATGGCAGTCGATAATGATGTTCTTATTCAAAGAGCGTAAATCCGCACACATCCTAATTTTGTCTTTTTTCGAATGACTACGATAGGCGCGACCCATTGTGAGGAATTAACAGGAGAAATGACACCCTGTTTACATAAATCATCTAACATTCCTTTTAATTCTGTCCTAACGCTTAATGGAACAGCCCTGACTTTGTGAGTGACTGGTTGGGCTCCTGGAATTAATCTGATTTTATGTTCAAATCCCTTTACGCTTCCAATTTTTTCTTCAAACACAGGTTTAAATTCTGATACAATGTCCTGAATATTTACACTAGAACTTTCTATGTTTGCTATAGTCATTTTATCAGAATTTGTTTTAAACTTAGGTAAATCTCCAACTTTGATGGGATTTTCATCACCAGGTACTAAATAAAGTCCCATCAGGGCTAAATCTTTCCAACCTACAATGTTTTTACCTTTTTCAGCTACATACATTTTTGTAACTGTTTCTCTTCCTAAGCACTGAACCAAGCCTTCAAAGTAACCTAACATGTTAATATCCTTTTCGCCGAATGCTCTTGGATTAACATCAGATTCTATTAATACAACTCTTTTGTCCCATTTCTCATAAAAAGTTGAATCTCTGAGGATAGTATATGGCGAACCCGAATCCGCCATAACCTGTAAATGGACATTATCAATAATGGCTGAACATAAGGGACCCTTAATAGATTCTACATCACCATTAGCATCAAGAGTTACAATAATGTTTTTAAAAGAATTTGTACAATCATCCACCTCAATGCAATTAATATTAGGATTTTTCTTTGCAAATCTACAAACACCTTGAAAGTGTCCTATCTTTTTGCAAATTGAACAACGTTTTTTTATAGCCGGACAATTTGTAGCATTTGCTAAATGGTCTCTTGAACCGCATCTGTAACATAAAGTGGTCTTTTTCTTTTGAAAACTTTTGTTAAAACTCTTGTTTTTAGAATTAATGACACAAACAGTATCTTCTTGATCTGAATCTGAGTAGACCAGAGCATTGACTCCTTGTTTAGATGGTTCCATTACTACCTTGCTGGTTAAAGTAGAACGTTCAATGCTAAGAGCCAGATCGATGACTTCATTCAAAGATGGGTTTTTACATCCCAGAATCCTTTGCTTGATTTTCCTAGAATTACAATTGAATACAAACTGATCTCTTATAAATTTATCTGGAGAAGGTTCAAAATCACAAGTAATAGCTAGTACTCTAAGTGCTGCAATATATTCCTCAACCTTTTCTTCCTCCTTTTGCTTCCTGGAATAAAAATTGTGTCTCTCCAGCATCACATTAGGTTCATCACAAAATTGTTTTTTAAGTCTGGCAATAGCTTCGATATATACATTCCATATGTTATCTCCACTTTCATCTTGAGAAACAGGAGGAGCAATAGGAACTACACTTTTAAAAATTCGTTGCCCAGCTTGGCCTAAGCAACCAAATAGTAATGCGAATTTTCGTTGTGCAGAATAACCAGTTGCATCGATGGCCACCAAATGATTCTCGAATAAATCAAACCACTTTGACCAAATAATGTTAGGTGTGCCTGGTTTGCTCAGGAAAGGAGGTGGTTGAGTAATTTGGTGCCACAGATTGTCAGACATATTTAATAGTAATTATCAATTTGAATATGTATTTATGAACAATCTTAAATTTTGGTGAATATTTTTCAATAATAATCAAAATTTAGTAACCTTGTAAATACTAAATTCAATTAGCCTTGTAATGAATAGTATGCGTGTTGTAGTAATGACACGCAGCGTGCGTGTAGAAGAACTGACATGCGGTAAGTAAATTATTGAGATCTATGTATCGTTGGTACACATGTACTTAAATAGTATGAGCGTGCGTATCGCAGTAGAGATACGTCGGTTGGTAGTATGAGCGTGCGTATCGCAGTAGAGACACGCCGGTTAGCATATTTAATTATGCGCAATGTTAAAATGTATATATATGCGCGGCTCAAATGGTGCTGGTAATCAATGATGTAGTAGGTATAACAGTAAAATAATAGCGTGCGTATCGCTGAAAGGACACGCGTCTAAAATTTTGAATTATGTTGTCTTGAAAATACCCTTCAAACGGGAGATAAACAGTACCTTGTTCCGACGGTGAGACGTCTACCTCTCAGTTTGTTTTGGTGAGCGCTGTCCAATTAAAATTGCGCTTTTGTACTCGACCAATAGATGATATTCGTTTTAATGAGGATGTAACGAATCCATGGAGTCGATTAAAACTCTGTAATTCTATTGGAGGATTATGCACGTTGTGTGCTTAACGTGCTGAAGAGCTCCGTCGTGTAACCAATGTGAAGGGCTCCGTCGGGTAATTAATTTGAAGACGAAGTATCCGAGTAAATTAAAAGAAATTTTCTCTTTGCGTGGGAAAAAGGGTGGAGTTAAATCCCCAGCGTCGCCAAATGTAGTAATCAGGATACAGAGACGTTGAAGTAGTAAGAAATAGGATTTATTTCATAAGTCAAACTCCACCCGGCAGCGGAGCGTCTGATCAGCGGCAAGCCAACTGTACTATGGCAACCGAAGATCAACCAACGTCCATGCACGGGAGGACATACATTTATATCATAACATGTTATGTGCACGAAATCTAACCTTACTGTCATATGTCGCGTGGGACCCTCCGTGATGTGAGAAGCTCCACGCGGCGTATGACGTTATACCAATATTTACATTACATTACATATGCGTTGTAAAATTATGCGTTGTAACGTCATACATTCATGGTGGTGCCTGCTCTGTTGAAGAGGTGATACATGCAGAGGGCCAAGGCGGCTCTGGAGTTGATGCTCTTCATGATCTTGAGGGTGTCCAGTTAAGGAGAATCTGCTGCATTCCGGTGTTGTTGGGTGCTGTGGTTGCGAGTGAAGTGGGAGGGTTCCGGGTATCAAGGCTGTCGAAGCTGTCATATATCTCCTTAATTTTGCAGAGGAAGAAGGTGCCTAAGTTGTTGCAGAGGTCTTGGGAGGGTGGGATGTCTGCTGTCTCTGTGCTGGGTCTGGCAAATTATTTGACCACGGCAAAGAGTTCCTTGCGCTGATGTTGATCCTTTTCTGTTGTTCTAATGAGGTGGTGGTGTGCGGTAACAGCGATTATGAAGGCAGAGTGGTCTTTCGGGTTCTTGCTGCTCCCCCATCTCTTCTCAAGCCATCTACAGGCGCATCTGGTCTCATGAAGGGTGGAAGAGAACCAGCTGGCTTTCTTGGGGTGTCACTTGCCTGAGGCTTTCTTCAAGGGAGCCAGGGTGCCGGCGGAGTTGGAGATCCATCGGTGGAGGCTGAGGTATTAGTGTCTGTGGATGTCGTGGTGGGGGGTTTGAGGCAGGTGGTGAGCTGTTCTTCTGTGACATTGTTCCAAAATCTGCGAGGGTAGTGGTGGATGTGGTGGTGTATGGTGGGTTTGGTGAAGGAGAAATGTACGCAGCGTTGGTCGGTCCACAGGAGCTTGGGGATGTGGCTGAAAGTGATGTCAATGGTGGAGAAGATGGAGTGGAACGTGTGTGCAGCTGAGTGGGTTGGGGAGGTGACCCATTGTTTGAGTCCAACGGTGGCGAGGTTATCCAGCAGAGACTAGGTGTGTTTGTCGTTGGAATTGTCCAGGTGAAATTTGAGGTCACCGAGAAGGGTGTAATCTGTGGAGGCGAGAGCGTGGGGTGTGATGAAGTTGAAGATGGAATTGCTGAACGGTGGGCAGGGTATACAGATAAAGAAATAAATGGACCATGGTATCTGGGGATGGGGTAAACATTTCAGCTGTTCTTGGGGAGGGGAGAAAGAACTAAAATAGAGCCTGAGCTCAGGGAAGGTGAGTTAACTTGGAATTTCAGTGATCGTTGACAATTAAGTCTTTTTATGCCCCTAGTTGAAGCTAAATTGTAATCCCACTCCTATCTTTGAGGAATGTGCAGTTTTTTGTTTTTCAAAATCGGGCCAGCCTAACCAACCTTGAACTGCTTTCCTGGATTGACAGCAAACGTTCCTGGCTATTCTCAGGGTTGGAAAATCACTTTGAGCTCCTCCGCTAGCTCAGCAATTGTGGGTACAGGGCAGATGCAGACAGCTCCTGTATAGTGAAACACAGGGATGTAATTTGAGGGTTAGAGGGGAAAAAAATAAGTGGCACTCATAAAGGCAGAGGGTTGGAAAGGATGGATACACCACAAGAGGAAGTGGGTGAAGTCGAGGAGGCCGCAGTGTTCCTGCTACTGCTTAACCTATGTCTGTTGCATGGCCTTGACTATCACCAAAAGCTCTCCAAGGCCCTTCAAGATTTCCCACTGACCAGCAACCAACTCTCATGGCTTCCTTGAAATCAGTTATTGTGACATACTGAGGAGGTGGAAGTGAAGTGATGTAAGAGAGCTCACACTTTTCTGGGTGAATCTCACTCTTGTCCACTGACCTTGGCAGGCACCTTTTCGAGAAGGAAGGGTGATAAGTGGTGTAGTTTTATACCAGGGTGTTGTGAGGACTGGCAATTTGTGGAGGGGCAGCTTCTAGTCTTAATAGCTGAGGGGCTTGTTCCTGGAAAACCACTATTGCTTGATGCTTCTAGTCAGGAGGAACATCATTGTAAGCCTTCTCCTGGCCTGTGACACCCCAAATCATCCACCTCCTATATTGTGTCTTCAACATCTGCCCAGAGTCGTTAGGCGTGTGACCTCGTTATTCCCTGTGTGGGTGCACTCTCCTTGCAGGTATCCTCACCCTCCTTCGTGGTGGTGGTATCACCCTATGCACACCAAGTGGCCAAGGCCCTTTTCCTTTTTCACCTTTGGTCCTGTTGTTCCCTGCTTCCTTCTTGGCTGTCTGCTATAAAGGACATCAGAAAAAAAGACTCACAAGTGCATATTTTCACTACTTCAAGTACATAACAATACATATCATTATTTCTGTAGTTCTACTGACAAAGGTCAACATTGCCACTTTTAACAGTGTCACTTTTAATAGTGGGTGACTCTAGGCAAAAAGGTACAGCTTCAGCACATAGTGCTTTTCTCTCTAACATAAACCTCTGTCGGAATTCAACCTAAGGGTCCTCTTTGCAGTTGGGGTGCCTTGAATTACTCAAGAGATGATACCTTCACATTACCTCATGATGGGAAACAGGAATGTAAGCATGAGTCAGATGGCAGTAAGTGATGACTAATAGATACAGCATGCATGTTTGTTAGCTGGACATATGATGATGGAAACTTCTCAGTGTACATTAACCCTGGGCGTAGTACGCGTAGTCGCGCTACGCGAAGCCGTTCTCGCACTACGCGAGCTTTGCGAGCGTGCGTAGTACCTTGCTGGTCCCGTTTGCGAGCCGTTTTTCTTGCTCGGGAGCGCGTTGTGCGTGTTCGGGGCGCTGTCTGCGTGTTCGGGGGATTGTAGCGTGCGACCTTACCCATGTGGTGGGCTATGGGCGCGGCCATCTTGTTTTTTCAATTGTCCCGCCCGCTCGCGTCCCCTATTTCCTCTTCCGGGTCGCGTATAATGTGTTCGCGCGGTGCACGTCCTGTTCGGGAACACAACTACTTGTTCACGCTGACAAAGTGCATGTTCGCGTGAAATCGCGCGCAAACTTACCCACGTGGTCGCGATGGGCGCGGCTAATCTTGTTTTTCACACTCTATGCTATGGTTCTGGGCCTAGTTTTCTATCCACCTTATATCTGTTCAATCTTTACCTATTTTCACAGTTTTTCTTACTTTTTTTTTACTTATCATCTATCTCTCTCTGTCCCTAAGTTTATATTTTGCATTTTATTTCTACTTTTCCACCTTTTTTTAAACTTTTCTACTTTTTTATTTTACTTCTTTATTTAAGCTCCTACTTCTTCCCCCTAACTTTTTTTCCTTTTGTTCTAACTTTTCTTTTCCACCTCCACCTCCACCGCCACCCCAGAACCATGGCAAAGGGGAGCAGCAGAACCGGCTCGAAGGGCAAAAGGCGCCTGCGCCCAAGAGCCGGCTGCCTTGTGGCAGAATGCGACCTTCAGGGGTGAAGGCCCGGAATCTTTTCGGGGAGGCGGAGGTGGCCGCCCTTGTTGTTTTTATCCAGCGCCACCCCCCCTTGACCTTGGCAGCAGGCGGCAGGCCAGGCTCTGGTTACCTCCCAGAGGAGCGTTGCCGCCGGTGGGCGAAGGTGCGCCGGGCAGTCTTCCGCTGCACGGATATCCGGCGCACCCACCAGCAGCTGGCCCACCGGTGGGCAGACATTCTAGACAGGGAGCAGGACCTGTTGGACCTGCTAGGTGTCGAGGTCGTGGGGCTTGGTGAGTAGCTAGTAATATTAATATATGTATATATAGTAGTATAAGTATTGTGTATAATTCTTGGACGAATAAGTAACACGATTACTTGTGCGCTTAGTTACATTGCAGATCAATTCCGTCTCAAAATCTTATGTTACCGTATGACACAGGTGCTGCTCGCTCGCCACTTCTCTTACTGGTTTGTAACTGTGCGCTAGCTTGGGCTGGTGATTATTGATGTTAGAGTTTACTTTAGAGAACTGAAGTTAGTTAATGCTATTGCTAGAGTCTAGTCCTTACATTGTCCTTTAGTGAAATAGTGGTGGATGGATAGTATTAGTTCATATTTTTTTAACGGTCTGCATGACGCTGTCACTGAATGCTTAGTTCTTATTTATCCCACCCTGCCATAGAACCGGTTTGCAGTTTGTTTACTGAGTTGTAGGCTTAGCAGCAATAGCATTGTCACGTCAGTCAGTAGCACTTCATATGACGCAAGCAACCAACAATTTCGTGTATGCACAAATTTATGCATGTGTCCTACTCCTCCATCTCATCTATGCATGTTTGCGGGCAAAAATAAAATGGAAATGCCGACTTACTGAACAATTGGCCCGGCTGGATTCTGGAATAGGTGGTGTAGGTCAGGAGGTACTGGCTTCGTTAGTATATTCTGCAATCAGAATGTTTATGGAACATTTGATTAGTGTTCTATAAGTAGACGGTCTGTGAATCCTGCAAGCCAGTAGTCATTTAGACTTCGAAGTAAATTTTATTGCAATTGTTGTTTCCTAAAATGTTTGAGAGGATTTTTGAATGATGTATTTGTTTCACAGCACTCAATGTTTCTCTTTCTTTATTATTTCTTACATGATCAGCACCACCCAGGGGCACGAAGACGGGGTCCGAGTCGGCGGGACAACCACCAGAGGAGCGCTCCTCTACCGAGGATCCTGCTGCTGGCTCCAGTAAATCCTCCAGTGCTTATATTATGAATTATATTTCCCTAACTTTTTAACGCACCTTATTGTTTCAAACCTATTAAGCCTCCTTCCTAATTAAATGTTAGGTAAACCTTCTTTGGTCTTCAATTTGTTTTCCAAAAGTTTGGGTATCTAATGCCATCCCTGACTTTAAATTCCTTCAAAATGCCTCTGCCCGATGACTCTCTGTGCTACTACTACTATTAGACTGTCTTTAGCTAAGCTTGCCCTGTTGGCCACTCTTTAGTTAAGATAAAGCTGTGATAGAATAGCTGTAGCCACTGGGTCCACTCCTGTCTTTTGCGTTGTCCTCTTTAATCTCTAGTCTTGGTCAATTCCCACACCAAAAAATGCGCAACCAGATGTTTGCCTACTAATTTTTGTTAGGTTATTATACTACTACTACTGTTGCGGTTATTCTCTTCACAGGCACATACAGAACTATGCACAAGAAAATAGGATGTTGGTGTTAGGGAGGTTGGACCTTACTTACACCCTAGTTACAGAACTCAGTCAGAAGAACCCACAATTCAACGACAGTCTACCTACCTAAGTGTCTCAGTCATAGTCATTTGTCCCACTCCCGACCCCCACAGAAAGATAGTTAGATATACTCAATGATTTTATTACACAACCCAGAACAGAAGAACACCCTTTCGCTCACTCACTCGTTTAAGTCCACAAAACCCCAGACACTCAAAATATACCACAGAGTCTATGTGCAAGTTCAAAAACTTTATTTTTTTAATAACAAGCTTTGTATTGTTGTAACTTGTAAGTTGTTCCATGAAAAACATCCAGCTCCACCATGCAAAATAAAGAAGATTAAATACTATACATTTTTGTACAACCAGTGCACGATAGAGAACTGTCGGAATTGTGGGAGACCCCTCACCGTTGAACATATACTGGTTACACATGCATCTTTCCAAAGCTCTGCTAATCTCTGGTTCGTAGAAGGCAATCTTCTCATCTGCCTATGAGAAAAATGTTGCACGTTAGACAGTGAATACAACTATGCCAGTTTTAGCAGTCATGCCAAAAAAAGTGTAACATTATGGATAAGCAAAAGGGATTAACAATACTGTAAGTAAGTAAGTCAACCTCATTAGTTGTATGCAACACTCATGTGGCCTCAAAGGTGTCTTTCCTACTGTGCAACAAGCTGCGAGGTAACAACATGGGCAAAACAGTAGACCCGGATCATTGTAAAATGGTTACATGGCTCAGGCTAACTATCCAAATACTAGAGTAAGAGTAGAGATTAGATGACCCTAGGGAGCATCTAATAAAGTAAAACTAAACTCTGTCTAATGACTGCTGTACAGTAGTACGCAATTTGGACTAGTTACACTTACAACGCTTTATGTTGTACGTAACTGTTTTTTCAATCTTCCTTCCTGGTGAAGTACAACTAGTAAAATAGGGGGAGGTTTGCAAGCATCTAAAAAGGTGTACTTGCTTTTATAGGTGCACAATCACTACCAACGACCAGTGCCGACGGGGCCAGCGGCGATACTACTAATGCCATCCAGGAGGGGACAGTGGCTGCGGCACCTGCAGTAGCACCAGTGGGGGAGGAAACGTCAGCGGTGGGCGGTGGTAAGTTATATTCATTACTTATTTGCATTACTAGGTGGAAGGGGAACATTTCCCTCACTGCGCTATGAGACTTATTAAGAAAGTATGAATTTTAAATTGTACTGGACAATATACAATGGCTGAAGAAGACACCCTTTGCAGCATTACCAGCGTGAGTTGAGTAAACACGGCCTCATCTTTCAGACTCCAACTCAGGTGTGAAAGTTATGGAGAAGACTAAAAGTCAGATCAGATGACCTTGAGGGATGTGTTCAACAAAAAAGGAAAGAAGTGAACTAGGGTGGAAGGAGGAAGGACAACAGATGTAATAAGACTACCATAGAAGGATACTTAGGAAGGTTCATACACGTGGCTGAAATGAATCCGATGCATGGGTTGTTGAAGGATGGGTAGAACTGGAAGGTGAAAGAGAAGATGCATGCCTGGTTGGGCAAAACAATATGGGTGCATGGATATAGTGGATAGCAAGAATCATGAGCGGAGTTTGTGTCAATGAAACCCAAGGCAAAGAAGGAGTGGACGCATGGGTGGTTGTTGGTGAAAGTGAAACCAGCTAAGGCGATAATAAAGAATGATAGACATTTATTTTTATTGGTTGTTTTCCCCCTAAATGCATTGTATTTCTCATAGGTGGAGACTGTCACTGGAAGCAGAGTCTTACTTTGAAAATATGAAAGGAGATACAAAAAATACTGGTGTTCTTCTGTGTACTCAAGTCCACCCATAGTACTAGGGCCAGAATAATGCCATAAAAAACTTCACCAAATGTTACAGGCAGGGGAAGCAGGAGGATAGATTAGATAGATACTAAAAGTTGCCACCACTTGTATGTACTGCGCTTGGTAGTGCTACTATGCCACTATGTGTTGAATTAATTTGGAAGAGTTTCAGTTACAAATCTGTTTCTTTTTTTAGGGATACTCATACTCCTTCCCAACAAAAACCATCAAGGAAGGAGTTGGCAGCCAGGGCCCGGCAAAGGAAACTGCAGGCCATTGTGGAGGAGTACCGCCGGCTGGTGGCTGAGGCCGAGGAGGAGGAGGAAGAGGCAGCAGCTGCTGCCTCTACCAATGCCCCAGGCCCCAGCCAGGCCCCACCTGCAGGAGTACGGCACCGTGGTCAGGCAGCCGCTCACCGCCGGCATTTAACAACATCTGCTGCCCCCCCCATCATGCATGCAAATGTAGGTGCCGTGCATTTCGACAAAAGATTCTCCTCCGGATGTCAAAGTTGGAGGATCAATTAGAGGAGCGTGTGATGATATTGGTGGACAAACACCTTAAAGCCCGCCGATTGTGATGGACCCTGTTCATTTGCCCCTTTTTTAATACTTTTGTTGGTGGGTGGGAATTGGGTGTTGGGGTTATTTTTGTGGGACATTCTTTGGACTTGGACATTGGTTGGGGTTAGGGTGGGGATAGGGGTGGGATAGGAGAGGACTAGGAGGATATTTTTTTATGTACATCAATAAATGTTATTTATTTTCAACGTACACATATGATGTTGTTTTGTGGTGGGGTTACTGTTGTACGTCACAAGGTTTACTCTACATGAAGGGCAGCGGCCAGTGTTTGATTGAAATAATTTATTAATTGACCACATGTAACAACATCATGCCAACAGATAGATGCGGTACCCCTCACTGAGTTATTTTTGTCCTATTTGTACTACCAGTCTCTCCTCCATTATACCTCCTAGCAAACTTCTCTTCTTACCTGTGATTGATGATGATTAAGTTTGGCACTGCAAGCAGGGCTGCATGGTTTCCCAAGACAATGGAGAATATGCCGTGGTTGTGTGATGGTAGTAGTAGACTAGTAGACAATGGCACTAACATTGGAAAACAAAAACAAAGAGACAGTCATTTGCCTGAGACAGAATGTGGGAGAAGTTGAAAAATACAGCACATAAGACTGACCCAAAAAATTACAAACAATATTGCAACTGCTAGTGCTAAACTCAAAGAAATCAATGTTGGTGGGGACTGCCAAGGACAAGAAGATAAATGTAGTTGTGTTGAAGGAGTCAGTAAAACACAATCCAATTCGTAAACTTAAATGCTGTCAAATTAAATTCAAACAATGCCACCAATTATTTAGATGTATTTGTTGGGTCACTTTGGGAAATTAATTCATGCCTTGTACACTAGTACATACAATGAGCTTGGGTGGGCAAGCAGAAGAGGATCCTCGCCCTGCCTCGTTGACATTTGATTTCATTAGTGTTACTTTCACCACATCTGCCCCAACAAGCGTGTGATCAATTGTTGTCGTAGATTTAATGTAGTAACATCACACCTCAATATAAAACCACACAGCCCGGGGGAAGAGGGTTAGGGTTTGATGAATGGATGGGAACGGGGGTTTGGGGAAAGGTTTGACAAAGAAAAACAGTACGCATGGAGAACAACAAAAGCAAAACAATGAAGACGATGATTGATGATCCACTACTACCCAATAAATGTAAAGTCAAGTAAGAAAAACGAAATGGATGCATGATGAAGGTTTATTATTAACTTGATGGTTAATATTAAGTGGTACTTACTTAACTACTACACAATTCAAAGGAAGTATTTCTTATACATGATATGAATATGACTTTTGCCTAGGCTGTATGCCCTCTGAGAAACCGTAATACCTGATGTAGCGGGCTGAAAGCTAGCAAAGAAAATTAAGAGATAGTTTAAGTGAACAATCAATTACCAAACACAAGCGTAAAATAAATGAAGAGGAAAAAGGAATAAAAGAAAATTACGAAAATTATACTAAAGTTAATGTATTATGTTATCCAGGGCCAAATGTGTAGTTGTATCTCGTCATTCATCTTTGTCCTCCCTTCTATGGACACTGTGACTGATTATATCATTCTTGTGCCCCTCTGGCTGGATGATGATGAGGAGGATGGATTGGTAAGGTAAGTGTGAGTTGTTGCTCCACGTATAATAGCGCTGGGTGAAAGGCCGGCCTGTAAGTGTTGATGAAAGAAGAAATGGGGTATTACAAAATAAGTTAACTGAATGAAAACATAAAAATACATTACGGTGTAGTGCAAAAAAGACAAGACTCGTGAGCGAGAAGATTTTCAGACTGAGGCTGCTTGGATACATTGATTAACTCTACTCTTCTAGTTGCACAGCAGTCATCGAAAAGAACAACAAGATAGGAGCCAGCACAGAACAGTTACATGGCCACACCACAACACCGGGCCGTGAGTCTGTGGCCCAAACTCCATTTACCTACATTTTTCACAGTTTCAGACAAAAGGCATATACATCAACCTAGCATTTTTCAAAACAAGTGATTAAATCAATGCGCCACTGGCAGTCAATCATACCACTATTCTATTCCACCACTTCACACACATGTAGCCTAGGGCTGCTGTGGTTCTTGTTGATTGGTTGTGCATTTACCTTGTATTCCACTTCCTGAACATATTCCATCAATCATCTCTGATCAAACTGACTGACAGCGTGTAAACTGCAAAGATGGTATGGTGGTCATCATCATTCATCATCCGTTGTGGCACGTGTACGTGTTCTCCAACAGACCACCAAAAGCAACTCAATCTGTGAGTGACTACGATTAAGTACAGAGTCAGACTGCACCTGCAGTATTAGGAGTACAATTGGATACATATAAACAACATGGAAACATTGACCATCACTTGAGACACAAGTACTTTGTTATTATATTAAACTACTAGTATATTTCTACTTCATGCACGTTTGCTCTGAGTCAGCAAGCAGCCAATGCAATGTATGGCATCATTCATTCCATATACCTGTCTTTCTCTTTTTTGTGGCTGTCAGATCACAGATGCAGCAGAGTCTTCTGAAAGTGATGACGAGTTTACTTTAATTTTGGAGTTCTGACATTGAAGAGTTGTGTATGCCTGCAGACAGAGGTGTAGCCTTACAAAGACAGTGATGCATTTCAGATTGGAAACAAAACTGAAGATGGCTATAGTCACGTACGTTTCACTTGCTATGGAGTGACTGTTAGAGGCTACATTATTGCACTATTGTCCATCTCCATCCAATGTACATTGGCAAGATGGAAATGTATTTAGGGTGAGTCAGGAAGATGGAGCAGGACTCTGATGAGTGGAGTGCACAGTAAATGCTCCGATGTGCAACTCCAATAGGTAATTAAAAGAGAAAGGAAGATGGTGTTGGTTTTGAAGTTTGAGTCAGAAAGACAGATAGACACAAAGAAGGAAGGGAGAAATAAAGGAAGGGAGAATGTAACAATTTCAAAGCCTAGTTGTCAGGGAAGAGGAGCTCGTCCTCAAACCCTGGTGGTTCTTCCGACAGAAGTAGGTACTGTAACCCACTAATTATTTCTTCCGACTCGCTCTCCTCTTCCAACTCTGATTCACGTACTTTGTAGTCTGGTGGTATCAAGTGTTGATTCATTTTGATCATGGTTAACCTCTCCACGCTTTTGGGCGAGAGACTGGTCCTTCTCACAGTTACAATGGCACCAGCAGCACTGAAAACATGCTCAGAAGAGACACTTGCAACAGGGCAAGCTAGATACTTTATCGCCAGCCTGCTGAGCAGTGGCCATTGGCTTCTTGTCCTATACCAATACACCAATGGGCTTTGCTCCATGAACACCTCTGTTGTGTCATCCAGATAGGCCTGGACCAACCGCTCAATGTTCATTGGTGCTCGGGTTTGCTCGTCCTCTTTTTGCTTTGCGACAGCAACGGACTTACCCATCCCTTTCTGTAGAAACCAAGCAGCTATATTTTTGCTTGTGTCTGATGAATCAGATCCTGTTGGTGCAGTTGTTGTTATTGTTTGTGTTGGTGACTGCTGGGAAGCAAACGCACTGCTCGCATGCTGTGAAGAAGAACTTGACTCTGTAGGATGCTCAGTAGTACTTGCACTGTCCTTGGCTGGCACTGGCAGGCCTCTAATTGAGAGCCGTTCGTTTTCTAAATCAGTGGCTTCCTCGGCTATTACAGTTTTGTACTTGGAAACATCCCCTTCTGAAAAAGGAATTACTGCATTACTGTTCACAAATAATTTGTACCGTGGATCCAAAATTGTGGCAGTAAAGTAATGTTAATGCCACACAATCTTATTTTGAATCCTTGTATTCTCAGATAAGCGGCCGGCTAAGGACTTCGCCAAATTACATGCTTCAAGTTTTCCTTCAACACCTTCGTATGTTTCAGACACCTCCTTCAGCTCTTGCTCCAGCATGTACAACAATGGGATAGCTTGGCTCATAGTACAGTCCTCCCTGCTGACTGCACGTGTGAAGACCTCAAAAGGAAGTAGCATCTCTGTCAGGCATTTAGGGGCCAGATGTAGGAAGCCCTTTACCGGTCGGTAACAGCCGAAAATTGGTATTGCGGCCGTTACCGACCGGTATTGAGCTTTCGGGATGTAGGAGACCGAAAATCGTCCGAATCGGTAAATTTACCGAATCGTTAAATTTACCGAATCGGTAAAATACCGAATCAGAAATATTACCGAATCTGTAAATTTACCGAATCGCAACGGTTTGCGATTCGGTAAATTTACCGAATCGGTAAAGTTACCGAATCGGTAAAATACCGATTCGGTAAATAAGAAGTGGTAAAAATCGATATTGAGATGTAGGGAAGCTCTGAAATACCGAATTTGCTTGAAATTCGGTATTTAAGAGTCGGTATTTACCATGGATTAGAATCAGGTGGTAAACAGGTGCAACCTATAGAAATTGACCCAAAATGGAATTCTTCTTGCACAATGGCGGCATTTTATGTCATTGCAAGACGGCTACGGCTACAGGAGGAAGGAGAGAGGGAATGGCAGAGAGAGGAGCAGGTCTACAGACAGAGGATAACCCTGTTCATGCTCACAGAGGCAGAGATACTCCAGAGGTACAGGTTGGCCCCAGACACCATCACGGAACTCATCAGGGACCTTCACCCACTGTTGGAGCATACTACCCCAAGGGCACACGCTATTCCTCCCCACGTGCAGGTGCTGTGCAGCCTACACCTGCTTGCGTCTGGGAGCTACCAGAGTGTGGTTGCTGCGGTAGGTGGGGTGACCCAGAGCAGCCTGTCAAGGTTTTTCCACAAATTCCTTGATGCCATGTTACAGAGGATGGAGCATTATATATCTTTTCCTGCAACCCATGCTGAACTGGTCCAAACAAAATCTGACTTCTACCAGATGGCACATTTCCCCAATATAATTGGCTGCATTGATGGCACGCACATTCTCATTTTTCCCCCTGCTGCAACCGAATATATATACAGGAATAGGAAGTCCACCCACACCATCAATGTGCAGGTGATCTGCAATGCAAAGTTCGCCATTACTGACCTTGTGGCAAAATTCCCTGGGAGTACCCACGACTCCTATATATTTCAAAACAGTGGCATCTATGCACGGCTGACTGCAGGGGAATTTGGTGAAGGATACCTCCTAGGTGAGACACAGTATGCGACCCCTATAACACCTATTGCAGTAAGAAGTACATGTATGCATGTGAGTAATGTATTCCCATTTCCTTTTAGGAGACAGTGCATATGCCCTTCGCTCCTTCATACTCACCCCCTACTTCAACCCCTCAACACCCAGCCAAAGGAGATATAACCGGGCACACAAGAGCACACGGAATGTCGTAGAGCGAACATTTGGTATCTGGAAAAGCAGGTTCAGATGCTTGCACAAGAGCGGAGGTGCAAGGCAGTATACCCCCATCACCTGCTGTAAGATCATTGCTGCCTGTGCTATGTTGCACAATCTCGCTGTGACGAGGGGTACTGAGGTGTTGTTGTCAGACTATGAGGATCATGACGACGACATTGCTGTGCCTGAAACACATCCTGCTGGAGTGTCAACACCAAGTGATGGCAGATACAGACGTGAGGAAATAACACACAACTATTTCTGAGTAAGTGATGAGACTGAGACCTATATTGAAAGCACGAGAATGTGTTTTATTTAGTATATTTCTAGGTATGTTAAAGAACAAAAGTGCAACAGTAAGCATTTCACAGCAATGCTCACAGTGATCAAACACACACAGACAGGTGTTAAATCCACCCACCATAGTTGTATATTGTCACTAGGCAGGTTTAAATGGCACAAATGTGCAACAAAAACATTATTATCTATAAATTGAATGTCCAATGGCACTAGGCCATAGTATTAACTGTTCATTTGCGGCCACACTTTGCACTGTCAGGTGTCTGTGGCTCACCCTGTTCACTGGGCATTTGGCCTGTACCCTCACCCTGTCGCCTGCTGCTCCTCCTTGTCTCTACGACATGGGGGCTTGCCGTGCTGCTCCTACTGGTGCTACCTTCAGTGTCCGGCACGTCAATAGGAGCAGTTTTTGCAGTTTGAGCATTGAATAGAGCCTCCAGCGCACTGGTCATTCCGGCTATGCCCCTTGTCAGCTGATTGCTGTTTTGAGTCAGGACTTCCTGACTATTCATGCTACGCCTGCATAGCAGGGATGTGGCTGTTGCCAGGCGGTGGATAGATTTCTCAGTTCTCTCTGCATGCTGCTTCTCCCTGCGCCTTGATGTTATTTCAGAGTCCAGCTTTGTGCACAGTTGCTGCATGGATTGGGTCAAGTCATGTATGTCTGTTGCCATGCTCTTGTTAACTTCCACCAGTTCCCTGATGCCCTTACCAATTTCCTGCATGTTGATGTTGAGGTTGCGCATTTGTCTTTGACAGGACATGATGCCCTTGCCCTGCATCCTCTGAATCCTGACTATGGATCCCTCCAGGCCTTGGAAGACACTGGACCCCTCCCCACGTGCACCTACACTCCTTCCTTGTACTGTGCGGCGTCTAGTGGTACGTGGTACAGGCTCTGTGCTGGGCTGCAGTGTGGCAGAGATGTCAGCTTCAGGCAAGTTTTGTGACTCTTCACCCACCATTTCACCAGCAGCTGTCTCCATTACAATCAGTGGGGAAACAACATGCCTCCTGCTAGGGTGTGCAGCAGGTGCTTCTACCTCCAGGGATGCTGGCATTTCGGGTGACGAAACCAATAGTGGGGACTGTGAAGGTCTTGGGGAGCCCTGCATTTCTTCACTGATGTCATGTTCTTGGGAAGGTGGCTGCCCACTCGGAACACCTGTGTCCTGTGATGCACTGGGACCTGGCTCATGACTGTCATCCCTCTCGGGTGCCGTGCCTTCTGCCTCCTGAGACTGCCTTCTGGATGTGTGACCTGTGGACATATGAGCACATATCAGCTAGGTGCAAATGTCTCACAGCCACTACAATTAAACATATGAAATTGCACTTATTACATGCTGCCTGCCCTTCATTATGTCTGCATTCATTTGCCTTACTTGGTGGTTACAGTGCTGTGTGACATGCTCTTTCATTAACTGACTACATGTACCATGATGCATTGCTACTGTTTTGCACAGACACACTGGGACTGAGGTAACTTAGCTGCAAGGGGTGAGGGATGGATGAGGGTGTGAGGGGGATTGCTGTGCATGCATCTTACCTTTTCTAGTTGCAGCTTTCGCCGAGCTGTCCACTTCTCCCAGTCCATGGACACTTTCAGGCTCCAAGGTTGTGGCTACCATCTCCTCCAGGTCGGTGGGGGGGGGGTGCTGTGTTCTTTCCTCCACCTGTTTGCGAGGCCTGTTTGTGGTGGTCAGCTAATTTTTTTTTGTGAGGTTCCTTAGGTCATAAAACCTCTTTTTTAAATCTTCAGTGACTCTTGTGGTCACTCCCACTGCATTGACTTTCTCTAGGATTTCAAACCAAAGCTTCCTTTTTGCTGATTCAGGCACAGTAAGGGAATGCCTTCCAAACAGTCTGTGGTGCACCTTTACCACCTCCTCCACAACTGGAGCTCCATGCTGCTGAATTTCAGCTTTCTTTTTCTTTCTGTCTGCTCTGTGTCCTTGCTGCTTGCCATGTTTAAATTTTAAAAGAGCACAAACTCTGTCTGCTGCTGCTCCCAGTCTCTCTGCTCCAACTGCCTCTCCAGAACCTTCTAATTAGTTGCAGCTGCCTGTATAGCCACTTCCTGATAGGAAGGGGGAGGGTGGTTGCACCTGATTGGCTGTTGTGTTCAGTTTCACTTTTGCTTGCTGTCCGATTCGGTATTTACTAATTCGGTATTTACCGAATCGGTATTTCCAATGCATTCCTATGGGCCTTTTGGCCAATAGGGATGAATGGGAAATACCGATTCGGTAAATACCGATTCGGTAATTACCGATTCGGTATTTTCCGAAAGTCCGATACCGAATTTTACCAATTCGGTAAAAAATACCGATTTTCCCCCTACATCTCATTTACCGATTTTTGAATACCTAATCGGTAAAATTCGGTATTTAAGAATCGGTAAATTCAGATTACCTACATCTAGCCCTTAATGAAGTCCCATTGCGACATCTCAACTGTCATGGCTTTAATAGCACCAGTTGGATCCCCTGATCTTCTTGTCATGACATAAGCATTAAGTGGTATGTACTGCTTAAACAGCCGATCAAGCATGTAATAAGTAGAGTTCCAACGTGTTGGTACCTCCTGGATGAGTGCTTTGACTGGCATATTATACTCACGTTGAATGACCTGTAGCTGCTTCCGGGCTTTAAAAGAATGATTGAAATGCGTGCAGATTCTTCTGCAAATGGTCAGTAAGCTGCTGACTTTGCTTTCATTTTTCAGAAAGTCTTGAACCACAATGTTATTGCAGTGTGCCAAACACGGGACCCTAAAAAAGCCACCATCTTCCATGGCCTTAACTACATTACTGCCATTGTCGGTGGCAACAAAACCAATGTTGAGGCCTCTTGGTCGCAAGCATTCAAAGACCTTGCTGTTGAACTCATCCAAAATGTTTGCAGCAGTATGTGATTTCTCCATAGCAAACATGGCTATAGTAGCATGTCTGCGAGTATCATTAAAAATCTCAGTAGTGTCAATGCCTGTAGATATCTTGTCTCTAACACCTGAAAAAGAGATCCAGTGTGCAGTGATGCACATGCAATCAGTTGCTTGGCAACTGGTCCACATGTCTGTTGTCAGGTGGATACTATGCACAGCACTCTGCTGCACGGCTTTTCCAAGCAATTCCAGCACGTCGTGGTGTAGTGCTGAAACAGCAACTCTGGCAAAATAGTAGCGGCTGGGAACATTCCATTTTGGGCAGAGGGTTGTCACAAATTCCAGGAAACCCACCCCTTCAACAAAAGAAAAAGGGAGAAGGTCCAGAGCTAACATTTTGGCAAGCTTAGCATTGTACAAACGTGCTATTGGGTGGTTGCGCTCGTACTTTCCCTCCTGCCTAAACATGCTAACAATGGTACGCTGCTTGGTATTTCTTTCAGTTATGCCCGATGCAGTACTTCGCGTCGCAGACTTCGCAACCGTACTCCTTGGTGTCTCTGGGTTACTCTTACTCTGGTGCCACTGAGATGTTGCTGATGCGGAGGATATGGGATCTACCACTGCAGTGCTGGGGAGTCGGACAGGGGTACTTAGTGTACCACTACCAGATAGAATGTCTCCCTCTTCTTCCTGTTCGACCCGTGGACCTTCTACTGCTTCCCCACCAACATTAATGGTTCCTGCTTTTATGAGACGTAGGTGGTCCTCCCACTTGATTGCGTGGTGTTTTTTCATATGGGTCATTTGGCCTCCGGTACCATAGTTTGTACCAAGCTTACCACGACTGACAGAGGAATGACAAATGGAGCATATAGCAATGTTCTCCTCATTTGCGCTAACTGCAAAGCAGTCCCACACTGGGGAGCTTAACTTTTGTCTCCTGCTAGAGGTGCCACTTCCAATGCCAGATGAACTGGAGGTTGTGTGTTGAATTTCACAATGTGGCTGCGCAGTAGTACCACTACCTACTTCTGCTGAGGTGGGACTTGTGCTGGATGTAGGACGCTGCCGGCTCTGTGCAAATGTAAAAATGGAAGCTGGAGGTAGTTTTGGTGTGGCCTGTGTTGGTGGTATGCGTGCTACATCCCTAGTCGCAGCCATTCTCGCTTGGGTTAAAATGTTGGTCTCCATGTCCTCAGGGCCAGGAGTAATGCTTGTGATGACTGGGTCTGACTCGTCATCACCATCATTATCCAGCTGTTCAACATCGCATTCCATAAGTGGTAGGCTTCCTGGAACCTTCCTTTTCCCTAGCCTGGTCTTCTTGGGATGTCTCTGCCTCTCATGCTCAGATTGTTGTGGCTCCCAATTGAGATCAAGATCATCAGAAGGGATGCTTGGCGAAGAACTCGATGGACTAACCCTCCTTTTCCTTGGTGGGGATTTGGAAAACAATAGATCTCCTGCATGAAGTGCTGCCTCTTCTTGCTCTGCATCAGGCTCAATTTCCTGAACTGCCCCGACTTCGGGAGGAACAACAACTACTATTGCCTGTGGTGGTTCTTGAACAGCAACTATTGCAGGCGGTGGTTGTGGTTGTTGTTTTCGTTGAACATCTACTATTGCGGGCGGTGGTTGTGGAACAACTACTATTGCAGGCGGTGGTTGTGGTTGTTCTTTTCGTTGAGCATCTACTATTGCGGGTGGTGGTTGTTGAACAACTACTATTGCGGGCGGTTGCTGAGGTTGAACATCTACTATTGCGGGCGGTGGTTGTTGTTCACCACTTTTCTGCTGTGTTCCCTCTTGCGTGGAATGTGTACTACTTTGAGATAGCGATAAGTTCAGGTCAGGCTCAGTATCACTGCTTTCCACCTTTAGACTGGCTACCTCTTCCCCACTCATCTGCTTGGGCCTTGGTTGGTGGCTTGGGCCCACTGATGCAGAGGTGCTGGCCTCAGCTTGGACCCCGGTCACTGCTGCTGCAGGCGTACTTTTTTTTCCCAAAAAAGGTTTTCGGGTCAACACCAGACTTAAGTGTCACTTCCTTCTTCTGTTCTTCCTTCTTCTCTGCAACTTTCTTGGTCTTGGAGGATCTGGTACCTGCTTTCTTTGGGCCCATCTTCTTCAGATGTCAGCAGCAGCACTCAGTTGCACAAGTTGTTGAGAATGATGTCTGGTCAGGTTAGTCACACCACACGTGACGTAGTACAGAAGGACGTCCATCTGGCAGTAGAACAGGCGATGAATGATGACAGACACCTCCTCTTCAGTCTTTTGTGCACCTACAAGCAAAGAAGGCAGAACAACATCAGTCAAATGTGGATTTTTGCTAGCTTTAATTTTAATTACTACTAGAAGTATTAGTACACTCAGTAAGAGTAAGAATAGCAAAGAACTAAAATGCAAATGTAGTGGAAGTGGAACTTGTTTATCCTTAATTTGTGCATCATTTCGGATGAATGCAGCAGTGACCTGCAGCAGATAGCAATGGGGATGTGAACAGTAGTAAGCCAACAGGAACAATGGCAAGACACAGGCCAATTTGTCAAAAACAAAACAGCACTCTACTACTACCACCACAGCTCCACATGGGCACTCTCATCACAGGTACATGGGTAAAGGCCAGAAAACAATAAACTCAAGCAGACCTATATCCCTCCCTATATGGCCAGAAAAAGGAGGATGCCTGTTACACATCACAGCTTAATGCAAAAAAGAAAATCCCCATGGCTAAAAGGTTTGAAAGTTACACAACAACACAAACAACAAAGGCATTTACAGTTTACACCCAAACAGTTAACTACACCCCAAACACCACATTTGAAAATTCAATGCATTGCCACCCATGCCCTAAATGATGTTAAATTCAACAGACAAAATGGAAACCGCTAGGCAGAAAAAAAACACAAGTTTGTCGGCCTGCGGCAAAAAAACTGAAGCACGATGCAAGGTCACATAAAATGGCCGCCCCCACATGGTCTGGCCACTCCCAAAAACATGAGAAGAAAGAGAAGACAGACAATACATCCCTGTGGCAAAAGGACATTGCTTGGCTTCACAAAATGGCCGCCAAGCCGCCCACATGGTCAGGCCACCCTCAAACAACAAAGTACAAAGAGGACAGAAACAGTAAGTGGTCCATGCTCCAAAAACTACAAGCAAATGACAACCTGAGGAGTTTCTTTAGCAAAATGAACAGCATCTACATTTTCGGGAAGGTTTTAGCCAAGTCGGGAGATATTGCTCGCGAGAATGCAAATTCGGCGTGTTCGGCAGCGCGAACTGTACAAAACGTCATTATCGCGTTCCCGAGCACGCACATTGGGCGCGCGAAGAAGACAAAATCTGTACAGTCGCGTTGTAGCACTGTGCAAAGTTACCAAAACTACGCGAGCTGAATTCTAGGGTTACCTAGTGCGCAGAAAAAGCCATATTATTCAACACACACCCAAAACCTGCAATTCAACACCAAAAACACATTTTGCTAATCAATCCAAAGCCATCCATGACCTATGATGTTACACGTACAACTTAAACACCCCAAAATCAGTTGAACAACTTTCATGCACCCATGATGAGGACTCTAGTAGTACCCTTGGGCCTACTGGCAGAGTAGGCCACAAGCTTGGAGGCCTATGGCAAAAACACAGAGGCTACTACTAGTACCAGGAAATGGCCGCCACGACATGGACAGGCGGTCACAATAAAAAAAGAAAAGGAATAAAAAAAATAAGAAAGGAATAAAAATAAAGAACAGACAAAGCAGGCCTATCGGAAAAGCAAAATGCATGGCTTCACCAAATGGGAATGGGCACCAGCCCCATGGTCAGCCCACCAACAAGAAAGTACATACAATTTAAATAAACTCAAGCAGGTCTATCAATAACCCTATATGGCCAGAAAAAGGAGGATGCCTGTTACACATCACAGCTTAATGCAAAAAAGAAAATCCCCATGGCTAAAAGGTTTGAAAGTTACACAACAACACAAACAACAAAGGCATTTACAGTTTACACCCAAACAGTTAACTACACCCCAAACACCACATTTGAAAATTCAATGCATTGCCACCCATGCCCTAAATGATGTTAAATTCAACAGACAAAATGGAAACCGCTACATCAAGCATCCCCGCTGACTCCCTCTGGGACTCTAGGCCTACTGGCAGAAAAAATCACAAGTTTGTAGGCCTGCGGCAAAAAAACTAAAGCACGATGGAAGGTCATACAAAATGGCCGCCCCCACATGGCCTGGCCACCCCCAAAAACATGAAAAGAAAGAGAAGACAGACAATACATCCCTATGGCAAAAGGACATTGCTTGGCTTCACAAAATGGCCGCCAAGCCGCCCACATGATCAGACCACCCTCAAACAACAAAGTACAAAAAGGACAGAAACAGTAAGTGGTCCATGCTCCAAAAACTACAAGCAAATGACAACCTGAGGAGTTTCTTTAGCAAAATGAACAGCATCTACATTTTCGGGAAGGTTTTAGCCAAGTCGGGAGATATTGCTCGCGAGAATGCAAATTCGGCGTGTTCGGTAGCGCGAACTGTACAAAACGTCGTTATCCCGTTCCCGAGCACGCACATTGGGCGCGCGAAGAAGACAAAAGCTGTACGGTCGCGTTGTAGCACTGTGCAAAGTTACCAAAACTACGCAAGCTGAATTCTAGGGTTACCTAGTGCGCAGAAAAAGCCATATTATTCAACACACACCCAAAACCTGCAATTCAACACCAAAAACACATTTTGCTAATCAATCCAAAGCCATCCATGACCTATGATGTTACACTTACAACTTAAACATCCCAAAATCAGTTGAACAACTTTCATGCACCCATGATGAGGACTCTAGTAGTACTCTTGGGCCTACTGGCAGAGTAGGCCACAAGCTTGGAGGCCTATGGCAAAAACACAGCGGCTACAAACATAAAATGGCCACCACCACCTGGCCAGGCCACCCACAGAAAGTAAATGAACTCAAGCAGGCCTACACTAACTACATGAACTACTAGGGTTACCTAACTTTACTAAAACATTTTTTTAATTCCACTACAACAGAGTATGCAATTAAATCCAATGCCATCCATGATGTTTTACAGACACAACAGAAACATGGGTGGACCCTTGGGTACCTCTAGGCCTACTGGATGAAATTTCAAACACATACAACTTGGCCCCTCCTGAAAGTACAGGCCTCCCTCAATAATAATTTTTAAGAAAGATTGAGAAGCACATAAAACTGTAGTTAAAAAAAAAAAAAACCAAAAAAACATTTACAGTACACCAATTCTCAATTCTCAAACTTACTTGTAACAGAAAAGTTCAAATCCAAAATTCCTCAATAAATCCAAATGCTTTGATGCAGCAGACATACACAAAGAGTGATCCTTCCAGCTCCAATTCCAAATGAAAGTGAACACCACATGGACAAAGCACTGGGAGGAGCCTGGTGGACAGGAACAGGAAGTTGGAGACTCAGGGGCACTTCCTTTCTCTTGTAAAGAGTAGAAACAAAAAGAGGACTCCTAGCCCAAAAAAATACTGCCAAATCACAATCTGAGGGGTTAAATGAACATTTTTGAGAAGATTTTAACATGCTCGGGAGATATTCTGTGCCAGATTGCAGTTTCTGCGTGTTCGGAAACGCGATCTTACCAACATGGCACTGCAAGGAGGATCGCACGTCCCAATGACATATTCGCGTGTCCGAATGACGTAATCGCGTTCTCAAAGTCGCATGGGATTGTGCGGCCGGATTCCAAACATCGTAGCGAACGCGACCGGGAGAGAAAAGAGAGAAAGAGAACGCAGAACCACGGTAAGTCATTACCGCGAACGCAAGAATGCTATTGAGCGCGCGAGGAAGAAAAACTACTACGCTACGCTGCCATTTGCGAAGTAGTCGACAGCTTTGCGCTCGCAGCAAAGTGGCCGAAAATTCGCAAACTCCGCGAACGGAGCGTAGTTCTCCGCCCAGTGTTAGTGTACATTGTATATAAATGACAACAATGATCTGTTTGTGTGTTGCAATGTCAGAATGGAAATTATGTCTGATTCACACTGTCTATAATCTGTATCTGACATGAGAGAAGGAGACATGGCAATATGTCCCTTGTAGCTTTCCTAATACAAAGTTCTAGGGTCATAAAATAGGACATATCATATGTACAGGGTGACATGGACTGTCTTTATGGGGCTACAGATTATTTGTTATGGGTAAAATACGGTGTGGCAACATTTAATAATACTATATTTAGTTCATGGGTTTTAAAAAATTAATAAATCCTTGCAATATGTGCATTGGCCATCTGCTCTCAACTAAAGTTTATGGATGATACCATGGCACACAGACAGCAGGAGACATGAAAGAACAATACCTGCAACCCACAGATAAAGCAGAACACTTTCAACTTGTAATGATTGTTTGCCTTGCTGCTGCTCATCAGTCTCAGGCTGAGCATGAAGGTCCAAACAGAATCCTCCTGTGCAGTGGCCTGAGCTTAGGGTTGCGTGTATGGGGCTGGGAGGATACCTAGCACACATTCTATGCTTTTGGGCATACCAATGCCTGGATTTCATCCCAGCACTTGTGGCACTCATTGGCTTGATGGAGCAGAATTTCCTTGGTATTGTAGCATTTGACATTGAAGGCCAAGATGCTCATGTGTACTGCTTTGTTCTTCTGTGAGGTCGGTCTCCTATGGAACTGAGAACATTTTTGAAGACTCTCTCCCTAATTACTTCTAATTCTTTTGGGAAGAAGATGGAAGAATTCTCCGTTCTCTCCTCAGCCACTTTGGGCAGGTTCTAGAAAGAAAGGAGCAGATGGATAGAAGAGGATTATTTCTTTCACCATACACCTCGTGTGGTGTGCCCATATCTGAGGGGAGATAACATTTTGGGTGAAAAAGAATGTCTATGTTTGATTACATGTGATAATGAATAATTGAGTGAGATGCGAGTTGATGCCTATTATGTTTAGAATTGCAAGTTTGGTTGTGGCATCATGGTGGTGCAACAGTGGTATTACAGGATGGTATATATGGAGGGTATCACAGTCCACTATCATTGATTGAGACTCTCCAACCATTACGATGTAGCAACCAAGCTAGCAGCTCAGGCAAAATGTGGGAGGACTAGCCGGGCATGCACCTGCAGAACTTGACCTAAAGTCTGTGGCTCACCCAGAAAACTACATGTGTCCATTTTCCAGGGAAGGTTTACATATAATCCCCTTTGCACCGCATGATCTTACACACCAATTCTGTGGAGAACTGGCGCACCCTTCTTTATGGTCAAGATATCTGAAATGCAACTTTAGGATGCCAGAAGTATGCTAAACGATGGTTTGTATCTGTATGCATTGCACTGTTTATGTGTGTTAACAAGGGGTGGTTAGACATCATAACAGAAATGAGGAGATGTGAAGAGAAGCATACCTGGTATTACCTGCACCAAAGACATGTAGTAATTGTTTAAAAGTGTTTACCATGGCAATGCTACAGGTATTTCATTCATGCATGCAATGTTATTCTGAAGTTATGAATGACTATCTTTGTGAAACCATTCCCTTGGTACACAGGCAATCCCAACTGAATTAAACTTGAATAGCAGCGTCATCGCCGGAACGTCGCCGGAGTTTCGCCAGAGTTAAGCCCGTCTGTGCCCGTCCGGGCCCAGACGGGCATAGGGCATGTTACTCTGCTCAACTCTACTGCTTATATGGATCCAACTCTCAGGTACTCTAGGGACACCTTGTTGTCGCTACGCGCTTCCAGACATACTAACTGCAGCTATCAGTGGGTAGAAGGTACCCCGTTTATACAATGCCCCTTATGTGGTTCAGGTAGCACCTGTAAGGACCGGACTCTGATCTCTATGGCTCTGCTTAACTGCAGGTCATTACCTTGCCACGCCACGGAAATTAATTCCCTGATTTTGGACCATAGTCTGGATGCCTTGTTCCTTACGGAAACTTGGCTTACCTCGTGTTCGGGACCTGATATTGTTAGGGCCCTCCCTTCGGGATACCTCATGTTTCATCTTGATAGGCCGGACGCGAGGGGGGGAGGAGTGGCCATTATGTATAGAGATAAATATGTATGCAAAGCGGTAGACTGCGGTATTAATAATTCTGAAGGCTGTCAATTTTCGCTATGCATATCTTCTACTATCTCAATCTCTGGTCTTCTTGTTTATCGGCCTCCTGTAGTGCTGGGAAATTTCGTAGATTCTTTTATTGAGGCAGTGATACCACTGGCTGCCGCGTCCTCCAATTTTGTAGTTCTCGGAGACCTCAACTTACATTTTGATGATCCTTGTGATGTAGTGGCGAGAGACCTACAGGGTATGCTGAATGCACTTGACTTACACCTTGCCAATGTTGGTGTTACCCATATCAAGGGTCACCAGCTGGATGTTGCTTTTACCAACTCAGTGAACCTGCAGGCTCTCCAGCCGCTGGCTCTCCCCTGGACGGACCATTACTTAGTCCCTCTTAGATGGCAGTTGGAGAGGTGGAGAGTTCCTGCACCTAGACGGTATACAGTGGAACGACTCTGGTCAAGGCTGCCAGTGGATAGCTGGGCGGCAGAGTTAGTAAGAACCTGTCCTCCCCCTGTCACTGACCCCATTATTGCCGACCAGCATATGGGAAACTGGCTGACTAACACCCTGGACTCTCTGATTCCAAAAAAGAGAAGGCCCATCAGGGAAAGAAGAGTTGGCTCCGCTCCTTGGTACACCCTCGAACTTAGGGGTCTCAGAACATCATGTAAAAGATTAGAACGTGCATGGAGGAGAGAGCGGACGGAAGAAAGTCGAGAAGATTATAAGATAGCAATGAGGAAGTATAAAGTCGCGTTGAAGGATGCCAAAAGGAATTTCTTCAGCGATAGGATCGAGAGGGCAAGTAACTCACCAGGGGAATCCTTTAAAATTTTTAAGGAACTCCTGAAGGCTCCGGTCCCCCCAGTTGTGCATGATAACCCTCAAGAAAAATGCAAAGAACTGGCTGACTTCTTTCACTCGAAAATAGAGAAGATTCTGTCCTCATTGCCTGCGTCCCCTCAGATCCCGGAGATGGACCTTAGCTCGGTATTATGTCCCGCTGAGCTGTCCTCTTTCGGCCCTTTCTCGGAGGATGAGGTTATAAAAGTTCTGAAAGGGATGAAGAGCGGGTCTCCTAGCGACCCAGTGCCTATGAAATATCTCAAACTAGTGGCAAATACTTTGTCCACTCCGCTTACTGACCTTATTAACCTCTCACTCTCCCAGGGCATAGTGCCTCAGAGATGGACAAAGGCAGTGGTAAAAGCACTTTTGAAAAAACCAGGATTAGACTCTTCTAATTTGGCCAATTTTAGGCCTATTTCACTTCTGCCTGGCTTCTCAAAAGTCGCAGAAAAGTTGGTCAACCGTCAGCTCTCTTACCATCTAGAGTCCCATAATTTGTTGGGAGACTCCCAGACGGGCTTTCGCCCTGGTCAGGGGACGGACACAGCCTTACTGGCAGTAGTGGAGGAAGCAAGGAGCATTCTTGATACAGGGGGGTCAGTGGCAGTGATCCTCCTGGACTTGAGTGCTGCCTTTGACACCGTAAGTCATCAGGTGCTCCTCCAACGCCTGTCAGAGGTGGGTGTGACAGGGATGGCCTTGAAATGGCTGGAAGCCTTCCTCTCCAATCGTGTTTATCAAGTTTGGGAAGGGGTAGAGCAGTCTACCTTGTTCCCTCTTCAATGTGGAGTCCCTCAGGGCTCATCTTTGAGCCCTACCTTATTTAATATTTATATGACTCCACTTGAAAGAGTGGTCGCCCCTTCAGGAGTGAAGATCATCAGCTATGCTGATGATACTCAGCTGGTGGTAGGCCTCACCCAGCTGGTGGAACAACCTGAAGTCTTTCATGACTGTCTCGCTAATGTCCATCGTTGGATGTCCCATTCTGCCCTTAAGCTCAACGGGGAGAAAACTGAGCTGATGCTGCTGGGCAAATCCAGTCCCTCAATCATCGCTGGCTGTTGGCCTCGGTCTCTGGGTGACCCACCATCTCCCAAGAAGGAGATCAAGACCTTGGGAGTTTGGTTGGAGGAGGATTTGTCCTTTAAGACCTACGCCAGGAAGACCGCGGGGGTGTGTTTTGGTCTGTTGCGGTCAGCGCGCAAGGTACTACCACTGCTTCCTGATCCAGCTAGGAAGCTTCTGATTCGTGGTTTAATCTTGTCGAGGCTTGATTACGGGAATGCGCTGTTTCTTGGTGCTCCCGAAGCGACTTTTAAAACCCTTCAACAGGTACAGAATGCAGCCGCTAGAGTCTTGATGCAGGTTCCCAGAAGACACTCAGCTGCCCCTGCCCTGAAAACCCTTCACTGGCTTCCCGTTAAGGAGCGGGTGAAATTTAAAGCATTATGCACGGCCCATAAAATTTTGCATGGTAAGGGCCCCTCTATCCTCTCCACTATGGCACGCCCCTACAAGCCCACACGTCCACTGCGTTCGGACCAAAGACATCTTCTACAGTCGGCTAGAGTAAAGAGAGCTCGCTCTGGAGGCAGGCGTTTCTCAGTGCAAGTGGCGGCACTGTGGAACTCCTTGCCCTTTAAGATCTGATCAGAGCCCAAGATCTTACTCTTTAGGAAACTCCTGAAGACCCACTTGTTTCCAGTGTAGCGTTTGAGCTGAGCTTTCTCCCCTTGCTCTGTATTGCGCCGGGATGCCCCTGGGTAACTGAGCGCGTTATAAATTTTATATAATAAGTATATAATAATGTCACCAGTCCCGGCAACCAGCAGATATGCAATTGCTGATTGGTAAAAAGTAGCAAGCATGCGTGCAGCCAGAAAATGCAGGGTACTCAGTGAATCCCCAAGCATTGGATACAGCATGCCACCTTTCCATCGTCGACTTTGACATGGCAATATTCTGGTGAACTTGCCTGGTTATGTATTTCAATACCTTGCGCAGACACCATGTTTCGCTTGCAGGTGAGGTGCCCATCGTGTCCCTCGTGACCTTCCTAAAAAAATCCACAGCCCAAGAAGTGGAGTGCAACTAACATTGTGATATGAGCAGGGATGGCCTAGCAGGGATTTGTATGTGAAGTGAGCTCCTTCTCCCACCCTAAAGCTGTGCAGTGGATCACATCAGGAAACAAACAATAACACTGCCAGCAAAAAGGGAAAATAGGAAAAACTTAATATATTGTACTGAAAAATATAAGTCTAAAACATTTTGTTATAAATATGTTTTAAATACACTTTTTTTTAAGAGGCACAACCACACAACAGTAAACTGAGGAAGAAATAGTAGGTAACACCATTCTCCTCAAACACGCCTTCTAATACAAGGAAGGGTGTGGGGGATTCAGGGAGTCAGAATCCCATAACACCCATTACCATGTCAGCAGGTGAAACTCACTACTCATAAACCAATAACACACAGCCTGACAACAGCTACAGCCAAAAGATGTCTTCACCATGTCAATGAATGTGTCAGAATCCCACTGCCAACCACATTCTGAAAAATATTTTGGTTAGGAGTAGATCCAGGAACATTCTTAAAATTAGAAACAGAAACATTGAATATTGTCACTGGGTTTTGTTGCACAGTTGGGCACTGTCTTCAATATATGAGATAAAACATGATATCTAAAGAAAAGAGGAAGCTTTTAGTAATTTTGTTATTCTGGCCTCAGCACCTAATTCTACTATATAATATACCCTTTAACAATCTCTGTTTTTCCAGCTCTCTGTGGTATGGAGAAACTCTTCCTAAAGCTGACACACAATTATAATTTATGGTACAAAAAGAGTATTCAGAGATACACATTTTATTTACTGTAGCTAACCACCTTCAGTATTATACAACTATGCTCTGTGATTCGAATTATATTCACATGACAGGTTCATAAACTGTCAATACCTCAATACCATATGTGTACCAAATAAAAAGTTGTCAAAGTTTGTGCAAAGATTATAATCCTTTTCATTCTTCTTGTGGAAATAATAAGGTGCAAATGTAAGAGTTCATAAACTTGAAAAGGTTGTCGCCTAAAAAAAAAGTGTTCCATCACAAAGAAGAAATGTTTAAGCACACGAATTGTCACAGAATGCTTCTCTGTATCAACGTCAAAGGATGACAACAATCTGCAAAGTTTAAACACTCTGACAACAAGGTCCTGGCTGCAACAACTGTGTATGTCGACGACAGAATGTCTTTGTTGCATTGTTCCTCATTTTGAGGAACAACTACTTGAGAACAATTTCTTGAAGTGGAGAAAAAGGATATATAGGCAGATGATCTACAGATGAAAAATGATATACAGGCCGATAATCTACATCATGGTACGTCCAAGGAAGCACGTTATCTTCGTGAGTTGAGGCCAGCTTCTTTGATAGGGCTTGCAACCATTTAGCTAGGGTTTCAAAGGAAAATTATTTTGCCATTATTCCTTGGTGAACTATTAAACGTTGACTCACCAATCTAGCACAGCTCAAATATTCACAGAAGCATAAGGTGAGTACCCTCAATTCCTCGGAAAGTCGTCCCAGCGGCTGTAGGGCAATATCAGGTTGCTGAGTGCCGGGAAAATAAAGGGTATACTACAGGAAAGCAAACAAATGAAAATAACTAAATGCAAAATGCACAGCTGTGAGTGATTTATCTGTGGTGTATCTGTCCTTGAATTAAATGCACAAGCAGTTAGTGAGTGCATGAACCAATTGGACCTCTAAATCTTCTGTCTTCACAGTAAATCGTTAATAATAACTTCAAGGTATTCCCAATGAGAAACTCCATCGAAAATGTTCTGGAGTTCATACAGTAGGTATGGTTGATAAATCCTTCCAGTGCCCAGGTAAGACACAGGAAACAAAGTGTTTGTAAAACCGCGAAGTCTGTTAGACAGCATAGGCCTAAGTATAGTTTTTGTTGTCTTGAATCGGTAAATACAGCTGTGTCAAAGTTTTGTTTTATGCCATGTGAAAAGATGCAAGAATCCAGCTCTTACCATGGCACCAATCAGGAGTTTCGATGAAAAACTGTTGGAAAATTCACAGATAATCAGCAGCACAAGCGAATACCAGAAGAGCAAACTGGATAGATGTCGCAGCAGGAATAAGGAAGCAAGGAAGGTGAGTGGATCAACACAAACACAGAACACTCCAAGACATTTCTGAACCTTATTGGTGTGAATAGCCATCAGCACAATCATTAATAGCACATAATATACTACATACGCCAAGAGCAATAAGGTATGAGATGCGTCACCAGGAGAGGTGGGCCAAACCAGACTCAACCCAGCTGCGTGGGTCTGGCTTAGCTCATGGCTTCAAGTAGTTACTGGCTGTCCTGCTCTCCTTACTTAGTTACCTCTATGCCCCTCATCCTCATCCCAGTGATTACTTTTATCAGGAATGCAACCATTTCTAAGGACAAGAATAAAAACAGGAAATGCAAAATATAAGCCCTCCCACCCTCACACACCTAGGTACCATAAACAGGTTAGCATGCCCCTGCTATTGCTATTTTGTTTTTTATCAGGACAAAGTATAGGGATGTAGAGGTAGTTGCCAGGCTACGGCCTCCACCGTTTCTGCAACGGTTTATCTCCTTGGAGGCTTGGGAAGATCTTTTGTACCTACAAGGGAGCAGCAGGCAAATGGAGAGCTTTGGAATGGATCCCTGAAGCCATAAATCATAAATCATGCCACTGGGCTGCATGCAGTTCCTACCGGAGAGAAGGTGTAGCTGCCGGGATTTTTATATTATTCGTAGAATGGGTGCCTTTTTTTCGAAATAATCTTCAAATGGGTTGTTAGGATGTTTCCATAGAGCGGGCCCCAATGGAATTTCATGTTGAAGTTGGCGCATGCATGCTAGATTAGTGTTTCAGGAAATGTAAGATCTTTGCTCTACACATGAGCAGCCTTTTGCTTATCTGTGCATACGCGTATTTTCATTTCCATCGCGTGAAGTGGAGCATGCACATTATAGTAGATCCTTTTCAATCCTCCTACTGAAGAGGTACGGTTTGGGGGTAATTCAAGATGTTGGCAATCCTTATTAATATTCTGCTTTTCTGAGTGATAATAGGGAAGCGTTCAGAAAGGAAGAGACACCATTCCCCATCGTCTTAGTCTTCAAGTGCACCAGTTCCATTTTTCCGTTAAAAGCAGTAGAGGAGCAGAAAAACAAGTAGTACGATTAAGATCATTTTGGAAACTGTAACTTCCTTAAAGAATCAAAATGGTGGCCTTACATAAAGAGACAGCAGGCACACGTAGCCCTCCTGCAAGAGACTCATCTGACGGTGATAGAGGTAGAGCGTCTGCGTAGGAAATGGAGGGGCACCATCTGTGCCACTGGGTACTCAGCGTTCTCCAGGGGGACGTTAGTCTGGATCAGACCGGGTACCCCATTTAAAGAGCAGACAAGAGTGGTGGATAATGAAGGGCGATATGCGATGATAGAGGGATTATTGGACTGGCAATCAGTACTAATTGGCAGTATATACGCCCCTAATGTAGAGCAGGCTGTGTTCTGGAGCTGTCTCACAAAAACGTTAGCCCAACATACGCACACCTCATGGATACTAGGCAGAGATTACAACTGTGTCTTGGACACTGACCTGGACCGATCCCACCCTCCACCAGCTCATTCACCAATCTATAGGCAAACAGAACTCTTTAACGCATGGGTGAAGCACTGGGTGTTGATAGATACGTGGATAGCACCATACCCCACCACCAAACTGTACTCATTCCACTCCATCCCCCATAACCTACGGGTGCGCCTAGACAGATTCTTATGCTCTGCCGCCTTACTCCCCAAAGTACAACACACAGATTATTTAGGGAGGGTGCTATCAGCGGTCTGGCCACCCCAGAACGAGTGGCCAGAGCCAAAACAAGATACGTGGAAACGCTGAGGGACCTCCGCAAATATAATTTTACGGTATATGCTGCCAGGGTACATGGGGAGGGCAACAGGGGAGGGACACTCTTGGCCTGGCTCTCCAAACAAGACCCAGAACTGACACCAGTCACGGAGGTGAGGGATCAGGCAGGATTGCTCCAGACCTCACAGCCCGAGATATTACAGGTCTTCCACGCATATTATTCTAGTATTTATCAGGCCCCGGGACAGGGAGACCCCCAAGCAATCACTAGATTTCTACATTCATTACCACTCCCCCAGGTCCCGCAGGCGGATAAGAAATTGTTAGAGAAAAGGATAAAATCTGCAGATGTCAATCAAGCGATTATAGCGCTGGCGCAAAACAAAGCCCCAGGGTTGGATGGCTTTAGGCTTGAATATTACAGCACGCTTTCAGCTCAATTGGTCCCACGTATGGTTACCATGTACAACGATGCACTTGATAGAGGGGAATTACCAGGGTCCCTTAGGGAATCGATCATAGTCACATTCCTAAAGCCACACAGAGATCCAACGCTCCCATCTTCCTACAGACCAATTACTTTACTCAACGTGGACTGCAAGATACTAGGTAAAATTCTGGCAGAGAGACATGCCCGAATCCTGACCCCACTGGTACATCCAGGCCAATGCGGTTTTGTCCCACGCCGTAACATGTCGCAAAACATACGTAGACTATTCCACATACAAGACACGACAGGGGGGTGGTTCCCCAATGCGGCATGCCTAATTTTAGACCTTGAAAAGGCATTTGACACCATGCTATGGCCATATTTATCCGAGGTCCTTCAAAGAAACAACATCGGACCGGGACTAATAGCATACACGAGGCTCCTCTACACGCGCCTCATTTCTCGGGTCAGAATGGGCAAATACATCTCCCCAGGGTTCGCAGTGTAGAGGGGAACTAGGCAGGGATGCCCACTACCTCCCCTCCTGTTCGCCCTAGCAGTGGAACCCCTAGCGGTCCGCCTGCGACAGGAGGGAAAAGACTGGGGAATTCCACTAGTGGACACAATGCACTGCATGTCCCTGTACGTGGACAACTTATTAATCTATGTCCGCGACGATACCCGTGATCTGGCACCTATCTGGAGGACACTCGAAGACTTTGCGGAAGTCTCGGGTCTCAAGGTGAACTGGGAGGAATCTACGATATACCCGCTGAGCCCCCACTTGGCCCCATTCGAGGCACGGATAGGACCCCGGTCCCTCATATGGAACGCGGAGGCCCCCCTTGATATCTGGGAGTGCGGCTGTACCACACCCCTGAGGATTTATATGAGGGGAAACATTGTAAGGCACTAGCAGGAATTCGCTCGGCAGTAGGATTTTGGAAAACTTTACCTTTAGCCCCCATAGGACGAGTGGCGCTAGCAAAAATGATTATGGTCCCCGACTATTGTACCACTTCACCAACCTTCCAGTTATCCCACCAAGGTCATTCTTTAAAGAGCTGGACAGTCACCTGACTGAGCTCATATGGGGGGGGGACGTAGGGTCGGGTTATCAACACTATACCTACCCACGACAGAGGGGGGCTTGGGAGCACCGCCATTCGAGGCATACTTCTTAGCGGCACAGCTCCAATGGCTATCATACTGGATGGCTGGGCATCAAATAGGGGAGACTGTCACCATGGAGGGCCACATGCCACGGCCGGCGCTTCATAGACTGCTGCTACCGGGTACTAAACCCACGCGACCACTTCAGGTGTTTATAGCCCGCACTTGTATGATGAGAATACATTGCATGCCTAAAAATAGGCCACTGTACTCGCCCCTACTGCCGCTGGTGGGCTTTTCAAAAGAGGACACGTACTACACGGCGGGTGCCCTCCAGATATGGACTGATCTGGCAGTCACAGAGATGGAATCCTTGTTCGAAGAGGGGCAATTGAAGACATATGCCCGGATGATGGAGCAATACGATCTCCCACCCGGGCAATTTTTAATACACAGACAGATTATAGATAGTAGCCATAGGTACTGGAACCCTACCATAGGGGAACCCTACCATAGGGGAACCTCCAACGCACCCAGTGATCCATGCGGTTTTGCACATGGGAGTGGGTCGTCATTTGGTCACCTGGCTTTACAAATCCGAGCGGGAGCTGATCCTCCCATCCCTTCAGCCCTTACGTCAAAAGTGGGAAACGGACATAGGGAGGGTAGTCCATGACAAAGAATGGAGCACAGCCTTGAAGTACCCCAAAAAGGTTTCCAGAAACGCGCGATTCTGGAACATACAGTTCAATATTCTCCACAGAGCTTACCTCACACCACACCGTTTCAATCAATTCTTCCCAGATACACACTTTGCATGCCCCCGCTGTCAAACCCCTGATGCAGACTTCAAACACATGTTTTGGGACTGCCCCACAATTTACGGCTATTTGGACAGGGTTCATCGGACACTCAGAGCAACAACCAATATCACGACTATGTCCACATGGGAGGCATGTGCTCTCGGGATCTTCCGCAGGCGGAAGACCGAGAAAGTGCAATGACGTTTTATGTCGCTAGCCATCCTATTAGCAAAAAGGGGAATAGCCATGGACTGGAGATCCCCCACGGGACCTCCAGAGGCAGCCTGGATAGGAGCCATGAAAAAATGGGGGAAAGCAGAGGAAGAGACACTCAGGGAGGAAGAACTGAGGAGAATTTGTAAACACCCTATTTCCTTAGAATGGGCACAATTAATACATACATTTACACAGGAAACGAACCGGAGACGCCCATTGCTTCACAGTCTCAGACCCAGCCGGCCCCTCCGGCCCCCCCAAAACAGAGGTGCCACGAGAGAGTCCGCCACCCCGGACCCAATGCTGAGTAGTAACCACACTGAAAACTCCCCCCTTGACAGCAAAGGGATCACCACAGAGACTTGAGTCCCCAACCTCCTCCTCCGCGGGCACACTACCACACCTAGGCATCCTACTGAAGAATACTACTAGGGATACGAGAGATCCCATCGAATCTCAGTTGGAAAACTCCCTCCCCCCTTTCTCTCCCTATAGTTTACCTCAACAGTTGGAAAAGTTTGCAAGTTAGGTCTGGCGGAGTCCCCCGCCAGCGATTTATTGGGAACGCATATAGGCAAGATTGACAAGGCAATACTGAGGGGTTCACACTACAGCGACCCAGTCATGTACGCCCAGAGCGGCAGATTTCACCTAAATATGACGTAGTGTCGCTAATGAGTGGAGAACGACGTGTAGGCTCCCCCGACAGTTCTTTACCATAAGTTATACAGTACTGACATTGCAGAAGAATATAATATATGTAGACTTGGGCCAAACTGTTTGAAAATGGTCAGACAGTACAATGTTCATGATTGAGTATGAGTACCTTTTTTTTTTATTACTGTGTTTTACAACATTGAACTAATGTAATGAGTCAAAATGTCATAATGAATGCTAAAACCCAATAAACAAATAAAAAAAAAAAAGAATAAAAGTGGTGGCAGCAAACACATTTTGAAGCAGGAATCAATGCATTCTGACCTATTAGAATCAGAATTGTTAGATGAGACCTTGTGTTCTCACACAGAAAAAAAGAGGTAATACATATCAAAGGATATATTGCCTGATTTGTTGAACCATAGCAGGTATAATATGGGTTTTCCCGTCGAGAAAGTAACAGATTCTTCCAAAGGACACCGGACGAAAAATGAGATGTGAGGTCCCAACGTCCCCCTCCCACCAAGACCACAGAACAATGTCAAAGCATGTCGTGGTAAGAGGGGGAAGAGGGGAAAAGGAGGAAGAGAAAACATCTGTTCTAGGGAACCAACTCAGAGTATTAAGTAAGGTCCAAGGTATTTCTATGTGTTCCCTGTATGTAAATAAGAAAGAAAAGAAATCAGTAGGAGTAGAACCTTCCTACCTGTTATGTACGATTTAGTATACTCTAGTCATGCATTTGTTTCTGTATACATTAACTACCTGTATGAGTCCCCTCTTCCAGAAATTAAGTAAGTGACTGCTTGTCCAAGGTTTGTATACAATCTATGGAAACAAAAGCAAGAACATGTGTATATGGAATATACCAATATAATGGTAATTCTTATATGAAATAAGATAATGAACACCAAAACACACCTGCAAGCATTCTGTCTCATGCGTTCACTTAAGGCCCAAAAATTAAACAATCCCCAAAATTGGAAGTAAGGATATAAGAACTATAAGTATCCTTATTGAAAATGACAACAGCTAAAAACTAGGGCACAAAAAATAGTGCAGGGCTATAGAACCTATAACTCTTAAGGTGTCACGATTAAGCAAATGTCTTATGTGCATATCTTTCTATTTTGACAAGTTTACAAACAAGGCCGCTACAAGCGAAATGGAATCTCCAAATTACTGTGAGCAGAAATCAGATAAGTATTTTAGGCCATTTAAAGCTAGCGCAAGCGCATTACCACCTGTGCTTGACAACACTATTTTAAATATCTTCCTATTGAGTTGTAGGAAGATTTCTGAGCGTAGATGCCAGGAAGAAATAAAGAACATGAATCCAGGAATCGCATAAGGAATCGCCAACACGCCACTGAGACGACAAATGCGGAGCAGTGACCTGGAAGCCAAGGAAAGTGAAAAGAGGGTGGGAGGCACGTACGTGGCAACGAGAACACGCAGCGTCCTTCCACCCCTGTCAGCCGACTTTATTCTGCTGCTGCTCCGCCCCCACGGCACAAGTGACTGTGCTGGGCACGGAGCACGCCCAACAAATATATTATGAACGTTGTCCTTAATGAATAGAAGGATCCAGATTGGATTAGTTTCCCCATGTTCATGGCAAACCTTTCTCCCTTGGAATCAATGAGTGAGAATCTGCTTGACACTCTCCGTGTAGATTCAGTGGTGGCGAGTCTAGTGGGTGGATCGTTGATGACGGAGGAAAACATCCTCAGGACCTGGCAGGCAAAAAAGTGAATGCTGACTTTAGGAGAGTGCACTGCGGCTCACGATTTCACTGTGTATCAAAGTGTATGGAGCCTATACCTTTCAATCTCTCCTTTCCAATTTCAAAGAACTCCTTGAGGTGATACAGGAGGGAAAGCCTGTTAAAAAGCATGAGAAGATCAGTTTAGGTCCTGTCCGACATTTCTTTTGCTTCCATTAGAGCAGTGGTCCCCAAACTTTTTTAGGCGGGGGCAACATCAACTTTCCTTTCTGTGATGAGGGGCCGGGGTCAGTCTTATAACAGGAAATGATGTGGGCCAAAGTGACAACCAGTATAATTGTGGAGATTATAATGACATTTTTTGCAGCTGCCCATCGCTTGGCCTTGGCGCCACCTGTTGCAAAAAGTAAAAGTAATAGAAAGTCTTCTCGTGTTTATTTTAATTACCACAGATACTCCTTGATATAGATTAGATTCGCAAATAAAACCACAAGCTGATGATAATTTTTGTGGCAAACAGTGAAATAACATTAATACAGAATAATTGTAATAAACAGGCTGACTTTAGGGTGGTCCTGGAAGCATGCAGGCCCTTCAGGAATGGCAGATAAAAAAACACAAGCAGCCCATCAGCAGATGACATGCTGCAGTCTCATTTTGTATGTGACATCACTGTTCAAGAAACATGTTGCCTATAAAAAGAGCATTACTATACTGACATTTTTTCATATTCATAGTTACTGAAATCAGCAGGCTTACCATATCAGTGTGAGCTGTGGGCTTGCTTCTGACTGGTGAGGAGATTGATGTCAGGTTCCATTCCAGTTACAGCCAGTCTCAGAGACTGATGTTATGTTATGTTATGTTTATCTCTCTTCTATAGCGCACGGCTACCCCGAGGGGTGTCCCGGCGCTTTGGCAAAGAGAAACTGAGGACGAAAACACAACACAGCTACTCGCGGAGGCCGAAAGAGATCATACAGAAAAAAGCCAAGTCTTCAATTCCTTTCCAAAGGAAAGGAGACTATTGGCTTTCCGTAAGGAAACCGGAAGCTCATTCCAGTACCGTGAGGCCAGGTATCGGAAGGAACGACCTCCGATCCGGGCGCGTCTGATAGGTGGAACAACAGCCTGTGCCAGCAAGGCCGACCGTAGAGTCCTCCTCGGCGCATAAAAAGCCATGCGCTTCCCAATATATTTCGGGCCGATGGAATGAAGGGCCTTAAAAGCGAGGTTTAAAACCTTAAAGGTAATTCTTTTTGAAATGGGCAGCCAGTGCAGGCTCTTAAGCAGTTCAGAGGCTTTAGCCTGGCGCGGAAGACCAAAAATGGCTCTTGCCGCAGAGTTCTGCACAATCTGCAGCCGGGCCAGTAAGTATTTAGGCAGCCCCAGATGATGGGCATTCGCATAATCCAGTCGCGATCCTATTAGAGCCTGAACAATAATTTTTTTGTGTTGCAAAGACAACAGCGGAAGAAACTTCCTTAGCATTTTTAAAATGCAGGTGTTCATCTGAGAGTCTTGATCTTGTCGGATTTTTTATCAGCTTTATGCGTGAAAAAGTTTGCTCACAGATATATGTGCTCCCAAAAACTGTGGACATCTTCATAGCGTGCTTTCTGATGTTGGGTTAGGTCTTCTTTGGGAGGGAAGCATAGTACTGCATGAGACAGTTGGGATTGAATGCGTCTTTCAGCACATCACAGGTCTGCAACTCAGCCAGTTCAAATTGAAGAGAAGGCAGGGTGTCATTAATGTCGGCAGCAAAAGGGTTCTGGAATATGAGAATTTCTTTAACATGGGCATGAAGCTCACGGAACCGCATACTGAACTCCGCTCTCAGCGTTTCCAGTGCGTCCTTGCACTTCTTGGTTGGAAACGGGACCGCTGGCTCCTCAGCTGAGAGGCTCTGAGTAGAAGGGAGATGGGTGAAGTCTTGTTTTTGCACTTGTCCAACAAGCAGCGCCATTTTAACCTCAAATGCTTTTATGTGGGAATACATGTCACTGATTAATTTTCCCTTGCCTTGGAGTTGTAAATTGAGGCAGTTTAAAATTTCTGTGACATCTGTTAAAAAGGCAAGGTCCCATTTCCATTCTATGTCGGTCAGCTCTGGGACAGTTTTTCCCTTTGTCAGGAGAAAGGTGTTGATTTCGGGTAGCAGCTCGTAGAAGCGCTTCAAAACTCTACCCCGGCTTAATCATCTGACTTCCGCGTGGTAAAGCACGTCTCCATGGGCAGACTCCAGCTCGGATAGAAAAGCTTGGAACTGCCTGTGTTTTAGTCCGTTTGCTCTGATAAAGTTTATGCAAGACACAACCACCTTCATGACAGATTCCCACTTCAGAACTTTGCAGCACTGTGCTTGCTGGTGAATCAGGCAGTGGACTTGTAGTGGGGGGGTGAGACCTCGTTCCTCCATTTCTCTTTTTATGCGCCCCACTAGCCCCCGCGACGCACCAACCATACTTGGAGCACCGTCCGTTGTGATGCTAGCCAGCTTAGCCCAGTCTAAATCCAACTCTTCCATCGTTTGCCGTACTTTACCAAAAATATCCTCTCTTGTCGTAGTACACATGAGACTTTGTAGAGCTGCCAGCTCCTCGGACCTTTCAAAAGTTGAACTGACTCCCCGAATAAAAATCAGCAGTTGTGCTGTGTCCTGCACGTCATTGCTCTCATCCATTGCCAATGCAAAACACTCAAAATCTTTAACTTTGTCTTTCAGCTGGACATGTACATTATGCCCCATTTCTTCAATTCGTCTGGTAACTGTAGATGCGGACAGACTCACTGCGTTCAGGGCATCTTTCTTGTCCGGACACACCTCCTCCGCGACTGCGTTCAAGCACTTCTTAATAAACTCCCCATCACTGAACGACTTTCCACAGCTTGCAATCAGTTTAGCTACCTTGAAGCTGGCCCGAACGGATGCCAGGTTCGCCTGTGTTTGGCGTAGCATTGTACTCTGCTGGGCGGCAAATCCTTTTTGTAGCTGAGCCACCTTGTCTCTCCTCACTTGGCCCAGCAAGCTAGCATACTGCCCTCCATGGTGGGTTTCATAGTGTCGGCGGATATTAAATTCTTTAAACACCGCCACAGTCTCTTTGCAGATTAAACAAACTGCCTTTTCCTTGCACTGGACAAAAAAATAGTCATCTGTCCACTGCTGTTTTAAAACTCTGCACTCTGAATCTATTTTCCGTTTCCCCAACAGTTTCGACATTTTGTTGTCTGTCTTTCTTCCGTTCTTCTCGGGCTAGTAGGGGAAATAAGGGAGACCTGATTACAATGGGCACACAGTTCTTACTTGCGTAGAAGCAGGCAAAGGACATCTTCCAAAATGTTCAACATTTTGTGACTACACGTGTGTGCTGGCAAGGTAAAATTGAAGGTATTATTTTTTCTCAAATTCATCCTGGCTCGAGAAATTTCAATAGCCAATTCTCCTGCAAAGATTTATTTTCCGTGGGCTTCTTTGGGATAGACTTGTGTCAAGTGATCACAAACTCACTCTTTCTAATCTAAATGGAAAGACCTCTCCACACTATCGCCTCACACCTGTCTGGCATGGATACAATTCACCACAGGCAGACAACTCCATGACCGCATTTCTAAAAAATCAACTCGAGCAAAAAAGATAGCCTTTTGTCCAAGCTAGTATATTCAGAATACACATCCATGGTATCTGACAACACCTTCCCCTCTCCCACATCCCCCTTCCTTCTTGACACTGCAGCACCCCTCCCCACTCACTCCCTCTCCTCCACCTATCTTTTCAGACAATCGCAATTGTGGTAAACATAGTAAGTAAATGCAGGGAAATACAGTTATTTTATTTTAAAAACACTATCTCACATACTTTTAACAAATTGGGGGAAACAACAGCAGCCCTTGTAAATGTATGCTGGCTTCAGACCGCACACACTTGTGTCGTAGGTTTATTACATTATTTGCAGTTATTACTGCAATACTACATTTATTGCAGTATTATCCTTCTGTGTTTGGTACTCTTTTGTAACATGCACACGTCACTTTTCTCTTGTAACACACTGACTATTTGCTACCTCTTGTTTGCTTTCGATACTTGCACAACTGCCACGATTGCCTAAGTAACGTTTGTTCTTGTGTCCTCCATTTATTGCAGTATTATAACTCTACTTGTACTTTGTACCCAGCATTCTGTTTCCTCAATTCAAGGTGATTTTGAAAGACCGGTAATTGATGTCTAAATACATTTCTTGAACGCTAGGAGCGTTTTGTGAATGCCAGTGAGCATTTCCCTGTGAGGATTTCAACTGCTTTGAAAAAGTCTGGTTGGGGCAATATTCAGTTAAACTCAATATAGGTAGGCCGACAAAATGGCCGCGGCGTAGGCAATGTATTGGTGCTTTAGAAAGCATCAGAAAAATTAATAGTAAACTTTTTGTTTGAGAGCCATGTATAAACTCTTATCAAATGTGGACATATATTAAAAAAATATTTTCACCGGAGAGCCCTTTGTTAAAATCTATGAATTCTAAGTATTGGTGCAAATTAATACGCTTATGAGGTGTGGATTTAATCATCTTCCTCTTTTGAAAGTGACACCTTTGCTTCGGGTAAAGTCCGCGCTATATAAAAAACGCCCCCAGCTAATCTACACAAGTCCACCAAACAGAAGTTGGAACATATGCATTCCCCATTGTGAAGCGCTCTGACACCTTTGCTTCGGGTAAAGTCCGCGCTATATAAAAAACGCACCATAATAAAAAGTCTCCATGGTCCCCCCCCAGCCTCCATGGACCTCTCATTCCGTGGACCCACTGCTGCCCCCTCCATCCACGGTCCCACTCACCGGCTCACAAGGCTCCTGCGCCGCTCCCGGTCTCTGCGCCTGTCCCGGACACCGGACTCTTCCCGCGCACCCTCCACGCACAGATACGCGTGACGCAAGACGCACGCGTACGCCGTCCAGTTAAGTCACAGGCAGGCTTCGATCTGCGCATGTGTCCGAGGCAATCAGGTACAACAGAGCGTAGTAATAACTCAATAACCCTGTGTGGATCTGGACGCACCAGGAGGGCCACTCCATTTCATTAGACGGGCCAGATTTGGCCCGGGGGCCGTAGTTTGGGGACCCTTGCATTAGAGTATCAGCACTAACATGAGCAGCATCGACTCCTGCAAAGCGAAATTTGTCCTGAAGTACTGGAACACCAATTCAGCTTGGTTAACAGCAGCTTTCAGGATTCCTATTGAAGGAACACGGTTGATTGGCATGAAACTGAAGGATATATTACATAAAATGTTAAAAAAGAGAAAGCATTCTTCTTCCTTTAAAAATCAACAACTGAAAGCTTTGGCATTTTTTATCACAAATCTTTCAGACAATCCTCTAGAACCGTGGTCTTCAAACTTTTTAATGCCGCACCCACCAAGTGAAAAAATACAATTCATCAGATCCCCCTCTTTACAATTATTCTAACAAGTTGGCAGTGTTTAAATATGTCTTGACTTATTTAAACCCCATTACAAATAATGGTATAATTCAGTAACCCTCAGAACCTGGGTGGGTAATTAAACAACAACAATGGTTCTGTTGGGAACACAATTACTTTGAAACACGTACTGAATACATACAAGGAAAAACAATATATCCAATGAAGGATATTTCAGAAGAACTGACACTGACCACAGAGGGAGAAAAAATAAATGTTTTAGTATTCAAACTTTTTACGTATTGAATTCAAAATTACTTTAGACAAGCTGTCCAAAAAAAAAACATTAACTAAAAATGCATACAGTGAGTGAGTGGTGAATGAGTGTTCCAAATATTTAACCAAACATACAATAAATCATAGATATAAACAAAACAATACATCAGGAAATATCATCTGTAAAGCACAATAGTCTCAGGAAGATGAATTAATTCTTTGGTTCTGTGAGCCTCTGTACAGACGGATATATAGATAGAACGTCGACGTTTCAACCCTATGTGGGATGCGCTGATTTTTGTGCATCGAAGGCGGGTCTTCATCAGGACTGGAATATATTGGGACAGCCTCGATATTCGTAGGTGTGTTACTCGTCTGTTCTTCAACTTGGGGAGGAGATTTGTCAGCCGACAAACTCACATGGCGTGATTGACGCAATGTCTCTTATTCCTTTTTATATATTTCTTCAGCACCAGCCGGTCTGAAGGTCATGGGATGCAGAGCCACCTTCAAGAATGCCCATTCTTGAAATCGATCCGACTGATTCAGACGTCCCGGCTTTCCCGCCTGAGCAAGCGCAAAGGTGGCTCCACGCCCCATGACCTTCAGACCGGCTGGTGCTGAAGAAATATATAAAAAGGAGGAAAGACAAGGTGTTCTGGATGTTGTGACAAGGATTTCACATAAAAATCACATTTCCACCAATGGACTCAGGGGTTATACCTACACCCTTTCCAAAATCTCAGGTTTAAACAAAAGGCATTGAATGAAGGAATATGATCACTATAGCTGAAAAAGGGAATCATTCCAGTGCCGGAGAAAGAGAAAGGGAAATAGCAATGCTTAATTTGAGTCAGTAGTTCGTGATGAGGCCCACTGGCACTCATGTTTTAGGACCAGCACTTATTTTTCCTCCTCAGACATTGACCGAGAGGCAAGAGAGGGGAAAACAAACACAGGGTAAAGGAGGAAGAGAAAAGCACAAAATCTTTCCCTCATTGTACCTAACCAAGGACATTTCAACTGTCCCAGGCTATCATTATCAATTTGAATGCTCGAATTTACCGTGAGAAGGCCTGAAAACCCAATGTATTACTACCTCGAGAGAGACTTTGAATGTATTCTGTAGTAAAATGTTTCTTCTTGCTTGTTCCCTATTATCCTGAAAACCATGTACTCATGTAGAATGTATAAACGACTTTGTTAGAAATCCTATAAAAGGATGTGAAGCTTTCTATGTACAGGACACCTTATTCCCCACTCTAAGAAGATGAATCTATGCCGGATTTTACTTCGAATTCTGAGCAGTCGCTGTACTTATGATCTGTATGCTTTGCCACTAAATTTACTAATGGCATGTTCTGTGTAATCTGCCTTGTGGGGAGTGGTCCATCCTCTCAGAGTACTTAGCTGGAATTGGGAGTGTGGAGCCGTCAGAATGGTTGATCTGCACCAGCACCACCTGCAAAAGAAAAGAAAGCAAAATGTCAGCGGTGAGGAGGAGCTGACAAAGTCCCTCCCATCAGCAAAAGTGAAGATGGACTCTGTTTTACAGAAACACACAGAGGAGACAGGCCAATAAAAAGGAAGAAGAACTTGGAATGGGTGTCCTCTTTCAACCAGGAAGATGCCTACCACAACAAGGTGTGCCGAAAAAAGGAAACTGATGCAGCTGACCTGTCAATGCCCGCGTAAGTCCAAACCCCTGCAAACCTTGAAGAACCGGTGACAGGAGAGCGAGGAGACATGGAGGAGACCAGGCAAGACCTTGAGGAATGGAATGAGGACTGGTGTACTATTGCATTAGGAGGGTGGACCTAGCGTCTACCTCTACCTCCCCCCTATTTTCTGTTTCGACTGGTGCACGGCCCCAGCCTTCACCTGCTAGCCACCACAACTCAGGAGAGTTGTGGTTACTTTGTGAGTTTCTAATGGTTGTTGCGATACTCATGAGCGCTGGACTAGGTAGAAAGGCGCGATGGACATCCCCCCCTTATTGCCTGCCAGTAGGGTTTTAAGGAAAGAGAGCCTTATACACTGAACTAGTAACCTAACCTTGGTCTCTCTTAGAGCTGGGATCCCTTTCCCTCATTTTCTCATGGGTGACGGGTTACCCTTTCTGATTAGTTTCAAGAAATAATAGACAATCATTACTCATACTTACCCATACCCTTTTAATTTTCTCCAAGGATGCTGGTGGGGACCATCCCGAGACTCTAGGAAACGAAAGGAGAAGATCAGATCCGGGTTACTGCATTCCTCACCATTTCCACCATTCAAGAAGCTGAATATATACATTATGTGAAACATTGACTGCCCTGGGCGTCACCATAACTCTAATATTCAGTTTTATCTATGATTGTTGTTAACAATAAAAGTCACCATTCGAAAAACAGAAAAGCCTTCGAAGCCATGTTTCCGCCTTTCCCTACTCATGCCTATTAATCATTTATATAGAGCATTGATAAAGCAACTCCACTCTGTCATTCGTATAAGCATATTTCAGCATTTGCTACAGAGCTTAATCTAACAGAAAGATATGGCCCAAGTCGAGGAGCACCAAAGTTCATATCAGGATTACACCGCTTCCAGTCCTAGCCGTGTGGAGAACCTGACCTTATGGGCCAGGCGGCGCAGGGCACGCCTAAAATCTCCGAGTTCACCTGCCTCGACCGACAGAGACACAAGACACTCTGTTAGGCGTAGAAAAGTAGTTTTATTAGCTGCAGCTAAGCACAGTTATCTAAGAAGTACCACACAGGTAGGTTCTCAAGAGACTGCCACTTCAATCCGTGGCGCACAGTCTTTTATACAGCACAAGTTTATAATGACAACTCCCAATATACACAAAATTGACAAATAGGAATAGTTCGAAAACAAGACATCGAATGTCTAAAACACACACTCCTTTCAAACCCTGTGTGCTCTCCTCCCCTTAGGTTAATCAACACTAGTGCCCGTAATTCAATTTGCAGGTGGCAAAACATATGTAGAATGCTTCAAAAGAAGGGCTATGTAACAAGAGAACACACGAAGAGAATAGTGAAGGCCAGTTAAATAAGATAAGGTAGAGAAGAATGGTGGGACCCAAACAGTGGAGTAAGACATGGATTAATCAGTCTAGACATGGCTTTGCGAACTCGGCCAGACCCTGACATCAGTATCGCACACAAGGACAAAGGTTGTTTTTCAACGGGCAAAACATGGAGCAGCAGCAAGAGACAGAAAGACCATTTTACCGCGTTAGCCGTGCTGCCTGAGTGAGGCCACATAAAATGGCAACTAAACACAAAATGGCAGCTGTAGCGAAGCGAGGCCGAACACTACGTAACCTCAGACCCTCCTTTTGCCATACTCAGGCAATGCACAAAGGAACCCATGTTAGTCCGAGTCGATATCAATGGTCATGAGGTCACTGAGATGTTGTTGCACCATCTTTTTAATGTGTTCTGTCTGCTGTGCTACTGGTTTGGAGACACAGATCGTGGCACAGAGTCCACAAATGGCTGGACCACACTGTAGACAAAGACAACAAGAAAAGACGAGTGCTAGAATCATTCCAAGGAAAGTTAGCACTTTCCATCCCCAAGTGGACAGTAGTCCCCAAAACCATCCCATCACAGACCAATCTCCAGTATCTTGGTGAATAGACTCAGAGATGACATGTAGCTTAGAGATGGCTTGGTATACTGTAGGGGCATTGTCAGGAATATAAATGCAACAACTAGACCCAATCAGTTTACAGACCCCACCTTTATACGCAAGAATTATGTCTAAAATCATTCTATTCTGTAAAGTCATAAGTCGATCTGCCTGAAGCTCGGCAGTCAAATTCTTTAATGCTCCGGAAGTCACATTTATCGTGGCATCAACCACACGGATCAACTGTCTGATATTTTTGCTATTGGCCATCGGATCCCAAAAGGGAAGAAACCCTTTCAGAAAATCCCCTCCTTCTTGACCTGCTGTATCTTTCGAATCTACAACTCCTCTAGTGACTCTCTTTTTATGATAATCGGCAGGAGCAGTATTTGTAGGGGGAAGGAGAAAAGCGATATAACATGTTCCCGAGAAGTATGTGGGAAGCCATGTATAAGCTTTGTCATGACAGATAAAATATGTACCTTGCAATGCCACCAATGGTGCGGGGGTAGAAGGAGTATAGACATAAGTATGGGAGCAATTGCTCCTCTCTTGCTTAATTTTGGTATCCTGGCCATTAATTTGCAAGCACAAACGACCTCTTTGGGGTAGTACCCAAATCGGTGTAGAACTCTGTTGCTTAAACTTGTCGGTGAGGCTGAGAGTATAACGAGTTATATTCCACCCATCGTATGCTCTCTTCTCGTCTTTGGGAATCTTGATAATGTCAGCAATCTTTGCCATCGGTACAATACCCTTTATCAAGGAACTGTGACTGAAATCCACTCCACCATTATAGGATCCACCAGAAGGATATCGAAGTAGATTCTGGTATGCATTGGAAAACATAGCCAGATAGGCCCAAGCAGAACCTTCGTATGAAAAGGGAAGGACTAGATACGGCATTCCTCTTTGTGTATTATGTGGTATGAGACCACAAACCCAACAATCAGTAACATTTACTATCAATTGATGCTGGTGTAACAGTTGAATGAACGAATTGTTAAGATATTTCAGTCTTCTCATTTGCTCGTGATCTGGGAGTGAGTAAAATTTATGCGGAGAAACAGTAGTAGAGGGATTTAGAGGGGCAGAAACGGGAACAGGTACTAACTGCAGGATGTGAATAAGCCATCCTATGCATGCTAATAAACTACATAAACACACTAAAATACATAGTGCCACGCCACACGACCAAATAATAATTTCTTATAATGAGCTCTCTTCATAATTTTAATATCACTTCCTTTCCCTGTAATATCCATTACTCTAAAGGCGTTGCTCACGATAATCTTCCTTAATCACTTGGCTGTGATTGTTAGCCGTCCTATGACACTGCAAGTCCTGTTGACCTAGTCATTAGTCAGGTCACAGCTCAAGACTCCTACCGTGACCCTGCAACTTGATGGATAAAGGGAAAAAACGTTTCTTTATAAACAGAATTAAAGAAAACCAAAATTAATTGTCTTTCGGCAATCTCTTTCTCAAATTGTATCGTCTCTTTCCAGGCGTCATTTGGTCCTTGAACAAATGTTCGGGATCTGTGGTGTTAAGTCTTAGATGCACAGGTACAGCTTCCTGTAAGACATCATCGTCCTCCTTCTCTGAACTAGTGCAATCCAGGTGTGCACTGCGGAACGGTACGAAGCGGGGTACCTTCTCACATTCACTATCACCAACACCTTTTCGGACCCACTGGTCATAAGGTAAAGGCAATGGTACCCTTTTGCAATGCACACCGTGGATCCAGTTCTTCTTTCCCAGGACGTTAACAGCTGTACGAGTCGTGAGTAAGACTTGTCGCGGCAGCCCCCAGCGAGGTTCCAAGTTCTTTTTCCTCTGGAAATTTTTCAGACACACCCAGTCCCCAGGCTGGATGGAGTGTCCAGGATCTGAGGAGGCCTCCGGTAAAGCGTTTTGGACCTGTTGACGAATAACATGCAATTTAGTGGTGAGATCATGCAAATAATCAACCAACAGTGGGTACGGAATATCTGAGTACTTTTTGGGTCTGGGGACTCCCAAGACATTAGCTGGGCGTCCAAACACAATCTCGTATGGGCTAAGCCCCAAACGAGAATGAACAGTCGTTCTAGTTGAAAGGAGTGCCAAAGGCAAGGCATCAGGCCAGGAAAGGCCTGTGCTGGCCTGAATCTTTGCTAACTTAAGTTTTAGAGTGCCATTATAGCACTCTACCAGACCTGCTGACTGAGGATGGTTCGCCGCATGGAATTTCTGCTTAATGCCTAGACCTACACACACCTTTTGCATAATTTGACCTACAAATTCACTTCCATTGTCACTTCAGACAATGCGCGGCAAACCAAATCTCGGGAAGAATTCTTTCAAAAGTATCTTTGCAGTGGACAAGGCAGTGTTGTCCTTTAGGGGGTAGGCCTCTATCCATCTGGAAAAGGCACAAACCACCACCAGGACGTACTTGAGATTGTTAAAGCGTTCCATATGAATATAGTCTATTTGCAGTACCTCGAATGGGTACGTAGGGGGTGCAAAGTGACCTGCTGGAGTTGGTGTACCCTTTCCTGGATTGTGCATCAAACAAACAATGCAATGTTTTACCACATTTTCTGCACATTTAGGAATACCTTCATTCTGCCATACTGGAGCTAAAAGCTTGCATATACCCCTTGCATTAATATGGGCTGGTCCATGAGCCATAGTAACTACATGCAATACATATGCGTTTGGTAGTAACCATCGTTGATGCTCTGACAATTCCGTCCAACATCCCATACTATCCAACATTCCCGTACTTTCTCTCCACGTACTCAATTCTGTCTCGGTGGCCTCCTTTTGAATTGCTTTCACACTTTCCACTGTGTCTTCACACATACCACCTTCTGTGACACATCTTGCAGGGCCCGCAACATACATGCGACTTTCAACATTCCTCGCTGTATCCGTCGCTATTTCATCTGCAAATGCATTCCCTTGACCCACGTCATCAGTAATCTTTTTATGTGCACTGCACTTCACAATTGCTATTTGAGTAGGCAGAGCAAGTGATTCAAGAAGGTCAGTTACCAACTGACCATGCTGTATCTCGGTGCCGTGGGAGGTAAAGAATCCTCTTTCCCTCCACAAGCGACCAAAACTATGGGCAACGCCAAATGCATACTGACTGTCAGTATAGACAGTCACTCTTTTCCCTTTCGCCAACACACATGCTCTTGTCAACGCAATCAATTCTGCAGCTTGCGCTGAATTGTGCGAAATACGTGCAGTTTCTACCACTGTGCGCAAAGTTGTTACTGCATAAGCAGCTGTGGTTTCGCCATTAGGAAGTTTGAAACAAGACCCATCTACCCAAAGGATCCCATCCGGATCCACAAGTGGTGTATCCTTCAGGTCTATTCGACCCTTCGTTTCTTCTTCAGTGCGAAGAAAACAATCATGCTGATCTTGTACATGGTTCGCATCCAGAATAGGCAATAATGTTGCTGGATTCAGAACATTACATCTTTTGATGTGTATATGACCAGCTAGAAGTGTCAACTAATATCCAGACAAACGGGCACTCGTTAAGTGCTGAGTTTTCTTCCTGTTAAGAAGAGTATCTACTGCATGTGGCACCATAACATTAAGAGTATGATCTAACACTAGTCCAGCAGATTGACGTATAGAAATTGCCGCTTGGAATCCACTGTCTACAGTAAGAGGTAATGCCTAAGAAAGCACGCACTTCTCTCTGTGTGGATGGTACAGGCATCCGTGCAATTGCATGAATACGTTCTGGGGTCAATCGCCTTCCCTCCTTCGACAAGAGATGACCTAAATAGGTAACTTCTTGTCGACAATATTGTAACTTAGAAGATGATACTTTATGATGTAAATCAGACAAATGTTGTAAGAGCGACACAGTTGCATTTTTACAGACATTTTCCGAATCAGCAGCGACTAACAAGTCATCCACGTATTGGATAAGAGTAGCACCTGAAGGCAAAGAAAAGGTGTCAAGCTGAGATTTCAAAGCTTGACTGTATATTGAAGGACTTTCACAATAGCCTTGAGGTGCGCGCTTAAAGCGGAAGCTTCGGCCTCCGAGAGAGAAGCCGAAAAGATCCCTACTTTCCTCAGCAATAGGAATGCTAAAGAAAGCATTCTTAAGATCAATAACCGAAAACCAGACCGCCGAAGCAGGAATCATAGTAAGCAAGGCTGTTATATCTGGCACAACAGGAAACTGAGGGACAACAATTTTGTTGACCTCTCGAAGATCAATCACAAAACGGTACACAGGTGGTTGAGAGGGATCAGTACGTTTAAGAATAGGCAGAACAGGACTATTACAAACATTCCCTCTAGTCTCTTCAACCACACCCTTCTGAACCAAATTATGAACAATGGCCAACAAAGCTCTCTCACCATCACTAGATATTTTATATTGAGGAACACGTGGCATCTTAACATTGTCTTTAACAGTAATCACATATGGTGGAATTTGCAATAAGCCAACATCATTCGGACCCGTAGCCCAAAGTGTAGCAGGAAGTTAATGCAATTCAGGTGGTAGCTGTTCTTTAGATACATACATTGGAGAAGTCAATTTATCACCCAAAGTGATGTGCACACCAGAGGGTGAACAATACAATGTAGCATGTAAACGCCAATAAATTTTCTCCGCATCCCGTTGTTAAAAGGAGAGGAGCTTCCAAATCGTATGGACCAATGGAAATGGGCAAAGGGCAAGAAATAGGATTTGAACCTGGGGCGCCAGAAAATCCCACAGAAACATTCGTTAAGCCAGACAAATGTGCCCCAGGGAGTTTAGAATGCATTATAGAACTTCTCATTGCACCAGTATCCAAGAGAAATGGTTCTGTAACACCTAATGCCATAACATTAACATAAGGTCCTTCCTGATCTACTGGAACTGATATGACTCCCTTACTTTGCCTATGGCTGTCCTAGCTAGTATGAAAATTAACATCCTCATTATCGAGACAATAGTCATCATTGTAATATTGTGCAGATTGAGAAGTCTGCTGGTCAAAGTAATTTGTAGGATCCTGAGGGGGAGAGGGACGTCGTTCCTGAGTCGATGCACCACGACCCCTACCTCTGGACATGGACCGAGAATCACCACGACCCCGTGGTGCTAATGGTCCACCATACCGCTGTAATAAAATCGGACAAGTATTCTTAAAATGACCATCTTCCTTACAGTAAGCACACTGATTAGGGCCCAATGGAACTCGTGGAACTGAGGGTACCGGCTTCTGCAACAACCTCTGAAACTGCGGGGGCTGTTGATATTAGGGCTGAGCAGAACGAGGGGGATAAGCCTGTTGCAGACAAACCTTCGTTTTCAAGTCTTTAGTCTTTTTCTCCGCTTTCTCCTTATCCTCCTTATCCCTATTCTCATAATATTGAACAGTATCCAATATCTGAGCAGTGTAAGAGACAGCCCAAGAAGTCTCCGATTGTTTTAATTTATGCGATAATTCCGGAAGTAAATTAAAAACAAATTTGTCTACGAATAACTGCTGTCCACCTTCAGTGCTCATGTCTTGACCACTATGGTCGATGAAAGTCTCCTTGAAACGAGTAAAGAAATCGGAAACACTTTCATCCGTCTTTTGCTTACACGCCGCTAATTTATCCCAATTAACACGCACCGCAGGCATCATAGTTTTCATCAAATCTATTATTCTTCCAGGCAATTCCGTAATCAAGTCATCTGGTTTGGCACCACCTACTTGTCCTGCATCCGCAGCTGTAATAGCAGCCCAATCACCACCCAAAGCTGCAGCATGATCCTGTCTACGAATCTTGGTCCATATTGCTTGGGGGACTACATTTCCCATAAGTAAGTCAATATCTGCCAAAATTCATGATACAAGCGTCAACAGTCTGGGACAGCTCTTTATAGTACCCAGCAGGATTCTTACGAGGGTCCGGTAAAGACTGTTTAAGTGCCAGTACTTCTGACCTTTTCCAAGGGTCATGTACCCATATACGCTGAAAATGAGCAGGAACACCTGGAACATTACTCGCTTGTGGAACCTCATCTCTCCATATCGGAGGAACTTCTCGCATAGGATATTGTGCCGTCGTACGACGAACCGCGGGATCCTGTTCCAGAGAATTTTGAGAGAAAAAGGCAGAACGAAAAGTAACAAGCTTTTGAATAGCGCGTTCTACAGCAGGACCCACAATAAGTCCCTTCTCTAATTGATCCTGAATTTCAAATAAATCCTGGGGCGGTGAATCTAGATCCTCATCTCCCCAGCCTTTAATCAGAGTATTGCACATAACATTGAATACGTATCTCTGTGTGGGCGCATTCCAATGCAGAAAGGTATCTAAAATATCACGTATGCTGTACTGTACACTACTCATAATCCAATTACGAGCAAGAGAATCTAATTTAATCCGTTCTTCCAAATCCGGAAACTGACTACGGGACGACGCAGGAGAAAAGAAAAGAGGTCCAAAGGCGACAAAAGACCTGAAACAGTGTCGACTAAACGCCGTCGAGCTGTAGGGGAATCTGACACTAAAACAGGGGACAACGTGTTCTGTAAAACAGAAGAAGAATCTGCAGCAAAGGAAACGACAGATGGGGAAGGCTGAGGCACAGGAGATTGGGGTACAGATGTCAATGGCAAAGGGGGCGGAGGTGGAATCACAGGAATAGGCAACTGTGCAGGAACTAAAGCAGCTGGATTAACAGCAGGCTGCAATGGTGGTGCATTAGCACTTAACACATAAGGTGGAGGTAATGTCAATAAATGGGACATAAAGGAATCGTCATCAGTATGTTTACTCTTTGATACAGTAGGTAACACAGGATAGCATCTATCTATTGCCATACGATGTTGTCTTTCCGACACCTCAATCACCTGATCAGCTTCGTCATTTTTAATTTGTTGCGCAGCCTGTAGAATCGACATACTCCGCTCTTTCTTATCTTTCTTCATTTGCTTAATTTCTTTCTGTTTGGCTTCCTTTTGCCATAGGCGAAAAGAGTCAAACATTGCCGGCCGGGCTTTTCTCTTGAAAAGAATTGTTTCTAAATTATCTAATATATCGGGCTCAAAAGAACCATTTTGTGGCCACTGTAAAACACTGTCTTTCTTAGTGTATCGGATCCATGTTTCATTAAAAACAATAGGACCCAGACCATGTTTTGAGTACAATTCGTAAGTAGGAGTTCCAACTGGAGGAATCGGACAAGAATCCTTTAGCCGGAAATCCCTAGAGCAACCAAAACAACAACATTTCTTAAACTTACTAAATCCAGGCATTTCGTAACAAACTGGACTTCCTTACAAACCTCAAGGGGATTTTCAGACAATAGATTCACAGCACAAACGTACTTACCCCTTGGCTTCGGTTAGCGCGCTAATCGAATAACAAATACAAAAACAAAGAGAGTGGGTGCTACCCACAAATACTTAACTAAATGCTTTTCTCACGCCAACAGATGTCCGTCTAACGTCTCGCGATACCAATCATCACCAAAGGGCCAAGGCAGGGTGACAGTCAGGGCAGCAGTCATCAGCAGCCGTCGGGAAGGAGTAGCCACGCTTCAAAAGACCTTCGGTCCACTTCGACATGCAGGGGTCGCTCACGTGGTTCGCGAAATCCTCCGGAATTTTCCTGCGAAGCTCCTCAGGACTCTCGGGCAAAACTACTACCACTGAAGTCGCCCACACGTTGGGCCGCCAATTGGAGAACCTGACCTTATGGGCCAGGTGGCGCAGGGCAAGCCTAAAATCTCCGAGTTCACCTGCCTCGACCGACAGAGACACGAGACACTCTGTTAGGCGTAGAAAAGTAGTTTTATTAGCTGCAGCTAAGCACAGTTATCTAAGAAGTACCACACAGGTAGGTTCTCAAGAGACTGCCACTTCAATCCGTGGCGCACAGTCTTTTATACAGCACAAGTTTATAATGACAACTCCCAATATACACAAAATTGACAAATAGGAATAGTTTGAAAACAAGCTATCGAATGTCTAAAACACACCCTCCTTTCAAACCCTGTGTGCTCTCCTCCCCTTAGGTTAATCAACACTAGTGCCCGTAATTCAATTTGCAGGTGGCAAAACATATGTAGAATGCTTCAAAAGAAGGGCTATGTAACAAGAGAACACACGAAGAGAATAGTGAAGGCCAGTTAAATAAGATAAGGTAGAGAAGAATGGTGGGACCCAAACAGTGGAGTAAGACATGGATTAATCAGTCTAGACATGGCTTTGCGAACTCGGCCAGACCCTGACTTCTGTATCGCACACACGGACAAAGGTTGTTTTTTAACGGTCAAAACATGGAGCAGCAGCAAGAGACAGAAAGACCATTTTACCGCGTTAGCCGTGCTGCCTGAGTGAGGCAACATAAAATGGCGACTAAACACAAAATGGCAGCTGTAGCGAAGCGAGGTCGAAAATTACGTAACCTCACGTGGGCATGCTCCATGAGTTGGATTTCAGGATAAGGATTGCGAGCCACCACACCTTCATAAAGCATTATAGACTTCAAAATTAAAGGACGTATAGAAGAACTTTGGTGTGGGGTATTACATTTAGCAATGATATGATTTTTATCTACTCTGGTTATGGGTATTTGGTTCACTAGTCACTAATCAGAACTCTAAAAACCACTGGGAATTGCATTGTATTGTTGTTTATGGTGCCATTTATGGGCAAAGGCCTATTGCTGCTTTGTTATACCTCATGAAAGAGGGAGTGGAGCTTATGTCCCAATTGGCAGAGTTTTGGAAGTGCTGGAGCATGCTTACTTATTTATGCTACCTACCATATATTGGGTTTTCATTGACACATGGTCCAAGGAGGACAATTACCTTGTTAAGACTGGGCACCTTACCCATACTAACTTACACAGTAAAATGGCAGCCAGGGGGATCCTCGATTTGTCCCCTGTGTGAGGGGGGAGACCAAACCTTAGAGCACCTGTTGTACGTGTGTCCCAACTTGAGGGTAACTACTGCACGGACAAGATTCCTCGCTCCGATTTATTGATCTTGTAGAATTAACCGAGTGAACGAACTAATAGATTTATGTAAACAGCCTCCAAATGAATTTGTTTGCTATAACTTTTATAAATTTCTTAAATCTTTTTTAACATTGTATTGATTAAAATGTGTAATTACTTCTTAAAAAATTGTAAATTGTAAATTTGTGGTCCTCTGTTGAGTACCTATACAAATAAAAACTTTTTGACTTGACTATTTATGCTACCTGACTTGGTATGGGTGAGGTTATATCTAGCATTCCCTGTTTTGTTTCCTGTCCTTAGGAATTGTTACATCCTTCAAGAAAGCAATGACTGGAGGCGTTGGACTAAGAGTAATAAAGATTACTGATGAATAGTCAGGTCACTGTAAAACCTGCCTTCCGTCCTCACCTCCAGTTTCCAGAAGGTCTACCCTGCACTGCCATGGTCTTTATAAAGATGGGGAGCTAGTAAGGAACGTACAGCCAAACTGAATGCCTCCTCCACTAACGCCCAAGGGAGTAATTCAAAATGGAAAAAGGTTTGCGTAGCTCGATCACAGTTGAACATTTTCTTGTTGAATTGTGCAATGTGAATCCTGGAAGCCTGTGATAAATCTCAACTTCCTCACCCCACTTGAACAAATTGTGTGATCCTAGGCAATTATTATATTTTACTGTCTCCTTTTCCTCCATCATCGCATTAAACAGCATCTTGAAATGCATCAATTCAGAATATGCGCTTTACAAAATCCTCTCTTGTATCTGGTTTAATAGACTATATGTGGCTCCCTCTTTAAGAAGACCCACAGCCACATTTAAAGGCCAGATGACACCTGATTTGCGGCTGCCCGAGGCCACGCAGTGGCCATCAGGAGGGCGGCCCCTTAGACACAGAGGGCTTCCCCCCGCCCCTCTCTAGCCTCTCTCCTCCCCCGGGCAGGCGGAGTCCCGAGGGGAGCTAGGAGGAGCTGGGTGGTCACGTCCGGTGCGGCAGCCAGGTCGAGGGGTACTTAAGCCCCCCTCGCCATTTTCTCTGCCTCTTTGCCACACCGGACGCGTCGTAGTGTCCTCGTGGGGGGACACACATTTTCGGTTGTCCTTCGCTGAGCTACTGCCGTTGTCTCACCCCGGTGACACGTCGTTCCTGGTCTTGGCGCCGTGTTTGTCCGGTGAGTGTGCGGCTGGGTAGTGCAGCCTTGGGTTTCCCCCCCTTTTCCGTCGGTGGCTCCGGGTGGGAGCCTGGTTGTACTGGTCATACGGCATGCGGGCAGAGGTTGGGGCCTGGGGTAGCCGTGGGCCCTCTGGCCACTCCCTCGCGGGGGACGCGCCATCGAGACCCTCTTTGTTCCCTTGTCTGGCGGCGGTTTGGTGGGTTTGCCGCCATCTACTCGCTTGCTTTTATTTGAAGTTTTCCGTAGCAAGGGGACAGCGGGGGTGCAGCTGCACAATGGGAGGCCCCTCGGTACAAGGCCTCGGTATCCTCAAGGGGCATGCAGGCCGCGTTTGTGGGGGGTGCAGGCCGCGTGTATGGGGGTGTGCAGGCCGAGTTTATGGGCCGCGTTTGGGTTGCGTGTGCGCGCATTGGGCATACTCTGCGTCTGCGGTCCAGTCATTGACTTCATGATTGTGATTTTTTATGATTGTATGAAACAGGCTGGTGGCCATTTTTGGGGAGGGCCGTTGGTGCTGGGGCAGGCGCGCGAAGCCCGGGCTGAGACAATGTGTTCTCCAGCGGGGGTTGTGTCTTTTATGATGGCATGCCTTTTCTTTCGGTTTCGTGTACCCCTAATGGGACGGTGGGGGTCAGGGCTGCCGTTTCCCAGGTCGGCCGGTGGCCGCTCGTTCTTTCTTTCATTTATTAGGGTGACCCGTTGTTGCCGTTCCGCGCGCTGCTTCCATTACACTTGGTTGCGTTTATCGCCATCTGTTGACATGCCTCCTCGAGCATTTGTCACGTGTAGGGCCCCGCAAGGTGATTATTCCTATCCGGTATGTCTTGTGCGTGTTCAGTGCCCGGCAACGGTAGAGCGGCCGTCCAAATGCATGTAGAACGTTCAGCCGTTGTACCTTTCCTCAGCAAATGACAGATCCCGGGGAAAGTTCCAGGTAATTCTAAGTGTGCGGGCGAGCGGATCGGTGTCTGCTTCTTTGAGTAAACTGCTCTAACCAGTACGAGTGACCACATAGTAATTTATTAACGGTATATACATTTATTATGTAAAGGTTTTGCCGTGGTTGATGCTGCATAGCGCTTTACTTATTTATTATTGTTATTGTCTCCCTCATAAGGATGTAGAGGGGTGAGGTGACCATCCGGCCGTTTGTATTTCGACCAGATTGCAAGAACTGTTGTACACTAGGAGCTTCCTGCCATGGTTCGCGGCAGCTTTTGTACATTTAATTCAGTCAACACATTTGTTTTCTTTTGTTATGTTGTTCTTATGCGAGTCCTGGTTTTATGGTTTACTGTGAATGGAAGGTATATTCTCTGTCTGCTGGAAACATAGAGATTACAATGCCCCTGGGTCAGCTGGCTATTTCCTAGGCAGTATGTCTTACACTGTCCGGCGCGTAATAACCTGGATAAGACTGACTTAGGTGATTCCCCCATGCTGTATGTTTAGTGGAACGGAAGTACTGGTGTGCGCATGCATGGTGCGCAGAACACGCAGCGCTGCATGATGAAATGTGTTAGTTTGGGTCACTCAGTTATTCGCATACCTTCTCACCTCCCTCCCTATGTGGCCCCATTACTTTGCATATATGCTACGAGTGTTTCATTGGGGCAAGTGAAAATAGGGGTCGTCTTTGGGTGTTGCTTTATTTCTACAGAATGAACCGGTCTATGGTGCCTCTACACTTGGAGTCCTGTGTGGACCCGTCTTTTGTGACTTTTGTGATGTGCATTGTTGTTGTAGTGGCAGGATTTGCCCTCCGCTTCATCCGTATTGTATACACCAGTTCCTGGTTTCTATTCAATTTTAGACTAGGTATTGACCACTCAGTACGTTGCTGGGCAGACCTGTTCCTGGTTTTTCTTGCTTCTAATTTATGAGCGTTTTCGATTTTGGTCGGCTCAAAAGGTAGTCTTATGTGTGGTTCATTTCCATCGAGTCCTGCACTTCCGTGATACTACAATCTGGTTGTTCTGCAAAAAGGTTTTGCTGTTTAAAGTCTGGTCCTTTGAAGGTTCCTTTGTCGGTTTACACGGCTCCATGGTTGTTGGTGTCGATGTTTCTGTATGGACCACTCCAGTTGAGGTTCTCATCCACAGGTTCTCATTAAATGACTGCTGTTTAGGGTCTCTGTTTGGGACCAGTCTTGTGGCACTTATATACCAGATAGCCAATGTCAATCATTCTTGTTGACCTGGATGACTCTTTACGCGCCAATTCCATTTGATTGCTGGGTGAATAGACAGGTTCCTGTTCTAGGTTCTATGGAGGTCTGTCCTATGCTTGCTTTGTGCTGAAAAAGCACAGTGGGCGCTGGCTACTCGCCTCAGTATGTTTGCATGAGTCGTTTCCCTTACAGATTAGTCAGTTGCGAGTAGTTGATCTGGGTGTCCGTGCGGTGTTGTTATCGTGTTTCGAGGAGCGCTATTGGTCGAGCTCGCTCTGGCCCCTTTCTTAGTTTCGCTTTACAATTTTTCCCGCCTCCGCAATTCTGCAAATGTTGAATCCCTCCTCTTTTAGTTCGGGGGTGTGATTATGCAGGATGTCATGTGCCCATCTTACTCCGACTAGGGTTTGGCCTGTTGGCAGGATGACTCGGAGGTTTATTCTCCAGGTTAGGGGACTGTGCACAGGGTATTTTTATACCAGCGCGGGTGAGCGAGTATTTTGGGACAACTGGTGTTTTCGGGTGACTGGTCTTGCCAAGTCAGCACGTAGGGTCCCCAGACCCCCCCCGTATCTACAGGTAAGGGATTCCTTGTGGGGTCCCCTGAATCTTTCTTGGTTCTACATCCGGCCGGGGCTGTGTCTGTGCCAGCGTTGGTGGCCGTTTCAGGGGTACCGCGGGGTTTTTATGCCAACTCGAGTAGGGCAGGCAGTTTGACCGGCACCGAGGAGGAACTCTGCTTCTCTATCGCAGTAGCTCTAGGAGGTTATTGGGAATTTTGCAAACCAGTATTCACTTCATGCTGTGCTACTTTTCCCCAGCATAGAAAGTGCTCTGGGGTAATACTCATCAGAATTCGTTAGCATGTCGCACTAATTAGGTCCATGGGTGACAGACTGGCTTCCAGTGTTGCGGTCAATATTGCGGAACTAGCACGCACATGGAGGCCGTATGCTGAAAAATTCCTAAATATGTAGATCCATATTCACGAGTATTATAGAAGTCTTCGGGAACTTATGTCTCCTGCCTTCGGAATGTAGTACCTGGTGAGGCATGTCTGTGGCTTTAATTTATTTATGCTACACCAGATGTAGCAAAAGGCTTTTACTGGAAGGAAAGTGACGGGGGGAATGTAGATAATTGGTAGAGCACCTGCTTGGCGTGTAGCAGGCCCCGGGTTCTATCCCCGGCATCTCCAGATCTTCTAATGCAAGCTGCAAGAGCTTTCGATGTTCTAGTAGAGGTTAAGTCATGTATGCATGGCAGGCAGTCAAAGACATGTTCTAAGGATTCCCAGGCAATGGTGGCACGTGTGCACACTGGAATCAAAGTCTATGTTAAGAGATAGTAAGGTACGTCATAAGCGTCACGTGACGTGTGCATGTTAAGACGTGAGTATCTTTCACTCCTTCCAGTGCACCGGGCTTTCCCTGACTGCGAATTCCATTAGTGCTAGTTGGCATGCCCTCCTCAATCTTCATGCAAGGGGCAGCTATTGGCATGCTCCTTGCTGTGTCAGCACGCAAACACAATGCATGTTTATGGAGGGGCAGGGTACGTCATCACTAATGCATATTACACACATGCACCAGCACCTCAAAGTTCCTGGAATGCCCACTTTAACACTCCGGATGGGTTAGCACTTCCGGGGGCACTTCTGAACCAGGACACGATAGTTCTACAACTAGGGTCACTCCTGGGCAGCAGGTAGGGTTACCTGGGTAGGACCACAGCAAGTGAAATGAATGAAATGAAATGAAAATGCGTTTTATAAAGCGCGAAATAGTTGCCCAGGGGCGTCCAAGCACTGACATTGCATAAATTGTGAAACAGTGAGACAAATTAGTACAGAGAAAGAAAGGAAGTTATTTATTAAACAGAAAGGTTTTCAGATGCTTTCTGAACGAGGTCAGGTCTGGATTGGATCTTAGTTGGAGGGGTAAGGCGTTCCACAGCTTAGCTGCGTTCAGAGAAAAGGAACGGCCACCGGCCCTAGCACGGTTGACTTTGGGCACCGTGGCAAGGTACGCACTAGCCGAGCGTAGCTGTCTGCTGGGGAGGTATGGGGTTATTAAGGGGCGATTGATCAAAGGGCCATTTGACCAGAATGACTGGTGGGCGATACATAGGGATTTGAAGGCAATCCTGTCTCTGACAGGGAGCCAGTGTAGTCTTGCTAATCCAGGTTTAGCGGAAGACCTATGGGGGATTTGAAGTAGGGTCCAGGCTGCACAGTTCTGAATCACCTGTATCTTCCGCAATGTGAAGTCAGAGGCTCCCAGGTAAAGTGCATTTCCAAAGTCTAACCTGGAATGGATCAATCCCTGTACCACGGTTCGCCTAGCTTGGAAAGGTAACAAGGGGAGAATCTTCCTCAACATTCTAATAATGCCAAAACACGTAGCAGACAACTTGACAGCCTGATGGTCTAGTGTTAAGGCCCTATCCAGCCAAATGCCCAAGCTTTTAATGACATCCTTTGGTACTGGAGGGGGACCCATACAGGCCGGCCAGATGGAACTCAGTGAGGATGGGGCCGAACGACCCAGCATCATGACCTCTGTCTTGTCCCCATTGAGTTTGAGGCAAGACAGGGTCATCCAGCTGTTCACTTCGCACAGACATCCAGCCAGATCGACTATGGCCGCAGGGTCCTCAGTCTGCGTCAAGGAGACCACCAGCTGAGTGTCGTCCGCATAGGTAACGATCTTAATACCATAAGGGCGGACGACACCTGCCAGCGGCCTCATATAAACGTTAAACAACGTCGGACTGAGCGAGGAACCCTGCGGGACTCCACATCCCAGAGGTCTGCTAGTAGAGATGGTACTGCCCTCAAAGACTTGAAATGTTCTATTGGACAGGAATGACCTGATCCATTTTAACGCACCTCCTTGGATCCCGATATCATGAAGACGCTGCAATAAGATCTCATGATTTACAGTATCAAAAGCGGCACTTAGATCGAGGAGGATGACTGCCACCGATCCTCCCCGATCCAAGATGCCTCTTGTTTCTTCCAAGACTGATAACAAAGCTGATTCCGTCCCATGTTTGGGGCGGAAACCGGTTTGTGAGGGATCAAGCAATTGATGGTTTTCGAGGAAGCTGGTTAAGAAGTTGTTAATGTGCTTTTCCAATATCTTACTGATCCAGGGGAGCAACGAAATAGGAAGCTTTAGGGGATTGTTGGGCCCAAACACCCCCATGGGAGAATGTTGCTGCCTCTGTCTTCTGCAACGGGATTGCAGCAGGATTTTGACTTGACAGGGGAAGACTAAACATACTTTCCACTTTCCTTCAGACCAAGCAATACTCATGGTTGGAACATGCTGGGAGTAACTGTCTCCCGGATTACAATATTGTTATTACCTGGGCCCGGTTGCACCAGGGGGCATAGCAACGACGGCGGGTATAGTTTAGCGCCCTGTAGATTGGCGGGGCAAGTCCCTGCGACTTGTACTAAGAGTAGTTTTGGCATACAAGTGGCTAAGTAGCTCAAGCGCATGTCTGGCAGGCTCCACATTGACCTCGGCTTTCGGCCTTTTTCTCCCATCACTTCACCAGCCAATAAGTCGTGCTTTGGCTTTCCCCTATGTGGTTGCTCCTAGGAGCTTTAAAATTTGATAGGTATCAATCATTGCCTAATTATGAGCCCTGCGAGAACAGCCTTATGCTGTTTATAGGTAGTTGTTGGCCGGGTATGTGGGCCACTTCTTCGAGGGGTTCCTGGGCCGCATGGTGACCCCAATCCTCACTGCTGGTGACAGGCACACCCAGGAACGAAGGTTACGCAGGCGTGGGTGTCACTGGTGCTTTGCAGGTAACCATCTCATTGCATAGGTAGCACACAGGTGTGACAAGAGATTAGTAATAGGTGCATGTTACTATGAGTTTGTTAGACTGGTAGAAGAGTATTCCTGCAAATTTACGGACTCTGTTACAACAAGAATTCACTGGGAGGACACTTCCACACTCAAGGCAAGTAGAATTCTCTAGATTGTAAGGTCTGCCATCAGATATTGGTGAGGGCAGGTAGTATCATTGGAGGTGTCATTTTGGGGGAGATCTGTTAGGTCAGCATGAAGGCCCACGCCTTCACCTTACCTCTTCATCAGGCGCTGGAGGTACGTAAGCACTTGCCCAATTATCTCCTTGCGGGAGGGTAAGGTGGTAGTACTGGTACTTGTAACTGACAATCAGGCCTGGCCTGGGTAGCGTGGGGGCATCTACGGCCCCTTTCCCGCTTCTGTGTTACAGATTGGTATATGACGGGGGCGGGGCTTCTAATGGATGTTTTTTCTCTACAATACAGGACCAAAGTTGGAGAACTGCCCTACCCTTGGGGGGGGGCAACGGAACCACCATCCGGTGTAAGGTTAGCTCATTGGGGGCAGCCCGCCAGGTTTTGGGTCTGTCTTTGGTTCCCCCCAGGTGTCATTAGGTCCATGGGGCGGGGTAAACAGGTTACACCCCTTGGAGTATTACTGTGTAGTCATCTGGGCCCGGAGCTCAGAGGTAGCTCCTGTACTATATTCCTATGTGTGCTCTTATAGTACATTGTATGTGTCGGGTCTTGTGCTGCTTGACTGGGCATTATTGCATCTGTTGTCGGCAAGCACCGCTGTCTGGGGTCAAGCATGCTGACTCAGGCAGCCTCACTATGAGTAACGGAGTGTGAGGCGTCCTTGCCCGAGCAGACGGGAGGCCAGCCTGGACCTGTAAATCCCCTAGGACACCACGCGGTCTTCGCCTAGGTGTACACGGAGGTTCATTTAATGCTGGTTACTCCTGTGTATTTAGCTATTGGTATTGCTCTTATCAGCTTTTTTGCAGCCTTTACTGCTGTGCGATAATTTCCTGGCCACCTTAAATTATACATTTTACATACTTGCCGTCAGGGCGTTTTGCCTGTGGCGCTCATTGGGAAGTGGCCCTCACACTTTTCCCAGCTTTTGCGGGGGATCTGATTGTTCGGTCTTGTAACTTTTCACCCCTTTGCTTGTTTCACTCAGAGTGGGGGTGGTTTTGCTCAGTGTGTTTCTTTCAGGAATGGGACGCTCTGCATCACGAACATGTTTACGTGTGGGTGGGCTCCCCTGGCCTGTGTCGGAACAGCCTCGTGTGTATACTGGAGTATCCTTAGATTCTCATGGAGCCCCTCCCAATGGGAGCTGTTGGCCTGATGTTTGATGTCTCCAATTCCTGGAGGCACCTTGTACCAGTCTAAGCAATCCCTTACGTGGGTGGTTGTAAGTCAACTTTAGACAAGCTATCTTAGAGGTAGCATGGACTAAGCAGTCTTCAGGCAAAACTCAAGAGGGCATGTGGAGCCAGCTGTTTTTTCCTTTCTATCATTTTTTATATAATGGAGGTACACCTCACTAGTTATTTATCAAATACTCTGGTATTTATCCCTACAATAATCGCCTGAATTCTTTGAGTATAGAAGCACAAGCGTTTAAACTAAAGCACAGTGTACGCCAGCCTCACCCTGAGGCAGTTGTGTCTGGGCCTTGGCCGGCGATAATGTCTGTTTAACAGGAATCAAGCAAGCGTTGTTGGCAGTTGATGTGTACGAGGCTTGAGTCCAGCAGGACTACATGTCGCCCGGGCTCTCGTGGACTGACAGATATCTTGGGCTTTCTATGCCGTTTGCCTTTGAATAAGTGAGATGCCTGTGCAGGCATTAACGTTAAAATGTAGGTTATGCCGCATATCTCACAGTTATGTTAGAGATGACAGGGTGTGCTACACGCTTCTCACGGGGGTCAGAGTATGATCCTTATGGAACTCAGCTGCATAACTTCCTAGCGCAGAGGGATAGCATTAACCCTTCAGTCTTATGTAAATAAAGTGTGCACAGCGTAGGATCTACATAGTCCTTCTATGTCAGCTTGAGTGGCCTTGGCCGGCAAGAATGTTTTTGGTAACAGCTTCGGCCTATTTTGCAGGGATAGGTTCTCTGCCCTCTTGTGGGAGGGACCTTTCTTCTGACCGGCAGGAAGCAGTCCGGTTATATGGATGCACTGCTAACTGAGAAAGGTTATTGGATAGACATACGTACAAAGGTTGCAGGTAGGAAGGAGGCTAAGTAGTGGGGGGCCCGTCCGGCGACGGTTGCCGCCGGCCGGGCTGTGGCGGAGTTACAGGGCAATCCGGAAGCAGAGAAGTTCAGCACTGGACCTCAGCGGGCACATAGGGGTGCCAGAGCCTAAGACCTGGGGCCTCATGGGAGGTTCCGGGAACACGTGTCGGCGCCCCATTTGTCCTTCGGGCGGTTGTGGGCCTGTGCAACCGGGGGTTTGCCTAGTACGCCCCGCAAGGGGCGTGAGTATTATGTTTACCATAAGGGGCAGCACATGGTGGTTGGCCACGGTGCTGCCTGGCTCATCAGGCGGGCAGGTGGCGAGAATGCGGCCTGCCCTTGGATTGCCCGTAAGATTACCCACTATGATTACATAACGTTGTATGTAATAAAATAAACCTGCAGCAGTTTTTTCCCAATCTAACACTGGTGTCTAGTGTGTTATTTGCGGGATGCATTCTAAGTGTGGGATGGGGGGTCCTGTTGCCCTGAAGTGTCTATGCGGCTGCCCGAGGCCACGCTGTGGCCATCAGGAGGGCGGCCCCTTAGACACAGAGGGCTACCCCCGCCCCTCTCTAGCCTCTCTCCTCCCCCGGGCAGGCGGAGTCCCGAGGGGAGCTAGGAGGAGCTGGGTGGTCACGTCCAGTGCGGCAGGCAGGGCGAGGGGTACTTAAGCCCCCCTCGCCATTTTCTCTGCCTCTTTGCTGCACCGGACGCGTCGTAGTGTCCTCGTGGGGGGACACACATTTTCCCTCCCGACCTCTCACCCTGTGTGTCAGCTTGTGGAGGACAGTTTGAACGTTTTAATGTTCTAATTTTCGTTGCAGGCGGAGTTACAGGGCAATCCGGAAGCAGAGAAGTTCAGCACTGGACCTCAGCGGGCACATAGGGGTGCCAGATCCTAAGACCTGGGGCCTCATGGGAGGTTCCGGGAACACGTGTCGGTGCCCCATTTGTCCTTCGGGCGGTTGTGGGCCTGTGCAACCGGGGTTTGCCTAGTACGCCCCGCAAGGGGCGTGAGTATTATGTTTACCATAAGGGGCAGCACATGGTGGTTCGCCACGGTGCTGCCTGGCTCATCAGGCGGGCAGGTGGCAAGAATGCGGCCTGCTCTTGGATTGCCCGTAAGATAACCCACTATGATTACATAACGTTGTATGTAATAAAATAAACCTGCAGCAGTTTTTTCCCAATCTAACACTGGTGTCTAGTGTGTCATTTGCGGGATGCATGCTAAGTGTGGGGTGGTGGGTCCTGTTGCCCTGAAGTGTCTATGACGCTTGGTTCTCTGTTGACTTTGTCGTCCTTAATTTGCTGGCTCGCCCGCCTCCCTTTATCAGTATAGAAATATTCTTCCTAAAGGCATAAAGGTGCTACAGAAACACTGCGTATGCCAGAGGAGGAGGATTTCCTGACAATATGTGTTGGATGCTAAGCAAGAAGCTAAGAAAGACTGTTACTGTGTCAAACGTGTTTTGTGAATACGAAATAATTTTAGAATGTTCACATATGAAACACAACAGAGTTGCTGCTTAATTCCAACCACGCCATTTACCCCTTTGATCTTTTTATTTTTACCGAAGCTTCAACACGTTTCTAAAAATCTGGAAAAAGCTTCACAGGCATTCACGCAATTTCCCGCCGCCCATTCCTGATGATTAATAAATATCAGTTAGCCTTTATATTTCCCTGACAGCATCCATTTTAGCTCTGGCTTGACAGCACAGCTGTCCGCCAGAGCATAAGTCTGGTTCTAATGTACATGCCTGCCTACATGCCTGCTTTTTAGGTCTCGCCTATGCAGTGTGCGCTGCATAGGAGAGACCTAATGCCATTGGCACTGCTTTTTCAGCAAAGAAGTACACATGTTGCATTGCTTGCAATGCAAACACATGCACGTCTGAAGATTTCCTTGCGGGAGCGCGCTGCGCCATCTGGAGGCACCATATGGTCGCACCCTCCCGCAAGGACATCGCGCATGTCCCCTCCCCTGCTGCTGAGGCGCACACTTGTTCTTTCTTGGGAATGCTCCTTTTCGTGATTACATGCCCTCCTCCTCCCCCCTGCTCCACGCCTCCTCCTGCTGCCGCGGGACCTTGTTGTTTTCCTTTTGCCAGTGCAGATTGACAACAAACATTGGCAAAGCCAAAAGGTGTACGAACAAGTTAGACGTTAGACAGCAAAACATAAAATAAAGGGGCATATTATCAAGAAAGGGCGTTACATTATTGCCGCTTTTATCCGCAGCAAACTGCCGATAAATCGGCGATATTAGGCTTGATAATATGCTCTATGAATTCCAATCGAAGCCCATGTTAGATGTGAAGACATCTATTATGGGCTTCGATTGGAATTCATAGAGCATATTATCAAGCCCATTATTGCCGCTTTATCAGCAGTTTCCTGCCGATAAAAGCGGCGATAATGTAACGCCCTTTCTTGATAATATGCCCCCTAGTTCTACATAGCATAGTCAGATGAGCACTACAGCCAGATGTGCATTTTAGTCCAACATTACAGCCATACATGTAATAAATGTATAGATGTTACAGTTATAGATACTCTTTTGCCAGATATGCTGCGTAGTTTGTTATAAACATACCTGGAATGCAGTCAGATGTTATAGTAAAACTGCGCGCACATATAGCTTCACGTGCGGTAAAGACCTACATCAAGGCTAATGGTATAGTAAATATATACAATGAACTATAGCCAGATATATAATAAAGGGATAAAGCGCGGTTAAGTATCCAATAAAGGCATGACTACAGTGTAGACGGGCTTACACTAAAGAGAGATACGCAATATAGAAATAAAGAAATAGCTAAACACGCACTAGACATGCAGATATAGCATGGCTGCTATTAAACAGACATACAGCACCTGACATCTAGTGGGGCAGTGTGCGCCTATGGTACAGACAGATGCGCCCAGTGCAGCCAGGCCACGTCAGAGACGTGTGCACGAACACACCGACGTATGGGTGTTCCCATTGTAGCACAGGCCACAGGTACACTCTCGGCTGGCCTTAAAAACAGCAGGCAGACAGAACGACTGACGTGGAGCTCTGGCAGGGGCACATAGCATGGGTACACTATGGTGTGGGTGACAGGGAGGCAGATAACAAGCAGGAAAACGGAGGGACTGACTGACGTGCAGGTCTAAGGGGGATACATACTAGCGCGGATACACTTGGGGGTGGGGGGAAAGAGAGTATATACTCAAGTAGACAGACGGACTGTCTGACGTGCACTGTTGAAGGGGATAAAAAGCACGCGAACACTGACAGGGATGTTGACATAAGAAGCAGACAGACTGACGGCTGACGTGAAGCTCTGGCGGAGATGAATATTAGCACAGGTACAAGGGGGTGAGGTGGGGTGCATATAACACAAGCAGGCAGACGGACTGACTTACTGACGTGGAGCTCTGGCCGAGATGAAACGGGACAGATGGAGCGAGATCTCTGGTAGTTTGGCAGTCTGCTCTTACGATCATGTAAATACCTTGCTCCAGGCTTTGCGTCTCGTGCGCCTCGCTTCTCCCGCTCTCGTTGACCAGCCACGGCCTCTGACTGAAATCCGACCCCATCTTCTACCCTCGGCAGACTGCGGAGGCACGGGCAGCCCATCTCGGCCTGAGACGATGCCACTCGCCGCCCCTCCATTTATTTATTTATTTATTTATTTGTGCGTTTTTATATAGCGCGGACTTTACCCGAAGGTGTCAGAGCGCTTCACAATAGGAACAGAACAGATACATGAGAACATTACAAGTGAACAAAATAAAAAAGCAAACGTTACATTAAATGAAGCAAAAATGACAATCGTGAGCCAACAAAATACAAGAGGTAGCAAACGGTGCATAAACAAAAGTGACAATCGTGAACCAACATAATAAAAGAGGTAGCAAACGGTGCATTACAAAAGTGACAATCGTGAACCAAAAAAATACAAGAGGTAGCAAACGGTGCATTACATTACAGGAGGAAAAAGTGGCGTGTGCAGGTTACAAAAGCGTACAAGGTAAACATAGAGGTATAATACTGCAATATGTGGAGGGCACTCAAGCACAAGAACAAACGTTACGTAAGCAATGGTGGCACTTGTGCAGGTATCGAAAATAAACAAATGTAAGAGGTAGAAAACAGTGTGTTACAAGAGAAAGTGACGGGTGCATGTTACACACGAGTACCAAACACAGGTAGAAAGATAATACTGCACTAAATGGCAGACTCTCAGACCACAAGAACACACTGGGAAGACACTTCCATAGGCATGTAAAGTAGATTTTTCTATAATGGAAGGGCTTCCTTCAGATAATAGAGAGGGCATGAATTACATTTGGAAGTGTCTTTGAAGGAGGAGAGCTCTGAGGTCAGTTTTGAAGGCCTGGGAGGAGGTGGTGGTCCGGATCTGTGGCGGAAGGGAGTTCCAGATTCTCACCGCGTTGCCTGAAAAGGATTGTGCTATCGTTCTTTCCTTCTTGAAAGTGGGAGGTTCAAGCAGAAGATTTTCCGTATTACGTGATGGTCTAGAGCCTCCAGAGAGTTTCAGTTTATTCACCAGGTAGCGAGGAGAGGAGGAGTGCAAGGCTTTGTGGGTGATACAAGCAGTCTTGTAGATAGCTCTAGCCTCGATTGGAAGCCAGCGGAGGGTGGATAACATCGGTGTGATGTGGTCGCTTCTTTTGGCCCCATAAATGAAACGAGCTGCTGAATGGAGAACAGATTTAAGGGGGGACAGGTGGGATTTGGGGAGGCCAGTAAGAAGGGAATTGCAGTAGTCAAGTCTGGAGAGGACCAGCGATTGCACTAGGTTCATAAGGTCCTGCTCCGGGAAGAAGCGACGGATTCCCCAAAGAAGGCACAGATGGTATCGAGCAGACTTTGCAATGGAATTGATGTGGGGGGTTAGATTGAGGGGTTTAGTGTGGAGAGATTGAAGAGGAGAAGAGGAGGAATTCGGTTTTGGAGGGATTCAGAATCAGTTGATGAGTAAACATCCAGTTATGAATGGAGTCGAGAGTAGTGCTTAGGATAGAGAGATCGTGAGTGGAGGCAACCTTGAGGTAGATTTGAGTGTCGTCAGCATAGAGATGATAGTGGATCCCGGATTTACTTAGGAGATTTCCTAGTGGTTCTAAGTAGAGATTGAACAATGTGGGTGCAAGTATAGAGCCTTGAGGAACACCTTGACCTACCGCCACAGGCGATGAAAGACTGTTCGCTATTTTGATCATTTGGGATCTATCAGAGAGGAAGGAGGCAAACCATTTAAGCACAGTGCCCTCCATGCCCATTCGCTGTTTAAGAATGTTGAGGAGGGTGTTGTGATTGACAGTGTCAAAGGCTGCAGAAAGGTCAAGGAGAATTAGAAGACAGGACCCCCCGAGTCGAGGATCCTCAGCGTGTCATCAACCACTTGCAGTAGGGCTGTTTCAGTGCTGCAGTTTTGAATAAAGCCAGATTGGAAATTGTCAAGAAGATCAATGTCCTTGATATGACGAGAGAGTCGTTTTGCTATACATCTTTCTGTAATCTTCGCAAGAAAGGGTAAGTTAGTGATGGGGCGGAAGTTGTTGAGGTCAGACGCATCAGCAGATGGTTTTTTAAGAAGCGGGGTGACCTGCCCAGTTTTGAAGGAGACAGGAAGGGAGCCTTGATAGAGGGAGAGGTTAACCAGAGTGGTCCAGTAGGAGAGGGAAACGGTATAAAAGTCAATGGCAATGGCACTGGGGATGGGGTCCAGATGATGGTGGGAGGGCTTTGTTTTGCGGATGCACTTGAGAAGGGCATCTTCAGATATGGGGTAAAAGTTTTGCCAAATGGCTAAGGATTTGGACTCCTCTGGAGGGGTAGGATGAGCGGCCTGATCCACGAGTGATTTCACTTTTTCGTCGAAGAATATAGCGAAATCCGCTGCTCTCTTTGCAGAATCCTCCAACTTGGAGGATGGGGGAGAGCAGTCAGGAATCTTGATGAGATCGAATCGTTTTTTGGGTCTATTTTTGGCTGAGTCAAGGAGGGTTTTGAAGTGCACCGCTTTTCCAAGGAAGATGTGATTGTGGTACTTGGATCTTGCGGAGCGAAGCGTGGACAAGTTATCGGTGGAGGGCACTTGCCTCCATTGTTTCTCTAGGAATCTTAGCTGCTTCCTTTCTTCATAGAGGGATTTGTTGAACCAAGGTGCTGAGGGGGTGGGCCTTAACCTTTTGCTTTTGAGTGGAGCGACGTTATTGATTTCATCTGCAAGAACTGTGAGGCATTGGGAGGTGAGATCGTCAACATCTAGGTTCGGGTCTAGCCTTGGAAGTGATAACAAAGCTGATTCACAGAGGGGACCGACATCAATATTTTTAACATCACGGAACCAGGAGATAGCCCTCTTGGGTTGGCCAAGTGTTATCGAGTGTGATAGCTGAATAGAGAATGGGATGAGGAGGTGGTCATGCCTGCTTTGAAATAACAAGGTCCAAGATTGAGCCCTTAGAGTGTGTTGATTCTGAGCAGTGTTGGATGAGATCGTTTACAGAGAGGAAGGTGGCCAGGGAGTTTGCGGAAGAGTCTTGCGGAGAGCCCCAGTGGAGATTGAAGTCACCCACGAAGGTCTGATTATTAGAAATTTACGGATTTAATTCTGATTTTTAACCCCTTGCACGCTCATGACGAGCTGGACTTGTCATGAGGTAGCCTCCTCGCACGCTCATGACGAGCCCAGCTCGTCACGTAACATGCGTTTCCGCAAATCTCAGCGTGCGAGCGGAATTCCGCCCGCACGCATGCGGTTAAAAGAGGAACTCTATTCACAAGTTTATGGGCCTTCCCTCTTGCTTGTAGTTTCTGACTTTAAAGGGTTCTCGTTTGAACCTTCACGTGCAGAGCCTTCTGGCCGCCACTGAGCCTTGACACCCACAGGCCTGCAGTGAGCCAGACGTCCCTCGCCCTGTCTGTCTCATGACAGTGCATGTACAGAGGGAAAGGCACGGCCTCCGCTGCTGTAGTGTACAGTAACAGGCGTGAACAGTAAATAACGAAAGAGATCTTAAAAAGAAAAAACAGGCCACAATTCCTGAAATTCCGAAAGCATTGCCATGCACTCCCGTCACTTTACCAGGCCATTCACGCGATGGCTCGTGGACAATTCTCCAACTGCAGATAATTAATTACATTTGAGATCTAAAGGCATGTCACTAAGACATAGGTTAGATTCTCCTATAAGCGTAGCTTGTTTTATATCTCGTATTCCATTTATAGGCAGTGTATATGACAGGTGTTAATTTCACTCACTTTTACGGTAATCAGTTAACCGACCTGTAAAGGATAGAAGGCAGAGGTGGCTTTGCAGGAATGTGAACTTGAGTAGGTGTCAGCAGTGAGTTTTAACCCTCTGATCCATTCTTAGGGTGGCCTCTAGGAAACGTGACCCAGAAGTACGCCCTTACTTACGCGATGGAATGTTTTGAGCTCATGCACATCTAAAGCTCTTCATGCTCACCCTGTCTGCTCCGGGTGCACAGTTATATTATGGCGAGATATCTCTGACGGCCTGAAATACAAACCGTGTTCCACACTGAGGGGTACGTGCTGAGGTTAGGGGGGAAGTGAGGGGGGGAGGCGTCAGGTGCAAACTTGATACGACGGTGCAGTGAGCTGTAGCCGAGTAATGGCAGCAGGGGGAGCCTGGATCAATGGTTGGATTAGGAAATGTAATTACGCATAGAAATGGATAATTAAGGATACTGACCTTTTTGAGGAGTGGCAGAAAATACACAGCCCTCTGGCCCTGTGTGCTTGCTTCGCACTTTCACTGCATGAAGATTTTGTACATTGTCACTCAAAAAACAACACATGCCCAGCCAGAGGTGCAACTAGAGCCAAATTTCGGGGGATGGGGGCTAAGAAAAAATTTCAGGGGAGGGGCTGAATCTTTAACCAGTAGGCAGAGTGGAGCTAGGGCCTCCAACAAGGGGTGAAACAACAGCAAGGCCTAATTAACATTCAAATGTTCTTTTAAACACCTGTGAAACGTTCGGGTGTGGCTGTGTGTGTGCCTGGGATCTGTCTCATCCCGGGCTGCCACACACAACGGGGGGGGGGTGGCTTTGAGTCCAAGGGCCGTTTCTAGGTGTTTTGCCGCCCTAGGCGAGATTGAGAAATGCCGCCCCCTCCCTTTTACTACCACCTCCCCCCAAAACATGTTGGAATTATGAAGGTTCAACCAGTGTTCTACCTAAGGGTATTTACCAGATAACCATTACACAAGAGAATATGTTGTTAATTGGATATCTTCTCAGGCGTGTTCAATTCATCACACATTCACATAATATAACATAACAAGTCAATGTGTTCAAGAATTATTTGTATCATTTACCCCACTGTCAAAGATTTTGAAAACAATATTTCTGAAGTCCTGTATATGAGCACATGAGATAATGATTGAGAGGATAGGTTAGTGTGTGAGTGAGTATGAATTGCTTACTGATAATCTTGATTAATCTTAGTCGTCCTTGCCCCAGTTCAGTCAGTCAGTCAGTCAGTAATTATTCGATGGTTAAAAAAAAATCTTAAAAGTACAAATATATTTACAGGTTAAAATAGAATTAAATTACATCTAAAAATCAACTCGAATTACCGATACAAAGAGATAAAACGGATGCATACTTAAAAACCACATGATTAACTGATTCCTCTTGTATTTCTTAACCTCACAGCAAGCCTCAGAAAATTCATAATACAATAGAGTGTCCATGGGTCGTTAGCTCTTTGCAGGTAGAGTAAAACCGTTTTGGCGTGCCTGAATTTTTCTTTTTTTAAAATTTTTACCAGATATTTACATCGGGGGTACTTAAAAAAGGGGCACAAAAGTACAAAATGAAGGGTGTCCTGCGGAGACCTATTGTCGCAGCCGCAGGCACACTTCTGCGCAATTATTAGTGTAAAACCTGCAGGATCCGCCAATAAGTGTGGTAGTAGGTTAAACCAAAGGCGGGTCATTAAAATCTATCCTGTGTATTATATACCAGGTACAGGTATGGCTCCATGCCCTCATTTTTTATAAGACTAAGGGCAGTTACATATTGTTTGGTTGTTTCCCCTACTGATCTACGCTTCACCAGATGATCGGATAACAATCTTTTAATTTTTGGTTTATCCGAAGGTAAAATGGAGTTAGGGTTAGTAAACAGATCCTTCCGGTCAATACCCTCCAAGGTGGTCTTAACATAATTTATTCAGGGGATATGTAACCCTTTATCCCTGTGCAAGTAGTCTTCCAAGATTTGTCTACTTAAGACTGCCTCGGGATTTGACCAGGTTTTCAACCATGCCATTATGGGTCTTAACTTGATCTGGTCCTCAATAAATGGACCCCCCAGTTCACGATGTACGATTACAGCTGAGGTACTCTGAGGGACTTTTAAAATCCTTCGCATATATTTATTCTCCTCAACTTGCAATTGCTCCACAATAACATAGCCCCACACTTCTGACCCATCCATTACTCTTGCACAACCTATCGATCTGTAAAGGTTCAGAACCTGTTCAGGGGACCAACGTACGACCTAACCTACGTCCGTAGTTTGCTATGGCACCATTTGTAGAGATTAATTTTGAGCAACGGTCCTCCACTAAGGATCTAAAGAGCCCCGCCGAACAATAACCCTAAATAGGAAAAAGATTTCACCTTTTCTAATGTGTGGTTCCCTATCTTATATGAGAACCTTTTACACGGTTTAGTACCAGCTAGCATCACAAAGGACTTGCTCAGGTTTACAGACAGGTCCAAAGTCCCCATAAACTTTACAAAACCATCGATCAAGCATTGCAGGCCCCTCGGAGTTTGTGGCAAACCTACCCATCCCAGTAACAAATTGGCCCATGCCTCTCTCCCCAGATGGTGTCTAAAATCATAGGGGGCGTGTTGTATGGGGTAGAAATATCCCAGTGGCAACGTTTTTATGTTACTTGATGATTGGGGGGAACCACTAGTCAATATGTATTCCACCAATCTCATATCCCGGAAATTCACAATTATACAGTTGCCCGCCAGGTCTTTACTTTTCCTGCCAATCCAGTTCACCCTTCTAACGTTCATAATTTCTCCTCTGTTATTCCCTACCAGCGGTCTGTTTTTATTCAACCATGCTTCTTATTTTTAAGCTTGGGGTAGGACTCTTTCTGCTCAGGTTTTAATTCTGGAATCCCCCTACATAGGGGCACGCCTCAGGTGGTAGATCTATGCTAGGTAGGGGGTTTACTACTCTTAAGTTGGTTTCACGATTTATGTGTTGTACCAATTTTCCCTTTTGCACTTGTGCTGTTAACGTGCTCAGCCCCCTATCTGTGACGCTGGACCCTCTGCCCTGGCATGATGCAGCATTCGTAGGTATAGAGGAATCAATAGATGTTATATCATGCACTACAGTGTGTTGATTGCTGGCAGTGCTATCAATTGATGTGGCAGGCTGGATGACTGGGCTAGTAACTGTTAAAGAAGTGCTACCGTTAACACTGGCATTCACGGGATTAACCTGTGTTCTTCCTCTCTTATTAAGCTCATTTATGATTTTATCCAGTCTACTAACTATGGGTTTAATCTGACTCACTATGAATAATTCTAGGGAGTTTTGTAAGTTTGTAACCACCTTAGCCATCCACGATGGAGGACCTATCTGATGGATCGCTAAAGCCTCAGTGTCCTCTTCCTCAGTGAGTCTCTTTTGTGGAATTTGTGACCGGGATTTAGATTTCTTAGGGCCTAAGTTCTTCTGACAAGATCTTCTCTTCTTGCTAGTAGATACTTTCTCGTTTGACGTGGCTATCCCCTCAACTGTGCTAGTGGCTGGCTGTGCACAAGGAATGTCCTGGATAAGGGACTCTATATCAATATGCGGCGAGATAGCTGTTGACTCATCATTAATGACCTGTGGTGGAGTGGGACTGTCAATTGATGGAGTTATCGACAGTCTTCTCTCTGTGCGCTCTATTTCATTATTAACTTTCCGCAGCATTAAATATATCGCAGTGGTCTGTATGTTAAAAGGGGGCAATTTATTGGGGTCTTGTACAATTACCTTGGGAGTCAAAGGTATTTTTGGTTTCACTTTCGTGGAACGAGTATTAACTTTGGGAGCCATACTAAACCAACTAAAAAGTCCAATAAAACAGCTGCACCAAGTCCCGGATACCGATACCTATACTCAAACTAGTAAAACCCCACTTAAACTTTCTTTTTATGGCTTACTATTTTCATTGGCCCAATGTTCGGATCGGTAAGCCTTCCGCTCCTTCTCGTCGCCAGTTCGTAGCACTCCAATCGGTGGGCCAGAAATATCCGGGTCCTGGAAGGCAAAGGGGGGTGGCCCGTCCCGTCCTCCTCCGTCCTCGGGCTTCTCCCGGCGCTGCCCGCACACGTCCCGTGGGGCGGGAGGCACTCCGATCTTTAATGGCGCCTCCGGGCGCGGGCAGTGACGTCCCAGGTGCGCCACTCGTCTCTGGGGCACCTGGGTGAAGTAGTTCCTGGGGTCGGCGGTGTTACCGCAGCCGTTCCCCTCACGGCACGAAAATGCTGCCCGAAAGTGTAGAAGCCGTTCCCCTCACGGCAAAATTAGCAGCGGTGATGCAGTGATACAGCTAATTGCAGGTAATGCCCCCCACAGAGCGCTTGGCGCTCCGATCTTTAATGGCGCCTTCGGGCACGCGCAGTGACGTCCCAGGTGCGCCACGCGTCTCTGGGGCACCTGGGTGATGTAGTTCTTGGGGTCGGCGGTGTTACTGCAGCTGTTCCCCTCACGGTACAGGAATGCTGCTCGTAAGTGTAGAAGCCGTTCCCCTCACAGCAGATTTGGCAGCGGTGATGCAGTGATACAGCTAATTGCAGGCAATGCCCCTTGCCACAGTTATTACTTAAGAGGTGAGTCCCAACTCGAGGGGAAAATCCAGAAGCATGTTGAAAATGCAAGCCAGGTCCACCCTTCTGAGCACCATAAATAGGTAGCCATTCCCAGCATTTTCCTGACATACCTAACTCTAATGAAGGCCAGGCAATCCAAGCGGAGGGCAGGAGTGATGCTATGATTAGGATGAGGACAAGTAGGTCTAAGGATAAAGATGATTACCTGAACATATTACCTCTACATCATTCACACTCATCCAATCATCACTAATGAAAAATACCATTATTCCATTGTAGACTTTAGAAAAAAACACATGCAAAGCAACCAATCTTGCAAGTAACAAAGCAGAGAAATCCACAACACACACAGTCACCACTGCAGTCCCAAGCCAGTATACAGAAAACAATGCTGCCTAAACAGTAGGCAGGCATACAGGCAGCCTTAGATCGTCACCTGCCATGCACACGCATGACCAACGGCCATGATCCTGCAGAGCAGCCAATACTGCTATAGCACCATGAGGAGCTCCAAGAAGCATGTGGAGGCACAGGACTCACTGGAGTGTACAGAGTTGGGACTGGCCACAGAAGGAGAACAACCACATGGGAAACATCCTGTCAACAATGACAGACTGGTACAACTTCCCCAGTTCCTGGCAAGGCAAGGCTCCTATCAACATTCCTCCGCTTGCAGCTCCTAAAGACTGCGAACACCCCCCATCTGTCCAGCACCAGGGAACCAATGGTCTCAATAATAGAGATCCGAGCTGTTATATATTTCCTATAGGTGTCCTAATATAGGCATAATGGTAACTTTCCCTAATATAGACATAAATCACGTTGCCCTTATATAGGCATGATTCAAGCTATCCTAATATAGACATGAATCTTGCAACCCTAATATAGGGATGCTCCTTCACCTACATTAGCCCACTACACTACGCAATAACGGGCTCTTAGAAATTAACCTTATCTAGCTTCAACCCTGGATACAGGAGGAGGGGTTTTCCCTAATACAGACCTTCAGGATACATCTCCAACAGGGCTCATAAATTATGCATGAACCATTATCTACACACAAGGTCCATCTCTTACGTCCTCCTCCGTCCGACAAAATGTCAGCACTAACCACACATAGAAACAGTGGACAATCTTGGGGTATAAATATACAACATCTTGCCCAAGTAAGTTAGAGGAGACTGTGACTCCCCGGCTGACACACTGACCAGAGACACTGTCATTCCTGCATGCAGAAGCTCCAGCTAGCAGTGGTCTAAACATCCCTTGCAGGGTGTCCAACTCGAGACCAGGACGGGGTCCCTCATTCTCCCATTCTAAAGGTAACGAGGTTGACTAGAACCGAGAGGGACTCTTGGCAAAATACCTACATAGATGTTAGGTACATTTTAGGTATATCTAGTTAGGGGCGCATCCTAAGGAGAACACATTTTTATCATGTGTTTCCTATCTATGTATGTATTCAACATTATTGCACAATGATAGAGCTTTACTATTTCTTCATTCTTGTAGTGCTGATAATCATATATCTCCGTTACTGTTTAATGGTTGTTATAAAGCATATCATTTACACTAGAAGAACACCTTTGCAATAAAAACTTATTGTAACACGTCCGTCTGTTTATTCTGTGTAACTCTCTGCGAACCAAATAAGTGAGCACGAGTGACTGAGCGAAAAGTAGTACATTGTTTCCACGATTCTGAGGGATCAGGGTTGTTCATGTTCTATAGTTGCCAGAAACTATTTCCAGTGGCACTGTGAGCTAGCTGGTAAAAGGTAAACAGGTTAGCATACCCGATAGTGGTGTACAGAATCAGTCTCACACCGAGGGCCTCATTTATGAGGTCTTGACGTAGGGAAGCACAGCAGGCCTTCCTGCTGCGCTTCCCTACGGCAAAAGAAAAGGGCAGGAATGCGACGTATCTATAAGATATGCGCATTCCTGTCCTTTTCCCCTGCGCCGGTGCACAATGGGCTGCCTGCGCCAACACAGGCACCTTTACAGAATGATGCAAGGGTGCCGGCGTTGCGGGGATGATTCTTTTTGTACAGGAAGGGACACCTTTCTGTACAAAAATAATCACAAGAGATTTTTCCTCTTTCAATGTGTGCTGCATTCTGCAGCACACATAGAAAATGGAAAAACGAGGAGAAATCAAGATATTTCTCCCCGTTGTGCCTCCCTTACGCCTCCCCTGGGGAGTGGTAAGCTTTTGGCACTGCCTCAGATTTATGATTTCTTGTAAATCTGGGGCAGTGTCAAAAGACCATGGATGTTCCTGGGAATGCCCCCAGCAACACCCATTGCACACCCCTTTAACGCAGAACACTGTTAAAACAACTGATATTTATCAGGCAGCAGTACGCCTAAAAAAGTGGCTTAGTGCTGCCTGATAAATATCACACAGGCTTCTGCGACACGGAACGTCACAAAAAGAGACGTTCCGATGGCTCAAGTGACATCATCAATGAGGCTCCAAAACTATAGTGTATGTTATCCAAATGCGCAGAACCTATATAGGGATAGAGGAACTACACGACAGAGCTTGTTCAGAAGCTCATAGTTTATAAACTCTCCATCTCAGACAAGCAGGGTGAAAAAACAAGAGGATGCGGGTAATGCCTGCAAATGTATGTCTGTTGGATGGGTGCACCTTGCTTTTTCACCATGCTTCTAGATTTTCCAGCCTCAAGGTGGGATTCACCTCATTAGTAATGAATGAGATGAGGCCTAGGGACATAAAGATAACACGTTAGTTTAGTTCCATTACCCCACCATGCAGATAAATTCACCTTTGTGTTATTGAGGATAGAAGAAGTACAAGATATAGATTTTAGGGAACACATACCAAACACAGATGTCAAGTGGCCTGAGGTGAAAGAGAAGCGTTGTTGAAAGTATTTCATATGACAGAAAGAATGAAGCTAGTAAAAACGCTCTCTCCAAACTTTTAGCAGAGGTCCCTTTCTGCGTCACTCTAAAGGCACCCATTGGAACATCCCCTACCTCCATTAGATTGTGACTAGGAAGGGGATTTAATTCAAAAAGGCACTTTGAAAGCGTGGTGGGGCAAGGCAAGCAGGAGATTGAGATCCTAAAGCAGCTGTGAGAAGAGTACGCTTTCATCAAAACCTTTAATCACAAACAGTAATACATGTTGTAATTGTCGTTACATGTGAGCCTCCGGCATGCAATTATATATACATATACAGCCAGATTCATGAACCAAAATTGCGATCGCAATAGCTGCGAATTAGCTATTGCGATCGCAATTGTCAGAAAAGGAATTCATTATTGCAAAAATACAGATTTTGCGAAATCACAAAAACAAATTAGCTTATTCGCTAAAAAATTCACAGAATCTAGGAGGAACCCCTATAGCGAATCGGAATTTGCGAGAATCCATGGATTCTGCGAAATATTTAGCGAATGCGCTAAATAATCGCAAATGCTATTCATGAAAAATCGCAATTTGCGAAAATGCTTAAAATCGCTATTTGCGAGGCGCAATTTAAGGACAACCAAAAGCAGGTGGTAACCATTAAGGGAAAAAAAACGGAAAAATTACAACCGAGCCACAGGTGCAGTCCTAAACAAACACACTTAAGGAAACATAGTAGTAGCATGAGGACTCTCACAATGCCAGGACTCTACATGGTGGCAGGCGGCGCAGGCTCCAGGCTGCAGCACGGAACAGACGCAGGATCCAGGAGTGAATATTCCGCCTGCAGGTCACCCTGCTGGGCCAAACAGCGGAGCAAATTTACTCCAAGTACCGCCTGAATGGGCCAATGATCTTAAAGCTGATCTGGGACCTAGACCCCCTGATGCAGCACCCAACAAAGAGGACCAATGCCGTGCCCACCCATGTCCAGGTCTTGTGCTGCCTGCACCTACTGGCCTCCGGAAGCTTCCAGGGGATAGTCGCGGTTGCTGGGGGGATATCCCAGAGCACCATGTCCCGCTGTCTAAAGTGTTTCCTGGAGGCAATGCTGACCCGGCTACAACACTACATCTCATTCCCGACAACCCAACAGGACTTGAATGAGACCAAGCTACAGTTCTACAACGTGGCGCAATTCCCACATGTTATCGGATGCATTGACTGTACCCACATCCACATCTGCCCACCAGCACAAACGGAATACATGTACCGCAACCGCAAGTCCTACCACTCCCTCAATATCCAGATGGTGTGCAACGCAAATACCTACATCACGGACATAGTAGCACAATACCCGGGGAGCACACATGACTCCTTCATTTTAGCGGCATTCACACACGACTGGCCAGGGGAGACTTTGGTGAAGGACACCTACTAGGTAAGTACACATGCCCCCATATAGTACACTGTGATCATGTAGCTGCGCAGGACATGCACTCACCCTCTGCTCCTTTCATTCAGGTGACAGCGCCTACGGTCTCCGTGAGTACCTCCTCATCCCTTATCTCAACCCTGCAACACCACAGCAACGGTGTTACAATGCAGCACACATCCGCACTAGGAATTGCATTGAGAGGACATTTGGGCTTTTGAAGAGCCGCTTCCGCATACTGCATAAGACTGGTGAGGCCCTCAAATACGAGCCTGAGATCTGCTGCCGCATTGTTGCCGTGTGTGCAATACTACACAACATTGCTACTAAGCGCAGGTTACCTGTTGAGATATCTGGCAGTGAGTCGGAAGGGAACAACCGCCGACCAGCACATGCGCGTCATGCACGTGGGGAAAATCCAGCTGAAGGACACAGACGCCGCAACCAAATCACAATTAACTGTTTCTAGTGCACCCACTCCCCTCACCCAACACTTCACTCATGCATGACAAATGAAATAATGACATGAGTCTGATGTACTGTTATTCAATAAATATTAATGTTGGTTTCACAATAATATTGCATTATTTTCTCAAGATACATTTTAGGTGTATTGCATCATACATCTCCTGATTTGTTACAGGGCATGCTTTTCTCCTCAACATGCCCCTGCATGATGAGCATAAATGTCAATGGCGTCTCCGGCCAGTGGCTCCAATTGGCCTCTCCACATCTTCCTCCGGATTCCCCCGTGAGGTCGCAGTGGGCCTGCTGCTGCGGCGGGGAACTCTAACCGATGGCAAAGACAGGCTGCTGTGGCTAGATGTTCCCTCACTAGCGTCATCCCCTCCTGCCTGGCCATGGCCAGTTGCCTGCACAGCCTGAACTGCAGTGGTTGCCTGCTCAAGTGCCCGTGCCACGTTCTGGCAGCATAGGACCATCTGAATTTGCATGGCCAATGATCTACGGGACATCTGGGATGTTGCGTTGCCAATTATATAATTGGAGCGCGTGTACGCTGAGAGGCGTGTTAGGAGCTGGCGGTGGCGGTGCCGGGTGAGGTCCCGCTGGGACAGCATGGCCTCAGTGTTTGCCTCCACTGCTGTGGTCATGCGCTCCATCCGGTCGGACAGCTGGCCAACATTCCTGGATGTATTGTGCATCTGCAGATGTATTTCTGCAAGGTGTCGTGCCTGTTGTTGGTGGACGCGCAGCATGCGGCGCTCTATTGAGAGATCCGGCACACGCACAGTCACCCCCCTCCTGCCGGCGCGTGTTGTAGTTTGGCGCCGCTCCCTGACCTGTCCCCTGGACTGGGTGGGCACAGTAGGGGTGCTTTGTGTTGGGGGCCTGGCGGGTGCTGGCGTTTCCGATGCAACTGGCATGGGTCTCACAGTTGGCGTTTGTGGTGCGCCTGTTGTCGCTGGCATTGCAGGTGGTGGTATGGCTGCTGGGGCTGGTGCTCGCACTGATGGAACAGGTTGAGTAGATGGAGGTGCGTCACCCTCAGAATCCTCTAGATTCTCGGCAATTTGCAGCCCCTCACTGTCGCTGCTGGTATCTTCAGCGCCACCTGTGATGTAAAGTGGACGTTGATTAATAACATGTATCTTGCACATGGATGGTTGCTACATGCATGCAGGCTAGCATTCCCTGACTGGCTGTTGGATTGACTCTATTAGGACATATCTGGCTGTATGGGGCTGAATGTAAATTGTGGTCAGACTACATGTCCCACAATGCAATAGGGATTTTCTGGTGTGCATGGGCTGCATGACTGGGGTTTCTAATGGGTAGCTCTGGGGTCATGGCCATTGTTAGAGGACAGGGTCGCAGTCGCATGGCACTTACCTTGGCTTTCTTGGGAGGGTCGGGAGGAGTCCAGACGGGTTACCCCCACGCATGCCTCAGGTTGCAATGTGTCCTCAACAAGGTCCTCCAATGGTGTGTTGGAAGGGACTGTTGGCTCTTCCCCTCCTGTAGCAACGCGCTCACCCAGGCTCTAGGCGATCCTCTCCTTGGCACGACCTCGGAGGTCATACCACCTCTTCTTGAGATCGTCGATAGATCGCTGGGTGACTCCAACGGAATTGACTTTTGCGCGGATGCGCAACCATATTCGCCGTTTGTCGGCCTCTGGCACCCTCCTGGAGTCCTTCCCAAACAGTCTGTCATGATCTTGGCTGACTCCCTCAATCAGATATTCAAGCTCCTGTTCGGAGAATTTAATTTTTCTCTTCCTCCCAGTGAACTGGACCCTGCTGCTTCCTGTGACATTGCTGCAGTGGGTGTATTCTGAATCAAAGCTGGAGGTGGTTTAGAGTGGAGCTCAGGGCAGTGCTGCTTCCAAATCAGCCTCAGTATTCAGAATGAGGGAGGGAACAGCCTGCTTCCTGGTTGTGATGTCATCACTGTGCTCGAAATGCGACTTCCCGTTTTTGCGATCTCGCTATTAGCGAGATCGCAATTTGCAATTTCGCTAATAGCGAGATCGCAATTTCAACACGGAAATCGTCTGATTTTGCGAATATTCTGCGATTTAGGGATTATTGCAATCGGCTTTTGCGGCCGAATGCGAATCGCTATTTATGTTCGCAGATTTTCATGAATCCATTCTGCGAATTCTAAATTGCGATTCGGTATTTCTCGCAATTTAGAATTCACAGAAAATGGGTTTCATGAAACTAGGGGTTAGTGCCATGAGGTAGGATCCAATGTAAAGCACAGTTAACGCTGATAACCACTACTATAAGGAAATTAGAGCATACTTGAAAGGAAAACGCTGTTTCATAAAGGCACCAAGCAGCCCATTTTTGTGTGCCATACTGCGGTTTCATTGTTTCTAATACAGCAATGTGTTGAGCAGAGGCCTGTCAGGAAGACAGAGGTACACCTTATGACGCACCGTACTTTCCTAGTGACTGATGTTCCAGGTGCCTGTTTTTTATTGCTCCGAGGGTCGGGATTAGCCTAAACTATGTTGCACCGTAATTGGTTATTTCAATTTACTTTCATTGTGTAGTTCGGCTTTATTTCCCGAAACTGAAAAGCAACAGAAATATTTTAAGCCTTCAATTCAAAGCATTCAAGATTAACCTTACACTCACTTTTTACAGTTTTCTGACTCATATTTTTTGCCGCCCTCCCCCTTTTGCCGCCCTAGGCAGCCGCCTAGTCTTGCCTAATGGCAGAAACGGCCCTGAGTCCAATGGGTGTTGCGCGCCTGTGCCCAGCGATAGGTTGGCGGTAATAACCCGGAATATAAACTGTAAATAATAAAAAATAATAATTGAGATGAATTAATAGCGAGGTTGCACGACCTGCAAGATTTCTGTTCGCCTTTAAACAACCGTTATGCGCTAGCTTAAGATGGGCACTGGTGCCAACTATCTTATGGACATTTCAAATCGCTCCGTCATGATTGTCTTCTGGGAGAAACGCGCTGTTCCCCCATTGCAGATTACGAGCCTAGGGAGTGATATTACAGGAGCAGCACCAAGGCTGTTGGCTGACATTAGAGCCGGGCTTGAGCTGAACCAGCGGCGAGCAGTATCAGCAGAACAGCGCCGGTGAACAAGGGAGGGATGCATTCAGAACTTTATCCCCAGAGACTCCTGTGACGTCAGAAGCTGAGCATATTTCAGGACTGGAAAATTGTTTATTGTTGGCCTCTAAAACACGGTCTTTCTTCTCGTTCCTTGTTCTCCCTTTTTATTTAGAGATTATTTTTGCATGCTGTTGACGGTTCACTGGTTTCTCAGCGATGAGGAGGGTGCACGTTATGTCAAATGTTACAACGGTTCTTCTACTGCCACCACGCACAGGGATTTAAGGGGCGGCGGGTCCATCTCTGACAGTAATTAAAAACAAGCATTGGCAAAGTCTCGACTTTGGGACCTTATAAGTGTTTAGCCATGCAACAGTTGATGTTATTGCACCGAGGATATTGTGCTGCATAACTACTTATAAGGTCCCAAAAGCGCGACCTATTGGCTATGCCAATGCTTGTTAACCAAGTCGCTAGCTATATATTATATACCACAAATAATGCAAAATTGCAGGTTTAAAGCACCATTCCAGCATGTAGCCAGGAGATGGCGCCTGATGACTGTTCTAAACGTAGGAACCCCCCCTATGAGAACGTATATTTAAAAGAAGTAGTTATGCGCTCACATGATTATTTCAAACAACTGGATGGGGGTGCTCAAGCAGGAGACTGGGTAAACGTGAAGGCATGTTACAGTATGTGAACAGAGAGGTGGGAGCAAGGAATAAATGCAGTAAGAATGGCGACCTGGGAAGCTCGATTGAGGAAGTTCAAATGGCATGGAAATGTGCGTCAGTTTTACCGTTACTCCTTTTTAAGTACTCTGTAGGCACAGATATTTTGTTTATATCTACTTAGGTGCACAAATAAATAAAGCCGGAAAATGGCAAATCTTATTTTTAATCATGTTGCTGCCTTGTGTGGGAATAGAGCAAATTTAACAAAATAAAGAAACACTCAGCTAATTTAACCTCTAGATGGCATCAGAGTGCTGCTCTAAACCTCGACTCTGCGAAGGAAACGCCTGGTGACTGGTCTAATAACACCGACCCTGAATATTGTATTGCAATTGTATTTACATAACGCTTACTACCCCTCACGAGGCGCCGAAGCACTTTTTGGCGAGTAGCACGCTACCTTGGAACCCACATTGAGTTATTTTAGTGGTGGACAAGCGAATCTGTTAATTGAATTGATTTTAGTAGTGTGAAAAAGTATACATCGCTGTCTTTCTACAGTCTATAATTGCCATTGTTATCACCACAATGTCCTCTTTGATTTTATTTTATTTTGTTGTACATTTTTTTCTTAATGGTTGAGGCCAAAGGACCGTCGGTAGGATCGTAGTCCCTACAATAGAGGCGGTGTCTCCTTAGGCACCGCAGTATGGATTACGATGTTCCTTCCTGACAGCCTTTCCATGGCAGTCAAAAAAATCATTTATCATAATATCGTGTTCCTATACTCATAATGTAAGTATAAAAATATCTCATAAAAATATTGTTGACACTAATATAAACCCAGAATATGTAAAAATAGAGATTTAGTAATAAAGAGTATTAAGTAGTAATTGTTAAATATATTAATATAGTAATGTAATATTATGTTAATTAAATAAATTCCAGTAATATTTTTTCATGTTGCTGCCATGTGTGGGAATTGTGCAAATTTACAAAATTAAGAAACCAGCTAATTTAGCCTCTAGATGGCAGCAGAGTGCTGCTCTAAACCTCGACTCTGCCAAGGAAACGCCTGATCTAATAACAATACCCTGATTATTGTATTGTAATTGTATTTAGATAACACTTACTACACATGACGAGGCGCCGAAGCACTTTTGGCGAGTAGCACGCTATCTCGGAACCCAAAAAGTATTAGTGATGGAGTGAAATTTGAGTGGTGGACAAGCAAATCAATTAGGTTGATTTTAGTAGTGTGAAATAGTTTAAAACTCTGTCTTTCCACAGTCTAGTTCAAGCATTGCCATTATTATCACCACAATGTCCTCTTTGATTTTATTTAATTTTATTGCACATTTTTCTCTTAATGAGAGATGCAAGACCCTCAATCAAAATTGGATCACGTTTATTTATTACTTTAATTTTTTGTTTTGATTTTATTGTCTATTTTCTCCCAGCCCTATCGAATCTAACTATGTTACTTTGTTTGTGTGTTGTTACTCAGATTTCTGGTTTGTAGGATGATCCTCTTGACGTCTTTTTTGAAGGTCCGCCTTATGGATTACGATGTTACTTTCTGACAGCATTTCCATGGCAGTCAAAAAAATCATTTATCATAATATTGTGCTCCTATACTCATAATGGTAAGTATAAAATTATCTGATAAAAATATTAATAAAGAGTTTTAAGTAGTAATTGTTAAACATACACATATAGTAATGTAATATTATGTAAATTAAATAAATCCCAGTAATATTTAATACTATATAAATATATACCTATATAAACACACAAATGCATATATATATATATATATATATATATATATATATATATATATATATATATATATATATATATATATATATATATATATATATATATATATATGTATATATATATATATATGGGTTTTTGAACTCGGCCTGACTCGGAGAAATCCCTCATGTTCTCTTCCTGTTTCCCTCCCTTCCCCTGCCCCTTCTTTTCCCGCCCCCCCCTTCAAACTTTCCCTCGACTAATCTTACACCTACTACCCTGGTATACCTCTTGAACACAAGGGCAGCAGTTAAGCATCAGCTTGAACTGTTTAATTTTTTGCAGTCACATAATCCACAACTTCTGTTCTTGACAGAAACGTGGCTCCGCACGGATTTACTCCCTAATATCCTGGCAGCGCTCCCCCCCTCCTACTTTATTCTCCGAGCAGACCGACCCGAGGGAAAGATGGGGGTGGAGTCGCCTTGAATGCTCGTAACAACCTTCACTTTCAGGTACTCCCTTCCCCTCCCATACCTGCGGTTGACTACCTAGTCGTGCGCACTGCCTCTTATCGGATCCCTATCACGTGTGTGTTAATTTATCGCCCACCACAACCCTGTCCACATTTCATTCCAGCTATCCAAGATCTACTTGCTACTCTAGTAGTCAATAATGCTTCTGTATTGGTCCTAGGGGATTTTAATTTTTGGCCTAATGACCCAGCGGAAGACGTCATGTCTAGAGATTTTACCCAGCTTCTCCTCAGCTTTAATTTTGTTTCTCAGATTCATACTCCCACTCACTCCCGAGGTCACATTCTAGACCAAATTTGGACCCTTAATGTCCCAGTCACTACTCCTATTGTTGCGCCATGTGCGTGGTCTGACCACTCATTGATTTCTTTCTCTCTAGACCGTAGCCCTGTTAAAAACACCTTCCACCCTAAAGACATCTGGGCTAGGAACTGGAGTAGCGCAGATGTCCCCTCCCTGTGCGCCTCTTTGTCAGCCACCTGCCCCGATCTAGAAGGCTCCACCCTGCCATCTCAAATAACCACCTTAGACGGCTGGCTCTTGAAGGCCAGTGATCAAGTGGCCTCTATGAAGCATGTTATTATTAGAAGAGCCCACCTGGCCAATGAGAAAGGGTAAATCTGACCCTTTCGGTCAGTGGTCACCACCTCGGGTGTGGACACAAATCACCAACACAGCATTCCACTGAGAGAGGAGGAATAAAGGGGTAAGATACCAGAATTTCAAGTTGGAGTGACACTTTTATTTTTAGTTCACAAGCAGAAAAATAAATGCTTATCAGTTCAGGCTATAATGCCAATTCCTACAAGAGATCCAGACTTCGCCCTGTCTGGAGTAAATGCTAGATGACAAATGCTCAAAATATCGTAAGGCAAAACTGTAATAAAAATGTATTAAAAAGAACACAATCACAGATGATCAAAGATCCTATGCTACTGAGTACATTGATATAGAACTCTAGTGCCATAGGGCAAAATATCTAGGACAGATCTATTCTCACAGATTATACATTTCTATCAGGACCCTGAATTATGGGATCAAGGCGAAGAAGGCACAAGTAGAATTAGCTCGAAATAGAACATTTTGCTATTAAATTCAGTATCTGGTGGTATCTAAGGATGAGACCAGTCCCCTAATGACTAGAAGTCTATCATACAGGGAAGTAGCTATAAAGAGAGATGGCTAAAGGGTCAGAGATCTAGAGAGACAGAAGGGTTATCTGCCCTGGGAGATCCACAACCTGAGAGAGGCGTCGGTGTCCCAAGTCAGATATTCGGCTAGTCGGAGAACAGACCACGCTCAATGGCAGGCATCCGCAGGAGAGTTCTGCCTTAAAATCTGACGGTTGGGTCTGATATACCTGAAATTGAGGAACCAAGGTTCTATAGTGACACACTGGCCTACGCCTATTCAGTGCAGGTGGTCTAACCACATTTGTTCTAGGACACCGGAAGGACATCTTTAAAGAACATTTTGTTACGTACATTTTAAAAGAGAACATTTTGTAAATTTCTGAAAAAAGAACATTTTGTTACGTACATTTCTAAAAGAGAACATTTTGTAGATTTCTGAAAAAAGAACATTTTGTTACGTACATTTTGTGCGAAACTTATGATAGGTGCTGATTATTGCACGAGGTTGCTGCTTTTACTTTGTGCAAGCTATGTTTCAAAATATTACATTAGCAATGTTTTCAGGAAGCTGTACCAACGTGCACCAGTCTGTGTATGTGTGGGTGTTGGTCTTGAAGCTGGCTGTGAAACTAACTAATCTCTGAAGGCCTAATATCACCTCGTTTATTTCAATGCACAGCTCCTTAGGCCTAGTGGAGTTTAATGTGAGAGGCTGTTATCATAAGATGGTAGCCCCTGGACACGTTTTAGGCCTAAGCATGGTGGGCTCTTGGGCCTTTATTTATTTATGGTGCATGATGAGAGTTAGTCATAGTAGCATATTTTCAGGTTTCTATCACGCAGGGCCTACATCAGACCTTCGTCTTACCAAGGCCGATACAAATATCCTTTCTGGTGATTTAGATGGTAGAACGGGACCCTCCATCATCTACCCCCTCTTGTTCATTTATGAACACACTCTTAAGTGAGTATTTTGTTAATTTTTCTGCCAATGATGGAATCCATGGCATGTCATTGACATAGCACTTAAAACTGGCCGGACGTGCAACGTTTTCGTCTGACCTAAGTAGTTGGATATACTGTGGACCTGATTCATTGAGCAGGCATTCATACTGACCGGCTGAGGTGTTGTCACTTAGTGTGTTTCTACCTGGAGGGAGAAGTGGGGCTGATGGCACCCCAGAGTGTGTGCCCGGTGGTGCTGGGTGCGTGCTAGGTGGTACTAGCTCGATCATTTGTATTTGTTCTCCATTCCCATCCCCAGGAGCCCTATCCATGTCTTCATATTTTGGTATTTGGTAAATCCCTGTGCTAGCATAATTCATCCCTACCGCTTTTGTGCTTAATCTTTTAATACAGTGGCTCTCTATCTGAAAGGCGCAACACAGAACTAACATAATCCCGACTATAGGTATCAATAATTTCAGAATCGCTGTCAGCCAGGAGGGCATCCAGTCAAAGTCGAACCAGTTCGTTGGGATAATGTCCTCAGGGGCACCTCCTTCATCAATCATCTCCTTTCCCAAGTTTGTCAACTCCTCAAGGGCCCTTGATATGGATCCGTTATCTTCATCGTTTCCCGGTATGAACGTGCAGCAGGATTTTCCTATTTTATGGCACAAACCACCATCTCTGGCGGTCAGCATGTCCAGGTAGTTACGGTGCTCCAAGACCATCTGCCTGAGGGGACGTAGCTCTTCCCTAATCGCATTGAGCCCATCCCTAGTGCTGTTGATGGCCTTCATGACCTCATAACGTGTGACTTCCAGCCAGCGGGCATTCACATTTGTTTGAAAGATTGGAAAAGCTCCTCCGAAGAATAGCTGGGCCTCGTTGAAGAGGCGGAATTCTGCTGGAATGTCGCCGAGGATCCCTGCAGCAAAGTATTCAGCTGCTCGCCGATGGCGGTGGAGAAATGTAACATCACCTGTCATTGGGTGTGGCAGTATGTGAGAGGCGTTTGATGCAGGTACAACCAGATGTATCTCATGCAGAGTCACCAAAGAACACAGTCCGAGCCATTGAGGAGGTAGTTGGAGATAGAGGTGTTCTCCACAAGCCCAATAGTAGTCCATCAAGGTGGAGGTGCCATACTGCATATCGAAATTAAAAATAGTCAAGTTGCAGCCTGTGTTACGCCCAACAGAGACGGAGCCATTACCTATGAAACAAAGAGAATTATTTTTTATTTTGAATGCTTTTTTATCTTTGTACATTCTCTCCCCACCCCAGGTGTATCTGCTTGCTGCCTCATTCCAAATCTGTTCACAGTTATCCTCTACATCCCAATCAATGTTTTCCTCCCATATTCTTTCGCCAGTCCAAGGGGGACCTAGGGACGCTTCTTTACAATATATGTGCCCAGGTTTGAGCCACTCATTCTCGTAGTATACTCGGGCTAGTACTTCCAGAAGCGTTCTGTTCTGGCATTGACAGTGTGGGCCGGGGAGGCCCCCCGGGTGGCGGTGGCCATGGAGGCGTGGGTGTGTGTCACATGTCGCTAGGGGTGTTGAGATCGAAACGTATTTCATTTGCCTAAATATCTGCGCTTGGTGATCCATGTTTGGTATATTCCTTTTGTACTTCTCTTGTATCATCTGTCCTATTTCTACTTTGTCAGAAGTAACCCTGAATATGATATTGTTGTTTCCCATTCTGTTGTATTCACAAATCCAATCCATATTCCAACCCCTCCTACTATTTGGACCTGTCCCTCCACGCGGCAAAGATACAGGTGTAGTAGGCACATCACTATATGTGGTGGAACCTCTTTAGGAAAAATTAGTCTGTCCGCTCCTACTGCATGGGGAATGTAGGAACACACATAGCAGGACTCATTTGAGATCCTTTTCCCTACCGCTGTCATGTCCCTGTACCATGAATTTTCTTCCAGGGAGGAGTGGACTGAATGGTCTCTTACTGTTTGGGGTAGGCTGAGCATAGGCCCTAGGCCTTCTTGTAATTGCACGAGGTGCTGTAATGTTTTGAACGACATTCCTTTAGGCTTGTGTCTTTTGTCTATATGGGAACCAGGGACAAACGGGGAGGGAATACGGGGTTTCGACTTTGTCATGTATGGGGGGATAGCAAAGGCGAACCTCCGGGCCCTACAGTGGCGTGAGGCATGCCTGCGGTATGCAGGAGGTTGCGTGGAGTTAGTAGTCCCATTCCAAGTGGTATTTCTGTCGCTTGGTATTGAAGCTGAGAGCTCCGGGTGCATACTGGTGGGTGTATTACTACTGCTACTGTCTGTGTTTTTGGGACCTAAAGTGTGGTGTGTTGTGGTGTTTCCGCTCCTGGAACATATTGTGTTTTGTGTTGTGGTGTTTTTGCACTGGGTGATCGCTGGCACAGTCGCTGAAACAGTGGATGTCAAGGCATTTCTGTTACCTATCTCATTGAAGCTCTTTACAGCCAGAAAATAGATACACCAATTGAAAGTTATTAGTGCCACTCCAACAATGATACAGAACATAAATGTGACAAGAGTACATAACTTCGCATCACGGCTGCTGTATTCCTGGACCAGCACGGGCGTCCCTTCTTCTTCTTCTTCTTCTTCTTCGGCAGTGGACGGGAAACTGCTGTCCTCATTCAGGGGGACCATGGGCATGTCTCTTTCTTCTCTTAGTCCATTGTCTGTTGCTGCGGAGGCGCAGGAGCGAGCCGGACGTCTCGCCGGTGGATCCATGCCTTGCGCTCAGCTATCCGGACGGCAGTTGGAGATGAGTCCGTCACCTCAAAAGGTCCGTCAAACTTAGGATCTTTCCAGCGCCTGACGTGCCTCCGGATGAAGATCAGAGTTCCAGGACGGATAGGTGGGAGCTCAGGATCGATGGGGCCCTTCTCCTTTCTCTTGGATACCTGGACAGAAATGAACTGTGCAGCGCGGGTTAGTGTACACAAGAAGTCATAAAGCTCAGCCTTAACAATCTCAGAGGATGACTCACTATCAGTTTTGGGCCTGCTGGGAGGGACCCATATATTTATGGATCGTCCGGTGACAAGCTGGTGGGGCGTGAGGTGGTGATCCAAACTCGGGGAATTTCTTAATGAGAAGAGGGCCAGTGGGAGACAGTAGAGCCACTTTTTGCCAATGGTGGTGCTAATTTTGCTTATTTTGTTTTTGAGCAGGCCGTTGAGGCGCTCACAAATGCCATTGCTTTGGGGGTTGTAAGCGGATGTCAGCTTGTGTCTGATGCCTAGCATTGTGGTGAGAGAGGAGAAGATGGCGTTTGAAAAATGACTTCCGTTGTCTGTTCTAATGGCGGAAGGAATTCCAAAGCGGGAGATGACGTCACGGAGCAGGAATGTGGCTGCTGCTTTGGCATCGCAGTGGACGCATCGTCCAGCTTCGATCCAACGTGAGAATGGGCATACTACCATGATGAGATATCGGTAATTTTGGCATCGATCAATCATATCGACATAGTCAAGGTGGAGTTCTTTGAATGGGCCAGAATGTTTAGGAATATTGGAGGCAACTGTTTTGAGAGTTGGGTTTGGTGAATACTGTTGGCAGATGAGGCATTTATTAACAAAGAGCTGTATTAGTTCATAAGCATTGAGAATGAACCAGTCTGCTTGTAATGTGGTGGACATGTTATCTCGGGAGACATGTGCGGGAAGGTGAAGTTGATCCAGTGCCACCTGCAGTAAGGCTTGTGGCATGACAGGTTTTCCAGACATGGTCTGTCTGTAAATGAAATCAGCAGTGTCCTGCTGTACTCCCCTCTTCTTCCATAGCTCTTTCTCTTGTTGTGGTGCACTTTCTTGTACTTCCCTGAGATGTAGTTGGGCAATGTGATCGTATTGTTGTGTGTCATCGATAGGGTATAAACCAGGTGCGTCAGAATGGTCATTATTTGTGTCTGAGTGCTGAGCTGGAGCTACACCATCGTCATGCTTTTGTACTTGTTCCGCTAGTGTTATTGTTTGTTCTGTCTGTTGTGATGGAGCAATAGCCTTAGCAAGTAAGATAGGGTGATATGGTGCAACTACGGGTAAGGGGCCCCTGGCCGCAGCTTTAGCTGCCCAATCTGCCAGGGCGTTACCTCTGGAAACAAAGTCCTGTCCATTAGTGTGCGCTGCGCATTTAACAACGGCTACCTCAGTTGGAAGTGTGAGTGCTTCAATCAAGTCTTCCAGCAAATCTTTGTGGCACACGGGTGTTCCATCTGATTTGAGGAACCGGCGCCTTTTCCAGCGCAGGATGCTTGAGTGTGTCGTTGTTGTGACATATGCCGAGTCTGAGTAGACTGTGATGCGGTCATCGGCCCCGTTGTTTAGAGCAGCAATTAGTGCCACTAATTCAGCAGCTTGGGCTGAGTAATGTGGAGGCAATGTAATGTGCTGTACAATGTCAAAGTAATCGGAGGACTCGTGCTGCTGGGCTCTAACCACTGCGGCTCCTGTGTACCTGATCCCTGTCTCCTGGTCAATGGTGGAGGAGCCGTCAACAAAGTATACTGTGCTGGCTGGCAGGGGGTCCTCTTTTGCTGCTCCTGATTCATCTGGGGAGTATGTGGCACAGTCATGAGTGTCATCATCTGATGCTGCAATGGGATGGGCAAAGAAGGTGGCAGGATTGACTGTGTGACATTTGACAACCTTCAGGGACGGCAGTGACAGGATGACTTCGTAACCTGATACTCTCTGTGTAGTCAATGTTGTCTTGGCTTTCTGAATTATAGCAAAGACAGCGTGCTCGGTGTACAGTGTCAGCGAGGATCCCATGACAATGGGGGTGCTTTTCTCCACAACAAAGGCTGCAGCAGCAAGAACTTGTTCGCAGAAGTAATGACCTTTCATGACTGAGTCTAGCATGCCGCTGAAGTAGGCAATGGGCTTATGGCCCATGGAGTATTTCTGAGTAAGGACTGCAGTCATGACCTGACCATTGCAGTGAGTGAACAGGTAAAATTCCTTTGTGTAATTAGGTGTGCCTAACACTGGTGCGTTTGTTATCTCATCTTTGAGTTGTTTGAAGGAAGCTGTCATTTCAGGTGTCCAATCTAATTTGTTTCGCCTGTCTTTTGCTCTTTTAACGGCTTTCAGCAAGGGGGCTGTTATGGTGGAGAAATCAAAGACCCACTGACGGATATAATTGACTAGTCCAAGGAATTTCTGCATGTCTTTTACAGTTAGTGGCTCAGGTGTCATTTTTATCGCTTCAACTCTGTCTGATGTGACTCGTCTCCCTGATGCTGAGAGTATCTGGCCTAGATATTGTACCTCTCTTTGGCAGTACTGAAGTTTGTTTTTGTCCACTTTATAGCCTCTGTGAGCTAGCGTGGTGAGCAGAGAGACGGTATCAGTTCTGCACTGGCGTTCTGTAGTGCTGCAGAGTAAAATGTCATCAACATATTGCAGCAAGGTGCTGTCACATTGGAAGTTTGATAAGTCCTCTTTGACGACTCTGTTGAAGACGCTGGGAGACTCACGGTACCCTTGTGGGAGTCGTCTGTAAGTCATTTGCACCCCTCTGAACGAGAAAGCCAAAAGGTACTGACTGTCTGGGTGAAGGGGGACGCTGAAAAACGCATTTTTCAGGTCAATCACGGAAAAGTATTGCACGTTCGGGGGAACATTTGTGAGGATGACAGAAGGGTCTGGGACGATGGGAAACTCTGGTATTACTATGTTATTGATCGAACGCAGGTCATGAACTAAACGCCATTGATTGGTCTTGCCCTTGTGCACAGGAAAAAGACAAGTGTTGACGGGGATACACAGGGGTATATGACTCCCTGATCTAGCAGGGCCTGTATCGTGGGGGAAATGCCTTCCTCCGCTTCCTTAGAAAGTGGGTACTGTTTAATTCTGGGTAGAATTTTAAAAGGAGTGGCAGAACGGATGAGGCCTACATCATTGGGACCAGTGGTCCACAGATGCGGCGGGACTTGTGTCAAGTCTGCCTCACGCACTGAATCATATTTCGGTGGGGCACTGGGTGTTCTGTTTTCCACTGTCACCGAGAGGGGTACCTCATACTGATAGATTATCTCTGTTATGGGGTATTCGTCAGGATCACCAAAGAGCTGGTCATCTGCAATGTCTCTCACTTGGTGTCCGTGTTCTATGAAAATTACACAGGCCCAGGAGCGCATAGTGTCGTCTCCTGCTAGGAATGCCCCGTAAGTAGGTATAATGTGGAGAGCGAGTATGCCTAGGATCATACTTTTGTCCGATATTTTGTAGTGCTGGGACTGTGGGCGAAAGAGAAATTCCTTTGGCAGCTGGACAGTGCGCTGGTGTAGTTCAGGCGTGTTGGCTATGATGATGTGTACCGCGGTGGAGAACGCTTGCTCATCCACCGGGCGAGCCCTCATTTGATCTGAAGAGTTAACAGTGAGGGCCATCATCCGTGCTAGGGGTGTACCTGGCATAGAACAAACCATTGTTCCGTTCTCATGGAAGTGAATGGTCATGTTCAGTTTTGCCATGAGATCTCTCCCTAACAAGTTGACTGGAGAGTGCGGTGAATAAAGCAGTTGTTGCTCCAGCACCCGATCTCCTATTTGTAGAGGTACTGGCTTTGTAAAGGGGACCCTTGCTATTGCCCCAGAGAATCCCTGTGTGTCCGCTACTTGATCAGAAATAGGCAGGTGTCCGCCTGTAATGCAGGAGTACGTAGCGCCTGTGTCAATGAGTAAGCTGTAAGTTTTGTTATTTATCGCAGACCAGGACGGTGGGGTCATCTTCACCGCTCATGATGCATGATAAAACTGGGCACACAAGGGTTGTCTGTGGGCTGTCCTAGCAAGCGTATCCTCCAGCCTGGTATTGCTGGATGGTGCCTTGCGCAAATGGATTATTGGAGGTGACTACCACACCACCTTGGTGTGGAGCAGTTTGGGCTTGGGGCATCACTTGGTATGAGGACGTCTGTGGCTGCTGTTGCAAGGGAACTTGCATCAGTGGGGACGGCTGTTGAGCTTGGGCCATTACGGGTGTTTGGAGCTGTGCTGGCTGCATATTCTGCTGTGGTGCTTGTTGGGCATAAGCATACAACATCTGGGGTTGCTGTGCATACATTTGTTGTTGCGGTTGGAACTGTGGTAGTGCTTGCTGGGCGGGACCCATAAATTGTTGGCCTTGGTCCCGAAGTCTAGAACGACAATCTCTTTGCATGTGGCCCACCTTGTGACAATAGAAGCATGTTCGCTGGCCTGGCTGTTGCTGGGCCCTTTGCTGTCCCATTCCATTGCCCCTTCCCTGCATCCCGGTGTTTCGATTGTTGTTGTAATACTGGTGTTGGTCATTACCGTAGGCAGGTTGTGGTGGTAAGTACTGCACCGGGGGCTGCTGTTGGGCTTGCATATACTGTACTGCCTGTTGTGGTGGGGTCTGCACATACTGTACTGCCTGGTGTGGTGGAGTCTGCACATACTGTACTGCCTGGTGTGGTGGAGTCTGCACATACTGTACTGCCTGGTGTGGTGGAGTCTGCACATACTGTTGGGCTGGCTGTGTTTGTGGCATCTGTGCCTGCGCATATTGCATGTCAGGCTGCTGCACTTGCTGCGGAATGGACTGGGTATTGGTGGCGAGCGCATTTTGAGCGGCCTGTCGAAAGGTGGTGACAGCTGTCATTTGGCTGACTGGTGCCGCCAGCATGACAGTATCCAGGGCGTCCTTCTTCTTATTAAGCTTCTGTTGTACCAATTTTGCAGCTGCATTTTGTATGGCTAATTGTCTACTTTTTTCCTGTTCTATTTTCTTTTTGCAGAAGTGTATGATGTGGTCTTGGATCTCAGGCCATGGTTTTGCTTCCATGGCTACTACCCCATCGAATTTTTCCTGCACGTCTTCTGGCAGTCTTCTCTTCACCATGTGGTAAAAGAGCCTGCTGTTCCCTCCAGAGGTATTCCAGGAGTCACCTAACTCCTGGTGCCATTTTTCTTTCATTCTAGAAATAAAGTTAATAGGGTCCTCATTTGTTTGCATGGTCAGAGACATGAGAGACCCAATGTCTGGAACGTCAGGGTATTTTAATCGCAATTTAGTCCACCCTTATTTTATCAAATGGTTCTCCATCGTATGTTGTGTCGTTCATAGTTATCAGTCCTCTACTTATGCTTGTGAAAATTTCTTCTGCTTCCCCTCACATGAGGGTTATTAGCAAACTTTTCATATCACCAACCCCTGGTTTAGTGCCCGTAGTATTTTTCTCTAGGGCCACTATCCATTTGCTGGCACCCTCCGTGAAGGGCGGGAGGTTCTTTTTAATGGCTTCCTTCTCCGCATAAGACCAGCAGTTATATATGGGGGGGCCTTTGCTGTTTTGTATATTAGCGGCATCTGGCGGCTAATTCCTGCACCTTGAAGCTTCGGTCTTGTGGTGTCATATCGTATGGCATATTTCTGCCAAATTTTGAGACTGGCTTGCATATAATCATAGTCCCAATCCTCATTCCCTGCACCCTGCAGTATACATTCTACTGCAGTGGCCATATGCTGAGGATCGAAAGACCCTTCTCTTGGCCAGGGGATCATCTGCGGGGCCAAGGATTCAGTCCATCCGGCCAGATCATCTGTGAAGGGGATGACAGCGTAATCTGAATTCTCACCTATTGTCACTATTTGGTTGGGAGTTAGGTCCTTGTCCCACAGGGCACATGGCCTGCTGAGGAACATGCCATTAGTTGGTCTAGTTCAAGTGTTCCGCATGGAGGCGGTGCCAGTGACCTAGTAGTTAATGTGGGCGTCAGTGCCGGGGACATCGTATACGATGTCCTCTGGTCGTCCGTGTGTTCCTACTACTGCAAGTCTTTCTACCTCTGTTTTTCTCTTCTTCCTGTTCCCGCTTGCATCCCTTGTGTTTTTGAGTTCCTGATTATCGTAGAATGGGTTTGTTGATTGTTTTGTCAAGTTTGGGGCGCGTGACTGGCTGGAGGAGTCTATCATGGCTGTGGCAGATGGTGGGGCAAACGGATCTGCTACAGGCGCAGGGTGCCGTGGTGGTATGTCAGGGGGTGTGGAATGGACCTGTGTTGGTACGGCAGTCTAGTGCAGTTGTCTGGCGGCAAGGGGAAGGGGACCTATGGTACTACACTTCTGGTCGTCCTTCATAATCTCTAATGTCCCGAGAGGGACCCGCACTCGGCGGGGGTGTGGATGGGAACGGGGCCGTCTGCTGTTTACTATGGCCTAGTTCCCCAGTCCCTTCCGTGCTTTCAAAGAGGTCTGCCTGTCCCGTAAGTTGCCGCGAAGTGTTCACTGTTGCTTGAGTAAGTGGTGAGTTAAAGTGGGCAAACTTGAGGGTCTCGGATAATCTGTCACTTATTTGTTCTAACTTTAATGAGGCACGTCGTACTACCAGGGATATGTCGACATGTTCCGGGCTCTGTGGCTTTTCTCTGATGAACATGTCAGGTCGGGCGTTCCCATTTGGACTGAACTATAAGCTTTTATTGAATTCTGTGGCCGATCTCCAATTGTCATAATGGACTAGATATGGTGCCGGCGGGCCCTGTACTTCTCTATCCTTATTCTGTTGTTGGACAGAGGAGAATGTGATCAGTTGTTCGCTTGTGTTTGGGCCACAGAATGGCATGTGGTCTTGTGAGGTGGCCTCCTGCTCCTGGAGTTGTGGAGCATTGGTGTCTCGGAGGCTGTTCAGATCGGGGTAATGGGGGAGCGCAGGGCGAATTGAGTCTGGTGAGCGGTGAGATGACGTGTGTGAGTTATTGGATGGTGATAGGGACACGTTGTCTGCATTTTCCTCGTCCTTCTCAACAGGTAGGACTGCGATAGAAGTGGGGTTCAGTTGTAGCGAAAACTGCGCATTTATTTGTCCTGGCAACCCTGGCACCGTGGCGTGCAGTGTTGGACTACCACTGGTGACAGGAGGTAGGGGTTGGGGACTGACTGGGGCTGGCATTGTGACGGGTGTGGTGGCTGGCACTGTAACAGGTATTGTTGGGGCACTGCTGGTGACGGGTGGTGTCGTTGGGGCAGCACTACCTTCAGTGACAGGTTGTGGGTGTTCGGTTGTGGCAAAGAGATCACTTGGGAGTTGACTGTACCCCACAGTTGCCATATTGTTAGTTGTACACTGTAGGTCCAATTCTTTATTTTCGGCGGATGCTATGGCGGTATACATGCCATTGGCCTGGTACGGTGGGGGCGCCGAAGGGGCAGTGGGCAGGGTGGCAGGGTGCTCTTGCGGGTTCTCTTTAAAGATACGCCAGAGATCTAAGGAGGCTTTCCTTTTTTGTAATTTGGTGCCAGAGTATTTAGTATCCAGGAAGGTAGTGGCGTGCTCCAGTACATTTTTGTCAAAGCTCCCTTCTGACGGCCATGGAAAAGTCATTTTTTGTGTCAGCTTATGAAGCTCTCTACAGTGTTTGAGTATGCTTTTTTCCTGGCCTTCAAATACACTCAAGACGTGCTGGAGGGGTGTTGCCATAATGAAAATTTACATTTTACTCTGCAGCTTCTCCTCAGCCTTAATTTTGTTTCTCAGGTTCATACCCCCACTCACTCCCGAGGTCACATTCTAGACCAAATTTGGACCCTTAATGTCCCAGTCACTACTCCTATTGTTGCGCCATGTGCGTGGTCTGACCACTCATTGATTTCTTTCTCTCTAGACCTTAGCCCTGTTAAAAACACCTTCCACCCTAAAGACATCTGGGCTAGGAACTGGAGTAGCGCAGATGTCCCTTCCCTGTGCGCCTCTTTGTCAGCCACCTGCCCCGATCTAGAAGGCTCCACCCTGCCATCTCAAATAACCACCTTAGACGGCTGGCTCTTGAAGGCCAGTGATCAAGTGGCCCCTATGAAGCATGTTATTATTAGAAGGGCCCACCTGGCCAACAAATGGTTCACCTCCGACCTTAAAGTAAAAAAACTTGAAGTACGCCGAGCAGAATGTGCTTGGAGGCTTGCCTATTGCCCCACCCTTAAAATTCGTTACACTTCCATTCTTAACGAATACAAAAGAGCTATCCTTACCGCCAAGACCGAATACTTCTCGGGCAGGATTCTCGCAGCTGAGAACCAGCCAAAAGAAATCTTTGCCACAGTTCAAGAGCTGGCGTCCTCCGATAGGACATCTTCTAAGACCCCTCTGTCTCAATCTTTCTGCGACTCACTCAATGATTTTGTCATTGAGAAAGTTGCATTCATTAAGGCCAACATACCCCCTCCTTCCCCTACCTCCCGTGATTTCTTGCCGTCACCTAACAAGTCCAGCTTGACTCATATACCCCTATTGACCAAAGAAACTTTTCTCTGTCTGTTAGCTCGGGTCAAGTCTGGTTCTCCCGCTGACCCCTGTCCGGCCCACGTGCTACGTATGGCCTTTTCAGATTGTTACATGCCCCCCTCACTCTCCTTAATGATTCACTTAGGCGGGGCATTGTCCCCGCCACTTACAAAGCAGCCACTATTATACCCATTTTAAAAAAGCCTGGAGCCGACCCTTCTTCCCCTCTAAACTATCGCCCCATTTCCCTTCTCCCTTTCTTGGGCAAGGTCCTTGAGTCCTATGTCACCAAGGTGCTCAGTTCCTTTGTCGAAGACAGTGTTTTCCTTGCACCGTGTCAGGCGGGCTTCCGACCCCGACATTCCACCGAGAAGGTTGTCGTCTCGGTCATAGACGAACTAAGAGAAGGGCTGGACTCCAATACCCCTCAGGCCCTCATTCTTTTAGATCCGTCCGCCGCTTTTGACACGGTTGACCATTCCATCCTTCTTTCCCGTGTCAAAGCGGCGGGCATAGGGGGCCTGATGTTGGTTTGGCTCTGCTCCTTCTTGAGCGAGCGCACCCAAGCAGTCCGCCTGGCTGATTTCACTGCCTCTCCACGCAAGGTTCAGTGCGGTGTCCCTCAGGGATCCTCCCTTTCCCCCTTATTATTTAATCTGTACATTTTCCCCCTTATTTCTTCACTTCAGGAGATGGAGGTCACGGTGTATAACTACGCCGATGACCTCCAGCTCATCTTCAATCTTTATCACTCCCCCACCTCTGTCCACAATTTCCAATCCATAATGCTGTTCATCAGGGACTGGATGAATTCTAACCATTTAAAACTAAACCCGGACAAGACCGAGTTGGTTCTTACCGGGGGCAGTCGCAGTCCCTGGTCTCCCTTCTTTTGGCCACCTTCCCTAGGCTCCCCACCTTTGCCGTCACTTTCTGCCAAAACACTAGGGATTACCGTTGATCAACACCTCACTCTTCACGCCCAGATTAGTTCTGTAGTTTCCTCCTGCTTCTTCACCCTTCGTATCATTCGCAAAATTTCTCGTTTTTTTTCTCCCTCCGCACTAAAACTGATCTTAATGGCCATGGTTTTATCGCCACTGGACTACGGGAACATCGTGTAGAACGGTGTTCCCGCCAGTGCCCTTCGACGCCTCCAGTTGGTGCAAAATCAGGCGGCCCGCCTGATTTCCGGGCTGCCCAAATCCTCCCATATCACCCCCACACTCAAATCACTCAACTGGTTACCCATTAAAGAACGGTCCCTTTTTAAATTGGGCTGTACAACATTTCAGGCCTTAGCTGGGTCTGCCCCCGCGTTTATTTCCTCTGCTATCACTGTTTATTGTCCCAGCAGAGAGTTACGCTCCTCCACCAAGTCTCTCCTTTCTGTACCCCGCTTTAAGAAAAGTAGGTCGGGAAGCTTGAAATTCTCTGTACTTGCCCCTACCTTTTGGAATGCACTCCCCATTACTGTTAGATCCGCCCCTTCCTACATTGAGTTCCGAAAGATGCTCAAAACTCATCTCTTTCACCAAGCCTTCCCATCCCAAATCCTACGCCCCTCCCCCGGACTCTCAGCTTCCCTCCAGCGCCAAGAAACCGCATGGTATAAGTGTGCTTTACAAATTCTTTTAAATTCAAATATATATATACATATATATATATATATATATATATATATATATATATATATATATATATATATATATATATATATATATATATATATATATATATATCCACTCGATCCTCTCGCTCAACGAAGGGATGACAAGCCACACCAGCCAGGTACGATCAAAATTTCTTTATTGGGCACAAAACAAGACGCGTTTCGAAGTCACGGGCTCTTGGTCACATGACCACCACAGACATTTTGCGATTGATATAGAAAACAAATCATAACAAAGGAAGAGAGACTCTGTGTTCAACTTTCACACAGGGTTCCCAAAGGTGCCGTTTTTATAAAATACATTTGATTTTAGTTCATAAAGGCACACTTCCAAGGTGTATGGTGTATTTTAGCACATGGTGTTTGATGAATTTAACGATTGTATACAAAATCATGGGTATAGTACCCTAATTCATATTCATTTCAGAAAGCTAGAGGTACACAGACAGGAGGACAGAGTACTTTTATTGAAGAAAAAGACATAGACGGTAGGGGGCAAGGGAGAAGAGAAGGGTCAGGAGAGAAATTATGAGAAAGGAGACAGAAAAGGAAAGGAATGTATGTTAATTCCGGTGTAGTACCCTTATGAATCAATCTTTTATCCAAGCTTAATTTTCAATTCATCCCATATCCCTCCGTATATTCTATATCCTCCCCAGCCCACCAATTTTCTAAGTATATCCATACTAAGTCAGAGATTGTAGAAGCTAGTAAACCAAAAATAAAAATAATTGAGTGTATTATAAGAAAATCACATTCCTATAGAGTTGCACCCTTTCTACCTATTACTAGGAGTTCCAAAGTAAAATATCTATATATATATGTCAATATATACCCATGCTCTTATCACTAATGTGTAAGTTTTTGTGGAGTTGTTGTGCTCGTAACCATATCTTCTATCCGTGATGCACATTATCACTCCATCAACATCCCGGTTTCTAGAAGAGGTAAAAGTGAGAGGGTTGTGATTAGTTTCATACATAACCATAATGGCTGAACATATATAGATAGTACAATCTCATCTCAACATCTCAAACCTCAACACTAGTCTCGGTCTTCCTTGTCATCAATCAGCTAACAATACACCAAAGATCACCCAATTGATTGTACAATAACATAAATAATAAGTTTAAAATCAGATTATCATGGAATCTGAGTATCCAGAAGCGGGTAGGAAAGGTCTCGGTCAGAAAAAATCATAAATGTACATACATTTCCTCGTCAATGTTCATCCCCATAGGGGCGATACTGCCTGCCTGAAGGATGAAATTAGACTCTGCTCTATGTAGTGCTGTCAATCTGTCTCCTCCTCTCACGTGTTGAGGAATTGAGTCAAGAGCAAATAATTTTGCCTTGGTCCAGTCCCCATCATGATGGGTATGGAAATGCTTGGCTGTGCTGTAGGAAAAATCCTTGTTGGTGATTGCATGCCAATGTTCCAGGATTCTCTTTTTAACCGGAAATGTCGTTGACCCAATGTACCATTTGCCACAGGGGCATGTTACTACATAGACTACAAAGTCTGTGGTACAATGGATTTTCTTGTTAATTCTCCATTTCTTATTTACCCTGCTGAGTATGACCTCCCTCACATTAGTGCTGTGTCTGCAAGCTTTAAATTTTCCACATTTGTGGAATCCTCCCTTTGCCTCAAGCCATGAATTTTCTTTTCCATATGGCTCTGTACTATTAGGTCTTTAATAGACTTGCCCTTCCTGTAGGTTATCGATGGGTGTTGACCTAGTCTCTCTTTGAGGGTTTTGTCCTGTAAAAGGATGTCCCATCTCTTCCTTACAATCTTGCTGAACTCGGGGGATTGAGTATTGTATGTTGTTATCAGTCTTATGGGGGTATTGGATGTATTCTGCATACTCTTGGGTGTTCTGAATAATGCCTCTTTCCGGTCAATTTGAGAAACTCTTACTTCACCTTTCTTAAGCATATTAGGATGGTAGCCCCTCACAGTAAACCTCTCGTGCATTGCTTTCTTATGTCTCTCAAAGGATTCTTGGGAACTACAGTTCCTCTTGGCGCGTAAGAACTCGCCAAATGGTATTGCCCATCTAAAGCTGGGGGGGTGACAGCTTGTCGAATGGAGCACTGAGTTCCCAGCTGTTTCTTTCCTGAAGATTTCAGTCTCAATCCTATTCTCAACAATCCCTAGTTTTATGTCCAGGCAGTCAATGGTACTCTGACTGTGTTGCATTGTGAATTTTAAATTCAAACAGTTCAAATTAAGTACATTTACAAACTTAAGTAGCTCCTTTTCACTTCCCTCCCAAACAAAGAAAATGTCGTCAATAAAACGGAGCCATATGTTCACCTTCCTTGTCCACTGCGTCGTTCCTGAGCACCTGCTCCTCCCACCAGCCTACCAATAGATTGGCATAGCTGGGGGCAAAGCAGGTGCCCATCGACGTGCCCTGTATTTGTTTGTGAATTTGTACCATCAAATAGAAACACATTCTCTTCAAGACAGAGCTCTATCATTTGTAGTAGCATTCTAGAATGGGCTTCCAAATGTCTACTTCTTGTCTGTAAAAAGTATTCACATGCCCTCAAACCATCCCTGTGTCTTATTGATGTGTAAACGCTCTCTACATCTAGGGATACTAACCAGAAGTGAGGCTCCCAATTAATGTTCTCTACTTTCTGAAGAAAGTCTTTAGTGTCCTCTATGTGAGATGTAAGTTCTTTTACATAGTTCTTAAGAAAGTAATCTACGTAGTGAGACACATTCTCCAGTAGGCTATTAATAGAAGACACAATGGGCCTTCCTGGGTGTTCTATCTGGTTCTTATGTACCTTTGGTAGTAGGTAAAGTGTGGGCGTGGTAGGATTCTCATTAATTAGGAACTTGGTTTCGTCCCAATTTAACAGTTTTTCATTATTCCACTCACGAATGTGTTGATTTACCCTATTCTGTAGTTTAGTTAGGTAGGTGTGATCTACTTTGACATAGCATGCAACATCTGACAACTGTCTCGTTGCCTCCTTAACATACATTTTTTTGTCCCATAAAACTACGTTGCCGCCCTTGTCTGAGGGCTTAATTATGATTGAGTCATCTTCAAATTCATTAAGGCTTTTCTCACTTCTGGTGTTATGTTCTGTTTTGCTGGAGGTTTGTGTAAACGTTTGAGCATGTCGCTCGCGACCAGATCATGGAACAGATCAATATTGTCCCTTGGCAGTTGCGGCCTGTATTTGGACCTAGGTTTAAAAGGGGTCACTACGGTGCTGGCTTGGGTCTCAGCTATGGTGGTTTGGGTATTTTCCTGGGTGCTAGGTGTTTGCATCTGTGTTTGTGTTGGATCTACTACACCCTCTTCATGAAGACTCTCTAGGACATTCTGCAAATCATTCCCTGATTCAGATGAAACTTCAACATTGTCCTGTAACTGGCGATTGGGCTTCCTATTCGAGTGTATCTTATGGAGTTTCAGTTTTCTGACGAACATATACATGTCTATACGTGTCTGTGTATAGTCAAACTGTAGGTCTGGGCAAATTGTCAAAATGTCAATCCTAGTCGCAAGACTTTCTCTTCATCTACAGATAATTGTCTATTAGATAAATTCATTACCGTTAACTCCTTATTTTGTGCATCCATTACTTGTTCTTTGGCATCTGGCTTTTGTTTCCCACTCCAGAATTGCTTTGTTTTCCATCGCCGCTCTCGTCGCCTTTTGGTTTTCCCCTTCCTCCTCGGCCTTGATATCGTGTTCTCCCTCTGATGACAAGCCACACCAGCCAGGTATGATCAAAATTTCTTTATTGGGCACAAAACAAGACGCGTTTCGAGCTCACGGGCTCTTGGTCACATGACCACCACAGACATTTTGCGATTGATATAGAAAACAAATCATAACAAAGGAAGAGAGACTCCGTGTTCAACTTTCACACAGGGTTCCCAAAGGTGCCGTTTTTATAAAATACATTTGATTTTAGTTCATAAAGGCACACTTCCAAGGTGTATGGTGTATTTTAGCACATGGTGTTTGATGAATTTAACGATTGTATTCAAAATCTATATATATATATATAGTGTGTTTGTGTTATATAAATGCATATATAGTGTCACATAATTAATAAAACTCTTTATTTTACATCGTATTACTGTGTTTACATTTAATAATTACTACTACGAAAACCCACACACATACACACATATATATACATGAGGGAGGAGTCATACACCTGGTAACAGCAGCAGCATCTGAGGAAGGTTTTTATACCGAAATGCATCATGCCTGTGCTGTGTCAAATAAAGGGTTTCCAAGTTTCTCCCTCCTAGTGGCCTCTCTACCTTTCTTCAAAGGTAAACTATTTTACCTTTGAAGCCAACATTCAACTCATGATTGCCTTAGTCACTGCCCGAATATTCATACCTGTGTACTCGCTATCAGCTACACTAAAGCATGTAGTGGATCGGTGATGGACACACCATTCACTATATTGCTTTTCTTGTACTAATCCCTGGACACTTAATTGAAGGCCCCAGTTGTCATTGTGCTTAAAAACCCGTTGGACCATCCAATAGTGTCTGTTTTGGGTGAAGTTTTAACCCCTTAAGAGCGGCATAAAATCCGCCGCGGTGCGGACATTTCAGTGCGCAGTCGGGCCGCGTCGGCCCACGGACATGCGCGGCACTACGGAGGTAGTGCTCACGACGGCCGTTGGCCGACGCACGCAACGAACGGGTTAATAATAAATCCAATTTTTTTCTTTTTTTCTTGCCTTTATTTTAGTATTCAAGCTATTATCTATATAGTGTTCTTGTATTAGTGGGTGGTAATTTCAGATGCTTTTCCATAAAGTATTTTTAAACACGGTTGTGTCTGCTTTTCACATTCAGTACTTACAAGTCATAATATTTCATATTAGTTTACTATGCAGTGTGTGAATCCACCACAAACTTTTTTCGGAAACAGCTGGTTATTTACCCCTTAGGATACTTGTTTCAGGGCATTTACGGAGTATGTAGGTGGAATGGGTTTAATATAGATGTAATACATAGGAATAGAGGTTTTTTTTAGAATATAAATTGAGGTTAGAAGGGTAAGCAATTTTTCAACATTTCCCACCATACAAATTGCTTAAAAGGAAAAAAGGAGTTGGATGAGCATGAGGTTGGGGAAAAAACTAAGACATTTGCTGCGATGTGTAGCCCATTTCAGTGGTAGTAAGCTTATTGATAAGTATGTTCTTATCCTATGAATATTGGAAGCAGACTGTATATTTGAAAACTGTACCTTGCAAACATTGTATCGAACCCAGATTAAATTGTTACCGTGTGTTGGGACAAGGAGGCTGAACACAAATAGTTTTCTCCGAAAAACACGTTCTTGAGTGACGCCCTTTACATTTTTAAAAGCATTGATGTGTCTCTTTCATCTTCTAAGGAACTGGATAAAATTGGGCACCCCACCTTCTTCTTTTACCTCTATCCTCGTAGTCTATTCAAAACTGTTTTTACCAAACTTTGAGACCTGAGCAACATGGCTGATGCCCAGTGGAGTTGCTAGACAACTAATGAGGAGATTGGCCTTGGTTTCCCCCTCGACCGTCACCTACCCAGCCGGACATTGGACACATTTCTTCCTCGTCTCCCTGCCATGGCTCTCTCCTCCCCTTATTTCCTACAAATTCTCTCAACCTCGTTGTTTGTTTACTGTACCTTACCTCGCTATTGTAACTGATACAATTTGTAACGCAATGTTCCTCTGTTATAGCGCTCTGATACCTCCAGGTCTAGCCACCGCTTTATAATCCTTTTGATGTACCTTATAATGCAACAATCCCCTGGTTAAGCGCTCTGATACCTCCGGGTCTAGACAGCGCTATATAACCTCTGCAAATCAAATAAACAAAAAATTGTTTTTCCTGAACGAAGAGACCGGAGCAACATGGCTGATGACCGGTGGAGCTGCTTGACAGCTAATGAGGAGATTGGCACTGTTTTCCCCCTTGACCGTCACCTACCCAGCCGGACATTGGGCATAGTTCTTCCTCGTCTTCCCGCTATTACTACTTCCTCCCCTCTCTCCTACGATTTATTGAAACATTGTTTAGTTGTACTGTACCTTACTATGCTCCAGGGGCGTAACACAGGCCCCCGCAGCCCACGAGGTGCGGGGGGCCCCTAGCTCCAAGGGGCCCCCTCGGCACTGAACTCTGGCCGGGAGAGCTCCTGATTGAGCCCGGAGGAGGCCCCCCTAAGTACCGTGCAGGGAGGCCCCCTCACTTTTCGTTACGCCAGTGCTTTGCTCTTGTATCTGATGTAACTTTCAACGCAACGATCCAAAATGTAAAGCGCTCTGATACCCCCTTGGGTCAAGTTCGCGCTATAAAAAACACCCTATGAATAAATAAATAAAAAAAAGTAAAATATATATATATATATATATATATATATATATATATATATAGAACTGCACTCGTGCAAATCGAACCAGCAATCCCCTATTGTCCCAGGGCACCACCGATCCTGAATAAACGAAAGCTGACCCAGCCACAAGGTGAAAAGGATGTTTATTTCAAATTCGTTGCATCGCCACCAGCATAACGTTTCGGCCTGCTCAGAGGCCTTGGTCACATGACGCTAGGGGTGGGACAGACTGTTTTTAAAGTGCTAGTGCATAATTACAAAGACACATTATTGGTTTGGCACAAGTTCCTGGTCATAGATATAGAAAACATGTTCATATTATACGTTAGATAAGCCAGTGAAGTTGCAATGTTAACAAGTTTTTTAAACAACCAATTTTACATATGTACAACAAGCAAGACTGGATTTTCAAAGAAAAATTCCAACCAACGTATAAGGACATTATCATATTGTCTAAACAACGAGGGTGTAGAAGGAGAAGAAACCAAAAACTTGTGATTTTTCACTAATAACGAAATATGGCGTTGAAATGGGGGTAGACACAATGTTCAATTCCCTTATTATCCATATTTTCACCATAAAAAATCTACACAACCCTGTTTGTAATGGATATATCTCTAATACTACCCAAGTGGGTGAATATCACATGTCATATTCAATCATTGTATCGTCCAAATCACTTGTGACATACATTGAATAATTATATTTGCAATTACATAAATGTAAATGTGTCAAATGCAAAAAACAACATAAAATAAAGGGTGTCGTGAGCAGTGATGACAAAAGATAATTTCTAAATGTTAAAAAATCCCTCCCTAGATGGATAATGGGAGTGTGTTGGATTGATCATCATGAATCATTTTATTATAGTAGGGGAAACCTCACGTGACAGTACTGTTTCTGATCATTTCATAAAAATGTCAATCTCTAAGTTCTAGCAATACTTGTGAACGAGATGTCAGAGTACTATATTAACTGAAGAAAAATATAATAGATGGGACTGACTGGAATTTACAGATGGGTGTAGAAATCGACACTGGTGTTTAAGCCAAGAGGTGTCTTGGTGTCGAGATCAAGGATGTACTGAGTTTCAAGAGCTCTCAAAATAGCTTCACGGTTTCCACCTCTGCGAATTGGTGGGACCGAATCGATCGCAAAGTATTTAAGTAAATGACTTTGTTTGTTGTGATGTTCCTTGAAATGACGAGCTACCGGATAGGTGGGGTCCTCAGTGTTGATGGCCCTAATGTGCTGGAGTATCCTCTTGTGCACCTGCAACTTTGTGCTGCCGACATATCGCAGGGCACAGGGACACTCCAGCACATACACTGTAAACTCAGTTTTACATGTCAATTGCTTGGTAATCAAGCGGGGAACATCCGAAAAAGGTGTTAAATACTTGGTCACGTTAACACCATGTTTGCAAGCCTTGCAAACCGAGCATTTTTTTAAACCATTGATTGCCTTGTACCAGGGTATAGATGTAACAACCTCAGGGCTAGACTTGACTAACGCTTCACCGAGTGAATATGACTTTTTACAGGAAATGTCCGGTCTCCCTGGCATGAGGTGACCAATCACTGGATCGGAACTAATGAGATTCCAGTTTTTGAAGACAATTTTCCTGAGGGCTTGAAACTGGCGATTGAAAGTCAATACCAATCTCACCGGTTGGTTGGCGCTTTATCTATATATATATATATATATATATATATATATATATATATAACTACATACTTAGTTAAACCATAGTAAATATAAACTATTAAACAAGAAAATATATTAATTAATTTAGGCAATAATTAAAATATGAAAAATAATAAAAACCTAAAAAACACATTTACTAAAAATCCTAAAAATATTCAAATACATTTAAAAATCAAAACAAATAGTATAAAATGTAAACAAAATGCTATAAAATCCATTTAACCAATATTATGAAAACTATTGGAGGCTAAGAATATAAAATGTACTATTCCCAAACTAATTTATGCAACAGTTGAGAAGGTGTTGGGCTTCGGAGGGATTAGATTTACTATTCCTACTCCAGTCCCTGCAATCGTATGGAAAGCATTGAACTTTGGAGGGGTTAAATTTACTATTGTCATTCCAGTCTAAGCAACAGTAGGGAAAGAGTTGTACTTTGGAGGTGTGAAATTTACTATTCCCACTCCAAACTGCGCAACAGTAGGGAAAGCATAGGATTTCGGAGGAGTAAAATTTACTATTCCCACTCCAAACAGTGCAAAAGTAGGGAAAGTGCTGGACTTCAGCGGGATAACATTTACTTTTCCTACTCCAAGTAGTGCAACAGTAGAGAAAGTGTTGGACTCTGGAGAGGGAGAATTTACTATTCCCACTCCAATCTGTGCAACAGTAGGGAAAGCATTGGAATTTGGCAGAGTGAAATGTACTATACCAACCCCAAACAGCACAACAGAAGGTACATACGACGAAGTACAATTTGTACCAGGAGCCGTACTCAGTACGAGTCGTACAGAGACCGTACGACTCTAATCTCCGTACGATTCTCCCTCGGAAGCCGCTGTACGCGACATCTGTACCGTTCGCAGCTGGTTTTTACGACCCAGCAAGTACGATACGTGTCGGGTACGCACCGTACGACCCTTTTACTACGGGAGCTGAAAACAGCCGTAAATGCAGAGTTTGCGCCGAAACAGGTACGGGTACGGTGCGTACCCCCCATGATCGCAGGGGTATGGTGCGTACTCCTGCGATCATGGGGTGTATGCACCGTACCCCATGTACGATGGGTGTACGCACCGTACCCCATGTATGATGGGTGTACGCATCGTACCCCATGTACGATGGGTGTACGCACCGTACCCCATGTACGCTGGGTGTACGCACCGTACCCCATGTACGATGGGTGTACGCACCGTACCCCATGTACGCTGGGTGTACGCACCATACCCCATGTACGATGGGTGTACGCACCGTACCCCATGTACGATGGGTGTACGCACCGTACATGGGGTACGGTGTGTACACCCATCATACATGGGGTACGGTGCGTACCTGCCATGATCGCAGGGGTACGGTGCGTACCCCTGCGATCAAGGGGTGTACGGACCGTACGGTGTGTATGTGTTTGTGTGGACGGGTACGATTCGTATGGAGAGGGCTCCGGAAACAAATCGTACGGACATTCTTTTTCTCTAATCGGAATCGACCCCAAAGTGTTGAACTGCAAAGAGGTTAATTTTCCTATTACTACTGAAGTCTGAGCAAGAATAGGGAAATAACTTCAGTTCAAACACATTACATATATGAGTAACCACATGAATGTAGAAAAAATATTGAACTATTATTATAATAAATGTTTAATTATCATAAAATATATATATATATGTATTAAAAACTAAAAACAATGCATCCATTTACATAATTACTATTCAATAAAACAATTAATTAACAATAAATAAATAATTGTTATTCAAGTATTAATTGACTTCCCACCCTATACCCCTGCAAACCTAGCAGCCAGCATCAAAAATATAACAAAATAAATAAGTATTCCATAGTTAACATGTTTTTTTTTTAATTTTTAAAAACCTTTATTCGTAAATTCAAACACATACGTACAGCGACATATTGCAAGAACGAAGAGCAGGAGCATAAATAGGAAACAGGAAGCGCACTATCTGAACAACGGTACAAGACATTATAATCCTGTTAGAGCTCACCAAAGTACCCTTTAGGGCACGCTTTAGTCCATAGAGTCCAACCTGTCTTCCGGCAGTTAATGCCCCGCACGATCCAATGCAGTCGCCCACTACTTACTAACAGAAGGGATACAACTAAGCATCCAGTGAAGAGGAGGGGTAAGAGGAGAGGGTAGGGGGGTAATAGGGGAAACCTCTCTGGCCCTACCGAAACAGAAAAGGAGAAAACTGTTTGGACACAGGTGTAGAAGAGGACCCCTCCCCATCAAACGCCCATACCATCTCATACTCGTCTACATCTTCACAGCAGGGGCTTGGCCATGATCGATAAGTTGTTCTTGCAAAAACCCTTGCAGGGGTTCCTCTATATCCAGGGGCTGCGCTTGCATGGGCATCAGATCCCAAAACTCAGACAATTGTGTATGGCAGAACGCTGGATCTGTCAGCCATTCATCTCTCCACGGTCTATGCCTGCGGCCCCAGCAGATGGCCACATGCCCCCTCGCCTGCAGCAACATCATAGCAGCGAGTCGCCTGGCGCTTTTAGGTAAAGGTTTAACATAGCCTACCAGGGCAACTAACTGGGTGCTCTCCACCCTAAACTCCAGCATTTCATCCTGATCATCAAACACACGCCCCCAGTAATTTTCAACCTCCCGGCACTCCCATGCGAGGTGCAGGAATGAGGCCTCAGGCATCCCACATCGCACACAGCGTGCCTCCGCGCTTAACCCCGCTCTACTCAACCACACCGGGGTTCTATAAAGTCTGTGGATACATTTGAAATGGACTAATGGAAGTCAGTAGTTGAGCGACAGATCCCTAGATTGCATGGAGCAGATGGACCACACACCCTCCTCAAATGGCGCACCCAGCCACTCCTCCCAAGCAGCCTGAGCCAGGGGCACATGCACAGGGTAGTCTCGCTGCATACCTGTGTATAGACGTGTTATAAGTTTACGGGATGAGGGGTTTGATAAGAATAGCTGAAAATAAGTCATCCTGTCCAGGAGTCCCTTAAACTCATCACCCAGAGCAGCGTCCAGGTCTATGAATACCCCGTCTGGAAATATCTGACCCAGCGTGTGCACCTGCAAGTTGCACAACCGCTGGCTGACCCCCGCCTCACCCGCGAAGGGCAGCTTCGGACGGCCGTTAGCCGCCCTGAGGGCGCAAATGGATTGTCCAGGCCTGCTCGCCGGTGGAGCATCTATACATACCGTGCTACTAACCATGTCTATCACCGCCCCCGGGCAGCTCTGCGAGCAGAACATCACCATAGACAGCAGAGTCGAGTCTGCCAGGTCGCACTCAGGGGCCGCATGCACCAGGAACGACGTCGGAAAAACCCAATGGAAGGTGAATTGCTCCTGGGCTCAAGAATTATACAATTCCATGTCTGGCCCCCCTGCTCGAACGGGAGCATGAGAGTTTCCCAGGAGACCTGCGGTTGCCCCCCCGCCCATATCAGGGAGATCAGATTGGAGCGAAGACGCTTCTTGAATCCAACCGTGAGGTGGATAGTTAATATGTTTAAAATCAATTAAATAATTAATTAACAATTAATAAGGAATTGTTCATTAATACTTAATTACCATCTTACCCTAGACACCCTACAAGCCTAGCAACTCAAAATTAAAATGTAAGTAAAATAGTTGAGTGTTCCATAACTTACATATTTAAAACTCAATTAAATAATGAATTTACAAATAATAATGAATAGTTAAATATTTATTACTTAATTAACTTCCCATCCTAGACCACTTCAAACCTAGCATCCTGCAACTAGAATATAAGTAAAACAAACCTGTATTCCATATTTTACATAATTAAAAATTAGTTGTCACAGTATTTAATTTCCGATATTTAGGTCTCCTGATATTTTAAATTTGAGATTTTGTCTAAACAACCTGTAAATCTATTAAAGTGTCATATAAATGGAAGATTTACACTGTTTGTTTTTCTCTGGCAGCTGCACAGATGGGGAACAACAGTCATTAACTTTAGACTTCACAGTGCAGTTTTGAGTTTGAGAGCTGAAGGTACGCTAATCTACATGGAGTTTTAGGTCTGTCTTGACAGTACAACTGTTGCCTAACCTTATCTTATCAATAAAAAAGTGCTTTCAGAGTCCTACTGAAAAAGGGGCTTAGGCTCTCCCCTCTATTGGTTCCCCTGTGTACAGGATTTGATTGGCTTGCATGGATGTGCTTCCACTAAAAAGGTCACTTGTATTGCACTTTTTGGCTTGTGGGAAGTTTATACTCGATACAGAAGGACAGAGTTGGTTATGGTGGCAAGCCAATGATCACAGCTATAGGCCTGATGTGTTTATTATGAAGTGTTATGATAAAGGCACTCGACCTCAAGAATTTATTGTGAAAAGTATATGTTAAAGTTGATAGTCATTTAAGTGTGGATTGTTATTATCTATATCAAAGCTCACAGATAGGTGTGTTTTTTTCATGAAATCTCACACATTACCGTAGTTGGCAGTAGTTTTAGTCTTGGTCACCCAGTTTGACAAATTATGGATATAGAAGATTTGCTCTGTGAGAATCTCTGTTAGGTCATCTTATGAGAGATAGCATTTTGCTTAGCCATCTATGATTTTGTATACCTTTCTGTTTTTACTGAGAGAGGCTGTATATTTGTTTGTAAGCTGTATTTTTCTCAATTTTTTAGGGGATGTTTTTCAACTGTATGCAGAATGGTTGCCATTTTATGTGCACCCCACCTGTGCTTGTATAGGCTCTGTTAATGTATTTTAATAGGGGAGATGGGTGCGCGCCCCCTTCCCAAACCAGCAATGGGCCCTGGGGACCCCATCCTCCGAGGCCAACATTTAAGTATAGGAGACGGGGCGTGTAGCTCCCCTCAATGAGCCTTAAAAAGCCAGCTCTTAAACTGCATCCCGGATAACCCACCGCTAGGATGCAGGGAAAGTAAGCGTACTACCACCCAGCGGGAATTCTGAAGATGTGTCCTTTCTCCCATCTTGCAGGAGCAAGCAGAAACAACTGCTCCTGCCAGTGAGTAGCAATGCCCGCTCCAGCAGCACCCAGGATTGGCACATGCGGGGAGCAGTTGGGGCCGAGGGAACCCTGGGGCTCCCCGTGGCCCCAACATATTGTTTAGTAGGTGCACCTGGTGGACTCTGAGCAACCATTTAAGAGTACTTTAGGCCCTGGGGATGGGGTCACCAGGGCCACAATAGGTTCAGGGAGGGAGGTTGAGCCTCTCCTTTCCCTTTATGTTCAGAATAATTTTATTAAATTTTCGAAAAAAGTAACAGAGATGGACAATACAAAAAGTATATACAGGCGTAATGAGATTTAAGTAATTTGAGTAAAACAATTTCTTAATAAGTTATCATGAATCAATAGCAAAAACAAAATACTAGTCAATCAAGGGAGAAATAAAAAATTACGGTGATGAAGGGGGAAAGGGGATAGAGGGAAAGTACTTAATATATCATCTTATAAAAGATGTAGAGTGACTATTAACATATAAATATTGAGTATGCAAATATTATAAAAATAAGTAGAATAATAGTAAACATTATAATCATAACATGAAATATGAATCTATAGGTGACCAGAAGGAATGATAAGAAACCGAATTATGAGTAAGACCATGTAATGATAATTGAGCACCTCTTCTTGTAAAGATAATCCATGACCACCAGGCATGTACTGAAAGAGAAGAAGCATCTTTCCAACAAAAAGTGACTGATTTTAAAGCAGCAGCAATTAAAAAATTAAACAACTTTGCTTCAGAATCCATAAGAGGATGTGTAAGTACAACTGATTTACATATTAACAATTGATAAGAAAGAACATCTTGAATAGGCAATATTTTCAATATAACATTCCAAACTTCAGTCCAGAATTTTGAAATTATGGAGCAATCAAATAACATGTGACGTAAGGAACCAGTACATATCTTACAGTGCCAACAAATATCTGACGTAAGTAATTTAGCACGATGCAAACGCAGTGGAGACCATAAGGAATTAAACAAAATATATGCATTTGTCTGATAGAGAGACACTGGTAACCAACCAGAAATGCTATTGAGCCAAATATTTTTCCATGAGTCATCAGATAGGGAAATGGAGAGTTCATTGTTCCAAAAAGTTGAAATCATAATAATATTGGAACCTATGGTAACAGCAAATTTTTTGTATAGAATAGAAACAACATTTGAAGATTTAGAAACAGCATGAAGATAAATTGATAAATCAGTTGCAATTGTAGAAGGAATACCAGTTGGAAATGAGTCCAAATTGGAGTTGCATAAAAATTGATATTTAACCAAATCAGTATTAGATAATGCAAAATTCAATTTCAATGTGTCAAAAGGAATAAAAGCATCATCACAAAAAATATCTTTAAGGTAGAATATTCCTGAGTTAATCCATGAACTCCAATAATTCAGATTTCTATTCAATTTGATAATAGCACTATGCCATAATGATAAATCTAACGTAGAATCTAAGGGAGAAGCAAAGTTAGAGTCTAAATCATTAAGTATTAATCTTGAAGATTTAAATATGGACGACTGATGTACAACAGTAGATTTATGAGACATTATAAGCAAAGAGGGTAGTGGGAAAGGAGCAATAAGTGATTTTTCTATTTCAAACCAAATAGGAGGTTTAATTAGTGGGGAAGCAGTAAACCATAATGAACTTTGTTTCAATATGAATGCTTTGTGATACAAGAAAAAGTCAGGAAGACCAAATCCAGCATAAGATTTAAGCATTTTTAATTTTTTGTAAGCAATTCGAGGGGGTTTATTGTTCCAAAGAAATTTAGATAATAATTTATCTACATCTTTGTAGAACTTTAGTGGAAATTGAGTGGGGACCATAGCAAGGGAGTAAAAGATTTTAGGCGCAATGTTCATTTTTATAGATTCCATTCTCCCCCACCAAGTGAGATGGAGAGAAGACCATCTGGAAGTTTTAGTTTGGACATAATCTAAGATAAAATCACTATTTAATTTTAACGTGGAAGGCAAGGATGAAGAGAATAAAATACCCAAATATTTTAGTTTTTTTTTTGCCAAATAATATCTGAGACAGGTGTACAAAGAACATTTAAACGGAAAAATTCAGTTTTACTAACATTAAGGGGCTCATTAGGATGGCGGACGGAAGAGCCACCGCGGCCCTGGAGTAGGCGGAAAAAGCCTTTTCCGTGTCCGCCTGCCGCGGACACTCCGTCCGCCATATCAGGATAGGAAAACGTGTCAAATTTCCGTGCGCGATGGAAAAGCACGCACCGCCGCCGAACTACACACGACCACGCGGCGGACGGAACACATCCGGAGGCCCCGCCGTACGTACTGACGTCTAAGACCGTCCCCCAAATCAAGATGGCGGAAAATACACATAAAACCGCAGCGGAAAAACAACCTGTCTGAACACGGCGGAATCCCCACAGCGAACATAGGTGACATAGCAGAGATACCCACCGCAAGCTGACCACCACCATGGACCCAGCGCTACACGCTTTCCCGATGCTCTTCGCGATCCACCACGTCCTAGTCATGGCCCACTATCGGCGACGACGCAGGTAAGGCACAAACCATTGGCTGTCTGGAGGGGAATACCAGCAAGGGTCGTGACGTAGGGAGGGGGAGTGTCATGTTACCGAAACCACTGATGAGAAGCAAATACGAATACACATTTGTAGTACGCAAGCAGGAATGACAACGACAGACCACGAGACTTGATAGACTACCTTTATTGTACATTATAGGGGTATAATGATAGTGTATGCGTGAGCATGGGCAAAGTGGGCACCAGAGCAGCTACATCATTGGCAGTAAACGAGAGGGCAGAATGCAGTATCAGAGCCTCAACAGGGCATTGTGGAGTACAGAGCAGGTACATCATAGGCAGTAAACGAGAGGGCAGAATGCAGTATCAGAGCATCAACAGGGCATTGTGGAGTACAGAGCAGGTACATCATTGGCAGCACATGAGAGGGCAGAATGCAGTATCAGAGCATCAACAGGGCATTGTGCCCAACAGAGCAGGTACATCATAGGCAGTAAACGAGAGGGGCTAAGTGCATCAACAGCCAATTGCACTGAACAGGTCCATCAGAGGCAGCACGTGAGAGGGGCTAAGTGCATCAACAGTCCATTGCACTGAACAGGTCCATCAGAGGCAGCACGTGAGAGGGGCTAAGTGCATCAACAGTCCATTGCACAGAACAGGTCCATCAGAGGCAGCACATGAGAGGGGCTAAGTGCATCCACAGTCCATTGCACTGAACAGGTCCATCAGAGGCAGCACGTGAGAGGGGCTAAGTGCATCAACAGTCCATTGCACAGAACAGGTCCATCAGAGGCAGCACATGAGAGGGGCTAAGTGCATCCACAGTCCATTGCACTGAACAGGTCCATCAGAGGCAGCACGTGAGAGGGGCTAAGTGCATCAACAGTCCATTGCACAGAACAGGTCCATCAGAGGCAGCACATGAGAGGGGCTAAGTGCATCCACAGTCCATTGCACTGAACAGGTCCATCAGAGGCAGCACGTGAGAGGGGCTAAGTGCATCAACAGTCCATTGCACTGAACAGGTTGATCAGAGGCAGCACATGAGAGTGCAGAATGCAGTATCAGAACAGCAACAGGGCATTGTGGAGTACAGAGCAGGTACATCATAGGCAGTAAACTAGAGTGCAGAATGCAGTATCAGAACAGCAACAGGGCATTGTGGAGTACAGAGCAGGTACATCATAGTCAGTAAACTAGAGTGCAGAATGCAGTATCAGAGCATCAACAGGGCATTGTGGAGTACAGAGCAGGTACATCAGAGGCAGCACAAGTACGTGTCCCTACCAACCCGTCACAGGAACCACAAGAGTGCCACGCAGTTCTCAATGGACACACCATGTGAAATAACATTTGAGTGAAGTGTTCAGCACCTCACATCACAGAATCAGGGGGACTGCGTGAACTACCTGCCTCGGACACACTGGCAGCACCAGCAACAGGAGTGTGAGACACAGCCACAGCCCGAGTGACACACACATGGGCCACGGACCCAGACACACTGTCAGCACCAGCAACAGGAGTGTGAGACACAGCCACAGCCCGAGTGACACACACATGGGCCACGGACCCAGACACACTGGCAGCACCAGAAACAGGAGTGTGCTACACAGCCACAGATGTAGTCACTGACACGTGACCCACTGACCCAGACAGACTGCCAGCACCAGAAACAGGAGTGTGCAACACAGCCACAGATGTAGTCACTGACATGTGACCCACTGACCCAGACAGACTGCCAGCACCAGAAACAGGAGTGTGCAACACAGCCACAGATCTTCTAACTGACACGTGAGCCATAGACCCAGATACACTGCCAGGACCTGCAACAGGAGAGGGCACAACTGAGACTGTGCCACTACATGATGCATGACAGCCAACAACAGACACAGTGCCACCATCTGATACATGAGAGTCAACTGCACCAGCGCCACTGGGACAACTGAAATGATGAGCCACAGGGCTGTATGGGCCAGGAGGCAGGGTGGGCCTGGGAGCTGGGGATAGCTGACCTTGAGCCAAATCGGGGTTGGCAGGTGTCAATGGTGTGTGTCTGCGTTTCTTAGGGATGTGTGAGTGCACCCTGGACAGGACAGGACTGCCAAGTGGTGGGGACTCTAAAGAATCACCACCCACCATAGGTGGAGCATCTGCAGCCGGGGATCGGGTTTCTGGGGACGTGCTGGAGCCTGCTTGTCGTTTGCTGTGTGCCTGCCGCCTGGACTCGGAATCATGTGTAATGGGGGATGCAACAACAGGGGACACCCTCCTCTGCTTCTGACTGGCCTGGATGGGAGTGGAGGTATGGGGGGACTCCGCCGCGGAGACATCTGTTTGGCGTTCAGTAGAAAACATCAGCCTCAGTGCAGCCAGGGGTGAAGTATGCCTGTCCTTGATTGCGCCATTGTCCATGCTAGATGCCTTGTCCGTAGGATGTGCCTTATCCTGTTGTCTCTGGATGTAGCCTGTGCCCTGGTCGCCGCCCTGTTCCTGCCAGCAGACTTGTCGTCTGTGGTGCACCTGTCTCCAGTAGACACCTGCTCTCTGTGTGTGTCCCTGCCCTTGGGAGATGGACCTTGCTCTGCTGTGGGCCTGCCCTTGGGAGTCTCCCTGCTCTTAGGAGGTGCCTTTGTCTTTTCACTGTCCTTGAGAGTGTCCCTTTCCTCTGCTGTGGGCCTGCCCTTGGGAGTCTCCCTGCTCTTAGGAGGTGCCTTTGTCTTTTCACTGTCCTTGAGAGTGTCCCTTTCCTCTGCTGTGGGCCTGCCCTTGGGAGTCTCCCTGCTCTTAGGAGGTGCCTTTGTCTTTTCACTGTCCTTGGGAGTGTCCCTTTCCTCTGCTGTGGGCCTGCCCTTGGGAGTCTCCCTGCTCCTAGGAGGTGCCTTTGTCTTTTCACTGTCCTTGGGAGTGTCCCTTTCCTCTGCTGTGGGCCTGCCCTTGGGAGTCTCCCTGCTCCTAGGAGGTGCCTTTGTCTTTTCACTGTCCTTGGGAGTGTCCCTTTCCTCTGCTGTGGGCCTGCCCTTGGGAGTCTCCCTGCTCCTAGGAGGTGCCTTTGTCTTTTCACTGTCCTTGGGAGTGTCCCTTTCCTCTGTTGTGGGCCTGCCCTTGGGAGTCTCCCTGCTCCTAGGAGGTGCCTTTGTCTTTTCACTGTCCTTGGGAGTGTCCCTTTCCTCTGTTGTGGGCCTGCCCTTGGGAGTCTCCCTGCTCTTCGGAGGTGCCTTTGTCTTCTGACTGGCCTTGTCCAAGGTACAGTCCATGGACATGTGAGTATCCCTTGCCTTGGGAGTACCTTTTGTGTTGAATGCCTGTGTAGCTCCTGAAGGCATGTCCCCCAACAACACTTGTGGATCCTGTGTGTGTACTCCAGTGTATCTGACGTTGTCTACGTGAACAGATTTAGCTGATCTAGGGGATGGGGTCTGTGCCCTGCGTGCCCTGACGTGCTGTCTGACGCTGTTTCTAGTGCAATAACCTGTATTTGAGTCCTGCTCAGAATAATCACTACCCCCTGAGACATCCAGTGGTGTAGATGGGGAAACAGAAGTAGCACCCTGTTCATGCGACTGTACTATTGCAGACGACACACTGCTTGCCAATGACTGCACTGTCCTGTGTAGACCTGCAAGATCGCCATGCATCCCTTCCATGAATGCCACCACCTGCCCCAACTTCCTATCATGGTCCTGGAAAGCATTTGTCATATTGGTCTGCCCCACACACAGCTGTCGCAGCAGATCAACGGCCTCAGCACACAGTGCATTTTGGCTCACCGTGGCAGGGGCAGCGGTGCCTGCACCGAACGCCACTCTGCTCCCCCTACTCCTCTGGCCACGAACAGTACATGGTGCAGTTGGCGGAAGTGTGGGCCCTGTGTGCTGTCTTCCGACAGAAGGTGATGATAGCCCACTCCCAGTCTGTGACAACAGTGCAGGCTCACCAAGAGTGTCCGACGAGGAGGACGATGGTGTCTCCACATGCGAGTCCTCAGGGACGGTCCTGTTCCCCTCTCCGGCGCTGGCCTCCTCTGTGTCAGTCTGCGTGTGTGCGAAGTCTGAGCCGGACTCATTTCCTCGACTAATCTCCACCGTCTTTGGCTGAGTGTCCTCTGTCATAGCTGAAATGCACATAAAAGATGTGTGAGTCATGGGCACACTGACGTACAGAAGGACCAGGATTGCCAAATTACATAGCTGACAAAGATTTTGTAGCCCCCATCCTGCACACGGCCCACCTCTACCAGTCATCCTCACATTTCCTGCCATGGGGCCATGGACCACTAGGGGATGTGCTTCAACACTCAACTACTAAGCAAGTGTCGTGTCAACATGGCGGACCTGGATGTCATATGACAACCACCCAATGGGACCAAAATGGCATCACAGAGATACATACGCAACACGGAACTCAATACTGTGTCTGTACACCAATACATGCATAGCACTCACAGGTTTCCTACACAGACAGTATGCTCACCGCTAGTTTGCTGTTGATCGGCACTCAGACGTTCGGCCAGTTCAGGATGCGTCACTGCAATGATACGGTGCATGAGAGGGGTCATGGAGCGTCCACGGTGGTTGTGGACATGGCCGGGCACGGCGGTTGTGGACATGGCTGGGCACGGTGGTTGTGGACATGGCCGGGCACGGCGGGTGTGGACATGGCCGGGCACGGCAGGTGTGGACATGGCCGGGCACGGCGGTTGTGGACATGGCCGGGCACGGCGGTTGTGGACATGGCCGGGCACGGTGGTTGTGGACATGGCCGGGCACGGTGGTTGTGGACATGGCCGGGCACGGTGGTTGTGGACATGGCCGGGCACGGTGGTTGTGGACATGGCCGGGCACGGTGGTTGTGGACATGGCCGGGCACGGTGGTTGTGGTCATGGAGCGTCCACGGTGGTTGTGGACATGGCCGGGCACGGCGGTTGTGGACATGGCCGGGCACGGTGGTTGTGGACATGGCCGGGCACGGTGGTTGTGGACATGGCCGGGCACGGCGGTTGTGTACATGGCCGGGCACGGTGGTTGTGGACATGGCCGGGCACGGCGGGTGTGGACATGGCCGGGCACGGCGGTTGTGGACATGGCCGGGCACGGCGGTTGTGGACATGGCCGGGCACGGTGGTTGTGGACATGGCCGGGCACGGTGGTTGTGGACATGGCCGGGCACGGTGGTTGTGGACATGGCCGGGCACGGTGGTTGTGGACATGGCCGGGCACGGTGGTTGTGGACATGGCCGGGCACGGTGGTTGTGGACATGGCCGGGCACGGTGGTTGTGGACATGGCCGGGCACGGCGGTTGTGGACATGGCCGGGCACGGCGGTTGTGGACATGGCCGGGCACGGCGGTTGTGGACATGGCCGGGCACGGCGGTTGTGGACATGGCCGGGCACGGTGGTTGTGGCCATGGCCGGGCACGGTGGTTGTGGACATGGCCGGGCACGGTGGTTGTGGACATGGCCGGGCACGGTGGTTGTGGACGTGGCCGGGCACGGTGGTTGTGGACATGGCCGGCACGGCCGTCCTTGGCCCGGCCGCTCCGGCCGGTGTACGGTGGATGATGCAATGTGACTGTAAGAGGGGACATGAACTGGCATGTCCATTGAGTACATCTACAGGGTGTATAGGCCTGCACCTCCCCCGCTGAGTACGTGCACCGCCATGGAGGCGCCAGTGATAGAACATTGTTGCAACTGAAGCATCCGTGCCTGAAGCTTGCACGTGCGGTTGCCGATGTGTGCCCGTGACGGTCCGTGCACATGCAGCCAATGGGAAGAGGGACGCTGGCCGCGTATAGCCTTTGGGAAGTAGCGGAAGTTGTGCACCGCCATGGCGGCGCCAATTATGTTATCTTGTCAGACGCTGCACCATGATGTGTTGTGTGCAGTTGCGTCATGAGGGTTGTGAGCGTGATAGGGAAAGGTCATATGTCATACAATATAGCATGTGTGTCCATACTATGCCCATCGGTCGGCACACAATGGGCAACAGATGTGCATTTGGACGTGTTGACGTCGGGTGTGACCCTACAGACGTTATTACATCTTCACAACTACACAGTACATCACGGCTGTATGGCCAAATTATGCATCTGTTGTCAGTGTCTTGTTCTGGCGAGGTGACTACAGTGGTGGTGGTACACATGCATTCCGTGTATGTGTTTTGGACGTTGTGTCACCATGCATGTAATTACCGTATGCACAACATTATTGGTGTTGGCATTGGTGCTTGATGACATGGCGTGTGTATAATTATCGTTTGTGTGCATGCAGTTGCATGTGTGTCTGTGATGTGGCTACTAAACATTAGGGTGAAGACTGACGTTTTGTCAGTAAGGTTCACATGTGATGGAGTTGTACACGTATGTGTGTTTGTAAGTTGACCTAAGTTACATCTCTCTCCCACACAGGAGGGCTCCAAATGTGCATCGGCCATACACTGTGCTGGAGGATATGGTTGACGAGGAGGTGATTAGGAAATTCCGGCTGGATCGACGTCGGTTGCTGGAGCTTGTGGCTCAATTGTCTCCTCATCTGCAGCCACGTAGGACGTATCCTGGGTCGATTACACCCACTGCAAAGGTCATGGCGGTACTACATTTCTTTGCTACTGGCACATTTCAGTACACAGTTGGACATGCCGGGGGGATGTCACAGGCCATGTTCAGCACGGTTCTTCGGGATGTCTTAACAGCTATGATGCTGTACAAGAATGACTACATACATTTCCCACGGCCGGAAGAGTTGGCAGCAGTCAAAGCTGACTTCTATGCACTGGGCCACATACCTCACGTTGTGGGTTCAATTGATGGCACACACATCGCTATCATTCCACCACGGGCACGTGAGCAAGTTTTTAGGAATCGCAAACACTTCCATTCGCTGAACGTGCAGGTGGTGTGCCTGGCAAACAACATCATCTCCCATGTGTGTGCAAGATTTCCTGGCTCCGCACATGACACCCACATCATGCGGAGCAGCATTGTCCCACGACTCATGGCAAATCTGCGACCCGGTCAAGCGTGGCTTGTTGGTGAGTGTGCAGTGGGGACTCTTGTGATCTCTGTGTGGCATGGGGTACCCACCATATCTTGTTGTGATGTTTGTGTCTGTCATCCCCCTACATAGGCGACTCGGCGTACCCAAACCGGCCCTGGCTCCTCAGTCCCCTACGTAATCCTACAACAGCGGGTGAAATGCGGTACAATGATGCACATGGAAGGACACGGAGAGTCATCGAACGTACCTTTGGACTGCTAAAGTCTAGGTTTAGGTGCCTCGATAAGACCGGAGGGGCCCTGCCTTACTCACCAGGAAAAGTATGCAGGATCGTGATTGCCTGCTGCATGCTCCACAACCTGGCAGTACGCAATGACATTGAACTGTTGTTGGACCCTGAAGACGAAGAAGTTCCTCGGCCTCCCATCCCACCCATGTCGACTGATGAGGATAGTGGTGAGGAGGAAGGTGTGGACCAGAGGCGCCAGCTCATAGATCGCTACTTCCCTTGAATGTGAGTAACTACCTCTAGTGGCGGTTGACAATGCCTCATGTATGTTTGCTGGTGTTGTGTGGATGTGGGGTTCATCAGCTGGGTGTTGTTTGTGATGGTTGCATATGTGTGTCTTCATTTCTTTGGACATACAAGTCTCCATGATGTGTGTGCTCTCATCCCATGCTTTTGTGATGATTGTAGTTTGTGTAATGTTGCTGTGCATTGTGTTGTGATGTGTGTCAATCTGTTTCCTGACGTGTGTTTGCTGTCTCTGATTTTCCCTAGGTCACTCCCGCAGCACCATGATCATGTACGACTATGATCCCTGAACCTGTTTACGTCTGTTTCTGAAGGCAATCATGTGAATAAACATGGAGGCAAAACATCATTGTGTGTGTAAGTGAAATTTATTTACAGGTTGTGCTTTTGTGCTGGTGATTATTTACAAGTAAGTGGGGTGGAGGGAGTTGGAGTTGAAGGTAATGGCAGAAGAAATGTCCGTGCTGACACCACATTGGGGGGTGTCAGGGTAGTCCAGCAGACCAGTGGGAATGATTGTCTGTGGGACAGGATACTTAGCAGGGTGAATGTCTGGCACAGGCAGTGACATTGTCATTGGCGTCCCCTCTTGGAGAGTGTGGATGGCGCTCCAACACTGCTCTCAGCCACTTCCTGCCTCGGCCGGCCCCTCCGTCTCTGAGGTGGAACAGAGGCAGCTGGGGGGGCAGGAAATATAGAAATAGGCAGTACAATCTTCGCATTTTTAATTTGCCGGAAGAAGTTGAGGGTTCTAATTGCAGGCTATATCTGGAATCCCTGCTTCCTGGTCTTTTGAATATCAAGTTCCCAGAAAGATTTGAAGTGGATAAAGCTCACAGAATCCCTTCTCATCGTAACGCACGTCATTCTAAACCTCGGCAAATGATTTTCAAAGTACTGCGTCATCACCACCTTGTCCTAATAAGGAAAGCTGCTAGAGAAATCCCCTCACTAATGGTGAATGGTAACAAAATTTTTATTCACCAAGACTTTGCTAAAGAAGTGGTTGCTATGCGGAAGGAGTTCTCAACTTATCGTCCACAACTCAGAAGCCTTGGTTTCAAATATGGACTATTTGATCCTTCCACGATGCGCATTTGGAAAGACAACTTCTCCAAATCTTTTCAACGACCTGAAGACCTGAAGCAATTTCTTGAACAGCAAATTCCACTGTCAATGGATACTCATGACCCTAATACTTGACTCTTTCTATTCAGAAATTAAATTACACATATTTGAATAATTCTTTATTTGCGGGCTTCAACGGTTTGGCCATGCTTGTAGAACGTGTGTGCGTTTCTATGTTTCTATTTATGTATCTTGTTTGTTCCTTTCTCCCTTTTTTCTTTTCTTCCTGTTTTATTATCTACTGTGGAGTTACTATTTTCATTCCTACTTCCCTTATGCTTTTCTTCACTTCTTCTTGTATCGGTACTGTTTTTCTCTCCTTTCTAACTCAAAATGGCTAATGTTCATAAAATTAAAGTTGTTTCTCTTAATGTTAAAGGTTTGCGACATCCAGTCAAACGTACAAAAATTTTAGATTACCTAGGTTGTTGTAAAGCGGATATATGTTTTGTTCAAGAGACTCATATTGATGATAAGATATTACAGTAAATGAAGAAAAAATGGGTAGACACTATTATTTCTGCTCCTGCTATTGGAAAGAAAAATGGGGTTGCCATTTTCTTTGCAAAAAAATTGCATTGTCAAGTTTTAAGTACAATTTCTGATTCTGAGGGCAGGTATATATTAGCTAAAATTAAAATACATGACTCTCCACTATTTTTACTTAATATTTATGGCCCCACGGCAGATGATCCCACTTTCTGGTCTACTATCACCACTGAAGTTTTAAAATTGGGTAACATTCCACTGATTGTTGGAGGTGATTTTAACGTTATTGTGGATCCTCTGTTGGATAGATTATCTACAACTCGATTTTTTGTCCTCATAAGGTTTTTCATGCCTTTAAATCTTTTATTCACACTACCAAACTAGCGGATATTTGGCGCCTACATTATCCTACTGAAAAATGTTATTCCTTTTTCTCCAATCCTCACAATTCCCACTCCAGAATAGATTATTTTTTACTTCTCCGTCTCTCATTCAAGCTGCAACCAATCCAGTTATTGGTACTATAGATATCTCAGATCATGCTTTAATTTCTTTCAATCTGAATATCTCGTCCAATTTTATTAAACAAACCAGATGGCGCATGAATTCTGATATTGCTCTTAATGAACGTAATAAACCTAAATTATTGCAAGCAATTCAGGACTATTTTTTGTTCAATCCTGAAAATTCTACTACTGTGGTTAATAGATGGGATGCATTCAAAGCTTATATTAGAGGATCCACAATTTCTATTATGGCTCATGAGAATAAACTGTTTAACACTAATATTAAAAACCTTGAAAAACAAATAGCAAAGTATGAAAGATTATTTATTTCGTCCAATAATCCCCAATATAAAATTAAGTTACAAAAACTTAGATATGAATTTAATTCTATACTCAGTAGAAGAGCTGGAATTCAACTTGCGAATTCAAATGCTAAATTCCGTTTTAATTCCAATAGGTCAGGGAAGCTTCTTGCTAATTATTTACGCATTGAAAGAGATAAAACGCAGATTACTTCTATTCGTAACCCTCAAGGCAAGATTGCGCTGTCCCACAATGATATTGTTAAAGAATTCCTAGATTTTTACTCCAATTTATACAACAAGCCAGATCCCTGTGATGATTCTTTAATTGACACTTTTTTAAACAACTGTGATTTACCCTAAATTTCCCCTTCTGCTAGACTTGGATTAGAATCTCCCATCACCAATGAAGAAATTTTGAAAGCCATTAAATCACTTCAAAAAAATAAGTCCCCAGGCCCTGACGGTATCCCGGCTGAATTTTACAAAGAATTCCAAGCTCCCCTTTTGCCTTATTTATTTCAACTCTTTTCGTATTTTGGTTCCTCTGGAACCATTTCAGGATCTTTTGCTGATGCTTTAATTATTGTTCTCCCCAAACCTGATAAAGACCCTACCCTAGTCTCTAATTATCGTCCTATCTCCTTAATAAATCAAGATTGTAAATTATATGCCAAAATCCTTGCCTCTAGATTAGCTCCTATTCTTCATTCTATTATTCATCCTGATCAATCAGGATTCATGAAATACAGATACTCAGCTAATAACACAAGATCCTTACTCCATGTTATCGAACAGAGCTCAACCCTTTCGGCCCCTGCTGGGGTGATGGCTTTAGACGCAGAAAAAACCTTTGATAAAATTCACTGGCAGTTTTTATTTAAAACTTTATTATCATTTAATTTTGGTCCCTCTTTTATTCGTATGATATCCGCATTATATTTTGCTCCCACTGCTCGCTTATTTATTAATGGCCAAATTTCTACTCAATTTTCCCTTTTTAGAGGCACACGACAGGGTTGCCCCCTTTCTCCACTTTTATTTTTGTTAGGAATTGAACCTTTCCTAATCATATACGTAATTGTGCAGATATTCATGGTATTACAATAAAAAATGTCACTATTAAAACCTTAGCCTATGCAGATGACGAATTATTATTTATTAGTAATCCAATTTCCTCTGTTCCATTTTTATTAGATATCATTTCCCAATATTCTGTAGTCTCGGGTTACAAACTTAGGGGTCGATTAGGATGGCGGACGGAAATGGGTACTGTCCGCCATGGTGGGGGAAATTTTACTCCCGGCTGCGCCGCGGAGATTCCGCGGTTGGGATTAGGATAATCATGTCACGAAACTCCGACCGCGGCGGACGGATCATAACCAACACCATCCGCGGTGGACGGAGTCCAATGAACAACCACTGCCGCGGACGGAAATGACCGCGGAAAATAACACATGTACCGCCATACCTGTGATCACTCCGTGGCCGCAATTAGGATAAATCCGCCCGTACCACGGAACGCACAGCCATCCACGTCCGCGGCGGAAAGAATGCAACGATAAACACAGCATCACTGCGGAAGGCCAACACGCACAACATCCCTAGCGGCAAACAAATGTTAGAAAGTGTACCGCAAGTCCAAAGCAAACATATGAACATTGACAACGCCCCCCCCATACACCAACACCAAGCACAAGCCACCATGACACGTCCCAAGTATCCAATAATGCACACTAGTCAACACGCCCACCTACCACCTGACTGCCAACAACCATTGAGACACGACTATAAAATGACACCCACACACTACCACAATCCTTTGCATCACAGCATTGCTGCTAGCAAGAGGCCCTATTCGAGATACTGCTAACTCACATAGAAGACACACAACCACCACCCTACCACACCCACCACACAAACACCCACCACACAAATCCTACACATCACACACCACACACCTGCACCCCCCAACTCACTCAACTCACACACTGAGCACCACACACCATGGCACCCAAAAAAAAACCTAAATTCATGGAGACCGAGTTGAGGGTAATGGTAGATGAAATAATCCGTGTCGAGCCCCACATCTTCGGGGCCCAAGTCCAGCAGACGTCCGTGGCGCAAAAGAACCACATGTGGGACAGGATCGTCACTCGGGTGAATGCGTCGGGGACTGTGCCGAGGACGAAGCATGACATTCAGAGGCGGTGGCATGACCTGAAGACCAGGGTGAAGGGCATCCGAGCTAAAAACTTTGCTAGAGCCAATCATACTGGCGGTGGAACACCCCCGGAGCCCATACCCTACACCGATTGGGAGGAGAAGGTGCTGGTGATACTACACCCAGAGAGCCTAGACGGACTTGACGAAGGAGAAGAGGCTGGTGAGTACAAACCAAGCACCACGATCAGCACAACATGGTCAGGCTCACACAACTGAGAAGAAACATCTCCTACGCCCCAACCCATGCACGTTGGACACCAACTCACAAACATGTACATGGCTCCCAACAGGCCCCCATGTTCACGGTGAGGGTGGTGGTGGTGGAGGGTGGGGTGTGTGAGAGGCCCAAACTACAACTCCCAACAGGCCCCCATGTTCACGGGGAGGGTGGTGGTGGTGGTGGAAGGTGGGGTGTGTGAGAGGCCCAAACTACAACTCCCAACAGGCCCCCATGTTCACAGGGAGGGTGGTGATGGTGGGCGAGGGTGGGGTGTGTGAGAGGCCCAAACTACAACTCCCAACAGGCCCCCATGTTCACGGGGAGGGTGGTGGTGGTGGTGGAGGGTGGGGTGTGTGAGAGGCCCAAACTACAACTCCCAACAGGCCCCCATGTTCACGGTGAGGGTGGTGGTGGTGGAGGGTGGGGTGTGTGAGAGGCCCAAACTACAACTCCCAACAGGCCCCCATGTTCACGGGGAGGGTGGTGGTGGTGGTGGAGGGTGGGGTGTGTGAGAGGCCCAAACTACAACTCCCAACAGGCCCCCATGTTCACGGGGAGGGTGGTGGTGGTGGTGGAGGGTGGGGTGTGTGAGAGGCCCAAACTACAACTCCCAACAGGCCCCCATGTTCACGGGGAGGGTGGTGGTGGTGGTGGAGGGTGGGGTGTGTGAGAGGCCCAAACTACAACTCCCAACAGGCCCCCATGTTCACGGTGAGGGTGGTGGTGGTGGAGGGTGGGGTGTGTGAGAGGCCCAAACTACAACTCCCAACAGGCCCCCATGTTCACGGGGAGGGTGGTGGCGGTGGTGGAGGGTGGGGTGTGTGAGAGGCCCAAACTACAACTCCCAACAGGCCCCCATGTTCATGGGGAGGGTGGTGGTGGTGGAGGGTGGGGTGTGTGCGACAGGAAACAGAAATGTCTACAAATCTATATGAACATGTAATGTCCACATTACTGACCAGCTCTATCTTGTCCCTCAGGTGATCGTGAACTGACTGGGGAAACCAGTAACCAGCCGCCAGCCTCGCCTCCCACACATACAGGACTCTCTGGTGACGAGGACACAGGCAGCTCCGGTGCGGAGGATGGAGCGGGACCAAGCACACAGCCAGGGCCATCTGGCTCACAGGGACTCCCGGGACCGACCAACGTCGCATGTGTGACTCCAGCGACACCTGTCTCTGTGATCTGCACAGTCCCCACCACCACCAGTAACACCAGTACCACCAGTACCACCAGTACCACCAGTACCACGACTCCTGCCTGTGCCACCCAGCCTAACCCAGCGCACGACGCTGGTCCATCGGCCTCACACACAAGCAGGGTGAGTGTGCCACAAAGAGAGGCAACGGGACATCAGCCAATCAGGCGAGCCACACACCGCCGTGCAGAGGAAGGACAGCTACCCCATCCAGTGGCAGAGTCCCTACAAGCCCTTGCCAGGTGCCAGGCGTCATACGACCGGTCCCAGGCAAACGCTGATCGTGCACACCAGGACTCAGTGGATAACACCAACATCTTGCGCGAAATCTCTGGGTACCTTGGCCAGATGGTGCACATCATGGGCCAGCAGGCAACGATGTGGAGGGAATGGGTTGGCCGGAACAACCCCCCCCCTCCACATAGGCATTATTTTAGCCACTAAAGGAGCAAAAGCGTCTACTTTACTTGTGTTATCTTGAATTTTAATGGAGTTATCAGAAATTTCCATTGATAGTGAAGCCATATCTTTGCGCACACTTTTAACTTCTGAGGCAATATTATCAGTACTAAGATGCAAAGCTTGAATTTCTTCTAAAATTAAGGATAGTGAAGGTTCAGATGACTCTACCACCTTGGACTTGACTGGAGGAGGAGAGACTTGTTGTCGTCTTTTATTATTGACTGGAGTTTTAGTCTCCATTTTGTGGTGAAAAAATTCACAAGTAGATGAAAAAAGAACCACAACTGCAGAAAATAATCCTCAAATATAATAAAATGAGGTGAAAAGTGAAAAGAAACAGTGAAAAACACTGTAAAACCACTGGTGCAGCAGCTATGTTGGGCTGTGGGCGTGGCTATGCCCAAGCCAGGCCCTTTCCTAAGGACACACTCCGCCCCCTAAGCACACAAAGCAGTCAATACCTTCAGGCAAGGCTGGGAGCAGGAACCAGGAGGCTAGAAAGCAGGCTTCCGCTGATTAAAACTGCTCCAAAATCGCCACAGATGTAATAATCCACTTCCTCAGGTAAGCGCAGTTATTTGCGCCGACTTCGTGACACAAAATACGTCGTTATTCGAAAAATCGGGCCCGTGAATTCACGGAGCTCCGACGATGGCGGCCATCTTGATTGACGCGCTCGCGCGTCTCCCCTCTCCTTTCCCTTCATAAAGAAAGCCCTAGGGATGGGGCCCTCTGTGCACCCTTAATTAAAAAAAGAAAGGAGGCTACATGGATGGGGTTCCCTGTGCCCACCCCTCTAAATGTATGTTTTGGCATTGGATATAGGGTTCCCGGGACCGCAAATGCCTGGGGACAGGAGGCTGTGTGCTCTCATCTTCTTATAAAAAAAAGACCAGAAGAATTGGGTCCCTGGGGCACCAAGAGGGTCTGAGAGGGTGCTGCTTGCCACCCACAAGAATAAAGGGCCTGGGAGATGGGGTCCCTGGGACTGTACATGCTTGGGAGGAGTATACATGCCTCTTGCTCTTGAAAAAAAGAAAAGACCCGGAGGATGTGAGCCCCAGGGCTGTGAATGCTCAGTGGGGCTGTGCCCCCCCCCATTCCCTTAATAGAAAATCTATGGCCTCAAAGGATGGGGTCATTGGGGCCTGTGGTGGCTCGGGGAGGGTAGCCACATGCTTCCTCCCCATAATTAACAAAAAAGGTCCCGGAGATAGGGTTCTTGGATTTTGCAGCTTGCAAAGACTTGGTGATGGGGGGCACCTTTCTCCCTCCCCTTAATAAAAAAATGGCCCGGGAAGATGGGCTAAGGCTCGGAGGGGGGCATCTGCCCCCTCCACATTTTTTGACAAATCAGCCACGTGGTATGGGTCCTGCCTAACTGCAGGTTTAAACAAGAAAGGAACCCTTTTGTTTCTCACACTCACTATTGGTACAATATACTTAGAATGAATTTCCGTTCCTCAAGGACATTCACTCTTCACATTGATACACTGTACTATCTTGACACTGAATGCTGTTTAATCTCAAACATCCCTAGTTTATTCAAATCCTTTTAAAATAAAAACACATTTTATAAAATATTTCATGAATATAGTACAATACTATTTTAAAACATTTTTTAAAACCTGTTTGAACTGGGATCTCTAGTTGGCAGAGGTAGGTACCTTTGACCAAATAGGGACTTGCTTCTAGTCAGGGAAAGGGGATTACACTCCTGGATAACCCCTGCCCACCCCCTTGGTAGCTTGGCACGAGCAGACAGGCTTATCTCAGAGGCAGTGTGTTAAGCATCTGTGAACACATACAGTAATACAGTGAAAACACTACAGATGGACACCACACAGGTTTTATAAAAATAAGTATTCTTTATATAGATTTATCACAAGACCATAAACGACAAAAATTCACAATACTGTAATCAATAATAATTCTTCAAGATGGTAGAAATAGTTCAAAAATAGGTTATTCATTCAAAATCAGTCATTAGCAACAGATAACCCCAACTGGAGACGTCAAGGTCAAAGAAATCCCAAAGTATGGCACAGACCGCGCGGTGCGCGGAATCGGGCCCGGAGTCAAAATAGACCCACAGAGAACACTACCTTGGAAAAGCAAAAACAAAGACAGCTCAAGACGTTGGGGAGGTGCGGCGTCGTTGACGCGTTGTGGCGTTGGTTCCTTGCTTCGGGGAGATGATGCGTCGATGTCCTGGATGCTGGCGCAGGCAGGGGAGGTGATTTCACGATGGTGCCGAAACCACGGTTCTGTATGATGTCGATGGATTCTTGACCACCCATGTCGACGATCGGCTCCGCGATGATGTCGGCTTCAGAGTCGATGCAGCACAGCTGCAGGCATAGGGGCTACGTCACAAGTCGGAGCAGCGCTCACTGCTAGTGCAGGCCTACGATGTCGTTCGCTGGCGTCGATGTGGCATGGCGGGCAGCGTCGGGTCTACGTTGCAAGTCGGAGCAGCGCACACAGCTTCGATGCAGATGACGGCGTCGCTCGCCGACGTCGGTGTTGCAGAATTCCTTCTGTAGCAGATAGAACAGCAAGTTCCAGATGCAGGCATACAGAAGGGGTAAAGCCAGGTATCCTGAGACTTCAGTCAGGAGGCAAGCTCAAATCAAGCCCTTGGAGTAATATTCTGCAAGATGATGAAAGGTCTTAAAAAGTTCCTTCTCCTTTCCTTGGCAATAAAGAAACCACTGCAGGTCAACCCAGCAAACAGGACACTGGCAGAGAGGCAGTCCAAACTCCTGCAGCTTCCTTGGTACTTCTCCTTGGCAAAGGTTTGTCTTGTGTTCCCAGAAGTGATCTAAAGTCCTGGGGTCTGAGCCCCAATATTTATACTAGCAAATCCTTTGTCCTCTGAAGGCAGAGGGTCCTGTACCCAGTCCAAACCAATTATGTGCAGCCCATGGTGCACTTTGTTTACATGAGTCCTTCTTTCCTTTGGCAGAGTGGGCCAGGGTCATCAGACCCACCACAGGAGGTGGAGCCAGCATTGTGGAAGGCAGGCACAGTCCTATTCAGGCACAGGTGCTACTCCTCCCACCACTCTACATGCAGGTAGGTCTATTCAGCCCTGTGCTGACTCACCCTGCCTTCTAGAGCCACCCCGGCCCCTGTCACTCACAACACCAGACATACAATACACAACCTTGCAGAGGCAGGCTGGATGGTTAGGTAAGAAAATACCTATTCTCTAAAAGGGGTATTTTCAAACACAGAATGTTAAAACCAACTTCACTAAAAGATGTATTTTGTCATCCTGAGTTCATGCATACTAAATTCGAATTTCTACTGCGTTACCTGGGTCAGTTAGGATTATAAGTTGTTATAATCAAACTGCCCATTCTGGCCTATGGGGACAGGTAGCCTTGCAATAGTGAAAAACTAAAATGGCTGTTATTCACTATCAGTACATGCCACCCACATCAAGGCATGTCCTACCTCTTACATACAATGCACTCTGCCCTTGGGCCTACCTTAGGGGTGTCTGATATGTGGAAAAGGGAAGGTTTAGGGACTGGCAAGTGGGTGCACTTACCAAGTCGACATGGCAGTACTAGACTGCACACAGGATCTGCAATGGCAGGTCTGAGACACATTTTACAAGCTGCTTTTGTGGGTGGCACAATCTGTGCTGAAAGCCCTCTAGCAGCATTGGATTTAAAGGCCCAGGGCACCATGGTGCACTGTACTAGGGTCTGACAAGTAAATCAAATAAGCCAAACATGGAGTCAATACATCAATTTAACATAGGGAGCACTTGCTCTGTGGCACTGGATAGCAGTGGCACAGTGCCCAAAGCATCTAAACCAGCAAAACATATCAAAAACAGAGGAGGCAATCAGTGAAAAATGGAAAGGAGACTCACGTCAATGGTACCAGGTCTAACAAAACCCAATATTATTACTATGTATACAGTATCGTCATCTTAATATCACAATATTTCACACAGATTTCTTAAAAAGAGAATTACTATGTTCTAAGTATTCACAGAATTGACAATCAACATATTTATTTCAAAATTAGAGATTATGGCATAGATGCATCAAGCGATATTGCGATCGCAATCGCTGCGAAACAGCGATTGCGATTGCAATTCCCACTTCCGCAATGCATCAAGTACAAAAGCAGCAAATAACGAATTCGCAAAACAAAGAATCGTAAAATCATTTGGAAACCCCCATTGCGATTCCTTAACAGCGATTACAGCGACACATATAGCGAAATCAATAGCGAATTTGCAGTTAAATTGCGAAATCGCTTATAAATCGCTATTCCCATTCATCATAAATCGCAAATGGCAAAAATATCATAAATCGCTAAATACGAGTCGCAATTTAAGGAGAAGCAAAACCAGGTGGTAACCATGAAGTCCAATTGGTGAAAAAAAATGGCAAACAAGAAACAGGTGTTGGGTAAATCAAACACACTTAAGGACAGTCAGAAGGAGCATGAGGAAAGTCACAATGCCAGGTCTCTACATCGTGGCAAGGCGGCTGAGGCTCCAGGCTGCAGCCCATAACCGATGCAGGATCCAGGAGCGCATCTTCCGGCTGGGGATTACACTCCTGGGCCAGACTGAAGCGGAGATCTACTCCAAATACAGGCTCAATGGGGCAATGATAAAGAAGCTCATCAGAGACCTTGACCCCCTGATGCAGCACCCAATACGGTGGACCAATGCCGTGCCCACCCATGTCCAGGTCCTGTGCTGCCTGCACCTCCTGGCCTCCGGCAGCTTCCAGGGGATTATCGCATATGCAGGGGGTATATCACAGAGTACACTGTCACGCTGCCTACAGAGTTTCCTGGACGCCATGCTGAGCCGGATACACCACTACATCACCTTCCCAACAACCCAACAGGACTTAATGCAAACAAAACTGGACTTCTATCACACCGCCCATTTCCCCCATGTAATCGGCTGCTTCGACTGCACCCACATTCACATCTGTCCACCCACATACATGTACCGGAACCACAAGTCTTACCACTCCCTCAACATCCAGATGGTCTGCAATGCGAAGACCATCATCACAGACATTGTGGCACAATACCCGGGGAGCACGCATGATTCGTTCATCTTCCGGCACAGCGGCATACACACCCGCTTGGCCTGGGGTGAATTTGGCGAGGGATAACTCCTAGGTAAGTACACATACCTATATATAGTATGTTAAGACCATGTTGCCACGCATAACAGATACTGACCCTTTGCTCCTCCCTTCAGGTGACAGCGCCTACGGCCTCGGTGAATACCTCCTCTCTCCATACCTCCACCCTGCAACACCACAGGAACGGCGGTACAATGCTGCGCATATACACACCAGAAATGTGATTCCGCATCCTCCACAAGACTGGCGGGGCCCTCAAATACCGACCTGAGATCTGCTGCCGAATTGTGGCTGTGTGCGCCATACTCCACAATATTGCCGCCAAGCGGAGGATACCTGTGGAGGTGTCTGGTAGTGAGTCGGAGGGGGACAACCTGCCACCTGCACATGTGCATCATGCACACGGGTAGAATCCTGCTGAACGTCACAGGTGCCGCGCCAACATCACACAGAATTATTTCTAGTGCACCCATACCCCTCACACAACACTGCACTCATGCAAGGCACATGAATGATTGACATGAGGAAGATTTGTGTTCAAAATAAAGCTCTTGTTTATTACACAAGCACTCGATGTGCTTTAATCAGCAAACAATAGTGCTACTCTATTGAGACATACAGGCTCATGTATCCTGAGCAGGTATGCGTGGTTACCTCACCATGCCACTGCCGGAAATGTCCAGTCGCTGGCACCTCCTGCCGGACGCACCCTGTCACCTCTCAACCTCCACTTTGGGTGTGATCTGCCGTGATGCAGCGTTGGGACGCGAACTGCGGCGCCTTTCTGATTGCACCGGCACAGACAGGCTGCTGAGGCTAGATGTCCCTTCACTGGCATCATCTCCCCCTTGCATGGCCACGGTCGGCCATCTGTTGGTTCTCAACAGCGGTGGTGACCTGCTCCAGGGCCCTTGCAACGTCTGCACAGCATTGGACCATCTGTATCTGCGCGACAGCTGGGAAGTGGCGTTCCCAATCAGGTTGTTTGAGCGTGTGTAGGCTGATAGCCGTGTGAGCAGCTGCCTGTGGCGTCTGCGTGTGATGTCCTGCTGCGCCACCATCAGTTTGTTACTCTCCTTGACCGCTGTGGTCAGCACCTGCACACTCTCAGTGAGTTGACTTATGTTGCGTGCAGTTTTGTAGAGCTGCAGCTGCATTGCTATCATGTGCTGTGCCTGTTTGCGGTGCACAGCAAGCATCCAAGCCTCAATGCCATGGGCGAAGTTGTGTGCCTGTTGCTCCATGTCTGCTGGGGTGGGCACAGAGCGCTGCTGCCTCAACCTGCTGCTTGCGTGGGACCGCACAGTTGCTGTGCGTCGTGTCTGCCTCCTGGGTGGGATCTGCTCCACTGCCATGCGTGCCGACTGGTGAGGTTGTGCTCCACCTATGGCTGCAGGGGTGGCCCTGTGTCTTTGTGCAGGTGCTGGTCCAGGTGCTGGTCCAGGTGCTGGTCCAGATGCTGGTCCAGGTGCTGGTCCAGGTGTTGGTGCTGGCTGGCTCTCTCCCTCCGTCTCATCAGGTGTCTCCTCAATGTGGAGTGTCTCACTGTCAGACGTCTCAGCATCTGCAGCACCTGTGATGTAGATGAGTGCATGATTAATGATATGATTCAGGCACCTGGGATGTAGCTACATGCATGCAGGCTTGCATTCCCTGACTGGCTTTAGGGGTATGTTTCACCTGACTATTCTGACTTTTCTGACTGTGTGTGGCTATCAGGGCACATTGTCACACTACAGGTCCCGGAATGCATTTGGGCGTTTGGGAGGGGCAGGAAATGGATTACTGGTGTTACAAATATGGCTTGCTCTGGGGGCATTAGCATTGTTAGGGTATGGGGTCGCAGTTGCATGGCTCTCACCTTGAGATTGGTGTGTGGCGCGGGAAGTGTCTAGTTGAGTGACCCCCACGCAGGCTGCAGGGTTGATGGTGTCCTCCACTAGGTCCTCCATTGGTGTGTTCTCGTGGACTGTGGAGTCACCTCCTCCCGTAGCCAGTCTCTCCCCCAGTCGCTCCGCAATGCGCTCCTTGGCACGGCCTCTGAGGTCGTACCACCTCTTTTTTAAGTCATCGGTGGACCGGTGCATGACCCCCACCGCGTTCACCTTGGCCTTGATGCGCAGCCAGATGCGCCTCTTGTTGGCCTCGGGAACCTTCCGGGACAGCTTCCCAAACAGTTGGTCATGGTCCCTGCTGAATCCTTCTATCAGGTACTCCAGTTCTTTTTCTGAAAATTTGATTTTGCGCTTCCTGGCTTGTTCACCTGGTCCTGCAGCTTCCTGGGACATTGTGGTATTAATATGTATCCTGTATTGGGACTGCAGGGTGTGTCTCTTGGAGCTCAGTGCTCTGCTTCCTCCTCTATCCAGCTCTGTGATCCAAATGATGCATGGAGCAGGCTACTTCCTGGTGGTGATGTCATCATTGTGCTCCGAATGCGACTTCTCATTGTTGCGATCTCTCAATCTGGGAGATCGCTAATTGCGATTTCGGTATTTGCGAAATCGCAATTTGGGGTTGACAAACAGCCGAATCTGCGATTTTATAGCGATTTTAGCAAATTCCCATACGGCGATTGCGGCCGGTTGCGATTCGCATATATTTACCGATTTTGGTGATGCATCCCATTCTGCGAATTCTGAATAGCGGTATGGTATTTTTCGCTATTTAGGATTCGCAGAGTGGGTGCTTCATGCATCTGGGGGTTAATCACTACAGAAATAGAAACCAATATGATAGGTTGATAAATTATAACCCTAATTCCTTGTGTTACTAGTAAAGAGTAATCTTGTCTATAGCAGTGATCAACAAATGAGAGTGAAGATGATAGAAGTAAGTGGGCAAATGCATATGATAGAAGAGTGGGAAAGCATGCAATTGAGTGAGTTATTGAATAGGACTGTTAGACACATTGAAAATACACTGGCCCTGCTTATGTAAATATGTCTTGATGTGGTTTTCTGACCACACATTTGAAAATTGTTCTTTATTTTCAATATGTTTGAAAAAATAAAAACTGTCCTGAAGAGGGTGGGGTGAACCAATCTTATACCACCGAAATGCGGCGTCAACAATTTGTGGCTAATTAGTGATGACATCTGTAATTTTGTAATAAATATATTCATTGTCAGTTCTGTGAATACATAAAACAGAGTAATTCTCTTTTTAAGAAATGTGTGTGAGAGGATTATTGTGATATTTGGGTGACGATATTTTATTGATAATAGTAATATTGTTTTTTTTTTTTTTAAATTTTTTTATTGTTGCACAAAGAAGAATTATCATGTAATAGCATATCATTGTCGGTGTTGCATCAACATTCAGCAATCACCGACCAGTAGCGCAACAAGATTTTGTCTTTTTAACTTTTCAACTTAACATCCAATTGTGCGGGCATAGAGTGGTAACTTTGGTAGCATTAAAAAACTTCAGATATTTTATTCCATTATTGCATCATATTGAGTAAGACCTAACATCTCATAGGATATACGAGTTTCGATCACATCATTGGCACATTGACATCACAAGACCCATCTGAACCGTGAACGGCCCCCTCCCGCCTCCCACACCTATTCTACTTCTTCCTCCTCATCTGAGCTATCTACGTCCTCTTCCTCAGGTAGCGGATCACAGAGGACTCCCCTATAGGAGTTCCACGGCAACCACAGCTTGTTCCATTTACGTGGGTTGGCCCTTTGTTGATAAACCGCACGTTCCACAACCATGAGCATGTCCATATTCCTGCACCATTGCGCCAAAGTAGGTGTTTCTGGAGCCCCCCATTTCTGCGCTATGTCCCGCTTTGCCAACATCATTCCAGTGATTGCCCACTGCTGCCCCTGTGGAGTCAGGTTATTCGGGCTCCAAATATTTAGTAGACAGACCCTGGGATCAGGAGTAATGGGGAGATGCAAGGTTTGGGCGACAGTGCGCATCACTCGCCTCCAGTACTCTACCATGCTAGGACAGGACCACAGTGTATGAAACAGCGTGCCTTCTTCCCCGCAACCTCTCAGACAGTAGGGGTGTTCCGCCCTCTGAATTTTGTGAAGGACCGTGCGCGTGTAATACACCCGGTGCAGTATTTTTAATTGTACTAATCGGAATCTCGCCGAGATTCCGGCTTCTCTAGGCGACGCTAGTGCAGCATTCCAATTCGCCTCATCAAAGTCCCCGAGCTCATCCTCCCATTTGTGTCTCAGTGTCTGTAGCGGGTCCGGCAAATTGTTCACCAGCTTGCGGTATGTTAGGGAGGTGGCGCTAGCCTCCATGTAGTCTGTAAGAAGTCGGTCCTCTAAAGGCGCCGACTCTGGGACCTGTGTTCCTGGTGATATTGCTGCCATTAAGGCGTGTCGTATCTGTATGTATCGGTACGTTTCAGTAACATTCAGTTCATACTGCTCTCTCAGGGCCTCGAATGTAATTACCCCATCTCTCGTCCACATGTCGCCCACCGTGGAGATCCCGATGTTGTCCCATTGGGTAAATCCCTTGCTTTTACGTAGATTCCCCAGGGCTTTGGAGTCCCATAGGGGCGTCATCCGTGTGATCACACCCTCCCAGTGTAGTCGTCTTTGTGCTTTGTGCCATATAGTAACAGTGTGTTTGGTCGGGCCAACCAATTTCACAGTTAGACCTTTATTGTAGAGTGGGGCCAAGATGGTAGTAGAGTAATATTGTTTTTTAAAAAATGTTTTAGAATAATATTGTATTATATTAATGACATTTTGTATACAATGTGTTTTAATTGTCAAAAGAATTGAATACCTTAGACATTTTTTACATTAAACAGCTTTCAGTGTCAAGATAGAACAGTGTATGATTGTGAAGAATGAATGTTATTGAGGAACTGGCATGTATAATAGTATATTGTATTGATACAGAGTGTGAGAAACAAAAGGTATCCTTTCTTGTTTAATCCTGATATTTTAACCCTGTCCCTTTTGTTATAAGGGTTTTCTCTCATATTTGCGGAGGTCTTCCTGGCTGCGGCCAGATGCTTCGGGCCGACCCCACACTGCGCACGGGTGAAGGCTGTGCATGGTGGGGGTTGGTTGTTCACGGGGTTGGCTGCAAGGTCAGGGCGCAGGCAAGGCCATGTGGTCAACCCCAACTTGTGCACGGCGAAAGGCTCTGTGCGGTGGCAAGGTTGGCTGCCTGCAGGAGTTTAGACACAGGTCCTGGCCACAGCCCAAGCACTGCAGCCAACTCCACACTGTGCATGGCTGAAGGCCTTGTGTGTCAGGGCATTGCTTGCCTGCCAGGGGTTAATCAAAGGCAGTGTAAGACGGAGGTTGGATTTATGTATGGGTTGGCTTTAAGTATGGTAATAAAATATTACCTTACGTAAAAAAAAATAGAAATCCACTGAACAAAACACAGGTTAAAGTGACATTATAGTTAGGTGCACATTTCAGTAACAACTTAATGTTTTCAGCTAAGAAGCACTGAAATTCAGCAGTTATAGATATCTCTAGTAATTATAGCTTGTAGACTAAGTTAACTATAACTCACGCCCTTTCCATGCACAGCTAAGTACCCCACATATTACATCACTCATGACATGTTCCATAACATCATTGCTAACATCAGAAATTACATCATTGATGACAACAATGTGAACGGTGGGTCAGAGTTATAGTTACTTTAGGCACAAGTTGTTACTAGAGATAACTATGGTGAATTTCACTGTTTTTTTCAGTTTAGAATGTTAAATTGTCACTAAAATCTTCACCTAGCTTTAACATCACTTTAACCTTTGGTTTTTCAGTGAATATATATATATATATAGATAGTTATAGTTAGGACCTAGTTTCCATAGGAAAAGCGTTTTTTTGTTTTCCCAATAAGTTTGGTGCCGGTTGACGAATCTTCGCAAAATTTTCAAAACTAGTGATCAGCTCCGGTCAGCTGCTGTCTTGAAAGTTTCGGGGTGATTCATGAAGCGGGGGTTGAGAAAAAAAGGGGGTCCCAGAAGACGTTTTCCCTATGTAATTTTCCATCAGTGATGTTATCAGTGATGTTACTGACCATGTCATGAATGATGGAATATGTAACTTCATCAGCAGTGCATTGCGGGGGTGTGAGTTATAGTTAGCTGAACTAACTATAACGGCGGAATTTCTATGGTTTTTTTAAGAGGGAAATGTCCAACTAACTATAACATCCCTAGTGCTAATTTCTAACTATAACGTGCCTGAAACCAATGTTTTTTTCAGGGAATATATATCTCCTTTCCTACCTTGCTCGTTCTGGAGCCGATGAACCCTTGGGAGGTGGTGCGTGTGCCGGCAGAGCGTACCGGCTATAGTACATATAACAATTACCAAGTAGACACGATCTCAGTAACAGTGAAAACAATCCAAAATAGTTGCTCAAGCTGTTTTATTACACAACATGTTTCGGTTGTAAACAGCCTTGATCACATGTAATGTAAACCATCACTCAGTGCCTTTTTAAAATTGCAAGGGAACATGGATGAAGGACAAGGATCAGGGGGAGATCACAAGCGTGTCGGACATTTTACTGTGCAAACCAACATATCAAAGTAAGTAAAATGCAAAATACGGTTAATGGCACAGTCCTGAAATACTAACTCATGGAACAAATTAAGGTAAAAGACCAAAATTAATCAGGATGTACCTGATCAAAAGATAAAATAAGATAAAAGCATAATGCAGATTGTTTAGTGACATAATACTGCACTTGATACATTGTATGAGCAGGCGCACTAGCGGATTGACCACATCAACATTCGGATATGATAACAGACAAAATATCAGGTTCAAGTTGGTATCGCGCTAGTAAAATGATGGCTCATCATGTGATATCCAGTGTACCTCAATGTGCATCCGAACATCAGGGTGACTGCATGTGACAGTAAAAATAACAACATAGTGTCTGAACGAATCACAGTACGAGTCAATATGAGTGTGGAAAGAACAAGCTATCTGCAGGTGTGTGCCAGGCAAGGTGCGTTCGTGACAGGCAGTAACTGGGCTGTTGCCCCGACGTATCCACACTAATGCTGTGGTACATAGTACAGGGATCCCCCTATGACAAATCATAAACGTTCCATGCAAAAACAAGTTCTTATCTGAGATGATATCCCAAGAGTGACACTGAAGAAAAGGGTAGAGAACTGCTGAGTGACGTGGGAGTGGGTCCCTTTCTTTCCTCCTGTAACAAGAAACAAACGAAAATAATTGTAACTAAATATATAATAACAATATAAAGACAAGAGGAAATATGAAATGCTTAAAAACAATGTGAATCTGCTGATGATTACACTTAATCATATACTCTAGTGCACGTTACAAATGTTACAGATGGTATGCCACCTACGGAGAAGAGGAATGGTTAGTAGTCCAGGATCTAATCATCCCTTAGCTGGACGGCTAGTTCCTCGTCCTGGTTCAACCCCCCAGGGATTTTGGTTTGGAACTCAATAATGTACTTGGACTCCTTCTTTCTACATTTTTGAGCCCTATCTCCCCCCCAGATCATTCGTGATCGATTCGAAGGTGAAATAACTGAGTTGTGATGCATCAGAGAAATGGTTAGCCTGGAAATGTCGGGCTACACGGATCTTTGTCCGTGACGGCCCTCATATGTTCAAGAATCCTCTTGTTCGCCATCAATGTCGTGCTCCCTATGTAACACAGCTTACACTGGCATTCAATAATGTAGATCACGGAGGAGCTTCGCGCGATTCCAAGATGGACGCGTGAGCTAAGGGCTCCCGATACCCCTTCCGCCTCCCGCGACTATCCTGTGCAAGATCCTGATTTTGACGATGGGTGCTCTTTAGTGAAGCCCTGCTGATGCCAGCGTTCTTTTCAGAAATCGATTTGGCCGTCGGATACTGGACCTGCTGCGCTTTGAACTTTGAGGCCTATATCGTATGCCAGCCGGGGGCTTGAGTCCCCGAGGTACCTAGGTGGCAATCGAACAACAACGGCGGATAAGCCACGCCCGCTGCCCCTGGTGTGCTTTCGGTTTCGTTTCTTCTCTTTGTTGTGAATGCTCACTTCCAGATCCGAGTTCCGATTCTGCTATCGCTGCCAGCCTGCTGCTTCTGCTGTGCCCTTATCCACTCGCAGTTCAGAGCCTTCCACGACGGAGTTCGCTTTGCCTTGATTCTACAATTCCCGTTGGAGCTCCTTCCACGACATGACGGGCAGAACAGCCGTTGAGAGGCGCGGCAATAGAGGCTCGTCCCGAGGGGGGGGTCACCCAATCTCAGACCATTGATCGATTTACTCGACCACGGGGCTCCCCGGGCGGACTGAGTGGTGCCCTGGAAGAAGCTGGGGATGGTGCTCCTGATGACGAGGAGCCAACGTTGAAGGACGTTATGGGCGCTATTGCGAGTGTCCAATCCGCCATGGGTCAGCAATATGAAACTCTAGCGGCTAAGATTGATACGGTGGCGATTGATGTCACCCTCATCAGAGCGGACCTTGGGAAAACGAATGAGCGTGTCAAATCTCTCGATCTCAAGACTGCTAGTTTGACCACGGATGTCTCGGACCTTCAGACCACGGTCCGCCATCTTAGGACTACTTGTGACCTGTTTGCCAATTGGTTGGAAGATTTCGAGGGCCGGGCCAGGCGCAATAACGTCCGCATTGTGGGTGTCCCGGAGACTTCTGCCGACATGCCTGTTGATATCCTGGTGGAGGACCTCGTGTTGAAGCATCTGGTGCCGAAAGGCCTCAGTAAATTCTTCGCTGTGGAGCGCGCCCACCGTGTTCCGGGTGGCAAGCCAAAGTCGGGAGCCGCTCCGCGGCCCATAATTGCTAGACTTTTCAACTTTCGTGATAGGGACGCTATCCTGCAAGCTTCGCGCACCAATGGGCCCACTAAATTTGAGAACGTTTCAATTAGTTTTTACCCTGACTTTACTCAGGCAGTTCAGAAACAGAGGATGGGCTTTACGGGTGTGAAGAGACGTCTCAGGGACCTGGGACTGAAATATGCTATGCTCTTCCCGGCCCGCCTGAGAATCGAACATGCTGATCGTGCATTCTTCTTTGACCGCCCTGAGGTGGTTAGTGAATGGTTAGACACTTTGTCGACGCATCATGAGGGCCCGGAGGACTCGAGAGGCGCTGAGGGAGGCGTGGAGGGCCAGGAGCAGTGAGTCTACATCGGCGAGCCATCATCCGCTGCAGCGGCTTAGAGACTTTGTTTCAAGCATTGTGTGAATGCCCGGGGGTGGGGGGGGTTCGGGGATCTTCCTCCTCTGGGGACTTTTTCTCTCTTTCTGTAGATTAGTTCAATGGGGCGACAGGCACACTGCAAGTTGGGGTGGCTATTAGGTCTACCGCAGGGGTGCAGGGTGGTGGGGTTCTTTTCTTTTTGTCGGTTTCGAGGCTGTGCTTTGCTTTACTATTGCTTTCCTGTGTCTGTTTCGGGATGGGAGGGGCGGTCGGGCTTCTTCCGGGATGGGGGGTAGGGGACTCAGGGTGTTGAGCTGGAATGTTAACGGTCTTGGGGGCGGGATAAAACGTGGGGTTGTGCTACAATATTTGAAGAGACACACCCCAGATGTGGTCTTGCTTCAGGAGACCCATTTGGTGCGCAATACATGTCATGCATTGGATAGAAGAGGCTATCGATTGGTGGCACATTCCGGCTTTACTTCGGGATCAAGAGGGGTTGGTATCCTGGTCAGGAATTCCCTTCCCCTGGAGATAGATAGCAAGGTGCTGGATGACAGGGGCCGCTATGCTGGCATTACGGGGAGATGGGAGGGGAAATTGATTTCCATAATGTCTATTTATGTTCCGCCTGGGCTGCAATCTACCACATTCACCGACTTGGGTGAGGTTGTCCTTGGTTTGCCCGATGGCTTATTGGTGTTGGGTGGGGACTTTAACTCTGTGGCGAATGGGGAGAGTCATCGTAGCCCCCCCAGGCTCCTCCCTGCCTCGCAGTTGTGGTTGGGGAAATTCTTGGATGCCTTTGGTTTGGCCGACTGCTGGAGGCAGCTGCACCCTGGCCGGCTTCAGTACACTTTCCACTCGGGGGCTCATGGCAGTCTCTCGAGAATTGACTATTTCCTCGTGCCGGTGGTGCAGTTGCTCTCTGTGCGTGAAATTAAACACTTGGCTAGAGGGATCTCAGACCACTCCCCGATATGGCTCCACTTGGATATCTGTTTGGGGAATGGGGGCCGAATTGCCCCGATAAATCCATGGCATTTTCAGGACCCTAAGATCAGAGCAGAGGTGGTCAAATGCATGAATTTTTATTTTGCTGAAAATGAGGGATCGGTGTCTTCCCCGGTCTCCTTATGGGAGGCCTATAAAACTGTTATCCGTGGTCAGACTTTATCCCTAATTGCTGACAAGAAGCGGCGCACACAGGAAGAGGTGGTGAGATTGGAGTCTGAGATTACTGTGTTGGAGGAGCGGTTGGAAGCTGAGGTTACGCCTGAGATGCTGCATGTTTTGGCTCTTAAGCAATCTGATTACAGAGCCTTGGTTACTACCTCGGCTGAGGCACTGCATCGTATGCAACAGGGGCGTCTGTACGACGTGGGTGACAAAGCGGGGAAGTTGATCGCATGGCTGGATAAGCGAGACAGACTGAATCGTGTGGTGCCTGTGGTTGAGAGAATTGATGGAGTGCGTGTCGTGGACCCGGTTGAGATAGTTGAGGTGTTTGCACAGCACTTTCGGGTTGTGTATGCGCCGGTTTCGGGATTGCCGGAGGAGGACTCGCGCTTGCTACTTCGTGATCTTGAGCTGCCCAGTCTCGCGGAATCGGACGGGCTTTTAATGGAGGCTGATTTCTCCGTCGATGAGGTCGCGCTCGCTATTCGCTCTCTTCGTTCAGGAAAGGCTTCGGGCCCTAACGGCATACCGGTCGAGCTGTATAAGCTATGCCCGGATAAAATGGCGCCGTATCTGCTGCGTATGTTTGCGGCGTCGCGTGACCTCGGCTGTCTTCCTAGAGACCAGAGGCTGGCCTCTATTGTGGTCATTCATAAAGACGGCAAACCCCGTGAGTGCTGTTCCTCGTATCGCCCGATTTCGCTTTTGAACGCGGAACCCAAGATATTGGCGAAACTATTGGCAAACCGACTAGCCACGGTGATTAGCGGACTGGTTCACCCTGATCAGTCCGGTTTTATCCCCCAGCGTAATACTGCACTCAATCTTCGTCGACTGCATGGCGTCATAGCGAGGGCGGGATCTCTTGGTGAGCCGGCCATCTTGGTTTCTCTTGATGCTTCGATGGCTTTTGATACGGTTGAGTGGCCATATTTGTGGGCTACTCTCGCCAAGTTCGGTTTTGGCCCGAAATTTATTGCATGGGTTAAACTCCTGTATGAGCAACCGTTGGCGCATGTGGTGGTAAATGGTAGAGCTTCAAGGCCCTTCACTCTTGGGCGAGGCACGAGGCAGGGCTGTCCTTTGTCACCGCTGTTGTTCCCCCTCGCGCTCGAGCCGCTGGCCGCCTGGCTCCGGTGGGAGCCCTCCTTGAAGGGTATTCGGTGGTCCCCTGATTTTGAAGACCGTGTCTCATTATATGCCGACGACATTTTGTTGTATTTGACGTCCCCCCGTAAGTCATTGGGAGTCCTCTTTGATGTCCTGCGTTCCTTTGGACGTAACTCCGGGTTGGTTATCAATTGGTCCAAATCCTGTATTTTCCCGCTTACCGGTGACCCTCTCTCTTTGCCCCGAGTGTGCCCGATCCCGGTCCGCACCGAGGGTTTTAAGTATTTGGGTATTTATATTTCGCTTGACCCTGTGTTGCGCTATGATCGGAATCTGTTGCCTCCATTCGCCCGACTTCGGTCGGACGTTGCGGCTTGGTGTAATCTGCCCTTATCCCCCCTGGGACGGGCGGCCCTGTTTAAAATGATGTCTCTTCCCCGGTTCTTATATGCTGTGCAAAATACACTTGACCTAGTGCCGGCTAGCTATTTCCGCGAAATTGAGGGCCTCCAAAGGAAGCTGGTATGGGCTGGCCGGCCTCGTATTGCGTTGACTAAGCTCACGTTACCCTGGTACGATGGGGGCATTGCGTTACCTGATATACGACGGTATTATTGGGCATCTCAACTGAGTGCTGTGAATCATGCTATGTATGGTCCAGTTCCGAACCCTGCTTACGAAATGGACCGGTGGCTATTGCCCGGGGGAAATTATTACAGGGCGTTCTATTCTCGGGGTGCTAGGAAGAACTTGACGGGACCCACTGGAGTGGCGGTGCGGGTATGGGGCAGCGCGACCGCGGCTACCGAATGGACAGATAGGCTGACCAGAGCGACCCCTCTATTTGCCGCGGAGAGGCTGGGTGAGTTGTGGACCTCAAAAGGGTTTGACAGATGGGACCTCATCGGGATCAGTAAGTTGGATGACCTCTGGGTTAAGGACAGGGTTAAGTCCTTTGCTGAATTGCAACAGGAATATGGTTTGACTGATTCAGAGTTTTTCCGGTACCTTCAGGTTCGTCATGCCATTGGGTCGGTTTTTCCGGCTGGGTCTGCCATCCCGGAGAGCTCCCCCCTGGAAGACAGGGTGCTGGACGGACATGTGCCGGACAGCACTATCTCTCTTATATATAAGAAGCTTATTAATGCTCGGTCGGATTTGCTGCTTCATCTGCATACGTCCTGGACTGATGACGGACTGGAGCTGGATGATGAGGATTGGCGGGCCGCGATATCCTCTCCTAAGGAGGTTGCGATTCCGGCGCGTCTGCGACTCGTTCAGCTGAAAATTCTACACCGGGTCTATGTCACGGGTCCCAGACTGATGCATATGGGTTTCTCAGAGGATGGATTGTGTCGGCGGGGCTGTGGTATGCTTGCTACCTTCCTCCATGTTATATGGGAGTGTCCGGAGGTTGTATCTTTTTGGGATGGAGTGTATGCGGTGATGAGTGAAGTTATGCAAGTTCAGTTGCTGCCTGAAGCCCGGCGTTGTCTTTTGAATGTATGGGAGCCGACTGATTGTAATGTTGCTCAGACTCAATGGGTGACGCTGGGGACCATGGTTGCAAAGAGGGACATTGCACAATTGTGGGGATCTCAGAGGGCTCCATCGGTCTCCGGGTGGGAAGATAGTATGGACTGGTGCATGTTCAAGGAAAAGATTGTGTATGTCTCCCGTGGCAGGCCCAAAAAATGGGGTAGGATATGGGGCCAATGGAACTCGTTCCGTGGGGATGTCTGCGACCCCCCTTTCACTGATCCCCCTGATGCTCCTTGTTCCCCTTAGCTGTGTGTTTCGGCTCTTTCCCGTGCTGTATTTTTGTTATACCGCTGGCGCTGGGTCCCCCCTCTCCCCCCTCCCTTTTTCTTTTATCCTCTGTAGATTCTCCTGTCTTTCCCTGCTGTTTTAGGTCTGACTCGCCCCGCATCTCATGACACAGACGTAACAATTCGGGCATAGCCTTGTCTTTTTCTTCTTCGTTTGTTTAGTTGTTTTGAAAAATGAAACCTTTTTATATCCTGTCGTTTTGTGATTGATCGATGTCATGCACCATGGCTGCCGGACCCCTGGTTGTCGGCTGATGAGCTGTGTACCTTAACGTTGTTTTGAGATGCTGCACCGGCCGGCCCAGAGGGTTGTAGGCACATCTTTGTTTCTATTTGTCTCTTGCAAATAAAGGTTTTAAAAAAAAAAAAATAATGTAGATCACAAAAGTGGTGCTGCACATGAGGAACTGAGAAATGGGTTTTTAATCCTACCTCTTCAAAGCTCTTTGCGCATGTAACTATTCCTGCACGCCTTACAGTGAAAGCCTTGCAAATTGTGTGTGTTCTGTGTTGGTGGTTCAGTAATATCAGTATGTAGTAACATATCTCTAATGTTGCGTCCTCTCCTGTATGTAATATTAGGTCTGCCTCTGATGTTCCTGCCTATGATGTTATCACTTGTGAGAATATTCCCGTTTTTGGCCAGGATTCTCTTGACATCCCTGGCATTTTTGATTGAATGTCAGAATAATTCTGGTGCTGTCTTCAGTGGATCAGACTCATTCTTGGGTTTATCGGAAAGGGTCCCCTGTCTCTTGATGATACTGCCTCTATCACTGGCTTTGTTGGGTACCCATTGTGGATATCCCCTCTCCCTGAGTCTTTCAAGCATGATTCGACACTCACGTTGATATGCTTCTTCAGTATTATAATTGCGTTTGGACCTGAGAAGCTCCTCAAAGGGGAGTCTCCATTTGAGTGTGTCTGAATGGCGACTGAGAGTGTGTAGCAAACTGTTGCCTGCTGTGGTTTTGAGTAAATGTTCAGTGTGTATTTTATTATGTCTGATTTCTATCCTTACATCAAGATTCTCCACTGATATTGCTCGTAAGGTGGATGTTGCGTTCGTTCATGTTCAATTTCTCAATGAACTAGGTGGCACCCATCTCAGTTCCCCTTCAGATAATGAAGAGGTCTTCAATGAATATACATGTATAATTGTATGTCTATGTGTATCTAGTCTTTATTACACTGCATGCCTCCTTTTTTATTCATTCATAGAGATCCAACTTGCCATACCTACCAGTGTTTAAAAAGAATGAAATAAATAAGAAGATATGAATAAACAAAAGATTGAGAAAAAAACCTAGAATCATTTAAAGAAAAGTAGTTAAACTATCGAATAAGGAGGGGGGGGGCTTACTTGAGATGTCCTACCTGATGATCTAGGGAGAGGGTTGACGTGCAATATGACAGTATGCCAAGTTGTGAAGTTTTGTACAAAAGAGTTAACAGGTATGTTCTTCAACTCGGACATTCATAAAACCATAAATGCATTTTCCAGCATTTTGATTTTCCCGTGTGCCTAGGAATACAGCACTCTAAGTCAGCTACTGTGTCTATTTCATACAGTGATTCCCTGATTGTGGAAGCTAGAAAACCTCATTGGCTTTTGCAATGGTTTATTGGGCTACATTCATAGAAGCAGAAATGAATCACAGCTCCATGATTTCAATGAAAACGATAATCTGCTTGCACTCATTTTTCACTGGATTCCAAACACACGTATTGTCAAAACTGGGCATAACTAAATAAACCTGTCCTGCATAATTGTATATCAAAGGTACAGTTTATTGAGATTCGCTTGTGTTCGGTACAGGGGCAGTTTCTTCATTTGGGTGTAGGGGCCTTGACCCCCTGCCCAATGAGATCAGACACAAATTTTTACTTTAAAGTGACTGATTACATGCCTTTCTGCCTGAGTGAAGTCTAGGTGGAGCTTCATTAACCAGCAGTGACAAGTTATGACAGTGAAGCAACCTTAAAGTTAAGTGTGCATGTCAGGTTGGACAGGTGGCTTGCTCTGAACTGCCTGACATGCATCCTTTAGGGCTCACCTATCTGCCGGCCCGTGCCCTGCAGATGGAACCAGTGCAGTGGTGTCAGATTTATGGCACTGGAGCGCTTGGGCCTTCATGTGAACCACTTTTGAAGCATTCGTAAATCTCAGGTGCCGATAATGGACTCTCCTTGCTTTTATTCCACCTTACACAAGTTGTCCACCCTGTGCTGCCCGTGGCCTCGCCACTTTGAAATGTTACTAGCCGCCACTGGATCAGTATATGGTCTCCGTCATGAAGAACTGTTGATATTAATATTTTGATGGTCAATGTTGGAAACCTCAAAGTTAGTGACATCCATTTAACCAGTCTGAGTAGTGTTGCAATATTTTGTCTCAGAAGCGAGATAATGAATTCCTTATCTGTTATTTGAAAAAAAATCGTAATCTGGTGGTTGTGCAATGGAAACAACAATGATCCATTAAGCAAAAAACACAACGACTTACAAATAAAAGGAATTGAAAGCTGTCATCTACCAGGGAGAAACGCTAAAAGGAACATTTATGGCACGTGATGTTGTAAGATTATTATTACTAGTTATACAGGGAAACATGGAAAGTTGAAATGGCTCCTTACACCCTGCCAAAGATGACAAATCAACATAATACATTTTTAGTCTAATATCATCGAAGTATTTGGAAAATAAAATTGAAATAGATGGTCTTTTGTTTCTGATGTATCAATAACATCTCATAGTAAATCAGAGTTTGCATATTTACAACTGATGCGGTTTTACCAAGAATTAAACAGAATGCATTTATGCTGGCCAAAATAAAGATCTGAAGATTAGTTAAGACAGGCCACTTTGTTTTGCTTGGCTGATATGTTTTTTTTCTAGTGGTCTTTACGTTTCTATCTTCCAGGTGAAATAGTTGATTCATAATTGTGTTTACATTTTTGAAAAGCTAGCGTTTTCTGCACTCTCAAAGAAAAGTTGTGAGTGACAGTCCTGGTGCAGGACATTTTGCTCATCAAACAACCTCATTATATCTACTTACCCTTATATTGTTGTTCCTGCTGTTCTCTTCTTGTATGTTTCCTTGAAGATGTTTCATCATAGCAAAGTTAAGCATTTTGATTAGCATACGCTGAACTGTATGATTCGTACCCGCCCCCACACACAAATAACCTGTAACAGAAATGCAGGCATGGGGACTACTGAAACACTGAAATGTATGTTTAATCACCTGTCTACTGCCAACCTCTTTCACTTACCCAGTCTTCCTCAATAATGTACAGTATGAAGCTCAAAATCCCCAAGCTGTTCCCTGTGTAATTCTGTCTCTTTGTGGCCAGACAGACAGCTGTAAACACACAAAAAGGGTGTCAGACACGACTTATTCCAAGGGACACCTTGATTAACCACCATCTCTGTCACCATAAATGATCCCTGGCCTATCACTGGACCACACCTTTCAAGTTACTCAGCTTATGTAGAATGATGACTACATAATCATCAAGGTAGGCTGTATGACACCATCACTTCATACTGGATCCTTCAAGAAATGTGAAGCTACCAGTTGCAAAACATGCAGAGGGCACCAAATGACCAATTTGCAACCATATTTGCATTTCTTCGAAGTTCCTTCTTCCCTGTACACGTTGGCAAGCATCGGATGCCCCAATATAAGTACTGCTATCCCCGTTCTTTCCTGGAAAATCCTTCATGAAGTAGTCAGTATGGACTAGATGGAGAAGTTGCAGATCAAACAGAGAACTTACTCCATGGAGAAAGTGATCTGTTGTTACTCCTGGATTGACTCTTTCTTTTGACCCCTGAGAATTATCAATTCACTGGGCTAAATTTGAAAACTGATGGGTATTGCAACCACTCAGGAAAACATCTTGTACTACCTGAGGAAGGCGGATGCTGAAACATTTGAGTGGAAATATATTTTTGTTCTTTGGTGAGCCCAACTGTTTGAGTCACTTCTTCCTTATATCTATATATATCTATCTCTCTATATATATATATATATACATTTTGTTGCCATGAAGACCATTAACACTTTTTTAACTGAGGCAGGGTAACTTTAACATCTGAAACAGAAGCAAAACTGTACACACTGCCATGTTCTTAAACATCCCTAAGGTCCCTAAGGTCACATTTTTTAGTCAATATGTTTTTAGTATAGGCACTAGCACTTTCATATTTTAGATAGATTTTTACACAGCACTAGGCACTTTAGTTGGACATAGCCATTTTTTGCACAATTAGCAGGGGCCGTTGAGCACGGAAGCACTATTTTCAATAAATGGAAAATCAGATATTCAGCTGTTATGAATATCACAAATACATGAAAAGTACATTTTGAGCACCTTATAATCGAGTACATTAGTTAATGTGGCCATAGCATCAGTAAATGAAAGTGATTAGTAATAGCATTCAAGCTGATATGAGGTACTACAATCATTATAAGTATACTATGGTGAAATATAAAATGGGCACTTATGCCGCAATATTTTCTAGGTCATACCAAATATTACTGATGTCATAATGTGTATATATTTATTTATTTATGCATATTTATGAGTACTGTTTTTCGTATATATATATACATGTATTTATTACTGTATTTATACGTTTTTATTCATCATGACATTACTGAACTTTTCATATATTTTAATAATGCTATAATAATACATTGTATTTATTTATTATTTATAAGACACAGACTGTTGCATAACCATGGATTCTCTGTAGTGTAGTTCCTATTTTCCCAATAGGCTCTGCGCATTGGAATAATATCTTCAATAGTATAGACGTAGGACTGTGGTTAACTAGGTCTTCTACTGACGATATTAGACTTAAAGTTATGTGTGTGCCAGCTAGCTCAGAGTTCACTAGAAACTTTCTCGAATAGGCAAGGAGGAGTTAAACCTCCCTGGATAGACAAGAAGGGATTTAGTTTCTGACAACCATAGAACATGACAACTTTGCTCTCCCCTAATCAAGAGTATATCTCTAGAGTCGTGTGAAAACAAAAGACAACTTATTTTACTCAGTCAGTACGTGCATTCTTAGTTTCACCAGATTGTAGAGAAAAGGAAGAGACGGGCGTGTTCAACAAAAAGGTGTTATTTATTGATCAGTCTCTTTTCTCGTACAAGAGAAATGAATCGCTATCATTGCAATACTTATAGTTAAGTAAAGTGCATACAGTAAAAACAGAATTATAAAATAATACTGTAAAAGCATTGATATGGTTTCTTAGCCATATAATAATTAAAATGGATAAAAGTTATATACATATATACATTGACTAATCGTACTCAACTGGTGCTTCTAACTACGCCTACCCCGGTGTACCTGACCTAAGCCTAATACGTGGGCGGGAGTAGATAAGTAGCAGTTTTAGTTAAGTTTGCTTTGCCAAGGATCTGATTCAAGAATTCTCTGTGAGGGGTTATTCAGTTCAGTACCTGGGATTTAGAAGGCTGGAGGGCTGGTATCTCTATCTCAGGACTCGATATCCCAGTTGCCCGCAAGGGCGGCTAGGAACTCCGGAGCTGGATTTCTCGGCAAGAGAAAAGGCAGCGTCTCTCTCTCAGTGCGTCAAAAGGGAGGGGCAGCGTCCGTGGGCTTCCTGCATCAGCTGGGCTCCTCGGCAAGTATCGCTGCTCCAATCTCGTCACCACCACCGTGTGTTTGCTTAGGGCAATGTCGGTAATATTTATACCTGAAAGGTGCCGAGATTGACGTAAGGATGGACATAAATACATCAATAAGGATGTCATAAGAACTGGTCGTTCGTACATTCTTTACTGGAGTTCTTGGTTAAATCAAAACAATAGCTGCGGGGGATTTCCCAGGTTGCTGGAGATTTGATTTGTTTTGAGAACTCGGTATGCTTTCTATGGGGGCTGGAGGAATAGTGCTTGCCTAACGTGGTAGCATGCGCTATGACCTAATCAGAAAACGGGTTTTTGTGCCGTTGTATGGCCATTAGTGAATTATTAACCGGACAAGGGTCAGAAATAGGAATATCGATACAGTTCCCATAGGAAACATATCACACCCACTCCACGGAATCTATGGCCATATTTACTAACCTAAGCATAGTAAACATAACTAATATTTGTATGTATCTTTAAACCGCCCCAAAATACATTAATTTGCATATTAGCGTAATACACGTAAAATGAATATAGTTACTGTATGCATGTAAGCAGTGTAATCATTCAAAAAGGGGATGCATATTTCATATAACAGCAGGAATGATTTGCGAAAATAACACATGAAATGGCTCTTAATACAGAAGAAAAAGTGCGAGACCATTTCATCCCATAGAAATGCATTTGTATGTATAAATAACCTAGAGGTCGAGGTAATGTCTCCTAGAGTTATCTAAAATAGAAGTTTCTGTTCTCTAAGAATAGTTCACTTTATGCAGAAGATAAGTGCCTGAAAGGTAAATATTTTGGATGTTGGAGAAAAAGTTCCTGTTTGCAGGAGCAGACTCGAAAAAAAATCTTAGTTGCTTCGTTATCAAAATTGAAGGCCAAATTCAGAGTTCAGGGAACGCTGTGTGCAACTTTTGCTCAAAGTCATTCTCTCTGTTCCGGTGAAAACATCATATCATTGAGATGTTCGAAAAAACAGTCAACAGCTTCTGGTGAGAGTTCGACAAGGTTGGAAAATGACGCCACCATGCATTCATGAGCATGATTGCTTTCATTGATGGTATGATCAGCATAGCTGACAGATGGTCGTACCTGATCGATGCTGCTTTCATCTTGTACTCCACTACCCTTCAATCGCAGTGGTGAAGTCTCCACGAATGCCGTCATCAGGATTGTTAGCCGCTGGGGACAGCACAATGCATGAGCCGTTACTGGACTCAACAAAGTCTCTGCATCCAATGGCACTTCTGATTGTAGTGTGAGACAGGTGTCCAACACGCATTCTTCGCCGCATAGCAAGCACCTTAATACAGGCATAACACAAGTCTGCCACAAAGGTCTGAATGAAAGAAACCAGGTCATATTTAAATCTCGTAGCCGTGCTAGTCCAAGGACTTTAGTTATGCGGTCCCGGTAGCGTATAGCTAGGATAGTTTCTTCCATTGTTGATGGAGTCATGTCTGTGACACGGTTTGCCATATCGAAGCAAAAGTAGCAAAAATAGGACGCCTGCTACTAGTCCCAACAGGAGAGGTAGTCCGCCAAAGAGGGAATGGACGAAGTTTGGAAAAATACCAAGGATGGCTTTGAATGGGGTCAAAGCTCCGGAAAAAACTGTCTTAAATACACTTGCGATACCACTTGTATCAGAAATATTTAAGATTTCGTTTAGTATTTCTGCGAAGTGTAGGGGGCTATTCGTAGATAGCAGTGAATGAATCTCTGCCGTTGTCCTTGCAACTTGGAGATCATACGTTTCTTTTGATGACGTCAACCTGGTTGGCGTCTGTAGGAGCACAGTCTTCATTCTGCTTAAAGTATCAATTCGAATAGAAGAGAAATTAAAACTGGGCCATAACCTTGCCTCCCTGTCTGGATATCGTTCGGGAACAATACTCTTTCACAGCACATGACCCTGGTAGTCACGCTTACGAGATAAGGTTTTCCAGGCATTAGGCTGCAACATCTGCGATCTACAATTAGAATGTAACTCCCGTTCGAGAGCCTCCTAAAGAATGGTTCTATTCGTGTTGCAGGTGTGCCTAGCTGGTGACATGAAAGGTTATTTGAAGTCCCTTCACAGGCCCCATGCAAACTTAAACCCTGACACAGAAGTATACCACTTAGTGACTTTGCACAATTATTGCCACTAAGAAATACACTCTGTCCTTTATTACTAACACATGTGTGTGTATAGGGCAAGTCCCATGTCGACTTAATGTATCCTTTACCCAACCTTTCATACTCGCCTGCCTGTATATATTTTTGGCAGTATTGAAACTGGAAAGTTGTTATCGGAATATTTATTATCCCATGTATTATCTATTCAATGACAGGTCGTTCTGACATTGTCAATGGTAATCTCTCACGTTTTTCAATGCTCAGAATTGTATAGTCAGCACCCTTCTGTGCCAAACTGATTTGTTTATCAGTAAGGTTAAAGATATTAAACAGTGACGTTGTGTTGATTAAATGCCAAGGCACATAGCTTGAACGCAGATTTTGTAACGTCCAGCCAAGCTGTACAATAGAACGTAATTGAGACTGACCGTGTTGTAACATCAGTAAGTCTTGCTCTATTATATCGATTGCTGAAGACACAATACTGTCCAGTGAATATATTCTGGAAGACAGAGTCATTAACCCATTGTCCACAACAGAAAGTGATTTTTCCAAATTAACACGGTCAATTTCCCGTATTTTTTCTGCTGTCTCAATTTGAGTTTCTTTCCAAGCTTCGTTATAAGCTGCATATATAGAGGCCGCTATGAAACGTTTTTGACGCTGTTTGCGTGGTCCCATAATGAAATCGCGCAAGTCAGCACCTTCTTTAAGTAAAGTTAAGTGTTGCTTAATTTCTGCCAGTGTGGATGTATGTAGCCATTGAAGGCAGAGCTTTCCCACACTGTAAGTAGTTACAATCCCTGGATGTTGTCTCTGGGAGTATCTTGGGTCCGGCCTGGTCAATGTGAACCCCTGTATTTTGTTCAGGAATCTGTCTTGACAGTTATTTGTGTCTGTGGGCCAGATCAACCATTGTTTCCATTCAGGATGTGTTCTGTTTTGGTTTAAAATACTGGTTACGTCTATCTCAACATCAGAGGTGCTATTACTATCCATTGTTGGCTTTGGAATAGACGGTTTGTTTAAGTCTTTGATTTTGGCTAGACCAAGACAGGTGGTCTGCTGAATTGTGTCATTCAAAAATATAATTTGTTCTGGGATCATGCAGGCTCTAAATAATGATTCTATACCTTGCACTTGCCAATCTTTTGTGCCCCAGATCGTTTTCGTGTCAATGTTATTGTTCCAGAAATCAAAACCAAATGTATTCATTTTATCAAAAAATGAGTCTGAATATATCAATTTTGTGTTTGTAAGCATGGTTTTCACTCCTGTCTTATTTAACAATTTGAAATAGAATGTTTCTGCATTACTTGTGTTAAACCCTGAAAAGTATGAATATTTATCATAAAATGTTTTTGAACTGCCTTTTGGTGGAGTTGCACAATTTTCCCATTGGTTAAAATTTAAAACATTTCTAGGCTGAGTAGATTTATGCAGATAATGGTTACCATAATGGTTATAGCAAAACATTTGATCGTAATTAGATGAACCTTGTAAATAATCATGTTCTGTAAATTTAGCTGACATCACTAGATCAGACATCATATTATTAATACTTTCAAAGTCCCAATCATCAGCAAATGTGCTTGGTTTTACAAAGTCACTCAATGAAAACTTAAATTGGTGTGGATACTTCATGAGTTCAACCGGACCATATATTTCATATTCAGTTTTGTCCCATGCTACCCCGCCGGGTATAGGATTGGCTGTGAAGTTTACAGACGAAAGTTCTCTTTTCTCGACGTGTGAAGATGCGTGTGGTTTAAGGACCAAGTTGATATTCTGGCTTGCTGTGTCTATTTTAGCATATTTTCCCTCAATGAAATGTCCCAAGCATAGAACCATGATGAGCCAAAGTATGAGGATAAATGCACCAAATGCCACCCAAAATTCAATCCATGGAGAAATCAGATAGGTTTCTTGTAGTTGATGAAAAAGTTCCTTTGCTTTGTCTTTAAAAGTTCTTTTCGTTGGATGATCGTTAGGTTCATTCAGATCCACAGAAAAATCATCGAAGTTGATGAAGTAGCCGGATGCTGTTCTGTCAATTGTTTCAATTGCTTCTGGATTACTTTTTGATTTTAGAATTTGCTTTGTTTCATTAGCATAGTCTATGGTTACATCACTGTAGAATGGAGTTTCTTGATGTAAAGCTTTGATTTGGGTTTCAAGAGGTTTAGGTTCCATTGCTTTGTTACATAGTCCTTGTTGTTTCACTGTAGGTTTATCAAATGTGATTAGTCTTTCAGTTTGAACCTCTGTATTTGTTGCAAACTTTGGTGTTCTGCTACTTCTTGGGAGTCCACTTGGCCTACTACTTGTTATCGGCCACATGATTGTGGTTTAACCAGGTCGATGGATACAACTTGGTTCTCCTTTTTACCAGCAAGGGGCGGTAATACTACTGATCTCGTCCCGTTGACAGACAAGACAGGAACTGCTTTTCTGTAAGAAGGCCCAAATTCCTTCTTTACCGCAATCTTCTCTCAGACCAGATCCCCGATTTTTGGAATCCAGACAGGCCTTGCTGGGACAGGTGGTTTCTCTTCAGTGGTTGTTGGCTGTTGTTTCAACTTTATGTTGCTCAGGTCTCTTCTTGTTTCATTTAAGTCCTGTAAAATAGCCAAGCGATCTTTGATATCAAAGCATTTTTCTTTAACCACTGAAGTCCGACTATCTAAGTCCTGGACTAACATTCTAGTCCCAAACAATAGTTCGTACGGACTGAGACCTCTCAGAGAATTTCTTGGCAGATTGTTTAGACTACGTTGGACACTTATTAGATGTTTGACCCACCCAGCTCCCGAACCTAATACCTTTGCTGTTATAGATTGCTTTATGTCACGGTTTTGTCTTTCCACGATTCCGTTTCCCTCAGGATGAAAGGGACAAGAGTACCGCAATGCAATGCCCATGCTGGTCATGGCCTCCTTATAAGCCCGAGAGCTAAAAGCAGGACCCTGGTCAGAATGCAGCATGCCAATTGCGTATGTGCCGATAAAGACTCGCAAATCTTTTATAACAGTTCTGGCGTCAGCCGATCGCTGGGGTCTACATTACAAGTGAAAATAGTCTCTACATGTTAATAAGACGCATTATTCATACTGGGTGAGTTTATGTTGTTAGCCTATTCCTTATTGAGCAAAAAGCCGTGGGAATACACCGTTTCGTTCACCACTGCGATCTCTGTTGCAGTTTGAACAGTTTCTCGCGAATAGGTGTTGGTCCAGACTCATTCCTGGCCACCAGTATGTTGATTGTAATTCTGCTTGAGAATCCTTAATTGTGCGATGTCTAAGACCCTCGCCAATATGTGCGTCTACTATTAACAAGACTCGCCTGTTCATGTTTGGAATCACTCTATCCCCCACTCCAGGGATTCGAGCAAAAGGAACGGAGTTTGCATCGATTATGTATGTATAATTGAGTGGATAGTTGATCGGTAACGCTGAGCAGTCGCCTTTTGATGACGTTTTCACCGCCAGCACTGTTTCACCGTCAATGTATTTTACTGAACGCTTTTTTGTAGCTACGGAATCCGATTTAGTTGGTTCCGCTGTGGCTGTCTCAGCCAATGAATTCCCTGCAACGTGAACGCCATCACGTTGATGACTCAGTGTATGTATCACGTGAGTCTTTTGTAGTTCTTTTTGTAAAAGAACTACTTGTTCCCAAAGCATTTTATGCTTGATTGTGCCACCTTTTGCATCTTTAAAACCGTTCTGAACCCAGATCTGCAAGTATTCATTGTAAGACTGAACGCAATAATATGAATTGCACACTATGAGTGTGGGGAATTCTCGATCGGTATTTTCAAGCGCCATCTTGAATGCTAGTAGTTCAGCTCGCTGAGCTGTACAATCTCCTAGAGATTGTGTTTTAGTTACAAGTGGTCTAAATTTTCCTTCGTGCCAGCGACCTTTAACAATCACGCACGCAGCACTGTAAGCTTGCTTACCCCCAACTGCGAGTTGTGCTGATCCGTCCGTATATATTATACAGCCGTAATGTTCTAGAGGCAGAATTTCTGTCGGCAGAGGACATTCAAATTCATATTGGAGAAATTCTTGTGTTTTTAAATTAGGATCAAATTCGTATACCACGTCTGTTGCAGCAAGGGAATTAGCCCATTGTATCCATCTCGGATGAAGTGCTTTAGCATTCGGAATGCTTGCCTTTGTTACCGCCTCCAGGGCTGGTATTGGTGTCACGATGAATATTCGTCTACCTTGTGCTAGGGCTCTTTCTTTCGCTACAGCAGTCTGTACCGCGGTAAGGATTTTTTCCGTTGGGCTAAATTTCATTTCAGCTTTTGTGTACAAGTGTGATTTGTATGCTATTGGTACCGTTTCTCCCTCATTAGAGGTCAGGTATGTGAATCCGCATCTTCCTGGGATGACTCGAATCACAAGATTGCGTGTGTTGTCACATGTTTGTAGTTTTGTTTTAACTAACATGTCTGTTTGTAAAGATCTCAAAATTTCTGTGTGTTTTTGAGTCCAGTTGATTCTTTTAAAATCTGGTTTTATTAAATCATAGAGGGGTTTAACCCTCTCTGCATAATTTATAATGTAAGTTCTTCCGAAATTTAGGAAACCTAGAATTGATTGTAAGTTTTTTAGTGTTCTTGGTGCTTGGATTACAGCACATTTCTCTAGGAAATTGTCAGCCAGGCTTTTGCCTTCACTTAATAATTCATATCCTAAAAATAGGACAGTTAGATGGGCAATTCTTGACTTTTTAAAGTTGAATTTGTAACCCTCTGCTGCGAACCCAAGTATTATGGTGTTCACTCTTTTCAAGTGAGTATCCAAGTCATCATCTGTTAGATAGATGTCATCGACATAAGATAATGCCTCGCCATCATATATTTGTAGTAACTCTGTTACTCTCGCTGAGAATAATCCTGGGCTATTCTTGAACCCCTGTGGTAAACGACAGAAATTTTTTTGCGAGCCATTTATTGAGAATGCGGTCAAATATCGGCTTTCTGGTGCTATATTTTGACAAAAGAATCCGTTAGAGATGTCTAATGTTGTTTTGTATTTTTTGCGCACTATGTTATTCATTAGTGCTGCACTGTGTGAGTTTTGCACTGCAAAAGTTTTGCAACATGAGTTCAAGTGTCTGTAGTCCAAAACAAGACGATATGAATCATCTGGTTTGGAGACAGGAAACAAAGGATTGTTCATTTGTGAGGTGCAAGTTTCAATCACCCCCTGGTATTCAAGTTGATCTAGGATCTCTTTTACCTGTTTTTTAGCTTCTTGCTTAATTGGGTACTGCCTCTGTGCAGTAGGTTGTGATTTTAACTGGATTTTGTGAGGAGGAGAGTCCTCATACCATCCCACATGATTTTTATATAATGCAGGAGCTTGGGCTACTGCCCACTTTATTGCAAGTGTATACTTTTTATGTATTGGAATGTGATTAGAGAAGGCAGGCATAATTATTTCTTCGCCATGAGGGCACTCCCTGACAAACCCTGGTGGCCAGTCTTTTTCAGCTAGAAGGATGTCATAGCCTTTAGAGAGATTATCCCAAAATAGACCCCTTATTTTCCTAGTCTTATCCCCCTCTATACGCAATGTTATTTCATATATTTTATGAGGTTTGCTAACTCTAGTATCTGCAGTTTCCACCTGAATGTATTCATTCGTGTCCACTGTCTCCAGATGAATCATCAGGATCTTGCGAGCTATGCTTACTTCTGCTGCACTGTCTAGCATTGTCTGAGCCCATTCTCCGTTTTTCAGCTGTGTCCTCAGTATTCTCGGCATGGTTGATTACTTTAATACTGGCTACCTTCTTCTTTGGAAATTTTAATTTTTTATTTTGATGAGCAGGTTCCTTGTCTTTGGACTTGACGTGCTCTTCCCTGTGTTCTGATCGTCCTCTTCTTTCCGATTTCTGCGAGGAAGTCTGAAAAGATTGAGAGGGACGTGTATCAATATCTTGATATTTATCAGGTTTCTTTATATTATCCCTGTTTCTAAGGTTGGAATCTTTTTTCTTTAGGGGTGGATTGTTTATTTCCATCCCAGCTCTTTTTTTGAGTGTTTAGATTATTTTTAATAAATACCTTTTCAGGATTTTCAATTAGTTGGGGTTTCACAGGTATTCCACCCAAACTATCTCTTCCTAGTTCTTCATAGGATTTTTCTATGATTCTGGCAATTTCAAATGGTTGGTCTGCTATATCTGTCTCTTTCAACCTCTGGCGGATTGCCACATTTGCTGCTTCTCCCTTTATATTGGCTAGTAATATTGCCGAGACCTGCTTGAAGTCTTTTAGTAATTTCATACCAAGAGTTAAAGCAGGTTCTGGACCGTATTCATCTTGAATTTGTTTTAGCACATCTGGTATTACTGACATGGATGGAACACCATGTGTTTTTGTGTAAACGGAAGCAAAGACTGTACCCCAAGTGTCACAGTCCTCCACATGTGGTGCGATTCCCATTGGAAGACAGATAGTCAGAATCCTGTGTTTCTCAAGAGTGGTGGTATCCGGAAATACCGCCTCTATTTGAGTGATTTTTTGTGCTAACCAGAATGGAATTTGTTCCCGTTTTGCGGGTACTTTACCTAGACAGGACTGTATGTTCTGTGGTGTAATTTTATTTGTGTTCCCCTGATGAGGGGTCAGCTGTGGAATTTTAATAGCTGGTTGGACTGTTGAAGTCCGCATTATATATTGGACTAATTGTCTGTGTATTTTAATTAGTTGTTTTAGCTGTGCTAAAAGATCTGGTGCAGACATTTCTTCAATGTCTGGATGTGGTGTGTATCCGGCTAGGACCGGCCACGTTGCTCCTGGTCTACCTAGTGGACCGAGCCTGGTGATGTGATTATTATGTTTTAGGGCGCCATTAAACCAGAGCAGGTGCTCTTGGTATTTGAGTGGTATCTCCACTTCCTCGAAAGGAGTGTAGATATCCGGTGGTTCCTCTATTTTATAATAGTGGAACTCTTTTGTTACAGCGTTCGCTGCTGGAAAGTTTATCCATGAGTAGAATACCTCTGTCTGCCGATATTCGTGTGCCTCAATTACGAATATGACTGTACCACCTCTCGGTGTTAGTCCATTTTCTATAAGTTTTAAGGTTATAGTTTTTCTTATGTTGACCGGGATGAGTATTGCCTCCGGGTCTTGCTGTAGGAGACTTCTGTCATTCGCTAGGAGTTGAGCTGCTATTCTAGCTGTCTCCCTTTCTTCTTCAGTTTCTGACATTTTACTGTCAGGAAGGTTATTTTGTTTATTTGCAGATCAGGTTTCTATGGAAACAAAGAAAGATTAGATGCACAATATTTTGGAACAGTGTATCCTTCAACGTTGAATAAACCAAGAACCATACATAGGAGTCTCCTCCTACGAAGTTTGGCGGATTTAACCTTTCACCCACTCCAGACGTCTTTGGAGTATTATGGGAAAAGGGGTCTGTGTGAAAAAGCACGACTGAGTTACTCTAATGTCTTACGTTAGATTTATCGCCTATCCAAACCGTTGGGCGCCATGTAGTGTAGTTCCTATTTTCCCAATAGGCTCTGCGCATTGGAATAATATCTTCAATAGTATAGACGTAGGACTGTGGTTAACTAGGTCTTCTACTGACGATATTAGACTTAAAGTTATGTGTGTGCCAGCTAGCTCAGAGTTCACTAGAAACTTTCTCGAATAGGCAAGGAGGAGTTAAACCTCCCTGGATAGACAAGAAGGGATTTAGTTTCTGACAACCATAGAACATGACAACTTTGCTCTCCCCTAATCAAGAGTATATCTCTAGAGTCGTGTGAAAACAAAAGACAACTTATTTTACTCAGTCAGTACGTGCATTCTTAGTTTCACCAGATTGTAGAGAAAAGGAAGAGACGGGCGTGTTCAACAAAAAGGTGTTATTTATTGATCAGTCTCTTTTCTCGTACAAGAGAAATGAATCGCTATCATTGCAATACTTATAGTTAAGTAAAGTGCATACAGTAAAAACAGAATTATAAAATAATACTGTAAAAGCATTGATATGGTTTCTTAGCCATATAATACTTAAAATGGATAAAAGTTATATACATATATACATTGACTAATCGTACTCCACTGGTGCTTCTAACTACGCCTACCCCGGTGTACCTGACCTAAGCCTAATACGTGGGCGGGAGTAGATAAGTAGCAGTTTTAGTTAAGTTTGCTTTGCCAAGGATCTGATTCAAGAATTCTCTGTGAGGGGTTATTCAGTTCAGTACCTGGGATTTAGAAGGCTGGAGGGCTGGTATCTCTATCTCAGGACTCGATATCCCAGTTGCCCGCAAGGGCGGCTAGGAACGCCAGAGCTGGATTTCTTGGCAAGAGAAAAGGCAGCGTCTCTCTCTCAGCGCGTCAAAAGGGAGGGGCAGCGTCCGTGGGCTTCCTGCATCAGCTGGGCTCCTCGGCAAGTGTCGCTGCTCCAATCTCGTCACCACCACTGTGTGTTTGCTTAGGGCAATGTCGGTAATATTTATACCTGAAAGGTGCCGAGATTGACGTAAGGATGGACATAAATACGTCAATAAGGATGCCATAAGAACTGGTCGTTCGTACATTCTTTACTGGAGTTCTTGGTTAAATCAAAACAATAGCTGCGGGGGATTTCCCAGGTTGCTGGAGGTTTGATTTGTTTTGAGAACTCGGTATGCTTTCTATGGCGGCTGGAGGAATAGTGCTTGCCTAACGTGGTAGCATGCGCTATGACCTAATCAGAAAACGGGTTTTTGTGCCGTTGTATGGCCATTAGTGAATTATTAACCGGACAAGGGTCAGAAATAGGAATATCGATACAGTTCCCATAGGAAACATATCACAGCTCAAATGAAATCTACAGTGTTAAGGGGGTGTACACAAAGCAGTTATAAAAAGGATGGCATACTGCACTCTGTATGTGATCAAGGGCACTAGTAGCTCGAAAGGTGTTGTCAGAGGAGGAAATAAACAACATTTTGCCATTCAATCCGGGTGTCCGATGCTCTCTTTTCGCCGAGAGGAGGTCTTGGGAGCATTTTGGACGTGAATATATATATATATATATATATATATATATATATATATTCACTGAAAAAACCATAGGTTTCACACCAGTTATAGTTAGCTGGAAGTTTTACTCGCATAAAACCATTGAAATTCCCATGTTATAGTTAGTTGGACTCACTATAACTTGCACGTGCAATGCACTGCTGATGACGTCACATATTACATCACTCATGACATGGTCAGTGACATCACTCATGACATCACTGATGACACCATCCAGTGAATGTGTGTCTTTCTGAAAAATAAATATGTGTTATAGATGTATATGTTATTGAATATCTTAGTGAATACATATATTAGTGAGTAATGTTTAAATATTGAAATATATGGATTAGTGTTTCACTTTGTGTATAAGTGGCTGCATGGGTTGGTGAGTAGCTACATGCGTATGTATATGGGTTATTAGATGTTTTTCTTAGTATCAGTATGAGTGTTTGTATGGTTTGGTGGGGGTATTACTTAGCACATAGATGCATGAATGACTGACTCTTTCTTTGTATGTCTTTTGAAGACAGCATATGTGCAGGACTATATGGGTGGATGAGTGTGTATATGTGTGTGTTAGTGAGTGAATGACTGTTTCACTAGTGGCTTTATCAGTAACTACATATGTTTTAATCTAGTATATGTGAATATTGATGTATATAAGTGAGTACATGTGAGAGTAAGAGATTGTAAGAGTTCCTGTTTAAATAAGTATGTGTTTCTATAAGTTATTGTTTAAGAGAGTAGTATGTGTAAGTTTCCTTAGAAGTAAGGTGGTAGTGTGTGTATAGCTGTATATGCAAATAAATGGATGTTCAATACTTTATTTGCATGTGTGAGTATGTGTGAGAGTATCTTTTGGATGACTGTCGGTGTGTAACAGGATGTATAGGTGTATCACTACATATGATGAGTTAGTATATGTATGAGTGACTATATAGAACTGATGGTGAATGAGTGGATGTGTACATAGATGGTGGAATTACTGAATTGGTTGTTGTAACTGGTATGGGTATCTCCATTTTTTTAAAATGTCTATTTTTGAATATGTGTTTCAAGGGTTACATTACAGTGAAAGGAGGTCTGTTACTTTGTCACAAGGATGGTGTCATCAGTGATGTCATGAGTGATGTCACTGACCATGTCATGAGTGATGTAATATGTGACATCATCAGCAGTGCATTGCACGTGCAAGTTATAGTGAGTCCAACTAACTATAACGTGGGAATTTCAATGGTTTTATGCGAGTAAAACTTCCAGCTAACTATAACTGGTGTGAAAGCTATGGTTTTTTCAGTGAATTTAATAGGTTTTTTAAATGCTAATTCCTAACTATAACTGGTGTGAAACCTATAGTTTTTTCAGTGAATTTCATAGGTTTTTTAATAGCAAATATCTATAAGTATGAAATGTAATATTTTTTATAACGAATTTTATATTGTATAATTATGTAATAGTTTTTTAAATTTTTTAAAATTTTTTTTTCCATGGAGCGCTCCCGGGGAGCGTACCGATGCGCTCACCGGTAAGCGCAGTGTTACGGCGCGCCCCGGGGCGCGTACTGGTGGGTGTCCCGTGAGCGCCATTGCCGCGAACGAAAACATCATCGTGACGTATCGCGTATCCGTGACGTCTTGCGTCATAAGTCACGCATCGCGTAGCCGCGAGATGCGTCTTATGACGCACCGCATAAGCGCTCCCGGAAGCGCCAGAGCATTTACTATCGCGCAACGTATGCGCCCCGGTGCGCTTACGCTACTCGCTCCGGGACGCGCCCCAGGGCGCGTAGCGTAAGCGCGTCAAGCCTTGTGACTTCAAAATAACACTTTTCATTGATTCAGAACTTTTTTTTTCAAAATATTGAGAAACCCACCCATTTCTCTCACTATTACTTTGTACTTGGAGAGAGCAAGAGGTGTTCTGTGCATTATCTGCTTCTCAAAGTTTCCTGATCTACAGCAATGGCTGCAAGGGAGTCATCCAGCAGTGATTCAGATGGTTTTTTGCCTGAGGACCCTCCTCACCACAAAACAAAGGACCACTTCATTTGGAAATTTTTTGACATCCCTGAAGGAAAAAAAAAGGTTAATGCTGCTAAGGTAACCTGCAAGATATGTGCCAGTATTTTATCCAGAGTCAATCCTAATAAAAAATATAGCTTTGGAAATGCCAATTTAATTAGGCATGTCCAGAGAAGACACCCAAATAACTATGCCAGGGAGAGTGTCAGGGACCTGGTACAGAATTTACCAAGAGATGGCAGCAGCACCTCCACTGGTGGAGCAACACCTTCAGGAACACCACGTGGAAGAATGGTCCTTAATGTGCGTCCGGTGTTTGCAGGCATAACATTTCTATGCGTGGACTGTGATGAACTGCTCTGTTATGGGGAGCAGAGCGTTGAACTCATTGCTATAAAGAGACAGGAACACCGCTGCCCTTCCCGTCCCTAATTTTTCACATTTTTTTGCTCCTGTTGGGCAGTTTTGGAATCCCTGTTTTTGTTTTTCCCCTGAAAAAAATCCAAAAAAAATAGAAAATCGTTTTAAAAAAGAATAAAAAAATATAAAACAACAAAAACTACCTCCAATTTATAAAAAAATGCTACATTTTTTAAAAACTCTGTCATTCTTTTTTCTCCATGGTACGCTCCCCGGTGCGCGTACCGGGCGCTTCCCCGCGAAAATCGAATTTTTTTTTTTTGCCCCGCGGTGCCCTTTTATGGCCCCCACATCAAACCTAGGGGGTCAGGGAGGTCTACCCTGCCCCCTTATGGTCATTTCCCCCTTTGTTTTTACCACCTCTTGTGTCTCGATCCTACCGAGACACAAGATGGTGGCCGCTCCGGACTGTTTGGAATGTTTACAGACACCCGAGAGCCAATCAGCTTTCCGCTCGCGAACTCGCGTAGCGCGCTGGAGCGCGCCCCGGTGCGCGTACCGGGGCGCGCCTATAGATAGATATATTTTTTTGAACCTAAATTACTCAAAATCCACTGGAGCGCATATCTTGAGACATAGCAAAGGCACATTGGGCTACCAGTCCCTACAATTTTGCCAAGTTTGGTGGGAATCCATTCAGCCGTTCGGGCTAAAAGTGAGTCCAACCGCCCTATGGAAATTAACATGGGGAAAACACGTTTTGGGACCCCCCTTTTATTTCGGCCCCCACCTGACAAATCCCCCCCAAACTTTCAGGGAAGGACCGGAGCGCCACGAGGTAAATTTGAGGGAAATTTCAAGCAGATTCCTCAACCGGCGCCAAAGTTATTCCCAATAGAATGTTGCGATTTCCCTATGGAAAACAATCCTAACTATAACTACCTACTGGCGACCGCCAGTAGGTGATATATATATATATATATATATATATATATATATATATATATATATATATATATATATATCCAGCTCAGTCCCCTGCAAGTTTCAGGAGCACTCGCAGACGGGTGCGTGATGCGGTTGCAGGACCCGCATAAATAAACAGCTCACGGTTTCCACCAAGCTTCAGCTAAAGAAACCACGCACTCCAGGGGTAGTTCTAAGGTGTTTTATTTTAAAGTTCGCAACAGACGCGTTTCGGCGCTCCGCCTTCCTCAATGTTACAAACATTGATGGTGGGCGCCATGTTTTTAACAGCGTGCACATGTGATGTGGTGACAAAAACAAACAAGGGACAAAAAATAAATTCACCATATTGAGTGTTAATCACAGCGTACGTCACATGTTGTTTCAGTACATGTCGTGGTGGATTTACAGATATCGTCATATACTTTCATGTATTTGGTCATTTGAAGTATGACACTTATGTAATCCTTCCACAGTGTGAATTCTTGAATTTTTGAAAATTTGATTTGGATAATATGTAAAGTGATAATCTATGATTATGGCAAAGCAATTGTGAGTCGAGGGAAAATTGCCGATCCACGGCGGTATTTTTGACTAGTCACTGGTTGTGTAACAGTACAGTGGTTTTGTCTTCATGAGACACAATAATGGGATATAGGAACGGGTCTGCAATTCCAAAATGGTGAAAAAATTGACATTCAGAGAAGGTTTTGTCAGTTTAGCCTCCGATGCTCGGGATGAAATGAATTGCGGAACATAAATGTGTAATTGTATAAACCCTAATATATGCCTTTATATTTTAGCCGATACACGGCGTAATAACGTGTCAGTTAAATTGTGTGCGCAAATTGAAAAAATCTTAAATTCTGGCGCATAATAAGCTGAAATTATTTTTGGTGTGCTCGTGATGAATTGGAGCATTAGATAGGCTGAACTGAGTAGTCACGCCACCACGACATGTACTGAAACAACATGTGACGTACGCTGTGAACAACACTCAATATGGTGAATTTATTTTTTGTCCCTTGTTTGTTTTTGTCACCACATCACATGTGCACGCTGTTAAAAACATGGCGCCCACCATCAATGTTTGTAACATTGAGGAAGGCGGAGCGCCGAAACGCGTCTGTTCCGAACTTTAAAATAAAACACCTTAGAACTACCCCCGGAGTGCGTGGTTTCTTTAGCTGAAGCTTGGTGGAAACCGTGAGCTGTTTATATATATATATATATATATATATATATATATATATATATTCACTGAAAAAAACATAGGTTTCAGGGGCGTTATAGTTAGCTGGACATTTCACTCGTACAAAACCATAGAAATTCCCCCGTTATAGTTAGTTCAGCTAACTATAACTTGCGCGCCCGCAATGCACTGCTAATGACGTCACATATTACATCACTCATGACATAGTCAGTGACATCACTCATGACATCTCAAATGACATCACTGATGACATCATCCAGTGAATGTGTGTTTTTCTGAAAATTAAATATGTTTTATATATGTATATCTCAAGGTCAATGGAAACATTAAATGGGCACATAAGTGTCTAAATGGATGATTTTTTTTGTAAAATTGATTGTATAACTGACTGATTAAGTGTATCTTAGTAAATACATGGGGCCCGATTCACAGAATGAATTTAAGACTAAATCCTAAACTTACTACTATTTGGTATTCACAGAATGCACTTACTACTTTCGGGATTCACAGAGTGAACTTACTACTTTCGGGATTCACAGAATGAACTTACTACTTTCGGTATTCAAAGAATAGATTTAAGACTACTAACTTTACGTCCGCACGTGGGCCGGAAAATCCGTCCCAGAGGCGGAGCTTCCGGCTTGGGGGCGGAGCTTGCAGCCCAGAGGGGGAGCTTCCGGCCCGGAGGCGGAGCTTGCGGCTTAGAAGTGGAGCTTCCGGCACGGAGGTGGGGATTTAGCCATGGCTGAAATCTCCACCTCTGAGCCACAAGCTCTGCCTCTGGGCCAGAAGCTCCGCCTCTGGGCCGCAAGCCCCACCCCCAAACCATAAGCTCCGCCTCCGGGCTGGAAACTCCGCCTCCAGGCCGGAATTTCCGGCCCGAGTGCGGACGTAAAGTTAGTAGTCTTTTTTTGTCAAATATATTTTTATTGCAGGAAAGAAATGTGAGCACATTATTGGCACCTAATAGAGAACACGAGTCATTAGGATATTGAAATCAACGATTCTATACACGGCCATTCAGCCCACAACCCGGGGGTCGGGCGGCGTGTGCCAGTAGGTCACGGGTAACATCTCTCCGTTCCAGCAGTGTTCAGTAGGTGGAGAAATGAAACACGTCTGCTTTTCTAAACAACCCAACGAAAACATCCCTTTTCCCCTCCCCAAACTTCCCATTCCCCTCAGAGGAGCAATTCGTCAGTCACTTCGGTACTTTATGCTAGTGTATACGGAAGCCGTTAGCGCAACCCTCCTCTTTCCCCCTCCCGCCTCCCCTCCCGTCATTGGTAGAGTATCGTGCGGTCTATCAGAGTGTTATAAGAGACTTAGTTCGTCTTCGGAGGGCCAACCCACTAGTGAGCTGTTATCGGGATCCAGGCCGCTCTCCTTCCGTACTATCAGAGTCAGTGTGTGTATTATGATCACGTAGGGCCTGCACCAGTGTCTCCCATGCCTGCGCCAACTCTAGGGCTCTCTCATCTCGCCGCTTCCTCGCCTGCTGGTATCGCAATGTGCTTTCACTCCCGCCCACTTGAGAAGTTCATTACGCCACCTATCGCCTGTAGGACCAGCTCGCGCCTTCCAGTGTCTGGTGATTTCTCGTTTTGCCAGAAGCAGCCCTAAGTCTATAAACTTATTAGTAATCTTGTTTTTGGGGGTATGCGGAAACCAATGGAGGATCCCTACAGCTGCATCTATCTGTAACGATCTGCCTGTCACTTCAGTCAGTGTTTCTCCCACAAACAGCCAGTAGGAAGTCAGTATTGGGCAGGACCACAACATATGTAGCAGGTCCACTCCGTCCGTCCTGCATCTAGGGCAGGCCGCCGTTTCTAGGTCGAAGTATTTCTGTAGTTTCTCCGGTGTCAAATAGGCGCGGTGTAAAACGTAGAAGTGGACCAGTTGGAATCGGGCATTCCGTGTGCCCCTCCAGGGCCGCTGCACCAGCTGGGCCTATGCGGTCTCCGGGATTTCTTTTCCTATGTCCATTTCCCATCTGGCCTTGAGGGTCGTCAAGGGGGTCAGTCTATCCTCCACCATTCTGGAGTATAGACATGAGACTGCTTTCACTGTCCCCGCCGACATCATGACGTATTGGCACGCCTTCGACACCTGCGGTTCCTCCTGGCCCATCTTCCAATGTGCCTGGAGTGCCCTTATGACCGCCGCGTGGAGCAAAAAATCGCCTCTGGGGACATCATAGCGGTCCAGAAGCGCCCGGAAGGGCAACAACGTCCCGTCTTCGTAGAGGTCACCTACGATCTGTATACCCATTTCCTCCCATTCTCCCAGCCGTGACCAGTCTCCACCGTGGGGTAGTGCAGTGAGCACTCCCAGCGGGATCTCCGGGGCATAAGGTCTTGTATCTCCTATTTTACGGTGTGTTCTGTTCCAACACGAGCGTATGGTGCGTTCCTCCAGAGTGAGGTCCCTCAGATCTAGTTTCTGCTGTAATGCAATATACGCCAAGACATGTCGGGGTATGCCAGTACCCCTTGATTCTTCCGGACCCCGAAACTCGCGCGCCATCTCTTGGGTATAGGTCTGTAGCTGTGCAGCCAAATAGTACTTCTCAAAGTCAGGCGCCGCCAGCCCCCCCTCCGCCTTAGGTCTTTGCAAGGTTCTGAGCGCCACCCTGCGGCACCCCGCGCCCCACAGGAACGCCACTATCATGGACTCCAGGCCCTGAAATGTAGATCTAGGGATCCAGATCGGCAACGTCCTGAAGTAGTATAAAAGACGGGGCAGTGCGACCATCTTCAATAGAGCAATTCTCCCCGCCACTGACAGGGGCAGGGTGGACCAAAAGGTCATGCTGCCTTTGAGCGCTCGGATACCCCTGGAGATGTTACCTTCAAGTGTGTCAGCAGGGCGATGGTAAACGTGCACCCCCAAGTACTTGAAACAAGCCGGCTCCCAGCGGATCTCCCTATGAATGTCCAGTACGGGACTGTCGCTTCGGATCGGGAACAGGCAGGTCTTAGCCCAGTTTACCTGGAGCCCGGACACCGCACCAAAGGCCGTGAGCACTGAGTCCGCTCCAGCCAGGGCCGGTCCAACGTCCTCCAGGAAAAGCAACAGGTCATCCGCGTACAGGGATATATACTGGTGGCCCAGCGGGGATTGCAACCCTCTGTAGTGGGCCCCAGTGCGGATCGAAATTGCCAGCGGTTCCACTGCTAGGGCGAATAGCAATGGAGATAGGGAGCAGCCTTGCCTCGTGCCTCTCTCCACAGGGTAGCGGTGAGATATCAGCGGGCCGGATTTCACCCTAGCCATCGCTGAGGAATACAACACTTTGGTCCATCCCAGGAAACCCTCCCCCAAACCAAACCGCTCCAGGATCCTGTGTAGATAAACCCATTCTAAACTGTCAAAGGCTTTCTCAAGATCTATCGAGAGAATCGCAGGGTCCGAGGCATAGGCGTGGTCTCCCTCCAACAGGCGAAACAAGCGCCGGATGTTCATCGTGGTATTTCGTCCGGGGATGAAGCCCGCTTGGTCTATATGTACCAAGGAGCTCATGTGGCCTAGCAGTCGTGCGGCCAATATGCTGCTCAAGATCTTATAATCGACCGTGAGCATTGAGAGCGGTCTATAAGACGCTGGTTCCACGCCCTCGCGGTCAGGTTTAAGTAAAGGTACCACCAGGGCCTCCCGCATCGTACCCGGTAGTCTTCCTAAAGTCTTCGCTTCCTTATAAACCTGTAGGAGTTTGGGGGCCAGGAGCTCTATTTACACAGCATAGAACTCAACTGAGAGTCCATCGAGGCCCGGAGTTTTATTCCGCGCCATGTTTTTTATGGCATGTCTGATCTCCCCAATCTCCACATCTCGCCCCAGGTCTTTCGCCCGCTCCGGTTCCAGAGTAGGGATCGGGAGGTCCCTCAGGAAGGCATCCGTCGGGGCAACGTCTGGGGCCAACCGACTACTATAGAGCTGTTTATAGTAATTCCAAAAGCAGTGAAGGATTTCGGGTTGAGTATACACCGCACTGCCTTCCGCAGTCTGCATGGCCACAATCGGCGAGGTGCGTCTAGCCGGATTGGCGAGCCAAGCCAGTAGCGTACTCGATTTATCGCCCTCAGCCAGTGACCTAGTCAGGTACGTTTTATAGTCATAGCTTCGTAGTCGCTCAACCTCAACCGCCACAGCTTCTTTAGCCGCTAAAACTTGTTGTTGGAGCTCCGGGCGGCCAGGGCGGGCGACTTCTAGGTCGCGGAGGGCCCTATCAGCTTCCGCTAGGTCCTCCAGGAGTATACGGCGTACTCCAACTTTCTGCGTGATGCAGTAGCCCCTAACAACCACCTTAAAGGCGTCCCATTCCGTGGCCCTCTCTGCAGTCGTGCCCTCGTTCAGCTCAAAGTATCCCGCAATCTTTGCTTCTAAGTCACTACGGAACACCTGGCCTTCCAGGAGTTCCGGTCGTAACTTCCAAGTTGGTACACAAGGAATGCCCTGGTGCCAACGGAGATCAATCAGAAGCGGATTGTGGTCTGAGATGGTTCTCGTCAAGTACTCAGACCGTAAGACCGACGAGACCACCTCTCTCGATCCCAGCAGGCCATCCAGCCTCACATGCAACTCGTGCATGCCGGAGAAATGGGAGTAGTCCCGGGCGTGCGGGTGTTGCGCTCGCCAGATATCCACCAGACCCCATTTAGCCTGCCAATCTACTCTGCCTCTGGCCACCCGATGTGTCGGGGAGTCCGGAAGGGGAGGATGGGACCTATCCAGATTGACGTCTGTCACCGAGTTGAAATCGCCCCCCAGAAGGATGGGCCTCGACAGGTAGCGGGCCAATGAACCCGACAGTTCAGTCAGAAAGGCGAGTTGGTCTGTATTAGGCGCATAAATGCAGCAGATATTCACTTCTCGACCCCCCAGTCTCCCTGCAATTGCCACAAATCTCCCTCCCGGATCTATTGTGTGACTATGTACCTGTAAGGGCACTCCCGCCTTTATCCATATCAGCGCCCCCCTTGCATAAGCCCTTCTGATTTGGTGAGATGTGTCTCCTGCAGGAGCGCTATCTGTATCCCCCTGCGCACTAGATAAGCATGAAACTTATGTCGCCTGGTCATGGTGTGCAGGCCCCTCACATTCCAGGTGATACATTTCAGAGTTGAGATATCAGCCATAATCCCATATTTTGCGTTCCAGTCTCTCTAAGTGCAGTACATGCTCGGTTAAAGACCCAGCCACTCTCTTACCAATGACGGGTTCCCTTTCCAACAACAATGAAGAAACTATCAAACAAGAATCCCTCACCCTCCCCCCCAGAACAGGTTCCAAACAGTACCATCTAGACCCCATCCAAACTGTACCCTCCATAAACCTTTCCGCAACTAACCTGACGGTAGCCACCGTAGGTATGCCTTAAGGGCAATGTGGGGGGTTGAGCAACAATGTGGGGCCGCCCACCGCAAGCCATCACGCGGCCGAGCCCCTTGCAATTATGGGTCACGTATGGGAGCCCCGTAACCCCTCACACAGTCAGTAAATAAACATTTCCTCATGCGAGGTCCATCCTCCCACTCAAACAGCCTCCCCACAACCCCCCGACCCCTGTTCCCACCACCAGAACCGGCTCACCCATCAGTGTCATTGTTCATCTAGTAGACCTTCCGCCGTTTCTGGGGTGACAGCCGGGAGTTTCAGACTATCAACTTCCGAGCCCTCCGTGTCCGAGCGCCCCCCGCTTTCATCAGGATCCGATTGTGTTTTCTCCTGGTCACCTTGAGGGCCAGATATGGAAGAGACCATCTCTATCACTCCACGCCTCTCCGCCGCTGTCTCCACCGTGGAGGGACGAGTGGTTCTACCCCTGCGGTGCCTGAACCTCTTAGGTTGCCGCAGCAGACTGTCTCCCATTGTTGCTTGAGAAGAGGCCCCAAAGCCATCCTTGCCGGCTCTGTACAATTCAAGCCAACTGCACGTTTCCTCCGGGGTGTTGAAGAACTTAGTAGTCTCATCTATTATGATGCGGAGTCATGCCGGGAATAGCAAGGAGTACTGGATGCCTTCAGCACGCAGTTCACGTTTCACCGCGAGGAAGGAGGATCGACGTCTCTGCGTCTTGTAGGTGTAATCCGGGAAAATGTTCACACGGCTATTGTCCACCTGGTAGGGTCCCCCCCTCCTGGCCGCCTGTAACAGCAGGTCTCTGTCGCGGAAATGGAGCAACCTCGCCACCACCGGTCGGGGGGGGGCCACCCTGCAACGGCGGCTTGGCCGGCACCCTGTGTGCCCGTTCCAACGTATAGAAGGGCGACAGCCCCTCCGGCGCCACCGTCGTTCGCAGCCAATCCTCCAGAAACGCCACCATGTCCTCACCCTCAATTTTCTCCGGAAGGCCCACTATCCGAATGTTATTTCTCCTGTTGCGTCCTACCGCATCTTCAGCACGTTTCTCTAGGGCTTCGATTCTGGACAGGGCGTCTTTCATCGTGGCGTTCAGTGCTTTCTGCGCCGGTTCCAGGTGGCGCACCGATCCCTCCACCTCCTTCACCCTGTCTGAGAGCTTACCGTGGTCCGCTCTAAGTAGGCCCAAGCCCGTCGCCACTTGGGCTATATCCTCTCGGAGGGCCGATCTAGTCTCGGTGATTGCCCGCAGGGTTTGGTCCAGTTGCTCCTGAATCTGCGGAGTATTCGGCCCTTCCAGGTGTCGGCACTCTTCCGTTTCAGGTGGAACTGTATCAGAGGCGGCCTGGGTGCCCCCTTTAGGGCCCTTTGGCTTTCCCATGTCGTGTGGGGGGCCACCGGAGGGTCTCCTCGGTAACGGGGGGTAGTGAAGGCCGCACGGCGTACCCTCCAAAATTCCTTAAAGCGCCCTCCTCGCGGACAACAACCGGCCACTAGGCTAGCGGGCTACCAGGCGGTGGTCAAGGTGGTCAGGGTGGGTGCTCGCAGGCAGGCACGTCCGGTGCGTGAGGACCCTGCTCACCCAGGTCAATGGATGTCCACTTGTGGATGCGATATCTATGGGGGGGGTAGGAGACGTCCCGCCGAGGTGGCGACAGTGCTCGAGCAGCTGCGCGTTCCTCCTCCGTGCCAGGTTCCAGCGCGTGATCTGGGCGCCCGTTTTGAAGATCCAGCTCCGCCCGGCCTGGGCTCGTTATGCGTGAGCAAGGAGTCCCCCCGCAGGTCCCAGCAGCCACCCCGCTCCAGTGCTCAACTCTGGGGTTCGGGGCGATAGCGATGGCCAAGGGCTGTCTCAGCTTCCACCGTCGTGGAAAAAGCCCCTCTTCCGCCTCTGCCCTCGGCAAGTCTCAGCGCCTCCAGAGCGTGGATCTGAGGCGTCTGCCCCCCCCCCGTCCGAAACTATTTGCTCGCCGGCTTCTCGGCCCCGCCAGCTAAAGCGCCATCCACCGGCACTACACCGCTCCTCCCAGTACCTTCACAGCAGGGAGCGGCACGGGCGACCTCCGGTTCCCCCTCGGCGCTGCCGTGCGGTCCGCGTTTTCAGGACGGTGCGGGTGCAGAATCCGCCTCGCGGCTCCTCGTCTCCGCTCCTCTCCCGGCTGCGGGCAGGTCGATCCGCCCCTCCCCCTCCGGTACGTCTCCGCAGCTTCTCGCAGCAGAGCCGCAGGGCTCACCCCAGTGGTCTCCAGGCGCCGACGTCCGCCTCCGGAGTTTGTAGGGGAAAAATCCAGCTATGCTCCTTCTCTTAAGAGGGATCGCCGACTCCTCTGGGTCTCCGGCCGCTCTCGCCGCAGTCAGAGCGGAGCAGGCGCCATCTTGGTTCGCGCCGCTCGGCTCCCGCACCTCGTCTCCGCTTCGATCCAGCGGCTGCCGCAGTCCCGCGGCCAGGGCAGGGAGGTCCGCAGGGTGTAGGGGATGTCTGTGCGGGGTCGGGCCCCCAATAAACCCCCGGGTACAGGATTAATAGAGGCTCGACCGCGGAGCCGAGCTTCTAGGCGACCTCCGCCATCGGCGCCCAAGCCACGCCCCCCGTAAAGTTAGTAGTCTTAAATCTATTCTGTGAATACCGAAAGTAGTAAATTCATTCTGTGAATCCCGAAAGTAGTAAGTTCACTCTGTGAATCCCGAACGCACTAAGTGCATTCTGTGAATACCAAATAGTAGCAAGTTTAGGATTTAGTCTTAAGTACATTCTATGAATCGGGCCCCATGGGTTAGCGAATAATGTTTAAATATGTACATATCTGTGTCAGTCTCTCACTTTGTGTATAAGTGGCTGCATGGGTTGGTGAGTAGCTACATGAGTGTCTATATGGGTTATTTTTTTTTTAGTATCAGTACGAGTGTCTGTATGGTTCAGTGGGGGGTATTACTTAGTGCATACATGCATGAATGAGTGAATCACTATTTGTATGTGTTGAAGACAGTATGTGTGCAGGATTGTATGTGTGGATGAGTGTGTCTATGGGTGTGTTCGTGAGTGAATGACTGTCTCATTGGTGTCTAAGTAACTACATTTTTTTTTAAATAGTATATGTGAGTATTGTTGTATATAAGTGAGTATATGTGAGAGTGAGAGATTGGAAGAGTTCCTGTATGAATAAGTATGTGTTTCTATAAGTGATTGTTCAAAAGAGTAAGTATGTGTAAGTTTCTGTAGGAGTAAGTGCGGTGGTGTGTGTATAACTGTATATGCAAGTAAATGGATGTTTGATTCTTTATTAGCATGAGTGACTATGTGTGTGAGTAACTCTATGGAGGAGTGGCGGTGTGTAACAGGATGTATAGGTGTATGAGTACATATGATGTGTGAGTACATGTAAGAGTGACTATATAGGACTGTTGGTGAATGAGTGGATGTGTCTGTAGATCTTGGAATTACTGAATAGGTTGTTGTAACTGGTATTCGTATGTCCATTGTTTTGAAATTTTTTGTTTGTATTTTTGTATGTGTGTTTGAAAAGTTATATTCGGGTGAGAGGAGGTCTGCCACTCTATCACAAGGATGATGTCATCAGTGATGTCATTTGAGATGTCATCAGTGATGCCATGAGTGATGTCACTGACAACGTCATGAGTGATGTAATATGTGACATCATCAGTAGTGCATTGTGGGCGCGCAAGTTATTAGTTAGCTGAACTAACTGTAACGGGGGAATTTCTATGGTTTTGTACGAGTGAAATTTCCAGCTAACTATAACGCCCCTGAAACCTATGGTTTTTTCATTGAATTTCTAAGTTTTTTTTAATGCTAATTCCTAACTATAAGGTGCCTGAAACCTATGGATTTTTTAGTGAATTTCAAAGGCTTTTTAAATGCTAGTTTGTAACTATGCCTACAGAAATAGGACATGTGAAGAAAGAAGAAAAAACGCACAGAAAGAAGAAAAACAAATGCCTCAAAGACGAAGAAAAGTGCAGGAAGAAGGAAAACGTGCAGAAAGAACAAACAGAAGAGCAGAAAGAAGCCTTGTTGCAAAATCATCCTGTACCCTCAATTTTTTCAGACGGATACTGGTTGTAACTGAGTCTGACTAACCAGTCCTAGAGCTGGTGCTATGTTAAAAGACACTTAGAATACATTGAAAACACCTACATACACTAGGGATCACTATGCGTTGGGGTCTCCCTGTGACTAGCATGACCTCCTCTGTGAGCCCCTAGTATATAATAGGGCAGGGGGATTAAAACAACCTCTTAAATGCAACCTCAGGCACGTCCCCTCCCTTCACCGCTGTGCAAACACGCTCCGTGGGCATTTTAAGTTGGGAGATTAAGTCCCCTTGAATCCTTAGAGTCCCTAGTGGCCAATTAGCCCACAAGGTACCTCCAGTAAGCCCCACAGAGCAGCGTTGCAGAGAGATGTAAAAAGGGGTACAGCCTAAACCATCTCTCTGCAACGCAGCACAGTGACGCTTACTGGAAGCACCTGGTGGAATAGTTGGCCCTCAGGGTCCCTCAGGATTGAAGGGGAATTATTTCCCCAACTTAAAACGCGCCACAGGGCGTGTATGCACACGCCACCTCAGGCCCCGTCCCCTCCCTTCTCCACTGTGTAAACGCGCCCTGTGGCCGTTTTAAGTTGGGAGATGAAGTCCCCTTGAATTCTGAGGGTCCCTAGGGGCAAATTAGTCCACTAGGTACATCCAGTAAGCGCCATTACAGAGAGGTGTAAAAAGGGGCACGGCCTGTACCACCTCTCTGCAGCGCAGTGGCACTTACTGGAAGCACCTGGTGGGCTAGTTTGCCCCCAGGGTCCCTCAGGATTGAAGGGGAATTATTTCCTCAATATAAAACGCGCCACAGGGCGTGTTTGCACATGTCACCTCAGGCCATTCCTGCCCTCTGAAGGTCATTAAACAGTGTAGGGAGACCCTCTTACCTCCCTTGGTGGAGATAATGAATCTTGCCATCAGAGATGGTATCTTCCCAGCAGAGTGGAAGAAGGCGGTAGTGAAACCTCTGTTGAAAAAGGCCTCCTTGGATCCGGGGGTCTTAAAAAACTTCCGGCCTATCTCCCTGCTCCCCGCCCCTGCTAAGATGCTTGAGACACATCTCAACAAACAGCTTGCTGCCTTTGTTGAAAGCTCCGGATGCTTAGACTCCTCCCAGCATGGATTCAGAAAAGAATTTAGTACTGAGTCAGCCCTCACCATCGTACTTGACAAGATCCGTACATCAGTAGATGAGGGCCAGACATCTCTCCTGGTCCTGCTAGATCTAACGGCGGCTTTCGACACCCTCTCCCCCTCGGTACTAACATCACGGCTGAGGGAGGTGGGGGTGAAGAATGCAGCTCTTGATCTCCTGACCTCCTTCCTCACGGGGAGGGAACAAAGAGTCAAGCTTGGGGATTTTCTATCTCCATCCCGTCCTGTGCTATGTGGGGTTCCTCAAGGGTCAGCCCTCAGCCCGACCCTCTTTAATATCTATGTTACCCCACTGGCCAAACTAATAAGATCTTTCGGGATGGAGGTAGTCTCGTACGCAGACGACACTCAAATCCTCGTCTCTCTGCCCCATTCAGATGAACTAATCGCCTCCAAATTTAGATCTTGCATGGAGGCGGTTGGTAAATGGATGGTTCAGAACTCTCTGAAACTGAATGGGGAGAAAACTGAGGTGATGGTGTTTGGGGGTAAAGAAAACATCTGGTCAGCCAACTGGTGGCCTGACTCCCTTGGCACTTGCCCTTCCCCCACATCTTCTGCTAAAAATCTCGGGGTGATAATAGACCCTGCCCTTGACCTAGGCAGCCAGGTGAGCAGAACTGTTTCCACCTGTTGGGGCCTGATCCATACTCTCCGTAGGGTCAGGAAATATCTTTCTTTCCAGGCAAGAAAACAAATAGCTGTTGCTCTCATCGGCTCGCGTTTGGACTATTGCAATGCGCTGTATGCTGGACTTAATAAAGGACAGCTGCAGCGCCTGCAGGTAGTCCAAAACGCCATAGCCAGATTTGTCCTGGATATCCCCAGACGCTCTTCAGCCACTGCAGCCAGGAAAACACTGCACTGGCTACCGGTAGAACAGCGTATCCGGTTCAAGGTCCTGTGTATGACCTACAGAGCCATCGCTAAAAAGAGCGACACTGGAATCGGATCCATCATCTTCCACTATGTCCCCCGAAGAAACCTGCGTTCTTCTGGGAAACTGCTTCTAGCAGCCCCCCGTGTACGAAAAGCCAGGTGGGGCGGCAGAGCCTTTTCCACCCTTGCCCCTAAGTGGTGGAATGAACTTCCTTTGGATCTGAGATCCCTCCCGTCCCTACAGAATTTTCGCACTGCCTTAAAAACCTTTCTCTTCAAGCAAGCATATGTCTAAGGTCTTAATGTCTCCTTTTCTGGTCCTTCTTGACCTTTCGATAGGCGCCTTGATACCTTCGGGTTATTGTTCTGCGCATTACAAATTAATTTTCAATTCAATTCAATTCAATTCCCTTCACCACTGTGTAAATGCGCCCTGTGTCCGTTCTAAGTTGAGAGATTAAGTCCCCTTGAATCCTAAGGATCCCTAGGGTCAAAGTAGCCCACTAGGTACCTCCAGTAAGCGCCACAGAGCTGCGTGGCAGAGAGGTGTAAAAAGGGGCGTGGCCTCTGAACACCTGTCTGCAACGCAGTTCCCTGGCGCATACTAGGGATACCTGTTGTGATAGTTGGCCCTCATAGACCCTCAGTATTGAAAGAGAATTAATTCCCCAACTTACAACTCGCCGCGGGATGTGTTTGTACAATGGTGAAGGAAGGGGGCGTGGCCTGAGGTGACATGTCTGCAAACACGCCCTATGGTGCATTTCAAGTTGGAGAATTATTTCCTCCTCAATCCTGAGGGTTTCTGGGGGCCAACTAGCCCACCAGGTACCTCCAGTATGCGCCAGAGAGCTGCGTTGCAGAGAGGTGTTCAGAGGCCATGCCCCTTTTTACAGCACTCTGCAACGCAGCTCCGTGGTGCTTACTGGAGGTACCTGGTGGGCTAGTTGGCCCCCAGGGAACCTCAGGATTGAAGAGGAATTAATTCCCCAACTTAAACCACGCCACAGGGTGTGCTTGCACACATGTCAACTCAGGCCCCGCCCCCTCCCTTCACCACTGTGCAAATGCGCCCCGTGACGCGTTTTAAGTTGAGGGATTAACTCCCCTTGAATACTGAGGTTCCCTGCGGTGCAACTAGCCCACCAGCTACCTCCATTAAGCGCCACAGAGCTGCATTGTAGAGAGGTGTAAAAAGTGGCATGGCCTCAGAATACCCTCTCTGCAACACAGCCCCCTGGCGCATACTGGAGGTTCCTGGTGGGCTAGTTGGCCCCCAGGGACCCCCAGTATTCAAGGGGAATTCGTTCCCCATCTGCAAATACGCCAGGGGGAGCGTTTGCAGAGTGCTGCAAGGAGGAGTGTTGCGTCCGGCGTGATGCCGGTCTTTTTTTTTTTTTTAAGAAGGAGGGCTGTGTAGCCCCCTTCTTTTTCTAATTTTTTGGCCCTGGGGACCCCATTCCCCTGGGCCTGCCCCCTAATTTTAAAAAAAATCCCCAACATTCGGGAAGGGGGCCACGTGGCCCCCCTCCCGGGGCCATGGTTGGCCCCGTGGTCCCCATCCACCGGAGCATGGCCCTTTTTTTATGTTAATATTTTTGGAGGGTGGCTCCTTGGGCCATTTATGGCCCGGGGACCCCATCCCCCGGGGCCGGCCTTTGATCCTTTTTTTAAATTATTTGTTTTAATAAAAAAATATTTGGGGATGGGGGCCACATGGCCTACCTCCCGGGCCGCTAATAGAACACAGGACAGGACAGTACAGAGGCCGGGCTGTAACAGGGCACAGGTGGAGACGTCACTGGAATCGAATAATCACTACTGGGTTACAAAACAAAAAAAATACGTTGGGGTCAGGTGGGCAAGGAAGAAGATGCAGGTGAGTAGAGGAGGTGGAAACTGTTCAGAGAAAAGGTGGAAGGACCAGCAGCATCAGAGGAGAAGAGGTTAGGAAGTACAGGGCGAGAGATAGAGGCGAGCTTATGTCAGCAGAAAGACAGGCTCTGCATCTAAGTGGCTGGTCAAGAAGGAGAGCAGGAGTATGCAGGGGGATGGTGGCATTGTCCAGGCATTCCTATGAGGAAGGAGAAAAACACTCAGAAACTCAGCCAACCCCGGGGACAGAGCTCTGAGTTCCCGACCAACATGGCTCCAGGAAGGGCCATGGCTACAGACAAGTGAGCAGAAGGGGTGGAGGACCACAAACGGGCATCAAGCGGCAAACGGGATGTACTATCTGCATGAGAAATGAAATAGAGGGAGGGGGCATGTCAAAAGCAGTCACTAAGGGTGAAGTTGATGGCTAAAATTATTTAGGGTTAAAGATACCCAGCTGTGATTTCTCCTACATGTTTATTCTGCCGAGAGAACATTGAACACTGTCTTGGTGGAAGGCTGTGAAGGATAGACCCAGAAACTGGGAGACCAAACCTGTGAATAAAGACCCATTGGGAGATCTTTTCCTGATCAAGATTGGATACATTTTACTACGTCAAGAGCTACACGTTGGGGAGAAAGAATGAAATGACTGACTTAACCTGAATAAAGGGTGTGAATTAGATTATGGCTAGCTTTGAAAGTCATTGGTGGTGACAACCTTCTTACACTTTCACATAAAATGTAAATTACAGTTGGCCCATATGTGTCCATCGCTGTGTGCGTTCTGCAGAGAGGCTTAGGACTGGATGAGTGTATCGTCTGAACATTCTTTAAGACCCACTGACAGACAATGTGAGAAATTCGCCCTGCCTTCAGCCTCAACTTCGGAACTCTCAATTGTGCCCAGACTTGAACATTCACCCTCAACTTGAAATCACCAGGACTCAGTACACAGTATGACCCAGTTCACAGTATGTACTGTACAAGAGTCATATGTTGCATTAAAAAAACTATAGAAACACAACATCTGCAAAAACAAGTACTCTTGGGCAATGTAAGATGAAGTAAAACATATGAAATATAAACAGGTATTGGCATGGATTACCGTCAGTGTTTTTACACTCCTTATTGAGAAATCAATCAATGTTTTGTTCATAAAGTAAGGACATGAACATAGAGGCTAGTAGGAACCCGTTCAAAAGTTAATTGTTAGTTAATGCATGATCTAAGCCCTAGCAGGACCTGCCCCACTTAGAGTCCAGGTTAAACATATTTCTTGTTTTCAGATTCTAGTCATTGCTTTGTTCACTCAAGTGATATCTGTATTCAGGTATTACCTGTTGTGTGTTACTGCATTGCTTATCACGACAGGACACTCACAGTGACAGTCCATATATCTTTTGCTAATGCTGAGCTTTCTTCCAGCATGCGTATATTTCCTGTAGGTTCCCTGAGTGAGTATACGTATCTGTGCATACAGGTGGTGCACTTGGCTATATGCTTGTTGGGTTATGTTTCACTTCACTTCGACTGTCCTGAATATTCTGGGCTTGTTTAGGAGATATCGCATTAGGGGTTACAGTGGATTTTCCTATTAGCGCTTGAACACATGGTGGGGTGGGAGGCATGCCAATCTAATATAATATCACCGGAGGTAATCAGTATGGTATTTGCTGGTTCCTTGCAGGTATCAGATGGTGCTGCATAGAGTGGTACACAGGGGTTCAGCGGCCTTACACGTTCAGGCCAGTGGACTCTATAGGGGGCAGGTAGATTCGTGTACCCTAGTGTTTTTGCAATACCAAAGTACCCAGGGCTACTGGAGACCCAAAAACCACTTAAAACAGTCATCTAATTGGGATGAAAGAGGTGGCAGGCCTAAAACGGGTTTGGAGAGAGAACCGGACCTAAAAAACCCTTATAAGAGGTGCAGCCTTTGTGCTTGACAAATTCATAAATAAACACAACAGACAAAGCAAAATAAAATAAACAGCAGGATATTTTAAATAACAGTTTATATAGCACCTTTATCCTTGGCTTTAAGCATTGAAAAAGATTCGATGCACCCATTAACACGCTGTTTGTGTCTGGTAGGGTTTGGCTGAAATGTCGATGTTAACGCCAAAAACAACGTCTGCGACGAACTCCTTCCTCAAAGAACCTCGCAGAAGGGCTCCCCTACCCCACCCATAGGACAGGGGAAGGTGCACCGTATTACCTTGAATTACAGGAATGTAGAGTGAATGCCGCCTCCAGGATAAACACTGAAAGAGAAACATTCGTGTCAATGAGCTGGGGGAAGAGAGACACGTCGCTAGGGCCAGTCCACGTTATTTGTTTTCACCCCGACTAAGTAGTTTGTTCGGCTAGACTCGTCGTGTATGTCTTGGCAGTGGAACAAATAGTGCATTTACAATGTTTTTATTTCCTATAAAAGATTGAATCCGTGACCCAAATGTGTACAACGTCAATATTGCAAAGTAGCAGTATTTGTACTAGGGATCATCAGCGCGCAATTTGATGTCTTTGCATTATGGTGTTTAAATGAAATTTAAGGCATGCTTTTATTGTGTAAGACAGGCGACTTTGGTTGTCTGGCTGTTCACGAAAGCTATTAAGTCAACAGTGCAGTGTTTGATGCTTTGAAGGGTTTTCTGTGTCTCGTCTAATGTCTCTCAAGCAATGTTTTGAAGAAGGTACACTCATCATATGGGTAGCCTGCCTAAGATTTCAGTGTGGATTGAAGATTAATAATTACGTAGGATAAAATTGCCTCATACAATGTATGCTACATTCTCTTCAATACTGTGGAAGATGTTTGTTGAAGAGCAGTGAAGTTGCAGACTTTCTAATCCCACAGTAAGCACCAAAAGTTGTTTACTGTTTGGTTAGGACACACATGTATTTACTTTTGGCCTTATGTACTTGTGTGATTCTTCAATACCAGTGAGATATAGTGCACTAAAGATATGAAGGTGCATTTATTGTGTGCTTTAGATATATATTTGTGTAAATGTTAACGTTATTTTTCAGAAATGTCTGTACTGCTGTTATTAGTCTTCTAGAGGTTTAGATTGTAAGGTTGTGCGATAAAATGCATTTGATGCAGTACATTCGCCAGTTATTGGTGAGAATGAATTACACATGTTTAATGTTTCTTTATTAATTGTGACCAGTTGTTCTTTCTGTTTAATATTATATGCATTAGCTTATTGTGCTGCATATAAGGGTACAGTTTGATATAGCTTGATTTTCCTTATTAAAGATTTCAGTTATTGGATCATATGCAGGTTGTAGAATTAATATACATTTAAAAAAAACTGTTAAGCGATTCCGATTGTGGGCCGTAAAGTTACAATCAAGACTTTTAATACTAAGATGAAAGTTGTTTTTCTGCATGTATTCTCCTCTGCAGGTGCAGACCAAAGGCATTCATTAGTTAGTAAAAAGCACATTGTATTTCTGAGACAGAAAAGAACTGGCAAGGTAAAATAATTTTAATGAAGAACAAAGGGAGTATTTCCAGTTGGGACTGTCAGACGAAGGGAGGAATCCATGGATGATTTGGAAGCGGAGACTGGAATATGGGAATAGTGTAGGAAGCAGGCTCTGTATATACTATACAAAAGTGAGGTATAGTGTGAACAGAGTCCAGTGGAACCCCAAAGGTAGGCAGAGGTAAAGTTAGATAGAACCTTACTCTCTATTGTGGAGTGTAGTCGAGCAGTAAGGCAGTATCAGAGGACAGTGTTAAGCATTTGTTGTACACACTCAGTCAGCAAATGAATTCACACACTCAAAGACTGAACTTCAGACCAATTGTTTTTGTATAAAAATATTCTTTTAGTTATTTTATTTTCTAGAACCAAGCAAGCCTGACATATGTAAGCAATACATACTTTACAGTAGTAACGCAGTTTTTTTTTTAATTTCAACATCTGTTTATTAAGCCTCAGTTCGAGACACACATAAGAAAAGGGTCACATTGACACAGCGATAAGCCTACAACCCTCATGGGGCCGGCCGCGTGAAAGAACACATGGTGCGAAGTCTGCGTGAGTCGATATCTCCAGTCACATTTGACGGTCTGCACGTCAAAATCCAGCAAGAGCCCATGAAGCCGTTCAAGAAGGGGGCCAAAAAGCACTGTCCGGCACTCCCCAGTGATACCCCGCCTTATATATCCTCCCGCGGAGCGGGCAGGTACAAACATATCAAACAAAAACAAAGAACCGGCCCACGGGGCCCAACTTTCAACCAGAGGCCTAGTAGAAGGCCGACAAAAGAGTAAAGCAGAGGTTAGAGGGAGAAGAAAGGAGGAGCAGAGGAAGAGCAGAGGAAGGTAGGGGGGACAGTCACTGTAATGAGGGTGTCACAAGTTGCGAGGGGTAAAGGGGAGCACCGCATCTTTCACCAACTGCAATGCACGCAGCGCTGGGGGCATATTCCTAGCATATTCGCTCCTGCAAAGATAAGCCACTAGTGGCCGCCAAACCTTTTCAAAGCGGGTCGTGCGAGACTGTAGCCTAGCCGAGAGCAATTCCATAGTAATTACTTGCCACAGTCTGCCGAACCAAACAGCCATAGGGGGGGCCTCCACCTTCTTCCAGTACAAAGCGATAAGTTGTCTGGCGGCACCCAACATTTGCATCGCTAAGGTCCAGTCACTGCGGGTCAGGGCCAGCAGGTCATCAGGTTTGAGTCCCAGCAGAATCGTGCTAGCAGCATCAGGCAGGGGAAATCCCAGCACCCCCCGAATGTGGCTCAACACCTCCTTCCAGAAGGTAGCGATTACAGGGCAGGTCCACCAGATGTGTATGAAGTCACCGGGCACATGCTGGCATCTCCAACAACCGGGCGGTACAGAGGGAAACATCCTGTGCAGGCGTTGGGGCGTATAATACCACTGCGTCATCACTTTGTACGCGTTTTCCTGTTGCGGCACACTGCGATACACCCTGGGAACATCCCTCCAGAGGCGGGTCCACTGCGCATGATCAATATCAGCACCCAGAGTCTCCTGCCAATGCCGCTGATACGGGTGAGCAGGGGGAGTAAGAGGATGTTGTAGGATCTGATAAATTTTTGATATAAGGCCTTTCGTGCCCGCACCGGAGCGGGCCAGCCTCTCAAACGGGGTGAAGGCCCGAGTGGCCCCCGGGTACATCGCATCCGATAGGGCCCAGTGACGTAACTGCAGAAACTGTAATTCAGCCTCAGGGGGAAGATGGAACTCCTCCCGACAATGGGCAAAGGACTTAATGGAGCTTCCGTCAAAGAGATCCGTAAGGACTTTGCAGTCTTCTCGCGTCCACCTGCGAAAGGCGGAAGTGTGGTTAGCCGGTGGGAACCACGGATTATCCTCTATGGGGGTGTGCGGCGAGGGGAAAGTCGTCAAGCCTTTTCGCACCACCACCTTGTCCCACACGTCCAGGACCGTTCTCGTGGGAACCGCCAAATAAGCACTAGGGGACCGCCCTGCCTTATGGGTCCAAGCGAGGTTCCAGACCGTGCGACCCGTGACCGCCCGGTCCAGATGTAGCCACCCCTTCTCACTCCGTCTAATACCCCACTCGATCACAAACCGCAAGTGAGCGGCCCAATAATAGTCCACTAGGTTCGGGCACCCCAGTCCTCCACGATCTCGCGGGGCCATAAGGAGTGCCTGAGAGAAGCGGGGTCTCTTGCCCCCCCAGATGAATTTAGTACAGTCCCGTTGCAAGGCTCTAATCTTCGGCAGAGGGATAGGCGTAGGAAGGCATTGGAACAGGTAGAGTACCTTAGGCAAGATAGACATTTTGATCGCGTTCAATCTGCCCAGCCAAGAGGGGATAAGAGGCTTCCACCGTTGCAGATCAGTGAGAACGGATTTGCGACATTCCGCCCAGTTGAGCACCAACCAGCCGTCCAAAGAGGGAGTCAGGGAGAGGCCGAGGTATCGGATATGTTGGTCCGTCCACCGGTAGGGGCATAGCATTTCCAGGGGAGGAACCTCGGCCTGAGGGATCGTGAGGTTAAGCACCCATGATTTGTCGTGGTTAATTTTCAAACCAGAGGCACTTTCGAAGGAGCAGAGCACCCCATGAAGCGCCGGTAAAGACTGTCGCGGCTCCGTTAAAGTGAGGATGAGGTCGTCTGCGTATAACGCCACTTTATGAGTTTGCCCCCCCATCTGAACGCCGCAAATGTCCGGGTCCCGCCTGATCAGGTCCGCCAGAGGCTCAATCGCCAGGGCGAACAGTAATGGCGATAGGGGGCAGCCCTGTCTCGTCCCCCTGCCAATGGCGAACGGTTCCGTCAACCTCCCATTCACCCTGACCCTCGCCCTCGGGTAACGCAGTTTTTAAACAGTTTGCATTGCAATAGTAAATGTACTTACAGTATTGTTTCAGAGAAATGCAATGATTTGTAAATACAGTACATACAGGTAGCTTCATCAATGCCTCAATCTGCGAATTCTAAATTGCGATTAAAAGCGAATCGCAATTTAGAATTCGCAGAACGGCATCCATGATTATTAGCGAGAAAAAAATGCGATTCGCAAGCGGTCGCAATCGTCGATTGCGAGTCCCAAAAAATCGGTAAAGATTCGCAGATTCCGCTGATTCCCGTATTGAAATTGCGATCTCGCAATTACCGAAATCGCAAATTGCGATCTCGCTAACTGCGAGATCGCAAAAACGGGAAGTCGCATCCTGAGCACAGTGATGACATCACAACCAGGAAGTAGGCAGGTCACACCCTCATTCTGCAGCGAGAGGCTGAAGTACAGGCAGCAGTGTCAGAGCCAGTGTTTTCCACATGAGTACAGCAGGAGACACCACAGTGGCAGGCATGTCACAGGATGCAGCAGGAGCTTCCACCAGTGGGAGAAAGCGGAAAATCAAGTTTTTTGAGCAGGAGCTCGAATACCTTATAGAAGGAGTAGCAAGGGACCACAACAGGCTATTTGGCAGTGACTCCCGAAGGGTGCCTGAGGCCGACAAAAGGCGCATATAACAGCGCATCCGTGCCAAAGTTAACGCAGTAGGGGTGACCCAGTGCTCGGTGGACGAGCTGAAGAAGCGCTGGTACGACCTAAGAGGGCGGGCAAAGGAAAAGATTGCGGAGAGGCTGGGGGAGCATGTGGCGACAGAGGGAGGGGAGCCCACTGTCCCACAGAATACACCACTGGAGGACCGCGTGGAGGAGACCATCAATCCACAGGCCTGCGTGGGTGTGACCCATCTGGACTCCTCCCGACCCACCAAAGACACAAAAGGTAAGTGCCATGCGACAGCGACCCCCTGTCCCCTAACAATGTCCATGACTCCAGTGCATCCCATAGCAAACCCCAATCATGCTGCCAAAGCACACCACTATAGCGCTATTGCATTGTGGGACATGTAGTCTGACCACAATTACCATCCTGTACCATTAAGCCTGACATGCCCAGTGTTAGTCAGTCCTGCAGCGAGTCAGGGAATGGTAGTCTGCATGCATGTAGCAAGCCTAACGGTGTACGGAACATGTCACTAATCAACGTCCACCTTAAATCACAGGTGGCGCAGATGTCCCCAGCAGACAGCGAGGGCCTGGTGATTGATGACAACTTGGAGGACACGGAGGGAGACATACAACATACCCCACAGCCCGGACCATCAGGGCAAGCTGCTGCGCCAGCGGCCATCCCACCACCTGCCCCTGTGGCCCCTACCAGCCCTGTGCCAACAGGCGCTGCTGTACCACCGCGCCGCACTCAACCATCAGTGGGGCCTGCAACACCAGCAGCAGGTCGCCAAACAACCCGCTGCCCTGCGGCTGTGAGGAGCCAGACGCATGGACTGGCGAGAGAGCAGCGCACCAACACCCCCAGCGCTGGCAGGGTCAGGAACGTGCGTGCAGGTGGGCTCTCCATTGAGCGCAGGATGTTACATGTGCACCAAACTCAGGCCCGTCACCTAGCCGCCATCCATCTCCAACTTGATAAGACCACACGTAATGTGGATAGGATGACTGCAGCTCTTGAGGCCAACACACAGGCCATGTCCAGACTGCGCGATCTCAATCGCCGCAGGCACCGGCAACTGATGACCCGCCTGTCGGCGTACACGCGCTCAAACTATGTTATGGGCAACGCCACCACCCAGCTCTCGCGACCCTCCCTGGCCATGCAGGTCCAAATGGCCCAGTGCTGCCAGGACGTTGCGACAGCCCTGGAGCATATTTCTACAGCCATGCAGGGCATGCAGGCTACCGGCCATGGCCAGGCAGACGACACCAGCGAGGCTACATCAAGCCACAGCAGCCAGTCCCTTCCACCGGTTGTAGCACCCCGCCGCAGCAGCAGGCCCTCTGCTGCCTCACGGCAGACTCAGGAGGAGGACGTTGAGAGGAGGTCAGGGGCAACTACCCGGAGACGCCACTGAACTGTTGAACATTCACATGAGGGTACATGCTGACGCCACAAGCATGTCCTACAGACATACAGACATATGACGCAATATGTCAGTCTTGTTGTAGTTAACAGAATGACCATTTTATTGTGCAGTAACATATAAAAAAATTCTGATTAACTTAATCTGACTGATGTCATTATTAATGTTGTCATGCATGAGTTGAGTAATGGGTGTGGGGAGTGGGTGTACTAGAAATAGTTCATGGTGATTTGGTTGCGGCGCCTCTGTCCTTCAGCAGGATTCTCTCCGCGTGCGTGGTGCACATGTGCAGGTGGGCGGTTGTCCCCTTCCGACTCACTGCCAGAGATGTCAACAGGGATCCTGCGCTTGGTAGTAATGTTGTGAAGGATCGCACACACGGCCACGATGCGGCAGCAGACCTCAGGATCGTATTTCATGGCCCCACCTGTCTTGTGCAGTATGCGGAACCTGCTTTTCAACAGGCCAAATGTCCTCTCAATACAGTTCCTTGTGCGAATGTGTGATGCATTAAATCACCGTTGTTGTGGAGTTGCAGGGTTGAGGTATGGGGTGAGGAGGTACTCACGGAGAGCATAGCCGCTGTCACCTGTATGTAAGGAGCAGAGAGTGAGTGCCTGTTCTGCGCAGCTACATAATCACAACGTACACATTTGGGGCATGTGTACTTACCTAGTAGGTGTCCTTCCCCAAAGTCTCCCCTGGCCAGTCGTGTGTGGATGCCGCTGTGCCTGAAGATGAAGGAGTCATGTGTGCTCCCTCGGTACTGTGCCACAATGTCCGTGATTATTGTTTTGGCATTGCACACCATCTGGATGTTGAGGGAGTGGTAGCATTTCCGGTTGCGGTACATGTACTCCGTCTCAGCAGGTGGGCAAATATGGACGTGCGTACAGTCAATACATCCAATGACGTGTGGGAATTGAGCTACATTGTAAAATTGCAGCTTTGTATCATTGAGGTCCTGTTGGCTGGTGGGGAATGATATATAGTGGTGTAGCCGGGTCAGCATTACCTCCAGGAAACTCCTTAGGCAGCGGGACATGGTGGGCTGAGAAACCCCCCCTGCAACTGCGACCATCCCCTGGAAGCTTCCGGAGGCCAGGAGGTGCGGGCAGCACAATACCTGCACATGTGTGGGCACGGCATTGGTCCTCCTTGTAGGATGCTGCATCAGGGGGTCTAGGTCCCGGATGAGCTTGATTATCATGGCCCCACTCAGGCGGTACTTGGTATAGATTTGCTCCCTGGTTTGGCCCAGAAGGGTGACCCACTGGCGGAATATCCGCTCCTGTATCCTCCGTCTGTTGCGTGCAGCTCGCTGCAGCCTACGCCGCCTCACCAGCATGTAAAGTCCAGGCATTGTGGGAATCACCAGGCTCCAGCTGTATGTCCTTAAATGTGTTTGATCAGCCCTGCACCTGTTGGGAGTGACCTAACTGTTTTTTGAATATTTTTTTTTTTCAGTACTGGTTACCACCTGATTTGAGTTCTTCTTAAATTGCGCGTCGCAAATAGCGATTTTCACGTTTTTCGCTTTTAGCGATTTTTCATGAATGGCTTTTTTGCGAATTCGCTATTAAATTCGCAGAATCCATGGATTCTCGCTATTTCCGATTCGCTAATGCCCATCCTCCAAGATTTTTCTGAATTTAATAGCGATTTCGCTATTTTTAAATTGCAAATTCGCTATTTTGGTTGTTTGGGTTTCTTGAATTCCTTCCCTTCAAATTGCGAGCGCAATTGCGAATTCGCAGCTATTGCAAGCGCAATTTCCTTTCATGAATCTAGCTGATAGACTTGAATGGGACTTTCAGTAAAATACCAGGCAAGTTACTTTTTGGATTACTTTCCCTCCTCAGAGTAGTAAGCATGGATACTACTCTGGGACATTTCCTGCAAACAGGTAAGTAAAATCGTTTTCGTTAAATAGTGTAATTAAAAAAAAATTCTTTAGGTTTTTAAACTCCACACATAAACTTTTCCAAGAAAAACAGTCAACGTTATCCTATGGAGGAAAATAGTGTTTACAGGGAAGTTAATTTTGGGATTACTTTTTTACACAGTGTAGTATATCTGGAAACTACACTGGGTCATATACTGCAAACAGGTAAGTAAAATCGTTTTTGTTAATCGGTACAATTTTAAAGAATTTCTTTAGTTTTTCAAACTCCACACTTTTCCAAGAAAAACAGTCAATGTTCTCCTATGGAGGAAAATATGGTTATCGGTTTTGAGATAAGTATTTGGTAGTGGGAGTTGAGTTTCTGGAGATAGACTCAGGGGTCCCCCAGGGTCAAGGATGCATTCTTGTTACACCCTCAGCGGCACTATGGAGGCTAAGTGCAGAGTGCTGAGGCCCAATGTTATCCAATGGGGGAAAGGGGGCCTCTGCTTGGTGGCTGCTGACTAGTAGGCCACTTGGTTGTGGTAGCAAAACTCCTGGACTAGCTCAGGGCAAATGGGGAAACAAGCCAGCACAAAAGGTGCGCCCTCAGCAGCGCTGGGGCAGCCGGGTGCAGAGTGATATTTTGGCATTGGGTGCCCTGTGGTTTTCAATTGGGATTTTTGGCTTTCGTTTTCAGCTGCAGGCTCGGTCCAGGAAAACATCCGGGAGGAAACAATAGCTGGGCAGGTAAGTTGGAGGGCACGGGGATGTAGGTGCACCTTGGGTTTTTTTCTCCAGGGCACAGGGCGGCTAGATGCAGGGGTGTCTTTTGAGGTTGTATTTCACCTTAATGGGCCACTCGCGGTTGGGGGGGTCTCGGTGCATAGGCTGCAGGCGACGTCGGGGAGTCCTGGAGGAGTCAACCCACGGTGGGCTAGGACTCTGGAGCACTGGGGGACCTCGCTGGGACTGATGGGCCACTCGAACTCGGGCCGTAGGTGAGAGGTGCAGTGGTAGTTCCAGATATCGGGTTTCTTTGTCCTCAGCAGGCTCAGAGTCTGTTTTTGGAGTTTCTTTTGAACAGGGCTGCTGTTCACAGGAGATCCAGTCTTTGTTGAAGGCAGCCAGTCCTCCCAGGGGTTCTGGAGGTCGCTCACCGCAGGAAAAGATGATTTTTTATGTATGATCTCTGGAAACTGCAGACATGCCGGTAGGGCTGAGGCCAAGTCAGTTGTTCTCTGCAGTCTCCTCTGCTGGGTGTCTTCTTTTGTCCTTTTTCTTCTTAGGTTGCAGGAATCTGCTTTCTTAGTTCAGGGCTGCCCCCTAAATACTGTATTTAGGGGGCATTTTAGGGGTCTTTATTGTCATTAGCCGATAGGCTACTGACCTTAGGGTGACCACACCCTTGGTGTGCTCACCCCACGTGGGAGAGTGAGCACAATCCCTAATCCTGATTGGGGAGTGCCTGCCATCTACAAGATGGTGAGCACTGAAGAGAGGGTTCACCTTGCCTCCCCCACCTGAGAGGTGGAGTTGGCAGAGGTGGGCACACCTTCTGGACTGGGTAGTTTTTTCTGCCAGTCTTCCTGCCGAAAAGGAGAGGAGACCGGAAGGGGGCCTGCTCCTGCTAGCAGGAGAGGCTGGGGGTCGAATTGCAAAGGCTGCTAGGCCTTTGAAGCTCCTCTGCCACAGATGGCTCTTTCTGGCCTGGGGGAGGTGTAAACACCTCCGCCCAGGAAAGGCTTTGTTTCTGGGTTCAGGTAGTGAAGGGTCCCATCCTAGAGGTCCAGAAACATGTCTCGTTGTGGCAGGCTGATGTGTACCAGTCAGGGAACCCACCAGAGGCTGGTCGTTTTTAAGGGGGCATCTCTAAGATGCCCTCAGTGTGCATTTTTCATAAAATCCCACACTGGCAAGAGTGTGTGTTAAATGTGCTGAGAAGTTTGATACCAAACTTCTCAATTTTCAGTGTGGCCATTTTGGTGCTGTGGAGTTCATAATGACAGGCTCCCAGCACCATATACTCTTAATGGCAGCACTACACGTACAATGTCTGAGAATGGACTTAGACACTGTAGGGGTACAGGGCTCATGCAACTGTGCCCTCTTTACTGGTTTAGGGCGCCCAGCTAGAGGGGAGACTGATCTATGCCGGGGCAGTGGGTTGCAGGCATGGCACACAGGGATGTATGCCATGTCGACTCTTCACTTTGTTCTGCACCAAAACATGCAGTCTGAAAAGGCAGTGTGTGTGTGTGTGAAAAAGTTCAGGGCCTCTAAGGGTGTCACAATACGTGCTGCAGTCCTTAGAGGTCTTCCAGTTCACAGTGCCCTGGGTACTTGTGGCACCATTTTCCAGGGGCTGACCTGTGGCCAGAGATGCCAATGGGGTTAGGTTTGGGCAAAGAACACAGGCCCTGGGAACCTGATTGGCAGGGACCCAGGGCACATAAAGTCAAAGTGCATCAGTAGTCTGGCAAAAAGTGGGGGGGTTACTGCAACAGAAACCCGCTTTCCTACAATTAGTGTTAACAGTGGCACGTTCTTTCTTGGGAACTGGAAAAGTACTGGGATGTGTATGAGGTCATATTTCTCTAATGTTCTTTGCGCATTTTAATTAGTGAACCCACCTTGGAGTTCGTCAAATAGCCTTTAGATGTGGAGAAGTACACACCTCTCTTGACGTCTCTGATTGTCTGGCTTCATGCTAGTCATGATTCCTTCCCTATAGAACCTCTCCAGAGGTTCTAATGCTGACACCTTTAATGCTTCCTTGAATCAATAGGGTTTTTCCTATCCTTAGTTTCGTGTAGGGTTTAGTAGATGTCGCAAATCTTTTCCATGTACGGGGAGAAGGATCAAAACCATTGTCTTGTCATCAAATCCTTTTTCGTATTTTCTGCATAGCTGCCACAGACATTTTTATATGCTCTTTGCTGTTGAGGACCAATATTGTACGACACTTGAGTCTTCCTTTGGTAACCTTGTATTTTTTTGTTTACTTCAAATCTTTTTATTAAGAAAATTCAAAAAGGCATGGAAATGCAATACAGTAAGTGGCATGTGATGGACATCCAACTTTGCAAGGTACAACGGTATTGTTCCAAGCTGTGTAACAGAAGCAGAGGTTGAAATATACTATATGTCCGATAATGAGAGGACTGTGGCCGAGAGCGACCTCAAATTGTTGAGACAGCCAACTGTGGAAGAGTAGAACCATTAAAAAATATAAGTGCATGCCAAAAATAGAGAGAGGTGGGGAAGAAGGAAAAAGGAAAGGGTTAGGTCGTGGGTGTAACAGACTGGCATGTCTGCAGTCTAAGGATGGATAAAAGTTAGAGGGTGTCCCAAGAGAGCCATAGAGTGAATTTCATAGCGAACTAAAGGGAGGAGGCCAGTGTCCCTGCAGTGAGGTGTCGTGCTCCGGAGTCCAGGGAAACATGTTCCAAAAGTTGCAGGGCCCTGAGCCGGGGCAGTGTAAAACAAGAGCATTCCATTTTTGAGAAATAGTCAATTAGTGACAGCCAGATGCAGGCAAAATTGGATTCGGTGTTTGTTATCCTGTAAGACAAGAGTTCCATAGCCATGACATGCCAAAGGTGTGTGATCCACAGGGTAATTGGCGGTACAGTAGGTTTCTTCCAATGAAAGGCAAGCAACTGTTTAGCTGCACCTAGCATCTGAGCTATGAGGTGCCATTCAGTGTGGGTCATAGCAGTAAGTGTTATGGTCCGCATGCCAAGGATGATAGTGTTACATGAGTTTAGGAGAGGGAAACCTATGGTACCTTTAATGTGACTGAAGACTTCTTTCAAGTATAGGGTTAGTAAGACCACCAAAAATTAAAGAAGTGACCGGTCACTGATTGGCAGGGCCAGCAGTGGGAGGAAGAAGTGGGAAACATTCTCAGTAAGCATGAAGGAGTGTAATACCACCTAGTCATTTGTTTATAGGCGGTTTCACACTGGGCTATGCTCCTGTATATCCTAGGAATGTCACACCAGAGCTGCTACCATTGTTTTGTAGAAATGCCCTCTTTGGAGTCCACATTCCATTGTATTTGATAGGTGTGTGGATGAACAGGAGTAGAGTGTTGCAGCACCTGGTATGTGCAGGAGATCAAGCCCTGTGTGCCATCGAAAGAGCTCACCAGTGTCTCAAAGGGCGTGAGTTGCCATGTCACCTGCCTGCGTGTTGGAGGGTTGATGCAGCCAATGTCTCAATGGATCTATGACGTTACAACGCACACTTTTACAACGCATACCTTTACAACGCATTTTTTACACCACAACATCCATTACAACGCACACCATTACAGCGCATACCATTACAACGAATTCTTTAAAAATACCTTTACAACGCATTCCACTACAACGCATACTACATTTACAACGCATACCATTACAACGCATTACATGACATTGCATATAAGGTAAGTGTTGGATAGTGTAGAGGTTAAAATTACTATTCTAACTCCAGGGGGTGCAACAGTAGGGAAAGTTTTGGATAGTGTAGGGGTTAAAATTACTATTCTAACTCCAGGGGGTGCAACAGTAGGGTAAGTGTTGGATGGTAAGTTTTGCGTTGTAATGGTATGCGTTGTAATGACTGCGTTGTAATGGTATGCGTTGTAGTGGTGTGCGTTGTAGTGTCATGCGTTGTAATGACTGCGTTGTAAATGTATGCGTTGTAATGGATGTTGCGTTGTAAAAGTTTTGTTGTAATAGTTGTGCGTTGTAAAAGTTGCGTTGTAAACGTTGTATACCGTCTCAATTGATAATATAGCAAACGGGAGGCGTCCGGAAGATGAAAGTCAAAGATTTTAAACGTCCCCCCTCCAAGAGGGGGACAACTGCGATTGTAAGGCATGGGGGAAATATGGGTCACTGGCCAGGGGAGTGTTAGGGGAGGGTAAGGTGGTGAGATCCCTTGAAGTTGTTATCTTGTCCCAAATGTCGAGAACTGTCTTAGTGGGGGTGGCACTATCAGCACTAAGGTGTCTAAGATGCTTTGGGAGCCAGGCCAGATCCCATAGAGGCGACATACTACTGCACACTCAACTTGGAGCCAGTGCTTTTCCCTGTCACGAATGACCCACTCAGAGACATAACGGAGGTATAATGCCCAATAGTACTCCAAGAGATTTGGGCAAGCTAGGCCACCCTGGTCAATAGTAAGCATAAGGATCTTATTGGAAAATCTTGGGTGTTCCCACCCCAGATAAAGGTGTTTATGTTGCGTTGGAAGTGAAGGATAGCATCTGGAGAGATAGGAATGGGCAGTGACTGAATGAATACAAGATTTTCAGCAATATGGACATTTTAGTCACGTTGAGCTGGCCAAGCTGTGTGGAGTGGCTTCCACCTCTGCAGGTTATCCAAGATGTACCTTCTATATTCCAACTAGTTGGCCTGGGTCCAAGTTGTCAGAGATGGAGTTAGTTTCAATCCCAGATAGGGGAGTGAGCACGGGCCCATTGGAAAGAGGCGAGTGATTGGAAACTGACCATGTCTTGTTGAAGGATTGTTAAATTCAATGCTTGGGACCTGGCCATATTGATTTTAAAACCCAAGTGTCATTCAAAAGATTGGAGAATATTTACTGGGGCAAAGGGGGGTAAGATTCTGGCCTGGCCGGGGTAAGCAGAAGATTGTCTACGAAGAGAGCAATCTTATGGTCTTGGCCGCCAAAAAGAATGCCTACAAAATCTTCTGCCTGGCGTATAGGTATCGCAAATGGTACCACCACCAGGACAAAGAGCAAGGGCGAAAATGGGCAGCCCTGCCTGGTGCCTCTTGTCAAGTAAATGGATTGGGAGAGCAGGCCATTAATCCGAATCTGCATCGTGGGGGAGGTATTAGATGCCATTATCCGAGTTGTCATGCCCAACCCTATTCAATTTTCTGTAAGACTGCATGTAAGAAGGCCCAGCTAATGCGGTTGAAGGCCTTTTCCTCATCTAGGAAAAGAAGGCAAGCTGGAAAGTCCAGCCAATGCACTTTCTCAACTAAGTGGGCTATTTGGGGAATATTGTCTGCACCCTTATGATGACAGATAAAGTGACCTGGTCTGGGTGAATCAGGCCAGGGCGGTACGCGTCCAGACGATTCACCAAGATCATGATGTAGAGCTTGATGTCCGTGTTTAGCAAGGCAATGTGATGGTGATAAGTACATAGGGAGAGATCCTTGCCAGGCTTAAGTATGAGCACTATTTCAGCAGCCTGTGACTTCAGAAAACAAGTTAAAAAGCCATAACAGATGGTCTTGGAGTTGAGGTAGAACTATACGATAAAAAGAAACCGGGAGGCCATCTGGTCCTGAGGGTTTACCCACTGGGAGATTGCGGCAGGCACACTGTAGTTCGGCCAGAGTATAGAGGCTTTTAAGTGGGTGTCCCCGAGCAAGAGTCCAGAAAAAAATCAATTTCTTCCCAGAAAGAGCTTTCTCCCTCATAAAGGGCAGTGTAAAAAGAATGAAACGCCCATTGCTTATCTTGCTCAGAGACTGCCCATGTACCATCTGTGAGTTTAATTTTGGATATGTGGGCCCATGGCGTCTGTTGGCGGAGCCGGCCTTATCACCCCCTCATAGTATCTTTGTTTTAAAGTAAGCAAGAATCTTTCTGCCTTGTTCGTTTAGTGTGCCCTCAGCTGGCCCCAAAGCAGGGCCAGTTGCTGTTTGTGGCACCTAGAAGGGGCTGAATGGTCCAGCCGCTCCGAAGCTTTGATAACCCTGGCCAGGCCAGACCCAACCAGTCTAGCTTCTCGTGTACGGGTAATAGTGATAGACGTAATTACACCTTGAATTGTTGCCTTAAAGATGTCCCAAAGAGTAAAGGATGAGGTTTTGAGAAGAGTTTTTGCCTCAAAATAGGCCTAGATTGCTCTCCAAATCTCGGCCACATCAATGGGGTCTTGTGCTAACGCGGGATTACTGGTTACTAATTATCTTACCAAATCCCAAACTATGTCGACTGAATCATTGGTACCTGTCTTGGAGTAAAAGGTAATCTCGCAATAAGTCAATCAATTTAAGAACTTACACCACTCTAAATGACCACTGACCAAATTTAAGTTTTAAAGATTTAATATAAAGTCAAAGATAACTGAAGATACAAACTTCTCAAAATGAGATTAAGAAGATAAATCGGTATCACTATAAACATGAACTTTTTGAATAGTCTGAGTCTGAAAAACAGAATAATAAGTACAAGCTCGAAAACCATCAGGGTTGCCAAAATGGATACAAGTTGCAACCTCAAAGTCATTACAGAAAAGAAAATTAAGGTTAGTCTGTCCCTACACTACACTAAATGACATCCCTACTTAGCAAGATCTTAACCCTCTAGGTGTCAGCCGTGGTGACTTCCTAAGAAGATCACGCACTTCTCTTTGTCTCTTCTCTGATAATGGGTCTCTCCTGATCAGCCTATCTGCCTACCCATCCGCTTCCTTAGGCTCCCAAAATCATCTGCTCTGCTCTCCTCCCGGGTCTCTTTCCCTAATACCAAATCACATTTTCAATAGAAACGCCCCTTGGGACGCCCCTCACGTGGTACATCTTTGCGCGGCAAACTCCATGATGGTACTCTTGAAGACCCTCGTTATAGTTGACCTTGGTTCCCAGGCTTCTTCTTCAGTGCGCTGATACCCCCTGAAATTCCTGGAAACTCCTACAGGCCTGCGCAAGGCGCCACTGAACAAAGTCCCTTTCATTCGAGCTGATTAGGACCCTCGCACCTGCATACAGCTCGTCCTGCAGTGGGCCTCAAATTCCAGACTCCACCATATCTTTAGTCATAAAACACTCTCAAAGCTCTGTGCTGGACACCTCGCGACCTCTTCTCTAACGAGCACATGACGATTTACACGACATGACATTATCTCCTCTGGCCTACTTGATTTACATGCAGCAGGTCCCTGCACTCTTAAAACGTTAACTTGATTTAAACAGCAAACATTCTTAACTAGCATACGTTTCTAAAATAACACATCTATAAAGCATATACTTTTAACCCTAAGTTCAATAGTACATTTGGAAGAACTATGTCAACCTTATCTCACATTAATTTAGCAGCACGTTCAGGTTTGCTGTGAATTGCCCTAAGGCCTACACATAATACTGGATTTTCAAAGTTACATTTAATTCGGACATGATTCTTTTAACATGAGAACATGAGGTTTTCACATATATTCTAACATTTCTACATTAATCTCACACCGTTATAATTATAATTACTCTACTTAGCATTCTATACGTTTCACTACTGAATATAAACCACTCTGTATATTTCACTCCTGGATATAAAACACTCGTGTGCAAAACATGTTTAAACTAACTACGTGCTTGTAAATATGGCGTACTTATACATTTTTTTCCCAAACTTGTGCTCTCTCAGTCCCCCCTTTGATGACCTTCAGGGGTCATCATCACCAAGACACTAAAATGTAGAACCTTTTAAAGTGAAGACAGGGCAGTTCCACCTCTTTTCATACTCTCTAATGCTTTCAGACTCTTATATTGAGTGTCCTGCATCGCTGTCAACTCTTCTTCCTGTTTCTCCATAGCTCTCTGTAACCTATTTGCTCTATAACATTGATACAAACGCACCAATCCCCACAAAGTGATTACACAAATCACAATTATGATGATGGGTTTCAATATGTACCAAACGATACCCTTTCCTAAGTTGGCAAACCAACTTCCAACTTTACCCATTCCATGGCCTACTTTTTCCCACACATTTACCTTTGCCAGGTCCTCAATTTCGTAGTGTATGGCAGTGATGTTTTGTATATACTTCTCTAGAGGCTTTGAATTGTCTGGAATGTAAGTACAGCATTCCCGGACCTTCAAGGCCTTACAGACTCCTCCCTCTTTTGCTAACAGAACATCTAAAGCAAGTCGGTTCTGAAGAACCATCGCCCTAATCGATTGCATCTCCCCTTCTATCAGCATCAAGGATCTTGCAGTACTGGCAGATAGCCTATCTACGACTGTAGCTAACCTCCTGATCTTAATGTCATTCATTATCAATCCTAAGAAAGGGAATGCAGCACCTAGTACATCTCCAACTACCTCGGCTGCACCCAGCCCTCGCTTCCATCTAGTTGATATTTCTTTCTTAGGCGTGTCTAAATTCTCAACATGATATATTTTAGGGAAGACAACAGCCAGATAGCATGATCCATACCAATTATCTGGTAACTTCACATAGGCATATCTTCCACATACAAAATATACATTTGGTATTGCTTGCATCCCTTTCATAAAGTTCTTAGAGTAATACTCCAATTGAAAGGCATGTTCACAATGGACTTGACCTACATAAAAGTTTTCATAATATGAGTAACTCCTGTGAATGCACAGTTTTCCCCGTTTATCCTTATCCAAAGCAATTGGACCAATACTACCTTTTCTTTGATGTGCCCTCTCCTCCTTGGTCCAATCTGTTTCCCATTGTCCTGATGCTTTCAAAATCTTCTGCCTCCTGTATCTAGTATCTACCTGTGCTATAAACTTTTTCTCAACTTCTGATATTTGACAAGTCAGATTGTTCCTTCGAGCATGTGAAGTATCTAACGTTTTCCATGGAATAAACCATTTGTGTAATCTGTCTTCGCTTTTGTAGTAGTCCCATTTGTTCAAATGCTTGAAATTCGGAACCTCTGGCAATGTCGAGTCGAAATTCGAGAAATAATACTCGAATCCTTCTCGTCCATAAAACATGCTCAACAATAAACTGCACGTTATTCCATATGTCAACGGAAGATGATGGTATCTGATACCCTCCTCCACTGAAGCTGGTAATTGCATACAAACATAACAATCCTTTACTTCCATGGCATCAACATATTCATAAAGCAATTTAGCATAAGCATTTGACTTGTAATTTCCCTGTGACTCGTCGGTGTGAAGCCTTTTTATTTCTGCATCTAACAATGCTTTGTCTTTCTCATTGATGTTTCCCTTCTCTTTAATAATGGTAGTTTTCGGTGTTGATACTCCCTTATCCTCCTTAACTGCGGTTTCATCCCCTTCGTGTCCCGCTAGGAATGAAACAGTTACCACTAAAATTATAAGAGAAACCACTACTCCTAAAAGTATAACAGCTATACATTTTGCCCTGCGGTTCGGGTTGCCAGCCTCCATGTTCTCAAACAGTGTAGTTTTTGACTTTCTTCCAGCATTCACTTCCTCTTCTTTTCAAACAAAGTCTTTCTTTGAACACTTGGAAGCTTGACAATTTGTTTCCGCAAAACAGTTCAAAGTCCAGTAGAAAATAGACAACCCTAGCCCTTCTCCATCCACTAAAATGAAACCCCTATCACTTTTCTTCTTCCACTCGGCGCTAGGTTATCTTGCAACAAGTTTTTACAATTTCTTTTCAACAGTCTTATTTTCGTCTGAAGTTATGTATGACTCAAGAAGTGACACTACTTCTTCATAAATGTCCATCCGAAGTATCATTCCCTCAGGTTCTGGACAGTTCGTACCACAACATGGAAAGTCAACTTTTTCTAGGATTATTCTCCTTATTTCGCTCAAGACAAGTGGACGGACAAAATTGAGAGTTAGCGTTTTTTCAATTTCCACTCCTGGTACTATCAGTTCTACATCCACAATTACAAAGGGGTCCGTTCTAATCAAGATCACTTTCTTCACCTTTCCAGTTCTGCGCCCCTTTGAAGACATTCACAATATGGTATTAATCCACAACAATAAGCGCTCCTAGCATTTCTACTATTCGCTCAAGCATTTCCAAACGAAGAAGAGTTCCCTCCAATATTGGATATCGTGAACAGCAAACTGGAAACTCAACTGTCTCTAAAATCAGTTTTCTTATTCCACTCAGGAGAGCAGGATGAACGATGTTGAGTGTCAGCAACCTTTCGGTCTCCGCTCCTGGTAGTAGAAACCTTATTTGCACTGTGATGATCGGGTCAGTTCTGATCAGTTCCACTTCCCTGATCCTCCCTGTTCTGTGTCTCCCAGACATCTGCAACGAGGTAGGTCCAGTCGGGAGTAGAGTATCTTCTGCTAGGCACTCGCACCCTCCTTGATCTTCTAAGACCCTCCTCGGCTTGATCCTGGATATCTTCTTCTGGATCTGAGTCTTCGGATATAGGAGTAAGCGTTTCTTCCTGGGCCGACCTCAAACTTAGCCTTCTTCTCCTAGTTGGCCAAGTGGCAGCTCCAAGCCTTATTCTCCTATTCCTTGTCCTCCCACTTGGTTCTTGGTCGCTCCGATACGGATCTGAGTCTGAGTCGTATTCACTTCTGCTCTCTCCTTCAGTTGCGTCTTCTGTCTCACTGCCGTCCTGCCTTCGCTCTTCTTCTGAATCCGATGCGTTCCCAACTTCTTCCGACACCCCCTCAGCTGCCTCAATCCGTTCTTGCGACTCTTCTTCCACTTCCGGGCTTTCGTCTGGGATGGGAGCTGTTCCTTCTAGAGGTGCTGGAACTCTTCTAGTATGGGATGCATGGATCCAATTTGGCAGCCCCCCGCACTTCACCGCGGTGTTCGTGATCAGGATTACCTGAAAGGGCCCACGCCAGCGAACATCTAGGCAGTTCTTCCGGACGTGTTTTTTAACTAAGACCCAGTCCCCTGGGTTCAGGTCATGACACAGGTTCCTCGCTGCTGGAACTTCAGCCGCATGCACCTGAAGGGACACAGAATGGATGGCGTCAGACAGTCCTTTACAATAATCCAAGATCAGATCATCTGTAATATTCAATAGAGCAGTAGTTGGAACTGTAGGAAGTCTCATGGCCCTCCCCATCAGGATCTCGTGGGGAGAGAGACCTGTCCTCCTATCAGGTGTGCTGCGCATGCTCATGAGCACTAAAGGAAGAGCATCTGGCCAACTCAAGGATGTGGATGCCACTACTTTAGCCAATCTATTCTTCAAAGTGCCATTCACTTGTTCCACAATTCCTGAAGCTTCTGGTCGATAACTACAATGCAGCTTTTGATCGATATTCAGTGTGGAGCACAACATCTTCACTATTTCGCTGTTAAAATGTTTTCCTCTGTCAGATTCCAAAGAGGCAGGCACCCCGAAGCGCGGTATCAACTCCCTGAGCAACAATTTAGCCACTGTGAGTGTATCGCACCTACGTGTAGGGTACGCTTCAACCCATCTGGAAAATACGCATACAATCACCAACACATACCGAAGGCGATTGACTCTTGGCATTTCGATGAAATCTAGTTGCATTCTATTGAAAGGCCCCCCCGACCTCCCAATGTGACTCAGTGTGACTGGTGTTCGTTTGCCTACGTTCAGCTGTTGGCAAGTAACACATCGCTTACATACTGATTCTGCTGCTATTCTGAATTTCGGGCAATACCAAGTCTGCCTAAAAACTCTCATCATAGCATCCCTTCCTAGATGTACTGGACCATGTATTTCTCTCGCCATGGGATTAGCTAATTCTTCAGGTAACACAGCTCTCCCATCTGCTGAAACCCAAAAATCCATTTCACTTCGCACACAACCTGCTATTTCCCATGCCTTTTTCTCTGTTTCAGGTGCGTTCTCCTGCATTATTCTTAAATCCTCCCAAGTGTCTACAGTTTCTAACATCATACTTAATTCAGTCTTTTCTTCTGCACCTTCTATTTCCACCTTTGAGAAAGAATAACTTTGTTCCGCACAATAGCGTGCGACTTCATCAGCATATCTATTACCTTGTGACACAAAATCTGTATTCTTAGTATGAGCTACACACTTCACTACTGCGATGTCAACAGGACCTTGTAATGCTTCTATCAGCAATCGCACAAATTCTCCATTTCGAATGGGCGAACCAGAGGAGGTCATGTAACCCCTCTGAGACCACAACTGCCCGAAATCATGAACCACACCGAAACCATATTGGCTGTCCGTGTAGATGGTGACTCTCTTTCCATTTCCTGCTATGCAGGCACGAGTTAGGGCAATAATTTCTGCTACCTGTGCGGAATGTACTCCTTCCAGGCAAGCGGCTTCCACAACTCCAGTAATGGTACAAACAGCATAAGCTGCTCTCAACCGACCAGTATCGTCTCTTAAACATGAGCCATCAACAAAATAAATTTCATCGGGGTCTGACAATGGCTCATCTACAATATCTGGTCTGGGTTTCGTGCATAGTTCAGTCACATCAAGGCAATCGTGGTCTTCACATCCTTCGCCTTCTATTACCGTAGGTAATGGCATCAAAGTAGCAGGATTCAAGACAGAGCATCTCCTGAGAGTCACGTTTTCTGCGGCAAGTATAACTTGCTCGTAACGCATGAGCCTGCTATTGGTCAGATGCTGCGTCTTCGTCCTGGTCATTAACAATTCAACTGAATGTGGTACATACACCACTACTGGATGTCCCATCACAATACTCTCGCTCCTTTCAATGCTGACACCCGTTGCAGCAACGGATTTGAGACATCCGGGCAACGCTGCGGCTACTGGATCTAATGTAGCCGAAAAATATGCAACTGGTCTACGGGCATTACCGTGGGTCTGTGCCAAGACTGACAAAGCACATCCCTCTCTCTCACAGCAATAGAGTGAAAATGACTTTTCGTAATCTGGCATTCCCAGAGCCGGAGCACGACATAAATCGTCTCTCAGCTGTAAAAACGCCACCAGACATTCTTCATCCCATGGTACCGGATCACTCACCTCCTTGTGCGTCAGTTTCTGTAAGGGCTTTGCTTTCAGTGAAAAGTTAACTATCCACTGTCGGCAGTAACCCACCATTCCTAGGAACATTCTAACTTCTCTCTGTGTTGTAGGCGCATTCATTTTCATTATCGCCTCAATCCTCTCCGGGGACACCTTACGTTTCCCTTTTTCTAACCTGTGCCCTAGATACTGTACTTCTGTCAAACAATACTGCAACTTGCTCGGAGATACCTTATGTCCATTTTCAGCTAAATGATTCAGTAAGGCAATTGAATCTACTTTACAAGCTTCCTCTGTTTCTGACGCAACAAGTAGGTCATCTATGTACTGTACCAGAACCGAGTTCTGTGGCAGTACTAGATTCTCAAGATTCTTCTTCAACAACTGATTAAAGATGGATGGGCTATCTGTGAATCCTTGTGGGATTCGACACCATGTTAAAACGCGATCTTCCATTTTAAAAGCGAAAAGGTACCTGCTCTCTTCATCCAATGGGATTGAAAAGAAAGCCTGACAAAGATCTATCACTGTGAACCATTCTGCTTGACATGGTATTTGAAACAGTATCACTGATGGATTCGGTACCACGGGACAACATGAAACGACTATGTTGTTAATTTTTCGTAAATCCTGCACTATCCTGAATTTCCCGCTAGGTTTCTGCAAACCCATAATCGGGGAGTTACAAGGACTACCCACAATTTCTTTCAGTATTCCCTGTTGTATCATTGACTCGATCACAGGTTTTATTCCCGCAATCGTTTCCTGGGACAATTTGTATTGAGGCGTTCTTGGAAACTCAACATTTGGTTTTACCAGAATTTTTACCGGTTCTACCCCTTTAATCAATCCTATATCTTCTCCTGTGAAATCCCACACCTCTGACGCCACTGCATCTCTTAAATCTTGGGGAAGATCTTCTACAGTCAGAGTAGGATATAGTTCTACACAGAATTTTGAATTGGCCACCTTAAAGGTAGCATCATCGTCGGTAGTCTGTACCTCCACTCCTTGTGGGGTGCAGTATATGGTGCAGTTCAATTTGCACAACAAATCCCTTCCTAACAGACATACCGGACTCGAGTCACAAACCACAAACTGATGTTCGTTCATATGATTTCCTATTTTCACAGATACTGGTTCTGTCAACGGACTAGTCATTCTTTTATTTGCGACTCCTACCACCTGAATTGTTTCCCCTGACATTGGCAAGTCTGGAACCACCGCTGATCTCAGAGTCGAACGAGTAGCCCCAGTATCCACTAAGAACGTAGTGGGACACCCTGCCACTTCTGCCTCAACAAATGGCCCTCTTTGATCCACTTCTAGGACTGCCCCGAGGGTACAATCCTCTTCACTGCTCACCCGTTGTCCTGTCAATGGGTCAATGTAATAACACTTTTCTTCCTCGATAAACAGAGGCATTTGTTTAAAGACCTTTCCCCCAGCTGCTATCTTCGGTGGCTGTGGGAATTGGGCCCGTGGAGCCGAAGTCCCCCCTTTGGCCACCTTGCCTCCTGGAACTGTCACCTTTGGAGTTGGGACTTCTTGAACCTGCTCTTCTACTTCTAGCTCTCCATTTTCAGGGTTAAAGGGACACTCGCGTCGCCAATGCCCCACCTGGTGACACTGATGACACTTTGTCGTTTTCTTTAAAGTGGCAAAGTCTATCCTAGGTCTCTGCCCTTCTTCATTATCTTTGCTCTGACCATTTGGTTTTCGTCCCATCCCCTGCTTCTGCTGGCCACCCTTCCCAGCGGACTGCATTTGCACCACCATCAATTTCTCCTTTAGATTCTTGGCTTTAGAATCTATCTCGTCACTGCAGTACCTCGCATATCGTAAAATCTCATCTAGTGGTTTGTTCTGCCAACAGATTAAATGTTGCTGTATCATCAAACAAATATCAGGTCTCAACCCCAAGACAAACTTTGACACAAACTGCCCTATATCTTTGGGATCCATTACATCTAGTCCACTGTATTGCTTGAATGTTTTCAGCAATCTTTCATAAAACTCGTGAACTGTCTCCTTGGGTTCCTGCCTTGTTCGGTCTATTTTTACCCAATCTATGTCCTGTGGCGGTACCTTATCTTTCAGCCATGCTATTACCCTTTCATACTTTCGCATGACAATCTCAGACGGTCCATTAGTCCGAGCATCCCTCAATGGTTCAGCATTTGGCCATTCGACACTAGTCTTACAAGGGGTCCACAGATCAGATGGGACCACGATGTCAAACAACGTGTTCAAATCTATCCACAGTACTTTCGAGATTTTGACAAACCTCTCTACCTGTTTATACCATTCGACTGGATTGTCCCGCAACTTCGGAAATGAGTTGGTAAATGCAGCTAAATCTCCTCTACTCCAGGGCACATGTACATAATTTCCGTTTGATATTTCTCGCAAAGGGAATGCCTCCATCTGCATTACCCTTCCCTCAGGGGTCATCACATTTGTACTTCGCCTAACTGTGCCCTTTTTCGACCACCTTTCTTCCCATTTATCCAGTTCCCTCCACACTCTTATCCCTGTTACCAGCTCTCTTATGTGTGTTTTTAATCCAGTAGTTCTCTTCTCATCTAGATCCTGGTCTGCGTACTGTAATCTGTGGTTACTCTGCAATGCCCTTGTCCTAGACAAATCCACGGCATATCTATCTGCCAAATCAGTCAGTTTCTCATGAAACGCTCTAGCTTTCCTAGTAATATCCTTTGCCATGAACAATAACTCATCCTGTTCATACAATTCTATCCTTTCCAAAGGCAATGTTCCATCTATTATCTCATCAACATCTGATTTTAAACTGGTAACATCAAGCCTTTTTGCCTTAATTTCAGCTTTCAAGACACTCAATTTAGCTCCTCCATCCGCATCTCTCCCATCCCAGCTCCGAGATCTACGTTTAGGTATTGGTGAATTATAGGGAGTCCTCCCCTGTTCCCATCTCTCTAGATCCCATGCCTTTCCATCTTCTCGGGGTGGGTGGTGAAACACTCCTTCATGCCTCATAGCCTCTCTCTCCCCATCCTGGCTAGTTTCACGGGATGCAGGGTAAGATGTTCCATTACTCCCTCTTTCTTCCCTACTTCCCTGTGATTCCTGATTATTCGAGGCGTGGCGGGACCTATCGCTGTTCTCCTTTCTCCAATGTTGAACGTCTTCCCCAAGTGTATGATGAAGGCACCTAAACCTATTCTGGAAAGCCCGTACCGCCTCATCTCCTCCTTTCCCCCAGAGACGGGACATTTCCTCACATTCTACAATCCTAGTATTTTGTTCCGGCTGTTCTCTCTGATTTGTAGGACATGCATCCCCTCTATTCTCTTGACTTTGGCCTTCCCGGCCCTGACTGCTTTCGCTGGCCCCACAATGAGATACAGTCCCGTTACCCCTGCTTTCCCACCCTGGTTCTGTTCTTGTCCTGTTACTTGGAGATACTATGGACCCGTCCCATTCCCTCAAATCAGCTCTTAACTCTGAAAAAGATCTTGGCCGTGGTCCCCTTAGATCCATTGGTCCTCTTGGACCTCCCTGTTCTGAATTGGGACCGACAGTTGTGTCTAATGGGGTGTTCCATGTTACCGAACCTGGCAATTGTTTCCATGCATTTGTCACATTATTCCTCCTTTCCATCTCAATCCTTTCCCTATCCAATTGCCTTTGCTGTTCCCCTCTATCTCTCTCAGAATTATAGATCGAAACTATGGGTCCTATGGTAACAGGCACTTGAAGAGCGTCTGGCAATCCCACAGACTCAACCCTTTCTGTGGTTGGCGTTTTCTGCACCACAAACCTTCCCACTACACTCTGTACAGTGTTGTTTGGAGGTGTTTCTCCACTTTTGATAGGTGTCCATTCCGATATAGGGAGTGGTGTATATCCCTCTATGTCATTCCCATCTTCCCTTGCGAGCCCTCTATCTTCTATCAACTCCACTCTCGGAGGTGGTCTATCCATTAACAATCTGTTTATCAGATTGTCCTCCGACTCGCTTTCCTCGTCTTCTTCCATGAGGTTTCCTCCTCCTGACACCTCCCTCATCGGATACATTTTCTCCACCTCAATAGTCTGTACTCTCCAACGCTTTTCCTCCTCATCCCATTTGGAATCTCGCACTGCCCTTACCGATCGCGTCAGTCTTTGTTGACGCCTGTTCAAATTTCGGTCGTGTGCAGCCTTAATCCATGCATTAAGAGCCTCAAACTGTGTTGGTCTGGGCGAGGGTTTCAATGAGGACATGGTTGCTTTTAGCCGATGTAACACCTCTAATTTAAACGTCCCGTACCTCGGGAACTGCATTTCCTCATTCCCTTCCGTAAGCTTATTCCAAGCCCCAATCCACAATATCGTATGCAGCCCAACATTCGTTGCCATGTAATGAGCTGGCGTACCCTCTGGGGGAGCCTCTTCCCCGTAATAATGTTCACTTCGTTTACGTTTAAAAATCCCTTTCAAACACTTAAAACACTTCATGATTTCTCTTTTCTCCGCGTTCGTTTACTTCCTGATGATATTCCACCAATCTCAGCCCCGTTCTCACTAACTGGCCTATCCGTACGCGACTTTCCTTCGACGTCACGCTAGCCGCCCAACCAGAGCGCGGCTCTAGCTAACGTCACACCAACCGCTCAATCAGAGCGCGGCTCTAGTCGACGTCACCCGTCCCCCTTCGCAGCAGTTCCCCTCCTTTCTCAGCTCGTCTCCTCGGTCATGCACGCATCCCATTCATACTCTGAAAAATGATTACTTCCGTCCAAGCGATCACCTTTCTTGACTGTACGCCCACAGCCTTTCTGTAGTTTCACCTTAACTTGGCAAAATGTCTTTCCGTTTACTTCCAGACAATCGCCTTCTCCGATAGGTTACTCACACGCAGTAACTTTCGACCAGCGTCCGTTACTCATACACTCACTCTTACACTCCCCCTATCTTGGATCCACGGCGGTCAATGGTACCTCGTGACCTCCGTACTATGGTCGACAACTACCCTGGATGTTCGATACACCCAAAACCACTTAAGCTCTGGCCTGAACTTAAGATTTCACCAGTTCACCCGTTTACCAGGTTACCAGCTTACCAGGTTGCGCGCGCTCACAACCTTCTCTCATTCACACTACAGGCATTCAACTCCGCAAGACATTACAATACAAATACAACACAAAACACCGCAATCTGTTCACGCATGACCCTTTTTATACTCACTCTCCGATACTGCTGCTTTTCTCGCACCGTCTGCACCTTTCGGCACACGATTCTTCCGCTGCTCGTCTCTCGGCGTCTCGGGCCTTGGGGTAAACTAACCTCTCTAGATTACCTTCCTCAAGAAGATAACCATCCTCACTCTGCTACCAACTGCTAACGCGGGATTACTGGTTACTAATTATCTTACCAAATCCCAAACTATGTCGACTGAATCGTTGGTACCTGTCTTGGAGTAAAAGGTAATCTCGCAATAAGTCAATCAATTTAAGAACTTACACCACTCTAAATGACCACTGACCAAATTTAAGTTTTAAAGATTTAATATAAAGTCAAAGATAACTGAAGATACAAACTTCTCAAAATGAGATTAAGAAGATAAATCGGTATCACTATAAACATGAACTTTTTGAATAGTCTGAGTCTGAAAAACAGAATAATAAGTACAAGCTCGAAAACCATCAGGGTTGCCAAAATGGATACAAGTTGCAACCTCAAAGTCATTACAGAAAAGAAAATTAAGGTTAGTCTGTCCCTACACTACACTAAATGACATCCCTACTTAGCAAGATCTTAACCCTCTAGGTGTCAGCCGTGGTGACTTCCTAAGAAGATCACGCACTTCTCTTTGTCTCTTCTCTGATAATGGGTCTCTCCTGATCAGCCTATCTGCCTACCCATCCGCTTCCTTAGGCTCCCAAAATCATCTGCTCTGCTCTCCTCCCGGGTCTCTTTCCCTAATACCAAATCACATTTTCAATAGAAACGCCCCTTGGGACGCCCCTCACGTGGTACATCTTTGCGCGGCAAACTCCATGATGGTACTCTTGAAGACCCTCGTTATAGTCGACCTTGGTTCCCAGGCTTCTTCTTCAGTGCGCTGATACCCCCTGAAATTCCTGGAAACTCCTACAGGCCTGCGCAAGGCGCCACTGAACAAAGTCCCTTTCATTCGAGCTGATTAGGACCCTCGCACCTGCATACAGCTCGTCCTGCAGTGGGCCTCAAATTCCAGACTCCACCATATCTTTAGTCATAAAACACTCTCAAAGCTCTGTGCTGGACACCTCGCGACCTCTTCTCTAACGAGCACATGACGATTTACACGACATGACATTATCTCCTCTGGCCTACTTGATTTACATGCAGCAGGTCCCTGCACTCTTAAAACGTTAACTTGATTTAAACAGCAAACATTCTTAACTAGCATACGTTTCTAAAATAACACATCTATAAAGCATATACTTTTAACCCTAAGTTCAATAGTACATTTGGAAGAACTATGTCAACCTTATCTCACATTAATTTAGCAGCACGTTCAGGTTTGCTGTGAATTGCCCTAAGGCCTACACATAATACTGGATTTTCAAAGTTACATTTAATTCGGACATGATTCTTTTAACATGAGAACATGAGGTTTTCACATATATTCTAACATTTCTACATTAATCTCACACCGTTATAATTATAATTACTCTACTTAGCATTCTATACGTTTCACTACTGAATATAAACCACTCTGTATATTTCACTCCTGGATATAAAACACTCGTGTGCAAAACATGTTTAAACTAACTACGTGCTTGTAAATATGGCGTACTTATACATTTTTTTCCCAAACTTGTGCTCTCTCACTTGCAACAAATGAGGGGGAAGTCGCCAACGAGGGAAGGGCTGCAACGAGGGTCCGTGACACCATAAGACCATTTCCTTGTGGGCGTGGTCAGAGAGGGAGATGAGATGCGGACAGACTCTAGGTTCTGCAGTAGTGCATGCGAGAGGAAAAAATAATCAATGCGAGAATAGGAATGGTAAACAGGAAACAGCCATTACAATGCGGCTGTTCCCCCACATACCATTGCAACGCAAACGTTATCACGCATGCATTGTAACAACGCGTAGTCAATACTATGCATTTTTTTACAATGCATGTGCTTTTACTGCGCATGCCTTTACAGCTGATTTCGTTGTAAAGGTATGTGTGGTAAAAGCACATACTTGTAAAAATATATAGGGGATCCACGTCATTGTGAGGAAACAGAGAACCAGGAACCACGAGGAGGGAGCGGTAAGGGGGATTGGTCGGGGGTGTACTGTATTAGGGTTTGGGGTAGGGTTGGGGGCGTAATGCAGGATAGTGTTTTAGGGTAGGGAGAGGACTGGGGGTCGATGGAGAGTCATGAGGGTAGTGTTTTAATGTAAGGAGAGGACTTGGGTCGGGTCGTGCAGGGTAGTGTTTTAGGCTAGAGAGAGGACTGGGGGTTGGTGGGAGGGTCGTGCAGGGGTAGTGTTTTAGGGTAGGGAAAGAATTGGGGGTTGGGGTCATGCAGGGGTAGTGATTTAGGGTTTAGGGTAGGAAAAGGATTGGGGCTCAGGGGGGGCGTGCAGGGATACTAAATTAGGGTTTAGGGTAGGGCAGGGTACTGTAACTTACCTTAGATATTTTTACCAAGAGTATACCTTTACCACGCATGCCTTTACATTGTATCGGCATACGTGATAAAGGCATATTTGTGGTAAAAGTAAGCATTGTAATGGTAGGCGGTGGTGAATGACTACGCATTGTAATACCCATGTTGTAATGACACTTGTGGTATTAGTACGCATTGTAACGTGTCATATTCATGGTAAACATGCGAGTAGAAGGAATAGTCATGTATGTCAGGAAACCTATTGCACCAGGCATCCGTGAGTCTCATGTCTGTAAAATCCCTCTTTAAAGCAGCTGACATCGGCCCATGCTCTGGAAAAAGGCAGTATTGCGGTCCAGTTCAGGATCCCACACCAAGTTGAAGTCCCCCCCTCAACTAAGCAGTCCCCTTCCTGTGCCACCTGTTCTCAAACATAGGGGCCTAATGTACGCATTTTGTGATTGATTCAGTGCATAGATATTTCGGAGGGTAATAGATTGAGTGCCTTGTTGGACCTTGAGTTTTGGGAAAGGACCCTCATTAACCCAGGACCACCCTCAGCACTTTACAGCAGAATCCCCCTTTGCACACAATTGCAACCCCAGCCATTTTAGTGGTAGAGGATGCCCAATTTTGGGTTGGGTTCTTTGAATGAGACAGTTGGTGTGTGTCGAACTTCAAAAGGTGGGTCTCCTGAAAGAAAATAACATCAGCGTCTTGTATAAGGAGATAACGCCAAATATGGCATCTCTTGTTTGGAACATTGAGGCACGAATGTTTAAGGAGAGGAATTTGATGTGGGATGTGTCAACCATTTCCCAGGTTAAGGGAACGAGCTAGTGCGAAAGAGTGAAAGGGAATGGTGGCAGCCCCAAACTCATAAAAGACCACTGTTGTGGGCCTTGGGGAGGCATATAGTGGACAAAGAAACAGCAACCCAATCCGGGGGGTGGGGAAATGAGAGACAAAAGGTGTGAGCAAAGGGCAACCCCAAAGCCAGAGAGGGAGAGCAACCACCCTATGAGGCAAGGTAGGCAGGGGAGAGCCCCCAAAGTACATGTAGCCCCAACCCTCGACCATTCGGAAAAGGGAAAAGAAAAAAAGGGGAGAAGGAAGTACAATATAACAATGAGAGGCCAACCGGGCAATAGTGCTCCATTCAAGTCCTGGAATGGCCCACATGTCTGAGCATCAGCCATTCTGGAGAAGTCACTCTACAAGGGGAAGAATCGAGAGAAGGGGGCGTGGAGGTAACAGACAAGTCCACTAGTCTCCAGCCTCCGTAGCTAGCAATCGTCAGCCCATGGATCCACTCTGCTGGGAGCCCAAGTTCTGCAACAAAGGAGGCCGAAGTCAATTCCAGTGCAGGGTGCCAGATTCCCAGTTGTAATGGGAGAAGAGCTCCAGGATGCAAAGTCACTATTCCCTGGGGGCAAACCCCTTCAGCATGGTATTGTAATATGAGAAGAGTCCATAGTACAGTTGTGCCAGTGTCCTGATAACGTAAATGCCACTTAGCAGGGCCAGGGCACAGCCCAGGACACTTCAACTCACAGGTCAGATAGAATCCAAAATGGGTCAGGCTGGAGAGGATGCACCGGTCCATGGTGCAGAGATGGTGGATGATGTCCTGTTTAACTTAAAGGGAGGCCCTCTCCTTGTTGTGCGTTCTGGACTTGGTAAGTTTCACTGTAGACCATTTTTGGAAGTATGGCCTCATAAGGCGATGTGCAGGGGAGGGACTGGCTGTTTTCGCAAGAGTCATATGGGATCTGCACCCGCTTTCTTGCCTCACGTAAAGATCGGACCACCTTTCGCTTTCCCTCCCACGTGAAGATCAGGGCAAAGGGGTGGCCCCCTTGGTATTTGATGTTAAGGTCATGTAGTCTGTCCGTGACAGGCTTGAAGTCTCTGCGGCGTCGTAGAGTTACTGGAGTGAGATCCTGGAATATTTGTATTGAGTGACCTTTGAAGATCAGGTCCGCTTTACCGAGCAAGGTGTGTAGGATAGTGTACACATGTGAGATTATCAGGGACAAAGTCTGAGTGGCCCGGGGCCATGGGTATTCGATGAGCCCTATCCAGGGCAGGGGGGAGGCATCATCATACCCCCGGATCGCCTGGAAGAGGTCGGCTGTGAACATCATGATGTCTGAGCCCTCTGCCCCTTGGGGGCACCCCTAATGCAAAGGTTGTTCCTCCTGCTCCTGTTTTCCAAGTCTTCCTGCTTGGTTGAAGGTCAATATGTTGTTCCTCCGAGGCGGCCATTTTGCGCCATAGGTTTTCCTGATCATCTAAGCAGGCGTCTACATGCGATCCTGAGCATCAATGCGCCTCCCCTATCTCTGTGACGTCACGCTTAAGGTCATGTGGGCAGGTTTGAATTCTGACTTGAGATAGCAGATTTCAGATCTTATTTCCTGAAGGAAATTATTCATTTAAGCCTGCGGTAGAGTCGGTGGTGGTCATGGCCGTGGGGCCAGATTTAAGCAACAGAGAAGTGACAGGATTGTCTTTAGATTAACTGACTGGGGTATACTTGTTGGATTTGCGTCATGGCATGACAGCAAGGTACCAGCGGAGTCAGCAAGCATCCGAGAGGGAAGTAGGGTGCAATAGTGTGGCGTATCTGATATCCGAGATATGTCAATAGCTGGGTGGGCCTAAAGCAGTCTCGGCTTGGTCCCAGCGAGGGCAAAGGGAGTATGGGTCCCCCATGCAATTCAGGCAGAGTTCAACAGTGGGGAGTAGAGGCCATAGGGCTGGCACCTCAACTGGGTCAATCCATTCTCGGGCGCCTGTGATAAAAAGCCCAAGGAGGTGAACAATAGTTTGCTGCGATCAAGCGCGTTGCACACACCACCCGAGGGACCAGGGACGGAGTGCTGTGCAGTATCACAGCCGAGCCTGGTCCTGCGGGGATACTGCAGCTAAATGCTGCTTACCTCTGATGTGTGGCTCCGAGGCTTGAAAGGCTCAGACAGGTCCAGAGCCCCCCTTGTAGGCCAGGAGTCAGGCTGAGGCAGGCTCCGAGCCTGTCTGCCAATGCGGCAGGCAGGTTCCGCTCCCCCCACTCCAGGTGGGTGGGGCGTGGTGCAAAGCAGTCAAGTCAGGCAGCCTGCTCAGTCCAGGGTGGCATCGGAAACAGTGTGCAAGTCGCAGGAGGCCATCCAAGATTAGCATGTGGTGCTGATGGAGTCCCCAAGATGGCGGGTTGGGCTGGGCAGGCACCGACCGGGGGCAGCCAGGAGAGCGCTGGTAGGCAGGAGCAGGTTTCTGGGACAGTCCCTAGGTGGCGGAAGGTAGCATGCCATTCAGGGCAGCAACAGACTGGAGATCACAGGCTCCAGTGTAATGAAGTAAGTTAAGAAAGCTTTGGAGGAGCGCAGACACAAGAAGATGCGTCTCACTCCATCGGCAGATTGTCCATGCCCCGATCTTGTATTTTTATAGTATGTTCTTGAGATTGAATTATATTAGTCTGGAATTGAGTTTGTAATAAATCTTTTAACTTCAAGTTTATGACTCAGACTTTCCTTGTGTGGGCCTAATGACCAGACTACATTGAGGATTAAATTGTTGTAAACCCCTTTTCCTCTCAGGCTACTATCAAGGTCTATTGACCAAAGTTAAATTGGAAGAAACGGCCAAGAGCGTTCTCACGTCTTTGCAAGGTGAATATTCATACTTAGTCGAGATTTCTAATTAGAGTCGGTCTGGTCTATAGGGCTGTCAGGCAGTGCCCTAAGGGATGGTCTGAAAGGTCAGTGTGTGGGCCGGTTTTTGGACAGTTTGTGGGCCGGTTTTATGGTCTGTGGGCCAGTTTTACTGGTGATTTCTCTGCTATTAAAACAAACATTGCATACAGCAAGCTTAAAATGTCTTTACAATTTCAAAACTGCTCCAAGTTGCAAACATGGGCCACGTTTTATGCTATCTTATTCACTAATGGAGGCCACTTCTATTTTTGTTCCCCGGGCCAATTTTCTGTCCCACTGCGACCCTCTTTCTAATGCCTGGGAATTACATGACATACCCTTGGACTGCTAACCAAATGTCTGCCAATCCTCCACATTGTGGCAAAACCTTAGGTTTAGTGATAAGGTGAAAGGAAAGAAAGCTTGTTTAATTTTGATTTCCTTACATAGAAAATGCAATTTCATGGGAACACTTTCCTATGTTACAAAATAGGGCAGTTAAAATAGCTTGGAAGTATGGGAAATATATTATAAATATTTGGGAAAAAACCTACCAAGTTACAACTTTTTCAAGGTAGGTTTTATAGTTGCTGGAATGTTTGTCTTGTCCATCCTTCTCCTCACTGAAATACTGCATTTTCTCGCATGGAAGGCTCAAATTCCGGTCCCGTTGACAGGTGTCTGGCATAATTTTTGTAACAAATTGCTCTTCAACAGAGTACCGAAATATGTTTCAGATTAAGTTCATTACGGTCGATCTCCTTTAAAATGAACAACTATGGTCTCAATATCCAACCATGGCATGACAAATAGTGGGCACCAGTTGATTAAAAGTCGTGTATTACTGCCCGCCTTTTTACCCAAACTCCAACCTTGTGGGGCTGCCTAATGGTGCTCTTTTTCAAATCAGTCTAATCAGTTATGACCTGGACCACACATTTTCAACAAAGTGTGTTGTGTATGTCTGTAGCATTTTATGGTGTATACAAAGGATTAGGAATGCCAGACTTGGCGCAGTATATATGCATAACTCCAAAAAGTTGGATAACTATGTAATGGGATTATTGACTTTGAGGTAGCTATCGCTCTCCTTCATGCATGTATCCCAACTTTTTTTTCCTTTCACCTGCTCAATTCTGTCTCCTGAGATTGTGAGATCTGTGCAATTGAAAGTTTGTACACATTGTCAATGCTAAATAGATTCTGAGAATTAATGAGACTATGGCCTCGATTGCAAGTGTCCTGGTGTTGATATGATAATTATTGAACCCAATATAATCTGTTTTAGAGGTGTTAATAATTTATTGGGTACAATATTTATCCACTATTCTGAGTTTTGACTACAAAAATGGGGCATAACATGCACATTCTGATTCACACTGCATCAAAATCCCCACGTCCTAGTACGTAATGTGCAACTTTCACCAGCAAATTTCGGCAGATTTGACCAGCCACATTTTACTTGGGAAAAAACGTTCATGAAGCACTAACCTTGTGCTCTGGATCCAATGGGAGCAATGCACACTTTCATGAATAACCACCTCCACCACTGACCACATACAAACAATAAGAGGGACAGTGATAGAAACTGAAAAAAAGGGACTAGAATAAGAGAAAACAGAGGCATGGATTCCACCATTCTGACTCATCATCTCTGTCTGTCTCTGATGTTTGCAGGACATAGTGGGTGTCTATAAGCAAAAATATATCTTTAGGAACTTGCCATGAAAGCCATGCATCTAACTGTAACAGTAAATTGATATACCTTAGTGACATCTCTATATAACCAACTCTGTCTATTTGATGTGGAATTTGTCAAGGCCTGGTCTTCTTGACTTTCGTGAAACTAACCATAAAGAAGATTGATTACTTACTAAAGCTTTATCACTATGTGCTCTCTGTGGGAGATGAGTTTCTACTTGACTCTACAAGATAATTAGTAAATTATTACAATTCTGAAACTCCTTTTTTAGCACCTCTTTAAAGCATTAATAGACCTCGAATACTTTATGCATAGACATACATACAAAGAATGAGCAACATACTCCTGACTTAAGAATCCTTCCTGTTCCGTCACACACTAAACCTTAAGTATGATGTAATAATCCTACGCCCTATAGAAAAGTTCATTTGAAGGTTGCAAATTGTTCAGGTTTGTTTTCCACCACACAACTCGACCTTAAGAATACTTCTCTGTATTGGTAATGTAATTCAAACAACTCCAGTGGAAGCAACAATTCTTTTAAAAGGAAAACATACATCTGCAAGGCAAGGTTCTCGCTACAGTAATATTATATTATGATTGCCCAGCAAACACTCCGTCGGTCACACACGCAGCTATACCCAGATATTAAAGATATCTGCCATCTCTCCAAACTAAGTGGAGTTCATGGCCTGCAGGTAAATGTAGTATGTCGCCAGGGTGCTGTTGCATAATTACTTTTCTATACATGCAAGGGCTCACTCCAGACACTCCCACCATTCTTCAAAAGCCGTCAGCCTTTCCTATCCTAAAATAGACTCATCACGTGTGTGTTTGGATTATCTCTCCCCAACTCTCACTGAGTCTTAAGTAGTAAGCCATTCCTACAGCCATGCTTCCTGACATTTCTCCCCCTACATCCCTTTAGAAGGCTACCATCTCAGTGACAAACCTTTGGGTTGTCAGCATGTCTTGCATAAAGTTGTCACACCAATGTTGAGCATGATGTTTAGAAGCTACTCAATGCATGAAGATTAGAAGCTTTTCAGGGCCAGGACACTTTCTATTCACTGATGTGCCTCTGTAAGAAAGTGGATTATTATTAGAGATAAGCGACTGCCTACCTCAAGGAATAATAACACTCCTTGTCAGATGAACCTTTCATGTCACAAAATTAATGCTGCAGGATCTATGGTACAGAGCAGAAAGCTTTAATTTAGGGCAATGTGTAAAATATTTTTGCAGAACCAGGACAGTAATAAAGTTAAAACATCAAGCAATAGAAACCACAAACCACATTAGAAACAGAGAGAAAAATGTAATACAGACAATACCACCAAAATGACATCAATCAAATCGGGGGAACTCAAGATATGACTTTTTAAAGTTTTTTTTTAAAACAGATTTTATTGACTGCATAGCAAGCACATATCACGTAATGCTCTGACATCCAGAGACAATCCCCATTATCAATTGAACAGGTTCAAATGCAGTTAGTGCCAGTAAAGAAGCAAACATACAAGCAAAAATGGTGAAACTGATGAACCCCCCCACACCCCCAACTCACCCACGGCCCCCCCCCACGCGCGCCGCTGCCTGCTCCGCCTGCATCATGCAAGGCAAGTATACCGCATGCCTTGTGCACCAATGTATCTGTATGACAGTCCTAACTGTCGAACTGTCAGGGAGGCTGGATAGCATTGTCCTCAGGTGGTGGATCCAACTCCAGACCACGATAGTCCGCCCACCTCTTCCATATCTTGAAGTGCTTGCGTGGTCATCCCCTAGCCACATAAGCGGGTTGCTCCAGCCCCATACAAAAGTCCATCATATTTTTCCAGGCTGTGAGCGTCGGGGCCTGGGGCGCCTTCCATGATCCTGCAATGTCTCTTTTGGCCAGTGTTAGCCCCAGCAACAATAAATGGCGTATGTACCTATTGCCCCCTACCCCAGCCATAACGTGAAGCAGAGCCAGCTTAGGATCCCTCTGAAGCACCCAAGCCAGAACCTCATCTAGGCACCGGAAGACCCCATTCTAGAACTTACGTTGCACCCTGCAGTCCCATACCGTATGCATCAACGTTCCCACCTCCGACCCACACCTAAGGCAATCTGGGGATGCAATCAAGCCCGCCCTCCACAAGCGCTGTCTGGTATAGTATGTGCGATGAAGGTATCTAAATTGAATGAGTCGCAGGCGCGTGGAAATTGCAGCTCCCCTGGGGCCCTCCAGAGCCTCCACCCAATCCTCCTCATCCAATTCCCCAACGTCCTGCTCCCAGGTGTTCCTAAGCCGTTGCAGGTCTGTGGAGCAGTGTCGCACAAGGGTTTGATAGATTCGGGACAGTTTCTTATCGGGTAGCTCCCCCATGAAAACTTTGGCCTCCAATGGGCTGAACTCAGCAGACTCTCCAACCCCGCTATATATGGTGTGAGGGCATGACGAAATTGGAGATATTTATAAAATTGAGTACGTGGCATTTCAAATTCTTCCAGCAGAGTATCAAAGGACTTGAGCACACACCCTGACATAACATCCCCAAGGGCAGAGATGCCAATCGCATCCCAGCCCCGGAATCCCATCAAGGTCGCCATCTGGGGCAACCTACCATTTCGCCACAAGGGGGTTTCTTGAGTAAGGACATTCCACCAGCCCATCCTAAGTAAAGCCTGCCCCCATATCTGAAAGACCACCTGTGTGATGGACGGCAGAGACCTCCTGAGGGGTGCAGAATATAGCAGTGTGTGGACGGACACGCTGCCCATCAAGGCCCTTTCCACTGCATATGCGGGGTCACTCCTGTCTGCATACCACCATTCATTTAATACCAACAGATGGGACGCCTGATAATACGATAGGACATCTGACGTGGCCAATCCCCCAGTGTACGTCGACTGAAAGCAAGTTCGCAGGGCAACACGTGCGGCGCCCCCTTCCCACAAGAATCCGCTCAATGCCGCGTTGAGGCGCCGGGACCAACTGTGTGGAACCAACACTGGATGATTTTGCAGTTGGTATATCAGGCGCGGGAGCGCCACCATCTTAAAGATGGCCGATCTACCAAGAATGGAGAGCGGCATTCTGGACCACACCTGCAGGTCTGACTTTTTAAAGTTTTAGTTGAAAATATTCCCATAAAGCTCAAAGCACCGTTGGTAGCCAATGGTCACTGCAGACCGGACATAGACACCATTTGAGACTGACCGCACAACACAAAGTATCTCCAAGGATTGGTCTTCGTGAAAGCCTGGAAGTCAACAAGGTCGAAAAAGTCCCAATGGAAATTTGTCACTTTCTGAGGAAAACATTCTCTCAGTGGGGACACTACTGAAACTGCAGCAGCCTCCATGAAACCGAAGTTCAGATACCTGGTGCAGATCAGTCCCACTGGTGCAATGCAACTTTGGAGGTTTCTTGCTGAAAATGTCCTAAGTCCCAACTCAGAAAGAGACTTACGGGAGATTTATATCTTGGCGGTTTAGATACTTCATGGCAACAGTGACAGAATAATAAGATTGCCAAGATAATGTTCTGCCCGCCTGATTTAGATATGGGCGGACCATAGGTTCAATCACGACAGAGACTACTCCATCTCAGCCATGATTAAACCCCTCTAAATGCCCGGTGGAGTAAGGCCCGCAGGAGTTAGACCTTAAATTAGACCTCTAATTATGTCCACCTGATTTAGATGGGTGGAATTAGAGGCCAATTTTCACTGCCCATGAGGCCAGGAACATCCTGGCGTTAATGGTTAGTGAAAACTTCTAAATGCTCCCCTCGCTCTGGGAGAAGACTCCTATGACAATGGGGAGCATTTTCTTTTAAAAAAGAAAATCCCATTTTAAGATTTTTTTTTTTTCCAAAACCTTTATTGCTCCTTGTCATTTTACACAGCCATTGGCCTACAACCCAACGGGCCGGCCGCTATATCAATGCGAGAATAGGCTACAATTGGGGAGGTTCATACAGTTGTTGCTGTGTCCGTGATTTGGATATTTCGCACTTCAGTAAAGGAACGTCATTCACAATCAATGTACTAAATCAAATAGGTTTGGCTTTTTGTTTTTTCAACAATAAACAACATAAAAGATCAACAAAGAAATCACAGGAGGTCCTCACGTGCTGGAGTCAGTCCACATACCTCGTGCCGTGGTAAGTTTCTGACACATTAATCTGCACTTAAGTCTGCAATATCATACACACTGTGCAATACTGATGGTAAATGTACATGGAAATTCCTACGGGGAGGAAGCTCTATCTGTCCCTCCGAAGATTTTTTTTTTGAAAAGAGAAAAAGAAAGCTGTATGGTGCAGGGCTCCGTCATATTGACAGATACCTGCACCAAACAGTGAAATACGTTGACAGGAACCCCCATGGTGGCAGTTCCTGCCAATGCTTTATAAATGATCGCGCGCTTGCCAGTAATTTAAAAATCTGGCAGGCTTTATTTCCACCAGGGTTACGGAGTAATTCACACTGTTAGCCTGGCAGGATACTGCTCCTTCGGTCATGTTATAAATCAGTCCCTTATTTATTTTCTGGAGGTGTGGGCAGAAGGCTGAAATCCAGTCTAATGCTGTGGAACCTGCGGCACTGCTGAAGCTCTGGAGCTCTGAATGAAAAGTTTTCAAAAGTTCTCAAACTTTCTTCCGGTGCCCAAACAACCACAGGAGTACATATCTAAGGCCCACAGACCTCAGGGGAAGGCCCTTAGATACTCTCAGGGTGTAAGGCTGAGGACAACAGCAAAGTCCAGTCCAGGTCCAGTTGCTACTGGCAAGCTAGGAACTTCAGTGATATGGCCTCTCGCAGTTTGTTGTGCCCTTACTACACAGGAAGTCAGCCAACTGAGCCTTGGAATCCATTTCTTTGTCCAGGGTATGAGAGAGAGCATGTTCAGTTCTTCAGGGCTCCTCTCACATTACAGGCAGCAGGTTCAGCCCTCTTCTGATCTTCCAAAGACCAAAACGTTGGTGGGAGTGACTCCTGCCTCCTTCCTTACCAATGGGGTAAAAGACCTCGGGGGCGAACCTGCGCATGTTTTCAGATATTCCTATTTGCCCTACTGCAAATAATTCCACAGTACTCCTTACTCTCAATATTCAAGATAAAGAAACCCTATATCTGTTCTTCAGACAATGTGTCCCCACCCAGAGGTGTGGCTTTGGAAATTAGCAATACCCTCTCCAGTGTCACTCCAAACCAATTCTGGGGTAGCTCCCCCCCACTGAGGTTGGCACCAATCTGACTAGGGGGTCAGAGTCTGCTTCTTCTAGGTCTCCCTTTAAGTTTATTTGTGAAAAAGGCTGATCCTATTTAAAGTAATGAAATTCCTGGGCCCACCCTAACTGGTCTTCCTTCAAGGGGCACCTCCACAAACCCAGGCCATTGTCTTTAATCTGGAAACAGTTTTCACACCTCTTTCACTCCTCATTCAGACCAAATACAAGCTCGACAGTTGATGGGAAGTCAATGCAAATTAGCCTCTTGCAGCTTCAAACAGCGTAAAAGTAATAAAACCCAACTTCACTATTAGATTGTATTTTTATTAAATATAAAAATAATTCTTTGAATGAACCCTATAGCTGGTATATGTGTATAATCTATACTTTAAGTTTTCCTATGTGCCAGTTACAGTCTGACCAGTGACAACATCAGAACAAAAGTATGGAAAAGATATAAAAATAAAATAATCAGTAAATAGTCTTGAAAATATCAAAATGTAAAGTCCTTAAAAAGTCTTACAGACAAAAATGTTTAAAAAACATACATACTCATGTAATGTAGCCTATTTGTCACAACTATCTTCTTACTTGAAAAACTCTTACAGATCTCTCACATCATGTTACATCAATCATTAAGAGCTTGCCTTCAATTTCATACCATGACATATGAAAATCAGAAGCACTTCCAGTATCTTTTTAGGTATGTTTAGATAGCATACTACTGTTGCAGGGATTCTGCTGGCAAAGCAGAACAATGCTTTGAGATGACAGGATGTCAAAATGTAGGGACTCAGGGGCATATTATCAAGGACAGGCGATACATTATCGCCGCTTTTATCGGCAGGAAACTGCCGATAAAGCGGCGATAATGGGCTTGATAATATGCTCTATGAATTCCTATCGAAGCCATGTTAGATGTGAAGACATCTAACATGGGCTTCAATAGGAATTCCATAGAGCATATTATCAAGCCCATTATCGCCGCTTTATCAGCAGTTTCCTGCCGATAAAAGCGGCGATAATGTATTGCCCGTCCTTGATAATATGCCCCTGAGTCTCTCTTCAATGCCAGTATCTGTTGGGCCAAATCATGGCTTTCTCACAGTTCCTCACCTGAACCCCAAACCTTCCCAGAGTAACAGGTGATTTCGGCAAACTAGAACATGATCCTCTAGTCCCCAATGAAATTGTGGAAACCGATCATCACCTTTCGTTTCTCAAGCATGCATGCCCTTCGTAAACAAAATAAAGACATGAAGAAAGTGTACAATACATTTATTGAAAGTATGGTAGTCTATTATGAAGCAAATGTGCTGCGAGCACTAGGCAGATTAAACTAAACAAATCAATTAGCATTACTATTAGGCTATATTAAATAAACATTATCTATCTGTCTAGGACTACCCTTACTGTGTGATCTCTGGGATTGGCAACAGACCCCATACCTGGTGAATGTAGTTAGATGGTCCACATCATAGGTGTTAGCTCAGTTTATGCAAAGCTGCATGTCAGGCTGTGGGGGTGTTCATTCCAGTTCAGGTTTCTCTAATAGAATTCTCCTGTCTGCCCCAGAGGGGACGAGACACAGTTTATAGGATAAGAACTGCTGTATTGGTAAGCTGCAGCTGTGCTACCATGTTATGTCTAAAATATTAGTAGCTGTTGCTGACCGATCTGCGAAAACAGTACACCATGTTGTTATGTTATAGACGACCTTGTACAAAATGTTCAGACTGAATCCCAAGAAGAGTCACTAAGTGCCAAACAACATGTACAGTGTAATAATGTCATGAAAACAAATTAATTGTGTGTGGCTGAGCAAATCAATGGCAGATAAAAACATCTAATATACAAAACTAAGGGAGAACCAAAGTGGGCCCAGAAGGGAAATCACTACACTACAAATATCATGATGTGGCACACTAGTAAGCAATAGGTCAGGAAGTTACAATGTAGAAGGGTTTGTCTTTCATTTATCTTACAATAAATATGGATAATAAAAACACATTCCTGAAAAACATAGTTGTGATATTACAATAAATTATGATGTTTATTTGATGCAAAATTGTAATATAAACCTTGAAGGTAGGTCGAAAGTCTATATTAGCGGGCAAACAATGTTCATTCCAAAAGTCTTGCTTTGCCATTTTCAGTAATTGTCCACCTCCTCATGTTGTGAATTCTCCAGAAAGACATCTGGAGGCTGGGGATGGAGGAAAAAGAGTTGGAATTGTGGGCAGAGGGGACTGGTAATATGAAAGGCGGTGGCATGGTTGAAGAGGTCATGGGGGCGTGGCTAAGCACGCAATGGTGGAGGACGTGCCTGGGTAGAGCTCCGAGTTGAACTCCCCTTACACAGGTCAATTCTCCGTTCATCTTATCCGGAACCGGCCCCAATTAGCAGCGGAGCTGCGTGGGGGTGATCTTTGCAGCCCTGCCGAATCTGGGGCTGCGGAACTTGTCCTGGCCGCTCCGGTCGCGGTCGCGGCGTGGGCCGGCTTCCTCCCTTGCTGGTTTCCCCACCGTGCTCACATCTACGCGAGGCTGGGGACGGACTACAGGCACGAGGCCCTGCTGCCGAGGCCTAAGCCTGGGAACCCCTGGGGCGGACCTGAGGAGTTATATACGGACCCGCCGAAAGGACGCTCTTCATCCTGCCCTGGGGTGATATAGCTGGCATCTACGACGGATGTCCCCCCCCCCCGAGGGAGGGGGCAGCAGCCCAGCCCCCGCATCGCTTGCTCTTCCGCGGTGCGGGCCCATCTCTTGACGCCTGCGGGCGGCGCTTCCCGGGAGGGAGAGAAGGTGCCTTGTACCACGCATCCTCCGCCCTGCTGAAGATGGAGCTTGTCTCCCGGAGCTAGCGGTGGACGTCTCCCGAGGCGGGGGAGCCACGCTCTGTGCCGAGGTGCCTGGGCGCGGCCGACATTTGCCGCGAAGTATCAACTGGGGCAGACCGGGAGGTCCCTGTGACTGTTGGGGTCTAGGTGGCAGCAGCCGACTAGAGCCAGAGATGCCAGCATGCCACTTTGCGCTCCTGCTGACAGCGGGGGACACCTACTCGGCCATATCGGAGGGTGCCGGCTGCGCTGGGAGGGGGCACCCATCGCCCCGCCCCGCTCCTGCCTCATTAACACCTCTTGGCCTGGCACGGTGCGGGCCCGCCTGCACGGACTGGCAACGACACTGTCCTGTGCCCCCTGAGTGTTCCAATACTCCTGACTTCAATGCGGAACAGCCCCCCCGGAACCCGGGGAGGCCACTGGACGTGCTCACGCCATGACACACGCCGCATTGCCCATGTCTGGGGGAACTAGGACGAGGACCGGAGCTAGTGGTGGAAGGGGAAGATGGAGAAAGCAGCTAAATCGTCTGACCCGGATCAAACTGCCTCCAAATTGGACGCGATGTTGGCGGCGATGGAGCGGCTGGAGGAGTCGATGCAGCTGACCCGCACCTCATTGGAAACGAAGATTGGGAGTGTTGCCATAGATCTCACTCAACTGCGGGCCGACCACGGGAAGCTGTCAGACCGCACTGCCACCCTGGAGGCCACAATCAATGACATTACACCCAAGGTCACACACACGTACAGGCATGTGCAGGACCTCCTCAACCATGTGGAATTCCTAGAAGATTGTGTGGAGGATGCGGAAAGGAGGGCGAGGAGAAATAATGTCCGCATTGTAGGTCTGCCGGAACGATGGGAAGGCAGGGAACCCAAAATCCATATGGAGAACTGGCTGTGGACCCTGCTGCCAGATGGCACACTCTCACAATACTTCGTGGTGGAATGGGCTCACCGCGTGCCGACCCGGCCGCCCCCGGCGGGATCCAACCCCAGACCCATGCTCATCCGTATCCTGAACTATCGTGACTGTGATGCCATCTTGCGGGAATCCAGGAAGCTGCCGGAGATACGGGTTGAAAATGCCAAGATCATGCTCTTCCCTGATTACACAATCCAGGTGCAACGCCAGAGGCATTCTTTCTTGGCGGTGAAACAACGACTCCGCCAGCTGGCCCTGAAATATTCCCTCTTCTTCCCAGCGCGGCTCTGAGTGGTGGCCCGGGACAAAACTCATTTCTTCAACACCCCCGAAGCGATTGAGGCATGGCTGGACTCTGGTCTGGTTGTGGATCCAGGTGCGGAGCCATCAATGTCGTCCTTTAGGCGCTCTAGAGGGCCTCGGGGGCGACGCAGGTGCAGGTCCTCGCCGGCAAGGCGGCTACGAGTGGAGACGGAGGTTGGCCCCCCGGCCGATCTCGTCCACAGTGAGCAACAAGAGGCCCTCCAGATGGTAGCGGAGATCAGTGGCTCCTTGGATGCGGATGCCGCCTTGGAGGCCAGCCCGCGCGAGATGCCCAGCGACGACGAACACATTTACGGGCTGCCAGACTCACATGTGTCAGTGGAACTCCCGGACGTCACCCCACAGACTGCTGATCTAATCCACTGATGATGGAACGGACTGTCCGGTATGCCTTACCTGTCTCTGAGAGCCTCAAATGCTATGCTGGACCCGGCATCCACAGGGCACCTGCTAGACATGGACAGTCGGACTTTGTCTACAGGCTGAACCTTGTCTTCAATTAGAGTGGCACAGTGAGTACTATCCTGGGGGCCGGGACGCTGGGAAAGCTCTGGATCATACGGTGGTTGGGAAGTCAGGTGACGGAAATGGCCCTGCCTTTGGGAGTGGGTGATGTGACATGAACTGCGCCTAGGCGATATCTGGCTGCGGAGCACCACACCCAGAGGGTCTCAGCCCCCTGATCGGACGAGAACCTGTTATGACTGAGCCGGCTGGCATGAGACGCTGTGTAGGGGGAGGCATCCTCTACTTGACTATATAACGCGCCTGTGACGGACACGCCGAGTGCTCAGCGACCCCCCCTGGACTTAAAACTTCACTGGCTCATTAGAGTGTTTGGACGACAACATGTTCTGCTGTCAGCCTTTTGGCATTGTTCCTTTGTTTTCTTTGTTTATGGCATTGGTTGACTTGTTTTTCCTTTTCCTTTTTATCTCTTTCATGCACACTCAGAGCATGCACGCTGGTTTTCTGATGGTGACTGTGGATGTGTGGCTTAGTGGGACGCGGTGTTGGCTGTTGGTAGGGGGTGGGGAGAAGGTGAATATCAGGACATATTATGTCAGTAATTAAAATGTGCACGTGGAACATGCGCGGCATGCACACGCCGTCACCAAATCTACTCGTATCTTAAGCGACACCGCGTGCACGTAGCCCTCTTGCAGGAAACCCATTTAACTGGCCCGGAAACACAGACACTACACCGTAGATGGCAGGGGCAGTTATACGCTACTGGATATTCGGCTTATGCGCGAGGGGCATTGATCTGGGTGCGCCCCGGGGTCCCATTTGCACTTTCCCATTGCAGGGTAGATCCGGAGGGTAGATATGTGGTCATTCACGGCACACTGGACGGCCAATTGGTCATCCTTGCATCCCTTTATGCCCCCAACACCGAGCAGGGAGACTTCTTTACGCGGCTATCGACAGTGCTGGCGCCCTGGCACAGTGTTCCTTTGATGCTGGAAGGTGACTATAACTGTGTCTTGGACGTTGCCCTTGACCGCTCCTTCCCGCCCTTAGCCAGTGCACCGGTAACTGGGGCCATGAGGGCACTCACAAACTGGGCGTTACAGTGGGATTTGCACAATGCCTGGCGGAGTCGTAACCCACACACTAAGGTATACTCTTACTACTCAGGCGCACACACATTACATGTCAGGCTGGACAGATATATGCTGACAAGCGACCTGCTCCCCCATGTCACGCACACATATTACATGGGCCGCACCCACTCTGATCACAACCCTCACATTCTAGAACTGGCTTGGGAACGTCCACATCTGCCGGTGCCCACCAGGAGGCTCCAACCTGATTTGCTCCTGGACGCCCCATTCCGTGACGCACTCTCGACCCGTCTTTTACAGTATTTTGTAGAAAATGACCACACTGGCTCTACCCCACAACTCGAATGGGACGCATTCAAAGTCGTCACTAGGAGCCACGGTCTGGGCATGCAAGCAGGTATGCATAAGCAAATAGACGAAGAGTTGATGCGTATTGAATCTGACCTACTACGAGAGGAGCGAGGGGCGGTGGAGGGTGATGAGGGGCCATTATTGGCGACCAGAGAAGCACACACCCGACTGCTCGACAGGCTGAAAAATCTGAACTACGCAGCCCACTCGGCGCGCACCCATCACTTTGGGGACAAACCAGGCAAACTACTGGCGTGGCTGATCAGACAAGATGCTCAGACCACCCCAGTGACGTCAATTTACACCAAGCTAGGCACCATTGTGTATACACAGAGAGCCATTCATGATGCCTTTGTGGAACATTACACAGACCTTTACCAGTCCCGACTGCAGGCTTCACCTGCTGATATAACAGAGTATCTCTCTGCTCTACCCTGCCCGAGATAGATGACGCGCAACGCGACGAACTGGGCGCACCGCTAACATCCGAGGAACTAAGAGTAGCCATTTTTTCCCTCTCTAATGGCAAATCCCCGGGGCCCGATGGGCTACCCGCTGAGTTTTACAAAGCTTATTCTATCATCCTGATTCCGGAATTACTGCAGATATATGAGGCGGCGATTGCCGACTCTGCGCTCCCGCCCACACTGAATGAAGCAAACTTGATCTCTCTCCCGAAGCCTGGCAGAGACGAGGCCCAGCTGGGATCGTACCGTTCACTAGCCCTCCTTAACACAGATTACAAGATCGTGGCTTCCACACTGGCCCAACGTTTAGCTCTCCTGGTGCCTGATCTTGTCCATACCGACCACAACGGTTTTGTACCGGCCCATAGCACCTCGCACAACATCCAACGATTGTTTAGGGTACAGAGCTTCGCTACAAATCAATGGCCCCATTCCGGATATCCAGTGCTCGACCTTGAGAAGGCATTCGACTCAGTAGAGTGGCCTTACCTGGTGTTGGTGTTGCAGAAGTACGGCTTGGGCGATGATTACATCCGCATGGTGGAGCTTCTGTATCAGCGGCCCAGGATACAGGTCCACACGGGGAGGCTGCTCTCAGACCCTATTCGAGTACGCAGGGGGACCAGGCAGGGATGCCCCCTGTCCCCTTTAATTGTCTCTCTGATGATGGAGCCTCTGGCGGCACAGTTGCGAGCCTCTGGCGCGGATTGGGGAAAAACCCTGGCCGATGGCGTACACGCAGTATCGCTGTATGCTGATGACCTATTGCTCTATATTAGGGACCTGACTCGCTTCCCATTAGCGCTTACGGCCATCTTCCGAACCTTCGGAGAGATGTCGGGCTCAAGGTCCACTGGGCTAAATCTGGCGTGTACTCTTTTGATGCAGCCACGCCGGAATGTGCAATCACAGTCCAAGACGAAAGGCTTGTCTGGTATCCAACTACGTTCCGTTACCTTGGGATATGTATATATCGAGACCTCACGGATGTGTTGGAGGGTAATCTAATAAAGGCAATCTCCTCCCTGCGGCCTTCTGGAAGACTCTTCCTCTGAACGTGCCCAGCTGGGTCACTTTGACGAAAATGATAGCGCTGCCCAAATTATTGTATTTTTATGCTAACCTCCCGGTCTATGTCCCCCACGCGTATATTTCGCGAGCTGGAGACCCTAATCCGGAACTTGATCTGGAACACGGAACGGCCCAGAGTGGCTCTGAGGATGCTTTATGCCTCTACAGAGCTGGAGGCCTGGCGGTCCCCAATCAGGAGCTCTACTACCTAGCAGCACAACTGCAGTGGGTTACCAGCTGGTTGAGTGGGAAAAACCTGGCAGATACAGCCACAGATACTACTATGATGACGCTCACACAAATACACACACTGTTCCACCCTTTGGCCAAAACCCGCTGCCCGACACAGCTACACTTGGCGGTAGCATGTAGGTGCTATATGAGAAGTTTGAAACTCACTAGCTCCACGAAGCCGTATGCTCCGAACCTGCCATTGTTAGGGATGCCCAGGGACAATGGTGTGCTCACAGAGGCGGTTCTGGGTAGCTGGGTGCAAGCTGGGGTGGACACTGTGGGGGACTTATTCGCTGAGGGGGCACTGGTCCCGTTTGAGACGTTGTTTGCTGACACAGGCCTCCCGGCAGGGCAGTTTCTAACACACGCAACACTCATGCGCACACTGGTACAGGCCTGGGGTGACCTTTCTGATGAACTACCAACCCATCTGCTGATACAATACTTGCATGTGATGGGGAACGGGTCCCATGTGGTACATTGGCTGGCGCAGGCCCTCCACATCCACACACAATTTTCTTCCCAACGCTTGCGGGACAGGTGGGCAGAAGACAGGGGTCGGGAGTGGACTGACAAGGAATGGGCAGGGGTGCTGGCTGGCGCAACTAATATCCCACGCAATTCCCGCTTTAAAACTATCCAATTCTACATCACACATCGCGCATATTTATCCCCGGACAAGATCAATCGCTATTTCGGAACTACCACGTCTGCATGGTCAAGATGTGGGTTAGTTGATGCAGGCTTATTGCACGTGCTCTGGTCCTGCTCCTCACTGCACGCTTACTGGCGAGCGGTGTCGGCCCTCTTGGCTGCGGGAGTGGGTGGGGAACTGCAACAGGACGAAGCTGACAAGAGTTCCCGCTCGATTTTGGGACATTGGTTTGATAACGGCGAAAAGGCTCATCACTAAACGTTGGAAGGACAGTGAACCCCCCCAGGCGGCACATTGGCGCAGCTCCTTTGATAATTGGGGAAAAGCAGAAAGCATAGCCTTGCACAGGGAAGACACAGCGCACATATCCCATAGCCCAGACCTGGGATTACACCTTGGCCGCTTTTCACAGGGCATGCCTTCAGAGTGGAATCACTTAGGCGCACCCCACCTGACAACTCTCGGCTATGACGCCAACTCCAGACATGGTTCAGCACTGTAGTCCTGCACTTGGACCCCGGCATTGGTAAGGGCTGTGTCGGAGCAAACGAGACGCGCCCACACAACGCAACCAGACAAATATGGCTCCTGCCGCACCAGAGCAGAGGCCGTTGTTGCCCCCTTTGTGCCTCCCCGCGCCCCCCCTGCCCCTCCCGCACCTGCCTCACCCCCCTTCTCCCCCTTGGACCACGCCACGTGTGTGTCCCCCCCTCCTGTGTCCCGGAACAGCCGCACTATGCATTGGATATCCCACATTAGCGATAGCACAGCACAAACAACCAGCCTCTCTTCTGTTTCTTTGCTTTAGTTTTTTCACGTTTCATGATGTCATTGTTTATCATGCTATGGTTAAAAGTTCTGAAAAACAAGTGTAATGTTCTGAATATCGAATGGCACGCCCACCACGTTGGGCCTGCCCCAATAGCTGTCCGAGTGGGATCAGTTGTAGTCAAACTATGGCCTGGTGGAAAGGCACGTTTTCCCGAGGACAACGACAGAGAGCGTGCCATTGCAGCGGAACCACTAGATATTGATGCACATGATTAGGTACATTGCAATGCCATGTATGCCCTGCATTTTTTCTTGTTTCATATGCTCTCACAGCCTATCGGCACCTTTGACGAAGTGGCATTGATTTCCTTTAGATAATGTTCTCCCTATTACCTTTATGTGACCACACCATTTCTTGGCTAATTGTTTAGAGGTATATGTGCCTTAGGCCACACACTAGATCCGCAAAATGAGGTATAGCAAGTAATGACATTACAGCAAACTGTTGTTGCCAACATATACCTTTGTATGACCGCGATTTTTTGAGATATGTCTCCATTGTAAATTCTTTGATATGTTATGCAATCCAAATAAGAAATGCAATAAAAGATATTCAAACAAAAAAAAATGGTTGAAGAGGACATTTAGGGCTCTAGGGATGGTGGGGAATGGACAGGGCAGTGGCAGTCACTGCGCCTCATTTATAGTTTGACGGAGGGTACTCCATCTGACAGTGTGGGGGGGGAGGACATTACATCTGCTACCCTTTTTTAGTACTGTCAGATTAAGACTGCTGCCGAAGCGGTCATCTCCACATAGCGAAAGGAACTGCCATCAGGGTGGTCCTTTTCACTGCTCAAAAAGTTTGGTGAATGGCTGCCATTGGTTTTGATGGTTGTTCACCAAACTTTAAATTTTGTTTTTGTTTTTTAGAAAAAAAACTCAAAATGTAGGAGTTTGTTTCTGAAAACCAATCAAAAATCAACCCCCTACATCCTGGGAGTTTTGTTCCAGGGTGTGAGTGTCATTATTTTTTCCTGTCCCTCTCCATCAGGTGTTCCTTAGTCATGACAGACATTGAAAAAATAGACATTAAATTGCCCACCCTAACTAGAGGGGGGTGGTGTAATTTTTTAATGACGGCCCTTTCTCCAACAGGGGATTAATCTATGGAAAACTTAAGGTCCACCCATCTCTAAATGAGGCGGACGGTGGGGTGTACGGCTGACTGGCCACTGTATTGCGTTAGTGGCAGCACACCCTGACTTTCCCAAAATGTTGCTTGGATATGAATTTACCTTAAAAAAATGAAAAGACAAGAGGCATTTGTCTAAACAGGAATAAGTTGGTTTAATTAAACACTGCAGTCAGGGGAATCTTGACAGAATGAGTCTGAGGAAAGTATCTCACTGTATAAAGTTTTGGCTGGTCTTATACACATCTTGAAGTAACATAAACCGATCTCTGCATTCTTAAAAGGAGTTACAGTTGTAAATTAATAAGGTTGGGCATCTTGATATGGACACAGATGGCTCTGGACCTCAGGGAGAGCTAGTGTGGGCCAGTGTGTATGTGTCCAGATGTCCGGCATGAGGAACGCACAATTAATACATGTGGTGTGCATGTCGTGTCCTGATTGGTTGAGTGTTTCTATCTACATGTGGCATCTAGCTTTGTGGTATTTTTGGAGAACATGTGTTGTGGTGGTCCCGGTGATTACAGCGCTCCCGTGGAGGGAAGGAGGCCCAAGTCTCGTGCAGCGTGAGACTTTGGTAGCGGCCATATTGGAGTCAGGCGCCTCCACCAATCCCCTGTGAAGGACCCCATGCGCCATCTTAGAGTCAGGCATTTCATGGAAAATACATCAAACCTTGGCAAAGTCAAGTGCAAAGTGACTTTTGCTTCATGGAAAATTCATCAAACCTTGGCAAATTCAAGTGCAAAGTGACTTTTGCTTCATGGAAAATTCATCAAACCTTGGCGAATTCAAGTGCAAAGTGACTTTTGCTTCAGGACTGCAAGGGTGCCAGTCAGAATAATCGGATCGCGGGTAGTACCCATTAAAGAAACTGTGTGGTATGATCTGTGCAGGCAACAATTTGGAATAATTTGGGACACCCCCACACGCTGACTGGCGAGAAGTGACTCAGCATCGCAATCGCGCTATTTCCTATCATAGTAGCAAACGGTGTTCTGTCAGTGAGCCCAGGATGTCGGGGTCACCATCCTCAAGACAAGCTCAAGCACCAGCTAACACCGGACCCATGGAGGTGCTGGGAGTATCGTTTCTGCGCACACCCGAGCCGTTAGTCCTGGAATCAGGGGGAGGCATGGGTCTTCGATGGAAAGAGTGGTTTGAAGACTTTCTGAAAGGGTCGCATGTAACTGAAGAAACACAGAAACTGATAGCGCTGCGCAACCTTATCGGTAAGTACGTTGGTCAGATCATAAAGGAACTCCCAGCAGCTGTTGCAGCATCATATGCCGATGTGTGTGAAGCACTAAACAGGAAGTTTCTTCACAAAAGAAACATCGACTATGAAAGATATACGTTCAACTTGGCCTCTCAAGAGAAGACAGAACCCATGAGTGTCTTCATCACACGTCTCCGACGGCTAGCCCGTTATTGTGAATTTGACACATTTTCGACTGATGATGCTCTGCGTCTGAGAATCATTGAAGGCTGCCAGTCCGAATCATTATGGCGGAAGTTGCTAAAGAAAAGTTACTCACTGGACGAAATCGAAGAAATGACACGAGTGAATGATCAGGCTGAAGAACATGCCAAAAAGATGGAAGCAGGGAGAACTGAAAAGCGTGAATAAGCCTTTAGGCTTTAATCTTGTAACACACGCAGATACTCTCTGGCGAGGCAAAGGTCATCTCGGTCCAAAAGGCAACAACAACCTGCAAACCGCCGACGTCGCAGCTCAAGTCGAAACAACAGACAACAGGAACGTCATCTTAAATGCTATCGATGTGGTTATGATTTTCCCCACACGGATAATTGCCCCGCTATGGGTAAAAAACTGCAGGAAGTGTGGGGGGAGAATCACTTCGAGAACATATGTGGAACTTCTAGGAAAGACAGAGAGACCAGGAAAGGCAGTCTCGACCATTGAGCACGCGTCATCACGCCAAAGCGGTACGAGACCACAGAGATTCGTCGACGGGATCATCCCTCTCCAGCGGCCAATCTCGCAGAAGTTATCGGTCTCGGCGCTCGCCTTCACGAGAATCAAGGTCACTGTCACCCATCTCGCAGGACAGTGATGAATACATATGCATGGTTGCTGACCCAGACAGTTTGAAGAAATACCCTCGGCTCAGCATCCGGATCGGCACTCACTGGACCAAATTTGTGATGGATAGTGGAGCCTCTCTCAACTACATACCAGTAGCAGAATATCGGAGGATGAAGTCACCACCACGGCTCAGTCAAGCGCATGTGAGGGTCTACACCTGGATGTCCAAAAAGCCACTTCCCAGTCTCGGAAAATTTTCAACTCACCTCACATACCAAGATCACACGATACCTGCCTACATTCATGTCATTGAAGGGCCAGAGGCCGACTGCCTTCTGAGTCTTCCTACTGCTAAGCGACTAAGGCCAGTGGACATCCTGTACAAGGTTGATGATGACCTTGATGTTATTCAAAAATTCCCAAAATTATTCACTGGACTGAGAAAGATGGCTCATGGTCAAATTCGGTTACATATAAACGAACAAGTAACTCCGGTCGCTCAACACCACAGAAGAATCCCCTTTCACCTCCAACAAGCAGTAGAAAAGGAACTACACAATCTGCTCAAAGCTGACATCATAGAAAGTACAGATGGACCTACACCGTGGGTTTCCCCAGTAGTAGTCGTGCCGAAGAAAGGTGATCCTGACAAAGTCCGTCTGTGTTTTGACATGAGGGCACCCAATGTTGCCATTGAAAGAGAAAGACACCCTGGACCACATATCAGTGATATGATTGCATCACTCAACGGAGCAAAGATATTCTCCAAATTAGACCTCAATAAAGGTTATCACCAACTGGAACTACACGAACATTACGACTTTTTCAATACACATCGGTCTCTTTAGGTACAAAAGACTTAGTTTTGGAGTGTCTTCTGCTGCTGAAATTTTTCAAAAAGCCATTAGGAAAACTATTCATCACATCCCCAATGCTCTAAACGACAGTGCTGACATCCTGGTTTATGGGTCCATGACACAAGAACACGACACTGCATTACAACGAGTCTGCCATGCACTGAAGGAAGCCAACCTCACGCTAAATAAAGAAAAGTGTGAGTTCCATAAGTCAACTTTGAAATTATTTGGCCATATCTTCTCCCATGCGGGAATGAGACCAGATCCAGACAAAGTGAGAGCCCTGAATGACACTCCCAGCCCTCGCGACACCGGAGATGTTCGCTCCTTTTTAGGGATGGCTAGTTACTGTGCCCGGTATATCCAGGACTATGCAACCATCAGCTATCCCCTGAGGAAACTCACAAAACAAGGTCATCCCTTCCAGTGGTCTGCGAAATGCGAACAAGCATTTGAAGAAATTAAAGCAGCCGTGGAATCAGCAGACAACATGGCCTATTTTGATCCGAAGAAAAAGACGGAAATCACTGTTGACGCCAGTCCCGTAGGATTGGGTGCTATCCTAGCTCAATATGACACCGAAAGTGACATAAGTACCTAATTGCATATGCGAGCCGGAGCCTGACTGATACCGAGAAAGCATACTCACAGCCAGAGAAGGAGATCCTGGCTGTCGTCTGGGCCTGTGAACACTTTCACATTTCCATATACGGAAAACATTTTACACTCATTACAGACCATCAGGCCCTCATCACTATTTTTGGCAATCCTCGAGCCAAAATGCCACCGAGAATAGAACGCTGGGGTCTTCGTCTCCAAGAATACACATATACAATTGTGCACAAGCTCGGAATAGGCGGAAAATCCTGCTGACTACATGTCAAGGCACCCCAAAGAGACAACCAAATGCAGACCTTCAGTAGCCGAGGAATACATATGTTTTGTAGTGGATCAGGCCAGACCACCTGCAGTCCCGCTTGAAGCCATCTGGGATGCCACTCATGAAGATGTTAATTTGCAAGATGTAAAGCGTCATATACAGAACAATGACTGGAGACACCTAGACGACAACAACCCAAATAGTCTGATCGACATGCACGAACTGGCCGCTTTTAAGCACGTAAAGGAGGCACTGTCAATAGCGTCCAATCGCTTGATCCTCCGAGACAATCGCATAGTCATCCCGAAACGGTTGCGCCAAGGAGTCATCAATCTGGCACATGAAGGCCACTGAGGCATTGTGGCTACCAAGAGAGCACTGAGGGAACGGGTCTGGTTCCCATTGCTGGACCAATTGGTAGAGCTCACGTTGAAAGACTGTCCTCAATGCCAACTGGTTAGTCGACCTGATCCTCCTGCACCACTGCAAATGTCCCAGCTGCCGGAGGGTGTCTGGCAGCATGTTGCCGTAAACTTCTTTGGGCCATTTAAATCCAGACAATACATCCTGGTCATCATGGATGAGTACTCACGTTTTCCCATTGCACAACTCATTTCGTCAACGAAAGCGTCCAGCGCAATTCCTATTCTGGATGAAGTGTTCGCGGCTTGGGTCATTCCGAAAATCATGAAGACCGATAATGGACCTCCGTTAAAACAGTCAAGACTTCACGGAATTTGCAAAGCATCTCAACTTCAGGCATCGCAAAATCACACCACTGTGGCCGCAAGCCAACGGCATGGTGGAACGATTATGTCCACATTAAAGAAAGCCATTCAACAAGCCGAACTGTGTCGGAAAGACATGCAAGTGGCCCTAAATGAAGTCTTGCGAGCTTACAGGAACACACCTCATTCCACCACTGGCAAGTGCCCAGCAACCCTAATGCTGGGCCGGTCGGTGCGCACCAGAATACCCATGGTTGACTGGACTAATGGAGAGGCATCTCAAGATTCCGAACATGACGACCTAGCCGCCATTGACCAACTCAAAAAGGAGAAAATTAAGACTTATGCTGATCATCGTCGGAGAGCTGCACCCTCGTCCATTCAGGAAGGCGATTGGGTGCTAGTTAAACAAGAGCAGCAAAAGAAAACAGACTGTCGTTATCATGAGACTCCTTTGGTAGTCACTAGACAGAAAGGGACCTTAATTACTGCTGAATCTGAGGGTAAGAGAGTCACCAGGAATGTGACGCATTTTCAGAAGTGCAGCCCTAAAGTCAAGGAACTGCTGACTGGTCATGTCAATGGAGAAACAGGTCCTGATGGGACAGAAGTGAGTGACCAGCCGTCAATGGTGGTCCCTGGTGGAAGAGAGCTGGATGAACAAGACGTCCGTCTACGACTGCGGCGAGACATGAAAAGACCGAGTCGTCTGATTGAAGAATGGTAACTATGTCACATGTTTTGCTTGTTTTTGTTTATCTGTTTATAAGTTAACTAACTGGCTCATTTTGTCAAGAAGGGGGGAGATGTAATGAGGTGAGTACTGGTCGCTAGGACCAGCGCAGCAAGGGAACTGGACGGGCCGGGAAAGGAAAAGGAGGAGTTATGTCCGGGGATGGGCAGTTGGACATAGAACGTGGGACGCAGCAGATGTGAAAATAAAGAAGTGAGCCCTGGCCCAGAGTTTGTGTCATTTATAGCCACCAAGACACTACAAAGGCCACAAAAGATATGGTTCAATGGATGGCGTAGTTTTTAGAATCACAAATTTACGGACGCTCGGTTTACACAATTCTACTCCCCATCTCTATCGAGCCTTTTAAAAGAAGAAAAAGACTTCCTTATAAATTCCACATCCGCAGTGGTAACAGAATCAGGCTTTAAAAAAGGTCTGGACATCCCAGCTCATCGAAAAAACCCTTTAAATACTTTAACCATGGAATGCGTAACATGTGTTCAAGGCTCAGAACTTCTCTCAAAATCTGGTGATTAAGAACTAAGTCTTTGTTTAGTCAAGTTTTTAGCCAAAACAACAGAGGGCGTAAGGCCAGAATATCAGAAATAAATGGTAACCCTGTTTCTTCATGTACCACCAAATTTGAACATCCTCTAGGCACCCCGAGAAGTTGTTTTAAAAAATTATTCTCTTTTTTTAATTTTTTTTAAAGAATTTATATAGCGCACTGTGACCAAGCGGCTTCCTGGCGCTGGAGGAGGAAAGCGAGAGTAGGGCAAGAGGGAGCCAAGAGATTATTAAGGGGAAAATGCTTGAGCAAATAGGTAGGTTTTAAGTGCCTTGCGAAAGACCAAATAATCAGAAATAGACCTAATGGAGAATGGACGTTTGTTCCAGAAGCGCGGGGCAAGGATAGAAAACCTTGTGCCCCCCGTTCTCGTTTTACGGAAGCGGGGAACACTAAGGAGAGCCTGGCTAGAAGAGCGGAGGTCACGGCCAGGACAATAATGGGTAATCCAAGAATTGATGAAAATAGGGGCCGTATGAGCACGGGCCATAAAAACTATGCATCCCAATTTAAAGAGGGATCTTTGCAGGACGGGGAGCCAGTGGAGGGACTTAAGTAAAGGAGTGGTGTGGTGAGACCTGGGAAGCCGATGGATGAGGCGAGCAGCCTGATTTTGAATGGTCTGGAGGCGGCGCTGATCATAGGCTGGGATGCCCACATACAGGCAGTTCCCGTAATCTAGTCTCGAAAGAATCAGAGCTAAGACAATTATCTTGAGAGCATCAAATGAAAAAAAGCGGGATATTTTGTGGATGATTCGGAGGGAAAGAAAACAGGATGAAACCACAGAGCTAATTTGCAGGCGCATGGAAAGGTCCTGGCTAACCTTGATTCCTAAGGTTCTAACAGAAGAGGAGGGAGTCGGAGGAGGGCCGAAGATGGGAGGCAGAAAGGCAGGAGTCCAAGGGGTAGTGGAACTGCCCGTCAGGACCGGCTCCGTTTTGTCCGAGTTTAACTTAAGATGGTTTTGATTCATCCAATCAGAAATGGGTGGTTTGAAATTTGAGAATGGACTCAGGAGAGGGGGACAGATCAAAAACAAGCTGGAGGTCATCAGCGTAATTGTATACGGAGACCCCCATATTAAGCGGTGAAATAATAAGGGGATAAGTGTAAAGATTAAAGAGAAGGGGAGAGAGAGAGGAACCTTGGGGAACCCCAGAGGGCACCGGGAGAAAGGGAGCAGAGAAACCGGAGAGGCGAACAGCCTGCGTCCGGCCCTTAAGAAAAGAAACGAGCCAAGAAAGAGAGGTTCCCTGAATGCCTGATGCCCTGACACGGTCGAGAAGGATGGAATGGTCGACCGTGTCAAAAGCAGCAGACAAGCCAAGGAGCACCAAGGCTTGAGGTGAATTAGAGTCCGCCTTGCTTTTCAACTCATCCAGTACAGCAAGGACCACAGCCTCGGTCGAATGGGCCGGGCGAAATCCCGCTAGATGGGAGGCCAAAAGATGGTTGCTCTCAATATAGTTAGACAAGCAGGAGGTGATGTGGCTCTCCAGAATTTTGCCTAGATAAGGAAGCAGTGAAACGGGCCTAAAATTAGCAGGGACATTAGGGTCAGAGCCAGGTTTTTTCAAAATAGGGATAATGGTAGCCGATTTAAATGGGGTCGGAACAATGCCCTGAGAGATGGAAGCATTCAGCAGAGATAGAGGAGGTTCAGGACAGCCCGAGAATAGATCCCTTAAGATGCGGGCTGGGGCATAATCAGCAGGAGAACCTGACTTGACCTTTTTGAGCAGGGCAAAAAAGGATTCTTTCGAGATAGGAGGGAAGTGATTAAAGGAAGAGGACAGAGGAGGAAGAGAGGGAAGGGGAAGAGAGGAAGATATCGGGGAGATGTTCCGTTTAATGATGGCAATCTTCTCAAGAAAGAAATTGTTCAAAGAGAGGCAGAGGGCTAGAGAAGGGACAGGGTTGAAGTTGATACGGTCAGATGTAGCCAGATCATGGACAATGGAGAAGATCTCCTTTGATTTATTGGCCTCAAATAAGATGTTACTAGAGAAATAGTCAGATTTAGCTGAGAGAATAGCTCTCTTATAGTTCTTTAACAAGGACTTATATTGAACTCTTAGGAGAGGACAGTAGTTGCGCCTCCACTGGCGCTCTGAGTGTTTCAGAGCCGTTTTAAGGGCTTTGAGCTCACTGGTGAACCATTTATTGGCTTTGTGGAGGCGACAGGCCTTGACCCTCCTGAGGGGGGGACAGAATCACATGATATAGATAGCCAGGTGTTAACGGCAGCCACCTGATGGTCGAGGGGAAGATCGAGTAGATCAGGGAGAGAAGTCGCCAAAGAGCATTGAATAGCATTAAAATCTACCTGGTTCCAATTTCGTGCTAAGACGTTCTTGGGTAAGGGGGGCTTGTCCCTAACTGCTAGTTCAATAAAAAAAGAAATAAGAGAATGGTCAGACAAGTACAAGGAATCGTATCAATGGAGGAAATGGCCCGATTAGCCGTCCAAATCTGGTCCAGAGTATGACCGTGGACATGAGTGGGGGTATGAATGTGCGAGACAAAATTAAGTCAGCAAAGAGTGTCCGAGAAATCCTTGGAGGTTTGATCTTCCCTGGGGTCACCCGGCCAGTAATTAAAGTCGCCCAATAGGAGGACTGATGAGTTGTTAATCACCAGGGTGGCCAACAAGTCTTGAAGAGCAGACAAAAAAAGGGGCATGGTTTGGGGGGGACGATAAAGAAGGACTATAGTGAGGGGAGCTAAAAGATTAATTGAACTAACAACTAAGAAGTCCACATTAGGTATGAGGGAGCAGGGCAGGGGCTGGAACTGCAAAGTGGACCGGAGGATCATGGCTACCCCTCCACCGACTTTCCCGTTGGGACGATCAGCCCGAAGGGCATAATAGGAGTCGGGTAGTGCAGACAAGACATCGGGCGCCGAATCTGCTAAAAACCAAGTCTCCGTCAGAAATAGGAGATCCGGGGACTCAGTATCAAGCAGATTAAAGAGCTCCAGCTGGTGCTTGCCCGCCGAGCGGGTGTTGAGAAGAAAAGCCGAGGCCAGCACAGGGGGGCCGGGAGGGGGAGGGGGGCATATGGGGCAGGCAGCCAACAAGGATTTAGACGAAGGGGCTGCGCAGGGCAGGGGAGGGGGTGCGAAGATACCAAAGGCAATGATGCGATCAAGCGCAGAAGGCCCAAGGGGCCAGTTACCTTGGTAAGCAAGGAGCTGGTCAGACGTGTATGTAAGAAAAAGGGCAGGGTCTGTGGCCCTGGGTCCCGAACGGTCCCGGACGGGCACAGACGGTCCCTCCTTTGGCGCGCAGACGGCACGCCCGCTGCGCGCGACTGCTGCGTGTCCTGAAGTGCATCACTATTTATGGCCCAAGCCCCTCCGCCAGCTGGACCGCTAACTCGGTTCTCGCAGGGGTCCGGGACTCACCAAAGATGGCGCCCGACCTGGCCCTCCACAGCAATCGGCACCAAGAAGCCGTGGTGGAACGGGGCACAGGGAGGCCGGGTAGCAGCGCGCAAAAGATTTTAAAAAGTACAATTCAGTATATCAACACACAACACAATTATTACATCAATTGTTTGTAGTATTTTTAAAAGCTATTGCAGTCATGCAACGGAGAACAAGTGAGCAGAAGAGAGTCCCTCCCAGTCTGCTCGTCTTTCCAAACGAGATAGCAAGGTGCTGCCACCACCCTGACCAGTCGCCCAGGCCCCTGGAATCAGATGCTATTTATGGCCCAAGCCCCTGCCCCAGCTGGACCGCTAACTCGGGTCTCGCAGGGGTCCGGGACTCACCAAAGATGGCGCCCGACCTGGCCCTCCACAGCAATCGGCACCAAGAAGCCGTGGTGGAACGGGGCACAGGGAGGCCGGGTAGCAGCGCGCAAAAGATTTAAAAAGGTACAATTCAGTATATCAACACACAACACAATTATTACATCAATTGTTTGTAGTAATTTTAAAAGCTATTGCAGTCATGCAACGGAGAACAAGTGAGCAGAAGAGAGTCCCTTGCAGTCTGCTCGTCTTTCCAAACAAGATAGCAAGGTGCTGCCACCACCCTGATCAGTCGCCTGGAGAGCGTCAATTACAGCATAGCCCCATTGCTCGCTCCCATAACTGGTAATAGCAACACTATTGGCCTGGTATATTTTCAACAAGGCTACAATTGGGCCCTTACCCATTTTTGAGGCTAAGTTGAAGATAGCTGCATTTGCCTTTATGACCTCCACCTTTTCCTCTGGATAAGGGCCCCCCCAATTCAAGTGATCATCTATTAAAATACCCAGATATGAAAATGTCAGGGTCAGAGGCACTTTCACGTCAGCCACTTTAAAGGGGTACTGCTTCTTAGGTCGAATCCCGACCTGCATGATGTAAGATTTGGAGTTGTTAACAGCTAAGTCACAATCGACCATGAAGTTCCTAAAGGTGTCAAGTAGCGCCTGAAGACCCCTTGCCGTCCTTGCGATGAGGACCGCGTCGTCCGCATATAGCAGGACGGGCAGTCCTCTTCACCCAACATAAGGAAAGTCGGCCCCTGTTTTTACCAAAGCCTTTTCCAGGTCATTAATGTATAAATTAAACAGAAATGGGGCCAGGATACATCCCTGCCATACTCCCCTTTGAATTTTAAAATCCTTGGAGACCCGAAGATCCTGGGCAAATCTAATATTGGCCTTGGTATCCCTATGCAGGTCCCCCAAGAAGTCTACCAGGCCAGCCTCCATCCCCATGGCCCTCATGGATTGTACTGAGTTGTAGTAGACACACATGGTCATTTAGTCCCAAACAGTAGGGGTCTAATGGTATTTACACCTCTATCTAGCACATGTGGCTACTAGGAGCTGAATACAATTGTGCACAGTTCCATTTTGCCCACATCCTTGTCAACAGCCTGTAGCGGATTATAACTTAACATCCCAAAACATGGGGATTACACATGTGAAATGGATGCCAAAACTGTTTGTGCACATCACTTCCCATTTCTTTGCCATCACTGTGTACACTGAGCACAACAACACATACACACACATGTTACCTACATTGGTGTGATTTTGTGCCCAGGTCTAGGGCTGCAACCAACATGACAACAAAAGTAATATCCAACTAATCGCAACTGATGTTTTCTGCAAACATTGATTCAGAAGAGATCATGATGAAGACATGGGAGACGGTTTGCAGTTAATTAGATAAGAAACAATGAGATACGCCACTGTTCTTTCTTCACAACATCTTATGCAAAACAGCTGTTAGGCAGAATCATAATTTCATTATTTAGGGTGACTGTTATATTCCTGTTAAGTTTGGAAAATGGTTTTTGCCTCACACGTAAAATTCTAAAATGTTAGCAATATTGCTTTTAGATTATCCACTACGAGACATATAGTGCCCTGCTGATAATGAGTCAGAGTGATGATATCTGGTGTCTCTCCTATCCCATTCCCCTTTCCTCTAGGTTTACTGCTTGCCTTCATATTAACTGTGAATGGCTGGAATTTGTGAAGTGCAGAACAGAACATTGCTCCCTTGGATGTGGCAATCAGGTTAGTGCAATCTGACAGAAAACTTCAGATGACCACTGAAGTATTGCCTTTGCATGAATTGAAGTGTTCGCCCCGATACAGTCAATGCATGTTGTAAAATATGGGAATGTTTCGAGACCATGGCATAGAATGTGCAATTTGAGAACAGAAGTGTTTCTGATCAATATGTTAAAATGTGAAATGGGTGTGAAAATAGATAGTGAAGGGTTCAATATGTTATAAAGAAAAGGTTTCCAAAATGTAACATACAGGAATCTGAGGAAAGATAATGTTATTTTATTAATAAATGAATTGTCCACCACAAATAGGTTATCTGTCCAAGCCTTAATCATACTTCTAAGGTAATATAACAAAGTTCACAGATACCCCCTTTTAGGAAAAGGTAGGACATAGTTGGACGGCAGAGGCATAAACCAGGTAGAAACATGAAGTATCAATGCCATTGAAGTGAAGGATGACAAGGATTATGCATTTGCCAACATTAACCTCTAATGTATTCCTTGGTAAATCATTGCAGCAGAAAAACTAAAATTTCGAACATGTGCTAGCTTTTATTCTTGTTTTGTACTTGAATGGATTAAAAGGGTGTTCGGTGATTATAATACTCTCTGAGGGGCATATTATCAAGAAACGTAGTTAAAATTATCGCCACTTTAGCGGCAGGAAACTGCCTCTAAAGCGGCGATAATGGGCTTGATAATATGCCCTTGTGAATTCCCATACACACCCATGTTCTGGTGTGAACATGGGCTTCTATTGGAATTCTCAAGGGCATATTATCAAGCCCATTATCGCCGCTGTAGCGGTAGTTTCCTGCCGCTAAAGCAGCGATAATTTTATCGCTGTTCTTGATAATATGCCCCTGAGTACTTTGTGCAGTGTGCCTCGCGGAGTATCTTGGCCGCCATCTAGTCAAGCTGAAAGTATTCATACCAAGACAAAAGAAATCCAAAGTGTTCTGAACGATGCCTATTGGTAACACAATCACAAATGTGCATAATTCCATTTATTCTTCTGACACAATCAATTTTAAGACTTCTTGTTTTTTTTTTATTAGGGGTTCATCATACGTTCCCTGTAGTTCCCAATGTACCAGGTAACAGGAGTTACCAGCTCCATCTGGAAATACAAACATCGCTGGAAAATGCCAGCTCCTGATTTTTATAGCATGGAATTTCCCCCGCCCAAGACAGAACATGTCCAGTTAAAAAACAAAGCCCTCAAATAAGCAACAACATGCAGGAAATTGTACAGAAACAAATATTCTGCAATGTTATTCCCTATTTCTTAAGGCAACTCTTGTAAAAAGGATTGATTTTCCCGAAATTGACTAAGTTAATGCACCTAAAACCTGTAAGAGCCCAATTTGTGTACAATTACAGTAAACTTAAATTGGTGTGTGTGATATTTACACTCTAACAGATAATTGAAGTTGGAGGACGTGTAGACCGTGAAGCTAATTGTTTCCTCATTTTCACAAATGTGTCGGTTCTGGTCCTGGAGAAGTATATTCACTATAACATCTTCCCAGAAACAAATAGAGTGCTTGAAGCTTGTAAACCATCTGAAGCCATCATGCAATGGTTACTGATGTTGGGAGTCCTGGCTTATGAAAATATATGAAAGGTCGACAGTTACCTACAGTGAAGTGTTTAGTGATCACTCTTGAGAACCGGAGCTCCAGAGCACAAGTGAAACTGTGAGCGCACAACCATGGAGCTTGGAGATTTGACAGTAAACAATTAATTCCTTACAACGGCTAGGCTTCATGGGGTACTTTAATAAGGACTTATCCAGGGCTCCAAAAATCATCAACTAAAGGGCAGGATGTTGGGATGGTGTGATGCCTAACGGCCAAAAGAACCATAAACAGGTTTTATGTAGCAATCAGTACTTGAGAACAAAATAAAGGTTTATATATGAAAATGTATCTAAAGGATAAAAATAATTTGTTGAAAATTCATGGGTCAAATGATGAAGGCTGTAAAAAGAGGGGATGCGAGAGTCTTTTGGAGGTTATTCACTCGGGGGTCAAGGGGTCAATATATCAAGTGTCTGACTCATAAAAGAGACTAAATTAGTAGCTCTACCATAGGTAACTTTATTACGTACATTATTTGGACACCCTAGCCCTAGTAATGGACTTAAATTGGAGTTCACTTTAACTCTACAACAGATCAGGAGTATCATTTTCTCCTTTAACATGAGCAGTGCCCCTAGACCAGGTGTTGTCAACAGTTTGAAAGCATAATTTCGATTGATGGTTGATTTTTGTTGTTGTCAACTTTTATTAATACATAAAGAGCATTTAGTGATATGCTCGATTATCCTGTGAGATTCTCAGAGGTTGGGGTACTTGCACTAACAGATTTGGACCCCCTCCATTAAAGGATATAGGACTTGTCACTGTGTTTATAACATCAGGTACTGGTACAATCTCTTCTTCATGTAACTGATTAGCTGGATTTGCTCGACACTCGTGCTTCCAATACCAGATTTTGTGACAATAATGACAAGCGGTGGTTTCTTTAATGGATTAAAGTCTACACCTGGCTTGGGATCTATCCCCTTCCCTTTTCCCTGACCGGTATTGTTCGACGCATTCGGAATCCTTCTTGAATATTCCCATGATTCTGACCTAAAGTTCTCCCATTGGTCTGTGCCTGTTCTACTCACGTACACCAAGTGGTTTCATGGCGCTGAGAGCAGGAGGGCAACAGTAACACAAGACAGGTGCTTTACTCAAATGCTTGGGAAAATTACAGGGTCTTGAGAAGTGTTCTGAACTGAGGGTAGGAAGTGACTGAACGCAAACCAGGAGGAAGAGTTCCAGAATTGAGGTGCAAGGACTGAGAATCTGAGACCACAGTGTTTTTTCCGTTTGAAGGTGAGGATAGTAAGCAAGTTCAGATGAGAAGAGCGCAGTTCACGAGAGGGGGTATATCGCTAAATCCTAGAGAAAATGAATGCAGGGCTGTGCCCAGCGAGTGCTTCGAAGATGGTGCAGCTCAGCTTGAAGGCACATCTATTAACCACAAGGAGCCAATGAAGACTCGTCAGCAGGGGGCTGACATGTTGATGTCTAGGATGATGGTGGATTAGCCTAGCTGCCTGGTATTGTACCAGTTGTAAGCGATGGAGCTGATATGCAGGAATCCCGACATAGAGTGAGTTGGCATAATCAATTCGGGAAGTGACCAGGGCCAGGGTGACTAGGGTCAGGGCCTCGTTGGTCAGGAATCAGCAGATCTTACGGATTCTGCGAAGATGGAAAAACAGCAGGCCGAGACCACCCCGCTAATCTGGGGTCTTCTAGATAGGTCGTTGCTAATTATAACCCCAAGACTTTTTACAGATCCTACTGGGCAAGGGGGGCTGCCTAGGAGCGGGGGCCAGAAGTTAGAGTTCCACGGATTGGCAATTCCTCCAGTTAGGATCAGCACCGTTTTATCAGGGTTAAATTTTAATTGATTGTCATACATCCAATTGCTGATAAAACTCATGGTGGATTGAAAGTTGAAGGATGAGGTGTTAGATGAGTCGATATCAAACACCAGCTGGAGGTCATCAGCGAAGTTAAATGCTTCATCCCTTCTTTGGCGCAAGGACCAAATCAAAGGAAGCAAGTATAAGTTAAAAAGAAGGGGCGAGGGGAGGAACCCCGCATATAAAATAAATTTTCTTGGCCGCGGAATTGGCAAGGTTGACTGCCTGGGAACAGTTACAGAGGAAGGAGGAGATCCACTTCAAAGCCAGACCCTGTATGCCAGCATTATTGACACGGTTGATCAGGAGACCATGATCAACCGTGTCAAATGCGGCAGACAAATCCAGGAGTACAAGAGCTGGGGTAAGGTTTTGTTCGGCCCCTCTCCTTAACTCATCCATGACTGCTAATATGAATGACTCCATGGAGTGTGCTGATCTAAAAACTGCCTGGTGAGAGTCAAGGAAATGGTATTGCTCAATGAATGAACTAACAAAGTTAGCTACGTGGGCCTCAAGGATTTTGCTTAGATAGGGGAGCAGAGAGATGGGACGGAAGTTACTAAGGACCAGGGGATCGGAGTTGGGTTTCTTCAGGATTCGGACGATTACTGCATTTATTAATGTGTCTGGGACAAAGCCTTCTTCGAGAGAGTTATTCAGGAGTGCGAGGGGCGGGCCAGGGCACGTGGTGAAGGCCTCCTGCAGGATATGGGGAGGGCAGCAGTCAGTAGGGGACCCCTATCCATTTTTTTTTGTAAAATACAGAATTCTTCTTTAGAGATCGGGGGTATCTGGTCAAGAAGAAAAGGGTTTTAGCATGTAGTAGGATAGATGGACGGGGGAGTGGGAGTAGGAATACTGGCTTTGATGGTGGTGATTTTTTCAATGAAAAAGGAGTTAAGGGAATCACATAGGGATTGCGAGGGGGCAGGTTTCCCCATCACTTTGTTCGCATTCCTCATTTGAACCAACTTCAACTTGTCCTCCATTCTCCTATGCTTGAAATCCACTTTGTCACTACTATATCTAGCATACTGTAGGATCTCGACCACGGACTTGTTTTGCCAGCAGATCAGATGATGTTGAATCATGACACTAATCTGTGGTCTTAATCCAAACACAAACTTGGAAACCAACTGTCCCACAGTGTTAGGGTCTAGAGCACCTAAGCCACTGCACTGCTTAAAGGCTTGCAAAAGCTGTTCATAGTAGGCATGTACTGATTCCTTGGGTTTTGGATGGTTCAATCTATCTTGATCCAATCGATATCTTGTGGGGCGATCTTAGTCTGTAACCATGTGATTCCCTGTTCAAATTTTTTCATGACTAAAGGTGAAGGACAATGAGTTATGGAATTTCTATCTGGTTCAGTAGAAGGACAATTGATAATAATTTTAAAGGTAGGCCATAAGTCACTAGGAACCACAATGTCAAATAATGTGCTCAAATCAATCCACAACTCCTAAAAAATCTTTACAAAGCGATCAACTTGCTTATGCCATTCTGCAGGTTTCTCCCTCAGCTGAGGAAAATCGTTTGTGAACACTGCCAAGTCACCCCTGCTCCAAGGCACATACCCTCCGCTTGGTACCTCTCGCAATGGGTAAGCCTCAACTCCTGGTATACCCCCTCCCGGAGGTATCGTTTCTCCCATAACCTTCCTAACATTCTTTTTCTTTGACCATCTTTATTCCCATTTGTCAAGCATGCTCCATGCGTGTATCCCTATGACCAGCTTCCGAATGCATGTTTTCAAACCTGTGACCTTCTTTTTTCTTCTAATTCCTGATCACTGTAATTTAACCTGTGATTTCCCTGTAACATTTTCATTTTGGAGAAATCTACGTCACATTTTTGGGCTAATTCTGTCAATCTCTCATGTGCTCTCCTTGTTTTGTGAGTGACATCCTTTGCCACAAACAATGATTCATCCTGTTAGTACAGTTCTATCCTTTCCAAAGGCAAATTCCCACTGATTATTTCATCCACCTCCACTTTCAACCGCCCTTACTGCAGCTTTGATCGTGCCTTGACTCGACACGCTACTCTGTCCTTCTCCTTCACTTTCTTGATTCCTCTGCTTGTTTTCTGAAGCTCGGTTCTGTCAGACATGCTAATTCCCAGAGGCTCCCTGATCTGCACCTACCTCCTGTATCCTTCCCATGGGTCCCTTAACTGGATCCTTCCACATTCTCAAATCTGAATTTGAATTCGCCAGTGACACAGATCGTATCGTACTAGATCCTTGACGTACTCTCGAGGGATCTTCAGTTGCTGGCAACGTAGTACTAGCTTCCATAGGTACCAAAAATTGACCGTTTTATACATCGTCACATTCCCCTATGAGTTGACCCTTTCTCCCAATCCTGGTTGCTGATGATTAACATTTTCCACTAAACATGGATCATTCACAGAGACTACAGGTCCGATGGTGACTGGTACCATAAGGGCTTCCGGTAACCGTATAGCAGCGTTGACTCCACTTGATTCTGAATCTCCAAGTACTGGTATGTCCATCCCTTCTGCTGAAATCTTCCCCACTACCCCTGCGCTAGGGCCTGTCTGTGGCATTACCATCCTTTCCATACTGGCTGCATTCGCCAGTTCTCGCTTTCCTTTTTCCGTATGTGTATTATATGGTTGAGGACGCACAGGGCCGGACTGGCCATAGCGGGCACCGGGCAATCCCCCGGTGCGGCGCACGGGTGGGGCCTGTTTTTGAGCCCCTGGGGGCCGTTTTTATTACAGGGCCATTTTTGCAGCATAGCTGCAAAATCGGCCCTGTACCAAAATCGGTCGAAAACCGGCACCAGCAAAGAGCTCGATGGCGCCTTCAACCCACCCCCCCCCCCCCACCCCCGAGTGAGATGGAGGGGGCCGGCCGAGCACTTTGCCAGGGCCGGTTGTGGTTCCCAGTCCGGCCCTGAGGACGCACTGCTAAGAGTCTGTCCAATAAACTGTCATCGGTATCACCCCCATCATCTCTGTCTCCATTCGTACTCTGAGCGCCTCCCTCTTTCATCAGTAGTGGATACAATCTCTCTCCCTCAATGGTGTCTACTCTCAACCTTTTCAGCTGTGCATCCCATTGTGCATCCTGATATGTCTTCATTGTCTTCCTCATCTTCCCCTGGCATCTTTGCCCGTTCCTTGCCTGAGCTGCTCGCATCCAATCGTCTAACGCCTCAAACTGTGTTGGTCTGGGTGGAGGCCATAATGAAGACATCACTACCCTCCCCCTTCTCATCGAAATGGACCATAACATGGAAAAGCCAAATCCCCGTCTTTTTCAGTGATTTTGTGCCAATTTTGGAGCAAACTATAGTATTGTGTCCTACATTTGTTGCCATATAATGTGCCGGGGTATCCTCGGGTGAAGCTTCCTCACCCACTCGAGTTACCACTCCCGTCTCCCCTGCAGAGATTACTTAATACTTTAAAAAATCGCATGGTTAAATTGAATTTTCCCTTCGACCAACAAGATTTCCTCACTTCAACTTCCTGATGAGCACCATCCAATCCCAGTGCGGCGTTACATGAACTTACCTATCGCAGCGTGCTACACTCTGACTTCACCTTTTCCTCCTCGCAGAGGTTCACCCTCCTTCAGAATTTCTCCCTACACATTCACTCACCCAATCATCAAAACAAGTATTTGTCTTCCTTTCTAAAAGATCGATAGAATTCGATCTCTCAAGAACATTCACACACAGCGACCCTCGACCTGCGCTGATCACCTGAATCGATATAGTCCACCCCTGTACACAAGGTTTACCATTCGATCCTAACACGTCCACTCAAGAAAAGTTCCCTGTCTCAGGTGGGTTGCTGATGGTGCCTCACGACATTCCTTTAAAACAACGGTCGAACAATTACAAGAAATCAGTGTTATCTACATCACAAATATATCCTAGGATCTTAAGCTACTTCGGAGCCTGATAAGCAAACCAAAACTCTTGTATCATGTCCAGCCCAAAACCACATTCACTCAACTTTTACTCCAGCTACAAAACTCGGGATTGCGCTGGATCCGCTCCACTGTCTCTTGGCCCTGGTACCTAAACCTAAAAAGAGGAACTTGTCCTACAAGTTCTTACAATTATTACTAGTTTTGGCAAGGCGGCGCGTAGCTATAACTTAGATGGGGCAGAGGACTCCCGAGATATCCCTCTGGCTGAGAGATTCTAGAGAATGGTCCCTGGCTGAGGAGACACAGATGCAGCGCACTCGCCGAGATGGGAAACTACAAGATGACCTGCTTGCCTGGAGGTTGATGTGTATGGAGGGGTTGACGGATGATGATTCAGATGCCACCAGCGCCGAGTTGTTCACCCCTAAGGGGTCTGGATCCGAGAGTGACGGGGAGGGAGGCGGGTTGGAGGGCCCGGGTCCGGGGTAGTGCCCCACTAGTCGCACACTAATGTTCCTTGATACGCTTTTGTGATTTGCTGTGATTCCCGGAGGCATTCTCCTAGCTATAATGACTGCGCCTTCTCGGGCCTCGCATGGATAGCCTGACTATTTACGTACTTATCAATGATGCCACGCACGGGGGTTTGTTCTTTTTGTTTTATGTTAATACAGTGTTGTATTTTAAAAAAAAAGAAACAAGTGACTGTCCAGAAGGATAGGAGTGGGATTACATGGAGGACATGGGAGAGGGGATGAGTGTATAAAAACCAGCGAATACAATGGTGTATACGTATTGTTACTGTACGGCTAAGTTTACTTGACACATGCGCTGAATCTACGCCGCCCAGCCTCCGGGATGTGGGCCTATATGGCTGTGTTTTTATCCTGAACGTTGCATGTGGATAATCCTGACTTTGCTTGGCCTAATAGGCTATGAGAACATGTGCCTTCTACGGTTTCGCAATAAAAATATTTTTCAAAACAAAAAAAACTTTTACTCCAGCTCCGCAAGCCATCATACAATCAACACACTCCCACAATCTAACACGTGACGCATCCCTATTGATACCCACTCCTCCATTCACTGATGTTCTCGCCACACCATCAGTCTCTGTCGGTCTCCACTCTCGATCATTGTGCTCTATTTTGGGTCTCATGGGGTCTAAATCTTTTCTAGAATTTCCTAGATTCTCCCCTCACTTCATGAGACAGCCATCATACACTGCTACCAACTGAAGGAGCTGGGTTCTAGATTTACTCTGGAAACCTAGATGTCTCCCGTTGTCTGCATGAAAGTGTGGAGGGGAGGAAAATCGTTAACAAATCAATCATTTCAATTCCAATGAACTAAGACTCTGAAGAATCACAGACTCCCAATCGAGTTTAGGAAATTTATTACAAAGCCGAGAAAAATTGGACATACAAGCACCTCAAAATGAGGGTGTAAAAATGCATTGGAACTAATACGAAGCCATACCTATGGGTGAAATGAAGGTAGTACCGAGTACACAGAATAACCAGCTGCAGAATCAGGATACAGAATATGATGGCTCCCTCGTCCAAATTACCCTTCATTGGAGGTTCACAGGTGAAAAGCATTAGTCTTTGCAAAAAGAACAATTGATGGACAGAATGCAGAACAATGTCATACATTCAACCCTTTACAGTTTACGGTTCATGGAAGACCTGGCTTGGCAGTTCGGGCTGGACTGTTCCCATGAGGCACAGGGTCAAGACTGATTTACATATAGCTGGGTCTGAGCTGAGGTGGCGAAGTGAGCTAAAGTGAGCTAAAGAATTATGATGGATTCAACCCAGATCTGTGACTAGGGGTGAGTGTCTGAAAAGTTTCAGCGTTAAGTCCATCATCTCCTTGTGTTTACTTTGTTCGCCCTAAGTTGGCAGGGTGTGCCCTGACGTGGTCCCTTGCTCACTTTGCCACTTGATTCAAGCTAGCCTGGCTGATGAGGGGTGTTACCCAGAAACCAGTCCCAGGATTCTTGTTTCCGGTTCAGGGAAGGCCTGGCTTAGCAGTTCTGGCTTGACTGTTCCCATGAGGCACAGGGTCAAGTCTGATTTGCATATAGCTGGGTCTGAACTGAGGTGGCGAAGTGAGCTAAAGACCGATGATGGATTCAAACCAGATCTGTGACTGGAGGTGAGTTTCTGAAAGGTTTCAGCGCTCGGATCACTGACATAATATCGAGGGACATAATATCGACTATCAAAAATATCGGCGACAAAATGTTGACAGACAGAATATCGACTTTGTATCTACAAACAGGTAAGAACAAAAATATCGAGTAAAAAATATCGTTTACAAAAATATAGTTTATAAAAATATCGACTTTATTAAAAACAATGTTAAATTAAATTAATATTAAAAATTAATTACTAAAATATACTTAAAAATACTTAAATTACCTTATAATAATTAAATAATTATTGAAAGTTATAAAAAATAATTTACAATCATATTTGTTAAAACATATATATATAGTAACATAATATAATTAAATAATATCCAATATTGTTACCGTAGGATAGCGGAAGTGTAAAAATTACTATTCCTACTCCAGTGGGTGCAACAATAGGGAAAGCGTTGGATAGCGTAGGATTAAAAATTACTATTCCCACTCCAGTGGGTGCAACAGTAGGGAAAGCGTTGGATAGCGTAGGGATAAAAATTACTAGTCCCACTCCAGTGGGTGCAACAGTAGGGAAAGCGTTGGATAGCGTAGGGGTAAAAAATACTATTCCCACTCCAGAGAGTGCAACAGTAGGGAAAGCACTGGATAGCGAAGGGGTAAAAATTACTATTCCCACTCCAGTGAGTGCAACAGTAGAGAAAGCGTTGGATAGCGTAGGGGTAAAAATGACTATTCCCACTCCAGTGGGTGCAACAGTAGGAAAAGCGTTGAATAGCGTAGGGGTAAAAATTACTATTCCAACTCCAAAGAGTGCAACAGTAAGGAAAGCGTTGGATAGCGTAGGGGTAAAAATTACTATTCCCACTCCAAAGTGTGTAACAGTAGGGAAAGCGTTGGATAGCGTAGGGGTAAAAATTACTATTCCCACTCCACTGGGTGCAACAGTAGGGAAAGCGTTGGATAGCGTAGGGGTAAAAATTACTATTCCCACTCCAAAGAGTGCAACAGTAGGGAAAGCGTTGGATAGCGTAGTGGTAAAAATTACTATTCCTACTCCAAAGAGTGCAACAGTAGGGAAAGCGTTGGATAGCGTAGGGGTTACAATTACTATTCCCTCTCCAAAGAGTGCAACAGTAGGGAAAGCGCTGGATTGCGTAGGGGTAAAAATTACTATTCCCACTCCAGTGGGTGCAACAGTAGGGAAAGCGTTGGATAGCGTAGGGGTACAAATTAGTATTCCCACTCCAAAGAGTGCAACAGTAGGGAAAGCGTTGGATAGCGTAGGGGTAAAAATTACTATTCCCACTCCAGTGGGTGCAACAGTAGGGAAAGCGTTGGATAGCGTAGGGGTAAAAATTACTATTCCCACTCCAAAGATTGCAACAGTAGGGAAAGAGTTGGATAGCGTAGGGGTAAAAATTACTATTCCCACTCCAAAGAGTGCAATAGTAGGGAAAGCGTTGGATAGCGTAGGGGTTAAAATTACTATTCCCACTCCAGTGAGTGCAACAGTAGGGAAAGCGTTGGATAGCATAGGGGTAAAAATTACTATTCCCACTCCAGTGGGTGCAACAGTAGTGAAAGCGTTGGATAGCGTAGGGGTAAAAATTACTATTCCCACTCCAAAGAGTGCAACAGTAGGGAAAGCGTTGGATAGCGTAGAGGTAAAAATTACTATTCCCACTCCAGTGGGTGCAGCAGTAGGGAAAGCGTTGGATAGCGTAGGGGTAAAAATTACTATTCCCACTCCAGAGAGTGCAACAGTAGGGAAAGTAAATACTTCTTATATCATTTAAAAACAGTATAAATTAATATCTATAAACATTTTATTAAAAGTAATTACCAATTTAATATAATATAACAATTAATCAATTAAAATTACAAATTAAAATAAATTTTTACTATTAGTTACCTATTCAAATTAATTACAAATTAACAATTATTTAATTAAAAATTAAAAATGTATTAACAATTAATTCAAATTAAAAACAATTAAATAAATTGAATTATTTAATTAATTATGAATAAATTACTTCCCACCATATTCCCCTATAAACTCACAACCCGCTACAGAAAATAAATTAGTAAAATTAACATAATTAGCAATTAATCAATTAAAATAAATTAATTGGCAATTAAAATTTAATTAATTACCCATAAAAAAATTAATTAACAATTAATTCTAAAAAAATACCAATACATATTTTTACATATTTAATTAATTATAAATAAATTACTCCCCACCCAATTCCCCTATAAACCCATAACCCGCTACAGAAAATAAATTAGTTAAATTAACATAATTAGCAATTAATCAATTAATTAAAATTAATTGCCAATTAAAATTTAATTAATTACCAAATATAAATTAATTAACAATTAATTAAAAATGAATACCAATATATAAATTTACATATTTAATTAATTATAATTAAATTACTTCCCACCCTATTCCCCTATAAACCCACAACCCGCTACAGAATTAAATTACGCAAAAATTAAAAAAACAAAATTTATTAATTAAAATTAATTATAACATAAATACACACTTTTCACACATATAATAACATAACAAACACTATACAAAATTCGATATTATTAAAAGTTCGATCATTTTAATAACCTATATTATATACTTCGATATTTTAACTTTCTATATTTTTAACATTCGATATTACATTACTTACCTTCAAAATGATATTTTTGATGTCTATATTCTGTCCATTCGATATTTTGTCCAGCCTATATTTTGTACTCGATATTATGTCCATTCGATATTTTGTAGTCGATATTATGTCTGTTTACCTCAGCGCTCCATCCATCATCTCCTTGTGTTTGCTTTGTTCGTCCTAAGTTGGCAGGGTATGCCCAGACGTGGGTCCCTTGCTCACTTTGCCACTGGATTCAAGTTAGCCTGGCTGATGAGGGGTGTTACCCCGAAACCGGTCCTAAGATGCTTGTTTCCGTTTCAGAGAACACCTGGCTTGGCAGTTCGAGCTGGACTGCTCCCATGAAGCACAGGGTCAAGATGGATTAGCATATAGCTTGGTCCGATCTGAGGTGGCGAAGTGAGCTAAAGAACAATGATGGATTCAACCCAGATTTGTGACTGGGGTGAGTGTCTGAAAAGTTTCAGCGCTCCATCAATCATCTCCTTGTGTTTACTTGGTTCGACCTAAGTTGGCAGTGTATGCCCTGACATGGGTCCCTTGCTCACTTTGCCACTGGATTCAAGCTAGCCTGGCTGATGAGAGGTGTTACCTCGAAACAGGCCCCAGGATGACTGTTCTGGATCAGGGAGGACCTGAATTGGCAGTTCAGGCTAAGCTGTTCCCATGAGGAACAGGGTCAAGACTGATTTGCATACAGCTGGGTCTAAATTGAGGTGGCGAAGTGAGGTAAAGAACGATGAAGCATTCAACCCAGATCTGTGACAGGGTGTCTCAAAAGTTTCAGCGCTCCGTCCATCATCTCCTTGTGTTTGCTAAGCATTCGACTACCCCTGCACTACCACTAATGTGACATCCCTACTTACCATTTCCCCAGGCAAGTTCCGTTAACGTGTCAGCGTGTGAAGGCTTCCTCAAAAGTCCATTCACGTTGGAATGGGTCAAGTAGCACAAAGCTACAGAGCTCGTTCTAAGATGCTCTCTCCATCAAGGCAAGGTAGAAGTCTCCGGACTCTGTCCTTAACTTTAATTCAAGAGCTTCAGGTAGCGTCCCAGAATTCATTGCGACATCACCCCATCCAAGCAAGATAACTCCTTATAGGTAACTTTCAATGCAGCAGCGATGCACCCAGGCCTCAGCTCGATGACCTTGATACCCAGGCTCTCTCCAATGAGAAAGAACACTGTCCCTCATTATCAGTATTGCTGTTCAGTGAAGCTTCTCCTCCCTAAGCCTAATTCCTAAAACAAAGACATTCTTCTAGCTAACAATTTCACCACCTTCAACAGAAATGTAAGAAAGAGCAAAATCCACATACACATAAAATTCACTTGCGACTATAATATGAGAGCTTCCAGGGAGAAATACAATTTCAGGCCTGCAGAAATCAGCCAACATGAGGAATGGCACATAATGTTATAAGGCACACATGTAAATGAACGTTATTACTGAGTGCGTTTAAATCTACACATTACACAAGTACACTAATCACGAAAATATTCATTAGCCACATGTATAATTCTACACATTAAGGTTTTCTTCTAATCATGTGTAATTGAAATGCTGATTTCTTAATATTTACTCTGAAATACCCCTAACACTTCACTTTTCACGTTATTATAGTACACGATCTAATGACCCAAACATTAACAGAATAAAGGATTATATGCAGGCGCAAACTACGCATGATTATAATGCACCCCTAGAAATGAAAGAGGAAAATTGCGCTCTAACAGTCCCGTAGGTAAAACTTGAACCACAGACCTACCACACCACTGGTACCATATCCACTATGGGTATGGTAATATATCAACAAATAAAACAAAGGCCAGAGTATCATGTTAACCTGATATGTAATCTCACAGCGCCATGAGATCAAAATTGAACAATCAGTACAGGCGGTGCAAGGTGCAATAAAGTCCTCAGTGTGAACACACATATTTACATATTTACATTCCATTGACACCAGATATCCACAATAAGTCACAACTCAAATCTGAGATTATCAGCATATTGTGATAAAGCCATAGATATGTCGAGTTTTGACCCAAGAGGGAAATAATCCACGGGGTTGCTGTGTGGGCTGCCGAAAATATTCGTAGGTCCAGATACCTCTTAAGGCGCGCGGATGCGTTATCTCGAGGTCGTCACCTCCACCGGCTCAAGGGAGCCTGTATAAATAGTATGTCCGACCTGGACCTATGAATATTTTCGGCAGCCCACGCAGCAACCCCGTGCACACGCCTAATCCCTGCTGATGAGCGTTAATGAACGCGAAACACGTGTCCAGGGATGGCAAGCACACCAAGTGAATATCTTGAAGACTCAAGACCCGGGTAGAAGCGCACCCGCTGATACCGACTACATCGACCATCATGCTCCGGGGTCACACGCTGATGGGACGAGCGGTGTGCGACCTCATTCGGACATACTATTTATACAGGCTCCCTTGAGCCGGTGACGACCTCGAGATAACGCATCCACGCGCCTAAGAGGTATCTGGACCTATGAATATTTTCGGCAGCCCACGCAGCAATCCCGTGCACACGCCTAATCCCTGCTGATGAGCGTTAATGAACGCGAAACACGTGTCCAGGGATGGCAAGCACACCAAGTGAATACCTTGACGACTCAAGACCCGGGTAGAAGCGCACCCGCTGATACCGACTACATCGACCATGATGCTCCGGGGTCACACGCTGATGGGACGAACGGTGTGCGACCTCATTCGGACATACTATTTATACAGGCTCCCTTGAGCCGGTGGAGGGGACGACCTCGAGATAACGCATCCGCGCGCCTAAGAGGTATCTGGACCTATGAATATTTTCGGCAGCCCACGCAGCAACCCCGTGCAAACGCCTAATCCCTGCTGATGAGCGTTAATGAACGCGAAACACCTGTCCAGGGATAGCAAGCACACCAAGTGAATACCTTGAAGACTCAAGACCCGGGTAGAAGCGCACCCGCTGATACCGACTACATCGACCATCATGTTCCGGGGTCACACGCTGATGGGACGAGCGGTGTGCGACCTCATTCGGACATACTATTTATACAGGCTCCCTTGAGCCGGTGGAGGTGACGACCTTGAGATAACACATCCGCGCACCTAAGAGGTATCTGGACCTATGAATATTTTCGGCAGCCCACGCAGCAACCCCGTGCACACGCCTAATCCCTGCTGATGAGCGTTAATGAACGCAAAACACGTGTCCAGGGATGGCAAGCACACCAAGTGAATACCTTGAAGACTCAAGACCCGGGTAGAAGCGCACCCTCTGATACCGACTACATCGACTATCATGCTCCGGGGTCACACGCTGATGGGACGAGTGGTGTGCGACCTCATTCGGACATACTATTTATACAGGCTCCCTTGAGCCGGTGGAGGTGACGACCTCGAGATAACGCATCCGCGCGCCTAAGAGGTATCTGGACCTATGAATATTTTCGGCAGCCCACGCAGCAACCCCGTGCACACGCCTAATCCCTGCTGATGAGCGTTAATGAACGCGAAACACGTGTCCAGGGATGGCAAGCACACCAAGTGAATACCTTGAAGACTCAAGACCCGGGTAGAAGCGCACCCGCTGATACCGACTACATCGCCCATCATGCTCCGGGGTCACACGCTGATGGGACGAGCGGTGTGCGACCTCATTCGGACATACTATTTATACAGGCTCCCTTGAGCCGGTGGAGGTGACGACCTCGAGATAACGCATCCGCGCGCCTAAGAGGTATCTGGACCTATGAATATTTTCGGCAGCCCACGCAGCAACCCCGTGCACACGCCTAATCCCTGCTGATGAGCGTTAATGAACGCGAAACACGTGTCCAGGGATGGCAAGCACACCAAGTGAATACCTTGAAGACTCAAGACCCGGGTAGAAGCGCACCCGCTGATACCGACTACATCCACCATCATGCTCCGGGGTCACACGCTGATGGGACGAGCGGTGTGCGACCTCATTCGGACATACTATTTATACAGGCTCCCTTGAGCCGGTGGAGGGGACGACCTCGAGATAACGCATCCGCACGCCTAAGAGGTATCTGGACCTATGAATATTTTCGGCAGCCCACGCAGCAACCCCGTGCAAACGCCTAATCCCTGCTGATGAGCGTTAATGAACGCGAAACACGTGTCCAGGGATAGCAAGCACACCAAGTGAATACCTTGAAGACTCAAGACCCGGGTAGAAGCGCACCCGCTGATACCGACTACATCGACCATCATGCTCCGGGGTCACACGCTGATGGGACGAGCGGTGTGCGACCTCATTCGGACATACTATTTATACAGGCTCCCTTGAGCCGGTGGAGGTGTTGACCTCGAGATAACGCATCCGCGCGCCTAAGAGGTATCTGGACCTATGAATATTTTCGGCAGCCCACGCAGCAACCCCGTGCACACGCCTAATCCCTGCTGATGAGCGTTAATGAACGCGAAACACGTGTCCAGGGATGGCAAGCACACCAAGCGAATACCTTGAAGACTCAAGACCCAGGTAGAAGCGCACCCGCTGATACCGACTACATCGACCATCATGCTCCGGGGTCCCACGCTGATGGGACGAGCGGTGTGCGACCTCATTCGGACATACTATTTATACAGGCTCCCTTGAGCCGGTGGAGGTGACGACCTCGAGATAACGCATCCGCGCGCCTAAGAGGTATCTGGACCTATCAATATTTTCGGCAGCCCACGCAGCAACTCCGTGCACACGCCTAATCCCTGCTGATGAGCGTTAATGAACGCGAAACACGTGTCCAGGGATGGCAAGCACACCAAGTGAATACCTTGAAGACTCAAGACCCGGGTAGAAGCGCACCCGCTGACACCAACTACATCGACCATCATGCTCCGGGGTCACACGCTGATGGGACGAGCGGTGTGCGACCTCATTCGGACATACTATTTATACAGGCTCCCTTGAGCCGGTGGAGGTGACGACCTCGAGATAACGCATCCGCGCGCCTAAGAGGTATCTGGACCCATGAATATTTTCGGCAGCCCACGCAGCAACCCCGTGCACACGCCTAATCCCTGCTGATGAGCGTTAATGAACGCAAAACACGTGTCCATGGATGGCAAGCACACCAAGTGAATACCTTGAAGACTCAAGACCCGGGTAGAAGCGCACCCGCTGATACCGACTACATCGACCATCATGCTCCGGGGTCACACGCTGATGGGACGAGCGGTGTGCGACCTCATTCGGACATACTATCACTTGAAGTTGAGTGATGATGAGGTGTTGATTGTTGAGGAGAAATGTATCATTTTAGTCATAGACTGCTTTTATGTGGGCATTACAAGTGGGATCATCGGTTTGAAAAGTTTCCTAGAGTAGCACATCTGAAACCTTCTGGTAGCACAGCCTGCTACCTAGATGCATGCTGTAACGCATATGTAAACAGATTGGTGATGTTGCTTTTGTACTGGACCTATTTACATTTATACATATGATGCACCGTAAATTTCATTTCAATTGTAGGGGTGAATCATAACCACATGTAAAGCGCACCCGCATATGATAATTCATTATATTAACGTCAGGGTCCATTAGGATAGCGGGCGGTGGCACCACCGCGGTGGTGGCGGGGCGGAAAAACAGCAGTTTCCGCCCGCGAGCAGCGGAACTCACGTCCGCCACATTAGGATAGGTAAACACAAGTCATTTCCCGTCCGCCGCGGAGCGCCGCGCTCCGCCATCAAGGTGCGCCCGCCACCGCGGTGGCGGGAGCCTATCGAGACCTTCCGCTGTGCCCGATGACGTCCGCCCCGCTCGACAAATTAGGATGGCCCAAACAAGCAGACGCACCGCAGCGGAGACACCGCACAGCTGAAGCAGGTGGAAAGTCGACAGCGGAGCACGTACGCCGAGACCCGACATGAACCCCATGTACCCAGCCCTCCACATGCATCCGGTCATGTACCTGCTGCAACACTATCGCCAGATGGGCGGACGCCGCCGCAGGTACGCAACTACACATATGCACCACAAAACACGCATGCCGACACAGGGCCCAAGCACCACACTGGCATCCTGCTGGGGGGCACAACACATCCACATGGGCACCCACACATCACCCACCTCACAACAAGGCACCCCACGGCATCCGGAATACACAACGTCCGCCAACCAGCAGCAACGTCACGGTCACGGACACGTCACCGCCGCGGTCAACACATGCGCACTATGTACAAGGCAGGGCCACACCAAGGCATGGGCAGGGCACAAACATCACGGGGACACATCACCCCAAACAACACTGGACCCCACCCGAGCTAGTCACAGGCCAGGTGCCTATCCCGTGCACCCCCATGCACACCAACAAGCACTGTAACAACAAGCACAATACACACACACTGCAACACACAACCCACAACCAGGGACACAGGCACTGCAGGATTGGCGGACAAGGAACACACAACACCAGTGCACTCCCCACAGCCCACACAAGTGCATACGATCATCCACACAGGGCAAGACAAAAGAAACAACAGGCATACAACTCCTGGCTGACACATGTGTGTCTCACACCATACAGGGGCACACATACATACAGTACAAACTAACACCCTTCACACTGCACACCTCTGCCACACCCAACACCACACATGCCATGTAAGCCATGCCACCAGGACTAAGGGCCAACACAAGATGACCATACACATACACGCCTGGGCACACAGAAAGGAAAACACACACATACCTCATGACATCACAGACAGCTACAAAACCACTAAACAGCTGCACACCCTGTGCTGCCTGTGTCCCCCAAGGTGACCTGTGAACAGTGTATGCAGCAATAGCAAATCACCAACATGAAAACTGCATGGCCTGTAAAATAGCCATCACAGAGTACAACATCAGCAGGGCTAGAATGGACTGAAGACCCTGCACCCCAGTCTAAACATCTGATGGCCACAAAGAGCCTTGCAATGGTGAACTGAAAATCAGAGCATGGTACTCAGTCAAGCAAATGCAAACAAGAAAAGGACTTTAATCAGCAAGGAGACTGAAAAAACACACACCAGAAGTATCTGTATTTATTCATATATTGCACAAATGTAGCAATACAACATAAGTAGACAACTGCAAGCCACAAAATCATGTACAAATGGCAGAGCCTATGCACAGGTCAAACACAAACAGGAAGTGCAGAGTCCATGGCAGGGGTGAGTACAGCACATCAGAGCAACAGGCCCAGAGTCCTTGACAGGGGAGATAGCAAGTACATGAGAGGCTGCACAGGGGTGAGTACAGCACATCAGAGCAACAGGCCCAGAGTCCTTGGCAGGGGTGAGTACAGCACATCAGAGCAACAGGCCCAGAGTCCTTGGCAGGGGAGATAGCAAGTACATGAGAGGCTGCACAGGGGTGAGTACAGCACATCAGAGCAACAGGCCCAGAGTCCTTGGCAGGGGAGATAGCAAGTACATGAGAGGCTGCACAGGGGTGAGTACAGCACATCAGAGCAACAGGCCCAGAGTCCTTGGCAGGGGTGAGTACAGCACATCAGAGCAACAGGCCCAGAGTCATTGGCAGGGGAGATAGCAAGTACATGAGAGGCTGCACAGAGGTGAGTACAGCACATCAGAGCAACAGGCCCAGAGTCCTTGGCAAGGGTGAGTACAGCACATCAGAGCAACAGGCCCAGAGTCCTTGGCAGGGGAGATAGCAAGTACATAAGAGGCTGCACAGGGGTGAGTACAGCTCATCAGAGCAACAGGCCCAGAGTCCTTGGCAGGGGAAGTACAGCACATCAGAGCAACAGGCCCAGAGTCCTTGGCAGGGAAGATAGCAAGTACATGAGAGGCTGCACAGGGGTGAGTACAGCACATCAGAGCAACAGGCCCAGAGTCCTTGGCAGGGGTGAGTACAGCACATCAGAGCAACAGGCCCAGAGTCCTTGGCAGGGGTGAGTACGGCACATCAGAGCAACAGGCCCAGAGTCCTTGGCAGGGGAGATAGCAAGTACATGAGAGGCTGCACAGGGGTGAGTACAGCACATCAGAGCAACAGGCCCAGAGTCCTTGGCAGGGGTGAGTACAGCACATCAGAGCAACAGGCCCAGAGTCCTTGGCAGGGGAGATAGCAAGTACATGAGAGGCTGCACAGGGGTGAGTACAGCACATCAGAGCAACAGGCCCAGAGTCCTTGGCAGGGGAGATAGCAAGTACATGAGAGGTTGCACAGGGGTGAGTACAGCACATCAGAGCAACAGGCCCAGAGTCCTTGGCAGGGGTGAGTACAGCACATCAGAGCAACAGGCCCAGAATCCTTGGCAGGGGAGATAGCAAGTACATGAGAGGCTGCACAGAGGTGAGTACAGCACATCAGAGCAACAGGCCCAGAGTCCTTGGCAAGGGTGAGTACAGCACATCAGAGCAACAGGCCCAGAGTCCTTGGCAGGGGAGATAGCAAGTACATGAGAGGCTGCACAGGGGTGAGTACAGCACATCAGAGCAACAGGCCCAGAGTCCTTGGCAGGGGAAGTACAGCACATCAGAGCAACAGGCCCAGAGTCCTTGGCAGGGAAGATAGCAAGTACATGAGAGGCTGCACAGGGGTGAGTACAGCACATCAGAGCAACAGGCCCAGAGTCCTTGGCAGGGGTGAGTACAGCACATCAGAGCAACAGGCCCAGAGTCCTTGGCAGGGGTGAGTACGGCACATCAGAGCAACAGGCCCAGAGTCCTTGGCAGGGGAGATAGCAAGTACATGAGAGGCTGCACAGGGGTGAGTACAGCACATCAGAGCAACAGGCCCAGAGTCCTTGACAGGGGTGAGTACAGCACATCAGAGCAACAGGCCCAGAGTCTTTGGCAGGGGAGATAGCAAGTACATGAGAGGATGCACAGGGGTGAGTACAGCACATCAGAGCAACAGGCGCAGAGTCGTTGGCAGGGGTGAGTACAGCACATCAGAGCAACAGGCCCAGAGTCCTTGGCAGGGGTGAGTACAGCACATCAGAGCAACAGGCTCAGAGTCCTTGGCAGGGGTGAGTACAGCACATCAGAGCAACAGGCCCAGAGTCCTTGGCAGGGGAGATAGCAAGTACATGAGAGGCTGCACAGGGGTGAGTACAGCACATCAGAGCAACAGGCCCAGAGTCCTTGACAGGGGTGAGTACAGCACATCAGAGCAACAGACCCAGATTCCTTGGCAGGGGTGAGTACAGCACATCAGAGCAACAGGCCCAGAGTCCTTGGCAGGGGAGATAGCAAGTACATGAGAGGCTGCACATGGGTGAGTACAGCACATCAGAGCAACAGGCCCAGAGTCCTTGGCAGGGGTGAGTACAGCACAGCAGAGCAACAGGGTTAGCAACACACCCAGGTCGCAAAAAATGGTCTTGACTAGCACACCTGTGTGGGGCACAGGCGTATGAGGGTGTTGACAACTCATTCCTGGCTGTCATGCGGACCGGGACCTGGCTGTGTGTCAGGGACAGCAGGCCCACTTGACTGGTGTGACAGAGGCCCATGTGATGTGGTAATAACAGAGGGCCTGCAAGGTGGAGGGCTGTGTGGACCAGGTGCACTGTGGCACGTGGAGGTGGACTCATGCACACCCCTAACACAGTGTGGGTGGGAGAGGTTGGAGGGGTGCCCTTCCACTTTTTGGGAACATGGAATGGCTTCCCTGTCTTGGGGTTGATGGGAAGTCAAGTCAAGTCAAAAAGGCTTTATTTCGACATATAGAATATCTTTAAAAGCATACATACAAGTAAAATTCATTTCAAAGCATTTAAAGATAAAAACGTATTTTAAAAAGAAACCCCTTGCATGATCTAAGTCTGCAGTTTTTACTATTAATATTATTTTTTTTTATTTTAGGGGAAGAATATTTAAATTACCTAAAATAGGCATGGTTATAGAACAGGCCGTAAAAATAAAAACATAATTAAACAATTTGTCTAAGTCTTTTTGACCGAATCCGCCATGCCCACCCAAGATACTTCGAGGTGGCGCATGCATAAAAAGTGCGAGTGTCTGAAACAAGAATCCTTAGTGCCTCATTGCAATGTCTAGTTCCCAGTGTACGACACAGGGGTTTTAACCATTTCATCCTTGGAACTTTATAGGCAGGGCACTCAAATAAAAAGTGAGGGACAGATTCATGGCGCTGTGGGCAGAAGGGGCACCATGGAGCAGTCTGGTAGGGAATTTTCCAGTGGCTAGTAAGATCCTTTACAGGGAGAAGACCAATTCTAAATTTAAAATACAGGGATCTTTCCCAAGGGGCTGAGATTATGTCCAGATACAGTTCTCTAATGGGGACATCTTTGGACTCCATAAAATTTCTGGTCGACTTACAGATCGAGGCAGAAGAGTTCCTTCTACTTACCACCCAATTCCAATAAAGCTGTTTTATCGTTGATTTGGGCGGGGCTGACTGTTGGTGCCATGCTTCTTCCAGCCCCAGATTGGTGAGTAGTGCTTTAATATCCGTTAGCCACTTTATTTTCGCCCAACCTGTCGATCTCATTATCTCCCGCAGGCCATCCGCATAACTTGAGAGCTCAGGGACTCTCCAGATGCGGGCCCACAAAAGCAAAGGGCGTAGCTTTGCTAGATCTTCAATCGCCCGACAGCCCATGTCCAATTGCAGTGGCAGGATGGGGACAGAAGGACCAAGGGACATCAAGCTTCTCAAGAAGGTGTTCTCAGCTCGAGTAAGATCTTTCGTGTTTGACATTCCCCAAAGTTCCGCCCCATACAGAGCGGCGCTTACTCCTCTGGCCGAGTAAATGTCCAAAACTGCAGCTATAGGTTTAGTTGAGGCAGCTCTCTGCTCTTTCAGCAGGGTCCCGGTTACTTTTTTCAAATTTAGCAGCATTTTGGTCAGGTGCTGGTCCCATTTCATAGAATCTACCAGCCGGATACCCAGGTAATCGAAAGTCTTGGTCCTATCCAGAGCAACCGAGCCCAGTGTTGGAGGAGGGCCAAGTTTTTGCGGGGGATTCAGGATAAGATACTTTGTTTTGTCTGTGTTTATACAAAGTCCTCTTTGTTTACAAAAGTCATCAAAGCCAGAGAGAAGCTGTTGTAGGCCCATTGGCGATTTTGACAGAAGCAAAGTATCGTCCGCAAAAAGCAGGGTGGGAATTAAGCGACCTGCCAAGCGAGGTGCATCTGCTGATATCCTTGACAAGTGGTCCACCACCCCGTTAACATAGAGCGAAAAGAGTGTTGGGGCAAGAACACACCCTTGCCGGACGCCTCTATTCACATCTATTCTTGAGGTCTTTTGACCGTTCGGACCCCAGCGAATTTGGGCATAGTTTTTTTCGTGGAACTTCATGATCAAGTAGAGCAGGTAAGGTGGCAGGCCAAGATCACTAAGAACCTTCCATAAGTTATTTCTGGGAACCAAGTCGAAGGCCGTCCGGAGGTCGATGAAGGCAAGATATAAAGTGCCCTTCCCAATCGTGACGACCTTCCAGTGAATCATGAATAGCCTTAACGATTGTTCGATTGTTCCTGTACCAGTTCGGAACCCTGCTTGGAGATCCGAAAGTATCCTGTTTTCATCTGCCCACTGCTGTACTCTGGTTAGGAGGACCTTGCCTGCTACTTTTTGCGAACAATCTATCAGGCTGATCGGCCTGTAGTTCCCAGGGTCTTCTCTTGAGCCTTTTTTGTGCAGAGGGACCACTTCGGCGGCCATCCAAGAGGCGGGCAGTGGAGCACCCACCATGGCGGCGTTCAATACTGATGAGATTAACATACTCCAATCGCCTAAGTCTGCACGAAGCAGGTCGCCCGGAAGCCCATCGGGACCAGCCGCTTTGCGCGGGGCGAGAGATTTTATAGCACCTTCCGCTTCTTTCTTGGTAAACAGACTTTCATCATAGCTCTCGTCACCTCGAGGGATCTGTGGTAATGCGAAATCCAACGCTTCAGCTACTGGCGCTGTATACAGTTTCGAAAAATGTGAGTACCAGAGATCCTCAGTTATGTTACAGGTGATGACTGTATCTAGGGGTCTATTTTTCTTGCGAATTAAGTCCCAGAAACCTTTTGCGTTTTTTCCACCACTGGCGATACGGAGTTCCTGCCAAAAGTCATCTTCCCAGTCTCTCCCTGCTGTTTTAAGCTCCGCTTTATAACTCTTGCGTTTGGTGGCTATTAAGGTTGCATCTCCACTTTTTACAGCCAATATCAGTGCTCTCTTTCTAGCTCGACACTCCTTCGAATACCAACCAGGTTTGCCCTGCCGCTTATCCCGGTTGGTGTTTCCCTTTTTTACTTTGGTCTTAAATAGATCCCCAATTGACAGCGAGATCTCGCTAAACATTGCTGTAATCCGATTTGGGCTGACAGGCTCATTTTCTAAGGTGGCACAGGCTGTAGAAGTAACAGCTTTGATACATGAAAGTTTCTCTTCATCTATTGCCACTTTGTCCCATTTCAAGCGTCTTAGGCAGTTTGATGGAACCACCCCTCCCAATGGACCAGACGCTGGTATATCGTGGTTTCCACAAGCAGGGTGAATCTCCCTCCACCAGTATGATAGGGACAAAGAGAGTGCGTTATGGTCACTATCCAAGGATGGTAGGACTATCATATCTTTAATGTGAGCCCACAAAGAGAAATTTAAAAGAATATAATCTATCCTGGATGAATGACCAACCCTATTATATGTATGTGCCCCCGCTAGGTCTGAGCGTGTCCTCCCGTTGGCTGCTCTCAGGCCGTGCTCAAGTGTGAGAGAATTTAGCTGGATAATTCTCGGAGTCCAACTATTTATGATTGGAAGATCAAGTGACGGGACACCTCTCCTTGAATCTTCATCATATAAGTCCAGGGATTCGTCGGGCAACAGGGGCTCGAATGTACAATTAAAGTCCCCCATGACCATAATTAACGAATCGCTATTGCACTCACCCAAGACTACCTCCAAGTCCGAGAGAGTTGGTGACAACGCTCTCCCAGAGGCCCCTCGTGTGTAGATGTTAATAATCTCCAGTTTTTCAGCTTTCCTCGGGCATGTTACAGTGAGGTGCATCAAGTCTGGAGATTTTTGGGGATGATGGTATACCCTCCATCCCAGGGAAATATCTACCCAAACCAAGAGACCTCCATATGGGCGACCTCTTCCCGATGCTGGAATATCTGCCGGGACAAAGAAGGTGGCATGGCCCACTCTGTACCTTGGTTCTATGCACCACGTCTCTTGGAATGCGCAGACTGAATGGGGTTCAATGAGCGCCACATGAGAGGCTGCACAGGGGTGAGTACAGCACATCAGAGCAACAGGCCCAGAGTCCTTGACAGGGGTGAGTACAGCACATCAGAGCAACAGGCCCAGAGTCTTTGGCAGGGGAGATAGCAAGTACATGAGAGGATGCACAGGGGTGAGTACAGCACATCAGAGCAACAGGCGCAGAGTCGTTGGCAGGGGTGAGTACAGCACATCAGAGCAACAGGCCCAGAGTCCTTGGCAGGGGTGAGTACAGCACATCAGAGCAACAGGCCCAGAGTCCTTGGCAGGGGAGATAGCAAGTACATGAGAGGCTGCACAGGGGTGAGTACAGCACATCAGAGCAACAGGCCCAGAGTCCTTGACAGGGGTGAGTACAGCACATCAGAGCAACAGACCCAGATTCCTTGGCAGGGGTGAGTACAGCACATCAGAGCAACAGGCCCAGAGTCCTTGGCAGGGGTGAGTACAGCACAGCAGAGCAACAGGGTTAGCAACACACCCAGGTCGCAAAAAATGGTCTTGACTAGCACACCTGTGTGGGGCACAGGCGTATGAGGGTGTTGACAACTCATTCCTGGCTGTCATGCGGACCGGGACCTGGCTGTGTGTCAGGGACAGCAGGCCCACTTGACTGGTGTGACAGAGGCCCATGTGATGTGGTAATAACAGAGGGCCTGCAAGGTGGAGGGCTGTGTGGACCAGGTGCACTGTGGTACGTGGAGGTGGACTCATGCACACCCCTAACACAGTGTGGGTGGGAGAGGTTGGAGGGGTGCCCTTCCACTTTTTGGGAACATGGAATGGCTTCCCTGTCTTGGGGTTGATGGGAAGTGGTGAGGACACAACAGGCACACACACCAACTGTCCCACATCAGGGGCAGACACTGGCACCCCTCTGGTGATGTGCTTGATCCTGCAGAACGCTTGGGCTGGCTACGCCACTGGACCACCTTACCCCCTCTGGAAGGTGTACCCCCTACAGTGCCCACCTTTTCCTGAATCACTGGGCTGGTCACAACAGGGCTCTCCTTTGCCTCAATGACTGGGCTGGTCACAACAGGGCTCTCCTCTGCCTCAATGACTGGGCTGGTCACAACAGGGCTCCCCTCTGCCTCAATGACTGGGCTGGTCACAACCGGGCTCTCCTCCACCTGCCTCGATTTACTTTGTTTTGGGGTTGATGTGGTGTGTGGTTGTGTCCCTGTGCTCTCCCCAGGTGTAGCCATGCCATGCCACACATCCTCTGTGGGCATAGGTGAGTCCATTTCTGGTGATGCATCTGCATCATGTGAGCCTGATGTCTGCCACAATGATCTTCTGGCCTTGCTCTTCTGTGACTTCACCTTGTCTGTGCATATTGGGGGGGGGGGGGGCTGCTCTTCTTTGGGGAGGGAGTCTGTGGACGGGATTGTTTGGTTTGGGTCTGACCTGTGCTCCTAGTGTTGTAACGTTTAGTTGTCGTAGGTCCCAAGTGGTCACTGTCATCTGATGTGGCCACTGAATGGGTGGTCGTCACAGGCACCTGAGCTGCAATGGGACCATGTGCCTGTTGGAGGGCTGACGTGACTGTGGCTGACAATGCCTGGA